>NC_064617.1:527709996-530209996 GCF_023898315.1 Schistocerca nitens
GCACTTTTCAGGAGGAGTCGGACAACATATTACTTCCCCCCCCACACACACACATACATCTCGCATATTGACCACGAGGAGAAAATTCGAGAAATTAAAGCCAATACAGAGGCTTACTGACAATCATTCTTCCCAAGCACTATTCGCGAGTGAAACAGGATTGGAGGGATCAGATAGTGGTACCGAAAGTACCCTCCGCCACACACCGTTAGGTGGCTTGTAGAGTATGATGTAGATGTAGATGAAGGTCCGAAGCACCGATAAATACTCTTTACTCCAACGCTTACATAAATCGTCAGATATCTTCTGGAACAGCTTAAATTGTCTTACTAAATCAGTTGTTTTAGGCGGCTCAGGGCTTGTGGGAAGGATGGTAAGTCGCCCTCCCACGACAAAAAGCGTTGGGGTAGCACTTCCTCTTTAGTTTGTGTGATGGGTCTTGAATTGAGTGCAGCTTCTATGTTCACAAGAATAGTTATTAAACCTTACTCGTCCATGTTGCAGCGGCCCAGTACCTTTCGGAGGCATAGTTTAAGTGAGTTTAACATCCGCTATCACCATCCTCCCGAAGCCACTCGTGGCTCTATGAGCTTCTAAGTGATATTATGCTGTGTGATGAACTAGCTGTATCTTGTCAGCAGAGACAGCGGTCCACATTTCTATTATCTCTTGCTTAACTGCTGGGAAAGTTTGGAGATACATAGTATGTGGAATGCCGCGCCGACCCTCAAACCTTTGAGAAGCTAGTAAGAAGTTGTCCATCGTCGAGTTAGTTGTTAGTTCCAAATGCACCGCTCTAGTTACAGCACAAGTGATTAATAGGATATAGTGATGCCTTATTTTGAGTATAGGGGCCCATCTAAATCCATTCCAGAAACTTCAAACGGTTTGTAATGATTCGCTCTATCAGCTCGTAGTGGCGCTTCGGTCTGTTGCCCAGTGCTGTTATGTGCAATTTGTCAGGGAACACAAGTATGAAAGACCTCTTTGATCACACGACGGGCGTGTAGTATCCAGAAGGTTTTACTTAGCTGTAAAAGAACCGCTCGTACTCCAAGCTGATGTATACTGATATGCGTGTACATGATCAGAAGTTTGGTGAATTGACGGTTTCCTTCTAGAATAGTGGGACGACGTTCTACGCCAGACGTCTCAGCTTGTCGCAGGCGACCTCCTAAACATAATCACCATCTAAATATGGGTTGAAGCATATTATCTTGGATGTGCTAGGAAGTGGGAGACCTTTGCTCACGGGATGATTTCCGAGGAAAATCATTTTGCTGCACAGTTTTAATCCAATAACGACGAGCTTCTGCTGTCTCTTTGCAGTGAATTCTTCGCACGTGTCCATTTCCTGAAGGAGTTTTCTTTTGAAGCAAAGTACGTAACCAGTGGTTCGTAACAGTTTCCAGTAAGAGCTGAATCTGTTTATATCTGTGAGTTATTGTGGAGCCTGAATGAGAAAAATTCGCATGATTTATCTAACTTCCTAGCTTCCAATAAAATCTTAGCTGCAACAAACGTGAGATTATTGCTGTCCGCAGCTCGTGGTTGTGCGGTAGCGTTCTCGCTTCCAACGCCCGGGTTCCCGGGTTCGATTCCCGGCGGGGTCAGGGATTTTCTCTGCCTCGTGATGACTGGGTGTTGTGTGATGTCCTTAGGTTAGTTAGGTTTAAGTAGTTCTAAGTTCTAGGGGACTGATGACCATAGGTGTTAAGTCCCATAGTACTCAGAGCCATTTTTAGATTAGTGCTCGGCCATAAGTTATGATACTGTGATAGCCACGGTGGTCTATTCAACGAGATTTTCAGTAATCGGAACGTCTGATGCGTGGATTCTCTTGAAACTAGGTCTTCTGCGTTGTCGTTGCTTGGACAGTGTCTCCACTGAGAAGGTGTGGTGAGTGTTTTTATTTCTATGACTCTGTTGCATACAAGCGTTTTCCAACTGGTGGTATCCCCTTGGACGGCCAAGGGCTACAAGGGAGTGAGTCCAAAGTATCGCTCTGGTAAGGTCATATGTTGTGATCGTGCAATAGTAGTGTAGCAGTCTAGCCACTGTCGGTGCTGCTAAGCAGTTCAAGCCGAGAAAGCGTTATTTTCTTCACGGTCGCTAATCTGCTTTTACTACACCTTAATTAGGAAATTTTATAGCTAGAAGTTATATATAAGACGGCGCCATATGCTGTACAAGATCATCACAAAAATGTTTCCTACGATGGATACCGAATTTATTAATCCCAGAGGTTCATAAAGACCTACTGTTGCTCGTAGTAAATTTCTTTTTGTTGCAAATTGCTCCTGAAAATTTTTCGGTGACTTGTCGCTGAATCGCTGAGAATGTCTCTTCTTCCGAGTTCCATGCCATCCCTAGAATCGTGACTTTCGTTTGGATCTCTCTTCCTTCCTTTTTCCAAATTGAGGATAATTGTTGCGAATTAGTCGCCCACTTTGGCAGCGTCAGTTTTACTGTCTTCATTGACAAAGATAATATAGAGAGACTAAGCTGCTCTCCTACCCAGTTCCTGCAGCATAGTCATCCATGTACACTTTCTGATGCAGTAGGGAAACTACTGCAGAGAACTGGAACTGTTCACAAATGTTTGCTGAAAGCAGAAACGGGCTGCATGCGAGGCCGAAAGGAAGATGCGGAACTCGATGAACTGTCCTTTTGTCTTGCATTAAAGTGGTACTCGACTTTGTTAAGGTTGGTCTTGTACCGGAAGAATCTGGTAACGTCTCTATCGTCATAGTGCAGAAAGAGCTGCAGAGAAGCTTGAAGAATGTCGGCAATGACTGCAAGGCGTCGCAGACGGAATCCCAGAGACCTCAGTCACTTCAGGGAACAAGTTAGGCCCGATATGTAAAGTTCCATTTCGAGAGGATGTACCTTGTTGGTGTGAGGAACACTCAGAGGCTATTCGTCGTTTTGTGCTCACCTGTCTTTTTTGCTTGACCAGCTGATGAGGCAAATAAAATTAATTTGCAGCTACTTCTGTAGAAGCCAACTCTACGTGATCGTTTTTATTGTACTCAACATTACATCGTTTATGCAGAGCCTTTTCTGTAAGGCAGCAAAACGCCTTTCGGTATTGTGAAAGTCGTTAGGTAGAAAGACAGCAAATTTTCGAGGGAGACGAACTTCTCGCCGCTGCTCTGCAAGCACTGAAACTCTTTCAGTACCGCAGACTCTTTCTCACACGTTAATCGCTTTGATCGTTGCTAATTCCGACTGATTCTAAGTCGCAAAAGCTGTGTATATTTTCATTATTCGGTTCTTCAACAACTAAATAAGATTAACAGTTGCCTGTTTAGCTTAAACACCTGGGCGACATCCACCGAGGATCCACCTGAGTTTAAAGGGCAACAATGCTAGAAACGAAGAAATGCGTATTGGCGCTACGTCGTCCACAGTTTCCCAGTAGTGATGTACCCCAATAAGTAATTCTATAGGGATATCATCAGCTCTTCAGTGGGGTCCGCCAACTGTAAATGTGTGATATTCTTGTTTATCTTGACATCTTTTGGCACAGTCGGACGTTTCATGAAGCTAGGTATACGCTTGAAAGCATAGAGCGTAACATGAACGTTCCTGCACGCGCTGCTTAGCATGAAATGCACAAATCTGCGAGGCATTGACGACGAAGAAAACTCGAATGGCTCTTCTGACAGAAGACGTGTATCGACAACCTGCAGGTTCAGATTATCGATCCAATTTTAGCAAATGGATTGGTTGCCTGCATCCAAGATACAATTTGTTGAGTCGGATTTCCCCTGGGGGTCTTTTTACAAATACGTGTGTTCAAAAAATATTCAAATGTGTGTGAAATCTTATGGGACTTAACTGCTAAGGTCATCAGTTCCTAAGCTTACACACTACTTAACCTAAATTATCCTAAGGACAAACACACATACCCATGCCCGAGGGAGGACTCGAACCTCCGCCGGGACCAGCCGCACAGTCTATGACTGCTGCGCCTGAGACCGCTCGGCTAATTCCGCGCGGCCGAAATACTAGTGCCATGTGAGGGTGCGTTGAACTTGAGCATTCCGAGGCGGCATTGCCCACTGAAGTATTAGCGGGGACATTGAGAGAATCAGATTGTTTGCGGGATGGCTTAGTTTGGTTCGAATCATCACAAATTGACCGGTGATGACTCCTTTTGAAATATGATCAGACAGCCTTTGATAGTGTGGCGTTGATAGAGACAAATCGAACACCAGTTTCTCGGTCTTGGTACCTTTAGACACTCTGGAATATCCTTTACCGCCGTGTAGCCTCGTTCCCAATGATCGTTATGTCCACAAAAAACGCAGTAAGGTTTCACGGTACGTATAGTCTTGTGTTTCGAGAGACCTTGCTTGGAAGTTGACGTTGAGAGAGGCTGCGGCAGGAGTTAATGTGCTGCAAGGACCAGATGTGCTCGTGAATGTTGTTTGGCCTCACCTACGAGATATCCTCTTAAGAACACGTGTTTATTAATAGTAGACAGGGAAGCATTCCTATCAATACAGCTTTCAACTGTTGCCAAAATCTGTGCCAAGTCCCATTGTTCGCAGAGAATGGTTCGAGCTTAATGGACGACTGCTTAATTGACATAGGGATCTGAATCACAGATGAGACTGGATCAGCCACACATGATGTCACAATAGAAGTAGACAATTTTTTCTCGATACCCTCTTGGGCTTCGAAAATTTCGTGTTTCGCCTTGTCGGAATATTCGTCGCAAAGAATTAAGTCCGTGTTATACTCCTCGCCTGAGAGATGATTGTATCGTCAAGCTGTGTGAGGTGAGATGACTCAGCTCCTTCTTCCAAAAGTTCCTTGCGATGTTTAACATCCTCCAACGGCGTGGCATCTGACATTTCTGTTAGACGCGTGATAAGACTTCTCTGACGAGATCATTTTCTTTTTAAACTTTAAAACTCTTATTTTAATCACTGTCGTTCCTAGCTTCCAAATAATACACCACGGCGCTGTCAAAATATTCCACTGTTTCGAGTAAGCAAGAAGGCAAAGATTGACTACGTGAAGCAACTCGCTGGTATCCAGAAAAGCTAGGGTCTACTACGCGAGACAAGTAACGAGCAATTTTAAATTGAATACGCACAACCGTATAATCTTTTTTTGACTAGACAAGACACTTCCTGGTGTTTTTCTCACGGCAACAGCAGGCTCGGCGGGCCACGTTTATTTTCTTCTGAACCGCAAGAGGAGTGGGCAGTGTCAGTCTTCCGTCTAGTGTGCTTACTCTCCAGCGCCCGATTACATCATATCTGTTTAGAGCTGTAGCAGCTCCGTCCTCCATCAGTGGCAAGACGGTGGCGGTTTATCGTTCAATTACATC
This sequence comes from Schistocerca nitens, assembly GCF_023898315.1. NCBI lineage: Eukaryota > Metazoa > Arthropoda > Insecta > Orthoptera > Acrididae > Schistocerca > Schistocerca nitens. The sequence goes on from NC_064617.1 coordinate 527,715,344, forward strand.
GCATGAGCTTCCAGTTTCCGGGTTTCAGCACCAGAAAATGTTGCCGCCGAGTTCACAAAGTAAGGAAGTACAACCGGTCAATTAACAGATTGCTTATTTATGTTACCATAACAACAAGACATATCGGAGGGGAGCGTGTAGGGTAAAAATCTTCGAGGGAGACCAAGAGATGAATATAGTAAACAGATTCAGAAGGACGTAGGTTGCAGTAGTTACTCAGAGATGAAGAGGCTTTGTACAAGCATGGAGAGCTGCATCAGACCAGTCGTTGGATTGAAGACCAAAACAACAACAAGACAGTCAATGATATAATATAAACGTTGGTGCGAAGATAAAGTGCTCAGGCCAACGATATACAATGTCTCTGATCTTCCTCACTGTGCACTGTCTGTGTTCTTCTTATTACTTCTTAATCAACATGTTAGAAACTCTCGTTCTTTCTTCATCGTGCAAGAAAAGAGTGACACAAATTTCCTTTTCGTTTGCGCAATTGTATCTAGCGTTAAAATCAGTCGCCCATGTGCGAAAAGTGTGGATGTTGCCGTGGATTAATTAAACAGGGAGTGTTTTGGGAAACTGTAGGTTAGGTTTCATTGGGGCGATTGCAGTGGAGAAGGAAATGGGGTGATCAGTGAGGCTCTTCCATAGAATTGCACGTTATGTAACAAGGACCGGAAAATCGAGGTACAGGAGACAAAGGCTTTTGCCCTTCAGGAATAGTTAGAAATCATGATAACTGGATTACGACAGCAGGAGACAGTTTTGTTGCAAATTCAAAGTTGAGTTAAGCAATAGATTTCGTTTGCTACAAGAATTAGAAAAGGAAGACCCTCATACAGACGTACAGAAAGGTAGCAGGCAACAGAACAATGCTACGAAATTTACAGGTAAGGCGGGTGAAAAACAGCAGAAAAAATAGAGTTCTTTTGCTAGGTAGCAGCAACGCGAGGGTGAAGGCTGGCAGCCACAGGAAAATTTATGTGCTGAATACTGGGTCACAAGTTTTGTGAAACCAGGTACTAGTCCTAGCCAGGTAACAGAAAACTTATAACTAATTTGTAAGGATTTTAACAAACAACATCAGGTGTTAATAGATGGGGGAGATGGAAACAGTCTGACCAAAAACGAAAAATACGGTATTAGGGGTGATCTGTACAAAATATGAGCAGCTACAGAGCACACAAGTTTGAATTTGGTGAAGGTTCTGTGCTGTCATGATCAGCTCTGGGTTAGCTCTGCTGTAAAGCGAGAAAACTAGGCACTGAAAGGTCATCTTTAGATGGATGCAAAAACTCAAATAGGTGCTGTTCCAGTAGTTGTTATAGGAAGATGGGGATATACTTCTCATGATCTTCACCGGATTAGGGGGGGGGGGGGTAAGTTAAAAGTTAGCATACCTGTCAGAAGAAAAAATAAAAACAATAAGAAGGCCACTAGAACACAAACACAAATCCTTGTATTTCTTGTGGTCAGATGAGGCACTGACATCAGGATAAATACAGAATTCATATAAACAGCATTAAAGGGAATAAAACTGGCAGAGGCTCCCAGTTCATTTTAAATAATAAAGGAAAAAATGAAATCAACTTGCTTCATCAGAAAATTAGGGTGATGAAAGAAAAAGTAAAGGAGTTCTTAATTTGTTTGCAAGATCTTATCAGCTGAAAAAAACTGATGTCATTTGTCTGTCTGGACACCATATTGCTACAGGAGAAAAGACTCTTAATTCACGTACCTAGAATGACTATTTCACTCTGCATCAGCGGTCTCAAACAGAAGTTCTGAGTTTGGGTCTCAGTTCGGCATAAAATTTTAATCTGCCAGAAAGTTTCGTTTAATGTAAGTGGTTTACTTAATTTTTTAAATTATTTATTGGTTCTGTGAATCAAGGATATTCATCCATTCCTCAGATATGATACAGTCATCTTGAAAATACTTTACACACATCATTTTAGCTAAAATAATATTACACAGTATTTTATTTCTCAATAAACTTTACAAATGGATTTGGATAATGCATTATACAGTTTGATGCTGGGGTGGAATAGGCCTTTCTGTAATAGAGCTTTCTTGCTGTTGCATGCATACAACATTACTATGTCTTGTGTGGTAGTTGTGTTCAAATCCATTATGGACGATGCATGGACTGCTAATGTTTAATTTTTCCTTTATGACAATAATATTTTCTAGCATGTAAACATATGGAAGCAGTAGTATTTTATTTTCCCTAAATAGTTACTTACATGATGATGTTTGGTCTACCTTTCTCATTGGTCCAATAATCTTTTTCTGTGATCTAAATGATTTCAAACTGGCTCTACAGTTTTCCCAAAATACTGAACAATATTTCAATACTGTGAGAGCATAAGCAAAACATGTGTGGCTGATATTATCATATGAGATACAGTTTCTTAATATTCGTATTATTAAACATTCTTTCATCATTTTCTGTTTATGTGATATTATCATATGACATACAGTTTCTTAATATTGGTACTATTAAACATTCTTTCATCATTTTTCTGTTTCTGTAGTCTACATACTGAGAAGTGTTTTATTCTCTGTTGTTCCAATTGTTTGTTAATTTATTTCAATATGAGGATTAGCTGGTAGTAAATATGTCCACTTCAACAACTTTTTGACAGATTTATAATCAAACTGTTTGTATCAAAGTACTCTACCAAACACTTTGTGACAACATTAATGTTGTTTTCAAAGGTTTCTTTGGCACTTCCTGTAATTAAGAGATTGGTGTCATCTGCTAGTTGGTATAGTTTCCTGTTTGTACTGTTTATATATAAATTATTCACACATTGTAAAAACTGGGTTGGAAACAATATGGAACCTTCTGGAACTACACGTTTGACCACTAATAAATTTGACTGCTGGCTGCTGATTGTACCATTTGCTTCATGTGTTATCTGTATGACTTGTTAGAAGTCAGCTGCATGTTCATGTACTGCCTGTACAGATAAAGGAGGTGCTGCCACATCCATAAAAAGGGATATAACTACGAAAATGTAGAAATAATCGAATTCTGTATACATTAAGATTTAGAATTATGCACTGGTGAGTTTCTATTGGGAAATTAACCTTTGTTACTGTTACACTATACAGGCAGGAGTCTATATTATGTTGTTTTAGTGTGATGTGTTCCACTCCAAACATGATCTTGTCCCCTGATTGATATGTATGCCATCTTTTGCCTGACAAATATCTTACAGTCACCGCACTTGATGTAATTCACAGTAGCGGACCTGCTATGCATTGCCAGTAGACTGTGACCTGTGACTTCTTAACGTTTTGCAGTGGGTATGTATTAAAAGATGGCTCCCATCTATTCAACCTACTAAAATAACATGATAAGTTTTGCAATAACCTCTCTATATTACAATCACAGTTTTCCTCTGTGCAAATTTATCTACAACTGTGGGTGAACAACTGACATAGGGGAAGCAGAGGGGGGGGGGAGGGAAAAACGGAATATCTGCCCTGGGTGGCAATTTCAGAGGGCACGAAATTCATATTCCTGAAAAAAAAATACCTTGTTTCACAAAGTATGTAGCATCCCATGCACGTTGGACTGTCGATTATTCACGTGATTTTGAAACGCATCCCTGTTGGTTTTTGAACATCTTTGAACACATTCTACGTTTATTTCTGAACGAATCATAGGTTGACTTTTGAAAGCATGCATAGTGCATGTGATGTCTGCCAGGGGAATCCCCATCATATCTGGAAATAAAAAACTTTCCCACAGACAAAAAGGGACAGGGCTGAATGATCTGAGCGAAACAACCTGAAAGGGTGAATGCCAACCGCCGTTTGTTTATGTGGTTGTTTGGGTGTACTGTAAGTGTAATAAGGTAAGGAATAATGAGTAGTGGTTAGGGACTCTGACTTGTGAGAAAGGATGTTGGAAACCAAGAATCGTACTTTAAGAGTTATGAAATGTGTGTAAATGTGTGAATGTATCACAATGCCGGCGAAAATTTTTTGGACACTGTTATATTTATAAGATTTTGTTTCTACAGATTTGGAATGCAAATATTTCGACCTGTGAAATCTTATTTCTATAAAACTGTCACTGTAGCGGAAACAGATGTCGTAAATATTTCGGTAAGGAAGGTAGGTCACTGTAAGCACCCAGCCGCGTGACAGTTGCCTGGAAAAAAAGCCATTAGTGTGTGCCTTTCAGAGGCACAGGTGGAGAAAAAAGGAGGCCATTAACCTCGCTATTGACATCCCTTTGTAGAAAGCACCGCAAATACGACACACTCATAACTTGGAAACATTCTTACATCTGCACGCCTGATTATGACAAGCGTCTTTCTACGAGAATTGAGAGAATTTCTACTAACTTATGAAATGCCACATGACTATCGAATGATATTTTTATGCTTTGGTTTGCGTAATTGCTTATTTCATTTGATATCTGGTTTCCAGCTGTCTTGCAACATTGGTTTTATAAAATAAACTTAAGTGCATTTGCTAATGTGAACACTTTCTGTCAACAGATCTATTAAATAAATTACTTTATGATCCACATTCTTCGAAAAAGGAGCTCTTGGAATGGAAAGAACAATAAGAAGGGACTAATAACAGTAACTGCATATATAATTTTCTTTTCAAGTACTTGGTAATTTTTTGTAGAATTAGTTTTTGTGGTGCACCACTTTAATTACATAGACATTACGATGTAAATATACATTTCCCTTGTCTGCATTGTTGTCTTTAGTGTAATATTTTTTCTGCTTGAGCTATGTCATGTTTAGATATAAGTTATTGCATTTGCTGCTGCTGTTTGTCAGGCATAGTGCTACTAAATTTCACTTTACATTACTCTGTTAAGCCAGTTTTACTACGAATTTATTTTTCTTGTTTGCTGTGCATTGCCTTATATTAGTTGTAATATTGCATTTGCTTTGCTAATTTATGCTGCTTGCTTTGCTATTTGTAATTTTTATCATTGCTGTTTGTGTTAATTGTGTTGTGTTGCTGCATTGCCTCGTTCCTTAGTTTAGCGTCTGAGCTCAGTAGATTTAAGTTAGCTTAAGATGGGGTAGGCTATATAAGAGAACGAGTTGTGATGAATTGGAAGAAATGCATTGAGAAGCTATAAGAAAATGGTTTGGCCAAAAAAGTATTTTGAAAGAGGATATGAACAAAAAAGTAGGGTTTAGGGACAACAGGTTTAGGTAGGATTTTCTTGGAAATAAATGATGAGGTAAGATAATGGAAAATAAATAATGAGGTAAGACATATGTGAACATATAAATACAGAAAGCATGCTTGGATAGGATTTTTTTTTTGGTGGAAACAGATGTTGAAATAAGAGGAAAGATCTACAGAACGAAGTTTTCGGTTGGACTGCAGTACCAAATGTCACACTGAAAACAAACCCTGTCCTGTACTTCTGTGTTATTATGCTATGTGAATTTGTGTTTTTCCTGTCTTAATGTGTTTAGCTGATATGAGGTATGTTGTGTAATTTTTCTAATAATATGTTATTTTCTTTGTAAAGATGTTTAGACATTATTTATTCTGTTTTGTTTTAATGCTCATGTGTGAAGTTGATGTTTCGAAATTTATTCTGATCTTTTATGTATGTACTCATCTCATAATTCCTGTAACACTTATGTATATGTTATTTCGATTCTTTTGTCAAGCCTGTACTACAAATGTTATCTGTATTGTTATGTTCTTTAATGATGTATTCTGTATCTTTGTAATTGTATTCTTATGTTATAAAATTGTAATGGACACCAGTTCATCAGATTAAGTAACTTGTAAGTTACATTTCACTGCACACGTTTCTGTTGGTCATAGTATATGGACAGTATGTGAGAAGTTGGGACTGTTAGTGTTTGCACGTGTGTTAATAATTCAGAGAGGGACTGGTTAATAGCATTGCTGGTTCTAAGGACATTTCAAACAATTTTTTTGTGAGTGGACAAGTGGTGGTTTATGGACTTGCTATTCTCCGCAAGACTCTTTGATGGTGATTGTGCACCTGCACAGTCACAACAGATGGTTGCTAGCCGTCTCTACAAGGACTACAGTGGGTCTGCATCTTTGGTGGCCCACCAATACCACAATCTCTACCAGGACTACAGTGGGTCTGCACCTCTGGTGGCCCACCAATATCGTAATCTCTACAAGGACTACAGTGGGTCTACTCTGTGATTACCTACCTACCAATATTCTTCAAAACGTCGAATGACTCTGCTGTGGGTTTGCTCTGTTGTGGCCCATTACCTGTCAGCATGTCAAGAGTCAGCACTGTCTTGCCGCTGGAAGGACAACACTACTTCTTCAAGACTGCATGGAAATCCACTACTTCCGTGTGCATTTTCTTTTACTGCTCATACTTTGAGAAAAACACAGCAATTTTACTGTGATGAATGATCAGGGCTGTCTTTATGGACTGTAAGAAAATTTTAGATTTTGACGAACATTGTATCAATAAGTGTGTGTATATGATTTCTTTGTTATTGTAATTGTGAAAAATTTTTTTAACAAATATGTATTGGCCAGTGCCCAAAAGAATTTCTAAAATTTGTTTGTGGGGAGCATGGGGGCTATGTAAGTAGGCTGTTTAGGTTTTCTTATTGGCAACGCCACGTAGCGCTCTGTAAGAAAATCACTGGCTGTGCTGTGTGCAGTCTGTGGCTGGTTGTCATTGTTGGAATACTCGCCATTGTAGCGTTGGGCAGTTGGCTGTTAACAGCGCGTAGCATTGCACAGTTGGAGGTGAGCCGCCAGCAGTGGTGGATGTGGGGAGAGAGATGGCGGAGTTTTGAAATTTGTAAGACTGGATGCCATGAACTGCTATATATATTATGACTATTAAGGTAAATACATTGTTTGTTCTCTATTAAAATCTTTCATTTGCTAAGTATGCCTATCAGTAGTTAGTGCCTTCCGTAGTTTGAATCTTTTATTTAGCTGGCAGTACTGGCACTCGCTGTATTGCAGTAGTTCGAGTAACGAAGATTTTTCTGAGGTAAGTGATCTGTGAAAGGTATAGGTTAATGTTAGTCAGGGCCATTCTTTTGTAGGGATTATTGAAAGTCAGATTGCGTTGCGCTAAAAAAATATTGTGTGTCAGTAATTTTTCAAAGGGGACGTTTCAGTACAAATGATAAGTGTCATAATAATTATTTGTGAAAGCCATAGATTCAGACTACCAGAGTGGAAATCAACAACGTTAGACATGTAAGAAAGATTACATATTATCTGCTCGGCATATCCAAGAAAAAAGAAATTCTGACAGAAAATTTTTGCCAGATCGTTACACTACTAAGGGCCAGTTGTACAGACCCCAGTTACCAGCCACTTCAGTCCTGTTCTCTGATCAGAGCGGAAAATGTGTTTATGATCATGTAATAATGCCTAACTGGAGAATAACATGGGATAACTGAACCAGTGATTCTGACAGGGTTAGTGAAGATACTTGGAGATTAAATTTTGACAATGGCAGGAATAGTTATAGAATTGGTGATGACAAGATTGTTTATTAGAATGAGGAAGGAGAAGAAATAGGGACATCATACAAATTATATGGAAGAATATGACGATTCCAAATGTATATATAAATTACAAATCACTACTGCTTTTCGACCTTATGCTTCAGAAACTGGAGAATATGTGTTAAATGTGAAACTGTTTGCTAAATAAAGGTTTTTGCTTGCAGTAGGCCTAATAGGTTTCTGATATTGATACTTTGTGAATTATATTCTGTCATACTGTTTATGTAAATGAGGTAGATAAAAATTAACATTTTCCCAAAACAGTCTCTCTTATTTGGGGTGCGTTACAATAAATAGATGCAATATTACAAAGGCCTATTTCGTCTTATCTAGCAGACAGTGATAAAATTGATGTAATAAAATCAACAAACCACACTGGCCATGTGTACTTTTCATATTAACAGCTTTTTCAGTATTAGACAACAAAATGGAGAGCACACTGTGTAAAGCTGTAGCAGGATTAGAGAGGAAAAAATGTCGAGACCCAAGGACTGAAGAAATGTGTAGTGTCTTGCTTGCCTCTTGTCTTTACTAGTTTTATATTTCCTATATTTAATTTTATGCCACATAAAAGAGAAAATTATTAGCTAACAGGCAATAAAGAGTGCAAATTTTCTGAAGAGTTCTTATTTTACCAGTCACAAATAATCCTACTCACTATTAATTGTGAGTTTTTTTTTAAGGAGGGGGGAGGGCGTAAGGTCTCAAACCAGTCGACTGTGAGCAGGAGAGACACCACAGAACAATTTTATTTCCAGTGTTCTGAATATACAGTAGGTTTTATGACTTCCATTACACATTATATATGTTTGAAAAACAGAGAATGATGTGTGATAGAAGAATGCTGTGTGAAGATGCGTGGCACTGCACTTTGCCTCACTTAAGACCTAATAACATTTCTTACATTTTTTCGAACAGATGTGTTTTATGTATCAAGCTCATCGCAAAGATGTGCGCTACAAAATGTACATATTTTTGAAAAATCGATTTTTCTACATTTTTGATGTCATAGTTAAGTTGCTTGAAGGAGATTGGTCGGTGTCACTACCAATTTTTTGCTCCAGTTCGAGAAATGGTAGATCTGGGGCTGGTGAACAGATCGTTCTTAAACTCATAGCTCACAACAGATCACAACATGTACTGATGTTTTCATTTCACGTTACAGAATGACAGTTTTCATAAACAGTCTTCAATTGTTCTATTGCTGACATTATCGCCCGCGTCCTTTGCTCTGTGGCTTCAAAAGCACCGCCAAGAAGCAATGCCAAAGCATAAGTGGGCCTCCACAGCAAGCAGAGACGAGCGCTCGCCGTTGCGTCTTGTCAATGTTCTGAGCTGACGCCTTTTGCACCAGATCTGCACATATGGTAAATAAGGACGCAACTGTGTGACGTTCAACATTTAAAAACTACCTGTAGAACGTTTCTGGTTTCCATGAACTCTTTCTTCGGCTTGAGTGATTAGAAGTGAAATATGTTATCCCACAGAATCGACGTGTCACACCACAGGTTCTCTCACAGAGAGGAAAGATATCGCGTAACCCAACTTACTTCAATAATTACAAATACAGAATAACACTGGAAAAATTTCTAACATATAACAATAGTTTTAACTTTCATTCAGCTATTGTTATTACTATCATCTGAATGTAAGGTGGTCACTAAGACCAAACCCATTTTTATTTCCTCAAGCTATTAAACATGTTTGAGCCTATTTCATTACTCATCGTTCCATACATAAGCTTTCTTTCTTCATAATTTACTAGAGCTTAACTCTCGCCTTAGCATTGTGTGTGTGTGTCTTCAACCATACAGTCGTCCATTGCATGCTATAATCTAACAAATGATTTTCCCATTCCGCCTTTTATTGCGCTGTTTGTATTGGATTTCCCTTGTACTTTCATCCAGTTACCTTACACATATGTTGTTTCCTTTTGTAGGTAGAAACATAAGAGATATTTGCCGTGTTTGATCAAGTTATATCATTATTACAGTTTCTTCAAAGAGAATTGCGTTTACCTTGCACTCAGTTCATTAAAGACAGACACAGGGCAAAATGCATTCTTGTACTTAAGCATACATAACTCCAAAAATATTACAGTTAAAATAGTAAATCTTCAAACTATCATGTACAACACAATGCTTAATATTCTGTGCAATTTTTGTCCGAAAATTCACATCGACATATACTTTACAAGGATCTGAATTTTTAATTACCATTGTTTATCTAATATACCTTTTCTCATAAACTAATCAAGCAATAAAACTAGAATTTAACCGTTTACATCTACATAAAAGGCTAATAAAACTTGTGAAGCAGATTTTTGTTTAAGGTCATAGTCACTCTGATATTAATTTTTCCGTTTTCTGTACCAAGAACTGATCTATTTTCTCAAATTTGAAAGGGGAACTTTTCTCAGAGAAAAGGTAACAGAAAAGTGCTGCACATGTTTATTCAGTAAGTAATTCTTAAGAATTATGTAAAATTTCAGGATTTAGATTTTATAGTTCCTGAGAAAAGGTGCATTATAGCTCAAAAACGTCAGTTCATGACAATTGGCATTTAAAGTTTTAATTTTAATTTTAGACAATGTTGCTATACCTCTAGTGAGCAATGCTGTCCATATTCATAATTTTACTCTCTTCCTCGTCTTCCTGGGGTAATCTCTTCCCCTGCCTCCTTTGCTTAGCCAACTTTTGCATTTTTTCCTTCTGCAGTCTGAACTTTGTCCATCGATGCTTCTGAGTATCTTCAGTGTGAATGCACCTGGATGGAAGCCTAGCCTCTGCAGGCACTTAATACTAACTACAATTCTGCTATTGAGCACTAGACAGACACCACATGCAGCTGTCTTCACAACAAGTGGGAACACTAATACTGTTTTTGGACAATGCATGCCTACACTGACCCACAATGACCATCTCCACAAGAAACATTAATCATATGGGCAAGCACTTCTAAGGCAGTGAACGTAAATCCACAGGAAAACTCGTCTCTGGCACTGTACACAGAATCATCAATTCCTTCAACAGTTTTCTTCTTTTCGACTGAGTGACTTTGTCGAAAATTGTTCTTCACACTTTACGAGGAGCATCTGTAACGTTCTTATTTATCTTTCATGTACCTTTTACACATGAAATTCGACGTTTCCTCACTTATTCGAAAATGCTCATTTCGGTCAAATCAAGTTGATATATGGAAAACTGAAATACATTTAAACCACTTACTATTCAAAAAAACCACTTTATAAACAAAGGAACAAGCAAAAATATTTCTCGCAGCCTTCTAGACTCACCTGCAGTTCGTTTCGATTATGTGAAAGAAAAAAAATGGACAAAAAATTTCTAGCGTTGAGAAGGTGTGGATCACAGCATAGAAAGAGTTGGCATGGCAGGCGAATACTACCATACAAACATTTTTAAATCATATTTCTAGACAGAATTCCATTATGAAGCTCAGTGATGTTATTCTTAAAGGATCGGTCTAATAAATTATGCAATTAAAAAATTCGATATTTTTTTGCAATTTTGCCCTAAATGTGCAATGAAATTCAGCAGCATACGTTTTTTTCAATTTATTGATATAGAAAATGTTTAAGCTCATCTTTACCATAAGGAATTACATGCTAACCTTTCAATCTACACCACTCTCCACAATTTCAAATCTCAGATGTGTCATAGGTCAAACATGTACTGAAATGTAAATTCGACTAATAATCACTGCCTAGGTAGCTTTATTAGCCTTTCACTATTTTGGAGAGCACTTCCACAGTGTGACTAACACTTCCTGGTTCTGTAAGAGCTGCACTTGCATCTTCTCCTATAGACAGGTACTGTGTAAATACGTTTTCATCTTTGCATTGTGAATGTCCCCTTCTTAATCCTTCAATACAAAAAAAACAATGAGGTCATTGCATCTAGATATTCACATAACCAGGGTTAGACAGCCCCTTCCTTCAGTTCGCCTAGCCTTCTACTCTCCAATACTTATATAAATCAGGCACGCTCCATCTTAGATCTTTAACAGTGTGAACAGCCTCTGACTCGCATCTCTATGAATCTCAATGAGAGGTTTCTGCGTAGCACATCGACTCTACTCGGTTATTCCAAGTGTGTTTCCTGACTTTTTCTCTTGTATCTTTGTACCTCTATGTCTCCTAACGACATAACTTACAAATATGTTCTATCAACTCATATAGCAACGGGCTTTCTCTCATGTGATTCCTCCTCCATTCGTTGGACCATTTATTAATAATAACGTCTATGCACACTTCACCTTAAAATAAATATTTGTTGCCTTGCCTGTCTGTCAGAGATCTATTCATTGCTACTAAACTATGAGGTATGTCTTTCTCCCTTTTTAGTACAATGGTCACATTTCACTCATTTCAAAATAATTACAAAAATGCAGTTCTCAGTGTCTGAACTGTATTTTTTTTTCGTCATTTCTTTAGACAAGTGTTCACTATTTGTATTTTAAAGCAGCTTCGCATGTTCTGTTGAGAATAATTCTAAATCTACTGTTAATCTCCACTTAATATTTTCATTTTTTATGAAAATGATATACCTTGTTGTTAACTCATTAATACTTCCATTTTCCATATCTAACTAAATATATTAACTGTAGTCTTTTTTATTTTACTTAAGTCATTTATTCAGAGATAATTCCACCCTTTTATATTATTTTCGTGCATCAGCTGTCAATCAGTTCATTAGCACTCCTTCACCAGAAATAACAATCTTCACTAAGGTGGCAAAACAACTGACTTGCCACATTTTGCATTCTTCACTTGCATTTTAGCACATCCTACTCCACTTAGGGAATGGTTTCCAATGGTTTCCTTTTCCTTCCTCTCTCCCCCCCCCCCCCCGCTCCATTCACATGACATACCTAACATTTATTTTAATATCAGCCATTTAATAAATATGTAATAAGGCCATAGAGCCTTAGGCATGTGATAAAATAAGTAAAATCGTAATATTTCAATCTACAGCTTTTAAATAAGTCTTTCTCCATTTCGACAACTGGTTAAATTGGGGCATGCTGTATCCATAATGATCTTTAGTTTCCCTTGCAGCAACATACAACAGCAACCTCCAGGGTCAGGAGAACAGATACATCTTAACTCTCTTCCTGCTTCTCTGTTAAATAATTCACTTCTTATAAGCATACACATTTGATCCACACAATGTCACATGTCTGAAATTTCAACCAGTACATCACTAAAAAGATTGCTTCTAATGTCAGACAATAATTCACGTAACAGTGTATCCCAAACGTATTCATAGAATACAGCTCATTTCAGGTGTTCATTAGTGCTCATATTCCATTTTCAAAAAATCTAAAATAAATACTTTCTTTAGTTTCTCCACTTGTAATTAATCTTCCTTGACCCACAACGTATTGATTACCTAAATTATGTACCTTGGTATTTTCTAGTGTTTCCCATAACTTCTGAAAATCTTTCTGGTGCTCTATACTAGAACCGACAACACCCAACAATAATTATTGACAGCGCTAGTAGACTCAACTTTCTCTTTACTTTTTGTTCGTTTAGCTCCTACAGACTTTACTCCAAACCAGTCGAAGTTTTGTGTCACTAATTACTTTGTCAAATGCTCTACATTGCACTAACACCTCTACTTGGCCTCATTTCCGAGATTTCGTTATTTGTACTCTCGAATTCATTGGTTGACAATTTCTCTGTTTGTCACATCTTATCGTTTACCCCTTCTTGTTCTTGAACCACATTTCTGACTAAGTCACATTGTTTAACCATCTTCGTTTGTAAATGTTTAGAAAATTTCGATAAGGCCTTTTGATGTTATAAATTTTATCTAATTTCATACACCTCCTCATCTTGTCTTTTTCAGTCTGACAATGCTTGTCCTTGGGTTGTTATACTATTACACAATTCTTCTCACCTTTTTAATCTTTCTGGTAAACTATCTTCACGGAGTGAGCTAGCACAGTGGTTAGCATACTGGACTCGCATTCAGGAGGGCGATGGCTCAAACCTGTGTCTGGCCATATTGGTTTAAGTTTTCCATGATTTCCTTACATCGCTTCAGGCAAATGTTGGGATGGTTCCTTTGAAAGGACATAGCGGACTTCCTTCCGCATCCTTCCCTAAACCAATGGGACTGATAACCTCCCTGTTTGGTCCCCTCCCCCTCCCCCAACCAACCACCTAAACCACCTTCCATGTTAAGGATAGTAAGAGACAAACAGAATAAACAACCATTTATACACTTAGTATCATTTGAATGATGCTGCTATGGTTTGATGCCACTGCACAAAAGCAGTGAAATGTGTTTTTGTAACACTTCACAGAATAAATTACTAATAAAAAATCTCAGGTCATTGATTTTTACAGTTGACCGAACTGATGTACAGGTAGCTACACTGTGCTGTCGATACACCACGCATGGGCTAAATGATGTGATGTACTGCTGTGTAGTTGTCGCATAACCAACTGATCTGTCGCTACATTGCAAAGTGGAGTTTTGATGTTCTCGTGTTTGTCAGCCACTGCAGGGCTGTCGTTGAAGATCGCTGCCGCTATTGTAGTCTCCAAATCACAATGCCAAATTCTTCCATGTCGTTGGTAAAATTCTTCTCAGCTCACGTGCTAAAGGCTACTCATCACATGAATATCTGTTACTATTGACTTCACTGCTATGGTCAACTAAGATCCTTCCTCCAACTCTTTGGATCATTTAACACTTCTTTGATCTTAGTCATATTAAACTTATTTCATCTTGAATAATCGGATCAATTCAGTTAACACCACTGCATGTGCACCCTTATATCTTATCAGTTACTGATTTAGGTATTCCAGGGCAAAATCAGATGTTCGTCCTTTATTTTTGTCAGAATTCTTCAAAATTCTTGTTACTATTATGAAAGCTCTCTTCTTTCAACACTCTAATTCGTGTCCTGCACTAGAGTGCCAAATGGCTCACAACAGGTGTAGGGGGTACTAGTATGATGCGTTCTACTCCATACACATTGTTAGCTGGCTGATATGTACGCTAACTTTTGCTTCACAAATATATCCTGACGTAATTTGCTGTCGTGGACCTTCTATGCTGTGCCACTAGACCGTGATATGTGTCTTCTTCACCTTTAGCGTTGGGTAGGTGCCAAAAGGAGGGCTCTGACCTATTCTACAACCCTTATATGTCATATCCGCCATGTTTCTATTGTACAACTTCATTTAGAGTTGTCGGCGAACAGATTGTCCTTAACTTGTAGATCACCACAGATCGCTACATGTACTGTTCTACTGATGCACTGATTTAGCATTAGAGAATGGCGGTTTTCATTTACAATCTTCAATTGTTCTAGCGTTGATATGGCCCATGGCCTTTGCTCCATGGCTTCCAAGGCACCGTCAAGCCGCGACGTAAAAGCGTAAAGGCGGTTTCACAGTTGTCGGAACGTCACCGTCACATAACTGTTATGTTTTTGAGCGTCGAAAGTCAGAGAAATTCATGAACATTCATACTACATGGCATGTCAAAATAACGTCGTGATGTTACAGCTGGTTCATAAAATACCTACCACAGGCGCCATTTCGTATTTCGTGATACATCGTCATATAATGCCGAAATTTATTTTCAGGCAGCTTACAATGATTGCTGTTTCACGTGATGATTAGAAACAGGAACAGCGAGCAAAACGAGTCTGTGTTCGAAAAATGTTAAAAGAACGAGACTGTGAACCAGAGCTCCACACCTGGAAGAGTCATCGTTCTATAAATATTTCAGAATGTCTAAACAACAGTTTTTTTACCTCTTAATCAAGATACAAATAAAAATGACGGAGATAAATTCAATATTTAGGCGTCCAATATCGCCAAGGCAGAAGCTGATGGTTTGCCGAAGATATGTCTACAGGAGCCGTTTTGCTGAACTAAACAAAACAAATATGGTGTTACTTGCCGGCAGCAACAGAGAAATATAACATGACTCTGTCAATAGCCTATCGGAGCATTGTTCCCGAGAAACCCTGACGTGACGCTGACGTGATGTGATGTGTCGAAGATGTTCTGTTGATGGCATGTGTGAATGCCACCATATGAACTACTGAGGAGATATTTTTGACGTGACGGTGACGGTAACTTTCCATGAGAATCCACCTTAAGTGGGCCTCCACTATAGAGTAGGAATACCTCTGGGCCCGCAGCTCGTGGTCGTGCGGTAGAGTTCTCGCTTCCCGTGCCCGGCTTCCCGGGTTCGATTCCCGGCGGGGTCAGGGATTTTCTCTGCCTCGTGATGGCTGGGTGTTGTGTGATGTCCTTAGGTTAATTAGGTTTAAGTAGTTCTAAGTTGTAGGGGACTGATGACCATAGATGTTAAGTCCCATAGTGCTCAGAGCCATTTGAACCATTTGAATACCTCTGGAGTGAGCACTCAGATGCAAGGATTTGTTTTTGTGTTGTCAACGTACATTGCCACCGTGGTCATGTGGTCTCGTGACGGGGTAGGTTTGTCTGTAATGTGTCCAGTCCAATATGAATGTCATTATAACGCTACTACAGACAGGTTCCAGTCATAGCTGCTGTGGACTTGGTACAAGCGTTTCGTAGACACCATAACAATTTGCACTTGATACCCATAATAAAGTAGGCTCGCAGCTTTTAAGAGGATAATGAATGGGTACCATGTAACAGAACTATCACGTCAAGGTGCAATTACATTGTCTGTCACTACACGTTGCGTCATTTTTGTTTGTAAAATGCTGGAGAAGTGAAACAACATTTCAAAACATCCACATTTATTTGCTAACGGAACTATATCTATACAAACACCCCAAACAACAGCTATGAAGGAATAAATGGAAGCTGTTTACCTTATCCATTACACTCTTTCTTACACAACTAATCGTGTTTAATGGAAATTGATTCTTAAACTTACCAAGTCGAACATGTTATTCCACAGAACCGACACGTTACACAACAGGGTCTCCACTGAGTAGTTAGAAAATTTTCATGAACACTTTTGATCATTTATTGTGCTCTCTGTCAGACACAAGGGGGGGATTATTAATTTTGGGTGATTTTGACGTAAATTTCTTGAAGTAATCTGACAGGAAAAGTGATTTAGAGATACTTTTGGCCGCTTATAATTTTGTATCATACCCAACCTATTCAAGACAGTAGTACTTTTAGATAATGTATTCACTCAACAAGCAGAAGTTAAATGGGCATATGCCTACCTAGTGGTAAATGGATAATCAGATTGCAATGCACAGTTACTGGTGTTATGTAACTTAGCTCTGTGTATAGTTTGGAAAAACTGCTGAAACAATGCCCTGATTCATGAAAAAACTACTGAAGATTTTAAAGAAAGCATAAAAAAAATGTGGACAGTGGTGAAGCTTGCAATGAACCTAATGCTAACAGTACATGCAACATATTTTGTTTGTATTCATTTTTGAAACTAGTTTTCTTAAAAAGATAATTAAATGCAGTCATGGCAAATCATTGAAGAAACCTTAAATAACTACAAGTATCAGAGTCTCTTTACAAGGAGAAAAGAATTTGTACAAAATAGCCAGGACAAGTGATGACATGGAAATGATTATTTATTGTAAACAGTACTGTAACATATTAAGAAAAGTTTGTATAAAAGCCAATGAGTGTACACATGTTGTCTGAAATTGACAGATCAGATAATAAAATCAATATGGAATATCGTTAAAATAGAGACAGGGGAACAATCCACAGAATATGACACTATTTCTGTTCAACAAAATATGAACATTGTAAGAGAATGAAAATCTCATTCTGGATTGTAAGAGACAGTTCACGCATAGCAGATATTTTTAATAAATACTTTTTAAAATGCAAATTGTTGAGAACAAAAATTAATCCCATATCCCAACTGAAATAAGAATAGCATCATGATGCTAAAAAGTAAAAGTTCCTACCAGGTGGATAACATCTCCAATAAGATGCTAAAATGTTTTGGGCCTATAATGTATAACATTCTTAGTCACTTATGCAATGCATCATTGACTCAGCATGTTTTCCCAGAAATATTGATATATTCGATTGTTAGCCCTTTGTGTGAAAAGGATGCCTCAGAGATGCAAATAACTACCACCCAGTGTCACTTCTTAAAGCTTTATCTAAATTTTTTGAGATGGCAACGTTCTCCAGGTTATCACCAACCATGCAGAAATTTGATACTCAGAGATCTCAATTTCTATTTCAAAAGGATCATTCCAATGAGTCAGTTACTTACACACTTACTGGCACAAAATAAGATCTTTTTATCAAAAGCTTTGGACTGTGTCAGTCGTAATATTCTATTAGAGGAGTTAAATTTTTGTGGAATACATAGTTCATCAAATGCCCGGTTGTCCTAAACTGTTCAAGTAATACAAGCAGAGATGCCAGAGCAACTCCATGGGGAGAAATTACAATGGGAATCCCACAGGCTTCTGTCATTGATCTGCTGCAATTCTTGCTGTGTGTTAATGATCTGCCATTTTGTTTGAAACCAGTGCAGAATTATTCTTGTTTAGACATGATATTAGCATCGTTGTGAAGCTGAAGAAATAAGTATCAACGGAGAAAATAGTAAAAGATGGTTTTTGTTAAAGTTACTGAAAGGCTTATCACAAGTGGGCTAGATTCAAACATTGAAAAAACGCAGTTCATCCAGTTTTGTACTTTCGAGCATATCCCATCTCTCATTAACACTGTATGCCAACAAGAAATAATAAAGAGGGTAGAAAATTATAAGTCCTTAGGTTTGCGTATGGGTGGAAACTTCAGCTAGAATAACTTTTTAGTGGATGCAGAAACGTTTAGGTTCGGCAACTTTTGTCATAAGAATAACTACCGACTTTGAGTATCGAAATCAGTAAATAAACGAATTTTGCATATTTCCTTTCGTCGATGTTTTACGGGATAATATTTGGGGGTAAGTCCTCTCTTAGGCAAAACCTATTCATTGTGTAGAAGGAAGTAATTGTGTGTCAAGCTCACACACAGAACATCTTGCAGATATATCTTTCAGTAGCTGGGAGTATTAACCACAACTTCACAGAACGTTTATTCACTTATGAAATTTGCTGTCAACAATCCATCTAAGTTTGAGAGAACAGAAATTTTCACAAGTACACCACTAGAAGAAAAAATTATATGCATTACCCTTTCATTAATCCAACTTTACACATAAAGGGGTGAAACATGCAGCTTCACAATTCTTTGACAATCTACCGATGGAAATAAAATACCTGACAGATAACAAAAGTGTTTTAAGATGTAGATTAAAGGCATTTAACCTTCACAAGTTATTGTATACCATATGGGAATTCTTCAGTTAAGATAATAATTCATTTTTATATCTGTAATCGGCCAGCAAGTAGTCAAACAAATAATTTTTAGTTTTATTTTTTAGTTGTAAGTTCAACATAAGTGTTCTATGTTTGTTCTGTTAGCATGTTCCACATCACAATGAAATGATCTATGGCAAAAGTAACTAACTAATATGTTAATATACGTGTTAGAGCGTGTCAGCATTTAATTTAAGGTGACTGCATTATAATTTAGTTTTAGCATGATTATTAATTTGTTTGTAGAAGTCAGTTTTTTTTTTTTTTTGTAACAGCTACAGCTCACATGCAATGGTAGTATTATATACACCATTATTAGTACGCTTAATCCACCACTAATCCTCCATAACAAGATAAAAGTGTAATGCTTTGAAATAACAAGAGAGATGAGACCTTTGAACTACCAGCTCCAGATTCAAAAATAGTCTGCGAGCTACTGACAGCTTGAGTAATCTATAGTTTTATCTTTTTAATTCGTATAAAGTTTATATTCCTGAATGTGAATCAAGAACATAAATAATTTAGAAGCAGATATTCTCGGCGTGGCTTAGCAGTTTAAATTGCTTAATAAAGGCAAGTCTCCTGGCCCAGATTGTATATCAATTACATTGCTTTCAAAGTATGATTATATAATAGCTCCACAGTTGGTAATCGTACAACAGCTCGTTCAATGGAAGTTCCTTACCTCAGGACTGGAGAGTTGCGTAGGTCACACCAGTACTCAATAAAGGAAATAGAAATAATCCGCTGAATTACAGGCCCATATCACCGATGAGGATTTGCAGTACGGTTTTGGAACATATTGTAATGTAGAGACTTGTTGAAGGAATACATTGCATGTGATGTGAGCCCAATGGCTGCCCAGACAAGTCCTTATCACAGGGAAAGAGAGCCAAATCAAATTAATTTAATAAATTCGATATTCCGAGTTTACTGATAGTAATTTCAGACCGGACGGACCATTAATTCAAAAGTAATAAAACGAAAACACTCAATTTATGAACACAGACTCATTTTTCCCAGCTGACGAACAGCACCGATGGCTTGCTTCTTGAAGGACCAGCGACTGGAAAGACAATTAATTTAGAAGGTACGTAAGATGGCGAAATTCTGTTAAGTTCTGTCTCCACTCGCTGTGTTGTCGGCTACAGGAACTTTTTTGTCAACTGTGGACACACACTATGGTGTGGCAACCGTGTGTATGCACAGCACAGAGGGCCACTCTCCATCCAGTCCCTTGCTCTTCCTCGACGTTTTCATTTTACAGACAATAGAAGTTCAGAAGTTGCCGCCATTTTGATACGTAAGTGTTGTCTTCCATTACTTTTGTTGCAGCTTTATGTTAAGACTATCCAGTTAGGTCAGGATGACTCTTGATGGGAAGCTTTAGTAGTGACGTCGGTTGCTACTGTGCATTCACGCCATTTGCACCACGAGCATCTGGCACCGCAACATCCACCGATCGTAATGCGGTAACCTTTGTCGTTCACCCTTTGCCTCTGTATTGGTGTTACGAAACTCGAGACTAGCATCTCTTTCTTGATTCGACTCGATTAAACATACCTCACTCTCTCTGGGAACTGGACTCATTCCCGTTTAGTTTTCATTGTTTTTCGATGTACTTGTCCTACTCAGAATCGTGGATACACGCTACAAAACACTGTAACAGGACTACTTATATTCGTGTCTTTTTCTACAATATATTCCAAGTTTTCCGTGGATCTGTAGCTTTCTCGGTGCCTTTTTTCTTTAGTTAAACCGTTCGTTAGAGGCGAAACAAAGAGAAGAAGCCCGACGGCTTCACGATCCAGGGACACCAGATTGACTGGTGAGCGTTACATGCCGCCTGATAGGGAAACACTGATAGGTTGTACATACCCCAGGTTTTAATTCTCTGCCGTTACAGACGTGACAATGGTCCAGGCATAACATCTTTCATCATCTCACCTTCATGCTAATAGACGATACAACATGTTGTGTTCGAACATTGTGAATTACGTAGAAGAAAACGATCTGTTCAGGCATAACACGAATTCAGAAAATATAGTTCTTGTGAAACATAGCCAGCTCTTTGTTCACACGAAGTAATGAGTGCTTATCGACAGGGGATCTCAAACTGATTCCTTCTTACTACATTCCCAGAGAGTTGCTATTGCCGTTCCACACAAGAGGCTTCAAATCATATTTCGTGTCTATGTAGTATTGTGTCGGCTGGATTCATTATTCTGACAGAAATGTCACTTTATAATAATTGACGGAAAGTAATCGAGTAAAACAGAAGTGATATCTTATGTTCTCCAGTGCAGTGTTACAGGCTTTCTGCTGTTCCGAATCGGGAGTACCGCAAGGAAGCGTGATAGGACCTTTATTGTTTACAATATACATAAATGACTTAGTTGACAACATCGGTAGCTCCGTGAGGCTATTTGCAGATGACACGGTTGTCTACAAGAAAGTAGCAACATCAGAAGACTCGTACGTACTCCAGGAAGACCTGCAGAGGATTAATGAATGGTGCGACAGCTGGCAGCTTTCCCTAAACGTAGATAAATGTAATATAATGCGCATACATAGGGGCAGAAATCCATTCCAGTACGATTATGCCATAGGTGGTAAATCATTGGAAGCGGTAACGACCGTAAAATACTTAGGAGTTACTATCCGGAGCGATCTGAAGTGGAATGATCACATAAAACAAATAGTGGGAAAAGCAGGCGCCAGGTTGAGATTCATAGGAAGAATTCTAAGAAAATGTGACTCATCGACGAAAGAAGTAGCTTACAAAACGCTTGTTCGTCCGATTCTTGAGTATTGCTCATCAGTATGGGACCCTTACCAGGTTGGATTAATAGAAGAGATAGACATGATCCAGCGAAAAGCAGCGCGATTCGTCATGGGGACATTTAGTCAGCGCGAGAGCGTTACGGAGATGCTGAACAAGCTCCAGTGGCGGACACTTCAAGAAAGGCGTTACGCAATACGGAGAGGTTTATTATCGAAATTACGAGAGAGCACATTCCGGGAAGAGATGGGCAACATATTACTACCGCCCACATATATCTCGCGTAATGATCACAACGAAAAGATCCGAGAAATTAGAGCAAATACGGAGACTTACAAGCAGTCGTTCTTCCCACGCACAATTCGTGAATGGAACAGGGAAGGGGGGATCAGATAGTGGTACAATAAGTACCCTCCGCCACACACCGTAAGGTGGCTCGCGGAGTATAGATGTAGATGTAGATGTAGATGTATATAAACTATTTAGGAAGCAATCCAAGCATCCCTCTTAAACTGTTTGCAGATAATCCCGTCATGTACCGTCTAGTAGTCATCAGAAAACCGAAACTACTCGCAAAATGGTTTACATAAGAGACAGGATCTGTATGGCGTGAAAAATGGCATTTCACTGTAAATTATGAAAAGTATGAGGTCATCCACAAGAGTAAAAAAAGGAAACCGTTAAATTTAGGTTCCACGAGAAATGACACATATCTAAAGGAATTCAACCAAATACTGGGGATCACAACTACGAATAACTTAAATTGGAAACATAAAAGAAAATGTTGAGGGGAAAGGCGAACCAAAGATTGCGTTTTATCAGAACACTTGGGAGATGCAACAGGTCTATTAAAGGGACTGCCTAAGACTACGACTGTCCGTCCCCTTCAAGGCGATATGGGATCCTTAACACACAGAATTGACGGAGGGCACAGAAAAGTTGAAAGAAGGGAAACTCGTTTCGTATTATCGCAAAATAATGGAGACCGTGTCGCGGATATCACACACGAGTTGGGGTGGCAGTTAACGAAACAAAGGAGTTTTTCGTTGCAGCGAGATGTTTTCAAGAAATTTCAATCACCTTCTCTCTCCTCCGAATGCGAAAATATTTCGTTATGCCCACTTACATAGCGAGAAAGTACTATCCTAATAGAATAAGAGAAATAAGAGGTCGTACGGAAAGATTAAAGTGCTCGTTTTTACTGCTCGCTGTTTGAAAGTAGAACAGTAGAGAAATAGTCTGAAGGCGGTTCGATGAACCCTTTGCAGTCACTTACGTGAGAATTGCAGAGCAGTCGTGTAGATGTAGATGTTTTGAGTATGTTGTAATTAATGAATAGTATGTAAGCACATAAACTTTCGACTCATTGTTAAAAGGAAATACTTTTGTGTGGCACCGAGAACAACAGTCTTTGTTAATTGTAATACACTTCTAATGCCGACGGTGTTTTTCTTAAAATACTCCAGATCCGAACAATACTTCAACCTTATGAAGACTTCTTTCAGTCTTAAAAACCAAAACTGGTTAAGTAATCACTCGTGCGACACACACACACACACACACACACACACGCACACGCACGCACGCACACACGCACATACAAACTCATTGATATACCAGATTCGAGCAGAAATAAAATAAAACCATATCTTGATAATTTATTACTTTTGCTGCTCTTCATCGTTGCTTTACGAGCAATTCTCCAGTCATTAAACCTAGTCTGAAGTCGATGTAGAGGCTAACATCGTCAAGACACAAGTAACTGCGGGAAATAATTCGAATCTAAACGATTGATGCCTGTATGCAAGCTATATATAGAAAGATAAACAAAATTTGACTTACACATAAGTTACCGCGATCACACCAGCTCTCGTTAAGAACAAGTGCGTCTGCAAAATCGACACGCAATTTTACCGTTACGACAAAGCACCTCCAAAGCTGAAACCAGTCAAGGCTCGATAGCCTATCATGATTTACGAGGCTCTTAAACGCTCGTTAAAGTAACACGCTCGTGGCCCCTGAGAGACCCGCCACGAAATTAACATGAACCGCGCGTTCACACATTCGTCAAGACCACTTTTGACTCACAGGTAACAAGCTGCTCTAAACTAACATTTAGAGAGCGTTCCTCAAGCGGCGAAAAATTCGTATTCGATTTACTTTCGACGGCTATGCGAAAGATCAAGAATCTATATTCGGCTAACTTCAGCCGATAGGTCATGTGATTCAATTTTTTTTAGTCTGCAATTACAGTTTGGAAATATTAAAGAGAGAAAATGAGCTCGAACTTAATGCCCAAAACTAGTGTTCGAGATGCCACCCTATATTGCTTGTTTACAAGACTAAAGGAAGATGCGTAGGTACACTATTACTCGTTTTTTAACTGGGGCCGGCCGGAGCGGCCGTGCGGTTCTAGGCGCTACAGTTTGGAGCTGAGCGACCGCTACGGTCGCAGGTTCGAATCCTGCCTCGGGCATGGATGTGTGTGATGTCCTTAGGGTAGTTAGGTTTAATTAGTTCTAAGTTCTAGGCGACTGATGACCTCAGAAGTTAAGTCGCATACTGCTCAGAGCCATTTGAACCATTTTTTTTAACTGGGGCACACAGAGAAAAAATTGAGGTTTTGAGAATAACAGGCAAAAAGGCATGAACTACCTCAAAAAACATGATGAATGGAGATAAACTGTTTCGCTGTTGAATTCGTGTCAGCAGGCACTGAGCTTACGGCAT
Source organism: Schistocerca nitens (assembly GCF_023898315.1). NCBI lineage: Eukaryota > Metazoa > Arthropoda > Insecta > Orthoptera > Acrididae > Schistocerca > Schistocerca nitens. The sequence goes on from NC_064617.1 coordinate 527,739,740, forward strand.
GCGACAGCGAACATTTCACGCCAGTCCCACAGTATCCGCACCTGATTGCGACGGAAAATTAAATTTATCCTTATTATCACTGTTCATTTGCAAGCTTTCCACTTCCACGTTTGATAATCCGCGCTCGCAAATCTTCCAATGGCTTCGTAATTTCGCCAAAAGGAGTGAAAGACAATTGATAATTTTTTTTGGTCATTTATGAGCAATATTAATATAGTTACTAGTACGACCAAAACTTCATGAAACGCTCTAGGTAAGTCGTGATTCATAGAGCGACATTCAAGCTACATGTGTTATTTACTCCGGCCGTATATATACAGGGTGGTCCATTGATCTGTGAGCGGGCCAAATATCTCACGAAATAAGCGTCAAACGAAAAAAACTACAAAGAACGAGACTTGTCTAACTTGAAGGGGAAAACCAGATGGCGCTATGGTTGGCCCGCTAGATGGCACTGCCATAGGTCAAACGGATATCAACTGCGTTTTTTTAAATAGAAACCACCATTTTTATTACATATTCGTGTAGTACGTAAAGAAATATGAATGTTTTAGTTGGACCACTTTTTTTGCTTTGTGATAGATGGCGCTGTAATAGTCACAAACATACGGTTCACAATTTTAGGCGAACAGTTGGTAAAAGGTAGGTTTTTTAAATTAAAATACAGAACGTAGGTACGTTTGAACATTTCATTTCGGTTGTTCCAATGTGATACACGTACCTTTGTGAACTTATCATTTCTGAGAACTATGCTTTTACAGCGTGATTACCTGTAAATATCACATTAATGCAATAAATGCTCAAAATGATGTCCGTCAACTTCAATGCATTTGGCAATACGTCTAACGACATTCCTCTCAACAGCGAGTAGTTCGCCTTCCGTAATGTTCGCACATGGATTGACAATGCGCTGACGGATGTTGTCAGCGTAGTCGGTGGATCACGATAGCAAATATCCTTCAACTTTCCCCACAGAAAGAAATCCGGGGGCGTCAGATTCGGTGAACGCGCGGACCATGGTACGGTGCTTCGACAACCAATCCACCTGTCATGAAATATGCTATTCAGTACCGCTTCAACCGCACTCGAGCTATGTGCTGGACATCCATCATGTTGGAAGTACATCGCCATTCTGTCATGCAGTGAAACATCTTGTAGTAACATCGGTAGAACATTACGTAGGAAATCAGCATACATTGCACCATTTAGATTGCCATCGGTAAAATGGGGGCTAATTATCCTTCCTCCCATAATGCCGTACTATACATTAACCCGCCAAGGTCACTGATGTTCCACTTGTCGCAGCCATCGTGGATTTTCCGTTGCCCAATAGTGCATATTATGCCGCTTTACGTTACCGCTATTGGTGAATGACGCTTCGTCGCTAAACAGAACGCGTGCAAACAGTCTGTTATCGTCCCGTAATTTCTCTTGTGCCCAGTGGCAGAACTGTACACGACGTTCAAAGTCGTCGCCATGCAATTCCTGGTGCATAGAAATATGGTACGGGTGCAATCGATGTTGATGTAGCATTCTCAACACCGACGTTTTTGAGATTCCCGGTTCTCGCGCAATTTGTCTGCTACCGATGTGCGGATTACCCCCGACAGCAGCTAAAACACCTACTTGGGCATCATCATTTTTTGCAGGTCGTGGTTGACGTTTCACATGTGGCTGAACACTTCCTGTTTCCTTAAATAACGTAACATTACGGCGAAAGGTCCGGACACTTGGATGATGTCGTCCAGGATACCGAGCAGCATACATAGCACACGCCCGTTGGGCATTTTCATCACAGTAGCCATACATCAACACGATATCGACCTTTTCCACAATTGGTAAACGGTCCATTTTAACACGGGTAATGTATCACGAAGCAAATACCGTCCGCACTGGCGAAGTGTTACGTGATACCACGTACTTATACGTTTGTGGCCATCTATCACAAAGCGAAAAAAGTTGTCCAACTAAAACATTCATATTTCTTTAAGTACTAAGCGAATATGTAATAAAAATGGTGGTTCCTATTTTTAAAAAGCGCAGTTGATATCCGTTTGACCTATGGCAGCGCTATCTAGCGGGCCAACCATAGCGCCATCTGGTTTCCCCCTTCAAGCTAGACGAGTTTCGTTCTTTGTAGTTTTTTCGTTTGAATTTTATTTCGTGAGATATTTGTCCCGGTCACTATCAATGGACCACCCTGTATATATATTGGGCAAAAAGTTAGGAACACCGTGAGAAATGCATGACTGAACATAAATGTAGAAGCTAGCCAAGCCTGATGGTGGCGCCGCTCTGTTTGACCACGCACGGCACCTGTGCAATGCCCTCAATACGTTGGAAGTATCAGTTGTCGTCAGAACAGTGTGCCGTGTAGTCGTGTGTGCATTATGTCGGAGATAAGTAAATTCGAACGTGGATATCGTGTTGGTGCTCGCACGATAGGGATTGTTTGCTGCCAAGTGTGAAACATGGTGAGGGTTTGGTAATAATTTGGGCAGCCATATTGCGGTATTGCATGGGCCCCTTGGTACTCTTCAAGGTCTCATTAATGCCAAGGATTATGTAACCCTTTTCGCTGATCAGGTCCATTTCATGATATACTGTTTGTTCCCAAATTGTGTTGCTGTATTGCAAGAGGACAGGTCCGCTGTTCACACAGTTTGCGTTGTCTAGGACTTGTTTTGTGAGGACGAGGATGAATTGTCGCATTCCCACTGTCCACTACAGTCACCAGACCTCTATATTAATGAGCCTTTGTGGTCTCTTTTGGACAGAAGAGTTGACATCCAAAACCATCACCAGTGGCGGATACATATGGGGGGCGCGAGGCGGACCCCGCCCCCTCCTTGCGGGGCAACCCGCATTCCCACCCGCGCCGCTCCCGCCAGTCAGTCCGCACGCAATTCGTTCGTTTCTCTCGTCAGTCGACTTGACTGGATAGAGATATCCAGTAGTTGTACTTTCCTATGTAGCACGCGCGTCCGCATCATATCTCGATACATCATTCTGTCTGAAATTTGTTCGAAAAAAGTCGCGAATATTCTACTGTTTTCTTGTACAGAGAACCTTCGATACATAGCGTTACAAATACAGGCTATTTGCCGAATAGGAAACTAATTTACAATCAGGAGCAGAAATATTAAGACTGAAGAATGAATAAATAAAAAGTCCTAGTTGTAGCAAGTGCAACTGTGAAGATTAGTCAAGAGTGAGACTGATCAGTTTGAAACGTCCCCTTAGAACAATTTTACATGACTGTGTTTAACCTGACACACAATATTTTTAGCGCAACGCAATCTGACTTTCAAAAATCCCTACAAAAGAATGGTCCTGACTAACATTAACCTATACCTTTCACAAATCACTTACCTCACCAAAAATCTTCGTTACTCGAACTACTGCAAAACAGCGAGCGCCACTACTGCCAGCTAAATAAAAGATTCAAACTACGGAAGGCACTAACTACTGATAGGCATAGTTAGGAAATGAAAGATTTTAGTAGAGAACAAACAATGTATTTACCTTAATAGTGTTGAAAAATCATAATATACATAACAGATCATGACATCCAGTCTTACAAATTTCCAAACTCCGCCATCTCTCTCCCCACATCCACCACTGCTGGCGGCTCACCTCCAACTGCACAACGCTACGCGCTGTTCACATCCAGCTGCCGCTGCCCAACGCTACAATGGCAGACAACAATGCTAACTAGCCACAGACTGCACACAGCACAGCCAGTGATTTTCATACAGAGCGCTACGTAACGTTGCCAATAAGAAAACATAAACAGCCTACTTACGAGGGCTATTCCGAAAGTAAGGTCCGATAGGTCGCGAAATGGAAACCACGGTAAAAATCAAAAATGTTTTATTTGCAACAGTTAGATACACCTTGCAGCTACTTATCTCCATAGTCGCCGACCCGACTTAGACTTGGATCGTAGCGTTGTACCAACTTTCCCATACCCTCGCTATAGAAGGCAGCCGCCAGTGCTCTCCGCCAATTCTCTACGCTGGCCTACGGCTCGTTGTCTTGTGCCGAAATGTTGTCTTCATAACCAGCGGTTCATGTGACCTGAGCTGAAACTCAGAGGGAGACAATTACGGGCTGTATTGTGGGTAATCTCACATTTCCATTTGAAAACGATGTAGGAGCATCTTCATTGCCCCTGCAGAATGCGGCTGAGAATTGTCTTGAAGACGAAACAGCACGACAGTTATGTAATGTTAGCTGCATAGCTTCAGGGGAAATTTCTCACCAGGCCCCCGTACTTGGCGGCAGACACTATTTTCTAGACATCTTTACGCACTCACTGCGAGCTCAGAAATGAGAAGAGCGACGTGATGCTAACTGGGGTTATACTAGAGACACTACCCAACACATCTGTGCAAAGCTTTATCGGATTTTCATAGTCGTTTCCATTTCGTGACCGATCGGACCTTACTTTCGGAATAGCCCTCGTACATAGCCCCCATGCTCCCCACAAAAAATTTTACAAATTGTTTTGGGCAGTGGCCAATAATGATTTGATAAATTTTTTCATAATTACAATAACAAAGATATCAAATGCACACACTTATTGATACAATGTTGGTCAAATGCTACAATTTTCTCACAGTCCATAAAGACAGTCCTGCTCATTCATCACAGTAAAATTGCAGTGTTTTTCTCAAAGTCTGAGCAGTAAAAGAAAATGCACACGGAAGTAGTGGATTTCCATGCAGTCTTGAAGAAGTAGTGTTGTCCCTCCAACGGAAAGACAGTGCTGACTCTTGACATGCAGACAGGTAATGGGCCACAACAGAGCAAACCCACCGCAGAGTCAGTCGAAGTTTTGAAGAATACTGGTAGGTAGGTCATCACAGAGTAGACCCACTGTAGTCCTGGTAGAGATTACGTTATTGGTGGGCCATCGAACGTGCAGACCCACTGTAGTCCTTGTAGAGACGGCCAGCAGCCATCTGTTGCAACTGTGCAGGTGCACAATCACCATCGAACGGGAGGACGACGGTTCAATCCCGTCTCCGGCCATCCTGATTTAGGTTTTCCGTGATTTCCCTAAATCGTTTCAGGCAAATGCCGGGATGGTTCCTTTGAAAGGGCACGGCCGATTTCCTTCCCAATCCTTCCCTAACCCGAGCTTGCGCTCCGTCTCTAATGACCTCGTTGTCGACGGGACGTTAAACACTAACCACCACCACCACCACCATCGAAGAGTCTTGCGGACAATATAGCAAGTCCATAAACCACCACTTGTGCACTCACAAAGTTTTTGGAATTGTCCTTAGAACCAGCAATGCTGTTATCCAGTCCCTTGCTGAATTATTAACACACGTGCAAACACTAACAGTCCCTACGTCTCACATATTGTCCATATAGTATGACCAACAGAAACGTGTGCAGTGAAATGGAACTTACAAGTTACTTAATTTGATGAACTGCTGTCAATTACAATTTTATAACATAAGAATACAATAACAAAGGTACAAAATACATCATTAAAGAACATAACAATACAGATAACATTTGTAGTAATAGGGGCATTACAAAAGAATAGAAATAAACATATACATCAGTGTTACAGGAATTATGACATGAGTACATACATAAAAGATCAGAATAACTTTTGAAACATCACCTTCACACATGAGCATTAAAACAAAACAGAATAAATAATGTCTAAACATCTTTACAGAGTAAATAACATAGCATTTGAAAAATTCTACAACATAAATCTTATTAGCTAAACACATAAAGACAGGAAAAAGACAAATACACAAGGATACATAAACACATAGCGGAATAATACAAAAGGAAAGACAGGGTTCGTTTCCAGTGTGACATTTGGTACTGTAGTCCAACCTAAAACTTCATTCCATAGATCTTTCGTCTTATTTCAACATTTGTTTCCACCAAAAAAATCCTATCCAAGCATAATATGAAACGTCCCCTTAGAACAATTTTACATGACTGTGTTTAACCTGACACACAATATTTTTAGCGCAACGCAATCTGACTTTCAAAAATCCCTACAAAAGAATGGCCCTGACTAACATTAACCTATACCTTTCACAAATCACTTACCTCACCAAAAATCTTCGTTACTCGAACTACTGCAATACAGCGAGCGCCACTACTGCCAGCTAAATAAAAGATTCAAACTACGGAAGGCACTAACTACTGATAGGCATAGTTAGGAAATGAAAGATTTTAGTAGAGAACAAACAATGTATTTACCTTAATAGTGTTGAAAAATCATAATATACATAACAGATCATGACATCCAGTCTTACAAATTTCCAAACTCCGCCATCTCTCTCCCCACATCCACCACTGCTGGCGGCTCACCTCCAACTGCGCAACGCTACGCGCTGTTCACATCCAGCTGCCGCTTTCCAACGCTACAATGGCAGACAACAATGCAAACTAGCCACAGACTGCACACAGCACAGCCAGTGATTTTCATACATAGCGCTACGTACCGTTGCTAATAAGAAAACATAAGCAGCCTACTTACAAGTTGATTGTGAAGTGTTAATAATAGTACTTCATAATAATTACTCAATAGAAATATTGTTATGAGACACGTAAAAATATTTTTACTAGTAACGTAACTATAGTTTCCCATACGTAACTCGTATTACGAGTAGGTATGGGAAACTATTGATGCGTATATCTCTGGTAACAGTATGTGTGTGTTTGTATAAGCAGTATAAATAAAACTTCCTTAAACTCTGCAAGCGACTTGATTATTTTTTATTGCGGTAAATGTAAAGTTAGCTCAAGATATCTTTAGCGCCCCCTACTTGTGGTTTTTCTGTATACGCCACTCCCATCACCGTTACATCAACTTGCCACTATTTTGTTGGAAGAATGGAATAAGGTTCCATGGAAAACCATACAGAACTTGCTTTTATCCATTCCGAGACGAATGGAAGCTGTTTGGTATGCCAAAGGTTTTCCTACAAAGTACTAGGCATAACAGTTTTCGTGTTTCTGGTTTTGCCAGATTTTTTTCGCACTCTGTACGTCGTTAGCGCCAAGCGCTCGCAAGTTCGCGACGGATATGAAAGTCGCAAGCAGTTAAAAGATTAAAATACCAAATTCAGATGTCAGTTTACATATACTGCATGAACTGACTACCCCGCTCTGGACCAGGGCTGAAGTAGGATAAGTTTCCAGTGAGGGTGTACAGAACTGTTGTTGTAACCGGCATACACGACTGTTCCTTCTTTGAAAGCAAATGTTCAGGAAACAGGCGACACACTGAGAAAACAAAAGTACAAACGGAGGTTCAGCGACTGGAGTGCTACTCTGTGACGACGACGAAAGAAAGAAACACTAGCTCATTGTGCCCTGTGACAGTCAAGTAGCCGTAGACACCCGCGTATGGTTGCGTCAAAAAGTGGAGTAATATTTCCTAACACGATATTCTTCACATAACACTTATACCTCTCTTTTACCTACAAACAATTAAGGATATTAAATTTTCGTCTCACATTTTGTATAACAGTGTAGAGGTAGCCATAGTAAAAACGCAACAAGCATGTCGAATAAAAACTCAAAAAGAAACTGTCTTTGTTCGTGTGTGTGTGTGTGAGAGAGAGAAAGGCAGACAATGAGAGAGAAGAGGAGTAGCGATCTAAAAGAAATTCGACATGCATTGCAGCTAACGATACTTCAAGATAAAATGTGTGCATTTCACTGACTAGGAATATAAAAAGCATAATGTTTTAAATCACCAGCCGCCCGGGGTGGCCGAGCGGTTCTAGGCGCTACAGTCTGGAACCGCGTGACCGCTACGGTCGCAGATTCGAATCCTGCCTCGGGCATGGATGTTTGTGATGACCTTCGGTTACTTAGGTTTAAATAGTTCTAAGTTCTAGGGGACTGATGACCTCAGCAGTTAAGTCCCATAGTGCTCAGAGGCATTTGAACCAATTTTTTAAATCACCTGTATTTATTTCAGTGTCGCAAGTATTGTCGGTATCAAAACAGAAAACGAAAACTTAATTCTTTGTCTTATTAGTGTAATGAGCGCATACAAGCGAAGTAGTGGAATCATTCCTGTCTGGTCATTTCTGTCGTGTTACCAGACCTTAGCTGACGTAAATTTTATGCACCATAGCTGTAACTCATGCAGTGTAGCAAGAGATAGAGTCGCCTTTTGACATAAGTAGATAGGACTGAGGGTGTGTTTGCAGAGGAGATTCACATGTCACTACATGCTATTCTCGTCATATTAACAACATGCCGTGCATTTATGGGATTCACGCCAGAGTAACACTAGCGCATTTCATGTACCAAAGTCAATAAACAGTGTATTTACGTTAGATAAAAACACAACTGAAGTTATACAGTGCTGGCCATTAAAATTGCTACACCAAGAAGAAATGCAGATGATAAACGGGTATTCATTGGACAAATATATTATACTAGAACTGACATGTGATTACATTTTCACGCAATTTGGGTGCATAGATCGTGAGAAATCAGCACCCAGAACAACCACATCTGGCCGTAATAACGGCCTTGATACGCCTGGGCATTGAGTCAAACATAGCTTGGATGGCGTGTACAGGTACAGCTGCCCATGCAGCTTCGACACGATACCACAGTTCATCAAGAGTAGTGACTGGCGTATTGTGACGAGTCAGTTGCTCGGCCACCATTGACCAGACGTTTTCAATTGGTAAGAGATCTGAGAATGTTCTGGCCGGGGCAGAGGTCGAACATATTCTGTATCCAGAAAGGCAAATACAGGATCTGCAACATGCTGTCGTGCACTATCCTGCTGAAATGTAGGGTTTCGCAGGGATCGAATGAAGGGTAGAGCAACGGTTCGTAACACATCTGAAATGTAACGTCCACTGTTCAAAGTGCCGTCATTGCGAACAAGAGGTGACCGAAACGTGTAACCAATAGCACCCTATACCATCACGCCGGGTGATACGCCAGTATGGCGATGACGAATACACACTTGCAATGTGCGTTCACCGCGATTTCGCCAAACACGGATGCGACCATCATGATGCTGTAAACAGAACGTGGATTCATCCGAAAAAATGACGTTTTGCCATTCGTGCACCCAGGTTCGTCGTTGAGTACACCATCGCAGGTGCTCCTGTCTGTGATGCAGCGTCAAGGGTAACCGCAGCCATGGTCTCCGAGTTGATAGTCCATGCTGCTGCAAACGTCGTCGAACTGTTCATGCAGACGATTGTTGTCTTGCAAACGTCCCCATCTGTTGACTCAGGAATCGAGACGTGGCTACACGATCCGTTACAACCATGCGGATTAGATGCCTGTCATCTCGACTGCTAGTAATACGAGGCCGTTGGGATCCAGCACGGCGTTCCGTATTACCCTCCTGAAGCCACCGATTCCATATTCTGCTAACAGTCATTGGCTCTCGACCAACGCGAGCAGCAATGTTGCGATACGATATACCGCAATAGCGATAGGCTACAATCCGACCTTTATCAAAGTCGGAAATGTGATGGTACGCATTTCTCCTCCTGACACGAGGCATAACAACAACGTTTCACCAGGCAACGCCGGTCAACTGCTGTTTGTGTATGAGAAACTTTCCTTACGTCAGCACGTTGTAGGTGTCGCCACCGACGCCAACCTTGTGTGAATGCTCTGAAAAGCTAATCATTTGAATATCACAGCATCTTCTTCCTGTCGGTTAAATTTCGCGTCTGTAGCACGTCATCTTCGTGGTGTAGCAATTTTAATGGCCAGTAGTGTAGATTACAAATATCTTTATCACACAGAGTGTAACGGGTATAAGTGCAGATATTTCTTTTGGTGACGGAGGATGATGTGCTGAGCAACGCTACATCAACATTTACGTCATTTGGAGACTAATAATAATAGCTATAACAATTCGTATGTTTTTAGGTTGAGTAGTACGTCCAAGTATATGCAGCAAGAGCAAGCCATTAACGTTTATTTTCCTGTAGGCAGCAAGTCAGATATTGAAGTGTGGACACGTGGGCGCAAAATAGTTAGTCTATACTCACAGGGTTAGTCCACTTAGTAGTGCAGATACGATCCTGCAGAAAACAACAGGTAGTAAATTACGTGATTTGTCTGTGGAAAGACTGTTCGACACAGAGAAAAAACAATAGACACACTGATGTGTGTACATATGAAGAAACTACATATAAAAATATTTGTACTTATCCCCGTTATTACAGACTGTAAAAGGCAATGTTTGTCGCTTCCTTAGGTTTTCCGTCCTACTTCTCCTATCAGTGTCTCTTTAGACCTTGATGCCACCAACTATTCCATCTTTTATTGATAGTTTACCACAGACTTCTTTCTTCATGTATACTTCACAATACTACATCATTTCGTTACTTACACTAATAATCTAAAACATTGTATCTGCTTATTTAATGGCGTGTTGATCCACCATTGTAAAAGTCCTTAACACGTTTCTGGAGGTATGTTTCACCAGATGTCTACGCACAAGTCTCGTAATTCCTATAAATTACGGGCTGGTGGTTTATAATTGCGGTGCTGGAGCCCGGTATCGTCCCAGATGAGGTCCAGCGGGTTCGTATGCTGGAAGATGCCACTGACTTCGGGGAAGACATCAAGGGTGAAGTGATGTAGGTGGTACGCAATAATGTTGACGTAGTCCACAGCTGTCATTGTGCCTTCGATCACTACCACAAGTCCCATGGAAGGTGAATGTCCCCCATACCATAACACTGCCTCAACCGGTCTGCCCAGATGGCACAGTGCATTTTGCGAGGAGCCTTTCGCCTGGATGCCGGCATATTCGAACATGACCATCGACCTGGTGTAACAATAAAAACATTTCATCCGACCAGTCAACACGTTAACACTGATTCACAGTCCAATCTCGATGATCCTCTGCCCACTGCGATCGTAATTGAAGACATCGTTGGGTCAACATGGGAACACGTAGCGGTTGTCTGCTGCCGACCCCATTTTCAACAATGTACGCTAAATGGCGTGCTGCAAAACACTTTCGTCTACACCACCATTGAATTCCGTCGTCAGATCTGCCACAGATCGCTGACTATCCTGCATTACAGATCAGGTAGGCTTCCAGCCTCTACGTTCTGTGATGAAGCGTCAATGTCCAACACGTAACCTACTCGTCGTTTCACCGTCCTTAAGCCACTTACCATAGATGTGCACAGCATGAGTACGCAAACAGCTTACCTGGTGCTGGGCCATAACAATCTGCCTTTCGTGCAAGTCACTCATGTCAGTGGATTCACTCTTTTGTGGCCTGTATCGACGCCATAATGATTCCCAATTCGTCTATGTTCCATTCATATATCATTACAACAGTGTTTTGTTTTTGTTTGAACAGGCTACTACAGCTGCAAAACATCTCAGTTGTGTGATAGCTTCCGTCCCTGCAGCAGCACAAGAGAGCACACCGTTTCATTTGTGAGTTTGTACAGTGCAGACTTTTCGTGGACTGGTCACAAGGCCTACCACTTGCCTACACTGCCACATGGTCCAACTCAATTACAATGGGAGACTGCACAGATTATATTAAATACATAATTTTTACTTCAGATTCGGGTTGTTCGTTAAATCGCCTTTCATTTGGTACGTTGTTTGAGCTGATAACATAATTATCTCAAAAATCGTTATAATTAATCTTTAATTATGCGATATCAAATTAATTTCACCAGACGATTTGAGACCACCGTTGGCTTGCCTAACCAGCGGACAGGCTCTTGGGGGCGGACGAATTTTCACGGTCCGAATTCAATAAATTCCACAGTAAAGTAAGATGGTGACAATTGGCAGAGGCTACCCAGCCGTTAGCTTCGAATTCAGGCCAAGACTACTCGCCGCGGAAGGACAAATGAGGATCCGCCGATTCCGCGGAATTCCCGCCATAGTAAGAGCACTGAGCCGGGGGCTTTGGCCACTGCACAGCGGTCCTAACGGTCGCAGCCGCGCTCGTTGTGTTGGCTGTATGTCCCTCTTCTCTTCTGCGGAAGCGTTCTGAGTTGAGGGCTCCCATCGAGAGACGATAAGGTTGATTGATTGGTTGGTTGGTTGGCTGGTTGGTTCGTTTGGGGGAGGGAACCAAACAGCGTGGTCATCGGTCCCATTGGACTAGGGAAGGATGGCGAAGGAAGCCGGCCATGTCCTTTCAAAGTCCTAGAAACATAAGCGAAAAATATACCTATTCAAAAAAGTAGATAAAAATTCACTTGACGCCTTCCTAAGAGATAATCTCCACGCATTCCAAACTAATAATATAAGTGTAGACCACATGTGGCTAAAATTCAAAGAAATAGTATCGGGAGCAATTGAGAGATTTATACCAAATAAATTAAGAAACGACGGAGCTGATCTCCCTTGGTACACAAAACGAGTTAGAACATTATTGCAGAAACAACGAAACAAACATGCCAAATTTAAACAGACGCAAAATCCCCAAGATTGGCGATCTTTTACAGAAGCTCGAAATTTAGCGCGGACTTCAATGAGAGATGCCTATAACAGTTTCCATAACGAAAATTTGTCTCGAAACCTGGCAGAAAATCCAAAGAGGTTCTGGTCGTATGTGAAGTATGTTAGCGGCAAGAAACAATCAATGCCTTCTCTGCGCGATAGTAATGAACATTCTATCAAAGACAGTGCTGCCAAAGCAGAATTACTAAACACAGCCTTCCGAAATGCCTCCACAAAAGAAGGCGAAATAAATATTCCAGAATTCGAATCGAGAACAGCTGCCAACATGGGTAACGTAGAAGTAAATATCCTCGGAGTAGTGAAGCAACTTAAATCACTTAATAAAAGTAAGTCTTCTGGTCAAGACTGTATACCAATTAGGTTACTTCCGGAGTATGCTGATGCATTAGCTCCATACTTAACAATCATATACAACCGTTCGCTCGACGAAAGATCCGTATCCAAAGACTGGAAAGTTGCACAGGTCACACCAATATTCAATAAAGGTAGTAGGAGTAATTCACTAAATTACAGGCCCATATCGTTAACGTCGATATGCAGCAGAATTTAAGAACATATATTGTGTTCCAACATTATGAATTACCTCGAAGAAAACGGTCTATTGACACACAGTCAACTTGGGTTTAGAAAACATCGTTCCTGCGAAACACAACCAGCTCTTTATTCACATGAAGTGTTGATGCTATTGCCAAGGGATTTCAGATCGATTGAGTATTTCTGGATTTCCTGGAGGCTTTTGACACTATACCACACAAGCGGCTCGTAGTAAAATTGTTATGGAATATCGTATCAGTTACGTGACTGGATTTGTTATTTCCTGTCAGACGGAAAGTCTTCGAGTAAAACAGAAGTGATTTCTGGCGTTCCCCAAGGTAGTATTAAAGTACCTTTGCTGTTCCTTATCTATATAAACGATTTTGGAGACAATATGAGGAGCCGTCTACGGTTGTTTGCAGATGACGCTGTCGTTTATCGACTAATAAAGTCATCAGAATAACAAAACAAACTGCAAAACGATTTAGAAAAGATATCTGAATGGTGCGAAAAGTGGCAGTTGACCCTAAATAACGAAAAGTGTGAGGTCATCCACATGAGTGCTAAAAGGAACTCATTAAACTTCGGTTACGCGATAAATCAGTCTAATCTAAAAGCCGTAAATTCAACTAAATACCTAGGTATTACAATTACGAACAACTTTAATTGGAAGGAACACATACAAAATGTTGTGGGGAAGGCTAACCAAAGACTGCGTTTTATTGGCAGGACACTTAGAAAATGTAACAGACTTACTAAGGAGACTGCCTACACTATGCTTGTCCATCCTCTTTTAGAATACTGCTGCGCGGTGTGGGATCCTTACCAGATAGGACTGACGGAGCACATCGAAAAAGTTCAAAGAAAGGCAGCACGTTTTGTATTATCGCGAAATATGGGAGAGTGTCGCAGAGATGATACAGGATTTGGACCGGAAATCATTAAAAGAAAGGCGTTTTTCGTTGCGACGGAATCTTCTCACGAAATTCCAGTCACCAATTTTGTCCTCCGAATGCGAAAATATTCTGTTGTCACCGACCTACATAGGGAGGAACGATCACCACGATAAAATAAGGGGAATCAGAGCTCGTACGGAAAGATATAGGTGTTCTTTCTTTCCGCGCGCTATACTAGATTGAAATAATAGAAAATTGTGAAGGTGGTTCGATGAACCCTCTGCCAGGCACTTGAATGTGATTTGCAGAGTATCCATGTAGATGTAGATGTAGAAGGAACCAGCCCGTCATTTGCCTGAAGTGATTTAGCGAAATCACGGAAAACCTAAATCAGGGTGGCCGGACGCGAGTTTGAACCGTCGTCCTCCCGAATGGGAGTCCACTGGTCTGACCACTGCGCCACCTCGCTTGGTAGAGACGACAAGGAAAGGCTGTTGTTACTAGCGGACTGAGTGGAACGGATGTGTACAGGTACGACGGTAGTCACTTTGGAGCTAACAGCCATCTTGGCATCGCTGATCACGTTTAGTACACCTTTTCCCTTGTGATCGTTCCACTGGCGAGATGATAGTAATTTTTATCACTACCTGCATTCAGGGGCGTTCACATTTATACTGGTTATCATTTGGCACGCGCTACTTAAGACGATTGCTGAACAATTGTATGCAGTGCCCTGCCCGGGCTTCCATATCTTTCTTGCCGATAATCAATGTTCTCCATGGTTTCTCTACCCGGGAGCTGCACCAACATAGTTCAGGGCTTTACTATCGACTGAATATTTTCTGTGTAGTGTTCTTGACTTGCAGCAAGAAGAGTCAGGAACTGCTTTTAATAAATGTACCGTCATACTTGTAAATCAGGCTACCTCACCATCGTTTTGTGTGCTTCTGAAAGTACAATATACTGTGATTTTACCAGAACAGAAGCATTTTCTGTGGTCTGTAGTTTCCCCTGGTGTCCGTTTATTATTTCAATTAACAATCAACTGAATACCTGCTAAAAGAAAAGAAGTTCGATACTAACCACTGTAGGGACAGCAGCCGACAGGTAGGTGGATGACAGATCTCACCACGTGCATGACATGGAGTATTCGTCTGCTCTTTATTAAAGTTCATCAGTTATGATGCCATCGTCTCTAACAGATCACTAACGGCTGCAAGTTGTTACGAGCTTCTAATAAGATCCAACTTATTTTGATTTACCTGCGTACTCAGTTTAAAGACTTCAGTATCTTGCGTGTTTGTGTACTTACTAGGCACAGTTCCCCGTAGCAATAACTGTCTAGTGTATAGTTCCGCCATCTTTAGAATCGATAGGAACTGTGATTGCTGTGTTGATGTGAGCTAAGTTGGTGACCCTTCGCTCACAGCTCCAAGCAGTGCTGTCTTCCATCACAGAGCTTGAGACTGTTGGCAATAGGCATCATTGTGGAAGGCCAGACGCATGGATCCAAGGGACGTCCAGCATATCCCATGTGTCCCCTTATCAATCCACTGCCGTGGCTGCCCTTGTTACTGCACGCCTTTTTGAGGTTGACCCATCATCTGTGGATGAATGGGAGGTCAAAAAATGGTTCAAATGACTCTGAGCACTATGGGACTTAACAGCTGAGGTCATCAGTCCCCTAGAACTTAGAACTACTTAAACCTAACTAACCTAAGAACATCACACACATTCATGCCCGAGGCAGGATTCGAACCTGCGACCGTAGCAGTCTCGTGGTACAAAACTGAAGAGCCTAGAACCGCTCGGCCACATCGGCCGGCAATGGGAGGTCGTTTCACGCTATGGCAGGCAGTGGCAGACTTCCTAGAGGACCAACTGAAATGATTTCCTGGTTCGTCTGATGAATAGGTTTCAGGCACTATCTGTATCTAATAAAGAACCTGAGCCAGATATAGTCACTTTCCCTGTTCCAGAGGACGCTTCTCGGCCTGCAATATCCGGTCAGTCACTGAGGGTGAATTACCGGTAGCTGGGAGTTCCAGTGTTAGGCACATTGGAGGCGAAGAAATCAAAATGTACTTAACAGGGGAAGTCATCCCAGTCGTGGAATGGGTGCATTCAGATGCCATGAGGGGCACAGGATGCAGTTAACTGCAGGCGGGGGCTCTTGTCGGTGCTAATGATGTGCATCGGAAGAGCTTCTCTCTGGTTTCAGAGAGTTATCTGAAGTGGTAAAGACTGCCAGTCTTGCTTCCGAGATAGCAAGCACACAACATAGTTTATATATTACTAAAAGGAACATTATTAAGAACTAGAAATCCCACAAAGAGAATAAATGACCAACTTGTGAAAAGAAAAAAGTATTTAGGTATCTTCGAATTAACATCAACGAAAAGAGTAACTTTCACGCACATGTAGAAATCGTCTGCCAGAGAGGCATTAAACTCCCAAGTGTTTTTAGCTGCCAATAAGTGCAGTAAGAACGTGCCACAACAGTCTTACTCGTTACTGTGGGGTAGAGGTTGGGCGTTTGGGCTCATAGAGCCAGAAAGGTAAGGGCAGCATAGGCTCTACGGCGAGCACAGAGAAGTGTACTCCTGCGCCTGAATGGTGCATACAGAACAATACTGACTAGGCGCTGCTGGTAACATTATGCTTGCTACCACTGGCCCTAACCGTAAGGAAGAGAGATGCACAATATTGGCTCAAAAAGCGCTAATATGTAAGGTAAAGAAGATACTTGGCACAAGAGCCGCATCGAATAAGAAAATAAAGACCTGCATTGCTAGAGAATGGCAAGAAATCTGGGACGGGGTGGAAAAACGGAGGAGAACCAACCAGTTCCTTCATAACATAAAAGAAAGAACAAGAATAACATACTTACTTCCAACCAAGGGAACTATAATCGTACACTACCTATCGGGACATGCTCCATATCCTAGCTGCTTACTAATAGTACGACAGAGCACCACAGACACTTGTGAGTGTGGAGCAATCGGCATGCCAGATAACGTCGTCTGTGGATGTGACCACAGACAAGATGTTTACAAACCAGGATAGGAACGCATTCGGTCTATAGTACAATAAAGAATGAGGAACTGAATGCACAGGCAGCTAAAATATCAGCTTATTAACTGCAAAATCTACGTGGCTGAGACACAACCAAGAAGGGGCAACATATCATGATAACAAGGCGCGCCGCGGCAGAACATCCACCTACAACAACTTCTGGAACCTGTGAGGAGATGCGCGTATAATCTTCCCTGAATACTGCTGCTCTTAATTGTTCACAACAGTGTTTAGTGAAAATAAGTCACCTTTCTATCATAGGTTTCGTTTCAGATTCCCTGAACACCTCCATTACACTTTAGGATGGGCTTTACTACACTACTGGCCATTCAAATTGCTACACCAAGAAGAAATGCAGATGATAAACGGGTATTCATTGGACAAATATATTATACTAGAACTGACATGTGATTACATTTTCACGCAGTTTGGGTGCATAGATCCTGAGAAGTCAGTACCCAGAACAACCACCTATGGCCCTAATAACGGCCTTTATACGCCTGGACATTGAGTGAAACGGAGCTTGGATGGCGTGTACAGGTACAGCTGCCCATGCAGACTCAACACGATACCACAGTTCATCAAGAGTAGTGACTGGCGTATTGTGACGACTCAGTTGCTCGGCTACCATTGACCAGACGTTTTCAATTGGTAAGAGATCTGGAGAATGTTCTGGCCAGGGCAGCAGTCGAACATTTTCTGTATCCAGAAAGGCCCGTACAGGACCCGCAACATGCGGTCGTGCATTACCTTGCTGAAATGTAGGGTTTCGCAGGGATCGAATGAAGGGTAAAGCCACGGGTCGTAACACATCTGAAACGTAACGTCCACAGTTCAAAGTGCCGTCAATGCGAACAAGAGCTGACCGAGGCGTGTAACCAATGGCACCCCATATCATCAAGCCGGGTGATACGCCAGTATGGCGATGACGAATACACGCTTCCAATGTGCGTTCAACGCGATGTCGCCAAACACGGATGCGACCATCATGTTGCTGTAAACAGAACCTGTATTCATCCGAAAGAATGACGTTTTGCCATTCGTGCATCCAGGTTCGTCGTTGAGTACACATCGCAGACGTAATGCAGCGTCAAGGGTAACCGCAACCATGGTCTCCGAGCTGATAGTCCATGCTGCTGCAAACGTCGTCGAACTGTTCATGCAGACGGTTGTTGTCTTGCAAACGTCCCCATCTGTTGACTCAGGGATCGAGACGTGGCTGCACGATCCGTTACAACCATGCGGATAAGATGCCTGACATCTCGACTGCTAGTGATACGAGGCCGTTGGGATTTAGAACGGCGTTCCATATTACCCTCCTGAAACCACCGATTCCATATTCTGCTAACAGTCATTGGATTTCGACCAACGCGCGCAGCAATGTCGCGATACGATAAACCGCAATCGCGATAGGCTACAATCCGACCTTTATCAAAGTCGGAAACGTTATGGCACGCATTTCTCCTCCTTACACGAGCCATCACAACAACGTTTCACCAGGCAACGTCTGTCAACTGCTGTTTGTGTATGAGGAATCGGTTGGAAACTTTCCTCATGTCAGAACGTTGTAGGTGTCGCCACCGGTGCCAACCTTGTGTGAATGCTTTGAAAACCTAATAATTTGCAAGTCACAGCATCTTCTTCCTGTCGCTTAAATTTCGCGTCTGTAGCACGTCACCTTCGTGGTGTAGAAATTTTAATGGCCAGTAGTGTAACTTGGTACGATCAACTCCTTTCGCGCTCATCTCATAAAGACTCCAAACTTTGGAGCAACACTCTAGAATTGGTTGAACTAACGTCCTGTATGTGGTTTCCGTCACAGATACACCGCATTTACCGAGAGGCCTCCTAATGAGAAAGTCTTCTGTTCGCTTTTCTATCTCAGATGTTCATCCCAAGGCGCATCTCTTCATTGCATTAACCTCAAATGTCTAAACAATATGGTAGGTTCTAGGAGGTTGACAATCATTCTGTACTTTGATACTGTAGGGTTTCCTCCCGTTGTTCACGGGCATTATGAATTTTGAGAAGAGCTGCAACTCAGTACACTAATTGAAAATAGTAAATGGTACTCATTTTCTTGACGACCAACCAGCTACAGCATGTTCTGTAGACAACGGCATTCTCAGTGAACAACCTCAGAGTACTGCTGATGTTACCTTTTAATCCTTCTTTTTTGCCCAGAACATTGGTGGCCTTAAAACGATTCCCTAGGGGGATACCCGACATTACTATCTTTTCTGTAGAAGATTTGTCGTTCACTAAAATGTACAGGGTCGACTCGGAAGGAAACAGGAAGATTAGGGTTTAACGTTCCATCGACGACGAGATAAAGATGGAGTGATGATCGGATTGGCGAAGGTAGGAAAAGCAATTAAATGGCTCAAATGGCTCTGAGCTCTATGGGACTTAACTTCTGAGGTCATCAGTCCCCTAGAACTTAGAACTGCTTAAACCTAACTAACCTAAGGACATCACACACATCCACGCCCGAGGCAGGATTCGAACCTGCGACCGTAGCAGTCGCTCGGTTCCAGACTGTAGCGCCTAGAACCGCTCGGCCACACGGGCAGGCTGCAAAGCAATCGATCGTGTCTTTTTGAAAGGAACGAATCATCCTGATGTAAGCCTTAAGCTAGTTAAGGAAATCACGAAAGAACTGAATCACCGGGCGCGAACGGGGTTTTGAACCACCGTTCTCCGGAATGCGAATCAGTGATTTCCCAGTGCGCCACTTGGCTTGGTCAGTCTGGGCGGTTCGTGCTATTCGAGTGGCTTAGGCTTACGTGCCGGCATCAGTGCTACTTCCTCCCTTCGTTATCAACAACAGGCATGTAGCTCTATACGCCACACTCATTCACACCAACACTAAACACGTAATTTAATATAAAACAGGACACGTGGCATATAATTGAAAGAGTGTTACGATGATCTCTCCATTGGCAAAACATTTCGGACTAGTCCACTATTCGGATCTCCGGGAAGGGACTGCCAAGGCGGACATGACCGTGAGAAAAAAAAATCTAAATAACCACAGGAAGGCTACCGTTCTACGAGTCGGGGTGTGGCATGTCAGTAGTTTCAACATGATAGGGAAACTAGAAAATCTGAAAAGGGAAATACTAAGGCTCAATCTAAATATAGTGCGAATCAGTGAAGTGAAATGGAAAGAAGACAACCATTTCCGGTAAGACGAGTGTAAAATCAACAGCAGTAGAAACTGATATAACGGGAGTAGGATTCGTTATGAATAGGAAGATAGCGCAGAGAGTGAGTTACTGTGGACGGTTCAGTGATAGAGTTGTTCTCATCCGAATCGGCAGTAAGCCGACATCGACAACAATAGTTAGGTAACTGTATACGTGCCGACGTCGCAAGCCGAAGACGGAAAGAGAGAGAAAGTACACTCCTGGAAATTGAAATAAGAACACCGTGAATTCATTGTCCCAGGAAGGGGAAACTTTATTGACACATTCCTGGGGTCAGATACATCACATGAT
This sequence comes from Schistocerca nitens, assembly GCF_023898315.1. Lineage (NCBI taxonomy): Eukaryota > Metazoa > Arthropoda > Insecta > Orthoptera > Acrididae > Schistocerca > Schistocerca nitens. The sequence goes on from NC_064617.1 coordinate 527,760,237, forward strand.
CACACTGACAGAACCACAGGCACATAGACACAGGCAACAGAGCATGCACAATGTCGGCACTAGTACAGTGTATATCCACCTTTCGCAGCAATGCAGGCTGCTATTCTCCCATGGAGACGATCGTAGAGATGCTGGATGTAGTCCCGTGGAACGGCTTGCCATGCCATTTCCACCTGGCGCCTCAGTTGGACCAGCGTTCGTGCTGGACGTGCAGACCGCGTGAGACGACGCTTCATCCAGTCCCAAACATGCTCAATGGGGGACAGATCCGGAGATCTTGCTGGCCAGGGTAGTTGACTTACACCTTCTAGAGCACGTTGGGTGGCACGGGATACATGCGGACGTGCATTGTCCTGTTGGAACAGCAAGTTCCCTTGCCGGTCTAGGAATGGTAGAACGATGGGTTCGATGACGGTTTGGATGTACCGTGCACTATTCAGTGTCCCCTCGACGATCACCAGTGGTGTACGGCCAGTGTAGGAGATCGCTCCCCACACCATGATGCCGGGTGTTGGCCCTGTGTGCCTCGGTCGTATGCAGTCCTGATTGTGGCGCTCACCTGCACGGCGCCAAACACGCATACGACCATCATTGGCACCAAGGCAGAAGCGACTCTCATCGCTGAAGACGACACGTCTCCATTCGTCCCTCCATTCACGCCTGTCGCGACACCACTGGAGGCGGGCTGCACGATGTTGGGGCGTGCGCGGAAGACGGCCTAACGGTGTGCGGGACCGTAGCCCATCTTCATGGAGACGGTTGCGAATGGTCCTCGCCGATACCCCAGGAGCAACAGTGTCCCTAATTTGCTGGGAAGTGGCGGTGCGGTCCCCTACGGCACTGCGTAGGATCCTACGGTCTTGGCGTGCATCCGTGCGTCGCTGCGGTCCGGTCCCAGGTCGACGGGCACGTGCACCTTCCGCCGACCACTGGCGACAACATCGATGTACTGTGGAGACCTCACGCCCCACGTGTTGAGCAATTCGGCGGTACGTCCACCCGGCCTCCCGCATGCCCACTATACGCCCTCGCTCAAAGTCCGTCAACTGCACATACGGTTCACGTCCACGCTGTCGCGGCATGCTACCAGTGTTAAAGACTGCGATGGAGCTCCGTATGCCACGGCAAACTGGCTGACACTGACGGCGGCGGTGCACAAATGCTGCGCAGCTAGCGCCATTCGACGGCCAACACCGCGGTTCCTGGTGTGTCCGCTGTGCCGTGCGTGTGATCATTGCTTGTACAGCCCTCTCGCAGTGTCCGGAGCAAGTATGGTGGGTCTGACACACCGGTGTCAATGTGTTCTTTTTTCCATTTCCAGGAGTGTATATGAGGATACTGTACGGGTAATTCAGTATGTAGACGGAGATGAAAATCTAATAGTCATGGGGGACTGGAATGTGATTGTAGGAGTAAGAGTAGAAGAAAGGGTTAAGGGAGAGTAAGGGTTTGTTACTACGAATGAGACAGAAAGAAGACTAATTGAGTTCTGTAATAAATTTCAGCCAGTACTAGCGAATACTATGCTCAAGAACCACAAAAGGAAGAGGTATACTTGGAAAAGGTCGGGAGATATGGGAATATTTCAGTTAGATTACGTCATGGTGAGGCAGAGATTCTGAAATCAGATACTGGATGTTAAGGCGTACACGGGAGCAGATATAGACTCAGATCAAAATTTAGTAGTGATGAAGACCGGGCTGAAGTTTAAGAGACTTGTCAGGAAGAATCAATGCGCAAAGAAGAGGGACACAGAAATACTAAGGAATGAAGAGATACGCTTGAAGTTCTCTGAGGTTATAGACACTGCGATAAAAAAAAGAGCTCCTTAGGCAGTTCAGTTGAAGAGGCGCGGACATCTCTGTTAGGTACAAAGAAGGTAACTGTCACGAAACCATGTCTAACAGAAGAAACACTTCAGCTGATCGATGATAAAAGGAAGTACAGAAATGTTCACGGAAATTCAGGAATGCAGAAATACAAGTCGCTGAGGAATGAAATAAATAGGAAGTGCAAAGAAGACAAGGCGAAATGGCTGCATGAAAAATGTGAAGAAATCGAAAAAGAAATTATTGTCGGAAGAGTTGACTCAGCATATAGAAAAGTTAAAACAGTCTTCGATGAAATTAAAAGCAAATGCAGTAACATTAACACTACAGTGGGAATTCCACTGTCAAAGGCCGAGAGCTGACGGTCTCTATGAGGGGGAAGACTTGTTTGATGACGTGATAAAAGAAGAAACGGGAATCGATAGGGAAGAAAGAGGGATCCAGTATAAGAATCAGAATTTAGAAGAGCTTTGAAAGGCTTAAAATCAAATAAAGCAAAAGGGGTGAATAATACTAAATCGGAATTTCTAAAATCATTGGGGGAAGTGGCAACAAAACTATTATTCACGTTGGTGTGCAGAATGTATGGGACTAGCGATATACCATCAGACTTTCGGAAAAACATCATCCATATAATTACGAAGATTGCAAGAGCCGACAAGTGCGAGAATTATCGTACAATCAGCTTAACAGTTTACGCATCCAACTTGCTGACAAGAATAATACACGGAAGAACGGAAAAGAAAATTGAGGCTGAGCTAAATGAAGATCAGTTTTGCTTTAGGAAAGTTAGAGGCAACAAAGATGCAATTCTGAGGTTGCGCTTGATAATGAAAGCAAAACTAAAGAAAAATCAAGACACGTTCATAGGATTTGTCGATCTGAAAAAAGTGTCCGACAGTGTCAAACGGTGCAAGACGTTCGAAATTCTGAGGAAAACAGTGGTAGACTATAGGAAAAGACGAGTAATACGCAATATGTACAACAGCTAAGAGGGAACAATAAGAGTGCACGACCTAGAACAAAGTGCTCTGATTAAAAAGCGTGTAAGGCGGGGATATAGTCTTTCGCCCGTGCTGTTCAACCTACATATAGAAGAAGCAATGACGGAAATAAAAGATAGATTGAAGGGTGGAATCAAAATTCAAGGTGAAAGGATATCAATGTAAGCCGCCGATGAGAGTGCTATCCCAGTGGAAGTGGAGCAGAATTACGGGATCTGCTGGATGGAATGAACAGACTAATGAATACAGAATTGCGACTGAGGGTGAATCGAAGCAAGACGAAAGTAATGAGAAGTAGGAGAAGTGAGAACAGCAAAAAACTTAACATAGGGATTGGTGATCACAAAGCAGACGAATTTTTAGGAATTTTTCTACTTAGGCAGCGAAATAACAAATGACGGATGGAGCAAGGAGAACATAAACACAGACTAGCACTGGCGGAAAGGGCATTTCTGGCCAAGGGAAGTCTACTGGTATCAAACATAGGCCTTAATTAGAAGAAGAAATTTCTGCGAATGTACGTTTGGAACAAAGAATTGTATTGTTGTGAAACATGAACTGTTGGAAAACCGGAAAAGAAGGGAATCGAAGCATTTGAGATGTGGTACTGCAGAAGAAAGTTGAAAATTAGGTGGCCTGATAAGGTAAGGAATGAGGAAGTTTTCCGGAGAATCGGCGAGGAGAGAAATATATATACAGGGTGAGTCACGTAACATTACCGCTGGATATATTTCGTAAACCACATCAAATACTGACGAATCGATTCCACAGACCGAACGTGAGGAGAGGGGCTAGTGTAATTGGTTAAAACAAACCATAAAAAAATGCACGGAAGTATGTTTTTTAACACAAACCTACGTTTTTTTAAATGGAACCCCGTTAGTTTTGTAGCACATCTGAACATATAAACAAATACGTAATCAGTGCCGTTTGTTGCATTGTAAAATGTTAATAACATCCGGAGATATTGTAACCTAAAGTTGACGCTTGAGTACCACTCCTCCGCTGTTCGATCGTGTGTATCGGAGAGCACCGAATTTAAAAAAAAAAAAAAAAAAAAGTTCAAATGGCTCTGAGCACTATGGGACTTAACATCTATGGTCATCAGTCCCCTAGAACTTACAAGGGAACATCCCCATCGCACCCCCCTCAGATTTAGTTATAAGTTGGCACAGTGGACAGGCCTTGAAAAACTAAACACAGATCAATCGAGAAAACAGGAAGAAGTTGTGTGGAACTATGAAAAAAAAGCAAAATATACAAACTGAGTAGTCCATGCCCAGGACAGGCAACATCATGGCTAACTTCAGCTCAGGAGCGCCGTGGCCCCGCGTTTAGCGTGAGCAGCTACCGAACGAGAGGTCCTTGGTTCAACTCTTCCCTCAAGTGAAAAGTTTAATTTTTTATTTTCAGACAATTATTATCTGTCCGTCCGATGCGATCACTTTCTTTGGGAGTGGTTATCACATCCACAAGAAAACCTAAATCGGGCAAGGTAGAAGAATCTTTTTACCCATTCGCCAAGTGTACAAGTTAGGTGGGTCGACAACATATTCATGTTATATGACGCACATGCCGTCACCAGTGTCGAATAGAATACATCAGACGTGTTTTCCTGTGGAGGAATCGGTTGACCTATCACCTTGCGATCAAATGTATTTGGTTACCATTGGAGAGGCACGTCCTTTCGTCTACTAATCGCACGGTTTTGCGGTGCGGTCGCAAAACACAGACACAAAACTTATTACAGTTTACAGAGACGTCAATGAACGAACGGACAGATCATAACTTTGCGAAAATAAAAAAAGTAAAATTTTCACTCGACTGAAGACTTGAACCAAGGACCTCTCATTCCGCAGCTGCTCACGCTAACTACGGACCACGGCGCTCCCGCGATCACATTAGCCTTGATGTTGCCTATCTGGCACATGGACTACTGAGTTTGTATATTTTACTTATTTTTTTCATTGTTCCACACAACTTCTTCCTGTTTTCTCGATTGATCTGTGTTCAGTATTTCAAGATCTATCCACTGTGCCAACTTATAACTAAATCTGAGGGAGATGCGATGGGGAAGTTTCCTTGTTAGTAACAAAAAGCTACACAAAAAGCAAGGAGTCATCAGTCCTTTGACTGGTCTGATGCTGACCGTCACGAATGCCTCTCCTGTGCCAACATCTTCATCTCAGAGTAGCACTTGCAACCTGCTCTCCGTACGTATTCCAATCTCTGTTTCTACACACTACAACTCCCTTTAGTACCGTAGAAGTTGTGTGATGCGTTAACTGATGTCCTACAATCCTGTCTCTTCTTTTCATTGTTATATACAGGGTGAGTCACCTAACATTACCGCTGGATATATTTCGTAAACCACATCATATACTGACGAATCGATTCCACAGACCGAACGTGAGGAAAGGGGCTAGTGTAATTGGTTAATACAAACCATTAAAAAAATGCACGGAAGTATGTGTTTAACACAAACCTACATCAACAAAAGCAAAACGAGGATAATGGAATGTAGTCTAATTAAATCGGGTGACGCTGAGGGGATTAGATTAGGAAGTGAGACACTTAAAGTAGTAAAGGAGTTTTCCTATTTAGGGAGTAAAATAACTGATGATGGTCGAAGTAGAGAGGATATAAAATGTAGACTGGCAATGGCAAGGAAATCGTTTCTGAAGAAGAGAAATTTGTTAACATCGAGTATAGATTTAAGTGTCAGGAAGTCATTTCTGAAAGTATTTGTATGGAGTGTAGCCATGTATGGAAGTGAAACATGGACGATGAATAGTTTGGACAAGAAGAGAATAGAAGCTTTCGAAATGTGGTGCTACAGAAGAATGCTGAAGATAAGGTGGGTAGATCACGTAACTAATGAGGAGGTATTGAATAGGATTGGGGAGAAGAGTAGTTTGTGGCACAACTTGACGAGAAGAAGGGATCGGTTGATAGGACATGTTCTGAGGCATCAAGGGATCACAAATTTAGCATTGGAGGGCAGCGTGGAGGGTAAAAATCGTAGAGGGAGACCAAGAGATCAATACACTAAGCAGATTCAGAAGGATGTAGGTTGCAGTAGGTACTGGGAGATGAAGAAGCTTGCACAGGATAGAGTAGCATGGAGAGCTGCATCAAACCAGTCTCAGGACTGAAGACGACAACAACAACGTCTTTTTAAATGGAACCCCGTTAGTTTTGTTAGCACATCTGAACATATACACAAATACGTAATCAGTGCCGTTTGTTGCATTGTAAAATGTTAATTACATCCGGAGATATTGTAACCTAAAGTTGACGCTTGAGTAGCACTCCTCCGCTGTTTGATCGTGTGTATCGGAGAGCACCGAATTACGTAGGGATCCAAAGGGAACGGTGATGGACCTTAGGTACAGAAGAGACTGGAACAGCACATTACGTCCACATGCTAACACCTTTTTATTGGTCTTTTTCACTAACCCTCATGTACATTACCATGAGGGGTGAGGTACACTTTCGACGGGCGTTTCATAGGACGTGGGGGACGTATAAATTGGCCAGGCCGTTCTCCTGATCTTACACCTCTGGACTTCTTTCTGTGGGGTACGTTAAAGGAGAATGTGTACCGTGATGTGCCTAAAACCCCAGAGGATATGAAACAACGTATTGTGGCAGCCAGCGGCGACATTACACCAGATGTACTGCGCCGTGTACGACATTCATTACGCCAGAGATTGCAATGTGTGCAGTAAATGATGACCACCACATTGAACATCTATTGGACTGACATGTCGGGACACACACTATTCCACTCCGTATTTGAAAACGGAAACCACGTGTGTACGTGTACCTCACCCCTCATGGTAATGTACATGTGCGTCAGTGAAAAAGACCAATAAAAAGGTGTTAGCATGTGGACGTAATGTGCTGTTCCAGTCTCTTCTGTACCTAAGGTCCATCACCGTTCCCTTTGGATCCCTACGTAATTCGGTGCGGTCTGCAGCTCGTGGTCGTGTGGTAGCGTTCTCGCTTCCCGCGCCCGGTTTCCCGGGTTCGATTCCCGGCGGGGTCAGGGATTTTCTCTGCCTCGTGATGACTGGGTGTTGTGTGATGTCCTTAGGTTAGTCAGGTTTAAGTAGTTCTAACAAGGGAACCTCCCTATCGCACCCTCCTCAGATTTAGTTATAAATTGACACAGTGGATAGGCCTTGAAAAACTGAACACAGATCAATCGACAAAACAGGAAGAAGTTGTGTGGAACTATGAAAAAATAAGCAAATTGTACAAACTGAGTAGTCCAAGTGTAAGATATGCAACATCAAGGACTGTGTAAGCCGAGGAGCGCCGTGGTCCCGTGGTTACAGTGAGTAACTGCGGAACGAGCGGTCCTTGGTTCAAGTCCTCCCTCGAGTAAAAATTTTACTCACTTTATTTTCGCAAAGTTACGATCTGACCGTTCATTCATTGACGTCTCTGTTCACTGTAATAAGTTTAGTGTCTGTGTTTTGCGACCGCACCGCAAAACCGTGCGATTAGTAGACGAAAGGACGTGCCTCTCCAATAGGAACCGAAAACATTTGATCGCAAATTCATAGGTCAACCGATTCCTCCACAGGAAAACACGTCTGAAATATTCTGTACGATACTGGTGACGGCATGTGCTTCACATTACAGGAATATGTTGTCGACCCACCTAACTTGCACACTTGGCGAATGGGTAAAAAGTTTCTTCTACCTTGCCCGATTTAGGTTTTCTTGTGGATGTGATAATCACTCCCAAAAAAGTGATGAAGACACAAAAGTTTGTCACATAAACTGCAACAAATGAATGCAAGTTTCACAGTCCACAGTCGCACAGTTTTCCCTGTGCTCTGTCAAAGCATACGTTTTTAACGTTTTCAAGTTCTTCCGTGTGTAGACCGTCAAATCCTTCATGTGTCCAAGCAAATCTGAACATGTCCTGGAATTTTGGAGAGCGAAGTTGATCATGTCTGAGTGCATGAACTTTGATAATTGTCTGAAAATAAAAAATTAAAACTTTTCACTCGAGGGAGGATTGAACCAGGGACCTTCCGTCCCGTAGCTGCTCGCGGTAACCATGGGACCACGGTGCTCATCAGTGTACGCGTCCCTTGATGTGCCTTATCTTGGACACGGACTACTCAGTTTGTATATTTTGCTTATTTTTTTCATAGTTCCATACAACTTCTTCCTGTTTTCTCGATTGATCTGTGTTCAGTTTTTCATGGCCTATCCCTGTGCCAACTTATAACTAAATCTGAGGGGGGTGCGATGGGGAGGTTCCCTTGTAAGTAGAAAAAAATCACGTAGGCTCAGTCGTAGGTAAAGCAAGGTGGCAGGATTCGGTACATTGGAAGGGCAATAGGAAAATCCAATTAGTCTAAAAAGGAGATTATTTGTGAAATACTCGTTCAACCAGTCTTCGAATACCAGAACTAACAGGGGTACAAACAAGGACAGCACGAATAGTCGCATTTTTCTTCTACTCACGGGCGTGGGTCATGGATATGAAGAAAGACACTGAAGGTAGACGCAAACTACCTCGTCAAAGCCTACTTTACGAAGTTTCAAGAACAAGTTTTAAGGAGACCACACTGTGGTTCAGGTCGAAAAAAATCGATTTTCGGTTTTCATCATATTTCGATCGATTAAGGTTTTATTTAAGCACTCCGAAAAGGATTTTGCTGAAAAAAGATTTTCGAGCATTTAACGAGCCTTTTCCTACCACGTGTGTTTATGTGCCACTCCCAGTTTTCTGTCACCCACATTTCTGCATGTATTTTAGATCTTTATATCCTCTACATTGCACTTTAGGGATTTTTTTTTAACTCTCGAGTGTGTTGGCTGTCCTTGAAATGCAACGGTCGGTATTCTTTTGCTTCTGCTGTTTGTAAAAAACACGCTTTCAAACACGTGGTTAGTTTTGTTCAAGTGTGATTGCGAGTAGTTGTTATACTTACGTTTGCGGTGGTTGTTTACGTGTGTTTTGTTGTGTTTATTGAAGATAACGAAATGTAAAGGCAGTTTCAAGAAACGACAATTTAGAGGAAACAAGTTTAGAAAGCTTTCTGTACAATAGGTTATGTCGCCTGGCAACGATGTTTCTAACTACAATTCTTCAACAAGTGCTTCATCAAAGAAGCTCTCACCATTTCAAGAGAGTTACAACGAATTTACTGTAAGTGACAAGGGGTGCAGTAACATTATTATAAAATTTTATAATATTATCAGATGTAATTTCTAAATTTTTACAATGTAGACAGTGTGGTGAGTCATAGAGTGTGAAAATTTGTGAGTGTGCCAATGGGAGAAAAGGCCTAGCAACTGCTTTAGATTTAATTTGCACTAAATGCTCAGCTGTGATTTCATTTATGAGTTCTTCAAAACTAAAAGCAAGTGGCCCTTATGAAATCAATACTAGATTAGTTTATGCCTTACGATCCATTGACAAGGGCATGGCTGCAGGGAGAACGTTTTGTTCGGTGATGAACTTACATCAACTACCAAACAAATTTGAAAACCTGACTGCAATATTAGAGAAAGCGGTACGTGAGGCCAGTGAGGAAAGCATGAAACTGCTTTGGGAAGCAGTGGAAGAAAATGATGGATGTTCCAATGTTGCAGTTGCACTTGATGGAAGTTGGCAGAAAAGAGTGGAATAGTGACTGCCACGAGTGTAGACATCGGTAAAGTGTTAGATGTGGAGATAATGTCTAAATATTGCAAATGTTGTAAAGTCCATGAACATAAAGAACACAACTGTGTGGCTAATTTTAGAGGAACAAGTGGTGGTATGGAAGTTCATGGAGTACAACAAATATTTCATCACTCCTTAGAAACAAGAGGTGTACAGTACACCATATATTTGGGCGATGGTGACAGTAAGGCATACAACAATGTGGTGAACTCTAAGCCATATGGAGACGCTATTATTAGCAAAATATAATGTGTAGGCCATGTTCAAAAACGTTTGGGAACAAGGCTGAAAACTAACCGTTGATATGAGAGGAAAAAAAAATTAGAAGATGGAAAATTGTTGACCAGACAGGATCGGTTAACTAAAACTGAAATAGAAAACTTACAGGTATACTATGGGCAGGCAATTAGAAGAAATAAAGAAAATCTGGAGGCAATGAAGAGAGGTCTTTGGGCCATATTCTTCCATAAGTCCTCTACTAATGATGAGCCATGTCATGGATTGTGTCCATCAGGATAAAATTCGTGGTACAAATACAATAGGGCTCAGGCAACTGGAGAATCTTATTCTCACCAGCATTCTCTTCCTGAAGCTGTTATTACAGCAATTAAACCTATTTTCTGAGACTTGGCTCATCCTGACCTTCTAAGGAAATATCTGCATGGGCAGACACAGAACCCAAATGAATGTTTCAACAGCATAATTTGGAACAGCCTTCCTAAAACTGTATTTGTAGGCATGCATACAACGAAACTAGGAGTTCATGATGCGGTTATTACGTCAACTGTGGTAATGTTTGGAAGTGGTGGGTATTGAAAAAGTTGGGAATTAATCCTGGTGAAAATATGATCACTGGGCTGCAACATTGTGATACAGTGAGGATAGCCGATACAGACAGGTCTGCAACTAATATGGTCAAGAAATCAAGACAAACATCCAGGAAGGTGAAAAAGAAGCTGCAAGACCTGCTAGAGCAGGCTGTTCCAACCGAGCTCCAGGGAGCCGGAGCGCTCCGGAGCGCTCACTGCGGCAGCTCGGAGCCCGCGTGGAGAGGGAGAACGAACTCACTGCCCCCTGGCCGCATGCAGCCGCAACTGACGCAATAATCCGTGTTCAATGACAGCTATGACTAGCCGCGGGAGCCCTGTATCTCTATTGGAGGATACCTTTCTATTCATTGAGTGGGATGGTCGTCCGCAGTGTCTTGTATGTCATAAAGTATTTAATTCTGCGAAGAGGTACAATATACAACGACATTATACACGTCTTCACGCAGCGCACTACGATCAGGTAGAAGGCGTTGCACGCAGAGAACTGGTTGCCAGGCTTAAGATCGACATACCAGGAGACTTAAGTTTAAAAACGGTTTCATAATACGGAGGGTATCAAAACATGCAACATAGTTCGTGTTCTGTGTGAATGAGAGCGGAGAAAACACTACTGAATCTGCAATCCGAGCAAGCTACAGGGTCGCTCATTGCGACGAGTGGCAAGCCGTTTTCGATGGGACCACTCGTAATATCGTGCATGGTAGCAGTTGCAGAATGTTTGTTTCCAAGAGAGGTGCAGGCAATTGAAGGGGTTTGCCTGTCGAAGCAAACAATGTCACGTCGAATCCTGGACATGGCAGCGAATTTAGACACAGCTCAGTAAAAAGGCGGAAAGCTTTGTTGCATTTTCGCCAGCGCTTGACGAAAGCACCGACATATCGGACTGTGCTCAGCTTGCAGTCTTTGTGCGTGGTGTCGACATGCAAATAACTGAAGAACTCTTGGACGTGGTACCACTCTATTACACCGCAACAGGACGTGACGTTTTTGAAACTGTTTGTGAATCAGTGGACAACATGAATTTGCCGTGGGATAAGCTCCATTCTGTAGCGACAGACGGTGCACCACAAATGATCGGGCGTCACCACGGTTTTGCTTCTCGTTTGAAAAATAAACTCAGGGACGAATTCGGGAAAGACATTCTGACTCTTCATTGTTTTATTCACCAAGAGGCACTGTGCGCTGAAACAGTAGAGCTAGGTGGCGTAATGAAAGATGTCGTGAAGTGTGTGATTTTTTTTTTGCGGCGTCACGGTATGAATCATCGCCAATTCAAAGGATTCCTGAAAGATATGGAAGCTGAGTATGGGGATATACGTTACCACAGTACGGTTCGTTGGCTGAGTCGGGGAAAAGTTCTTGATGTTTTCTTTGCCATTCGTGAGGAAATATCCCTTTTTCTCGAAATGAAAGGGGAAGAAATGCGTTGTCTGAAAGATATGAAATGGATGTCAGACCTGGCGTTCCTAGCTGACATAACTATGCATCTGAATAATTTAAATCTGTCATTGCAGGGCAAAGGGCAGCTAATCGTTGACATGCACGACTAGATCAGAGCGTTCATGGAAAAGTTACGTTTATTTGAGAGGCAGATGAGTAATGGACACTTAACGTTCTTCAATCGTCTTGCTTCTTTAAAACTACCTGAAGGTACTACTTTCGGCGATCACCAAGCAAAGTTAAAGCAGCTTATCACGTCGTTTGAAACACGATTCCCAGACCTCACTAGTTTGGAAATGGAACGTAAGATGTTCAGCACTTCTTTTTCAGTTTCTCCCGATGACTTGTCATCGTCACTTCAATTGGAGATTACTGATTTGCAAAATTCAACTTTGTTGAAAGAGAGGTACTACAACACGTTGGATTTGTCACGATGGTATCGTTCATTACAGCAAAAAAACATTTCCCAAGCTTCACAACAATGCCACTCAGATCATGTGCATGTTTGGATCTACGTATTGTTGTGAGAAGCTTTTCTCAGCAATGAAAAGAGTAAAAAGTAAGGCACGATCTTTTCTTGAGGATGCAACAATGAAGGCCAGCCTTCGCATTAACGCTGCGAACACTTCGACGCCTGATATTTCCAATCTTGTAATGCAAAAAAAAATGTCAAGCTACAGACGCCCAATAAATTTAGTATGCAATTTCTTGTGAAACAGTTGTTTCTTATTTATTTCCTGAACATCGTATTTCCTGGTGTAGCATGCCACCACGTCTTAGCAGCTATATGAGATTGTCGATCTTGTAAGACGCTGCTGGCACATCAAAACGCTTGCCTTGCCGCCTGCCTCAGCCAGCCGTGCCACGTGCCGGCGTGCCGGCCAACTTGAATGGTCACAGCAAGCGACACGGCTCCGTGGAGCAGCGAGCGCTCCGCGGCTCACAACGTAGCCGACGAGCTGGAACAGCCTGTGCTAGAGGCTAAAGAAGGGCCATCAAATGCAGCAGGATAGTTTTAATTAACTGTAACAAATTTTAAAAGTTTTTTCTTTATAGTCAATTTCCCGCAAAATAAAATTTTCAGTACATATGCCCTATTATATCAGAGACTATCATAGATAAATGAATGAAATTTTCAGAGACTCTGCATAACATAAAAACCCACCTCTGGTACTACATTCATTAATATTCCCCCATTAGGAAGTTCACAAAAAATATTTTCTGCAGAAAAAACTTAATACTTTTTGTTAATAAATTTAAAAAAGTATTTCTTAAAAACTATAAAATGGATAAAGAAGATTTTAGTACAGTTGGAGACATTTGTGAGGACATGCGGAGGAGACATAACGAATACACCATCGAAAGAGACGTATTTTAATTTCCATGAGAGGATAATATTTATTAGTTGCGTACTGTGTATACTTTCCAGGTTACAGAAGTTGCGGAATGTGACGACTACCTGCATCCACGACAGCTTGGAACCGCACTAGAAGTACCATTTCGCAATTGTTCGCGGCACTTCTCGAACAGTATGTTCAGCTTTCGTGACACGCACACTGCTTGGACATCCCTCAATGGGTCCAGCACTCTCAACCATGGCAACACTAATTTCTTCAACAATTTTGTGGCGCAATTATATGTCGGCCTCTCCCGGGAGCAATTCCCAGATCGCCAGTTACTTAGAACTTCCGAATCATATTCGGAAAGAGGACCTCTCTGTATTCCTTTAACGCGTCGATACTCGCAAAGAGTAGCAGCACTATTACTATTGTTTTGATAAAACAACTTTACGATGTAAGTCCTGCTCACCTTGTCCAGACTCATACTGACTGTCTGCAACTGTAATTCACACTGATGCTCGTGTTTCAGTCCAACGTCGCCGTGCCAGTAGCGGCCTCTAACGGCAAGTCGGGACACAAACACTGCTAAAAACGCAAATCCTGCAGCCCACTGTCTGGAAATCATTCCTATAAAGTTGGGTATCCATACCGTAAATAGTTTTTCGTCTGCATTGGCTCCAGTGGCGAAAGTTTAATTATAAACCTCCTGTACTACAACTCCTGAAGCACTCCATAGGGATCGCCGCAACAGTTGAAACCATTTACAGCGCGGACAGACTTGTTTAAACAATCGTTCTTTCCGCGATCCATACGTGAATGAAACGGGAAGCGGTACTAACAAGTAGTGCGATAGTAAGAACCGTCTGCCATGCAGGTCACAGTGGTCTGCAGAGTACAGATGCAGTTCATTACGTAAGCTGTCGGTTTATCTTCTGCCACTTCTCGTGCTCTTTGCTCTCTCCTAGTTTCTCATAGGAACATAACTCCTGCACTCTGTTTATATTGCGAGACGAACAGAAAATAATATGTTTCAAATCTTATAATAGAACAAAAACAATTTACGAGCTCTGACACTACAATTATCTAATTAGTACTAGGCGAGACAAAATGTTGTTCCTTTACTTAAGTGTACAGTATCTCAAAGCTAACTGCTGGGACACAGGATTTGCAAAATGATAACAGGCAACAACTGATAAAATACTAACTCATGGTTTCTTCGGTTCCGCTATGTATGCAAGTAGGCATACCCCCTAGTTAGGCATGCAGAAAAGATACATACATTTGCGCTTATCTGTATTTGATAAGTGCGTCAACAGTAGCTAATACGTTCTGCACAGATTGGGAACGGTTCACAAACCAGTTCATCACTCACAGCGGTCTGTGTGGGGGCACAATGTGGACCTTCTGCTCTTTCGCTTTTGTACTGGCCTTTGTCGCAAGTAAGTACACTTACTCGCATAGCACAATTTAAACTAATGTACTGGATGTATTTAAAAGTAGTTCATGCACTCAAACAAAAGCAAATGTAAGTATTCTCAGAAATTTTATTCGTACTAGAGGAAATATTTCTTCATGGCAATATCTTACTTATAGGATCACATTCGCGCAATTTTAACGTATAACGAGTGTATTGTAATAAATATGTTCCAGTTGCGGAGGCACAATGGTGGTTACCGTCAGGGCTGTTTGGTAGATTATTTGAAAACTGTTTGAGTCCGCCCATGGAATGTCCCAACGAGAATATAAAATTTTTTTTGTACACGAGGTAACTCGCATTCCTTCTTCTACATCCACTGATCACATTAAACTTATCTAGAATTACCAATGAAATACCTTTCTTTTTCCAGAGAAACACAAGATTCGCCTCGCTTACTTGATGTAAATGATCCATCCTCATTTAAGTCTGCTGGATTTGTGAAAGGAAAACCTCTCAAGATTCTCATACATGGATACACTGGTCATCGTGACTTCTCTCCAAATACAGAAATACGTCCGGGTAAGTACGTTAGTAACAGTCTCACGGTGGAAGTATCCAAGATATCGTTCGTATGCCACATTTCTACTGTCACTCGTATTATTTCTGAAAGTTTCTCATTCAGTATTTTAACACGGGGATTGCAGCATACCTGCAGAATGGGGAATACAACATAATCTCAGTTGATTACGGCCCTCTCGCACAAGAGCCATGCTACATACAAGCTGCTTACAATACGCCTTTGGTTGGGAAGTGTACAGCCCAGTTACTTGATAAACTCATCGATGACGGTATAGTACCACTGTCAGATGTACACGTCATTGGCTTCAGTTTAGGAGCACAAGTGGCCGGGCAAGTTGGACAATACTTGAAATCAGGAAAACTCCCTCGTCTTACAGGTAAAGACCTTTCTACGGACATTCCAGTGAAACTTTTAAGGACTCTATTAATACATCAATGCGTTACCGTAACAGGTCTTGACCCAGCAATGCCATTATTTGCAACTCCTTGGAAATCCAATAAGCTGGATTCCACAGACGCTGTCTTTGTTGACGTTATCCACACGAATGCAGGCTCTAAAGGAAAGATTGATGCAAGTGGCGATGTGGACTTTTATACGAACGGTGGATTCCAGCAACCAGGGTGTGACGCACCAGGAATTCCTAGTAAGTACTCCAACTTTTTCAATATGTAAGGCTGGGCATTTTATATTGTGTTCACAAGAAATTTGCTCTTCTAAATCGCAAGTGAAATATTCTGACAGTACATCTCACCAAAGATACAGGAAAAGCTGCTTATCGTTGGAGTAGCATCTACATCTACATCTACATCACAATTTGGTCTTCTTTCTTTCTCATCAGATGCATTTATATTATGTTTACTATCGTTGGTTGTTGTGATAGCTCGTGGATTTCTACGTCGTCTTCTCTTCCAGCATTGTGATTCATTGTCATAATATGGACCAAAGATTTATCTATGAACTTTAATCTCAATCACTTGTAAATGGTGGTGTTCTGTTTTCGATGGGCTTCATGTTTCTGCCCATAGATTAGAACTGGTCTGATGGATGTATTATGTAACTTTATTTTAGTTTTCCTAGCCAGCAGTTTGGACCCTAAGAGATTTTGTATTGCATAATAGGCTCAGTTAGCATTTTGCAGTCTCGCTTTTATTTCTACCTGTCTCTGATTTTGTTCATCTATCATTGATCCCAGAAATTTGAACTCTTCAACACGCTCGAATTTATGTTCAGCAAATTTTAGATGTGATTGATTATCCCATTGATCTCTACATCTTTGAACTATCGTGTATTTCGTTTTCTCGTCATTTACTTTCAGGCCAAGTCTTGATGCTTCTGTTGCAAGCTCCACAAATAATTGTCTAATCTCTATTTCACTGTTTCCAATGAGCACTATGTCATCTGCGTATGCTTGGATGGAGAGGATTGTGACGAAAATAAGAGGACACGACAGCTGCAAATCACTGCAAAACTGAATGTCGCACTCGCGAGCCCTGTCAGCGCTAAAACTATACGAAGGTAGCTGCATAAGCAGGGAAATGCAGAGCGAGCTGGAATTGTAAAATCACTCGTCACTGCTGCAAATGTTCGTAACAGGAAAACGTTATGCCGAAGCCGTAGAACCTGGACTATGGAACAATGAAAGAAATTCATTTGGTCGGGTGAGCCTTGTTTCACCTTCCGGCCAAGTTTACGTCGCAAGAGTGAAACATAGGAATGATTTAAGCAGCCATATCATGGTATTCCAAGTGCCAATGGTTACTCTGCAAGGTCACTTTACCGTTAAGGGCTATATGGCCAGTTTGGCTGATGGTACAACGTTTGTTCCCCAATGGTGAAGCTCTATTCCCAGATGGCAGGGTCCCTGTTCACACAATTCGCATCCCTAGGACTGGTTTCGTATACACGAGGATGAACTGTCGCTTCTACCCTGCCACAGCAGTCACCAAATCTCAATATAATGAGTCTATTTAGTCTATTTTGCAGTGAATGAGAGTGATCGCTATCCACCCCCATCATCGTTACCGAAACTTTCCACTGTTTTGCCGGACGGAGTGGCCGTGCGGTTCTAGGCGCTTCAGTCTGGAACCGAGCGACTGTTGCGGTCGCAGGTTCGAATCCTGCCTCGGGCATGGATGTGTGTCATGTCCTTAGGTTAGTTAGGTTTAATTAGTTCTAAGTTCTAGGCGACTGATGACCTCAGAAGTTAAGTCGCGTAGTGCTCAGAGCCATTTGAATCACTGTTTTGCAGGAAGAACAGCATAAGATTCCTTTGAAAACCGTGCGGAACCTATATTTGCCCATTTTGAGACGACTGGGGGCTGTTCTGAATGTCAACAGGTTTCCTACGCTGTATTAGGAATGAAAAGTGTGATTTTGGTGTTTCCATATTTTTCCCTGTATGACCTCGAACTGTTGTTGTGTCGAATGGAACAGGTCTGCAAATGGAAACCTTACATTGAGGCATCTCCATACATTTATAAACGCCATGTTAAATGGAGGTGGGCGTACAATCTGCCGTATTTTCTCAGATGCGATATGATATGTTAGATTTTTAGTTATTTAGCTACATGTTTCACTGATCGCCTTGCCTGACGCATCGTAATAACGTGGAAGGAGTCAGTTTACTGAGTATTTGAATATGGCTGTGTGATGATTTTTTAAAGATGATATCACGTAACAGGAACGATATTTATTTGTTTAGCTCAAGTATATATGTAACATTTTCGCAAAATAAGCTACAGTTTATAAATGAAAATCCTACCGTGGAAACAGCTTTGCCGTCTCTCAGGCATTTAATCCCTATTCTTGGGTATGTTATCAAAAAAGTTTGGTAGTAGCTTTACTCATCGCTTTCCGAGGTAAAGTCAGTTTCATTGGAGAGAAGTTAAAGCCATTTTTCCTTCTAGTATTATAATGAACCGTTTAAGCCCTGACTTTTTTCCCACAAAAAATGTAGTAACTTGCGTCCTTCATTAGAAAACATTTATGTACACTATAAGGTTCAAAAATATATTGCTTTACTCACAATATGCGAATCATAGGATGTACTACACGTAGTACATAAGGTTTCAAGTGGAGTAAATTGTTACATACAAGCACTTATTCCTTTGTTGTCTCGTTTTCCTTTGCACACTGTTTCACACAAGAAAGTCATTGTTCAAATGTCATTATCACTAATCATGGCAAAATATGGAAATTATTTATGATGTCACTAATTTCTTTCATTGTTCAGGTACTGTTCCTAATGATTATAGAAGGATGTGAAACACTTGTTGATCAAATATAAAAGATATCACACTTTTCACACTTGAATTTTACCTTCAGGGTACACATTTCTTTCTCCCACTTCCTTGATTGTTCACTGCTTTTGGCCAGTGTCCCACATTGTCAGATCAGATACCATCTGTACCCGCCGCATAGTAATAATACACAACTGTGGTATCTCCAGTTACAGCAAAAGCTCCAGTCAGTTCAGATTTGAGAGATGTTGCTTTCCTTGGT
The DNA here is from genome assembly GCF_023898315.1 of Schistocerca nitens. Lineage (NCBI taxonomy): Eukaryota > Metazoa > Arthropoda > Insecta > Orthoptera > Acrididae > Schistocerca > Schistocerca nitens. The sequence goes on from NC_064617.1 coordinate 527,778,875, forward strand.
AGACAATGAAATCATAAATCAGTCCACTCTCACCACAAAGAATGTAACATTCCACCCCCTCCCCGCCAAGAATGTGTCTTACCATTCACATAATACTCTATGTTCAAAGATCCTCTGAAAGGAGTAATTTGCTCATCAATACACACATTCTTTTCAAGATAGAAATGATGGCATCTTGACTTCAAGCAATCAATGATAGGTCTAACATTCCATAGTCTATCGTTATTGTTGGCTGGTTTGACAGGTGCTATATACAGACTTTCAAATCAGTTAGCTGGCATCTGGTCAGTAACCGATGGAGTGTGTGACAATGAATTTCTAATCATCATTTAAAATGCTATTGCCCATGTATCTAACATAGTAGTTGTTTGTACGAAAAGCTTTAGTTTTGTAGAGATCCTCTGGAATATATCTTCTAACATATTCATACGGTGTGTAAACATCCTTCTTGTTATCTCGCTGTGATGTTCTAAGGGCAAACATTGTTACGTTAGTTCTCAAAGTATTTTACTTTCGTCTTCTCATGCACAGGTATATGCTTCACATGATTACTCCATTGTGACGTTTTGTCGTCAATACTGTCACCCCTAGCAATATCTTCTGTCTCGGGGAAGTTGCAGTAGCTGTAATATCATCAGCTCCCACAATTGGAAAACAGTAGACCTTCAGGAGGGGATGCGGGTGTTTTTATCTTTTTTTATTTGGGGAGAGGGTGGAGAATTTGACGAAATCGTAAAACATAATAATCAGAACTAAAGTAATACATTCACAGGCATTATAACTACTTTAACACATAAACAATGACAAAATGGCTCTTGCAGAAGAAGATGAAGAGGCTCCTTAGACATTTCACCCAGCACTTCATCAGTTATTATTTCTATATTTTTTTGAATATATACCAAGGCCATTCCATTTAATCTGTCTACGCACTTTGTGCTCCGTAAGTAAGTCTTGAAATACCACGATGTTGAGAACAAATGTCCTGACGTTGCTGTAGTTACCAGCACTGTGCGGAAAAGTTCTAGCTTCTTATGAGTGCAGGAAAAAATAATTTCATTACATATATTTAAATATGTAATAGAAGGTCAGTAAGTGAATATCTTTCTGACTAAGGGAATTTCGTCTCCACATCTTCGGTTCTTTGAAGAAAGTCTCTGGTGACGCATCAACATCATTAGGCCACTGATTTACTACGGCATCAAAATTCACCACAGCCATTCTCAACACTGTGAATAATGACCTATTACTGTCTGTTGTTAAAGTACGAGGTGAACCAATTGTGAGCTACTCCCCATATTCCATAATGGTCTAACTTCTGGAGCAATATTTTGTGATCAACACAATCAAACGCCTTAGTTAAATCAAAAAAATATTCCTAGCGTTCGAAACCTTTTGTTCAACATATCCAGTACCTCACAGAGAAAAGAGAATAAAGCATTTTCAGTTGTTAAACGACTTCTAAACCCGAACTGTACATTTGATAGCAAATCGTATGGCATAAAAAGATCAACTATCCTTACATACACAGCCTTTTCAATAACTTTAGCAAACACTGAAGGTATAGAAATAGGTCTAAAATTATCTACATTATTGTTGAATTGTGTGTTACGAAATGTAAAAACTGAGTCTTACTGTGATTTAGCGTTAGTTTATTTTCTACAAGCCATGAACTTAGGTCATGAACTGCCTTTTTATAAAGAGAGCTTTACTACTGAGTACTTTAATCGTTCAGAAAACTGACCATTCCTAAATGAAAAATTATAAATCTGGCCAAATACAGGGCTAACACGTGCAGTACTTTAATATTCTGCTAGGCACTTCGTCATAGCCATGAGAGTCGTTAGTCTTCAGTGATTTAATTATTGACTCAATACCCCCCCCCCTTTTCTGTATCACAGAGGAGTATTTCAGACATCAATCTAGGAAAGACATTTGCCAGGAATGTTATATGATTCCATGTAGAAACTAAATTTTTATTTAATTCACCAGCAATGCCCAGAAAATGTTTGTTAAATACTATACATACATCTGATTTATCAGTAACAGAAACATTTTTACTACGAACTTACTTTATATCTTCCATCTTGTGTTGCTGACCAGACACTCCCTTCACAATTGACCACATGGTTTTAATTTTGTCCTGTGAATTAGCTATTCTATTTGCATACCACATACTCTTTGCCTTCCTAATCATATTTTAAGCACCTTACAATACTGTTTGTAATGGGCCACTGTAGCTTGATTGTGAATACCTCTAAACTTTGATATAATTCCCGCTTTGTTCTACATGATATCCTTATCCCAATTGTCAGCCACCCGGGCTTCCTATTACTGCTAGTACCCCATTCAGAACGTTCTAATGGAAAGCAACTCTCAAAGAGCATGAGAAATGTGTTAAGGAAAGCAATATATTTATCATCTATGTTATCGGCACTATAAGCATCTTGACACTCTGTATTGCTGTTGGATTAACTTTCCTACCTAGTTTGTAATTATATGTGACATTTGTTTGAGTAAAAAAGCCTTTTTGTGTTAAAATTTGTGGTGTGAAAGGCCATTCACCCCTTTACTAACGGAATGCCGATCTAGTAATGAAGAAGGAAAAAAAAGTTGTCTATGGCTGTGCTACTGTTGCCCTGCACCCTAGTTGGAAAAAATACAGTCTGCATCAGACCATATGAATTTAGGACATCTACCAACATCCTTTTTCTTGCACTATCATGCACAAAATTTGTATTGAAGTCACCACATATAATTAATTTCTGGTACTTCCTACAATGTTAATCAAGAACCCTCTCTAGCCTGAGCAGCTATGCTCTGAAGTCGAAGTTAGAGGACCTATAAACAACAACAATCAGAAGTCTGGCTCCACTAAATTCAACTGCCCGTGCATAACATTCAAATATCTGTTCAGTGCAGTGCCGTGATACGTCTATGGACTCAAATGGAATACTGTTTTTTACGCACATGGCCGCTCCCCCACCCTGCAAGAAACTCCTTGAAAAATAGCCAGCTAATCTGTATCCTGGTAAAGGAAGCCTCTGAATTGTCAAATTATTTAAGTGGTGCTCCGACATACCAGTAGTTTCAGGGTCAACGTCTATAAGTTCACTAACTTTATCTCTAATACCTCTTATATTCTGATGAAATATGTTAATTCCTTCTCTACTTGGAAACATGACGTCCTCTGAAGGTGAGCCCTTAGTTAGAGGGACTTCCTTTAAGCAGGTACACCTATCAGCTGACTTCAATCTAAAAAAGGTGCAGCTCTAACACCAACTACTACAGGAATTTTTCCATGAGTAATCCCACCACCACCCACTACACTGTCACCTACAAGCTTCCCATACTTATTGAGGTGCAGGCCATGCCTAGTGAAACCCGATCTACCGATGGACCCAACTGGCACCACCGAAATGTGACCCATGCCCTCTATCATCAGCGCCCTCCCCAGCCCAATTTTAACGCGTCTAACAGCCGCATTAAGATGAGGCCGATCATGACGCTGGAACAGTTGCACGAAATGCACATCAATGCCACCAGTTTCGGGTCACCACCTACACCATATTCCCCGTTCCTATCAAGACCGTTCCCTGCTCCACCCACTATCACTGCCTGATCCTCCTTCCTAAAATTTCTACATAACTCCCCTATGCTATCTGTCACCTGAGCCAACCCTACACTAGGCTTCACAATGCTGGTGACCTGGTACTCACTCCCCAACACTTCTGCAACTGCTGGCCCACACCTCTACCGTATGAACTACCTATCAGCAGAACTTTCTTCTTTTTGTTAGACTTTGCAACTGATCTTGGTCTCCTAACTGCTGAGGAATGCTGCATGTTCCCTACATCTACAGCTACGAGAGGCTCCTCTCCACTCTGACAGTTGGTCATAACTATTGCATGTAAAACTGTCTGACTACCTCCTCTTCCTAGCTACCTTCTTGCCAACTACCAGTTCCCATTCCCCACCACCATTCACCCTCCTCAACCTATCTAGTTCCTCCTTTGCGCGTTGTAACTGCACCTGAAGGGCACAGATCTTACGCTCCTGCTCCTCTATCAACTTATTTCTACTACAGATTCTGCATTCCCAGGAGAGGATCTCGCTAGAATGCTCATTGGCTTCCCCACTGCATCCCCCCCCCCCCCCCCAATGAAAATACTTTGAACAAATCCTACACCGTAATCCACTACTCACAAACCTACGACAGAGCCAGCACTTCTCACTCACGGTAAAATTTTACAGTTACTGAAAAAACTTTATGTCTACGTTACCTAAGTTCAATTACACCAGTAGAACTATTTAAAGAACTAACAATAGCGGTCTCGAAATTCTGTGTCTACTAAGAAAGCAGTTACTTGTATTAATACTACTACACCACAGCTAATACCAATACCAACAAAAATTCACAAAATTATTAGCTAAAACCAAAAATTCAAGCGGCCACTGGAACACTCAATGAAGTTAAAACACTGAACGAAAATTTTACTGAACTATTTCACTAGAAACAATAAGAAACGTCAACTGAAAACTAAAGCATGAAATTTACTAAACGACTTCAACGCACAGAAAACTCTAAAAAACACAGCGGGCGAACGTTTCCAAAAGTTTATTCTATCGTTATTTCGCCACAAACAGCACGAAACACCGCTGAAAACAACTATGCCCCTTATTCCCTCCCTCCCCCCCTCCCCCCCCCCCTTGCGACCGCCACTACATAGATAATTGTTTCAAATTGGTTTCCCTCGTTCTTCTCCATCGGAGACACAGTCCAGATCAAATATCAGTTTTTGCAGTTGCTGTAGCGAACAACTAGTTCATCACCTGATAATGGTGTGTACTTGTCAATGTATTTTATTCGACTTGGATCCACTGGACAGCCTACACACCACATAAAGGGTAAAATTGGAAATATGAAACAGTAGTCACTAGTTTCCAAAACACTTGAAAATGATAATGGAATCAACTGTTATCTCTTTGATGGTATCCACTCAGAAACTAGACACACTCTTGGTTTTCATTCAGTATTTCCAGACAATTTGCTCCATAAACGCCAGATATTACGAAAACAGAGCAAACACTCAGCTGTTAATCACAAATAATGTTTTATATAAAGTAGATATATTAAGTACTGTGGACAATATATATTCACAAATTTTAACTCCTGAGACCTGTTATCCTACATTAAATACATCCTGTTTGGTATGAACATAAATAGGCGCTACTCTTACAGGGCTTTTCTGACGTAACTGTGCTATCATTTAATTAACGCTATTTCACTTCTATTTTTGAATACAAATATTGCCAGCAAACGCTACATGTACTTCAATTTGCAATAAAAACTAATAGCTTACCGGTAGGAGCTACGGTTCTGTACACCATATTGATTTCTGTTGGTGTATTCAAGACAGGCAGCTGTTGTTACACTCACTGCCAGTTTGTCAAGTGGAAATGTTACTATATTCAGAACACCCCAGTGCTCAAGTCTCCCAGAGTACTGTACAAAGAAATAATTATGTGTTAAGTGACCCACTTTATTTAGTACACCAGGGCTGAAAGTGTTAAGGCAGTCATTATTCTTTATGAGGTATAATAAATTATTTACAACAAATTTCATAACAGATCGTATGTAGGCTTACTTTGATGCTGTAGTTGAACCATCTAAGTTCTAAATAGTTGTTTACACGACGATCAAAGGTGAGAACCCCATAGGCTACAATTCTGGCGATTAAAATTGCAGCACCATGAAGGCAGCCTACAACATACGTCAAATTCGCATGAAGTGTTCGGATATGCAAATGATTAACGTTTCAGTGCAACCGCAGAAAGTGATGGGAGTAACGCCATTTACAATCTGTACATAAGGAAAAATTAACCAGCAGCTTCATTCCAAAGATGTTTTTTGTGGAATGATCGTGTTATACATCACGTAAGAAGGACAAATGTCTATTTCCACGTGTCTGAATTCGACAGCGGCAGTGACGTAGCCTATGGAAAGTGCAGTTCATCGCTCCACCATATTGCTGCTCGTATTGATAGGGATCAGACAACTGTCAAACAAATAGGCTATGGAATCCGAATGGCCCAAGACAACCAGTCTCAGAGAGGACAGACATGTTGTTCAGTCGGTCATGCGGGATCACACAACCTCGTCGAGTATCTCGTTTGCAACAACATAAGTTTCCACACAGTCAATACGACGACGTCTGGAGCCCTATGAACTGTAAACACGACAGCCATCGATGCGGCTTCCCTTGACACGCCAGCAGAGAGAGGCATGCCAACAGTGGTGGACCCTAAAAGGACAACAGTGGACCCAGGAGCAACCCATATCATCATTTTGGACGTGTCTGCCTTCTTCGTACCGCATCATGATAGGCTTACCCGTGTTTGAAGGTTCTGAGGACAACGATCGTTGCTAAATAGTATTTCTCTTTATCATAAGGTGCTGGGACCTGACATGATGGTATATACGAATCAGAAAATGTTTGACCCTACTTTTTTTGAAAGTGTACATACGAAGTCAACAATCCACTATCAGCGGTGGGCCTTTCTTGGCTGTCCCGACATTATCTGCAGGTAACTCCATGGCTGGTGCTGCTGTCAGTTTTTGAGCATGGCAGTTGCGCTTCACACGTCCACATCGTATGAGCAACGAAGCGTGATTCATTTTCTGTGGAACAAGCGACGAACGCACATCGAAACAGACACATAGCGCACTTTTGGGGAAAAGTTTCTCGCTTTGAGAAGTGTGAAGCAGCGATGGTGGTGGTGTGAGTTCGTATAAGGCCAAGAAGACTTACATGACAATTAGCATTCGGGGTGGCCGTGTTCGTCGCTGACTGATGACATTTCCCACGTCGATGCAATGCTGAAAGCAGATCGGCTTGTGCAGCTCAAGGACACTTCCCGGGGGCTTGGCGTTTTGTATGGGAGCGTTTATGACATCGTTCATAGGTCATTAGAGTATCGGAAGGTTTCATGTCAGTGGATGGCTAAACAGCTAGGTGACATGATGAAAGGTAAGCGAATGATTGCTTCACTAAATTACCTGCGACAGTATCTCCGGAGGTTACAATTTCCTGGACGGCATTGCTGCTGGCGATGAAACGTTGATATCGCATTTCATGCCAGAATCGAAGCACCAGAGCATTGTGTGGAAAACATTCAGGCTCACCTGTGACAAAAAATTGCGTTCAGAACCATCAGTTGGGAAAGTGGTGTTAAACGCCCTTCTGGAGGGGGTTGGGTTGTTAGAGAGAAGAGACCAAACTGCGAGGTCATCGGTCTCATTAGATTAGGGAAGAACGGGGAAAGAAGTCGGCCGTGCCCTTTCAAAGGAACCATCCCGGCATTTAGGGAAATCACGGAAAACCTAAATCAGAATGGCCGGACGCGGGATTGAACCGTCGACCTCCCGAATGCGAGTCCAGTGTGCTAACCACTGCGCCACCTCGCTCGATAAACGCTCTTCTAGAATCGCCGCTAGGTGCAGCCATCAATGCCAGTCTTTAATGTTTCACACTTTCATGACTGCGGGCCGCCATCAAGAAAATGTCTCGAGTTTTTCCCGGTGTGGACAATGCGGTTATCCTCCACGACAATGCGAAGTCACATGTGGCAACCAGAACCGCTAAGTTCTGGTCATTTCAATGGGAGAGTGTAGACCACCGACCATACAGTCCGGACCTCGCCTCTTGTTACTGTCAAGTTTTCGGTCCTCTAAAGAAGTTCCTTGCAGCAGAGCTGTCCACTTGCAACGATAAGCCAAGTCAGCAGTCCACAGTCGTCCGGACGAATTATACTATAGGCATATCCTAAATTTAGTGCTGCGATAGGGCAGGTGTCCGAAATCATGCGGGGACTATGTGGGTAACTTGGTTGCAAAAACCGCTAACTGCATGATAAGCGAAACTGAGATAATCGCGAAAAACTCGTCCCATCCAAACTATTAAAGACTCATTTCCTTTTTTAAAAAATAAGTAAGAAATAATTAATTACTCGGTATTCATGGCTGAAAGCTGTCATTTTGTTTTATACATTAAAATCTTAAGTGTAATATTTACTTGGCGGTTTTTGTACCCGATTTATGCAGTTGGCAGGTTTTGCAAACGTATCTACACAACTGCAAAACAAACATTCGGTTACAAAACCCGCTATTCGGTGATATGTTAGGAATGATATAAGGATGGAATTTAATTATTGCGAATAGGAACAGAATAAATTCTATTTCAAAGGGAAGTCTGAAAAATCTACAAAACTAGTATACAAAAATATGAAAGTGACATTATTTTACCTGAAAAAATTGACTTACTTAATGTCGAAAAAAGGACAAAATTGAATGTTCAACATTAGGTTTTAAAAAAATACACAATCATGCTTTCGACATCACAAGTTTAAAAAAAATACACAATCGTGCTTTCGACATCACAAATAGTGTAGAAAATAAAATAAACTCCAAACTGTATCTTAGTAAAACATTGACAAAATTTTATAAAATTAAAAAACTGGTGGAAAGTTGCTTCTTAGTTAAAATAGTGACAAAAAATCCTTTCTTTTAAGTGACGTCAACCTCAGCACTGTCCACCAACTAAAAATCGCTTTCGGGTTCTTTCTCGTTCTGAGGGTTGACGGCAGCAGGGGCGACTCTAGGAGTGCCTTCCTGCTCGTCGAACACCCCGGTAGAATTTGATTTTGTCGCTGGTCGCCTAGTCTTCACCAAAGTGGAGATCCAAAAGCTTTTTAACGTCTCTAAGTTTGGCTTCTGAATGTTGTACACCTGCTGTGACTGGTGGCGGACGGTTACCTATGATGAAATTTTTTCCCCTGTTTAAGATGCTCTTCCCCTCTGCAGCTTAAAAAATGCGGAAGGACTCTCCACGAACTAGGAAAATTTTCTTGTTTTTGCTTTTCGTGAACGCAGTTTTTTTGTCTTTTTGAGTCTTCTGCGTATTCTTTCCAGTTTTGAACAGGATATTTTTTTTCCTAGACGCACTACCATCGCAAATTTTCCAGTGTACTGAATGTATAAAGATTTGTTTTCAATGACGCTCAGCTTGCGAAGTTGCCTTTTGATGTTACCAAAATTCCTGTCAGGAGGTATGAAGGAGTGGCTCACTACTAGGAACCACAGTTCTATTAGTTCCAGCTTGTCAGGAGCTTCGAGAAGAAACCAAGGACATAACATGCTAATCATCGCCCTGTTTTTATTCTGACCCCCACATCCGTCGGAAAACAACAGAAGTTTTTTCGCTCCTTCGAAGTTTGGGTGAGTTAGTCTGTGGTGAACCATCGACGCACTATGGTTTGATCCTTTGCTATATTCATGTTCCAATCAAATGTACGAAAACATAGTGACGGTGTTCTGCGGGGACTCTGAGGATCCCTCAAAAAGTTTTAAACGTACATTTGGTGGGAATAATAGGCTGCTTGGTCTGGCACCATTCATAGTACTCAATTCTTTTGACAATAGTAGCCGAGAGTTACTTCACCCTCGTTATTTTCTCTCGGCTTTGTATAGGTCATATCAGCTCTCATTTTGTGGATTTTGAGCTGTGTTTGCATGTATGAACATATAAGGCACCGTAGCCAGTACTAAAATCTTGGCAGAAAATGCTCATGTAGTAATTCAGTTTGACGTTTTCAGGGTTCTCTTCACACAATATGGTCCACATCCTCGTTATGCTCAGTTCGCTACTTATGAGGGGCGTTTGAAAAGTCCGTGCAAAAATAAAAATTACTTACGTGTTTGGGGTAAACCTTTTTTTATTTTTGGACATAGTCTCCTTTTAGACTTATGCACTTCGTCCAACGCTGCTCTAATTTGTTGGCAAAATAGCTATTAGCTGCTGCAATCACATCCTCATTTGAATAAAATCTTTGTCCCGCCAGCCATTTCTTCAAATTTGGAAATAAGTAGTAGTCCGAGGGAGCCAAGTCTGAAGAATAGGGGAGATATGGAACGAGTTGGAAACCTATTTCCATTAATTTTACGACCACAACTGCTGAGGTGTGTTCTGGTGCGTTGTCGTGATGGAAAAGGACTTTTTTGCGGTCCAATCGCCGACGTTTTTGTTGCAGCTCGGTTTTCAAACAGTCCAATAACGATGAACAATATGCACCTGTAATAGTTTTACCCCTTTTCAATAGTCGATGAGGATTATCCCTTGTGAATCCCAAAAGACAGTCGCCATAACCGTTCCGGCCGAAGGATTGGTCTTCGCCTTTTTTGGTGCAGATTCTCCCTTGGTAAACCGTTGTTAAGATTGTTGTTTGGTCTCAGGAGTATAGTAATGTTTCCATGTTTCATCCCCAGTGACGAAACGACGCTTAAAGTCCTGCGGATTCTTCCTGAACAGCTGCAAACCATCCTTGCAGCACTTCACACGATTCCGTTTTTGGTCAAGCGTGAGCAATCGCAGAACCCATCTTGCGGATAGCTTTCTCATGTCCAAATGTTTATGCAAAATATTATGTACCCGTTCATTCGAGATGCCCACAGCACTAGCAATCTCACACACCTTAACTCTTCTGTCATCCGTTACCATATCATGGATTTTATCAATGATTTCTGGAGTCGTAACCGCCACGTGGCGTCCAGAACGTTCAGCATCACTTGTGCCCATATGGCCAGTCCGAAAATTTTGAAACCACTTATAAACTGTTCTAATCGAAGGTTCAGGGTCACCGTAATGTTTATCATGCTTGTGTTTAGTCTCCTGAGGCGTTTTGCCTTTCATAAAGCAATGTTTAATCACCACACGAAATTCTTCTTCGTCCATTTTTTGACAATCACTCGACTTCCTCGATTCACACGAATGCCAAACACAAAGAAATAGACCAATATGGCTGATACTTGGCGTGCGTTCTTTTCAAAGATACTACTAACTAAACATGACTTCGATACGCACCGGTGGTGCCATCTCTCTGACTTTGTACGGACTTATCAAACGCCTCTCGTAAATAGACTGTTTGGGTGTTGGTTCCTCGCGAGTAGTAATGTTCTAAGGTGATGAACTTCTTAATGTGATTTTTCACACACTGTTTTCTCGCTTCATACAACTTGATTCTTCTGTCGCCTTCCCTTGTCTCAGTGTGAACTGCATCTTCGTCTAAAATTTTGTGACACAACCCAATAACCATATCTTTCTTGATTTGTAAAACTGACAAAATGCCGGTTTGCAAACAGCAATATTTTCTATCTCCTCGTCCCTCTTTTTAGGTAAAGAAAAATGGACAGTGATTGTTCGTTTACTTTCTTCACTCTTGCAAGATCTTCTTTTAGAGGATGTGATACAGACATATTGATCTTGTAGTTACTTTGTCACTTTTGGGTTCTTTTCTGGTAAAACGATAGGTGAATTTCTCGTACGTCTTGCACGGAAAATTTGTTACATCTTAGTTTTCCACAGTGATGTTCACAAGCAGGCACTGGGTTTGTATCTGAAACAATGTCCCATGTTTACGTACGTAGAAGCACTAAACAGTGACGAGCGGGAAGGGGTGGCGGGGTGTGGGGCGGGGGGGGGGGGGGAGGGGGGGAGCAGACCCAAATCACGGGTCTTCAAAAGTAGGCAGAAGTCTGTACACGCAGATAAAATAAAAGGGATAATAAGCAGGATGAATTAAGTTAAGAAATCAAGTAGTGTATATGGCTCTGAGCACTATGGGACTTAACATCTGTGGTCATCAGTCCCCTAGAACTTAGAACTAATTAAACCTAACTAACCTAAGGACATCACACACATCCATGCCCGAGGCAGGATTCGAACCTGCGGCCGTAGCGGTCACGTTGTTCCAGACTGAAGCGCCTAGAACTGCACGGCCACAACGGCCGGCCGTAGTGTATATAAAGAGGCACGATTGAACTACGTGATTGGTGGAAAATTTAATTTTTTACTGCAAACACCCCCTCCCTCAGTGATTGCTTTGCTTAAAATCCTCCTCAATGGCCGGCCGGAGTGGCTGTGCGGTTCTAGGTGCTACAGTCTGAAGCCGAGCGACCGCTACGGTCACAGGTTCGAATCCTGCCTCGGGCATGGATGTGTGTGATGTCCTTGAGTTAGTTAGGTTTAATTAGTTCTAAGTTCTAGGCGACTGATGACCTCAGAAGTTAAGTCGCATAGTGCTCAGAGCCATTTGAGCCTCCTCAATGGATAATTCCTGCGAAACAAACTGGAAGCAATCTGGCAACAGTGTAAGCATACTGCATAGTACAACTACTCGCGATCGCGCCCACGCTTTACTGCTCCCTGCGAGATCTACTGCATTTAACACAAATTTTCTTTAGTTTGCCTAGTTAAATCAGTTTAATGGATAATTCCTGCTGACAGAGTCTTACTTTGTTGTCAGACACTACCAGTTTCAGTTTGCCGGAATTAACCATTAAACTGATCTAACTATGCCACTGTGTAGAGAAGAGCATAAATCGTGCCACGAATTTGTTGCGGTTATGTCATAACAATTAGTGTCAACACAGTTTTCATTGCATAACATTGCTTTAATAATACTTTACATATTCTTACCTTTCTGTTTTGGAAACATTTCTCTTTCGCTGATCAGGACACTTCTGTTTCTGGGAGGGACTGTCGTTCTGGTCTTTTGCAACCACTACCATGGGTTCGACTTCTTGCAGAATTCCTACTATTTCAATTATTTCCACTTCATTTGTATCATCTCTTGCATTTACACCGTCCACAAAATCACTCATTTTCTTCAAAACACACAAATACGTCAACAAACACTCTGATGAACTGTGCTTACCAGCGTATATTTCGGCAATGCATCGGCAGCGAGAGCTTCGCTGTTGCGTACGTGTTCACTACTTTAGCGGGCTTGCACACGCCCCACACAGTTACAGAGCCTCCACCAGATTGAACAGTCCCCTGTTGACACGTAGGGCCCGTGGATTCTCAATGTTGTCTCCATACCCGTACACGTCTATCCACTCGACACAATTTGAATCGAGACTCGTCCGACGGGTCAACATGTTTCCAGTCATCAACAGTCCAATGTCGGTGTTGATGGGTCCAGGCGAGGCATAAAGCTTTGTGTCGTGCAGCCATCAAGAGTACACAAGTGGGCCTTCGGCTCCAAAAGCCCAAGTTTCGTTGAATGGTTCATACGCTGACACCTGTTGATGGCCCAGCACCGAAATCTGCAGCAATTTGCGGAAGGGTTGTACGTCTGTCACGATGAACGATTCTCTTCAGTCGTCGTTGGTCTCGTTCTTGCAGGATCTTTTCCCTGTTGCAGCGATGTCGGAGATTTGATGTTTTATCGGATTGCTGATATTCGTGGTACACTCGGGAAATGGTCATGCAGGAAAATCCCCACCTCATCACTACCTCGGAGATGCTGTGTCCCACCACTCGTGCACAGACTATAACATCATGTTCAGACTCACTTAAATCTTGATAACCTGCCATTGCAGCAGCAGTAACCGATCTAACAACTGCGGCAGACACTTATATAGGTGTTGCCGACCACAACGCCATATTCTGCCTGTTTACATATCTCTGTATTTGAATGAGCATGCCTATACCAGTTTCTTTGGAGCTTCAGTGTGTTTATCATGTGGTAAGGCTAGTGAGCGTGCCTATCTTCGAGATCTCCATGATATTATCTCTCAACAAGATAATGCATGTCGCTCATGCTGTCCTGACTTCGTCGATACAAAGGTTGCTCAGCTGCTCTCTCGCCCACTGAAAACATGTTGTCGGGGACTGCCGAGAAACTGGCACGCCCGTTACTACAGTTAATGAATTCAAAACAGAGTTGAAGCAGCATCTACTGGCGTGCCCATATCTGTCATCTAAGCTCAGTTCAACTCGATACCTAGTTGGATTAGAGACATTTATGCTGCCAGAATGGCAGCACTGTGTACTAAATTTCGTATCCTTTGTACCAACAAATCATTCACACATTTAATATTACGTTTTTTTGCTGTTACAGTATATACTCACAAGTAAAATTTTGTTATTTGCAATCCGTCCTGATGCTGCAATTTTAATGGCAATCAGTGTATTATTCTTGTGGCATGTTTTGTGCAATGGAGGCTTTATTTATTTAAGAAGGTAAATTCAGATACGTAACTAGGTTGGCCGTTGGCCCAGGGCTACAGATAATGATAAGGGGCCCATAGCGCCCGAAGATGAAACGGAGGAAAGTAAGAAATAGTTAAAATGGAAAAATTAGTAAAAATTTAACAGTCAAATGAATTATATTGCCAAGGTTGTTCCGAGTACACTGCAGAAATTTCGCTGTCTCGATATCTCCCCATGCAATTTCCAAATTTTTGGAGCCCTGAAGAAAGACATCATGGTTGCTGATTTTCTTCAGACGAAGAGGTACACGCCTGTGTACTAACATGGTTCTGAAGGCAACCACAAACTTTTTTCCATGAAGGCAGTGAGATAAATTAATTAACAATTATGGTGATTACTTTTGAAATAACAAACAGTTTACTTTCTTCCCCATGTGTCTCGTTTTCATCTGACTGCCCCTTATACTTGTTGTGTCGGTCAGGAGTTATACAACAACGTAAGAGTCCATGTGCAAATGATACTCACTGCTGTAAGTTATGTATCACCGAAATAAAACAAAGCATTAAGCAATGACGAACTAAGTTGAGAGGCCTATGGCGCGCACTTGATAGCTAAAACTGGCAGCGAAAGGAATCAACATACTGTCCTCTGGGCTGCGGTTATTAATGCAGTTAAGCTAACGTACGTCATGAATAACACACGTTTCGATGGAAATACATTTGTTAAACACTGAATAACTAGACAAAATACAGCAGAAAACATGAGTGCTACAGTACATGAGAAAGCCGGCATCAGACTGGTCCAAAGAAAGTCACAGATAAAACACACTTAGCACTTATAGATCTTATTGATAGTCGCCACAGAGTCTCCCATCATCCCCCCCCCCTCCCCACGGAAGAGCGGTTGCGCGGTAGAGAAGATGGCCAGAGGCCCTGTGATGGTGCACAAGAGACTGGCTGCAACGAGACGTACTAGTCTTCATGCCAGCAAGGCAGTTGAATAATGTGTCCGGCTCTGAAGACAGGAACTGCAACAGCCTGTGTTGGTTCAGAGGGAGCATTGTCATCGTGTTCATGCTCTGAGGGGAGGCCTGAGGGGGCATCGTCTTGGAGCAATGGGGAAGACAGTGCCTCAGAGGAGTCTTCCAGGGTCCAAGCAGGTTTTACGCAGTGTATTGATATTGTTGATGTTTGCTATTGAGCATGATGCACGTAGTTTTGATGCCATGTGGAAGCATTTTTGTGTCACCAAGTAGCGGGGTTTAAGAGCCGCGCCTGCAGAAGTGCCCCATAACATGATGAAGCAGCATGTTTCTAAGTCCCTTTGCAGGAACATACATGGAGTTGTTTGAGGCTTAGGTGGTGGTGTCCGAAGGTTAGAGATGTGCACATGGACATGCTCGATCAGGGCATTTAGTGAATCTTGAGTCAGAGGTGCTACATTGTCCACAAATTCGGTGGGCAGGATTAGTGGCTCGCCATACAGGATTTCTGAGAGTGATATGTCCAGGTCCTCCTTGTGCACTGCATGCATGCATAGAAGTAATCAGGGAAGTGCCTCGGACTAACCCCACCACTGCACATGAGTGCAGCCTTGAGTGTCCAATGCCAGCGTCCCACCAGGCTGTTCCTCTGTGTGTGGTAGGGCATGATATGGAACTTCGACACACCACGCAGAGCACACAGCTGGTTGAACAGGTTGGACTCGAACTGGTGGCCCTGTTCCATCGTCAGTGACAAAGGGCAGCCAAATTACGAGATCCATATGTTGATGAACGTGTGCGAAACAGTGTCAGCCGTGATGTCCTCCAGAGGAACCACCTCAACCCAATGGGTGCCCCAGTCAACCGCAGATAGTATGTATTTGAAACCGTCAGACATAGGGAGCCGATCCACGAGAGCGATGTGTATGTATCTCAACCTGACAGAGGGTAGGTGAAGGTGCCGAGGAGGGCAAGGTGTGCTTACCAACCTTGATATGTTGGCACAGGGTGCACGCCCTTGTCCACATCCAGCAGTCGTGCTTGGCTCCCAGCCAGACGTAACATTCGGTCACCATTGTGGTGCTTGCTCTTAAGCCCAGGTGGGCCATGTTGTGTAAGGCATCAAAGGTGTCACATCGCAATTCGGATGGGACAACTGGTCAGACCCTGTCTGTTACTGCGTAGCTGTTGGACTGGTGTGTTGACAGCATGTCGGCAAGTCACATCTTTGAATTCGATAGGCGCAGCAATGATATTGATCTGTGAGAGATAGTCTCTACTAAGTTCTCTGCCTAGAATATGTATCACGCGTCTGTGTAAGGCTGACAGATGAGATCAAGTTGGCAAAACCTGCGAGACACTAAGACAGGTTGCGAATGGCGTCAGCAAGAGGTTTATGGTTCCTGTACGAGTATATAGTGAAGTGATACCATTTTGTATGAGTTACTGAAGTATTTGATGGTCTCATAAACTGCTAAATGTTTTCGATCAAACACTACCCACTTGCACTCAGAGCTTTTCACTTCTTTCAAGAAGAAGTGGAGTGGTTCCATAGTGTCACCTATGTGCTGTTGTAGCATGGTGCCAATGGCCATGTCGCTGGTGTGTGCCACGAGCGGTGGGATGGGGCGGGAAAGAGATTAACGACCTTCGAAAGCACGGCCTTCAGATTGTTGAACATGTCAATAATGTCTTTTGCCCAAGGAAAACGCCATTTGCCTGACGTGTTCTTCCCAGCCAATGCATCAGTCAAAGGTATCCACACGGAAATTGCATTGGGGAGGTGTCAATTATAAAAATTGACCACGCCCAGAAAGCGTCTTCGTTCAGCATAATCTTCCGGGAGAGGTAGGCTGAGAATGAGGTCGACCTGGTCCAAAGTGGGGCATGTGCCAGCAGATGAACCGGTATGATCCAGAAAAGTGATGCTGGTACTACTAAGTTGCAGCCGGCCGGAATGGCCGATCGGTTCTAGGCGCTACAATCTGGAACCGCACGACCGCTACGGTCGCAGGTTCGAATCCTGCCTCGGGCATGGATGTGTGTGATGTCCTTAGGTTAGTTAGGTTTAAGTAGTTCTAAGTTCTAGGGGACTGATGACCTCAGAAGTTAAGTCCCATAGTGCTCAGAGCCATTTGAACTATTTTTGAACTAAGTTGCAACTTTCCGTGATTTATCTCGACGTCAGTAGATTCCAGGGCTGCACGAACTTGTTCAAGATGCTGCTGATGCTCGCTCACAGATGATGAGAACATGAGAATATCGTTGAGGTATGCATAGGCAAAGGGAAAGTTAAACAGCTTTGACTCGATAAAATGTCGCCACGTTTGGATAGAGTTTTTGAAGCCGAAAGTCATGAATTGGTACTGAAAGATCGCAAATGGTAAATGATAGCAGTCAAAGAAATGTTGGGTGGGTGCTTGGGAATTTGGTGTTATGTCTTACAGCAGTCGAGCACTATAAACATTTAGGCACTATGTAGCAACTGTGTGAAGTCCTGAATGTGAGGAACAGGATAGTTACCGAGGATTGTGCGAAAATTTAGGGTTCTGTAATCACCACACAGATGGAACATACAATCTTCCGTTAACATGAGGTGTATTGGCAAGGACCAGTTGCTGTCCGAGGGCCATAGGATACCAGCATCGAGTAAGTTTTTCACAATGTCTTTAGTGCAGCATAGCTTGAATGTGTTAAGGACCTTAACCTTGTGTCAAACCAGAGTCCCCGCTGTGGTATTTACATTATGAAAGGTGCCACTGGTGATGGTGCCTAAGCAGCAGGTGAAGTGTGTGGGGGGAGGAGTCGGATGTCATGAGCTGCGGGTCACTGGTAGCCGATGAAACACAGCATTGATGGGAGACCAATTGTTGGCGAGCGGAAGGTGGGGGTGGGTCTGCCAGCAGTGTGAGTGATGTGTCAGCTGATGTCAGGAGACCCTGGGAGAGGCGCACTGCGGTGGCAGGTGGTGAGTGTGGCGGCGTCCTATGAGCAAGGATGATGCTATCGCTATGCACATCAGATGGAAGCGGATATGGTTGCTGGGACTCGTTTATTGGTTTCTGTGGAGTTGCTGTGGACGTAGCGAGAGGTGTGTTGGCCCATGTCACAACTGTTGGGTCGAGATCACACTCAGAAGACCGGGTGTCAATAGAGAGGCGACAAAAATCCGCCAGTACACATGACAGTTCATGGTACATTGTGTGATATGTGAGAGGAAGACCAAGTTTTGTGCATGGGGGGCTGCTGTCTGAGAGAGCTTGGAGAGCATGGTCGCAATCTGAGAAGGCAGTGAAGTGCATTCTGTGAGGATTGCCAGCTGCAGGGCTGAAGGAACAGGCACTCGGTGTTGCTCATGGCTGTCATCACAGGAAGAGTAGTGAAGTACAAGGGCTTGGAGATCAGGCGAGAGGTCATAGTGGTGGAGGAAATCCAACCCTATGATAGGTTCATGGAAAAAGCTTATCGGTGGAGAGACAGAGTGATAACCTGACGGAACCGTGAATGGCGATATGTGAACTGTCTGCCATGTAAAAAGTCCATGGAAAAAGCTTATTGGGGGAAAGACAGAGTGATAACCTGACGGAATTGTGAATGGCGATATGTGAACTGTTTGCAGTGGTGAAAGGTATGGGGAGGATCAATAGGTATCACATTGGCAGGAATAAAACTGACATTCACTCCAGTGTCTACGAGGAAGCGGAGGCTGCACGCGATGTCACACACATAGAGGAGATGAGCATATGCCTAAGGTGGATGCTGTGCGACCTGGGCTGGTAGGCGCCGTGTACCGTCAAGGCATGATGTGGCACCTTAGGTGCCCATCGTTGGCTTTTGGATGACTGCACAGAGGCCTGCAGCTGTGAGCAGCACAGCCAAACACTACGTGAAACCAACAGTGTGGACAGGTAGGGAGGGGAGGCGGTGTCAGCAGATGGGCAGCTTTGGCTGAAGTCAGTGTGCATCAGGTTGTTGACACTGGCAGTGCAGGCTGGAGGCCAGCAGGGGGCACCGGCATAGCAGTGGTGAGTGGGTAGGTGCGGCTGCAGCCATGTGTGTGAGGGGTTAGCAGGGAGGACGCTGCCCTCATCACTGTAGTCAGCGATGGCACTCAAGGCATGTGCTGGCAATTGTGA
Organism: Schistocerca nitens; assembly: GCF_023898315.1. Classification (NCBI taxonomy): domain Eukaryota; kingdom Metazoa; phylum Arthropoda; class Insecta; order Orthoptera; family Acrididae; genus Schistocerca; species Schistocerca nitens. Next base: position 527,798,044 of record NC_064617.1, read on the forward strand.
ATAAGAGGAATGCATGGTCAGCGAAACTGAGGTGTGACTCCAGATGGGCTGTGACATGCGAAAGCAGTTGCAAGTGTAGCTTGTAAGCAAGTCTGATAAGACAAAGGGTCCAGAGAGTGACATCGTGTATAACTTCACTGTCGACTTGGGAGTGAAGGTGCCACAAGAGCTGGGATGGCGTGCGCTCACCTAATAATTTGTCGTGAATAATGTGGTGTATGGCCTCCATAGGAGGATGAGAGAGGTGCTTGATGAGGCAGTTTTTAGCTGACGTTTATTTGCAGTCCTTGGATGGTAAAAGCAGTAGGCTATTGATGAGGTTGATGTGGTCATGCAGATGACTGATTAAGCATATGAACCTTGTGCTATCATCTGAGATACCATAGAAATCGAGGATATTGTCCCCTAGGGTAAACCACATCTGCGCTGAGGCAGGGGAGCCATACCAGCCTGTGATGTGAAATCGTGATTGAGCAGTGCAGCAGTCATTATCAGACCAACGATTGAACCAATGGAAGCCTGGTCTGCCTTGTAGTCTGACGCATATTGAAGTCTGTTAATCTCTGGAATGGGCGCGGTCGAAACAGGTGCGCTAGTGATGGAGGCATTGGAGTGTGGCGCAGTAGGAGCAGGCTTGGGCAGGAAAGGGACGCTGAGGTCCATAGCAGAAGGAGTGGACACGAGTGAGGCTGGCACAAAGGCTGCTGTGGTGTAATGTATTTGAAGCGAGCGCAAGCAGAGTGTGGACACCATAGGTTGGTGCGACAGGAGTAGGCACAGAAGGCATTGAAAGCGAAGGCATCTGGCATCGCCTAAAATTCGTGAGGGTGGGACGCGAGATGGGCAGAGGTGTGGCGTCTAACACCATCGCCAAAGCTGGCGGTAGAGCCAACATGGAAGAGTCAAAATGCGACTCCCGGTGAGTTTGCAAATGAACATGGCAGAGGCAACCGGCATCGTTAAGTAATCGTGTGAAAACGAAAGCATGTGACTGGAGCCCATTGTGGTAGGGGGGGGGGGGGGGGAGGGTGTTGTCGACACAAATTGTGAGAACACTGCAGAACGAGGAGACAAGTGGAACAAGGCAGCATGCTGAGGACTCACCGAATGGGCCGAGTAGCTTCCACGTTGTCCATGGGCTGGTGGTGTGGTGTGGAATGGCGTGGCGATGTCCTTTACAGGGACGAGGTCGGTAAGTAAGCCGCTCGGCGCGTCGTGGACGGCATGCACGGCAACAGGCGAGGTCGACCGTATCGCGCAGGGTGAGGCAAGCTCGGTGGTGTTGGGAGCCCGTGAAACGAGGTCACTTAGTTCCCTTCATCCGTTGGTACTATAGCAGATTCACAGCCAATCTTCACTGCAGGCATGGAGAAGTCCGAACGCAAAGGAATAATACGGTCCATGTTGGCGGTGACCAGTGGGAACCGAAGCACACGAAACAAAGGTGAAAACACTCGCAATTTTTTAACGCTACTAACGGTTTTGGAGTCACCACTGTGGCTATTAAGGCAGTTAAGGTAACGTATGTCACTAATAACAAGCGTTTCGATGGAAATATATTTATTAAACAGTGAATAACTAGACACAATACAGCAGAAAACATGAGTGTTACAGCACGTGAGAAAGTCGGCATTGGACTTGTCCAAAGAAAGTAGTTCATATATAAAACACACTTTTCACTTGTCGATAGTCACCGCGTGGCCGTTTCTACCATTAGGAAAGACTAGACGCCACGCAGAGCGTCAAAATTTTGTGGGCGGCAAAGGGTGGAAAAAATTAACTTCAAATGAGGCAGCGAAAAGACTGAGCAAATGAGGAGAAGAAACAAAAAAGAGGTAATAGTAAAACACCAAATTGTTTTCAAAAGCGTACAGATCAGGAACGTAACATGTTTTTATTTATTTTGATGAAAATAACCACATTACCTCCATCTACCTCGAAACTAAAGCAGCTGCTACTGAATGTGGAATAGAAACAAACATGACCTCGACTGAGCTCTTTCGAGTGCTGCATAGGGGATGTACGCTGGCTTGTGATTATGTTACGACTTCATACCCTACCTCCCTCAGTCCGTCTTTTTGTTTTTGTGTCTGCAGGTCATTTGTCAAGCGTCAGTTATACTGAGTGGTTCTGTTGATGTTTTCAGTTCTACTATTATTTCCTCTAGATAATCGATCACGTATTCACAAGCTAGGTTTCCTACTTCTATTTCAGCATACCTAAAACGAGTAAAAGATAAGTGCATTTCATCATACCCACACATTAACGTGGGCCGGTGTCTGTCTGTAAGTCTGTCTCTGAATGAGACTCGCAGCACAAGAAAAGAACTTCATTGTCTTTCCTCAAACAAATTGCCAGTCGTTTCCTTAAAATTGCAGTATACGCAAGTAATACGCAGGAAGAGAGTTTCATGACTTGTTTATCGATAGGACATAATTGTAGAAATTGGTGCCTTGTCCTTACAAGCTGTTGTCTCAGTAATTTACACATCAGTGCATACTACAATCTCTTTGTTGCATGTTTCATTTTGCTGACGGTTGCATTTGCATAAGTAGTGCGCGAAAAAAATTCTAGTCTCAAGGAAAAATTCATTCGCTCCAGAAAATAGTTTCACGCCCTTGTTAGTCCACTGTTACCCGATTCTTCGCTTGCGTATCAGCAGTTTTGTTAAGAGTGATGAAGAGTAAGCAAGCTAGTAATTTTACAATATGTCTGTATATATAACAGCGTACAGACATATGTGTAAAAATGTATACTGTACTTAATGAATGTGTGCTTATTATTTTGCTGTACATCGAATTTGAAAGCATCCAGAAACCCTCAAAAACATACGTTTTTCATATTAGGTGCACTGTGCTGCCACCTACGGCCAGGTACTCCATATCAGCGACCTCAGTAGTCATTAGACATCGTGAGAGAGTAGAAGGGCGCTCCGGAGGTCAAACGTGGCCAGGTGATTGGGTGTCACTTGTGTCATTCGTCTGTACGGGAGATTTCCACACTCCTGAACATCCTGAGCTCCAGTTTCTCCGATGTGATACTGAAGTAGAAACGTGAAGGTACACGTACAGCACAAAATCGTACAGCCCGACCTCGTCTGTTGACTGACAGAGGCCGCCGACAGTTGAAGAGGGTCGTAATGTGTAATAGGCAGACATCTAAACAGACGATCACACAGGAATTCCAAACTGCAGCAGGATCCACTACAAGTACTATGACAGTTAGGCTGGAGGTGAGAAAACTTGTATTTCATGGGCGGTAAATGCCAGACGACGCCTCCCTTGGTGAAAGGAGCATAAACATTCGACGATTGAAGAGTGGAAAAACGTTGTGTCGAGTGACGAATCACGGTACACAATGTGGCGATCCGATGGCATGGTGTGGGTACGGCGAATGCCCGGTGAACGTCATCTGCCAGCGTGTGTAGTGCCAACTGTAAAATTTGGAGGCAGTGGTGTTATGGTATGGTCATATTTTTCATGGAGGGAGCTTCCATCCCTTGTTGTTTTGCGTGGTACTATCACAGCACAGGCCTACATTGATGTTTTAAGCACCTCCTTGCTTCCCACTGTTGAAGAGCAATTCGGGGATGACGATTACATCTTTCAACACGATCGAGCACCTGTTCATAATGCACGGCCTCTGGCGGGCTGGTTGCACAACAGTAACATCCCTGTAATGGACTGGCCTGCACAGAGTCCTGGCCTGAATCTTATACAACACCTTTGGGATGTTTTGGAACGCCGACTTCCTGCCAGGCCACACCGACCGACATCTGTACCTCTCCTCAGTACAGCACTCCGTGAAGCATGGGCTGCCATTCCCCAAGAAACCTTCCAGCGCCTGATTGAACGTATCCCTGCGAGAGTAAAAGCTGTCTTCAAGGCTAAGGGTGGGTAAACACAATATTCAATTCCAGCATTACCGATGGAGGGCGCCACGAACCTATAAGTCACTTTCAGCCGGGTGTCCGGATACTTTTGATCACATAGTGTATTTACTAATTGTATTTAAAAATGCCTGAATTCGCTACATTTGTGCGGAAGTAGTTTTTAGGAGTTCTCTGGCTCACCTAGTACGGGGTGTGAGGTTTTGACACCAGAGCGACACATACCAACGCCGGCCGCGGTGGTCTCGCGGTTCTAGGCGCGCAGTCCGGAACCGCGCGACTGCTACGGTCGCAGGTTCGAATCCTGCCTCGGGCATGGATGTGTGTGGTGTCCTTAGGTTAGATAGGTTTAAGTAGTTCTAAGTTCTAGGGGACTGATGACCACAGCTGTTAAGTCCCATAGTGCTCAGAGCCATTTGAACCATTTTTTGACACATACCAACCACTTTACTGCTCCATGTTATTGTGTTATGATGGCTACATTTTTGATCCATCCCCATATGTATTCTAATTTATGATTAACATGGTCGATTAATAGATCATAATCAAATGCAGCCTCACCAAATGCCTCCCGTGTTCAACATGTAAAGGTATGGCTCTTTGTCATACAGCCTTTAAACGACGCTGTCGTTGTGAGTCTTTAAGCATCTTGGAAGCTGTAGGCAATCCTGAACGCTCAGTGTCTAAAACGTGACGGTCTTGTGACTGTTCTCATGTTCCTGAACCTCTGAAGCTGCCTGACATTCAGCATCCAAGTTCTGTTGGGCATAAGACTGTTCTGAGGTTTGTTAGATTCGAGTAACTTTCGGAACTTGTGCTGTCTTAGAACTGTGCGCCAAATGAGACTTACGTTTGTGAGGCCGCGCGGAGTTCAAATGGTTCAGATGGCTCTGAGCACTATGAAACTTAACATCTGAGGTCATCAGTACCCCGGCGCGGAGTGGCTGCGCGGTTTGAGGCGCATCACGGATTGCGCGGCCTCTCCCGCTGTAGGTTCGAATCCTCCCTCGGGATTGGGTGTGTGTGTTGTCCTTAGCGTAAGTTAGTTTAAGTAGTGTGTAAGTCTAGGGACCGATGACCCCAGCAGTTTGGTTCAAAATGTTCAAATGGCTCTGAGCACTATGGGACTTAACATCTATGGTCATCAGCAGTTTGGTCCCTCAGGAATTCACACAGATTTGAACATTTCGCGAGGGTTATAAAAACATTTTGAAATACGATTCTCGGCTTTACCGTCACATTTTATTGTTATATCTCCACCAGAACTCTGCAGCTTATACCGGGTAGTGTAGAAAGCCACTGTCATAAACTACATGCGCGTTAACATTGGATTTGCACTGTAATGGAATAATTCAAGGACACTGAGAGTCGCCGACCATCGCGCCAACGCTGTCTGCATGCTACTCACGCATATCATGTTTTAAAATGCTAATAATGCCCAAAAAGATACAATTTTAGAAAGTAGCCAGTGACCTCCCTCATGGTTCTAGTATCATCGGAAACGGTTTAGCGATAGAGTCGTGAAAACGTGACACATTCAGCTACTTTCCCAATTAATAATACTGGTATTAGTGTGGAAGTAACGATTAACGCGTTGAGAATTGAATAATCGTTGTAAGTAGCAGGGCAACAGCGCCATCAGGACGTTTTGTTAGTGCTGGTTGCCTGCATCAGGAGCAAGTATGCACTCAGGAGCAAACCTGTTGTCCTCTTTTGATTGAAAGATAATGGCCTCCTAGGGTTAATACTTCCTCTAGACTGACAAGTCCTTAAAATATTGATCCCCCACCCCTCACTCTCCCCATCCTCTCCCCTTCCAAACCTCCCAGGAAACCTCCAACCCACACCCCTCCCACTCACTGATGCAGGTACATTTTCACGCCTGAGCTATTCGAATAGTGCCCTCTCACTCTCATCATTTTTATTGACTACTTAATTAAACTGATCAGTTAATTAACCCCTCCCTCCTCTGGTAAACCCTAAGCACTCCCCCTCCCCTCTTCCCCTCTCCTCCCATATATCGAAATTGGTGGCTCTGTGTTGGAGAGGAAGGACAGGAAATTCAATTACATAGCAGAGGGTATATTGTTTATTTATAAAAAATTCAGTTTGCAGGGGTTGGATTTCTATTGTCCATCATTCTCTGCTATTTAGGAAGGAGCAAGTCTTGCAAGAAGTAATTACATCTGTCGCTTTTTTTTTATTCCGATTGCACAAGAAATAGCGTCATGAAACACCCATCACATGCACGCGCTATACACTGGACTGCAATGAACATCACTCACGCAGGCCGCCGACCACGCCACACTGGCCAGAGCCTAAGAAGGGGCCACCACACGCAGGTGTCGCTCGGGTCTTACGGCTAACGAACCAGATATCACATTAATCCTCGAATGAAAGCATCCGAGAAATTCCTGTCGAAACACGTGGTGGTCTTTCTCTGTTCCTCCTCCTGTCCTGCCGGGCCTGCACACGCCGTCAGTCGCGGTCATACCGCACTGCGAACTAAGCAGCATTCACCTGGTAAATGCCTGTGGAAACCGACGCACGCGAGAAGACTGCCCTTCCAAGGCAAATGGCTGATCGGGAGTGGAATCCGCCATGGGCTTTAAGCTGCCGTCTGTGCTGGAGAAAAAGGATCTCACGACAAGAAATTGAATTATACAGCATAGGGTAGACTGTTTATTTACAAAATTCAATTTGCAGGGGCTGGATCTCATTTTTATTTGGCGGGGAAAGATCACATCCAGCAACTATATGTCCTAGTTACGTAATGACACTGTGGAAGATTGAAGATGTCGTCTTATTGAAAAATTTTCCTGTGTGTGCTCACCTTGACATGCAGGGATCGGTTGACCTAATGCACAGTGCCACCAGCAGAAGACGTTCCACCACTCTTCCCATTCCCCCTTCCCTCCCCACCCTCCCAGAAAAAAGTTATAGGGGAAAGGCTCACAATATGCTAGAGAAGAAGGATCTCATGACATAAAATTCAAATGGTTCAAATGGCTCTGAGCACTATGGGACTCAACTGCTGTGGTCATTAGTCCCCTAGAACTTAGAACTACTTAAACCTAACTAACCTAAGGACATCACACACATCCATGCCCGAGGCAGGATTCGAACCTGCGACCGTAGCAGTCGCACGGTTCCGGACTGCGCGCCTAGAACCGCGAGACCACCGCGGCCGGCAAAATTCAAATCAAAGTCAATAACATATTGATACATATTCTTTATTTAATCACTTTATGGGAGATGGGATTCCCCCACTTGGGCAGACATCGTGACTGCAACCCCACGCCATCGCTCCCCATGACATAATAAATGTAATCACAAGGAATGGAATGAAGTCCGATATAGTAGCCACCGTTTGGGCTATCACACGTGTATGTTTATCGTCAGGGCGCCGCCATGAAAGTGAAAACAGTCCAATGTCCTAATTACAGATCACGTTACTAGAGACCACCGACCATATACCGGATATCAGCTTCCTTTGATCTCGCGGCCCCCAAACAAAGCATCAAGTGGCAGCACTCTGTTGGTCCGCAAATTCCGGACTCGCTTCCTGTCTCTGTGGCTCCCAACAATCCACTTCATGCTTGTCTGTGTGAACCAATGTCTCCAAACACGAAGATGAATGTTTTCGTCTCTCCTCAGGATACTGTATTCCTGTTGGCTAATGCTGGAGACAAAGAGAAAGCTGACGCAATTTCGGTATCTAAAATAGACTGAAATAATCCCTGTCAAATTAATTGTTCGACAGTTTACAGGAGTCAAATGGATCGTTTAATACACTCCCAGCTTACAATGATCCTTCCTCGCAATAAAACATGTTTTTAATGTTGGAGTGTCACACGCAAACATTATTTAAATCTAGTAATGAAATTTCCGTCCCAAGTAGACCGCAGCGCTAAATGTATCCGAGGTCTTGTACGCACTGTCCTCCACTACAACGTTTCCACTAAACATATTGGGTGAAAAAAAAAAATCCTGACGATCACAAAAACCCGCGATCACGAAGCACACGACACTTCTTGTCAGGCAACGCTCTCGTTCGCCGCGGCTCGCCGACAGTGTCTATCCGCACCGAATGCATGCTTCCGTGCAATATAACTATCGGAAACAATAAATTGATCAATCGGGAATTTAACGTCGCGATTGGGCTTTCAAAAATTCTATAGACTTCCTAAATTTATTCTCTCTGATGTATTCGGAAGCAGGGAGGAAGGTTCTACTATGTGACAGAATAGAGACAACAGCAAAAATCACTGCAAGACAGAGTCTACTGCCTTGTGTTGAGAAGCACTAACTACGACATACTTAAACCACCATCCAGTCCGTAACAATAAGCTGTCAGGGTTCCTGTGCCGATGTCCACACGCAGATCCCCCCGTGCCCATGTACACCGCCAAGGCCGACGTAAAGAGGTCAGTGAAAATTTCTACCACAGCCACAGTCACAACCGTGACGTAAGCCGAATGCACCATCCCCCGTCGTGGAGGGTTGGTTCAAATGGCTCTGAGCACTATGGGTCTTAACATCTGAGGTCATCAGTCCCCTAAAACTTAGAACTACTTAAACCTAACTAACCTAAGGACATCACACACATTCATGTCCGAGGCAGAATTCGAACCTGCGACCTTAGCGGTCGCGCGGTTCCAGACTGAAGCGCCAGAACCGCTCGGCCACAACGGTCGGCCCATGGAGGGTGTCCAGTGCTGATGATGATTGATTGTCATCGGGTAGACCGTTCGCCGGGTGCAATTCTTTCGATTTGACGCCACTTCGGCAATTGCGCGTCGATGGGAATGAAATGATGATCATTAGGACAACACAACACCTAGTCCCTGAGCGGAGAAAATCTCCGACCCAGCCGGGAATCGAACCTGGGCCCTTAGGATTAACGTTCTGTCGCGCTGACCACTTAGTGGTAAGAATTTGGATGTTATCAATCCGTCCATCGCAAACGTCCATCATTTTGAATCTCCTCCCACGTAACACACACACGTCCACTTCTGTCGCGCTCACTCAGCACATAGTTCACTTCGCCAGCCCTCGCTGCCGCGGGTAAGATCAGACAGATAGGAGCATCCTTTGTACACGTCAAAGGCTGACCTAATCCAGTATTTCCGGTTGGCGACTCCCCGTGACCAGCCTTGCAGGCAACCGCGGTGCACTGTGAAACAAGCAGCTGGAGCTTCTACGTATACAGCATTTCTGAACAATCGCGTCCCCAGATAGACACGCCAGTTTAAAAAAAATCTACTTTAGACAGTTGGAGGCAGCACTGTTGACCATATACCTTGAATTTCCCACACGAAATGTAGATTCATCCCATTTATACGAGTTATTTTCGAAAATAGTAGAAATCGGACAGTTCACGCGTTTGCACGTCGCTAAAGTACAGGAATCTGGCATACACAACTTTACCTCCAAGTATTCTTTCATTAAGCAGAAAAATATCTTTCCTTATCTGCCACGTTAGGCATCACAGGACTAGAATATTAAACTCATTTTTGGCTCTTGACGGAGTGCTAAGATCTACCACTATTATAAAACGCCCCCTCACTTTCGAACTCTCTCTTAAAGTAACCAAATGTCTCGCCACAGTCTCTTAAGGTAACAGCACAAATAAGTTGCAAATGTAAGTTTTATACCACGTATCACTTTATAAATTCGGTAATGAGTCTTATTTTATTGCGATGGGTGGCTCTCCCTGTGTAGGGGGACGACTTAAACATCGTTGAAGGTATCGCAGCAACGAAAAAAACACAAAGCGAAGAATCATATACATGGTGCCCTAGCCATTGCCTACACCCACCAGGCGGCATCACACTGATATAAATTGATAGGCTAATTAATTAAATTGATCATGAGAGTCACTTTGCATGGCCAGTAATTTTTCTTTTCCATTAGTCAGATTACACTCATCAGGTAGTTCAAATGGGAATCCCTGAGGAAAGACGATGTTCTTTTCGAGAAATACTATTGAGAACAGACATTTGAAGGTGACCACAGAAGGATTCTACCGCCGGGAACACACATTACACTTAAGGACCGCTCTATTAAAAACACGATCACAACGACTATGTTACAGTCACCCTGCATAAAATGCGCCCTCGGTTCTACAGGCACACACAAGAGTCGCTGATGGTGTAACGCTTTCCGGTAGAAATGCTGTCAGTGATTTGGAATCAAGCCTCTCCATTCAGCCACATACTTGCGTTGGATCCTATGGAGACGTCTTTCAATGATTACAGCCAATGGCGAATAATATTCGTGTCACTCTCACACGTCGCAACAAGTCACCATTTTCGAACCTGCCTGCTACAGCAAAACTCCAACGTGATTTTAGACAATTCCTTTGCATCTTGTAACTGTTCCTCGGTCTCCGCTCCGGCCTCCCTGCAGCTTCGTGCATGTGATCGTTCAGATTTAAGTCGGAACTGAACGGAAGTCGGAGGGCGCTGTACCCACCACCTTCTGCCACCCGTGTAGAAACAGGTCGAGCTGAGTTAATGCAAAAGGACAGTCTTTTAGCCACTCGGCGGAAATGCGAACATGCTGTCGTAGCTCCACCAACAGTGTACGATATGTAAGGTCAGCGCTAAACAAAGCCTGCTCCTGTAACACGAGGTAATCCCTACGTCGGCCCTGGCGGTGTGCATGGGAATTGGGGAGGGGGGGCTCGTGGAACAGGAGCGAGCAGGTATATGCGAGTGTTTCCAGCTGTCTCTGACGTCTAGCCCTAACAGCTTATTATTACGGACTGGATTGTGGTTTAAATGTGTGATGTTTAGTGCTTCTCAATACAACACAGTGGACTCTGTCTTGCGGTGGTATTTGCTGTTATCTCTATTCTATCACGCAGCAGAACCTTCCTCTCTCCTTTCGAATGTGGCAGAGAAAATCAAATTAGGAAGACTATAGTACTTTCAAAAAGCCAATCGCGATTGACGACGTTAAATTCCTGATTGATCAATTTATTGTTTACAATAGTTGTGTTGCGTGCAAGCTAGTATTTGGTGTGGACAGGCATGGTCGGCGCGCCGTGGCGGTGCCACACAGCAAGTGGCGTGTGCTTCGTGACAGAGAAATTGTGTGATCGTCAGGATTTGTTTTGACCAGAAATGTTTAGTGGAAACGTACAAGACCTCGGATATATTTGACGCTGCGATCTACTTGGGACGGAAATTTCGTTATTAGATTTACATAATGTTTTCGTGTGACACTCGAACATTGAAAATATGTTTTATTGTGAATAAGGATCATTGTAAGGTGGAAGTGAGTGTATTAAGCGATCTATTTGACTCCTGTAAACTTTTGAACAATTAATTTGACAGGATACTGCAAATGGATTATTTCACTCTATTTTTGATATCGAAATTGCGTCAGCTTTCCCTTTGCCTCCAGCATTAGCCAATAGGAATACAGTATTCTGAGGAGAGATGAAAACATTCATCTTCGTGTTTGGATACATTGATTCACACTGGAAAACATGGATTCTTGGGAGCGACAGAGACAGGAAGCGAGTCTGGATTTTGCTGATCAACAGAGTGGTGGCACTTGATGCTTTGTTTGGGGGCCGCGAGATCAAAGGAGGCTGATATCCGTTCCGTGCTCGGTGGCATTTAGTAACATGATCTGTAATAAGGATATTGGACTGTTTTCACTTTCATGGCCGCGCCCTGACGATAGACATACGCGCGGAAGAGCCCAAACCGTGGCTATTATATCGCACTTCATTCCATTCCTTGTGATTACATTTATTATGTCATGGGGAGCAGGGATGGGGGGGGGGGGGGGGGTTGCAGTCAGGATGTCTACCCAAGTTGGGGAATCTGGTCTCCCATAAAGTGATTAAGAGTATGTATCAATATGTTATTGACTTTGATTTGAATTTCGTGTCATGAGATCCTTCTTCAGATCAGAGAGAGTCCTTTTCCTATCAATTTATCCCGGGAGGGGTGGGGAAGGATGGGGTGAGGGCTATGAGGGGTGGAATATCCTCTGCTGATGGCACTGTGCACTAGCTCAGTCGGTCCTTCGACGTCAACGAAAAATTTTTCAATAAGACATCTTCAATCTGCCACAGAGTAATTATGTAATTAGGACATGTAGTTGCTTTATGCGACCTTTTCCCATCAAATAAAAATGAGATCCAGCCCCTGCAAATTCAATTTTATAAATAAACAGTATATCCTATGCTGTATAATTGAATTTCTTGTCGTGAGATCCTTTCTCTCCAGCACAGACGGCAGCTTAGAGCCCATGGCGGAATCCATTCCCAATCAGCCATTTGCCTTGGAAGGACAGACTTCTCGCAGGCATTTACCAGGTAAACACTGCTTAGTTTGCAGTGCGGTCTGACTGAGAGAAACAGAGAAAGACCTCGCGTTTCGACACGAATTTCTCAGACACTTTCGTTCGAGGATTAGTGTGACATCCGCTCTGTCAGTTGTGGGGCCCGAGCGGACACCTGCGTGTGATGGCCTCTTCTCAGACTCTCGCCGGTGTGGCGTGGTCGGTGGCCTGCATGGGTCGCATTCTGTACTGCCTAGAGATTGGCGCGTCCTTTGCGATTGAACGATTATTTACAATGTGGTGTGTGTTTCATGATGGTATTCCTTGCACAATCAGAATTTAAAAAAGCGACTGACGTAATTACTTCGTACAAGACCTGCATCTTCCCAAACAGCAGAGAATGATGAGCAAGAGAAGGCCAAACCCTGCAAACTGAACTTCTTATAAATAAATAATATACCCTCTGCTATGTAATTGAATTTCCTGTTGTGAGATTCTTCCTGTCCAGCACACAACCGCCAGTTTCCAGATAGGGAAGGGTAGGGGGAGAGGGGTGGGGAAGGCTTGGGGTTTAATAGAGATGGAGGGTTTCATTAACTCATCAATTTAATTAAGTAGACAATCAAATTGATAAGATTGAGAGAGGACTATTCGAATAACTCAGGCCTGAAAGTGTACCTGTATCAGAGAGGGGAGGGGGGTTGTTTGAAGGTTTTCTGAGGGTAGGGAAGGGGAAATGGTTGGGGAGAGTGACAGGTGGGGGAACGATAGGTTAAGCATCCATAATTGAATTTCTTATCCTGAGATCCTTTCTCTTCAGCAGAAATGTTGGCTTAGATCCCATGGAGGAATCCATTCCCAATCAGCCAATCCTTCTTTCCACGAACAATACGAGACTGGAATAGAAGGGAGAACCGATACAGGTACTCAGGGTACCCTCCGCCACACACCGTCGGGTGGCTTGCGGAGTATGGATGTAGATGTAGATATCATTACCTGCCAGCCAAAAGAGAACAATAGCTTTGTCCCTGAGTGCATACTTGCCATGACATAGGCAACCTTCACTAACAAAACGCCCTGATGACGCTGTTGCCCAATTACTATTGTACTGTTCAAACTGAATCATTATGTAGAACATATCAACGGATAAAACATTTTCACAAGTGTGATAAAGTTCCTGTATCAGAGGGGGGATGGGGGTTGTTTGAAGGTTTTCTGAGGGTAGGGAAGGGGAAATGGTTGGGGAGAGTGACAGGTGGGGGAACGATAGGTTAAGCATCCATAATTGAATTTCTTATCCTGAGATCCTTTCTCTTCAGCAGAAATGTTGGCTTAGAGCCCATGGAGGAATCCATTCCCAATCAGCCAATCCTTCTTTCCACGAACAATACGAGACTGGAATAGAAGATTTTTCAAAGAGTAATTACTTTTCCTCAATTTGCATAATATTCTTCAAATCAGTAAATATCTTGTACTACACACTTTACAAAGTAGCCTATCTACTTCATCAACGTTCAAGTTATGTCATGCCTAATTTCATGGATGTCAGTTCAACAGTTAGTCGTGAAAACGTAACGGTCCAAATTACTTTCACATTTCTACTGTTGGTATAGAAGTATGAACTGACATGGATTAAACATGTTGGGGTTTGTGTAAGCATTGTATTCTAGCCGATAGCCACTGCTGCACTAGCGTATCAGTAAAACGAAATGAAATACGCATACGGTTTTATCGGCCAGAAAACCCTGCTTGAGATGTTCAGGAACTTGGTCTTTTTATTTGGCTCGACTTTGGTGACTTCCACGTCGTTGATGACAATATGATGATGAGGGCAATGAACACATCCAGACGCAAGCAGAAAAAGAAAACTGAACCAAGCTGGAATTACAATCTCAAAGCTAACTGCATGACCACACCTATTAATACAAATTAGTATGTAACAAAGAAGTTATAAAGACACATAACGATCAGTGGCTAAAATTTGACAGGCTTGTGACTGACACTAGTATGGAAGTTTGGATTAAACACATAGAGGATTGTAAACACTGTATTCATTACGTTGAATCGTATTATGTAGAACATATCAAATAATAACATTTTCACGAATATAATAAAGCTCAAATGTCAAAGAGTAAATATCTTTTTCAAAGAGCAATTATTGTTCCATTTTAAGCGTTCTATTCTTCAAATCAGTAAATATGTTGTACTACATACTTTCTAAAGTAGCCTATGTTGTCCCTCAGCGTTCAAGTTATCTCCATACCAAATTTTATCAAAATTGCCTCAATAGTTTAGTCGTGAAGCTCTAACAGACAGAGTTACTTTCGCCTTTAAAATATTAGTATGGAAGTATGGATTTTTTGCAAATAAAATAAGTAACTGATGCCAAATTTGGTTGCACACGTATATTCAGTTGAGTTCTTGTTTAGAATGTTCAGCACTTTCCTCCTATTTCAGTTATTTTGAGAAATTTCAAAAATCGAGGACAAAAAGTGTTAGGCTCAATCAGTTTTAAAAGAACTAAGGACAAAGCATGAAAATTGAGGACTGTCACCTTATTTAGATAGGAGATTTGCATTGTTGTGCCGCTAGACGTTGGTGATGGTGGAGGGGGAAGGATATCAGCCGGTAGCAAAAAACACGGTTTGTCATTTTTTAGTTCTCGCCTAGGGTGGCAAAACGCCTATCCTCTAATTTGGGCGAGCTCTACCGATTCAATTCAATGGAGACTAGAAGCCCAGAAAATTTGGCCGCACAATACTGACAGATACGAACTGCGCTGGTACAAAGGTGATAAAGATGGCCCACATTAATTTAATTATAGCATTCATAAGCAAAAGCAACAATTTCAAATCGCATTTCATTCCATTAATAAGATACCCATGACTGAGTATATACACTGAATAGCCAAAGAAACTGATACGCCTGCCTAATATCGAGTAGGGCTCCCGCGAGTACGCAGAACTGCCGCAACACGACTTGGGATGGACTCGACTAATGTCTGAAGTAGTGCTAGAGGGAATTGACACCATGAATCCTGCAGGGCTGTCCATAAATCCATAAGAGTACAAGGGGGTGGAGAACTTTACTGAAAAGCATATTGCAAGGCAACCCAGATATGCTCAATACGGTTCACGTCTGGGGAGTTTGGCGGCCAGCGGATGTGTTTAAACTGAGAAATGTGTTCCTGGAGCCACTCTGCAGCAATTTAGGACGTGTGGGGTGTCGCATGTCCTGCTGGAATTGCCCAAGTCCGTCGGAATGATCAATGTACATGAATGGAAGCAGGTGACCACACAGGATGCTTACATAAATGCGCCTGTCAGAGTCGTAATTAGACGTATCAGGGGTCCCATATCACTCCAACTGCACAAGCCTTACACGATTACAGGGCCTCGACCACTTTGAAGAGTCCCCTGCTGACCTGCAGGGTCCATGGATTCATGAGGTTGTCTCCACACCCGTACTCGTCCATCCGCTCGATACAAGCTGAAACGAGACTCGTCCCACCAGGCAACATGTTTCCAGCCATGTTTCCAGTACATACCAGTGTTGGTCTTGACAGGCCCAGGAGAGGCATAAAGCTTTGTGTCGTGCAATCATCAGGAGTACACGAGTGGGCCTTTGGCTCAAAAAGTCCATGTTTCGTTGACTGGTTCACACACTGACACTTGTTGATGGTCCAGCATTGAAATCTGGAGCAATTTGCGGAAGGTTTGCACTTCTGTCGCATTGAACGATTCTCTTCTGTCATCGTTGGTTCCCTTTCTTGCAGGATCTTTTTCAGGCCACAGCGATGTCAGAGATTTGATGTTTTACCAGATTGCTGATATTCACGGTACACTAGTGAAATGGTTATACGGGAAAATCCCCATTTCATCGCTACCTCGGAAATGCTGAGTCTCACTGCTCGTACAAACTCACCTAAATCTTGAAAACCTGCCATTGTTGCAGCTCTAACCGAACCAACAACTGGGCCAGACACTTGTCTTTTATAGGCGTTGCCGACCGCAGCGTAGGATTCTGCCTGTTTATATATCTCTGTGTTTCAATAAGCATGCCTAGACCAGTTTCTTTGTCGCTTCTGTGTGTATGTGTGTGTCAAAAATACGCGTTTTTCAACAATGCAGACATATAATAAACACTACAGCACATGCAAAAATTAATTGTAGAAAAAAATACACGGAATTAAAGACGGCAATATAACTGATACCAGCAATAATTTTAAGTATTTATTGACTTTTGAAAAAACTGAAAAAATCACACCTTAATATGTTATTACAAAAATTAAGTTTCAATATATTTCATTACAACACTTTATTAATGTCAGTGTTATCTAGCAGTCATGTAAAAATTCAAATTCTCAAACAGAGAAACTGATTTATGGAAAACTGTATCTGTTGCATTTATCGGATTTAGGAAAAATGCTCCTGAATTTTTAGTATTCTGATTTTGCTAGTGTTATAACGTTTGTAACATTTATATTTTTACAATACATACCGTCTTAGGCAAACCGCGATAAACACTCTGAATGACTGGTTTGTAGAATCAAATTACACTGAATATAACTGCTGTGTCGAAGTCTAAATTCATCTAACATGCATGCTTGTGAGAATTTATGTTATGCATGTCAAGGACTGGCAGAAATCAGATGCTGGTTGACTGCTTACCTTCTGACTGCTATCGCTGTTCTGAGCTCGTATTGCATTTCACGGTTTCTTAAGATTTTACTGATTGGAGACAGAAACATTCATATTGCTCGCCATTCGACTCGTCTCAAACCAACGCTAAGAAACGGCGTGCGCCGTTGGACTTACTCCGATATTGTTGAGAACTGTGTCGCGGCAAGTGTTGTTCACTCTAAAAGGATGTAAGGAATATAATCATCACACAATTAAGGAAACTATCCAGTGATAATGGAAGGGACATAAATCGACTGTGGCGTCCGGAACAGTGCCGCCGAAGATGCTTCTA
Organism: Schistocerca nitens; assembly: GCF_023898315.1. Taxonomy (NCBI): domain Eukaryota; kingdom Metazoa; phylum Arthropoda; class Insecta; order Orthoptera; family Acrididae; genus Schistocerca; species Schistocerca nitens. The sequence goes on from NC_064617.1 coordinate 527,815,211, forward strand.
TCGTGCGAAGGAAAGAAATATAGAAAAATTTTAATGGTAAGGAAAAATGGAAAAATTAACGTAATCGATTTTTCAAGACAAGTATCCCGCTATGTTAAAGTAATCAAAGATTGTTCTGAAAATCATTCCGAGTTTTAGGTATGTGAGTAATTTACCTCCTTCAGCCAGGTCAAAGATCAATTTCTAACGTCAAAAAACTGAATCTGTAAAAGGAATGGACGGGATGTGGCCATGTGGGCAAATGTTTTGACCAAGGCTATCGTGAGTAGCGTATACGTATACAATGAAATACAAAAAAGAATTGAGTCACTATTGGAATCTAAGTCTTAAGGGTACGGCAGAGGCTAATTAGAAAAGCAGTCCTATATTTCGAAATAGTTGATATCATCTACAAATTTTTTTGGTCTCAATATGCTAAAGTGGTGAGAAACGACACGTGAGCAACGTTTTGTTGCGTTGAGAATGGAATGGGTGTGCAGGAGGAGAGCCGGGGGTGGAGACCTGCAATGCAGTAACATCAAGAGCAAAAATTGTTGAACTTACGTGTATAAACGCTCTAAAACGTCGTTTTTCCAGTATAGATTCTCTCTGATGTCTACATCCAAACATTTTAAGACTCTACCTTGCATGCTAAACCCTACTCATGCTTTGAATTTATCATTGGTGTTGTAACCACTGATGAGCAGAACTGGATGTTCTGTGTTTTCTTAAACTTAAAGAGACAGACCATTTGCAGGAATCAAGTCAACTAACGTTCCGAACACACGGTTTGCAATTTCCTCTGTTGCTGTACGTTTTTTGGAACTGATTGTAATATTTGTGTCACCTGCATATAGCAACTAATTGCGCTTGATATATGTTAAATGGAAGATCATAAGCATACACGAGAAACAACAAACAACCCAATACTGAAGCTCGTGGAACCATATTAACAATTTTCGCCTCAATGAGAAAAATATCTCCTCTCTACAGCTAATGGCCTCTGACATACACCTGCCAGCATTCGTACCTTTAAGTATGATGTGAGACATGTGTCAGCTGTACTGTTTAAGGTCATAGACCCTCAGCTTTTGTTGCAAGTTGTTGTGTTTGCACAGTTAAATGCCTTGGTTAAGTCGCATTTTTTTTGCTGTTTAATCGTTGTGGTCCTGAAGTGATGTCCCTAAATTGCTCTAGGTGAATGCCAGGATGATTATTCTGAAAGAACACGCCCAATTTTCTTCCCTAGCCATGAAACATTCTGAGAATATGATCCATCTCTAATGACCTCAACTCAACAGGACTTTAAACTTTTGTCTTCCCTCCATTTATAGCTCTGATATCCAAACTGTGATTTACTAATTTCTTATTAGTATAACGATATGAGCATCAGCAGAAATTTATCAATGTTGGGGAGGGGTGAGAGGTTAGCAACAAGGCTCTGAAATTACCATTTTTATATAAATAAGTTGATTAGTTTTGAGATATGTCAGGCCACAAGAACTCAGTTTAATGGTTAGTACAAAATATCCAAGAGAACTGATGGCTATGCACTCACTTTTAGAAGTATATGAGAATTCTATAATGAATAAAAACTATTCCAGAGTGGAGGGAGACGGTAGGTAGATGTATTTTCTCTCTTGCAGACACCTATTCAGGATGGGACACTGGTCTCTACCACATCTCAAACTTAAAAATTTTGGTTAATAATGTCAGCAATGAAAGCAGTTGATTATTATTGACGTTACTTTTTTCATCTCATAAAGAGGTTTGATAATTTCACACTTTAATTTCTTTGGAGAAATGCATTGAATTAATGATGATTTCACATGTTTCAGAGAAGGTGGTGGTTATTCTATGATATCTGCTCCTTAGAATTTTATTGGAAAGACCATTATCTCTGTATGAGCTTCTGTTTATGAGAGTGTTTATTATTTTCTTAATGTCAGATTGGAAAGCAGATGACACTGGATCATTACATTTATACAGGGTGATTATAATTAAAGTTAAACTTTCAAAATTCTGTAGAAATAACACCACTAGTCAGAATGATGTCAAATTGCAATGGATTATTATCGGAGAAGGGGGAAAACATATGGAAGAAGAAAAAAAATAGTGTGAAAATTCCAGAGTGAGATGTTTTCACCCTGCAGCAGAGTGTGCACTGATGTAAAACTTCCTGGCATATTAAAACTGTGTGCCAGACCGAGACTCGAGTTCGAGTCTCGGTCCAGCACACAGTTTTAATCTGCCAGGAAGTTTCAGTGTGAAAATTGATCAATAGATGGCACTGTATGTGTCAGAATACGTAAATGAAAACATCTGTCATGTGCTTGACCCAGTGAAGTTGACATAACCAGCTGGGTATATGGCTTTTCCTCCTTTTGCATCTGCGACGTTCACCATGATGGTCTCAATGCAGGATTGCACTCCGCTTGTAAAGCTGGTATACAAGAATGCTGACTGTGCACACGTCACTCTCCAGAAGTTTTGGACACTGAAGGGCTTGAAAAAAGGCACTGGTCTGATGACTGCCGTGGATCTGGAGAAAATGATTCGGAATTTCGAAAAGATGGGTTCTCTTGGTGTGCAACCTTGTAGAAGGAGGAAATGAATTGATTTGATGTCGGAGAAGTAGTGGCCACACCACTGCAGGAGTAGATGGGCGGTGGTATGCAAACATATACTGCACAGAGAATTGCCCAAACATTGGACATATCTGTGAGTACGTTGCATAAAATCCTACGAAACATCCTTCTTTGCTATATCTATATCTGGATCCCGCTCCAGCTACTGCCAGGTCTGGGTGCTGACGAGTCCTCTCCATTTGGCTCGGTCCTCCCACCATTTTTCTTCCTCCACTTGCTGCCAGGTCACACCTCTCCTTTCCACAGATATTCTCACTCCCATTTTCCACCATGTTCTTGGGCGCCCTCTAGGTCTTTTCCGTCCATCTTTAGTTCTTCCATAATTTTGGCGAGTCTCTGCCCATGCATCCTCTTAACATGCCCATACCATCTTAATCTCTTTTTTTCGATTTCTTCTCTCATACTTTCTTGTTTAAGGTCCTTTCTAATCTCTTCATCCCTTACTCTGTCCATTCTTGTTTTTCCGTTAACTGCTCTGAGAAATTTCATTTCCCCTGCTTGCAGTCTGCTCCTGTCCCTTTCTGTCATTGTCCATGTTTCTCCACCGTAGGTGACAATAGGGAAGTAATAATTCTTATACATAAGGAGTTCTGATTTTTCTGAAACTTCCTTATTCCAAATCAGGTGTTTTATTGTTTGGTAGAAATTGCCTCCCTTCTGTAACCTCCTATTTATTTTCATTGGTTATTCTTCCATCCTTAGATATTTCACTCCCTAAATAAGTGAAACTTTCTACCACTTTGAGGGGCTCTCCATTCATGGTAATATTTCCATTGATCCCTTTCTCTCTTCCAAATACCTTTACTTCACTCTTACCTTTATTTATTTTTAATCCATACCTTTTCATTATTTCCTTCCACGCATCACATTGTAACTGTACATCTACCTCTTTATCATCCCATATTACCATATCATCTGCAAAAATCATCTTTTTGTCTTTTTCTTTTACTATATCTTTAACTGCCCCATTTATTCCCTCCATCACAACATTAAAAGCGCTGGAGATAGAATACTTCCTTGCTTAAGTCCTTGAATTATTTCGAAGTATTCAGAGCTCCCCAGTGGTGTTCTAATTCTACAATTGTGTCCTCTGTACATTGTCTCTATTACATTAATGTATCCATCTTCTTCATTTCTTCCCAGAGTCTTTCCCTGTTGACGGAGTCATATGTCTTTTCTATGTCTAAAAAAACCATTATCACCCTTTTGTTATACTCCCAACTTTTTTCTATCAGTTGATGGATAGAAAATATCAGGTCGATCATGCTTCTTCCTTTCCTAAACCCAAGCTGTCCTTCACTCAGTTCCTTTTCTATCTTTTTACTTATTCGATTTAGTAAAATTCTTTCAAAAATCTTGGCTGTATGACTCAAAGGGTTGTTCCTCTGTAGTCTTTAAAAGAATTTTATTGCCTTTTTTGAAGATGAGAACAATGTCTCCTCTTCTCCAGTCATCAGGTATTGTACTATTTCTCCACACACTTGATAGTACTCTATACAGCCACTGCATTCCCACTGGACCTGCTGCTCTTATCATGTCCACTGATAATTCATCAGGTCCTGGGGCTTTCCCCCCATTCATCTTCTTCACAGCTATTTCCATTTCTTCCAGTGTAATTTGTTCTAATTCTGCTTCCCAACTTCTCTCAATTTCTCCATTATTTTCTGTTTCCACATGTACCTGCTCCTCAACATTTAACAGTTTCTTAAAATGTTCTTTCCAGAGATCTTTTATATTCTCTGGGTCTTCAATCATGGTACCATCCTCTGTTTCCATCTTTACTGGTACTTCAGAAGCCTTCCTTTTACTTTTCATCATTTTATAGAACATTTTCTTATTGCTCTTCACATCTTCAAGTTTTTTTTTTTTGGTAAACTCTTCCAATGCCTTTTTCTTTGCTGTTTCCACTATTTCTTTGCACTTCTTCTTTTCCTCTGTATATTTTTTATGGTCTTCATCATTTTAGTTTTCCACCACTTTCTCCATGCTCCATTTTTTTCTTCTAACTGTTTGGATTGTGGTATCATCCCACCAACTTATCTGTCTTACTTTTTCCTTTCCAGATGTTCTACCGCATACTTTTTGTGCTGCTTCGACTAAAGTGTCTTTGAATAAACTCCATTCTTTTTCTACATCGCAGAAAACTTCTTTTGGAAATTTTTGTATGATTAATTCTCTATACTTCTCAGCACTTTCACTCTCCTTCAGTTTCCAATGCTGTATACTCATCACTTTCTTCTGTTTTCTATTTTTCACACACATTCATTTTCCATTGTCCCACCAGTAATCTGTCTCCATCTGCACTCACACTTGGGTCCTCACATTTGTTACTTTCTCTCCCCATTCCCTATCTTCTAGAATACAATCAATTACACTCTTGGTTCTTCCATCCCAACTGTATCTGGTGATAACATGACTTTCTCTCTTCATAAACCAGCTGTTTGCTATTTTCATTCCATTTCTCTGGCACAAATCCAGGAGTCTTTCCCCTTCTTCATTTCTGGTCCTGTTTGATATATATCTCACACTTTCAATACAGCTTTGTACATTCTTATTCACCATCACTGCTACACCATTTCTTCCAAACCTGTTATTCCTAGTGCAGTACAGTTTTCCTCCTCCTCCCAAATTCTTCTCACCTTTTCCCTTCCACTTTGTTTCTCTTAATCCCAATATATCTAACTTTCTCTGTGTTAGTAGATCTGTCATTTTTTCCATTTTTCCATTGGGGGTTAATATATTAAGGGTGCCAATATTTAGGTTATTTTTTAGTCCATTTGGTTTCATTTTCTTGTACTGATGAATATCATCAGGTCTCCCATCATTCGCACCAGTACTTGAAAAAGCAGTGGGGTCAAATCCTGAGTGGTTCATTCTGAGGCTCATCTGTGTTTAGAAAGCAATATGTGAAGACTTTCCTACTGGCTTGCTAGGCCTAACGCAAGAAAGGATTTTCTGTTGGGGTTGTCTCCCTTAGCCTTTGGAGTTTCTCCTCCATCACATGGTAGTGGTTCTCTTCTCATTAATTCCCAGAAAGGAGGGTTGCCTCATCTGCCAGCTATGCCATTTCAAAGTCTTCCTTCTCCACCGTCACTGCCATTAAGGTCTTCACTGTAACCTTGGGCATGGGTTCCTTGTTATACCCCACGGGAGTGGGTCCCTGTCTGAACTCAGCCATTCTAGCACTCCGGCCTACTGAAGTGTAGGATGCTTAACCCCGCGATGTGGATGCGCGAGACAGGAATTACTCCAGTGAAGGAATATGGAAGGGGACCCTACCTCCATGGAGCTGGGTTAATGATTGTGTATGGTGCCACAATCCATTCAAAATTAACCATATGCACAAGTTGCTTCCTGTTGACCTGCCAGCAAGAGAGATCCAACTTTGCTTTAGAATTTCTTGTTGCATGGAAGTGGACAATGATTGGCTGTGGAAGATTTTGTGGACAGACAAAGCCTACTTCCATCTGACGGGATATGTCAATACACAGAACTGTCAAATATGGGCAATGGAAAATCCACACGCAAATCAACCAGTAACACTTCATTCTGAAAATGTCACTGTGTGATACAGATTTACAGCATCATGTATCATAAGACCATATTTCTTCAAAGAGACACATGCTTCCAGTCCTGTTACCTCTTGTTACCTCTACCATCACTGGTAAGTGCTATGAGTGTCTTTTGTGCAACCACATCATTCCAGCTCTCCAACATTGTGGATGTGTGGATGGGATCATTTTTATGCAAGCTGGTGCACCTCTGCACATTGCAAATCCAATTATGCAGCTTACCACTTTATTGACTATACTTTTTTCTAGTAGTTATTTATTATTATTTCATGTACAGTATACAAAATATATACATTATGGAAGTAATGGAAACACTCTAACTACAGAGTCATAAAGGAAAAGATATAAACAAAGTGTATTTTCTTTCCAGTGGAACTTCATACTCTTCTTCATATTCATCAATACACGTTTTGGAAAGCTTCTGTAGCTAAAATTGTGAAGACGTGCTAGTGCTGTTGCTCTTGACTGTGAAAGTTCCCAGTTGAAATCCAGGTGATGGAAGACATTTTCATCATCAACATGTGACCCATAAGGGAACAAGAAATGATAGTGTGCCTTACTAAACTATACACAAATGTCCTGTGCTAAATTTCAAATGTCTATAGAACAAATTCTTGAGAGGGAAATGTGACAATAATAAAAGCAACCTCTGACATACTCATAATCTGTTCAACACTAATTCTAGAGTGTAAATCCAATAAAAAGAAAGCAAATCAGAGTCCAAAACGCAATCTGAACAGCAGTATTTCTAGGCCAAGTCACAGTAGGCCATGATGCATGAATAAAGCTGATTACACCAAAGTGGTGCTAGTTGGTGGAGACTGCTCCCACTTACAGTGGGACAGCCATGTCACATGCCCCTGGTGGTGCAAAACACTGAAGCAATGGTCTGGCATGCCCTATGTGACAGCACTATCTGCAGGCTGTCTGCCAAATCTTTGTCTAATTTTACAAAGGCACTGGGCTGGGCTATGCTGAATGGAAATATCTAAACATATTTGTATGTCTTCAGTATCACTTTCTGAACAGTCAGGGACAATGTAGAAGATTTGATTTAAGAAAGATAGATGTGCAACTAGCAAAAGCAACAGAAAGAGTAACAAATTCCTAAAGAATGTCGTGAGGATTGTTTGGTAACAATCACGGAGAATTTCTGTACAGTTGTTGTGTACATCATTGAATACTATATTCCATGTACAGGTAAGAAGGCATTCTGCACAGAGAGAGAGAATACTGTGCAGGATAACTGGTGAGCTGTCTGTCTTTGTCCCACACTAAATGTTCCAGACATTGCCCATGGAGATGCTGGGGTGTCACATTCAGTCACTGTTCCTACTTCTAAATTTAGTAGAATTTATACACTCAGAAAACTATCAATTTCATCTGCTACTTACTTTGATACTTGACATTTTTGCTTTATGTTAACCATAATGAACACTATAGTGGGCAAATGCCTTCACAACACCTAAACTAACACGGAAAGCAATGCTAAATGCTCTAAACATACTCTAAACTGCCTGCAACAGACAGATGCCTGAAGAATCACACAGTACTCTCCCCCTTGCAACTGTTCTTCACCCCACTATCTGCCATCTTATGCCCACACCAGTATAGGGAGAGCAACTGACTTGTCTAATCTTTACTACTAAGATGACATCTGTGATGGTGTCTGCTCGTTTCACACTACTGTATTGCATGATGCCATTATAGTTAAGTAATTCTGGTTTCTGTACCATTATTTAATCATGGATCCCTGTCATATAATTCTTTGCATACACAAAATGTGTATCAAGTATTGTAGACCAGACCACTCATTTCCATTATCATCAGTTTAACTCTGAGAGCAATCTAAAAATGTTGATTCTATCTTATATGATACACTTGCTACAGATGGTGATCTACACCCTATGCATACTGGTTGTAGTACTAATTCTGCTCTACTTGCCTCTTTGGTGGTGGCAGACCCTAAGTATTCCTTTTTCTTGGCCAAATTGTTCTGTGTGTGGATGAATGCACTACATTGTTTGTTTGTATGGTTGGTGAATGACATAATTTCTCTTCTGTGTTTTGTTTTCATTTAATTCACAGCAGTACATTAATTACCCAACAATTTCTTTATATAAGTCACCATTCTCTGTTGTTGTGGTCTTCAGTCCAGAGGCTGGTTTGATGCAGCTCTCCATGCTACTCCCTCCTGTAGCCATTCTCTATGAAGACTAATAACTCTCTACTTACTATCAGCTACCACTTGGTTTAAGAATCATGAAAGAAGGTTGTATACGTGGAAGAGGCCTAGATACTCTGGAAGGTTTCAGATAGAATATATATAAGTAAGACAGAGATTTAGGAATCAGGTTTTAAATTGTAAGACATTTCCAGGGGCAGATGTGGATTCTGACCACAATCTATTGGTTATGAACAGTAGACTAAAACTGAAGAAACAGCAAAAAGGTGGGAATTTAAGGAGATGGGACCTGGATAGACTGAAAGAACCAGAGATTGTAGAGAGTTTCAGAGCATTAAGGAACAATTCACAAGAACAAGGGAAAGAAACATATTAGGAGAAGAATGGGTACCTTTGAGAGATGAAATTAAATAGTGAAGGCAGCAGAGGATCAAGTAAGTGAAAAGATGAGGGCTAGTAGAAATCCTTGGGTAACAGAAGAAATATTGAATTTAACTGATAAAAGGAGAAAATATAAAAATGCAGTGAATGAAGCAGGCAAAAAGGAATACGAACATCTCAAAAATAAGATCGACAGGAAGTGCAAAATGGCTAAGCAGGGATGGCTAGAGGAAAAATGTAAGGATGTAGAGGCTTGTCTCACTAGGGGTAAGATAGATACTGCCTACAGGAAAATTAAAGAGACCTTTGGAGAGAAGAGAACCACTTGTATGAATATCAAGAGCTCAGATGGCAACCCAGTTCTAAGCAAAGAAGGGAAGGCAGAAAGGTGGAAGGAGTATATAGAGGGTTTATACAAGGGCGATGTACTTAATTAAAGAGACCTTTGGAGAAAAGAGAACCACTTGTATGAATATCAAGAGCTCAGATGGAAAACCAGTTCTAAGCAAAGAAGGGAAAGCAGAAAGGTGGATGGAGTATATAGATGGTCTGTACAAGGCAATGTACTTCAGGGCAATACTATGGAAATGGAAGAGGACATAAGTGAAGATGAAATGGGAGATATGATAATGCGTGAAGAATTTGACAGAGCACTGGAAGACCTAAGCAGAAACAAGGCCCTGGGATTAGACAACTTTCCATTAGAACTACTGATAGCCTTGGCAGAGCCAGCCCTGACAAAACTCTACCATCTGGTGAGCAAGATGTTTGAGACAGACAAAATACCCTCATACATCAAGAAGAATACAATAATTCCAATCCTATAGAGACCATGTGCTGATAGGTATGAAAATTACTGAAATATCAGTTTAATAAGTCATGACTGCAAAATACTGACATGAATTCTTTACAGATGAATGGAAAAGCTGGTAGAAGATGACGTTAGGGAAGATCAGTTTGGATTCCATAGAAATGTTGGAACACGTGAGGCAATACTGACACTATGACTTATCTTAGAAGATAAATTAAGAAAAGGCAAACCTACATTTCTAGACTTCGATAAATATTTTGACTCGAATACTCTCTTTCAAATTCTGAAGGTGGCAGAGATTAAAAACATGGAGTGAAAGGCTATTTACAATTTGTAAAAAAACCAGATGGCAGTTATGAGAGTGGAAGGGCAAGAAAGGGGAGGAGTGGTTGGGAAGGAAGTGAGACATCCCTGATGTTATTCAATCTATACATTGAGTAAGCAGTAAAGGAAACAAAAGAAAAATTCAGAGCAGGAATTAAAATCCATGGAGAAGAAAACTTTGATGTTTGCTGATGACATTGTAATTCTGTCAGACCTGGAAGAGGAGTTGAACAGAATGTACAGTGTCTTGAAAGGAGGTATAAGATGAAATCAACGAAAGCAAAATGAGGATAATGGAATGTAATCTAATTAAATCAGGTGATGCTGAGGGAAGTGGATTAGGAAATGAGACACTTAAAGTAGTAGATGAGTATTGCTTTTTGGAGAGAAAAATAACCGTTGATGGTCAAAGTAGGGAGGATATAAAATGTAGACTGGCAATGTCAAGAAAGCATTTCTGAAGAAGATAAATTTGTTAATATCAAGTATAGATTTAAGTGTCAGGAAATCTTTTCTCAAAGTATTTGTATGTAGTGTAGCCATGTATGGATGTGAAACATGGGCAATAAATAGTTTAGACAAAGAATAGAATCTATCGAAATGTGGTGCTGCAGAAGAATGCTGAAGATTAGATGGGTAGATCATGTAACTAATGAGGAGGTAGTGAACAGAATTGGGAAGTAGAGCAATTTGTGGCTCAGCTTGTCTAGAAGAAGGGATTGGTTGGTAGGAGATGTTCTGAGGCATCAAGGGATCGCCAATTTAGTATTGGAGGGCAATGTGGAGGGTAAAAACCATACAGGGAGACCAACAGACGAATACACTAAGCAGATTCAGAACAATGTAGGGTGCAGCAGTTACTTAGAAATGAAGAAGCTTGCACAGGATAGAGTAGCATGGAGAACTGTATCATACCAGTCTGTGGACTGAAGACCACAACAACAACTAGTAAAATTAGAAATTTGTGATAAGTTCTATGGGACCAAACTGCTGAGGTCATTAGTCCCTAAGATTACACACTACTTAATCTAACTTAAACTAACTTATGCTAAGGACAACACACACACCCTTGCCCGAGGGAGGATTCGAACCTCCACCGGGGGGAGCCGAACGAACCGTGACAAGAAGCCTGAGACCGCGCGGCTGCCCACGTGGCCAACAACTATTAGGACTGACAAAATAATCATATATTTATCTCATTTGTGGAACTTGAAATTATAAATTTTCTATCCTATTTCCCTTGTTCATTCTTACTGTTATAGCCCTTTCCAGTTGAGTCCACTCAATCGTGCGCATTCGTTTCTCATTTTAGGTTATTTTGGTTCTGGGCTGAGTCTCTTCTCATGCTTCTAACTGATGTCCAACGATAGTGCACTAAGTATTTTAATTAGCACTCACCATTATTAGGACACCAGTCATCTAAATGTATATATGTGACTGCCAAGGGAAACATGGCAATTTCTACTATCTTACTAGACTCCATTAAGTGAATACTCACAGTGAATATCATCACACAGTTGAGGACAGTGAATCCCACAGAAGCAGAAAAAATGAATCTCAGATAACAGAAAACATATTTTTTTAAATATACATTCAAGTGGTTCGATGCACCAGATATGGAAATAACTACTTATACTGAAACAGGAGACACATTTATTGATGATATAATTCAAAGAGTAGTAAGTTATTGCTATAATTTGCATTAATGGAATGTTAAAACGTCATGCATGACTGTGACTGTTCCTTTAATGTGCCAACATCAAAATATTGTCCCCATACAAAAAGTAAAAAAACATGTGTGAAAAACTTCCTGACGGAGTAAAACTGTGTTCCAGACTGAGACTCATATTTTGACCTTTGTCTTTGAGGAGATATGCTCTTACTTATTCTTTTTATTCGTTTATGATTCAAAGTCATTTAAATAATGGGTAATATTAAATTTTCTAAATTGCCAAAGAGTCAAATAATCCAAAAAAGTCTTTGTGCCCTTTATATAGTTCACTCTCATTTGTAGCTGGCTCTGGTGTGTAATGCACCTTTGAGACATTATGGTCACCCTGCATCTTTCAGTCCTATAGCACAAGTCCAGGGAGTCACAGTCTAGGTTGTCACAGAATTTCTAAAGTTTCTGGTTCATGTCATCCACCTACCTCAAAACCAAAGCTCCATGGCTCAGACTCCAGGTAACACATTTCATATCTTACAATGTATCCCACAAACTGCTCGCAACATGTGTATTTAATTGCTGCTTAGATGACCTGTTCAACACACTGAATGAACCCCTGGGCAAATACACTGAGTTCACAATAATCTTTCCATCCCCTGCCATCAGTTCCCCATAGGGTGCTATTATTTGCTATCCATTACTAAACCTACCACAGCAAATTTCTGTACATGATTTGACCCGACACAGAATGTTGAAAGCTTTCCAGCACAAGAAGTGTTCATTCTAGCTCAGGTTCACATGGGTACAAACTTCACATGTTAATTGTTGGCAGGGGTACAGGTGTAGTACCTTCAACTCTCTCCTCTCACTTCTTCTTTGGTAGGCATTACTGAATGTAGCCTGCTTTGAGTATTTCAGGCATATCTGTTTGACGTAGTTCACCCTGCCTCAAGTTCTCACCAGCAGTCAAACCAAGAATTTCTGTCAACTCATTCCATGTCTGTGAACTTGATTGTAGGTGAGCAGGTTGGCCTTCAAAATAAACTGTTTTGAAAGACATTTTGCACCACCTGCATAGTGGAGGATGTGTGTGATCTTAGATTTGAGGGGAGCAGTTAATGAAATGAAATGTCATGTAGCTAGAGCCTCCCATCAGGTAGATTGGTTGCAAGGTGCAAGTTTTTTTAGTTGTCACCACGTCAATGACTTGCATCTTGATGAGGATGATACGATGATGAAGACAACACAACGCCCAGTCCCCAAGTGGAAAAAATCTCTGACTCTGCAGGGAATTGAATCTTGGCCCCTCATATGGCATTCTGACATGCTGACCACTCACTAAGCTATGGAGGTGAACAATGAAAGAATAAGTCTTATATATAAATTTACTGTAAAATCCAGTTAAAACAATAATAAAAATAAAGGAAACTTTCTGGAAGATTTAAACTGCCAGACCATATGTTGAACCTGGGACCTTTGCCTGCCACTGACAAGTGCTCTACCAATTGAGCTATCCAAGCACAACTCATGACCCACTCTTATAGTGTCACTTCTGCCAGTACCTTCTACCCTACCTCCGAAACTTATCAGACATACTCCTGCATCTTTTGTGGTGCTAGCACTCCTGGAAGAAAATGTACTGTGAAGAAATGACCTATTTCACAGTCTGTGGGATTGTTTCCAGAATGACTTTTCTCTCTGCAGTGGAGCATGTGCTGTCAAGGTCCCAGGTTTGAGCCCTGGCCTGGCACACAGTCTGAATCTGTTCAGAAGTTTCAAATCAGCATACACTCCTCTGCAGAGTGAAGGCTCATTCTATAAAATAAAGGAAATCAGTTCAAAAGTGTACATCTGTGAAATCAAAATCTGCTGCTGAGTAACTTTCAGTATTGTGTTGCTCCATCCATCTATGTAACATGGCTGGATCCTCCTCACCATGCTGTACACAAGGTAGTCTAGACATTCCTGCTCACATTGACACCACTCTTTGATACCACTCCTGAGCTCATACAGTGAGTAAAGGCAGTTCCAGTGATGACACACTGTAGTTTTCAACTGGTCCAAAGCATGCTCAATTGGTAGCAGACAAGATACAGCACACTCTTCCATTCAGTTGATCCCAGCCTCTAAGAGGAAGTTGTTCATGAGATAGGTGCTGTTTTCTCATGCATTATCATCACCTTGAAAGACAAACCCATTGCTGAAGTACAGAGTAGGTTAGAGGAACCTGTTCTGCTAATGTAGAGCCCTCAAATCACCTTAACAGTGGTGAGAGGTATCCAGCATTATGCATATTGTCTAATCTTTAAAATGACCTTTCAGGTATCTTGACAGACTGAGCTGTGTACAAAATCCACACTGATCCATTCACAATCAGAGGCACAGCACATTCTGTTGGAATGTGCTGACAATGAAAATTAAGTTTTACTCTATTATGCAGACAGCTGTGTGTAGTTGTTTGTTGTGATCGAAGCAGTACTGAAACACAGGTCCTTGATCAAAAATCACAGACTGCGCAAGTCATTAAAGTGACACAAAAATCGTTTTGGGCATCTTCAAATGAAAACTTATCAGAACTTATCAGAATATTATGTATCACACACATTACAGATTACCCAGTTTTTCCATTCAAGAGTAGGCAATACAGATTATTTGAAAAAAATAACCTCCAAGTCTTCATTACTAAAAAAAAAAAAAAAAATGAGAAGCAAAGATTAGAAATTCAATGAGAAAGAAGTGGAATACTCACTTACAAATTGGCGTAACAATATGAGCAGTTGGCAATGAAACACAGCTATTTAATATTTAAAACTGAGTGAGTAGTAGCTTTTATCAAAGTACCAACTTCCTCGAAAAAATTCCTGCATTAAATTTAATCTGTGTGAACACAAATAGTTTACAGTAATTTAATGATAATTAATAATTAATGTTATTTATAACAATTGCTTCTATTTGTTACTGTAGAAATAGAATCATTTCAGATCTCTGTATGTTCTTATCAATGATGGGATATGGGGAACATTATGAATGAATGGATGGATGTTTGGTCTGTTACGAGATGCTGACATTCATAGTATGCCAAAAGCTTAAGGGAACATAAAACTAAATTAAAATAAGCAAATGGAGCGCTCTCCCAGTGTGTGTAGGTAAATGGAGCACTCTTCTGATGTGTGTGTGAACTTATCTGTGTATAAGGGTGGTTTTATATTTCTGGTAAAAAGCAAGAAAAACTGTTTTTTCATAAACAACTCACCTTACTTCTTGACATAGTCTCCATTGAAGGATAAACACTTAGTCCAGTAATCTTCCAGCATTTTATCCCATTCCAAAAGCAGGTGCTATCAAACTCTCCAAAATACTCGTTGACTGCAACTAACCATTCCCCATTTGATGAAAATTTCTTCCCTGTATCAAAGTAGAAAACGGGAAGAAGTCACTTCAGGCTAAGCCCAATTAAAAGCCCAATTTATCCACTTTCACCATTGTCATTGCTGAGGAGTGGGCTGGTGCATTATCCTGCTGAAAGAACAGTTTTTTGCATGCCAATCTGTTCGTTTTTCAGCCAACTCAAGTTTCAGATGACCTTACATGAAGGATAATAGTGTCCAGTTATGATTTTGCGTTTTTCCAGGTAATCTATGAGGATTATTCCTTGGCAATCCCAAACAACAGTGGTCATCACCTTACCAACTGACAAAATGGTCTTTGCCTTCTTCAGTGTGCTTTCACTAGCCATTGTCCATTGTTTTGACTGTTGTTCTGACTCTAATGTGCACTATAATGATGGATCCAGGTTTCGTCAACAGACATAAATTGACACAAAAAATCTTGGAAATTGCAATTAAACATCACCAAACACTACATTGAAATGTTGTGCCAGATGTGCTTATGGTTGACTGTGAGCAATTGCACCATCCACCTCACACAAAGCTTCTTCATAGTCAATTTTTATGTGAGCTATCTAAAAGTAAATGGTTTTCATTGATGGTGCTGAGTCTGCGTGAACTTCATTTAGTTCTGTTTTGATTTGTGTGGCAATTCAACTGTTTGAATGAAAATGTTTAATAACAACACAAAACTTCGTTTTCTCCAGTTTCAGTCACAGTTGACACACTGACCAATCCAGACGGAAGTCAACAATGAACTGTATGCTGGACATTGTTGAAATGCTTTGTACAATCCATGAAATAATTTAGCTTACCAACCATGAAGTCACAACAAAAATGTTTCACTCTTTCTTGGAATTTTTCCAGACTTACCTAACCACCATCGTAGGCCTAATGCATTTATAGCCTAGCCAACAAAGCAAAATTGGGAGAAAAACCATGTAGTCACAATTTTTTGTACAATGGTAGAAGGGAGTGTCTTGAATAACATATAAAAAGTCCTGAGCGATCGGTTGTGAGAGTTGGGGTGGGAGGCATTTAAAGATCACTTTTTGAAGTTTTTCTTGAATAACTCAAAAACCACAGCTTCTAGCAAGAATGTTTCTCAGCACAAAATTAAACAACATTTAAATTTCCAACATAAGAGATTCTATTAATTTTTTCTCTAGAACTAAGAGCTTCTGCATTGCAGTGGTGCAAAAATCACAGATTACTAAAAAATATTGTCTTAACAGAATAAAATAAATGTTTATTTTTAAATTAACTGGGTTAAATACAAATATTAAATGTATGCACAGTGTCTAAGTGCAGGATGCCATGTTAAGGAAAAAATTGTCTCCCAGGGGGAGGGGGGGAGGGTGTTACAGGGCAGATGGGAGTAGGGGGCAGAAGCACAAGGGAAATCAGATTGTGGTAATGCATTTTCCTCCTTCAAACAATTGGTAACTGAATAGTGAGCAGATGATTCCCCACTGTATCTACCCCACTGTGTCACAAGAAGTAAATACTGGGTCCTTCGTAAAGTTTTATACACCTTATGAATACCAGTGACACATTGTGCTGACTCGCGTGCGGGATGTTAAAGTGATGTTTATTTTCAAGAAGTGCCTTAACACTACATGTGATGCAGATATGAGTTACCAATAATAGTAATGGAATAAATGTATGTGAGCAAAGTATACATAAATCTCTGCACACTGTTCTATTCTGCTAGAGGGGATATTGCTTCTTAGTCATCCTGTATGGCAGCTGTAGTGTGCTTCCAGCAAAGGCAACTTCCCCCATCTCAAGCACTGCTTGCTTTTCAGTTTACAGACTATATCTCGACAGCACTTCTTGTTCATTTCTCTTATGTGAATACACTAAATAACTTCACTGAGAACATGTTTATATGGTGGAATTGTTTTCAGTTTATAAAATGATTACTTATTTGCAGTTACATTTTCTCAACATGCTGTCAATTGGAACAGTGACCATTAACCTTAAGAAGTAACATATGTTTTAGCCTATAGCCCGAAGTCTGCCTACTAGCTACTGGTTTAGATACACAGTACCATCCTCAGACCTTCTACTGGTATGTAGTAGACACACTTACTAGAATAGGTACATGTCAAATAATTATGTGCAGATATTTATGTAGATTCTGTCCACATCCTTTCCTTGTATTATTAGTAACACATAATTACATTCCACATAGTGTTACTGGTAATGCACTTTGTGGGAAAGAAACATTCTCCAGGTATGTCAGAGCATTGTGTCACCAGTGATCCATAAGGTGTGGTGCGGTGGGTCAGTATAAATTTGTGAAACACCTTGTAGTTGCTTCTTGTGATGTAGTGGGATAAATGGAGTGGCAAATCACCTGCATGCTCTTCAGTTTGCAGATGAATGGAGGAGAGAAATGCACGACCACAATCTGGCAACTTATTGTCCGTTGCCCATCTGCCCTCCACTGCTCCCCCCTCCCCCACCCCCAACCCTGCTTATCCTGATACATCCCCATAACAAAATTTCTCCCTTCATATGATTCTACTGCACTTAAATGTGGTACACATTTAATATTTGTTTTGAACCCACTTAATTTACAAATAAAAACTGATTTTATACCATCAAAACATTATTTTTAATAACCTGAAGTTTTTCCATCCCATGTAATGTGAAAACTGTTAGCCCTAGAGCAAAAATAATAGGACCATTCTTGTTGGTAATTTAAGGTAGTTTAATTTTGTACTGAAAACAATTTCCCACCAAGCCATAGTTTCTGAGATATTCAAGAAAAACATAGCAAAATGATCTTTAAACTACCCCCACCACAACACTTATATCCCATTGGTAAGTACTTTTTTTCCCCCCATGAACCATGGACCTTGCCGTTGGTGGGGAGGCTTGCATGCCTCAGCGATACAGATGGCCGTACCGTAGGTGCAACCACAACGGAGGGCTATCTGTTGAGAGGCCAGACAAACATGTGGTTCCTGAAGAGGGGCAGCAGCCTTTTCAGTAGTTGCAGGGGCAACAGTCTGGATGATTGACTGATCTGGCCTTGTAACATTAACCAAAATGGCCTTGCTGTGCTGGTACTGCGAACGGCTGAAAGCAAGGGGAAACTACAGCCGTAATTTTTCCCGAGGACATGCAGCTTTACTGTATGATTAAATGATGATGGCGTCCTCTTGGGTAAAATATTCTGGAGGTAAAATAGTCCCCCATTCGGATCTCCGGGCGGGGACTACTCAAGAGGACGTCGTTATCAGGAGAAAGAAAACTGGCATTCTACGGATCGGAGCGTGGAATGTCAGATCCCTTAATCGGGCAGGTAGGTTAGAAAATTTAAAAAGGGAAATGGATAGGTTAAAGTTAGATATAGTGGGAATTAGTGAAGTTCGGTGGCAGGAGGAACAAGACTTTTGGTTAGGTGATTACAGGGTTATAAATACAAAATCAAATAGGGGTAATGCAGGAGTAGGTTTAATAATGAATAAAAAAATAGGAGTGCGGGTTAGCTACTACAAACAGCATAGTGAACACATTATTGTGGCCAAGATAGACACAAAGCCCATGCCTACTACAGTAGTACAAGTTTAAATGCCAACTAGCTCTGCAGATGATGAAGAAATTGATGAAATGTATGACGAGATAAAGGAAATTATTCAGGTAGTGAAGGGAGACGAAAATTTAATAGTCATGGGTGACTGGAATTCGTCAGTAGGAAAAGGGAGAGAAGGAAACATAGTAGGTGAATTTGGGTTGGGGGGAAGAAATGAAAGAGGAAGCCGCCTTGTAGAATTTTGCACAGAGCATAACTTAATCATAGCTAACACTTGGTTCAAGAATCATAAAAGAAGGTTGTATACCTGGAAGAATCCTGGAGATACTAAAAGGTATCAGATAGATTATATAATGGTAAGACAGAGATTTAGGAACCAAGTTTTAAATTGTAAGACATTTCCAGGGGCAGATGTGGATTCTGACCACAATCTATTGGTTATAAACTGCAGATTGAAACTGAAGAAACTGCAAAAAGGTGGGAATTTAAGGAGATGGGACCTGGATAAACTGAAAGAACCAGAGGTTGTAGAGAGTTTCAGGGAGAGCATAAGGGAACAATTGACAGGAATGGGGGAAAGAAATACAGTAGAAGAAGAATGGGTAGCTCTGAGGGATGAAGTAGTGAAGGCAGCAGAGGATCAAGTAGGTAAAAAGACGAGGGCTAATAGAAAACCTTGGGTAACAGAAGAAATATTGAATTTAATTGATGAAAGGAGAAAATATAAAAATGCAGTAAATGAAGCAGGCAAAAAGGAATACAAACGTCTCAAAAATGAGATCGACAGGAAGTGCAAAATGGCTAAGCAGGGATGGCTAGAGGAAAAATGTAAGGATGTAGAGGCTTGTCTCACTAGGGGTAAGATAGATACTGCCTACAGGAAAATTAAAGAGACCTTTGGAGAGAAGAGAACCACTTGTATGAATATCAAGAGCTCAGATGGCAACCCAGTTCTAAGCAAAGAAGGGAATGCAGAAATGTGGAAGGAGTATATAGAGGGTTTATACAAGGGCGATGTACTTGAGGACAATATTATGGAAATGGAAGAGGATGTAGATGAAGATGAAATGGGAGATAAGATACTGCGTGCAGAGTTTGACAGAGCACTGAAAGACCTGAGTCGAAACAAGGCCCCGGGAGTAGACAACATTCCATTAGAACTACTGATGGCCTTGGGAGAGCCAGTCATGACAAAACTCTACCATCTGGTGAGCAAGATGTATGAGACAGGCGAAATACCCACAGACTTCAAGAAGAATATCATAATTCCAATCCCAAAGAAAGCAGGTGTTGATAGATGTGAAAATTACCGAACTATCAGTTTAATAAAATCACAGCTGCAAAATAATAACGCGAATTCTTTACAGACGAATGGAAAAACTGGTAGAAGCGGACCTCGGGAAAGATCAGTTTGGATTCCGTAGAAATGTTGGAACACGTGAGGCAATACTAACCTTACGACTTATCTTAGAAGAAAGATTAAGAAAAGGCAAACCTACGTTTCTAGCATTTGTAGACTTAGAGAAAGCTTTTGACAACGTTAACTGGAATACTCTCTTTCAAATTCTGAAGGTGGCAGGGGTAAAATATGGGGAGCGAAAGGCTATTTACAATTTGTACAGAAACCAGATGGCAGTTATAAGAGTCGAGGGGCATGAAAGGGAAGCAGCGGTTGGGAAAGGAGTGAGACAGGGTTGTAGCCTCTCCCCGATGTTATTCAATCTGTATATTGAGCAAGCAGTAAAGGAAACAAAAGAAAAATTTGGAGTAGGTATTAAAATTCATGGAGAAGAAGTAAAAACTTTGAGGTTCACCGATGACATTGTAATTCTATCAGAGACAGCAAAGGACTTGGAAGAGCAGTTGAACGGAATGGACAGTGTCTTGATAGGAGGATATAAGATGAACATCAACATAAGCAAAACGAGGATAATGGAATGTAGTCAAATTAAATCAGGTGATGCTGAGGGGATTAGATTAGGAAATGAGACACTTAAAGTAGTAAAGGAGTTTTGCTGTTTAGGGAGCAAAATAACTGATGATGGTCGAAGTAGAGAGGATATAAAATGTAGACTGGCAATGGCAAGGAAATCGTTTCTGGAGAAGAGAAATTTTTTAACATCGAGTATAGATTTAAGTGTCAGGAAGTCGTTTCTGAAAGTATTTGTATGGAGTGTAGCCATGTATGGAAGTGAAACATGGACGATAACCAGTTTGGACAAGAAGAGAATAGAAACTTTCGAAATGTGGTGCTACAGAAGAATGCTGAAGATAAGGTGGGTAGATCATGTAACTAATGAGGAGGTATTGAATAGGATTGGGGAGAAGAGAAGTTTGTGGCACAACTTGACTAGAAGAAGGGATCGGTTGGTAGGACATGTTTTGAGGCATCAAGGGATCACAAATTTAGCATTGGAGGGCAGCGTGGAGGGTAAATATCGTAGAGGGAGACCAAGAGATCAATACACTAAGCAGATTCAGAAGGATGTAGGTTGCAATAGGTACTGGGAGTTGAAGAAGCTTGCACAGGGTAGAGTAGCATGGAGAGCTGCATCAAACCAGTGTCGTGACTGAAGACCACAACAACAACAACAAGGACTTTTAGTATGTTTTATGGAACTCTCTCCTACCACTGTACAATAATCTGTGACTACATGAAATTTTTCCACTAATCAATCTTTTTTTTTATCTTTGTCAACTGGGCTATCAAATAATTGTATTTGAAAATATATTTAACACAATAAATAAACTCGTGTATTTAAAAATATTGATGTATGGTCAATGAGCTGGAAACTGATTAATTTAAACTAAGATACAAAATCAAAGTACTGGAAAACTTTGTTGTAAAAGTATGTGTAAGCAATAATTATATGGGATTGTAAATAGACTGGCCATTCTTTTTTAAAGGTTCAGATAGCTGCGCTCATGCTAGAGCACCGGAATATTTTGCAGAATCAATATCATCTGATGAGGGGTTTTGGGGAACTCCTTGTGACAGCTGGACACAATATCTTTTAAATCTTTGTAATAATTCAGGGCCAAAAATAGAAATGGGAGAACATGTGCCTCTGAAGTAAGTGTGTGTCTTATTTTATTTTATTGTTTATTTTATTTTATTTTTGTTATTTAATTGTTTATTTATTTGTTTTATTTTTCATATGGCTAGAATCACATTATATGCTGTGAAACATGCCGACATCAAATATTTTGTACTTTCCTATGAAGAAAAAACCTGAAACAACAAATATGTGTAAACATAAAAAACAGTCTGGCCAGGAATGATCTAACAATAACTGAGGCAGCACATTATGTTAATGGGTTACAAGTATGAGGGGGAGGGATGTATAGAGTTTTGATATTGGTTTTTAAGTGCCTAACTGTTGAGGTCATTAGTCCTTTTATCTTTTTAACAGTTCTTCAGTAGTGATCATTGTTGTCCCTAGGTCAAACTTCATTTAATAATATAAGAGTGACACAAAATCTATGTGAATAACATGAAAATGAAGCAGTCAAGTAGCCAATATACTTACAATTGTAAAGCAGGTGAATGAAATGCTTTTCTGGAAATATGTTGAATGTGTAGTCCAGAGGGTCTCCAGGGGAGGAGGCATACCCCAAGGCTGAGTTCATTGCATAACTCAACAGATTCTTTACTCTTTTATTCATTCACACAAAATGCTGTATAGATTTCATCCTGGGGGACAAATTTCCAGGATGTGGGTGGAATCAAATTACAATCTTGTCATGAAGGGCAGTCTTCCAGGATGTGGAAGGAACTAAATTATGTAATAACTGGCAGAAGTAGTAACTGCAGGCTACTTCTGTACTATATAGTATAAACAAATCATGGTTAGTACTATTCTACTCACTGTACACACAGTAATAATTATGAGTATTACTTCTACAGTCAAAATTTTGTGACTGAGCGTTTTCATCATGAATCATGGGGCTCATTGGATATCTGCTTCAACAGTTGCAAAAACGGGGGTGGTTTGAAAAGTTCTTGGAACGGAACAGAAAAAAAAGTACTTACATCACCGAAACTTTTTTTAATTTTTCAGTGTAGTCTCCTTGTAGATTAATGCACTTGGTCCAACAATGTTCCAGTGCCTTGATCCCATTTTGAAAATGAGTTCCCTCTAGGCCTGCAAAATAGTTGTAAACTCGGGCTATCAATTCTTCATTTGAATTGAATCTTTGTCCACCAAGAAAAATTTTCAGTTTTGCGAAGAGATGGAAATCTGACAGAGCCATATCAGGTGAATAAGGCTGGGTGTGGCAACAGTTCATACCTTAGATGGTGTAATTTTGCCATGGCAATGGCACATGTGTGCGGGCGATCATTGTCTTGTTGTGGCACCCGTCTTGCAGATAATTTTTTCATTTCTAATTCTTTAGTTATGATGTGATATACCCTTTCAGATGACATCTGGGAAGCATGAGCAATTACATGCACTTTCAATTGGTGATCCTCCATGACCATTTTGTGCACTTTTGAAATGATTTCTGGAGTAGTGACGCATCTTGGCCGACCAATGCGTGGATTATCATCTAAGCCCTCCTGACCAAATTTAAATTCATTTGTCTACTTGGCAACAGTTGAATATGAAGAAGCAGAGTCCCCCAGTGTGTTCTGGAAATTGGCATGAATGTTCTTTGCTTTTGTACCTTTCTCTCGATTTTTTCCATCTTCGCAAATCACTATGCGGGAACAATAACGGAGCCATGTTACCACCACAGCTCTTTTCCGAGAGCACTGACATGGCACAGGTTTATGGCGACAGTCCAATGAATATCATGTGAACAACTCGTTGTGCTTGTGCTGACCTCTCGTGGTGATTCTGAAAACTTTTCAAACCACACTCGTAAGAGGGATAGAGAGGAGTTCAGCTTCATCTCTCTCTTCAGACAGGCCAGCATGTATACTCAGTGAAGATATAAGGCAAAGGTAGGTGGGCACCATGTATCTATAGTCTACTCAATTGTTCCTAGTTTGTTAAAAAGGGATGATGGTGATTTGTCATCTTATGCTACAGGCTTTCAGGATGAGGTGTCTTGGTTGTAATCAAATGACTCTGCTGAAAATTTTGAGATCTGGATAAGTCTATTGTGGACGCTTCTTTAGTCTTTCAATTTACAAGTTCATTCCCTCTGAAATTGCTTGTACCCCAGGCAAATTAGGAAAAGTGGGGGAAATAATTTATAAAGTTTTGAAACTTAAAGAAACTCTCGTAAGAGATGTAACAGTAAGAAACACAGATGTGCCCTCACCTAGCAGGTGAGTGTCCCCCTCTTCCACCACTAATTTCAATTTTTTTTACCTTGCATCAATTTTTTTTAAAAATAATTCACTTTTTGGAGACACCTATTATGACAAAGATATTTGCAGGAAATTCAGTTTAAAGACAGTCATATGCATATTTTAAGCAAGATGACTAGGTTTTTGAGACATAGTGTCTGGAAGATTACAAATCCATTAGCCTATGTGTTTGGCATAATTTTCAACTCTGATTTTAATTTAGATAAATTATTCCTTTGTTTCTCCACAACTGCTTGCCTTTTATGCATGTAGATACAAATATGTAGCATATTAATATTAGTACTGAAATCTGAAGGTAAAAAAGAGAGAGAGAGTGACATTTATTAATTCAGAACAATCTGCTATGCCATTTTTTGTTTAGTACTATGCACCTTAATATTTATATGGGAAGCAAAATTATTTGTCTTAAGAATTCTACGACTACATCTACATCTATACTCAGTAAACCACCGCAAAGTGCATAGCAGAGGGTATGGCCCATTGTACCAGTTATTAGGGTGTCTTCCCATTCCATTCACTTATGGAGCATGAGCAGAGTGATTGTTTGGATGCCTCTGTGCATGTTGTAATTATTCTAATTTTGTCCTCAATATCCCTGTGTGAGCAAAACATAGGAGGTTGCAGTATATTCCTAGAGTTATCATTTGAAGTCAATTCTTGAAGCTTTGTTAGTAGAGTTATGTCTATCTTTAAGAATCTGCCAGTTCAGTGTTTTTAGCATCACTGTAACACTCTCCCATGGGTCAAACAAACATGTAACCATTCATGCTGCCCTTCTCTGTATATGTTCAGTTTCACCTGTTAGTCCTATTTGGAATGGGGCCCACACACTTGAGCAATATTCTAGAATGGGTTGCATGAATGATTTGTGAGTAATCTCCTTTGTGTACTGATTGCACTTCTCCAGTATTCTACCAATAAGCCAAAGTCTACCACCTTCTTTACCCGTGACTGAGCATATGTGATCATTTCATTTCATATCCCTACAAAGTGTTGCACCCAGGTATTTGTATGAGTTGGTTGGATCTGACTGTGACTCACTGATATTGTAGTCATAGGGCACTATATATATATATATATATATATATATATATATATATATATATATATATATATATATATATATATGTGATGTGCACAATTTTATATTTCTGAATATTAAAACAAGTTGCCAAACTTTGGATCACTTAGAAATCTTATCAAGATCTGACTGAATATTTTTGGAGCTTCTTTCAGACTGCACTGCATTATATCTAACTACATCATCTGCAAAAGGTCTGAGGTTACTATTAATATTGACCACAAGGTCATTAATGTACAACATGAACTGCAAGGGTCCCAACAGGCTTTCCTGGAGCACATCCAAAGTTACTTCTACATCTGATGATCTAGATTTAATTAGCAATTACTGCCTTTATAATATATTTACAATAATTATTATTATTATTATTCGTTACAGTCAACTTTGGACTACGCTAAGCATCAGTCATTTCTTGTGCTTTTTCTTGCGTTCTTCCCAGTACTTCTTCATTTTTTCTGAGTGGGCTTCTTTACGTTCTTGCGACCAGGTTGTTCCCGTCTTCTTTGATTGCGTTCGGTCTTTGAATCCCTGTATTTTGTTGATGGCATTCCTATATTCCATTCTGTTGTAAACTGTCTCTGGTATAATGTTCATTTCTGCAATGTCTTCTTTTACTTCTTTCAGCCAGTTAATTTGTGTCTTTCTGCTTTCCATGTATTCCAGGATTTTCTTTGCCGTTCTTTCTGGTGCCATTCTTTTGACATGCCCATAGAAACTCAGTCTTCTCTTTTTAAAGGATGTTGTCAGTTTTTCAATTTTCTCGTATAACTCTTTATTGGATCGCAATTTATAATCTTGTCCATCCTTTTTAGGTCCTAAGATCTTTCTCAGTATTTTTCTCTCTTTTATTTCCAATTTCTCCAACAGACGTTTTCTGTTCAGTGGGATGCATTCAATCGCATACAAACTTTCTGGTTTTATTACCGCATTGTAGTGCCTGAGCTTGGCATTGATGGAGATCGACTTTTTATTGTATACATTTCGGCATAGCTGGTACGCCGTTTCCATCTTTATTGCTCTTTCCTGTAGTGAAACATTTGGTAACCCTGTCGGTGTAATCCATTCCCCTAGATACTTAAATTTATGAACTCTCTTAATTATTCCATATTTAGTTTGCAATGTCTGTGTTGGGTCTGTTTTGTCCTGTATCATCAGTTCTGTCTTTTCATACGATATTTGTAGACCTGTCTTCTCAGCGATCTCATGCAGCATTTCTATCTGAATCTTTGCTGTTTCGATGTCATCTGCCAATATTGCCATGTCATCAGCAAATGCCAGACATTCAATTTTTGTTTTATTTCTTCCTAATGTTATCCCATTTTTCACTCCAGCTTCTGCCATCTTCTTTCTCCATTCCCTGACCACTTTTTCAAGGACAATAATTATATGTATAATACCTACACAACTAAGCTTCCACAATATCTGTTGAATGCATAAGCTGCTGTGAAGGGAAAAATTGCAGTGACAATGGTGAGGAAACAGTGAGTGAATGGGTAGAGGAACATGTCGCATTGGTTTTTGGGCACCTGAAACTGATTTTGACAATACTTAACACTCAATAAACTTCATCAAGTTGAAATAATACAAAATATTTCCACATACTTAATTAGACTTTTCATTTACATAAGTTTCTAAGTAAAAAAAGCTGCTAAAATTATGCATTAAGAGAATCCTGCTCCAATTCTTATGTCTCTAAAACCATTCATCTAACTTAAAGTATGCACAAGACCATTTTTGTGTAGAATTTTATGAGACTTTTTTTTTAAAAAAAAATGATGAACCATTTTAAACATTTAAGACATGGAATAAACTGAATTCTGGTGGGGTGGAAGGGGAGATGCACTTTCCCTGCAGTGGAACTTTTCTGTTTCTTACTACTACACGCTGTTGGAAAAATTTTCCTCTATTTTCCAAACTTTATAAATTATTTCTTCCATTTACATTTTTTGGCTAATTTGCATGGAGTATTTTGACCATTACACAGATCAATTACATTGTGAATTTCAACCAGTAGGTCCTATCATTGTGATATGAGGATATTATATGGCTAATTCTAGTCTACTTTTTTCATTTATTTATTTATGCCACATTCCATTAATCCATATTGTGATAAATCACAAGGATGTGGAACAAGTCACAATTACATAACACAGATATAATACATGTATATAAAAAGACAAAAATGCACCATAAAATTGTGAGTGAGCTTCATGGTTAAAAATAAATATAAGGTATAGCTCAAGTAACATAAAACAATTACTGAAAAAGAAAATACAGTACATTGCCCAACTTACAGTTAAGATGAGTAACAGCAAAACACATTAAAACAAAGTTTCAGGAATAGAAATACCAATGGCAATACAATTTTAAAAAAATAAAAAAAAAAACAATCATTGCTTTATCTGCAGGTACTCATCAAGAGAGTAGAAGGAATTTCCCATTAGATATTCTCTTAGTTTACATTTAAAAGTAGGTAAGACATTAATGTGAACTTTAATATCTGAAGGAAGAATGTTGAAAATTTTTGTGGTAGAATAATGAACACCTTTTTGCACATGACTTAAATGTTTCATATCTCTGTGTAAATCATTTTTTGACCAAGTATCATGATCATGACATTCACTATTAGTTTTAAAAAGAGACTGGTTATTAGAAACAAAAATTATCAGAGAAAATATGTATTGAGAGGTGACTGTTAATATTTGTGACTTACAGAACAGATTTCTGTAAGAATATCTTGGATGAACAACACTCATGATTCTCACAGCTCTCTTCTGTGCAGTAAATACTTTTTTGGCTAAAGGCTGGTTACACCAAAATATTAGCCATATGACATGATAGAATCAAAATAACCAAAGTAGGCAGCTTTGGTAGCATCCATGTCACCAATAGGGGTGATTACACGCAGAGCGTAAGTTGCCACACTGAACCTTCTATGGAGGTCTAGGATATGCACAGACCAGCTCAACTTACCATCAATTAGAATGCCCAAGAACTTAGATGATTCACAGTGTAGTATATTGAGTTTGCCACAGTTTAACTGGCGTACCTCATCTTCTTCCTGTGATGTATGAAATTGCATAAATTGAGTTTTTCAATATTTAGAATTAAACCATTGTGCTTAAACCAGTCTAGGATGGCAACAAGTGCAGCATTATATTTATTTTCTAGGTCATTGTTGGTTCGACTTTCAAACAGAATAGTGGTATCATCAGCAAAAAGAGCAAATTCATACCCGGTGTCTCTGCAAAGTGGGAGATAAATGATGAAGATAAGAAAAAGCAAAGGTCCCAAAATGGACCCTTGAGACACTCCTCCCTTTAATGTTCCCCAATCAGATCAGACAGGACTATCATTGGCACCATTAATTATCACCTTCTGTTTTCTGTTTTGTAAATATGATTCAATCCACCAACCAATGTTACCTCTCAAGCTAGTGCTTGAAGGCAGCTCATATCAGAGCATGAGATGAAATTCATGCAGTTCAAACCACAGTACTAGAAGCAGAAAGAAGTTCTGTACCACATTAGCCATACTTTCTACAGTTTATCATAATATTTGGATTCAAGAATGCAAACTGTACTTAACTCTAAATGTTTGTGGTAGATACATCCTGATTTTGTCAGTATACAGGCACTGCATAGTGGTGTGTGCAAAGTTGCAAAAATTCTTTGTTCGAAATACGAAAGAGGTGAGTACTGTAGAAGGAAGGGTAGTGAGTGTCTTTCTTTCCTTTTTATTTTTACTTATTTACTTTTTTCCAAGTAGCTATTTTCTTATAACATACTTATATAAAATAATATAGAAATAATTAGTACAATAATTGGTTTGAGTTGATAAGCACTAGCCATAATATGTTGTTAGTATACACTACTGCAGTAGCTAGTAGTAGTTGGTTCTGCTTGTTAAATTAACTCATTCCACATTCCTGAAGGTTTTCCTTCATGATGGAACTTGCAGAAAGTGATGTGTAATTGAATGAAAGAATTAATCAGTAAATCTAATCTAGAATAATAGCTACCTGCTTAACCACAAAATGCTGCTTATGTCTATTGTCGTGCATAAATACATAATCAACTACTCCATTGTTCCTAGTTCCAATGTGTACAGATCACTTCCAGATAAGGATATTAATTAATTACTGAAAGGATTAGCTGTACACAACAGAATTAGAGTTGTGATCAGTAAAAGTTTTACCAGACAAATTACTTGCC
The DNA here is from genome assembly GCF_023898315.1 of Schistocerca nitens. Lineage (NCBI taxonomy): Eukaryota > Metazoa > Arthropoda > Insecta > Orthoptera > Acrididae > Schistocerca > Schistocerca nitens. The sequence goes on from NC_064617.1 coordinate 527,844,325, forward strand.
AAGAATGGTACTCTGCGTGCAGTCTAATAAGGAGACTGGAGGTCATTACATACAATTACAATGTGCAATCTCATTCCTACTCTGGGCAGATTCATAAAAAGTGCCTACTGTTTGTTGTTAGAGTTGAGTACCTTCAATGACTTGATATTTGGCATATTGCTACTACATGGTTGACAAACAGGGCCTCTGGTAGCAGCTATTAACAGGGTTTGATAGGAACACTCCCATTGTTAACCTCACAGCACTGTTTTGTATGGGTTACAGTAGGTGTGCTACTGATGGCACTGAAGATCCATATACAAAATATACTCTTGCTCTTTTTTGATCTAGGCATCAATAATAGAAGAGCCACTGAGTCACAGACAGGCACAATAAAAAGACTGCTAAACATTTAAGCTTTTCTTTCTACAGAAATAGAAAGCATAAACGCATGATAATGCATGGAGAGTTCTTGTTGTGAATAACAAATTATTTAGGAATAAATAGGGAATTCAGAAGGCAACATAACTCAGAGCTCTATAAACATATTGAGAGGCTCTCTGACCATGCAAGAAAAAGAAGGGTAGCTATCTATAGCCATGTTGCAGTATTGCCTCCAAACAGATTGACCAACTGTCTGTTCACCTTCTGGATAAAGAAGATGGTTCATGCCACTTGGCCAACAGAAACTGAAAAGGATATTAAAGAACTGGGAATAACTGTTCTCCAGAACAGACAGTCTATGGGACGTACCCTGAAGGAAGCCCAAGGATTTCAGGAAAAGCCCCGAAGGAAAAGTACCCTCTGGACAGAAGAAAGCAAGGAGTTACATTGGCAGCGGTTGTGACAGTGCTGGGCAAACATCAAAGCCCAACAGTTGAACAAGCATGGTCCAAAGTAGGTGCATTCATAAAAAGAAAGAGACAACTCACTGAAAGGCAGAGGTGCTGCACCATGTACAGATATAAGAACAAAAGGTACAGAGCTTTGCTTTGCTAGCTTTTGGAATGAAATTCCTTTGTCAAGCTGTAGGAGAAATGTGCAACAAACACACACTCACTCACTCACTCACTCACTCACATGCATATGCCTGTATCCCTACGTAGTGTGTATTCAACTTTCATTCCAAAGGCTAGCAAAGCAAAGCTCTGTATCTTTTGTTCGTGTATCTGTTGAGAGCACAGCACTTCTGTCTTCTGGTGAGTCATCTCTTTATTCTTAAAAAAGCATACACACATTCACACAAGCACAACTCACACACATATGGCAGCTTTCTCCAACCACTGTGGACTGCAATTGTGTTTGACATGAGCAGCAATCCAGGTTGGGTGATGGGCCTAAGGAGGAGGCGTGGGGTGGAGGAAGGAAGGGATAGCAGGATAGGGATGTGGGAAGGTGTGTTGCTCACGAGAGTTAGGACACCTTGCTGGGGGGGGGGGGGGGGGGTGGAGGGAGGGGAAATTGAGAAGGGGGTAATGGGGAGCAGAAAAGGAAGAGGAGAAAGGAGAGAAAGAGAATGGGAAGAGACTAGTGGACACATTTGCAGAATAGAAGGTGCGTGATGTGCTGGAGTGGGAGCTGGGAAGTGAATAGAGGACTGAGACTAGTGAAGATTGAAGCCAGAGAGGTTACAGGAACGAACAATATGTGCTAGGAAGAGTTCACACCTGCACCATTCAGAAAAGGTGGTGTTGGTAGGAATGACTGTTTCACAGGTTGTATCATCTCATCATCTGAAATGGCCCTACAAACACCAACTTTTCTGAATTTCACAGGTGGGAACTCTCCCTACAACCAATTCTTCATTGCCACCCATTTCACCAATGCACCTATTAGTCTTTTCCTCTTCTCGACCTTTCTCCTCTTGTGTCCCTTTTCTCCTCCCACCCACCCTCGAGGACAGTCTCCCAACACTGCACCTGTCAGCCCTACCCTGTCCCCAGCACATCCCTGCACACTACACAACACCTTCACATCACCATTACTCTGCTATTCCTTCCCCTTACCACACCATGTCTCCTCCTTATCCCACCACCCATCCTGGATTGCTGCTCATGTCAGATACAGTTGCAATCCACATCCTGGAGAGAGCAGCTATGCGTGTGTGAATTGTGGTTGTGTGAATGTGTGTGTGCTTTTTATTTCCGAGGGCCATTTGGCCGAAAGCTTAAATGTTTAGTAGTCTATTCATTGTGCTTGTCTACAACTAAGCACCTCCTCTATGTGGTGAGTAGCAATCTATCCTTTTCACAATATTATTCTTATTCCATCATGGACTTTCCATAGTCTAGGCATGAAGTAACTGTATACCTTAAAGTGCTTTTTGATATTCAAGCAGATGTTTATGCTCAGACTATGCAATATTTTTGAAAACTCACTTGTTGCTACCCTCAGACAGCATTGATTACTGAATATCTTCTTATTTATAAGTCCATCATGCAGCCACATCTCCACTGATTCCTTTAGGATTTGTATGCAGAAAGTATTGACATGTCGTAACACCTCAGCCCTGACGTACTCCTTTTTGCGCCCACGGAGACAAGCTGCTGAAATCCTAGAGTGGTAGGTGATGTGAGGTTAGTGCTAGCTAACTTGGTTGACTGTTGATTATCCATATAGTGCCTTATCTCTGTAAACCGTCTCTATAAAACCTCCCTGGTTTGACCCATGTAAATTTTCCACACTCTCATGGCACGCAGTAGACTTCCAGCCTACCACTCCTGACCAAAGTTTTGGCTAGCCTTGTGAGGGACAACAATACCCAAAGCTTTGGTCTTTGGAGGCAGGTGGAATACACCTGTGATGTTATGTTTATAAAGAATCCTCCTAGGATGCTTTTTGCTCCTTTTGATTAGAGTCTGGGAAACCCTTCCAGGAGACTTTTTTTGTTATTTTTGATTAATACGTTGACTTTATGTTAACAGCTGAAATTCTGTCAGACTGATCATGAAGAGGTATTGCTTGTAGTGTTGAAGTGCCAGTCATCATTGTTCGATGGCTGCAACAATATTCTTGGGCCACTAGTCCCACCCCTCGCACTGTAATTTCAGGGATGCCTCTTATGCTGTCATCATTTTCAGTCTGGTAGCAATCACAGATTTTGAGTCAAAGGCTGGCTAATTGGATCTTCTGAGTACCCAGCATGGAGAATTTTCTATAAGTTGCAGACTAAGGAGTGGTACCACAGTTGAGATATTTGGTTGCTACAAGGTTGCCATGCATGTTCTATTGACATAGAGAGATCAGATTTAGTTACAGTCTGCAATGTTTACGATGTAGTATAGGCCAAGAGCTATGCTGAAATGTGTTGGCTTTCCAGTGTTAAGAGGGCAATTATTTAGGTCACTAAACAATCTGCAAAATTTTTGTCTTCTGTGAAATTGTATTATACAAACCCATAGTGGATAGCAATTACTAAAATCCTAGAGTGGCAGGTGAGGCAGGTGATGTGGGGCTAGTTGCTGCTCTACTTGCTTATGTTTTAAAGGTAATTTCATGATTCAGCAGGAGGCAGATGATGCAGACAGTTATTTTGACCTTCAGTGACATGTGGACTGCAACACCTTTCAGGAGAGAGTTTAGCAGGACTGATTTACTAAAGAACTCCTATGTGTATGAGCATTCAGACCCCTCTGGATGTTCTGTTGGCATTCACCCATGTTTTACAGTATGCAGTGAGGTTTATAAAGGATGCATGGTGATCTTCTGAAAATTGCATCCATTATGGTACAATGAAGACTGTAGGTAAATCTATGACCAGTTGCTGATCTTAACTAAGTGCTGATTATGTTTCTTACAGTCTCATTGAATTAGCATTGTCTGAGACACCATAGTAGGGGTGTGGTACATTTTTACCTCAGGAACAATGATGTACACAAATATAGTTTAGAGCAAAAAATTATATTCATTACTCCATATTAATATCATGAGAAGGAAAGTTGCTACTCACCATATAGCGGAGATGCTGAGTCACAGACAGCAACAACAAAAAGATTCTCACAATTATAGCTTTCAGCCGTTAAGGCCTTCATCAACAAAAACAGCCACACGCTCACACAAACACACACACACACACACACACACACACACACACACACACACACACACACACACACACATGCAAATGCAATTCACTCACACATGTGCATATGTCTGTTTTTGTTGATGAAGGCCTTAATGGCTGAAAACTATAATTGTGAGTGTCTTTTTGTTGTGCCTATCTGTGACTCAGCATCTCCACTATGTGGTGAGAAGCAACTTTCCTTCTCATAATATTGTTACATTCCATCCTGGATTTTCCATTGTTTGATTATTCCATATTAAGGTTGTTATTAGCACAAAAAGGGATGTACAGTGCTGTCACCAAAATATTTGATCACTTACCAGTGATACAAAATTTCTGACAGACAGAAAAGTTAAACTTGAAAACAAACTGAAAAATTTCTCCTTGACATCACTTTCTATTCCATAGAAGAATTTCTACTTTGATAATGTGTAAAATGGTGGATAGGAATTACTAACTCATAACAGTATTTGTAAATGGTCAACATGTAACTCTACACTGAGGTGGCAAAAGTCATGGGATGCATCCTAATATCATGTCTGACCTCTTTTTTCCTGGTGTAGTGCAGCATCTCGACATGGCATGGACGCAATGAGTCACTGAAAGTCCCCTGCAAAAATTTTGATCCATGCTGCCTCTATACCCATCCATAACTGTGGAGGTGTTGTGGGTGCAGGATATTGTGCATGTACTGACCTCTCGATTGTGTCCCATAAATGTTTGATTGGATTCAGGCCAGGTGATATAGCTGGGCAGATCATTCACTCAAATTCCCCAAAATTTTCTTCAAAACCAGTTGTGAACAATTGGCCCTGGTAACATGATGCATTGTCATCCATAAAAATTCCATTGTTGTTTGGAAACATCAAGACCACAAATGGCTGCAAATGGTCTCCAAGAAGCTGCTTATAACCATTTCCAGTCAATGATAAGTTCATTTTGACCAGAGGACCCAGTCCATTCCATGTGAACACAGCCACATGATTATGGAGCCATACTGGAACCCTACCACAGCTCTTACCAACTGAAACTCAGATTCATCTAACCAGGCAATAGCTTTCCAGTCATCTAGGGTCCAAACTGCATGGTCACAAGCCCAGGAGAAGCACTGCAGATGGTGTTGAGCCATTAGCAAAGGCTCTAACATCAATTGTCTGCTGCTGTAGCCCAATAACACACTGTCTTAATGGACACATTTGTCACATGAACCAAATTGATTTCTGTAGTTATTTCATGCAGTGTTTTTGTCTATTGGCACTGACAACTCTAAGCATGCAGCTGCTCTCTGTTGTTAAGTGAAGACCTACTGCCACTGTTTTATCCATGGTGAGAGGTGATGGCTGAAATTTGGTATTCTCGGCATGCTCTTGACACTTTGGGTCTCAGAATACTGAATTCCCTAACAATTTACAAAACAGAATGTACCATGCATCTAGCTCCAACTACCATTCCACATTCATGGACTGTTGATTCCCATTGCGCAGTGATAATTACTTTGGAAACCTTTTCATGTGAACCACCAGAGTACAAATGACAGCTCTGCCATTGCACTGTCCTTTTATCCATTGTGTACATGATACTCCTGCCATCTGCATATGTGCATCACTGTCCCAGCACTTCTGTCACATCAGTGTATTTAAATATGAATGTTTAATGTGTATGCAAAATGACTCACAAGGGGAAGGCCTCAGACACAGCCAACCAATTCAGCTCAGATTTTGAAAGTTGCTTGTGTACAATCTAAAATGAAAGACTCTAAAATATTTTGGCTCAACACCCTCCCGTTTTTGAGAAAATCACCGCTAAAGGTTATGGTGAGCAATTGACTCAAAATTGGCAGGATCAATAGATAATTGAATACAGAGCATTTTTCATCGTCAGTTATGGGGTCCACAAATGCATACCTTTCCAGAAATCAAGGAAAGAAACTTTTACAATTGCCACTTATGTACTCGCATGGTAAATGCTTTTCGCTGAGAGCACCGATAGCTGCTGCCGGCATGGTAGCTCAGCGTGTTTGGCCCGAGGAGTGGCTGCACTCTGTAATAAAAACAACTGAGTTAATGGATCAATGACAAACTTGAACAAGCATCATTAGACGTCCGCTCCAAACAAATACAATGACCAATAATGAACAAAATGAGATTTAAAAAAAAAATGCTATGGCCAAGGTAACTGACTGGGAAGTGGAGAACCCAGGTTCGAATCTCAAGGAAACCTAGCAGATGTTATTCTTCTCATTTCTAGTTTTTTCGTATCTCAATTGATAGGTATAGGAGGGTTAATAAGGTAAGTAGATCAATAAGGAATGATAAAAAGATAGGCAAATAAACTTCTCAAACCTCTTGGGATAGTAAACAACTAAAATGTTACTCCTGGTCACTTTACAATGGCTCTTCCAGTCACTGTTATGTGTACTCACTTTTCTTCTACATCTACATCTACATCCATACTTTGCAAGCCACCTGACGGTGTGTGGCGGAGGGTACCTTGAGTACCTCTATCAGTTCTCCCTTCTATTCCAGTCTCATATTGTTCGTGGAAAGAAGGATTGTCGGTATGCCTCTGTGTGGGCTCTAATCTCCCTGATTTTATCCTCATGGTCTCTTCGTGAGATATACATAGGAGGGAGCAATATACTGCTTGAATCCTTGGTGAAGGTATGTTCTCAAAACTTCAACAAAAGCCCGTACCGAGCTACTGAGCGTCTCTCCTGCAGAGTCTTCCACTGGAGTTTATCCATCATTTCCATAACGTTTCGCGATTACTAAATGATCCTGTAATGAAGCGCACTGCTCTCCGTTGGATCTTCTCTATCTCTTCTATCAACCCTATCTGGTACGGATCCCACACTGCTGAGCAGTATTCAAGCAGTGGGCGAACAAGCATACTGTAACCTACTTCCTTTGTTTTCGGATTGCATTTCCTTAGGATTCTTCCAATGAATCTCAGTCTGGCATCTGCTTTACCGACAATCAACTTTATATGATCATTCCATTTTAAATCACTCCTAATGCGTACTCCCAGATAATTTATGGAATTAACTGCTTCCAGTTGCTGACCTGCTATATTGTAGCTAAATGATAAGGGATCTTTCTTTCTATGTATTCACAGCACATTAACACTTGTCTACATTGAGATTCAATTGCCATTCCCTGCACCATGCATCAATTCGCTGCAGATCCTCCTGCATTTCAGTACAATTTTCCATTGTTACAACCTCTCGATATACCACAGCATCACCCGCAAAAAGCCTCAGTGAACTTCCGATGTCATCCACCAGGTCATTTATGTATATTGTGAATAACAACGGTCCTACGACACTTACGACATTCCCCTGCGGCACACCTGAAATCACTCTTACTTCGGAAGACTTCCCTCCATTGAGAATGACATGGTGTGTTCTGTTATCTAGGAACTCTTCAATCCAATCACACAATTGGTCTAATAGTCCATATGCTCTTACTTTGTTCATTAGATGACTGTGGGGAACTGTATCGCACGCCTTGCAGAAGTCAAGAAACATGGCATCTACCTGGGAACCCTTGTCTATGGCCCTCTGAGTCTCGTGGACGAATAGCATGAGCTGGGTTTCACACGATCGTCTTTTATGAAACCCATGCTGATTCCTACAGAGTAGATTTCTTTGAACTGCTAGATGGATGGTACTTGTCATATAAACATTCAAAACAAATATACTCATGGCACCAAGAACATCTAATGAATGCAATCTTTTGACAGCTACACTGTTCCTTTTGAAGAGTCAGCAGAAAACAAACTTGGTTTACATTTTACAAAATGTCTTTTTCGGGAATTAACTTTGTTGCGTACCATGCATACAATATCATTGCCTGAAAAATCGGTGCTGAAAGTTACTTATGAATTATGCTGTGAATAGTTATTGCATCCATATGGTAGTCCAATTTCCACTAGGTTTCCAGAAGCACACTGCAATTTTGAAGCCTCGAAATAAAGTTTTTAACCTGGCGATAGAAATAAACATCACATGGCTGGCATGCAGTGTGCAGTTTGGCATTATTACTTTTACTGTGCACGTCGGTTTTCCCTCATCATCTATAAACAAGGTGTCATACATTAGAGTATTACTTTGTCCACCCCAGGAATCCAATATAGACAAAACTTGTTATCAACAATGTATAGTTTTAACATATTCTCAAGAAACATTCTGTAAATTGCATTTGTCAATTTCCCAGATGTGGAGTAAGTAATGTAAACATTTTTCAATGAGTTGATATTTGTCATATCTTGTATCTCCTTTAACGATATCATTCTCCCACAATTTTAGGCCCTTCTTCCTTTTCTACATCTACATCTACATTTATACTCCACAAGCCACCCAATGGTGTGTGGCGGAGGGCACTTTACGTGCCACTATCATTACCTTCCTTTCCTGTACCAGTCGCGTATGGTTCGCAGGAAGAACGACTGTCTGAAAGCCTCCGTGCACGCTCTAATCTCTCTAATTTTACATTCGTGATCTCCTCGGGAGGTATAAGTAGGGGGAAGCAATATATTCGATACCTCATTCAGAAACGCACCCTCTCGAAACCTGGTGAGCAAGCTACACCGCGATGCAGAGCGCCTCTCTTGCAGAGTCTGCCACTTGAGTTTATTAAACATCTCCGTAACGCTATCACGGTTACCAAATAACCCTGTGACGAAACGCGCCGCTGTTGTTGCTCCATGCTTTTGCAGTGTTTGTTTCTTGTAATTTGGATGGTTCATGGCTAGTGCTATTGCCTTTACTTTTACTTAAAGGGGTATAGCGCCATAGTTCAGTCACTGAATAATCGGTCCGTAATACTTTTCAGGAACAGATGAAGCACAGATTGCCTGTGACATGCACATTTCCAAAGTGTTATAACGATTTTGTGATTCACTAGTCGCGATATATTCCACTGAATCAACTTCTGATTCGCCTTCATGGTATAGTTCTTTAGTATCAACAAAAGTCATTTCGTTTGTCAGCTCCAAAAATCACTCAACGATAGCTGCTCCTATCAATCTGGAACACCAAGAAACATAACTGCCTGCTTCCAATAGTGCATTGATAATAAAGTGTTGCAACACTTTTACAAACCAAAACACAGCATCAGTAACTTCCCTCTTGCCATCATCTATAACAGGCTCCTAACTACACATTTCAGCACTGGTCCTCCATTATTCAGATTATGCAACTGAAAGATATGACACAACATACTATAACTAGTTGCTATGGCATAAACAGAAAAAATAATTACCACAAACTACATACAGTGCAAGTCATATGTTACTGGCAGAAGATCACTGTATTCTTTCACAAAACATATTTTATTTGGTGGATTAACGATGAAAAATCATTACATGTATCCTCGAGGTTTGCTGCATCCTAATGACAGAAAACAACTCTTTCTGACTGACTGCTGTAAGGTTCACTCCTATATGACGAACAGGCAACTGGGACATCATAACTCTCCCAGTGCACATTTCATCCCATGCCTCACTGTAAATAAGCATCATGACGTTGGCTATCTATGTTCCCTCATGAGAAATTCACAGCACTCTTACTCAGAGTTGTTTACATGTGACAAGGCATAAAAGCTTAATTCCTTACTAATTCACATCATTTTGGAAATTAGCTTGCCTACCTTATTACTATTATTATTCCATATTGAGTTGTGTATCTTATTAACCCTCCTATCTCTACACATTCTGATACAAAAAACTACAATTTAAAAAATGAAAACCACACAGTTTCCTCGAGATTCGAACCTTGAGTTCTCCACTTCCCAGCCAGTTACCTTGGCCATTGCACTGTTGGCACTCTTTTTTTCTGATCTCATTTTGTTCATTAATATTTGTTGCATTTGTCTGGGGTGGACATCCCATGACACCTGGTCAAGTTCATTGTTGATCTGTTCACTCATTTTGTTTATTACAGAGGGCAGTTAACTCTCTGACCAAACACGCTGAGCTATCACACCAGCATGCTCTTGGTGAAAAGCGTTTCACATGTGGCTACACTTGTGGCAGTTGTAAAATTTCTTTCCTCAATTTCTGGAAAAGTATGCATTGTTGGACCTCATACCTGATGGCAAAAACTGTTATATTTACAATTATCTATTGATAATTTTGAGTCGATTGCTCATCATAACCTTTAGTGGTGATTTTCTCAAAAACAGGAGGGTGTTGAGCCAAAATATCTTAGAGTCTTTCATTTTAGGTTGTACACAAGTGACCTGCCAAATTTGAGCCGGATTGTTTGGCCATGTCTGAGGCCTTCCCCTTGTCAGTCCACATCATTACAATTAATTGCACAAATGATCCATTGGACATGAAACTAACTAATAAACTCAAGTTCTTATGTCTTACTTGGAGATCTTCTGATAGTTATGGAGAGGTGTAAGATTTTCTGGTTATTCTTGACATTCTTCCCAGCCAAGTTCCATTCTCAGTAGTTCTAATTAAGAGTCAGCAGCCTGACGGTATGTAAGTTTTGCTATCTTTTGGTATATGCCCACCTTACTTTCTATCTTTAGACACAGTTTTATCAATAGATGTATTATTTATTTTTGATTTGCTGGGAGCTTCATGATTTGCTTGCACTTTGTTACCAGACTATTTTCTCTGTTTCCATACAAGGGGAACTGAGTACTTCAGTGAGTGTACATTCATAGGTGCACTAGCAAGAACAAGTGTTGGTACTGATTTCAGGAGAGTCTATCTGTAACTGCATATGAGATTCATCTCATTGTTTGTGTTTCTTGTATTTTTCATTCATCAAGATTAACAGAACTTTCTCTGCACACACAGTGTGATTCCCCAAACAGTTTACACAGACACTTGGTGACATATAAGGGTGTGCTGAATATTAATGCCCCCTAATTTTTTACTCTGTTGCCAATATTGGTTTTATATTACTTGGTTGACGTTCCCACTTCACCATCGCTAGTTGCAATCCTCTGCTGCTAGAGGGCACTTAATTGTAACATGTAATATGGCAGTGTGTAAAATAAATGTACTGTTATGTGGGAAGCAGACCCTCAGAAAACTGAAAGCTGGAATTTGCAGAACTGAACCACATATGAGCACTGCGACATCTGCAACAATCTGAGATCTTGCGTTCACTCAGCCATCCTCCAAAGAGTACCAACTCGGACCCATCTGATTTTTATGTTTCCAAAAATGAAGGAACATCTTCAAGGGTTCTCTTTGATAGTAATTAAGCAGTGCAAGATGAGATGAGTTTGTGGCTCCATCAACAAAGTCAAACATTCTTCAGTGATGGTATCAAGAAACTGGTCTCTTGTTGGGAGATATGTGCTCATCACCAGAGTGACTAGGTGAAAAATAAATATATAGCATGATGAATACAGATGTAGAATATTAATAAAGTTTGTTTTACTTGAAAATCTTTTAAACAGTTTTCACATAACAAATTTAGAGGCATTAGTTTTCAGTGTGCCCTCATACAATGTATGCTTTTTTTCTGGGTAGCATGAGCACTGTTGCTTCAGATTTCCTGGCTGTAGTAAGAAAGTCTCCTACTGCTGAGTTGCAGTTCAATGTGTTAGTGATGTACGGTCGTATTCTGATTTAATGTAATCCAGTAGCACAAGGGATGTAATTTAGGGGTGGCAAAAACCGACTGGTTAACCTGTTAAGTGGGTAGTTTGCGCGCGCGCGCCTCTTCCACAGTGGGTAATATATACACCAGCGTGCCCATTCACGGTGGTTCTGTGCACTGTTCTCACGTTTTCCTTCATGTTTTCATTGTTGAATTTAAATTGATATTGGGTGGAAATGAATAAAATATATTGCAGAAGTTAACAAAACTGTATTTTCACAATATTACATATCATTTTCAGCGTGAAACATTTTAAAACAAGGTGCTGCACACAAGGAAACTTTGCATTCTGCGCACCAGTATGAAGTCTCTTTGCGAAGGCCGTTTCTCGTACACACCACACACCTCCTTGTTGGTCTTTTCTTCATTGTGGGTGGCAGAAGGTCTGGAAAATGCCTGGCTGGCTGTAAGGCGTGTTGCTTTTGGTGTTTGAGGTGGGTGTCCTACTGATGTCCCTTGATGTGGTGAAGATATGGTCAACTGTTCACCAAGACTAATCAGGAAGCTCATTCTACTTTGTTTGCCACCATGCTTCTTGTACAGAATGTATGCATTGTAGCATGCAGTGTCCAACAAGTGGTGGAAAAGCTTCTGATAGTATTTTTTTCAGCCTGCTTCTGGTCATCTGGTAGCTTTGTAACTGAGAATTGCACCTATCCATGCCCCCCATATTCTTGTTGTAGTCAACGACAACTTGTGGCTTTTGAATGATTCCCTTCTTCGAGTTTACATTTACAAATGTATCGTCATGGAAGGTGCTGACCATAACAATGTCTCTTTTGTCTTTCCATTTCATTACCGTCTGCTTGCCTTTGTACCCTGTTATGTACTACCTTTCCTTCAGTTTCTCCTTTTTTACGAAGTCAGGGAACCCCTTCCTGTCTTGCCGCATTGTGCCAACAACATCGGTGTTATTGCTGGTTAGATTGTCCACCGAATCTGTACTGGTGTACCAGTTGTCAAGATAAATACTGTGGCCTTTCCCGAGTAGATCATGTGCAAGCTCCAAAACAATTCGAGAGGTTATTTTTTCGACTGGATAGTGGCTACCATAATTAGTGTCCTTTCCAGTGTAAACAATAAAGTCCCATACATACCCGGAACTGCTTTCACAGAGTTCATACAATTTTATGCCAAATCTGCTATGCTTTGATGGAATATATTGCTTCCATCCAAGCCATCCTTTCCAGAGCAACAACGATTCATCAATGGTGATGTTCCTTCCTGGCATGTACACTGATCTGAATTTACGCCACAGATGCTCCATAATGGGGTGAATTTTGAATAGTTTTCTTCTGATAGTGCCTAGTGAATCATATGAGGTATTGTCAGCAAAATGGAGGAATTTCAATAGAAGATGAAACCGCTTTTCACTCATCACCTTCCTGAAGAAAGGTGTGTCAACTGATTCCCTCTTTGAAAAGTACATTTTGTGGTCTGGTTTGTGCAGAATTCCTTGAAGTACCAGCATTCCAATAAGTGTTTTTACCTCGTCGCATGTAGTATTCTGCCAACTGTGAACCCTGGAGCGTGTTGCTAAATTGGGATGAGAAGCTATGAACTGTTCTGCGTATAAGTTTGTCTGTTCATCTATCATTGTGCACAAAGCATCATCCACAAAACACATAGAACAACTCATCACATAGTTTTGTTTTAGAGGCAAAACTGTACCACTATTAGCACTGAACAAATATTGAATATGAACTGAACTAGCACGCACAAATTCACTAGGTACCGTCTGCTGCAGTAGTGTCTAATCGTCAGATGTTTCTGAATCGAAGCCACTTTCACTAGCCTCAACATCTGTATCTTGAAAACTTTCAGAACTGTCATTGAAATTATCATCACTTTCTAAAAGCAGCTTCTCAATCTCCAAATCTGATAAACGACTTCTTTTCGCCATTGCAAAAGATCATTCACTAACGCTGCGGTAAACACATACGACAAAGGCACGCTTTTGCAGCTGCTTCACAGGACGCATTTTCTCAATGCGTGCTCAGGTGGACAATGTTATAACTAGCCTAGAACATGCTGTGTTGCGTGACAAGAGCTTCCATCTAGTGGACGAAGCTCAACTAATACCACAGTGTCAATGGCAGACCGATAACTCATAATTCCCACTAGCTACTAGCCACAGAACGCAGTGGACAGATATATCCATTGAACCCACTGTGCAATAGCAGAGCATGGACGGATATATCCATCATGCCCACTTAAAAGGTTAAAATTGACATATGTATTTTAGTTCCGAATAACCAGAATTTTTAGTGTTTGTTTGGTCTCAGTTATAACAGGTGTTTTTTTAATTTTTTACTAATAATCAAGAAAAGAAACCAATATATCAATTAGCCAATTAGCTTGGTTTTAAATAAGCCTTTTTTTAAAAATAAGTAATTTTTATATGTAAAATTTGCCTTATTTTGAAGCATTGTGTTATTACATAAATGAGAAAAGCAATCAGTGCTATTTTAATGACAATGCCAACAGAAATGAGCAACAAGCACATGCATAAGGATTGGTTGAGCATTGCTGAGACAATAATGTCCCTGTTGTGTGTGTCATGGCTTAAGATACACATGTACATGCAGTGTGTAAGACTTGTTCCCATCTGGTCTATATGGTAGTTTCTTACTGTTGTCAGCTGACATCTATTTTATTGCAGAATGGCACTAACCGTAGTCTGGAAATAATTTTTTGAAGTCACATAACAATGAAGTACAATGTGCTTTAAAAGTTTAACTATTTGGCTGCCATTTCTGTGAAATAGTAAAAGAGGAATGTGATTATGGTAGTAGTAACAAATTAAAAACCTAACTGTTCATTCATAATACACAATAAAAATTGAAAATAGCTGATCTGCTGCCAGTGTCTACATAATATGCCTTTATCTGCTTGCAGCCCTTGACAATGGAAACAGACTTCTTCAACCTCAGTTTTCACACTTTAGCATTGACTATTCTAAATGACCAAATACTGATGTGATCCCTGATTACAACATGATTTTTGAGCAGTTTCAAAATATTAGAATCAGTACAACAGTACTGGTAATTTTTTCTAGCATTCAACAACTTACCACATTTTGAGAATAGCAGCGAATAGCGGATGGATGAAGTTTTCTTTAAATTGCCTATTCACTTTGATGTTTTGATTTTATGTGCCTTGAAACTGAGAGAGTCAAAACATTTCAGTATTTGTTCCATTTCCACATTTATTACAGGAAATAATAGGGATGACTATTGTTTATTTCAGAAACTGGTTATTTTGAGCAGTTTTAAAAATTAGGTTAAACTGATTTGGAAAAGGGTCTATATAACTGAAAATGGTTGTTTCAGTCATAATCGCCATCCTTAATGTAAATGCCGAAATAAACTGAAAGACCCAGAGGTTGTAGAGACCTTCAGGGAGAGCATTAGTGAATGATTGACGAGAATGGGGGAAAGAAATACAGTAGAACAAGAATGGGTAGCTTTGACGGATGAAATGTTGAAGGTAGCAGAAGATCAAGTAGGTAAAAAGAACAGGGCTAATAGAAATCCTTGGGTAACAGAAGAAATATTGAATTTAATTGATTAAAGGAGAAAATATAAAAATGCAGTAAATGAAGCAGGCAAAAAGGAATACAAATGTCTTAAAAATGATATCAACAGGAAGTGCAAAATGGCTAAGCAGGAATGGCTAGAGTACAAATATAAGGATGTAGAGGCATATATCACTAGGGGTAAGACAGATATTGCCTACAGGAAAATTAAAGAGACCACTGGAGAAAAGGGTACTACTTGTATGAATATCAAGAGCTCAGATGGAAAACCAGTTCTAAGCAAAGACGGGAAAGCAGATAGGTGGAAGGAGTATATAGATGGTCTGTACAAGGCAATGTACTTCAGGGCAATATTATGGAAATGGAAGAGGACATAAGTGAAGATGAAATGGGAGATATGATAATGCGTGAAGAATTTGACAGAGCACTGGAAGACCTAAGTCGAAACAAGGCCCCGGGAGTAGACAACATTCCATTAGAACTACTGATAGCCTTGGAAGAGCCAGTCCTGGCAAAACTCTACCATCTGGTGAGCAAGATGTATGAGACAGGCAATATACCCTCAGACTTCAAGAAGAATATAATAATTCCAATCCCAAAGAAAGCAGCTGTTGACAGATATGAAAATTACCAAACCAACAGTTTAATAAGTCACAGCTGCAAAATACTAACACAAATTCTTTACAGATGAATGGAAAAACCGGTAGAAGATGACCTTAGGGAAGATCAGTTTGGATTCCGTAGAAATGTTGGAACATGTGAGGCAAAACTGACCCTGTGACTTATCTTAGAAGATAAATTAAGGAAAGGCAAACCTACATTTCTAGCATTTGTAGACTTAGAGAAAGCTTTTGCCAATGTTGACTGGAATACTCTCTTTCAAATTCTGAAAGTGGCAGGGGTAAAATACAGGGAGCGAAAGGCTATTTACAGTTTGTGCAGAAACCAGATGGCAGTTATAAGAGTGGAGGGGCAAGAAAGGGAAGCATTGGTTGGGAAGGGAGTGAGACTGGGTTGTAGCCTATCCCCAATGTTATTCAATCTGTGTATTGAACAAGCAGTAACGGAAACAAAAGAAAAATTCAGAGTAGGAATTAAAATCCATGGAGAATAAATAAAAACTTTGTGGTTTGCCGATGATGTTGTAATTCTGTCAGAGACAGCAAAGGACCTATAAGAGCAGTTTAATGAAATGGACAGTGTCTTGAAAGTGGAGTATAAGATGAAGTCAATGAAAGCAAGATGAGTATAATGGAATGTAGTTGAGTTAAATTGGGTGATGCTGAGGGAATTAGATTAGGAAATGCGGGTGATGCTGAGGGAATTAGATTAGGAAATGAGACACTGAAAGTAGTTGATGAGTTTTGCTATTTGGGGAGCAAAATAACTGATGAGTGTCGAAGTAGAGAGGATATAAAATGTAGACTGTCAATGGCAAGGAAAGCGTTTCTGAAGAATAGAAAATTGTTAACATCGAGTATAGATTTAAGTGTCAGGAAGTCGTTTCTGAAAGTATTTGTAGTAGCCATGTATGGAAGTGAAACATGGACAATAAACAGTTTGGACAAGAAGAGAACAGAAGCACATGTGGTGCTACAGAACAATGCTGAAGATTAGATGAGTAGATCACATAGCTAATGAGGAGGTACTGAATAGAATTGGAGGGAAGAGAATTTTGTGGCGGAACTTAGAAGAAGGCATTGATTGGTAGGACATGTTCTGAGGCATCAAGGAATCACCAATTTAGTATTAGAAGGCAGGGAAATTATTCGCAAAGGAGAATTGTACAAACCTACATCCTTCTGAATCTGCTTACTGTATTCATTTCTTGGTCTCTGTCTACAATTTTTACCCTCTATGGCTGTAGATACTATGATAATGAACACTGAAGTAGGCAGTGAAAAGGAATGGACATCTCTGGAATGGGCAATCACAAAAGTTGGACACACAATATTTAGGTACAAAGAAGGTAACTGCAAAGAAACCTTAAGTTACAGAAGAAATATTTCAATTGATTAATGGAAGAAGTAAGGACAGAAATCATCAGGAAAAGATAGCAACCTCTTGTTTCACCAAGTCAAAAATTATGATTTAGTAAAATTATGTTAATTAGCAAATGTCACAAATATTTTCTTTGATTTTGTTTGCAGTGTATTTTGTCACACCTCAGCAGCAAATAATGGGAAATGATTAGACTTCCCATGAGTTATAAATTGATGTTATTGACAACTACTCCATTTTACTTCTACGCATAGTCCATTCCATCTTGATTTCATTGTTGGCACAAAAAGTCTGAGATGTGTGATGTTCCTGCTTGCAATACTGTTTCCTGGTTTTAGTACTCATTGTGTATATCTTATGAGGCCTTAATAACATTCCTTCAGAGTTTCTAAAACTACTAGGAGAAGTGGGAAACAAATCACTATTCAGTTTGGTTTGTAGAATCTTTGCATCGGGGCAAATAGCATCAGGCTTTCAGAAAAATAGCCTCTAGACAATACCTGTGATAGTAAGGGCAAATAAGTGTGAGAAGTATTGCACAATCGGCTTAATAGCTCATATGTCCAAGTTACTGCCAAGATAATACCCAGAAAAAAGGAAAAAAAACTTCATATCATATAGATGATGGTTAGCTTGACTTTAGGATAGGTAAAGGCACCAGAGAGGCAGACATGACATTGCATGATAATAACAGCAAGACTCAAGAAAACTCAAAATATGTTCATAGAATTTTTGACCTAGAAAAAGTATTTAACAATGTAAAATGGTGCAAGATGTTTGAAATTCTCAGGAAAATATGTATAAGCTGCAAGGAAGGCTAAGTAATAAACAATACATACAAGAACCAAGAGGGAAAAACAAAAATGGAAGGACAAGAATGGAGTGCTTTAATTATGAAAGGGATAACATAGGGATGTTGTCTTGGAATGGGATTAAAATTAATTCTGAAGGGACATCACTGATAAAATTTGCTAATGAAATTTTGATCCTCAGTGAAATTGAGGAAGAATTATAGAACATCTTGCATGGAATGAACAACCTAATTGCAAACACTATGGACTGAGTGTAAACATGTTTATTTGGTCTGTCAAATCCTACATGTACAAGATATACAAGGATATTGGATGAACTTAAATTTTTAGAACAAAATTCAATTTACCATATGAGAGACAAATTTCAAATTATAAATTGTACACCAATGCTAAACAGATTAGTTTATGTGAGATGTATTGTTGATCTTGTGTTCTTTAGTCCAAAGACTGGTTTGATACAGCTGTCCAGGTTATTTTATCCTGTGTGAGCCTCTTTATCTCCAAATAACTACTGCAACCTACATCTTTCAGAATCTGCTTACTGTATTCATCTCTTGGTCTCCCTCTACGATTTTTACACATCCACATCCCTCCAGAACTAAACTGGTGATCCCTTGATTACCCTTCTTTTGGGCATCTTGTGTCCTAAATTTCTTGTCTCTACAATTCCATCCAATTCTATTCAGTACATCGTCATTAGTTATGTGAGTGATGTATCTAATCTTCAGCATTCTTCTGTAGCACCACATTTTGAAAGTTTCTGTTCTCTTATCTAAATTGTTTATCATCCATGTTCCACTTCCATACATGGCTAGACTCCAGAAAAATATCTTCAGAAGAGACATCCAAACACTTACATCTATATGATGTTAGCAAATTTCTCTTCTTCAGAAATGCTTTTCTTGCCATTACCAGTCTGCATTTTATATCATCCCTACTTCGGCCATCATCAGTTACTTTGCTACCCAAATAGCAAAGCTCATCAACTAATTTAAATGCCTCATTTCCTAAACTCATTTCCTGAGCATCACATGATTTAATTATAATTAGATTACATTCATTTATCCTCATTTTGCTTTTGTTGATGTTCATCTTATATCCTCCTTTCAAGACACAGTCCATTCTATTCAACTGCTCTTCCAGGTCCATTGCTGTCTCTGACAGAATTACAATGTCTTCAGCAAATGTCAAAGTTTTTATTTCTTCTCCGTGGGTTTTAATTCCTACTCCAATTTTTTCTTTGGCTTCCTTTACTGCATGTGCAATGCACACATTGAATAACATCAGAGATAGGCTACAACCCTTTCCCACTCCATTTTCAACCACTGCTTCCCTTTCATGCTTCTCGACTCTTATAACTGCTGTCTGGTTTCTGTACAAGTTGTAAATGTCCTGTTGCTCACTGTATATTACCCCTGCTACCTTCAGAATTTCAAAGAGAATATTCCAGTTAACAATGTCAAAAGCTTTCTCTGAGTCTATAAATATAGGTTTTGCTTTCCTTAATCTGTCTGCTGAGATAAGTTGTAGAGTCAATATTGTCTCATGTATTCCTACATTTCTCCAGAATCAAAACTGATCTTCCCTAAGGTGGGTTCCACCAGTTTTCCATTCTTCTGTAAAGAAGATTTATGTTAAAATTTTGCAACCATGACTTATTTGCAGATTTCTTGACCTACGCTATGGGATGGGAAGTTGTAGGACACCCCTCAATAGATCAGGGGTGCACTACACACAGGAAGCAGCTACATTAGTAGCACAGTACTTGTAGTGTGCACATAGTTTTTTTTAGATTAGGTTACTCTCCCCGGGAAATAAACCATTGGCCTGAAAAATTACCAGTTAATGACACTGATGTGGATGTGAGAACTATAAAAACTGATAGTTTGCCTATACAGGTCATTCCAAAGGATTTAAATATGCTAAATCTCATGTTAGTACATTGTCAAAGCATCTGTAGCAAGATCCCTGAGTTACTTTCCAAAATTAACAGTAGTAATGGCAATATTGTATTAGGTACTGAAAGCTGGTTGAAACCAGACATAAATAGCAGTGAAATTTTGAACTTGGATTGGACAATGTTTAGGAAGGATAAGACTGATGCTAATTGAGGTGGTGTGTTCATTGCAGTTAAAAGCTGTTTAAATGCAGTTGAGATTGATACTTGGACGGACTGTGAAATTGTCTGACAAATCTGTCAATCAGACAAGGAGTGACCATTGTATTAGGATGTTTTTATATACCACCAGCATCTGCAACAAATATTGCAGAATGTCTTGAGTACATAGGAAATAAATATCCAAATTATCCATTTGTTATAGATGGAGACTTTAATCTGGTGTCCATTGACTGGGAAAATTATCACAGGGGGTAGATGCAAAGACTCATGTGAAGTTATTCTAGGAGCACTCTCAACATACAACCTTGAGCAATTGGTTAGAAAACCAACTCTAGATGGCAACATATTAGATATCTTGGTGATGAACAGACCTGGTCATTTTGAGGAAGTTAATCTAGAAGAAGGTATTAGCGACCATAATGTTGCTGTGGCTTCTGTGTCAGTAGAAGTTGGGGGGGGGGGGGGGGGGGGGAAGGTAGAGTTTTCTTGTTTGGGAAAGCAAATAAAAAAAGTGTCATTAATGAATATCTTCATAGTCAGCTCCAAGCATTTATCATAGGACACAAAGATATCGAGCATCTTTGGTCGGAATTTAAAGATATTGTCCACCACGTGCTAGAGAAATACATGTCTATACATGTCTAGCAAAAATATAGGGGAGGGAAAGGATCTACCTTGGTTCAACAAACATATTAGGAAGTTTCTGAGAAAGCAGAGAATTTTGCAGAACCATTTTAAATGTAGTCACTGCCCCACTGGCAAACAGAAATTATGCAAAATGAAAGCAGCTGTCAAAAGGTCAAAGAGAGATTTGAAAGCAATACTTTATCTGCAGATTATAAAAATAACCCAAAAAATTTTGGTTGCACATAAAATCTGTGAACACTACAAATAAATCAGTACCTTCTCTTGCTGACAGTATGGGTAATGTAACAGATGATGATAAACAGAAGACAAAATTCTAAACCTAGCTTTCAAAAACTCATTTACAGTACAGAACTGCAGCACCATTGCCCCTTTCAATTATCAAACAATCACAAGGATGGCTGACATAGTATTTAGTGTATTTGGGATTGTAAAACAGTTAAGATCCTTAGACGCCAGGAAAGCATCTGGCCCAGATGGTATCCCCTTAATATTTTATGTTGACTATGCTACAAGTATAGCACCATTCTCATCCATCATCTATCAGAGATCATTGGAACAGCGGAAAGTTCCATGGGACTGGAAAAAGGCCCAGGTCATAGCAATCTATAAAAAGGGTAGAAAATTGGATGCACATAATTACTGGCCAATTTCACTGACATCAATTTGTTCTAGAATCATGGAACATATTTTGTGTTCAGACATAATGAGCTTTCTAGACTCTGAGAAGCTCATTTGCAGAAACCAGCACTGTTTTAGGAAACAGCG
The DNA here is from genome assembly GCF_023898315.1 of Schistocerca nitens. Taxonomy (NCBI): domain Eukaryota; kingdom Metazoa; phylum Arthropoda; class Insecta; order Orthoptera; family Acrididae; genus Schistocerca; species Schistocerca nitens. Next base: position 527,865,877 of record NC_064617.1, read on the forward strand.
GTCATGTGAGACACAGCTGGCCCTCTTTTTGCATTATATACAACAGGCTTTAGATATGAGCTCCCAGATTGAGGCCATATTCCTTGACTTTTGAAAGGCATTTGACTCAGTTCTGCACTGTCGCTTGCTCCAAAAAGTGTGTGCTTACAGTCTATCCAATGACATATGTGGGTGGATAGAGAGTTTTCTAACAGACAGACAGCATTATGTCATCCTGAATGGGGAGACTTCAACAAAACAAGTGTAATGTCAGGTGTGCCCCAGTGCGGCATAATTGGTCTGCTGCTATTTATAATTTACATATATGATCTGATTGATGGTATTGACAGTGGCATTAGACTGTTTGCCAATGATGCTGTAGCCTACAGGAAATTAGTATCACACAAAAGTTGTGAACAAATCAATGAGGATTTGCAGAAAATAAATGCGTGGTGTAATGGCTGGCAGTTATCTCTCAGTATTGGTAAGTGTAAGCTACTGTGTATAACAAAGCAAAAATCCCCATTAATGCCCAGTCTTTGGAAGCGGTAACATCTGTCAAGTATCTGGGTTTGACTATATGAAATGATCTCAAATGGAATGATCAGATTATTCAAGTAACAGGTAAGGTGAACTCTAGACTGCAATTTATTGGTAGAATCCTGAAGTGATGCAGTCCTTCAACAAAGGAAATTGCTTACTCAATACTTTAGTTCATCCAGTCTTAGAGTATTTTTCATTTGTATGGGACCTGTACCAGTTGGGTCTGACTCAAGAGATTGAGAATGTCCAAAGAAGGGCGGCAAGATTCATGATTGGTACATTTAGCCATCGCGAGAGTTTTACAAATCTCACGGAAAGTTTGGAGGGGGACACATTTGCAGATAGACGATGCGCTAAACAGAAGGGTCTGATCACTAAATTCCAAACTCTGATCTTCGCCAAGGATTTAGAGCATATATTATTACCACCAACTTTCAAATCATGCAATTATCACTATTCAAAGATAATGGAAATTAGAGCTTGTACAGAGTCATTCAGACAATTGTTTTTCCTCATGTGATCTGTGAGGGGAACACAAAGGGGGTAATATGACTTTGGCATGAATAGGGCCCACCACCACACGCCACTCAGTGGCTAGCAGAGCATATATGTAGATGTAGATGTATTAAACTGATGGTTCTGTAATTTTCTCACCTGTCAGCAGCTGCTTTCTTAGATATTGGAATTACTTTGTTCTTCTTCAAATCTGAGGGTATTTTGCTTACCTTAGACATCTTGCACACCAGATGGAAGAGTTTTATCATGGCTGGCTCTCCCAAAGCTGTCAGTAGTTTTGACGGAATATGGTGTACTCCTGATTTATTTATTTTATTTATTTATTTATTTATTTATTTTTCAAATTCTTCTTGCAGTATCATATCTTCCTGTCAATGCTTTCAACCTGGAAATGACCCTCTATGTATTCCTTCCACCTTTCAGCTTTCCCTTCTTTGCTGAGGGATGGTTTACCGCCTGAACTCTTGATACGCATACAGCTACTTCTCGTTTCCACAAAGGCCCCTTTAATTTATCTCTATCCTGTATGTATCTTTCCTCTGGTGAAATATGTTTCTAAATCCTTACATTTGTCCTCTAGCCATTCTTGATTAGCCATTTTGCTCTTCCTCTCAATCTCATTTTTTAAACGTTTGTATTCCTTTCACCAACTTCATCTGCTCTATTTTTATATTTTCTCCTTTATTATTAAATTCAACATCTCTTGTGTTATCTAAGGATTTCTATGAGGCTTTGTCTCATTACCTATTTGATCTGCTGCTGCCTTCACTATTTCATCTCTTAAAGCTACCCATCCATCTTCCACTGTATTCCTTTCGCCTTTTCTAGTCAACCATTGCCCAATGTTTGCTCTGAAATTCTCAACAACATCTGGTTCCTTCAAATGATGCACGTCTTATCTCCTTAATTTTTTACCTTTTCCCAATTTCTTCAGTTCATAACCAATAAATTCTGGTCAGAATCCACTTATGCCCCCTGAAAGGTCTTACAATTTAATACCTGGTTCCTAAATCTCTGTCTAACCATTATATAATCACTCTGAAATCATCTGATGTCTCCAGTTCTCTTCCATGTATACAACGTTCTTTCATGATTCTTAAACCTAGTGGTACAATGATTAAATTATGTACTGCATAAAATTCTGCCAGGTATCTTCCTCTTTCATTCCTTTCCCCCAGTCCATATTCACTTACTATTTGTCCTTCTCTTCCTTTTCCTACAATTGAACTTTGGTACCCCATCACAATTAAATTTTCATCTCCTTTAACTATCTGAATAATTTATTATCTCTTAATCATTTGCCGAGCTAGTTGTCATGCATACTCTTACTACTGTGGTAGGCATGTGCTTCATCTGTACCTCAGCTATGATAATGCATTCACTATGCTGTTCATAGTAGCTTACCCATGTTCCTATTATCTTATTCATTATTAAACTCACTCCTGCAGTATCCCTATTTGACCTGTATTTATAACCCTGTATTCACCTGTGCAGAAGTCCTGCTCTTCCTGCCATCATACTTCAGTAATACCCACAATATTTAAATTCAACCTACCCATTTCCCTTTTTAAATTATCTAACCTACATGTCCAATTAGGGGACCTAACATTCCATGCTCCAGTCTGTAAAAGGCCAGTCTTGTTTCTCCTTATGATGACATCCTCCTGATTAGTCCCCACCTGGAGATCTGAAGTGGATGCTATTTTACCTCTGGAATGTTTCACCCAAGAGGTCATCATCAACATCTAACCATACAGCAGAGCTCCATGTCCTCAGGAAAAATTACAGCTGTAGTTTCCCCTTACTTCTAGCCATTCACAGTACCGGCACAGCAAAGCCATTTTGGTTGATGTTACAAGGCCAGATCAGTCAATCATCCAGACTGTTGCCTCTGCAACTACTGAAAAGGCTGCTGCCCCTCTTCAGGAATCACACTTTTGTCTGACCTCTCCATAGATAGCCCCCTATTGCAGGTGCACCTGTGGTTTAGCTATTTGTATCACTGAAGCACGCAAGCCACCCCAGTGATGAAAAGGTATGAAAAAAACTTTTTGAGTTTCCCATTCATCAAAAAACAAAATTCATTGTATATGTTTATTAGTTTCAGAAATATATGCCAAACTTGATGCTTCTTTCTGGTACATTGTACAGTATTCCATTAAGCTTATACATGTAGGCATACTATAGTACAGTCACGCTGAAGACTAAAAGTTGGAACTTATTTAGGTAGTCATCAACAGAAAAAAAAGAGTGAATGAGTAATATATTTTCTGCTCTATTCTAAATGCATTTCTATTTCTCTATAGCTGATAGAGGCAACTTATTGTAAAGCACATTGCCAGTATTTCTTAACTAAGTAAACTATTCGTCAGTCATTGGGTATTGAGGTGGATGTCCGCACTGGAATAAGTATTATGATTGTGAATAGATTTATTGGTCTCAAACAAATGCAAATTTCTTATCAACAAAAGACACAGTTTCGAAAATATAAATGCCAGGAACAGGTAGTATTTTCAGTTCCCTGAAAATAGGTCTGCAGAGACACCTGCTTCATTATCTTTAAGAGCCTTTATTGCATCACAAAAATTTTACCGAACACTGACCACCAAAATTAGAGTCCATAAGAGAGCATTGCATGTACTAAAGTAAAATAAACTGATTTTAGAGTTGAGATATCACAGGACTGACTAAGAATTCCAAAAAGCACAGAACAGACTGCTCTGTTTCTTCAGCAGATTTTCTCTGTAAATATTCCACTGTAAGTTATTGTTTGTCAACACCCCAAGCAATTTAATCTCATTGGCTTGCAGTATTGTTCCATCATTAATTTGTGTGGGCTTAATGTAGATAGGGCAACTTTTGGAGGCACTGAAAAGAATATGAGCAGTTTTGTTTTTGTCAGATAATAGATCATTTTTGTGTATCCAGAAAAGTATCTTGTTGATAAAGTCTGTTATTACATCCTTAATAACCACAAGAAACGGATTTTGGAAAAACAAACCTGCAAACAATAGAGGAGAGGCATTAGGCAGATTCAGACGCTGGTCCTTGATAAATAATAGTTGAGGTAAGGTCCCTAGAACTGAACTTTAGAGGTGAGGCATTAAGCAGATTCAGATTGGTCATTGATAAATAGGAGGGAAAGTAAGGTCCCTAGAACTGAACCTTCAGGGACACCATGACTGATCACTGTTTCACTGGATCGAATTTTAATGCCATCTTTGTTTGAAAATTCAACAACATACTCCTGCTGGTGAGGTATGATTGAAATCACATATTGTAAGAACCTCTGCTATGAAGTAACTGTAGTTTTTCAAGTAGCAGAGTATGACTGACCAAGTCAAGGCTTTAGTCAAGTCTAATTAAACAATGGAAAATCCAGGATGGAATGTAACAATATTATGAAATGGGTGGAGATATTGAGTCACAGATAGGCGCAACAAAAAGACTGTCTCACCAGGCAAATGCAACTCACACACAGACACACACACGACCACAGTCAGGTCTGTGAGAAGACCAGAGGCAGAATGTTCATCATTAAATGTACTCAGAGCCTGATCATTAAAAGAAAATAAAACTCCATTAATGGATCTGCTTTTAAGGAAACCAGACTGATATTTTGTGAGTAGGCAACATTTATCAAGGAGTGAAATTACAAGGCAATACATTAACTTTCCTATAATCTTCAGTATGGCAGAAAGAATGGAAATTGATTGATATTTGTTGACATTGTTTGTATCTCCTTTTTTTAGCAGAAAGATAACTTTAGTAATTTTAAAAAATCTGGAAAAAAGCCAATAATTAGTAAACTGTTTATTACATCACAAAGTGGAATAATGATTTCTAGTGCAATATTTTTAATGAAAAATCAGGTATCCCACCAATAACAGATGAATATGAGTTGCTACTTTTTCTGACAATTTTTAGCACTTCTTGAGTTACCGGCATTAGAAACAATGATGTGCCTAATTTGAGAAATTCAATGAGAAAATACAGTGTGAAGTAAGCTAGGATGGAAGATTACAAGCAATACCTGAAAAATGCTTGTTAAAAGCTTCACTTATCTATGGGCACCTGATATTTCAGCTTCATTATGAATTAGATGATCTGGACCTTCCTTAAAACCTCCAGTTCCAAGGGTACCTCTAACAACATCCCGAATTGCCTTCCTTCTATTGTCAGTTTTTTTTTATAATTATTATTTGTGAATTTCTTAGCCTTACTTATAACATGCCCAAGTATTTTTTTAGTATTTTAAAAAATATATGAAAATTGGCGCCATTGCCTGCTATACTTTCAGCATATATTTTCTTGTTGTAGCACAGAAGGTGATTATTCTCTTTGTTGTCCACCCCTCGTACTGGTTAATTTGCATTATGAGGTACTAGTCTTCTAAAGGAGAAGGCAACATTAAAATAATGGGCTGAAGTGTCAAGAAATATTTTTGCTTTCTCATTAATTTCACCCTCACTGAACACATCCTCCCAAGATTCATGGTACAACATAAATTTAAGCAATTCTAAATTTCTGGGATCTTTAAGTATGAAGAAAGACAAAAGTAATTAGGAATAGCAGATATGAGATTAGATATAGACTTAATGTTAAAATTAGACACTACAAAATAAATGAAGTGAAAGATTTTTGCAACCTTGGAAGCAAAATATAATGTCAGCTGAAGCAAGGAGGACATAAAAAGCAGATTAGCACAGGCGAAGAGGACATACCTAGTTAAAAGAAATCTCTTAGTCTCAAACATCAGCCTTAATTTGAGGCAGAGACGTCTAAGGATGTCCAGTTGGAGCACAGAATCACATGGAAATTAATCATTGACTGTGAATATCCATAAAATGAGAGAACCAAAGCATTTAAGAAGTGGTGCAAAAGATGTTTGCTGAAAATTAGGTGGACTGATAAGATAAGAATGAGGAGGTTCTCTACAGAATTGCTGAAGAGGGAAACATGTGAAAACACTTACAAGAAGGACAGGCTGGTAAGACATGTGTTAAGACACCAACAAATAATTTCCATGGTATTTCAAGTAAATTTTGAGGTTAAAAATTATAGAGGAAGACAGAGATTGGAATACATCAAAGAAATAACTGAGCACATTGGGTTTAAGTGCTACTTTGAGTTGTAAAGGTTGACACAGGAGAGCAATTCATGGTGGGCCACATCAAATCAATCAGAAAACTGATAATCGCCCCCTCCCCCCCCTCCCCCTCCAAAAAAAGAAGTTTCTGGAGTCCTAATATTTTCACTCTGGCTGCATGAAAATTTGGATTATGTTGAGATCTGGTCTGTTGTTCGCATAGTAGAAATAAGTCAATAATGACAGTCATATTAAAAAAGTCTCTAACTTTTCAACCTGCTATCTAAACAAAGATATGGAAGTCATGAAAGTAGCGCAAAACTTCTTTTTAATGCAATACTACTTTTCAGATCTGGAGAATAACTGTTAAAAATGGAAAAGGAAAGTATCTGGTGGGGTTTTTGCATTCAGTTTGGCACTTTTTCCCCAAAATTCTGTAAACATAATGAAAGAATCAGCCCTATCATCTCAACTAGTTTCATCCTCTGTTCATGTGTTACAAAAAATGTTTTTCAGACTTGGTATGTATACTGACAGTGCTTGTCTCCTATTATCAGGTTCCTTTGATGGAATTTCAGTGCACAGACTGAAAATTGGGACAAAGAGAGAGATTGAGAGGGGGGAGGGGGGGAGGAGGGAACAGGACAGAATGCACTTGAAGACATCATTGTCTGAAAACAGTAGCTTCAAGGGTTGGCAGTTTGATGCAGTCATAGGGAAAACTTGGTGTCAACCAAAATGCTACCACCTAAAATGCTAATTGCTAGTCTTCTAATGCACATCGTAATTTTTATCACTGGCTCTGCTGGTAGATTATGTACATGTCTAAGTGAATTTGGAGTGGGGAAGGGGCAGAAACTTTATCTGCCCCTGCCCCCCCCCCCTACCCCCACCCTTGACATTGAGCACCGCAAGTAGGTATATTTCAGGATAGAAAACCACGTGAAAAGGAATTTTGTCAAAGAAAACTTCTTCACTTTTAGTAATAATCTAAATGAGACAGAATGGGCAGCATATCAAGTGACGCAAATTTTGACAAATTCCTGAACTGTTGTCTAGATGTCTTCAATGAAACATTTCCTTATACAATCTGGAACAATAAAGTGACAGATAAATTATAGTGTAGTGGCAGCCGCCAAGCCGAGAGGACACTCAACAGAGTGGCAGCAGCAGCACTTGTGTGATAAACTGTAAATTAATTTAGTCTTTATTTTTTGTTCACGTGCTTCTGCAAAGAAGTGAACTGTACATATGTATTTTACTGTGTACACTAGTGGTTAGAAAATTAATAATTGTTTTGCATAAGTATTGTGAATATCCTTGTGTAGGGCGGCTTCCTAGTGTAAATTTTCCATGTAGAGACATTTATTTCTGTTTAATATCTTGCGGCCTCAGAGTTCAGTGAGAAATCAGTACACTAGCTTTTAGTTACTTTATCTTCCTTTGGTATATTTTCAAACTCAGTTACGCCATTTGAGACCTCATATCTATTTTATACATAGTACAATGTGGCTAGGGACTGTGCTTGTTGTGAGCGGACACAAGGAGAGTTGGCTGCTGTCCGTAAACTGCTGGAAGCTGTGTTGGCTACCATCGACAAGCTTCTAGCTAATGCTTAAAGTTGCAGTGACATTGGGGTACCAATGATGAGACCTGTGACACTTTTGGTGTCACTGGAATCCCCTGGTGGCCCAGACATCACTGTGGCTTCTGATACACAATATCTGACCGGTCCATCCTCACTCCAGAGTGGATGGCAAACAGTGGTGGGTTTGCGTGTCACTGGGCAACAGGTATGAAGTGCTTCCCAGTGTTGATGATAACTCTGAGTCATCACTGGATACCTCTCCTGTTGGGCCAGTGGTCGATTTTCCTGCTCAGTCCAGACAAGTACAGAGGGTAGGTATGCTAGTCATAGGGAGCTCCAATGTTAGTCGGGTGATGGAGCCCCTCAGAGAGATAGCAGGCAAGGTGAGAAAGAATTCCAGTGTGCATTTGGTATGTTTGCTGGAAGGTCTCATCCATGATGTGGGGGAAGCCCTGCCAGTAGCTATAGAGCACACTGGATGCAACTGGCTCAATTTAGTGGCACATGTCAGCATGAATGACACCTGCCGCTTGGGTTCTGAGGCCATCCTCAGCTCCTTTCAGTTGCTAGCTGATTTGGGTAAGGCAGCTAGCAATGCACACAGGGTGCAGGCTAAGCTGTCTATTTGTAGCATCCTAGCCAGGTTTGATCATGGTCCTCTGATTTGTAGCAGAGTGGAAGGTCTAAACCAGAGGCTCAGATGGCTCTGCGATGGTGTCAGATGTGAATTCTTGACTTCCGTTATTGGGTGCAGAACTGTAGGGTTCCCTTGATAGGTCAGGCACACACTACATGCAAGAAGTGGTTACTAGGGTAGCGGAGTACGTGTGGCATGCACATGGGGATTTTTTTTGGGTTCGAGAACCCCTCCCTTGGGAGCAAACATGATTTGCCTGTTAAATCAGCTACAGCAAACTCAGAGAATCTTGGTCCTCGCAGACCAGAAATAGAAAAGATTAATACAATTTTAGTAAACTGCATGAGCACCCAAGGAAAGGTCCAGAATTAGTATTGCTTATTGAAGGTTATAATGCACAGATAGTATTGGGAACAGAAAGCTGGTTGAATCCAGACATCAATGACAACAAAATCCTAAGTTCAGACTGGAATGTTTATCTTAAGGATAGGTTAGTCGCCAATGGTGGTGGGGTGTTTATTACAGTAAAAAATTTGATAAAATCTAGCGAGATTATCACGGATTCCGAATGTGAATTAATCTGGGAGAAATTGAGTATCAAAGAACGGTCAAAAATGGTGATTGGATGCTTTTATATACTACCTGGGTCAAGATCTGTAGTTGTAGAGTGCTTCTGACAGGGCTTGCAGAATATCATTAGTAATTTTCCTGATCATAGAGGGTGACTTCAACTTGCCAGGTATAGAGTATGCCACCAAAACTGGTGTCAGAGACAGGGAATTGTGTGGCATTGTTCTGGATGTCTTGTCCGAAAATTACCTTGACCAGATAGTTAGAGAACCAACTCATGAGGATAATGTCTTAGACCTCCTGGCAACAAACAGACAAGCACTTATCGAATCAGTTAACCTAGAGGAAGGTATCAGTGATCATAAGGCTGTGACAGCATCTATGACGACGAGTCCTACAAGGAATGTTCAGAAAGGTAGGAAGGTATATTTGCTCAGCAAGGATGACAGGATAGAAATTACAGAATATCTCAGTAGTCAGCATCAAATATTCGGTGACGAGAATGAAAATGTGGAGAACAAATGGAAAAAATTCAAATGCATCATTCAATATGCCCTAGACAAGTATGTTCTGAGTAAGGTTTTAAGGGATGGTAAAGATCCACCATGGTTTAATAGCCATGTTAGAAAAGTGCTATGTAAACAAAGAGCACTTCATCTCAGATTCAAGAGACTTAAAAACCTAGCTGACAAACAAAAGCTGAACGAAGCGAAAATGAGTGTAAAGAGAGCAATGAGAGACGCATTCTATGATTTCAAAAGTAAAAGATTGTCAACTGACATGAGTAAAAACCTTAAGAGATTTTGGTTATATGTAAAATCAGTAAGTGGGTCAAAATAATCTATTCATTCTCTCAGCAACCACACTGGCTCCGAAACGGAAGATGCCAGGGACAAGGCCAAAATACTGAATTTGGTCTTCTGAAGTTGTTTCACTGTTGACAAGCAAAAATGAGTGTAAGAAGAGCAATGAGAAAAGTGTTCAGTGAGTTCAAAAGTAAGACATTGTCAACTGACCTGAGTATAAACCCTAAGAGATTTCGGTTATATGTAAAATCAGTAATTGGGTCAAAATCATCTATTCATTCTCTCAGCAACCACACTGGCACTGAAATGGAAGATGACAGAGAAAAGGCCAAAATACTGAATTCGGTCTTTCGAAGTTGTTTCACTGTGAAAGATCATAACACTATCCGTCCTTTCAATGTCAAAATGGCAGATATTGAGATAAAAAATTGCAAAATTGAAAAGCAGCTACAATCGCTTAGTAGTGGAAGGTCTTCAGGACCAGATGAGACACCTATAAGATTTTATAAGGATTATGCAAAAGAACTTGCTCCCCTTCTAGCAGTAATTTATTGTAGATTGCTTCAGCAACTAAAGGTACCTAATGACTGGAAAAAAACACAGGTCATTCCCATTTTTATGAAAGACCATAAGACAGATCCACAGAATTATAGCACTATATTTATGACATCAATCTGTTGTAGAATTATGGAACAAGCTTTATGCTCAAGAATTATGACATTCTTGGAAAATGAACAGCTCCTCTATAAAAATCAACATGGATTCTGCAAACAGAGATCCTGCGAAACTCAGCTTACTCTGTTCCTCCATGAGATCCACACCGCAGTGGACAATAGTGCTCAGACTGATGCCATGTTCCTTGATTTCAGTAAGGCATTTGACACCATCCTGCATTGCCATTTAATGAAACAAATATGAGCTTATGGAGTACTGGAACAGATCCGTGATTGGATTCAAGACTTTCTTGCAGATAGAACTCAACACGTCACTCTTAACGGAACTAAATTGACAGATGTGAATGTAATATCCAGAGTACCACAGGGAAGTGAGATAGGATTGTTGCTGTTCACAATATACATAAATGATCTATTAGGAAATGCCGGGTGTTCTTTAAGGCTATTTGCAGATGATTCAGTTGTTTATACGAAAGTAGCAATACCAGAAGATAGTAAGACTTTGCAGAACGACCTGCAGAGAATTGATGAATGGTGCAGAGTCTGGCAGTTGACCCTGAATACAAATAAATGCAACATATTGCACATACATAGGAAAAGAAATCCACTACTGTACAGCTACACTATTGATGATAAACAGATGGAGACAGCAACTGCCATAAAATATCTAGGCGTAACTGTCCAGAGTGACCTTAAGTGGAATGACCATATAAAACAAATAGTGGGAAAAGCAGACACAAAGATTCACCACAAGAATCTTAAGGAAATGTAACTCATCCATGAAAGAAGTGGCTTATAAGGTGCTTGTTCCCCCACTTCTTGAGTATTGTTCATCTGTGTACCAAACTCCACCAGCAGACGTTACAAGAGAGATGTTGTGCATCACGGAGAGATTTACTACTGAAATTTTGGGACAGCACATTTTAGAAGGAGTCAGACAACATATTACTCCCCCCCCCCCCCCCCCCCTGCACGCACACACACACGCACACACACACATATTTCGCATATTGACCATGAGGAGAAAATTCGAGAAATTAGAGCCAATACAGAGGCTTACTGACAATCATTCTTCCCAAGCACTATTTGTGAGTGGAACAGGGTTGGAGGGACAGATAGTGGTACCAAAAGTACCCTCTGCCACACACTATTAGGTGGCTTGCGGAATGTAAAGAAGAGCGGCGCGTTTTGTCACAGGGTTATTTGGTAAATGTGATAGCGTTACGGAGATGTTTAGCAAACTCAAGTGGCAGACTCTGCAAGAGAGGCGCTCTGCATCGCGGTGTAGCTTGCTCACCAGGTTTCGAGAGGGTGCGTTTCTGGATGAGGTATCGAATATATTGCTTCCCCATACTTATACCTCCCGAGGAGATCACGAATGTAAAATTAGAGAGATTCGAGCGTGCACGGAGGCTTTCAGACAGTCGTTTTTCCCGCGAACCATACGCGACTGGAACCGAAAAGGGAGGTAATGACAGTGGCACGTAAAGTGCCCTCCGTCACACACCGTTGGGTGGCTTGCGGAGTATAAATGTAGATGTAGATGTAGATGTAGATATGATGTAACTGTAGAAGTACAGTGCATAATTGAGCACTAAAGGGCACAAAAATTCTCAATCTAACAAAAAGGAAGTTCCACAAGATAGAACTCAACATATCACTCTTAACAGAACTAAATCAATAGATGTAAAGGTAATAATTGGAGTACCTCAGGGAAGTGTGATAAGAATGTTGCTGTTCACAATATACATAAATGATCTAGTAGAAAACACCAGATGCTCTTTAAGGCTATTCACAGATGCTGCAGATTTTTATACCAAAGTAGCAATGCCAGAAGACAGTAAGAATTTGCAGAATGGCCTGCAAAGAATTGATGAATGATGCAGACCCTGGCAGTCGACCCTGAATGTAAATAAATGTAACATATTGCGCATACGCAGGAAAAGAAATCCACTACTGTACAGCTATACTATTGATGACAAACAGCTGGAAACAGTGTCTGCTGTAAAATATCCAGGCATAACTATCCAGAGCAACCTGAATGACCAGAATGACCATATAATACAGATAGTGAGAAAAGCAAACACAAGACTCAGATTCATCAGAAGAATCTTAAGGAAATGTAACTCATCCACAAAAGAAGTAGCTTGTGAGGCAGTTGTTCACCTGATTCTTGAGTATTGTTCATCTATCTGGGGTCCCTATCAGGTAGGACTGATAGAGGAGACAGAGAAAATCCAACAAAGGGTGGTGTGTTTCATCATAGGATCATTTAGCTAGTGAGAGAGCGTTGCAGAGATGCTAAACAAAATCTACCCGCAGACATTACAAGAGAGATGTTGTGCATCATGGAGAGATTTACTAATGAAATTTTGGGTCAGCACTTTGTAGAAGGAGTCAGACAACATATTACTTCCCCCCACATACATCGCATGCATTGACCACGAGGAGAAACTTTGAGAAATTAGAGCCAATACAGAGGCTTACCAACAATCATTCTTCCCATGCACTATACCTGAATGGAACAGTGTTGGAAGGATCAGGCAGTGGTACCGAAAGTACCCTCCACCACACGCAATTAGGTGACTTGTGGAGTATGATCTTCCCCCATGAACCATGGACCTTGCCGTTGGTGGGGAGGCTTGCATGCCTCAGCGATACAGATGGCCGTACCGTAGGTGCAACCACAACGGAGAGGTATCTGTTGAGAGACCAGACAAACATGTGGTTCCTGAAGAGGGGCAGCAGCCTTTTCAGTAGTTGCAGGGGCAACAGTCTGGATGATTGACTGATCTGGCCTTGTAACATTAACCAAAACGGCCTTGCTGTGCTGCTACTGTGAATGGCTGAAAGCAAGGGGAAACTACAGCCGTAATTTTTCCCGAGGACATGCAGCTTTACTGTATGATTAAATGATGATGGCGTCCTCTTGGGTAAAATATTCCGGAGGTAAAATAGTCCCCCATTCAGATCTCCGGGCGGGGACTACTCAAGAGGACGTCGTTATCAGGAGAAAGAAAACTGGCATTCTACGGATCGGAGCGTGGAATGTCAGATCCCTTAATCGGGCAGGTAGGTTAGAAAATTTAAAAAGGGAAATGGATAGGTTAAAGTTAGATATAGTGGGGATTAGTGAAGTTCGGTGGCAGGAGGAACAAGATTTTTGGTCAGGTGATTACCGGGTTATAAATACAAAATCAAATAGGGGTAATGCAGGAGTAGGTTTAATAATGAATAAAAAAATAGTAGTGCGGGTTAGCTACTACAAACAGCATAGTGAACGCATTATTTTGGCCAAGATAGACACAAAGCCCATGCCTACTACAGTAGTACAAGTTTATATGCCAACTAGCTCTGCAGATGATGAAGAAATTGATGAAATGTATGACGAGATAAAAGAAATTATTCAGGTAGTGAAGGGAGACGAAAATTTAATAGTCATGGGTGACTGGAATTCGTCAGTAGGAAAAGGGATAGAAGGAAACATAGTAGGTGAATATGGATTGGGGGGAAGAAATGAAAGAGGAAGCCGCCTTGTAGAATTTTGCACAGAGCATAACTTAATCATAGCTAACACTTGGTTCAAGAATCATAAAAGAAGGTTGTATACCTGGAAGAATCCTGGAGATACTAAAAGGTATCAGATAGATTATATAATGGTAAGACAGAGATTTAGGAGCCAGGTTTTAAATTGTAAGACATTTCCAGGGGCAGATGAGGATTCTGACCACAATCTATTGGTTATAAACTGCAGATTGAAACTGAAGAAACTGCAAAAAGGTGGGAATTTAAGGAGATGGGACCTGGATAAACTGAAAGAACCAGAGGTTGTAGAGAGTTTCAGGGAGAGCATAAGGGAACAATTGACATGAATGGGGGAAAGAAATACAGTAGAAGAAGAATGGGTAGCTCTGAGGGATGAAGTAGTGAAGGCAGCAGAGGATCAAGTGGGTAAAAAGACGAGGGCTAATAGAAATCCTTGGGTAACAGAAGAAATATTGAATTTAATTGATGAAAGGAGAAAATATAAAAACGCAGTAAATGAAGCAGGCAAAAAGGAATACAAACGTCTCAAAAATGAGATCGACAGGAAGTGCAAAATGGCTAAGCAGGGATGGCTAGAGGACAAATGTAAGGATGTAGACGCTTGTCTCACTAGGGGTAAGATAGATATTGCCTACAGGAAAATTAAAGAGACCTTTGGAGAGAAGAGAACCACTTGTATGAATATCAAGAGCTCAGATGGCAACCCAGTTCTAAGCAAAGAAGGGAAGGCAGAAAGGTGGAAGGAGTATATAGACGGTTTATACAAGGGCGATGTACTTGAGGACAATATTATGGAAATGGAAGAGGATGTAGATGAAGATGAAATGGGAGATAAGATACTGCATGAAGAGTTTGACAGAGCACTGAAAGACCTGAGTCAAAACAAGGCCCCGGGAGTAGACAACATTCCATTAGAATTACTGATGGCCTTTGGAGAGCCAGTCATGACAAAACTCTACCATCTGGTGAGCAAGATGTATGAGACAGGCGAAATACCCTCAGACTTCAAGAAGAATATAATAATTCCAATCCCAAAGAAAGCAGGTGTTGACAGATGTGAAAATTACCGAACTATCAGTTTAATAAAATCACAGCTGCAAAATACTAATGCGAATTCTTTACAGACGAATGGAAAAACTGGTAGAAGCGGACCTCGGGGAAGGTCAGTTTGGATTCCGTAGAAATGTTGGAACACGTGAGGCAATACTAACCTTACGACTTATCTTAGAAGAAAGATTAAGAAAAGGCAAACCTACGTTTCTAGCATTTGTAGACTTAGAGAAAGCTTTTGACAACATTAACTGGAATACTCTCTTTCAAATTCTGAAGGTGGCAGGGGTAAAATACAGGGAGCGAAAGGCTATTTACAATTTGTACAGAAACCAGATGGCAGTTATAAGAGTCGAGGGGCATGAAAGGGAAGCAGTGGTTGGGAAAGGAGTGAGACAGGGTTGTAGCCTCTCCCCGATGTTATTCAATCTGTATATTGAGCAAGCAGTAGAGGAAACAGAAGAAAAATTCAGAGTAGGTATTAAAATTCATGGAGAAGTAGTAAAAACATTGAGGTTCGCCGATGACATTGTAATTCTGTCAGAGACAGCAAAAGACTTGGAAGAGCAGTTGAACGGAATGGACAGTGTCTTGAAAGCAGGATATAAGATGAACATCAACAAAAGCAAAACGAGGATAATGGAATATAGTCAAATTAAATCGGGTGATGCTGAGGGGATTAGATTAGGAAATGAGACACTTAAAGTAGTAAAGGAGTTTTGCTATTTAGGGAGTAAAATAACTGATGATGGTCGAAGTAGAGAGGATACAAAATGTAGACTGGCAATGGCAAGGAAATTGTTTCTGAAGAAGAGAAATTTGTTAACATCGAGTATAGATTTAAGTGTCAGGAAGTCGTTTCTGAAAGTATTTGTATGGAGTGTAGCCGTGTATGGAAGTGAAACATGGACGATAACTAGTTTGGACAAGAAGAGAATAGAAGCTTTTGAAATGTGGTGCTACAGAAGAATGCTGAAGATTGGATGGGTAGATCACATAACTAATGAGGAGGTACTGAACAGAAATGGGGAGAAGAAGAGTTTGTGGCACAACTTGACTAGTCGAAGGGATCAATTGGTAGGACATGTTCTGAGGCATCAAGGGATCACCAATTTAGTATTGGAGGGCAGTGTGGAGGGTAAAAATCGTAGAGGGAGACCAAGAGATGAATACACCAAACAGGTTCATAAGGATGTATGTTGCAGTATGTACTGGGAGATGAAGAAACTTGCACAGGATAGAGTAGCATGGAGAGCTGCATCAAACCAGTCTCAGGACCGAAGACCACAACAACAACAAGGTGGAGTGTGATGTAGATGTACATGTACAGTGCATAAAAGAGCATTAAAGGGTACATAAATTCTTAATCTAACAAAAAGGAAGTTCCACAAAGAATTAAAACACAATAGAAATACTGATTTCATTACACATATTAGCCTTTATGAAGTTGTACAACAACTGACATATTGCTTGTTGGCTTCTGTCTCAGGTCCTTTGGCTGACTTTTCTGTAACAGTTTTTCTGAATTTTCACTTGCACAAGATGCTGGCAATGTCTAAGCATTGCCCTCCATTTCTGGTGGCAGACTGGAATCAAGCTCATGACAATACATTATACGTACCTGTCCTGCTGCCTACAACAGTCATTTGCCATAGCATGGAAATCCAGGATCCATTGAGCTTGAGGCTTTCCAGTTTCTACGGCTTCCCTGAAGAAACAGGCACTGTAGCTCTTGTACAAACTGAAACTTCTATGTTGGCAAATTTTATTATGTGGTCACTCGCACAAATCTGCTGTAATACTAAACAAATGGTTTGGCTTTCAGCAATGTAAAAGTACTACACTTGCAGTAATCATCTTCAGATGGGAGTAACCAAGTTGCAGGAATGTTCTGTAACATCACAAAGATTTTTTATTCCATAAAGCATTTCTCACTTATTTACAACCTTGACCAGTATGCCACTAGGAGCAATGCCCAGCAGTGGCTTATATCCTAATTATGGAACAGCAAACAAACAACAATAATTAATTTAAATAGGGCAAATTATTGTTCTCTCTGAAAAACAGTAGCTCACGTTTTTCCATACAATTGCATAATATATACACTCAACATCTGTTCAATTGAATGATATACCAAATAAAGAAAAAATTTCTGTTTTGTTGATCAGTATTCTCAGTAGCTTAGAAACTCAGTTTCAGCTAAATCGATTGTATCTGCGCACATATAAAAATCATATGGGGCAATTCAGAACCAGACAATCAAAATGCAACTTGTTTAAGATTATCAAACCAAGACATAGAAAGAACTAACTCAGTTGAATTCTTAGGATTAGTTCCAAACACAAATTTAAACTGGCACACACACACACACACACACACACACACACACACACACACACACACACACACACGAATAATGAGGAAACAAATTAAGCATCTTAGTGTTTGAAATGCAAATATTATCAACTGAAACTGATGTCACACAGTTAGTGGCATATACAATTTACTTTGAAATTTTTATTAGGTATAGTATTGTTTTATTAGAAAAACTTGGCTAGCATTGTTTGGATACCATAGAAACAGAGAAAAACAGGTAGAAAATGTGCACTGTGTATGAGAAAGAATACAGTTGCCCATTACCTAGGAAACAACAACTTTTTTCTTTATTTAGCAAGTTATTGTCTTTTTGTACACCAGGAAGCAATTATTTGAAGAAAATCACTTTGTTTGTAGATGAGATAAAAGAAACAAAGAAAATTTTATACTTCCCACTTACCAACTTAAACTGTATGAGGATGAACATTATGGTAAATTAAGAGAGAACAAGTTAATTTCACATCTAGTTAGGTTCAATGAAAAGAAAGCCACTGAAAAGAAATGCCCTTACTCAGTCAATGAATTTGAGCTTGTTCCATATCACAATACATATATTGCTCTTCAAAGAAATAACATTTTAATGCTGTTTTACTCTTTATTAGTGCAAAAAATGATTTTAATTATAGTTTAAATTTCTGGCATCTTTCCCATATACAAACCATTTTGTTTGCAAATGTATATCATGTGATGAATAACCCACAATACACATGAATATTCTCATGTAATATAATTGGAACAGCCACCATTAAAATCCCAAAAGTGAACTGAAAATGTATACCATTTTCAAAAGTCATATCTCATTAATCACATTTCCTTTGATAGTGACTGTTGTTCAGCACCTGAACCTCCATCCATTTTCAACAAAATTTCTCTAATGGCCATACCAATTGAAGCAAAGAAAGTCACGTGCAGTTGCTCAGTAGACTGTCTGCCCAACACCCATCAAATCACAGTAATTCATCATCTAAAAATACTTCCAGTTAATGGAAATCCTTCACCACATATTCTAATTCTATTACATTTAAAACTACAACATAAAATTAGGTTCAATGGTGCTCTCATGTGACTTTCTAAGATCTGAACCTGTGACTGCAGAATTCTCAAAACTTTCAAAGTGACTAGCATATTTTGAACTTAATAAATGAAGATCTGTAATTGTGATAAGTTATTGTATATCTCTGTTATAGCCACCTGAATGGTCTTGTAAATCCCTGTAATCCTTGTAGTACATATCAAAATATTATGTAGATGTTAAGCAATTTTGATCACAAATATTTTATAATGTTTCTTCCAGTGCATCAGGCAGCTATTTTCTCTTCACTAATATACAACCACCATATGCCAGAGGTACTGCTGGAGCTTTCAACATTTCAATAAACTGAATCAAATGTGTGACAGTTTTCAGGAGCCTAAGGCATACATGACATGAAAGGCGGGTGTGAGAAAATAACAAACGTTATTTGAAACAAGATTTAAGTGACTTCAAGCATATGAATCATTCTGTGTCCTAGTGACAGTGCATATAGCATAAATGACAAATAATGCCTGAATTCCTTGATGAAACTCTTCAGTTACACAATTATGTGACTATATAACTTTTCTTTTACTGTTTCAGTTCTACAAAAGACCTTATCATTTCCCACTTTTGGTCTATACATTGTATGAACCTCAACCTAGAGTATTCACAGTTATATAACAAATCACTTCACCCTAACTGTAAAATGTTTTACCAAATGCAGTTACTGTTATGTTCTTAAGCATAGGGGGCATAATTAGAAATAATATGTCAAAATTTTACTTCTGTCTACAAAATTGCTATTGATGTAACACACATTTCACTGGTAGTGTTATATATTTCCTTATGCTGTTCATTAATATAATCAAGACTAATAGACAATAATTTAATATGCTCTATGTATGGAGGAAATACTCATACTTTTTTTATCTTTCGATCAGCTATTGCATAATCTTACGTAATTCACTGTGTAATACAGACTGGAAATGCCAGTAAAACTGATGTGCAATAAAAGTGTTTCAGAAAATTATAATCAATTCCCCTTTCACTTAGAAACTAATGTTATAATAACACGTATATCACTAAGAATGGTGCAATAAAGTGTTCAGAACTGTTATATAATTTTTATTTTTATATTAATGTTACTTGCAACTTTGCCCATACCTTTATACAGCATGGGAAGGTTATCTTATCTTTTGACAGGAACTAATTAATAGACCTAATTAAAAAGACAAAGCAGCACTCAGACTTCCTACATCTAATATTTTTTTTTTTTCTTTTTTCTCTCTCATCTTTCACATTTTCCCATTTATCTTTGTCTTACCTCTATCAAATTTCTGTAGATTTTTCTTTATTCTCCAGAATTGTAGTTTTATACATAATTCATGCTGCTGCAGAAATAAGTACAAACACACTAAGAACAATCTAACTTAGGCATTTTTACATATCTACATCTACACCTTGTAATGCGACCAACTGAGACTTGCCTATTGAGCAATAAGATGCACATAACTAATATACATCTCAGTTTTTCAATCTCATTTTTCATAATTGTTTCATAATGTTCATTAGTACTGCTCAATTATGCCCATTTTTCTGTTATCTTTTGCTTTCACTTGCATTCATTATACTAGAAATGAAATAGTTAACTAATTCAGATAATGATAAGGATACATAAAACATGGATTGTTAACATCACATAATTTGTGTAGTTTTCTTATGAAGATGTAAGATTATGAAGAGTTATATGTATTTGAAAGATGATTGTACTAATTAACATTACAGTTCATATGAGTAAATATTTAACTCAAAAGTGAATAAAAGAAAATTTTAGAATCAGACAAATGTAAAAAGTGTGGCAATTTCATCAAAAACAGAAAGTGTTGATAAGAATCTTCATAATAATAATATTAGTCAAATATGACAAACAAATTTTTAACGTTACTCTTGTTGAGAAATCATTTGGGTGATGAAACTGTAATTTAATTGTAAAGTAAAACAAATAAGTAAACATCATTCTGAATGTAAAAATATAACTTACTATGGATGTTTACAGATGAAGCAATGTTTGGAAGAGATGGTGCAGCAAATTTCCACAACCATCACGTTTGAGCCAATCACAATCCTCATGCTACAGTACAGGCTAGACATCAGGATCAGTTTAAGGTTAATATGTGGGCTGGAATTGTAGATGACTGGGCAGTAGGGATACACACTCTCCCAGCATGTCTTACAGGTGCTGTTTACTCCTACTTCCTCCAAGACCTACTAGAAGGTGTACCCCTACAATTTATGCACAATGAAGCTAAAAAAAAAAAAAAAAGTTCAAATGGCTCTGAGCACTATGGAACTTAACATCTGAGGTCATCAGTCCCCTAGAACGTAGAACTACTTAAACCTAACTAACCTAAGGACATCACACACATCCATGCCCGAGGCAGGATTCGAACCTGCGACCGTAGCAGTCACGTGGTTCCAGACTGAAGCGTCTAGAACCGATCGTCCACCACCACGGCCAGCACAATGAAGCTCCCAACACTTTTCATTCTCAGTATTCAACATACACTGGCATGTATATACCAGTTCCATGACCTTCAAATTCCCCTGACCTCAGTCCTTTGGATTATTATCTTTGGGTGCACCTTAAATAATTGGTCTATGCAACTAACCACTTGGATGCAGGAAAGCTTCGTTGATGTGTCAAGGGTGCCTGCGAAACCATTCAGAACCATCAGGGAGTATTTGAAAATGTGTGCCAGTCCATGGTTCGATAAGTTTATGTGTGTTTGGAAGCAAAAGAAACACATTTTGAGCATTTATAATGAGTTTATATGTTGATGATCACCAGTCACCTAAACTGTTCACTTTCATTAATAATTCAAAAACGAAGAATTTTTGGACATATGTTTATCTAAACTTTTTTCTTGTTTTGGTGTAAGGAACCCTTCACCAAAGTTAGTAAAAATGTTTTGAAAGACCATTCATATGTGCACAGGGTGTCCCACCTGAGTCTTTAGGCATATATTTCATCATATTTTGGCAGATACTTACAATTTGGTTTTTGGAATGTGTAGCTTGAGTCAGCTCAGACAAATACTTTTCATCCTGTCTTTCATGCTACCCCCAGCATTGACAAAAATCCTTGGTTTTTTCCGTTACAAAAAAATGATTTTTAAAACACAATTTTACATGCCAGTTTGATAGAGCGGTTTAAAATTAGTCTAATGTGACATTTTTTTATCAGTATGTATTAACAGGGGCAGTAAAACAGGAATAATAACCAGTACTCCAGCAGTGAGAGCATAACCCAGGCCCACACTGAGTGCTACCGCCATGAAGCAGTGCTGCTCAGTCACTGGTGGAGTACTAATTATTCTTTGTGTTTAACTGTCCTTGTTAGTACGTACACCTAAACTGAACATTACACTAGATTAACATGGGATAGCTCTGTTGCATGCACATGTAAAATGTTGTGTTAAAATCATTTTGTTTGTTATAGGAAACAAAGTGACACTTTCTATCAACACTGACCATCACATCAAAGAGGCAGTGAGCAGTATTTGTTTGGACAGACTTGTCTACACATTTCAAAAATGAAATTGCAAATATCTGCTGAAACACCACAGAAAATGCACCTGACTACTAAGAGGGACACTCACTATATATTTGCATGTATGGGCACGTGTGTGTGTGTGTGTGTGTGTGTGTGTGTGTGTGTGTGTGTGTGTGTGTGTCACAGGAGGAATGGTCAACATTCAGGAATATGACAGGAATAATAATTTGAAGAAAAAAATTCTAGTAAATGTAGTTTCTAAAATGAATATGAGTATGAGCTACGGGCAGTTCTTCATCTTCAATACAGCAAACTAAATCTCTTATACTGCAAGTTCATTGTCTTCCATATTTTGGGAGGAGCTATTATGGACAAAAAAAAGTAAACATGCCCTCTAAAATGCATATGTTAAGAGCTGTGAGCACTTGTTCAGTATGAGATATATGGGACCACCTGACTGAAAGAAATCTAGAAACACTAGGAAAGGTGAAATCCACTTATCTAAAAAGAGCACTAGGTCTCTCAAATACAACAAGATCTAGACTAGTGTACTTGCTAGCGAGAGAGACATTCCTAATCGAACACATCAAACTTCGATATATGATGCCACACACCAGGGCTTCCAGAAAGCAACTGAAGATCATGGAGGGCAATCGAGAAAAAGTATGGCTGGAGTTCTATGGCACCAAAGCAATGACAAAGCACTCATGGACGGCACCAAACTTCGAGCTGCGACATGTCGTAACTAGACTTTCTATTCACGGCTTTCATCATCTAATTTGCAAAAACAAAACTTATCACGGCCCAACCACAACATGTGTATGTGAACTGTGTAATGAAGCCTGTGAATGATATCACATAGAACTGTGCAGTAAAAGAGTGAAATCGATAAATGAATATGCAAAAATGTAAAGGTAAATGTAAAATTTATTATTTATTTATTTTATTTTATTTAGCATCCGTGTTATCGTACAAACGATATTGGACTTGTCATACATAGAAATTAACAATATAGAATATACAAAATATTGTCTACAATTGGATTTGTCATACAGAGAAATTAAAGTATAGAATGTACAAAATGAAATTGTCTATAATAAATGACAGCAAACTTGCTACTGCTTCCAGCTTATCAAGGAGGATTTCATGGCAGACCATATCGAAAGCTTTCGATAGATCTAAATTGATTCCTACTACACATTTGTTTTTCTCCAAATTTTTAATTATTTCTTGGGTGTAGTCTATGACTGCAGTTTCTGTGCTTTGTTTTGCATGAAAACCATGTTGATTACTATTCCAAAGTTTATTATTGTCTAGGTAACTAGTGACTCTCAATTTCATCAGTTTCTCTAATATTTTGGAGGAAGCAGGAAGAAGTGATAGGGGACAGTAGTTTTCTATTTTATGTTTGTCTCCATTTTTAAATAGTGGCCTCACTTTTGAGATCTTCAGTCGCTGTGGAAACACGCCTTCACTAAAGGATAAATTTGCAATATGTGCTAAAGGTTTTGCAACCTGCGCTGCAGTCCTTATTATGATTTAAACTGATACTTCATCAACTCCTGCTGCCATTTTTGGTTTTGAGTTTCTAATCACTCTAATTACTTCCTGTTCATTTGTTGAAGGAATATTCATGCTGCAGGCAACCCTTGGAGTATGTATTATTTTTCGTTTTGTGAAGTTTAAGTTTAATGTGGTACATTTAAAAAATAGTTATTAATATAGTTTGCCATTTCCTTCTTTTCTGTATTGCAATTTTCACTGCTTTTGAGTATTATTTCTTCCTCTTCTCCCAAGGTAGTAGTTTCATTCTTCACAATGTTTCATATAGTTTGTGGTTTATTGTCTGAGTTACTGGTTAAATTGTCATTATATAGCAACTTTGCCTTTGCTATTGCCTTTTGGTATATTTTTCTGTATGTTTTTACATATTCTACAAATTGTGGATCTGAGCAAGTTTTAATTTCTTGGTTCAGTCTTTTCATGGTATCACTGGAAGTGCTAATGCCTGTAGTTATCCAAGGTTTGTGTGTTTTTTGTTCTGAAGACTTGGACCTCACTAACTTCTTAGGGAAACACATTTCAAAATGTGACATGAATATAGAAGGAAAGGTATTTATGCATTATTTGCACTTGATTCTGATGTCACATCTGTCCAGCTTTCATTGGTTAGACATTTAACAAAATGTGTGCTGTTTTCTTTAGAAAAATTTTGTTATAAGTGTGGCAAGATGTTTTTTTCATAGGCATTGGGGGAACAGTAAGCACAAGAGCATTGTGATCAGATAAACCAAGGTCAGTGTTATTGACCTCCGCTTCATTGGAATCTATATTTGAGAATATATGAAATAATCATTGACATTATTATATAAGAATATTCCTAAAAGAAAAGGAATTAAATTGTAAAAACTTTAGTGTAAAGTTATTGTTAATTGTATATTTAATGTTCAGTCCTATTCCGCTGTAAGTGGTCAATGGTGAATAAACTGAATATATGAGGGTCTGTGATGTGTGTGTTATTCAGGTAGGACCTGTTACATGGGGTAACATGTTAAAACTCTGTAAAATATTCAGAAATTTATGTTTAACCATATTCTTGCACATAAGATTTATGTTACATTCACCCAAAGAAGCACAGTAGCTTTTTCATTGTACCCAATGTTTAACATAATTTCTAGTTTTGAAAAAATTTGTCTGTATCTCCACATGGTGACCTGTACACAATCATTACTATCATTTTCCTTTGCTTACCATACAACTCAATAGCAGCTGCTTCGAAATGCTTTTCTACACTTAACTTTTCAATATCACATCTCCTTTTGAATTTTGTCCATGTTTTTGTATACATACAGACACCACCACTTCTGGCATTTTCCCTGCAGTAAGAGCTAGCTAGTCTAAAAGGGTGTATAATGATGTTGTTTAATTCATATTCCCTACACCAATGCCCCGAAAGACACAAGCACCGAGTGCTAAACTCATCTAAAGCAACTTCTAGTTCAAAGTATTTATTTCTTAGAGACTGAATATTTAGATTCATATTCAGTATTCAGTTTATTCACCATTGACCACTTACAGCGGAATAGGTCTGAACATTTAATATACAATTAACAATAAGTTTACACTAAAGTTTTTACAATTTAATTCCTTTTCTTTTAGAAATATTCTTATATACTAATGTCAATGATTATTTCAAAATATTCTGTTATCTTATAAAATGGGTGTTTGAGTAACCAGTCATAAACCTTACATTTGAAAATATTACTGGTCAGTGACCGAGCAGATGCTGGAAGTTTATTGAAGAGTTTTAAACTCGTTATTTTGTGTGAGTTTGCTGACTTGAAAAGAATTTGATGGGAGCCTAGATTTAGTTACACTTACAGTTTGTTTTATCAAACTGGTCATGGAGAAGTTGGTTGTCTGCACATTTGCTGAAAGTTCTATACTGCAACTTTTCCTGTTCTGGGGTAGAAAAAATCCACGTTCATTCTTGAAGGTAGTTTTGGTCTTAAGCTCATTTTTTCATTCTTCAGTGTGTCGGTTGTCACTATAGGCTGCACTGATCTTGTTTTTCCATTATTCTTGCAACTACTAGGAATAGTGGAGTGTTTCCCCAAATTATTGATCTTGCTTTCGGACTTCTGTGTGCTTGTTCCAACAGGGGTGAGCTGTACTGCATTTGTTATTACATTGGTTCTTGAAGCTGTTGGAGTACATACTTTGTTTTGGACTAGTCCTTTAGGCAAAGTAAAGTAACTGTATATGACTATTTGGCTGCAATTTTATTAAATAAAAGAAGTCCTTATAGCTCTAAAGTTATGCATTCCAGAACCCATGTTTACTAGACTTTTTTTGCTTCAAATTATTATTCCTGTCATATCCCTGGATACTGCTCATTCCTCCTGGGACACCATGTACATATATAAGACTTACTTGGAGACTGCTGCAAATTTATTTTAATATTTACTATATATTCAAAGAATGTTCAAGCATTATGTTGACATACATACATGTCTGAAGTGTTATTGAGTCTGTGCATACAGTGCAAATCATTCCCTAAATGGTGATTAATTTTAGAAATAAACTTACAACAGTCTTCAAAAAAGTTACAGAAATGAATGATAAGCTACACAACTCACAATTAGTCCATATCCATGAGCAAAAGAATACAGAAATAATGTACTTTTTGGCTGCAGAGTCATACCAGTGAAGATCTGTGCCCTATCTTTGTTTGATGCTGCACATGTGATTTCTCATGGTGGACATAGAATAAACAAGGATACAACTAACATGCTTACACTGAAGAAAATTCGTATGCTTTTTGTCTAAAAGTATGGAATTTACTCCAGACAGCACTCCTTTTGTAATGATACACATTTTGAATCATATATAATGCTTCTTCTTCTTCTTCTTCTTAAGTCATGACTGTGTTACACTCCTGCAAACTTCAGTAAGTGAAAATGAGATGACTGCAGTGCCATAGTTATCGGACTTGTCATACTTGTGGAACTGCAGCAGAAGGAAGGAAGGTGAATTGCTCTGACAGAACAGCAGTGCCTTTATTTGTGAATTAGGCAACTCACAATATTTTTATTCGTTATTCAGTTTATTCTCCACTGACCAACTACAGGGGAATAGGTTTGAACATTAAATAAACAGCTAAGAATGATTCTTACAGTGAAGTTTTTACAATTAAATTCCAAATATCCATTTGTTATAAAAAACGTAATCAGAATAACAGGCAAACTTAAACCTAAGGACATGGGCGTCTCCTCTTTATCATTTATTTATTCGTTGTATCCAAATGTGTTAGTAATAACTAAACATTATGCAATTTAAGTTAAAGTTTAAGTTAAATTGCCTGTTATTCTGATTACTTTTTTTATAACAACAGAAATAATCAATTTTTGAAAATAAAATATAATTGGATAATAAAAAATCTACCCACCAAGTGGTGGCAGTGGAACACACATTTTGGAGTCAGTGGCTTCTGCTTCTAGCAGAAGGGTTAAATGGAAAGGAAGAGGTGTGGAGGGAAAGTAACTTGAGAGCTTAGGAAAAGGGGTAGAGTTCGAAAAAGTCACCCAGAATCCCATGACAGGGGAAACTTACCAGACAGAATGAGAAGGAACAATTGATAGTTGAACAATTGGTCTTTCCTTCCCCTCCCATAAAACTATTGTGCAGTTAGCTACAAATGCTGCTTCTTTAAATTTTCTCAATAGCATTTCATAAAATGAATGTTGTCTTCATTCCAGTGATTCCCACTTGATTTCATGAAGCATCTTCATAACAATTGTGTGTTGATTGAACCTGCTGGTAATAAATGTAGTAGCATGACTCTGAATTGGTCAGATGTATTCCTTTAATCCAGTTTGGTGAAGATCCCAAACACTCAAGCAGTACACACTAGTGTTTAATATGTGATCTCCTAATATTCTCCCACTAAACTGAAGTCTACCATTTACCATCCCTATTACTGTCCTTACATGCTCATTACATTTCATATCACTTTACAGTGTCACACCTTGACATTCCATCAATGTGACTGCCTCAACCAGCACACAACCAATGCTGTATTCAAATACTACAGGATTCTTTTTCCTAGTCACCAGCATTAATTTATATATTTCTACTTTTAGATCAAGCTGTCATTCATAACACCAATCATAAATCCTGTCTAAGTCATCTTATACCCCTACAGTCACTCAGCAACAATACATTCCTGTAAATCAATCTATATCAGTGAATAGCTACAAATTTCTGTTCATCCTGTTCATCAGATCATTCGTGTATACATAGAACAAGGGCTATGTCGTCACACTTCCCTGGGGCACTCCTGATATATTTCTCTCTTTGATGAACACTCACTGTTGAGGAAAACATAGTGGGTTCTATTACTTAAGAAGTCCTCAAGTCACTCAAATATCTGAAAACCTAGTCTGTGTGCTTGGATCTTTATTTACAATCTGTGGAGGGACACCATGTCAAATGATTTCCAGAAATCTAGGAATACGGATTCTACCTGTTACTTTGATCCGTGGTACACCGGATGTCATGTGAGAAAAGAGCAAGCCAAGTCTTACACATGCAATGTGAGACTTAACAGTGTTACGTCATCACACTGTGCAGGCTCATTTCACAGTTACTGAGCTAATAGAGTAAAATAAAGATTAAGATAAGGAATCAGGTGGAAAGATAGGTGTGAAATTTTATTGAAGGGAGAGTTGAGAAACCAACATCAAATTCCAAGCTTGAAATTATGAGATGTTTTAATTTTGGTTGAGCATAATAATCAGAATTGACAACAGCTGGCAGGGGCTGTGAGAATCCCATGTGATGCAGGAGTGCATAGGCACACACAAAAAACACAAGTTAGCAAGAAGGAAGTTCTGAGTGCAGCGTCAGGAAGTCTGGAAGGTTGTATTAAGAACATTAACAGGGCCAAAAATAAAAATACTTTTGCAATTTGCATGAGCAGACACCCCCTCAGTTATGACCTGCTGGAACAGTCCAAGGCAGCACAGAATGAATAGGAAATACATATGATGTACAACTTTGTACATATGATGTACAACGTTTGCTGATAGGTGCCAACAACGGTAAGTAGCTGTCAAAAGAAACAGATCACAAATATCAGGCAGTTAGCTTGGACCTTGGTAAAAATAAACCCATTCAAACATTAGTCAATTTGTGTCTACATCATAAAGTTGTTCTTGACTGAAAATGTCAGTTTATGAGCCTAATTCTCGTCATTTAAGAGAGGTGTTACTGTTTTGTTTCAGTATGAAGAAAACAGTGGCTGAGTCTCATCAATTCTCTCAAGTACATATCGTAAGGACGCTATTAGTGAAAGAACATGTCATGAGTGGTTTCAGTGTTTCAAAAATGGTGATTTTAACGTCGTAGACTGGCATTGTGGTGGAAGAGAGAATGTTTTTGAAGATGCAGAATTGGAGACATTGCTGAGTGTAGACTCACATCAAACTCAAGAAGAACTGGCATGATTCATGGGAGTGACACAGAAAGCCATTTCAAAATGTCTCAAAGCTATGGCCATGATTCAGAAAGAAGGAACTTGGGACCCATGTGAGCTGAAACCAAGTGACGTTGAACGGCGTTTGTGTGTTTGTGAACAGTTGGTTCAGAGGCAAGGCATTTCTGCATCACATTGTGACCGGGGATGAAAAATGTGTTCATTATGATAACCCTAAACACAAAAAATCATGGGAATATCCCGGCCATGCTTCCATGTCGACGACCAAACTGAATATTCACAGCTCCAAGATCTTGCTCTGCATTTGGTGGGACCAGCTCGGCATCATATACTATGAGTTGTTAAAACCAAGTGGAACAATCACAGGTGCTCCTTATCAAATGCAATTAATGTATTTGAGCAGAGCATTAAAAGACAAACAGCTGCAATACAGTGAGAGGCTCAATAGAGTGATTTTTCAGCACGACAACGCTCAGCCCCACATTGCAAAAGGGGTAAAAACGTACTTGGAAACATTAAAATGGGAAGTCCTGCCCCACACACCATATTCTCCAGACATTGCTCCCTCTGAGTATCACTTGTTTAGATCAATGGCATGTGGCCCGGCTGACCAACACTCCTGATCTCACGAAGAAGTCACAAATTGGATCGATTTGTGGATCGCTCCAAAAGATGAACAATTTTATCAATGCAGGGTACGTGCACTGCCCAAAAGATGGGAGAAAGTAATGGCCAGCAATGGAAAATACTTTGAATGATACATGTGTAACCAATTTGTTTCATTAAAGCCTCAAATGTTGGGGAAAAAATGGTGGAAGCAAAGTTGCACACCTTGCAGTTCATCATAAAATTACATATTTTCAGAGTTAGGATGGAGGGGAAATTACAGGAGAAAGAAAACTGGCATTCTATGGATTGGAGCATGGAATGTCAGATCCCTTAATCAGGCAGGTAGGTTAGAAAATTTAAAAAGGGAAATGGATAGGTTAAAGTTAGATATAGTGGGAATTAGTGAAGTTCGGTGGCAGGAGGAACAAGACTTTTGGTCAGGTGAATACAGGGTTATAAATACAAAATCAAATAGGGGTATTGCAAGAGTGGTTTAATAATGAATTAAAAATAGGAGTGCGGGTAAGCTACTACAAACAGCATAGTGAAAGCATTGTTGTGCCCAAGACAGACACGAAGCCCACACCTACTACAGTAGTATAAGTTTATATGCCAACTAGCTCTGCAGATGACGAAGAAATTGATGAAATGTATGATGAGATAAAAGAAATTATTCAGATAGTGAAGGGAGACGAAAATTTAATAGTCACGGGTGACTGGAATTCAAGAATAGGAAAAGGGAGAGAAGGAAACATAGTAGGTGAATATGGATTGGGGGTAAGAAATGAAAGAGGAAGCCGTCTGGTAGAATTTTGCACAGAGCATAACTTAATCATAGTTAACATTTGGTTCAAGAGTCATAAAAGAAGGCTGTATACATGGAAGAAGCCTGGAGATATTAGAAGGTATCAGATAGATTATATAATGGTAAGACAGAGATTTAGGAACCAGGTTTGAAATTGTAAGACATTTCCAGGGGTAGATGTGGACTCTGACCACAAACAATGGGTTATGAACTGTGGATTAAAACTGAAGAAACTGCAAAAAGGTGGGAATTTAAAGAAATGTGACCTGTATAAACTTAAAGAACCAGAGGTTGTAGAGAGTTTCACGCAGAGCATTATGCAACAATTGTCACGAATGGGGGAATGAAATACAGTAGAAGAAGAATTGGTAGCTTTGAGGGATTAAATAGTGAAGGAAGCAAAGGATCAAGTAGGTAAAAAGACAAGGGCAAGTAGAAATCCTTGAATAACAGAAGAAATATTGAATTTAATTGATGAAAAGAGAAAATATAAAAATGCAGTAAATGAAGCAGGCAAAAAGGAATACAAACATCTCAAAAATGAGATCGACAGGAAGTGCAAAATGGCTAAGCAGGGAGAGCTAGAGGACAAATGTAAAGATGTAGAGGTTTGTCTCACTAGGGGTAAGACAGATACTGCCTACAGGAAAATTAAAGAGAGCTTTGGAGAAAAGAGAAACACTTGTATGAATATCAAAAGCTCAGATGGAAACCCAGTTCTAAGCAAAGAAGGGAAAGCAGAAAGGTGGAAGGAGTATATAGAGGGTCTATACAAGGGTGATGTACTTTTGGACAATATTATGGAAATGTAAGAGGATGTAGATGAAGATGAAGTTGGGGATATGATACTGCGTGAAGAGTTTGACAGAGCACTGAAAGACCTGAGTCGAAACAAGGCTCCAGGAGTAGACAACATTCCATTAGAACTACTGACTGCCTTGGGAGGGCCAGTCATGACAAAACTCTACCATCTGGTGAGCAAGATATATGAGACAGATGAAATACCCTCAGAGTTCAAGAAGAATATAATAATTCCAATCACAAATAAATCAGGTGTTGACAGATGTGAAAATTACCAAACTAACAGTTTAATAAGTCACAGCTGCAAAATACTAATGCGAATTCTTTACAGAGAAATGGAAAAACTGGTAGAAGATGACCTCGGAGAAGATCAGTTTGAATTCCATTGAAATATTGGAACACGTGAGGCTATACTGACCCTACGACTTATCTTAGAAGAGAGATTAAGAAAAGGCAAACCTACATTTCTAGCATTTGTAGACTTAGAGAAAACTTTGACAATGTTGACTGGAATACTCTCTTTCAAATTTAGAAGGTGGCAGGAGTAAAATAAGAGAGCGAAAGGCTATTTACAATTTGTACAGAAAGCAGATGGCAGTTATAGGAATCGAGGGACATGAAAGGGAAGCAGTGGTTGGGAAGGGAGTGAGACAAGGTTGTAGCCTCTCCCTGATGTTATTCAATCTGTATATTGAGCAAGCAGAAAAGGAAAAAAAAGAAAAATGTGGAGTAGGTATTAAAATCCATGGAGAAGAAATAAAAACTTTGAGGTTCGCCGACGAAATTGTAATTCTTTCAGAGACAGCAAAGGACTTGGAAGAGCAGTTGAACAGAATGGACAGTGTCTTGAAAGGAGGATATAAGATGAACACCAACAAAAGCAAAACTAGGATAATGGAATTTAGTCAAATTAAGTCAGGTGATGCTGAGGGAATTGTATTAGGAAATGAGACACTTAAAGTAGTAAAGGAGTTTTGCTATTTGGGGAGCAAAATAACTGATGATGGTTGAAGTAGAGAGGATATAAAATGTAGACTGGCAATGGCAAGGAAAGCGTTTCTGAAGAAGAGAAATTTGTTAACATCGAGTATAGATTTAAGTGTCAGGAAGTCGTTTCTGAAAGTATTTGTATGGAGTGTAGCCATGTATGGAAGTGAAACATGGACGATAAATAGTTTGGACAAGAAGAGAATAGAAGCTTTTGAAATGTGGTGCTACAGAAGAATGCTGAAGATTGGATGGGTAGATCACATAACTAATGAGGAGGTACTGAACAGAAATGGGGAGAAGAAGAGTTTGTGGCACAACTTGACTAGTCGAAGGGATCAATTGGTAGGACATGTTCTGAGGCATCAAGGGATCACCAATTTAGTATTGGAGGGCAGTGTGGAGGGTAAAAATCGTAGAGGGAGACCAAGAGATGAATACACCAAACAGGTTCATAAGGATGTATGTTGCAGTATGTACTGGGAGATGAAGAAACTTGCACGGGATAGAGTAGCATGGAGAGCTGCATCATACCAGTCTCAGGACTGAAGACCAACAACAACAACATCATATTGAGAGCGTACCAACTGGAGCAAAGGTGTTGGGCCATTCTAATATGAGAAGGATTAATATTCCTAAAGTGGATTGTCTGATCCCACTGCAGCCTGGAAAGGTTGGCAGCAGCAGCGACAAGCCATTGTTAAGGGATTGCCAGCAAATCCAAAACTATCCTGGTATTGTGGTATTAAGTCCCACATGGCACAGAGAGCATGAATAATATACCACACAACATAGCAGTGTCTGCTTAGAACTGTAAATTCATTTGTGAGTAATTGTTTTGTTTGGGGCAACCATGTTGATGACAAGTAGTTGTGGTCACATAAGCTCTGTGAATCCTGATAAATGCATTTGTAACTTTGTGTAATTGGTATAACAAATGTATAGCTTCCAAATTGGAGGGCACTGGGCCTCAACAATATATTTAGATTTTACCAGATTTGTTTGGTCTTCACTTGCTGGTTACCCGGGAGTGCTGCTGTTAGAGCAATTTGTCATCAGGGTTCATGTGGTGGAGCACAATTTATGAACAACTGTACTATACATATGTATAGGTAAGGTATAGTTTATGCAGATGGACATTAAAAACACAGTACCAACAGTTAGGTCTGTTAAGCTGATCATGTACCACTATTAGGCTACCACTTCCTGATTCAGACAATTTGTTTCTTAGTCAGGTGTTGTTTAGGTTTTGTACATATCATTCACTCCATGTAAAGTAAAGTATTTTGTTCCAGTTAGTACCACAAGGGGCTAAATCAAACTAAATTCTAACATGATACTACTTAATAGTGTTCCAGAAGCTTTCTACAGTAAATCTGTGCTGTTTTGTGAATAGAAACTTTTCTATCTCAAGGCAATTTATTATATTTGAACAAATCAATGTTGGCGATATTGGTCTGTAACATTCCAAGTCCATTCCTTTACTCCTTGTATACAGGAGTAGAAGAATCTGACATGGCACCGAACGACCTAAATCAAAACAAGGCCCCTGGAGTAGACGACATTCCATCAGAGCTACTGATACCCTTACCATGCCACCTGGAATGCAAGGTGTATGACACAAGTGAAACATTCACAGACTTCAAGAAGAACCTAATAATTCCTATTCCAAAGAAACCATGACTTGACAGGTAACGATATCACCAAACTCTTATTTTAATAAGACATTGTTGCAAAACACTAACATCAATTAATTACAGAAGAATGGAAAAACTGATATAAGACAATCTCAACAAAAATCAGTTTGAGTTCTGGAGAAATGTTGGAACCTGCAAACCCATACTATCCCTAAGACTCACCTTAGAAGACAGATTAAGGAAAGTCAAACCTATGTTTACAGCATCTGTAAGCTTAGAGAAAGCTTTTGACACTGTTGACTGGAATACACTCTTTGAAATTCTGAAGGTAGCAGGGATAAAATACAGGAAGCAAAAGGCTATTTAAATTCTGTACAAAAACCAGATGGCTATTATAAGAACCAAAAGGCATGAAAGGGAAGCAGTGGTTAAGAAGCAAGGAGACAGAATTGTAGACTGTCCCTGATGTTACTGAATCTGTGCATTGAGCATGCAGGAAAGGAAAAAAAATGGTAAAGGAATTAAAGTTCAGTGAGAAGTAATAAAAAATTTGTGGTTTGCTGATGACATTGTAATTCTGTCAGAGACAGCAAAGAACTTGGAAGAGCAGTTAAATAGAATGGACAGTGTGTTGAATGGAGGATATAAATGAACACCAACAAAAGCAAAACAAGACTAATGGAATGTAGTCAACTTAAATGAGGGGATACTGAGGGTATTACATTATTAAATGAGACACTAAAAGTAATAAGTGAGTTTTACTATTTGGGCAGCAAAATAACTTATGATGGCTAAAGCAGAGAGCATTAAAATGTGGAATGACAATGGCAAGAAAAGTTTTGAAGAACAGAAATTTGTTAACTTTAAGTACAATTTTGTGTGTTAGGAAGTCTTTTCCGAAGGCATTTCTCTGGAGTGAAGCCTTGTACAGAAGTGAGCCATGGATAATAAGCAGTTCAGACAAGAAGAGAATAGAAGCTTTTGAAATTGGTGTTACAGAAGAACAATGAAGATTATATGAGTAGATCATGTATCTAATGAGGAGATGCTGAATAGAATTGGGGAGAAAAGAAATCTGTGGAATAATTTGACTAAAAGAATGGCTCAGTTGCTAGGACACATTTTGAGTCATCAAGGAACCATCAATTTAGTATTGGAGGGAAGTGTGAGAGATCAAAATTGCAGAGTGGGACCAAGACACAAGTACAGTAAGCTCATGAAGTAATGAGTGCTATTAACAGGGGATATCAAATTGATTTCACATTTTTAGATTTCCATAAGGCTTTTGACACCGTTTCTCACAAGTGACTTCTCCTCAAATTGTCTGCCTATAGAGTATCATCTCAGTTGTGCAACTGGATTCCAGTCAGAAAGACCACAGTTCATAGCAATTGACAGAAGGCCATTAAGTAAAATAGAATTAATATCTGGTATTCCCCAAGGAAGTGTTATAGGCCCTTTGCTGTTCCTAATCCACATCAACAATTTAGGAGACAATCTAAGCAGCCCTCTCTTAAATTGTTGGGAAATAATGCTATTATTGACCATCTTATAAAGTCATCAGATGAACAAAACAAATTGCAAAATGATTTAGACAAAATATCTGTATGGTGCAAAAAGTGGGAACTGACTTAAATAATGAAAAGTGTGAAGTCATCAACATGAGTAGTAAAAGAAAACCACTAAATTTTGGTTATAGGATAAAACACACAAATCTAAATGTTGTAAATTCAACTAAATACTTAGGAATTACTATTACAAATAACTTAAATTGGAACAATCAAATAGATAATGTAGTGGGGGAAGAAAACCAAAGACTGTGATTTATTAAAGAACACTTAACAACATGCAACATGTCTGCTAAAGAGACTGCTTACACTAAGCTTGTCTGCCCTCTTCTTGAGTCTTGCTGTGGGGTGTGGGATCTGCATCAGATAGGTCCAATGGAGGACATCAAAATAGTTCAGAGAAGGGCAGCTTGTTTTGTATAATTGCAAAATAATGGAAAGAATGCCATGGTTATGATACATGGGGTGGCAACCATTAAAGCAAAGGTGATTTTCAGGATCTTCTCATGAAATTTCAGTCGCCAACTTTGCCCTCAGCAAGTGAAAATATTTTTTTGGCTCCCACCTGCATAGGGAGGAATGATCATCAAATAAAATAAATCAGAGCTTGCACAGAAAGATTTAAGAGTTCATTTTTCGCATGTGCTTTTTGGGAGTGGTATGGTGGAAAAACAGCTTGAAGATAATTCGATGAACCCTCTGCCAGGTGCTTAATTGTGAACTGCAGAGTAATCATGTGGGTGTAGATATAAATGCAACTAGATGTGGGCTACAATAAATATTCAGAGATGAAAAGACTGGTATAAGAAAGTGTAGCAGGAAGAGTTGCATCAAATCAGTCATTGGACTGAAGGCAACAACAACAACAGCATATACAAGAGTCACCTTCACTTTTTCCAGTTGCTTGGGATTTTGTGCTGTGTGAGAGATTCATGCTAAATGCAAGGTAACTGAAGGGCCAATGCCATAGAGGACTCTGTAGAAGCTAACTGTGATTCCATCCAGACATGGTGGCTTATTTGTTTTCAGCTCTTTCAGTTACTCCTCTTTGCCAGAGATACCAATTACTATGCCTTCCATACAGCAGTTTGTGTGACTGTCAATTGATTGTATGTTCGTACAATGCTGGTGCATGAATGATTTCTTAAATATGAAATTTAAAACTTCAGCTTTCCATTTGTTGTCTTCTATTGCCATGTCAGACTGGTTGGTGAGTGACTGGATAGAAGCCTTCAGTCCTCTGAGTGATTTGACATAGAATTGGAATTTTGCTGGGTTCTCAGCAAGATCTGTCACTAAGATATGATGTTGAAAGTTGTTATGTGCTTCACACACGTTCTACAGCCTTGCAAGTTTCTACTAACTTTTGCCTGTCGACAGACATTTCAGTTTTTTTTTTTTTTTTTTTTTTTTTTTTTTTTTTTTTTTTTTTTTTCCAGCTAAGAGTGCAACAGTCTCTGCATTTTCAAAATTTTGTTATTAAACAACAGTGGGTCTTTTTCGTCCTTAATCTACTTCCTCAGCACGCACTCTCCAGAGCACAATTTACAGTCAGTTTAAACTTTGTCCATAATTCCTCTATGCCCATCATTTCTGGAATTAAATGATGTCAATTCATTGTCTAAGTGGGATGCTAACACTTGCTTACTGGTCTTTCTAGCAAAACTACTCTCCTGGCATTCTTGAGGGATTTATTAACTACAGTAAACATTGTTTCTCTGATGACATCATGATAACTAAACCCTGTCTCTGTACTGATACTGACAATAAGGTCAGGCAGGCTTGTAGTTACAAAGTGTTGCGTGTGGACTGTTGAACTAGCTGCTCAAGACAGTTTTTGGATGTTGTTGTTGTTCTGGTCTTCAGTCCTGAGACTGGTTTGATGCAGCTCTCCATGCTACTCTATCCTGTGCAAGCTTCTTCATCTCCCAGTACTCACTGCTCTCCATACAAATACTTTCAGAAATGACTTCCTGACACTTAAATCTATACTTCATGTTAACAAATTTCTCTTCTTCAGAAACACTTTCCTTCCCATTGCCAGTCTACATTTTATATCCTCTCTACTTTGGCCATCATCAGTTATTTTGCTCCCCAAATAGCAAAACTCCTTTACTACTTTAAGTATCTCATTTCCTAATCTAATACCCTCAGCACCCCCAGACTTAATTCGACTACATTCCATTATCCTTGTTTTGCTTTTGTTGATGTTCATCTTATATCCTTCTTTCAAGACACTTTCCATTCCGTTCAACTGCTCTTCCAAGTCCTTTGGCACATGCAGTGAATCCATAGATATCCCAGTCTCCCCTGACACTTAAATCTATACTTCATGTTAACA
Organism: Schistocerca nitens; assembly: GCF_023898315.1. NCBI lineage: Eukaryota > Metazoa > Arthropoda > Insecta > Orthoptera > Acrididae > Schistocerca > Schistocerca nitens. The sequence continues at coordinate 527,903,564 of NC_064617.1, forward strand.
AATTTCTCTTCTTCAGAAACACTTTCCTTCCCATTGCCAGTCTACATTTTATATCCTCTCTACTTTGACCATCATCAGTTATTTTGCTCCCCAAATAGCAAAACTCCTTTACTACTTTAAGTATCTCATTTCCTAATCTAATACCCTCAGCACCCCCAGACTTAATTCGACTACATTCCATTATCCTTGTTTTGCTTTTGTTGATGTTCATCTTATATCCTTCTTTCAAGACACTTTCCATTCCGTTCAACTGCTCTTCCAAGTCCTTTGGCACATGCAGTGAATCCATAGATATCCCAGTCTATACACTGTAGGTTAGAGTTTCTTCCAACTAATATCGCATGATCTCGGTATTTCCATGCTGCTCAGTGAAGACATTCTCTGAACAGTTCTGTAACTGTTAAGGGAGATCAGGTTGTTGGCAAAAGAGTAACATCATTTCATCTAGGTCTGTTACTCGTATCTAGATACCATCACAATTAGTCTCAGCTTCCATCTCGATAGATACAGTGTTTTTGTCAGTTACTTGGAACAGCCCCACGTACTCCCTCTATGGCATTTAATCTGTCTTTTTGATCAATATTATATGCCTTGCTAAATATTATTTTTGGAGTTTTTTACTTTCGGTCTCAGCCAGCTCTTGGTTTTGAGAATAATTTTAATTTCATAACTTGACTGGAGGGTGGCAAACTCAGAAACTTTTTTACATATATTTTACATCTACATCTACATCTACATTTATACTCTGCAAGCCACCCAATGGTGTGTGGCGGAGGGCACTTTATGTGCCACTGTCATTACCTCCCTTTTCTATTCCAGTCGCGTATGGTTTGCGGGAAGAACGACTTCCGGAAAGCCTCCGCGCATGCTTAAATCTCTCTAATTTTACATTCCTGATCTCCTCGGGAGGTATAAGTAGGGGGAAGCAATATATTCGATACCTCATCCAGAAACGCACCCTCTCGAAACCTGGACAGCCAGCTACACCGCGATGCAGAGTGTCTGTCTTGCAGAGTCTGCCACTTCAGTTTGCTAAACATCTCCGTAACACTATCACGTTTACCAAATGAGCCTGTGATGAAACGCACCACTCTTCTTTGGATCTTCTCTATCTCCTCCGTCAACCCGATCTGGTACAGATCCCACACTGATGAGCAATACTCAAGTATAGGTCGAACGAGTGTTTTGTAAGCCACCTCCTTTGTTGATGGACCACATTTGCTAATGACTCTCCCAATGAATCTCAACCTGGTACCCGCCTTACCAACAATTAATTTTAAATGATCATTCCACTTCAAATCGTTCCGCACGCATACTCCCAGATATTTTACAGAAGTAACTGCTACCAGTGTTTTTTCCGCTGTCATATAATCATACAATAAAGGATCCTTCTTTCTATGTATTCGCAATACATTACATTTGTCTATGTTAAGGGCCAGTTGCCACTCCCTGCACCAAGTGCCTATCTGCTGCAGATCTTCCTGCATTGCACTGCAATTTTCTAATGCTGCAACTTCTCTGTATACTACAGCATCATCCGCAAAATGCCGCATGCAACTTCCGACACTATCTACCAAGTCATTTATATATATTGTGAAAAGCAATGGTGCCATAACACTCCCCTGTGGCACGCCCGAGGTTACTTTAACATCTGTAGACATCTCTCCATTGAGAACAACATTCTGTGTTCTGTTTGCTAAAAACTCTTCAATCCAGCCACACAACTGGTCTGATATTCTGTAGTCTCTTACTTTGTTTATCAGGCGACAGTTGGGAACTGTATCGAACGCCTTCCGGAAGTCAAGGAAAATAGCAACTACCTGGGAGCCTGTATCTAAAATTTTCTGGGTCTCATGAACAATTAAGCGAGTTGGGTCTCACACAATCGCTGTTTCCGGAATGCATGTTTATTCCTACAGAGTAGATTCTGGGTTTCCAGAAACGACATGATACGCGACCGAAAAACATGTTCTAAAATTCTACAACAGATCAACATCAGAGATATAGGTCTATAGTTTTGCGCATCTGCTCGACGACCCTTCTTCAAGACTGGGGCTACCTGTGCTCTTTTCCAATCATTTGGAACCTTCCGTTCCTCTAGAGACTTGCAGTACATGACTGTTAGAAGGGGGGCAAGTTCTTTCACGTACTCTGTGTAGAATCGAATTGGTATCCCGTCAGGTCCAGTGAACTTTCCTCTGTTGAGTGATTTCAGTTGCTTTTCTATTCCTTGGACACTTATTTAGATGTCAGCCATTTTTTCGTTTGTTCAAGGATTTAGAGAAGGAACTGCAGTGCGGTCTTCCTCTGTGAAACAGCTTTGGAAAAAGGTGTTTAGTATTTCAGCTTTACGCGTGTCATCCTCTGTTTCAATGCCATCGTCATCCCAGAGTGTCTGGATATGCTGTTTCAAGTCACTTACTGATTTAACGTAAGACCAGAACTTCCTAGGATTTCCTGTCAAGTCGGTACATAGAATTGTACTTTCGAAGTCACTGAACGCTTCACGCATAGCCCTCCTTACACTAACTTTGACATCATTTAGCTTCTGTTTGTCTGAGAGGTTTTGGCTGCATTTAAACTTGCAGTGAAGCTCTCTATGCTTTCGCAGTAGTTTCCTAACTTTGTTGTTGAACCACGGTGGGTTTTTCCCATCACTCACGGTTTTACTCGGCACGTACCTGTCTAAAACACATTTTACGATTGCCTTGAACTTTTTCCATAAACACTCAACATTGTCAGTGTCAGAACAGAAATTTTCGTTTTGATCTGTTAGGTAGTCTAAAATCTGCCTTCTATTACTCTTGCTAAACAGATAAACCTTCCCCCCCCCCCCTTTTTATATTTTTATTTACTTCCATATTCAGAGATGCTGAAATGGCCTTATGATCACTGATTCCCTGTTCTGCACTTACAGAGTTGAAAAGTTCGGGTCTGTTTGTTATCAGTAGGTCCAAGATGTTATCTCCATGAGTCGGTTCTCTGTTTAATTGCTCGAGGTAATTTTCGGATAGTGCACTCAGTATAATGTCACTGTCCCTGCCACCCATTCTAAACATCTGAGTGTCCCATTCTATATCTGGTAAATTGAGATCTCCACCTAAGACTATAACATGCTGTGAAAATTTATGTGAAATGTATTCCAGATTTTCTCTCAGTTGTTCTGCCACTAATGTTGCTGAGTCAGGAGGTCGGTAAAAGGAGCCAATTATTAACCTAGCTCGGTTGATGAGTGTAACCTCCACCCATAATAATTCACAGGAACTATCCACTTATACTTCACTACAGGATAAATTACTACTAACAGCGACAAACACGCCACTACCGGTTGCATGCAATCTATCCTTTCTAAACACTGTCTGTGCCTTTGTAAAAATTTTGGCAGAATTTATCTCTGGCTTCAGCCAGATTTCCATACCTATTTTGTAGTTCACTGTTAAAATTTTGACTGTCAAAGTGCCTTTACTTTGTACGTGCTGTGATTTTGCTCTCTGCAAGCTAACTGGTGAGTATTCATGAAAGGGCATCAGACTACCATCTAGCCCGAAAAACCTCCCTGTGTACTCCATAAGTACTCTTGTATGTGTGTGTCTGCTTCCTTTGTGTAGTTCACCTCTTATCTATCAAGGGGTGTTCTACACCTCTCTACAGTACTGATAACGGTTTCAACATCATTTGTCAACAGATAGGATAGTGGTGTAGCTAGCAGTGCCATCTGTATATACCTTTTAAAAGGGAGGCTCCAGCCAGAAGACTCATTGTGGTGGAAATGTGTGAAACAAACAGGCAACCACATCATGGAGAACCACTTATGCTTCATACAGCCCACTATGCAAGTTTAAAAGGGGTCAAATTATGGCCTTCTGAATGGCAGGATGAGCCTTTCAGAAAATTGCCACCCATGTAGGATGTGCCGCATCAGTTGAATAGTATCAGTGGTCACATGAACTTTTTCGCACTCATAGAAGAGATTCTGGATGTCCAAGCAGCACAGACACATGCCAGGATTGTCATATTGTAACGGCAGCAGTGGCAGATAATACAGCTACCACAACATAGATAAGATAGATTGTGAGCTCAGACGTGTCAACATGAACTGCTGCAAACTGGTTATTAGGTTGATCATGCATGACTAAAAATACCCTATGACAGCATTCACCATCTGTACAATCGACAGGATGCCAGAGTCAGTGCACTGCTGCCCGTAGAGGCTACAAAACATGTACTAATAGGGGTGCTGCAGCATGGGTCAATACCTGGCACCTCAGAACCGCTTGTGCTATTGATCTTTAAATGTAATCCTTTTATGTACTCCACATGCACTGTTGCAACAATAAACCCTGAGTGAATTGAAAACCTCTAAAAGGATGTACTAATTTTTTTGCTGACAGTGTTTGTAAATACATCATAAGGCTACTTTCAAGGTAAATACAAAAATATGCAAAAATCGTCAGTTTGTTTCAGTCATACTAAAACTTGATTTTCTTGTGCTAACATGATGTTAAAAGGAGTTTTCAATGCAAACCAAAAACTTGTTTCAAATTCAGAGAATTGGTGTCTGGACAGAAATAAAAAAACATGGGTTAATTAATGTTATTATACACGTATGTTCCATAGTAATACACAATCCCATACATCATTATGCTTGGTATTTTGTGTGTGTGGTAAGGGGTGGGGTGGGGGGGGGGGGGAGGGGAAGGATTGCAATGAATCTGTATTTGTATGATGTCTGATCAGTAATAGGTGATCATGCATCTATGTAAAATTAACCATTCAATGCCACTCGTATTCTGACAATGTTTCTTTTTAGTTGCAAAATTTATTTTCATTATGGGAGTTTTTGGAATCATTATGATGTCTGATCAGTAGTAGGCAATCATACATCTATGTAAAATGAACCATTCAATGCCACTTGTATTCTGACAATGTTTCTTTTTAGTTGCAAAACTTATTTTCATTATGGGAGTTTTTGGAATCATTATGATATTTGGTGACTATCACCTGAAATTTCATTTAACATTTTATATTTTATCCATTATATTTGGAAAATAAATTTCTTTCATTTTAATGTTGCTTATGAAAATGATAATTATCTTATGCAACAATACCAGAGAAGGAAAGCTGCAACTCACCATATAGTGGAGATGCTGAGTCACGATAGGCACAACAAAAAGATTGACACAATTGTAGCTTTCAACCATAAAACTCTTTTTCAGCAGTAGACACACATACACGCCACACACACACACACACACACACACACACACACACACACACACACACACACACAATCTCACGCAAACGCAACATGCACACATGTCTGCAGTCTCAGAGAACTGAAACCACAATGCGAGCAGCAGCACCTATGGGAGTGGTGATTGGATGGGGGCAAGGAGGTGGGAGTGGTGGACAGTGAAGTGTTGCAGTTTAGATGGGGGGCAGGAGAGAAGGTGTGGAGGGGGATGGGGAGGGGGGGGGGGGGTGAGTAGTGGAAAGGAGAGAAATAAAAAGAAATTAAAAGACTGGATGTGGCAGTGAAATGACGGCTGTGTAGTGCTGAAATGGGAACAGGGAGGCGGCTGGATGGGTGAGGACAGTGACTAACGAAGGTTGAGGCCAGGAGGGTTACGGGAACGTAGGATGTATTGCAGGGAAAGTTCCCACCTGCGCCATTCAGAAATGCTGGTGTTGGTCGGAAGGATCCATATGGCACAGGCTGTGAAGCAGTCATTGAGATGAGGGATATCATGTTTGGCAGCATGTTCAGCAACAGGGTGGTCCACTGGCTTTTTGGCCACAGTTTGTCAGTGGCCATTCATATGGATAGACAGCTTGTTGGTTGTCATGCCTACATAGAATGTAGCACAGTGGTTGCAGCTTAGCTTGTGAATCACATGACTGGTTTCACAGGTAGCCCTGCCTTTGATGGGATAGGTGATGATAGTGACCAGACAGGAGTAGGTGGTGGTAGGAGGATGTATGGGACAGGTCTTGCATCTAAGTCTATTACTGGGATATGAGCCATGAGGTAGGGAATTGGGAGCAGGGGTTGTATAAGGATGGACGAGTACATTGTGCAGTTTTGGTGGATGGCTGCATACCATGGTAGGTGGGGTGGGAAGGATAGTGGGCAGAACATTTCTCATTTCAGAGCATGACGAGAGGTAATCAAAACCCTGGCGGAGAATGTAATTCATTTGCTCCAGTTCCGGATGGTACTGAGTTATGACGGGAATGCTCCTCTGTGACCGGTCTGTGGGGCTTTGGGAGGCGATGGGAGATTGGAAAGATAAGGCATGGGAGATTTGTTTTTTTACAAGGATGGGAGGATAATTATGGTCAGTGAAGGCTTCAGTGAGGCCCTCAGTATACTGAGAGGGACTGCTCATCACTGCAGATGCGATGTCCACGGGTGGCTAGGCTGTACAGAAGGGACTTCTTGGTACGGAATTGGTGGCAGCTGTCAAAGTGGAGGTATTGCTGGTGGTTCGTAGGTTTGATATGAACAGAGGTACTGATGTAGGCATCTCTGAGGTGTAGGTCAACATCTAGGAAGGTGGCTCGTTGGGTTGAGTAGGACAAGGTGAAGCAAATGGGGGAGAAGTTGTTGAGGTTCTGGAGGAATGTGAATAAGGTGTCCTCACCTTCAATCCATATACAGGGTATATACGACCCGGGACTACCGGGAGATCCGGGAAAAATGCGGGAATTTTTTCATCCGGGAGAAAACCAGGAAAAACCCAGGAATTTTTTATAATTCCGTTAATTTTTCATTGTTGTAGTTTTCTGTTAAATTTTTGTAAATTTGACAGGTATGAACCGATATTTTACCAAAGGGTATTACTGTATACCCATACTGCAGAATAATACTTTAACAATAAAACATAAACAAGAGAAAAACATGAAAATAACTTAAATTACAAAGGAAATGCGCCATATACAACATCGACACACAGTGCTCATGCAAGCATCTGCCAACAGCAAAATGTATCAAAGGCTTTAGGAAAATTATGCAGTGCTTCCTAACAACAAATTGCCTCCAATGAGCGTGATGTCACAACTGTTTACATTAGATTCGTTTTAGCAGTTGTGAGCGGGCTCATGCGCATGCGCAGTTGAGTCACGTTTTAGTAGATTTTCCCACTTCGGGCTACAGGAATGTGGCCATTGGCTGTGCGAGCAGTCGCAGCAAGCAGCTGGATGCTATTGGGAAAAGGGGCCACCAAATTCATATTCTTGTGGGGGAAAAAACGTGTTTCACAAAGCACCTAGCATCCAGCTCAAGTTGGTCTATCGGTCATTCATATGATTTTGAAATGCATCCCTGTGGGTTTTTGAACATTTTTATACACATTTTAAGTTGATTTCTGAATGAATCATAAGTTGATTTTTGAATGCGTGCATAGTGTACATGATGTCTCTGTCAGAAGAATCCTCATCGCATTTAGAAATAAACTTTCTGCAGACAAAAGGAAACGGGGCTATACGATCTGAGCGAAGTAAAGCCAAACGGATGAAAGCCAATTGCTGTCTGATTGTGTGGTTCATTGGGTTTGCAAATGTTCAGTGTTGTTATAATTACTAGCGAAATCCATAGATTCAGACTACTAGAGTAGAAATAAACGACTAACAGGAATAACAGGTGAGAAAGATTAAGTATTATCTTCTTGGTGTACCCAAGAAAATGAAATTTTGACAGAAAATTTTTGGCCAGATTGCTACACTATTAAGGACCAGTTGTACAGTCCCCGGCTAGCAGCCGCTTAGGTTCTATTCTGGAAGTAACACGGGAAATGTGTTGTACGAATATGTAACAACGCCTAACTGGAGAATAATCGCGGGATAACTAAACCTGTGATTCTGGCAGGGTTAGTGAAGTTAATCAGCGAACAAATTTTGACAATGGCAGGAATAGCTACAGAATTCTTGATGATAAGATTGTTTGTTAGAACAAGGAAGGAGAAGGAATGGGGACATCATACAAATTATGGAAGAATAAGATGATTCCAAATTTACATAAAAATTTCATAATACAACTTTTCGATCTCGTGTTTGAGAAAGTGATGCGAATGAATGAAATGTGGAACTATTTCCTAACATAAAGCTTTTTGCTGTAGTAGGCCTTATAGGCATCTGATATTGGTACTTCGTGAATTATATTCTGTCGTGTTATAAAAATGACCATTTGTGCCAAAATAGTCTCGTTCATTTGGTGTGTGTTACAAAATTGCTGCATTATTAGAAAGGCCTATTTTGTTTTATCTAGCAGACAGTGACAAAATAGATGTAATCAGATTGAGAAACCACACCAGTCTTGGGTATTATTTATATTAACAGCTTTTTCAGTATTAGATAAAGACATTTCGATTTTTCATGTAGCAAAACGTTTGACAAACTTTGATGAGGCAATAGATTTTTTCGCAGAAGGAAAGCACGCCATGTAAAGCTGTAGCAAGATTAAAGAGAAAAAAATGCTAGGAGTTTTTTTCTTTTTTTTTTCTTTTTAAAAGAAGTGTGTACTTTCTTGCTTGTCTCTTGTCTTTATTGGTTTTATGTATCCTATATTTAATTTTATGTTACAAAACAGCAAGTTATTAGCTAGTAGACTATAAAGAGTGCAAATTTTTTGAAGAGTTATTGTTCTCCCGATTACAAATAATCCCATTCGCTATTAATTGTGAGATTTTTTTTAAAAAGGAGGTGCAGGCTGTCAAACGGGCTGACTGAGAGCAGGAGAGGCGCCACAGGACATTTCAGTTTCCATTGTCCTGTGCAGGTTTGATGGCATCCATTACAAAATATACACTTTTCAATTCCTCAGAACAAAATACAGTGATGTGCTATAGAAGAATGCTGTATGAAGAGGTGTGGCACTGCACTTTGACACACTTAAAACCAAATAACATGTCTTACATTTCCTCGAACACATATGTTTTATGTTTAAGACTTTTCAGAAAGATGTACGCTTCAAGATGAATATATTTTTGAAAATTCAATTTTGTTTTAGTATTGACCCGGTTCGCAAATATCGTAGATCTGGGGCAATCTGAGTTATAGTAGTCTTCTCATGACCCGTGTTTACATTTCGTGATTTTGCTGTTTCCCCTTCATTTACTCTCACATCAAATGAAAACAATATGGGTATCTGAGGCCGGGAGCTATCAAGTGAATTAAAATACATTCACATAATTACGGAAGTCTAAAATATGTTATTAGTTTTAGCTTTTATTGTATTTCCACCTTTCTGACAGTCAAGCATTAATCACCTTGCAGAACAATGAAGTTATTTTTGTCTGTTTGCTAAAGAAATTTGACCTTTATTAACCTTTTCCGCAGAGGCAATCAATGTATTTGAAACAAAATTCCACAGTACTGGCTAGTTTCAGCTGTTTGCTGCGTTTCAAGTGCACATTTTCATCTTCTAGCACGTATGGCATTATGCCACAATAAAGAGCCAGACATGATCTAATACAGTACTGATGCTCCAATAATATTTACATCCCGAAAACTACACTGAAAAGCTTAATATCAGGTCAAGGTCTACTTCATTGGTAATCTGGACATACGAATGAGCACTTTAAAAGTATGCACTTTAAATGTGCACATTTTAGTATGGTTCACGAAATTCCAATGCTCTTGCAGTAATCTCTGATGTCTTGTTTCTTTTATGACATAATGTATGATTTTTAATGTTTTACTCGAACTCACATACAGGTTTCCTACGTCATGATAGCTGCGCAAACGTGGTGTCGCCTGTTATCTGCACTCTGTGGCAACTGCTGAAATGAACCTGTTTCTAACAGTTCATGGGAAAATATTGCGTTACTTTCAAAGTAAATATCCTTTTATGTAAGTTCAATTATGTGCAAGAATGTACCATGAATTTCTTAAATCAAAGACCATTTGACTCTCATTTAAAAATCAACTCTTTGATGATGAGCCATTTAGAAGAATTTTGAACCCTGAAGATCAGACATTTACGCCATTATTAAAAATTTTACTGGCACGTTTGTGTGACATATCTCAAAGGATAACACGCGCGAAAAAGATCAACATTATATGTGAAAGCTTAGCTTCTCTTGCAGCTTATTAACCTCAGAGACCAATTTGATATGAGAAAGCTTTGCTTTTTTTGTAGCAACACTATGTATATTAATTTAAACTGTTAACTTTCCCTGTTTGTGTGTTTGTGCTACGTAACAGTGATGTTGCTGTTGGTTGACTACATCACGTGTCCTATGGTCTGAATATCCGCTGTCATCGGTTGGCGAGATCACGTGACATGAGCTATGACTGGCTTACAAAAGTGCATTGCAATCTCAATTTCAATGATTTGGAATGTAACATGCGTTGTTTGGTGGAATTCCAATGTATACTTTCATAATATGAAAATAGGCAGCGTACATGTTGCTGCACATCAAAGATATTTCCAAAATGTGTCTTTTTCCCGAAGTTCCGTTTTCTAAAGTGCCGGGAAATTCTACGCCCGTGCCTAAAACCATAAACATACAAACCACTCCCACATACCAACAGAATATTCCATAAGGAATATGAAGCTATTAATCCACTGTTTCAGTGCTTCAAAAAGATTATCAATGCCATTAGAGAATTGTACAATTCTTTGGAAGCCATAGAAAGCAGAACATCTCAAATTCTGTTGCCTCAATTGCAAGATTTTTTTTTTTTTTTTTTTTTTTTTTTTTTTTTTTTTTTTTTTACAGAGTACTGTCTTAGAATAAGTCAACCAGGCTTGAAAGTATTTATAGATTCTTAGAGTCAGCTTTGGAATGTGCTCCATGAAAAAGATAAGTCTAAATCTCATTTTAAAAGACAAGAGAAATTATCATGTTCATGAAACACTCAATTTGCGAAGGACACATGATGAAATGGGCATTCCTGTGGAAAAAGTTAAACTATCAGGAAGGAGAAACGCCTGAGGTGATTTCTGCGAGCTGCCAAAGTTCTAAAAGAAGTGTCTCTTGGTTGGATGTCTTTCAGATTCCTAAGAGTTCATGGATGGATATGAGTTTTCCAAATATGTTCCCAGTCTCATTTTGGCATTAGCATGTTTCTAATTTTTGTGTTTCAGTAGTGTCATGTGAGAGGAGTTTGTCAAAAATCAAACTAATAAATAACTATCTTAGGCCCACTGTAAGTCAGGCTCAGCTCTCTAGCTTGGCAATATTGACACTCAAAAATAGCATAACTAATGGTATTGTACAGGCAATACAATTTCAAACTTTTCAGCAGAAAAAGTTTCAAGGAAGAGATTCTAAACAACATGTTAAAGTCATGTATCATTTAGAAGATCTTTGGTTATTTTTACTGCTTCATTAACAATCAGTTACGCTATGTTATTTATAAAAATGCATTCACTTATTTAACTACTTGTATCAAAATTTGTGTACCCCAAAAAAATAATTTGATGTTTTTGTGGGTCTGGTGGAGGGGGGAGGGAGGGGGGAAGGAGGGGGGTGACAAGTTAAAAACCAGCACTGGGTGCCAAACTACCCAGCTATGCCATGAGCCTTTCATGATTCCTCCCGTAGCAGATTATTGGAAAAAAGCTGAGCTACCAATGATGTGAGAAAATCAAGATGAGTATTTCGTTTGAAACTTTATGAAACAACCATGTTAAAGTGATATTCTCTCCAGTTTCAAGTGGCTAACAGAAGTGGTAAAGGGTGCCAGTCTTGCTTGCAAGCATAGTTGATGGACCAATTGCAGACCTCTGCTACAGAGCCTAGTGGAAGTTCTGAATCGGAGGCCCAGACAGTTCTGCAACCATGCATGCTGCAGATTCCTCAGTTTTCACCATAGGTTGGTTGGATTTTGGGTTCCACTGAACATGCAGGATCCCACTAAATGCAGGAGGTGGCTACACGGGTATCAGCAGTTGTGTAGCATGGACTGGGTGGTTTTTTAGGTTAGAGGAACTTAGGAAAGCAAAAACAGGGCTTAAGTCTTGAAGGGAGCAAGAACATAGATACAGGAACCATTGGTATAACAGATGCAAATTGTTGTAGCTGTGTTGGGCAAGTACCAGAGCTCCAAATGCTCACAGAAAGCACTGATGCTCAAATTGTTATACATACTAAAAGCTGGCTAAAGACAGAGATAAGTTCAGCCAAAATTTTTGCAAAGAACCTGACCATGTCCTGAAAGGATAGACTAAGCACAGTTGGCGGTGGCATGTTTGTTGCTGTTAGCCGTACTTTAGCTTGTCATGAAATTGAAGCATAAAGTTCCTGTTAGTTAGTATTGCCAGAGGTCATTCTCGGCAACTGGAATAAAATAATAATTGGATCTTTTAGTGACCCCCCCCCCCCCCTCCTAGTTCAGATGATACAATTGCTGAAAAGTTCAAAGAAAACTTGATTTTGATTTTAAACACAAACCCGACTTATACATTTATAGTTGATGGGACAGTGGGTCAATGGGAGCGTCTGATTTCACCTGTCTTCTTTGGCCCATAACATAATGGTGTTGTGGTGTGTGACGTCATTATGGCGCGGAGTTATGGAATTTGTTGTGTTTGTAGATGTTGCCTTGATGTGTTAGAGAGTGCCCTCTAGTGGTGTCTGTGTATGGGCTAAGTGTAATGTGTTGTATTGGGTTCATTTGAGCCTTGGTGTTGGATGTGTGAAGTCATTGTCAGTTTTGTAGTTCGGGACATAACGTTTGGAAGGTATTTCAATGAGTTACGCTTTCTTTTTGTTTACATGTTTGGCATTTTCATTAGGTGTTATTGGTTTGCTCTTTTTGTGGTGCTTTAAGGTGTTTAATTTATTGTGTGGCTTCTTTTGTTAGATATGGATATGAAGATGAAATATGGTGTGTGACGTTGCAGTCAGAGATGGACAGAACATGTCCGTTATTAAATTCCTCCACTTATTTGGACTGATCGATGAGATTGTGAAGTGCAGTATTTGTCATGAGAACATGAGGTTGACCAGAGTTCCATCGTCTCGAACCAGGAACAGGTACATGTGGCAGTGCTGCGCACTTGTGTGTGTGTGTGTGTGTGTGTGTGTGTGTGTGTGTGTGTGTGTGTGTGTGTGGTGTGTGTGTTTGTGGTTGACCAAGTTTGCAGTGCCAGAATTTGTTATTGGTAAGTAATTGGGTTTATTCTTCTTGAGTTGTGATGTTTTCTGTGTCTATGTTATATTGAATGTGTTTTAATGTATGAACGAATGTTTGATTTTTGAGGAGTTGTGGTTCTGGTTTTATTTTTTGTAGTTGTAGGTGTTGGTTTTTTGGTATCAATAGTTGTGGTTCACCTGTATAGGTCAAGGGAAATGACCGATTCCATTTTCCATAGTTTTATTTGTAGGTATTGGAGTTCTGTAGATTTTTGTTGGTGTAGCGGAATGTTGTAATTTTTTAAATTATTTATTTATTTATTTATTTAATGGGATCATGGTGTATTTTGCATTAGTCTTATATTTAGCTTGTCTCCAACCTAAAACCCCCAATTTCCAATGGCTGTCCCGTCCATTTGACTCTATTTTTGGAGGGAGACGTTATTGTCTAATTATATGTACACTCCTGGAAATGGAAAAAAGAACACATTGACACCGGTGTGTCAGACCCACCATACTTGCTCCGGACACTGTGAGAGGGCTGTACAAGCAATGATCACACGCACGGCACAGCGGACACACCAGGAACCGCGGTGTTGGCCGTCGAATGGCGCTAGCTGCGCAGCATTTGTGCACCGCCGCCGTCAGTGTCAGCCAGTTTGCCGTGGCATACGGAGCTCCATCGCAGTCTTTAACACTGGTAGCATGCCGCGACAGCGTGGACGTGAACCGTATGTGCAGTTGACGGACTTTGAGCGAGGGCGTATAGTGGGCATGCGGGAGGCCGGGTGGACGTACCGCCGAATTGCTCAACACGTGGGGCGTGAGGTCTCCACAGTACATCGACGTTGTCGCCAGTGGTCGGCGGAAGGTGCACGTGCCCGTCGACCTGGGACCGGACCGCAGCGACGCACGGATGCACGCCAAGACCGTAGGATCCTACGCAGTGCCGTAGGGGACCGCACCGCCACTTCCCAGCAAATTAGGGACACTGTTGCTCCTGGGGTATCGGCGAGGACCATTCGCAACCGTCTCCATGAAGCTGGGCTACGGTCCCGCACACCGTTAGGCCGTCTTCCGCTCACGCCCCAACATCGTGCAGCCCGCCTCCAGTGGTGTCGCGACAGGCGTGAATGGAGGGACGAATGGAGACGTGTCGTCTTCAGCGATGAGAGTCGCTTCTGCCTTGGTGCCAATGATGGTCGTATGCGTGTTTGGCGCCGTGCAGGTGAGCGCCACAATCAGGACTGCATACGACCGAGGCACACAGGGCCAACACCCGGCATCATGGTGTGGGGAGCGATCTCCTACACTGGCCGTACACCACTGGTGATCGTCGAGGGGACACTGAATAGTGCACGGTACATCCAAACCGTCATCGAACCCATCGTTCTACCATTCCTAGACCGGCAAGGGAACTTGCTGTTCCAACATGAAAATGCACGTTCGCATGTATCCCGTGCCACCCAACGTGCTCTAGAAGGTGTAAGTCAACTACCCTGGCCAGCAAGATCTCCGGATCTGTCCCCCATTGAGCATGTTTGGGACTGGATGAAGCGTCGTCTCACGCGGTCTGCACGTCCAGCACGAACGCTGGTCCAACTGAGGCGCCAGGTGGAAATGGTATGGCAAGCCGTTCCACAGGACTACATCCAGCATCTCTACGATCGTCTCCATGGGAGAATAGCAGCCTGCATTGCTGCGAAAGGTGGATATACACTGTACTAGTGCCGACATTGTGCATGCTCTGTTGCCTGTGTCTATGTGCCTGTGGTTCTGTCAGTGTGATCATGTGATGTATCTAACCCCAGGAATGTGTCAATAAAGTTTCCCCTTCCTGGGACAATGAATTCACGGTGTTCTTATTTCAATTTCCAGGAGTGTATTTCCATGTTTGTTGCCATGTGTATGTAGTGACATAATGGGTGCCATACTGGAGACATTTAAAATGGCCATTTCTGCTATACTGATGATGTCTTGGGTCAAAGTACAACGGGTGAAATTCAACATTTTCATAACCCCATGACTTTAATTTACCCTCAATGTATTGGCAAAAATACATGTTGAAATCTGGAAGTACACATAAAACATCATCCGAAATTGTGCTAAACTCATTCTCTGAAAATTATCTTGAGCAGCTAGTTCATGAGCCCCTGCGAATGGTAAACGGTTGTGAAAACACACTTGATCTCTTAGCAACAAATAATCCTGAGCTGATAACGAGCATTTTAACTGATACAGAGATTAGCGAACATAGGGCTGTTGTAGTGGGACTAAATATTGTAATGCCCAAATCCTCCAAAAATAAACAAAAAAAAAACCTATTAAAAATGCAGATAAAAATTCACTTTCTGAGAGACAATCTCCACTCCTTTCAAATTAATAAAAATGAAATAGTATCAGCAGCAATTGAGACATTTATAACAAATAAATTAACAAATGATAGAGCTGATCCTCATTGGTACAAAAAATGGATCACATCACTGTTGCAGGCACAACATAAAAAACAAGCCAAATTTAAATGGATGCAAAATCTCCAACAGTGACAATCTTTTACAGAAGCTCAAAATTTAGTGCAGACTTCAATGTGAGATGCTTTTAATAGTTTCTACAATGAAACTTTGTCTCAAAACCTAGCAGAAAATCTAAAGAGATTCTGGTCATATGTGAAGTATGTTAGGGGCAAGACACTTCTCTGTGCAACAGCAATGGAAATACTATCGATGACAGCACTGCCAGAGCTTTCCAAAATTCCTTCACCAAAGACGATGAAGTAAATATTCCATAATTTGAATCAAGAACAGCTGCCAACATGAGTAGTGTACAGTAAAAATCCTCAGAGTAGTGAAGCAACTTAAATCACTTAACAAAAGCAAGTCTTCGAGTCCAGACTGTATACCAGTTAGGTTCCTTTCAAAGTATGCTGATACAATATTTCCATACTTAACAATCATATACAACCAGTCACTCAATGAAACATCTGTACCCAAAGACTGGAAAGTCACACGGGTAAAGCAATATTCAAGAAAGGTAGTAGAAGTAATCCACTAAATTATAGGTCCATATCATTAACGTTGATATGCAGCAGGATTTTGTAATATATATAGTGTTCGAACATTATGAATTACCTTGAAGAAAATGGTCAATTGATACACAATCAATATGGATTTAGAAAAGATTGTTCTTGTGAAACGCAACTCACACTTTTGTTAGACAAAGTGTTGAGTGCTATTGGGAAAGGGTTTCAAATTGATTCCATATTTTTAGATTTCCAGAATGCTTTTGACACTGTACCACACAAGCGCCTTATAGTGAAATTGTGTGCTTATGGAATATTGTGTCAGTTATGTGACTGGATTCTTGATTTCCTGTCAGAGAGGTCACATTAGTAATTGACAGAAAGTCATAGAGTAAAACAGAAATGATGTCTGGCAGTCCCCAAGGTAGTGTTACAGGCCCTTTGGTGTTCCTTATCTATATGAATGATTTAGGAGATAATCTAAATAGCCATCATAGGTTGTTTTCAGAAGATACTGTTGTTTATTGACTAGTATAGTCATCAGAAGATCAAAACAAATTGCAAGATGATTTAGAAAATAGATCTGAATTGGCAATTGTGATGTCATCCACATGAGTGCTAAAAGAAATCTGTTAAACGTTGATTACATGACAAATCAGCCAAATCTAAAGGCTGTAAATTCAACTAAATACCTAGGAATTACAATTACAAACAACTTAAATTGGAAGGAACACATTGAAAATGCTGTGAGGAAGGCTAACCAAAGATCACATTTTATTGGCAGGACACTTAGAAAATGTAACAGATCGACTAAAGAGACTTCCTACAGTAAGTTTGTCCATCCTCTTTTAGAATGCTGCTGCACAATGTGGGATCTGTTCCAGATAGGATTGATGGATTTAATAGAGAAAGTTCAAAGAAAAGCAGCACGTTTTGTATTATCGCAAAATAGGGGAGAGAGTGTCACTGAAATGATACAGGATTTGGGGTGATCATAATTAAAACAAAGGCATTTTTCATTGCAGCAGAATCTTCTCACAAAATTTTGATCACCAACTTCCTCCTCCAAATGCAAAAACATTTTGTTGATGCCTACCTACATAGGGAGAAATGATCATCATAATAAAATAAGGGAAATCAAAGATCACATGGAAAGATATAGGTGTTCATTTTTTCTGCATGCTGTATGAGGTTGGAGCGGTAGAGAATTATTGTGAAGGTGGTTCGATGAATCCTCTGCCAAGCCCTTAAATGTGATTTGCAGATTATCCATGTAGAAGTAGATGTAGAGTGTACAGTTCTGTTTGCCATCAAGTGCTATCATACATTCATAAATAATATTTTACTGACAGAAATATGTTTGATAACTTGACGTTTATGAATTTCAATATCTGAATGTTAATTAGATAAAAGACATGGGTTGTTTATAAACTGTGGAAGGCAAAATTTATACTGGGCTTTTTTAATCAGTGGCTACCAGGGCATGTGTAGTGAAAAATGTGTGTCTACCAGAGATTTCTCATGAAAGACCGAACGTCTTTGATAATATAACTAGAACTTCATTATACAGTCAATCACTTAGAAATTAGAACCACAACAAAAGTCTTTAAAAAGTGTACTACATTTTCAGCAAATGGTGTAGACCACTGTATTAAGAGCTCTGGAAAAGCTTGTATACACCCATTTTTTTGTATCGACAGAAAAAAGATTAACTTGCAACATGTAGCATACAAAATATAAAACAATATCTGAAGCATATGCTGGATTACAGTACTGAACAAGGGGAAAGTCTTTTCAAAATAGTAACAATGATTTATTTGTAACAGTTGGCACAGACTGATTACAAAATAATTAACATAAAACACAACTGTACAAAGCACCCTGATAGCATTCCTGAATGTCACATATTTAGCACCAGTATCCCATTTATATTATCACAGTATTTTGAAAATGGGTGTCAACAGGAAATTTTAAAGTGCTCTTATGATAGAAGCAAAATCTAGTGGCTGAAATACTAGTATTAAAATATAGTCAGAAAAACAAGCATTCCCTTTCATTCAATAATTTATTACTCTTCATGACTAGAAATTTACAATTTCTTAAAAAACAATGTATTTATAAAACAAAAATACAGCACAAGTTTAAAAATGATAAAAAATGAACTTACATAGTAAAAATCATAACACACAGCTGTCACAAGTTTGGCTGTATTGTAACATACATACAGTGGCTATATACAGTCAGTGCTTCATATAATTTAAAAAAAATATCACACCTTTCATATACTTCTTCTGTAAATAGAAGACTTGAAATTTGCAAAGGGAATTTTATGCTGTTGTATCTGAAAATAGAACAAGGCAGCTAGGGTAATGAGTCAGCAGCAACACTCCTGCATGTAATGCACCATGGACTTCTCTTAGACATGAACCCTAATTTGGTCATCTAAGGCACACATCACAAATGCTGCACTTAATGTTATTTATTTTTTCAAAAATCACTCATGACAGTCCAAAATGACTTAATAGTATGTAAACATTCTGATGAATCCTGAATTATATGAAATCTGGTAATTATTCTGTCAGAACATATTCTGTTCTTCATATGTATACTCACAGAGATGGTGCCTTACATATCCAGCAAAAATGTGCAAATGACACTGAAATTATCAACATATTGTTCATTACACTGAAAGATTAATCTGTGACTGCCTAAACAAAACCACTTCCAGATGTACATAAAAGGTAAATGTGTCTAGTATCACACATGTTGAAGTAACCAAGAGAGGAAGGAAGACTGAATTAGGAGCAGTTGTGCATTAAAAATGACATAATATAAACAGATACAGTTGTTTCATGCATATAACAGCCTCACAGATAAACTGGTAAAATTTATCAGCAGTTCATTCTTTTGCAGATATAACAATTTTCTTCTAAACTGTATAATTTATAATATCTTGTTTGCTAGCTCATTGATACTAGGATGAACAGAATTATAGAAGTTTACTGTCATTGCATAAAATGCCTCATTACTTTAATATCTGATTTCAGATTATGCAGTTTCCATCCTTTTAGCTCAATCAATCATTAGAAAAAAATATTTTTTTATCATTCAAAATATTTTAAAACTTTTTTAATTAGCTTGATTAAAATTTATCTCTTGTACTATAATAACTCAAATCTGCTGCAGAAGTCACAAAGGTATAAATAATGCATATTACAAATTACATTACAGAAACATTCTGGCAATTCTGAGATGGTTTAGAAATATTCTGCATCTTCATGAAACTGCTGAACCACTATGAGTACTGAACAAATTTTTCTTTGTGGATATGTACCTTTCACATTGAATAAAATAAAAAAAAGTTATTTAAGCAAATTTCATGCTGCATGAAGATTACTAACAATCTGAAGCACAAGTGGGGTACGAAAAAGAAAAGACAGCGGCCATTACATACTCATTCATTCAAGCTTGACATCTCAAACACACAAAATAAATTCTCTCTTTACAATAAACATTAATTGTACTAACATGAACACAAATTCAATGAGATACTATATAGCAGAGCACCAAATAAGAGTTTCATCCTACAGCTCGGTAACTGCTGCAATGAGATCAAATAACTAGAAATATTTTGACAAGGCCACTCACAGTTTACTGTGCCATAATGAAGAAGTGACTACAGACTTTTTCCTCATTTTAATGCTACACTTATGAGCAGTGATATTTTAAGAGATTTTTTTAACACAGTACAAAACTGGATGCACCAGAAAGTCATTGTCATCAGTACTGCATATTACAGCTTAAGTTTTCAGAATTGTAGTGATACAGAGATGCTGGTTGCTTCACTTGGAAGTGTGTGTGTGTGTGTGTGTGTGTGTGTGTGTGTGTGTGTGTGTGTGTGTGTGTGTGTGTGTGTGTGTATCTTTGTATAAAATATTTTAAATGGTTTCAAATTTCCTTTATATCTATTAAAATTATTACATAAAGTAGAACTTAAAATATAATATTTTGATTTCCTAAATAAATCTAAAACATCATTAAAAATTATATTCAAAAATTTAATTCATTTTCATGAAATATTCATTACTTTGTGTGGATTATGGATCAAAAAACATTTTAAGACTAAAAATTTCAAGGGAGCACTTAATTTATCTATGATGCTACACAATGATTCAAAAAAGAAAATATCTCTGTAAGACAGTTGGGCACTAAGATAGCAGCTACTGTTGTTAAATGTAAACAGATAGTAGTTGTCACTAAACACTCCAAAAGCTTCCAACATCAGTTTTATAACAATACTGCAGCTTACCACAGCCAAACATTTCCTTCAAACCTTGCATTTTCTACATAAAAAGATTATTAAGGCTCTGACAAACATCAGTAAACATAATATCTGTTACCTGCCCACAAATGAATATTATTTGTCATCTCTTTGTATTGCTAGAAAAAAATATTTGAAATAATATACATCAGCAGTAACTGTGCACTGCATTTAATTATATATTAACAATTCAATCAGATCCCTGCCTCATATCATATCAAAATCTTAATACACATTATTTATATATCATATATATATCGATAATGCACACACTGTTAAAGTCTAATGCATTTCATCCACACTCCAATCCAGTCACTTGATAGGAAGACATTTAAATAATGCATTTGATTCTCATCAATGACTTTCACTTATTGACAATATGACAATATTGCACATAGTTTGACTAGATGAAAAAAATAAAAAAATGCAGTATCTGAAGCAATGAAATAACTTGCAACAAATCTGCACTCTTTACTGATGTAACGTCAAGTCT
This sequence comes from Schistocerca nitens, assembly GCF_023898315.1. Taxonomy (NCBI): domain Eukaryota; kingdom Metazoa; phylum Arthropoda; class Insecta; order Orthoptera; family Acrididae; genus Schistocerca; species Schistocerca nitens. Next base: position 527,924,479 of record NC_064617.1, read on the forward strand.
TGACTAGTAGTACTGAAACTGGAATTCTTTGAACATTGCCTATGTGTAGAATTATTGTGATACAGGATAAATCATTACATTTCAGTATGTTTATAGCAACATTGAATTTCAATTTTTGTAGAGCTATTTGCAAAATAATAGCAGAAATCTTTTGCTTCTCCAATATAATAAGTATTATTTATAATATAATTATTTTGATGATTTATGGAAAAGTTAGCTGTAATCATAAAGAAGAACTGGTTATGTTTTTCTGCAACAAGAATGTGACTGAAAAATTAAAAGAAAGTTATTTCAAATGATCATATCAAGTTTAAGCTCTTGCATTTCATGGCACAGTTTGAGTGCATCAACTATAAAGTAAAGGAAATAAACACACAAACATAAATAAGATGGAAACTTAGCATCAAATTTGATGTGTACATCATCAGTAGCAATAAATGCAAAAAATCAGCCCCTAACCACACAAATTATTACCGTCTGCAGCACTAGTAGTAATGTGTTTTTAAAGTATATGAAACAAATCGTTCAGTTTACCATATGAGAATAAAAAAATTAGAATGATTTACAATGTATATTGAAATTAAAATCAGCTCTTATATCCTTATTTCACTGATAACCAGTCCATAAATGTTTATATACACATGAATCAGTCTTTCAGAATGGTATTCTCACTTAAGACTTTTCCCAGAATGCTATTTGTTGATAGGACCTTAGAAAAATTTTGTGTGCGCAGCAGTTTGATCAGACATAAAACACAATTTCATTGGTTTTTCCTTCATTATATTTAACACTGAGTATTTTTTGAACCAAAGTCATTTTCCTGTCACAGTCACATCAGGGAACAACAACACTGAACACAATGCAGCTTACATATGGTTGTAGTTGTACCACTGTGCTACAATATGGAAAAAGCACAATTATAACCAATTGACTTAGCCCTCAACTAACTGCATCTATGTTATTATCTGAATTCATTATTTTCAGTGCTATATATTATCTACTCAGATGAACTAAAACAAAAATCTAGCCCAAAATGTTTGATGATTTTTTTTCTTGTACCAGTAACTTGGAGTTTATGATCTCTGTAAACTGTTGGCTACCATAATTTATGAAAGATATTCAATAATTTTTCAAATTTTAATACAAGGTAAGGTGAATTTATGCATTTTACTTCCCCATGATGATAATGAAAGACAGCATGAAAAATATTGTATTATTACGTGATTAAAAATTTTTCTTGGTGTAACTGTTGTAGATAAGTTAACAGATTTTATTAACCTAACTTTAACAACAAGTCTGCCTTTCAAGTTTACTTTTGTAATGCGAGACAATTATGGAACAATCAGTCTTTTCTCTTCTAATCTTCAGCTAGCTCAATAGCTATACAGAAGAAAGAACTTAATTATTATTGAGTAATATAAACAAAGCGGTGACTTTTATTGAGTACAATCTGCTGTTGATTATACAGCAAGCAAATATCATAGCAAATGAACTCAAATGTCTGAACTTACAAATTTCCATATTCCCTCCTGTTTGAAAACTGACTTTTATTTGGTAGTCATATGAGGCAGTGCTCTCCAAAAATTCCACAGAAGGTTTATTATTTTGAGTAATAAATACATTAGTCAATCAGTTTCATACTTTTATGCATTTCCAATTACTTCAGATTAAATTCATGTATCATGGGTTAGACCAAAACTTTTGTTGCATTAATTACAGTGTTATAATGCACAACTGAAGCTTCTCTTTCCCTGTATTATCTATGACACAGTCCATTCCACAAACATTCAAAATTGTATAGAGTGAGTGTCCATTATGAGACCATTTCTTTAGGTTTTCATACTCCAAATAATGCAACACTAGCAGTTTAGACTTCCTCAAAAACCAAAACAGAAAAAAACAGTACATCTTTTCAATAATATCACCGATGCACTTCACTTAATCTCTAATAACATAATTTTAGACATGGCGTGTGTTTTATGTTGTAAAGATTCCTCCTTTGTGGAAAGTTAGTATCAGAATTATTACTATGAGGAATGTCATTCATTTACTTAAACACTCAACCATACTCTCTCTCTCTCTCTCTCTCTCTCTCTTTCTCTCTCTCTCTCTCTCTCTACATCTCCTTCTGTCCCCAGACACTTGAAAATGCTGTTAACTCCTTCACTTAAATCATTCTCTCCACAACATACTCTACTAATTTAGACATTTTCACATAGTTGAATAACATATTCAAAATCTACATCATTAAGTCAAACAGATTTTCTATAGTGTTTTGATGGTTAGCACTGCTGAAACTGTGGAATGGTAAACTGTACTTTACATACCACAAAAATAACCAAATATTAAATATTATTTATAACTTACAACTCAGTACAAACATAGGAAAATCACATGATTTATATCAAATGGAAATCCCTTACACAACTGTAGTTTCTGTACAGAACAGAAAGAAACAACTGTCAGCTTTGTAACAGATTTATGTACAACAGGCAAATGTGTATAAATATATCTACAAAGCTCAGTTCCACACATTTGCCTACATTAATACTTCAGTTCAGTTTATGTATTTAGATAAGTATTATCTCATTAAGAGGAAATGTTCTCTTTCACAAGCAACAGGCACTGTGCCCACAACAATTTCACAAACATAATTTACCTGAATCTAAGACAGGCACTCACCTGTATGCAAACAACTAACAGCTGCTCTCACTCCCAGGTCTACTAAAACTAGATCTTCTCAACCACATATGTAAGCTTCCTTATGCTTTATTTCATTTCTTCTTTTGGCTTCATTACTGAACCACATACACTTAGAATCACAAGTTTCGCTCTTACCGATTCACATTTGTTAATTCAGGCCACGTGATCACCATTGTCAATATCCATTGAAGCCTGTGGTGAGCTGGTGTTCTCCACAGCCTTTTCTGTAACACTTTCAACAATCTGTCCCACACTAACACCAGTTTTTTCAGGAATTGTGTCAATATGACCACCTCCAGAATTTTTAGGAAGAGCTGGAGTCTTAGGCATTGGGCTGTCCCCACTACAAGATGACCCATCATCACAACTGTTAGAAACAGCACTAGCAGCAAAGTGTTTTGTCTTGTTCTCTGGCATTTCTGTGCCAGGTTGTGATAACCTTTTGTCCACTGTCTTGTTGCTAGTGGCATACTGAGTAATCTGCCGAACTTGTGCTTGCGATGACAATAAGCTTGCCACCCTAGCTTGGGAATTTTCATCAGGAACTTTACTAATAACACTATTAAGCTGTAAAGAATGTGAAGTACTTCCAGTAGGCTGTGCAGACTTGTTGAGCTGGCTGTCACCACAACTGTAGTCATAACTGCAGCAAAGCCTCCCATCCTGTAAAAGAAAATATTTTGTTTTTATATTCCCTGTGAAAGAAAAAGTAACTAATATTACTTTATGTACCTTATTTACTACATCTTAATTCCTACAATAGCAAACACATCACACCACTTCACTGATATAAATAAAATTCACCTTAGCTAGTTTATTCACATGTGAAATAACAAAAGGAACATGTAATAATAGAGTTTTCTATGAAGCTAATGAAAGATGGTCAAGAACATACAATTACAGTATCTGAAGGTCAGTAACATCTGAAACACTGCATCAGTTGAAACATGGTGGAATACTATACTGTGAATGTATTTCATTAAAACTCTTTCTATAACCTTTCATTTAACATTTTCATGAAAATAATTTCTGTTTAATGTGCAAATAAAGTCAAAAATGAGTAGAATTTACAGTCTGCAAATGAGCTAAAGTTAAAACTTTTCAAAAGTAGATGTACACCACCCATCCAAAGTGTTCCAATACTGATCATATTCCTGGCATATAAGCAGCACAGAAACTACAGTGACAGCTTAACTAACAACTTTAAACAAGAGATGTGCATTAGACCAGTCACTTGTGAGCAGGCAGTATTCTTAGTAGATGTGTGGCAGTAGCGTGTCAACATTTTTATGAAGTTAAAACATAAAGTTGGACAGAGGACCAGCAACTTGCACACTTGTGATATATCACACTTATTTTAAATTTTAAAAATCTTGATAGTGAATATGAATCTGTTATCTTATCCACAAGAGTAATGTGCTATTAGCATAGGATACTGTAATGCATCAGTCCACCCGTTATCGACCATGTGCCATTTTCATATTTGTAGAGTTACATTTTGATCACGGCATACAGCCACTTCAAAGGTTTCACCACATCTCATTACAGTGTTGTATTTTTAATGATTCCTGAATTTTCACAGTTTTAATTTGTACATTATAATTGTTTAATAGAATCTATTGCATGTCATGAAATTTGTACCTGGATTAGCACTATTTAATGAAAAGTGGATGTTAATCACTGTAAAAGCATGAAGCATGCAAAGCCTCACAGCACATACGAATATTACTTGTAGCCACTAGTGACCTCTATTGAGTTCACTTTAATATGGTCATAACATGAACCTTCAGTATATTATGTACATATGGAGTGCACTTACACTACTTCTCTTAGGGAAGTTACTGGATCTTGAATAAGCATTTCTGTTCTATACATATATAATAATAGCAGTTATGATTATTGTACATGTTTGCACTCATGGAAGTGTATATTAACATTTATAATGAAGGTATGGAATGTTAATTACACCAATAGGAGTCATCTAATTTTTCTGGCATGTAAAATTTTTTAAGGATTACTTTAACAGCTATGTATTGTTTGCAGGCTATAGTTTGAGAATGGATAATGTAGTTTGAAACTAGTGACCACAAATACAAATATTTGAATCAACTGTGACAGAAAATGAAGAAAAAAAATTGGTGTATCAGCACAGTTGTGTTGCAAATTGCAATAGAAGACCATCTCTAAATCAAGTGTTCAAGACATTCTCCAGAATGTTTTGAAGACAAGCAAAGTGTGTACAAAGTTTTCCTCACACGCCTTGACTCTTGAACAAAAATGATGATGTGAGACAAGAGATTGTCTGGCATATACAGTGTTCAGATAACTTATGTGAGTTTTTCAGCTGAGTTAACCTATCTTGAGGCCACTTTTTGTCAGAACGGATAAAGTGAAAGACAGATCAGATGTGTTTTGTGCTATTGACCAACTGTGCATCAGTGATTATAATACCAAGTTGGGACTAAGTTTTCTGCCTTACAAGATTGGTCACAATCTACGGTAATATAATAAAGTTTTTCAACCCTCCATCTAAGATTAGGGTCCATTTAGATTCCATTAAGCACTATCTTCATTTGCATAAGGTGGGTGTCTATTGTATTCCTTGCAATTATCAGATATTGGTGAGACTATCAGGACCATGGAAAACCAGTATACTTACAACAGCTGAGCAAATTGGTTACTGCAGAACATTGTCTTTGCACCAGTCATCCTATGGAATATAACAATGGAGCATTTCCAGCTAATGGGATAGTGTTATTAAGGAAGGAGTTGAAATTAAATTAGCAAGTAAACTTGTAAATAGAGATGGAGGTTGCATCTTGTTCAGTAATTTTCATTATCAGTAACTTCTGGCATTCATCATCTTTTGTTGGGTGGTAGTGCTAGTGTTTATGGAGAGAGAGAGAGAGAGAGAGAGAGAGAGAGAGAGAGAGAGATGTTTCCAAAATTGCTCTAAAAACTAAGATTTTAAATTCCTTTGTACAGAGCTTACTTGGCTAAATTTTTGTCTTGAAAATGAAGGGTGATCACCTGTCAAAGTAATGATGGCTATGAGGATGTCATCCAGCTGCATTTGTGTAAGTTATTTGAACACAGATGATTATGCATGGATGCCCGTCAAAACTTGATCAAAATGCAAAATGTGAACAATTCTTTTTTGCAAAATATTATCATGAGAGATGATACCTGGTGTTATCAGCATGAAACTGTCACAAAACACCAAAGTGCAGAAATTAACATGAAGTGTCAATGCTCTGATGTCATAACCAACACTCAAGCCAATGCAATGTGTGAGTTTAACAATATAACAAAGAAGGACTTTTCTGACAATATCACATGGCTATAAGAGTGTTCTGTACACTGTACACTAGTAGTGGGAGAGTGCATAGAACATCTTAGGCATTAAAACCATCACATAACTTTTCTCTGTTTTTTATTAATTCAGCTTTGAAAGTTTTTGGGCTGATGGGGTCTTATCTTCTGCCTCTGTGGTCACGGATTTACAGGATTTAAACACAGTCTGAATTTCTCACAGTGTGTTAAAAGGAAATTATCTACTTGCACATATGAAAAATGTTATGATCAGATAAAAATAGCAAGAAATCAATATTGATAAAAATAGGAGATGTAAGGAAGATAACAATAATGATAAAATATAAATATTGTCACATCTGAATCAAGAGAAACAAATTACTAAAAAGGTAAACAGCACTATTAATTGAAGTTACTCAAATTAAAAGGTATTCATGATAAAAGAGATAAAAGGAATTCATTCTGTCACAAAACAACAGTCATAAAACAGTCATAAGAGCATACAAAAGCAGCTAGCTGGATAATTAAATAATAAGTAAAACAAATCAGTAAGAAGTTAATTCAGTAGTGTAATTCTTACATTAAGCATAGGTTTCACATTCGTATTAAAACTACCATGTACCATTCACTTCCTTTACATTAATTTGGTCATCACTATACATCAAAAGAGCTACATTTCTATATCATTTTGATTATAAAAAGCAAGTGAAGGAATGACTATAGCAGAATATTGCACATAAACTTTCCAAAGAAAATGAAAACTTATTCTCATGTCTGTATTATTTACTCAGCTGTATAGGTTTCCTTATCTATTCCCATAACTCCTCTAGGATCTGTTGATCATCTGCCTTATTCTTCTCAAGAAATACTTGTCCTGGCCAACATAATCTTCATTAAAAAAATCCCTTGCTGAATGGCTCCCATGTTTATTTGAATGGTTCTGATGAAGATATTAAAGTTTTATCTCCGCTTCACTATACTTTCAGTGTAGATAAATGTATACCAACAAAGGCCATACAGCTTACACAATACATGCTTTGGTACAGTTAGAAACTTCAGTACTTCCTTCACCATATAGCTAAGGATTCTTTTTCACTGCATTAGTAACTCACAACTCACTTGCAGTCAGTTTATGCTAATCATTACAACTGACATTTATATGTTTCTCACTTCCTCTTTTCCCATAACTTATTTCTTCATGCATATGCCATATCAATTCCTCTCCTAATCTGATCCTATTTATTTTGGTGTCAGCTTTCAACTCTTCTGATGAAAAATTTAACACATTACTAAGATACCATCCTCAATAAAACCACAACAATCCATGGCATACATTTCTTCTCAAGTAACAAAATCATTCTTGTACATAAACTTGTTGTAATACAGAATCCTGTGTGAGTAACTGAAGTGTTTCCCAATGCTAATACTTTTTTCATCAGTATGGTACATGAATGTGTATTTTATGAATCTGTACAATCTTGACATGATTTTGTTGACTAGCGTCTTCAGCAAAAGCTGACATGCAATTGAACATTATGAACGGTTACATGGCCTTTGCTTGATCCTGTAGTAAGTAGGAAAGTGGCTCATCACAAAATATAAAGAAAGATGTAACCTTGCAGTAGAACCTGCCTAGGTCTTGGTACAGCTGTGCAATTGCTAAATTCAGTATTATCATAAAATATGCTATCTGTGCAAACATCTAAATTTCTATTAGGTCATGTGCTCTCATAATGATTCAGAGGTCCCAGAAACAATTACTGTTGCTCACTTACTAGATGAACTTCATGTGTAAAATTCATTGGTGTCCAGGCGGTGAGCAAATTAAATTGGTATCAGTACATTCATACGCTGAACAAAAATTCCGTTCATTCTGCTTTCAGTCACTGTCTTGCTTTCCAGATAAAAATGCTAATGTATTTTGCATGTTTTCACTCCCTGATATGTTACATGATAATCTTCCTGGGAAATGCAGCTAAGGTCTATGAAGTATTTAGTCTGCAAAAATGAGCAACAAGAATATTATGTTGACTGGATAACTAACCTCCTGTAAGACCTATCCAAGTACCTAGGAATTCTTACATTTGTGCGAAAGTAAACTTACTCTTTAAACAATACACTTCAGTTTTAAATCAGTTAAGCACTACACAACAGTACAACCTATACAAATAGTTTTTCATGTGAGTCCTGCATTCCTGTCTACTCTACTCTGTGAAGTGCTTTTGTCTGCAAACTTTTTTTTTTTTTTTTTTTTTGGTGCCCCCCACTGATATATGTATATGTATATGTATTTACAAATAAATTAAAAACATATCTAATTAGCCACTATGTGCATACAGCATCTGAATATTTAAGCTCCAGGTAGGAATATCAACAGTGTAGGAAAAGATAGATTGCAACTTACTATAAAGATGAGCACATTGAGTTGCAGACAGGCACAATTAAAAGATGCATACGTAAAGATCTCAGCCACAGCCTTCATCAGCAACAGAGAAAGAAACACCATTCATACACACAAGCAAGAACACCCCATGCACACATGACCAACAATTCTGGTAGCTTTGGCCAGAATGCCAGCCCAAACTGCCAGAGCTGGTGGTCATGTGTGCATGTGGTGTACTTGCTTGTGTGTATGAATGGTGTGTGTCTCTCTGTTGCTGATGTAGGTTGTGGCTGAAACCCTTATGAAAGTGTCTTTTAATTGTGCACCTCTGAAACTTAATGTGTCTACTTTATTGCAAGTAGCAATCTATCTTTTACTACATTGTCTCAATATTTCAGTTCTGGTTTTTCTGACGTCAGTTAGAGTTGTAAAAAATAAAGTTTACTGAAACTAAACTTTCCCTTGTACAGTACAATACATCACAATCACTAACATTTATAATTTCTGAATAGCCACAAAGTTACTGGGTATGTATTAATAGTAGCCAAGAGCTGGAAATACTGCAGCTTTTTTACAGAAAAGAGGCTTTGTTGTAATTAAATAAGATGCTAACACACGGTGTTGTAAGTAATCAACAGGTGGGGTGAAATTCTAGATAAATAACACCAACCACATATTATTAATTATAGACAGTTGCTAATTAAATTTACAGGTGCAGACAGATCTCTTTATCTCTATCACATACATAAATTTCACACAAAAATGTTCCTGATGGGGCTTCTGGAGAATCTCAACATACAGGAACAGTATTATCAGACAAATACTAATTATCTTCTCTGAAAAAATAGCAAAAAGCAAGACTGTAACACTAGGATCAAAAAGCACCTCTACAAAATCTTTAAAGGGTTAACATTAAGTTAAATTTACATCTTGGACTTCTTTCCACATCCCAGATTTGAAAGAGTTTGTTCTACATAATGAGTGACAACTGGGAAATTTCTGACCAGAAAAACCAGTAATTAAGGCACAGCCTATGCTTGACTAGGGCTTGGGCAGTAGGTGATTTCCTTCAGTATGTAAGAGCAAAGAATGTTTTTCCCTGCTCCTCATCATCTATTTATAATCATCAGGAGAACTAGCACACAACAGGTTGTTTAATAATTGCTCCATCAAAAAAACTAAGCTCATAAGCCAAGATACAGTATAGCACAACAGTTAACAATTAGAAGACAATTTTTGTCTTGAACACAATCTTTATCAACTTGTTGGACAGTGCTACAGTTGAAACAGTATCCAGCAGCTAATATTATTTCCACTGGTTAATGTTTGTTGATAATTAATGAGAAGGAAGAGAGAAACTGATCATCAATGAGCCTGAAAAAATAAGATTAAAATGTTGAAACTGAAAATTATTTTGGTAGGAGGTAATTATTCAATGGGTGATACAAATTTTAGGAACAAAACTCATTCACAGCACAACCACTTACAAATATTTGTGGAAAATGAATAGCCAAACATATGAAAAGTATACAGAGGAAGTGACATAATACTCCCCTGTTAATATATGCCAATAACAAAATATATATAATAGTGGATACGAGCATTGAGTAACTGTCATGGGTTATCAAACTGCAGTTATAGGAGTCAAAGAACAAGCAAAGGAGTCAGCCATTGAGAAGGAAGTGGGACAGGGTTGTTGCCTATCCCCGATGTATTCAATGTGTAAACTGAGCAGGCAGTGAAGGAACCAAAGAAAAAATTTGAAAGGAATTGAAAGTCAGGCAAAGAAATGAAAACTTTATGATTTTCCCAAGACAGTAATTCTGAGTGAGCTAGCAAAGGACTTGGAATATTAGTTAATAAAATGGATACAATCATCAAAAGAAGTGAACATCACCAAATGTACAACTAAGGTAATGCAGTGTAGTTGAATTAAGTCAGATAGTTGCTGAGGTATTTACATTATGGAATAATATGCTAAAAGTAGCAGAAAAGCAAAAGTAACTTATGTCAGCAGAGTAGAGGGGATGTAAAATGTTAGAGTGGCAACAACAAGTAAAGCTTTTCTGAACAAAGAGAAAAATGTTAAAGTCTAATTATAGACTTTAAATGTTATGAAGTCTTTTGCTTAAGTATTTGACTGGAGTACAGTCTTGTATGGCAAAGAAATGTGGACAGTAAATGACACAGACAAGAAGAGAAAAGAAGCTTTTGAAATGTGCTGCAGCATTAGAAGCCTGAGGATTAGATGGCCTGATAGCATAACTAATCAAGAAATATTGATAGCTGGGGTGCTGCACTAGACAAGATATGATAGTGACAAGACATGTATTCCCAAGCTGTTTTTTGGATGGATCACCAGTGACAAGACTGGATGTGATGGCCTGGGAAATTTGCTTTTGAAGTAGGTTGGTGGGGTGATTATACCCAGTGTAGGCTGAAGCACTTAGCAGTACACCTGTTGTTACTCAGTACTATCCAGGTTTTTAATGTATTAATCGCCTACTTTGACAAGGATATGACTATCTAAAATCATGGCCTGAGATGAGGCCTTTCTGTCCAACATTTTGCTCACCGCATTTAGAATATGCCTTCATCATCCTCCCAATCTCCGCAATATCCTTGTCAGACCCTTTGCTTCTTATGCAACCATTTCCTTGCCCTATGGCTCCTATCCCTGTGACCATCCCCTACCCTCCTACTACCACCGATACATCCCCTGCAATTGGCAAAACATAAACTATCAAAGGGAGAGCCACCAGTGAAATGACATAACCCATGTACCAGCTGTTATATAAACACTGTTTGGCTATTTGATTTGGCATGAGTGTCACCAAGTTATCAGTTAGGATGAATGCCCATAGGCAGAGGGTGTATACTGGCAACTCACAATATCCTGTTGCAGAGCATGCTCTAAAGCATGACAGTCATGACCTCAGTGCCTGTTTCACCACACATGCCATTTGGATTCTCAGTTTCTGAGAACTGGCAACTGGCACTACAACACTTCCACAGTTTTCACCACCCACCTGTCCTTAATTGACATGAATATCTTTGGTCTCAGTATTTCTTCACAGTAACTATTCCTTTCTTCTCTACATTTTAGTCTTCTATATATTTTATTTTCTCTGTATACTTTTCCCCACTCCACACCTCTAAGTTTATGCTCTTTTTAACTCATGAATGATGTTTTATCAGTATCTCTGTCTTGTATATTACCCTATCTTCCACCTTTAGGCTCTCAGGTTTTCAGATCTTGTCCAGGCTCAGTCCCCAACACTGTCTTTCCCTCTCATCCTGTCTGGTAATTCTTGCCTAACCAAGGGTTCTGGGCAGCTTTTCTGAACACTCCCCATTTACTATACCTCACCAGTCCTTTTTCTTCATCACACTTCTTCCATTTCAAGCCTTCTGCCAGAAGAAGGAGCCACTGACTCTGAAAGCTAACAAATTTCAATAGCTTCATAAGTGTGTTCTCCTGCCATCGCTTGGTGAGTGTATGTGTGTGTGTGTGTGTGTGTGTGTGTGTGTGTGTGTGTGTGTGTGTGTGTGTGTCTGTGTGTGTGTGTGTGTATTAAACAATGAAAACAATTTTTGACAAAATAAGGTAATTATACAGATAAAAAAATCTACTCACCAAATGGCATCAGAACACACACATAAATGATTATAATTAGGCAAGCTTTCGGAGCCAGTGGTTCCTTCTTCAGGCAGAAGGGTTGGAGGGGAAGGAAGAGGGGTGAAGGAAAACGACTAGAAATGTCTAGAAAATGCGGTAGATTTCAGGAAAGTCACCCAGAACCTTGGGCCATGGGAGACTTGGCAGGAAGGATGAGGAGGAAAGACTGACTGTTGGGGACAGCACCAGATGAGATTTTAAAACCTGAGAGCTTAAAGGTGGAAGACAAGGTAGTATGCAACATAGAGATTACTGCTTAAACATCATGCATGAGTTATTATGAGTGAAAAGCTAAGTGCACTGTACGCAACAGAGGAGGGAGAGGAGTGGCAAAAGATAGACAGCTAAGAAAATGAAAGATGTATAATCTTTCCCGAGCTATGCAAGCATAACTCATGACCCACCCCCATGGCTTTACTTCCTCCAGTACATCATCTCCTACCCTCCTTGTCCATGAAAGGTATAGCTCCTGAATTCAAGTCCCAATCTGGCAGACAGTGTTAATCTGACAGGAAGTTTCAGTTATCACATATACAAAAACCTCACAATTCAGGTAAATGTACATTGTGTAAAATTAGCATATTTTTTACAGCATTTTGACTCCCTTTGAAAGAAAACAAACCTCGGGTATTTGTAATGCATTATTAAACAAAACTGGTCTTTCAGTCACACGTAATGGAAGCACATCCAAAGACATTGAAGATATTCCATTAATACAGGTGAAGACAGGCATGAAGCTCTTTCATTTTCAAGATGTTTTGTGTAAAACAAATAGATCATTTCCATCTCCACTAACAAAGTAATATTATAGTTTATGACTGAAAACTGTATCAGAATGAAAAGTCACCGGAGACAACTGTAAAATTACAAGATCACTGAATGGCTGGTCATTACTTACCATTAGTTCTTTCTTCAGGAAGGAGAGAGTAGTTTTTTTTTTTTGGGGGGGGGGGAGGGGCAGTTTACTCAGACCTCTAGTTGGGAGGGAGGCACCTGTTGTGAGAACAAGAGGTGACAAAGATGAAGACAGAAATGTTAGAGAGAGCAGGAATTCAAAGACAGGACATTGGTAAGTGTTGTGCCAGCTTCAAACGAGAGATGATAGAGCAGACTGATAAATAAAGACTCCATGAAGGGTGAGAAATGGGAAATGAATGAACAGTGTTATTAAAACTGGAGACAGAAGCAGAAAAAGAAGTGGGCAAATACAATTCCATAAATTGCACAACACTCCATACTCAGCAAACAAAAATAAAGAACACAGAAAGACATGTGAGCCATATTGGTACTAAACTTACAATCTCCTAGTCTATATCAGAAAATTATAAGATGACAATAAATTTTAAGCAGAATTTAACAAATTTCTACTCAAAGAACATTTTTACTTGTAAATGACTATGTTGGTCAATAACACGTATCTGATAATGTTTATGTTAAAGCAAAACCAAAAATACCATCTTTCAAACCTAAACTTTTTCATTATATTTTTAAAGCTAATGGACAGCTGCAGTCTGATGTAAAATATTCATTGAATCATTGTAGTGTATAAAGGCATGCTCTTTAGGGAGGACAAAAGTAAAGACCTATGGAAAACAGACTCTGAATTTATAATAAAAAACATACTGGTATATGTATATAACTTTTGTATTATTATGTATTATCTGACTTTATACTATTTTGAACAATGCAGGAAAAAATAAATTGCTACTTACCATAAAGATAACATGCTAAATGCAGACAGAATCAATTAAAAGACACTTTGTCAGGAAGAGAGAAACCCACACCACACAACTCTAACACACATGACTGCCAACTCCAGCAGCTTGGGCCACAACTGTGTCCGAAAGCTTATGTGTAAGTGTTTTTTAACTGTGCCTGTCTGCAGCTTAGCATGTTGTCTTTATGGCTAATAGCAATCTGTCTTTTCCTACATTTTTGATATTCCTGCACTGAGTTTCCATTGTTTTATATTATTTTGTTTGTATTATTTTATGTTCCATTTCATTGAAATGATTTCACACAAATTAACATGTACATCTGGGCAACATCCACACAACATTTATTGTCTACAGATGGATAAATAAAATAAATAGATGAAAAATCATGCTTTCTTTAAAGATCTGCAATAATAAATATTTGAAATATTTGGAATAGAGCAGAAATAAAGAAGATCTACAGCAGCAGACAATAATAGTTTTTCCATGAAAACTGAAAATATTCCATTTTTTTATTTTATTTTTTTTTATTTTTTTCCTGTGCAGAATTACCTTATTCATGTCTACAATATCTGATCTCTAACAAGGTATGTAATTTTAGTAATGTACTTTCCTGTTTCTGAATAACTTTGCTTTCTTACAAACTACATTCTTTCACAGAGTCTTATGAGACCAAAAGAAGCAATTCATTCACTCACTGACCCAGACTATCACCCTGTTTTTCACTCACACATCATGTTTTATAACTCCCATTACATACGAGAGCTTTAATGGGTGTGGAGTGAACTAACACACAAAAGTAGTAGTAGCACTTGATTTGCCATCTCTCTCTCTCTTACTCCCCTTCCCTCCCTCCCCCCCCACTCTCTCTCTCTCTCTCTCTCTCTCTCTCTCTCTCTCACACACACACACACACACACACACACACACACGCACACACACACACACATTTTTTACGTATAAGGTCATACAGCACATTAGTGGTGTAGAAATTCATACCTGGGAGTGAGTATTATGCACACATCAGCAAAATATATTTTGTTAACATGCAATTATTATGAATCATAAAAGGGTACAAGAAGACAGCAAATAATTTCAAAGAGAAATTGTGATAGTAATATGAAGCAAAATACGTATCATCCAGAAATAATTAAAGGCACCTGGAAAGATAAGGCATTATTTTTGGGCAAATTAATGGAAAAGTATATCACTATTTCCAGAGCTGCAAGATTTGTATAAGATGTATTATAGTATAAATGATGTACTTTGTATGGCAATGTATATAACATTAAATATCAAGTGTATATACTGTCTGCAGTATTTATGTTGTTTACATTCATTCATTCATTCATTCTTTATTGATCCACTGAATCATTTTGTGTAGAGAGTACTACATGTAGTTAAACATTTAAAAAAATACATTAAACTTAATTAAATACACCTAGACTTACACAATTGTATGACAGTTATAAACTACAGGATATAGTATTAGTATACTCGTAAGTTGTTCAAAATTAAGGTCAACAAGGCCTAATAAAAATTAAAATTCGTGGATACATTTAAAATCAAATTAAGTACAGATAAGCATCACATAATTTATACAATAGTTAAGATTTACTAGATAAATATAATAAGTAAATACAAGAAGATCAATTTTAACAGTCAGTTAGGACTTATTGAAATTTACATTTTGAAGGTAAATTATAGTACAAGAAGATAAGTGTGCAAATATATTACTTAGAAAAATCATATTCAAAATATTCATTTAAGTTATAAAAAGTGGTAATTTTGATTGAAGCCTTCTTTTAAAATGTGCTGGATTGTTTATGTTTTTTATGTTTAGCGGTAGATGATTATAAAGTTTAATCCCCATGCATTGTACACTACCAGCATGTAATTTGGTGGAATGGGGAAACTGTGTCAACAAGTATTTCCCTCTAGTGTCATGCTCGTGATAGTCCTGATTCTGCTTCAGGCTGCCAATATTTAGCATGGTAAAACTTAGTATCTCCAATATATACTGACATGGTAGTGGAAGAATACCTAGTTTTTGGAATAGTTGTTTACAAGAGTCTCTCTGCTTTTTAAATAAAACTATCCTGACAGCTTTCTTTTGGAGCTTAAATATTTTATTGGACACAGAACTGTGGCCCCAGAAAATGCGGCCTTATGTTAGGATTGAGTGAAAAAAAGCATGGTACACTGATGTTAGGATATTTACACTCTTCACTTCCTTGACTGACAGTAGCATAAAACATACTTTACTTAGCTTGGTAGCTAAGCTGTCAGAATGTGAAACTGTTGATTTTCCTGAAGGTGTGACCTCACATAACTGCACATACTGTTTTCTGTTTAGTAGGTAGCTTGCAAACCAATTGTAGGCAGTGCCCCATATACCATAGTTACATAATTTTTGTAATAGTATTCTGTGATTTACAGTATGAAAGACCATTGTAAGATCAAGGAACAATCCCACAGGTGACTGTTTCTTATCTACAAGAGTGAGCGTTGTATCTAGAAATTTATAAACAGCATCTACTGTCATTTTCCCCTCCCGGAATGCATATTGAGTTGGAGAAAGGATACTATACTCATTCAGAAATGATTTTAGTCTGTCAGCCACTACATACTCAAATGCACTGAGATATGATATGAGGAGTTGAGAAGTCAAGGAAAAGTTGCATACATTTTACATACTAACTTACAGGAAAGTGATTTCCACTTTACACAGTGTGTGTGTGTGTGTGTGTCTAAATAAAAGAGATTGGGGAAGAAGGGAGGGGGAGGAAGTATAAATATACTAATGTCAAACAATTGGTATAATTATTTAGGGAATATGGCTTCCAAAACCGAAGAATTAATGATATGTGGTAGAGCCTTACTTATTATACTTGAACATCTGTGAACAAGGAAACAAGGGATTTCATCTTGTCCAGCAGAAGGAACCTTTATTATATTTTGGCCGATTGTATTTTTGATTTCTGCTTCTGAGGTTGGTGATATTACTTATCCACATAATACTGTATTCACTGATTTGTCTTGTATTACAGTACAATCTTTGTACAAAATGTAATTTTACAGAACCAAATAAACATCAATCAATCAAACTGGAAACAATTATAGCATAATTTCATAAGTTCTCCCCAGACATGCAGATATAACCATCACTGGTCATGTTGCATATTGATTACATTCACAGTTAACCTTTCTTACAGGTGATGTGATCACAAATAAAATGTCAAAAAACTAGCTATATGTTAGTCAAGTATTAATGTGGTACAAAGATTACCAAGAAACCTTAATTTACAGGAATGAGATATTCTGCATAAAAATATTGAATTCTTCCAGTGCACAAGTGATATGACAGAAATAAAGATGGTTGTAATAAAAAATTTCCACAGTCACAATGCACTGAGATATGATATGAGGAGTTGAGAAGTCAAGGAAAAGTTGCATACATTTTACATAGTAACTTACAGGAAAGTGATTTCCACTTTACACAGAGTGTGTGTGTGTGTGTGTGTGTGTGTGTGTGTGTGTGTGTGTGTGTCTAAATAAAAGAGATTGGGGAAGAAGGGAGGGGGAGGAAGTATAAATATACTAATGTCAAACAAAATTCCAAATCATAGCTTATAAATCTTGTGAATTATGTCCACAGTGATGCTTCAGTATGCTCAGCAAATGTAAACCGTTCCTACAGGAAACTTATTAACAAATACCATAAAACAGATATAAACACAAAAAAGGAGGAGAATTAAATAAGAGACATGGAAGACAATGAAAAGAAATGTGTTTCTCTAAGAAGTTAGTGAGATCCAAGTCTTCAGAACAAAAAGCACAAAAACCTTGTATAACTACAGGCATTAGGACTTCCAGTGTAACCATGAAAAGACTTAACCAAGAAATTAAAACTTGCTCAGATCCACAGTTTGTAGAATATGTAAAAACATACAGAAAAATATACTGACAGGCAATAGCAAAGGCAAAGTTGCTATTAATGACAATTTAATCAGTAACGCAGACAACAAACCACAAACTAAATGGGACATTGTGAGGAATGAAACTACTACCTTGGGAAAAGAGGAAGAAATAGTACTCAAAAGCAGTGAAAATTGCAATATAGAAAAGAAGGAAATGGCAAACTATTTTAATAACTATTTTTTAAATGTACCATATTCATTAAACTTAAAGTTCGAAAACAAAAAATAATACATGCTCCAAGGATCGCCTGCAGCATGAATATTCCTTCAACAAATGAGCAGGAAGTAATTAGAGTGATTAGAAGCTTAAAACCAAAAATGGCAGCAGGTGTTGATAAAGTACCAGTTTCAATCATAATAAGGACTGCAGTGCAGATTTCAAAACCTTTAGCACACATTACAAATTTATCCTTTAGTGAAGGTGTGTTTCCTCAATGACTGAAGATCTCAAAATTGAGGCCACTATTTAAAAATGGAGACAAACATAAAATAGAAAACTACCATCCCATATCACTTCTTCCTGCTTCCTCCAAGATATTAAAGAAACTGATGAAATTGAGAGACACTAGTTACCTAGACAATAATAAACTTTGGAATAGTAATCAACATGGTTTTTGAGCAAAACAAAGCACAGAAACTGCAGTCATAGACTACACCCAAGAAATAATTAAAATTTTGGAGAAAAACAAAAGTGTAGTAGGAATCAATTTAGATGTATCGAAAGCATTCAGTACGGTCTGCCATGAAATCCTCCTTGATAATCTGGAAGCAGTAGGTATTAGAGGAAGAGTTAAAATGTGGTTTGAGTCATATCTCAAAAACAGATCTCAGATTGTAGAGCTCACCACTGTAAATTCAAGTAAAAAAATAAGGTTAGTTTCAGAAGCAAAAGAAGTTCCTTTAGGAGTACCACAGGGCAGCACCTTAGGGCCACTACTCTTTCTCATATATGTCAATGATTTACAGTTACAATATGATACAGCCAAAATTGTACTATATGCAGATGACGCAAGTCTGATAGTGAGCAACTTTAAAAACTAGTTATAGTCAACCACTGACAAAATCCTAAAAAGTATTGACACTTGGTTCAGTGGAAATAAACTTACACTCAATGCAAAGAAAACAAATTACATACAGTTTGGTAAAATGATTCAGGATGAAGACATTAATCTAGAACTGGATGACAGACTAATAGAGATAGTGCACTTTGCAAAAGTGTTAGGAATGCATATAGATGAAGCTATGAATTGGAAACACCGTGTAAAATTTCTTACACACAGAGTTAACTCAGCCTGCTTTGCACTGAGAGTTATTGCAAATGTTTGCACTCTAGAATGGCATACTTCGGATACTTTCATTCTGTTGCCTCATTTGCAATAGTGTTCTGGGCCAGCTCAAAATCTAATCTGAAAGGCATTTTTATTTTACAAAAATGGGCTGTTCGAATAATTACCCACAGTCTCACTACAGACCTCTTTTCAAAAAGTTAGGAATACTTACTCTGCCATCAGTCTATATACTTAAATGTGTACTCTTAACCAAACCTAATCCAAGCAATCTCCACACAAATGCAGACTCTCACAACTATAACACAAGGAACAAGAATAATCTCCACATAGAACAAGTAAGAAGAACATGAACTCAGAAGCATGTAAGCCACATGGGCATTAAGTTCTATAATGCACTGCCTCAGTACATTAAAGATTTAAAGGACAATACAACTTTTAAACTGGAACTTAGAAAATTTTTAATTGATAAATGTTGCTACTCAATAAATGAATATCTTGAAGACCAAGAAAATGACTTTACAAACTAACCTCCAAAATTTTATATCTTTTTTTGTTTCAGATTTTACCATACTTTACCATCTATAGTACTAGTTATATATTGTTACTGAGAAACAAATTACTATAAACCATTTATGTGGAAAGAAACTCTAAGTTCGCTGTCATTTATTATAGACAATTTCATTTTGTACATTCTATATTTTAATTTCTGTGTATGACTAATCCAATTGTAGACAGTTTCATTTTGTATATTCTATATTTTAATTTCTATGTATTACAAATCCAATATCGTTTGTATGATGACATGGATGCTAAATAAATAAATAAATAAAAGAAAATAGCCAAACTATTTCCCAATATTCTCGAGAAGCATTTTACCTCCCCAACAGGTAACTCAAACACAGGGCTTATAGTGAGATAATACACCGATGCACAATCGATGAGCGCTTTGGATTGGTGTGAAGATGCAAGATGTGTTTAAAAAAATCACAGGTAGAGAACAAATTCAAGCAGTGGGATGGTATTTCCTGTCCAGTAATTGAAAAATGTGCAAATGAAGTTGTTGATGCAGTTAGATGTCTCATCAGCTGCATCACTGGAGAAGATACATTATCCATTGCACCAAAAAGAACATAGTCAGATCAATACATAAAAAAAGATTAAACTATTGACCAATATAACTTAATCCCACATTTAGCATGAGAACTGGGTTCAATGATTAGTGTCTTCTTACCAGGAACATTTTCGTAGCAGAAAACTGGCATAGCTTTCAACTGGCACAATTTAGTGCCTTCTTACCAGGAACATTTTCCTAGAAGAAAACTGGCATAGCTTTCAAATAGATCACAATACCATGAAAGCTGTTACTAAATTTCTGCACAAACTGTATGGCTGTCTATATGATGGGTGCTATACTGTGGGAATATTTTTAGATCTCACAAAAGAACCTGACTTTAACAACAGTGCACTATCATTACAGAAACTTAAAGTATACAGTATCTATTAAAAAAGAGATGAAAAAATCAACATTCCATCCACAACTCGAATATAATGCGGGTTATGGTACAAGAATCAATAATGGGACCATTTCTTTTTCTCTTGTATATAAATTACATACTACAACCTCTGTCAGTTCAGTGCTCAGACACACCCATACTTTCTGGCTGCCTATCATCAGCTTGATGAGATAGGTGAAATACCCTCAGACTTCAAGAAGAATATAATAATTCCAATACCAAAGAAAGCAGGTATTGACAGATGTGAAAATTATAGAACTATCAGTTTAATATGTCACAGCTGCAAAATACTAATGCAAATTCTTTACAGACGAATGGAAAAACTGATAGAAGCCAACCTCAGGGAAGATCAGTTTGGATTCCATAGAAATGTTGGAACACGTGAGGCAATACTGACCCTATGACTTATCTTAGAAGAAAGATTAAGGAAAGGCAAACCTACATTTCTAGCATTTGTAGACAATGTTGATAGGAATACTCTCTTTCAAATTCTGAAGGTGGCAGGGGTAAAATACAGGGAGCCAAAGGCTATTTACAATTTGTACAGAAAGCAGATGGCAGTTGTAAGAGTCGAGGGGTATGAAAGGGAAGCAGTGGTTGGGAAGGGAGTGAGACAGGGCTGTAGCCTATCCCCGATGTTATTCAATCTGTATATTGAGCAAGCAATAAAGGAAACGAAAGAAAAGATTGGAGTATGTATTAAAATCCATGGAGAAGAAATAAAAACTTTGAGGTTCGCCAATGACATTGTAATTTTGTCAGAGACAGCAAAGGACTTGGAAGAGCAGTTGAACGGAATGGACAGTGTCTTGAAAGGAGGGTATAAGATGAACATCAACAGAAGCAAAATGAGGATAATGGAATGTAGTCGAATTAAGTCAGGTGATGCTGAGGGAATTACATTAGGAAATGAGACACTTAAAGCAGTAAAGGAGTTTTGCTATTTGTGGAGCAAAATAAATGATGATGGTCGAAGTAGAGAGGATATAAAATGTAGACTGGCAATGGCAAGGAAATTGTTTCTGAAGAAGAGAAATTTGTTAACATTGAGTATAGATTTAAATGTCAGAAAGTCATTTCTGAAAGTATTTGTATGGAGTGTAGCCATGTACGGAAGTGAAACGTGGACGATAAATAGCTTAGACAAGAAGAGAATAGAAGCTTTCAAAATGTGGTGCTACAAAAGAATGCTGAAGATTAGAGGGGTAGATCACATAACTAATGAAGAGGTATTGAATAGAATTGGGGAGAAGAGGAGCTTGTGGCACAACTTGACTAGAAGAAGGGATCGGTTGGTAGGACATGTATTGAGACATCAAGGGATCACCAATTTAGTATTGGAGGGCAGTGTGGAGGGTAAAATTCATAGAGGGAGACCAAGAGATGAATACACTAAGCTGATTCAGAAGGATGTAGGCTGCAGTAGGTACTGGGAGATGAAAAGGCTTGCACAAGATAGAGTAGCATGGAGAGCTGCATCAAACCAGTCTCAGGACTGAAGACCACAACAACAACATCATCAGCCAAATAGCACCTCTACCCATAAGAGGAAAGTATATTCTCATTAGAGTGTTTAACCCTTGGGAGGGCATGCCCATGAATAAAGTGTGCCAACAACAAATAAAAATGTTTTGCACCATTCCATTGCTGTATCACAATTGCAAGCCCATAAATATTCATTCATTACTGCTTCAGCTAATACATTAATAAAATATGTTCTTATACATCCAAGTGAGTAGCAGTAATACAAAATAAATAGCAAGCTGGTTGAGTAAAAATTTATGATCTGTGCAAGAAAATTACTCAGGTTATGAGCTAGCATCACAATCCCACAGTGAGGCAGTTGTTAATTTGATAATTAGTAGTCAAATAAGTGGTGGGCTGTGATATAATGTAACTGCATTGTTTAATACTTCATGAGGATGATTATTGTGGGATAACAACTGTCCATGGAACAGAGTGATATAATGGAAGTTAATTTCATCATTGTTTAATTAAACAGTGCTTTAGCTCAACATACGGTATGTATGTTTATTTTACCATTGTTTAATCAAACTAAGATTAAATTGTAATTCTGCTCATACATATTTACCCTGATAACATAAAGACAGCTACTCTTAACGTGTGTACTAAATACACCATGCACCCACTTATGTTACAAAAAATGGCACACCTGCTTGAGGATTAAAACTAGGAAAATAACATGGAGCTATGTGTTCATAATGACATATATATCATCACAGACTTTGTTCCCAATATCTGCCTCTATAAACATCAAAATAACTCATTGAGAATGCAAGCAGTATAAATAAATGATGGCACTGTAAAACTACAACCAAATAGCTCAAGATGGTCTGTATTTCAACCAGTTCTCCAGAGTTTGGGAAGACAGGGAAATGAGCATGTATTTAAAGTTTTTAGGAAACCGTTGATAAGTGATTATGAAAGTAACATCATAAACCAACAAAAGTGTAGGAACAAGAAGAAAGAAAAGCAGGAATGAACACAAGAAAAAACTGAAATGGTCACAATACTGTGCTACGGTAAAATTTAAAAAAAAAAAAACAACGGAAATATGTTTATGTCCTATAATGTTGAAGCAGATCTTTAAGTGAAATGTAGCTAAAGACATGATGTGAGAGAATGAGCAGTAGCTTTGAGATATTATATGGGAGGACACTCTAGAAAAGATGCAAGTGGTCTAGAGATATCTGCAGTTTTGATTTTCTTTTGGGGCAATGACAGAAAATAAAAACATTAATAGAATAAATAATAGAATAGTTAACAAAATTCTACCAATTAGGAAACAGTAAATAGTAGAGTCATGGAGACGGAGGAGTGTGATAACAAATTGCCATCCAGTAATCCAGAATTAAGAGACTGTAGTACCGTGCATAAGGACCAAAATGGGTAGTACGATGTAGCCGATACTTAGATTACTTGAGTCATTCTGTACAGGGCACTCACCAACTGCTCACAGGGTATTCCTAAGGCAGGTAGTTTTTTGTTCATTCATTCACTCAGACAGTTTATTTGTGTGAATTCCTATATGAAACAAAGTCATACAGCCAACACATGGTAACTGGTAAAAACAGGTGTGTTTCACACATTACACTGCTCTGGGTGTTGTATGCTTTATTAGTGCTGAGACTGGAGTAAGTGGAAGTTGATCAGTACTTGGGGAAGGTTTTACAATAGGAACAACTGCAGCATGGATAGAAATGTCGAGATATGGATAATGGTTCTCAAATCTCATTTGGTTTGATAAAAATATTATGGAGGTTAGGAGAGTGAAGGACGATGATAGTTGGGATGTGGGAAGTATAAAGACAACTATGTTTATTTTTTTGTTAAATTTAAGCATTTCTTACTGATTAGCACATAAAAAATGAAAAAGACTAAAATATTTACTTTAGTATGTTGTATTACGATTCTGAGTTAAGAAAATGTAATAGTTTAGCTTTACCTAATGTAGTATTTAATTCTTCATAGCAATTTGACAGAAATCATGTGAAATGTCTCTGAAACATGGAAATATCTAACTAAACAAAAAGGTCTCTTTGAAAACGTTCATCAGAGGAGTATATCAACTTCATAATATGGAAACAAAGTGAGGTGTTCCCCAGGTTCATTGCCTAGTCTACTCCTGTTCATATGATCAGTCAGCCATTTAAGGACTGTTTAAAATCTCAAGTGTTTGTTGATGGCAAGTATATTAATTAAGGATCTAAACTCAGTCACATAAAATACAGTAATTCACTCAGAACAATACGAAAAATGATATAAAGGTCTCAAATTTAGACATGAATGATCATATAGCAACTGATACCCTACCGTAAAATTTATTGGTGCTCATTTAAATAACAAGCTAAACTGCATCACCACATGGTTAAGGTGATTGAAAAGCTCATTATGTCCTGTTTAGCAATTATATATAGTTCTCATTGTCTTGAACTACAAAAAAAATGCAAGCTTATATAATAAACTTTTGTCTTTTGTACCATGAGCAAAATAAAGCTAAAGTAAATGAAGTATTTAGTTTGACAAGGTGAGCAGTTGTAATATTGTGCAATGTGTACAACTGCACTTCTTGCAGATGCATTTTCAAAAACCTTCAGTTCCTTACATTTACTTTTCAGTACTCTTACTCCCTCATAATATTTCATATTTATAATAATAATCTATATCAACTGAGCTGGGATTTACGTAACATCAAATAAAACTGATATACATATCATTTAGAGTTCAGAGTGGTGTTTGGTATTCTTGTGCAAACATATTTAACAAGCTGCCAACATATTAAAGAAATTAAACAGAGAATCCTTCACATTCAAAAGAAAACTGAAGAGATTTCTTACTGGCTATCATTGTAAATGATCAAGTACTCTAAGTTGAAGGACAGCAAGCCTCAATTAGCAATCTTCATCATTATTATTCCTTTATTCACAGAGCAAGTGCTGTGATCACTCATCTGTGTGGTGCACATGCACACATTAATGCATGTGACACTTTTCCTATTTACACTAGAATAGGATTGAAAGCCCAAAAGTTTATGTGATTTCCTGATCTGTTAAGTGGGCCTACAGGCCATCTATCATTCACCTGCAGGTGAATACTTGCTTTTACTCTTTTTCTTTCCCTTTGCATTTTTTTTGCATTTATTTTCTGTATATTCAGTGTTTGTGGACAATTCTACAAACTGCTTTGAAGGAACTACTGCTTTGGCAACTGGTAAAACTGCTAAATAGGATAACACTTTTTCATCAGCTACCATCCATGTGGAACCACATAACTGCAGTACAGAGGTTATCAACAACTCACAAAAGTCAGTATCATACCTTACATTGGACAGTATGCCTAATATGAACAATAATAATAATAATAATAATAATAATAATAATAGTTGCAAGTGCAGGATACATAATCTACAATTTCAGAAACTGCTACTACGTTTCCATCTGTACTGCTCAGCTGTTAATTTATAATTCACATTTTATGCAAAAAAAGGAATATTAACACTATTTAAGAAAAATTACTGAAATTAGGAGCAATTGGGGCATGACTGACAGACACAAAAAATAAGAAACATAGTTTATCTCCGGCTTTTGGAACTCTATAAAGTTGCTTGATCATGAGAACAGAGATGTAGGATAGGCACAGGTAAAATGTGTAGGGGCTACATGGCAGGAAATATTATTCCATGGTGCACAGGAAATTGCTGATTTAAGGTGCAACTTTTTGAGAGTAGCACCCAATTTCAAGTTCATGCTATGACATGCACTTTCTACTCAGCTTTAGGTGCTTCTTTAATTTTTCTTTGCACACCGAGCTCTTGCTCATATGTATTTTAGTGATGCTAAATTCTATAAGTAGTTATGTTAACATTATATATCGCTATCAGAATTCATTCCTATCATGTATGAATTTTATCTGGGCATGCAGCATTTCATAATAATAGTGTTCGTTAGGCTGACAAACAACAGAAATACTCAGAGTCTGACAACAATATGAATGGGTTATAAAATTGTAGGAAACAGCTCTTAGCACAAATTTCTCACAATTCATTATCCATTTTTTGAGAGAAAGTGTTTAACTTTTTATAAAACAGTGTTTAGAGGTGACTTTAGGCTGTCAGCCACAAAAAATAATTGTTAATAAAAACCACTAATCATAGAAAATCAGGATATAAGCGAAATATACAAGTAAGAGAATTGTATGTCATAGGAGGAGAGAAGATAAGGGGCAACAGGTAAGGGAGATCAGACAGAGGTGATGGAAGAGTTTGAGTGGCATGGTTGACAAACACCACATGTTATGGTTTGGCATGTCATGGATTAAACATAACAATCTTGAGTCCTAAATGATGAAGGCAATCTGAACAAGAACAATTACATCAGGGAGGTTTCAGACCTAAAGGTATCTTTCATACAAACCCTTTTTTGAGTTATCCAGCATAATATAATTGTACAGATGTGTATGTGTGGAAAAGGATGTATTTGTAGGTATGTGAATGTGTAGTGGACCTTGAAAATGTATTCATCTGACAGCTAGCAATTTTTTTGTATTGTTTGTGTGCATGTCAGTTACTCAACACCCCTTCTATTCCATGAGTTTTTATCTTTGCTCCCAAATCATTTACATTCTTTCACTTTCCCTATCTGTGCCACATACTTTTTTGTTTATCATCACTGTCATTCCTGTACCTTCTACTGCTTCCTCAAAAATGATGCAATAGTTTCAGTATCTCAATAGCTATAGGTGACTCATATGCTTCTGCTATAACTTCCAATTAACACATATACTGGGCCTTTTATGGAAATAAATTGGATATCCTTAATAAATCATGATACTTTCAATAACCTAATAGAGGTAGTGGATGTCTCTTTGCCAGGAGAACACAGATTGACAGTCATACGGAAATACTGAGACTTGCACTAGCTTCCAATAGCTGTGCCACCTTCATCCAGCAAAAGATTCAGAGTGTGAAGATCATTAAATGTTTAAAGTTAGTGAATCTGCCAGTATTCGTCTGACTCATCCAACCTGCTATCACATGGTACACATCTGACTATTTAGGTTTCTGGGACTGTTGGTTCTTTACACATAAGTCAACTTGTTTTTCTGAATTTAATGGACTGTACACACTGGAAAACCCGAACATTATACAGAAGTATACCTACATAAAACAGCTTATTTATTAATTGAAACAATTCAATAGATGATGTAGAAGAACACGATTTGCTCCAGATAAAAGCAAGCAAGTGAATACAGAAGATTACGGACAGATGTACTCTCTAATGGGGAAAGGGAAAATCTTTTAGGGTAGCACCTCCCATGAAAAGAGCCCCCATCTCTCGCCATCTGGAAGGTTGAATGATAAGTTTATCAGCACTTGGTATAATTGAAATAATAACAGTTTGTTAATAACTGATTTTTATGTTTTCATGTTGTTTCATTCCCAGCCACCCCTGCCAAAGTCAAAGTGTTAATATGGTCAGGTACAAATGACTGAAGAGAAGACACTTCATCCTGTATATCATAATCAAAAAATAGTAGTATTAAAAAATATTTTTCAGTTTACGTTCGATATGACATAGTTGAACTGGAGCTTTCAAAGGACAGACTTGTAGTGTATTGTTGTGAGATAATGAACAAAATTCAGTAAGAATGAAATTTTTTTCTTCTAAATAAGGGAAAACATAAGTGTGGATTAAACAATGTTGATTTTCTTTTTTCTCTGTTTCAGTCTGAATATGTTGTTGATACAGGACCAGCAACCTTTGTTTCACAAATCTGTCACAATTGCAATTCATAAGTTTTGCAACTAGTTTCAAACCAAAAGGCTCATTCTCAAGCCTGTTCTAAAAGCAGGATCAAAACAATAGTTGGTACGACAAACAAGGAATGCTGTATGGTCAAAAAGAACATGGCTACTTCTGAGCAGAGTTAAAATTGATAAAAGATTTTTTTTTATTCTGGAGAATGGTCAATATTCCTGTGAAATAAGCTCTTCTGTTACAGACAGACACCAAGAGTAACTAATTGAAAGAGATTTGCTTACCGCTCAGGTCACTCCCACAGTCATAAGCAGTGCCAGTGTATGATGTCTTAGAACTACACTTGATGTGTTACTAGTTACATGAAGCCAGATGTAATGTTTCACTATGAACATTGGCTATCAGCACAAGAAGCTGTATTGAATACCTAAATTTGGTAAGTGCATGGTACAGAACAACTTCTATATATACCACCAGAAAATTCAGTATTAGTTAAAACATTTCTTAGAATTAAGATTAGCTGCTTTGACATTATCAGGTCTTTATATAACTGACTTCTCCCAATGGAAAATTTGAAAATTAATGCACTCCAACTCAAAAATTGCATTACATGGTGATTTTAGTAAACACATTTGGAAAGATGGTACTAAGAAGAGAGAATTTATGAACCTAGTAGCCAGTTATGGACTATTTTTAGGAAACCATTCATCAACCAGAGATGATGCTTTCCTTGATACTGTAATCACAAAACTAAATACTTGGGACTATGCGATGACTGCAGTTGACCCAATTATCTCGGAACCACAGAGTACTCGTCATGGAAATTTACACAAAAAGAGCTAATAATCAATAAACTGGTCCCTGGCTATCTAATAAATGTATTCACAAAAATAGTCATAATTAAGGAAACATTAAGTGCTCTTCAGACAGCACTATTTGCTGCCTGGATTACAGGACATGGCAGCAATTGACGCATTTAAAAAGTTCTTCCATACCATCAAATTAAATCTGACTACAACTAGCCACACAAAACTAGCAAATGTACTGAAAACATGTCCTAACACAGGCAAAAAGTGGTGAAAGAAAAAATATGGTAGACTAGTGAATTGAAAAACTGAAATGCATTTTACTGCTCTTACATGATCACTTCAAAACAATAACAGATCCCAGTGCAGAGGAAATTTTTTACAGCAAGTATTTAGAGGCAAAAAGACTTTAAAGAAAGGATGTAGAAGAAGCCTAAAAGAAAAACAATGACAGGGTCATTGAAGGCACTTACAACCCGTGCAAGACAGCCTGGGATCTGATCAACAAACACTGGAAAAAACCACCTCTCCATTAAGCTTGTGTAGCCCACGCAACTTCAACAATTACTCTACGACAATGTGAGAAATACTATAAGTGCAATCCCTGACTTAAATATAGACCCTGCAGACGATATTAGAAATGAAAAAAGGTGACCCATGATGGAGGAAGTTACAAAAAAAAAATGAAATAATAAATATTGTAAAATCTTATAAGCCTTCTGACAGTAAGGATATATATGGGGGATATCCAATAATGTTCTCAAGAAAATTATCCATGAGATTGCTGAACTATTGACTATGGTAATTAAAAAATGTCTCTACACTGGTGTATTTATGGACTTCCTGAACGGGGGATATCCAATAATGTTCTCAAGAAAATTATCCATGAGATTGCTGAACTATTGATTATGGTAATTAAAAAATGTCTCTACACTGGTGTATTTATGGACTTCCTGAACTTTGCAAGGGCAGTACCAGCTTATAAAAAGGGCGACCCAGGCATGGTAGCAACGTTCAGACAATCACAATAATTCCAGTCTTTGCTAATGTCACTGAGACTACAATGAAAGACCAAATCTCGAATTATTTTGAAATTTGTGAACTCTTCTCAGATGCGCAGCATGGTTTCCAGAAAGACAAATCTACAACAATGGCGGCATTAGGTCTGGTTACTAGGATAAAGCACAGTTTTGAAGAGAAGTATCTTTAGTAATGACACTTTGTAAAAGTGTTTGACTGCATTCCTCAGAAGGTCCTTCTAAATAAGTTCAGTCAGTATTGAATTGGACGCATTTTCTGACAACCTCAAAATTTTATCTGGAAAATAGGAAACAGAATGAATCAATCCAAGGTGCACCATCATGTGAACAGAAGTGGGAATACGGCATGCCACAGGGATCAGTAATGGGCCCCCTTCTGTTCCTAGTTTTTGTAAATGGGCAGTTCTTGCAATATGCAGATGGCATAACTTTGTACTCAAAAGGCATCAGAAGGCTCAAGGAGGCTCAAGAAGAAGCAGATGCCTTGTTTGATGTGACAAAAGAATGTTTTTTCATAAACAATATGAAAATCAATGAAGAAAAAATGCAAAAACTGATATGTAACCACAGTGGCAGAGAATATCTAAACACTATAGTGGTTGTGAAACTTCTGGGGTTCATAGTGGACAGTGCTCTCACTTTGCAAGGACACACTATTCAAGTGTGTGACAAACTGTCATAAGTCATATACCTACTGAGCCATCTGAAACATGTGATAACTAATCAGTACCTCCTAGTAGTATATTATTCATTGTTTCACAGCCATATGGACTATGGCCTATTACTATGGGGTAATGTTACAGGCTGAAAGAAAGTATTATTATTCCAAAAAAAGAACAAAGAAAAAAAAGAAGCAATAAGGTTCATATTTTCGAGTAGGAGCACTGCAGGTCATTATACATAAAATTGGGAGTAACTATGTTTATAGTCATTATATAGTTTTGTGCCTCTTTTACATTAAGGAAAATCTAAATTCCTTCAGCAGGAGGCAGGATGTGCATGATCACAATGCCTGCAGATGACTGTCAAATCAACATGTGCCTACTTAGCAAGTAAAAATCAAACTTTGCTTAAACTGACTTGCAGATTGTGGACTGGTCTCCTGTACATGCTGTTGTTGATGTTAGCTTCATTTGTAATATTCTTATTAATAAAGTTACAAGACTATTTCAAAAAATATTTCCTAAATTGTTGTTGTTCATGCATGTTTATTTATGATCACATTGTACAATCAAGTGCGTTTCTTACTGTCACGCATGTCAATTTACAAACAAACATATTTATGATTGTGCCTACAACTTCCTGCTTCTTTAAAACATTTTCTGACATTCTTTCTAACTTTCTAAATAGCTCTCTGTAGAGAACATACCATTTACTTCCATTATAACTCACTGGCCCTAAGTTCTCAGCTCCTTATTTTCAATCTTTTTTAACTATTTTTCCAAGCACTGCTTTTGTCTCTCATCCATCCAATAATGAATCCCTGCTGCTTCTACCTTTGTCATTTCATAAGACTTTCATTTTCCCTAGCAAAACTCCATTTGCACAACCTCTTTCTAAAATCTTGTCTGGTACTTGGTATTACCAGTAAAACTGACATCTCAGCTTGTCACCCACCCTATGACAAGAACTTTCACCTTTTCCAACTCAACCAGTATCCCAACCTCACAAATCTGATCCTTCACA
Organism: Schistocerca nitens; assembly: GCF_023898315.1. Classification (NCBI taxonomy): domain Eukaryota; kingdom Metazoa; phylum Arthropoda; class Insecta; order Orthoptera; family Acrididae; genus Schistocerca; species Schistocerca nitens. The sequence goes on from NC_064617.1 coordinate 527,955,863, forward strand.
ATCTTCCAGTCCAAGCTCAAACCATACTTAACAGCCTCTACTCCTTTCAAAAATTCCTTTTACTCAGTGACCACTACTTCTTGAATGATACTACTACAGTAGAAAGTCTTGCCTTCAACAGTTAGAACAGCATTCTCAGCACTGTCTGAGGAACTTATCCCAGATGTTCCTGTCTTACACTTGCATGGGATTACCTATAGCCAAAAAAGAGCCTACCACATCAACTGATCATTGCACCCTAAACATCTCTTGCCGACTTACTCCACCTTCCACACCCAAAAAACTTGCACCACCCTCACAAAATACACTGCTCCTGAACATCCATCTCATAATACTGCTGTAAACCTTCCTGGAAACATTCTGAGCTCTGCAGAAGTCTTGGTATTTTCTAAAGGCCTCACCTGTACCCAAAAGCTAAGCTAAATGGTGCTAGGCTTGTAAAGCACCTTCTTTCCTTTACACATTCACTGTAGTAGTAACATTTCTTAGCCATGCACCTGATTGACAACAGCCAACCAAAACCCCACATAACCTCCTTCCAATCTCCTTCCAGTTATGATCCTCCTACCCCTACACCCAGTCATCTCCTGGTAATCTTTCAAGAATTCCTCACTTCCAACCTAGCTGCACTTTCCTAAATCCCACCCCAATGAGTCCAACATCACTCCTATGGAATAAGCAGCTGTATGTAAATTCAAAACCCATGCAAATCTTGTAATGCTTTTCACAGATAAAGGCTGAATCACAGTGATTATGAATCATAGAGACTATATGGATGAGAGTCATCACCAACTTTCTGACATATCTGCATACAAACCTTATGACCATGAATCCACCCAAAAATTCCAACAAGAAATCCAGCAGCATTTCAAGGCATTAGGTCCATCCCAAAACCTGGCACCTAAATCCATCTCCACCAGCAAACCTCTGCACTCCTATGTTTTATCTATTCCCCAAACTCCACAAATCCAACCCCACAGGTCTTCCTACTCACCATCCCATTCGGGCTGGCTACAGTCCTCCCACAGAACGAACATCAGTCTTTGTTGACCAACACATCCAAGCTATTGTCCATAATCTCCCATCCTACAGTAAAGAGCTTCCTTCACTGCCTCACCACAGTTCCTATCCCATTACCACCAGACTCTTTGTTGGTCAATGTCCTTGTACGCATCCTCCACACACATGGTCTTGCGTCCATGGAACACCATCTTTCTCAACATCCTCCTGACATCAAACCCACCACCTCTTTTCTAATCTTCATAGCCAACCACATCCTGGTCAACAATTACTTCCCTTCTGAACACGAAACATATAAACAAGTCAGTGGTAGTGTCATGGGTACATACATGGCACTATACTAAGCTAACTCATTTGTGGGTCATCTGGACGAATCCTTTCTAACCAGTCAACACCCAAAACACCTTGTTGGTTGAGATTCACTGATGATATTTTTATGATCTGGATTAATGGGAAGAACAACCTTTGTGATTTCCTCTGTAACCTCACAACCTACTCTCGAATCTCCTTCATGTGGCCCTTCTCAACTCAACAAGCTACCTTTCCAGACATTGGTTCTATAAATAAATCTTTTCACGTCTAGTGTATCAACCACCCACAGTACCTCCTTTTTGATAGTTGTCACAAGTTCCATGTCAAAAAGTTGCTTCCTTACAGCCTTGCCATCAATGGATGCCACATCTGCAATGGAAAGCAGGAATTGTGAAAAAATAGTGACAGCTTCATCAAACTCTTTATTGACAGACAATATCCTATTCAGCTCATCCATAGACAAATCATTCATGCTATCTTGTCTGGTGACACTAGCAAAGAAACCTGTTAACCAGCCAACACTCCTCACTCTGATCACCCAGTATCAACTTGGTATTGAAAAGCTCAACCACATTCTTCACCGGGGCTTTGATTATCTATTGTCATGCCTTAAGATGAAGCACATCTATCAACCAACCTACAGAATATCCTTGTCCCATCTTATACCAGTCCTGCTTCCAATCATGCACACCACTGGTAATTGGAATATGGTTGACCCAGCTGCAAGACCTGTTCCATCTACACACCACTACCTCATACTACAGTCCAATCACAGTGTTTCCTACCCAACGAGAGGCAGGGCCACATGTGAAGAAGTCATGTTATATATCAGCCACGCTGCAATTACCGTACAGCATTCTAGGTGAGCATGACAAGTAACCAACTGTCTACTCATGCAAGCCAAATTGTGGCAAACCACAAACTTGAGCATACAGTTGTTGGATATGTTGCACACCATAACACAAATGACATCAATAGGGCCACTAGTGTGCCACTTGGATATGCCCTCCCAGCACAAGTTTCTCTGAACTATGCAGCTGAAAATTGTTTCTCCAGCTTATCCTATGATCTCACAATATCTCTGGCCTAAACCTCCACTCCAGTAACCTGCTTCCCATTGCCTTACCTTCTCCCTTCTCTCTTCTGTCAAAACCATTCCTTCCCCATCCAAATTGTGTACTGCCTTCTCCCATCTCCACTGTAGGCATTCTCTTTCTCTCTCTCTAACTCTCTCTTCTCCCCCACCTCCCCCCCCCTTTTTCCATCAACTCTCTTTCTCTCTTCCCTCCCTGCCTCCTTTCATCTCCACTTTCTTCTTCTGCCCCCCCCCCCCCACCTTTCCCTCATCTTCATATGTCTCTTAATGCTCTATCCTGTGAGGTACTTTCATCCTGTGCAGCCACTACGGCACCTGTCAAAAGATCTGCCTCATTCTTTCGCACTACCCCCACTTCTCCCCCTCCCCCCCCCCCCCCATCATCACCACCATCAACTCAGGCAACTGTTTTCAATAATTGATGATCAGTAATTAGTCTCACAATGCATTTGGATGTATTGTGTAGTTATGTGTGTGTACATGTGTACTTGTACAAGAAAAAGACCAAGAACTCAAAAGCCAGTGTGAATACTGTTAAATTTTTCTAGGCTTTACACATCAGTACACTATGTGTGAGTGGTTGCTTATTCTTATTTTATGTATTATTCCAAAAATTTTGTGAGAGAAAACATGTTTAAATCAGGTTACAGGACTTGGATTGCCAAGTACAACAAAATTTCTTCTAGAACAATGACTTTTATGCAGCAACAAAGAGATCAAACAATCCCAATAATACTGTATGTTACAAGCTGTGCAATACAGTACTTAATAAGAGAAGATGTTCTTGAAGGCTGAAACTGATAACTTAAACACAAAAGTAAAAACTACCTGGAGTTTTGTGAAGAAGGAAACAGGGAAAAGTGCAGTTTTTAGAGAAAATATCCAAATAAAAAATATGCAAATAATCTTGTTAGTGATTCAAAAAGACTTGCTGGTGTAATCAAAGAAAGTTTTTAACAGTAGAAGAACAAAAAGGATCACAAAGTTTCATCAATCAAGCCTTTAATTTACTGCAAGCTAGTGTACCTTGCACAGTACAACAGATCAAAATAAGAACAGTCACTAAACAGCAAATTGAAAGAATCAATAAGTCCCTGAGAAGTAAAATAATTAGGTATATGAAAATATCAAATATTTTTTTATTTTAAAAAGGCTCAAGATTGGATAGATGGACTACTCCTCAAAATGATAAAGGAATTTACAGCAGACAAGAGAACTCTAGAAATAACTAAACAAACTCTTAAGGAAACACAGTATATAAGTTAAATTTCTTGGAATAACTCCCATTTCTTTCCACATTGTTTCAGAAGCCAGACAAGGATAAGGTTCATCATCACTGTTATTTAACTGTGTGCTGGAAAAAGTTACAAGAGAATGGAAAATAGGGGAAGATAAATGTTAATAACAATATAAAACTGGGCAGATAGAAAGCAGCAATAAATTGTTTGCCCTTTGGAGATGTCCTCATAATAACTGACTGAACTTCAGCAAATGCAAAGAAAAGAATAGAACTACTGAATGAGACAGCTGAAAAGACACAATACATGAACAATTAAAGTAACTGTCCAAGAATTTTAAAAACCAAGTATGGCAACATGAAGAAAACAGACAACTTTAAATGTATGGTTGAAAATATAAAAATAAAAATTGAAAAAAAGCAATTAAAATCAGAAATGAGAAAACGAAAACATCATTCATGAAAGTAAGAAATGATCTTATTCTTCTTCTTCACCTTTTCCTGTTTCTTTACAGTGTTGGCATCATCAGGGCTTAATTTTGGCTGGAACATACCAGGCCTGCTTCTGTCATCTCCAAGGTGCTCAAATCATTGGCTTTACCTGATTTTCAGGTTTATCTTTCTTTTTAATTTATGTAAGTGGATTATATGTGTAAGCCACTATAGCATTAATCTAATTTCTGTGGGGTCATAACAGCCTGTGTTTAGTCTTTGTAGTAAAGTATCTAGAATGGCATGCACAGAACAGAAGGCACTGTTTCATGAGGAGTTTGGTAGACAGTACTGACAATAGTTGAGTACAAGTTTTGGCACTGCACACCACAACAACAACAGCTGCATTTCATATAAATTCACAATTACTTTCCAAATTATAGTGCTTAAAAGGTTTCACTGGTCATTTCAAGTGAGTTTAATACCTTAGTTCAACTACAGAGAAATAGTCGGCAGATGTAGTAAAAGAGGGAGGGAGTGGGCATTTTGAGGTAAGTGGAAATGTTCTTAGTTGAGGTTCTTAATAGTAGTGAGTGACACCTAACACCCAACCAGCTTCCATCCCCCAGTTTTCATTCAGACTCAGTGCTACATAACGTTTTTTCTCACACTACCAACAATGATGGCCAAACCTGCCATGAGGCTAACTCTTAACAGTAGTGTTACCTTAGTTAAACTTTTACACTTGGAATCTCATTTTAATTAAATGGTACAGATATTTCTCTTCAACTAGTAACATAGAAAATTTTTATTTAATTTGCGAGCTCTAAATACATACATACTGCCAATCAGCTATTTATTTGTTTAGACATTATTATGCATTTCCATCCTTGCTGAAGGTCATTTATTTATTACCATTATACACAAAACTTGTGACTTCTTTGTCACTCACTATTATGAAAGTTACAAATGACAAAATCTGACTGAGGAAAATAAGATGTAGTCTCTCCTCATAACAGTGACATACGAGGTGGGTAAGAGAGGAGGAAGGTCATGGAAGCAGTGAGGGGAGAGAAGTGGAAAGTTTCTCTCTTTATCTTGAATTGCTAACAATTCAGGCGTTGTGCACCTATCAGCTGCTCTGGTACAAATGGCACAGAGAATTAACATTTCGTGAAGACTGTATTCAAGAAATTAAAAGGTTCATATTCAAATGTGTTAGTTATATGAAATAATGAATATAAACTTAAATCAATCCAGTTGTAATACAACTCAATGGGTAGAAGACAAATTACATTAAAACATTTATTAAATACATTGTGTTCCGTTTTTCCTAACTCTTTGGGAAGTCAGAATTGTACATTACCCTGATCAGTCAGAAATAACTTCATTGTCATTCATCACTAATGTTTCATTAATTCATACTGGAGAAATAATTACAGAGCAGCTACAATGCAACTGTTCAAACATTGCAGCTGACAGCAGTTGAGAAAGATTATGTCATAGTCACAAAGACTAACGACCTGTGCCAATGTGTATCAAGCAAAACTCAGGAGCAAAGTGATAGTGCTACTAGAACAGATAGTAGCTGCTGTTGTTGGCCTAGCTATACAGATTTCGTCAGTGTTAGTGATATTTGGTAGCTGGATGTCATTCCTGATGTCACCACAACCCCAGGACACCACCTGTGTACCACATTTGTTGGTGTCTAGAGTAAATTGCATGTTAAAGTGTGAGAATATTTTATAACTGTTTGTGTGGTGTGTATCTTAGGTGAGGCATGGGTGCCAGCCTGATATTTACCTACTTGGGTATGGGAAACTGCCTAAGAACCACATACAGGCTGGCCGGTTCACCAGCTCTCATTGTTAACCCATCAGGCAGATTTAATCCGGGGCTGACCAGCCTCTCCAAATCACTGAAGTTGCGTCTTGATAGACTTGATTTATGAGTGGATAAAGTATTATAACTCATTTGAAAAAACCAGAAGTCCTCTATGGGACAGGAACATTACTTTTAACCCAATGCAAAATGGCATTAGAAGATTTAGAAAAGAAAGAAAGAAGAATATTGCAAAAACTATTAGGTCAGATCAAGGACAAAGATGGCAATTGAGTTTTGAGATAAAATAAGGGAATATACTCATTCTGCCTTATAATAACCAGGTAAAGCTGAGTTACACTCTACAAACATGTAGAGAGAATGAAAACATATTAACAAAGAAGATACACACATTCTTCCCAAACAGACACAAGACTAAAGGGGCCTTTGAAGAAATGCAGACAGAGCAGGGAGAATTCAGGCTATAAGTCAAGTAATTCAAAGGTTTTCAGGAAGTTTATACAAACAAAAAAGGTGGAGTCAATTGCCAGATGAGCGGAAAAAAGCTCATTTTGAGAATATGAAAGAGTTTTGGAGAAGTAAAAGAGAAATAAACAGTTATCTTGATGCAATACTTTGTTAGCCTGAAAGCACATAAGTACATAAATTCTATTACAGTCACCTGAAATACTGCTGCAGTCATGCACATAAAATCTCTGCCATGTTCTCAAAGCATCACATAAGCAAGGATTAGTTCCTGAAAGGCTTAAATATGCAGTTGTAAAAACAGTGTATAAGAAGGGAGATATGACAGACACTGCTAATCATCAGCCAATCACACTATTCAAAATTTTTTCCAAGGTTTTAGAGAAACTGATGCATACAAGGATTTTTATGCAAGGTAGGATCAGAACATCATCAGTGGAAGGGAGTTTGAATATCAGAAAGTGCTGTCAACAGAATGTGTGTACCTGCCTTAGCTGCCAATGTTTCAGAGTCAATCAAAAAAGAAATAAAGATGGTTGGAATATTTTGTCATGTAACAAAAACATTTGATTTGTCAGTTATCAAATACTTTTACACCAGGCTGTGTACCTAGGTATAAGTGGTTCAAAAAGCAGAAAGTTGTACTGGATAGTCAAGGTGTCAGCATCATCAGAAGGGGTACCATCACATATGAAATGCCTCTAGGCTCTGTTCTAGGCCCCCTACTTTTTATTCTTTTTATTTTATTAATGATCTGTCACTTTGTACAGAAAACTAGCAGGTGGCACAGTGGTTAGCAAAGTGGACTTGCATTCAGGAGGATGACAGTTCAAAGTTACTTCCGGCTACCCTGATTTAGGTTTCCTGTAATTTCTCTAAATCATTTCAGGTTCTGTAATTTCCCTAAATCATTTCAGACAAATGCTGGGATGTTTCCTTTCAAAGGGAACTGCCTGATTTCTCTCCCCATCCTTCCCTAATCTGAGCTTGTGCTCCATCTCTAATGGCCCCATTGTCGATGAGATGTTAAACACTAATCTCTTTCTCCTCTTCGTACCAAATACTGTAAATTCACCATCTTTGCCTATTACTCTTTGGTACTTATTGATAGTTCATTATACAAACTTGAGGCATCAGCTAATAAATTTTTAGGGACATTATGAACTGGTTTTACATAAATTGTCTCTCTATTAATTGCATTAAAATGAGTTTTATTCAGTTTCTCCCAGCCTGTAAAGATGAAGAAATAGGGTAAAAACTAGGTGATCAACAAACATCTGTGATGGATCTTTCTAAATACCCAGGCTTACATACCAATTGTAAACAAAACTGGTCAAACCACATCCTGGATCTGTACAAAAGACAATGTCTGCACGTTATACTTTATACATTGTTTGCTATTATAGAAATATGGAAACTACTACATCAACTTATTGCAGATATTTCATGCCATTATACCATACAAAATCACATTTTGGTGGGAACCAGCTACTGGCTAGAAGTGCTACATTAACAAGAAAGAGCTATAGTGAATTGAGACCACTTAAGAACCAGATGCATAAATTTTTGTAAGGAACTGGAAATCCTCAAATCCAATGCCAATATATATTCTTCCTGGTGAGTTTCATAAGAAAAAAATGGCCCCCTTTTAATTCTAATATTGTCATCATAGTCATGATACTGGAAGAAAAGAAGATATCTATTATGAGCATGTGGAACAGAAGGGGGCCCAGTTCAGAGGTTTAAGAGTTTTAATGCCCTCCCTTATTTAGTAAATGATGATCTATTTTTTATTTTATAAAAACTCGGGGCAGTTCTTACTGCAAGGATCTTTTCACACTAAAGGAGAGTTCCTGATCCACGATTTAGAGTGTGCTATCCATAGTCCTGCAACACTTATACAAACTATCAGGTTCTTGTTTATGCGCACATTAATGTATTGCTGTAAACATATTTAAATAATTTTATTTATCAGTAATAGAACGTAATTTGTTAATATGAAATTAATTAGTACTATTTACTTAATACCATAGAATGTAATCAGAAAACTTATAAAACTGAGGGATTCCACAACCTGTCATATATTCTACAACACTGATAACCAGAACATGAAACAAATAACTAAATATTCAGGGCACAGGAAAAAAAAAACCACACCCACACACAAACCACTTTCTCCACAGAGTTGAGAGAATTTGTGTGTGTGTGTGTGTGTGTGTGTGTGTGTGTGTGTGTGTGTTTGTTTGTTTTATTCACATACTCACTGATGCATTCTGAAGAATAGTGAAAGCTTGAAAGCCAAGCTATGCTATTCACCTTTTTATTTGTGTGGATACCCACTGCTGAAGGAATTCTCTTTATGACAAATGGTTTCCTCCAGTTTTTTTATAGTTTGCATTACACTCAGCATATGACAGTATTATAGTCACATTCTTTTGTTTTTATTCCAACTTTGCTCCAGTTGTTTCAATTTCAGTGTTATGGGAGCAGATTCTCTTATTAACTATCCTCTATACAGTTTTATCTTCAATGATCTGACCATCAATGTGACATTAATCTTGATTTTTATTCCTCATATACATCAGAGCATGAAAATAAGTTTACATTAAAAGTAGATTACTCTTCAGAAGAAAGTAACAACAAATTCCTTTATTCATTTATACAACAAATTTTTCAGGTTCCACTTTAACATATAATAATCGAAAAAGGAATGCTAGTGAAAACAAACTTCAAACAGTACCACAGAGATGCAGTTAAAATGAACTGGCTATATAGGAGACTAAACTAGTCATTGTTTAAAGTAGCAGCAGTGTTATCTATTAAAGAAATTTAAAAGGTGTGCACATCACTGTCTTTGTAATTAGCAGAGCATCTGCTGGGTTCCTAATTAAATGATTTCTATATCTCAGAACAATCTTACTGAAATTTTATAACAATGACTGTGTACTTCAAAGCTCAATCCTTGGTCCTTTTCTCTTCCACATATTTATTAAAGACTTTGTTCAATCTATTGATTCCAATATCATAAGCTGCACAGATGACACCTTAATTTTATTCTATGGTAGAAAATGTATGGAAGTAGAATATTTTGCTATTGGTCGTATAAAAGAATTAACGAAATACTTCAATGATCAGGGCCTCAAGTTGAATGTCAACAAATCTGATTTATTGGCATTTAAAATAGACAGTTCTAACTGCACCAATTTAAATAATGTATATAACATCTTGGCAACAGCAAAGATCAATTGTAAATTTCTAGGTGTGTATCTTGAGGATGATCTGAAGGGGAAAAATAACTTTAATTTTGAATATGCAAAACTCACCAAGATAGCTCCTGGTCAAGCATTAAATATAGTTTACTAAGGAACAATTTATCCATTTTTAACTAGATAATTGAATTACGGAGCTGTGCAGCTGATGTTCACTTAAAAAGAATATTGCTGTTACAAAAAATCAGCAATAAGACTTTTATGTGGGATAGGACATAGAGAATCACATTGTGAAGAATTAGTGCAGCAGAAATCTTTAACAATATATTCTTTGTTGTTGTTGTGGCCTTCAGCTCAGAGACTGGTTTGATGCAGCTCTCTATGCTACTCTATCCTGTGAAAGCCTCTTCATCTCTGAATAGCTACTGCAACTTACATCCTTCTGAATCTGCTTGCTGTTTTCATCTCTTGGTCTCCCTCTATGATTTTTACGTTCCACATTTCCCTTCAATATTAAATTGGTGATCCCTTAATGTCACATAATGTGTCCTACCAACCTATTGCTTCTTCTAGTCAAGTTGTGCCATAATTTCTTCTCCCAATTCTATTCAGTACCTCCTCATTTGTTATGTGATCTACCCATCTAATCTTCATTCTTCTGTTTGCATCACATTTTTAAAGATTCTATTCTCTTCTTGTCTAAACTATTTATTGTCCATGTTTCACCACCATACATGGCTACACTCCATACAGATACTTCCAAAAACAGCTTCCTGACATCTATACTCGATGTTAACAAATTTATTTTCTTCAGAAATGCTTTCCTTGCCATAGCTGGTCTACATTTTATGTCCTCCCTACTTCGACCATCATCAGTTCTTTGGCTCCCAAAACAGCAAAACTACTTTAAGTGTCTTATTTCCTAATATAATTCCCTTGGCACCACATGATTTAATTCAACTACATTTGATTATCCTCATTTTTCTTTTGTTGATGTTCATCTCTTATCCTCTTTTTAAGACATTGTCCATTCCGTTCAACTGATCTTCCAGGTTCCAGATCCTTTTCTGTCTCTGACAGAATTGCAATGTTATCGGCAAACCTCAAAGTTTTCATTTATATCCATGGATTTTAATTTGTAATCTGAATTTTTCTTTTGTTTCCTTTACTGTCTGCTCAATATACAGATTGAACAACACTAGCGATAGGCTACAACCCTGTCTTGCTCCCTTCTCAATCACTGCCTCCCTTTTGTGCCCCTCAATGTCTATAACTGCCATTTGGTTTCTGTGCAAATTGTAAATACCCTGTCACTCCCTGAATTTTACCCCTACCACCTTCAGAATTTGAAAGAGAGTATTCCAGTCAACATTATCAAAAGCTTCCTCTAAGTCTACAAAACATAGGTTTGCCTTTCCTTAACCAATCTTGTAAGGTAAGTTGTAGGGTCAGTATTGCCTTGTGTGTTCCAGCATTTCTATGGAATTCAAATTGATCTTCCCCAAGGTGCCTCTACCAGTTTTTCCAATTGTCTGTAAAGAATTTGTGTTAGTATTTTGCAACCATACTTGGTTTACTGATAGTTCAGTAATTATCACACTTGCTTTCTGTGGGACTGAAATTATTATATTCTTGTTGAAGTCCAAGGGTATTTTGCATGTCTCATACATCTTGCTCACCAGATGGAAGAGTTTTGTTATGGTTGGCTCTCCCATGGCCGTCAGTAGTTCTAATGGAATGCTGTCTATTCCCGGGGCCTTGTTTTGACTTAGGTATTTCAGTGCTCTGTCAAAGTCTTCATCATATCTCCCATTTCATCTTCATCTATGTCCTCTTCCATTTCCACAATACTGCCCTGAAGTACATTGCCCTTGTATATATCCTTGGTATACTCCTTTCACCTTTCTGCTTTTCCTTCATTGCTTAGGACTGGTTTTCCATCTGAGCTCTTGATCTTGATACAGGTGGTTCTCTTCTCTCCAAAAGTCTCTCTAATTTTCCTATAGGCAGTATCTATCTTACCACTTGTGATATACACTTCTACATCCTCACATTTGTCCTCTAACCATCTCTGCTTAGCCATGTTGCAATTCCATCAATCTCATTTTTTAGACATTGGTATTCCTTTTCTCCTGCTTCATTTACTGCATTTTTATATTTTCTTCTTTTATCAATTAAATTCAATATCTCTTCTGTTACCCAAGGATTTCTACTAGCCCTCATCGTTTTACCTATTTGATTCTCTGTTGCCTTCACTATTTCTTCTCCTACTGTATTTCTTTTCCCTGTTCTTGTCAGTTGTTCTGTAATGCTGTCTTGAAACTCTCTACAACCTCTGGATCTTTCAGTTCACCCAGGTTCCATCTCTTTAAATTCCTACCTTTTTGCAGTTTCTTCAGTTTTAGTATACAGTTCATGACCAATAAATTGTGGTCAGAGTCCACATCTGCACCTGGAAATGTCTAACAATTTAAAACCTAATTCCTAAATCTCATCATTATATAATCTATCTGAAACCTTCCAGTGTATCCAGGCCTCTTCCACGTATACAACCTTCTATCATGATTCTTAAACCAAGTTTTAGCTACGATTAAGTTATGGTCTGTGCAAAATTCCTTACACCCCAGTCCATATTCACCTACTACTATTCCTTCTCTTCCTTTTCCTACAATTGAATTCCAGTTCCCCATGTCTATTAAATTTTCATCTCCCTTAACTATCTGAATCATTTCTTTTATTGCACAATACATTTCTTTGACGTCTTTATCATCTGTGGAGGTAGTTCGCATATTAACTTCTACCACTGAGGTAGGCATGGGCTTCATGCCTATCTTGGCTACAATAATGCATTCACTATGCTGTTCATAGTAGCTTGTTCATTTTTTGTTCATTATTAAACCTACTCCAGCATTACCTTATTTGATTTTGTACTTATACCATGTTTCCCCTGACCAGAAGTCTTGTTCTTCCAGCCATTGACCTTAACAAATTCCCACTATATCTAACTTCAATCTATCAATTTCCGTTTTTAAATTTTCTAACCTATCTGCCTGATTATGGGACACTCCATGCTCCAATCCATAGAACACCAGTTTTGTTTGTCCTGATGACGATGCCATCCTGAGTAAGCCCTGCCTAGAGATACAAATGGAGGACTATTTTACGTCAGGAAGATTTTACCCAAGAGGATGCCATCATCATTTACCCATAAAGTAGAGCTGTATGCACTTGGGAAAAGTTACAGCTGTAGTTTCCCTTGCTTTCAGTCATTCGCAGTACCAGCACAGCAAGGCATATTCTTTATACATATTTAAATTACTTACATTCCTTATGAGTCAACCAACTGAAGTTATCAAGTGTGATGATGTACATGAGCACAACACCATAACAAAACGTAACTATTTTTGAAACAGAACAACGGAAAAAAAATGATAGGAGCCCATACACAATGATTTGATTCGGTTTAACAAACTACCAACTATTTAAGAACATATAAGGAGACTGATTTTAACAACCAATTAAAATTTTTTCTAATAGAAAAAAGTTTACCTTCATTAAATGAGTTCTAAGACTTTGTTTGTCACATGAACCAATAGAATATCACCCATAAAGTAATAAATGTATAAAACAGATGTATGATGTAACTATTTATAGATATAATTTTTATCAAATTATTTTGCTCAACATTTGCAAAATCCATCATTGTGCTTGCTTCATGCAAAGGAAATGTAAATAAATAAATAAGATTATTCACTAAGGAGGTCACAATATTTACTTTCCATCCAGTAATAACAATCTTAGGTGCAACCAGTATGATCTACTTTTAATTTGGAAGTTATGATGTCTTCCATAATGCTAAGAGCAAAAGGGCCCAAAACTTTATAACAAGTCTGTTGGACAATATCAAATTATAATGCTCAGGTTAGAATGTAAATAATTTAGGAGTAAAGGAGTCAACTGACTGGGCATAGAAGCTTTGGGTCATCAACAGGCCACACAAGAAAGAAGGAAAAGTTTGCTACCTTTTGAACAGATTACACACACACACACAGACACATACACACACATGCACACACAATATTTGTGCCACTACATTAAGTGGGTGGGTGAGTGAGTGGGTGTGTGTTTACTCAAGCAATTTAAGGATTCATCTGAAAAAGTTTGCTGTTGAGAGCTCAATGATTGTATTACCTAGTTAATTGTCTCCTTTACTCATAAATTATCCACATTCAACCAAAATTTTCCTACCATATTTATGACACTCAGATCAGTCATATTCAAACATATGATGAATCTTCCCAATAAGTTTCAAAATAATTTACAGTGGCAACACTGAGAGGATGTTTATCATGTAAACACAATAGAAATGAAACTTAATTCTTTTTTTGCAAAAATCAAACAATGGAAACTCCAGGTAGGAATATCAACAATGTAGGAAAAGACAGATTGCTACTTACTGTAAAGAAGACATGCAGACAGGCACAATTAAACATTAAGCCTTCGATCACGGCCTTCATGAGTAAAAGAGAGACACACACCATTCTCACACACAAGAAAGCACACCTCATGCACATATGAGTGCCAACACCAGCATCTCGGGTCAAAATGACTGTGATGCTGCAATTGGCAGCCAAGTGTGCATCAGGTGTGCTAGATTGTGTGTGTGAATGGTGTGTGTCTCTCTTTTACTGATGAAAGCTGTGGCCAAAAGCTTGGTAAGTGTCTTTTAATTGTGCCTATCTACAATGTGGCATGTCTTATTTATGGTAAACTGCAATCTGCCTTTTCCTACATTCTTAATTCATTTTTGAACTTATTTCTCCAACTCTCTGACACAATCTTCCCAAAAGCCGGGGTAAAATCAAATACATGTGAGGTAAGAGTAGAAAAAAGCTGGTATTAGAATAACATTTGTCAAGAATTGGGTGGTTCACATAGTGCAGAAGACTATTACAAACTAAACAAAACAGTTACACTATAAAGTTAAATATTAAACTGTATAACTGACCTCAAAAACATTCACTATGTATAAAAAATGCCTCCACCTTCCATCTGAGTAATAGGCATGCTCGCTATAAACCGCAAATTTCCTTTAGAAATCAGTTGCTGTTATATAACCCATTCCCAAAATATCTCGGTGTGACCTTGGATCATTCGCTAACGTATAGAAAACACCTAACTGAAACAGCTTTAAAAATGAGAACCAGAAATAATATATTGCACAAACTCTCCGGAACAAGCTGGGGAGCTAAGGCATCAGTACTCAAAACAACTGCCCTCTCACTTGTATACTCTGTTGGGGAATATTGCAGCCCAGTATGGCTGAACAGCGCTCATACAGCCATGGTAGACACGCAGCTGAATGTAGCCATGAGAAGTGTATCCGGGACAATAAAATCCACACCCACAGAATGGCTACCTGTTCTGTCTAATATTGCACCACCGAAGTTACGACGTCAAGCAGCGTTGAAAAGGGAATAGGAGAAATGCTCCAAGAATCCCGAAATACCGTTACACCAGGACTGTGATGCCACTCAAAGGCAGCGTCGTAAGTCCAGGAAACCCTCCTGGAGACTTGGAAAAAGGCTTACTTCTGAAGGATTCCAACCAGAAACAGCATGGCGCGAAGAATGGTTCACAGCCAATCCCGATTCTGCAGGTCTCATTGCTGATCCTACACAAGTCCCTCCTGGATTTCACTTACCTAGGAGGTCGTGGACCACCCTAAATCGCATACGCACCAAGCACAGAAGATGCCAGGACTTGAAGCATAAGTGGGGAATCGCTGAAAGTGCCAAGTGTGACTGCGGACAATAACGACAAACAATACACCACATAGTCACAGAGTGTCACCTACGGAAATATGCTGGAACTCTGACCAGCATACATGAGGTCTCTGAGGAAGCAATCTCCTGGCTGGATACTTTCGATATTAACCTATAGTTTTTATTACAACTTGAAGCTCTGTTTGTCAATATTACTGTTTATAAAAACCACATTTTCTCTTTTACATGTAACTCATCCTAGTGTTTTTATCCATATGTATGTTATTGATTTATTGATCTAATCTAAGACTTTTATTACCATAAATGAATGTAATCTATTTTTTGTAGTATATGCATATTGTGATGCCAGTAACATCATTGCTGTTGAATTCAAGTAATGTATCCTTGATGCCAAACGAAATAATAATAAAAAACTGGTAATAAGATATGCATTTCAGGGTTGTATATCAATGACTGATTTCTTACTTCCACTGTAAAAATATATATAAAAAAAAAAATGCACACACACACACACACACAATGAAAGCAATGGCACATCAACTGGGAATTATCTAGACAAGGGACAACATGTTGCATGTTGTAATTTTGAAAATTAGAGATGCATGTTAATCAAACTTCTTGCCCATGTCTCTGCTGCCAGCTTTTCAACAGTATTCAAGAGAATTTGCGTGAAAGGATCTATAGTGACTTCCTGATGCCTTCAACATTTGACTTCTGTAAAAAGTCATCCACAGTCAAAGCTACATTCCAGTGTAAGTATTGAAATTTGAGATGAAATACACAACAGTATGCAACCAATGAGCATTTTCTGTGAGACTTCCAATCATTTTGGGAACAAAAATACATTGCTTTAAGAATTTCTATATTATCACATAAAGGGTCGAGCCTGCATACATTATAAGAAGTACAATTTGCCCTAACATTTACACATGTAATAATAAAACCAAATATATTACTCCTACCTGGTCTGCGTATATATCTAGATCGTACACTACCACTTTTGTAGTTCTGTTCACTGCAGCTCATTTCAGCTAACATACAGTATTTGTCAAGAATTATATTAAAGAATTAATGTATTTTTGTTATGACGTCTAAGAAGAATTTCCTACAGGAAGTAAAATTGCCAGACTTACACTCTTATTGAGATACGAAGAAATTGATGAAATATATGATGAGATAAAAGAAATTATTCAGGTAATGAAGGGAGATGAAAATTTAATAGTCATGGGAGACTGGAATTCGATAGTAGGAAAAGGGAGAGGAAGAAACATAGTAGGTGAATATGGATTGGGGTTAAGAAACGAAAGAGGAAGCCGCCTGGTAGAATTATGCACAGAGCGCAACTTAATCACAGCTAACACTTGGTTCAAGAATCATGAAAGAAGATTGTATACATGGATGAATTCTGGAGATACTAGAAGGTATTAGATAGATTATATAATGGTAAGACAGAGATTTAGGAACTAGGTTTTAAATTGTAAGACATTTCCGGGGGCAGATGTGTACTCTGTCCACAACCTATTGGTTATGAACTGTAGATTACAACTGAAGAAACTGCAAAAAGGTGGAAATTTAAGGAGACGGGACCTGGATAAACTGACTAAACCAGAAGTTGTACAGAGTTTCCGGAAGAGCATTAGGGTACAATTGACAGGAATGAGGGAAAGAAACACAGTAGAAGAAGAATGGGTAGCTTTGAGGGATGAAGTACTGAAGGCAGCAGAGGATCAAGTAGGTAAAAAGACAAGGGATAGTAGAGATCCTTGGGTACAGACGAAATATTAAATTTAATTGATGAAAGGAGAAAATACAAAAATGCAGTAAATGAAGCAGGAAAAAAGGAATACAAACGTCTCAAAAATGAGATCGACAGGAAGTGCAAAATGGCTAAGCAGGGATGTCTAGTGGACAAATGTAAGGATGTAGAGGTTTATCTCACTAGGGGTAAGATCGACACTGTCTACAGAAAAATTAAAGAGACCTTTGGAGAAAAGAGAACCACTTGTATGAATATCAAGAGCTCAGATGGAAAACCAAGCAAAGAAGTGAAAGCAGAAAGGTGGAAGGAGAATATAGAGTGTCTATACAAGGGCGATGTACTTGAGGACAATATTATACTGCGTGAAGAGTTTGACAGAGCACTGAAAGACCTGAGCCAAAACAAGGTCCCAGGAGTAGACAACATTCCATTAGAACTACTGACAGCCTTGGGAGAGCCAGTCTTGACAAAACTCTACCATCTGGTGAGCAAGATGTATGAGACAGGTGAAATACGCTCAGACTTCAAAAAGAATATAATAATTCCAATCCCAAAGAAAGCAGGTGTTGACAGATGTGAAAATTACCAAACTATCAGTTTAACAAGTCACAGCCGCAAAATACTAACGTGAATTCTTTACAGATGAATGGAAAAACTGGTAGAAGCCGACCTCAGGGAAGATCAGTTTGGATTCTGTAGAAATATTGAAGAAGAAGTGTCATGATAATCTCTCCATTGGCAAAAGATTCCGGAATAGTCCCCCATTCGGATCTCCGGGAGGGGACTGCCAAGGGGGAGGTTACCATGAGAAAAAGATTGAATAATCAACGAAAGGATAACGTTCTACGAGTCAGGGCGTGGAATGTCAGAAGCTTGAACATGGTAGGGAAACTAGAAAATCTGAAAAGGGAAATACAAAGGCTCAATCTAGATATAGTAGGGGTCAGTGAAGTGAAGTGGAAGGAAGACAAGGATTTCTGGTCAGATGAGTATCGGGTAATATCAACAGCAGCAGTGAATGGTATAACAGGTGTAGGATTCATTATGAATAGGAAGGTCGGGCAGAGGGTGTGTTACTGTGAACAGTTCAGTGACCGGGTTGTTCTAATCAGAATCGACAGCAGACCAACACCGACAATGATAGTTCAGGTATACATGCCGATGTCACAAGCTGAAGATGAACAGATAGAGAAAGTGTATGAGGATATTGAAAGGGTAATGCAGCATGTAAAGGGGGACGAAAATCTAATAGTCATGGGCAACTGGAATGCAGTTGTAGGGGAAGGAGTAGAAGAAAAGGTTACAGGAGAATATGGGCTTGGGACAAGGAATGAAAGAGGAGAAAGACTAATTGAGTTCTGTAACAAGTTTCAGCTAGTAATAGCGAATACCCTGTTCAAGAATCACAAGAGGAGGAGGTATACTTGGAAAAGGCCAGGAGATATGGGTAGATTTCAATTAGATTACATCATGGTCAGAAAGAGATTCCAAAATCAGATACTGGATTGTAAGGCGTACCCTGGAGCTGATATAGACTCAGATCACAATATAGTAGTGATGAAGAGTAGGCTGAAGTTCAAGACATTAGTCAGGAAGAATCAACACGCAAAGAAGTGGGATACGGAAGTACTAAGGAATGACGAGATACGTTTGAAGTTCTCTAACACTATAGATACAGCAATAAGGAATAGCGCAGTAGGCAGTACAGTTGAAGAGGAATGGACATCGATAAAAAGGGCCATCACAGAAGTTGGGAAAACATAGGTACAAAGAAGGTAGCTGTGAAGAAACCATGGGCAACAGAAGAAATACTTCAGTTTATTGATGAAAGGAGGAAGTACAAACATGTTCTGGGAAAATCAGGAATACAGAAATACAAGTCGCTGAGGAATGAAATAAATAGGAAGTGCAGGGAAGCTAAGACGAAATGGCTGCAGGAAAAATGTGAAGACATCAAAAAAGATATGATTGTCAGAAGGACAGACTCAGCGTACAGGAAAGTCAAAACAACCTTTGGTGACATTAAAAGCAACGGTGGTAACATTAAGAGTGCAACGGGAATTCCACTGTTAAATGCAGAGGAGAGAGCAGATAGGTGGAAAGAATACATTGAAAGCCTCTATGAGGGTGAAGATTTGTCTGATGTGATAGAAGAAGAAACAGGAGTCGATTTAGAAGAGATAGGGGATCCAGTATTAGAATCGGAATTTAAAAGAGCTTTGGAGGACTTACGGTCAAATAAGGCAGAAGGGATAGATAACATTCCATCAGAATTTCTAAAATCATTGGGGGAAGTGGCAACAAAACGACTATTCACATTGGTGTGTAGAATATATGAGTCTGGCGACATACCATCTGACTTTCGGAAAAGCATCATCCACACAATTCCGAAGACGGCAAGAGCTGACAAGTGCGAGAATTATCGCACAATCAGCTTAACAGCTCATGCATCGAAGCTGCTTACAAGAATAATATACAGAAGAATGGAAAAGAAAATTGAGAATGCGCTAGGTGACGATCAGTTTGGCTTTAGGAAAAGTAAAGGGACGAGAGAGGCAATCCTGACGTTAAGGCTAATAATGGAAGCAAGGCTAAAGAAAAATCAGGACACTTTCATAGGATTTGTCGACCTGGAAAAAGCGTTCGACAATACAAAATTGTGCAAGCTGTTCGAGATTCTGAAAAAGGTAGGGGTAAGCTATAGGGAGAGACGGGTCGTATACAATATGTACAACTACCAAGAGGGAATAATAAGAGTGGACGATCAAGAACAAAGTGCTCGAATTAAGAAGGGTGTAAGACAAGGCTGTAGCCTTTTGCCCCTACTCTTCAATCTGTACATCAAGGAAGCAATGATGGAAATAAAAGAAAGGTTCAGGAGTGGAATTAAAATACAAGGTGAAAAGATATCAATGATACGATTCGCTGATGACATTGCTATCCTGAGTGAAAGTGAAGAAGAATTAAATGATCTGCTGAACGGAATGAACAGTCTAATGAGTACACAGTACACAGAAGTAGTAGAAATGAGAACAGCGAGAAACTTAACATCAGGATTGATGGTCACGAAGTCAATGAAGTTAAGGAATTCTGCTACCTAGGCAGTAAAATAACCAATGACGGTTGGAGTAAGGAGGACATCAAAAGCAGACTCGCTATTGCAAAAAAGGCATTTCTGGCCAAGAGAAGTCTACTAATATCAAATACCAACCATAATTTGAGGAAGAAATTTCTGAGGATGTATGTCTGGAGTACAGCATTGTATGGTAGTGAAACATGGACTGTAGGAAAACCGGAACAGAAGAGAATCGAAGCATTTGAGATGTGGTGCTATAGACGGATGTTGAAAATTAGGTGGACTGATAAGGTAAGGAATGAGGAGGTTCTATGCAGAATCGGAGAGGAAAGGAATATGTGGAAACCACTGATAAGGAGAAGGGACAGGATGATAGGACATCTGCTAAGACATGAGGGAATGACTTCCATGGTACTAGAGGGAGCTGTAGAGGGCAAAAACTGTAGAGGAAGACAGTGATTGGAATACGTCAAGCAAATAATTGAGGATATAGGTTGCAAGTGCTACTCTGAGATGAAGAGGTTAGCACAGGAAAGGAATTCGTGGCGGGCCGCATCAAACCAGTCAGTAGACTGATGACAAAAAAAAAAAAAAAAAAGACATATTGGAACACATGAGGCAATACTGACACTACGACTTATCTTAGAAGAAAGAATAAGGAAAGGCAAACCTACGTTTCTAGCATTTGTAGACTTAGCGAAAGCCTTTGACAATGTTGACTGGAATACTCTCTTTCAAATTCTGAAGGTGGCAGGGGTAAAATACAGGGAGCGAAAGGCTATTTACAATTTGTACAGAAACCAGATGGCAGTTATAAAAGTTGAGGGACATGAAAGGGAAGCAGTGGTTGGGAAGGGAGTGAGACAGGGTTGTAGCCTCTCCCTGATGTTATTCAATCTGTATATTGAGCAAGCAGTAAAAGAAATAAAAGAAAATTTTGGAGTAGGAATTAAAATCCATGGAGAAGAAATAAAAACTTTGAGGTTCGCCTATGACATTGTAATTCTGACAGAGACAGCAAAGGACTTGGAATAGCAGTTGAACGGAATGGACAATGTCTTGAAAGGAGGCTATAAGATGAACATCAACAAAAGCAAAACGAGGATAATGGAATGTAGTCGAATTAAGTCAGGTGATACTGAGGGAATTACATTAGGAAATGAGACACTTAAAGTAGTAAAGGAGTTTTGCTATTTGGGGAGCAAAATAACTGATGATGGTTGAAGTAGAGAGCATATAAAATGTAGACTTGAAATGGCAAGGAAAGCGTTTCTGTAGAAGAAAAATTTGTTAACATCGTGTATAGATTAAAGCATCAGGAAGTCGTTTCTGAAAGTATTTGCATGGAGTGTAGCCATGTATGGAAGTGAAACATGGACAATAAATAGTTTCAACAAGAAGAGAATTACAGCTTTTGAAATATTGTGCTACAGAAGAATGCTGAAGATTAGATGGTTAGATCACATAACTAATGAGGAGGTTTTGAATAGAATTGGGGAGAAGAGGAGTTTGTGGCACAACTTGACCAGAAGAAGGGATTGGTTGGTAGGACATGTTCTGAGGCATCAAGGGATCACCAATGTAGTATTTTAGGGCAGCGTGGAGGGTAAAAATCGTAGAGGAAGACCAAGAGATGAATACACTAAGCTGATTCAGAAGGATGTAGGTTGCAGTAGGTACTGGGAGATGAAGAAACTTGCACAGGATAGAGTAGCATGGAGAGCTGCATCAAACCAGTCTCAGGACTGAAGACCACATCAGCAACAACTCTTGTTGCTCTTTTGCACAACCGATAACAGAAATTAGATTAACTGCATATGAAGATTAATCCATGGAACAACAGGGAGTAAGAGCATGTGAAAGAATTTTTGTCTGGAGGACAAGAAAATGAGACCTACTATATAGCACAGAGCAGTGTGTGGTGAGCGTTTGCATAGGAAATGACCAACGTATTGATTCCTTTTTACATTGTTGTGCATTCTGGTCTGTAAAAGTCAATAAAGAGTAAAATAAATTTTGTTGGCAGGACAGTGAAAGGTTGTATTTTATAGACCAAAAATACATTGTTTTTTATGTACTCTCCTTTAAGATCAATGTACTTTGTCCATCATTTTAAAGAGATTTCAACTCTGAGTGTGAGCCTGCAAGGTCTGCAAAATATCAAAACATTCTTTACTTACAAATGTCTGTAGCTATAGAATTAAGTAGAGGGTAGAAAGTGGCAAATCTGGTTAATTCATATTTCAAATCCTCTATTTGTAAAGAACACAGATATTCAAAAAGTTAACACATGAAAGAAAAATGAGTGTAATATTCAAAATTTACATTTTCTTCCAAATAAATCCATCACGTACTAATAATAATGAAAGTGTGGTGACCACTGACATCAAACATGTAAATGCTCATTGCAATAGTAATTACTGTGTTGGACATTGTGATTATCTTTAACTCAGTCTGGTTTCAGGCACCATTGTTTGTGTTAGGCCTCTTGTACCAGCTTCAATAAAACTGCTTTCTCTGTATGTTCTTTTTATGAAGTGATCTCCTTTCTTCATCAGCTCACTGTGGGAGTATGAATTGCCACATTGGTGACCCCTGATATCTTCTGTTCGACCATATTTTTGTGTGACACAGATATGTCTTCACGCTTATGTCTGCACAATGGACTGGCAACAGTTTTGTGACCTGGACTCTGTTGTGAGTGTGCAGATAGAGTTTTTTGATAGTGATGCTCCTACTGTTCAACCTATACAAATTCCGAACTTGTGTGCACCTACCGAAGTGTATCCAACCACAAAAGTGAACTCTAACCTCCTCAGGTTGCAGCCACCTTGGTGGGATCAGAACAGATGACAAAGTATGCACCTTCATGATGTGCCACACCACACCAAGACAAACACCAGCCAGTGTGGCCGTGCGGTTCTAGGCGCTTCAGTCTGAACTGTGCGACCGATGCAGTCGTAGGTTCGAATCCTGCCTCGGGCATGGATGTGTGTGATGTCCTTAGGTTAGTTACGTTTAAGCAGTTCTAAGTTCTAGGGGACTGATGGTCTCAGATGTTAAGTCCCATAATGCACAGAGCCATTTCAACCATTTTTGAACCAAGACAAACAAGACTTGTCTTTACCTTTCTCAGTGCCACCTCATGAGATATATGTACATAATGTGGACTTTCTCCCCTCTCCCACTATCCATGGACATGTACTTTCATTCGATCCTTGTACTGAAAATGTTATGGTTCACCCGTTCACAACCACAGTCACATCATCAACACCAACCATGCTGTGTACCTTGAGTGGACAGTGTACCCCTACCCCCTCCATGCAGACCCCAGGTGATGCCCCACTTCCTAGGTCCAAGGCACTGCTGCTGTCACAACCACTGCCACTCAGCTCTACCTGTGATGCCTCAAAAAGTGCCTGTTGGACATTTTCCTGAGCTACCTCACCTGCAGAAAGAAGACCCCAAAATGTGATTAGCCTTGATCAAAAATCTGTTGGACATCCACAGAATTCTGAGTGATGATGCACACTTCACATGCTTGGTTAGCCACTTACATGACAAACCGGGCATCATTAGTGACCTACTTTTGAATCTGAGCTCACAACATAAATATACAACAGCTCAAATCCATATTATCAAGAACCTGTCGTACCATCCTGCTGAAGCAGTTTACTACAGTATACATGATTCACAGCTGCAGGATTGGACTCCATCTCAATTGTGACATCATCTCTGTGGCAAAGTTGCACCTGAAGAGCTACCTGATGTTACCTTATGAACACTTTGGCTGGTTAAATTGTTGTCTGATCAAATGCCTCTCCTATCCCACAATTTGGCTGTGTTAGAAGAGGAATGCTGTCTTGCTGACCAGGCCTATGGTATTATTCTGCATCACCAGCACCTTCCCTCCAGCATCTCTCACATTGATTCAAAGATTGGCAACATTCCTGCTACACCAGTCCAGGTGCCTACTCATGCAGCAGGCAGTGGTCATGAGCACAGTGTATGTTTACTGTACCACCTGGTGCTCATACTCTGATACTACCTGCACCGATGGCACCCAATCTCCACTCTTCTTCCATGGTCAAGCAAGAATGCAGTGCATCCTGCAGCTCAGGTAATGCACAGCAAATGCCGCATACCACGTACACATTATGTTGGTACCATGTAACTTTTGCTGACTCAGCACAGCCATGTCATTCTTCATATGTGTACCTAAACACCTGCCATCAGTCTGTGTAGGTACCACGATTCATGGCAATGCTACAGGGGCATCGCCCCACTACTCAGTCAACTGACATGCTGACTCTGCCCGCCAGCAGGCTCTACGTTTTGAATCCAGCCAGAACACTCAACTTCCGCATCAACACTGGGCTTGATGTCAGTCTCATCCAACCTCTAGTGCTCCTTTGAGCCTTCTCCCTGCATCACTGTTACTTTGCACAGCAAACAACTCCAACACATCTATCCACAGCTTGGCTAACCATCTCCAGCTCACTCCAGAACTATTCTTCCTTGGGATCTTCCAGGTCATTAACATCAACAGCCCTGTCCTTGGGATTGATTTTCTGGAACATTTTGGCCTCTAAACAGACCTCAAATTGACCACACTGCTTCACCAAGCATCAGGAGCCTGTATTCTGGGTACCTTCATCCCCTAATCCCACTCTTCTCTCAAACAGTGCAACACATTCATCCACACTGTGTCTGAGTGCTCATGTCTGACAGCAGGTTTCATCAACTCACTGGTTGAGTTTATGACTCAATGTAGCATGATCATCAATCTTCACTTTCACAACAACAAACTACATCATCTGATCACTGATATGTCAGCCAACCTGACACCTGTTTTCTGCATGATCACTGACATCATTGCATTGTGGCCACACAATATCACCAATGCTTCCATTCCTGACCTGACTTGACCTTCACTACAAACTCCACAGGCCAATGACAGTCAAGCTACCAGTGTTTCATGTTTTCCAACTCCAGTGTCCGGTGTTGTTAAGCATGTGGGCCCCCTCAGTTAAAGGCACTATCACTAATGGCATCTGTCATAGGTTAGTTAGTACTGAGGGACCCCTGTCCAGTATAACACTCACTGCCTCAACACCATCAAACTGCACCATGGTAAGGTGGCTATCCAGGACCTCTTAGATTCTGGAATTGTGCACCCTTTGAGCAGCAATTGGTTGTTCCCTATACATCTTACAACTAAGAAAGACAGTTTTTGTGGCAGCTATCACAAACTCAATGCTCGGATGATACTTGACAGTTATCCTATAATGTACATCCAGGATTTCATGCTATAATGCACATCCAGGATTTCATGCAACAAGTGTGCAGTGCCTGAATTTTCAGCATTATTGACTGTCAGAAGACTTATCAGCAATCCTCACGCTCAGTAATGACATACCTAAAAAAGCCATTATCATGCCATTCAGCTCATTTGAATACTGCTACATGGCATACAGTTTCAAAAATGACATGTGAACGTGGCAATGTTTAATTGGCTCTGTTATTTTCTCACTCCTTTTTTGCTATGCATACCTTGATGATATTCTTATTTACTCCTCTTAAACTGAAGAGCACAAGCTCCTTTTATCTTGAGCTCTCAAAGCATTCACCAACAATGGCATTATCATAAACATGATAAATCTCAGTTAAGTGCTACCAATGGCACTTTCCTGGGCCGTAACATTTCTGCTGATGGCTTTTGCCCTCCGTCCAACCAAGTCAGGTTCATCCATGATTTTTCCATTACCTGAGATGTTTCACAACCTCTGTTGTTTCCATAAAGTGATAAATTTTTTTTCTGACATCATATTCCTCACACTACATCCCCGCAAGTAGACACCTTAGCAGGCAAAAAAACTTCCGGTGCCCGCAAAGTTTTATGGACTCCCACAAGCAGCATGCTTTTAAAGTGCTTAAAACAGTACTTGCCAACTCTGTCACACTTGCTCACCCCATCACTGATGCACACATTTCTATCACTACTGACACAAGCGAGTCTTCAATTGGCACCATCCTACAACAGGACACGGGTGACTTGACGCAACCTTTTCATTTCTTCTCCAAGAAATTCTCTGCATAACAATGTAAGTGGACCACCTTTAGTAGGGAACTGTTTGTGATGTATGAGGTGGTCCACAACTTTCATGAGGATACAGAAGACCAGTCTGTAATTATCTGCATATATCATAAATCACTTGCAGATGTCATCTCTAATCCTGCTAATGACTTCCACCCTCACACTTTTGTCATGTGGACCTCATATGCCAGACACCACTGATGTCCATTATATCAAAGGATCTGGTAACATTGTCACCAACTACATATTGTGCCACCATCTCTACATATCACTTTTGGACTTTGATGAACTGGCTCACTTGCAACAAGATGACCTGGATATCTGCCATTTACAACAAGATGGTGCTACCACACTCAATATCAAGCCACACTGCCTCTCTGGCCCTGGCTCTTCATGCCCTGTGCTATGTGACACCTACAAAGGTACCCTCCCCACCCTCGTTCCAGCCTCACTCCACCTACATGGTCTTGCAACATGAAGGAAGATGGCATCACTGCCTCAATAAATGACCACAGCTGCCTTTCCATCCACATGGCCCTTAATGCATGCAAGGCTGCCACAATGCAAGACCAGATAATCCCTGACTCTAGTGCCATCTGCCTGCTCTGTTCTCCAGCATGGTTTCAAGACAATGTCATTTTGGACCTACATGGCTCAACACTTTTCCTCTCTGTGAGAAACAGTCTAGCCGGGCCTCCCTTCCGAGTCAGCCACAAGACAGCTGGCCAAGAAAACTTCCCAGACATGATGTACTATGGCAACTGACTGCCAGGTTGTTTCACTGCTTCTTTGTTTCCTCCCCCAAGCTCTGCACTGTCTATGGAGGGGAGGGGGGGGGGGAGGGGTGTTTCTGTGTTGGTGACCACCAACACTGAAGATCATAAAGTTCAACTGTAACAAGAACTACTGTCATGGACTTCAGGATTATCTTTGACTCAGTCTAGTTTGAACTGTTGTTTGTGTTATGATTCTTGTTATATTGTGCTAACTCCAACAAAAGTTCTTTCTGTGTACATTTCCTTTTGTGCTGTTGATCTCCTTTCTGCATGAATTCACAGTGGGAATAGGAATTGCCACAAAATAACTTGTTAAGCACCTACTGATGGGCCAACATACCTCAAAAGTAATCATGCCTTTTAACAAAAATCCATATTTGTGCCTGCAGGCTGATTTTTCATCCCTATACAGGTATCATATAAATGTTAATCAGTTGCAACTCCAATAAAAACCACTATGGACGAAATTAAAACTGTGTGCTTCTCACACACATATTGACACATTTGATTTTGCTCAGCCTTCAACAAATGTGGGACCCATTTCACACAAAGTTTTCTTATATTTAATTCACCATGTAAAATACATAAACTCTCTTTCTTAGTACATTCTTGGTGTCAGATTTCCATGCACTTTTAAATGTCAAATGTCAGTCATCCAATATCACAATCTGCACTTCCTCAAGTATTTCATGTATGGTTACCTTTTTGGATATTTTTCATGTTCATCATCTTCTAGTGAGGTTCACATTCAGTAATCTACTTCTTAGCTGTTGAAAATGAGTAGCCAAATTTCTTACAAATGTTAAACACTTTGGATGACTTTCCATTGGTAATAAATCAGCCAAAGCAAATAAATTTATGATCACAATTTTTTTGATTTTATCAATAAAACATGATTATTTAAAAGCTGAATTATAACTTTTCTGCAATCTAATTTGAGATTTAAATTACATTACTGTGTTATATGTGCTAACACAATTAAATTCCATAAATAACAATGTGATGTTTGTGCAACAGTGCCATATTCTCTCACTGTGGTCATACACTTTTTTTTTTCTTTGCACAGTGGCTAGAGAACACTCATTTTCAATGACGAGACTATTCTCTCTTCTAAGTGTCTGTTATGATATGCAGTAGTATCTTCTCAATAACTGTGATCCATTAGTTTTTATTACTCCAGACGTCAATACAGTGTGCAGTCATATGCATCTGAAAAGGGAAAAAACTGCTTCTCAAACAATGCGACCTGTATCAAACTCTCTCAATTGCTCCAAATGTGACTAAAAATATCCTACTCATATTTCCTCTGGAATATCACAATGACTGGAATTGCCTAACAATTACCACTCCGTGGAATACATAACTGAAATTTGCTATACAGGATTTGACTTATTTCAAGAAAATATTTCAGTTTCCTGGTGATAGTTTTAACTGTATGTTAGCCATTTTTTGCACTTGGATCAACTAAAGTGATCGGTTAACTTGTCACGGGCGTGGGATGGACAGCAACCAGTATAGTGAATGTGATGAACTGCCCAACATTTGCTATCATTTGTCAGTAGCAACACACATGGTTTCCAATGTCATTTATAGTGCTCTTCAGCTCCTTACTACTGCTGAAGTCCACATGAATGAATCTTTCAGTGAAGTCGAGTTATCAAACAACAAAGAGATGCCTGTCATGAACCAACCAACCAAATGGAAACATCAGGAAAACCATCAGCAGCTCAACAAGGCTGATGAAACTTCCATGTGTATCGGACAATCAGTCTACAAGAGATAAACAACAGACAGTTTCATCTACACATCCTAATGGCAGCCAGCCTGCAGCGACATTGTGAGTAACAGCAGCAGAGTACTGCCTATAAATAAGTGCCCAGTGAACCTATGAGTTACATGACTGTTGTCCTTTTGTAGTGTTTATGGAGAAATTAGACAGAAACACTGGTAGACTACATGTAATGCCACTTGGCAATAAATTCAGACAACACGGTAGTACAATACAACATCATATATTGAACATTTCACATCACTGGGAAGAATTGAGTTAAAATTGCAACAGTTATGACCATAATTGGAAACAGCCTGATCAACAGTGCAATAATCTCTCTAAACTACAAAGAAGCTTATATAACCAAGACTGTAACAACAATGCAAAGGATAAATAACAAAGTTGAGACTTCTCTGCAAGAGGAGTCATTACCATCTGAAATTAAGTGTGATGTGCTGGTGATGTTGGCCAGGAGACCATGCAAGGAGATGCAGACAAGAGATCCCAATCAGTTTGTGCAGTTACATTCAAATTAGAGCAGAGGCCATGTTGTGTTAAGATACACAGTGTGCAGCACCTAGTAGAGCCTTATATTTACCAGTGCTGCAGTGTTGCAACTGTTTGTGTTATGGAAATGGAAGCAAGCAATGTGATAGCTGGACAAGATCTAGTCACTGCACTGGTACACACTGCATTAAAGTATGTCCAGAGAAAGCACTACCTGTATGTGTCCACTGCTAAGGCACTCACAACTCCATGGCTAAAACAAACCCTGAGTACTTAACACAAAAATAAATTAACTGTAAAACAGCTTACAATAGTGTCAGTTATCAACACACCTATGCATTACATGAAAATAGGCAGTACACAAACAAGACTGCAAAGCAGCCATCAACATAAAGTATCTACAATGTTTCCTGTATGGGCAGTGCCAGTGGTTGGCCCATTACCTCATTATGTTCAACAACCATGGCCTCCTCCACTGGCCTGGCAGCCTGTGTTTACACCACCAGTTACAACATGATATGCAGTGCCTCACCATCCCCACCACCACAGCAATGAAGTAAAGGCTCGAGGTCAACAACAAGACATACACAGGGCATACAATCACTCAGCACACATGGCAGTAACAAAAAAAAAAAAAAATCTAACGCCTGTGGTGGTGGAATAATCAATACCCAGCAGTGCCAATACAAAGTAGTCCATATCCTCCCCAACCTCAGTGGTTCACTACAAGTGTACAATGAAAAACCTCCTGATTAATTACATTGAGACCCCTATATTTCTTATTTTGCAACAAATGATTCCAGTCCAGCCATGCTTGTGGATTCTCATGCAGTTACAGAGAGTTTTAGACATAGTGTTACTCATGTTATTAAGGCTGCTGCTACAAGTTGTAATTGGTGATTCTGGACCAGGAAAGTTCAGTAGATGTCAAAATATTCCTTGCTTCTTAAGAAGATTTTGCATGGTTCCGTAATCATATTTCCATCCTTATCTTTCATTAGCTTACATTTGTAATTAAAACCTCTTTTAATTTTGTTAACTTTGCCATACACTCTCCAAGTGTTAATATTTTGATGATATTCATGAATAGATTCAATCTGTTGTTTTAGGTATTGTTTCTTTTCCTTAATTTTTAGTTTATTAGCCTCATTTTGTGATTGCCAGTAAGGAATTCTGTTTCAGGATTCTTATTTTCTTGTAGCCATTTCCTGTGTAATCTCTTAATCTTGTCTTCAGCTTGGTGAAATTTCAAGGTCTAATTTTCTTTTCAGGTTCTGCCTTCAACTTTATTCTCATTGCACTTATTACAGGACTATGGACTAATGCCATTTCCACTCCTCGCGAGGATCACACATACGTAATTGCCTTTCTATATCTGTTATCTATGAGAAAATTATCAATTTGGTTTAATTACTATGCCAGTGACAATAGCACTATTCCCTTACCATTCCCTTTTGAAGATGCTAGTCAGATACCTGGGACTCTTCGTTGATAATGAACTATCCTGGAAGTTGCTTACATAATATGTAACTAAGAAATGTGAGATAGCTGTCAACATCAGAGCTATGACAGTGCCTGAGTGGGGCTTAAACATTGGCACAACACTAACACTTTTTATTTATTTATTTATTTATTCATCCGTGGAACAATAAATATTGTATGGATGTGATGGTATGGATTATGGGAGTGGTTGTTACAGATCTGCAACTGACAATCACCTCATCTCAATAAAATTAACCCTCAAGTGGACACACCATTTTCCATAACACAAGTGGGTATGTGACACACTTTGCACACATGTAAAGAATAACTGTCTTTATATTACCAAGGTAAACATGTATGAACAAAACTGCAGTTTAATCTTAGTTAAATTAAACAATCATAAAACATGGTGACATTATATGTGCTAAATCGTTATTAAACAATAATAAAATAAACACTTCACTGCATTATCCTGTTGTCACACACAAATGTTACCCCACTGGAATGACCTCCTCGAAGCAGTAGACAGTGCAGTTGCATCAAATCACTGCCAACTGCTTATTTCATTACTACTTATCTTGTGGATAAATGCCTCATTGTGGAGCTGTGTTGCTAGATCAGACTCTGGGTCATTTTCTTGCATGGATCATAAATTTTTTGTCACCTAACTTGCTGTTTATTTAATGTTACTGCTGCTAACTTCAATGTATGATGACACAACTTATTACTTTTTTATCTAAAGCAATTATACAGGAATAGGTAATGGCTTGCAAGTGTAAAACTACAATGAAATGGTACAAAATAATGTTATTTGTGATTGGTGCACTTTACAAGTGCACCCGCTCAAAGGTGCTGAGAGGTTGTCTGGGAACAATGCACTCCACCCCTACCAATAGCCCCTTGGTTGAAGCTCATTAACTTCCATCTACAATGGTGATACCTCTGCACCTATTATTTTCTTAAAAGGAATCAGTATGAATCCAGCACTCTGAAATCTGGCTGCAGAACTTGTTGTGATACTAGGAGCCCTTCACTTCTGCTCAGAGATGACAGCATTTCTGTATTTCCTACTCAGTGGCTCACTGTCTAATCTAACAGTACTTAAAAATTTTAGCCCTGTTTGGCTGAAAACTTCACTGTATACATGATTATCAAAGTATTGGAATCAATGTGTGAAATAGGCCATTCCAACAATTTCACTTGCATGAAATCACATTGTGGGATCACTGGCAACGAAACTGTCAACTGTTTAGCCAAAGAAGCTGCTGTGACAGCACATACCACCTGGACTGTAATCCCAAGTACAGATTACAGATGTATCCTACGCAGACAAATGATAGAAGACTAGCAAGCCAAGTGGGAGGAAACAACAAGACACAAAGGTAAGAGGTACACAACAATTCACCCAACAGTCTCCTATTTTAGGATCTAATTCAAATTCAATGCCTAGGCATCTTGCCTCTCTAATAGACAGACCAAAATTTAACCATGGAATTTTCGTAAACATCTTCACAGGCTGCACCTTCTATCAAAACCTGCATATTTTACATAAGTTCCATTTTGGCAAGTAAGTAAAATAATGCTGTTTGCTTGATTTTGGCAAGGATTATATACTGAGATGCAATGCAGGTCTACATAGCATGAATATCTCAACTTGTAACTCTGCAATCTTCCGTAAGTCAGCAATATTTAATTACAAATAAAAGCATATCCAAAATGAAAATACAAACAAACCAGCACAGAAATAACTTCTGTTTACCTGGCTGCAACAAACACAAAACCTTGAGATGACACATATTAGATTTTGGATGTAGGCACTTCTTTAGCTGACAAAAGATCTGAAAATATTGGAGGAAACATGGCTATTCAAAGACTATATAAGGAAGTCACCCAAGAGGTAATGCTAAGTGATACTAGGATACAATGACTGTAAAATCAACAGTGACTGTTCTGTTCTATCTTCCTTGACCTGTGGCACTGTGAGAGTTTCCTACTTAATCCCTGAATAAGTCAGTTCTTTCCAGTCCTTCTCTCTCTTTTGGTAAATGGACAAAACTTACTTATTGTCACTTTGTGTTCACGCAGGTATATTGTGCTTGGAAGAAACTATAATTCCCTTCTATCTTTATTTGAGTGTAGTATTTCTTAGTGTCATTTTTAAATAAATACAGTTATAGAGAATCAAAGGTAAAATATCTTCTCAGTATAAACTATCAAATGATAATTTTTATTACTGCCAATTAAACTCATTTGTCCTTTAGACTGTCAGATGCACACAGTATAAACAGAGACATGAACAGTTATCATGTCACATTGTTATCAATAAATCAAAAATAAAGAAAACTCAAATAACACACTGCCTGACAGAAAAGGAAGCACCCAGATGACATGATCCAATGTCAGTGGAATTTCATACATGTACACACCATCGGCATTTGTGTAAATTATTAAGCGTTGCAATTCTCTATGTCAGGTAGAACAGTCACCAGAATGCATTAGTGTTGTTAATGTTTAAGGTTGTTACCAGGCCTATTAGGGTATACAGAAGATGTGGAAAGTGTCAATATGAAGGACTCAAAGATGCTACAAATTTATGCAAGACAACATTTAAAGTACATCACGGAGTTTGACAGGGGCCCCACTGTCGTTCTGTACTTTGCCGACTGGTCAGTTCATACACATCCACATTTGTGGAATATTTGGATGTGACTGGACAGTATGGGAACATGATGGCAAGCATAGTTGTCATCAAGGTTCCAGCTGACCACGTGTGACCATGACAATGGAGAATCACTGTATTGTGCACCAACCCTATCATAACCCATTCACATCTGCACCTGCCATCCAACAAACAAGTACTAGATTCTCTGCATCATTCTCTGTCATCACTCACCATTAGTTACAGATTAGCAGCAGACAGAAAAGGGAATTACCAAAGGCTGCTGTTAACACCACAACAGAAATGACTGTGTATGGAGTGGTTCCATGACCAGGAAGCATGGACTGCTGATTAATGGCATCACATTCTATTTGGCGATAACCACTGTCAGCTTGTTTGGTGGCTACCTGAGGAGAGGTTACAGTGTTTTGGCGAAGCACAGTGCTGTTAATTCTGGCGTTATGGTGTGGGGAGCAATTGAGAATGATCTGAGGTCATGGCTGGTAGTGATTGAGGGATCTCTGAAGGTACAATGGTACATCATGGACATCCTCCCTACTCCAGTGTTGTCTCCCAGGGGAGAGTATTATGGTGCCATTTTTCAACAGGATGATGCTTGTCCACAACTAGCATGTATCTCTATGAACTGTCTACATCATACTGAGACACTCACTCCCATGGCCAGCATGATCCCTATATCTGTCCTCTGTGGAACATGCATGAGACAGCTTTGACATTAACTCTATGCTACTGCCAGTATCCAGGATATCAAGGACATCAAGGACCAGTTACAACAGTTGGAGGTCATCCCACTTAAGGAGACAATAAGTGAGCTCATACTGCCAAGTTATTTGTAAATCTGAATTGATTTTGAAATCACCGAAATAACATCACATAACCTCTTCCTAGTGCTTCACTGTTTTTGTCAGGCAGTGTAATTAAAAATGAAGGCTGGCATCTTAACAAATTAATAAATCCAACAGAGCACATGCTGAAATCAAATGCTCCAGTTAAAACTTCAGGTCACAATTTGTTTAGCAATCTTATAAAACTTTCAACCAACAGACATGATGTGCTCATATATATATATATATATATATATATATATATATATATATATATATATATATATATATATATATATATTGATAATTTACTATGAGCAACTTAATATTTCAACTTGATAAACAACTGTTGTTACTTAGAAATAACAACTGCAGTAATAAATATAAGAGAATAATTGTTATATTCATGCTGTAGAAACCTTGAAGAAAACTGCATGAAACAAACACAATGTCAAAAATAGCGTGAATGTGCTGCTGCCCATTACAGACCTTGAAAAGTGCTATGCAGAAAGTAACAACTAAAGAATTATTAATACTGCAAAAAATTAGGAACTAAAGGGTAACAACAGGTACATATTTTTAAGTGCACAAACATATCCATGCTGTGAGTGCAGCAGATTTCAAAAACCAATATTTTCTAAGAAGAAAATTATATTAGTGTCATCTTGGTCATGAGTATGTATTCATAATAAATATATATATTTATAACAAATATATATACATTTATATAAGCTGAATTCTACTTCACTAAGCAGAATAATTTCCGATGTTTAATACTGAATATATATTACGCAGGGTTTAAAGTAATGAAGATTTGAATTCTTCCATGTGAAGCAAAGGCAGAAGTTACAACTGTTCTTTGGGCTTCTACTTCTCAAAACTTTTGTCCACTTCTGAATCATATATATTTTCATCTAATTTAACTAATGACAGCCCCTTTAAAAAAAAACCTATTACTACAATGAGGTTATAACTGTAAATCAATCTGCCATTTTTGCCTGTCTTTTCCAAAGCAATACAATATTCACCACACAGCTGGATTTTCTCCATATCTAAAAAGAAGTTACATCAACAAACAGTGACTCATTACATTCTTTTTGTATTTGTAATGATAAAGGCCAAAACAGTAATGCCTACTCATCTTGTCATAATGTCAAGTTATGTATAGTGGATACAACCAGCACCACAGAACTATGATTTTTGGGTGCACAGATATGTAAAGATAATTGGTATAATATGTAAGAGTTAATATGTACAGAAAAAATATTAAAATCAAACAAAATGTTCACAGGAAAGCAGATACATGGATTATGAAGAGAAAATATGAGACTGATGTGGTAGAAATAAATAAAAAAAGATTTATTGAAATGGAAAGCATGTTCCTAAATAGTAACCACTACTCAATAAAAAACATTTTCTTACTATCCAGATCACCACCAGAAACAAGCACTTTGAAATTATTATTATTATTTTCTTTCCAAGCTTCTCACTTCATACAACATCCATCTGCTCCCTAAGCATGAAACATCAGCATTAAGAACTTTTCACAATAACTTTGCCAACTTCAGAATAATATTTTCTCTTGTGAGTCAAAAATTTTTAAATATATTGCAAACAGTGGCTAAGCTACACAGGCATGGAATTTCAGTGAACTTTTTCTGGATTTCTGCTCACCAAAGCATCCAACAAAATGCATATATGGACCTCCTCTCAAGGAATTCAATGAGCTGGGGGCACTCGCTTATTTCAGACTTCAACACGTATGATCATTTATCTGAACTTCAAGTTGCAGCATTTATGAATGAAAAAAAAATGAGAGGAAGCAAACTGGCACAAAGGCCATGAATACTGTAATATAAACTTATGCCCTCAGAAGATCATGATTGTGATGTAGGAGGCAAATTTTCCCCTGCTATATGGATAGAATAAGCATAAGAGATTTTCTAACTAATTTGTGTAATATCAAATGGTGACTGAATCACTTATTCTTTTCCTGAGAGTGGTATCATGATGAGACAGTCAGTTTGGGCAAGATGTTAAGCAAGAAGAAACACCAAATCCTTACTACATGGTGGGACACATAAAATCGACATGTAAAGTCAACACATCAAACGACCCTCCTCTTCTGTGTCAAGTTTGAATAAAACTCCTCCAGGGTTCCCAATACACATCACTGTTCACTGTCATTTCAAAGAACCCCCACAACAAATGTGGCAGAAATGGCACATGAAACACCAATCTTTGCATCATGCAATAGTTCCTAGTGGATAGTGTGTGAATTTTCTGTCAACTTATACCAGTTGTTTTGGGAATTTATGCACCCAGACAGGTGAAAACAAGCCTCATAACTCATGATGAGTCTTAGTGGGTTCAAGGCATCACCAGCAACATTTCTCAACAACCATGAACAGAAATGCTTTCTGTTCATCAGCTGTTGGCAACTGAATAATTAATTGATTACACTGCTGTTTTTGAAATAAATATATACCCACTTACAAGTTCATTGAGCTTAAACTGTTCACAGAGTTTCTCACCTGTGTAACATATAATCCACCAGATCTTGGACAGATCTCTAGCTTTGAATCTGCACCCTCAAATCTTGACTCTTTGTATGAACGCATTCATGTAACTGGAGAAATCAACATTAAGTTTCTAAACAACAGCCCTTCTGTCTAAAAAGTTCATGCACATACTTTCCAGCACAAATCTTACACTAATTCCACATGGGCCTACTCAACATATGGCAGTATCAGTGTATGAGGGTTGCCCAAAAAGTAATGCACCACATTTTTTCCTTAAACAATTCTTTATTGAACACAATGAGAATTACTCACACGGAAGAATGTTGTTTTATCTACACACCATATTTTTCCATGTTATCTCCATCCCATTCTATGGCCTTCCTCCAGCACAAAACAAGGGCATGTATGCTGGGTCAGTATCAGTCCTTGTCCTGGTAGGGGCCAGTGCTTTACTGTGTGAATCACCTCCTCATCATCCTCAAAATGTCTTCCACGAATGGCATCCTTTAATGGCCCAAAAAAGTGGAAGTCTGAGGGGGCAGGTCAGGACTCCAGAATGGATGGAGTTCCACTGTCCAACCCTGTTTTCTGATGTGTTCAGCAGTCCTCAGAATTGTGTGGGTCCAAGTATTATCATGTTGCAGCAAAACATCTGGGTTGCTGTGGCACCAAAGTTGCCAGAAGCGCATCTTGAGTTACGTTAACATGTTGACATATTCTTCTGTATTAATGGTACCACCTCATGGCATCACTTTCATGGTCCCAGAACAGGGTGATCGTAACCTTATCAGCAGAAGCAGTTACATTGAATTTTTTCTTCTGTAGGGAGTGGGAATGGCGCCACTCCATCGACTGTCATTTTGTTTCGGGCTGAAAATGGTGAACTCAGGTTTCATCAACTCTCACAATTCAGGATAAGAACGCCTCCCACTCATATTCAAAACATTGCAATAAATGAAGACAAATGTTTTTTTCTGTGTGATTTGTGACCCACCATTAGACACCACAGGACCCACCTTGCACACTTTTGAATATCTAAGAGTGTGGATAATTTCATCCACACTTCCTTTGTTGATTGATAGATGCAGTGTCAACTGCCAATTTGTAATGCATCTGTCCTTGTGAATGACAACATCAGCTTGCTGCAACATGTCAGGTGTGACAGCCACAGCTGGCCAGTGTGGCCAAGCAGTTCTAGGTGATTCAGTCTGGAACAGCGCAACCGCTACAGTCGCAGGTTTGAATCCTGCTTCAGGCATGGATGTGTGTGATGTCCTTAGGTTAATTAGGTTTAAGTAGTTCTAAATTCTAGGGGACTGATGACCTCAGCTGTTAAGTCCCATAGTGCTCAGAGCCATTTTGTGACAGCTGTGGATGTTCTCCCCGACCGCTGCAAATCATGGAGCTCCACCAAACTGCCTTCTGATGACCTCACCCTCTGTACTTCTGTTGACAGCAGATGCTCCACAGACTTTCCACAAGCATTTGTGAATATTCCCCATAGTTTCTTTCTCTGCAGTGAGAAGTTCGATGGCGGTACATTGCTTGTAACGTACATCACCTACAGACACCATTATGAAACTGTCCTGCATCTATGCTATGTGTCGAAAGTGACAGAAACTTAGTGCACTCACTCAAGAGACTTCAAATAATATATAATAATGTTTCACATTTGTCTTTCTGGGCAACCCTCACATTTGTAAGCAAATTTCCAAATAGAATAATTCACACTGATGAGATGTCTCCACCAGGCTTGTCTGCTTATGATGTAATATTTCTACACCTACATCTGCACTCTGCAGATCACTGTAAATTGCATAGCAGATGGTACATTCAATAGTAGCAGTTATTAGGGTTTCTTCCCATTCCATCTTGTCCTCACAACCCCTACGAGAGTGTTATGTAGGGGGTTGTGGTACGAGGTATGTCCACAAAGTAAGTTCCATTTGGTTATATAAAACAAACATTTACAGATACAGAAAAAATATTTATTGTACAAAAATCTACAACTGTTAAACTACTTTTCTACATAGCTTCCGAAATTTTGAAGGCACTTTCATAGTGTGGTACAAGTTTTTGTATGCCTTCCTCATAGAAGGTTGCTGCCTGTGTATTCAACCATGTGGCAACATGTTCTTTCAGCTCATCATCATCACTGAAGTGTTGACCACCATGACCACCAAGGTCAGATTTTAGGTGTAAGAGGAGATGAAAGTCGCTAGGAGTGAGGTCCGGGCTGTACGGAGAATGACCAAACATGTCCCAGTGAAATTCACATAAGAGATGTTTCGTCATATTCACTGTGTGAGGTCAGGCATTATTGTTGAAAAAAAACAACACCTTTTCACTGTAATCCTCGGTGCTTGTTCTGTACTGCACAGCGCAATTTCTTAATGGTCTCGCAGTAACCATGTGCATTGATTCTTTGGCCTCATGGTAAGAAAACAATCAGCAAAATACCTTTTCTCTCCCAAAAAATGGTGCACATGACTTCTCAAGGTGTCAATATTTGCTTAGGCTTAACCTTCATTGGGGATGATGTGTGCCTCCATTCCAATGATTGCCATTTTGTTTCAAGGGTGTCATACAATCCCCAAGTTTCATCCCCCATGACTATCCAAGAAAGAAAACAATCACGGTCTTCACTGTAGCATGTCAAAAGCTGAAGTGCACTGTCCATCTGTTGCTTTTTGTGTTGTTCAGTAAGAATTTTGGGTACCCAACGTGAGCAAAGTTTTTGAAATTTCAGTTTTTCAGTAACAATTTCATGAATTAGTGATCGTGAGATTTGCAGAACTCCCATAGCAAGGGCACTAAGTGTAAACTTCTGATTGTGCTTAATCTTCTCTTCAATTGTGTGAAGCAGTTCATCAGTAACCACAGAGGGGGGCCCACTTCGTTCTTCATCGGGCACTTGATCATGTCCTTCATTGAACAGTTTGACCCATGTTCTAACCATTGAATCACTCATAGCATTTTGTCCATAAACCTTGCAGATTTACTGATGAATTTCCTTTGGCTTAACTTTCTTTGTGCTTAGAAAACAAATCACAGATCTGATTTCACATGTGGCAGCACTTTCAATTACAGTTAACATTATAAAGAAACACTACAAAAGCACACATCGGTAGGAGTGATCTGGAAATGGTGTACTCTTCTCCTTGAGTCAGAGTAACTGCTGCACATGTTCAGCACTGTGATCGTAGAGCTGCCACAGATAGAAATAGAAATGGAATTTACTTTGTGGGTGACCCTCATATATTCATAGAGTCATCATTTAAAGCCAGTTCTTGAAATTAAGTAAGTAGGCTTTCTCAGGATAGTTTATGTCTGTCTTCAGGAGTTTGTCAGTTCAGTTTCTTCAGCATGTCTGTCATACTCTACCATGGGTAAAATGAACCTGTGACAATTTGTGCTGTCCTTCTTTGTACACGTTCAACACCCCTCTTAGTCTGGTTTTGTACAGGTGCCGTATGCTTGAGCAATATTCTAGGATGGACTTCATGAGTGATTTCTAGGCAATCTCCTTTGTAAACTGATTGCATTTCTCAAGTGGCCTACCATCAAACTGAAATCTACGATCTGCTTTACCAATCATTGAGCCTATGTCATCATTCCAATTCATATCCCTACAAAGTGTACATCAGGTACTTGTATGAGTTGACTAATTCCAACTGCGACTCATTGATATATAGTCATGGGAAACCATATTTTTTTAATTTTGTGAAGTGTACAATTTTACATTTCTGAACTTTGAATGCCAATTGCCAATCCTTGTACCACTTTTAAATCTTATCATATCTGACTGAATATTTATGCAGCACAATATATGCGTGCAATATATCTTACATTTCCGTATCCCTCCTGGCCTCAAACTTCATTAGTCATTGTCCTCATCGATCCAGCCCCTTGCCTGTTCCCATTCCAGCACTGCACAGCCCTCA
Organism: Schistocerca nitens; assembly: GCF_023898315.1. Taxonomy (NCBI): domain Eukaryota; kingdom Metazoa; phylum Arthropoda; class Insecta; order Orthoptera; family Acrididae; genus Schistocerca; species Schistocerca nitens. Next base: position 527,996,700 of record NC_064617.1, read on the forward strand.
TTCCACCATAATACCCAGTCTTTTTCCTTCTCTCCTTTTCTGCTAATCCCCGACCCCTCCCCTGCCCAACGTCTAACCTCCCGACTGCACACAGCTGCCCTACTCTCTCTCGATCTTGTCCCTGCGCACTTCCCAACAGCACTTCACTGACCCCACCCTACTATCATTTCCCCTCCCTGCCCCAGGATCCTCCTTACCCCTACCTAGTCGCACTTCCATCATGCACTGGTGCTGCTGCTTGCAGTTTGGGTTCAGTTATCAGAGACTGCAGTCATGTGTGTGTGGATTGCATTTGTGTGTGTGTGTGTGTGTGTGTAGTCTATTTTTTATGAAGGCCATACTGGCCAAAAGCATATTTGTGACAGTCTTTTTGTTGTGGCTATCTGTGACTCAGCATCTCCGATATACGGTGAGTACCAACTCTCCTTTTCACAATATTAAGACAAGAAGATAAAATGACATCAAAATTATTTTCGGCTTTGTACTGCGACTGAGCAAACCACAGTGCTGATTGTACTGATTTTTGTTTTCACCAATAAAAAATGGTAAAAACTAATTGTTTTGGGAAGTGGGTGAAAGATTTTAAGGATCCTTAGAGAGGCTTCATTATTTTGACTGTACAGACCAGCACTGCAGTGTTGCTCTTTGGCACAACAATGTACAAGGTCTTCCAAATTCAAACACATAGAAAATCAGTGTAATTTGCACATATGTTTGCATGTATAAACTGAATTCCAAATTTTCTTTCTTTGAAATCATATATGTCAGATAGCTTTGATTCGAAATTCTAGATTCTAATATTTTGGTGTTAGTGTCATTTTCACATGATCTTCCATTGACTGTGTCAATACTCATATGTATCATGATATAACACATATTTTTGAACATTTGAGAGTACTGAAAAAAGCTCGTACTATATCATCGATAGTAATCTTAATTTGTGCTTTTCAAATACTTTTGATAACAACACCCTTGTTCAAAAACAATTGTTCCCTAATTTCACTGCATATTTACCGAAAAAAAGCATATTTCTGAGAGTTTTTTAATGCTTGTAAACACATATTTTTGACAAATTTCATAAGTTTCAAGTGTTATAGATAAGTTATTTTGATGTAAATTGGCATTTGTTATTAAAGTTACTGTAGATAACTAACATATCACTTTACATTAGTTTTCTCTTTTAAGAGGAATAGATGTTGTTGTTGTTGTTGTTGTTGTTGTGGTCTTCAGTCCTGAGACTGGTTTGATGCAGCTCTCCATGCTACTCTACTCTGTGCAAGCTTCTTCATTTCCCAGTACCAACTGCAACCGACACCCTTCTGAATCTGTTTAGTGTATTCATCTCTTGGTCTCCCTCTACAATTTTTACCCTCCGCACTACCCTACAATACTAAATTGGTGATCGCTTGATGCCTCAGAATATGCCCTACCAACCAATCCCTTCTTCTAGTCAAGTTGTGCCACAAATTTCTCTTCTCCCCAATTCTATTCAATACCTCCTCATTAGTTATGTGATCTACTCATCTAATCTTCAGCATTCTTCTGTAGCACCACATTTCGAAGCTTCTACTCTCTATTTGTCTAAACTATTTATTGTCCACATTTCACTTCAATACAAATACCTTCAGAAAAGACTTCCTGACACCTAAATCTATACTCAATGTTAACAAATTTCTCTTCTTCAGAAACTCCTTCCTTGCCATTTCCAGTCTACATTTTATATCCTCTCCACTTCGACCATCATCAGTTATTTTGCTCCTCAAATAGCAAAACTCATTTATTACTTTAAGCATCTCATTTCCTAATGTAATACCCTCAGCATCACCCATTTTAATTCGATTACATTCCATTATCCTCGTTTTGATTTTGTTGATGTTCATCTTATATCCTCCTTTCAAGACACTACCCATTCCATTCAGCTGCTCTTCCAGGTCCTTTGCTGTCTCTGACAGAATTACAATATCATTGGCGAACCTCAAAGTTTCAATTTCTTCTCCATCGATTTTAATACCTACTCCACATTTTTCCTTTGTTTCCTTTACAGATTTCTCAATATAAAAATTGAATAACATCAGGGATAGGCTACAACCCTGTCTCACTCCCTTCCCAACCACTGCTTCTCTTTCATGCCCCTTGACTCTTTTAAGTGCCATCTGGTTTCTGTACAAATTGTAAATGGCCTTTCCCTCCCTGTATTTTACCCCTGCCACATTCAGAGTTTGAAAGACAGTATTCCAGTCAACATTGTCAAAAGCTTTCTCTAAGTCTACAAATGCTAGAAATGTGGGTTTACCTTAACTTAATCTATTTTCTAAGATAAGTCGTAGGGTGAGTATTGCCTCACATGTTCCAACATTTCTATGGAATCCAAACTGATCTTCCCTGAGGTTGGCTTCTACCAGTTTTTCCATTCGTCTGTAAAGAATTCGTGTTTGTATTTTGCAGCTGTGGTTTATTAAACTGATAGTTCGGTAATTTTCTCATCTGTCAACCTCTCCTTTTTCTGGGATTGTAATTCTTATATTCTTCTTGAAGTCTCATACATCTTGCTCATCAGATGGTAGAGTTTTGTAAGGGCTGGCTCTCTCAAGGCTATCAGTAGTTCTAATGGAGTGTTGTCTACTCCCGGGGCCTTGTTTCAACTTAGGTCTTTCAGTGCTTTGTCAAACTCTTCACACAGTATCATATCTCCCATTTCATCTTGATCTACATCCTCTTCCATTTCCATAAGATTGTGCTCAAGAACATTGCCCTTGTATAGACTCTCTATATACTCCTTCCACCTTTCTGCTTTCCCTTCTTTGCTTAGAACTGGGTTTCCATCAGAGCTCCTGATATTCAGGCAAGTGGTTCTCTTTTCTCCAAAGGTCTCTTTAATTTTCCTGTAGGCAGTATCTATCTTACCCCTAGTGATATACGAGGGCAGTTCAATAAGTAATGCAACACATTTTTTTTTCTCGGCCAATTTTGGTTGAAAAAACCGGAAATTTCTTGTGGAATATTTTCAAACATTCCCGCTTCATCTCGTACAGTTTCATTGACTTCCGACAGGTGGCAGCGCTGTATGGAGCTGTTAAAATGGCGTCTGTAACGGATGTGCGTTGCAAACAACAGGCAGTGATCGAGTTTCTTTTGGAGGAAAACCAGGGCATCTCAGATATTCATAGGCACTTGCAGAATGTCTACGGTGATCTGGCAGTGGACAAAAGCACGGTGAGTCATTGGGCAAAGCTTGTGTCATCATCGCCGCAAGGTCAAGCAAGACTGTCTGATCTCCCGCGTGTGGGCCGGCCGTGCACAGCTGTGACTCCTGCAATGGCGGAGCATGAGAACACACTCATTCGAGATGATCGACGGATCACCATCAAACAACTCAGTGCTCAACTTGACTTCTCCGTTGGTAGTGCTGTCACAATTGTTCACCAGTTGGGATATTCAAAGGTTTGTTCCCGCTGGGTCCCTCATTGTCTAACCGAACACCATAAAGAGCAAAGGAGAACCATCTGTGTGGAATTGCTTGCTCGTCATGTGGCTGAGGGTCACAATTTCTTGTCAAAGATTGTTACAGGCGATGAAACATGGGTTCATCACTTCGAACCTGAAACAAAACGGCAATCAATGGAGTGGCGCCACACCCACTCCCCTACCAAGAAAAAGTTTAAAGCCATACCCTCAGCCGGTAAAGTCATGGTTACAGTCTTCTGGGATGCTGAAGGGGTTATTCTGTTCGATGTACTTCCCCATGGTCAAACGATCAACTCTAAAGTGTATTGTGCTACTCTTCAGAAATTGAAGAAACGACTTCAGCGTGTTCGTAGGCACAAAAATCTGAACGAACTTCTCCTTCTTCATGACAACGCAAGACCTCACACAAGTCTTCGCACCTGAGAGGAGCTCACAAAACTTCAGTGGACTGTTCTTCCTCATGCACCCTACAGCCCCGATCTCACACCGTCGGATTTCCATATGTTTGGCCCAATGAAGGACGCAATCCGTGGGAGGCACTACCCGGATGATGAAGAAGTTATTGATGCAGTACAACGTTGGCTCTGACATCGACCAGTGGAATGGTACCGTGCAGGCATACAGGCCCTCATTTCAAGGTGGCGTAAGGCTGTAGCATTGAATGGAGATTACGTTGAAAAATAGTGTTGTGTAGCTAAAAGATTGGGGAATAACCTGGTGTATTTCAATGCTGAATAAAACAACCCCTGTTTCAGAAAAAAAATGTGTTGCATTACTTATTGAACTGCCCTTGTACATCTCTACATCCTTACATTTGTCCTAAGACGTTTGTATTCCTTTTTGCCTGTTTCATTTACTGCATTTTTGTATTTTCTCCTTTCATCAATTAAATTCAGTATCTCTTCTGTTACCCAAGAATTTCTAATAGCCCTCTTTTTACCTACCTGGTCCTCTGCTGCCTTCACTATTTCATCTCTCAAAGCTACCCATTCTTCTTCTACTGTATTTCTTTCCCCCATTCTTGTCAATCGTTCCCTAATGCTCTCCCTGAAACTCTCTACAACCTCTGGTTTAGTCAGTTTATCCAGGTTCCATCTCCTTAAATTTCCACCTTTTGCAGTTTCTTTAGTTTTAATCTATAGTTCATAACCAACAGATTGTGGCCAGAGTCCACATCTGCCCCTGGAAATGTCATACTATTTAAAACCTGGTTCCTAAATCTCTGTCTTACCATTAAATAATCTATCTGAAACCTGTCTGTATCTCCAAGCTTCTTCCATGTATACAACCTTCTTTTATGTTTCTTGAACCATTTCATCATACATTTCCTCAATTTCTTCGTCATCTGCAGAGCTAGTCGGCATATAAACTTGTACTACTGTGGTAGGCATGGGCTTTGCATCTATCTTGGCCACAATAATGCGTTCACTATGCTGTCTGTAGTAGCTTACCTGTGTTACTAATTTTGTTTTTTTGTTTTTATTCATTATTAAACCTACTCCTGCATTACCCCTATTTGATTTTGTATTTATAACCCTGTATTCACCTGAGCAGAAGTCTTGTTCTTCCTGCCACCAAACTTCACTAATTCCCACTATATCTAACTTAAACCTATCCATTTCCCTTTTTAAATTTTCTAACCTACCTGCCCGATTAAGGGATCTGACATTCCACACTCCAACCCATAGAATGCCAGTTTTCTTTCTCCTGATAATGACGTCCTCTTGAGTAGTCCCTGCCTGGAGATCCGAATGGGGGACTATTTTACCTCGGGAATATTTTACCCAAGAGGATGCCATCATCATTTAACCATACAGTAAAGTTATATGTCCTCGGGAAAAATTACGGCTGTAGTTTCCCCTTGCTTTCAGCCGTTCGCAGTACCAGCACAGCAAGTCTGTTTTGGATCAGATCAGTCAATCATCCAGACTGTTGCCCCTGCAACTACTAAAAAGGCTGCTGCCCCTCTTCAGGAATCACCCATTTGTCTGGTCTCTCAACAGATACCCCTCAATTGTGGTTGCACCTACGGTACGGCTATCTGTATCGCTGAGGCACGCAAGCCTCTCCACCAACGGCAAGGTCCATTGTTCATGGGAAGGGGGGGAGGGGGGGGGGAATATATATTATCTGCATTTACTGTAAATTAACACTAGTGTTGAATGTGTTAATGAGCATTACTTCAAAAATTGTTTAAGTGAAACAGTAAACTGTATACCATGTTTTTCTGTTGTAATGGGTATCTCAGTTTGGCTGTTAATCACTTCAGTTTTCAGTTCTAATAGGTCCTTACAAGTCCTTACAAGTGCACCAATCCCAACGTTGGAAGAGAGTCAGTAATCTTTGTTAAAAGTTATTTGTTTGTTATTCTGTCAAATATCTCACTAGCCACAATGCAGCCCTGCTGTATGCAATTGATGAATTAGCTGCTGCCCATAAACAGCTGGAAAATAGCCCCAACTACTGTCAAACGATTGGAAGCTGTCATGAATGGGCATGTTGGGAGGGCTATTGAGAGTTATGTACCAGAGATATCAAAGGTGCCTCAACTGTTATCTTTTCTTGTGGGTACTGTATCTTCAGCAGAAAGTACTGGGTCTACTACTTGAATGTGAGTGGTGTGTCAATGGTAGATTCAGATGCCCTGTGCTGGGGATATGAGGACAAGGGAGAGTGAGCCCCTCTTTTACTATAATCCAGTGTAGATCCCCAAAACAAAAAGGTCTGTCCAGCAGCTATGAAAAAAACATAGGTCACACCCATTTACTAGAAGGGTGGTACCAGTGATCCACAAAACAACTGTCCAATATCCTTGACATCTTTTTGTTGTAGAATTTTAGAAAATCTTCTGAGCTCAAACATTATGACATATATCAAACAAAATGACCTTCTCCATGCCAACCAGCACAGATTCCAAAAACATTGATCACATGAAAGCCAACTTGGACTTTTATCACATGAAATACTGTAAACTTTGGATCAAGCTAGTCAGATAGGTGCAGTATTTCTTGCTTTCCAAAATGTGTTTGACCCACTACCAAATCTACTTGAAAAGCACATCATGTGGGGTATTAAATGAAATTTAATTTGGTAGGGAGGAAGTAGCAAATAATCCAGGATGGGAGTCTTTGACAGATGTAGAAGTAATTTCGGGTGTGCCTCAGAGAAATGGGTTGGGACCACTGCTGATCATGTTGCATATTAATGACCTTGCAGATAGTATTAATAGTAACCTCAGACTCTTTTGCTGATAATGCAACTATCTATAATGAAATACTGTGTGAAAGGAGCTGCATAAATATTCAGACAGACCTTGATAAGATTTAAAAATGATGCAAAGATTGGCAGTTGGCTTTAAAAGTTCAGAAATGTAAAATTGTGCACTTCACAAATTGAAAAAGCCCAGTAGCTGATGACTCTAATATCAATGCATCACCGTTGGAGTCAGTGAACTCATACAAATACCTAAGTGTAGTACTTTGTAGTGATATGAAATGATCACATAGGCTAAGTCATGCTAAAGCAGATGATAGACTTTGGTCTTTTGGTGGAGTATTGGAGAAATGCATTCAAGTTACAAAGTAGAATGTTTACAAATCACTTGTATGACTCATCCTAAAAAATTACCCAAGTACGTGGGATCCATAGCAAGTAGGACTAATACACAGAATGGCAGCACAAATGGTCACAGGTTTGTTGATCTGTGGTAGAGTGTCACAGACATGCTAAAGAAATTGAACTGGCAGACTCTTAAAGACAGACATAAACTATCTTGAGAAAGCCAGAATGAGATTTTCACTCTGCAGCGGGGTGTGCGCTGATATGAAACTTCCTGGCAGATTAAAACTGTGTGCCCGACCGAGACTCAAACTCGGGACCTTTGCCTTTTGCGGGCAAGTGCTCTACCAACTGAGCTACCGAAGCACGACTCACGTCCGGTCCTCACTGCTTTACTTCTGCCAGTATCTCATCTCCTACCTTCCAAACTTCGCAGGAGAGCTTCTGTAAGGTTTGGAAGGTAGGAGACGAGATACTGGCAGAAGTAAAGCTGTGAGGACCGGGCGTGAGTCGTGCTTCGGTAGCTCAGTTGGTAGAGCACTTGCCCGCGAAAGGCAAAGGTCCCGAATTCGAGTCTCGGTCGGGCACACTGTTTTAATCTGACAGGAAGTTTCTTATCTTGAGAAAGCTTAATTACTTAGATTCAAGACCTGGTTTTCCATGATGATTCTAGGAATATACTACAACCACCTTTGTATTGGTTCCATAAGGATTGTGAGGACAAGGTTAAATACAGTACCCGTGGAGACATTTAAACAATCATTCTTCCCACGCTCCATACATGAATGGAATGGGGAAAAAACCTGGTAACTAGTACTCATGCTGTGTCCCATGTTAAGAGGAGGCAATTGCAAAAGGCTAGGAGTGCATTAATCATCAACAGTTCAGACGTGCTGTAAACAATGTTACCCCTTAGGGAAATGGCCGCAAGGCATGAAAGGAACAGCATGTGCAATCATTGTGTATGCCTGGAGGCCTCATTTAATATGTTGAAGAGGCTATTCTGGCTACCACTGAGGGTACAGGGTGCATCCAACTGCACATTGTGGTACACATTGGGACAAATGATACCTGTCATCTGGGCACAGAGTTAATACTTGGATGATACCCAGCACCTGGCAGAGAATATTTAGAATCCCAGCCTTTCTCACAGAGCTCCAACAAAGCTCCCAATCTGCAGCATTGTTCCCAGAAGTGACCGTGGCTCTTTGGTTCTCAGTTGGGTGGAAGGCTTGCACCAGCAACTACAAAGATACTCACCCTGTTTCTTTGGTTATGAGTTGGGTAGAAGACTCAAACGAGAGACTGAATTTGCACCTGAGTTAGCCCTTCTTTTATCAATAGTACACTGAAAAACTGTTGAACAAAAAATTGTATCCAATGGTTGGGAGAAAGCATAGGCCACAGTCACCTACAAGAAAGGCAACAGAAATGATCCACAAAACCACCATTCTATATCCCTGACACCAATGTTTTGTAGAATCTTAGAACATATTCTGAATTCAAATGCAATGGCATATCTCAAAAAGATTCCAAAAAAGTCGGTAATGTAAAACCACCCAACTTATGCTTTTGACATCCTGAACTGACAAATCAAAGAGTCAGATAAATGTAGTGTTTCCTGACTTCTCAAAGGCATTTGCCTCACACATATTCTTGTTCTCAAAAGTTAAACATATGGGGTATTATGTAACATTTGTGACTGGATTGAGGATTTCCTGGTGTGAAGGGCATTTTATCTTGGATGGAGAGTCACTGACAGATGTAGAAGTAACTTCAGATGTGCCCCACAGAAGTGTTTAGGGACTCTTGCTGTTTATGTTGTATGTTAATGATCTTGTACACAATATTAATGGTAGCCTCAGACTTTTCACATATGATGAAGTTATCGATAGTGAAGCACTATATGAAAAAACCTGCATTTCATGATTAGATTTCAAAGTGGTACCAAGACTGGGAACCTGTTAAAATGTTCCAAAATATAAAACTGTCACTTTACAAAAAGAAAAAAATGTACTATCCTATGACTACAATATCAACAAGTCACAGATGCAATCAGTCAGCTCATACAAATATACACATGTAAAAAGTTTAAGGATATGAAATGGATTGGTCACATAGTCAAAGTCATGTGTAAAGTAGGTGGCACACTGCTGTTCATAGGTGGAATACTACAGAAATATAATCAGTCTATGAAGGAGACTGCATACAAACTGCTTGTGTGACCCATACTAGAACACTACTCAACTGTTTTGGACCTATACCCAATAGGACTAATGGGTTATATCAAACAGATACAAAGAAGATCAGTGTGTATGGTCACAGGTTTGTCTGACCCATAGGAGAGCGTCACAAACGTATTGAAGGAACTAAACTGGCAAATGCTTGAAGTTAGATGGAAATTTTTGTAAAAAATCCTACTTAGAAACTTTCAAGTACCATTCTTAAGTGAGGAATTGAGAAGTATACTACAAACCGTAAGACATTGTTCCCACAGGGATCATGAAGACAAGATTAGATCAATTCCAGAGAGCACACAGGCATTAAAGGAATCATAATTCCCAATCTTAATATATTCATTTAATGACAAATATCCCTAATAACTGGTATAATGGGATGTATCCTCTGCCATCCACATCACAGAACTTTGCAGAGAAAAGATGTAAATTGAGATCTATTTAATACAATAATCATATTGCTTGCTTCAAAAGATAATTCTGTAAGATAACAGGGAGAGGAAATATGCAAAATAAACTAACATACGTCTTTAGGTCAACACAATGAAGGAGGCTTCTAAAGGTGAAACACATTAAACTGGACTTCCTGATTAGTTGGCCTAAGCACTGTTCATTTTAACTTGTTATCCAGCTAAACCCCAAGGAATTTTAGACAGTTTGGTTCATTTAGTGTGTGGTAATTAACATCTATTTCTGATGCTAACAGGTCATTATTGTGTGTTTGAAGTTGCATAATATGCCTTTGTGAGAATAAGACTTAATTAAACTGTTAGCTTCAATCTGCTTGCAGGCCTGTTTAGTTCTATGGAACATGATGTGTAAGTAACTTAAATAAATGTGATATACACATATGGCATGGTACAGGAGCAGACAGGAAATATGCCTTTGCTCAGTGTTAAAGTTTAAGACAAAATACACTCATAAGGCATATGGCAAATGTTACCATGAATGTTACAAGACATAGGTGCATGATAAAAGTCAGAATTACTCACTTAAATGTGTGTTACATAAAATGCTATGTGAAGAAGGTAATGATGATGGATACTATGCTGATAGACCAACAGTTATAGTAAGAAATTTAAATATGAGTATGATTGTATGTACTTCCTTCAAGAGAAAGAGAATACTTGGAACTGCCGAAGAAGCATGTCAGATGTTGCAGATGGAATGACTTTACAAGTACATAAAAAGAACAGGAGGAGGAAGGGGTGGTGATGAGGGGGCGGGGGGGGGGGGGGGGGTGTACGAATGCAGGGGTACTCTAGCCAGAACAAGCACCTCATTCCCTTCAAAATAAAAAAAAGCTACTGCTCCCTCCATTTTCAGAAACCAAAGAAGAAGAAACCCAGTCCCAAAGGCTACGATTCAATTCTGGAACATATATGTCAGTATTTTGCTCATTCGTTTTATTCATATGTTACCTATTTAGTACATTTGTAAATGCTCCATTCAACAGTTTATTATTTAAATTTGTATTAGTCTTACAATAGCAACTTTGCTATGATAATGGAAAGTCCTCAAGAACATAAATAAGGGAAAGAGCACAAGTAATCACTCGCTGTATGCTGGAGATGTTGAGGAAATGACACACATGTAAAGGAGGTAGAAAACATTGCTAAGCTTTTGGAGAATGTCCTTCTTCTTAGCAATATTTTCACTTTTCTTTACAAGCCTGTTATCTAATCACCCCCTAAACTGAACACTGAGGGATTACCTGCACTCTTTCCCATGAATAACTGTTATGAAAACTCAACATTTTCCAAGGATGCTTACATTTTGTTTTAATTTCTAATTTTTGCATTAGCTGTCAACCCTTGTATGCTTCTAAAACTACACAAGAAAAGCTTTTTCAAAACATTTTCCTTGGTATGGCAGCATGTAGAAAATACTCTACACATCATATCTCAGCATAATATCAGAAACCCCAATAAATAATGAGCCCGTTCAATTTGAAAATACATAATCATGACCAGACAAACAGATAGCTTTTATGGCTAAAAATATTAATATTTAGGAAGTGTAGGAGCCACGTGATTTACCGATGCACACAACACGCGGTATTGCTCACCAATTGCGCGCAGTACGGCACCTGCAAGGGAAGTCAGTGTTACTACATAGTTAGTTACAACAACACAGAAAAAAAACAAACCATCCAACAAAGTGTTTCAATTAGTAACACATCATTACTGCCAATCATATTAAAGTAATATGCCAAGTTAGTTGGTTCTATAAAAACAATAAGTTTAGAATTTGTTTTATTACTATTGGTTAGTTTTGTTACACAGTATAGAGTCATAAATTAATTGCTTCAACAAAATAAGTATTACATAAAAGTTAATGAAGCATGTCTGACATTTTTATAACTGTTGCTGAAGTTTCTGAAGACATAATCATTCTAATCATGTTCAGAGCTCAATGTCAGAGGGTGATCAGATCCAAAACATGTCACACCCTTACACAATGCAAGCTGCATCCTGTTAATACTGATTAACAATCTAAATAAACATAGAAATACTTGGGCATTTCATTGATGCATTCATTCATTAAAATTAACACATTACTTTTTAAAATTTTTGTATCAGTCTTTTCTTTTAGCTTGAGTATTTTCAGTTCTTTATACAATTGCATGTTTTTTATTTGATCTTAACAGGTATTCTAAATGGAAGTGATTATTTTTAGTTCTTTATATCAGAGTTGAAGTGTTATCTGAAGACAATGTGTTGGGTACCAATTATAAATTGTTAAAAAATTACTCATTACTTAATTTCATTTCAAAATCACAGTAATTGTCTCCAGTCGCTTTACATGTACTGCCAATAACCTCCCTAAAGCAGGCTGTGAAAGAAACAAAAATAAAGTTTATTTAATACATAATACTTCACTATGAGGCTTATATCCTTTCATTATCTCCTCTTCAAGTATTTCTTTTTGAATCTTCATAATAACTGCCTAGAATTTAACTGAAATTTTTGCGTACAATATAAAGTCTTTTTACCATGCTGACATCATCTCAAGATTGCAGCTGAGGTTGATCTGCGATCTGTATTGATGTTTCATCAAAAATTTCTTAGAACTTCTGAGTTAAAGGACATAATGACGATAAGCACAATGTAATGAGATATGTATACAATAAGTGGTGATGATATGCATTTCTTTAAGTTTGAACACTGACTGCCCTATCTAATGAGTTGATAGCTAGACATTGTGAACTGCATTAAACATCCTCTCTGCTGTAAACCAAAAATTGCCATCATCAATAGGCTGACACATTGTACGACTGAATGTAGCTCTTTCAGCAGCATAGAACATGATACCACTGAATTGTTTTAAATAAATGTATTGTCCAGCTCTTACTGTAATTTCAATCCACAGAGAGGCTTTTAGGTATGCTAAGCTGAGGAGTAGAAAACTTGTTGGTGTGTAAAAGTCACATACAACGTTTGTGTTCCATCAGTTGTTATGCATGTACCAGACCAAAGCCATAGACAATCTTATATGTGTGCTTATTAGCACACCCAGAGACATTTCATCATTATGTACACCAAGAATTTCTGTGGCTTAACAGACAAATGTAAATTAACTCCAAACTTGATATGAGGAGATGCTTACCTATTTTAGTTAAGGGGAAAATAGTCGATTTCTTTAGGTTATAACTAAACACAAACTGTAGTACAATAACATCAGTATCATGTCTTAGGCATAACATAATATTTCACAGGTGCCTGAAGAAACAGGAAATATACTTTACGTGTATTTTCAGCTCCAAATGGCCAGTTCCTACTCAGCATCTGAGAATGTACACTTGTTAGTCATTAGTCTGAACTAGCATTGTAATCATTCTAAATACATATTAAAATTTTTTGTCGGTGCCTAAACATATTTACAATATTCTTAGATTCATCAAAAGTTTGTTGTTGTTGTGGTCTTTTGCCTGAAAACTGGTTTGATGCAGCTCTCCATGCTACTCTATAAATGAGCAAAACTCTTCATGTCCGAATAACTATTGCACTTTACATCCTTCTAAATCTGCATATTGTATTCATTTCTTGGTCCCCATCAATGATTTTTATGATTTTTTTTAATATCTCTTGTGTTATCCAATGGATTTCTACTAGAATTTGTGTTTTTATCTGCTTGATCCTCTGCTGCTTCTTTCATCTCTTAAAGCTACCCATTTGCCTACCATTGTATTCCTTTCCCCTGCTCTAGTCAACCACTACCTAATGCTCACTCCGAAACTCTCAGAAATCTCTGGTTATTTTAACTTATCCAAAACTCATCTCCATAATTTCCTACATTTTTCTAATTTCTTCAGTTTTAATCTACAGTTCATAACCAATAAATTGTGGTCAGAGTCCACATCTGACCCTGTAAATATCTTACAGTTTAAAATCTGTTTCTTAAATATGTGTCTTATCATTACATAATCAACATGAAACCTTCGGGGTCACCAGGTTTCTTCCACAAATACAACCTTCTCATATGATTCTTAAACCAAGTGTTAGCGATGATTAAATTATGGTCTGTGCAAAATTGTACCAGGCAGCTCCCTCTGTCATTCCTTTCACTGAGTCCATATTCACCTACTATTTTTTTCTTCTCTGCCTTCTCCTACTATCAAATTCCAGTCCCCCATCAATATTCAGTTTTTGTCTCCTTTAAATATGTGAATAATTTCTTTTATCTCATCATACGCTTCTTCAGTCTCTTCATCATCTGCCGAGCTAATTGGTATGCATACCTGTACTACTGTAGTAGGTGTGGGCTTCATGTGTACCTTGGCTACAATAATGTGTTCACTATGCTGTTCATAGTAGCTTGTCTGCATTCCTATTTTCTTCTTCATTATTAAACCCACTCCTGCATTACACCTATTTGACTTTATGTTTATAACCCTATTTTCACCTGATCAAAAGTCCTGTTCTTCCTGCCACCGAACTTCACTAATACCCCTTATATCTAACTTCAAACTATCCAATATAGGGTTCTAACATTACACACTCCAATCTTTAAAATGTCACTTTTGTTTCTCCTGATGATGGGATCCTTCTGAGTAGTCCCCACCTGCAGATTATTTTATCCAAAATAATGCCATTATCTTTTAACCTTACAGCAGAGCTGCATGCCCTCAGAAAAAATAATGGCTGCAGTTTCCCCTTGCTTTCAGCCATTCACAGTAACAGCACAGGAAGGCCATTTTGGTTGTGTTACAAGGCCAGATCAGTAAATCATCCAGGCTGTTTCCCCTGCAACTACTGAAAAGGCTGTTGCCCTCTTCAGGAATCACATGCTTGTCTGCCCTCTCAACTGATACCTCTTTGTGGTGGTTACACCAGCTACCTGTATAGCTGAGGCACACAAGCCACCCCACCGATGGCAAGGTCAATGGTTCATGGATTTGTTGAGGTTTCAATCAGACACTGAATTACTGCACCATTCTAAATCATCACATATGGTACTTCATAATGGAGGAATAGCTACTGTAATCAATATTTTATTTCCTTTAAATCACTATATTCTTTCCACAAACATTCATGACATCAGTGAATTTTTATGAATTCCACAGTATATCCTTGTTTGCGGATAGAAGAATAAAAATCTTATTACCAAAGCTTGACTTTTGTGGTGGTCGTTGTGAAGCCTTATTGAAGATACGTGAAGTAAATGAGTTACTCATTATTGTGATGTGTTACTGAAGAAAAGTGAGGGAAAATGAGTTACTGATTTTTCGTCACTTCAAAACAGTCAGCACAAAATTCAAGCTTTGGTAGTAAAATTTATATTCATAGAACATATGAAACCAATACAGACCAGAATAGCCTATGAGAAATAATCTCTCATCATTCTGAGATTTTTGTTTTACTTTTATGTGTCAACTGATTTTCACCTACCTAGAATGTTGAGATAATGAAATGTCACATAATACTGTTATAATGGAATATTTAGAATCTCATGTCCCTGGTGTTAGTTGTGTTATTACGTTTATGTTTAATTAATAGTTTATAAAAGCTGGCTGCACTATTTAAAATATATTAAGGACTCTGTGGAACATTCAGACACAAGCAAATATAGGGCTATAAAAATTATTTGATTAAAATAGATAATGAAATTTTATTTACTTATGTTACCAGAGAGTTATAAATTTATTATTATTATTATTATTATCATTATTATTATTCAAAAGATTCCTTGTAATCAGAGAGCAGATCCAGAATTACAAATGTAAGGAAATAAAAAGAAGGTGTGAGGAGGAACTTATAGCTTCTTTATACAAATCAGTATATAACAATAATGGTTTGAGAAAACAGTAGTTTGTTGAAGTCTATCTCTGTAGATTAGCAGTCCATATGTCTGATTGCCACTTAGAAGACCTGGATCTAATTACCAGAAATTTAAAGAATTTTATTTGTTTTTGAAAGAAGTCAAACATACTGTATCAACTCAGACAAGTGAGAAAAATTACCTGTATGGTGAATGATAAGATCATGACATTGGGTACAGGACTTTAATTGAAGTGGCGGATGGTGATTCTGCCCACAGTTGTGAGTTTGGTCTCAGATTTAGGAAAGAAAGGTATGGGAAGGTTGGAGGCTGGGAATTCCTGCAAGGGTATCAACAGATCGTTAGGTGGAAGTAGCTCAGGCCCACAGGTGGATGTAGGTCAAACTGAGTATGGTGGGGTTCAATATTGACTTTGGGGTGGTTCTGGTCTGTTGGGTAGGTAGTTCATCTGTTTATAGTAAAGAGGTATTTCCACTGTAAGGGAGTTAGAAAATTACAAGGGTGGTTTGACAAGTTCTCAGAATCACCATGAGAGGTTAGCACTAGCGCAATGATTTGTTCACATGATATTCATTCAACTGTTGCCTGTAAACACATGCCACGTCAGTGCTCTTGGAAGAGAGCTGTGGTGGTGATGTAGTTCTGTTGTTGTTCCCACATAGTGGTTTGTGAAGATGGAAAAAATCAAGATTCCAGCAGAGATTAAGTACCATGTAAAGAAGGGTATGAAAGCAAAGGACATTTATGCCAATTTCCAGAATACACTGGAGGACTCTGCTCCTTTGTATTCATCTGTTGCCAAGTGGACAAATGAATTTAAATTTGGTCAGGAGAGTTTAGATGATGATCTGCACAGTAGTTGGCCAAGATGTGTCACTACTCCAGAAATCATTGCAAACGTGCACAAAATGGTCATAGAGGATTGCTGATTGAAAGTATGTGAAATTGCTCACGCTTGCCAGATGTCATCTGAAAGGGTGTATCACATTTTAACTGAAGAATTAGAAATGAAAAACTTATCTGGAAGATGGGTGTTGCGACTCTTGATGCTGGATCAAAAACGCATAAGAATGGACATATTGGAACAATGTTTGGCCCGTTTTAGGAAAAACAAAGAAGATTTTTTGTACTGGTTTCAGACTACATATGAAATTTTGGTGCACTACTATAGCCCAGAGACAAAACAACAGTCAAAACAGTGGAAACATGTTGATTCCCCATAACCAATGAAAGCAAAGATAATTCCTTCAGCGGGAAAAGTTATGGCATCAGTGTTCTGGGATGCGAAGAGGATTCTGTTTGTAGATTATCTCCCCACTGTGCGAAGAATTCCTGGAGAATACTATGCAAACCTCCTGGACAAATTATAACAAAAGATACGCAAAAAAAGGTGATGTTTAGCAAGTAAGAAAGTCATCTTCCATCATGACAATGTGCACCTGCACACATGTGCCATCGCCATGGCAAAATTACACGAACTAAGGTATGAATTGTTGCCAAACCCAACTTATTCACCTGATACGACTCCATCAGACTTCTATCTCTTACCAAAACTGAAAATTTTTCTTGGTGGATGAAGATTTACTTCAAACAATGAATTGATAGCAAGAGTTGACAACTATATTGCACGCCTGGAGAAAACTCATTTTCAAGATGGGATCAAGGCACTGGAACATCGTTGGACCAAGTGCATTAATGTACAAGGAGACTTCGTTGAAAAATAAAAAAGTTTCAGTGATGTAGGTACTTTTTTCTGTTCTGTTCTAAGTACTTTTCAAACCACCCTCATAGGATTTGAACTCACAGCAATTATGATTTCATTAAAGATCAGGTTCAAATGAAGAAGCAAATTCCCCATATCCTCTACAAAGAAATGACATGGAACACACATTCAGTTCATTTAGGCAAAGGAAGGAAAACCTAATCTGGATGGGTAAATGGGAATTTGAATCACACTCCTCCCAAATATGAGTCTAATGTCTTAATTACTGTGTCACAATGCTCAGTCATCTACAGGCACTGTATGAAGGAAAATACACCTACGATAAGTGTAGCATTATTGAATATGGATGTGAGAGTTAAAGTCAGGCCTTTGCAGAGGGCATTTTTACAAATTACTGATCATCTTTTAACCTTATTTAGGTTCTTGATTCCAGTGAATTGGGGACAGAAATTCTAGTCAGGTGTGGCAGGGGAAGCACATAAGAGAGAAGGCTTTAGTGTCAATGGGGAATTGG
The DNA here is from genome assembly GCF_023898315.1 of Schistocerca nitens. Lineage (NCBI taxonomy): Eukaryota > Metazoa > Arthropoda > Insecta > Orthoptera > Acrididae > Schistocerca > Schistocerca nitens. Next base: position 528,014,479 of record NC_064617.1, read on the forward strand.
TGGGGAAGTTTGACAAAGGGAGGTTGATAAGCATGAGAAATTTTCTTAAAGTGGTAATGTACATGTTCTTTCAGTCATTTGATGATGAGAGTTTTGGAATTCAAGGTGGTAAGTACAAATTGGAGTTTGCAGCGCATGAGTGCTTCATGACCTGCAGAAAGGTGTTACATGGATGCCTGGTCTAAGTGTTGTGTTCCTGTAGAATGAGGTTGGTGAGGATTATACATAGACAGACTGTGTTATAAATGGACTTTTTATGAAAACACAGGTTCTAACTGGGTTTGGGCTTCTGAAGGACAGGTCATCTGGGGAAAGGGGGAGGGGATCTGGCATGAATGGAGACACTTAGCATCTATAATTGTCAGTCTCTGTGCATGAAAAGGTAAGATTGCACAGTTGATTGGGTTAACCCTTGTATAAAGTGTATAAAGTGTGCCAACCAAAAATAAAATGATTTTGTGCGGTTCCATTTTCGTTCCACAACTGCAAACCTATACCTATTGCTTTAGGTAACACGGCAATGAATTGTGTTGTCATACGTCCAAGTGAGCAAGAGTAATATAAAATACAAAACATGCTAGGCAAGAAAAAATTTACAATCACTTCAAAAAAATGACCCCAGTTATGAACTAGCAACACAATCCCACATTGAGGCAGTTCTCTATGAGGTAATTAGTGATCGAATATGCAGCTGACTGATATCTGATGCAACTGCACCGCTTAATGCTTCGAATGTGTCATTACTGTCTCTTTAACACCTGTCCTTGGCAATAGAGAGTTATAGTGAACATTTATTTCATAATTGTTTAATAAAAGTTTAGCTCATATTATGTAAGTTCATTTTCTCCTTGTTTAAATAAACTAACATTAAACTGTGATTTTGATCATACATGACTTATCTTGGTAACATTCGGAAATCTATTCTTTTCGTGTGTACAAAGTGCGCCACGTGCCTGCTTGTGTTATGAAAAATGGCGTGCCCCTCGAGGGTTAAGTATGAAAGAGAGAGGAACTTACAAAGCAATAGTGGTATTACTATGTACGCTTGTTATTGTTTCCACCTGGGATCCACTGTTATGCAACACAGATGTGTACTTAAATGTGTATTTAAATATGTCTGCTTTTGTCTGTATATGTGTGGATGGATATGTGTGTGTGTGTGAGTGTATACCCGTCCTTTTTTCCCCCTAAGGTAAGTCTTTCCGCTCCCGGGATTGGAATGACTCCTTACCCTCTCCCTTAAAACCCAAATCCTTTTGTCTTTCCCTCTCCTTCCCTCTTTCCTGATGAGGCAACAGTTCGTTGCGAAAGCTTGAATTCTGTGTGTATGTTTGTGTTTGTTTGTGTGTCTGTCGACCTGCCAGCACTTTCATTTGGTAAGTCACATCATCTTTGTTTTATATTCTTGCAACATAGTGGCTGTTAATTGGCCTGGCTCTCTCAGACATGACACATAATTTTGCGATGAGAAGTGGATTTCATCCCGCCAGCAACTGCTAGACTTCCTCTACTTTGAGTGCTCATCCCAGTGTACCTACCAATATCTGTGCACTACTTTGTACAGTGGCAATTTTTTTGTCTTATCACATACATGTGTCTCATTCCTTTCTGGCTTCAACTCCTATGACAGTATCAATGTAGCTTCTGCTGCTGCTGCAGCAGCAAGTGCAATGGAACACCAAATATCTAGAGAAGCTAATCTGCATGCCGATTATGACCAAGAGTGATGCTACTGCCATCTCTCCCAGCCAAACCCACCTGCAATTTGCTCATGTCCCACCAGCACATCAACAGCTGATGACCCATCAGTTCACTGCTGATGTGCACAAGGCCCATCACCCTTCTGGTGAAACCTGTCGTTTACCTGCTGATGTCCCACCAGAATGTATCCCTGTCACCGCACTGGTGTTTGATTGGGCATCCATACAAAAATTCTCTCCTCTTATGGCCTCAGCATCATTTACAGGATCTAATGAGCCTCTAGCTTTCACTGCTATTGCCACACTCCTCACCACTGCAGCACTCCCCAATGCTGGGCCCACTTCCACTAACCTTCTTGATGCCTCCGTCACATCCTCCACTACTGCATCGCTTCCTTCTTCCATTTCTGCATTGTTGCCTCCTGTCATATCACCCTTTGTAGAACACTTGGCCCTGTTCCCTGTCCTTTTCCTCTCGTACATGGTGAGGTGCTCAAAGATGTCCCAATGGAAAATATTGGGCTGCAGCTGGTCTCATCACCATCACTGCATTCTGGCGGCTGCCTTGTCTTCCATGATGACCATGACCTGGTCCCTGGTCATAGATGCTTATTCCTGTTGGCGTCAATGCCACATCAGACATCTTGCCAGCACATCAGCTTCATCACAACTTGGGCAGCTTCCAATAATAGAGCATGACTCTCATCATCTGCCAATGCCCGCTGGTGACCTGCCATCAGACCAATCCCAGCCTTCTCCCAGTGGAAGCTGCTTCACCTTTGAGTCAGATTTCCTTCCTTTTCTAATGGGAGAGTGGCATTATATTCAGCTGGGATCCATCATTACACAACACCGAAGTGTACTGTGAGCTGCCACCTCTCCAGCCCATGGTTGGTACCACCATAGAAAATGCAGGATAAACACTAGGAGCAGAACATGTTTGTTGTCAACTACATGTAGTGCTAGCTTTGCTGCTAGAGGTGCAAGAATCACTGCAATTAATGGTGCTATACTGGGTGCCAATTCATCTTCCACAGACACAAGCCCATTGATCACACAGCACCATTCTTACCATGTGCTATGAAGGACACCTCCCAGCTGGCCAGAGTCATTTTGCATTGGGAGTTGCTATGGGCAAGTGCTGACCGCATTCACCAGTGTCTCAATCAGAGCACCCTTAGCCCCAACACAGTTATTCATTCTGAGCCACATCCAAAATTCTTCACTCCACACCTTGTCTGAGTGCTCCATAATGACTGCTGATGTATTTGTTCCAAGCCATATCCAAGTCTTTATTTCACACCTCATCTGAGTTCTTCATAATGCTCACTGATGCCTTCACTTTGAGCTATGTCTCAGTCTATACCCCATGTCTTGTCCAAATTCACCATGCTATGTCCAACATTGGCTACATTGACAACCCATCAGTGTGCAACTCACTGTCTTCTCAGATTATACCAGCAACATTTGTGGCTCATCTGTCATAGCCCATCTCTCTGTATCGTCCACAGCAACCACACCACCTCTGAACAGCAACAAGCTTTCATCTCAGTAGGACCTCTCTCCTGGACCATCCTCAAGCCCCACCACTCTCCACTGATATGACCACACTGACATCACACTTGTAAGGACTCTCCAAGTGAAAAGTCAGTCAGACTTAGTAGATGAAGTTTTATAGGGAACCCCTGTCTGGCAATGTACCATCTGAGTGTAATAGCAGTTTTAGGCTCAGAACACTTTCAAATCTCCCACTTCACAGTATGCATATGGTAAGGACAATGGGCTCTACAGGAGCCCATGGCATGGACAATGTTTCAAGTACATGTTGTCGTGTTCTCTTCTATGTGATGAAGGATGTCCTCTTCAAAGTTGGGAATGCAGTACATCTGTGGAGCACCACAGTCAACCCTCCTGGTTGTGAGTGTACCAGTTTCTTGCAGCCATTGTTGTAATCAGATGAAAATGGTATATCATCATCATTACAACAGGGACAGATGACAGCACCCTCTTCTCAGCTCATGTACATACCGTGAAATGGGATATTTGAAAGTGATTCGATCTTCAAACTTATTTTATATCCAAACGCTACATTTCTGGATATGGGTTCCTTATCAAAACTTCATTTTATATCCAAACGCTACATTTCTGGATATGGATTCCTTATCAAAACTTCATTTACTAAGTCCCCTCACCTAGGAGCCTCTAACATGAATTTTGAATCATCCTGTACATTAACTAAAAATATAAATAAGGAGGGGAGCAATAAAGGTGAAAACAGAAACAAGAATGAGAGTAAAAGCTTAAGTTACACTATACCACATGTTGTGACTAGTGAAAGAACAAACTTAGTTGACATATAAGTTGACATCAGTGCCTCTTTCATGTTGTCATCCTTGGTCCTATCAATATCACTACTTGGTGCAACTGAGCTACTTTGCAGAAAAAGAGAGTGTAGCTGTGTATGGGCCATGGTATGTGTGCAGTTGACAGATCTATGACAAATGACTTTGTCTCAAATAACAACCAATAGCATCATTCAACAGATTATTATGTAAATGAAATGTGCAAAATTTTGCTCATCTGCTACCTCTAAGTGCAAACCTGATACAGCAACCTTGCTCAAGATGGAATGGCAAAGGACTAAAATAATTTCCCAAATTGGACAAGACTCCTGTCTTCTTCGCCTTTCTTTTCATTTGTCATTACCCTTTTGTCCATTCATCCTGTATTTTATATTTGTTTCTTAAAGTTTCATAAATTTGTGTGTTACCATGTTTTAAGGGCAATGTTATTTTATGCACACTGAGTCTGTCTTCCTCACGTACCCCAATTACCTTAATCTTTTTGTTAAGTGTCAGCAACAAATACTTTTTTGTTCAACATCATATTGTCACTTAAAGTGCTACGAGTCAACTACAACTGGCAGAAAATTATGCAGGTAGTGCATTTCTTTGGAATGCTTCACCTTTTGGGGTAAAACTATTGTTCAACAGTATGAAAATCACCTGGTTCATGTAACATCACTGTCGGGGCTGTACAATCTTCATGTTAAAAGTAGTGGGAAGTTTGTGGTAATTCTCTTACTGACAAGTTATTAGCACTGCAATCTAGTTACACCAATTAATGTTGTTTTCTGAGGGAATTGGACAGGTATGTTACAGACAAACATTATTTACAGAAATGTTATCCTAAGAGATGATCATTACCTTCTGGAATAAAACACTGACAAAGTCAAGAAAAGATTTGCTTCCAGTACTACAAATAAAAATGGGATTCAGAAGACTTTTTTACAAATTTCAAAAGTAAGTGGGTATCTATCCACCTGCTTACGTCCAAAGTTCTCCTGAAAGAGTTTTGAAACAGTGAAAGCAGAACTGTTTATCAGCCCTTAGATCAGAAGACGTCTTACAGACACTCATTTTGGATTAGCATCCTGTTTTTAACTCTACATTGACACTGAAATTAATCTTTTACAAAAAATATGTTTTTCCAAAGACCAAAGAAACTTGTGGGAATAATGTATTCATACTAAACAGCCCTTATGATGGCTGAAGTAATATTAAAATTACTATTATTTTTATTGTTATATTGCATGGCTTCAGCTTGTTGGAATCATTTCTACTCTATACCACTTCGACAGCTTGTCTTACACATCACAGTTCAGTATGAGTGACTGTATGAAAAGAGAGATGGTGATGATAATTGGTGTTAGGATACAGTCTATTCTTCTTGAAGAGCCCATGGAAGTGGCCAAGCCTGATGCCACCTCTAAGAGATGGCTCATCTTTCAGTCCCACTACTCTCACTCCAAGATATTAAAATGACATTTGAAATGTAAACTAGGACATTGGCACAAATATGGTAATCAGGAAATGTAGATCACTTATCCTACACTAGAAATATAATAGTGATGAAAATTTTTTGTGCTACTAGGCCTCAACCTAGTAACCTCTGAGGCAAACATCATTCGCAAGAGTTCGTAAGAAAAAATCATGATGGATACTAAAACCAAAAGTCTCATTGATGATGCCATTAGCAGTGGACATGCATTAATGACCTCATTAACAGACATACATAGTATTAAATGATTGCTTTAACTTGAATTAATAACAGCAGACAATGTGACAACCACTATAAACAGCCAACTACATAACAAACCTGAAATATTATACATACATAATATATAATACACAGAAACATAATATTCACTATCTTCTCCATGCATAGTGTTATATTTATAAGGAACAGAGCATGCTCACATTCCAAAATTTCATAAAAAGTTTACATTGGAAACTCCTACAGTAAACAAACATTAAATCAAATTACAGCTTCATTTAAGTCAAATGGTGATTCCAGGTAAGATAATTTGTCTATCATGTTTTTATACTCAATGATACAATTTTTTACTGATTTTTTTGTTGTTGATTCCATTTATTGACCTATATTTTGACAACTGACTTAGTCATCTACTTTAGAAACTGCGAACTTTGTTGTTATGCATACCTGTTGTCTGGACTCCAATCAGACTGTGAAGTATTGTTTGTGTTGTGCTGCTATTTATATTCAGGTCTGACTATTGGCTTCTGCTAGGCCTTTGATAATTCCTTGTTTTTCACACTGTTATTCAGTGAAACCAACATTCTCTCAGCAATTTCCAGCTCTGGTGGATCAGATGGCCAGCAAAATATTTATAAACTGAGTGCCAGACTGCAAGCCTTGTTTCAAATGAAAACTCTATCATGACATATTAGCTTTTCTGACATCTTTATTTTCATAGCAGTCCTTAATTCCACTGTTCCAGAAATGTGGCATCTGCACTATGACACTGGTCTTGTATTTCATTTAATGGTTTTAGGCTGTGTTTGATAACAGTTGATTTATTTGTTTTAGTCAGGTGTGTAATTGTGGGTATAGAAAGTAGTGTGTTTCTAGCATTTCTTTGCAATGGTCCTCAACTGTTTTAAAAATCCAGAATGAGATTTTCACTCTACAGCAGAGTGTGCGCTGATATGAAACTTCCTGGCAGATTAAAACTGTGTGCCTGACCAAGATTCGAACTCGGGACCTTTGCCTTTTGCGGGCAAGTGCTCTACCATCTGAGCTACCGAAGCACGACTCACGCCCGGTACTCACAGCTTTACTTCTGCCAGTACCTCATCTCCTACCTTCGGCAGAAGTAAAGCTGTGAGTACCGGGCGTGAGTCGTGCTTCGGTAGCTCAGATGGTAGAGCACTTGCCCACGAAAGGCAAAGGTCCCGAGTTCGAATCTCGGTTGGGCACACAGTTTTAATCTGCCAGGAAGTTTCATATCAGCGCACACTCCGCTGCAGAGTGAAAATCTCATTCTGGAAACATCCCCCAGGCTGTGGCTAAGCCATGTCTCCGCAATATCCTTTCTTTCAGGAGTGCTAGTTCTGCAAGGTTCGCAGAAGAGCTTCTGTAAAGTTTGGAAGGTAGGAGATGAGGTACTGGCAAAAGTAAAGCTGTGAGTACCGGGCGTGAGTCGTGCTTCGGTAGCTCAGATGGTAGAGCACTTGCCCGCGAAAGGCAAAGGTCCCGAGTTCGAATCTCGGTCAGGCACACAGTTTTAATCTGCCAGGAAGTTTCATATCAGCGCACACTCCGCTGCAGAGTGAAAATCTCATTCTGGAAACATCCCCCAGGCTGTGGCTAAGCCATGTCTCCGCAATATCCTTTCTTTCAGGAGTGCTAGTTCTGCAAGGTTCACAGGAGACCTTCTGTAAAGTTTGGAAGGTAGGAGACGAGGTACTGGCAGAAGTAAAGCTGTGAGTACCAGGCGTGAGTCATGCTTCGGTAGCTCAAATGGTAGAGCACTTGCCCACGAAAGGCAAAGGTCCCGAGTTCGAATCTCGGTCGGGCACACAGTTTTAATCTGCCAGGAAGTTTCTTGTTTTAAAAATCTTTCCCACATAAGACATGCCACACTCACATAAAATGCATGGCTGGGTTTTCATATTTAACACTGAAATAAGACTTTTTATCTTTTTTCATGGGAGTACAACACAATGGATGTCTTGTTTCCACAGAAGTCTACAAATCTTTCTACAGATTGGTCCAGCAAAAGGCAAATAAGATACAGTCAAAGGTTCCCCGTTGTTTTGAATCAAGGGCAATATAACATCACAGTCCTACAATATACTCAATGTCTTTTGCAATATTATTATTATTAATTTTTTCAATGAATTCATTTTATCATCAGTATTATGTTTATAACTCTGACAAAAGTAGGCAGCTTAAGATTCAGTATTATTTTCACTTTCCTCACTCCCTTAAGCACGTTTTTTTTTAAACACTCCAAATGAAGATAACATACACAATTTTTGTTAATATTTACTTATTTTTATGATTCTAAGACATTGAAAAATTCTCATAGTCGATTATAAACATTTTTAAAGATGAGATAATATTATTTCATTATTTTATTTTATAATAATATGCAAACAGCAAAACACAAAATTGCAAACACCATAAACTACAGTAAATTAAACAGGCATGCTTACCAAAATGATGATCATTGGAGCAACATTTCAAAGCAAAATGAATATTCATTTTCAGATTTCAAAAAATATGGAAAGATATTGTACTTTATAGTCCAAATGTTAAGAGAGATATTAACTTTAGTGTTCAGAATTTAAACCTAAAAACTGGAATCAGCCACAAATTAGGTTTCAATCTTTTATATAATTATCACTGACGTTGGACTTTAAAAATAATTAATTTCTGGCTGATTGTTGTTTTCAATTAAAATTCTTCTCTAATGTAATAGAGCCATTCCTAAACAAAATTAGTGTTTTTTGACAAAATAGCTTTAATTTTCAGTTTTACACTTGTATATTCTAAGGGTAAAATCTTGCTTGGATACTTCATGATGTAATTAAAGTTGGCTATTATATGCATAGTAATTATATTGCAAGTCTATCTTTCACTTGTATCAACTATTATATGAATTTTCATCTCTGTTACAGATTAAATAAAAATTAACTTAATTGTGGTAGAGAGACAGAGGGAAATTGATGTATTACTTTAGATGTACTACCTGCTGGTAAAGAGAGAAGCATGTAGTCACCTTAAATAAGACACAGCTTTGTGGTTTTTAATGGAGCACAAACAAACAGAGAAAGACAGTTGATTGCTGTGTGATGGTAAGCATAATGCACATCTCAGGATATATCTATGAACAGAAAATTGTTTGGATGGGAGGGAATCAAATGAAGAGAACAGTTATTTAACATACAATTGACATGTTGCACTTCTGCATGAAACAAATTTTTATTTTTGAGTTTCTGTTCCAGGGGAAAAATTGACATAACTATCTGGTGATATCTTGACAAGTAACATATCTGAAACAAGAACAGTGTCATTTCCTATTTATAATGTCAAAAATTGTGCAAGACTTTAGGTATCATAAAATAACACTTTTCAGCTAAACAAATCAGATAATTTTGGCACACAGTGTCCAGTTTATGAAATGATCAGAGTGCAATTGGAAACATGTGAGTTGTCTCATCGAATGACCACATAGGCAAAGTTGTAAGTAAAACAGGTGGCATATTTCTATATGTACATACATACTCTGCAATCCAGCATACAATGACTGGTGGAGGGTACCTTGTACCATTACTATTCATTTCCATTCCTGTTTGATTAGCAAACTGAGTGAGGGAAAAACAACTGTCTACATGCCTCCAATATGAGTCCTAATTTCTCTTGTTTTCGTGGTCCTTACACAAGACGTATGTTAGTGGGTGGCAACAGAATCATTCTGCACTCAGTTGCAAAAGGTGGTTCCCCAAACATTCTTCACAATGTTTCACAAAAAGAAGGTTATCATCCCTCCAGGGATTCACGTTTGAGAATACAAAGCATTCCTGTACCACTTACACATTGATCACACCCACCAGTAACAGATCTAGGAGCATGCCTCTATATTGCTTTAATGTGTTACATAAATCTGGTCTGGTGGGGATCCCAAACACTTTAGTAGTCCCATAGGTGTTCTAGGATATGGTATCCTTTATTGATGAGCTACAATCACCTAGAATTCTTTCAATAAACTGAAGTTGACCATTCATACTGCCTATTACTGACCTTCATTGGTGGATAATGAGAAAATTCAAACAGTCCACAAGTCATTGCTTATAAAAGATTTGTACAATCCAGCCTGGAATAGTCTTCTAGTATGCCTATCAGGAGATATTGATTGTTTACAAAAGAGGATAGCATATATGGTCACTGGTTTGCGTGATCCATAGGAAGGAGTCATGGAGATAGTGAAAAACCTGAACTGACAGATACTTTATGATAGATGCCAACTATCCTACAAATAAAAACTACCAGCATTAAGTGAGGAATCTGAGGAACTTAGGAATATTCTACAACTTACTATTGCTTCCTTAGTGACTACAGAGACAATGTTAGACTAATTACAGCAAGCACAGAGGAATTTAAGTGATCATTTTATCTGTGCTCCATACATGAATGAAAGGGGAAGAATCCTCCTCTGTGCACTTCACAGTATTTTGTAGCGTGTAGGTAACTGTAGGTGTAGATAAGAGGAAAAAATAACTTAACTTTTTCTAGCTCTTGACTTACTTATTTTCAATGGACCAGTTGTTCAAAGCAAGAATAGACAGAAACTCTGCTGACTTTCATTACACCCAGGTCGACCAATGGCAAAAACATCATGTGATGTAAATATATAATGTGGTTAGGAACCAAAAATGGAACAACATGCATCTTCACTATTTCTCAGGAAGCTAAACATTTAAAATCACTATGGATATATTGTATATGTTCACAAAGTAATTTTTAGTGTTCAATTATTTGAACAAGTAAACCTGTTAACTTTGGAAATTTTTCAATGTTTTGCAAGGTTTCTATGGCAATAAAAGCTACAGTAGAACACTGTACAATCATCTTTCAGTGTTCTGGTGATATTCATCTTCAAGGTGATGGTTAGTTTTGAAATTACTTACTCCAAATTGATTCACATAAAATGCTTTGCTAACAGTCTGTAACAGGTTTCTGAAACTTACAGATACATTTATAAAGATATGTATCATATTTTACACAAGATAATATTGGGCATCTAAAGAAATCAATAATATCTTGAACTACCTTTTGTGTTAAAGGTTTCAAGAAATTACTGCAACCCGTCACCTTTTTTTAATTTATTGAAACCTTTATTCATCACAGTTGCAGTGTTCCATGTCCATAATGGATAAGAAGAATAGTCCAAACAAACTACTCCTGTGAAAGGAATTCAGAAGACACATTTTTGGACTCAGAGTGATGGGTAAACTCATACCGCACACACTTTAAAAAGCAAGAAAGAAGAAATTTCGTTTGTTTCCAAACACCTCAGAAACAGCCGGATAATATTCATATTCGAGGGGGATGTTTGTGGCATGTGTGTGTGAATATGACTGGTGGATTGCAGAGATTATAGAGACCAGTGATGAGTTAAACGAAACTGTAGTGAACTTTATGCTACCACATGGACCAGCTGCTGGATATAGGTTTCCAGCTGAAGGACAGCAACAATGCCATCAGAGCTCACTTCCTGCTCACAATGGTTTGAAGATTGTAAGTTCTCCAGTTCCTATTGGTTCAACAGGAAGGCATCACTCTGTGCCAAAGGAAGATACTGAAGCAGTGGAACACATTTTTAGTTCATTGACTGGCTACTTTCAGTATAAAACAGAGTCACAGAAGTTGTACAAATTGAAACCTTTAAGTCTTTGGACCTTTCACATACATTTTGGAACCATTTAAATTGCTTCAAAACTAAAATTATGTTAAATAAGGCTAGGTTTTTATTTTTATGAGCCTGTTATGTGATAATGTGGTAATAAAGAGGCTTTATGTATGAAAAAAATTCAGTTGTTTGTAAAACCTGTTCAACCTAAAACTGAAAGCTCCCATTTTCAGGTAATGTAGAACTATATGATATTAATCAATAGAAAAAAAAAAGAAAAAAAAATTATGGATTGGCGTTTTTGAAAAAAAATATTTTTTCCATAAATTATAAAAAAAGTTCAGAAGGCTATAGTAAAAGAACTTTGACAGATAAGTCTAAATCGAGGATTTCTTTGTAAGCATAAATCAATTATCTTTCAAATACAGAAAAAAAAATATCTAGAACTGTTCCGCAGATACAGCACTTTAAAATTTTTTCCAATATTCACATCTTTAAAATGGTATGCGCAGTGTCATCTTTGGAGGGCTGTATCTCGTAGCAGAAATTTTTTTTTGGGAAAACAAAAAATATATGTTCCTTACTTAGTCCTTTATTTTAACATATGCTAAATGCAATAACATCCAAGACTTTGAAGGTAAGATTTTTTCCTAGCCTGCCTGAATTGATAAGTTGCAGTCAATGGGCATAAACATATTGAAAGAATTATATGCAGTAAAAACTGCACCACCATCACCACTTGCATTCTATCATCCTCAAAGCATTATGAACCATCTCCCAACACTGTAATTTACAAAAAACAAAATAGACATGGTAACTCTACTTCATTCCTAACTGAAGGATTTCTGTAGCCCTGTGAAGGTGTATAATGATAAAGGTTGCAGTTTTTATTTCAGATGGCTAAACCTAAAAATATCCACTGGAATAACACAAGTGAATAATATAAATTTGTGCTAACAAAAAGGCAAATGTTTCTGGAGATATGTATTGACACATTTTCCATCTGAATTCACTCCTAGGTTTTGAAGTCTTTGTACAAACAAAGTATATCTATGCAACAGAATTCAGTCACAGTGGATCCCTGTAAATATGCTTGTTTGTGTCAACCATATGTTTTCATTTCAAACACTGGAAAATCCAGGATGGAATGTAGCAATACCAGAGAAGGAAAGTTGCTACTCACCATATAGCAGAGATGCTGAGTCGCAATAGGCACAATAAAAAGATTCACACAATTAAAGCTTTCGGCCATTAAGGCCTTTTTCAGCAGTAGACACCAATACACACACACACACACACACACGCACGCACGCACGCACGCACGCACACACACACACACACACACACACACACACACACACACACACACACACACACACATATAGACGCAACTTGCACACACATCAACAGTGTCTGTATATGTGTGGATGGATATGTGTGTGTGTGTGCGAGTGTATACCCGTCCTTTTTTCCCCCTAAGGTAAGTCTTTCCGCTCCTGGGATTGGAATGACTCCTTACCCTCTCCCTTAAAACCCACATCCTTTTGTCTTTCCCTCTCTTTCCCTCTTTCCTGATGAGGCAACAGTTTATTGCGAAAGCTCGAATTTTGTGTGTATGTTTGTGTTTGTTTGTGTGTCTGTCGACCTGCCAGCACTTTCATTTGGTAAGTCACATCATCTTTGTTTTTAGATATATTTTTCCTACGTGGAATGTTTCCCTCTATTATAACCATAATCATAATAAACTGTTTCTTTAAAAATTGAATTGTTATACATCTTATAGTCTCACATTTTAGCTTGTCTTTGGTGATCACAGTTATTATGATGTTTTGAAATAAAGTACCCTACAGCATTTAATTAGGAGAACTTGCAGTGAAAAATGTTGTCACTTAAAACTTTACATTTGGTGGACTTAAAGTCATATGTTTCTGTAAAAGAAGTGCAACCATCATTCTGAAACTGTTTTTAAGGATGGAAGGAGGGCCACACCTCACTACACTGTGGAGAAAATATAATTTATATAGTCGCAGTACCCCATCATGCAACACTGTTGATGTTGTGCTGTGCATTATTCCAAATTCACTTACATGTTTCATGTTTCTGTTCTCATAAAATTTATCACATCAATTCTATCCACAATCAAAGTTGGCATTACAGTTACAGTGCACTGTAACATGATTAAATGAAACAAAGTTTTCTGTGTGAAATTTTAGCAAGCATAAAGCATGGACTACAGCAGTATTGGTCCTCATCATTACCTTCCCCACTACATTCACAGACACTGACTACAGTTGGTGAGCAGATGATTTGTTTCTTTTTTGATGAGTGCAGAACTGCTGATGACATGAGCACTAGGCATGTTGTGTACAAGCCAACAACTCTGCTCCTGACCACTGCCAACTGAAGTCCTTCAAACTTGCCATGCTCCTAATTCTTGCCTGCTACTAGTACTTTATTCCTGGTTTCCATTTCATCCTATGCTCTGACTCACTTCCTTCAACACTTTCCTATCTTCTGATGTATCAAGAAAAGACCCAGACTGAAACCAAGTATTTCAATCAAACTGTTTCATTGAGGTTTGCATGTGGTGCCCAAATGCACATACAAATAAGTAATATACCTAGTATCAGGGGCTCATATGGGAAGTCAGTATTGAGCAACCAAATGAAGGTTGAAGGGTGAAAAATATATAAGAAACATGAAACCAGTATTATGAAAAGGAAAGAAGACATGGATTAAAATAAGATGAGGTTGTGATATTAAGAGAAGATTTTGGCAGAACACCAACTAACCTAAGTCAAAACAAACAAATAGAAGTTGATAAAATTCCCTCAGAATTATTAACAAATATGGAAAAAATAAAAAAACAAAAACACCATCTGTTATGCAGAATATATAAACAGTCAAAATACTGTCTGATGTCAAGAAGAAAGTAATAATCTGAATACAAAAGACAGCAGGTACTAACAAGAGTGAGTGAGGATTGCCAAACTGTCAGTTTAAGAAGTTACAGTCGTAAAATATTAACATTAATGACTAGTAGCTGGTAGAAGATGACTGGCAAGTAATGGGGAGGGGTAGAGGGAGCAGGGGTGTAGTAGATCATTTCTGGATTCAGGAGAAATGTAGGATCACATGAAGTAATGCTGGTGGTACAACTTCTCGTAGAAGATAGGATGAAGAAAGACAAACCTACATTCGTGGCATTTGTAGATTAAGCTGTACATAGAGAAAACAGTAATTAAAACCAACCAAATAATATCTGGAAAAGAAATTAAACATCAGGAAGAGTAAATAAAAACTCTTAGGTTTGCAAATTGTATAGTAATTCTGCCGGAGAGTGCAAAGAAGTTGCAAGATCAGCTGTATGGAGGAGACAGTATCTTGAAAATGGATCTCAGATGAACATCAACAGAAGTAAAATAAGGGCAATAGAGTGTAGTTGAATTAAATCAGGTGAAGCCAAAGGATTTTGGTAAGGAAGGAAATGAGGCAATGATAGTAAGGCATTAATTATGGTCTTTTTCTTTGGGGGGAGGGGGGGGGCGGGGGCACAAAACATCTGATGATGATCGAAGTAAAGAAGTTATAAAACGCAGAATGGCAAAACAAGAAAATCATTCCTGAAAAGTGGAAATTTGGTAAATTGAATGTAAATTTAAGTATTGGGTAGCTAATTTTTAAAGTACTTGTCTGGAAGTGACACATTTATGATAAACTGTATAGGCAACGGGAGAATAGAAAATTTTGAAATGTGTTGTTATAGAAGATTGTTAATGATTAGGTGGGTAGGCGGAGCATCTAATGAGGATCTGTTCACATTTGCCAAGTTATTGGTTGAAAGAATCACTACGCACACTACTTTTTGTTACAAAGTTTATTTCAATCAATGCTAACAAAATTATTTAATGGATATACCAGTTTCAACTGCACAGTCACACTCACTAGCCTACAAATATCACTTGGCTGAAAGATGCATTACAACATGCTGGGAGTCAATATTTCCAGTAGGAGCCAGAATAAAATGGTGACTCCCAGCATATTTATGCAGCCATTGGCCAAGTGATATTTATGGGCTAGTGACAATGACTGTACCATCAAAACTAGTGTATCTACAAGACAGTTTTGTCAATCATTATTGACTGAAACAAACTTCTTAGTGCAAGCTAATGAATAGGTAGCACAACTTGACAAACATAAGGGATAAGTTGATAGGGTACACCCTGAGGCATCAAGAAAAAATTTTCTAATGGAGGGAAATGTGTGTGTGTGTGTGTGTGTGTGTGTGTGTGTTTGTGTGTATGTGCAGGAGGGGGCAGGATGGAGGGAGGTAGGGAGGGGGGGGGGGTTGCCGAGGAAGAACAAGGCTTGAGTTGAGTAAGCTGGTAAGCTGGTTCAAGCCGATATAGTCTGTAGTAGTTGTGCAGAGAAAAAGAGACCTGCACAGGACACAGATCTGGATCAAAACAATCTTCCAGTTGGAGCCCACAACAACAAACTATTAGAAAACATTCTTCAATACCAGCTATGCAGTCATAATCATCAGTGTCACAGCCCTTTGTGAGCCTTGGCCTTCTGCAGAAGATTTTTCCATTCTTCCCTCTTGAAATCTGAACTCCTCCAATTCTGAATTCCTAATCATTCTGTTGTATGCTCCCCATACATGCCCTGCCCATTCCAGTCTTCTAATCTCAATGTAACTGAAAATGTCTGGTTCACCAAAATAGATTATATAATTCATTGCTGAATGTCTTCCTCCAGACAGCACTTTCTTCCACTGGCCCCAGAATTTCTCTCAAGGTGTTTCTTTCAAATATTCCCAGTTGCTTTTCATCAAATTTTGTTAAAGTCGACACCATGTTTCAGCACTGTATGTTAGCACTAGCCTTACTAAAACTTTATACTTCATAACTTTAACTTTCCTGAACAACAACATAGATTTTAGGTGTTTGCCGAGACCATGTTAGCCCTTGTGGGTGGAAAATATTCATTTTTGAGTTTCAGACAAGACATTTTTCTTACAGTTTATTTCTGATCTAAGGTAAGTGAAACTACATGAAATCAAATTCATATGAATGAATTTCTGCAAATAGGGGCTCTTTTGTATACTCTTTCTTAGTTAGAGGCATGTATATAGTTTTCCCTTCACTTACCTGTAGGTTCAGCTTACTAGCAGCACCCTGAGGACTTGTAAATGCTTCTTCTATTACTCTTGGTATTCTTGCCTTTACATCAATATCATGCCAGCAATGCAGTACTTTCTATGTTCTGTTGGTGGGGGACTTAGCGGCTAGTGAACTACAGGGGTGTAGTGAGAGTGTGGAGTATGGTGCATCTGACATTCTTAGTGCTTCTAAGAGAGAAATAGTACCTTAGTCTTGCACTTCATACAAAGCATCTACCAAATGGACATACTGAAATAACCAATATTCCAGTATGTTCAAAAAGGAACATTCACTTAATGAAATTATAAAATTATAAGGCAGAATTGCTGACCAGTACTCAATCTTTAGAAAGCAAAATGTCTGTTCTGCCAATACACACGTATAAAAATACATACTGCAGTAGCCGGCCAGAGTGGCCATGTGGTTCTAGGCGCTACAGTCTGGAGCCGAGCGACCGCTACAGTCGCAGGTTCGAATCCTGCCTCGGGCATGGATGTGTGTGATGTCCTTCGGTTTAATTAGTTCTACGTTCTAGGCGACTGATGACCCCAGAAGTTAAGTTGCATAGTGCTCAGAGCCATTTTGAACATACTGCAGTATCGGCTGCCATCTCTGTTGGGCCACACTTTAAAACACATACTCCTAAATCATGCCACCACATTTCCTACAGCTGCCATCACAGCATGAGGGCACTGCAATGAATGCTTACACTGCTGCCAATGATACACAGCATCCTCTTTCTGGAGCTCCAGTAGTGGGTCTACTTAGGTTCCAACATCAATGCACAGAGCTCATTTTTTTCCCCCATTTCATAACATTTACAGACTTTCATAGTGATCAGGGCTTCTCATCTACAGAATAGTCATTGTATTGAAAACTGACTGGATTGCAAACCTTTGTATCTGTATATATTTCAGCATTCAAATCTAATGTTAGCAACAGATGATGCAACTACAGCAAGCAAAGTTATTATTACTTTTGCTATTTAATATTAGACGTAGAATAAATTAGTATCTGAATTCTCTGTCCACATCTTCATCTCTTCCTTGCTACTGTATCCAGTAGAGAACCAAAAAGTGTGCCAGGGAAATTACAACACATAGAAGTACACTATACTTATTATCAGAATTATCAGTTCCATCTTCTTTGAAAAGTGAGTGATAAACTGGGGAAAGTTAAAAAGGAATGGCAAGTCATTGAAAGACCAGGTGTGAGGCCAAAGGAAGATAACGTTTTGCACCTGTTAAAGTTTTCTACTTGATAAATGACAGGAGTAATGCTTTGCACAGCCGATGCAACAATACAGTGGAAGCTCACAATGCTGGGCTCCCATTGGTGTATTGCTGATAGGAACATTCCAGCCCACTAGCTGTCAAATATCATCTACTTGGAATCAGATTATAATTTTCCTGTCTGATAAACAGAGCACTATTCACAGTGTCTCCACACCAAAAGATGCTACAAAGAGTTTTTGAATTTAACCCATGACATTGGTGCAAAATTTGGCGACAAAGAACTGTGAGGTCAAGGGCTACTGCACTACCATGGTTCAGCAACTTTAGTTACGGGTGAAGGTAATTTTGTATAGTATGACATCATCACTGAGGCTATGGAAAACAGTAACAACAGAAAGGTGGCATTGTGTCACTAGGCGAAAACAATGACCTTTTCTTTAGAGTTTTAGAAGCAAATACAATCTGTATCACAGATTTGTAACTGTAATGAGCAGAGTGAGCCAAGTTAGGCCATCTTCTGATCTAAAATAAAGTGAGGGTGGCAGCTACCATCATCATCAACTGGTAAATGTTATCAAATATCCACCAGCTGAGTCCTAATGCATATGAAACTGGCCATTAGACTGTGATTAGTTCTTTAAAAAAATCTGTTCTAACAAAGTAGTGCCAACAAGTAATTGTACACAGCCAAGACAAAGAATGGATGTGCAAAAAGTGACAAGTGGTGGTGGAGGGAAGAGGGGTGGGCAGGTGAGGAAGTGGGGGAGGGGGGGGGAGGATATTTCTGAAGCTTGCTGCTTGCTACATTAATAGATAAGGTACAAGGTGTACTAGGGAATTTATGCACATAAAATGTATTTACATATGTAGCAGTGGCCACTTATCATCTGCTAATGTGTGCTACAGTGCACTGTAAATATTGCACTAAAATTATGCCAAATCTCTTCAAATGTGAATCAGAAGTCACACTAAAATTGTGCTATTTCTCTTTGATTGCATGCTACTATGCAAATAAAGCAAATGAAAACATGTTTTGTACCACTCTCTCCACAATAACTGGAAACTAGTGTCAAGTGCTGAAATGATGGCTGCACTACCATCAACTCAGAGTAGGGACACAGCTGTCTATCGTCAACTGCACATGCTCTGATGTGATGTCATTCTTTCCAGCACTATGAGTGCTATGTTGCTCATAGCACAATATAAGTATTTCTCTTTGAAAGTGTGTGTAACATACTGTGCAAGTGTAGAGTATGAGGGATATTTGAGGAGCAGTTGATGTAATGGCACCAAGTCTGAGTGGTCAACTGAACTTACTAGGTATTCATTGGCACAAATTATCTTCCCACCACTATCATCATAATTTTTTTTTATTCCTCACAATGTTAAACTATTAATTATAAAGTTTAAACACATTTAAACAGTTCAATTTATACACAAAAAATTAATATATACTATTTCATTACGATTTCTGCCCTTGTAAATCAAAAGCCTAAGATTGCGTTAAGAAAGCAAGTATACAAGAAAATTTAGTATGAAAGTGTTTTCTGTAGATGATCTGCTAAGAATGCCCCTTTCCGGTAGATCTTTGGAGGAGAAAATGAGACTGAAAGAGTTAGGTAGATCTGCTCCAAGTGTAAATCTTATAACAGGAGGGCATGGGATACGGATCACTGATTTGGCTCAAACTATGTGAGTACAAGCAGGTAGATGGCCTTTTTATGTTCCTAGGTTATTTCATCACAGTGGGCCATAAGAAAAGGTAAAATTCTCTCTAAAATTTATGCACAGAGTATGAGGGATTTTTGAGCAGTGCTTCATGTATGAAAAAGGTGCAAACAGAGAGATGTAAATGACATACTGTCTGCAGTGGGAATGTATATGTTACTCAGGAGGGGACCAAAAAAGATCTCAAACAGTGTACAGACACACCATCTGGTGCTCTAAAAACAGTATGGCCGTGCCTATACTCTCAGCAAGGCTAGGGAACCAGGCCTAATTAAGAAGACACTCAGCAAACACAATGATCTGGTGACCAATTTGTAATGATTCCAAAACCTGGAAAACTGCCTAACTAATAAAGAGCTGTCACATTACTTCCAATAATTGGCAAAGCCTTTGAAGCTATAATTGACCACAGACTACAACAGTTTTCAGAAAGCAACAGCACTATACCATATGAACAAACTGGTTTCCAAAACAGTCCCACTACTGCTGATCCATTATTAAGACTAACTAGCAATGCAGCAGAAGCCTGCGTCTTAACAGGTATGACTGCTGCCCTCTTTCTGGAGATACAATGTGCCTTCAATAAGGTATGACATGAGGGACTTCTTCATAAAATGCTAAAATACAACTAGCCACCTGAAATAGTATAATTACTAGCTAACCTCATTGGAAACAGAAAGGTACAAGTATGAGTTGTAGATCAAAAATCATCCTATTTACACCCAAAGCAGGAGACCCTCAGGATGCTGTTATCAGCCCATTGTTATATACAATGTATACAGGTGGCATTCCAAGACCCAGGTGGCAGAATGAAGACATAGCTCTGAACACAGATGACACCACTTATTGGTGTCATGCACTCACCATCAGTGCAATCAATGAACAAGCCAACAGCTACGTCATCAAACATGAAACTGGGTCAGTAAATAAACCAAAAGTCAATTTATCCCATTCAGACATAAAAAGCTTACTAATCACCAACAACAGAATGCCACAAATTCTACTATGGGGAATCTATTTCGATGAACCTTAAATTGGTGAAAAATACTACTGTAAAGATTAAACAAACTGAAAGCCATCTCAACTTAATCTCAGGAAATACTGAACACATGGAGTGGAGCAACCATACATGCAAACTATTTGTCCAGCCCATTCTCTAATGTGGATCTCAAGCGTGGATTATGTCATGTAACCAAATGAAAAAAATTCTATCTTCTGACTGGAGGATTCTTTGAATTGCAGATCTACTGTATGACCTCCCAACAAATTCCTTTTATGAAACACTTAAAACCACAAACATGCTACACAGAATAAAAAAAAAACAAATCACCAGATTCAGGCACAACAGACTATGTAACAATGGACTTACAAAATCACTCTTGCAGCATTATCGTACATTGTTTAATTTTTTGAAATTCAAATATGAATTTCCTTCTTACATTATTCTTATAGCAGTACTGAATTCCCTCCAACAGAATCCTGTGGAAAATGAAGAAATCAGTTAAACTGTCAACAGACCAAGAGTATCTACAATGATTTGTGATGATGTGCTGTCTGATGTAGAAAGAACAACTTATTGAGCAAAAGTACTTCAATCAGCTCCTATATAAAAGACAATATTCTCTATATTGAGTATGATTTCAAGTTTTTCATCTTCTACAGAATTAGACAGTAATTTTCTACACCAATAAAATTCCAAGATCACAATATAACATAACAATCACTGAAATAAGAAGTATGAAGACATATAAGCTGAACAACAGGGAACCAACCCCAGCTGGGGTTTTTCAACCAAGAGGCTGTTCCATTATCTGTAAGGCAAATGACCATATTTGGAATGAAGGAAACTTAATGAACAACATATTCCTATCAACTATCGTTCTATATGCAATGAAAAATACTACAGAACTAATTAAGAACCTAATTGTCTCAAACAAGCAGTGTCACGAAAAGGGCTATGCTCTCCCACTGCCCATCATCTCCTTCAGGGTTGGTGGGGAAAAGAAAAAAAAAATCATCAGCACACCTGACAGTGGTGACATGTCTGATTGATGAGATATTGTGCCCTTTGAGCACTATGGATTGGCAGTACAACTGTGGACTGTCTGATTAGATTAGATTAGATTAATACTTGTTCCATAGATCATGAATACGACACTTCGTAATGATGTGGAACGTGTCAGTTAATAAAAGATGTCTGTACAAGATATTACATTACACAAAATATTGCATGACACTAATGTTTAAGAAGTTTTTTTCCCCTTAATTTATATCTAAAAATTCAGCCAATGAGTAGAAGCAGTTGTCATCTAGAAATTCTTTTAACTTATTTTTAAATGTTAGTTGGCTATCTGTCAGGCTTTGGTAGGTGACCAAAGACTTTTGTGGCAGCATAATTTACCCCTTTCTGTGCCAAAGTCAGATTTAACCCTGCATAGGAAGATCATCCTTTCTCCTGGTGTTATAGCTATGCACACTGCTATTACTTTTGAACTGGGCTGGATTATTAACAACAAATTTCATAAGTGAATATATATACTGTGAGGTTACTGTGAGGATCCCTAGATCCTTAAATAGATGTCTGCAGGATGACCGTGGGTGGGCTCCAGCAATTATTCTGATTACACGTTTTTGAGCAATGAATACTTTTCTACTCAACGATGAATTACCCCAGAATATGATGCCATACAAAAGCAGTGAATGAAAGTAGGCATAATAAGCTCATTTACTGAGATTCTTATCACCAAAATTTGCAATAACCCTAATAGCATACGTAGCTGAACTCAGACGTTTCAGCAGACCATCAATGTGTTGCTTCCAGTTTAACCTCTCATCAATGGACACACCTAAAAATTTTGAAAATTCTACCTTAGCTACAGACATCTGTTCAAAGTCTATATTTATTACTGGAGTTGTGCCATTTACTGTACGAAACTGTATATACTGTGTTTTATCAAAATTTAAAGAGAGTCCGTTTGCTGAGAACCACTGAATAATTTTGTGAAAAACATCATTTACAATTACATCACTTAGTTCTTGGTTTTTGGATGTTATTACTATACTTGTATCATCAGCAAAAAGAACTAACTTTGCATCTTCATCAATGTGGAATGGTAAGTCATTAATGTATATCAAGAACAGTAAAGGACCTAAGACCGAACCCTGTGGGACCCCGTACTTAATAGCCCCCCAGTTTGAGGAATCAGCTGTTGTTTTAACATTACATGAACCACTTATTTCAACTTTCTGGTTTCTTCCAGTTAAGTATGAATTAAACCATTTGATCAGTGAAAGCATATATAGCATTTTCTGTTGAAAAGCCTTTCTGAAAACCGAACTGACATTTTGTTAGTACTTTATTTTTACAAATATGGGAGGCTACTCTTGAATACATTACTTTCTCAAAAATTTTTGATAGAGCTGTCAGAAGAGAGATTGGGTGGTAGTTGTTCACATCCTACGTATCCCCCTTTTTATGCAATGGTTTTACAATGTCATATTTCAGTCTATCGGGGAAAACACCCTGCTCCAAAGAGCTATTACATACGTGGCTGAGAATCCTACTTATCTGTGGGGAACAAACATTAAGTACCTTGCCTGAAATGCCATCAATTCCGTAAGAACTTTTACTTTTCAGTGAGTTTATTATTTTACTGATTTCAGAGGAGAGGTTGGTGGAATTACAGTTGTTTCAAACTGCACAGGTATGGCCTCTTCTATTAGTAGCCTTGCCTCTTCTAGTGAAGATCTAGATCCTATTTTTTCCACAACATTTAAAAAATGATTATTGAAAATATTTTCAATTTCTGATTGTTTGTTAGTACACTTGTCATTCAGTTTTATGGCACTAAAGTCTGCCTGTGCTCTTGGTTGCCCTGTTTCCCTTTCAATAATATTCCAAATTGCTTTAATTTTATTATCAGAGTTACTGATCTCAGACATGATACACATGCTTCTGGACTTTTTAATAACTTTTCTTAGCACCGCACAATAGTTTTTATAATATTGAACAATTTTGGGGTCAGTACTCCCTCTTGCTGTTAGATACAGTTCTCTTTTACGGTTGCAAGATATTCTTATTCCTTTAGTTAGCCATGGTTTTTTATATGTTTTCTTGGAATTATGTTTAACTATTTTCTTGGGAAAACAATTTTCAAATACCCTTAAAAATGTATCATGAAATAAGTTATATTTCAAGTTTGCATCAGGTTCCTTATACACTTCATCCAAGTCTAGTTGCTGTAGGCTTTCCCTAAAGTTTGCAATACTTCTATTGTTAATTGAATGCACTGCTTTGAAAGTCTGATTTGATATACTGCATGGAGCTATGTCGTGTACTGTAACTAGCTGTGCACCATGATCTGAAAGACCATTCTCAACAGGATAAGCATTTATGTCCCTAAACTTATCTTGGTCTATAAAAAAGTTATCTATTAATGTACTGCTGTTCTTTGTTATCCGAGTAGGAAAATCAATGATGGAGCTCAAATTGAAAGAACTGAGTAATACTACAAGGTCATTCTTCCTATTACACTCTTTCAGGGAGTCAACATTGAAATCCCCACAAATGATAATTTGCTTCCCCCTGTCTGACAGATAGCACAACAAAGCATCCAAGTTTTCTAGAAATAGCTGGAAGTTCCCTGAGGGGGACCTATACACTGTTACAATTATGAAAGTGCCATCATTTAGTTTTAGTTCAGTGGCACATGCTTCCATATGTTGCTCTACACAAAATTTTTTAGTTTCTAAATTTTTTACACTGTGGAAGCTTTTGACATATATGGCAACTCGTCCTCTCATCATATTATCTCTACTTACATGTGCAGCTAATTTGTACCCATTGATGCTAACCTTTTGCATATCAGTGACAATGTGGTGCTCAGACAGGCATAATACATCTATTACATTCTCAGTTTCTATATCTTCTAAACAAAGCAGAAGCTCATCAGTTTTATTCTTCAATCCCCCAATATTTTGATGAAATATACTAACATTATTTTTCACTTTACTTTTGTGAGTATCTTGAACTTTTTTAACATCTTTAGTACTTGCCTGGCAGAGTTTCCCACTGGACACTGATCTTACACTAAAAAAGAGTTTCCACCATGAGATGTAGTTCCTCCCCCCTTTAAGTTTCCTGCTATCAGCCCAGCCAGTTTATCCTTCCCTGATATTTATTCTGCATTTCTACATGCCAACTATGAAGAAGAAATCCATATGGAAATACCTGAGGGGCTTGTGATTGACACCAAGGATCCTATAGTCTGTAGGCTTGATAAATTGCAATATGGCCTCAAGTAGGGTTTCCAATGCTGGACCAAGAAAATTTTGAATTTTCTTCTGCAGTTTAATTTTCAAGCAATTGAAACTGTCCATCTTTATGCGAAGGTGCAATTAGTAGCAAAGTTGTTAAGTTAGTGTTATTTCTAGATGACAGACTTATTACATTAAAGTCAAGGGAAAATGATTTGTAAAATCTGCACTGAACTAGGAGTATATTTTTGTATTACAGGAAATGAACAGAGATTTTATGGGAAGGGAAATGTTAATACAGCAACGTGTATGCATTAAAAAAATTAAAAAATATATATATTGAAAATTTTAATCTCTCGCCCACACTGTGGAGCCCAAATTTACCGGATGCACAATATCATAAATTAAACTTGAAAGCTAAAATTTTGTAGCTCGGGTAGAGTTCTTCAGGGTATAAAACTATGACATATTATAACAGAAAATGTACATCAGAATTATTATCATATGTATCCTACATAATTTTGAAATAATGTTAGTATTTTACACTGGGTGCTCATCTACACTCATCTCATGTAAGAAATGTTGAGCGAATGTTCTGAGCAAAGAGAAGGAGCTAAGAACTTTTACCTAAAGTAAGCAATAAATGAAATAGTGTTGGTATTGTGCAGTAAGTGCTCTCCTATACAGTCATCTCAGGTAAGAAATGCTGAATGAATACTTTGAGCATTTTACTCAAATCAATTCCCTCACCCCCTACAAAAGTTGTTATTGGAAAATCAGGTGACAACTGCCTTCAATTTTCATGTAGCTCAGTTCTGCCCAAATTTTACCTTCACATTCTTCTAACAACCTTCTTTCACGCACATTCCACTCAATTTCAGTGCTTCTACATCATTTCAATTTTCTGCAGCTAACTCTACCTAGTGTGATAAGTTCTCATACCATGGAATTTTCTTCTTTTGTCATTACATATTATCACCTAAGGAACACATTTATGCCATTAGTTAACTTTACCCTTTCTCTAGTACTTCTTCATCTGTTTACTTTTTTCCTTTCCTTTTTTCTGCTGACCATTTTCTTCCCTATCTGTTTTGGACTTCCTTGTGTTGGAAATCTTCCCACCTCTTAATTTTGTTTCTATATTTTGTTTGAAACTTCCTGGCAGATTAAAACTGTGTGCCAGACCAAGACTCAAACTCAGAACCTTTGCCTTTCATGGGCTAAGCCATGTCTCTGCAATATCCTTTCTTCCAGGAGTACTAGTTCTGCAAGGTCTGCAGGAGAGCTTCAGTGAAGTTAAGAAGTTAGGAGATGAGGCACTGGTGGAATTAAAGCTGTGAGGATGGGTCATGAGTCATGTTTGGGTATCTCAGATGGGAGAGCACTTGCCTGAGAAAGGCAAAGGTCCCATGTTTGAGTTTCGGTCTGGCGCACAGTTTTAATCTGCCAGGAAGTTTCATATCAGCACACACTCTGGTGCAGAGTGAAAATCTCATTCTGGAAACATCCCCCAGACTGTGGCTAAGCCATGTCTCTGCAATATCCTTTCTTCCAGGAGTGCTAGTTCTGAAAGGTTTGCAGAAGAGCTTCTGTGAAATTTGGGAAATAGGAGATGAAGTACTGGCAGAATTGAAGCTGTGACGATGGGTCGAGAGTTGTGCTTGGGTAGCTCAGATGGTAGAAGACTTGCCCGAGTTCGAGTCTTGGTCTGGCACACAGTTTTAATCTGCCAGGAATTTTCACATCAGTGCAAACTCCACTGCAGAGTGAAAATCTCATTCTGGTATACTAATCTTACTGTCACAATCCCTGTGTGAGTAATATGTAGGGGTTTGTAGTATACCCATCGAGTAATCATTAAAAGCACTTTCTTGGAACTTTGTTAATAGACTTTCCCTGAATGGTTTACATCTGTATTCAAAAGTCTCCCATTTCAGTTCCTCCAGTATCTCTGTGACACTCTCCTATCAATTAAACAAACCTATGCCCATTCATGCTGCCCTTCTCTGTATACGTTCAATATCCAATATCCCCTGTTAGTCCTATTTGATACAGGTCCCACACACTTGAGCAATACTTTAGATCTGGTCACACAAGTGATTTTTAAGCAATCTCCTCTGCAGAGAGTGATTGCACTTACCCAGTATTCTACCAGTAAACCAAAGTCTACCACTTGTGTAACTCACAACTGAACATAAGAGATTATTCCATTTCATGTCCCTACAAAGTGTTACGCCCAGGTACTTGTATGAATAAGCTGATTCCAACAGTGACTTGTTGATGTTAGAGTTATAGGATACTACAGTTTTTTGTTTTGTGAAGTGCAAAATATTACATTTCTGAACATTTAGAGAAAGTTGTCAATTTCTGCACCATGATGAAATATTATTAAGATCTGACCGAATATTTATGCAGCTCTCTCAGATAGTACTTCATTATGGATAAGTGCATCATCTGCAAAAAGCCTTATTTTACTATTAACATTATCTGCAAGGTCATTAACTTCAGCAAGAGTCCCAACACACTCCCCTGGAACACCCAAAATTACTTCTGTGTTAAAAATATATATTAATGACTTGCCATTCTATATTCATGAAGAGGCAAAGTTAGTTCTCTTTGCTGGTGATACAAGTATAGTAATCACACCTGACAAACAAGAATTAGCTGATGAAATTGTCAATACTGTCTTCCAGAAAATTACTAAGTGGTTCCTTGTAAACGGACTCTCACTGAATTTTGATAAGACACAGTACATACAGTTCCGTACAGTGAATGGTATGATGCCATTAATAAATATAGACCTTAACCAGAAGCTAGGTAGAATATTCCAAATTTTTAGGTGTGTCCATTGATGAGAGATTAAATTGGAAGAAACACATTGATGATCTGCTGAAACGTTTGAGTTCAGCTACTTATGCAATAAGGGTCATTGCAAATTTTGGTGATAAACATCTTAGTAAATTAGCTTACTATGCCTATTTTCACTCATTGCTTTCATATGGTATCATATTTTGGGGTAATTCACCACTGAGGAATAAAGTATTCATTGCACAAAAGCGTGTAATCAGAATAATTGCTGGAGTCCACCCAAGATCATCCTGCAGACATTTATTTAAGGATCTAGGGATATTCACAGTAGCTTCTCAGTATATATAATCAAACCCAATTCAAAAGAGTAATAGCAGTGTGCATAACTACAATACTAGGAGAAAGGATGATCTTCACTATTCAAGATTAAATCTAACTTTGGCACAGAAAGGGGTGAATTATACTGCCACTAAAGTCTTTGGTCACTTACCAAATAGTATCAAAAGTCTGACAGATAACCAACAAGTATTTAAGAAGAAATTAAAAGAATTTCTGAATGACAACTCCTTCTACTCCATAGAGGAATTTTTAGATATAAATTATAAAAAAAATTAAAAAAAACACAAAAAAATAAAAAAAGTTGTTATATTAACTTAAGTATGTTGTTAAATTAACTTAATTATGTCACGTATTGGAAAATTTGACTCGTTCCACATCATTACGAAATATCGTATTCATGATCCATGGAACTAGTATTAATCCAATCTAATCTAATCTGATGATCACTCTCCATCCAAGATAACATCCTGTGTCCTCCCTACCAAAAAGTCCCCAATCTAATCACAAATTTCACTTGATATCCCGCATGATTGTACCTTTGAAAATAAGCATAGGTGCAATTCTGAGTCAAATGCTTTTTGGAAATCATGAAACACTGCATCTATGTGGTTGCCTTGATCCAAAGCTTTCAGTATGTCATGTGACAAAAGTGTGAGTTAGGTTTCACATGATTGATGTTTTCTAAAACCATTCTGGTCAGCACTGATGAGATCATTCTGTTCAAGATACCACATTATGTTTGAATATGTTCTAATATTCTACAAGAAATTGATGTCAAGGATATTGGATGGTAGATCACTTCTACTACTCTTCTTGTAGGTGGGTGTGGCCTGTGCTTTTTTCCAAGAACTGTGGACAGTTTTTTGTTTGAGGGATCTATGACAGATTATAGAAAGAAAAGGAGCTAACTCAGATGCAAATTCAGTATAGAATCTGGCAGGGATTCCATTGGGGCCTGTAGCTTTGTTCAATTTTAGCTATTTCAGCTGTTTCTGAACATCACTGACGCCAATACTTTTCAGTGGTATGAGGATTTAATTGGGGCAATTCTCATGGGCCTTCCTTTGTAAAGGAACATTTGAAAATAGAGTTAAGCATTTCAGCTTTTGCTTTGCTACCCTCAGTTTCAGTTTCTATCTCATTCAAAAGGGACTGGACAATAACTTTGGTGCCACTGACGCCCTTTACATATGACTAGAATTTCTTTGGATTTTGTGAAATATCATATGACAGTATTCTGCTATCACAATCATTGAAGGCATAACACATTGCTCTCTTGACAGATGGATGTGTTTAACTCAGCATGTCTCCATTACAGCCCTATGCTTTATTTTATACATATTATGCAGTAATCTCTGTTTCTTTACAAGTTTCTTTGCTGTGACTGTATACTATGAAGGCTCCCTCCTATTATGAACTGTTCTACTGGATACATATCTATCCAGTGCATGGTCAACTATTATTTTAATCATGGTCACTGATACTAGTTTCAATGTGGACATCCTTAAAGAGGCCAGGTCTGTTTGTTGCCATTAGATCCAATATATTTCCATCATGAGTGTGGTTCCTAACTATCTGTTCTAGGTAGTTTTCAGAGAAGATATTTAGTTATGTTTCACACGATGTCTTGTCACGCCCATCACTAACAGAACTGTAATTTTCCCAGTTAACTGTTGGGTGATTAAAGCCTTGACTGATGATTATAAAGAGGCCAGGTCTGTTTGTTGCCATTAGATCCAATATATTTCCATCATGAGTGTGGTTCCTAACTATCTGTTCTAGGTAGTTTTCAGAGAAGATATTTAGTTATGTTTCACAGGATGTCTTGTCACGCCCATCACTAACAAAACTGTAATTTTCCCAATTAACTGTTGGGTGATTAAAGCCTTGACTGATGATTACAGGGAGATTGGGGAACTTATATACAAGTGAACTGGGGTTTTCTCTGAAGTTTTCAGTTACATAAGGAGATAAGGCTGGTGGATAACAGAAGAATCCAATTATCATTTTATACTTAACCCTGATAAAGAGTCTTGCCCATACAGTCTCACATGCAGTTTCAATTTCTGTCTTGGTGGATTTCCTACAGTTCCCATTTGCCTATCCTCTTACTGCTATCAAATTCAGGTTCCAACCCCAGCTCTCTGTGCTTAGTATTATTTGAGCTTCATTGCTTTTCATGAGAGCTTCAAACTTGCCTCTGTTCTGAATGCTTCAGCAGTTTACCATGAGGATTTTAGTACTCTCACCTTTTGGAGGCATCTTTTTTGATCTATTTATTTATTTATTTATTTATTTATATCTAAAAACAAAGATGATGTGACTTACCATACGAAAGCGCTGGCAGGTCGATAGACACACAAATAAACACAATCATACACACAAAATTCAAGCTTTTGCAACCAACGGTTGCTTCATCAGGAAAGAGGGAAGAAGAGGGAAAGACAAAAGGATGTGGGTTTTAAGGGAGAGGGTAAGGAGTCATTCCAATCCCGGGAGCGGAAAGACTTACCTTAGGGGGAAAAAAGGACAGGTATACACTCGCACACACACCCATATCCAACCACACATACACAGACACAAGCAGACATTTGTAAAGGCAAAGAGATTCGGCAGAGATGTCAGTCGAGGCAGAAGTACAGAGGCAAAGATGCTGTTGAAAGACAGGTGAGGTATGAGCGGCGGCAACTTGAAATTAGCAGAGGTTGAGGCCTGGCGGATAACGAGAAGAGAGGTTATACTGAAGGGCAAGTTCCCATCTCCGGCGTTCTGACAGGTTGGTGTTAGTGGGAAGTGTCCAGATAACCCGGACGGTGTAACACTGTGCCAAGATGTGCTGGCCGTGCACCAAGGCATGTTTAGCCACAGGGTGATCCTCATTACCAACAAACACTGTCTGCCTGTGTCCATTCATGTGAATCGACAGTTTGTTGCTGGTCATTCCCACATAGAATGCTTCACAGTGTAGGCAGGTCAGTTGGTAAATCACGTGGGTGCTTTCACACGTGGCTCTGCCTTTGATCGTGTACACCTTCCGGGTTACAGGACTGGAGTACATGGTGGTGGGAGGGTGCATGGGATAGGTTTTACACCGGGGGCGGTTACAAGGGTAGGAGCCAGAGGGTAGGGAAGGTGGTTTGGGGATTTCATAGGGATGAACTAAGAGGTTACGAAGGTTAGGTGGACGGCGGAAAGACACTCTTGGTGGAGTGGGGAGGATTTCATGAAGGATGGATCTCATTTCAGGGCAGGGTTTGAGGAAGGTTGTATCCCTGCTGGAGAGCCACATTCAGAGTCTGATCCAGTCCCAGAAAGTATCCTGTCACAAGTGGGGCACTTTTGTGGTTCTTCTGTGGGAGGTTCTGGGTTTGAGGGGATGAGGAAGTGGCTCTGGTTATTTGCTTCTGTACCAGGTCGGGAGGATTGTTGCAGGATGCAAAAGCTGTTTTCAGGTTGTTGGTGTAATGGTTCAGGGACTCTGGACTGGAGCAGATTCGTTTGCCACGAAGACCTAGGCTGTAGGGAAGGGACCGTTTGATGTGGAATGGGTGGCAGCTGTCATAATGGAGGTACTGTTGCTTGTTGGTGGGTTTGATGTGGACGGACGTGTGAAGCTGGCCATTGGACAGATGGAGGTGAACGTCAAGGAAAGTGGCATGGCATCTGGAGTAGGACCAGGTGAATCTGATGGAACCAAAGGAGTTGAGGTTGGAGAGGAAATTCTGGAGTTCTTCTTCACTGTGAGTCCAGATCATGAAGATGTCGTCAATAAATCTGTACCAAACTTTGGGTTGGCAGGCCTGGGTAACCAAGAAGGCTTCCTCTAAGCGACCCATGAATAGGTTGGCGTACGAGGGGGCCGTCCTGGTACCCATAGCTGTTCCCTTTAATTGTTGGTATGTCTGGCCTTCAACAGTGAAGAAGTTGTGGGTCAGGATGAAGCTGGTTAAGGTAATGAGGAAAGAGGTTTTAGGTAGGGTCGCAGGTGATTTATTTATTTACATTTTCTTTGCTTGGGGCCATTGTAATGATGGCTTTTGCAAATGTCAGACTTAATATTATGGTTATATTTACACTTATAAAATACACTATATTCTGTAGCTGTTGCTTCTTATGTCTATTTTGTTACATTTATCACATTACAACTGATATGTTAATGCCTCATGTTACAATCACTATCTAAAAATTCATTGAAAGAATATAAACATTTTTCTATTAGAAAAGATTTTAATTTTGTTTTAAAAACATTTCCCGTGTACGTTCTTAGAGCGTTTGGTAGCTTGTTATACCAAATCATACCACTGATATATGGATTTCTATCAGTCATTTTTAATGTTCTTTTGTTACGGAAATAGTTACACTTTGTTCTGTTGTTGTGATCATGTACATCACTGCCCTTGATAGCTTCTGTTGGTTGACGTATAAAAAATACAACTATTTTGAAGATGTACAGAGAATACATTGTCACATATTTGTGCTGCACAAACACTTCACAACATGAATCACTATGTCCCATCCCATGTATATGTCTTATTGCTCTTTTCTGTAGTAGTAGTATTCTTTTAAAATATACGTCAGCTGCACAGCCCCATAGTTCAATTCCGTAATTGAGAAAGGGGTAAAGTGTTCCATAATATACTAATTTCAGTGCTTCCCTAAGAAGTATCCTTGTGAGCTGGCTGAGGAGATATATGGCACTACTGACTTTTCCGCATACGAAATTAATGTGGTATGTCCACCACAAATTTTCATCAACATACACAACCGGGAATTTACAGTTATCATTTTCTGTTGCAGAGATATTACACACACTATTCATATTGTTGTGGTGAGAAATTCCTGTTTTAAATGTCAGTAGTTGAGATTTGGTGACATTCACCTTGAGTCCCTGATCATTGAAGTATTTTGTTACTTCTGTTACACCACAAGTAGCAAGAGATTCTAGCTCATTAGATTCACTCCCATAGAATAAGATTGACGTGTCATCTGCATAGCTTACAATACGGGAGTTAATGGGTTGTGCAATGTCGTTAATATATATAAGGAAGATAAAGGGTCCAAGGATTGAGCCCTGTGGTACACCTTGTAATACAGGTTCACTGGTGGACTAGGAGTTAATGATTTTATTATCTAGTTTGTATGACAGTTTAGTGCTTTGCTTATGATTCAGCAGGTATGTGGTTAGAAAATTCATGGCTTGATCCCCTATACTATAAGATTTTAGCTTTTAGGAAGTACCCTACGGTTTACCGTATCAAATGCTCTTGTCAGATCCAAAAATATACCTGCAGTCTGCATCTTCTGGTCCAACAGACAGTAAACTTCATGGACGAACTGTGTAACTGCTGTGGTTATACTTAGCTCTTTTCTGAAGCCATGCTGTGAATCTACAAGCAGTTTATGTTTTGTGAAATAGGCACTTAGTTGAGAAAGGATAATGCTTTCGAATATCTTACTAAAAGTGGGAATTAATGATATTGGTCTATAGTTGGAGACATCTTCCTTACTTCCCTTTTTATACACTGGTTTCATTACACTCATTTTTAAAACCATTAGATACGTGTTTTCTCTAATGCTGCAATTAATCAGGTGAGTAAGAGGTTTATAGATTTCTTTTAAACACGCTTTAGTAATAGCACTGGATTTGCCATCCCATCCAGATGAAATTTTTTTCTTTAGCATGTATATTACCCTGCAAACCTCCTGCTCATTCACTTCCACAAATTAAAATTCGGTACACTGATACTTCTGGGTTTCTTACAGCTATCATTATCTAGAATGTATGGGGAGTTGCCTAATCTAAAAAACCCTTGTGTGCACCCAATAGGCAGTCAGCTACCTGGTTAGCAACCTCTGATGTGCAGTGCACATCTGACCTAAAGGGATCCTACAGCTCTCAACCCTATGGCACTAGTTCAGGATGTTGCAAACTATCTTGTCACAGAACTTTCAACATCCTTCGACTCAACTCAAAACCAAAGGACCATGATCAGTTCTCGGGACAATGCTGCAAATTGTGAGCTTCATTGAAACTCCAAGTGCAAGGTTGGTCTTCTCAAACCTGTGATACTTTCCAGTCATTTTCTGTTTCACAGATGTTTTCAATCAGTTTAATTAGTGCCAGTTGTGTGCCTCTTACACTGTATTTTAGAATTTTTGCTGTTACATTGTCTTCTCTTGGTGTTTTAAAACTCTTAATGGTACTCAGAACTGTTCTTATTTCTTCTTCATTTGGAGTTAAATTTGTTTCTTGGACTATTTTACATTTGCAAATTTTAATGTTTCATTCTGGTTCCTCACAATTTATTTTATCAAAATGTTTGGTTAAAATTTTGTGGATGTCTCTGTTGTTCCTGACAAGCATCCTTTCTTCTTTCTTAAACCATAAACAATGTGGCTGCAATTTCCTTAATTTCCTCTTAAATAATTTGATAAAAAGTTTCTATTGTAGTTTTTCTGTAAGTTCTGATCAATTAAATCTAGTTGCTCTTTCTTGTACTGTCTCTTAGTATTCCTCACAATTTATTTGTTCTCTTCTTGAATTCTTTAAATTCTTTGTCATGGCACTTTATTTATGTTATTTAGACCCAGATAATAGCAGAATAGTCATGAATTGAGGTAATTATATAGACAATAATTTAAATTGTACATGCAAGTACAGGCAAGTACATGACAAATAACATTAAATTTCTTTGAACAATGGTCCAAGTAACTACTTTTTTTTAATGACTCCATTATTGCCATCAACTGACACTTCTGGTTTATTATCTGTACAATTATACAACTTTGGATTTAAGTCATCTTCGGGTACACTAGATGTAAATTATTATGCAGAATCTTCAGATGCTTTAGAGAATATTATCATAGTTTACATAGTTAAAACTGCAACAAAGCAAGTTTATAAGTAACATATATTCACACTCACCATGTGGGCTATAATGGAACATCAGTTTGAATGGGGAGGCTTCAGTTAATGGTGTGAATATTAAGAGTTTGAATTTCTCTATCTGTTGTTGTAGGTGAAGAGATATGTTGAGTTGGTCAGATGTTCTTCAGTTGTTGGGTCTACTGCCAGATTTCACTGTCTTCCTTGCACAATATTTTAGTGACCTGACTCATCACTTTCATCAAGTGCTACCTGAGACAGATCATCAGAGGGAGTGTAACCATAATTTGTATCCTCTGCCTCTCTGTTCAGTTTGTGCTCCACTCTCATAGGCACTTCCCTCAGGTGTCAGTGCCACTTCTACCCTCAACCCAAGCTGATACAGCACTCGCTGATACAACAGTGTTTGCATTTGTTCAGTGGTGTCTTTGCAGGTGTCTTGAGAAGTTGGTGCTTGTTCTGTTATGTCAATGTTTTTTTTTTTTTTTCTGCGTTATTCGAGTAGTTAGTCATTGTTTATACATTTTTAACAGCTCCTGATGATTTGAAGACCAGTGCCATGAATCTGACTGGTCTTTTCCACAGAGCACTTTAGTGGTGCAATGTTTTTTGTGATACAATGGCACACATTGAACACAACATGCGGGTAAGTTAAATGTGTAATCATGTTGTTGCCACTTTTTATATTGAAGTGGCCAGTCTTTTAGCTGATAAGTTTTTACTTTCATTTGTATAGAACAGATATTGGGTTCAGTATATTTAGTCATTATTTTTGCCATTTGGTGCACTGGCCACAGAAACTGATAATGGCACTAGATATTTTGCTGCTTAATCAAGGTTTTTTTTATTTTAAAAAATTGAAGCATTTCTTTTCTATAGCTGCAGTTAGTTCCACAACAGTGACTTTTGATGCCAGGCCTTAATTTGCTCCTTCTAGTTCTTTATCTTCTGTAGTCTAATGTGTAAAAAAGTTTTCTGTTATTTTTCAAAGAATTTTGTGGCTTTCTTTTGGTCTTCAAAAGACTCAGCCTGTCTTGCTGAAATGTTGCAGTTATTGAGCATGTGATTTAATTTTTTAAAATTTGATTTAGTTTTACATAACTATGGGTAAAACACAGAGTGATCGGCATGATAATCTTTGTTGTTCACTGATTGTTATTTGTTGTTTTCCTTGATTGTTTTTCTTTATCATTTTTCTTGATCATTGAGTAGATCTTAATTCTTGTACAGACTGTTCTTGCCGCACTATAGGGAGAATCTGTTTGGAATTCTTAATTCCTCAGGCCATTTTTGCCTAGTCTTTCCTTGTTGATATGCACAGCATTTCCACTTCTAAACTCATCTTAGTCCACTGTTTAGATCTCTTCATTGTATGAATTTTTTGTTCCATTTCATCTCCATAATTTCTCTATTGATCTGTCTCCTCTACAGAGTATTCCATTATGGCATTATTTTCTGGTTTATTCATTTCCACTTCATTTTCTTTTTCTTCTTCTTCATAGTTTAGTGTGGTGACTTCTTTGTATCTGTTGTTTTGGGTGGTTTTTCTTTCCATAAAACTACAAATATCAATAAAGACTGCCACCGGTAATTCTAATAACAGTTGAGAGCAGATCCCAAAGCCCAATCCAACTGTCCATACCATGCATATTCATGCAACTGTCAGCAGCTGTAAGTTAACTATCTCAATGGCGCTATTGTGTAACGTGCAGGTGACAGTCCTCAGTCATGTGAATCAGTAAATAAAACAAACCACTCACTAGTCTTCACAAATGATACAATACATATTTCCTCAGCAACTCAAGAGTGGATAAGTGGTGATGAAACACTTCAATTATGATTATGGGTGAGGTGATTCTAAGCAGCTGGTTCATACAGGTTGCTGGAGGATCAAGGGCATGTATGAATATGTCACAGTAGATCTGTTTGCAGACTAGTCTGGGAGAATAATGCCTGTCTGCAAAGGTTTAGTGATATCTCTCACACAAAGACCACTACAGATCTGCCATTTGTAATAGGTCAGACTGTATGGGTGAGCCTTTATGTGTGAAAGGCGTGGTGGCTGTCAAAATGGAGGTACTGTTTATGGTTTATGGGCTATATATGGATAGAGACTGTTATGGAAATCTTGGAGAGGTGGGTAAGAGTAATGTACAGTATAGTGTCATGCTAGGCTGAGAACATCCTTGTGAAGTCAATAGAAGAGAAGGTTTTAGGGTGTGGATACATTACCTTGATCCTGGGTCCAAAAGACAGAAATATTTTGGTAAACCTGAACCAAAAAAGGGCCTTAGGATCTTCAGTCGTAAAGCAGACCATGAGCGTGAGAGACATTGATTCATAAGGAGTCAGCATCAAAATGATGAGCAGGGATCCAGATGGCACTGGGTTGGGGATGGTTCTGAGGCCTCCTTTGTAAGGCCTTCTATTACATATCATCAAGTCCAGAAATTACACACATCTACTCACAATCTTTTTCAACTCTCAAAAAGCGGCATTCTGCCATCCATTTGATTCACAAAATTCTTATAGCACATCTACTCCCATTCACTTGCCACAAGGGTCATTCCCAAGTGGAAGAGCCAGGTGTGAAACCTGTCCTCAGCACCCACCCACCACGTCCTATTCCCATACTGTGACAGGCATATCATACTCTATTAGATGCAGGACCAGTTGTGAAAGCAGTCATGATATATATCAGAGCTGCTGTAAGGTATGCACAGCTTTTCATACAGGCATGACCTCCAACTAACTGTTCACCTGAATGAAAAGTGACTGCCAAAATGTGTTCAAAAATCTTTTTGTTGATCTGGGCAATCATTCATCTACCTGAAAACCAGAAGCTGAAGCAAACAACTATCCTTTAGTGTTACTGCATTTACTTTGTTTCAGTAGCAGAAAAACTCAGGGAGACAGACAGCTCTCACTGCCAGCTCACCAAAAATATTCAGCACAGGGCAAAACAGGTTGTATGAGTAACTCAGCACAAGACAACTTCCTGAAAGCAAAGCATTCTGCACGAGTATACGGGATGGGTGATAAAAAATCAGTGCACAATGCACAGTGTAGAAAATTGTCTGCAGCAGTCAATAAGTTAATAATAGAAATAATGACACTGTGGAAGTGAAGCCAGACAAACTGTATAAAGGTATTACAGATATGACGAATGGGAAGGCTCCAAGAGATGATAGTATATCAATAGAAATGGCTAAAGTTGAAGAACAAATAATACAAAAGGATCTTACAAAATTCAAAAAGTTGGAAAAACTTGAAAAATTCTGTGATTGCCCCCTTCACAAAAAAGGAGACACATAATTATTGATCTATCAGCATCCTCTCCATACTGCAAATACTATTCGCTAAAAAGAACTTCAACCACACAGAAAATAAATTGACTTTTGATTCAGCAAAGAAACAAGCTGGCTTTAGAACTGTATCTAGTACGATGGACCGCTTATACGTTGTGAACCAAATAGTACAACAGATAAATAAGTGTGAATTAATACTTAACCTTCAATGCCGATTTTCATAACGTGAGTGGGTGCACGGCATACTTTGTAGATGTGTAAGGAATAGTTTTCTTTACAGTACCAAGGTAAACATGTAAGAGCAAAATCATAGTTAATTAAAGAACAACAAAAAAATTTAATTAAACAACAATAAAATAAACTTACAAAACACATGCTAAAGTGCTCTTAAACAATGATGAAACAGACTTTCCTTACACCACTTTAATGCCAAGGACAGGCGTTACCCCACAGTAATGGCCCACTCAAAGCATTAAAGAGCTCAGCTGCAATCAGATCCCAGACAAATGCTTATTTTACATCTCATTATCTTATAGACAACTGCCTCATTGTGGGACTGTACTGTTAGCTTGTAATTTGCATCATTTGCTTTTTGTGTTTATTTTATGTTACTGATGCTCAGTTGGATGTATCACATCACAGTTTATCACTACGTTAGCTGAAGCAATAACAAAGGGATAGGTAAGAGCTTGCCATTGTGAAACAACAATGGAATGGTGAAAATTTTATTTGTGTTTGGCACTTTATACACAGGCATGTCCGCTCGAGAAAATTAACAGATTTTAACCAAAAAACTGACATACTTGTAACAAAATTGTACCAAAAGCCACTGCATAACAATGCATAGATTGAACCTATTTTAGTATACTGCACAAGAATGTTACAGTTTCTATTACAATGTATCAGAGTGTGGGGTCAGTTCAAAAAATTCCTTTTGTTGGATATCACATACTACATGCTGAAAATTTTATTTTATCTCATCTATTATTGCAAATCTTCATCCTTTCAATGGGGTTTTCAAATTTGGAAATAAAAGAAAGTCCACAAGGGCTAGGTCTGGAGACTATGGGGGTTGAGGCAGCACAGTGACTATTTTTTTGTACAACAGTCATGCACCAACAGGGATGAATGTGCAGGTGCATTATCATGCTGCTGAAGCCATGAATCGTCTTGTCACACTTCAGGCCATTTCCTTCTCATATTTTCTCACAGGCATCACAACACACACTGATAGTACCATCGATTAACAGTTTGCCCCAGTGGCATGAATTCATGATGAACTAATTCTTCAGAGTCAAAGAAAACTATCGACATGGCTTTGACATTTGCCCTCACCTGATGAGCTTTTTTTTGCTCTTGGATAATCTTTCCTGATCCATTGTGAAGACTGAACCTTGGTCTCAACATCATAACCACAGATCTACATCTCATCACCAGTTTTGATTATCCTAAGGAAGATTTCATCCACAAGCTCGTCACAGATTGTGAGGCAAAGGTCTTTCTGGTCTTGACTCATCAGCTGTGGTATAAAATTGGCAGCAACATGATGCATTCCAAGATACTGTGTCAGGATTTCATTACATGATCCAACTGAAATGTTACATTCTTTTTCAATCTCTCTGACAGTTATTCTTTGACTGGCATGCACAATTTGATTGACATTCCTGAGATGAGCAACACTGGTAGATGTTGAAGGTTATCCTGAATGAGGGTCACCTTTAACTTCCATCCAGCCATTTTTAAACCATGTGAAACATCTGTAACACTGAGCATGGCTTAAGCACTCATCACCATAGCATTGCTCCATAATTTGGTGTGACTCTGAAAAGGTTTTCTTGAGTTTCATACAAAATTTAATGCAGACACATTGCTCCTTTAACTCTGTCATCTCTAAATTTGCAAAATGTGCAACACAATGTTCTACTCAATACAGCACTGAACAGCAACTAACAGACATACAACAAAGAAACTTCAGGCAGTTATACATTAAACACAAGCCTGTGCAAAGGATGCTAACTCTCTTTCAGTCCGACACACCACTGGCACGAAATTATGAATGTCCTGAAATTTTTTGAAGACAACTTGTACTGGAAAATTTGGAAATGAAAGAGTAATCAAGCATGGTGATTCAATATCATCAAAACTACTGTTAGCAGACCTAGAGATAGTGTTCCAGATTATCGAAGTGGGAGGGCTGAGAAGGAATGCATCTTCATGGAATATATATCAATCACTTTTGTTTTGCTGATGATGTTGTACCACTTATCTCTAGTGCAGATGAATTTCAGATATTAATAGGGCAAGTCTGAAAGTAGGTTTAAAAATTAATTAGAATAAAAGTAAAGTAATGTATGTTCATCCATTCAAAAAGAAAATAGTAGAAGTTATCAAAGAAGTCACAGACCAGTTGACACAGAGAGAGAGAGAGAGAGAGAGAGAGAGAGAGAGAGAGAGAGAGTTCAAATCAAAGCTTCCTCTGTGTCTCAAACAGAGCTTTTACACTTATTGTGTATTACCAGTACTACCTGTACTTATAATGTGAAAACCATTTTAATCTGACCCTTCTTAAGGCTCTGATGTAATTGTTTCAACTTCTAAATATTCTGCCTAAAGGCCCATATGTGAGTGATGCTGTAATTAAATTTTGAGGTAGTTCCTTTGCCTGTTCAAATATTTGTGCATATTTTTGGTGTTCCAAGGAAAATTTTAATGTAATTTCATTCTGATCACCATCTCCTTAGATTTCTATTTTTAATTATAACTAACTATTCTTTGTTTGAGCTTCAGTTATCATTGAATCCACTCTATGGATGTAATAAAATTTGTCGGACCTGCCATACCTGAGTTTTGCTCTAGCATTTTAAAAAAAAAAGTGAGATGATCACCGTGTCAGCCTCAGCCCTTAGGTGTCACCGGATGTGGATACAGAGGGGCAAGACAACTCTGCTCTCCCCGGTCGTTGTCAGTTTTTGTGACTGGTGCCACTACTCCTCAATCAAGTAGCATTTCAATTGGTCTCATAAGGGCCGAGTGCACCCTGCTTGCCAACAGCACTTAGCAGAATTGGATAGTGACCAATCCAAGTTCTAGCCAAGCCCAACAGCACTTAACTTCGGTGATCTGACAGGAACTGGTGTTACCACTGCAGCAAGGCTGTTGGTGTTCTAAATAACCAGTTCTTAACTTCATAATTGTGACTGTTCAAGAAGATTTTTAAATAGTTATCTTTACTTACTTATTGTTTAAGAGAAGGTTTATTATGATTTATTTTTTTATTTGTTGGTGGGGCTGATTCCTTGGGGTAGAAACAATTGAAAGTTTAGTCATGTCAATCTGTGACTAAAATTTAAAAAGACATATTTTCATATAACAGCCCCTTACATTCAGAGATATTTGGTGATTATTGGATTTTATTGGGTGTTATCATGTGCATTGTAAATAAATGTGTTTATTCAAAGAACAAATGAGGCAAGAATTGTGGATCCAGCCTTCCATGTGATTCTTTTCGAATCCTAACCTGAATCTTGAGGTTTCAGGAATTACTAGGAGAAACAGAAAAGAACTTGTACATCAGGCAACAACTCTAATGAAACCAGTGGGGATATGTTGTCTTGCAAATGGATGGCAGATAGAACAATACCTTCTTTGCAGAATTTAAAGAGATAAGAAAAGACTGAAACAAAGAGCTTATGGAGGATGGGAGAATGAGATTATAAAACTTGCAACAGAAGCTTAGATGGGTATCAGTGAAGACTGTGTTGCAACACAAAGCCCAGAGGAGCTTCTATTCAACAGGGGATATGAAATGGCTGATCATAAAAATGTCAATACTATGCTTTTACTCTAAATTTCGAGCCTGATGCTCTAATGGTAAGCGTGCCTGGAAGGTCAAAGGCCATGGAACTGAATCCTGGTCAAGCCACAGAAAGTTTCAGTCTATCTTTAAGCTAGCCTTCACCTCTTAGTGATGTGATGTGTCACCCGGAATAAAACATGATTCAGATTCCACATTAGGTTGCCTCTCCCCATTTGAATAAATGGGATAGGTAATGACATGCAAGTCAACAAAGTAGCATCCAATTAAAAGATTTGCATGTGGTCATTAGGCTACATGCAATTATTATTATTATTATTGTTGTTGTTGTTGTTGTTATCATTATTATTATCGGCACTGCTATTACAACACAAACAATGTCTGGGATCTTGTTCAATCATCCTAAGGGTTTCTGTCACAGAAGAAACTAACAGTTGCAACAAAATAAAAATAAAAAATCTTGTGTAGAACATTATGTAACAAAAATAAAAACAGACTAATCTGTTTATGGAATGTCACATAGTTACAACAAATAGCATAATCTATGTGTGACCAAGAGCAATCACCAACATGACCTTTTGTTTTGCTCACTTATCCAAAAACATAGGTAAATGTTTAACATGAAGCACAAATCTAGATTACAACTGAAGAAATTGCAGATCAGGTGAGAAAAATAGGGAATCCATGAATTAGTGGTTACAGCAATGTTAACTTTTTATGTGTAAACTTTGTGGCTAATTAAAAGTCTGCCCGTAAATTCAAAGTTCCTGGTATTATGTACT
Organism: Schistocerca nitens; assembly: GCF_023898315.1. Classification (NCBI taxonomy): domain Eukaryota; kingdom Metazoa; phylum Arthropoda; class Insecta; order Orthoptera; family Acrididae; genus Schistocerca; species Schistocerca nitens. The sequence goes on from NC_064617.1 coordinate 528,057,218, forward strand.
ATTAAGTTTACGACACTCATATGATTGGCTGATGTGGTCCATCTCCAATTTCTTACCTGCACTAACTTCTTCATCTCAGGGTAGCACTTGTAACCAATATCCTCAATTATTTCTTGGATACAAAGGGTGTTTCCAGCATGATACCTGGGGGAGCCCACAGCCAGCCATTGCCCCTGCATCTGCAGCTCAGTGCACTTCCTCTTTGTGTTTCACACATGACACCTGCACTAAGTCTGGGGCTTCTGCTGCCCATATGTCAATAGGTACAGTCCTCATACAACAACACTTGAGTGTACACATGTTTTCTTTTGAGTTTTTGATGAGACTGCATTCACTGTGGTTTACATGGGAAATAAGTCAGTGTTTCATGTGTTGAATTATGCAAAACCATAATCATTGGTGGAATGTCAGCTTTCAGTCAAATGAAAATTTCCTGATGTGTACACTCCCAGTGATTTTTTGATACATAGATTAGTGAAGAAAAGTTAGAGAAAAGGAAGTTTAGTGAACCCAGTAGTTTAACTGGCAATTGATAAGATGAGGTATGATAGGCCTCTGCTGCACTCGTGGTCTAGGAGTAGCATCTTTGACTATTAATCAAACTGTGCTGGGTGGGTCCCGGATTTAAACATCACCACTGCTTAAATATGAATAAGAATAGTTAGCAATGATGGCCAAAGACTTTTGGCATAAGAAGTCTCTCTCATTCTGATAACACACATGCAAAAAGGGCAGAGGAGTGGAAAGAGCTTCAGAGAATTCTCTTGCCCTTGGGTTGGGGAACTGTCCATAAAAGGTGGAAGAATCAGCAATGATCAACAGCTTGAGCATGCAGAGGGCAAGTGAGACCACTGCATTGAAAACGCATAATGTGTATCCATAAGGCTCAATCTAGATATAATGGGAGTCACTGAAGTGAAATGGGAAGCAGACAAAGATTTCTGATAAGATAAGTATAGGGTAATATCAACAGCAGCAGAAAATGTATAAAAGGAGTAGGATTCATTATGAATAGGAACATAGGGCAAAGAGTGAATTACTGTGAACAGTTCAGTGATAGGGTTGTCCCCAACAACAACAGTTCAGGTATACATTCTGACATCGCAAGTAGAAGATGAAGAGTCAGAGAAATTATATGAGGATGTTGAAAGAAGAATGTAGCATGTAAATGGAGAAAAAAATCTATTATCTGTGGGGTATTGGAATTCAGTTGTAGTGGAAGGAGGAGAACAAAGGACTATGGAAGAATATGGGCTTGGTAGTAGGAATGAAAGAGGATAAAGGCTGATTGAGTCCTGCAAAAAAATTTCAGCTAGTAATAGAGAATACTCTCAGAAACTGGAAATAAAAACTTAGGTACAAGGAAAGTAATTGCAAAGAAACCATGTGTAACAGAAGAGATATTTCTGTTGATCAATGAAAGAAGGAAATACAAAAATTTTCAGGAAAATTCATGAATACAGAAATACAAGTCACTTAGGAATGAAGTAAATAGGAAGTTCAGGGAAGCTAAGGTGAAATGGCTGCAGGAAAAATGTGAAGTGAAAAAAGAAATGACTGATGGAAGGACTAACTCAGCGTACAGAAAAGTCAAAACAACCTATGGTGAAATTAACAGCAGTGGCAGTAACATTAAGAGAACAATCAGAATTCCACTGTTAAATTCAGATGAGACAGCAGATAGGTGGAAAGAGTACATTGAATGCCTCTATGAGGGGGGAGGGGGGGGAGGGAGGAGAGGGGAGGACTTGTCTAATGACATAATAGAAGAAGAAACAGGAGTTGATAGGGAACAGATAGGGGAACCATTATTATAACCAAAATTTAAAAGAGCTTTGGATGACTTAAAATCAAATAAGGCAGAAGGCACAGATAATATATCACTGGAATTTCTAAAATCATTGGAGGAAGTGGCAACAAAATGACTATCCACATTGGTGTGTAGAATGTACGACATTGGCAATATGCCATCAGACTTTCGGAAAAACATCATCCTCACAATTGTGGAGACAACAAGAGCTGACAAGTATGAGCATTATTGTGCAATCAGTTTAAACAGCTCATGCATACAAATTTCTGACAAAAATAATATACAGAACAATGGAAAAGAAAATTGAAGGTCTGTTAGATGATGACCAGTTTAGCTTTAGGAAAGGTAAAGGTACCAGGGAGACAGTTCTGACATTGTGGTTGATAATGAAAGTAAGACTGAAGAAAAAGCATGACACATTCATGGGATCTGTCAATTGGGAGAATGTGTTTGACAACACAAAATGGTGCAAGATATTCGAAATTCTGAGAAAAATAATGGTAAGCTATAGGCAAAGACAGGTAATATGGAAAATGTACAAGAACCAAGAGACTGGAAGACCAAGCATGAAGCACTCAAATTAAAAACGGTATAAGACAGGAATGTAGTATTTCATCCCTACTGTCCAATCTCTTCATCAAAGAAGCAATTATGGAAATGAAACCAAGGGTCAAAAGTGAGATTAAAATTCAAGGTGAAACAATATAAATAATAAGATTCCTCAGTGAAAGTAAAGAAGAATTACAGGACCTCTCAAATGGAATAAACAGTCTAATGAGTACCCAAAATGGATTAAGAGTAAATCAAAGAAAGACGAGAGTCATGAACAATAATGAACATTTTCAGAAATATGAACAGAGAGAAACGTAACATCAGAATTGGTTGGTTGGTGGATTTGGGGGATGGAACCAAACAGCGACGTCATTGGCCCCATTTGGTTAGGGAAAGAGGAAGGGAGGGGGGGTTGGAAGTTGGCTGTGCCCTTTCAAAGGAACCATCCCTTCATTTGCCTGAAGTAATTTAGGGAAACCATGGAAAACCTAAATCAGGATGGCTGGACACAGGTGCCACCTCACTCTGTCCAGAATTGGTGAACACGAAGAAGATGAAGTTAAGGAATTATGCAACCTAGGCAGCAAAATAACCCATGACGGATGGAGCAAGGAAGACATAAATAGTAGACTAGTACTGGTAAGAAGAGGATTCCTGACCAAGTGAAGTCTATTTGTATTAAACATGGGCCTCAATTTGAGGAAGAAAATTCCGAGAATGTACGTTTGGAGCACAGCACTGGATGGTAGTGGAACTTGGACTGTGGAAAAACTGGAATAGTAGAGAATTGAAGCATTTGAGATATGGTGTAACAGCATAATGTTGAAAATTGGATGGACTGATAAGGTAAGACATGAGGAGGTTCTCTGCAGAATTGGCAAGGAAAGGAATATTTACTGACTGATAAGAAGAAGGGACAGGATGATAGGATATGTGTAAAGACATCAGGGAATAACTTACTTGGCACTAGAGGAAGCTGTAGATGGTAAAAATTGTTTGGCCCTTCAGACTTGTCACAGAGCTGTGCACTAACTCTAACTGAAACCATACAGAATAATGATAGTGCATCGACTGTCTAACTCAGATACTGTTGCTCAACATCTTTACTGCAGCTGGCTGTTACACTATGTGCATGATGGAGAAGTTGATACTGAAATGCTCTTTTCTCTAATGAAGCTTAGCTTCATTTGTCAGGGTACATAAATTAGCAGAACAATTGATGTTGGAGGTCCAAAAACCCTCATCAATTACATCAACAGCCTCTATGCGATGTGAAAACAGGAGTGTGGCATGCAATTAGTCCTAGATGAATTACTGGACCAATCTTCTTCCATAAAGCAATAGTTCCGATTGGTATGTGAATGATAAACTGAATCCTTATTTTAGAAAACCATCATCTAGAGGAAAGACCTACACTTATTTCATGCAGGATAATGCAAAACGACACTCCACCAATTCTTCTATGACAGTACTACAAAGTTTTTTTAATGATAAGATGCTGACTGGTCTACATTCATGTGAACTTTAGGGTTCCATACTTCGTTGGTAAAAATGGAACTCTTATAACATCACTTTGTTGTCCATTCGTCCATCTGTCCGTCTATCTGTCCGACTGTTAAAAACCCTTTTTCTCATGAATGGGAAGATGTACTACATTGAAATTTTTGTCATACACTGAGATCTACCTGTGCCTTGGTGGTGTAAAAAATTTAAGCTTCTAAGTCAATGCAATCAAAAGATATGGCCATTTATGTTACATATTTTGATACTCGCAATCTCACTCATTGAAACCTATACAGTGCTTGCCATAGAACTATATTCATAAAATTTAGCAAGAAATAAAGTACAACCTTAGGAAAATATCTGAAACTCATTTATTTATAATTATATCACATGAAAAAAAAAAAAAAGCTTTTGTCACTGGTCATTGGACTGTCTGTCTGTCCATCTCTTATGATTCTTATGATCCCTTTCTCTCCAAAATGAGTACAGTAACAAGTTGAAATTTATGTCATATACTAAGGTGTCTAGTCCCCTGACGTTATAATAAACGTTAGCTTCTAACTCAATGCAATCAAAAGATATGGCTACTTATGTCATATATTTTGATACAAACTCACTCATCAAAATGTATAGGGTACTTCCTGTTGACCTAGAGTACAACCAAAGGAAAAATACAAAAATTGTTAATTTGTTGTATCACATGAAAAAAAAATTGTTTGTTATTTGTCATCCCACAGCCTGACTGTCCCTCCGACGTTCTGAAAGTATTGGAATCCCTGGGGCTGATATCCTGCAAGTATCACTTCCAGTGACAGGCAGAGATTGTCAAGATTCACAATTCCTGGAATGAATGAACTGTCTGCATACATAGTAATGAAGTTTGTATGAAACCCTCATTGCGCAAGTCCTACTCGCAGCTGTGCAATTTTTTTCTTTGGGGAATATTGAAAGATATGGTATTTATAAACAATCACACCCTGTTTTTTCAGTCTCTGACTTCCCTCTTTTATCACAGATAGGGTAGATGTATCAAGCTGAAATTTGTGTCACATACTGAGATCTATGGTCCTTTGATGGTGTAAAAAAGTCAAACTTCTAAATAAATGCAGTCAAAAGGTATACGGCCATTTATGTCAGACATTTTGATAATCAAAAACACACTCATAAAAACCTATAGGGTATGACCCATTGGTCTAGTCACGAAATTTGAAAAGAATAAAGGTTTTACAGCACAAGTGAAGGGAATAAACCAAAACTGTTAATTTGTAATTATTATATAACACTTTTTTAATATCTGCCCCACCATCTGTTAAGACTCCTCTTTCTCAGGATGGGTATATGTATGAAATTGAAATTTATGTCACATACTGAGGTCTATATTTCTTTGGTGGTGTAAAAAAGTTACAATGCAATCAAAAGATATGATCATTTATGCCACACAATTTAATACTCACAAATTCAGTCATTCACATCTATAGGGTACTTCCCATTGACATGGATTTTGGCAACAAGTCAGGTTTTACAGTATAAGTAGAGGGAAAAAAATCAGAAAATTCTTAATCTGTAATCATATCACATGAAGATAATTTTTCTTTTGTCATTCGTTATTCAACTTCAAGCTTGAAATTAAAACATTCTCAGAAGTACTGATATCCCTGGGACTGATATCTTGCGAGTATCAATGTCAATAACAGTCAAAAACTGTCAACATTCACAATTCTTGGAATGGATGAACTGTCTTTATACACCATGTGATCAAAAGTATCTGGACAACCCCCAAAACATATGTTTTTCATATTAGGTGCATTGTACTGCCACCTACTGCCTACTATCAGAGCAGAATGGGGTGCTCCGCGGAACTCACAGGCTTCGAACGTGGTCAGGTGTCACTTGTGTCAACATCTGTACGTGAGATTTCCACACTCCTAAATATCCCTGGGTCCACTGTTTCTAATGTGATAGTGAAGTGGAAATGTGAAGGGACATGTTCAGCACAAAAGCGTACAGGCCGACCTCATCTGTATAACAACAGAGACCGCCAACAGTTGAGAGGGTCGTAATGTATACCGTATTTACGCAAATCTAAGCCGCACTTTTTTTCCGGTTTTTGTAATCCAAAAAACCGCCTGTGGCTTAGAATTGAGTGCAAAGTAAGCGGAAGTTCTGAAAAATGTTGGTAGGTGCCGCCACAACTAACTTCTGGCGTCGAATATATGTAGCGCTACACAGGCATGCTTTGCAGGCACAAAGACAAATACTGGTGCCAAAACCTCTGCGTCAGTAAATAAATTTAAAAAAAAGGTGGAAGACGAGCTTTTTTTCTCTGCCCCGAGTTGCGACCACTGCATTTTCATACATTATCCAATGAAGTAAATACAAATTCCTTATCGTTCATCTTCGAATGTAGCAGCATTTCAATGTACTACGAAAATCCGACTGGCAAGACTGTTTGGGATGTTTGTCAATATGGCCAAATCGACATTCTGAATTTTTTCCTACCTGTGAGAAGAGATGGTTGCTAATAGGAACTTTTATGAATTGTGAATCACGTGCAGTATTCTCTTCACCATAAGAATAATATGTGTTTGCTGCTATCTCATTTAAATCGTGTCTGCCTAATAAACTACGAAACCAGAATGAGACAACAGCAAACGCGGAAGAATATACATATCATGTCATGTTTATATTCATATTATTCTTATGCCTAATAGTGATACAGTCAGAAATGAAGCATGGCAATTGACTAGATTTTTACTATCATACACAGTCTATTATTTGGTTCTTGTTGATCATTATCAAAGAAAGCAGCAGTGTGAGTAACAACAAATAGCAGCCTCTTGCCACTGTTTCGCCAATGAGACGATTCCTCTGTTGTTGTTGTTGTTTCTTTTTTTTTTTTTTTTTCAAGTGGCGGTAGCACGCACAAAAGCAATCCATGCCGCGAGCTGCGACAGGCCATAAACACACATTATCAGAATGCGACAAACAGTGCATGACACAGTACAGTAACGCATTTTAAGGTTAGAGTGACGTAAACACCTATAACAAAGAGAACAGCACTTATCAGATCAAAGAAAAATAAGCAATCGATTCAAACCAGATGAAGTACGTGAAAAAGGAAGGATACCCATATAAATACGGATGGAGCACCTGACGCATAGCAACGGCTACCTGGTAAAGCTTAACTGCTAAGCTCACGACTCGAACAAAACTACTGTAGCTGTATCGTCATTCATTCGACCTAAATTGCGTCTCATATTACAATGGACCAACTTTGTTTCGATTTGGAGGTGCAGCCTAAAACTTTTCTCTGCCCTTGAATTTCGAGTCTCAAATTTCAGGTGTGGCTTAGATTTGATTGCGGCTTAGATTCGAGTAAATACGGTAATAGGCAGACATCTATCCAAACTGCACCAGGATCCACCACAAGTACTGTGACAGTTAGGAGGGAGGTTAGAAAACTTGGATTTAATGGTCAAGCAGCTGCTCATAAGCCACACATCATATTGGTAAATGCCAAACGATGCCATGCTTGGTGTAAGGAGCCTAAATATTGGATGATTGAACAGTGGAAAAATGTTGTGTGTAGCAACGAATTATGGTACACAGTGTGGCGATCCAATGGCAGGGTGTGGGTATGGCGAATGCCTGGTGAACGTCATCTGCCTGCGTGTGTAGTGACAACAGTAAAATTCAGATGTGGTGGTAAAAAATAGAAACAGAAGTTTATTGTCTCATAAAATACAATTTCAAGCCATTGACTTAAAGTACAGGAGATTCATCAAAACACAAAAACTGGTTTACAATTTTCCTTATAATACACAGTACTGAATAATTACGTAATTAAGCAATTAATAATTTTTCTTCAAAAGTAACAAACTTTTAAGATTAACAGTCCTAAGTACTTTCTCTATCCTGCTGAAATTTTCAAGTTGTCATTTATGAATTACTCTACTGAATATTATGCACTAGTTTCTCATCTAAAGATTTTTTCAGCATACACATATAATGTGGAGTTTGAGCATAAAGTTTTAAACGGTGGGTGGGCAGCATAAAATTATTTTGATTTCTGGTGTTGTAGTCATGTTGAAAATGATTTGTTACAAATAAATCAGGGTTACTGTGTACAAAGATAATCAGCTCATATATGTATAGTGAGGGAACACTTAGTATACTCAGATTTTTTAGGAGTGGGCGACATGATTTTCTTTGCCCTACATTGTGCATATTTCTAATGATGGTTTTAGTATTCGACACATATGGTTTGAGTTACCCCAAAATACAATTCCATACCTTATTACTGACTCAAAGTAGCTGTGATATACTACTTTTCTTATGCTCATACTGGTAGCATTGTACAATATTCTCATTGCATGTGCTAGGCTACTTAATTTATTTGCAAGGTACTGTATGTGTGACCCCCATGATAGATTTTCATCTAGTTGCATTCCTAAGAATTTCACACAGCTAGCTTCCTGCAAATCCTGGTTTCTGTGACTGACCTGAAAATCATTTAATTTTGCTTGTTTTGTTTTAAATTGCATTATGGTGTGTTCGGGTTTTTCATGAAGGGGGTTTGCATTGCTTGTTGTTTTATGTGGCACTATCAGTGCACAGGCCTACATTGATGTTTTAAGCACCTTCTTGCTTTCCACAGTTGAAGACCAATTCGGGGATGGTGACTGTATCTTTCAACATTATCAAGAACCTGTTCATAATGCACAGCATGTGGTAGAGAGGTTACATGACAATAACATCCCTGTAATGGACTGGCCTGCACAGAGCCCTGACCTGAATCCTATAGAACAACTTTGGATGTTTTGGAATGCCGACCTCGTGCGAGGCCTCACCAACCCATGTTTATACCTCTCCTCAGTGCAGCACTCTGTGAAGAGTGGGCTGCCATTCCCCAAGAAAACTTCCAGCATCTCATTGAACATATGCCTGCAAGAGTGGATGCTGCCATCAAGGCTAAGGGTGGACCAACATCATATTGAATTCCAGCATTACTGAGGGAGGGTTCCATGAAATTGTAAGTCATTTTGAGCCAGGTGTCCAGATACTTTTGATCACATAGTGTACATAGTAATGAAGTTTGTGCAGAACCCTCAGTACATGATTCCTACTCACACCTGTCCAATTTTTATCTTTGATGAATATTGAAAGATAAGGTATACATAAACAATTACATTCAGTTTTTTTTCAATCTCTGTTTTCCCTACAGTTTTTACCCTCTACAGACATATCTGAAACATATCCTTCATACTGCTATGGGTTTTATACGCTGTCAACAGTTACCTATGATAGGGTCACTTTTTTGATAATATTTATTTTAAGTGTATACATGACAGTCAGTTTTGACTGGACCCCTGAAAGAATTTGACTTCAATAATCATATGGCATACATATGCCCTTTAACAACAAGAAAAATTCCCACAGGCTGCAGCAGATATGTACAAGTGTTTACTTACATTCTTACTGCATCCTGGTAATTTACTGCATTTATCCCAGAAAACTGTGCTGCACCAGTGAATGAGCACATTGAATAATTATAAGTCAATTTGAAGGTGAGAAGAGAGTAGGTGTCACTGATAGCCATGCAAATTCATTACCTCTGATTTCATCTAACTACTTAGGTAAGGTTATTACTTCAAAAATTAGCCTGGTCTTTAAAATGAAAAATACCTGTTTCAAATTGTCACTTTGGAATGAACAACAAGGAATTGTGAGATATTGTCTGACATTCATGGTCATTAATGGTTCAAGGAAATATAATGTGAAATACTTATATAACCTGCAGCATCTCCTCTAACGAAGTTCATAACAGGGACAATGCACCCCTATAGGCACTATTCATCATACATTCACCAGATCCATACACTTCCTCATAATGTAACACTGTATAAGATGCTTTGTTTACCACAGATTAAGCATTTACACTGCTCCATAGTTCACCAATGATACATGCAGCATCATGGAATTATGCTTAAACACTTCATTGTGAAAGGAAACAATGCTGCCATTACTTACAGATGCCAGTGAAAATGTTTTGTTCATCATGATATGGCTATTTGCTCTACTTGCACTACACATTACAAATCACAGATGTTTTCAATATTTATATCATAGTTTCAGTTTTCGTCCTTGAAACTAATGGTCCATAACTATCTCAGACATCTCCATTCCTCACTACATGACCTACTCTTGAATATGAAATCTACAATTTGTCCAACATCACACAAATGAAATAAAACAATCAGTGGACATCGACAGTCATGCCTCTTTCAGCCAAAATCTGCCCTTGTCCCAGAATCATTTCACCACAGCACCTCCACTTGTGTTGAAAATTAAGAATAACTGGAAAAATATGAAAATGGTAAGACAAACAGTTCACTATAAACTAGAAGTGTGCAGTCTTTATTGGAAAGTGGTATTCCCTCTTTCAAATGTGCATAAAAAATATAGTGAAAGACAGTATATCAGGACCAAATATCTTTATGTCATGTTTGCATGTTCTGAGCTGAGGTAATGCATTCATGTCTGTCATATGGCATATATTTTATTGGTTCAGATTTCTTGTTCATGAACAATAAAAGATTTTTCATGGCTGAATTTCTTACAGGTTATGATATCCACAAAACAGACTGACCAGCAAGGTTTCCAGATTCGAATCCTACAGAACATATCTGAGCCACAATGGTGATGAGTTAACAACCAGACAGTTGCCACCAAAGTTTACAAACTCAGTTTATGAGATGGGATTGATTACCAACAGAACTTCTGTAAAATAGATCAGGGAGAATGCCACATTGCTACTATACATATGTTGCAGCTTAAAGTAATTATATACCTAAGGTTTCTTTAACAGATATTATTTTCTGCTCATGTAACTTTTTAATGGCTGTCTATCTCCAGTTTCAGAAATACTCTAATTACACTTTCCATATTCTAAGTAAACATTTTTGAGATTTTAATATGCCAAATGTGCTGTGTGTTCCGTCAGATGTGTCTGACAGATACCACTGTTTTCTGATACAGTAGCCATAAATATCAATATTTTGAGGGAGGTATTGATGTCAACTGCAACTGGACATCGAAATAATTCAGGTGGGAAAGCTGAAAATTTGTGCCATACTGGGACTTGAACCAGGACTTCCTGCTTTAGGTGAGCAAATACCTTAATCACTTTGACTATCTGAGCACACTTTCTGCCCAACCGAAATTCTCAACTTATTGCACACTAGGAAGCAGTGTCCATGCCCATTTACCTCATTTGTTTGCAGCAGTTTCTGTATTCCCACAAGAGGTATGCACCCTATCGTGCATCCGGTGTATATATATGGTATCTGTTCTGTCAGACATATTCAATGAACAGACACCACTGATTTTTGATACAGCAGCCATAAATATCAATATTTTGATGGACATAATGATGTCATCTGTAATTGGGCATTGAAATAATATTCAACGGCAAAAGTTGAAAATTTGTGCCAGACTGGGACTAGAACTCAGATATGCCACTTTATGTGAGCAGTTGCCTTAACAGTTTCAGCTAACCGAGCACACTTACCATCCAACAGGAAGTCCAGGTTTGAGTCCTGGTCCAGCACAAATTTTCAGCTTATGCCTTTGAATTATTTCAGTGCCCAATTGTGGCTCAGGTCAGTATGTCCCTCAAAATATTGATATTTATGGCTGAAAAAAAAAAACTGTGCTGCCATTCTATTGGACATATATATTTGGAAGCTTGACAGCTATGATATCCTCAGTGCACATGCACAAAAGGATCCAAACTTCTTGCAGAAACAAAGAAAATGCTATGATTGCATGAGGTAGTGTGTAATAAGTTGAGAATTTGGATCAGTTAGTTGATCTGTTAAAGTGACTGCCCGTGTAAAGCTGGAAATCCAAGTTTGATTCCATCTCGGGCACAAATTTTCAACTTTTGCCATAACATTATTTCAATGCCCAAGTGCAGCTGATATCAGTACCACCCTCGAAATATTTAAGGGCAAAAGTAACTTTCACATGCTGTGTCACTGCCGTGTAACCTAGTTCAGTAAGACTTGGACCATACAAGGAAAGAACTTTTACAGACTAGTACAGAAGGTAACTCAAAGAAATATACAATGACACAAACAAAAATGACAGTTTTATTCAAAGATAATAATTACACAGAACATAGCACGATTTATGATGGTCCCCTAGACATAACAAAAGATTCGACATGGTTCTTAATAGAGTGCGTGAACATTATGGAAGACAATGCATGCTCTGTAATGTTCTCCCATTCTGGTCACAAGGTTAGCAAGGAGTTCACGTGGTAGGCTCATTCCATTCCTCCACCAGCATGGTTGACAACAGTTGGATAGTTGGTGGTGCATGCATATGTGCTGCAATACGTCTCCCCAATGCATCCCACATGTACTCAATGGAATTTAAGTCAGGAGAATGGGCAGCCACTCCCTCTGTCAAATATCCTCTACTTCCAAGAGCTCCTTAGTCTATGCATTTTGACAGTCACGCATTGTCATCCACAAAAATGAAGTCAGGGATGAATGCACAGCTGAAAAGATGCACATGGAGAAGGGCTACAGTATCACAATAGCATTGATCAGTGAGTGTTCTGTGTTCAAAAATCTGAATTATATGTTCCCACCTCTTTAATAAGCAATGAACTACAGTCATGTACTCTGATAAAGCAAATGGGCATAGTTTTCTGAGCAGCCAAAAACATGACTGATGGATTCATTTTATGAGTGATATTACAATTCAGGTAGTGGCACAATGATAAAGGCCACAGGCTTACTTTGTACGTGCTATCAGGACATATACGCTGTGCTGACCTGTTCTCTGGCTGCATATTATTAGTGAATAAATCAAAGAAGCAATGGTTACAAACAACAATAAGACATTGTGTGACCTACTGTCACGGACAGTAAAATACAATACTATACTTCAGAAACTTATTCTAATTTCAAATGATTGATTTGTTCATCATCTGTCACCCAATACTCTTCTGAGTCAATAGTTGTTTAATTGTAATAGGTTATATACATTCTAATTCAAATGAAAATTATTACCTTCAAATTCTTAAAAACTTGGGGAAACAGGGTGTGTCTGCAGGTTCCATGGATAGTTCTCTCATTGAAAGCTACTTGACTATTGTCCAAGACAGTGACTAGTTCATTTACTATTAGAAAAGTCATATCTCATTGTTAGCTGGAGACCCCAAAGGCAAGTTCAGTTGGAAAGGTTCTTGTGTCCTTCACACACAATTGCATCTGCACTTCACATAGTGTGAGAGTTGTATGTTTAAGTGTATGTGATAAATGTAAGTGGCTGAAATGGGTGTGTGTAGTGTGGTGTTATGTTTGTGTTGGATGGTGATGTGAGAAGTGAGAGTGAGAAACCTGATGCTGGTGCATAGCCTACTCCTCTCAAATGCCACCAAGTGAGCTGCTGAGCTTATCATCTCCATCCAAAAGACAGATCGCTATCAAAATAGTCACATGCCCTCACTTCTTGGAATTTAATCCAGGACATTGCCACAAAGTCTGATGACAAGGGATTGTACACCACAACCCCTCCTTCCCTTTGCCATAAAGGTAAAGGGAAAGCAGCAAACAGCACATAACAGCACCAGGAGGTTACCCATCCAAGTACTGGACATGCCTGACATTGCTTAACTTCATTGATCTGGCAAGAACTGGTGTACTCAAGGAGGAAAAGCCATTGGCTTCAGTTATTGTCAAAATAATGTTTATAAGAAACCTATCTGGTATAACTTACATGACAGTGATGGTTTCTCTGAGAGGGGCTATACTATTGTGTTCAAAGTAATTTTATAATTATCTGATTGTTTCTCCTTTTGTAATATCACAATTATTTGTGTTTCTATAATACCAAGAATGTTTACATTATAATTATATTCTCAGTTCATTTTTCTGAATGCAGTCATTTCACATATGTGTTCAATGGAAGAAAATATAGATGTTGTCTTTGGAAATTAATACAAATATTGATCCTGACTATGTGTCAACAGAATGTACCTTGAAAATTTCTGTGAAATAATATTTATTTGAATTTCAATAGTTTCTGTTCAATATTATCAGACACAAAGAAAGGTGGAAACAAATAAAAGACATGAAATTGTTTGAATGCTTTGGCTCATTTTACCAATTGTTAAATTTCTAATTAAAGTCATGCCATAACTTAAAATAGAGATAAAGGGGTTCACTGTATAATGTAATAACATTAAACATTTTCTTACTTACTTTGCAATTACAGGTACTACATTTGTCGTGAGGATTCTGCCACTGAGTGCCTGATTCAAACAAGTGTCCAGCATATGTACAGGGCTGTCCTGAACTGCCATTGTCACCTCTATCCAGTGGACAGGGATCATCTTCACAACGTGGACAACAGTCACCTGGTGCCAGGATGGGCTCACTGCACAGCAGAGGAGGGCACTCCATTGGCCAGCAGTCAATCTCTCCATACTAGAATAAGAAAACATAAAATGAAAACAGGCTTTTCACTGATATCTTAAAAACTAAAATGAGAACTTAGTCACGACGCCTATATCTTATGTCATAAGTTGGTCCTACTCAAACACAAGTATCAGATGATATTCACAGTCACAAAACAAACTAAGAAAGAACTGACAGTAGTGCCACCAGCAAAATGAAAAAGAGAGTTTAAGATCAAACCTTATTACACATCAACAAAAATGCATAGAAATAAAAAGAGTGGTAGAAAAATCACACAAGAGATAAAACCACTACACAACAAGCTATAATATGCCAAGGGTACAGGAAAGAACCTGTAAAAAAAATGGCAGAGAAGTAAATAACGCTTTTAAAAGAGAGGGCAGTTAACTACAAAATGAATTATAAAATAGAGAAAGAGAGAGAGAGAGAGAGAGAGAGAGAGAGAGAGAGAGAGAGAGAGAGAGACTATTATTAGTAAAAAGGTATGAATGGCATAAATCAAACTAATTAAAATGGTCTTTAAATATGTCTGCTTGTGTCTGTATATGTGTGGATGGATATGTGTGTGTGTGTGTGTGTGTGCGCGAGTGTACACCCATCCTTTTTTCCCCCTAAGGTAAGTCTTTCCGCTCCCGGGATTGGAATGACTCCTTACCCTCTCCCTTAAAACCCACATCCTTTCGTCTTTCCCTCTCCTTCCCTCTTTCCTGATGAGGCAACAGTTTGTTGCGAAAGCTTGAATTTTGTGTGTATGTTTGTGTTTGTTTGTGTGTCTATCGACGTGCCAGCGCTTTCATTTGGTAAGTCACATCATCTTTGTTTTTTGACATAATTAAAAAGAAGAATAGACAAACCGACTGTCTCATGATAAAGTTTAAAAGTAAAGATTCAAATGAAAGAGGAAGAGAAAAGATGAAAGAAGATTAATAAAAAGAGGTACAATTACAAGGACAGGAAAGTAAGCATATGAATGAGCAATACACAGAGGCAATATGAAATACTTGCAAAAGCAATATATTGGAAGCAAGAAACAGTAAAGAGATTAGCATGAAGTAATTTAGTTGAGATAGGTAAAGTGTGGTGTGTTCCAACTCTGCCCCAAAGGAAAAGGGCATTCAAGAATGCCTGTAGTTTGCCTGCCAGTTATAAGCAAGTGTAAATTGTATGCTACCTATCAGACAACCCTATTTCACACCACTTACAACATGTTCTGTCATGTGCACACAGCCTCTATCGCTGATGTAATGAGTCATTTAAAAAGCTTAAATATGACACTTCAGGTGAAGCATCTGTTGGTTATTAACATTTGCAATAAAATTTACTGGTAAACTGCATCTGTCTGAAAGTCACCTTTATATAGGAAACTTGATTTTTATTGAGTATATTTCATTGCTAAAATTACCACCGGACAAATGCTTCATTGTTTATTAACAAAACATGGTGATGCATTGTCAGAGTATTGGACATAGATTTAGGACCTACGTAGTTATTAAAATTATTTAATACTCCATTTTCCATATACTGCAACACTCAAAATGTAACTAACAGAGACTTGTTTACAACACTGCACTTTGCTCATGTACAGTATTACAGGAACACTAATTTGTTATGATACACACCAAAAAGTTTCCTAAACTACATAGAAATGCAGCTGTCATTAGGTCAACATTCTGTTGTGACCAACTACTTTTTGTTCTTAAAAAGATGAAATCTGATCCTTTCTTCATGATCCAACACTGTGTTTTGCAATGACAAGGGTCTGACATAAAGTATTTCATCATTTGTGAATAAAAATAAATGTCACAGTCCATAAGTGGATTTTTTTTTGGGTGAATTGTCTATTAGGACTGTGTTGTTACTATTGCATTTACTAAGCTATGGTCAGCTAACTGGTGACCAATTCTGTTGAGCCCAAAGTGTTGACTGCCTGCGTTCAAAATGTCTGCCCCCTCCTGCCCACAGATGTAGGGTTCCCCCACAGCCTAGTGTCCATTCCGTTCAACTGCTCTTCAAGGCCCTTTGCTGTCTCTGACAGAATTACAATGTTATTACTGAACCTCAAAGTTTTTATTTCTTCTCCATGGATTTAAATTCCTACTCCTACTTTTTCTTTTGTTTCCCTTACTGCTTGCTCAATGTACAGATTGAATAACATCATGGATAGGCTACAACACTGTCTCTCTCCCTCCCCAACCACTGCTTCCCTTTCATGCCCCTCGACTCTTATAACTGCCATCTGGTTTCTATACAAATTGTAAATAGCCTTTTGCTCTCTGTATTTTTTCAGAATTTGAAAGAGAGTATTCCAGTCAACATTGTCAAAAGCTTTCTCTAGGTCTACAAATGCTAGAAACGTAGGTTTGCCTTTCCTTAATCTATCTTCTAAGATAAGTCGTAGGTCAGTATTGCCTCACTTGTTCCATCATTTCTACGGAATCCAAACTGATCTTCCGTGAGGTCGGCTTCTACAAGTTTTTCCTTTCATCTGTGAAGAATTTGTGTTAGTATTTTGCAACTGTGACTTATTAATCAATAAACACTTCCGGGCTAAGTTGCCGTGGTCGATCTGTAAAACTTCTCCTACCTAACGTTTCGTTCTCAACTACGGAGAACATCTTCGGAGGTGAGTCAACGACTGGCTGAAGACGCCGGCTGTGAAAGCCTACATGGAATGATGTGACTTATTAAACTGATAGTTTGGTAATTTTCACATCTGTCAACACCTGCATTCTTTGGGATTGTAATTATTATATTCTTCTTGAAGTGTGAGGGTATTTCACCTGTCTCATACATCTTGCTCACCAGATGGTAGAGTTTTGTCAGGGCTGGCTCTCCCAAGGCTATCGGTAGTTGTCTACTCCTGGGGCATTGCTTCAACTTAGGTCTTTCAGTACTCTGTCAAACTCTTCATGCAGTATCATATCTCCCATTTCATCTTCATCTACATCCTCTTCCATTTCCATAATATTGTTCTGAAGTACAAAACCCATGTATAGACCCTCTATATACTCCTTCCACCTTTCTGCTTTCCCTTCTTTGCTTAGATGTAGATGTAGCTTACAATTAACAAAGTAGAACTAATTTTTTGTGCTATTTGTAAATACACATTTTATCATAACACACACTAGTTCTGGCACAATCAGTGAAAAGGAATGTGGAAACAATAAGAGAAGAATTATTATTTTACACAAGCAACAACTGGCTGCAGAATTTCAGACTTCTTTCATGTGAGTCAATCATAAACAAAACAAAACTGGAAGTTGTCACACACATATTTTGTGTGTGTGAATTTCACAGATTTTAGACTTAGGTGATTTAGTGACACCTTCCACACTAGCACGCTGAAGCGAACACTGCAGTCTCAACTTACTGCGCTCAAAACAGGAAAAATTGTGGAGCATAAAGGAAGTGTTTCTTCCACTTTAAGCAGCTAATAATGCACTTCCAAGCAATCCTCCTGCTTATTTTTAACAATGTAAACTGATACATAATTGCAGTTAATGCATAAAACACAATGGAAATGAAATGAGCATTTGGCGTCATTGGCCGGAAGGCAGGTCCTGCAGCCTTGGTGCAGGTCTTATTACATTCGACGCCACACTGGGTGACCTGCACACCAGATGGGGATGAAATGATGATGGAGGTAACACAACACCCAGTCCCCGAGTGGAGAAAATTCCCAACCCAGCCGGGAATCAAACCCGGGGCCGTAGGACGGCAATCCGTCATGCTGACCACTCAGCTATTGGGGCAGACATAAAACACAATATCAATGTAATAAAAGAAAACTGAGGTGCTATCCCATACAGACTGCAGTAAAAATTAATTCAGGAGCTCTTGAAACCTATGTTGGGAGTCACCTACAACAACAGAGCAATGAAACATGGCTCACAGCAAGTTGCTACAAAAACTTGGTTCAATGCAGATGCCTGTGCACACTGTTCACAACATCTGTGTCTTGCTGTCAGGCCCCATCATCTTGTGAGTACCATCATGGGCCACATTTATTGCTGTGGAGGTCCTGGATCTGGATTCTGGTGAGAACATCAAATGCTTCTTGAATGGGAAAGCCCGCAACAGGGCCTTCTCAGTCTCATGATGGAAATAGAAAAACTTTTTGAATGAATATTTGGTGACATTGATATGCAAGTCACCAAACTGGTGTGAAATTGAAGGGTTACTGCCATTTTGGAAGTCACATTGTAACAACAACAACTGTACATATAATAATTTTTTTCTTCTGATTTTCGTTAAATTAGTGTAATCGATGTTCTGATTTCATTTCTTTTTCTTTTCATGCCATGATGTTAAAGGAACTGTAACCAATTTTCGATGTGAATATTAATGTTTATGTCAAATTGCAAGCAATATTATAACAAAATGGAAATGTAAGGAAGGTTGAAACTGTTGTAAGATGTTAAAGTTGTATTTATGCGCCTGGTCCATATGTAGGCAATGTATTAGGATATGTGGAATGCAAAACCTTTGGTGAATACCCTGTCTGTAGGGGAGCGGTAAAAGGTGGATAGCAGGCGAGCACGGGAAACTACACACGGGTGCGGCATGGCATAATGGGCTCAGCAGTAGTAGTCGGAGTTGGGCATCAGTCTGAGTAACACGTTCTGGATCGAGGAGGCTCTCCTGGAAAACGTGATTTCGTTGAGCCTCGGATGTGCCGTTTCCGATGACTATACAGCATGGCAAAATTACATAGGAACTAAATGGAAAAATATTGCGACGCTATGAAGAAGTAAAGTGCCGATACATCAAGAGCCATAGCTGTGATTGTATGTGTGCTCTGTGCCTCGCCATCTCGCCGCCCGCCAACCGCCGCTTCGATACGAACAGGTTGAAACTTTTAGTACTGTATTCGTGTGGACCAGTGTTACTTTTGTTCCTGACTGTTCAATAACAACTTAACTTTTACCAGAACTGTCCTATCATTTAATTATCCTCATCACTAACCTAGACAGGGTCCTTTCCACATGTTGTGCAATCCGAGTGTCCCGAGATGAAGAATTAAAATTTATGTTAATAATAATTACCTGCAGACCTAGCTATGTTAGAATGATGTTTAAAGAACTTTGTTGTTAATGAAATAATAGACAAATAATATAGGTCTGACAAAGTTGGAAGATAATGTTGAAATTGGTTTAGTAATGAAGTTTAATTAATTTGAGACAAAAATAATGGTAGTTAAATGAGCAGGAAATAAGGCTAAAAAGAGTAGTAACTCATATTTTGGAAATCTTGAGTGCTTCATGATCTCAATAATTAAAATTGCAGTACAGTGATCATAACAGTTTCAGGGTCCCCCCCCCCCTTTTCCTTTCTATTCATTTAAAATCTGAAGTGTACTGAACTGATTTGAACAGCAAAGTTAAAGTCAATATAAAACCAAAATTTATTAGTGTTTTACCTTGTTCAAAATTGACATTGTATGTGTGTTTCGAAAGTGCTATTTCTAGGGTAACCTATGCCCGATTTTAATCAGATCAATGGACAGTACCAAGTTTGTAGTAAACATTATAGTGTATTGTTGTGTATTTTTGGCTTGTCCATATTAGTACAACAAGTGAAATTATTAGTTCAGTAGATTTTCTGGTTCTAAAATTTACCATATTATGCAGTACTATTACGTGTTGTTTTGTATGAACGTACATCAACTTGTACTGGGAAGAAACTCAGTTAATGCCTAATTAGGCTGGCGACCGTATTATTAACAATTCGGCAGCATCTGCTGTGTCGTTTCTTGTCCGTCCTAACGTGTAGTGGCACTTCAGACTTGCTTGACGTATCATTGTTGTCACTGAGTGGGTGAAAGTCTGATTTTGCCTCCATTCAGGTACACGCGGTCAACATATATACCAAAATCCTTTCTTATAAGGTGAAGCCCGTCAACTTACTATAGTACAGGCTTTCATAAGTATCGTACGCAGTAGCGTAGTGTTACAAGTGGCTTCCCGGTGACAGGACATCCAGTTGTTGTCGGTCACAAATTAATGTGAATACCGAACAGTGGATGTTCAGTGGCACGAATTGCAATAATATTTAGTTAAGTAAATAGCAGTGAACGTCAAGTACGGTGGAGTGGGGTGTAATTTGCATTCAGTATGGACAGGAGCGTAGACACAGTAGGTGTGCCGAGCGTAATGGAAAATGCGGCTGGCAATGACAGGAGTGTACGCAGCCAGATAACAGATGGCGTTAGCGGTAGACAATTGGCGTACATACAATATCACGAACATGTTAACGAACAGATTGAAATGTCGAGAGTGCCTCGAACACAGCAAGGGATAAAACAAGAAGTAGAGGGTGACTTTGTAGATGATAGTGGGTATGTGAATGAATCCACTGACATATTTGATTCTCCACAGATAAAGAAAGAACCGAAAGAAACTTTTGAAGTAGGATCGGAACACACAGATTCCGTAGAACAAAATAGTGTGAAAATTTTAAGCATGAACGATTTATTTGAACAATTAACCAAACAAATTGCGGGACAGAATAATCAGCTTAAAACACACGTTGCAGAGCAGCTCAAAATGCAGAATGATCAGCTTCAGAAACAAATCAGTAATCAGGTTAGTCAGCTTAAAACACACGTTGACGAGCAGCTTAAAACACATAGTAATCAGCTCAAAACACAGAACGAGCAGCTCAAAACACACATTGGGCAGCTTAAAGCACAGGTCGAAGAACAAGGAATTAAAATTAGTAAACAAATAGAACAGGTAGAACAAAAAGTGGTAATTTAAGCTCTGTAGTAAATACTATGAAATTTGAAATTGACACAATTAACAAGAATATGGATACTATGCAGGGGGAAATTGACAACATTAACAGTAGATTTGATGTTGAAATCCTCAACATCCAAGAGAAAGTAGAGCCTCTAGTTGAAACAAAAGTAGACGAAAAAGTTTTCGGTCTTAAAACTGAGATCGTAAATGAATGTCAACACGGAATCGCACAGTTGAAAAAGGCAGTTTCAGACACTGAAAGAGATTTAGGTGAAAAAGTTACTGGATGTGTACAAAAATGTGAACAAAATACTTCGAAAATTAAAGGCAAAATTTTCAATCTTGAGAGTAAAATTAAAGATAGACCTGGTGTTGTCTGTAATGGCACACCATTTACGAAGCTGTTGGAAGGTGAGGAACGCTTCGATCCCGCCAAGAAACATAACGGATGGCATCCGTTAGATTTCATCAAAAATTACGAGAGGATATTTCCTGAACACTTGTCTGATCAGGAAAAGATAAACGTTGTAATTAGCGCCTTAGCAGGTGATGCTAAGCGCTGGGGAATTAATTTGAATACCGAACGAATGACGTTTGAAGAATTTAAGCAAAAGTTTACGGAAGAATATTGGTCCGAACAAAAACAGGATCATTTGTGGCGCGAGTTTATCATGGCCAAGCTTCATGATAACAGGGGCAGAAATTCTTTGAAAGATTTCTGCGAATATTGGTACCGAAAGTTGACACACTTAAGAGGGAGAAGATCCGATTCTGAAATAATATGGGAGCTATAGAAAAAGCTTCCAGAAGATTCAAAGAGATACGTGGGAAGCAATGATCGCAGCTTCCAAGCATTTCTCAAAAGGGTCGAAGACGAAGACCACTGGTGCGAAAGTCGTGCCAATTTTCAGAATTTTAGTAACAGGAATAACTGTAATAATGACGAGAGAAATGATGGCGATGGGTTTTGTGTCAATATGATACAGAGAGGTAGCGGTAGAGGAAGAGGAAGTTATCCAGGTCGCGGTAGAGGGTACACCGCGCAAAATAATAACAATGCAGGAAACTGATTTCCGTGATCGTTGCAGGCCAAACGGAAGCGGACAGTATATACCGGCCCCGATTTAAGAAATGTTACCGGACCGACAGTAAAGTTATGAGACAGGTTAAAGACAGGCGTGGAACGACGCAACGTGTTGTTGCGAAACAAGCATCAGGTGCGAGCGCGAATGAGTCATCTTTGCCGCGCAGAGCGATACTTGTTAACAGGCGAGTGGAGCATCAGAGGGCAACTGCCCAGCCTAGCAGAACAGCTGTTCAGAGAGAAGCCGCTAGCGATGAGGCAGCATTAGATACGAACATTGCTGTAAGAGCTGGTGAATACATTACGAGTGGTAATTCCGTGGCGAAGGAAATAATAGATGAAACTGTGGATACACAGAGAGGTGCGGTTAGCAGTGTTAGCAATGAAGTAAATGGCGAGAATGAATTAGCAGAAGTAACTGATTGGCGTGTGCAGATCGACAATCTGTACAAAGGCCTCAAGCAATGTGAGTGGGAGGATTTTAAGAAGGAGTATGAAGCAAGGAAGTTAATTAGTGAAAAAGGAGATAGTAGGGACGTCGATAAGGTGACGTGGCCCGAGTTTAAAGAGGAGAGAGTAAATAGCGCCGCACAAAGTACGCGTGCTGCCGATAGGTCGAAGGTTAAAGATAGAAAGGAATTGGAGAATGAAATCCTCAGCATAGATGGGGAAGTAACTTCCGTTAATGATCCGCCAACAGTACAAGCTGCTACCGAAAGGCACTGTGGGGAAGAGGCAGGTGATTACATGAAAATAATTGAAGTCCACGAGGATTACATTAAATATGAAGTAACAGTGGATGTGAGTAAAGCTGATAATGAGGCCGTTTCGCCAAAAGAGGACACTGAATTAAAATTAAAGCCTGACGAAAATGCAGAGGAAGAACTTAGTGCCTGTCTCAGAAAAGCTTTTATGTTAGAACCTGAAAGCGATCCAGAATGGTCGGATTCTGACGATAGATCAGATGACGAATATTTCGGTAATAGTGAAAATAATGGGAATACAGCTAATTGCGATATTGTACCTAATGATGACGAAGTTTCAAAACAAAATCCAGATGTGGAGACTGAACAAAGAAAGAAGGAGCCACCGGACGACTCAGTGTTTATTTTGCAAAGAGTTCAAGTAAGTAAAGACTTTGAACTCCAGAAACTGAAAAAGCCACCATATATAAATGGTTCACGGGTCAGAAACGTATCTTGGGATGATGTCACAGTTGACCAAGGTGCGTTGCGGAAAAAACAGGAAGGGGCATGAATTAGAGTCTGGGGCAGATTTATATCGGATTTTGAGAATGTCATGAACACCTTACATCATGAATCTACTGGATTCCCACCAGAAGAAATTTTGTTAGGCAGCAGAAGTAAAAGTTTAATTGAGGAAAAAATAGAGTTTCCACCTTGTACAAGTTTGGGGTTGAGTCAGAAGAAAGAATTAGTCAGAAAAAGGGCAAAGCAAAAAGCTGAATCTAGATCTAAAAGACATGATAAAAATCTGAAAGTTTCCAAATTTAAAATTAGGGATTATGTTCTTTTAAAAACCCACGAAAAGTCTAGTGAACTGAACCATGAAATTTCCAAATTTAAATACATTTATAATGGACCGTATATAATACAGAACATTCCACACGATAATGCTTACTACCTGGTCTACCCAAAATCCAAAAGACCTTTAGGTGTAAGAAATGTTGTGGACCTGAAACTGTATGTTCCTAGAAGTGAGTGACCTAAGCACAATCAGAAAGCAATTTGCAATAAATATGCTATATTTTATACTGAAACTATTTTATTCCAAATGTAACAAATCTTTGTAAATATATGTGTACCAACTTCAGTGTGCTAATGTACTTATGTGAGTTTCAGATTACCAAATGTACTGTAAATGTAAAGACGTATGGAGAAAAGGGATGAAAAGAAAGGGTAAATGCTGCAAGCCAAATAAAAGATGGGACTGTCAAAAATCAAAGTGGGCAGTATATGAGTCATAATATAAAGGACTGCCAAACACCAATGAGGGCAGATAAATAGTCAATGGAGAATTGTAAGTGTGGTACAGGTGATGTGGTAAAATGATGCGAAATGGACTGCCCAAATCTGAATAATAGGCAGCAAATATATGTAGTGATTTTTCTAAATATTATTGTGTGTTTATTAGTAAGTAAGGAAATGAACTGCCATTCAATGCCAGCAGCAACAAATTGTCTTATAGTGTATATAGATATTTGCATTTGCTTTTGTAGTTAAATGTTTGTGTTCCAGATTTTGAAATTATTTCTTTGAGAAATTTAGTAAAAATAAGTAATTTGCTATTTAAATAATGTTGTGATAGGAGATTGGACTGTGCCAAAGGCACTTAAGTAAATGATAAGTAAATGTTCTTGATATGTTAAAAAGTGTAGACCAATATAATGTGAGTGAAAGGAAGCTTGTGGTATAAATTTTTTTGGATGGGAAATTCACACAAAGATTCAGAACTACTGTATAAATATAAAAATTAGTGTTCCCACCAAATTTGCACTTAGTGAAATTTACTGGAAACAGGGGCATGTGTAACAACAACTGTACATATAATAATTTTTTTTCTTCTGATTTTCGTTAAATTAGTGTAATCGATGTTCTGATTTCATTTCTTTTTCTTTTCATGCCATGATGTTAAAGGAACTGTAACCAATTTTCGATGTGAATATTAATGTTTATGTCAAATTGCAAGCAATATTATAACAAAATGGAAATGTAAGGAAGGTTGAAACTGTTGTAAGATGTTAAAGTTGTATTTATGCGCCTGGTCCATACGTAGGCAATGTATTAGGATATGTGGAATGCAAAACCTTTGGTGAATACCCTGTCTGTAGGGGAGCGGTAAAAGGTGGATAGCAGGCGAGCGCAGGAAACTACACACGGGTGCGGCACGGCATAATGGGCTCAGCAGTAGTAGTCGGAGTTGGGCATCAGTCTGAGTAACACGTTCTGGATCGAGGAGGCTCTCCTGGAAAACGTGATTTCGTTGAGCCTCGGATGTGCCGTTTCCGATGACTATACAGCATGGCAAAATTACATAGGAACTAAATGGAAAAATATTGCGACGCTATGAAGAAGTAAAGTGCCGATACATCAAGAGCCATAGCTGTGATTGTATGTGTGCTCTGTGCCTCGCCAGCTCGCCGCCCGCCAACCGCCGCTTCGATACGAACAGGTTGAAACTTTTAGTACTGTATTCGTGTGGACCAGTGTTACTTTTGTTCCTGACTGTTCAATAACAACTTAACTTTTACCAGAACTGTCCTATCATTTAATTATCCTCATCACTAACCTAGACAGGGTCCTTTCCACATGTTGTGCAATCCGAGTGTCCCGAGGTGAAGAATTAAAATTTATGTTAATAATAATTACCTGCAGACCTAGCTATGTTAGAATGATGTTTAAAGAACTTTGTTGTTAATGAAATAATAGACAAATAATATAGGTCTGACAAAGTTGGAAGATAATGTTGAAATTGGTTTAGTAATGAAGTTTAATTAATTTGAGACAAAAATAATGGTAGCTAAATGAGCAGGAAATAAGGCTAAAAAGAGTAGTAACTCATATTTTGGAAATCTTGAGTGCTTCATGATCTCAATAATTAAAATTGCAGTACAGTGATCATAACAGTTTCAGGGTCCCCCCCCCCCCTTTTCCTTTCTATTCATTTAAAATCTGAAGTGTACTGAACTGATTTGAACAGCAAAGTTAAAGTCAATATAAAACCAAAATTTATTAGTGTTTTACCTTGTTCAAAATTGACATTGTATGTGTGTTTCGAAAGTGCTATTTCTAGGGTAACCTATGCCCGATTTTAATCAGATCAATGGACAGTACCAAGTTTGTAGTAAACATTATAGTGTATTGTTGTGTATTTTTGGCTTGTCCATATTAGTACAGCAAGTGAAATTATTAGTTCAGTAGATTTTCTGGTTCTAAAATTTACCATATTATGCAGTACTATTACGTGTTGTTTGGTATGAACGTACATCAACTTGTACTGGGAAGAAACTCAGTTAATGCCTAATTAGGCTGGCGACCGTATTATTAACAATTCGGCAGCATCTGCTGTGTCGTTTCTTGTCCATCCTAACGTGTAGTGGCACTTCAGACTTGCTTGACGTATCATTGTTGTCACTGAGTGGGTGAAAGTCTGATTTTGCCTCCATTAAGGTACACGCGGTCAACATATATACCAAAATCCTTTCTTATAAGGTGAAGCCCGTCAACTTACTATAGTACAGGCTTTCATAAGTATCGTACGCAGTAGCGTAGTGTCACAACATGACCTCTTCATGATCCAATTTAAGAATACACAAGCACATAACATTTAAAAACCAACAATATCATAATAACCATAACTCATAAACTAAGCTCACAGTAGGTGCTCTTTTATTATGGTTCTTACCAGACATTCACATGTTTGGCACTGATAGATCCAACGTTCACCACTTCGAAACACAACATGCCTCAGTTCTTGATGATGGCAAGCTGCACTAGGATCACACTGAGGACAACATTTATCATTACGACTGCTCCGTTGGCTGCAGTCACATATGGGATCATGACAGGAGACAACACCATCAGAACATTCACAGCGATGACATGGTCTGCCTTTTGGGGTCACAACTCCACCATTCATTAGTTCGTCTCCCTCAAACATGCAACCTGTCAAACAAGCAATGTTACTAAATTTTGGACATGCACTTCACTTAGAAACATTAAAACATCAAATTAAAATTTAAAAAACCTTTCTGTTGCAAATCTGACAGAAAAGGCTGTTTGTCTAATTATGAAACTAATTATTGATCACTTGATCAATGGGCAATAAACTATTTATTGATCTTACTACCTGGAACTAATTATGCTAATAATTCATCTAAAGAATACAATACATGAATCTTGCCAGTTTCCATGACTACTGGGACATGAATGACTTTTTCCAATTACGTTATATCATTTATTTCCTAGATTAAGTGTGTTGTTTTCTTATATTTTCTTTGAGACTGGTTAACCTTTTGACAGGCTAACCTACATGCTACAATTTGCGTAACAAACTCATATCAACTGCCATTTAGACTGTTCTCTGAATGGCCTATCAACATCAGTTATTTCTTCAGAAATTAACTGCTTCAATGTACGATTTCAAAAGAGCTGTGACAGAGATGCCAATACGTATGTGATGAAATATGCTTCTTTAAGTTAAACTCATTTTACATTTCACACAATTTGAAACAAAAAGTAAAGTATACCAATGAACTGCTGAACTAGGAACAGCTGGAGTATGAGTGACAAGAAAAGATTATAACTTATATTATAATCATAAGATTTTTCATAAGCAAAATATGTAAGTGCAATATGTATACTAACATGTGACAGGTGTGTTCACAGGAAAACGTACAAGAGAATTACAACTCAATAAAAATCTCCAAGCTTTTCAAATTAATGGTCTTTCTCCATTAGATACAAAGAATGATATAAAAGAGGAAAAATTGTTGATAGCTGTAAAAAAGTCACAGAAAATAACAAGCCTCTTAGAATTCAGGATAAAAAACAATATATGAGAAAATCTTAAGTATTTATTTCATTCAATCAAATAAGATTCATTCAGTCATTTCTATATAAAAAATCAGGATTCAATTCATTAACATACTTACTTAGTTTGCAGTTGGGTGTTTCAGTATCACTGCAAGAACACTGAAAACTCCCTTCTGTATTAATACATTTTGCAGAGGGATGACATGTGTGGAGACCTTCAGAACACTCATCTACATCTGTAAAAAGAAAATATAAAACTGTATCTCCAAAATTAAATTGTGTTTGATGTAAGAATGAAATCAAATAATGTAGAGCAACAATAATAAAGACAAATTAAATTCAATGACATGTTGTCCACGTTGGGCTGTGGTTTCAAAATTATGAAAGTTTATGACATAAATTAAACAATGGAAACTCCAGGTAGAAATATCAACAATGTAGGAAAAGACACATTGCTACTTACCATAAAGAAGACATGTCAAGCTGCGGACAGGCACAATTAAAACACACTCACATATGGCTTTCATCCACAGCCTTCATCAGTAAAAGGGAAACACACATATGCACCATTCACACACACACACACACACACACACACACACACACACACACACAAGCGAACACATCTCATGCACACACGACTGCCAGCTTCAGCATCTCAGGCTGGAATGCGACATCATGTGAGATGCAAACAGCAATCTGGATGGATTGGGGAAGGGTAAGTGGAAGGGGCAGCAGTATATGGGTGGCGAGAGAAACAAATACTGTCTGGTGGAGTGTGCAGGGACTAGACTGTCAACAAATGCAGCACCAGGAGGTTGTGGGGCAGGGAGATGGAGAGAAAAGGAGCAAAGAAGGGGAGGAGTAGGGAAAGATGGGTGGATGCATTGGCAGAGGGCTACGAATAAACAGGGTTGGAGATGAGAATAGGAAGGAGTTGATAGGACAGAGTAAGTGGACACTGTTGGTTTGAGGGTGTGTGGACAGTACATTACAGTAGGATGGGGCTGGGATAATTAGGGGAGCAGGCAATGTGTTGTAAAGATAGCTCCCATCTGTGCAGTTCAGAAAGGCTGTTGCGGAGGATAGGATCCAGATGGCTTGGGTAGTGAAGAGGCCATTGAAATTAAGTGTGTTATGTTCAGCTTAGTGCACTGCCACAGGGTGGTCTACTTTGCTCTTGGCTGCATTCTGGCATTGGCCTTTTTTGGTGTGGATAGCTGGTTGGTAGTCATACCAATGTAAAAAGCTGTGCAATGCTTTCAACAGAGCTAGTAAGTGACATGGCTGCTTTCACAGGTGGCCTGGTCCCTGATGAGGTAGGATGACCTGTGACAGGACTGGAATAGGAAGTGATGGGTGGGTGGATTGGGCAGGTTTTGCACCTAATTCTTCCATAGGGATATTGATCCTTGTTGTCAGGGGGTGAGATTTGGAGTGGCAAAGGGATAAACTAAGATATTGTGTTCCAGTCTGGGGTTGTACTAAGGGATGAAGGAGACACTACTTTGTGGCTGGTTCTTAGGGTTGGTGGGAGGACTGGGAGTGTGACGTAAAATGGTGTGGGTGATTTGTTTCCAGGAAAGGTCTGGGGGACAGTGCCTGTCTGTGACAGCCTTGACGAATCTCTCAGCATAGTGAGCAAGGGAGTTTGTCAAAATGCAGGTACTGTTGGTGTTTGGTGGGTTTAATGTGGACAGAGGTACAGTTGGAGCCATCAGAAAGGAGGAGGTCAACATCTAGGAAGCTGGCACACAAGGTTGAGGAGGGCTACATGAAGCAGATAAGAGAGAATGTGTTGGGGTTGTGAAGGAACGAAGATATGGTATCTAGCCCTGAATCCAGATCATGAAGATATCATCAATGAACCTGAACCAGACTAGGAGACTAGGGGCTTGGTGTTTTGAGAGGTTAGGAAGGTCTTCTCTAGATGGCCGATAAAAAGGTTGGCATATGAGGGTGCCCATGGCTGTGCTGCAGATTTTTTTTTAATTACCTTCCCTTCAAATGAGAGGTAGTTGTGGGTTAGGATAAAGTTATTAAGGTGTATGAGAAAGGTGGTAATGGGTTTGGAGTCTGAAGGACATTGGGAAAGGTTAGTGCTCAATAGCGGTAAGACCATAGGAATGAGAGATGTTGGTGTATAGGGAGGTGGCATCAACAGTGATGAGTAGGGATCCAGGAGGTAAAGGGAAGGCAGAGGTGGACAGCCGGTGAAGGAAGTGGTTGGTGTCTTTGACATGGGAGGCTAAATTATGAGCAATTGGTTGGAGGCTGGTCAATGAGGGCCTAAATTCTTTCTGTGTGGGCACAGTAACCAGCCACAATGGGCTGTCTAGGACTGTTGGATTTGTAGATTTTGGGGAGCATGTAGAAGGTGTAGAAGGTGGGTGTGTGGGATATCATAGAGCTGATGAGGCAAGTGGATTCAGGGGAGATGTTCTGGGAAGAGCCTAAGGCTTTAAGCAGGGATTGGAGTTTGTGCTGGACTTCTGGGATGGAATCGCTCTAGCAGAGTTTATAGGTGGAGGAGTCAGACAACTGACAGAGGCCCTCTGCTAGGTAGTCACTGCAATTCATAACAATAGTGGTGGAACCTTTGTCTACAGGAAGGATTAGATCAGGATTTGTTTTGATGTTGTGTGTGGCTGCTCTTACTTCTACCGAAAGACTGGTGCTCTGAGGAAGGGACCTGTGGAAGGATAGTGAGGCTACGTTGGTGGTAAGGAATTCCTTGAAGGTGAGCAGTGGGTGGTTAGGTGGGAGGGGGGGAGGATCATGGTTGGATGGTGGTATGAACTGGAAGAAGCAAGGCTCACTGTTGGAATTAGAGTGGTTTTGGTTGGAGGGATTGGTGGCAAGGAAGTTCTTCCGTTGTAGGGATCCGAAGAAGGAGAGTAGGTTTTGACAAGTCCAGCTTGGTTAAATTGGAGTTTAGGACTAAAGATGAAGCCTTTGGATAGAACTGAAACTCCTGTGGTGTTGATGGTTTTGATGGAAAGGTTAACAACAGTGTTATGCAAATGTTTTGGCTCTGGATTGGGATATGGTGGAGTGTTGGAAGGGAGTTATGGAGGATGTGGAGAGTTGAAAAAGTCATTCACATGGGGTCTAGCTACTATGAGGGGTGGATGAGGAGGAACACTTTGGGTACAATAGGAGTTGGATAGTTGTACCCCAAGGCAGCAGTAGGGTGTCAACAGGTTGGATAACTTATGGAGATGTTGTCTGGAATGCTCCTTCACTTGCCGGAGACAAAGGATGCAATTTCAGAGATGTGATGTATGGAGTAAGGACTGTAGAGTAGTAGTATCTTGTGGAGGGAGCGGAGGTGGTTCTGGGATGCCTCTCCACCATCTCCATCCCTTTACCTCCTGGATCTCTACTCATCACTGGTGATGCCACCTCCCTACACATGAACATCCATTATGCCCACGGATTCCTGCTATTGAACACTATTTTTCCCAATGTCTTTCAGACTCCAAAGCCACTACCGCATTTCTCATACACCTTATTAACTTCGTCCTAACCCACAACTACTTCCCATTTGTAGGGAAGATATATAAAAAAATATCTGCTGCACAGGCATGGGCATCTGTGTGGACCCTCATATGCCAACCTTTTTATGGGTCATCTACAGAAGCTAGTCTCATTCAGGTTCATTGATGATATTTTCATAATCTGGATTCAGGGCCAAGATACCATATCATTGTTTCTTCACAACCTCAACACATTCTCTCCCATCCGCTTCACATGGTCCTCCTCAACCCAATGTGCCGCCTTCCTAGATATTGACCTCATCCTCTTCGATGGCACCATCTGCTCCTCTATCCACATTAAACCCACCAACCACCATCAGTACCTGAATTTTGGCAGCCATCATCCCTTTCTAACCAAAAAAATCCCTCCCATACAGCCTGGCTACCCGGGATGTTATACTTGCAGTGACAAAAACTCTGTTGCTCACTATGCTGAGGGTTTCACCAGGGCCTTTCATCACCCAGTATCACCATGGACTGGAACAACTGAACCACATCTTTCGCCAAGGCTTTTATTACTTATCATCATGCCCTGAAATAAGGGACGTCCTATCCAAGATACCTCCCACCCCTGCTAAAATTGTGATCCATCACTCACACAACCTCCACAACATCCTTGTCCATCCCTAAGCCACTCCCAATCCCAACCCATTGCCACAATGATTATATCTCTATGGAAGACCCAGGTGCAAAACCTGACCAATCCACCCACCCAGCACCTCCTATTCCAGTCCTGTCACAAGTTTATCCTACCACATCAGGGGCCGGACAACCTGTAAAAGCAGCCATGTCATTTATGAGCTCTGCAGCTTTTTACATTGATATGACTACCAACCAGCTACCCTTCAGGATGAACGGCCACAGCCAGATTGCGGCCAAGAGAACAGTAGACCACCCTGTGGTACAGCATGCAGCTGAACATAACACATTTGATTTCAATGGCTGCTTTACTACCTGAAACATCTGGAGCCTTCTCTCCACCACCAGCTTTTCTGAACTGTACAGATGGGAGTTAACCATACAATGAATTATCCGCTCCCACAATTATCCCTGCCTCAAACTATGATAACATACTGTCCCCACACCCTCAAACCAACAGTTCCCACTTCCTCTGTCCTATCAACTCCTCTCCATTCTCAACTCCCACCCTGTATATTCAGAGCCCTCTGCCAATGCATCTGCCTGTCTTTCCATGCCCCTCTCCTTTCTGCTCCTTTTTTACCCACCTCCCTGCCCCACAACTTCCTGACCCTATGCCTGTTGGCAGTCTAGTCCCCTGCATACTCCACCAGACAGCTTTCGGCTCTCACCCCATCCGTACACTACTATCCCTTCCCCTTCCTCTTCCCCATCCATCCAGATTGCGCTTGCATCCTGTGTGATGTTGCATTCTGGCCCAAGATGCTGGAGTTGGCAATCATGTGTATGTGAGGTGTGCTTGCTTCTGTGTGTGTGTGCGTGTGTATGTGTGTGTGTGTGTGTGTGTGTGTGTGTGTCTTTTTTACTGACAAATGCTGTGGCCAAAAGCTATATGTGAGTGTGTTTTAATTGTGTCTGTCTGCAACTTGGCATTTCTTCTTTACAGTTAAGTAGCAATCTGTCTTTTCCTACACTGAAAACATAAATTAAAACATTTGTCTGTATCAATCATTTTTATTTTCTCCCAGGATGTGTTTTTAAAGCTTACAGCCTCATCATCAGGTACGTCAGTGGATTACATTACAATTTCATTTGTGGTATGTAATGAGCTGTCTGTTTTGTACTTAATTTCAGAGATGTTTGAGTAGAAAGAACCCTGATGGTCATTATAAATATACTTTTGGTAGTGTCACAATATGTAAAGCATGAAACATACTTTCCTGCATCACCCACATTCAGTAAGTAAAGAAAAAGTTTTATTTGTATACTTTTTATTATGTTTTTAGCATAAGGATTGATTTCTAGTATATTCAAACAATGGAAAATCCAGGATGGAATGTAACATTACTATGAGAAGGAAGTTGCTACTCACCATATAGTGGAGGTGCTGAGTCACAGATAGGCACAACAAAAAGACTCTCACAATTAAAGCTTTCAGCCATTAAGGCCTTCATCAACAATACACACACACACACACACACACACACTCATGCAAATGCAACTCACACATGTAAATGCAGTCTCAGGCAACTGGTTTCAGTTGCCTGAGACCGCAGTCCTGTGTGTGAGTTCACCATGTGGGATTGCAGCCAAGTGACATCTATCCAGAGCAACCTGCAGCCAAAACACCGAAAAGCAGACCTGACCATAGAAAACTGCATGGTGCATGTCAGGTTTGTGAGAAGATTGCTGTTGGCCATCTGCATCGTTGGCAAAACTGCCACGACAACAAAAGATTCAAAATATCATTGTAACTAAAATAAAATTAATTAGCTGCTTTTGCACTGTCAATGAATTCACCTCAAACTAATATTTTCACAGTTCAATAAGATACAAGTTTTTAAAGTGTGTTTTATGAGAATACAGTTACTGCACTAACATTACAGTACTGATTTTTATAATGAAACTTCTCTCACATAAATATACATTTTTTTTCAGAAGTGACTGATTAGAGCAGAAAGCATTTTCTAGCTGAGATTAACTGACCACTTATTGATGAAAATGAAGTGATTAAAAGTTTTAAAAACTACACTTACATAAAAATATTTACAGTGAAGAAATTTATAGGCTGATTTACTTTTTCTATGCTGGCTATATGTCAAACTCAGAAAGTACTGATTTACCAAGAATCTCAACATATCCCTCAGTTACAAGCTCAAAACAACATCTACATCTACATCCATATTCTGCAAACCACCATGAGGTGCATGGCAGAGGATATGTCCCATTATATAAGATATTGGGATCTCCTCCTGTTCCATTCACTTATGAAGCATGGTAAGTATGATTATTTCAGTGCCTCTGTGCATACAGTAATTATCCTAATCTTATCCTCATGATCCCTATGTGAGCGACACACAGGGGGTTGTAGTATATTCCTAAAGTAATCATTTAAAGCCGGTTCTCAAAACTTTGCTAACAAACTTTCTTGGAATAGTTTACATTTGTCTTCAAGAGTCTTCCAGTCCAGTTCCTTCAGTATCTCTGTGACACTCTCCTATGCATGAAACAAACCTACGACCATTCATGCTGCCCTTCTCTATATACATTCAATATCCTCTGTTAGACTTGTTTGGTATGGGTTCCACACACTTGAGAAATATTCTAGAACCAGTCGCAAGAGTGATTTGTAAACAATCTCCTTCGTAGATTGATTGTACTTCTCCAGTATTCTACCAATACACTGAAGTCTACCCCCTGCTTTACCCATGACTCACCCTATGTGATCATTCCATTTCATTCCCTACAAAGTGTTACACCCACATATTTGTATGAATTAGTTGATTCCAAAAGTGACTCATTGATATTATAGTCATAGGGTGCTATGTTTCTTCATTTGGTGAAGTGCACAATTTTAAGTTTCTGAGCATTTAGAGCAAGTTGCTAATCTCTGCAACACATTCAAATCTTATCAAGATGTGACTAAATATTTATGCAGCTTCTTTCAGATAGTACTTCATTACAGATAACTGTATCATCTACAAAAAGCCAGATTTTACTATTAATATTGCCTGCAATGACATTGATATACAATACGAACAGCAAGGGTCCCAACCAACTTCCCTGAGGCATACCTGAAGCTACTTCTACATCTGATGACTCTCCATCCAGGATAACATGCTGCGACCTCCCTACCAAAAAGTCCTCAATCCAGTCACAAACTTCACTTGATACCCCATATAATAATACTTTTTTCAATGAGCGTAGGTGCAATAAAGAGCCAAATGCTTTTCAGAAATCAAGAAATACTGCATGTGTCTGCCTTTATCCAAAGCTTCCAGTATGTCATGTGAGAAAAATATAAGTTGGGTTTCACATGATCAAAGTTTTCAAAATTGATGCTGGTGGCATTGATAAGGTCATTCTGTTCAAGATATCTCATTATGTTTGATTTCATAATATGTTCTACACTGAAGAGCCAAAGAAACTGGTAGACCTGCCTAA
Organism: Schistocerca nitens; assembly: GCF_023898315.1. Classification (NCBI taxonomy): domain Eukaryota; kingdom Metazoa; phylum Arthropoda; class Insecta; order Orthoptera; family Acrididae; genus Schistocerca; species Schistocerca nitens. The sequence continues at coordinate 528,092,577 of NC_064617.1, forward strand.
TATTGTGTAGGGCCCCTACGAGCATGCAGAAGTGCAACAACACAATGTGGCATAGACTCAACTAATGTCTGAAGTAGTGCTGGAGGGAACTGACACCATGAATCCTGCATGGCTGTCCATAAATCCATAAGAGTACGAGGGAGTGGAGATTTCTTCTGAACAGCATGTTGCAAAGCGTCCCAGATATGCTCAATAATGTTGGTGTCTGGGAAGTTTGGTGGCCAACAGAAGTGTTTAAGCTCAGAAGAGCGTTCCTGGAGCCACTCTGTAGCAATTCTGGACATGTGGGGTGTCGCATTGCCCTGCTGGAATTGCCCAAGTCCATCAGAATGCACAATGGACATGAATGGATGCAGGTGATCAGACAGGATACTTACGTATGTGTCACCTGTTAGAACTGTATCTAAAAGTATCAGGGGTCCCATATCACTCCAAGTGCACATGCCACACGCCATTGCAGACCCTCCACCAGCTTGAACAGTCTCATGCTGACATGCAGGGTCCATGCATTCATGAGGTTGTCTCCATACCCGTACACGTCCATCCACTCGATAGAGTTTCAAACAAGACTTGTTCGACCAGGCAACATGTTTCCAGTCATCAACAGTCCAACATCACTGCTGACAGGCCCAGGTGAGTAGTAAAGGTGGCCGAGCAGTTCTAGGCGCTACAGTCTGGAACCGCATGACCGCTACGGTCGCAGGTTCGAATCCTGCCTCGGGCATGGATGTGTGTGATGCCCTTAGGTTAGTTAGGTTTAAGTAGTTCTAAGTTCTAGGGGACTGATGACCACAGATGTTAAGTCCCATAGTGCTCAGAGCCATTTGAACCATTTTGAGGAGTAAAGCTTTGTGTTGTGCTGTCATCAAGGGTACATGAGTTGGCCTTCGGCTCCGAAAGACCATAGCGATGATGTTTCATTGAATGGTTCACATGCTGACAGTTGTTGATAACCCAGCATTGAAATCTGCAGCAGTTTGTGGAAGGGTTGCATATTGAACGATTCCCTTCAGTCATCATTGGTCCCGTTCTTGCAGGATCTTTTTCCAGCTGCAGCAATGTCAAAGATTTGATGTTTTACCAGATTCCTGATATTCTCAGTACACTCATGAAATGGGCACCTTGGAGATGCTGTATCCCATAGCTCATCCACTGATTATAACACCACATTCAAACTCACTTAAATCTTGATAACCTGCCACTGTAGCAGCAGTAACCAATCTAACTGCACCAGACACTTGTTGTCTTATATAGGCATTGCCGACCACAGTGCTGTATTCTGCCTGTTTATATATCTCTGTGTATGAATATGACTGCCTATACCAGTTTCTTTGGCACTTCACTGTAAGATTCTACAACAAATAGATGTCAAGGATATTGGATGGCAGGCTTGTGGATCACTTCTACTACCATTCTTGTAAGTGGGGGTGACATGTGCCTATTGCCAAGAACTGCACATGGTTTTTGTTCGAGGAATTTATAATAGATTACAGTGAGAAGAGGGGCTAATTCAGCCACAAATTCAGTACAGAATCTGACAGGAATTCCGTCAGACCATGGAGCTTTGTTCAGTTTTAATGATTTCAACTGTTTCTCAATACCACTGACACTGATACTTACTTCATTCATCTTTTTAGTGATATGAGGATTAAATTGGGGCATTTCTCCTGGGTTTTCCTTTGTAAAGCAACATTTGAAAATGGAGTTAAGCAGTTCTGCTTTTGCTTTTCTACTCTCAATTTCACTTCGTGTCTCATTTGGTAGGGAATGGACATTAACTTTGGTGCCACTAATAGCCTTTATATACGATCAGAATTTCTGCGGGTTCTGTGAAAGATCACTTGACAGTTTTCTGCTATGGTAGTCATTGAAGGCATCATGGAATGCTCCCTTGACATGTTTTATTCAGCATCTCTTTATCCATAGCCTATGCTTTGTATTCCATCATTTATGTAGTAATCTGTGTTTCTTTAAAAATTTCTTTGCAGTGGCTATATACCATGGACGTTCCCTCCCATTGTGAACCATCCTCCATGGGTGGTTTGAAAAGTTCTTGGAATCACCAAGAGAGGTCAGCGCTAGTGCAATGGGTTGTTTATGTGATATTCATTGGACTGTTGCTTGAAAACACATGTCACGTCAGTGCTCTTGGAAGAGAGCTGTGGTGGTGACATGGCTCTATTGTTGTTCCCATGTAGTGATTTGCAAAGATGGAAAAAAATCTAGATTCAAGCAGTGATTAAGTACTTCATAAAGAAAGGTATGAAAGAAAAGGACATTCATGCATATTTCCAGAACACACTGGTGGACTCTGCTCCTTCGTATTCAACTGCTGCCAAGTGGACAAATGACTTTAAATTTGGTCAGGAAAGCTTAGATGACAATCCATGAAGTGGTCGGCCAAGATGTGTCACTATTCCAGAAATCATTGCAAAAGTGCATAAAATGGTCATGGAGGATCGCTGGTTGAAAGCACATGAAATTGCTCATGCTTGCCAAATGTCATCTAGAAGGGTATATCACACTTTAACTAAAGAATTAGAAATGAAAACATTATCTGCAAGATGGGTGCTGTGACTCTTGACACTGGATCAATAACACATGAGAATAGACATATCGGAACAATGTTTGTCCCATTTTTGGAGCAATGAACAAGATTTTTTGTGCTGGTTTGTGTCCACAGATGAAACTTGGGTGCAGAGACAAAACAACAGTCAAAACAGTGGAAACATGCTGATTCTCCACCACCAAAGAAAGCAAAGATAATTCCTTCAACGAGAAAGGTCATGGCATCAGTGTTCTGGGATGTGAAGGGGATTCTGTTTGTACATTTTCTCCCCACTGTGCAAACAATTACTGGAGAATACTACGGTAACCTCCTGGACAAATTGCAGCAAAAGACATGCCAAAAAGATCAGGTTCAGAAAGGAAGAAAGTCCATCAAGACAATGCGCACCCGCATACATGTGCTATCACTAAGGCAAGATTACACGAACTAAGGTATGAATGCGCACCCGCACACATGTGCTGTCACCATGGCAAGATTACATGAACTAAGGTATGAATTGTCACCACACTTGATTTATTTACCTAATATGGCTTCGTCAGACTTCCATATCTACCCAAACCTGAAAATTTTTCTTGGTGGACGAAGATTCACTTCAAACTAAGAATTGATAGCCGGAGTTGACAACTATTTTGCAGGCCTGGAGGAAACTCATTTTCGAGATGGGATCAAGTCACTGGAACATTGCTGGAACAAGTGCATTAATCTACAAGGAGATTACATTGAAAAATAAAAAAAGTTTCGGTGATGTAAGTACTTTTTTCTGTTCCATTCCAAGAACTTTTCAAACCACCCTCGTACTAAGTACATATCTACCCAGTGCATGGTGAACTATTCTTTTAAACATGAGCCATAGTTCCTCTGCATGTTCCTAACTTGTGCTGAAAATTTCAAGCTCCTCACTGAGTTATGACACTACTGATTTTTTATCTAGTTTAGTGATCATATATATCTTCCTGCTCCTTTTAGATGTCCTTTGTACTTTGGTAATCTTTGCTGCCACAATCTCATCGTGGTCACTGATACTAGTTTCAATGTGGACATCCCCAAAGAGGTCAGGTCTATTGTTGCCACTAGGTCCAATATATTTCCAGCATGAGTGGGCTTCCTAACTATCTGTTCTAGGCTGTTTTCAGAGAAGGCATTTAGTGTTGTTTCACAGGATGTTTTATCATGCCCACCACTAACAAAGCTGTAGTTTTCACAATTAATTGTTACAGGGTGTATACATGGACAAGGAAAAAAATTCCCAGATTTCTTCCGGATTTCCCGATTAAAAATACACTTTCTCCTGGGTGAAAACATACTTTTTCCCTGTTAACTGACAGTATATTTCCTCTCAGAACGGTGTAGCTCATCAATCCTTTGAATTGTTATGGTTTTATACACAGGCATTGAATTTCCTGGTCCTTCATGGAGTTGCTATAAAAAACACAAATCTTTCATATATAATATTAGTATCTGAGGTTAATATGCTGCAAGAGAACCTAAGCTTTCACATATAATGTTGGTCTTTTATGCACATATTACACTTTAAGATATATCACACAAATGTGCCAGTTAAATTTTTAATAACATCAGAAATGTCTGATCTTCTGTGCTCAAAATTCATCTAAATGGCTCATTATCAATGAGTTGATTTTTAAATGAGAGTCAAACGCTATGTGATTTAAGAAATGCATCGTACATTCTCACATATAGTTCAACTTGCGTAAAAGGAAATTTACATTGAAAGTAACACTTTTCAAACCATTATTCACAATATTTTCCCGCTACCTGTTAGAAATAGGTTCATTTCAACAATTGCCAGAGAGTGCCTGATAACAGGTACCACCATGCTTGTGCAGCTACGATGACGTAGGAGGCCCGTATGTTCGTACATGTAAAACATTAAAAGATCTTACATTATGGCATAAAAGAAACAAGACATCAGAAGACACTCCAAGAGCACCTGAATTTCATGACCCATACTAAAATGAGCACATTTAAAGTGCACATTTGTATGTCCAGATTCCCAGTGAAGTAGGCCTTGACCTGATATTAAGCTTTTCAATGTGGTTTTCAGGATGTAAATTTTCTTGGAGTACCAGTACTGTGTTATCTCACGTGTGGTTCTTTATTATGGCATAACGCCATACGTGCTAGAAGATGAAAATGTTGAAATGCAATTAACAGTTTAAACTAGCCAATAGTGTGGAATTAAACACTTCATTTCAAATATATTGACTGCCTCAGTGGAAAAGATTAATAAAGGAAAATTTCTTTAGCAAACTGACTAAAATAACTTAATTGTTGTGCAAGGCAATTAATGCTTGACTGTCAGAAAGATGGAAATAAAATAAAATCTGAAACTAATACCATATCTTAGCCTTCCGTAATTATGTGAATGTATTTTCATTCACTTGATAGCTCCTGGCCACAGAAATCCATCCGTTTTCTTTTCATTTGGCATGAGAGCAGTAAATGAAGAGGAAACAGGGTGAACTGGAGCAATACTAGATTGTGGCGTTACCCCCCCCCCCCCTCCCTGGTCCCTCGAGCATTTGAGATAGGACGTCAAAAATTAAAAATCGAATTTTCAAAAACATGTTCATTTCGTAGTGCACATCTTTTTGAAGTGGCTGATGCATGAAACATAAGTACTTGAGGAAATGTAAGACATGTTATTTGGTCTTAAGTGTGCCAAAGTGCAGTGCCAAGCCTCTTCACACAGCATTCTTCTATCGCATGTTGCTGTATTTCGCCCTGTGTAATTGAAACATGTATATCTTGTAATGGATACCATAAAACTATATTCAGGACAGCGGAAATTAAAATGTCCTTTGGTGCCTCTCCTGCTTCCAATTGACCGGTTTGACATCCTGCCTCTCTTTTTTTTTTAAACAAAAGAACTCGTTCAGAAAATTTGCACTCTTTATTCCCTATTAGCTAACAACTTGGTGCTTTGTGTGACATAAAATTAAATATAGATACATAAAACCAGTAAAGACAAGAGACAAGCAAGACAGTACACTTTTCTTCAATCGTTAGAATTTTTTTCTCTCTAATCTTGCTACAGCTTTACATAGCGTGCTTTCCTTTCTGCAAAAGAATCTATTACTTCATCAAAGTTTGTCCAACATATTGCTACATGAAAAATCAAAATGTTGTTGTCTAATACTAAAAAAGATGTTAATACAAATAGGACCCAAGACTAGTGTGATTTCTCAATCTCATTACGTCTATTGTGTCATTGTCTGATAGATAAGACTAAACTGGCCTTTCTAATACTGCAGCAATTGTAAAACACACCAAATAAATGACACTGTTTTGGCAGAAATGGTCATTTTTATTACATGACAGGACATAATTCACGAGGTACCATGTTGTTGTTGTTGTTGTTGTGGTCTTCAGTCCTGGGACTGGTTTGATGCAGCTCTCCATGCTACTCTATCCTGTGCAAGCTCCTTCATCTCCCAGTACCTACTGCAACCTACATCCTTCTGAATCTGCTTAGTGTATTCATCTCTTGGTCTCCCTCTACGATTTTTACCCTCCACGCTGCCCTCCAATGCTAAATTTGTGATCCCTTGATGCCTCAAAACATGTTCTACCAACCGATCCCTTCTTCTAGTCAAGTTGTGCCACAAACTTCTCTTCTCCCCAATCCTATTCAATACCTCCTCATTAGTTACGTGATCTGCCCACCTTATCTTCAGCATTCTTCTGTAGCACCACATTTCGAAAGCTTCTATTCTCTTCTTGTCCAAACTAGTTATCATCCATGTTTCACTTCCATACATGGCTACACTCCATACAAATACTTTCAGAAACGACTTCCTGACACTTAAATCTATACTCGATGTTAACAACTTTCTCTTCTTCAGAAATGATTTCCTTGCCATTGCCAGTCTACATTTTATATCCATATCAAATGCCTATTAGGCCCACTATAAGCAAAAAGCTTTACGTTAGGAAATAGTTTCACACTTCATTCATACACTCCAGTTTCTCAAGCATGAGATCGAAAAGTAGTAGTACAAAATTTTTATACAAATTTGGAATCGTCATATTCTTCTATAATTTGTGTGATGTCCCCATTTTTCTCCTTCCTCTTTCTAACAAACAGTCTTGTCATCACTAATTCTTTAACTATTCCTGCCAATGTCAAAACTTATTCACCGGTTAACCTCACTAACTCTTCCAGAATCACCAGTTTAGTTATACCATGATTATTCTCCGGCTAGGCATAGTTACATGTTTGTACAACACATTTTCTGTGCTACTTCCAGAATAGAACTTAAAGCGGCTGCTGGATGGGGCCTGTGCAACTGGCCCTTACTAGTATAGCAATCTGACCACAAAGTTTCTGACAAAATTTCATTTTCTTCGATACATCGAGAAAATAATAGATAATCATCCTTACCTGTTATTCCTGTTAGTCGTTTATTTCCAATCTGGTAGCCTGAATCTATGGAGTTCGCTAGTAATTTTAAAATGCTCATCATTCACAAAACCCAATCAACCACATAACGAGAAAGCAGTTGGCATTCATTCATTTGGCTTTACTCCACTCAGCTCATATAGCCCCTTTCGTCTGCAGGGAAGTTTGTTTCTAGATGTGTCGAGGATTCCATTCACAAATCAACTTATGATTAATTCAGAAATCAACTTAGAATGTGTTCAAATATTGACAGGGATGCATTTCAAAGTCATATGAATAATCAATAGACCAACGTGCTGGATGCTAGGTGCTTTGAGAAACAAGGTTTTTTTCCCTCAATAAAATTAATTTGTTGTTACAAAGCACTGCATACTCTTCCTAAAGCCTTTCACACATTTTGCTGTTGGCAGACACTTGTATGCCATCATTTGCTGTATGTTTGAACTGCCGACTGTTAAAAGATAATTTGGCAGCAACAGATACCAATTTTACAAAAATTTATCAAATTGATATGGTACAGAATTACAAAGCATATTTTAGTGCTTCTGTGTAACCTAAGTAATACCATCCTCAACTTGCAGAAACTCCTTGAAATTTTATCATACATCATTGGTTTTTATGAGACATATGATTGAATGATCAGTTTTACATCATCTGTGGTAATATCAGATTAACTGAAAGCAAAAACAGTTTTCTAAAGTTTATCAGCAAAAGGAAGTGAATGTCACACACACAAATCACTGGATTTATATTGCATATAAAAAACAGAAAGCCAGCAAATGTGTACTCCATCATCAAGACAGGAGCAATTTTCAATAGATTGAGGGACCCCAAATCCTTTGTGCAGGTGCTGTAGAGAAAGCTGATGAGCCTTAGCTGGTGCCACTGTGGACTTCAATGACACTACCTATTTTGACAATGTCACCAACTTCAGTGCTGCTGTAGTTGCCCTGGTAGCAAATAACACCATCCTTTCCACTGTTAACTTACGCTAACCAGTCTATGAGAACTATACAATAATATGTGGTGAGCTAATTGTGCAGTTTAGTAAACTTCTGTCACTTTTGTATTTAGTAATGAAAACAAGGAAATAAAGTCATATAAACTGTGATAGGGTAATTAAATGGACAATGGCTAGATGTGAGGTAAATGAACATGAAAAAGTGTAAACTGAATTAAAGCAGGACTTCCTGAACAACTGCAAAAGCAAAAACTACAACAAGATGTTTCTGTACTAACATTTTAATACAAGTGTATACTGTCTGTTTAATAACAGAGGCTCAAGATAAACTGCAAATGAAATCTTATTGGGAATAAGATCTAAACTAGAAATAAATAATTTAAAAGAGAATACAGAATTGAATGAACACAGCATTTCAACTTTGCAGAATTCAGTGCAGGAAATAGTAAACTCCTCAAAATGGGAATTATTCCAGATGCTTGTAGAACTAATAAAAAGTGAAGATACAAGATACCTACATTTTGAAGAAAAAATGTAAACAGCAGCAAAATATACTAATAATGATGTTGGTTGGTTTGGGGAAGGAGACCAGACAGCGAGGTCATCGGTCTCATCGGATTAGGGAAGGATGGGGAAGGAAGTCGGCCGTGCCCTTTGAAAGGAACCATCCCGGCATTTGCCTGGAGCGATTTAGGGAAATCACGGAAAACCTAAATCAGGATGGCCGGACGCGGGATTGAACCGTCGTCCTCCCGAATGCGAGTCCAGTGTCTAACCACTGCGCCACCTCGCTCGGTGGTAATATTGATGTAAAAAGATAAAGTGTAAACATTAGTTTCATGAAACGGAAAATTGCTACTCACCATATAGTGGAGATTCTGAGTTGCAGATATGCACAGCAAAAAGACTGTCACAAATAAAGCTTTCGGCCAGTGATGCCTTTGACAAAAACAGACAACAGGCTCTCTCTCTCTCTCTCTCTCTCTCTCTCTCTCTCTCTCTCTCTCACACACACACACACACACACACACACACACACACACACACACAAACACACACACACAAACACATGGAAATGGAGCTCACACACATGACATTCCATGCTGGGCTTCCCATTGTTTCAATAGTTTGAAAAAAAATAAGTGTTGCCCCCAATTTTAAAACTTCAGAAGTAGAAAAAGTTTCATATCCACAGTCCCCAAAACCAATATTTTAATACACTAACCTCTGTAATGATTAAAATAATAATTATATCACTATCAAATGTAATAAATATTATTTTTATCACATTAAGATAATCAGTGTCAATAATAATTTTTATTATTCTGCAAACCTGGAATGGTATTAACTTGAAATAGTTTTCCTCTAATGTAAATAATTTAAAAGTTTACCAGATGGAGCATTTAATCAGTTATTTTTAAGATCATCTACACAAATAAGAGTGAATCCATATAACTGAATGTCCAAAAGGAATCCTACCATTATTGGTAGTTGGTGTTATTGAAGACTATTAAATAATATGTTTATCAGCTAAATCTCTGGAATTAAGCTGTGGTTACTTTCATCAAAATCAATAATAAGTGTCATTTGTATGCTCGTGAGTTCCTGCCAACTGCCTTATATATTCTGTTTCAGAGTACTGTCTTATTATTTTCTTTTCTTTTCTTTTTTTTAAAAAAGAAATTGCATGCACTTAGGAGCTTGCTTGCAGTGCTAGGACATGGATCTAATTTCTGTAGTGCTAGTCACTAATAATAAAAATGGAAAGTAAGTTGCTCCTTCACATCATATCCTTGAGTCCCATCTACTAAATCCCTCCATCACATAGGTCATAAACAACTTTTAAATAATTTTCTTTTCAATTACATTTCCAACCAAATCCCTAGAATATAGTTTTTGGGAAACCTCACAACAACAATTCCTATGCATCAGATAACCATACAAACTATCACCACTTCGACAAGCATTTTACCATCAGGTGTAGTTCACACTGAGATGATACAATGCAACAGACTGTTATATAGGTCACATGATGTGACACTTCTCGGTGCAACACTCGTGTTCCTTACTGGGACAATATGATATGTGATATGACACAAGATGCAACTCACCATATGACAAGCAACAAGACAGCACAAATCATGTTTTTGTTTCAGTTTCAGTTGTAATCATAAGCTTTTCTGGAGAGAACACTATTGTGTGATGTTTAAAGCTTTCCCGGCGTACCGATTGTTCCATAAAAACACAGGAGAACTGCCAGATGTAAGTAACGTCCTGCCACGATATTTCAGTACAGAGTCTTCTGGCCTTCTTCTGGTGAGTGCCACTGTAGTAGTACTGGTGGGTACACACTGAGCTCCGCTATTTAAAGCCATACTGAGGTGACAAGTCGATGTTCATCTTTATGCAGATAACTAAGTTGACTATATCTTTATGCAGGTAACTACGTTGACTATGAAGTTTCTCTATATGCTTGGAATCCTGTAATAGAGAAACTTCATAGTCAACATAGTTATCTGCATAAAGATGAAAATCAAACTGATATCGATACACCAAGCTTTCACAGTGGACGGCTCAAGGTGCAGCGGATGGAGCTGTTATGAACATGCACGCTGAGCAGCTCATGCACATTGTCACCTCAGTATGGCTTTAAATAGCGGAGTTCATTGTGTACTCGCCAGACTACTACAGTGGCACTCACCTGAAGATGGCCAGAAGACTCTGCACTGAAATATCGTGGTAGGACGTTACTGACATCTGGCAGTTCTCTCGTGTTTTTATGGAACAGCACTATTGTGACTTACCTTTATTTTAAGCCCAAAAAACTGAAAAAGAAAAGGAAGTACTGGGTGCATTCATACAACACTGTTAATATCAAACATAGTTCAGTTGTGGTTTCTTGTGATGTCTCTCAGCACAATCACAAATTTCTTGAATTCCACAGAATGAGAATGGAATCAGTTAACAACATACACACATGTGGCAGCAGTGCATATGCTCTACCTGATGTTTCTGACACCTTTGTGCCTTGCTGATTCACTTACGGTTTTAATTTTAATGTACTTAGTGTTTAATGGGAGTGTTTCTTTGATAAGTTTACCTTCATGTTATAAATGGCCAGATGGCAGTGTGCCACATGTGGTGGGTTTATAATTCACATAGCTGATGATCTGAAGATGGCAATATAACTTTTCTGAAACCAAGCAATGGAAAATCCAGGATGGAATGTAACATTAATATGAAAAGGAAAGTTGCTACTCGCCATACAGTGGAGATGCTGAATCACAGATAGGCACAACAAAAGATTGTCACAAATAAGCTTTCGGCAAACAAGGCCTTTGTTGAAAATATATGACACACACACACACACACACACACACACACACACACACTCACTCACTAATGCAAACACAACTCATGTGTGGCTTCAGCTGCCAGAGACTGCAGGCATTTGTGTGTGAGATGCATCTCTGTTATACAGTGAGTAGCAACTTTCCTTTTCATAATATTGTTCACTGAAACTAGTAATCATCATAGATACAGCTGCAATCTGGACAATAAAACTTCTATTTTGCAAGCTTTCTTCATATTTTCATAATTATGTATTTGTGAAGTATCACAGTAATTATGGGAACAGCAAAATGAAAACCAGTTAATTTAACAACCTGTGATGTAGGACTGTAAGATGTAAAAAAAAATTCTTTTTTATTGATAGTTTCCAAATGAAATACTGTGCATAGTGGAGAACACAAGCAAAGTCTAAAACACATGGTTTTTAACTTTTCGCACAAAAAATGATATCTTTACTGACAAATGAAGTACAGAGATGTACAAGGGTCACTCCAAAAGAAATGCACACTACTTTTGTAAAAATACACTTTTCATTCTGCATGTGTGAAAGTTTTACAGTGTGTAGATACATCCTTTCTGCTTGTTTTCAAACTTAGTTCAAACTGTTCCCGTGAGTGGCGCTGTCACAGCATGTCTTCAAGTTGGTTGCTACACTCGATGTTCATCAGAAGCAACGTGCTGTCATAGAATTCCTGTGCTGTGAAAACAAGACAGTGGGAAACATCCACAAGAGGTTGAAAAAGGTGTGTGGAGATGCTGCTGTCGATTCCAGTACAGTTAGTCAATGGGCAAGCAGGTTACATGATGAAAGCGGGCACGGCAATATTGAGGATTGTCCTCGCAGCAGCAGGCCTCGTACTGCACACTCTCCAGACAATGTGCAGAGAGTTAACGAATTGGTGACTGCTGACAGATGCATCACAGTGAATGAATTGTCACGCTATGTTGGGATAGGGGAAGGAAGTGTTTGCAGAATACTGAAAGTGTTGGCATTAGAAAAGGTTTGTGCAAGGTGGGTTCCCAGGATGTTGACAGTGGCTCACAAAAAAAACAAGAAGAATGCAGTGAACTTTCGGAACGGTACGAGAATGGTGGAGATGTATTTCTTGAAAGAATTGTGACAGGTGATGAAACATGGCTCCATCATTTTTTGCCAGAGACGAAGAGGCAATCAGTGGAGTGGCATCATGCAAACTCACCCAAGAAAAAAAAATGCAAAACCACACCTTCTGCTGGAAAAGTTATGGCTACGGTGTTTTTCGATTCCAAAGGACTCTTGCTTGTGGACATCATGCCAAGTGGAACCACCATAAATTCTGATGCATATGTGATGACACTGAAGAAACTTCAGGCTCGACTGAGTCACGTTTGACCACATCGGCGAGAGCAGGATGTTTTGCTGTTGCACGACAATGCACGGCAACATGCCAGTCAAAAAACCATGGAAGCAATCACAAAACTCGGATGGACAACACTAAAACACCCGCCTTACAGTCCTGACCTGGCCCCATATGACTGTCATCTCTTTGGGAAACTGAAAGACACTCTTCATGGAATAAGGTTTGAAGATGATGACCCTTGTGCACGCTGCTGAACAGTGGCTCCAATAGGTTAGTTTGGAATTTTACCGAGTGGGTATACAGGCGCTGGTTCCAAGACGGTGTAAGGCAGTTGATACGGATGGGAAATATGTGGAGAAATGAAAATATTGTTCCTAAAGGATGTATCAACACACTGTAAAACTTTCAAACATGTAGAATAAAATTGAATAAAATGTTCTCAGGTTTCCAACCGCATCAATTGCTTAAAACTACTCCTTGACCATTGTCAAGTGGTATGACTGCCAGTGGGCTGTTGGTGTGCCCTTATATACGCTAGCTGCCAGCTATGACATCTCTGGTGCCCATGATATTGCCATATTTTGAGTCGGCGTTCGATGTGCCCTCTTCAACCGCGCGATTGCTGGATCCCAAGCAGCGCTGAGCTGGAAGCCACCATCTCTATTCAGGGTGTCTGCGGTAATTTTTATTTCAATAGCTCCCTTTATTAAACTGTCCCAGAAGCCATTAGTGCAAGCCACGACAGAGGTATCATCAAATTTTATATGGTGACCATTTTCTAATCCATGCTCAGCTAATGCAGATTTCTCTGGATAGCGTAGGCAATAATACTGCTCATGTTCTTTCCTGTGTTCTTCCACAGTGTTCACTATTTGTCCAATGTACTTCTGGCCACACTCACAAGGTGTTTCATAGACTCCAGGTGTTCTGAGACCTACTGCGTCTTTAACTGCACTGCACGCCACCAGCCATCATCATCCAGCATAGAGGCGCATAGTATTACAGACATTGGTGCATCTTGCAAGAGTAATATCAGACGATAACCTGCCCCATGAACTGAGCCACCTACACAATGTTTTCAGGAATAATGGCTACAGTGCCCATCAAGTGAAAGAAGTGATTTCTGGGAAATATCAGGATAAGACCACTGACAAAGAGCAGGAAAAGAAACTTGCTTTGCTGCCATTCTGTGGCTCTGTGTCGGGCAAGATAAGCTGCCTGTTGAAAAGACACACGATCAAATCAATCTTCAGGCCTCCAACAAACATCTGTCAATTACTGAGACCAGTTAAAAACACAGTAGGTCTCAGAACACCTGGAGTCTATGAAACACCTTTTGAGTGTGGCCAGAAGTACATTGGACAAACAGTGCACATTGTGGAACAATGCAGGAAAGAACATGAGAAGTATTATCACCTACGCTATCCAGATAAATCTGTGTTAGCTGAGCATGTGTTAGAAAATGGTCACCACATAAAATTTGACAATACCTCTGTCGTGGCTCGCACTAACAGCTTCTGGAACAGTTTAATAAAGGAAGCTATTGAAATAAAAATTACTGCAAACACCCTGAATAGAGATGGTGGCTTGCAGCTCAGCACTGTGTGGGATCCAGCAATCATGCAGTTGAAGAGGGCACATTGAACACCGACTCAAAACATGCCCATATATGGCAATGTCACGGGCACCAGTGACATCACAGCTGGCAGCTAGCATATATAAGGGTGCACCAACAGCCCACTGTCAGTCATACCACATGACAATGGCCAAGGAGTGCTTGGAAAAAAGCTCGTGTAGTTTTAAGCAATTGACACGGTTGGAAACCCAAGAACATTTTATTCAATGTTACTGCCATGAGACTCTGCATTCATACATGTAGAATAAAAGATGTATTTTTAAAAAAATAGTGTGCATTTCTTTTGGAGTGACCCTCGTATGTAGCTTTGCTTCATTCACATAAAACAATTTATTTGAAGCACATCTGATAATTTGAAATTTGAATCATATAACACAGTTATGTGGAGCTACCAGCACTTCCTGTTGCATTGGACAATACAATAAAGATATGAGTCAGTGCTGTATTGCCAGCATCCCAGTATGAACCAGTTAAGCCACTTCAGCTACTTTCTATGTTCTTCACCAATGTAAGTTGCTTCTATGTCACAAAACAGTGCCTTACTGTTTCAACATACATATGTTTTGATAGGTACAAATAACATGGAAATGCACACAGGTAACTTCCTCAACAACAACTGATATTTCAATACATAAACATACTTTCATTTTCTAGGCACAAATGAAATGACAGATCACTATCCATGTCCACTAAAGCCTTCAGTGGTCGGAGCTACATAAACCAGGAAATGAAAGGTGGCCTACACAGAAAGACAAAATACACCATAAAAATCTAGCACCAAGATAACCAATGCCAGGTGTTATTGATAGAGAGAGAGTTAGTGCTACTAGCTCACCCACTGTTCATTAATATTTCACTACTGCTAATGTATGGCATTTGTTATCTCTGATTGTGTACTGGTGCTAGTTGTTTACAGTGTGTGTTGTCTTTCTGCATAGGCTATATTTTGTTTCCTGGTTGACATAGTCGTACCCACTGAGCAAGTAAGTTGTCATACATGGGGATCTCCTGTTTCATTTGTGCCTTGAAAATGGTGAGGAGTTCACCTTTCAAAATATCAGTGGTTGTTGAGGAAATTACCTGTTTATTGAATAATAAAGAAAGGCAGTTTCTGCCAAACTGAGCATCCTCACCACCCTCACCTACTGCAGCCGAATGGTTGGGTTTTTCTAGCAGCTCTAAATCCCACTACCTGCCAGTATTCTGCTAGCCTGCCTTTCACATGAGCTGGTGACTGCAAACCATGGATTCTGAAACTGTCATCTGCTATCCCCAGGAACCCAGCTAAACATGCCTGAGTCTAGCCCAAAGTGGCCATACCTTCTTTTGCTGTAAATATAAGACACACACATATTGCTGCATCTGTCTTTTAAGTTCTGGCATTTAGCTGCATCTGGCTGTTACCTCATAATGGATATGAAACATTTCCTTTAAACAAGAACAGAGATTAATTCTTTTATCAAACCTCCACAAGGAAACTCACCTCTCAAAATGTTACAATAAAATAATCAATGAAAAAGCTTCTATTTACTGGATGACAGAACAGAAGCAGTAAAAGAAAGATTACACAAATGCTAACTTTGGGAAGCACAGGTTTCCTTATAAGTAAAAAGAGGATAAGACTGGAGGAAACAATATTATCATAGAAAACATGATTGATCATAGAATGTTCCTAGACTGTTGGTAAGAGAGGTACAGCAGGAGAGAATGATAGAGAAACAAACAATTAATTTTTTAGACATTAAATCTAGCTATTTATGTGTAAATTGCATAAACTATTAAAATGGCACCACCTTGACATATCGCTCCCAGGACAGAATCGTGGTGAGGCAATGCACGGAAACCAGTTTTACAGCGACAGTAGTACCAACCAGGCATATTTACACATTGTGAGCTTTGATGGCAGTTATGCATCTCAGTGCTACATTCATCAAGATCTTGTTCACAATAGTCACCAACATAACCTTGTCTGCACTGGCACTTTCCTGGTGCAATGCACTCTCCACCATTCAAGCAGGTCTGATTGCACACAGCTGAAACAAAAGATTTAATATTTGATTTTGGAAACAATGCCTCCCCCACCACAACCAACACCACCACCACTACCACCATCAATGTTCTGAAAACTGGGACACAATAATTAGAGCTAGATGATTCCACAATCCTAAGAAAAAATATATGCACTGAATTCACAGCTCCAGTAAAACAAGCCTCTCCCTCAAATGCAATAACTGTGTAAGAAGAGTACAATGATAAAGTGATTGTTGGAAACTGGTAGAATTGCAGTAGATTTCTATCCAACTGGATGATTCATTGAAAATTATTTTCAATTAAAACAAGTGATAAGTACAATAGATTATTCATATTTATATACACTATGTTCCATGTCGCCCATCGTGTAGAAAAATCCTTAGTTACGAGTAGCAAGACAAAAGATACATTATTACATGTATAAGCTGTAATTAGCTGCTTCTGTAAACTAGATTAATAGCTAGTTTTTATTAAGAAGTGACTTATGTAGTGCATATTCCTAAGATAGCTGCAATTAGTGTCTCACACAACTGTTATAAAATGCTACTTTTCTGTTATGCTATTTAATTGTTGTTTATTTATAGCAATACAGTCAACATTTTTTTCTTTGTGTGTGCCCAGAGTCCAAGCAGTGAAAATCACCAACCCAGCCAGGAATCAACCCCGGGTCCCTTGGATGGCAATCTTTTGCAATGACCACTCAGCTATGTAGGTGGACATTTAACAACTTCGTGAATCTAAAGCTGAAGGACAACAGTTTTAATGTTCTGTGTGAATGAAAATCTGTCTAAAACAAACTGCTGCCTAGATTTGACAGAGTTTTGTATAAAAAGAAACAAAATATGCAGATAATATACAGAGATCCAATTTTACTTCAATTTTCATTTAAAAAGAAATAAAGAAGAAGAAGAAAAAACCTCTGATTCCTACTTTATCTTTTTGTGCAATTAATTTAAAAGACTGCACCAGAATGATGAGCAACAAGTTGAATTTTAACGAAGTAGTGGAGATATGCCACTATCAGATATGCAAAGATTCCACTCTTTTCTTGCAGTAACTTTCAAGGTTTTTTAGGAATCAGGTTATGTAAAATAGAGTCACACTTTTGTGAGAATGACTTCTTAACATTTTGTCAGTCTGTTTCCACCTAATTTTGCAAGAGATGACTAGGAGCAAGCTTATCATTTGTTTTATTAACTTATCACTTTGTTGTCTGCATTTTAATTTGTAGTTAATTTGGATACCAAGAAATTTCCTGCATGAAACTTTGTGTAGCAAGTGGTCAACATCTACTACCAAAATCAGTAATTCATTGTTACTGATTATCAATTGGATATGATGGACTTCTATAAAATTAAGATATTAGTTGTCTGGTGAGACTCATTACTAAGCCATTTCAGCTGGTTGTGTCTAGAATGTTTGAGTTTAGTTCTTTCACAATAAATTTGTGTCATGATAGAATATTACAGTTCATGGAAAGTCTACTAAAGGCTTAGGTAGATTATTAAGGTAGACAAAATTGGAAGCAGGTGAAGTATTAAACCATGTAGGTTGTCATACTTTATGAAAAGAAAGGAACCTTGTAGTTACTAACTTAACTAGGAATGTCAGATAGTGATGAAAACCACTTCCCCCAAATGTGTGTTCAGTACATATAGGATTTTCCACCAATATAAGTTGAATGTTAATCCTGTTGTACAGCTGATTCATGTAATGATGTCAGCGACCAAGCAATATATCAATTAGAGCATAATATCTTAATTTACATTTTTATGTTCTACACAGACAAAGCCTTTAAAAATACGAAAATGGCAATATATAAATTTATGTCAAAGTTTTGACTTCTGAGACCAAGCATAGCTTTCTTTGTAGATAACTCATTATGATAGCCAAACTGACTGTTCATTACCAAGTTGTTAAAATAGTAGATTTGTACTTTGTAACAGTGCACTTCTTCAACAATCATTGAAAAAGTATGGGATGAGATGGAAGTGTTACTATGACTTATTTAATAGATCCACTTTTCTAAATAGGCACTAATACTGTGTATTTCTGTCTGTCAGGAAATGTACTCTGGATCATTGACTATGTGTAAAAATAGCCAACGAGGGATTACACTGAGTTAGCATGAGGTTTCTAGACACGGGGAAGCACATTCATATGAGCAAAGCAATAGAGCCTAGTGACTTTTCTAACCAGTTTCCAACAGTTTCAGACATTGTGGTCTTTAATTATACCTGTAGCCATCAGCAAATGATCATTTATTTCCCATCCCTGGACACAGTGTTAATAAAAGTGTTGAATATTTTGAGGTGGTAGTACCCACCAAAACAAGGAAAAAAGTCCAATAAGCATGGGCTCTAAAGTTAGTATGCCTTAATAGGTACAAGCACTTGTTCATCTTCAATACTGTGAAACATATCTCTTCCACTGTAAGCTCTTTGCTTTCCATATTTTGGGAGGAGGTAGTAGGACATGAAAACAATTCGGAGGAGGGCCGCTAGATTTGTTACTGGTAGTCAGAACAACATGCAAGTATTACAAAGTTGCTTTAGGAACTCAAATGGGAATCCATTTAAGGAAGGCAATATTCTTTCCCAGAAACTATATTGAGAAAATTTAGAGAACTGCCATTTGAAGCTGACTGCAGTACAATACCACTGCTGCCAATGAACATTTTGCATAATGACCACAAAGACAAGAGAAATTATGGCTCATAATGAGGTATATAGACGCTTGATTTTCTCTCGCTCTGTTTGCAGGTGGAGCAGGAAAGTAAATGACTAGTTGTGCCACAGGACATGCTCCGCCAAGCACCGTACTTTGGCTTGGGGAGTATGGATGTAGATGTAGACCAAAAGAAGAAAATACTGAGTAAACAAAGGCTCTAAATTGCATACCATCTTTGCTACTGTGAAACATATCTCTTCTCCTGAACAGGTGCTCATAACTCTTAGGGCATGCATTTTAGAGTCTACATTTATTTGACAATTTTTCCTTGTTTTGTTCCATACTGCGTTTCCCCAAAATATGGAAAGCAAAGAGCTAGCAGTAGAAGAGATATGTTTTACAGTATCAAAGATAAACAAGTGCTTACAGTGCTTAAGGTATGCATTTCAGGGCCCCTGTTTATTAGGGTTTTTTTCTTGTTTTGGTACTATCACCTCTCAAAATATTTGACACCTTTTTTTAACACCCTATATTATTCATTGCATTTTGCGGCCAAAGACTTCATTGTCATCATCTGTATCACAGCAAAAGCTGCAGAACTGAAACTCAACTATATATATTTCCTGTTCAACAAATTTTTATCTGTCACATATACTTTTTATCTTTTTGGTGAGACAGTGGAGTACTTAGCTGTACTATTAATATGGTAGTTTTATTTCTTGACTTCTGCTATTCCTTCAAGTTAGAATAAGTTCTAGATAGATAACTTTATATGTTTATCACATTTTCTCCTTAAATGAGTTACAATCAACTCTAATTTGTCATAACAGAAAACTGCATCTGGAGCTGTGTATGAATATATTTATGGAGGGGTTAATTTCTCTTTCACAGAGATTGTTTGCTGCCCATCTGCTTACAGTTATAGTTATTTCTTTGAACTTGGTGTAAATATTCTGAGCTATCATTTGTTACTGTATTCAACAATAATTTTCCATTATTCCTTTGATAATGTAATAGCAATTTAATAACATGTTTAATGTTAATGTTTGGTCATAATGGTCAGAGAAACTATTTATTATGACTACAAGTCTAATTAATGACAATGTCATCTAAAACAATGTCAATGAGAGTTGTGCCATGATCCTCATTTGCTCATTGGAATACCGACGTATGAATACACAAGACCTGGATGCAAACTATTCTACATAAACATGACACAGAATCAAACTTAAAGAGTTTCCAGAGAATGATTCTTCAATTATTTAAACAAAATCTTATTAAAACACTCCTTAGTTCCCATCAAAGTTCTGACACACCCCTGTTATCTGTGATAGCTAGTACAAGGATCTCATTGATCTTTTTAATCCACTTACTATTTTCTCATTCAGTACTGTGGATACTTGCAATAATAATTCTCATTTATTTATATAAGTATTTTTACACTGGCACAGGATAACAGAAATATTGGCAAAGAGAAATTAAGGAATGGATGTCAAGCTTATGAAGGGGAAAATACACCAATCTAAACGAAAGTGCTGAGTATTTTGTGATTTGTTAGTACATATAGAAAGAAGTACAATAAGCATGAGTTTGGAAATATATACTTCTTGTGAGTTGAGCACTTGGTTATAGGAAGAACTGAAAGACAACTGGCAGTAGATATGAGCATAGTCGCTGCTTTGGTGTTCAGTCACCATGGTATGTCAGTTGCATCATTCATGTTGACTTGTAATTTCAGTCATGACAGTGTGTGATATTACCAGATATAGACTGGGACACTCAGATGTTTAGGACGGGTGGTAGGGACAGAGTATCGAGTGACATTTTACTGAGTGCACTATCCGAAAATTACCTCGAGCAATTAAACACAGAACCGACTCGTGGAGATAACATCTTGGACCTACTGATAACAAACAGACCTGAACTTTTTGACTCTGTAAGTGCAGAACAGGGAATCAGTGATCATAAGACCGTTGCAGCATGCCTGAATATGGAAGTTAATAGGAATATAAAAAAAGCGAGGAAGGTTTATCTGTTTAGCAAGAGTAATAGAAGGCAGATTTCAGGCTACCTAACAGATCAAAACAAAAATTTCTGTTCCGACACTGACAATGTTGAGTGTTTATGGAAAAAGTTCAAGGCAATCGTAAAATGCGTTTTAGACAGGTATGTGCCGAGTAAAACTGTGAGGGATGGGAAAAACCCACTGTGGTTCAACAACAAAGTTAGGAAACTACTGCGAAAGCAAAGAGAGCTTCACTCCAAGTTTAAACGCAGCCAAAACCTCTCAGACAAACAGAAGCTAAATGATGTCAAAGTTAGCGTAAGGAGGGCTATGCGTGAAGCGTTCAGTGAATTGGAAAGTAAAATTCTATGTACCGACTTGACAGGAAATCCTAGGAAGTTCTGGTCTTACGTTAAATCAGTAAGTGGCTCGAAACAGCATATCCAGACACTCCGGGATGATGATGACATTGAAACAGAGGATGACACACGTAAAGCTGAAATACTAAACACCTTTTTCCAAAGCTGTTTCACAGAGGAAGACCGCACTGCAGTTCCTTCTCTAAATCCTCGCAGAAACGAAAAAATGGCTGACATCGAAATAAGTGTCCAAGAAATAGGAAAGCAACTGGAATCACTCAACAGAGGAAAGTCCACTGGATTCTGCACAGAGTACGCGAAAGAACTTGCCCCCCTTCTAACAGCCGTGTACCGCAAGTCTCTAGAGTAACGGAAGGTTCCAAATGATTGGAAAAGAGCACAGGTAGTCCCAGTCTTCAAGAAGGGTCGTCGAGCAGATGCGCAAAACTATAGACCTATATCTCTGACGTCGATCTGTTGTAGAATTTTAGAACATGTTTTTTGCTCGAGTATCATGTCGTTTTTGGAAACCCAGAATTTACTTTGTAGGAATCAACATGGATTCTGGAAACAGCGATCGTGTTGGACCCAACTCGCTTTATTTGTTCATGAGACCCAGAAAATATTAGATACAGGCTCCCAGGTAGATGCTATTTTCCTTGACTTCCGGAAGGCATTCGATACAGTTCTGCACTGTCGCCTGATAAACAAAGTAAGAGCCTACGGAATATCAGACCAGCTGTGTGGCTGGATTGAAGAGTTATTAGCAAACAGAACACAGCATGTTGTTATCAATGGAGAGACATCTACAGACGCTAAAGTAACCTCTGGCGTGCCACAGGGGAGTGTTATGGGACCATTGCTTTTCACAATATATATAAATGACCTAGTAGACAGTGTCAGAAGTTCCATGCAGCTTTTCGCAGATGATGCTGTAGTATACAGAGAAGTTGCAGCATTAGAAAATTGTAGCGAAATGCAGGAAGATCTGCAGTGGATAGGCACTTGGTGCAGGGAGTGGCAACTGACCCATAACATAGACAAATGTAATGTATTGCAAATACTTAGATAGAAGGATCCTTTATTGTATGATTATATGATAGCAGAACAAACACTGGTAGCAGTTACTTCTGTAAAATATCTGGGAGTATGCGTGCGGAACAATTTGAAGTGGAATGATCATATAAAATTAATTGTTGGTAAGGCGGGTACCAGGTTGAGATTCATTGCGAGAGTCCTTAGAAAATGTAGTCCATCAACAAAGGAGGTGGCTTACAAAACACTCGTTCGACCTATACTTGAGTATTGCTCATCAGTGTGGGATCCGTAGCAGATCAGGTTGACGGAGGAGATAGAGAAGATCCAAAGAAGAGCGGCGCATTTTGTCACAGGGTTATTTGGTAACCGTGCTAGCGTTACGGAGATGTTTAGCAAACTCAAGTGGCAGACTCTGCAAGAGAGGCGCTCTGCATCGCGGTGTAGCTTGCTCGCCAGGTTTCGAGAGGGTGCGTTTCTGGGTGAGGTATCGAATATATTGCTTCCCTGTACTTATACCTCCTGAGGAGATCATGAATGTAAAATTAGAGAGATTCGAGCACGCACGGAGGCTTTCAGACAGTCGTTCTTCCCGCGAACCATACACGACTGGAACAGAAAAGGGAGGTAATGACAGTGGCATGTAAAGTGCCCTCTGCCACACACCGTTTGGTGGCTTGCGGAGTATAAATGTAGATGTAGATGTAGATAGAAAAAAGTGTCCATCAGTAAGGAAATTTCTGGTAGAATGTATGTTTTTTGATTTCTTTCCTACATACACAAATGATTTCACTATTGTGTTTACTGCTACTAGTTGTCTGTACATATAAATAGTTCAATACATTTCCCTTTCTCTTTTTAAAATTTTGTTAGCAATGAAGGACTATTACTCCATCAAGCAATATGGCAAGTGTGACTTTGTGGTAGGGTTTAGCAAATAGATGTAGCCCACACCTTGTGCACTGAAAAATATCCACATGACAGAGTACATCTGGGTCATTTATTTATCGTGAAGATAACCTTAGGGTCATCCTATCAGGTCAGCACAAAAGTTATTATTCTCTTAGAAACATCACTACAGTCAGCAGAAATACTACATACTATCAATGAGTCACAGCTGTAACTGGCCAAATCCTACAAATACCTAGGTGTAAAACTTTGCAAGGATATGAAATGGAATGATCACATAGGTTCAGTCATGAATAAAGCAGGTGGTAGGCTTTGTTTTGCTGGTAAACTACTGGGGAAATGCAATTAGTCTACAAAAGAGATTGTTTACAAATCACTCATGCGACCCATCCTGAAGTGTATGGGAGCTGAAGCAAGTAGAATTAACAGGGGATACTGAACATATATAGATAAGGACAGCATAGATAGTCACAAGTTTGTTTGATCCATGGGACACTGTCATGGAGTTGTTGAAGGAAATGAATTAACAGACTCTTGAAGATGAACATAAATTATCCAGAGAAATTTATAGAAAAGCATTTTTATTTGCCGTCTGCTGTAATGATGTAAGAGGTTCAATCGTTTTTTTATTTATTTTTTAAATAAAGCTTTTCCTATTTTTATACATCTGCAATAGTTCAAACCACTCTTCTTTATACCAAAATATGATTTGTCATAATTACTTGATAGTTCACAGTTCCAGCCAGCACCGGGTTGTCATAAATTGTAGCAAACTCCAAGAGAATAATACATATAGCCCATGTTCAAGTAAATCCACCAATAATTCATAGAAAATCAATCAAAACACAGCCCTCTCGAAATCAAGTAACAAACCAAGTCATGAAAGTACAGTGCAAGTTAGGTAGCAACTTTAGCACAGCTTGGTTTGAAGTGTCTTACAGTGGTACAGCAATCAGGTTTTATCTCTGTCTTGACATAAGCACCCATGCCCACGTGACAGTCCACTGGTGCTTCTTATTGGTTGCTACAGAAGTCACTGATAACCGACACAACAGGGTACTGACATCACTGAAGGACTACAGAAATACAGCATGGCTCCCCCTTTAAATGGCATGTGGGGCAGAAGTGTCCCTTTTGGTGTTGCAAACAAGGGAGACTCCAGCATTGGTCACATAAATTTGAAACCCTTTTTTTAAATTATTATTGCATATCAATTTCAGTCACAGAGTGATCATCTTCCTTACTAAAATAAAAATAAAAACACACAAATTCAAACCTAAATGATCAATGTGGAAACATATGTGTCATTTTACAATAAAGAACATTGAGTTTTACATGATATAGTACATACCAAGACTTATCTTGTAAAACGCAATGTTCTCTATTGTAAAATGACTCACATGTTTGTGCATTGATCATTTACATTTGATTTTGTGTGTTTTATTTTTATTTTAGCACTGAATGTGATCACTCTGTGATTGAAACTGATATGCAATAATGATAAAAGAATGCTTCAAGATTAAGTGACCCGTGCTGGAGATTCCCTTGTTTGCCATACTTGTTGGGTTGTCATGGTGCACAAACTTCCTAATAGAATGCAATGAATTTGATATTGTGATCACCAAATCAGTAGTGGAAGGCATGAGGTGGGCAAGTCAGCTGAAGTTTCATTGTCCATTTTTACATCTGTTGTTGCCATATTATATGCCTGTGGTGGAGGTGTGGTGCTGATGTTGGGGCCTGGTTACCGGTGGTGGTGGTGGTTAGTGTTTAACGTCCCGTCGACAACAAGGTCATTAGAGACGGAGTGCAAGCTCAGGTTAGGGAAGGATTGGGAAGGAAATCGGCCGTGCCCTTTCAAAGGAACCATCCCAGCATTTGCCTGAAACGATTTAGGGAAATCATGGAAAACCTAAATCAGGATGGCTGGAGATGGGATTGAACCGTCGTCCTCCGGAATGCGAGTCCAGTGTGCTAACCACTGCGCCACCTCGCTCGGTCTGGTCTCCAGGGTCCATGCTGGAAGACAGATGCTTGAGGTGGAAAAGGATCCCATTTGATGGGGAAACAGTTCTGATGGCATATGCAGTTGTATCATGCCAGCTACAGTGATGTTGTTGGTGGTCTCGAGATGGAGACTGCTAATTGTGGGTGTAGCTGGTTGGTGTGTTGTACCAGCATGATGACATTGCCATCCACTGTGAACATTTGTCATCACCAAGTGACTCTGATGACTTCTGGTACTTATCCTGGACCCCCCAAAGGTGTAATCTCAAACCTCTGCGTCCAGTGAGTAGCAACAGCAATGGATGGGATGGTGCGAGCATATTGTAGATGCAGGAGCTTACAGAAGGTCTGGTGTTAGTTACAATGCAGCAGTTGCACCATAGTATGCCCTTGTTTTGGTGGTGTGGTCATGTAGGAAGCTGGAAGTGGGTCAGGACCTGAGCCTTGTCACACCCGACACCATCTTCCACACCCACACCTTAAAGGTGCAGACCTACTGCTCAGCTTCATCGTTGGAGGCTGGATGGTATGGCACCTTTGGCAGGTGTTTTTATTCCATTCCAAGAGCAGAATTCTTGAAACATACTGGAGAAAACTGAGGACTATTATCCAAAATGATCATTTATTGGACCTCTCTAATGAAAAATATTTTCCACGAGGCACTTATTGTCTCTCTTGCTCTGGTATCTGACTTTTGAACTATGTAAGAAACATCGAAAATGAGTCTATCATGATGAGCCACATCTCTGTGAGCAAAGGGACGGCAAAGTCCAGATGAATGCACTGCCATGGATACAGCACATTTAGCCAGGCTTGGAACAGTTGCAGGGGTCCTGACTAGGTTGACCGACAGCTCTTGCTGGAGTAGGCTGTCCTCTCAGTATCTTACATGATGCTTGGACAGTAGGCATGCCACCCTGTAAGCATCTTCATGTGTGTCACCCCCTGGGTCAGCATACAGGAGGTTTATGACTTAATGATGCAGTGGAAACAGGATGACACCACCGGAAGTCATTGGCATCTGATGTCAGCATCATTGTACAACATAAATCCTTGCTTTCAGGGAAAAATATGTGTGGAGTTCTGGAAGAAAGTTAGGTGGGAGGCCTTCTGTCCAACCTTGATGAATATATTTCTTAACTTGTTTGGGAATATGGCCTTGCCGCAGTGGTAACACCAGTCCTCATCAGATCACCGAAGTTAAGCATTGTCGGTCTGGGCTAGCACTTGGACGGGTGACCAACCGGTCTGCTGAGCACTGTTGGCACACGGGGTGCACTCAGCCCTTGTGAGGCAAACTGAGGAGCTACTTGATAGAGATGTAGTGGCTCCGGTCTCGGAAACTGACATACGGCCGGGAGAGTGGTGTGGTGACCACATTCACCTCCACATCCGCAGCCAGTGATACCCATGGTCTGAGGATGACACGGAGGCCGGTCGGTACTGTTGGGCCTTCATGGCCTGTTCAGGAGGAGTTTAGTTTAGTTTGTTTGGGGATAGGGTCCTCAGATACAGCTTTCGATATTATGGATACAGTGACATGAAACACTTGTAGGGTGTTCCGTAAGGTGTCATCTATAGTGATGTGCAAAACTTTTACATAATGTGTCATTGCCAAGTAACATTGCTTGATGAAACTTGGACAATGCCTAAAAAGAACTGCTACAGTACAGTATAGATGGTAATTAAATGAAATTTGCAATGAGATGAACAGAAATGACACATTTCTTCAAACAGAATAATTACACTGAAGTCACCACTGGACATTACAAAGGTGGGACGTGGTTCCTAATAGGGTGTGTGCCAACTATGGAAGGTAATACATGCTCTGCAATGTGCTAACCTTTTGGCCACAAGATTGGTAAAGCATTCTTGTGGTAGGGCATATCAACAGTGTGGTTGATAATTGAATGGTTACTGGTACATGCACTGCAGTACATCTCCACAGTGCATCCAACATGTGCTCAGTGGGTTTTAAGTTAGGGGAGTGTGCAGGCCTGCTCATTCAGCCAATATTTTCTTGTTCGAATAGCTCCTCCACTTACACAGTTTCATGTGGCCTTGTACTGCTATCCAGAAAACTGAAATCAGGGCCAAATGCACCACTGAGAAGATGCATGTGGGGAACAACTGCAGTGTTACAATAAAGGTGACCATTGAGTGTAATGTGTTGAAAGATTTGGAGGCCATTATGCCCATGCAACATTATGCCTCACCTCAGCATACAGCTCACAAAAACCATCATGTTCAATAACATTTCTGTGTGCATTATGTGTTGCCCCTCTCACCAAATTAAGGCACCTAATGCACCCGACGTTATGGTGTGGCAAGGCATCATGGTGCATGGGCATACTAATCCCCAAATCTTCAAACACAGTGCACAAATTATTCAGTGTTATTATAACACTGTACTCTTTACACATGTACATGTTCTCAGGGGTATATTTGGCCCTGACTTAATTTTTATGGATGACAATGAATGACTGCATTGATCTGTGCAGGCAGAGGAGCTCTTGGAATGAGAGGATATTCAGCAAATGGACTGGCCTGCCCATTCACCTGACTTAAATCCCATTGAGCAGATGGGGTATGTGTTGGATAGATGTACTGCAGTGCACCCGTGTGTACTAATGAACATCTAGCAGTTGTCAACTGTGCAGCTGGAGGTAAGGAACACCCTACCACAAGTCCCCCTTACCAGCCTTGTGGCCAGCATGGGGGCAATCTGTGGAGCATGTATTGCGATCCTTAGTGGTGACACACCCTATTAAGGACCATGTACCACCTTCTGTAATACCCAGGGGACCACCATGAGGACTTCAATGTAATTACTGTCTATGAATAAAAGTGTTATTTCTGTTTGTCTCATTGCATATTGGCAATGGCACATCATATGAAAGTTACTTTCTAATTCAGTATCACTTATAGTCTGGATAGGGCATCTGAGTTATCACAGTGTACTGTCAGTGTAGTCAACTGAATAACTGTAATTGCTGAGGAAGAGGGCCACATGTTGTAGGCTTTGTGTCATTTTTTCTAGGAGGCAGTTTTTAAGACTGAACAATGAAATTAATGGTGTATGGTCCAATATGAAATGAAATTTTTTGCTGTAAAGAAATGTATGAAATTTTTTGGTGCCAATATGGTAGCTACTGGTATTCTTTTTTTTTTTTTTAATTTGAGTTGTGGGTAACTGATCTGGGCCAAAGTGAGTGTTTTAGAGACATGGGTGATGGGCTGTACCATACATCATCGTTTTTGTGAGGATGTTGAGATGTGGTGACCAGGATAATGGCGCTGATGGTTCATAAGTCCCTAGACAAGAATTGGACTTTTAACTAATGTTCTAACCTATGACAAGCCTCCTGAAACTACTATGACCATTCATATTTTGCACATTTTTTGTGTAGACTATTAAGGAGCCTGGTGGAATTTGTTATAAATTTTATATAATAATTTATTTTGCCAAGAAATGACTAAAGATCTTTAAGTTCATAGGCACTTGGATTTTTTTGGCTTCACATGTTTGTGAGTTAATTGAAGTCTTTATGACTCAACATGTGGACTGTATCTGGATTAAAATAACAGAGTGATTGAAAGCTAGTTGTTTACAGGAAAGCTGCCATAGCAACAGCCAATCACAGATTGACCTTGGACACACCTTCCATCAGGTGACTACTTCAGTTGACAACATAACAACAATAAGTCATTTTCATGGTATGCATTGTTTATGTGTGTGGTTTGTTTATTTTACATGACAGGAAAGTTTATTACATCATACACGCCATGCACAATAAGATGCTTCAGTTTAGCAGCTGCTGATGCTTTTGACCTCCTACAGGAAGTATGTGATTCCTGGTATCAATTAGATAACCCAGAGTCATAGAGGGGGCTGAAAATGGTGTACTGTAACACCAAAAATGGTTGCACATCAATAAAACAAATAAATGAAGCTGATGGTGTTACCCTTACTACATACAAGATATATCATCATGTTAGCCAACAGACATCAAACTGAAATTCCTGCAATATTAAAAAACAAAGTAAATGAGTGCTTTATTATACACTTCTTCCACAATTTAACAGAATATTTGCATTCTGAAATGTAAATTTTAGTTAGTATTAATGTTCATATTAAACAGGTTTCTGTCTTCTACAAAGCATAGTTCGCTGACAGTGGTATCTGAAATTAGTAAAGTTACATAAATACTTAGTATGAAGTACTAGTTTATATAGAACTTCATAATATGCCTACAGTTAATAGTTAAAAAACTGTAAGAGAAAGGCCAGTGGCATTTTTTAAAGTACTTGTAACCGATTTTCTCCAAATGTACATACAAATATACACTGATGAGCCAAAGCCCTAATTAACAACAGCCCACTGCAAGACTCAATGCTGCCTGGTAGTGCTGTGAGCACAAGACAATGTAAGGAAAGTGTATTGGTAGCACAGAAAAAAATGGGGAATCTTGCTACTGATACCACGGGTCAGAAATGAGGACAGAAATGGACATTAGCAATTTTGGCAAAGGGCTAAATCAAACAATGGAAAATCCAGGATGGAATAACAGCAATATGAAAAGGATTAATTGTACTACCACATGGAGAAGGCATTGGTGGCAGACAGACCCATTGAAAAAAGACTGCTAGGCGATATTTAGCTATCACACTAAGTCCTTCATCAGATGTGGAAAAAAAGAACATTCACACATTCACGGCACACATACATATAGCCACTATCATGACTAGGAGCTAATGTCCAGTTGAGATTGCATCTAAGGTGAGCAACAAATAATGTTAGGATGGGTGATGGAGGAACAGAATAGGCGTGGGATGGGGAGTACAAAATATAGTAGGACAGGGGTGGGGGGAAGATGCTATAGCTGCCTTTGGAAGCTTGCAGCTATGTGGTGGTGACTAGAGCTAGTACCACCACGTCCATGCATGCTCTCACAGACAGCACTAGTATCTTACATCATCCCTATCCTACTATTCCTCTGCCTCCCCACACCATGCCTCTTCTGCACCCCCACTATCCATGCAGCAAAGACTTCTTCTCACCTCAGATGAAGTAGGTAGATTCTTTTGGTTGGTTGCCTGGGAATGAGTATCTCAGAAATAGCATAGCTGGTCACTTGTTCACATGCTACTGTTGTGAGTACCTATGAAAAGTGGTTGAACGAGAGTGAAACTGTGAGATGGTGCTGGATGTCCACATATCATCACAGAACATGGAGGCTGAATGTGTACCCACTTGATATAGCAGGATAGGTGGCAATCTGTGGCAGATGAGATGACAGAATACAATGCTCATACAAGCACACCACACAGGTTACATTGTTGAATGTGGGGTGCTGCAGGACATGACCCCAATGTTTTCACATGTTGCTACATAGACCTCGTCAGTTTTGATTGCAAAGAGCACAGGATCATCAAGGGTGCAATATGGATCAATATAAACATGTTGCCTGGTCAGATGAATCATGTTTCTTGTTGCAGCAGGTTGATTCTCGTGTCAGGAAACGCCATCATACAAGCTGCTTGAAACATGCACTGTATGATGGACACAGGCTAGTGGGAGCAGTATTGTGCTATGGTGGACATTCACCTGGGCTTCTGTGTGGCCTGTGGTGGCAACTGAAGGCACCATGACAGCTGTCAACTATGTCATTATTGACCACCTGCACCCCTGCACCATCTTAACTCAATGGAACATACCTGGAACACTATCAGGAGTAGTCAGCTTTGAACCCACAAACCACCTGGAATTACAGGAACTGTGTGACCTATGAATAGATAGCTGCTGTTATACATATCCATAAACCTGCCACAAAGTCATCAAATCCACGCCACACAGAATCCACTAAGGTGGGCATGTGGTCATAATGTGTTGCCTCAACTGTGTATACAGCAACACAGTGTAGTTCCTATAATCATAAGTATGAGTTGACCAGTACTCGTCATAACTTGCTGCCTGCCGAGCTTGCTTTTGCCTATAAATGTATGACTTGATTTGTTCTACATCCGTGAATGCTCCCTTTCATGATTGGATTTCTGGAACATTATGTGTGAATAAATGAATGAACAAATCAACTGAAACATCCTGCACTAGTTATCTTACATGTCAATACAATCAGACTATAATGCTTTTCAAAAGGTGGTGTGAGATTTGAAGCCAAATTTTAAAATACTGGTAATATTGACTTTGAGTATGTACCAGAAGTAACAGTTAAAATCTAGTCATCCGAACTCTCCATAGTCACACACACAAAAAAAAGGCGTGGTGGTATAATGTGTGATTAAGTAAAAAAATAACGAGTTTAGTAACAACAAGATGTCGTTAAGTCATGAATCAGAATGGAAGAAAAGTCTGTTCTAAATTCAACATGCAGAAAGTAATATCATGAAAGGGAAGGACAAAATGAATTGAAAATTTTTAATTTTACCAAGCTCTAGAAGGTAAATAAATAATATGTTATTACTGACGTTTACAGTTGTATCCATCGCCTTCATAGCCCTGCTGGCATTGACAGCGGTAGCTTCCCAGTGTGTTGACACATGAAGCATGGCTATGGCATCCATGTTCTCCTGTGCTACATTCATCCAACTCCACACAATTGAACTTATCAAGACGTCGATAACCAGGCAAACATTCACATACATAAGAGCCTGGAGTGTTGACACAGCGAGTATTGGAATGGCAGTGATGTCCATCGAGTCCACCTTCTTGCTGGCATTCATCCACATCTGTTGAAATTGTGTGAAAAATATTAGGTAATGGCACAGAATCATAATGCATTTGTGAAAAAATCTTTTATGTTCATAAAATCACCATCATTCCCCTTACTGAAAAGAGAAATACAAAAATGAGTTACAAGGGCATAATGAAAAGTAAAGTCTTTGAATTTTTTATGTGAACACTCCTAAAGCTTTTTAAATAAAACAAGCTTTCTTGACATTCTACACATTTATTCTTCATGTCTACATATTTATTTTCTAACATAGTCAACATGGCAGTGAACACATTTCTCCCAGTGAGAGACCAGTTTGCTGATTCCAGCACTGTAGTATGTTTGGCTATGTTGATAATTCCACAACCTCACCTCTGCTTGCACTGCTTCATTACTATCAAAATGAAGTTCTCAAATGTTTACTTTAAGTTTCTGAAACAGATTAAAATTTGAAGGGGCCAAATATGGCCTACATGGTGAATGATAGATAACAGTGAACCCAAGATTTGTAATTGTTGCAGGTGTCACAGCACTCATGTGTGGTCTGGCGTTGTCATGTTGAAGGAGAGGGTGCTCCATGTGTGGACAAAATCTTCAAATTTATTCTTTCAGGTTTCTGAGGGTCCTGCAGTACCTTGCTGGGCTTATGATGGTGCCTTTAGGTATGAATTCCAAATGCACCACACCCTGAACATCCAAGAACTCCGTGAGCATTGCTGATAGCATGATCTTGAATGTTTTTGGTGTCAGTGATCCTCCGTGGTAGAACTCCAATGATGATTTTTTTTTTAGGTCAAAATGGTGAATGCATTTTCATCACTTGTTACAGTGCTGTTGAGGAACCCATCAGCCTCATGCTCAAAATGTAAAAGACATTGCTGACAGACGTCCTACCTCCTATGTTTCATGTCAGGAATGAGCATTCAAGGTAGCCAACATGCACTCATTTTTCTGTACTGCAGTTCTGCAATGATGGCTTGTACACATTCTTGAGATATGCCACAGTTACCTGAGAGCTGTATTATCTGATGATTTTCTCTGATGAGATCATCAACTTGATTGTGATAACTTTCATTAGTTGCCACATGCGGTTGTCCACTCTGAGCTCTGTCACACACAGAATAGCCCCACCATTTCCTCATTATGAGGATGAACAACCCAACATGACACATCACCAATGTCAAGACAATCATCACCGTACACAGCCTTCATTCTTCCACGAATTTCAATTGGAGGCACATTTTCTGCAGTTATAAACATGATTACAGTACACTGTTTCTCATGCACCAACATAGTTACATTACACACTGCCATGTTGTACATGACAATCTGAAGTCCTCTACCAGCATTGGGTTGTAACGTGCATCAGAAAAATGGGAAAGTCAGCTGAGTAATAAGCACAACATATAATACCTCAACCGACATTGAGAACAGAACAAAAACTTAGGAGACATTACTTTTCAGCATGCCTCAACTTATATGAATGACAGGGTCAGGGATTTTCTCTGCCTCGTGATGACTGGGTGTTGTGTGATGTCCTTAGGTTAGTTGGGTTTAACTAGTTCTAAGTTCTAGGGGACTGATGACCATAGATGTTAAGTCCCGTAGTGCTCAGAGCCATTTGAACCATTTTTTATATGAATGACATGATTTAAAGTTACTGTATTGCACCAGTTTCTTATTATTGAAAATACTATTCTTAACTACATACTGTGAATTTTTTGTAAATGAAGCAAGTGATTCACTCAACCAGTTGTGTGTGTAAGTGTGTGTGTGTGTGTCTGTCTTATAGAGTAAAAGAGCGATACAGAATAGAATCTAGCGTGTAAACGGTATTTCTTGTTTTATTTATACCTTAACATTGTTTCAGCTTCATATATTTGGTTCTACAATGTGTAATTGGAGTCTGTTAACATACTTGACATCTGCAAATTGAAGTAAACATCTTTTGGCATAAGCAGTAACTTACAAGAAACACAATTAAACATCCCTCAGTATTTTCAATAGAATCATTTTGGGTGTTAGACCACGTCATCATGAAACACTAAAAAAGTAAGATCCTTATAGACTCTCTTATTTAGGTGGCTACTGACATCACATTCTGGGATGCTTTTGAACAATTTGATAATCAACAGCTTGTATCCACAAGAAGTATTTCCCTGCAGTGAGTTGTTGATACATGCTGCAGCTGTTCTCTTGTGGTCTCTTCTTTATACTGTTGAACCGGGGTCATGTGGACCTTCTGGGTGGTGAACACACACAATCTGATGGACTGGGATCATTGTTCCCCCTATTCACGCTGTTAGAGCTCTTAATTATTTTGATATGGTCTCTTATTTTTTCCCTGCTGCATCTACAGCTGGGCAAGCAAACATACAAGGTTCTTTAAAATTCATAGATTGGCTATAACCCTGATAGTGTTCAGCTGCAAGTTGAGATGTAGACGTAAATGTAGATCTGTTGTGTTGCCCCAGTTGCAAGTAAGATGATGTTTGTTGGAAACACATCACCTTACATTTTGTTATAATCATTGTTGGTTCCCATCACTGAGGGAACAGCTGAAGAAACATAAAAAGACTCATCTACTATTTTCAGTAAATGCACTGTACTTCTCTGAAGCATAATTAATAATAAGAAGAATACATCTCCTAATGCATTTAAGATTTTGCAACAAAATAAATATTTATGAACACTAAATGTTATGCTTTACAGCAATAGTATTGTTAATATCTAATCTAAGGTGCCACAGTTTACAACAAGAATCAAATCAAAGGTTCTCTAAGAATATGCTGATTCTAAAGCAATATAATAAGTGCTAATCCATCTCCTGATTTCACCAAAATAGGCTTTTTCACATTCACGTCAGAGTTTGTCAATGCCTGCAATGTGGAGAACATCTTTGGAATCCTTTATGGGCCTCAACATGTCTTCAGTCTTGCAGCCATTCTGAAATATTGGTTGAATTCCTCCATATTGCAGCACCTTGCTTACGCAGTCGCTGATGCCTCTCACGTAAGGTAAATGAGCAACAGAAAGAGGATCTTTTGTCCCTTTGTCTGTTTCGTCTTCACAGTATCTTATAGTTCACTGTATGTTGCTATTGCTATATCCATTCACAATGTTATCTGGAGCTTGGTTATTAGCTCTTGTTGGAGGCTGTCAGTGTACTCATCCAGTGGGGCTGTCAGCACATGTAGTACAGAATTCTTTTGTGCTGGATGGTAGTACAATTTCACATGGAGGTGTCTGTTGCTGTACATCAGTTTCCAATAACCATCAAAATGAACTGAGTGAGCTCCAAACAACATTATGTGTGAATGGATATAGCTGAAAAATGGCAGCTTTACATGAACTGGGTTCAACAGTATATACAAGCAGCCACAAAAAAAATGCCAGTGTGGCATCAATGTCTCACTGCAGGAAAACACTAAACCTGGGTACAAGCTGCTGATTTTCTATTGTCAACCAATCACCTGCCACAGCAGCACATGAAATAACCTACCATACAGTCACCCTTCCATAACAATCTTTACTTCAAATCACCCAATGGCATCCCAGTATGTGATATTGGTGGCCATCTGATACCGAAATAAGACAGTGTATAGGAGAAGACCATTATCAGAATATAGCAGTTGCTCACCCTGAAGAGAATCACTCAAAGGATGGTCAACATCTTTGAGTTTTAGTTGATTTAAGGTTAGTTAATGAAGTGGTCTAATATGCAGAATTGCCGCATGGGGTAACCACACGGTCTGAAGTGCCTTGTCATAGTTTGTGTGCCTCCCTCCCCTCCCACCCCCCCTCCTTAATTGTTTTCAGGAGGTGGTTTCACTTTGGAACCATAAGGACATCCAGTTTTCAACTACCCTTCATTTCATGTGATTTTTTTGAAAACAAATGAAATATTTTTCCTAGACATAATCTCACATCTCAAAACTTCCACAAACTCATAATGCCTAAAACAAATTATAGTCCTAAATAACAAGCAAAAATGGGCCTAAAGTTTAATACATGTCACTCTGTCTTGTGTGTGTGTGTGTGTGTGTGTGTGTGTGTGTGTGTGTATTTTGTGCTCACCCTGACAAAGCAGCAGATATAATCCGCACTCTGGCTC
Organism: Schistocerca nitens; assembly: GCF_023898315.1. NCBI lineage: Eukaryota > Metazoa > Arthropoda > Insecta > Orthoptera > Acrididae > Schistocerca > Schistocerca nitens. Next base: position 528,128,715 of record NC_064617.1, read on the forward strand.
GTACAATGAATGTACTTCAGTGGTTAGATAGAGAATTTTTGCACCAGCAAAAGTCATTTAAAGAATGTTTTCCTCTCCTCAGTTTCAGAATACGATAAAATAAGCATAGCTTTACTCATATGACACTGAATATTAGACAAGATTCATCGCTAACTCTGGTCCAGTTTTATCAAGAAATTCCTAAGCCTGTCTGTGATCCACAGGGCTTCCAAATTTCATCCTTATACTCACAGTGCACTATCCTTGATGACCATCATCATTGAATATGGTGGCAACCTGAGGAGAAGTTCCATTCTTCCAGTTTTTTCAAGAGGCACAGTGGTGTATAGTGTGAGGAGCCATCAGGTATGACTTCAGGTCACTTCTGGTAGTAACTGATGGAACTGTGATGGTGTAATGGTATGTCATGGGCATCTTGCATCCTCATGTGTAACCTCTCATGCAATAGTATCATGGTGCAATTTTACAGCAGGACAATACCCATTTACAAAAGGCATGTATTTCTATGAGCTGTCTGCATGGCATTCAGGTACTTGCATGACCTGCAAGATCCCTAGAACTGTCCCCGGTAGAATATGTGTGGGACCAGCTTGGACAATAGCTCCATCTCAATGCCAGAGTCTGCGATATCAAAGACCAGTTACAATAATTTTGGGCCAGTTTGCTTCAGGAGAGGACACAATGGATTCATGATGCCATTCCAACAGAATCAGGGCATCCATCCAGGCCAACGGGGTGCAATATCATACTGATAATTGAGCTCAAACTGCCAAATTCCTTATGTAATCATTGGAATAACTTTGTATATCGTCTGACCCATTAACTTTCATTTCATTTCCTCCTCCCCGATTTCCAAGATAGGAATCATTGAACATGAAAGCTGAAATTTCACAGTCTTTTGTATTTGGACTGTCCTTGCTCATATTGTTTAAGTTTAAGTGGTGGTTAAGCAGAGGATCTGGTTTCATCTTACTGTATGAGCACCTTGCCAGACAGAAGAGAGCCACTCACATACACACACACACACACACACACACACACACACACACACACACAACACAGAGAGAGAGAGAGAGAGAGAGAGAGAGAGAGAGACAGAGAGAGACAGAGAGACAGAGACAGAGACAGAGAGAGACAGATTATTAAATCATAATGATAATTAATTCTATTGGCCCTTTTTAACACTACATAACAACAACTACAGTGTGTTATCCCCAGTTTCCTGTGAAGCTTGATGAGTTGTTTAACAGTGAATCAACACAAAAATACATAGGATTTGTACAGGGAGGTAATACAAGGACCATTCCAGTATTGGTTTAAAATATTTAGTACTGTTTTTCTACTTGTGGTATGCAAAATATCATACCCATTATTATCTACACTGTTTATTATTTTCCAACAGAAATGCTGACAAAACAAAAAAACAAATTTTTGAAACTATTACAAAAGCCATTTTAATACAAAAACTACAGTAAAGTCCACGAATATTATCATTTTCAAATTATGTGACACTAAATGAAAATTTATCAGTACTTTACTTTTTAACATAAAACTCACCATGGCACAAATGACCATCTCCAGAAAATCCAGTGTTGCAGTGACATGCATAAGTAGTTTGTAAGTTGAGACAAGTAGCATTTTCATGGCACATATGTCCCTTTTTGCAGTAATCCACCCCTATGCAAGCCAGCAGTAAAAGAAAATGCACGCATTTACAGGTTAGTAGATGATAATGAGAGTCAGTATTGTTATATAAAAAGGCTGGCATCAAATACATATTGTTAAATTGTTGAAAAGTATTTACAGAGAAAGTGAAAAACATTAGTAGACATTCTCTCATTAATGGAGCACACAGAAGAAAAAATACCAAGCAAAGTACAAAAGCCGGATGTAAAATTGTTGATAATAGACAACTTCCTTCCAATATTTCCTAACAAAACTATTGATTAAAACACTTGAGATATTTTAACAGCTTTCTAAACAATATTTCTGAATCTATTATCAAATGGGATAAAAGGAGGATACAAAATCACAGTATACTGACAAATTTTACACTAACAGACTTGGATTCAATTCATTTAGAGGTAAGGACTATTCTCTCATCTATTCATCCTACTTCACCTCCTAATTTGATGGCCAAGATAAAGGCTATCTGGATATACATGTTTCCACATCTTTTCTTTAGTGTCACTCTCAAAGAACATCTAGAGTTATAATACTTCTCGCTACAATGTGCCTCAAATATGTTATGGAGGTCCATTGACTACTGACTTTTCCTTGACATTGAAAGTAGAATAACTTGCAGCTAACCCACTGAGTGCTCTGGACATATTAACAAATGGTGCCATGGTGTCCCCAAGTGCCCAAGTGCCCAAGTGCCATAAACCCATTTTTTAGAACTGCACGTTTCCCACAGTGCTAGAAATATGTTTACTCCAAATGATACTGATGTGTTTAAACAAACTGCTCTTCTGGTATCCATATACTATGAATGTGCTAAAATTCTATATTTCCTCTCCAGCCTCCCCACAGCTAATCAAACACAGGGTTCTTGTGCATATTTGCTGCTCTTATTTCGTGTTGATTTTTTTACTCCACTTTTTGTTACTGAACAGTCTTCACTATTAATATCTAAATATTATTTTCATTGTATTTTTCTATAAAGGCAGAGTGGTTTTCAGTTTTACAAAGAAAGTGCCATGTCATCATATTTACAAGGAATCATTGTGGCAACTGGCCAAAATTGTAAGTAAGTGTCAAAGTAATTGTCAATGAAAACTATTTTGACATCTTAATTTTTTTGGCTGTGAAGGCTGCCAGGGACCATTTATTGGGCTTATGTGAATTAAACACATTGATACACTTCTGAAAACTGTTCTGTCACCAAATATCTGCAGCTCAAAACTGTCTATGGATGAATTATTGTGCTAGCAGATGAACAGGGAAAACCAGACATTTTAGACACTTATGTGCTTAAGTGCAAACATTTTCCATTAGTCTTTATCTTGACTGTTATTAGTATCAAATGAAACAACATGCTCACCATTATCACCCCTGTGTGTGTGTGTGTGTGTGTGTGTGTGTGTGTGTGGATCTTACGGCTCCTCATCAATGCTAAGGTTATCAGTGCCCTTACACACATTTGAAGAAATGAGTGTGGATAAAATTGTGACAATATTAACATAAGCACTAAGAAACAAAAAAAACTAAAATGTGCTATACAGTTAATTAAAACACAAGTAAAACTACAAAGGAACTAAAAGAAAGGCACAGGCACAGAAAAAATATGACTGCCTGAATGTTTACGAAAAACATGGTGAGCCAGTCACCCTGCTAACACATTAAATTTTGGGATAAATATTGGACAACTGACAAAACTTCAAAACTCTAACCACATTTACATGAATGTTACCTAAAATAGACAACAGATCCATCTTCAAATCCACCATGGTCCATTGGTTGGAAAATAAAACACAATCCGATAAAATGTGGCCCATAGTGATCTGGATGTCACAAGCACCACACGTTTGAGGGTCCTCTCACCAGGGCAAGAAGCAATGTGCCAGAGAGCTGTGGCCTATGTAAAGACAAATAAGGAGGACCTCATCCTGAAAACATGGCTGGAACAAGGTATGCCACAGCTGCATTGTGGGCTTTACTATACAGAGCTTACTGTCTGTTGGACAGAGCTTATTTTCTGTTGCTTCCAGCCACTCATCCTCTCACTGACACAAGACTCTGGAGCTCAACTGCGAGGCTATAGCATGCAGGGGGATGGCACACTGACACAGCTGAAGATCAGGACATGCCTTCTTGCAGCTAGATCCACATTTTCACTCCCAATCATTTTAGCTGGAGGAGGGCATTCTGGATATTCTGGTCTACTTTATCCACTGGGTACAAACACTGTAGAGAGTGAAGGCCACTTGGAGAATTGGAGCAGACTAGAAATTTAGCACTGGAAGAAAGTCTCATCTGCTCCAGTGTCCTCAAAATTGCACGTAATTCTGTGTCAAAGACAGTGAAGTCTTGGGGCATGGGTCCTTGAGGACATGATCCAGCAAAAACAACAGACCAACCAACAGAGGCACCCTGTTTAGATCATCCATGAAGACAGCTACATAGTTGAGGTGCTCATATAAAATATCAGAAAATATCATATGAAAAACAGAAGCAGGAGTGCAAGCTCTCCTATACTGCACCAAATCTAAAATTACTCTGGGCCTCTGCAGTAACCATGGTGGCAGATGGTTAAAACCCTGGATATGAGGTTGTACTTGCTCCACACACACCCAGTGACTCCTGCATACACTGCACACAGATCCTAAACAGTATTGTAGCTCATGAATGATTGGAGAAAAGGCATTCCAGAGGCAGAAAAGCAACAGTATGGTATGTTGGTGAAGTCAGAGCTGCAAGGAACTTACATATCTGATGCACCATGAAGAGTTGTCACTGGATGGTGGGTGGCAGTTCCCCAGCCTCAGCACAGAGACTGGCTATGGGACTTGTCCTACAAGGACACATGGCCAGCCAAATCCCCTCATGTTGGACAGCATTAGTGATCTTCAAACAAAAAGGCCTCACCAATTCATGCACTGTGCACCCACAGTCCAGCCACAAATGCTCGAAATCCCTACAAAACTGGAGCAGGCATGCTCTGTCTGCTTCCCAAGGCCTGTGACTAAGACACTTTATGATGTTCAGTGCCTTGAGAGTTTTGGCTTTCATATCTCTCAGGTGTGGCAACCATGACAATTTAGTATCAAAAATGAGGCCCAGAAACCTCACTGAGTCCCTAAAATGTAGGATGGTGCCCCTCATGTGCAAGTCAGGTAAATTGAAAATACAATGACAATGATTAAAATGAACACATATACACTTATATGCTGAAAACTGAAAACCCATCTTTACAACCCACTCCTCTAACCTCCGCACTGTAAGTTACAATAGATGGCTCACTGTTGCAACTCTGGAGAAGGAACAAAGAACAACAATATCGTCTACAAATAAGGAGCACTGTACAGGACTCCTTACCATACACATGATACTATTTATGGCTATAGCAAGGAGCATTACACTTAAAATGCTGCCTTGAGGGATGTCATTCTTCTGCCCAAAATGATCTGACAGCCTTTCACCAACTCGAGTTTGAAAAAACTGCTGAGACAGTAAAGACTATAGGAAGATGAGGAGGTGGTGATGAAAGCCCCATTGATGCAGTTTCGTCAGAATACTGTATCTCCAAGCAGTGTCATATGCCTTACTGATATCAAAGAATATGCTAATAAAGTGATGTTTACATAGGACAGATTGCTGAATAGCCACCTCTAGCAGTGTCAGGTTGTTGAGAGTGGACTGAAATCTCCAGAATCGACACTGAGAGTGGATAAGGAGTTGCCTGGTCTCTAAGAACCAGACCAGATGACGGTTAATCATTCTCCAGAGTCTTTCATACCCAGCTTGTTAAGGCGATGCTCCTGTAACTTCTGGGAGATGTGTGGTCCAATCCTGGTTTGAGCTGATGTATTAGAATTGTGTCCCTCAATGAGTTGGGGAAGTTACCTGTCTGCAATATAAGATTAAAACTCTTTTGAAGAGGATTTCCTTTGACTCTGCTGGCAAATGTCGATGCACGTAGAACCAGATTTGGTCATGAGTGGGTGCAGTGTCACAAACCTCAAGCAATGTCAATTCCAGCTCCCACATGGAAAAATGGGAGTTGTGGGACTTAGAACTGTTGGACCTGAAGTCCAACTTGCCCCTCTCTACAGTCACACGGTAGTGACAAAATGCCAGATCCTGGCTTGCACTGGCAGTAGTTTTTGCAAAATGCTCAGCCAGCATCTGAGCAATGTCTCTGGGTGTTGTTTGAAGATACCTCTGTTTCAGCACTGCTGCTATTGGTAAATTTGCAGAAATCCTCTGGATGGCTTTGCATACTTTTTTAGAACAAGTGGAATGGTTGATAGAGCCAAGGAACACTTGCCATGACCTTTTCTTGCTCTCCTTAATTATGCATCAAGCCTTGGCTGTTTCGACTTGAAAAGTGATGAGCTTTTCTGCTGTAGGGTGACATTTCAATCATCAAAGAGCCACACAACTGTTCCAGATTGATGAATGGCACTCATGTGTCCACCAAGGTACAGGTCGCCTCCTAAGATGACCTGAGGATTTTGAGATGGATAAGTCAGCAGCACGATGAATCACTCGTGTTATGTGGTCCACCCATTCCTGGATGCTGTTGTTGTTCAAACATAGCCAGCTGGCTGAACAGCATCCAGTTAGTCCTGCTGAACATCCATTTTGATGGCCTCTCTTCAGGTAGTGCTCCATCCAGTGGAGAATGTGGAGTGGGAAGGGGTCACTGGAATGAAGGTAATCAGTGACCTCCCAATGAACAGAATCTGTGAGGGCTGGAGAGTAGAAAGAGAGGTCGACAGCTACAAATGACCCAGTAGCAGTACAGAAATGAATGTGAGTACCTGTGTGTAGGATGATCAGCTCATGAGATGTCATGAGGCTCTCCAAAACCCAGCAATGAGAGCAAGTAGAGGTAGAGCATGATGGGAATTGAAGTCTTCCAGTAGGAGAAATGGTCATGGGAATTGTTCCACAACTCCACAAAGCCTATGATAACCTCAGAGTCTATTGTATCTTATGGCGGTAGATAGAGTGAGCAAACAGTGACCCATCGACATCCATGAATTTCCACAGCAACTGCTTGCAGGTCAGTAACCTGGAGGAGAGCAGAGGAGTTATACACATTGTCGACATTCACAGCAACCCCTCCATTGCTCTGTCCCTGGTCTGGTCATCCTGAGTAGTCAAGAGAGACATCAGATAGTATGACATCGGCATCACTGGACTTTTTACAACCTGACACTGTAGGTTTCAGAGCCACAGCTGTAGCAGAGGTAGTGGCAGCACTGGATGGTTGATCAGACTGAAACTTTGGAGAAGCAGGGAGAACTGCAACATTAGTGACAACAGACCTGTCTGATGTTTTGGGAGGAAGTGTGGGCTTTGAAGGAACAGTAGCAGCACAAGTGCATTGGCAAATGCAGGTACTAGCACTAACACTAGCAACCTCCATTTGGGTAGCAGCACCAGTCATCCGAACTTGTTGTTTAAGAACAGACGCAAAGAAGGTAAGCAAACTTCAGGAGGCTGCATGGCCTTATAGATCATTTTGGCCTCAACATACAAGAGATACTTGGTTGTTTTTATTTCTTGCATCTTCCCTTCTTCAAGGAAGACACTACATACAGGGTGATCCCCAGAGCGGTTTACACACTTATAGGAGACAAACAACCATCACCTTCATGGGTGGCCTTACCATATCTGCCGCAAGTGCTGCTCCCTTACAACCTAAGTTGGTGTGCTCCAAAGAGCTGGCATGGAAAACAGTGCACTGGGTTAGGAAAATAATGCCAAACGCTGAGATGGAGGAAGTCTTGTGCTACTGAAAGCAGGTACAAACGAGCCTGATCTCATTTAAATCACCATCCACCCATTTCATAATGTTCTGTATATCAACGATGCCTTCCTGGGACCCCTCAGCTTTCAGTTCTTCTTCGGGATTGTCAACCAGATACCTGCAAGTCACAACACCTTTGCCATAGTTCAAGGTGTTGTGCAGTTCACTTTCTATTGCACACTCCCTGAGGCACTGAGCTTTCTCGATGTTCTTCACTTGTTGGAAATTGGATGTTTCTACCAACAGGGCCTCTTGACAGATTTTAAACTTCCGGTGAGTTCCTGTAAACCCTTTTGTATGTTAAAAGGTGAAACTTTCTAGAATATCTCCTCTTTATGTTTACTTATAAGAAACATGTTCCAGCCACCAGCAAGTATTGTTACTAGATACTGAAAGAATTACTGTAATCTCCAAGTCTGGAGGACTGGCTACACATCCCCTCATGTTTTGTTGGGTGTTGGTAACTACCAGCAGCCCACCCTTTCCTCTGGAGGAGGAAGTGAAGATTTCAAAAGGTCCATGCTGGTCCCACAAGCCGCTAGGGAAATAAAAGTTCACCTAGACAGAGCCCCACATGCCTAGGTCAGCCTTATACAACTGAGGTGAGGCAGGTTCCCTAAAGGTTGCCCACTAATGACTGTTCCACCTCAACAACCATGCATCTCATCAGCACATAGCACACCTTGATATTGAGGGTTTATTTTTTTTATAGAGGTTTTTACCATCGTTGTGATCAGGCAGTCAAGCCAAGATTCCCATTTCCTATGACACATGACATTCCATCACCACCCAACGTTGTGGTTGCTGAAGCATGCCCAGAGCGTATGGTGACAAAGGACTGATGGCACTTACCAATCCCTGGCTCAGGGTCCCCAAATCACCAAGCTGATACTCAGAAAATGAATGCTAAGGGGGTTATCATTCACATCATCAGGAATTTTTGTGTTAATACGACATGTGCATATTGTGTTATGACTTTGGGGTACTACTTCAGAACATGGCTCTGTGAAAGTCTTTGACTAAAAACTAATCGTACATGTAAATTTGAAGGTAAAATAACTAAAATAGAATACCTCCAGTGGTCACAGGCTCCTTTTTTTGTTGTAATACATCACATATAAAATGTCATGCTTTAAAAACAAAGATGATGCCTAGAAACTACTAGGCTATAAAGAAAACCATTATTTCAGAATAAGAGTTAGCCTTGTGGATGTCTTTGGCCAAATTGATGAATGCATATGTTAGAGTAAATATTTCAGGTGATACACAAATCCTTTTCTGTCAAAGTTTATAAAGTTTAAACTTCATACTCATTTATGCAATCAAGTGATTTATTGAAAAAGTTTACATTTAGTTTTTAGTCAGAAACATCCATAGAGCCATGTTCTGAAATAGTGTTTCATTTCTCTACTAGGCAGTGCCACAGTTTACCCAAAAGTCAAACACAACAAACGCTTCATATTAATACATAACTCCAACTGATGATGGACATTAAAACCTTTAAAACACATAGTGGATATAAATAAACAGGGACTGGTTACAGTACGCTTGTTGTTTCATTTGAGATCTTAAAAGTGTTTTTTTCATAAGCAATCTAAAAGAATAAAAAATACAGTGTTACTTCATGGAAGACAATTCAGTTGCAAGCCATTATTTAATTAATTTACTAAGTCTATCAAAAAGCTACTAAACAGACAAACAAGACTTGACCACAGTCACACTATTTACACTGTGCACTGAACGCTGGAGGACTAGCAGTGAAAAAGAGATGGAAGCAAACACCATAGTGTAATAAAGAAATAAAATACACAGTGCTGAAGAAGAATAGAGCCTTTAGGATATGGTTGCAGAATAGGACAGAAGAGACAAGTGAAGAGTAACAGACAAGGAAGAAAGAGGCAAAAAGAGAGGTGGCAGAGGAGAGAAGAAGGTTGGTGGATGGAGAAGGATAGTGAAGATTCAGAAAAAGTCCTATACAGGGTGATTAAAAGTAAGAGGTGGAGTGATATGATGGACTATGGTCAAATGGTGAGTAAAATTCACCAAGAGGCAGAAAATAAAGAGGAATTTAAGATCATGTGGAATGAAAATTTTGAAGAGCTGTTGAACCTAAAAGGAGAACTAGACAAGGAGCTGGGGAGGAAGAAGAGGAACTGTAAACAGAAAACAACTTGCTGTGGAGAGAAGTGGAATACGCATTCAAAAACATTAAAGTAGGGAGGGCACCTGTTTTGGATGAGCCGAGTTTATAGGTGATGAGAGCAGCAGAAGAAATGGGAGTACAGTAGCTCTATGAAATGATGAAAATTGTGTGGAAAGAGAGGAGGACCACCGAAGACTAGTAAAAGGGTATAACCATCCTGATATTCAAGAATGGTAACAGAAGAGAGTACAAAAACTATCAGGGACTCACACTGATGACCTATTAGGCAAAGATATTTGACAAGATGGTGGCTGAGTGATACATGCAATTTTAGTTCTTAGAAAAGCATAAGTTTTGATCAAATTTATTGAATGTATTTTTGTTCCTTTTATCTGTTTCATATTTTAGTTACCCTTTTAGTATATTTAGTGGTCATTATATTTAAGATTTACCTGGATTTCTGATGGTTTATCGAGGTTTGACTTTTGTTTGCATATTGAACTCATGCTTGTAATGACAGGTGCACATCTGTGTATATTTTTGTGTATACATTCTGCCGTGAATAGCCACCTTAGTGCCCTTTTTCTTGTCACATAAATGAAATTTGACATCTCTGTGTTGTGTTTAGGAAATACCTTGTGTTGCTGTGAATTGCTGTTAGGTGTGTCTGGTGTCTAAAATTGTGACTACATATGTATGTTGGTCATTACTGAACTCAAACTGGAACAAACTCAACACATTATCAGAGGTTACATTTTTTCTACAGGGACATTTTATTTGGTCATGAGTGGAAACTGTTAAAGTTTCCATAGGGAAGTAAGTAGTGGGGTGCATTGGGAGAGCTGTAGCAAATGGTTTCACTGGCAGGAATGTAGTGGGGAGAACTCTTGTGAGGTTGCAGAGGTGCTCTCTTGGAACTTTAGAATAGACAGCAGCAGGAGTAGGGTAATAGAGGAGCAGGGATGGAAAAACAGTGCTCTTAAGGAACATTTGGCTGAAGCTAGGAGAGAGCTAGTGAGGATGAAGGAAGACAGAGATGCAGGCGTGGGGTTGGGTACTAGCAGTTGGTAGGAAAGCTGCCAGGAGAAAGATGCCATCTGACAGTTTTGTTGTTCCTGCCAGCAACAGTTTCCATCTGCCAGAGTTGTGGGGTGAGGCGCCTCTGGGTGGTGTGGGAGTAGGAAGTGTACAGCAAGCTCTGCCCATAAGTAGGAAGCTTAGGAACAGCTCTAATGTTACAAAGAAGAGCTTAACGCTGCTAGGTAGCAGCAAGCCCCCAATTACAGGAGAAGTTGGGGGGGGGGGGGGGCAGGGAGGGGGTAGTTTCAGATCACCAGCATTTTCAAAGCTAGGTGCTGGGCTGGATCAGGTGACTGAGATTTTAGGTTCCTTGTACAAATATTTCACCAAAGATGATCAGGTATTGATAAGTGCACTGCATTGGTGCCAGTGGAGACTATCAGGAGATGTGGCTCCACTAGGTATGAACTGCACGTCAACAGGATTGGGAAAGGTGGTTTGCAGAGTAAATTTGTGATAGTACATCAGGCGAGTGTGGGCCACATATGTCAAATACCAGATATTATGGGTATTGGCGAGATTATCCAGCCCCAGAATGAAAGTAATTTATATTGTTTAAATTCTACAAAGACACTGCCTTTTCATCTGTCATCTTTCCACTGGTACCACAACAGTCGACTGATTCATGCCAGAATATGCTGAATTGTTCTCAGCAAAGCCACCCTGCCAGTCAAATCATGCTGCAGGTAATCTGACTTGTGAGACTGAGGGCTCTTGGAGTCATGGTTGAAAAAATCTGTCTCCTCTGCTCCTAGGGGTCACTTAGAGCAGACATTAAATGGTTTAGTTTCTTTACCTTGGCATTTTCCCTTTCAATCTGAGATGGGCCTGGGGCTACTAGAGTTATCTTCTCTTGTCTCCCTGGCAATCCTTACCACATATTTGCCATGAGAAAATGAACTGGGAAGTTCCTTTTTCTAAGCTTGAGTACCATATATTAATTACAAGCCCACAACACTTTCCAATCCTGACTACATCTCCAAAGGGATGTACAAACTGGCATCAGAATCAGGATGCCAAATGCATGCTGTTTTCACTTTCAAATGCTGCATAAAAATTACTAAGCCATGATTGGATGCTTGAAACTTTTGTTCGGGACTATCTGGCTCCATGGTATGACTCATCGGACGTGTGCATGGCACAGTCAGTCCGAGCTGCCTGCCACAATCTACCCAGAGCTGCCATCACCAACGTCACCACTGTTGAAGCTGTGCCTTAGGCCATTCAACACTGCCAACACCTCTGCCACCCTTGCACAAGTCCATGTTGTGAGTACAAGGACCCAGCACCAGCCCGAAGTGTGGAGTCACTGCTGTGTCACTCCCTGATGCTGCCATGCCATTCATTGGTCAACAAAGATATGACACAAGATTTGCTTTTAGGGAAAAGATGCTGTTTGGTCTGATGTTGCCAGAGAGGTCACTGAGAGCTGCTGCTGAAAACTTTTTATTTGTTTTGATGTGAGTAGTTTAAAGGTATGCCCACCACTAGATCGGAGGGACAGCGGGAGATTTATCAAGAAATGTAAGATCAACTTTGTTTGGAAAGAACACACGCAAAGGTGCCTTAAAGAAGTAATAGTAAATGGAGTACCGCAAAGCATCACTGTGCATACAGCTAGCCTTGCTTTCCCATTTTAGGGGTTCCCACAGCTGGTTCCATCCTAGCCTGTAATTTATGTTGCATTGGATTCACTGGTTCTCACTATTGTGGATAAACCAAGCAAATATGGCCACACTTCCAAACAAAATTTTATGGATACAGGGAGACTGTCTGCATGGAGCCATGAATTGTTGGTAGGTGTCGCCAAACTTAAACTGCAAGAAGAGACACATGCTTATGTAAATTCCATGGAATTGCTGAGAAACACCGAGGCACTTGATGCCCTTGCAAAAGGGCTAATGGATAGATACAGAGATAAGCACAGCATTAGCTACTACAGAGACAAACTTTTCACCCTACACCAGAATTCCATGGAGAACTTAGAGCATTTAGCTCACAGAATACGAGCTGTGGTGTGCAGTACATATATACTAAGGGAAAAAGAATGAAAGGGATGAGGTACTACTCAGCAAAGCAGAAGTTCTCTGTGTAGATGTATTCCTTCATGAGGCTGATCCACAGATAGGTCCTGAGGTGAAATGTGCTTCACCAAACACACTAAGGAGACTTACAACTCACATTTCCGGGTGAAGAGTCCCAGCAGTTTATTCAGTCTTCCACCAGGTTAAACCTCACTAGATGTGTATTCATTGCAGATGTGTACTGTACTCATTGCAAACATCCAGATCACAAGGCTCCTTAGTATTTAGCACTACTGTAGAAAGATCAGACATGAGGGGACAGCATTGCTCGGCTAATAGGTTACCAAAGGGCTCAAAGGAACACAGATATGGGATGCAGGAATCGGAATGGTCCTGCCACTGCTCCTTGCTCCCCTTCCATGAAGAAAATCCAGTAAGAGAAGGACTCACCCAGGTGGCAAACTTAACTTTTCAAGGTAAAATTAAGAGTAGATAGTATATTTTTATTGTTGATACAAGCACACAAATAAGTGCTTTGTTTGTTAAATCTAATTTTGGTTGAGAATTGAAACTGTTGTGTTGTAGACTGAGTGGATTTGAAAAAGGTAATGTGCCCAATAGTTTTGCAAAATGTAGAACTGGAAATAGACAAAAAGAAGTACCAATTACTTTTGAAGTTACTTGGAAGCATGAGCATAATTTTGATGGCACTTTAGATAATGATTTCCTGTACCATTTTCAAAGCATCGTTAACTTCTAAACACAAGAAGTCCAAATTGGGGGAGATATCCACCATTTTGGCAGTATTCCTGCCATAAGGATATGAGGGAGCTCAGAATGAATGGCCACATTCTGACAACCCATTAAACCACATACCACAGCATTCAAGTTAAACAAAAATGAAAAAATATTAGATGGTACCAGAAAAACTGTTTCAATAGAGGTGAAGAAAGATATTTTTAAACGGAGATATTTTCTTAGAGGATCCATTAACAGATGGTAATAGACACATGTGAAGTGCAGTTTAGCAGGATGAGTATGACAGAGGAGTGTACATTTTTTCCGATGAGCAAACATGATTTTGAAAGCAGAGATGTTAAAATTACCCAGAATATCACAGCTGCAAAAGTGCATGAATATAAATACTAATTAAATAAACAGCATACCAAGAAAACAAACAACCCAAAATAATGATTTACATGAAATTCAAATTCAATTACATCATCTATCAATACAGAAATTGAAATGAAACTTGACACCCATGTAAGGCATATGAGGAAGTATCGTACAACATTCTTGTTGAATCTGCAACTTTTTTTGAAGAAAAGAAATGACTTCCAGTAAAACACAGATCCATTTGACACAGAAGCCAATGTGCACTGAAACACACCAACTGATGAATTCTCGTTGCTATAATTTATGTTCTGTCCCTCCGTATAAATTATGATGTAGGGATTAAGAATGATTTTAAGTCTTAGGTGGGAGATAGTGTTGTTGTTGTCTATGTAAACCTACTGTTTAGCCAATTTGATGATTGTGCTGTGTATTTTTGCCTCATCAGGCCCTGATTAACTAGAACACTTTGCTTAGCTGATGAATTTGTACCATTCTCCTCTGTATCCTATAGGTTTTTAAGCATGCTACTTTCATATTAGTATTCACTGACTAGAACTTCTTCCCCAATGGATTGTTGGTGTGTGCAACAGCCAGTTTGTTATGGACATCTGGCCTCAGTTACATGACATGAGCTATGTAGCTGTCACTTTTTCTCTGCTGCATGCCTCTCTGTGTTCTAATGTGGTTGTACCTTGACTAGTAGCCCCAGTGCTCCCAATGTATCATAACTTTTACCTATTTATGTTACAATTCCCCATTATACTGAAATAAAGCAGTATACCCTTTCCAACCTAGTTTTGCACTTTTAATTATTCCCCAATTTTATTACCTGCCTCTACTATTGAATGATTTGTCATATGTTTGTCACTACACAGTTTCCACTGTTGTCTCGAACAGTGAAGTTACAAGGTGTGTGAGAAAGTAATGCGACTGACAACACTGTGAGCAATCCGGCAACTCTGTGTTGTTGTACTTGTGAGACCAATGTGTTCATCCAATCCAGATAATCAGCTCGATTTTAGCTCCTTACAACGATCATGTAATTTTTGAGAGCACCATCAGTGAAGTTGTGTTTTTGTTGTGTGTCACAAAAAATGAACAGCACAACTTAGAGCAACAGTAAGCCATTAAGTCTTGTGTTAAACTTGGGGAATCTGTGAGTGCAACCTTTCAAAAGCTGAAACACACCTATGGGGAACAAGTTTTTCAATGATTCAAATCATTTTCGGAATGCCAAGAACACACTGAAGATGAACCTCACTCAGGGCGACCTTTAAGTTCAAAAATTGATAAAAATGTTTGCTTTTTTGATGGCAGGGATACCATGCATAAATAATGTGTTCCTCCTGGACAATCTGTCAACCAAGTGTCACCGAAAAAGACTCAGGAAAAGGGTGAATTGAGTGAGGCCAGTCATTGCAAACAAATGGATGTTGCATTAAGCAAACACCTCATTTCACAAAGGCAATTCCATTACAGAATTTTTGACCTCAAAAAGTATCCCTATTGTTCCACAGCCCACCCGTTCACTTGATGTGAGTCCTTGTGACTTTTTTCTTTTCCCAGTATTGAAAAATGCCTTAAAAGGATGTCATTTTTGGACTTGAGAGAACATTGAATAGGATGTGACCGACATGTTAAAGAACCTACTAGTTAGAGCCTTTCAGTGCTTATCCTGGCTTGTAGCTGCTGAAGGGAACAACTTTGAAGGGTAGAATATTGTCATTTGAAAAGAGTAGAAACTTTGATAGATAAAAACTCAGTCTCATTACTTCTCTCACACACCTCGTATGTTCAAAGCTTACAAAATTTGAAAGCTTTCATTACAAAATTTCAGATCACAAGCCAATATCATGGAAATGTTACTGCATTATTTTGAAACAATCTGCAGAAATAAGACCCCACTCTCCACCACTCTGAATCACGTATTGTTCAACTGCCATCGAATAAGTGCAACCCAGCTTTGCTCCTCATGCCCAGCAAGCATTTGGCATCCTGATTCTGATGCCAGTTTGTACATCCCTTTGGAGATGTAGTCAGACATCAGCAATGCAATCCAGTGTCTTTACTTGCTTAGATATTGTTATAACGTCAAGTTTAACAAATATATTTCAGAACGACACAACACATATAAGTCAAAGCAAGACATGTGTACATGTTAGCATTCGAATGAGCACTGCATCCCAGTCTAGCGGCCGCTGTTCGGCTGGCCGCTTAGGTGGCGCAGCTGCTGCATGGCTGGCAGACAGCGCCGCACGTAGAGGAAGCGCGTAATTGCACGGCGGTGCTTTGAATGATCGGCGAGTCACAACACTTTTCCCCCCTTTGAAATTGTTGCACTGGTCTTGATGGAGGTGTCCTGGAGATGGCTAACATCCATAGGCGTTGTTTGACTCGCCGTAAAGTCTCGAGGAGGAGGCTTCCCGTACGGACGGAAGTGTCCCCGATGATAACGGGTCGAGATGACAGGAGACGTAGGGGTTGTATCTGCTGGGGCCCCCTGCACCAATCTGCCCATTGCGGCAAGTCCAGTTGATATGACAGGAGACATGGGCGATGTGTCAGTGAGTAGATTTGCTCTGACAGAAGATGGTCATCCAGTTCCTGCATGGGCACATGTCCTGGTGGTGTCCGTTCTTGTGCCGGCATCGCGATGACGGTGAGAGGGCTGCGTTGTGAGTATTGAGAGATGCCAAGATCCCAAGCGTCAGGTAGGGCCAAAAGTGGTGTAGCGGCATTCGGAACAGGCGTTGCTGGCACACGAGGCCGAAGCTGGTCCGAATGACGCACTGCAACACCCGTGTCCATCTGGATTTCATACAGGCGTCTGCCACGGTGTCTTAAGATGCAGCCCGCGCCCCATTTTGGCCACCTGCCATATCCCCGTACCCAGACGAGGTCGTCGGCAGTAAACCGGCCAAGGGAAGGCACCCGCGGCCGTGAGGTGGGAGGCCGCAGAAGATGAAGTAGCGTGCGGGGCTGTCGGCCATGTAAGAGCTCAGCCGGGCTGTGGTCGCCCATGGGGGTGAAACGGTAAGACGCCAGAAACTGGAGAGGCGCATCATCAGCAGCAGAAGAAGTCAGAAGTTTCCGCATCTGAGCCTTAAATGTGCGGACCAGTCGTTCAGCCTCACCGCTGCATTGTGGATGGAACAGCGGGGCCGTGACATGCATAACGCCGTGACGAGCACAAAAATCCGCAAATTCGGAAGAGGCAAATTGCGGACCATTATCAGTAACAAGAGTAGAGGGGAGGCCTTCCAAAGAAAAAATGCGGGCAAGAGCACTGGTGGTTGCCGCGGTGGTAGGCAACGTGCAACGGACAATGAAAGGAAAGTTAGAGTAGGCGTCAATTACGAGGAGCCAATAAGGACCTAAAAAGGGTCCCGCAAAGTCAGCATGAATGCGCTCCCAGGACTTCTCAGGCGAAGGCCACGGTGACAAAGATGACTTCGGGGCAGTGGCCTGTGACGCACAAGGGCCACAGGCAGCGACCATGTGTGCTATTTCAGAGTCGATGCCAGGCCAGTACACACGACGTCACACCAGAGATTTTGTGCAAGACACACCCCAGTGCCCTTGGTGAAGGAGGCACAAGACCGAAGCACGCAAAGACGCAGATACCACGACACACGGCGAAGCATTGTCAGTGGAGAGGAGGATAACACCATCCCTAGCCGTGAGGCGGTAGCGCAAAGCATAGTAGTTCCGCAACGGATCAGAAGTCTTAGTGGACGGGCGATCTGGCCAACCCTTCTGAATACAGCGTAAAACCCGGGAGAGGGTAGGGTCAGAACTCGTAGCAGCCGCCAGCCTGTCCCCAGTGGTGGGGAACCCGTCCACAACCCGCTGCTCGGCAACATCCAGGTGGAAACACAAAAGTTCGTCCCTATCAAATGCCTGATCAGGACCCATGGGAAGGCGAGACAGAGCATCAGCATTTGCATGTTGAGCCGTTGGCCGGAAATGAATCTCATAATTGAAACGAGACAGGTAAAGAACCCAACGCTGGAGGCGGTGTGCAGCCTTGTCGGGAAGTGACGTTGATGGATGAAACAAGGAAACAAGTGGTTTGTGATCCGTAACAAGATGAAATTTTGAGCCATAGAGAAAATCACCAAATTTATGAAGAGCATAAATAATGGCCAAAGCTTCTTTTTCAATTTGAGAATACTTTTGTTGGGCATCCGTGAGCGTTTTGGAGGCATAAGCAATGGGTTGTTCCGAACCGTCAGAAAAACGGTGCACAAGGACTGTACCGACCCCGTATTGAGAGGTGTCTGTGGCAAGAACAAGATGTTGGCCAGGTCGATAAGTAGCCAGGCACGGGGTCTGTTTCAGCATAGTCTTAAATTTCTGGAAAGCCGCATCGCATGACGCGGACCAGTGAAAAGGCACATTTTTATGCAACAGGCGATGCAACGGCTGAGCCACCGAAGTCACAGATGGTAAAAACTTGTGATAGTATGCTATTTTCCCCAAGAAGGCCTGCAGTTCCTTAACAGATGTAGGGCGAGGACGGGCATCAATTGCAGCGACAGTTTGCTGAAGCGGACAAATACCATCTCGAGAGAGTTGAAACCCCAAGTACGTGATAGATGCCTGAAAAAATTGTGATTTCTGAAGATTACACTTAAGACTGGCAGTCTGTAAGACATGAAAAAGTGTGCGGAGATTTTGAAGATGTTCTTCAGTGGTGGAGCCAGTGACAACAATGTCGTCCATGTAATTGATACACCCAGGGACAGGGAGCAATAATTGTTCCAAGAATCGCTGAAAGAGAGCAGGAGCACTAGCAACCTCGAATGGCAAGCGTTGGTATTGATAGAGGCCGAAAGGCGTGTTAAGGACCAGAAACCGCCGGGAAGCAGCGTCGAGAGGAAGTTGATGATAAGCTTCTGACAGGTCAATTTTAGAAAAACACTGGCCTCCAGCAAGTTTAGTGAACAGTTCTTCAGGACGGGGCATAGGGTAAGTGTCGATGAGGCATTGAGCATTTACAGTGGCTTTGAAATCGCCACAGAGACGAATATCACCATTTGGCTTAGCAACAACAACAACAGGAGAGGACCACTCACTGGAAGTGACAGGAAGCAAGACCCCTGAAGTAGTGAGACGATCCAACTCCCATTTTACCCGATCATGAAGGGCCACAGGAATGGGCCGAGCCCAAAAAAACTTAGGCCAAGCAGTGGGTTTGAGCATGATATGAGCTTCAAAGTCGTTTGCATGGCCTAACCCAGGAGAAAAAAGGGACGAAAATGTTGTCGACAAGGAATCCAGTTGAGCATAAGGGATAGCATCAGAGACAATATTGACAGAGTCATCTACGGAGAACCCAAAAACGTGAAAGGCATCGAAACCAAAAAGATTTTCTGCGTTGCCCTGGTCGACTACAAATATGGGAACAGTGCGAACGACGGATTTGTAAGATACCTCAGCATTAAACTGTCCCAAGAGAGAAATCTTCTGTTTATTGTACGTCTGTAATTGCCGAGTGACAGGTGACAGGAGTGGAGAACCCAACTGAAGATACATCTGAGAATTAATTATAGTGGCAGCAGAAACTTGCATGCGAACATCTCGACCAAGGATTTGGACAGTGAGGAATAACTTCCCTGAAAGGAAAGAAGTGCAATTGACAGACAACACAGAATCAGAATCAGCGTCATGTTCATGAACATCATGTATGCGGTCGGATTTGCAAACAGAAGACACATGACCTTTCTTTTTGCAATTGTGACACACAGCCCAATGTTGGGGACAATCCTCGCGTGAATGTTTCGTAAAACACCGCAGACATGAAGGAAGTTGCCAGAGGTTTTGCTGCAGTTTCTTAGTGGGTTGTTTACGGCTAGGCTGAGGCTGCGCGTGGGAGCGCACTGCGGCCACGTCGGCCAGCGGGGACACACCGCACGCATCGTCAACAGCGCACAGAGGTTGTATTTCCCTGACATCACCCCACATCTCTATTTGCGCCCCAGTGGCATGAGAAATTTCAAAAGACTGCGCAATGGAGAGAACTTCATCTAGAGTTGGATTCGCCAACTGAAGGACACATTGCCGAACTTCTTTGTCGGGTGCCGACCGGATAATAGCATCCCGTACCATGGAATCGGCATAGGATTCTTTGTGAACGTCAGTAACAAATTGACACTTTCGACTGAGGCCGTGAAGTTCAGCAGCCCAAGCACGATAGGATTGATGTGGCTGTTTTTGACAATGATAAAAGGCAACACGAGAGGCTACTACATGCATTTGCTTTTGAAAATAGACAGACAGAAGTGAGCACATTTCAGCAAAGGACAAAGATGCAGGATCCCATCCTCGTCGCCAATTGTTATAATGTCAAGTTTAACAAATATATTTCAGAACGACACAACACATATAAGTCACAGAGTAAGTTGACAAGCAAGACATGTGTACACGTTAGCATTCGAATGAGCACTGCGTCCCAGTCTAGCAGCCACTGCTCGGCTGGCCGCTTAGGTGGCGCAGCTGCTGCATGGCTGGCAGACAGCGCCGGACGTAAAGGACGTGCGTAATTGCGCGGCGGCGCTTTTAATGATCGGCGAGTCACAACAGATATGAGTGAGACAATTCAGCATTTATAGACTCCGTTTTTCTGTGAAACATACTGAAGACCATTTCTCTCATAAGCAACAAATTTCACTGGCCAACAGACAGTTGAATTAAACGACCTTTATTCTACTTATATGCAATGCCATACCCCATTCTGGTTCCACTTGTGTGTTCCACTTCACACACATACCAAGGAATGTCAGATAACAATTAACTTCTATTCAGGCATTCCATTCCTTTATCCTAGGATGTTAATTCCCAGCACAATTGAGAAAAACTCTGAATGCCACTATCGAACCATTCCTGATATTTATTTCACAATTTAACCACTCTCTCAATCTACATCCCGTCTAATCAGTCTTTTGGATACTAACAGTATGGAATTGTTCAATTCCTTGGAATAGTTGATGGCACAGGAGAACCAATGCATTTCATTAGATCGAGATGCCACCGTACTATGGCCTTTAGCATATTTTATTTAACATAACTGTTCCTGCAGTGACTTCTGCCCATCTTGCAGTTCTAATACTGAGCATGACAGCCATTTTAAATGCAAGTTACATAGTAGAATGCATATAGCCACTCCAACTGTTGACGTGTCTTGGCCTAACTACAGTGGACTGTAACAAGATGAAGTTAGGGAAGAATTATTTTTCTACTGTCATGAACCATAAATGTGTGATCTCATCTAGGATTGTTTTCTTTAATTAAAACCATTATCATTTTGTATTTTTCTTATGTACTGCTTACTAGTGTTACTGTTTCAAACAACAGTAGTTTATTATTGGGATTATTTGTTCATTTAATGTTTTATTGTCAAGAGTTGTTTTACAATCTTTCTAGTCTGATTAACTGTACTTAATTACATTCCTTCTGTGATCAAGTAAATTTGAGTCAAAGGAGTCACTCTTTAGGTGTTTATTCTAAAAGTTATTTTTTGTCTATAAGAGACATTAATGCAATGAGAAGCAAGATGTTTTGCAGTTCTCATTTTGTGTGTCTGAGTTATGTCTATTTAATTTCCTACATCACTCTCATTGATGCTCAGAAAGATTTAATCAAGTTTTCGACTTGGTGCATCCTCACATTAACATATTTTCAGTTTCACAAATTTTCTTTGGTCAGTTAAATAATTACAAAGTCACTTAAAGAACTTAATCAGTGATTCAAATTACATCAAAACATATTTTACTTTCAATGCATCCATTATTACTGATCACAGGTAAAATAGATTGCTGTGTTTCAAAACTCTGTTCATGGCTTCAATTTGACTTATTGTCAAGTTGGTAACCAATTGGTGCCACCCTGGGGGTTACCCAGATACTATAAAACATTGGACACTATGTATTCATTTCATTCTGAAACAAGACTTACTGCAGTCTGACAAGTAGGCCCTTCAATGTCAAGTGGCCCCTATTCCATTACTTCCTTTATTAAAACTAAAAGTCAATCATTTAATTCCTTTATTCATCTTAAAAACAAAGCTGTAAGCATGAATTGGTTATTTTTGCATTATGTCCTAATCTTTGCTGTAAGAGTGCTTCATTTGCTTGTACTCCTTAACGCTCTTTCTGAAATCATCTCTGACTACCTTTGTAATGCTGCTGCTGTCACAGTCCTGTGCTGCCTGTAGGCACTGCAAAGTGACACAACAATTACAGCCCATTCCAAGATATGAACTGTTGAATAAAACTACAACCTGAAGAGTTAAATGAAATTAAAATATTGTTACCCCTAGATTTAAACACCCACTGGGATTGTCAAATTCATCTGTGGTCTATGCAAGTCAAGGAGAGGGGAAGAGATATATAAGGTGCCCCTGCCCTGGCACATGAGTAATTTTATTACTTCAGTTTTACAAAGAGGCCAATATGACATAATCAAATAGTTCACATTGGAGTTGGCTGAATCACTGTCAGCAAAACCATCTGCCAATTAAATTGTGCTGCAGGGCCGCCTGACATGAGAGACTGAGGGTTCTCAGAGCTGTGGCCAAAAAGTCTCTCTCTTCATTTCTGAGCTACCAGCTAGAGCAGATGCTCAGTGGCTTATTTTCTTTACCTCGGCATTTTCCCTCCCCTTCAAGATAGGTCTAGGCTACTGCAGTTATCTTCTCTCATACCTCTGGCAATACTAGCCATGTAATCCCCATGAACAAATAGATGGATACAGTTTTTTTCTAAACTTGAATACCACATACTAATTATAATTTTCAGTTCTGAACACATCCTCAAGGAATATACAGGTTGAAGGACTGCACCTCTCTTAGGATAAATCATGAAAGCAAAGTCCCTGCCTTAAAAGTATCTCCAACTTAGAAATCTTTGCAAAAGATAGGAAGTGCACACCTCAAAAATTTCCTGGACTTCTCTGTTCATCATCAGAATGTGCAGCCTATTAAAAATAAAGGAAATATTAGCTTGAAGGCATGACAAAATCATTTTAAAAAATTCATCAAAGCTACAGGCCCTGTTGTAATGAAGATTATAACATACACTAGCTTGATGTCAAATTACAATCTTTGAATAGCACAGTGATATGCATTAGAGCACTGGTGTAGAAATGGTGAAATACAGTATATAGTGCTGTCATCACATGAGGTGCAAGTTGCTACTGTAGAACTATCTTAAAGAGTGCAGGATCATGTATCCATGTATTTGTATCAGAGGTAGCACACATTTTAAAGCTACAGAAGATAGTGCAGGTAAACATTTTGAATTGGCAGCTGTTGAACTAACAGAACTAGACATCCATTAGAAGTTAATCAATCTGTTTGTGTTCCACTCATCTGGTGGTAATGTGGACACTTTTTCTGGCA
Source organism: Schistocerca nitens (assembly GCF_023898315.1). Lineage (NCBI taxonomy): Eukaryota > Metazoa > Arthropoda > Insecta > Orthoptera > Acrididae > Schistocerca > Schistocerca nitens. The sequence continues at coordinate 528,151,958 of NC_064617.1, forward strand.
AAGTAATTGAAGTTCTGGAAAGAGTCTCAGCCCCCAAAATTAACATGGTAATACGTGGAGCCATGAATATTAACATGAGGGTTGAGGTTGAAATCAGTAATAGCATTCTAAAAATCTGAGCAATTTTAGCAAGGCACAAGTGGTAAACACTGCCATCAGGGTATCAATAATTTCAGGATCAGCCTCATACTGAATCTTACATATACTGTCAAGAGAGAATTGTGAAGTATTTATATTCTGTCCATTGTTTAAATTAATTTTTGAGGAGACATTGCCAAAACTAGTCACTTCAACAGCAGCAGCTAACTAAAGTAGGTGGATAATTGCAGGATTTGAAAATCCTCCCAGACACTTAACTTTCCCATTTGTTTACAAAAGCACTACACTAATCCACAGTTCCTAGATTACTCTCATTCTATAAAAAATATATGGGAGGGTACTGCTTGCTGCAAAAAATCATTGAATGACACAATAACATAGTGCAGAAAATAAAAGCAAAGTAGTATGGGATGTCATAAAACATGAAAACTGAAAAAGGTAGATGCAAGTATGATTACATACAAATCAAAGCTGGGAGTAGGATAATAGAAAATCCTCAGAAACTACACTCCTGGAAATGGAAAAAAGAACACATTGACACCGGTGTGTCAGACACACCATACTTGCTCCGGACACTGCGAGAGGGCTGTCCAAGCAATGATCACATGCACGGCACAGCGGACACACCAGGAACCGCGGCGTTGGCCGTCGAATGGGGCTAGCTGCGCAGCATTTGTGCACCGCCGCCGTCAGTGTCAGCCAGTTTGCCGTGGCATACGGAGCTCCATCGCAGTCTTTAACACTGGTAGCATGCCGCGACAGCGTGGACGTGAACCGTATGTGCAGTTGACGGACTTTGAGCGAGGGCGTATAGTGGGCATGCGGGAGGCCGGGTGGACGTATCGCCGAATTGCTCAACACGTGGGGCGTGAGGTCTCCACAGTACATCGATGTTGTCGCCAGTGGTCGGCGGAAGGTGCACATGCCCGTCGACCTGGGACCGGACCGCAGCGACGCACGGATGCACGCCAAGACCGTAGGATCCTACGCAGTGCCGTAGGGGACCGCACCGCCACTTCCCAGCAAATTAGGGACACTGTTGCTCCTGGGGTATCGGCGAGGACCATTCGCAACTGTCTCCATGAAGCTGGGCTACGGTCCCGCACACCGTTAGGCCGTCTTCCGCTCACGCCCCAACATCGTGCAGCCCGCCTCCAGTGGTGTCGCGACAGGCGTGAATGGAGGGACGAATGGAGACGTGTCGTCTTCAGCGATGAGAGTCGCTTCTGCCTTGGTGCCAATGATGGTCGTATGTGTGTTTGGCGCCGTGCAGGTGAGCGCCACAATCAGGACTGCATACGACCGAGGCACACAGGGCCAACACCCGGCATCATGGTGTGGGGAGCGATCTCCTACACTGGCCGTACACCACTGGTGATCTTCGAGGGGACACTGAATAGTGCACTGTACATCCAAACCGTCATCGAACCCATCGTTCTACCATTCCTAGACCGGCAAGGGAACTTGCTGTTCCAACAGGACAATGCACGTCCGCATGTATCCCGTGCCACCCAACGTGCTCTAGAAGGTGTAAGTCAACTACCCTGGCCAGCAAGATCTCCGGATCTGTCCCCCATTGAGCATGTTTGGGACTGGATGAAGCGTCGTCTCACGCGGTCTGCACGTCCAGCACAAACGCTGGTCCAACTGAGGCGCCAGGTGGAAATGGCATGGCAAGCCATTCCACAGGACTACATCCAGCATCTCTACGATCGTCTCCATGGGAGAATAGCAGCCTGCATTGCTGCGAAAGGTGGATATACACTGTACTAGTGCCGACATTGTGCATGCTCTGTTGCCTGTGTCTATGTGCCTGTGGTTCTGTCAGTGTGATCATGTGATGTATCTGACCCCAGGAATGTGTCAATAAAGTTTCCCCTTCCTGGGACAATGAATTCACAGTGTTCTTATTTCAATTTCCAGGAGTGTATTTCTTTGATATAGTGGACAAGACAAAACCAAATTTCCTGAAAAACACCCACAATGACTTACACAGCAAGCACAATGATGTTGTCCCCACAATCAAGCTTGAAAGAAATGAGTGTAGACAAGGCTCCAATCTCTTTTCTGACAGCTTGAATACACAGCACACAATCCCCATAAACAAACATAATAATTGAGCTTACATATGCTGTGACAATCAGCATCTGTATGAAATATTATTTCGAATTATTTACTGAATGCAAATTCCATGGCATCAGCTGCCATGGTTATAGATGTATTACCCAATAATGACATATGAAAATTTGTGCCACACCATGACTTGAACCAGGATTTCCCATTTATTATGAGGAGTCAACACAATTTTGGCTACCCATGCATACTCCCCAGTCCTTTAGTTCAAGGGCAGTTCTCTTTCCTTAAATTTACAGGCTCTTGAAAAACAGTTGAACCAATCCTGAAAGATAGACTAATAAGTTAGTCAAATCTTAGCTATGGGATTTCTTCTAGGGTCTGAAGGCACAAAACACGGACACAATTTTTAAACTTCAGAAAAGAGCCATAAGAATAATAACTCAAAGTAGTAGTCAGGCTCACCGTACAGAATATTTTTCAACTGGGTTTCCTTACTGCATCAAATGATTACATCTACCACTATGTTGTGCGTATCAGGAAAACATTACTAAGGATTTTCTTAGTAGTTTTATGATAAATCATGGAACAAGAGCCAGTTTGGACTTCCATTTACCAATGAAAAACAAACAAAAAACTCAAAACACCATTTCTATCGGTGAATAAAATTGTATAATAAATTGTCCAGGGAGATGAGAAAGATTAACAAAATGCATCTGTTTAAAAAGGCAACAAAAACATTCTTTTTAACTAATGCTTAATACACAGTCAGAGATTTCTTAGAGGACTCAGAGTAGTAGTTAATAGTGTAAGGGCATAACTACAACACCTTGTCACATCAGAGTAATGTAATGCTTTTTCAAGAAAAATGTGTGTCAAGATCTACAGTGCATCATAGTAACACCTTGTCATTCTCTAGGTCTCAATAACTCTCTCATTATTGGGGGGGGGGGGGGGGGGGGATGCTGACTCAGTTTTCCAGGTGATTGAGAGGAGGACATGAAGATGTGCAGGAGCATAGTTGAATGTTTATGAGACAGGAGTTAGTACAACAGGACAGCAGCATGTTCATGGTCCAGGAGTCACCAGCAGATATCCTTAGCATGTGCAGTGATTAAGAGCAGAACTGTGTTTTATATTATAAGTTATCTGAGACAAACTGTATGTAAATCAAAGAATATTATCCAATAGGAAACAAACAATGAGGCAGTGCAACTGTTAATATACTGACATCATATTCAGGAAGATGGAGTTTGCTTTTTTCCAGCCATCCTTCTTTAGATTTCCTTTGGTTTTTCTAAAACATTTCAGGCAAATGTCAGGATGGTTCCTTCTTCAAAGACCATTGCTGACCACCTGTTCTGTTTTCATAAAGCTCACTTAGATACTCTGTGCATATATTTTGAGAGATTGATTTTCATTGCATTACCATGACAACTGCTGTATCACTGAGATGATCCTTACATGAATAATTCAATAAAATAAATAAACCTTTTAGAAAGTTTGAGAAATGTGAATTTGGACAAAAATAGAAGGAAGGGTTAGAGAAGAACAACATGGGTTCAGAGTAGGAAGGTCCACAGTAATCTAATTTTCGCTGTAAGTTACAGGATGAATATGGAATAGATCTACTGATAGCCTACCTGAACACTGAAAAAGCATATCATAGTATATGTAGAAATGAAGTATGGAAGCCCCTGAAGAACAAAGGAGTAGAAAAGTGGACTATATGGAGGATGACATAAATGTACGAGGGCGGTTCAGAAAGTAACCTCCGATTGGTCACAGTGCGGGTTGTGGGGGGAGTAGTGACGCCATCTGTGCGTTCACGCACTCAACAGGTCAGTCGGCATCAAGCCGTGGTCGAGTGAACGTCGTACCTGCGCTAGTTTAGTTTTTGTGGCAGTTTGAAATGTGTGCTGCAATAGAAAACCCCGCCAAATGTGAAGTGCGTGCTGTCATAAGGTTTTTTACAGCCAAAGGATATTCTGCAGCAGCTATTCATCGTGAGCTTTGTGCCGTGTACGGACCAAGAGTTATGAGTGAAGGAGTTGTCCGTGAATGGGTACGTTTATTTAAAAGTGGACAAGAAAACGTTCATGATGAAGAGAGGAGTGGTAGACCATCATTGGTGACTGACGAACTCGTTCAGACAGTTGATGCAAAAGTTCGTGAAAATCGACGTTTCTCAATGTCGGAGTTGTCTACTGGTTTTCCACAGATTTCTAAGACTCTCTTGTACGAGATAGTGACAGCAAGATTGGGTTACCGTAAGTTCTGTGCACGATGGGTGCCCAAAATTCTTACCGACCACCACAAAACTCAAAGAATGGCCTCTGCATTAGACTTTCTGTCACGTTATGAGGACGAAGGAGAACCATTGTTAAACAGAATCGTGACCGGTGACGAAACCTGGATTAAGTACGTGAACCCTGAGACAAAAGAACAATCAAAGATGTGGGCACATTCAAATTCGCCTACCAAACCAAGAAAAGCCTCGCAAGATTTTTCTGCCAGAAAACTGATGGCAACGGTGTTTTGGGATGCCAAAGGGGTGTTGTTGGTTGAATTCATGGAACGTGGTACGACCATTAATCAAGACGTGTACTGTGAAACAATAAAAAAGTTACGACAGGCTATACAGAACAAACGCCGTGGTATGCTGACTTCCGGTATCGTTTTTTTGCACGATAACGCCCGTCCTCACTCTGCTCGCAGAACAACGGCCCTTCTTGAGTCCTTCAAGTGGGACGTTATCAACCATCCACCTTACAGCCCAGACCTGGCGCCAAGTGATTATCACCTCTTCATGCATTTGAAGAAATGGCTCGGGTCACAGCGGTTTGATGACGACGAAGAGCTCAAAGATGCGGTCATAGGCTGGCTCCAGGCACAAGCGGGTTATTTTTATGCAGAAGGAATTTCAAAGCTTGTGAAGAGATACGATAAGTGCCTCAATCGCTATGGAGACTATGTAGAAAAATAGTGCAAAGATGTAGTTGTAAGATGTATATATTAAAATATTTTTATTTAACTTGGTGTATTTTTTTAAATCAACCGGAGGTTACTTTCTGAACGGCCCTCGTACAATGGGAGTATGAGCTGTTTGGAAGGGGGAAGTGCACTTCCACCATTGCAGTTCAATGTAGTGATGGATAAGATAATGACCAGAGTGGCACAAGTAATTGGTGAAGGAAAAATGAAAGTAATGGTGTTTGCAGACGATTTGATAATTTGGGGAAACAAGGAGGAGAAAGTGCAAGAGCAATTGGATGTATGGCAATGATTAGTACAAGAATATGAGACAAAATTTAGCATAAGGAAATGTGAAATGTTGATCATGAGCAGAAAGAAAGAGAAAGTCACAAATGGGAAAATAATTGGTGGGAAATGACTGAGCAAAGTGGAGAATTTCAAATATCTCGACGGCTTACTACAAAAGATTAACAGGAAGCAGTGCAATCTCTCTAAAAATATTCAACATGGGGTAAAGCAGGCTGTAGAGGTACATCAGTGCCACATAGCAGCTTAAATGCACTGCACTCAGTTCAGACAGCCAGATTATTTGATAATGAGCAAGCACACAACATGGCAACCAGTGAGCAAGCCTGCAGCAGTCAAGTGATTAAGAACAAGCAATTATAAAATGAAATTTATGAAAAATAAAGGAGAAATTAATTTCCAGGTTGAGTGCTACAGAAGCTCCAACAAGATTTTCAGAGAAACTGATTGACTACTCTGAATCTTCTTGTAATAAAACTGTCAAAGTGGAGTAAAACTGTCTTATTACACACATTACATTTACTAAAAGAAAAACTGCATATTTACACCATCAAATTAGTAAAAGAGCAACACTATAACAACATTTTGATTGTCTCTTTAAATAAAGTCAAAGATAATCCAATCACATCATAGAAACTGAGTGAATGCAACACATAAAGGAGCTCTTCTCCACTTGTTTATCTCTTAATAAAAACTGACAGAACTTGGACTTTTTTAAAACTCTGCTTCATGCAAAACAACATATATTCCTTTTTTATTTTCCCAGACACATTTTGACACCTATGTGTCATCTTCCGTGGAACTCAATCAGTTTCTGTAAAATATCATATAAAGTTAGTGATGGTTACTCTATTTTAGAGCTGAGGACTGTAATATTTTCATATGATTTTCATCTGATGTGACTGCTCACCTGTAATTACATAATTTGTGGAAATAGATTTTTACAGGTCAGTTTGTATTTTGCCTATTTATCATTTTTACAGCCATGTAACTCCAAGGAGTCTTGAAAAAATTTGCATATTTTTAAATACTTTTTTGTTATTAGTGGTTGTGTATGACACTTTACTTATATTTTCTGTCCAGTTGTGCATTCTAATTGGGGGGGGGGGGGAGGGAGTGGAGAGGGGGGAGAGGGGAGAGGGGAGAGAGAGAGAGAGAGAGAGAGAGAGAGAGAGAGAGAGAGAGAGAGAGAGAGAGAGAGAGAGAGAGAGAGAGCTATAAAAAGGAAAAAAGGGGGGAGAGGAAGTGAGAAGCAAATGGTTTTAGATACTTGAGTACTATTTTTTCTATGGGGAACCATCTTTCTGTAATTCATTGATTGTTACAAGCAGTGTTTTATTACATGGTGTTGTATTTTCATTCAAGACTTTCTATACTTACAGCACAGCTTTTTGTATGTAGTAGTTCTCCTCTATTGTGAATTTTTGATAGAGACTATTTCTTTGTCCAAGGATATTGAGATCAGTCTCGGTATTGTTTGGATGCTGGTTTTCTTGTATGAGATTATTTACAAAAGTTATTTACAAGAATGTTTAGTTTCAAAATTCTGCATATTTGGCCTGTTTAGATGGATTGCCATGAATTTCAGGTCAATCAATAGATTCCAGCTTGGGAGAATGTCTCTGTCGAGGTGTTCTCAGTTTTTAGATTTTTCTATATTGTGTCGTTTGTAGTCCGAGCTGTGGCGTTTTACTAGCGCGCCATCGTATTTGCAAGTATCTTGCCTTCACACTCTTACCTTTGCTTGTGATATGTACTGAGTCTTGCCTGCCTTATCTTTGCTAGAGGAGTTAACTGGAGGCTCTCACAAAGAACATGACAGTTGGCATTTGATGTTACCTGAGGCCAGAGTGTGGTTGTGGTGGAGTGGGAACCGACCATGTGTATAGGGGAGCTTGGTGGAGAGCCTTTCCTGTCACCTGTGAGAAGGCTTGTTGCTGCCTTGGGTTGTGTGCTGCTAGTTCTGGACATGGCTGTCTATGGTTGTCTGCTGCCTTATTGCTGCCTGCTGTACCCAACGCAAGCCGTATCGGACGTCCAGTGAAAAGTTAAGTGAATTTGTCCATGATATGTGACTGCAGATTTGTCAGCATTGCTGTAGTGCTTTAAAATATATCAAACATGTTCATTTGGCTTATGCCATAATAAACTTCCTGTGGTGTGAATGCATTCTGTGGATCCACTATCGAGTGTATTGATGAAACCTTGGGTGTATAAGTTCTGAAGATGTTTAGAGTGATATGCCATGTAAAAGCATTGTATGTAGGAATCATTTATCTAGCGAGGTGTGTAATTCTTTTTTTGCCATCAAATGTGTATGCGCCACAATTAATCACAAAGTCAGTAGTTTTCATTGAAAATAGATGCACATACTTGTTAAAACTGATTTTGTGCCTCACCTTTGTACAGTGTATTTACATTTGGAAGTTGATTGGCTGTGTCTGCATGGTCATCATTCTGGAGGAGAAATGCTTATAAATGTTAATCAAAACATAAAGTACTTGATCTTAAAGAAGGCAGTGTGCCGTTTTATTGCTGAATAATTTGACCAGTTATTTATTATCTTTTGGTGGTTGTTTACATTGTCCCTGTGGGCCTGTTCTGTGCGCTTGTTAAATGTTACAGCTGGCTGGGTGGTGTTTTGGAGTAAGCACTGCCTTTCCACCTACGGGTACCCAGGGCTGTGAAATCCTGGGTTGCAGGAGGTAACTCCTGGTCAAAGCTCAAGAAGTGGGTCTTGTACGAACTGCCAGCTTCTGCCTTCCACCTTGGTTTCTCTAAGTTAAGTTTTTGTTCCACCTTCGAGCAACCTGGCATCACTCCTTGCTAATTAATTCTGTTGCTAATTATGTTTACTCAGGTATTTATTATATTTATTAAACTTTGTCTGTAGAGCAATATAAAATAGTGAATTAATTTTAAGCCGTCAGGTGCATAACTGTTAGTGGTTTTAAAATTTTCTAGTATATATGAGATAGACCTGGTTTCATAAAAGACGTTGATAGCAGATCAAGATATTGTAGTTTTAAAGGAATTTGTTTATATGATTGTTAAATAAAACGAGTGATAACAAAAGGGGTCCACTCCTTCCTATTTGTTTCCCTATTCCCTAATAGAGCAATGTACCACAGTCCTTGCTTCTTCAGAATGTTCCCAACATCTGGACATATTTGTTGCTCTAAGTTAGTATATGATATGCTGTGTTCTTTGTAAGTTGTTCCTTGTTCCCTGTGTTTGTCATGTGTTTTTTTCCCGGCTCTTTGTTGCATCTGGTAATTGATTAATGGTTTATTCATTTTTAGTTTGCTTTTTTTATTTTGTTGTTCAGTTGTTTTATTATTTGTGTGTTATACTCATTCTCTCTAGTTGTCTGGTGTATAGCTGAGTGTGTCCAGAGCAGTTCTATTAAGTCTGTATAGCATATATCTGAAACCTGAAAGTTTGTGTGTCAGTGGGTGATTGGAATGGTTGCGAATGGTCTGCCTTGTGGCTGTAGGTTCCCCAAATATTTCAAAATTATGTTTGTTGTTGATTCTGTGCATGTTGGGCTCTAAGGAATAAAGTATGATGTCAACTTCTTTCTCAATGGTGAATTTTATTTTTGGATACAATGTGTTTAGATCACTGAGGGTTTTTTTTTTTTTTTTGTGTCTATTTCATTTACAAAACAAATGATGTCATCCACCTAATGGTACCAACATATAATCTTGTATTGTTCTGGATGTTAGTTTCAAGAAACATTTTGTTTTCAATGTGGTTCAAAAATATGTTTGCATGTTGGCCATGGATAGGTGAGCCCATTGTTAGGCCTTCTTTTTGTAAATAGAACTCCTTGTTCAAAGTGCAGTAGTTATATTCTGATATGATCTTTGGCATGGCTTAAATTTCACTTATGTGTTCATTTGTTATGTTCCCTTGTGTCTAAACACAATACATCAGATAGCCAAAGAGAGTGGGTACAACACACAAATAATACACTTAAAAACGAAATAAAAAACAAATTAAGAAAGCGCATATCATGAATCAATTACAGCCACAACAAAGAGCCAGGAATACCAACACATAGCAAACACAGGGAACCAGTAACGTCTCACAAAGAACACAGTGACACATACTAACATACAACATGAAATATTTATATTTATTATCCAAGGTTTGGTAACAAATTAAATATAAGAAATTAGGTTGTAATTGACTACATCCATACAATGTATATTGTTAATGGATGAATAAAGAGACTGAACTGAATTGAACAAAAATGTACGCATGGTAGGGAACATTCTGAAGAAACAAGGACTACAAACAACACAGCACAGAAAAATCTAAAAACTGAGAACACCTTCACAGACAAATTCTCCAAAGCTGAAATCTATCGGTTAACATGTAACTCAAGGGAATCCACTAAAGAGGTCAAATATGCACAATTTTAGAACTAGATATTCTGAACATCTTGGAGATGTAAAACATGACAGTACACACTCCACTTTTACAGATCATCTCATACATGAAAACCAGCACCCAAATGACATTGAGACTGATCTTAATACCCTTGAAAAAAGCAACAGTCTCCTTCAAAAACTCAAACTAGAGGAGAACTACCACATACAAAAAGCAGTGCTACAAGTAAAGAAAGTCTTGAATGAAAATATAATACTGTGTTCTCAATCCTGCCTTGTTTAGCTCTCTTGTTCACTTATTTCACATACAGAGACACACACAATATAAGTTCTTCCCCAGGCACACCACAATAGTTTTCAGCAAACATTCAAAATCAGAACCACATTGAACAGAAACAAAACAATGAACAACTAAAAAAGGTGAGTGTGAAATATAAAAGGAGGTGTGGAAAACAGTGTATACAGTAGCTACGGAGCAGGAAAACCTGCCGGATATGCACAACTGGACAGGAAATATAAATATAATGACATATACAACCACTACTCACAAGGAAGTATTTCAAAAAGAAGCAAATTTCTTCACAACTAATTTGCAGATAACATGCTGTCAAAATAATAAAAAGGCATAAGAACATGCTGACCTGTAAAAATCCATTTCCATAAGTAATGTAATTCCAAATAAGCAAACAAGACCAATTAAAACAAAAGTCACAAGTTATAGTTTTTAGGCATAAAACAGAAAAACAATCATGAAAATTTGTGTGATATTTTACAGAAATAAATCAAGACCCACAGAAGATGACACGTAGGTATCAAAATGTGTGGGAAAATAAAAAGGAAATACATGTTGTTTTGCAGAAATGCAATTTAGAAAAGCCCAAATTTAATTTTCAAAAACAGAAAAATTGTCAACAGAAGCTGCCAACCAGAGAAAGAAGAAAATAATTTTTAAGCAATTTTTTTAAAAAATAACATTTTTACCATTTTTATCATTAAATTGCAAAGCCAAACTAAAAAAACTCTTAGTTTATAAAACCATTAAGACCTTTAAAATCCCTGAAAATCATCATCTGAACTTTCTTCTTCTTCTCCCTTTTCATTGCCATTGTTGTCCTCTTCATATATGAGATAGCCTTCACTGCCATCAAGGGCATTTCTTATGCCGCACATCTTGAACGATTTAACAATAATGTTTTCTCTCACACTAGACCATGACTGTTTTATCCACTGACACACTTGTTTGACTGTAGGCTGTTTTAAAGCTTCCTTTCTCATATGCACTTTAAATGATTTATTTATTGAGACATCAAGAGGTTACAATTGTGAAGTAGGTTCTCCCAGAATAACAGAAAGCTCTGCATGTCCCTGTCTCAATTTCTCTTTCACATAATTTTTCAGATGACTACCAAATTGATCTAGCACACAACTTCCCACTATCTGTTAATCCATAATTTCAAACCAATTTTGTCCATTCAGCTCTAGTCATGTACATGAACAACACCTAGTGGTATTTCAGAAGATTTTGGCATTGTTTGGTGCTTGAAAATGATCACATTGGATTAAGTTTAGTACTGCCAGCACAACATGAAAGGACAACAGTGTAATGCATTTTTCCATGTCCATTTATTTTTATAGCTACAGTTTTAGCACTTTTCATGGCAACAGTTCTGTTATTCGGCACATCAAATGTCAGAGGAGTTTTGTCCATATTCACATTCGCCTTAGTTCCACACTGGGCTACTTTCTATGTTGAATAATAGAGTGATGCAAAGATAACATTTTCTCTTCATACTCTTGTGGCATTTACTGAGCTATTTTAGTTTTGGTTCGCATGCTAAGTTCATGACACTTCATAAACCTGTAGCACCAACCAATTCCACCCTTAAGTCTCTCACATTCCACTGTAGCGCTAGCTGATGAGCATGTGCTGTATTTGAATCATTTTTGTTCTAATTGCAATGCCATTTTGACAGTGTCCTTGAATCCATTTCGATATGTCGTCTTCTACTTTTCACCATTTTGCTTTCAGTCCTCTATTTGGACATTTAGTCTTCCTCATTTTTTCAGTTCTTTTTTACTAGCCTGACAATTATGAACGGATTTTTGTTTTGGTAGAGGGCCAAAATGTTGCTCAGCTGGTCTGTGATCTTCTGTATATGCTATTACTTTCAATTTATAACCCACATCATATGAATACCGTTTATTTTTTCCATTATGAAACTACCTTCTAACAAAAATTTTGTACTTTTATCGATAACAAAAATCACTTTCAATTCAAGCTCACTGGCACTAGACTGTAATGATGCATCATATTCTATATAGTGTTCTGGGTTTGTGATGGCAGGGTGGGAGGGAGATAGTGTTAGCAAGCTTGTGAATCTTCGCAACTCATGTTCATTGCATTGGTGCGCTGCTGCTGCCAAATAGAGATATTTTTCCCACAGCATTGAATATATAGGCATTTTTAAGTCTGTCAGGAATTTTAAATAAAACATTGGACATTTTTATATTACTCTAGAGTATTAGATGTGCCTGAAGTCTAGAGGCAAGTTTTTGAAGCACAAAATGCGTCTTATAGTTGGTAAAATATGGAAACTGATCTGTACTTCTTACCCTTCCATACTTTTGTAGTCTTGTAAACTATAACTAAAAATTATTCAACTAACAAATGGATTTACACAAACAAGTAAGCTTACATTGTTAATGGACTGTGATAAAGAGTATGTATTACATTAATATACAGCGAAAAAGCCCATAAGCATCAAAACATGTTATCATTAACGGTGTGCAGAAGTGATGAAATAGATGTATAAAATTAAAGTAACTGGTACACAACAAATAATGTTAAAGTTAAAGATCCTACAGTTTTTGAGAATTATTATTCGGATGTATGTGTTAGGGGATGCATCAGCAATGGAGTTTAAGATTCAAACTATTTTACAGTGGGTGCTACATAAGTGTATAAAGCATTAAGGAAGTTCTTCAGAATCCAAATGACAAGTAAAAATGAACAAGATAGTAATCTGCATAGTTGGACAGGTGTCTTAAAAACCCATTACATTATGACATCACTTCCATGTTCACTCTGAACAAAAAGAATGCGGGTCTCACAAAAAATTTAAGCAGAAGATATACAAAACTCTTTACTCTACATTTCTATGAGATACATATAAGATACATGATAGAAAAGTACCAGGACAGAATTTGCAGCATTCCTCAGGAACAGAGAACTGCTCCTGTGGGCTGCAAGGAAGTGGCGGACATGTGATGTTTGGATCACGGCGTACACAATGCATGAAACCATTCCGGCACTGGCAGTCCACACAAGTGCGTAGGTTCACTGATTCACCATCATCGTACATCACTCCTCTCAAGAGACACTGTTCTGAAACACATAGAGTATGTTTAATGCAAAAAGCAACTCACAATTTTCTTATTTGGCCAAAGTTTTTAACATAATACATCACACATATCAGAGACAACACCTTCTCTTGAAAGATTAAATAGAATAACATTGACATGTACATTTCTTGGTTTCTTCATTGTGGACGGCTTCTAAGAAAGAAAACAAAAATTTTAAATTACTGTGAAAACCAAAAACATGAAAATACTTATGCATTGCACAATAATCTTCTTCTTCCTTATTATACTAATATTTTCTCTGGTCCGCTCTTCCTTTTAAGGTCTTGATACCATGATATATTTGCTTATCCTGAATTTGGCTTATACTTCTGTAGTTGGATTCCCTTTCTGTCACTATAGCAGCATACTAAGTAAAAAATAGGAGGTACACTCAATTCTGCAAAGCTTTATGTATCGTACAAACTACTCAAAAAACTTTTGGAGCATATGCAGATCCGTTAATGTATGTGGTCTTAAGGTTCAATGGGAGCACAGAATGAAAGACTCAATCTTATAAAACTAAAGAATAACTTAATTGTGAAATAAAATAAAAAATAATAAGAATAAAGGCTGTCACTTCAAAACTGCATTACACTGTAACATGCTTGGACCCTCCTTGAAACGCTTGCCATCAATGTAGTACCTAGAGAAACATATGGCTTCTCTTTTGAGCCTCTTTGGTACAGAAATGTGTAAACCACATCAAAGATTTGAATGACTCCATATGTCAACTCAAGAACTTGCATGTCAAGCCAACTGCCAAATAGTAAGTTTTGACAAAGCGTCTTTGACAGGTGCCTTATTGAATAAATTCAAACTGATACAAAGTTATCAGGGAGTAGATGTTATACATATCTTCAAACAAGTGCTCACCTTGGTTTATTTTTTACTGAATCCCCAATACTTTGAACCAAATTGTGATACTGCTATGGATAGTCCTGTGTCCCCCATAGTAGCTAAGCTTTATATACAAGATGTTGAGGACAAAGCACTTCAGTCAGTGATTCAGAAACCCATTTGTTTTCAGAACTAAGCAAACAATACCTTTGTGGTTAGATCACTTGTAACCTCAATGCTAGATATGAAAATGACTTCTTGGATCAACGTGTGTATCACAAATCAACATACATTGACCTGCATTTATGCAGCTACTATAATCAATTTCAAAGCATTTGTGTATTAAGTACACTTGTTCATACTCCTTGTGCTGTATGAACAGGTTATTCAAGAATTAATAAATGAAATGTATCTTATGTCCTCTGGTGAAAGCGTAAATGATGCTGGGTTTTACAAAAATGGCCTCAGCCTAATGAGACCAGGACTATACCTCATTCCATGTACGAGTATGAAATTATACAGTAACCAGACATGTTGCATTGTTAAAGACAGATGAAATGAACACAGACACTAAGGTCAGATAGAAAATCTGCTCTTGCTGACCAGTGTCCTGATACAGGCCACAGCATGACATATGGTGAGACAAATATTCTTGCATCCAGCATGACCTACTGGGACTCCACCATTAAAAATTGGTTGAAATTGATTCAAGGAATTACTGAATCATTATATACACAGGACTTCATTTCAGCACAGTGTGGGCACCAGTGTTGGTGACACAAACACATCATCAAATATATGAATGGGTGTCATCTTTTCTTTCAGACATCTCTAAAAGAACAAAACCATGTGGAACCCACAGCTGTGATACGTATTATGTAAACTGAAGGGGGAGTTATACAGAATCAGAGTGACAAGTGAAAATGTGTGCTGCACCGGGATTCGAACTCAGGCTCTCCTGTTTACTAGACAGTTGCATTAACCACTGGATGCAGTGTTTATCACAAAAGCGCAGACTATCTCAGCACACTCCCCAGCTGAATCACATTTCTGCCTAACACCATATACCTGCAGCCCCCCCATCCATGTCCTCTATGTTTCCTAATTTTAGAGTCCTTCTGGAGGGTGAACATGAATGTGCATCCTCACTGAAGATTGTGGGTTCAATGCAATTGAGGTGAATGAATTATATGAATGCATGGTGTCTGTTCTTCTGGACATATCTGAAAGAACAGACACCAAGCAGAATCCACAGCAGTGATACATTTTATGTAAAAGTGAGTCAGCTGTGGAATGCATCAAGATAGTTTGCACATTTATGATAAACACTGTGTCCACGTGGCACAGTGGTTAACACAACTTCCAAGTAAGCAGGAGATCTCAGGTTCGAGCCCCATTCTGGCACACATTCACAGTTGCTGTCACTGATTCTGCTTAAAGTCCTGATGCACATGATATCATTGATTCCTTCCTCTTCATTTTCTTTCTCTCCCCTCCCCTCTCAGTTTCCGTAATATGTATCACAGCTGCAGATTTCATGTAGTATCTGTTCTTTTATACATGTCTGAAAGAACAGACACAAGCATTCATATAAGTGATTCACCTCAATGGTCAATGAATCCACAATTTTCAGTGTAGATGCACATTTACATGCGATCTCCAGCTGGAATTTAAAATTATTGAGCATGAAGGATGTGGATGGGTTCTGCAGACAGGTGGCTCTAGGTGGCAATGTGTGTCAGCTGGGGAGCCTACTGAGATAGTCTGTGCATTTGCAATAAACACTGTGTCTGGGTGGCACAGTGGTTAACCTAATTGCCTAGTAAGCAAGTTATCCCAGATTTGAGTCCTGGTCTGGCATAGATTTTCACTGATTGCCACTGATTCCACATAAATCCTGATGCAGCTGATATCACTAGTTTCTCCCCTTTCCTTTCCTTTCTCCCCCACCCACTTTGAATTTACACAACATCATCAATTTCAGGGAAATGAATCCAGTAAGAACACCCTAATGGGACTCAAAGTCAGGAGAGCTAGGCTGGGAACCAATAACGTGGCTCAACAAATGTTGGAGCCAATGGTTTGTGTCCAGGATTTTCAAACTACACAGCATAGGGTCCATATTTAGTTTTTCTGGCAAAGGTACAGAAGCAAACCTCATTTGTGATGATGTTATAACATATCCTCTCCTTAGGACACCTATACTTTTCTTCCAAGCTGTCACATAAAATGGCTTACCACTACAACTCCCTACAGTTGCTTCTGAAAATAACAGCTCCTTCATAGAAATAGTACCATACATTGAGCACTGTCTGCACTGGTGTAGTAGTTATGTCACTGGCTGGCAACATGTGTGTCACCAGTTCAGCCCCAACTCCTGTAATTATTTACTGTTTCAGATTTGTAATTTCTTGAAGGTTCTGGAATTTGCTTATTTATGGAATATTGCAATTTACTAGACAAATCTATATATGAATGAGTGAGAGAACTCTTGATTGAGATTAGCAGTTCAACTCTGCATATGTTTCATTTATCTGTATAAACATGCTTTCAGTGTGGAGTGTTGGTAGTTGTTGATGCCCCTTCTCTCATTACCGGCACTTGCTCTGGAGTCTACTGAAAATATTGCACGCTGTTAATGAAAACATCCAATGTTACACCTAAGACGAACTCAGACAGTTACTACAGTAGAGTGTCGATTATCTGAACGTCGGTCAACCGAACAATCGCTTAACCGAACCGTGTACTCGCTCGCACCTGTTACTCTCCCACCCTACCGTCCATCATCCCCCTCACTCCCAAACCAAGTTTCCCACTGTAGTTGCCGCACTGGGCCACAGCTTCTGAGGCGTTCAGTTGTTTAGGTAATGCCTTGCGATGGTTTGAAGCCCAAGATAAAAGTGACCAGATTCAGATATCTGTAATGAAAAAAGTACATGACTTAGCTGCTCGTAAGCATGTAGGCTTGCTTAGACAGACCAACATAAAGGATTTTTTTAAACGTTGATTTTGTATACTGTGTCTATTGTTCATGCAAAATGCACATGTAATATGTATATATTTTTGTTTAATAAACTGTGCCACATACTATATATTCCTTCTGAAGTTGCCTTTGTATGTTACTTTGTAATACTAAAAGAGATGCCTGTTTTATGAATAAATTTACTGTACAGTACTTCTTTTTGGCAAATAAACATGTACAGTTCGATTATACGAACAAACCAGTTTTCCGAACACCCATGTCCCCCAATTACTTTGGATAATCAACGCTCTACTGTACTTTGAGAAAGCAATATATGTCACAGTTACCGACTTGATTTTCATTGTGCTTTTTTTGTTTTATTTGATAGGATCCATTGCGGGGAACCAGATACAGCCTCCATGACCTCCGCCATGACAACCGACACTGCAGCACTCCACGACGGACACAGCCAACACCAGGAGCTCTACATCACCCCCACCTAACACAGCCTGGCTGCTGTGTTGGTTCCCCGCCAACTTCGGCGATGCAGCTAGGAATTGTCGCAGCCCTTGCGTGGCGGGAAATGCAGCTCGCGAGGCACCATAGGCGCAGCACCTCGCGCACACGAATAAAGATGCCTTACAGCAGCTACAGCATCTAACACGGTAAGTGCCGACAGTTGTCTATTCGCTCTTGACCTCGTCTCAGGAACTAAATTCCTCACTGACAGTGATGCTGATACGAGTGTAATACCCCCAGCTCTCGCACGTACTGTGTTAACTTCCTCGCCCCTCGTGGCTAACGACTCTCATATTAAAGTGTTAGGTACAGCACCTTTAACTCTCAAACTGTCAAAATACTTGAAGTTTTTGTGGACTTTTCATGTGGCACGGGTGACTTGTCCTGTCTTAGGCATTGACTTTCTGTGTCACCACAAATTCTCTATAGACATTCCGCGAAGTACATTAGTCCACCAACCTTCACAAAAGACTATTGCCCTTATGGCCACTGCATCTGTATCACCCATTTGGTCAACAAACATTGACATTTCACTATTGCAGACGGAATGTGCTCTTCTTGCGGCTAAGATAACTAGTAAAAGTTGCGATGTGCTACTACAATGACAAGAAATCAGTGAACTCAAGCAAATGCAGACCAAGCTCACCTCCCTTATTGAGCATACTGAACAGACATTACAGTGCACAAAATCCGAACTCACCTCACTTCGAGGTATTTGCTCTTTGCACAAACCGACGTGTGCTCAAATCATTGACTCATTGCACGAGTGTTCGAACACTAACGGCGCGCCCCACATGCGTGGCATGTTATCAGTCATGAATACGACTGAGGGCCCTCCAGTCAGACACCGGCCATGATGCCTGAATCCACACAAACTCAAAGTGGTGAAAGCAATCATCTCGGACCTATTAAACGCAGGCATTGTACGCCCATCCTCCAGTGACTGGTCATCACTGATTCACCACATACTGAAGAAGGATGGTTCCTACAGACTCTGTGGTGACTATAGACATCTCAATAACAGCACAATCATGGACAATTATCCAGTACTGAACATTCAGGACTTCGCTTCTCAGTTGGCAGTCGCTAAAATTTTCAGTGTGGTAGACTGTGAGAAAGCGTATCACCAAATACCAGTGTACAAACAAGATATCCCTAAAACGGCCATCACCACACCCTTCGGCATCTTTGAATATGTTTACATGCCTTACAGATTGAAAAACGGAGTCCAAACCTGGCAGAGGTTCTTAGATACAGTGTTATGACCCCTACCTTTTTGCTACGTATACCTGGACGACATTTTGATCTTTTCTTCCTCTCAGGAGGAACACAAGCTTCACATCTGGGTGCTGTTTGACACATTACAATCCCACAGTGTGATCGTCAACAAAGACAACTGCAAACTGAGACAGGATTCTGTTGTTTTTCTAGGACACATGGTTTCAGCCGATGGTATCCGGCCCACACAAGAGAAAATGGACATTATCAAACAGCTGCCGATACCAGAAACATACCATGAACTCCGCCAGTTCTTAGGAATGATCAATTTTTTCCGCCACCACATTCCAAGAGCCGCCAAACTACAGGTCCCCCTCACAGATGCACTGCGTGAGCCACAAACGTCAGGCGACAGGCGTGTGCCGTGGACAGAGGTCATGCGTGCGTCTTTCAAAACACTCAAAACCACACTAACGCAAGCCGCACACATGCCCATCCACATCCGGATGCAACACTTTCGCTCACCAAGGACGCTAGCAAAATATCTATCGGCACAGTACTTCAACAACACAGAGGAGAGGTGGTGCAACCTCTTAAGTTTTTTTCAAAAAAACTTTCTCCCTCTCAGTACAAATGGTCCACTTCCAACAGAGAGCTCTTAGCTGTCTACAAAGCCATTAGATATTTCTGCGAAGACATCGAGGGACGCTCCCTCACGATCTTTACAGACCACAAACCCCTCACCCAAGCATTCACAAACCCTCCAGCCGACCCACCTCCTAGGAGGTTCCGTTATTTCGACCTCATTTCACAATACACAACTAATGTACAATACGTTCGAGGATCCGACAACATAGCCGCTGATTATTTTCCCTGGATCTCAGGCATATCTTCCTCAATCGACTTCGATGCTCTTGCTCAGGCGCAAACGAATGATGACTCCTTCGCGAGCCTTTTATCTGACAATAATCACTCTCTGCGCCTGGCGTGCAAGACGATCCACGGCACATGCTCGGAGATATGGTGTGACCTTCCACTGGTGTGCCACGCCCCCTCATCCCCTCCTCTTTGTGTCGCTTGGTGTTCGACGCACTGTACAGTCTCGCCCATTTGTGCAACTATGCGCATCATCGCCGAGCATTTCGTATGGCCCTCGCTTTGCGAAGACTGTCGCAACCGGTGTCACACTTGTATTTCATGCTGGCAGTCCAAAGTTGGATGCCACTGCATGCCCCCCTCAGGCGTCTTCCGCTCTCCTTCTGGCAGACTCCACAACACCCACATCAACATTGTTGGCCCACTTCTCCCATAGTGTATTGTTTGTAGAGTGTCTGGTTGCTGACTTTGACATTTTTCTCATCAGAAATATGCTTGAACCTATTTTGCTGCACATGTTATTTATGTGATTCTCCCATGCCATTTGCCTATCCACTATTACATCTATAAATTTATAAATGTCTGTCTCCTTTAGTTCCAGGTCTCCAATTCTGACTGTGATGTTGCCCAAAGTGTGTTTTTTGTTTGCATGTATCTGCATATATTTTGTTTTGTTTCCATTTATAAAGAGATTGTTTTTCCCTGAAATAATTGTTTCCACTTTTTATATTTATCGAAGCCTTCTCTTGCAGGTCATCTGTTGTAGAACTGGTAACAACAAATGAAGTATCATGACTACACTATCAGATACTTACATCACTGACATACAAAATAAAAAGTAGTGGCCAAGGACAGATCCTTGAGGAACTCCATATTTCACCATTTCAAAATTTGAAAACACTTGTAATATTATTTATTATTTTTCACTTTATCTCTACAAACTGCTTTCTATTTTCAAAAACTATTTAATGATGTCTGCTTCTTTCCCCCTTATACCATAACAATGAAGCTTTTCTAATAGGATGTCATGACATCAAAATGAAATGCTTTAGATAGGTCCAGGAACATACCACAGACTTTCTTCTGTTCACCAAGTGCTTTAGTTTGAAGAATTAAGAATTCAGCTATTGCTGTTTTGGTAGATTTGCCCTTTCTGAATCCATGTTGTTCATCATTGAGAATATTTTATATTTGTATAAAATTTAATAGTCTGACTTTTATTATGGTTTCTACTATATTAGAAAGTACAGATGAAATAGTTATAAGTCTGGGTCCTTTTTGTATCCTCCTTTATGTATAGGGATCACTTGACTCTTTTTCAGGCACAATGAAAATATTCCTTTTTCTACAGATAAGTTAATCATGAACCATGGATCTTGCCATTGGTGAGGAGGCTTGCGTGCCACAGCAATACAGATGGCCGTACCATAGGTGCAACCACAACGGAGGGGTATCTGTTGAGAGGCCAGACAAAGGTATGGTTCCTGAAGAGGGGCAGCAACCTTTTCAGTAGTTGCAGGGGCAACAGTCTGGATGATTGACTGATCTGGCCTTGTAACACTCACCAAAACAGCCTTGCTGTGCTGGTACTGCAAACAGCTGAAAGCAAGGGGATACTACAGCCATAATTTTTCCTGAGGGCATGCCGCTTCACTGTATGGTTGAATGATGATGGCGTCCTCTTGGGTAAAATATTCCGGAGGTAAAATAGTCCCCCATTCGGATCTCCGGGCGGGAACTACTCAAGAGGACGTCATTATCAGGAGAAAGAAAACTGGTGTTCTATGGATCGGAACGTGGAATGTTAGATCCCTTGATCGGGCAGGTAGGTTAGAAAATTTAAAAATGAAAATGGATAGGTTAAAGTTAGATATAGTGGAAATTAGTGAAGTTTGGTGGCAGGAGGAACAAGACTTTTGGTCAGGTGAATACAGGGTTATAAATACAAAATCAAATAGGGGTAATGCAGGACTAGGTTTAATAATGAATAAAAAAATAGGAGTGCGGGTAAGCTACTACAAACAGCATAGTGAACGCATTATTGTGGCCAAGATAGACATGAAGCCCACACCTATTACAGTAGTACAAGTTTATATGCCAACTATCTCTGCAGATGATGAAGAAATTGTTGAAATGTATGATGAGTTAAAAGAAATTATTCAGGTAGTGAAGGGAGATGAAAATTTAATAGTCATGGGTGACTGGAATTCGAGAGTAGGAAAAGGGAGAGAAGGAAACATAGTAGGTGAATATGGAATGGGGGTAAGAAATGAAAGAGGAAGCCTTCTGGTAGAATTTTGCACAGAGCATAACTTAATCACAGCTAACATTTAGTTCCAGAATCATAAAAGAAGGTTGTATACATGGAAGAATCCTGGAGATACTAGAAGGTATCAGATAGATTATATAATGGTAAGACAGAGATTTAGCAAAAGCAAAATTATTAAGTAATGATAGATTAATAAGGCAGGCTAGTAACAAGTCCAGAATGATGTGCAAATTGGTAAAAAAAGAAACTGGGGGTCAAACTAAAGAACAGGAAATCAATCTTAAAAATAATGAAAATATCCCCATAGAAAAAGATGCCATGGCAAACTATGTAAAAAATTATTTTGTAAATATTCCCCTTACTTTAAGTAGTAAATTTAAGCAACAACCAACAGTGAAGAATCCAACGGTAAATACCAGCATGATGGCAATCCCAACAGATGAGCATGAAGTTCTAAAAGTCATTAAATGCTTGAAATCCAAAATGTCCTCTGGGTTGGATGATGTATCTGTATCAATAATTAAGAAAATTGCTCCATGTGTTGTCAAACCTATAGTGCACATGGCAAACTCGTCCCTCAGTGAAGAGATATTTCTGGACAAACTTAAAATCTCTAAAGTGATACCTCTATACAAAAATGGTGACAGACATAAAATAGAAAATTAGCGACCTATATCACTCCTCCCAGCCTTCTCCAAAATACTTGAGGAATTAATGAAAATCAGGGTCACAAAATACCTAGAAAAACATAAACTAATAAATAACAGTCAACATGGTTTTCGAGCAGGGCACAGTACAGAAACCAGCCATATTGGACTACACATCAGAAATAGTAAGAAATTTGGAGTCAAATAAACAGGTTGTTGGAATTAATCTAGATTCATCCAAAGCCTTCGATACTGTGAACCATGTAATATTACTAGGGAAACTTGAAGCAATAGGCATAAGTTTCTTTAGCTATCCTATATCCAGGTGAAGCTACCCACTTTGATCAGATACCATTAAGAACAGCAACCAGGAAGACTGCGCAAAGTGATGCTACTCTATGATAATGCCTGCCCGCATTTTGCATGGGTAGCTTTGAGAGATGAAATAGTGAAGGTAGCAGAGGATGAAGTAGGTAAAAAGACGAGGGCTAATAGAAATCCTTGGGTAACAGAAGAGATATTGAATTTAATTGATGAAAGGAGAAAATATAAAAATGCAGTAAATGAAGCAGGCAAAAAGGAATACAAACGTCTCAAAAATGAGAGCGACAGGAAGTGCAAAATGGCTAAGCAGGAATGGCTAGAGGACAAATGTAAGGATGTAGAGGCTTATCTCACTAGGGGTAAGACAGATACTGCCTACAGGAAAGTTAAAGAGACCTTTGGAGAATAGAGAACCGCTTGTATGAATATCGAGAGCTCAGATGGAAACCCAGTTCTAAGCAAAGAAGAGAAAGCAGAAAGGTGGAAGGAGTATATAGAGGGTCTATACAAGGGTGATGTACTTGAGGACAATATTATGAAAATGGGAGAGGATGTAGATGAAGATGAAAGGGGAGATATGGTACTGCGTGAAGAGTTTGACAGAGCACTGAAAGACCTGAGTCGAAACAGGGTCCCGGGAGTAGACAACATTCCATTAGAACTACTGATGGCCTTGGGAGAGCCAGTCATGACAAAACTCTACCATATAGTGAGCAAGATGTATGAGACAGGCAAAATACCCTCACATTTCAAGAAGAATATAATAATTCCAATCCCAAAGAAAGCAGGTGTTGACAGATGTAAAAATTACTGAACTATCAGTTTAGTAAGTCACGGCTGCAAAATACTAACGCAAATTCTTTACAGACCAATGGAAAAACTGGTAGAAGCCGACCTCGGGGAAGATCAGTATGGATCCCATAGAAATGTTGGAACATGTGAGGCAATACTGACCTTAAGACTTATCTTAGAAGAAAGATTAAGGAAAGCCAAACCTATTTTTCTAGCATTTGTAGACTTAGAGAAAGTTTTTGACAATGTTGACTGGAATACTCTCTTTCAAATTCTAAAGGTGCAGTGGTAAAATACAGGGAGCGAAAGGCTATTTACAATTTGTGCAGAAACCAAATGGCAGTTATAAGAGTTGAGGGGCGTGAAAGGGAAACAGTGGTTGGGAAGCGAGTGAGACAGGGCTGTAGCCTATCCCTGATGTTATACAATCTGTATATTGAACAAGCAGTAAAGGAAACAAAAGAAAAATTCGGAGTAGGTATTAAAATCCATGGAGAAGAAATAAAAACTTTGAGGTTTCCCGATGACATTGTAATTCTGTCAGAGACAGCAAAGGACTTGGAAGAGTAGTTGAACAGAATGGACAGTGTCTTGAAAGGAGGATGTAAGATAAACATCAACAAAAGCAAAACGTGAATAATGGAATGTAGTCGAATTAAGTCGGGTGATGCTGAGGGAATTAGATTAGGAAATGAGACACTTAAAGTAGTAA
The DNA here is from genome assembly GCF_023898315.1 of Schistocerca nitens. Taxonomy (NCBI): domain Eukaryota; kingdom Metazoa; phylum Arthropoda; class Insecta; order Orthoptera; family Acrididae; genus Schistocerca; species Schistocerca nitens. The sequence continues at coordinate 528,176,367 of NC_064617.1, forward strand.
AGGAGTTTTGCTATTTAGGGAGCAAAGTAACTGATGATGGTCAAAGTAGAGAGGATATAAAATGTAGACTGGCAATGGCAAGGAAAGTGTTTCTGAAGAAGAGAAATTTGTTAACATTGAGTATGGATTTCAGTGTCAGGAAGTCGTTTCTGAAAGTATTTGTGTGGAGTGTAGCCATGTATGGAAGTGAAACATGGATGATAAATAGTTTGGACAAGAAGAGAATAGAAGCTTTCGAAATGTGGTGCTACAGAAGAATGCTGAAGATTAGATGGGTAGATCACATAACTAACAAGGAGGTATTGAATAGAATTAGGGAGAAGAGGAGTTTGTGGCACAACTTGACTAGAAGAAGGGACCGGTTGCTAGGACATGTCCTGAGGCATCAAGGGATCACAAATTTAGCATTGGAGGGCAGCATGGAGGGTAAAAATCATAGAGGGAGACCAAGAGATGATTACACTAAACAGATTCAGAAGGATGTAAGTTGCAGTAAGTACTGGGAGATGAAGAAGCTTGCACAGGATGGAGTAGCATGGAGAGCAGCATCAAACCAGTCTCAGGACTTAAGACCATAACAACAACAAAAAGTTTATCAGACAGGCTAATGGCTTTACGTCCCATTGTAAACAGCATTTAATTAGTTTAGTGTATGTACCATCTAGTCCCTCAGTGTTTTTTGTTTTTAGACTATGCATTATTTTTATAATATCTGATTCATTAGTTGGGGTACGGGATAAGCAATTTGTCTCATATGGAATGTTTATTGTGTTTATTTTGGAAGTATTATTTTGAGTTATTAATTTGTCCACAACTTCAATATAATGTTTGTTTAAAGTATAGATGACATTCTGTTCATCCCTGAGTTCCCTCCCATTTATCTCAAGTGTTATGTTATCAGTGTTTTCCACACCTACACCTTTACTCTTTTCATTTATGAGAAACCATTTGATCTTAGTGTACTTGCTGAGGTTGCTATCTTATTTTCATAATGTGTCGATTTAGTCTGTTTTATCAGTTTGGTGTATGTTTTCTTCTTTCCCCTATATGCATCCCTATTTTCTTGGGTTAGCCTTAACTGACAGTTTTCATGCATGCTTTTCACCTCTCCCCTCTTCCTCTTTACCTCTCCTGTGATCCTATTTTTATTCTTCTTCTCATTTATTTCTCTACCTACTAATGGACATGGAACATCTGTGTAATGGCCTAATGTTTTGCAGAATGATTTCCATCATTTATCTATGTTTCCTGTTAAGTATACATGGTGCCCCAAAAAGAATGACCAAATTTGAACTGTAATAATATTGAGACAAATGTTACTAGGTAGCTGAAACAGCACTAGATGTAATCGGCATGATCTAGAGTTTCAGAAAAAATCTGGTAGATGTTCCTATGAGCGCTGGCCTGGAGCATGCAGCCAGTATCGTGCAATATAGTGTCCGCACAACAGAAGGCATATAGTGTTATTGAATTTAGTCGTACTCAATCAGTGATCACAGTTTAGCGGGTGTTTCATATTCTATTTTGTGCTAGACCACCATCACAAAGAACATTCAGCAGTGGTATAAACAGTTTGAAGAAACAGGGTGCCTCTGTAAAGGCAAAAGTCCTGGCCGGCCACGCATTTCTGAGCAACCAGTGGAGTCTATGCTTCGTGCTAGCTGAGAACTTGCTTTACCGTGCATGACAGTGTGGCGTGCATAAGGGCATCGTTTAGCTCTCAAACCATACTGATTACAACTGGTACAAGCTCATGAGTCACCAAAAGTGAATGTTTTTTGTGCTGTTTCGCAAAGCAACGTTTATGGACCCTACTTTTTTGAGGAAGAAATCATAACATGACAATCATACCTTGCAGTGCTATGGAACTGGTTATTCCCACAACTTGACTCTGACAATTTCATCAGCAAGATGGAGCACCACCACAGTGGCACAACAATGTGTGCAGTTTCCTCAATGCCAACATGCCTCAGTGTTGGATAGGGCGTACAGGATCATGAGACCAGGCTTTACATTCTTGGCACTCTTGGCCTCCTAGGTCCCCTGACTTAACACCATGTGATTTCTTCCTGTGGGGATATGTTCAACAATGTCTTTACATTCCTCCCTTACCTCATGACACTGATGAACTAGAAACCAGAATCTCAGCTGCTGTAGCTTCTGTGACAGAAGACACCTTACGCTCAGTTTGGGATGAATTTGGCTATCGGCTAGATGTTGTCTGTGTAGTCAATGGAGGATATATTGAACATTTATGATTGATTTTTACAAACTTCTGTCTTTTCTGAGTAATTTAGTACACAATTTGTTGGTGTTAAGCCCTTCCTCCTAATAAATAATTCATTTTAAAATCGGGTCATTCTTTTTGGGACACCCTGTACTTCACTAAAGTCTTTGGTTTCCAGTAGCCTTTGTAGCCTATCTATGTTTGTTTACTTAGTTTGTCTAAACTCTTTAAATTTTTTTTCTGGCTTTCCTATGTTGCCTGCTAATTTAACTACTACCCCATAGTGGTCTGCAATGATCATGTGTATGACCTGTACCGTCTGCCTGCTCTGTTGTACATTAGTGATCACATGATCTATTAATGTTTCTGTATTTTTACAGTATCTCTTGGGACTGTCTACTGCTAAATAAACTCCTTAAGTTTTAATCAGATCTTGGAAACTCCTTGTATAACAGTTGCCTTTTACTGTATTAATATTTAGGTCACTAGCTACAATTATATATGAGAATCCCCTGCTAGCCTTGTCTAATAGTACTTCTAACTCTTTTAGAAGTCCACTTATCAGACTGTTTGGCGATTTGTAGATATCTATTATCACACATTTTTCCCATAGGTTGTCGGTATTGCTGCAGCTTCAAACAGCATTTCTGTACAGTTGTCTACTGGCCATGGAATGATACCCTCTATTTTACTGTGTACATGGACTGCCACCCATCCACCCATATGTTCAGATCTGCAGAAATTAGCAATTTTTTTAAATTTCTGTATGTTGTAAACATTAATTTCATTTCCTTTCAGACCATGTTCTGAAATAACAAATATATGTGGTAATTCTGCAGCTACTAGTACTTCTATCTGTTCTAATTTACTGGATGCATACTGTACATTCTGCTGCAAGATTCTTATATTAGAAATATTTGTGCTGATGTTTTATTTTTCTATGGAACCTTTCTTTTTACCTACTGGTACAAAAAATCCTGCTCCTTGAGATGCTTTTGCTTCTTTGTTCTTTCTCCTCTCCCGTATCTCGCCTGTGGGATCTCTGTCTCAGCTTCCCCTTCTGCAGATGATGACACAGCTTCTTCTGCTAATGATGACATTACTCCTTCTGCTGGTGATGACACTGCCTCTTTTTCTGCTGGTGATGACACTGCTCTTCCCTCCTTTGCAGGGCAGCATGATGTTTCCTCTTCTGTTCTTTCATCTTTTGGATGTTTTGAATCTGTTACTGGATACAGTATTGTATCTTCAATTTCTTCCCTCACTGACAGTTGTATAGGTCTATTTACCTGTTCTTATGTGCTGCTATTTTTTTCTAATATTTCTCTGCACAGAATTTCTGTACCATAGTTGTTTCTGCACAGGCCATGCTTTGTGAAATGTTCTCTCACTGAGCTTGTTGCTTCAATAAATGCAACATTAGAGAAAAAGCTACATAGCTTCCTGAATTTCCTGTTTGTGTTGACAATTTCTCTGTTTACACATGAAGCTTCTATCAGGTCATGGCTGTGTGGAATGCTTATGACATATACATCGGAATGTATAAGTTTTCCTAAAGTTTCTCTTAGAGCCCTGGTTGCATTTAAACTTTCGTCTTATATACATCATTTCCTCCCCCAATAATAATACATCGTCGAAGTGTGTCATTCTGCCACAGGCTTCATGCCCTTCAAAGTTATACTGGGGAAGAAAATGACAATGTAAGGTACTGGCCTGAGCCAGTGGCAAGAACACAAGATGATCTCCGGAGAGTAACTCTATGTGGGAGGAGATGACAGAAATGAGTCCCTTAGGCTTCCATCTTTGCAAGATGCAGATGGATGCTGCTGTTGGAGGCTTTTGGATGGAATATTGCATAATGAATAAATAGCATCCTTATGCTTGGAAGCATAACAAAATTAAAGAAGAAGAAGAAGAAGAAGAAGAAGAAGAAATGGCTTGCTGTGTTCTTTTGAGAGCTAAAACTGTCTTAAGGGACTGTAGTCTATTTTTTTGCCCCTAAAGAAGAAACAAATTAATGCAGAAATGTAAAAAGTTGACCAAATTGAGACTTGACACAAGCACTTCATTTACCAATAACATTATTTAGATGGCTTAAGGAGCTTTTCTTTTTAAATTATATTATGTCATGTAACTTCTTCCTTACATCTTGGGTTGATGCATAAGTTTGTAGCATTTTCCATAAATTTAATAAACACAACATATACACATAACAGAGACTTTAGTCATCAATAATATATTCTCAGTAGGTGTGGAATTTTGTCAGTTTAGGAGAATGCAGGCAGGCATTATCATGGAGTAGCAACACTTCGCGCAATCTTCCTGGTTGTTGATCTTGGATTGCATCTGCAAGATGTCTCAGATGTTGACAAAAAATGTCAGCAGTGATCGTTACACTTCAGGGAAGCAATTCATAGTTCAACACACCATCACTGTTCCTCCAGATGCAAAACATTAACTTTTGCAAATGTGTGCAGGTCTTTATATGGGGAGTTTCTGCTTTGTTTGGGCTCAACCATATCTTTCTTTTCTTTGTGTTATCATAAAGACACGACTTTTCATCATAAGTAATGATACAGGATAGGAATGATCAATCTTGTTCGTGAGCCAGCTGATGATGAGCAAGCAGGGATGCACATATGGCCATCACCTGATTTTGTGAGTTTGGCTTAGAGCATGCAGCACCTGTACTCCCAGTTTCTGAATCTTCCCTATTGCATACAAATGTTGCACAATGGTGGAATCATCACAGTTCATCACATTTGCCATTTATCAAGTACACTGATGTGGATTGTTGTGGATTACTACTTTTAAACTATCATAGAGCCATGAAGACCTTCCTGAACATGGAGAGTCAGTAATGTCAGAATGATCCTCCATAAAATTAGAGAGCCATTTTCTTGCAGTGCTCTGTCCAATGGCATTATCCCCACACATGGTGCAAATGTTTCTGGCTGCCTCCATTGCTGTCAACCCCCTGTTGAACTCAAACAGAAGAATATGTCAGAAATGTTCCAATTTCTCCATTTGGCACTCCCTTTTCTGGCATCCATGGCTCTACTCACTATCTCCAAATGACAAAATGATCATAATCAAACTCAGATAGCAACAGTGAACTACAAATAAAAAAATGACAACTGATACATAAATTCATAGGAACCGGAACAGTAACACGAAAAAAAAAAAAAAAAAAAAAAAAAAAAAAAAAAAAAAAAAAAAAAAAAAAAAAAGGCTACTATAACTTATCCACCAATTTAATACTATCATCAGACTGGAACTTAGAATTCCCCAATAAAATTCTTGGTCATTACACAGCAAATCTTATGCTGAAGCATGGTGTGCCATCTGTCATTTTATTCAGCATAGGATTCCATTTTGATCACAGATTCATAACAGGAATTTATGCACAAGAAAAATTAGTCAGCACCAGGAGACATCAAGGTCAACACTGTGGAAGACCATCTTTAGTTTTGACAGAAACCTAAACTTGGTGAGGAAGTCAGCCTATAAGTTCCTTTAGCTATCCTATATCCAGATGAAGCTACCCACTTTGATCAGATACCATTAAGAACAACAACCAGGAAGACTGCGCAAAGTGATGCTACTCTATGATAATGCCTGCCCGCATTTTGCATGGGTAGCTTTGAGAGATGAAATAGTGAAGGTAGCAGAGGATCAAGTCGGTAAAAAGACGAGGGCTAATAGAAATCCTTGGGTAACAGAAGAGATATTGAATTTAATTGATGAAAGGAGAAAATATATAAATGCAGTAAATGAAGCAGGCAAAAAAGAATACAAAAGTCTCAAAAACGAGAGCGACAGGAAGTGCAAAATTGCTAAGCAGGGATGGCTAGAGGACAAATGTAAGGATGTAGAGGCTTATCTCACTAGGGGTAAGATAGATACTGCCTACAGGAAAATTATAGAAACCTTTGGAGAAAAGAGAACCACTTGCATAAATATCAAGAGCTCAAATGGAAACCCAGTTCTACGCAAAGAAGGGAAAGCAGAAAGGTGGAAGGGGTATATAGAGGGTCTGCTCTCTAGATTGGTAGAAATTGTTTTGAAGGTCTTCCTGTTGCAACCAATGCATCATTTATGATACTACTTAAAAATTTAAATACATAATAATAAAAAACAATTTATATTACATTCAAAGGTGCTGACTAATGGGATTGCAAATATGTTAATGGCTTTACTGTCTTTTTCTTTTCAAGAAATTTTCATACCAGTTAGAACCTGAATGAGAGATACAGAATGAATGTATAATCTTTAAGCAAATGAAGAATTATGTCATCAAGGTAATTATCTCAATTGATGTCTGTTACATAATCTTAAGTAGAAGTATTAATTTAAGTTTCACATGATCGGAATTTCTGATGTCCAAAACATTTATTTTGAGTAGTTAAGTTAGTTCCATGGCATTGATACTCACAGTCATAGAATATTGTCAAATTCTACAGAAATTATTTGTTCATATCAACCACTAAAAATTAGGAACATGCAGAAATACAGTGAAAAAACAAGCAGTTTCTTACTTCGGCAGACAGGGCAGCATTTTCCTGGTTCACGGACAGGATTCTTACAGTTGACTTCTGGACACTGCACAGGTCGACACTGAATATCTCCATGCTGTGACAGAATACCAGTGTAATTTATCTATGTTAATCCAATGCAAACTATGGAAACATTTCTCATTTTACTAATATTCTAGTACACATGAAAATTATGGAATTGAAACACATACTTAAATGAGACTGAGTTCCAAAACCTTACCCTCTGATAGTTTCCCCTATGTGCCACATTTCCAAGTCAAAAGGAAATTATTGGATGATTGAATGTTTATCTGCTATCTGGGTTTCAGAAAGTTATTCTCAACTTAGATATTTCAATTAACAAAATGGCTAGAGAATACAAAAAGAATGCACAACCACTCAAAAAAAGTAAGATAGTTTAGAAGACAGCCACTGACAAAATTATGCACATAATTAAGACTGGAGGAGTAATGGAAGCTGTGTTAGTATTGTACATGCAAAGAAGAAAAGGGGGGAGGGGGGTGGGAGTGCGAGAGACAGAGAGAGAGAAAGAGAGAGAGAGAGAGAGAGAGAGAGAGAGAGAGAGAGAGAATATAGCTCTAACCAATAAGTTGTACAGTAAACATTAGCATAGATGGTGTGCATAACCAGTACTCTCTCAAACAGTTTACCTATGGAAAGCCTCTTTCTGACCAACACTCACAGCGGAATAGACAAAACAGAAAAGTAACATGGGAAGATCAACCACAAATCATGTATCTGATATTGTTATTGAATAAACTCAGTCAAATATTTACTTTATAAGAGTACAGACTGTCTCTTATGATGGCCAATATTGTGGCTGAGGGTAAAAATTATACCTAGCAGCAGTTTGCTTCCACTCTGTATAACCAATGGCCAGAAAGTTTTTTACACTACTGGTCAAACTGGCAGCTCAGCACAAGGGTTCAGAAAAGATTACTGCTTACAGAAGCATTTTTTGTGTTTATTGGCTTTTAGCTTGTACCTCCAAGGGGTCGGTGGATTAATTTATGGATTTGGCAATGCTGATCATAGAGGGTGGCTGGATGTCCTTTCTGTTGACACCCCATTCCCTTTGGGATGGGATTTGTGTATCTCATCTGCCTGTGTCTAATGTTATCCCATATGAGAGTGTGTGAAAATTTACTAACTATTTGCACATTGTGGTGGGATGTGGATACCAGCCTGGTCTGATGTAGGAAACCACAGGATCATCCTCGATCACAAACCATAGATAAGAATGAGAGCAATAAATAAGATTAAAATTATCACCCTGAATATGAAACAGGGCATACTGTTGTGATACTATATCCCAATTAATCTATGCTAAAGCTCCTATATCAAGACAATGGCAGTAGCCACATGAATAAATACTGTGTTCTGGTCACAAAATTTTCCTGTCAATATCATCAAATTACTTTTTTTCTGTAGCATTAACAATCCTGATTTTAATTAATTTTTATTTCATGATATTTCTCTTTTATAAAATCAGCTCATTATTTTCTCAAGGCTCCCGCTATAGCAATTAGGGAGGAGGCCAACAAAAATGCACAGACTTTCATTAGTTCTGAGTATGAGACATATAGTAGCTCACATTGCTGTTTAAGTGGTATTCCAGTCCACAGACTGGCTTGATACAGCTCGTCTTGCTACTCTATCTGGTGCAAGTCTCTTCATCATGTCATAACACATATTGAACTGAACCTGCTTATTTTAGCTAAGACTTGGTCTCTCTCTCTTCAATTTTTACTCTCCGCACTTCCCTCAGTTATCAAACTGACTATTTCTTGATGGGTCAGAATATTTCCTATCAATTAAGCCATTCTTTAATCAAGCTGTGTCATACATTTGTTTTCTCCTTAGTCTGATTCAGCAGTCCTTCATTAATTATCCAATTTAGCCATTAATCTTCAGCATTCGTTTGCAGCACCACATTTCAAAAGCTTCTCTTCTTGTCTGTATTGTTCATAAACCATGCTTCACTCCCAGATGCGACAACACATCAGACAAGTACTTACAGAAAAAAAGGACTTCCTAATACTGAAATTTATTTAATTTCTCTTTTTCGGAAAAACTTTTCTCGATGTTGCCAGTCCTCATTTTATATCCTCTCTACTTCAGCCAGCATCATTCCTAATATAATTTCCTCAAAATCACCTGATTTAATTCAGCTGCACTCTATTACTCCATACATGTCCTCACCAAAGTTACAGCATGATTAAAAATGTACTGTATATAACCACTTCAGGGATCATGACTGATGGTGTTGATCTTCTATTGTAGGTCCTTTGTTATTTCTGATGCTCATAAATGGCTTTCCACTACAGTGACTATCACGAAAAGTGGCAACTGAAGGTCACACCCTATGCACGACTTTTCAGGAGCAAAACACTGTGATTTTCCTCCTTTGCAGTTTTGTTGCACATACACACTGAAGCAATGATGGAGATTGTTAAGTGTTCCTGTGCAATATTATGTGTTAATGTGTGTGTTTTCAGCCTTTTATGGGAAAGTGCAATGATGAGTTTTGTAGTCAGCATAATGCAGGAGCAAGGGCCAACATGTGCTACTACACTGGTCAGTGTGCATAAGGAGGCAACAATACATTCAAAATTAAAATAAGTTTATCATATCAGACATAAAGAAGTTTTATTACTGATCTGGCCAACAAGGAAGCAGCCAGGAATAACATAAACTTTGTGCAAATTTATAAACTGACAGCAAAAGCTAGTGGTGTTTCTGTATTTCCAAATCTTCTGTATTCCATATTAACAATGCAGTAACATCATCAGAATCTGCAGATGTGAAAATGCGTTTTGATTCTCCATAAAAGGGATATAAATGGCAATGGAGATCTAGAGAATTTGATGATTTTAACAAAAACTTAGCGTGTGGAACCGTATTTGGTTACTATGACAGGAGACAGTATCCAACAGCTAGAAAAATAAGGGCTGCCTCTGTGAAAGAACTAATTATTCTGGCTCAGAGACCTCCTTTCTTCATCTTCTACACTCACTTGGATTTTGATTCAGAAAGTGCAATTATGGATGAAAATTTTTAATAGAATGCAGACACTGTGCAGCAAGAGTGATTTTTTTTGCACAATCCACTTTGAGTGCAAGAAGCCTGTAGTATATTTAGATGAAACTTGTATTCATTCATAGGTGACACAACACAATAATGATGTCTTCGGTGCCACAAAAATTAATTGCACAGTTTTCTTTCTTACTGGAAGTTTCTATGAGGTGCAACAGAATGCAAATTCATCAGCAATGATATTTTTTATTGCACATGTGAAACTGTTTCACTCCTCTTATGGTATTTTATTTTTTAATCTTGGAATATTTTCATATTTTCATGATAAAGTACATATCACATGCATCATTACATTTTGAGAATACATTTTTTCAGTCCAAGTATGTTAGTGATTTTGTTTTTTTCCATAGGGGGAAGGAAAAAGAATATTTCTTGAAAATCTCTTGTAAACTTAGTTTTTATTTTTATTTCCTTATGACTGGCAAGAATTTCCTTTTGTAAAATATGCCTTCATATTCCAGACTAAAGGATAATGTCTCTTTTTCATCAGTTTTCAACTTGATTTGCAAAATATTTATTTTATTTTTTTACCTCCAAGAGTTTGTGTAATATCAGAAGACATGAATGATTGCCAAATAAATGTACAAGCAGCTGAATCTCACTGATTCAATGGTATAAGTTACAACTTACTCATGAAGAAATACTTCAAACTGTGCATTTAATTGCAGCTTACTTTTCTGAGTGTAAGAAATATAAACACTTATTTCATCCATGAGAAACATATATTTCTGTTGTTGGATATTCGTACTTCTTATTATGATATGTACTTTCCTCCACATGTAACAGTTTTGTATGGTGACTAATTATTCACATTTTATTACGCTTAACCTGACTTTCTAATACACGAATATTTCTGCAAATGTAATTACTTTTGCTTCAGAAGTGAATGTGCTACCATTGTGGTGACTTATTTGATACTTTAAATAATTTAGTTATTGCATTCCATACAAGTTTCCTAAGATCACATTCACTGATTTGACTGCAAGTGTAAGTAGTGAAGACAACTTCATATTGTTGATAGATATATGATGTTTTTCCACATTATGTCAGGTCTCCTGCTGTTTACTAGAATTTTTTCCCCTCTTTCTTAAAACAAAATGGTATTTTCCATCAAATATCTGTAAGCTATAAAAGAATCCTATATGATCTGCCCTCTGATGTACAATTTCTTATCTTTCAGGGTCCTTAGGAAACCTCGAAAAAGACATACTTGGTTTCTTCTTCTTGCTGTTGCTGCAATGTGTTGTACTAAAGATGTTCCCAATTGTAAATACCATTCTAAAAACAAATATAAACAACTACAATTCACATTTGCACAACTTGCTGGCCACTTGGCACACTGCTATCCCAGATGGTAACAAAAACAAGTTGGAGTGCCACAACTGTTATGTTAGACTGTGGTAGTAGTTTGCAATGAAATAATTAATCATATATAAATTTTTCTGGATGTAAACTTCTATATCATTTAAGATTACTAGGTTGAGAGTTCTTGTATCTTTGGTCTTCTTCCCATAATATGTTTTGGTGCATTTTAAAGAGAGTCAGACACACGCTGTTGTAAATGGTAGTCAAAAGTCTGTTTTAGTTTGTTCTTCTGAAGATCTGTTCCATAATGTAAAGATTTTATATTTGGCAGTTAGTTGAAGTAATCTGAATAAATCAACAAATGGGTATAATTCAACATCACAGTTTTTCAGCAAGTCATGTTTTCAATGAAAAGTTGTAAGAAACAGATAAGTAAAATATAATTTATCATTGTATGATCTTCCTTCTCTCAGACATTTAATAGCTACTGTATACTAGTGATACAACAGCTAAAACTTTGCACTTGAATACACGTTTCTCAGAATGGACACTTTAAATGCTTTTTAATAGGGGCAAGGGTAATCACATGTAGAGAAGGAGACTTCAGTACAGCAGAGCTGGCAGATGAGATGACTCTCCTTTCTGAGGATTTTGTGAAAACAGAACAACTGCCAGTGGTGTAGTGAGGAATTCCAAAGGCTAACGGAGGCAATCCCGACACAAGAAACTTCAGAAGTGATAGGCCCAGAAAGCCAGCTTCTGAACAAATGAACTTTCTTCCCAACCTAAATGAAGCTTCATATGGAAAAACTGTATTTAAAAAAAGGTAGAAAAAGAAAACTCTAGCTCCCCCTTGGTAATGATATTAATGATGGTGCAACATCTGATGCTACATCACAATCAAAGAGAAGAACACACAAAACTTGATAAGTGACTCTAACCTGAATAGTCACACTTAATATTCTGACACTACCTGGCATAAAAGAACATGTAAAGTTATGAAAATGAGGAAGATAACATACTTGGACTCAGGAAAACAGATCACCCATCATTTCAAATATCTTGGCAATGGTCTCTGATACTTTTGATGTGAGTAAATCAATAAATCACAAAGAATATTCCCAGTTCTTAGGCTGACAGGAACCTAAACTGTTAGTTGCCTATTACAAATCTCCTTAAATGCCAAAGTTCTGTAATTTTTGCATATCACATAATATCATATTTTGGAGAAGAAAATGTCCACAGCAAGAGCTACATTCAATGAAAATGTGAAAAACTTTACCTATTTTCAAGCACTAATACTTAATGATATTATTTTCTGCCATAGCTCTTCACTAAGGGAGAAAGAGTTGGTTGTACAGAGGCATGTAATGAGGACAACATGTGGTTTCCACTTCAGAATCTCTTTTAGCAAATCTGTTTAAGCAATTTGGCATACTGACAATAGTCTCACAATACATTTAATCCATTATAAAGATTGTTGTTTGAATCAATCACACTCCAAAACAACTGTAGCACTCATAAATATAGTACTAGATGCAGAAATCATTAAACTATCCATCAGTCAGCCTTAGTGTAGCACAGAAAGAAGTGAATACAATCAAATATTGACAAAATTATTTAACTGTATAGATAAAAAATCTACTCACCAAGCAGCAGCAGAACACACACATAAAAGATGGTTGTAATTGGCAAGCTTTCAGAGCCAGTGGCTCCTTCTTGAGGCAGAAGGAAGAGGGTCCTTTTCCTTCACTCCTCTTCCTTCTGCCTGAAAAAGGAGCCACTGGCTCAGAGAGGTTGCCAATTACAACCATCTTTTGTGTGTGAGAGCAGATTTTTTTATCTATCCAATTAGATAATTTTCACAGAAAGAAGTGAAGCATAGAAGTCTTCAGTTAGGTACCCAATGATCACAGCTATGATCCATTGCTAATAACTAAACTATACACTAGCCAAACTGACAGCAATACAAAATTTTAAAATAAAAGCTAAAACAGCTTCCAATAATAACCATTCACTTTTGAGTTGAAGAATTCTTTATGAGGAAAACTCAAGTTACAGGGACAATACTTTCAGAATACGAGAAACATGTTAAAAAAAATTAGCATTATTTCTAAAAGATCATACAGACACTTCATCAAAAATTTTAAAAAATTAAAAAAAGTCGTTTGACAATTGCTATACAACAGATATATTCTTTAACATCCTTCATTACTAATACTCCTAATATTTTAGTTACGATGGGAGCCACAGCAAAAGTAATTTTTTTGAATGACAATAATCTTTTGCACTGGCTATTGTAACTCACAACAGAATATCCTTTTATTTCGTCTTTTCACTATTGTGCACTTTCAGCAGTTTCACAATGTATGATCAATGTAAGTTTCCACTGAAAGCCAAATATGTCCATTTGATCAGTTATGCCCTATAAGTTCTCTTATATTTTACTTTACTTTACTTTTTATTCTGCTGACTAAACAACTATTCTTTTGTATTTGTTTTTTTAACGATGTTAAATGTGGCAAGTGTGGCATATATTTCAGCCACTTTAAAATGGCTATACACCCAGATGCATGCAGTATTAAAAAATTATAGAATAACAGGAAATTCTAATCCATTTATGATGTTGAGGACAGAAGATTATTGTCATTCAACTAATATTTCTATTTTCTTAATGCATATTAAACACCAATACTTCCATAATTACAAAATAAAGTACATAGTAACCATACAGTTACACTACATGACCAATTCCTGATGATTTTTATCTGTATGTATTTTCTTTACACAGTGTATCAAGATGCTAAAACTTTCAATGGAAGCCAAAATATCACAACTGAGTAATACTTTCTTTATTATTATTATTATTTCTTTCTTTTCTCAGACGTGACGCAGACCTTGATCAAGAGTGACTTCCTTTTAACTGTACGGTATATGTTATATCGCATTTAGGAACTTTCGGGTAATTGAACATGTATCAATAATCACGGATTTCTGTAGTTGTATATATAAGTTTGGATGTAGCTGTATTGCATTGATGTACTGGTGGATATTGTGTGGTATGACTCCTGTAGTTGATAGTATAATTAGTATAATGTCAACTTTATCCTGATGCCACATGTCCTTGACTTCCTCAGCCAGTTGGATGTATTTTTAAATTTTTTCTCCTGTTTTCTTTTGTATATTTGTTGTATTGGGTATGGATATTTCGATTAGTTGTGTTAATTTCTTCTTTTTATTGGTGAGTATGATGTCAGGTTTGTTATGTGGTGTTGTTTTAGCTGTTATAATGGTTCTGTTCCTGTATAATTTGTATTCATCATTCTCCAGTACATTTTGTGGTGCATACTTGTATGTGGGAACGTGTTGGTTTATAAGTTTATGTTGTAAGGCAAGCTGTTGATGTATTATTTTTGCTACATTGTCATGTCTTCTGGGGTATTCTGTATTTGCTAGTATTGTACATCCGCTTGTGATGTGATCTACTGTTTCTATTTGTTGTTTGCAAAGTCTGCATTTATCTGTTGTGGTATTGGGATCTTTAATAATATGCTTGCTGTAATATCTGGTGTTTATTGTTTGATCCTGTATTGCAATCATGAATCCTTCCGTCTCACTGTATATATTGCCTTTTCTTAGCCATGTGTTGGATGCGTCTTGATCAATGTGTGGCTGTGTTGGATGATACGGGTGCTTGCCATGTAGTGTTTTCTTTTTCCAATTTACTTTCTTCATATCTGTTGATGTTATGTGATCTAAAGGGTTGCAGAGGTGGTTATGAAATTGTAGTGATGTAGCCGATGTATTTATATGAGTGATTGCTTTGTGTATTTTGCTAGTTTCTGCTCGTTCTATAAAGAATTTTCTTAAATTGTCTACCTGTCCATAATGTAGGTTTTTTATATCGATAAATCCCCTTCCTCATTCCTTTCTGCTTAATGTGAATCTTTCTGTTGCTGAATGTATGTGATGTATTCTATATTTGTGGCATTGTGATCGCGTAAGTGTATTGAGTGCTTCTAGGTCTGTATTACTCCATTTCACTACTCCAAATGAGTAGAGGTCTGTGTTACTCCATTTCACTACTCCAAATGAGTAGGTCAATATTGGTATAGCATAAGTATTTATAGCTTTTGTCTTGTTTCTTCCTGTCAATTCTGTTTTCAGTATTTTTGTTAGTCTTTGTCTATATTTTTGTTTTAGTTCTTCTTTAATATTTGTATTATCTATTCCTATTTTTTGTCTGTATCCTAGATATTTATAGGCATCTGTTTTTTCCATCGCTTCTATGTAGTTGCTGTGGTTATCCAATATGTAATCTTCTTGTTTAGTGTGTTTTCCCTTGACTATGCTATTTTTCTTACATTTGTCTGTTCCAAAAGCCATATTTATATCATTGCTGAATACTTCTGTTATCTTTAGTAATTGGTTGAGTTGTTGATTTGTTGCTGCCAGTAGTTTTAGATCATCCATGTATAGCAAATGTGTGATTTTGTGTGGGTATGTTCCAGTAATATTGTATCCATAATTTGTATTATTTAGCATGTTGGATAGTGGGTTCAGAGCAAGGCAGAATCAGAAAGGACTTAATGAATCTCCTTGGTATATTCCACGCTTAATCTGTATTGGCTGTGATGTGATATTATTTGAATTTGTTTGGATATTAAGTTTGGTTTTCCAATTTTTCATTACTATGTTTAGGAACTGTATCAATTTAGGATCTACTTTGTATATTTCCAATATTTGTAGTAACCATGAGTGGTGTACACTATCAAAAGCTTTTTGGTAATCAATGTATGCGTAGTGTAGCGACCTTTGTTTAGTTTTAGCTTGATATGTCACCTCTGCATCTATTATCAGTTGCTCTTTACATCCTTGTGCTCCTTTGCAACAGCCTTTTTGTTCTTCATTTATAATTTTGTTCTGTGTTGTATGTGTCATTAATTTCTGTGTAATGACTGAAGTTAATATTGTGTATATTGTTGGTAGGCATGTTATGGGGCGATATTTATCTGGGTTTGCTGTGTCTGCTTGATCTTTACGTTTCAGATAAGTTATTCCTTGTGTAAGTGTATCAGGGAATGTGTATGTGTCTGTAGTGTAACTGTTAAATAATTTAGTTAGATGTGAATGTGTTGAGGTGAACTTCTTTAGCCAGAAATTTGCTATTTTATCTTTTCCAGGGGCTTTCCAATTGTGAGTAGAATTAATTGCTTGGGTGACTTCATGTTGCAAAATTATCACTTCAGGCATTTGTGGTATCATCTTGTATGTGTCTGTTTCTGCTTGCATCCACCATGCATGCCTGTTATGTTGTACCGGGTTTGACCATATGTTGCTCCAGAAGTGTTCCATGTCTGTTATGTTTGGTGTATTGTCTATTTTAATGTGTGTGTTATCTATTGTCTGGTAAAATTTCTTTTGGTTTGTGTTGAATGGTTGGTTTTGTTTCCTTCTATTTTCACTTTTTTTGTATCTTCTAAGTCATTTGGCCAATGCTTGTAATTTCTGCTTCTTTTCATCTAATTGCTCTATCGCTTCTTGTTGTGAGATTTTACGTAACATTCCCCCCCCCCCTGACATTTCATTTCTTATAAATTGTGTTAGCTGTCCGATGTCTTTTCTCAGTTTTTCTATTCTGATCTGTAGCCTGTGTTGCCATGTTGGTTTTGTGGGTTTCTTCTGTGTGTTGGTTGGTTATGATCTCTGCCTAGTGTGTATATTTAGTGTAGTGAGTGCTCCTATATAAACCAGTAGTTGTAACTCTTCCATAGTTGTGTTTCCATTTATTTTGTTGTGTATGATTGTGTTGATAGTTTTTATTGTTGTTTCGACTTGTGGGTTATTTGGCGGTCTATGCAAGAATGGTCTAATGTCTGTATTTGTATCTTTGTATTCTATATATGTCAGCTGAATTTTTTCTTCTATATCTAACATGTGTGTCACTTCATGTTCTATTTGTGCTTGTTCTGGTGGCTGTCTTAAGATTTCGTTTTCCTCTGATTGTTTAACTGATGCGTGTGGTTCTTTGTTTGTTTGCTCTGGGATGTTTGAGTCCATTACTGTATTTTCTTCTTCTTCTGATTGCACATTATTTTGTTCCAATATTTGTTGTACTTATTGTTTCATGTTTTCTAATTCTGACTGGGGTATCCTGTTATTTTTGATTATTACACGGATCTGATCAGCTAGTCATTGTTCTGTTAAAAATTTTAATTCTGGGTATCTGGTAATAAATGTTGTGTATACTTGTGATCTGTATCCAGTTGTGTTGGTTCCTAGGTTTGTTGCTTGGTAATAACAGAACATGAGGTGTCGGTTAACTTCATCTGACCATCTCATCCTCTGTCTTTGTTTTCCTTCTAGGGTGGTTGCGGGAAGCATATCCTGCAAAACACCTCTATTTGAATTTAAATCATTTTCCAGTTGGCTAGCAGTGCCGTTACCATTGTGGGCGGGCATAGGGTTCAAGTGTCATCCCCGACCATGACGGCGCTTGTCCAAGGCTTCTTTAGTTCTGTCCTGAACCAACTAGTCACACTAAAAGGGGGGTTAGCCCTATTAGTGGTTTGTTCTTTTCGTTGCCTTTTATGACTGGCAGAACATACCGGAGGCCTATTCTTTTCCTGGGCCTCCACGGGGTATTATTATTATTATTATTATTATTATTATTATTATTATTACTTTTATCATTAACAGTTACAAAATAAAAACTTGGGTAATGTTTTTCACTTACCTCTTAACACAGGGAATGAAATATTTAAATGTGAAAAAAAATCAATAAGCATGAAACAGTGAACAGTGGGCTCGCTTCAGAATGCTCAATAACTCATGTCAAATGAAAATAGTGGAAATGTTTGACGGATTAAATACAAGATTCATACATGACTTTATACCTTAATTTCTTATTTTAAAAGACAAAGAGAAAATAAGAAATTTACCACACAGGAACAAATTTCACAATCATGTTGCCAAGATGCACCATCTGTATGTATTGACCCATTGACACGGCATGACTTGTAGCAATCACATGATTCAACTTTACTTATTCGTTCTTCTGCTGCAATGAGCTGTAACAAATGTCATGCTTAGGAGAAAAATGCTACTTTAAACAAAAATAAAAATGGGTATTGTCACCACTTAACAAAAATGTAAAATTAATGAAAACTAAAAACTATTAATTAATGGAATCAGATGCAAAGTGTCCTTTTTCTTTCTGGTTATTGACCATTGCCATATCTTATTGACATCTATAATAAAGTTATCTTAATGGAAATTTACGATAAAGATAACATGCTATATTGCAGACCACAAGCCTTTGCCAGAAAAAGAAAAACACACACCATTCCTTCACACCAGCAGCCACAGGTCACGCTTACATGACCACCAACTCTGACAGCTTGGGCCAGAATGCAATTATCAGGTGGGATGGTAGCAGAAATCTGGAGGGTATGAGGGAGGGGAAGGAAAAGGAATAGGAGTGTATGGGTGCAAGAAGAGGAGTGCTGTCCACTGGAGAGTGCAGGGACTAGAATGCCAACAGGCACAGCATCAGGAGGTTGTGGGGCAGGGAGGTGGGGAACAGTGGAGTGAAGAAAGAGAGGAATGGGAAAACATGGGTGGGTGCATTGGCAGATGGTGCCTCCTGTTGCTGTGCCTGTTGGCATTCTAGTCCCTGCATACTTCACCAGACAGCACTGCTCTTCCCTTACCTGCATAGTGCCATCCCTTCCCCTTCCCTTCCCCTTCCCCCTACATGTAACCTCCAGATTCATGCTACAATCCCATGTGACAGCCCCATTGTGGCCCTAGATGGCAGAGTTGATGGCCATGTGTGCATGAGGTTTGCTTGCTTGTGTGAATGAAAAGAGTGTGATTCTCTTTTTCCATTGAAGGTTGGGGCCAAAAGCTTATGTGTAAGTGTCTTTGAATTGTGCCAGTCTACAACTTAGCATGTTGTCTTTATGGCAAGTAGCAATCTATTTTTTCCTACATTGTTGATAAAGTTATTTTAATAACTTTAGAGCTAAATGTGTGTCCATCAGGTGAACATTTGCTGGGTTGAATATATTTGCAATACAATAAAATTGTGTACCAAACTGAATGTAAAGCCATATGCCTGTCTTCAACAAAAGTGGTTTGACAATGCAGGGTAACAACCTTACAGATGACTCAAATTTTTCATCTGCCACTCTTACATATTTCACAAAGATTATTTATTGAAGCACTCAAGACTGATGGCATGAAAAATAGATTTAGTGGAAATAATGGTATAGCAACAATCCTCAAGTTGTTAGCAAAATCAACTTTCTCATGATCTAATAGGGCACTTGAGCACTACTCGCAAGAGCCAACAACCCATATTTGAGCTTCTGTTCATTGAATGTCAAATGTGTATTCTTTTCTTTCCTTGTTTTCCATGGTGTTTCTTTCCTTATTTTAATTTCTTCACTTCTGAATTACTCATGTTCCTCTACCTCTTCATATAATCTCATACCATAGGAAGAAAGAATCATATTGCACTGTTGGCTGGAGTCTACAAAATGTTGCACAGCCAAATACTGTCCCAGACCCCAGTATTTAGTTTCAACGTGACAAGAGACACAGAAAGAGGAAAGTGCCCTATGTTCATCTGTAGCACATACAGCAAATTCCTAGCTGTGTACATCAGCCATCTCATTGAGAGAGCACAGTCTGTAACATGGTGCTGTTGTGAGTGTTACAATTCACAGTAAAATGATGTGATCCACATTTTGGTTTTTGGCAGTGTAACGATAAGGGATTATATCATAAAAATGTCACATGGAAAGACAATCTATGGTGTTTAAAAATGTTTAATAGAACAAATTAGTAAGTGCTGTTATGACAAAGCCAGAAAGCAGTATCATTTTGTCTTTATAATGACGCCAAATGTCTTGATTGCAAAGTATTCTGACATTTCCCAGAAAACACTTCAACAGGTAAGAAATTAAGTTCATGGCTGTAATGACAAAAACAGTTTTTTGCCAATTCCCCGAAAGAAATGGAATCACACATAAGATAGTAATGTACATGTTGATAATTTCAACTGTCGTCTAATAAAGGAGATTACTGTGGATTTTTATGAGAGACCGAAAGTCGTTCTTAGATGTCCCAAGCTTCTGCCTGTTCTCGAGGCATATATTAATCTCCTGTGGGAAGACACAAAATTAAGATGCATTCCAAAGGGATTGGGGCCTAAGTGGAAAAAAACATGTTAGGAAGATTTAAACTTAACTACAAAAAAAAGTGATGCTGCAGGCATCAAAAGCAATGTAGATCCATCTGACAGGGTGATTGTTGTACATCTTGGAAGTGTACAGATTACCTCACCAGTATAGAGGTTATTGGAAATTTTTATTATTAACTAGCCATTCTCAGCCAAGTACTGCTGTGTCTCATTCTGGTTAAATGGACAACACAGAAAACAGAAAGAACACATATGGCAATAAGCCATATATACAACTTTCCTGTTTGCTACTATCATCCACTGACAAACCAGAGCATCACATTCATGGGAGACAAGGCTTTTCTACATAGCAGCGAGCTCCATCTTCTCCACTGGCATTTGTGGCAAACAGTTGCGATCACTGAATAACAAATAACATTGCGAGACAGTTTGCCTATGGTTCATCTGCATACAAAGTCACATTTGCTGCCAAAGGGGTGGCCTAGTAAGAGGTGCTGGCACATATAACTTCAACATTCTATAGCATGCTTGGATGATGTTTCCAGACACAGGTCCCTTGATCTGTTCAAGACATGCTCTACAACCCCTCAAAGTTTGTCACAACAGTTTTGGAGCACCCTATATATATATTAAAAATATATTATCTATGTCTATGCAAATGTTCATTAGAGCAGTGTACAAAAATTTTCTGTAAATCAGTTGAGAACTTTTTGAGATTTTTGGTAATAATGTTTCCCATTTATATATCACATATTTATTTATATCTAAAAACAAAGATGATGTGACTTACCAAACGAAAGTGTTGGCATGTCAACAGACACTTAAACAAACACAAACATACACACAAAATTCAAGCTTTCGCAACCAACGGTTGCTTCATCAGGAAAGAGGGAAGGAGAGGGAA
Organism: Schistocerca nitens; assembly: GCF_023898315.1. Lineage (NCBI taxonomy): Eukaryota > Metazoa > Arthropoda > Insecta > Orthoptera > Acrididae > Schistocerca > Schistocerca nitens. The sequence goes on from NC_064617.1 coordinate 528,197,663, forward strand.
AGATGAAAGGATGTGGGTTTTAAGGAAGAGGGTAAGGAGTCATTCCAATCCCGGGAGCAGAAAGACTTACCTTAGGGGGAAAAAAAGGACAGGTATACACTCGCGCACACACACACATATCCATCCGCACATACACATCTTGTGTCTGTGTCTGTGTCTGTAATCCCGGGAGCGGAAAGACTTACCTTAGGGGGGGAAAAAAGGACAGGTATACACTCGCGCACACACACACATATCCATCCGCACATGCACATCTTGTGTCTGTGTATGTGCGGATGGATATGTGTGTGTGCGCGAATGTATACCTGTCCTTTTTTTCCCCCTAAGGTAAGTCTTTCCGCTCCTGGGATTGGAATGACTCCTTACCCTCTTCATTAAAACCCACATCCTTTCGTCTTTCCCTCTCCTTCCCTCTTTCCTGACGAGGCAACCGTTGGTTGCGAAAGCTTGAATTTTGTGTGTATGTTTGTGTTTGTTTGTGTGTCTGTCGACATGCCAGCGCTTTCGTTTGGTAAGTCACATCTTCGTTTTTAGATATATTTTTCCCACGTGGAATGTTTCCCTCTATTATATTCATATATATATATATATATATATATATATATATATATATATATATATATATATATATATATATATATATAAGAACTCACACATATTTGAGTGCAGCATAGTATCAAAATTTCAAAGCAATAGGTGAAGAATTTTGGGAGATTTAAGATTTTTATATAAATGTAAGTGCTTGTTTATACAAAATTGTAAATCTCCAAAAGTTCTTCACCATCTGCTTTGAATTCTGACATAACATTGCATTCAAATACACACATTTTATATATATGGCATAAAGGTGTTAACAAAAGTCTCACGTTCTTTGTTCAAAACCGTAAATCTCCAAACACACACACAAACACACACACACACACACACACACACACAAACACAGATAAATATATTAGAAATTAAGATACATCCCAAAGGGATTGGGGTCTAAGTGGGAAAAACATCTTAGGAAGGTAAAAACACATGCCTATTCAAATGCAACATTGTATCAAAATTTCAAAGCAATTGGTGGAGAACTTTCAAAGATTTATGATTTTGTACAAACAAACATATACATTTTTTATTTATTTGTATAGGTAGACAATAAATTTATAATTTTTTTTTTCATGCTATTTCAGTTTTCTCTGTCAGTACCCACATACCAACTCTCATCACCTATGTGGTGAGTAGAGTCATCACCTCAGCATAAAGTTGTTTGTTCTGGTAATCTCCTTATTGACAAGTCCACATGCATTACCAGAACAGCCATTATGGAGAGTGGGAGAAAAATCATGTGTGGGTTATGACACATTGTTGGAGTATCACTCAACAGACACATGGTCTCTCTAGTTCTGGGCCTCAGCTCAGCACGACATCTTCTCCCCCCCCCCCCCCCCCTCCTCTCTCACTCTCTCTCTCTCTTTCTCTCTCTCTCTCATTTTCTTGGACTTCATTTCATTATCAAACAACACCTGCCATGATTACATTGACTGACCATTGGTCTGTTCCACAAACACATGCCCTGCCCAACTGTACTCCATACGCTGGAGTAGACTGCAAATATTTACTTTTAAATCACCACTCTGCACCTTATAAACTGGAGTCAGAAGTGAGAGACCCCACCAATTAGTCTGCAAAGGAGGCTGCTGTTTTTTCATGGTGAGCTTTGTCATGAATTAGCCAGGGCATGGAAGAATTGGCACTGCCAGAGATGCCTAGTGTTGTGTTGGTGCATGTCACTATGTCAGCAGAGTCTAGCTCACAGCCAACCCTGTCTGGGGACAAATTGTGTGCCCTTACCTTGCTGTAGCCTTCCCAACTGCCCAACACCATTCACTCATGATAACTGTGGGGATGCTGCCTGACAACAGCTGTGCAGTTCATCTGCCACCCTGCACCCTGAGCTGTGCCACTATCGGAGCCATCCTGTCTCATTGCACTGAATCGTGCTGCCCATTGGCTACCATGCAGAGTTGTGTTTCTCATCTAGGGCCATTTATGTCTTATCACATTGACATCACTGCACAACATGTCTTGTGACCTGGAAGCAATTCTTTGCAGCCACCACCCATCTACTGAGGATATTGAGGACATAGTGAACACCAGAGAAGACAACTGTTCTTTACTTCAAGGTGATGCATAAATTTTCATTTATTTATATTGATTTGCTTCATTGTAAGTAATTTTTTTTTCAATTTTGAGTGGATAAATGCCCACTAGGCATATGAATGGTAGTGCAGAAGTGAGTAGCATAATGTAATTGGATGGATAAAAAAATCTACTCACCAAGCAATGGCAGAACTTGCATGTAAAAGAAGGGTGTTACAAAAAGGTATGGCCAAACTTTCAGGAAACATTCCTCACACACAAATAAAGAAAAGATGTTATGTGGACTTGTGTCCAGAAACACTTAATTTCCATGTTAGAGCTCATTTTAGTTTTGTCAGTATGTACTGTACTTCCTCGATTCACCGCCAGTTGGCCCAATTGAAGGAAGGTAATGTTGACTTCGGTGCTTGGTTGACATGCGGCTCATTGCTCTACAGTACTAGCATCAAGCACATCAGTACGTAGCATCAACAGGTTAGTGGTCATCACGGACGTGGTTTTGCAGTCAGTGCAATGTTTACAAATGCGGAGTTGGCAGATGCCCATTTGATGTATGGATTAGCACAGGGCAATAGCTGTGGTGCGGTACGTTTGTATCGAGACAGATTTCCAGAACAAAGGTGTCCCGACAGGAAGACATTCGAAGCAACTGATCGGCGTCTTAGGGAGCACGGAACATTCCAGCCTATGACTGGCAACTGGGAAAGACCTAGAACGACGAGGACACCCGCAATGGATGAAGCAATTCTTCGTGCAGTTGACGATAACCCTAATGTCAGCGTCAGAGAAAGTGCTGCTGTACAAGGTAACGTCACTGTATGGAGAGTGCTACGGGAGAACCAGTTGTTTCCGTACCATGTACAGCGTGTGCAGGCACTATCAGGAGCTGATTGGTCTCCACTGGTACATTTCAGCGAATGGTTCATCCAACAATGTGTCAATCCTCATTTCAGTGCAAATGTTCTCTTTATGGATGAGGCTTCATTCCAACGTGATCAAATTGTAAATTTTCACAGTCAACATGTGTGGGCTGACAAGAATCCGCACGCAATTGTGCAATCGCGTCATCAACACAGATTTTCTGTGAACGTTTGGGCGGGCATTGTTGGTGATGTCTTGATTGGGTCCCATGTTCTTCCACCTATGCTCAATGGAGCATGTTATCATGATTTCATACAGGATACTCTACCTGTGCTGCTAGAACATGTGCCTTTACAAGTATGACACAACATGTGGTTCATGCACGATGGAGCTCCTGCACATTTCAGTCGAAGTGTTCGTATGCTTCTCAACAACAGATTTGGTGACCGATGGATTGGTAGAGGTGGACCAATTCCATGGCCTCCACACTCTCCTGACCTCAACCCTCTTGACTTTCATTTATGGGGGCATTTGAAAGCTCTTGTCTACACAACCCCGGTACCAAATGTAGAGACTCTTCATGCTCGTATTGTGGACGGCTCTGATACAATACGCCATTCTCCAGGGCTGCATCAGCACATCAGGGATTCCATGCGACGGAGGGTGGATGCATGTATACTCGCTAACAGAGGATATTTTGAACATTTCCTGTAGCAAAGTGTTTGAAGTCACGCTGGTACGTTCAGTTGCTTTGTGTTTCCATTCCATGATTAATGTGATTTGAAGAGAAGTAATAAAATGAGCTCTAACATGGAAAGTAAGCATTTCCGGACACATGTCCACATAACATATTTTCTTTCTTTGTGTGTGAGGAATGTTTCCTGAAGGTTTGGCCGTACCTTTTTGTAACACCCTGTAATTATGCAAGCTTTTGGAGCCAGTGGCAGAAGGGTTGAAAGGGAAGGAAGAGGGATGAAGGAAAACAACTGGAGGGGTCTAGAAAAGAGGGTAGATTTTGGGAAAGTCACCCAGAACTGTGGGTCAGTGGAAACTAACTGTCTGGTTAGGTCCTTGAAGACACTGTTGGACACGACGGTAGACCTTTACTTGTACTGCAGCTCAGCACAGTAAATAGTTCTGCTGCAGTTACCTTCATCTATCCATTTTCAGCAAATACTCTGAAAATGTGGTCGCATTCCTGCATAATGTTTGTCATGCTGGCTGAATGTTTTGATGGCCTGAAGAGTTTCAGTTAAATGTTACATGTCTGAAGTTGTCAAGACATGCTCAAATGTATGTGATATCACTCAAATCTCTGCATAAAGCCACCAGATTGGAGGAGATGACCAGGTGGTTATCTGACAGGTACTTCAACAACAAAATGTGAGTTTCTATTTTGATGGTGGGCAATTACTCACAGATATGAACTGGGCATTTCATGTGGTCAGGTCCCACTGCTAATACATGCGGGGCTCCTAGGAGTACCTACTGTAGAAAGGTTAACCAATCAAGTGCCAACTGCAGCCAGAAAGGCTAAGGCCAGGAAGGATTTCAAGGGTCTTGAGGAGATATGGACTGGGAAATGGCAGAGATGGTGTCATTACCACACCAAGCTCCCATTACAGTCAGTCAACCCAATTAGTTTTCTTGTGTCAACAGAGATGGTAAATATGATTGCAGAAAGCAGGATTCCCCCCCCCCCCCTCACTTCCCCCTCCCTGGCAAGAAGCAGGGTCTGAAGCCACCTCTCTGTTGCATTAGTGGACTGTGGACAGAGACTATTAATCCTTTCACAAAATATTGGGATAATTCAACAAATATAGTACAGATACTAAAAATACAGTAAAAATATCATTTGAAATATGTGCACTGCAAATGATAAAGGAACATGTCATCCATTTTTAGAAAACTTAAAATATTAACTCTGCAGTCCCTATACACATATGAGATTATTATATTTTTGTACATCAGGTACAAATTACTTGAGGGAAACCAGTTTTTCCACTCACATGATGCTAGAAACAAAGAAAATTTTATGCTCCCCACCTACTGCCTCAGACTGTATGCCCAGGAACCTCAATACATGGGAACGAAAATTTGTAATAAATTAAAAGGGAACAAGTTAATGCAGATGAATTTAGGTCCACTTGAAAGAAAGCTATATGAGGTGCTGACGCTGAAATGTTATTACTCAGTGGATGAAATCATGCTGGACAAACTGGAAATTTGAGCTGGATACAATGTGTTACATATTCCAAGAAATATCCTTATAGTGTTATTATTTGTTTTAGTGTTATTATTTATTAGTGCAAAAATCATTGTAAATGTGTTATAAATTTTTGACATGGCTCCTGTAAGCAAACCACACCAAATTCCATGCTGTGTTCAGCTACAGACTGATACAAGGAAATACACTTTTGAGATGGAGGTACTCAGAAAAAGGAGACAGGACTTTGACATCATTCTCTGGAATGATTTCTTGCACCACTTGCATGGCATTGTTGACTTTTAGAATCAAATTGTCCAATTTGGTGATGCAGTGTACCAGTCTGGCAGTGACACCACTGCAGAGACAAGAGTATCTCACAGAAAAAGACCTAATCTGCAGGATTATGCAAAACTAAATATCTTAGTGTTGAAAGCCAGTGCCCTTGAAATCATACGTAAGGAATGGAGAGAGTTCTCTGGATGGCAACTGGAATCCGATAGCCTACTGAACTATCTATCTGGCTGATCTTCTCAACTGAAATAAAGTTCTAAACTGTCTCCAGGTGCACACAAGAAACGCCTTTGTAAGGATTTTTTTTTTATTTTATTTTATTTTTTTTTTTTTTTTTTTTTTTTTAGGGGGGGAAGAGACCAAACAGCGAGGTCATCGGTCTCATCGGATTAGGGAAGGATGGGGAAGGAAGTCAGCCGTGCCCTTTCAAAGGAACCATCCCAGCATTTGCCTGGAGCGATTTAGGGAAATCACGGAAAACCTAAATCAGGATGGCCGGACGCGGGATTGAACCGTCGTCCTCCCGAATGCGAGTCCAGTGTGTTACCACTGCGCCACCTCACTCGGTCGCGCCTTTGTAAGGCTAAAAACATAAATGGAGAGCTGTGAGTCCTCCTGTGTTTAGATAACATTGGAAAATGAGACGTTACAGTTCCATGTGGGACAGTACTGGGCAGTGTACAAGAAATAGCAGCCACTGATATTCAGCAGTCTCAGACAGGAGAAACTAAGTTTCTGGAAAATCTGAAATGACACAAAAAGCATCCCACAAAGAGTTAAAAGATGTTGCTGAGCCAAGAAGTATGTGCATCACTCCACCCCTTAGACTTGACTTGGAAGAAAAGTTATTGCATTTATCAGGACCAGGCAGAAACCTGTTATATTCATTATTGGAATAATTCATGTGGCTGTGTGAGGATAGACAATATTTATCAGCAACAGATTTAACACAGCATGAAATTCTGACACAAAAAGCAAGTCCAGTAGCACAAAATCGCTACTTAATTCTGTATCATCTACAGTCAGTCATGAAGGAAAGCATTCGACAGCACTCATGACACTGGGACAATTCACCCTCTCTCTAGCCCTTGGGTATTATCTGTTGTTATCATACTTAGAAAATCATTTCTGGTGAGAAAACTTACTGCCTTTGTGTCAACACACAAACTGTGAATTGTATAACCTCCCTAGCTATGAAGTCAGGCTATTAAGAAATTCCAGGTGTGCTGCTGGACACCAAGTTTAACTGTGTGAGTTCCTTGGAATGCCCTTTGGTTTGAGAAATGCACCTGTTACTTTTCAGCAGTTTACAGATTTATTAATGCTTCGATTTAAACCCAGCATTTATTTGGCATATCATTGTCTTTTTGAAGATGATAGAGGAATACTCTGAATGGCTGAGAAGCATACTGCCACATTTACAAGACATTATCTTAAGCTTAAAATTGGAGAATTGTTCTTCAGTGGAGTCTCAGGCACAACATGGACCACATTGTAAGTTCTGGTTGCATAAAACCAGATCCACATCTCACAGAAGCGGTTAAAAACTTTCTCAAATCAAAACATATTAAAGAATTAAAATCAGTTCTCCTGCTGCTAATTATTACCATATATTTCTGGAAGATTATGCCACTGTCAGAAGCTTTTAATAAAATTGCTGAAAAAGGGGTGAATTTTAACTCGACCACAGAATGTGAAGCAATAATGAAATAAATTAAAGGTGTTCTGACAAAATCTCCTCTGTTAATTTATCTGGACTTTGAAAACCCATTTATCCTGTCCTGTGATGCTAGTGATTACACCATACATTGTGTTTTGAGTCAGGAGTAAGAGACTAACTGGTTACGCATTAGGTTAGCTCCACAAAACAGAAATTAAGCACAGCACAACTGATAAAGAGTTGTCGGCTCTGGTGTTTGGCATAAACTATTTCAAGTCAGTAGTCATTTCACAATAGTAATGGATCCTGCTGCCTTATTGTTGCTCTTGAATTTAAAAGACCCAAGTAGTTGACTCATGCAAAGGGATTTAAAGCTGAGTGAGTATGATTATGAAGTCTGTCACTAGCCTGGAAAGATGCACTTGAACTCTGCTGCAAACACTATCTGAGGTCTCCAGATCTTTTGATATAGTACCTTTGGACATCTTAGAACCATTTCCATTGACGCATCAAGAAAACAAGTATATATTATTAAATATTGATCATTTCCTATTTTATCTAGCTTGGAGCTGATTGCTGACATGATAGCAGAGATGATAGTGAAAGCTTTTGTTACACATTTGGTCTTACCTTTTGGAAGTTCTGATGCAATACTGACAGATAAAGGGACAAATTCTATGTCTTCATTATTCATACAAATCTGTAAACTGCTAGGTTTCATCCCAAAGTGAATGGGAGAATTGAACTTGAGACCAAGTCCACCAGTAAGATGCATTCTTATTATCTAAACAACACTCATTATGATTGGAATAAGTACTCACTTTACATTGTGTCTGCCTATAACACCTGGATTCATCAGTCATCTTGACAACTTTCTCATGATGTTGGGTATGCACAAAAGATGAGCTCTTATTTTGAAGTATTAAAGTTGTCAATGGTTATATATTCAGGTGAAGTTGAAGGGCTAGTTAAAAGACATAAAATTATGTGAAAAATGCAACAAAACAATCCCAAGGCAACTGCTCAGCAGACAAAGATGGGTAATAAAGATGCCACTTTACCACCATACCTACAATGTGATTGGGTGAGAAATCTTGTGCTCAAAAAGGAAAAAATGAAGAAGTTCTCCCTCTCTTATGAGAGACCATACCAGATTTTGTAGCTCATATCACCTATGATGCTGAACTACAATAGCAGACTGTGCCATAATTGTACACTCTGACAGGCTAAAGCCTTATCTCAATCATTTGGTACCATCATCAACACTTGGAAGTGCATTAAAAAAAGATAAAAAAGCTCCGACTCCCAGCACCACATTGATAGACATTACGCTCCAAACACCCATATGGGCTGCTGTCAAAAGACTTAAGTTCAGTTCTGAGCCCCTGCAGCATGTCCATAACTAGCAGAAAACAATAAATCTAATGATGAGTCTCTTAACTACTGAGAAAGAAAGATCACAACTGCCCATTCCGCGGCTATTCATTTTAGCACTAGTGGGCAACTGCAATTGGCTGCTATCCAATAATTTTTTGTCATTCTTTACTGCCTTCCTTACCTTATTACCACACCACTGACTCTATCCTACACCTTCTGCCTCAAGCAGGACCAGCTCTGCAATCTTTCCATCATTACATATTGAGGCAATGTGCTTTCCTTCCCTATGAGTTCTTCCAGTACTAGTTCTGTGACTATGCTGTTCAAAGTGGGCCTCTTTAGTCTTATTTAAAGTGTGCGTCATTTATGACGGCAGCCGAGTTTAGGTTCGTTCTGCGCATCTGACGTCACAAAACACAGTCAGCCAATGAACAGCGAACAACGTTGCCAGAGATCGACTGCAGTGTAGAGCATGGACGAGTGTCTTCAGTTTTAGAAACGTTCAGTCATAAATAAAGTAATTGAACAAAAGCAATGTCTTGATAGCAGACTTTCTGTTATAGAAAGTTTGGAAAAAGCATTCTTTATACCAATTGCTTCATATTCTATTAATTAATGAAACCAAACAAGCAATAAGCCCCCTAATTCAAGCGATAGCAAGGAAAGGTGTCTGTATCATTCTCACTAACCGCTTTTTCGCAATAAAGATCAGCGGTAATTGTTTATTTCCTATTGTACTTCGACGAAACGAGAGTAATTCATAATCATACCAACAGTGATTGTCAGTATTTTGCGTGATGTTTTAAAGTCCTCCGGGAGACACATTGAATGACGAGCTGCGTTAGCGTAATGGTTAAAGTGTATGGCTGCGAAGCGAAATGTTCTGAGTTCACATCTTGATCGGTGCTTAATATTTTCTTTATTTTAAAAACAATATCGAAGTGTCTTACTTCATGAATTTTATTCGTTTGAATGTAATTTTTTGAAATTTCTAGTGTCAACTAAAGTCGACCATATGGAAAGTATACGCTATGGACTTTTGCCGCTGCAAACTCTTCAAAATTTTGTGCAATGGTTTACTACATCTAATGCTGCACAATAACTGCTTTGAACATCAAAACAAAATTAAGTCTTTTATGGGGGGAAGGTATGAGTCAAGAAGATGTGTAAAAATCAAATTTTTGGGGCAAATAGTTTTTGTGAAATCGAATGATAAAGTGTGTCAAAGCAGTTGAAACACCATGTGTGTGCACAGGCGAACAGTGCAATGATGACGAAATCACGCACATCGCGGAACGGGAAGCACGTCTCTGTAGCAGCGAAAGGGTTAATGGGGCCTTGGTGGCTTTACTTCATAAACTGCATGCTCCCCCCTAAACGTAAGTTTGCGAACTATTATGGCGCTGCTTCTCTTGGCGCATGCAACTGGCAATGCAGCAATCTCCCACGTCTGGGTGGGCATGCGCGAACCGCCAAGATAAAACAATTGAACTATAGCACCCAATCAGTGATTCTGCACCCACTGCACCCATTGCCCATATCTGTTTGACATCTGTGAAATCCTGGTTTCACTTCTACAGTCCTACAATGTTTTTAATTTACAGAAAAACTTCTGTGAAGTGATTAGGAAGTGATGCCCTGAAAACACTGTCCTCAAAAGTCCCTTTCATAGTATGCTTTTATTTCCTATATTAGTAACTTTATATCCACTACACAACCAGTTCTGTTTCCATTAGTGTCATACAGTTTCTCACATCTTGGTTAAATTACATGAAAAAAGTTTTTGATTCAGTTAAGTTTGAATTGTGGCAAAGACCTCATTTGCATAGCCATTTATCTTGTAAATACTCAAGGCACCACTCTATATCTGTACAACTGCAAGAAAAACTATGAACCTTCAGAGGAATGTACACAAGATTATGACCTGGAATGTATGAGGATTATGCTGTATTGGAAATCTACAGATTGTGGAAAGAGAATGCCAGCAAACTAAAATCGGGATATTAGGATTAGCAGAGACTGATTGGAAAGGCACTGGGAACTTCAAAACAGGTAACAGAATATTTTTCTGGTATATCAGATAACTGCATCAATGGTGTTGCCTTGTTAGTACACGAGTGATGGAATGCTGTGATGACTGAGTGCAAGCCTATCAGCAACCAAATAATATTAGCAAAATTCAACACTAGACACTGCAAGCTAAATGTAATACAGAAATCTGCACCAACTTCAACGGCTGATGATGAAGTGTTAGATGAATTTTATGAGTTTCTTCCCAACTGCCTACAGTACCCAAAAAAGGAAGTTACCTCAGTGCAAAGAGATTTATAATGTTAAGGTAGGGAAGTGGGACTCATCAAATGAAGTACTTAGCTGCCATGGTTTTGGTAAAAGAAATGATCATGGAGGTCACCTGATTCAGTTCTGTCAGGAAAATAAGTTCATTATAACCAACACCTGCTTCCAACAGCATCCATGAGGACTTTTCACCTGGACCTCACCAGGTGGTACATACCATAATCAGATGGACTGTTCACTAATCGGCTTGCAATGGACATAGTCAGTTAAAAACATTAAGACTCCTTCTGGTGCTGACCATGGTTCTGACCATCAGTTTCTATACCTTTAACTGAGAATGAAACTGTAAAAAAGGAAAGGACATCTCCAAATGCGAGAAGATTAGAGAAAAATGCTGAAATTGAAATTTTCAGTAATCAAGTCCAAGAAACACTTTCAACCGATCATATAACATGACATCTGCAGGGAAATGGCATTTGCTGAAGGAGAGGTGAAGAAGTAGTTAAGGATAGCAGAAAGGTAGAGATAAAAATAACTGGCTTACTACTGAAACCATGCAAATCATTGAGGAAAGGGAAGTACTGAAGATGAGAGGATTACAGGGAACTCAGCAGTACTGCAAATTATTGAGATTTATACAGAGAAGCTGTAGAAGAGACAAAAATTCCATCAGTGAAACATGTGAGAGAACCAAGAAACTGTGGGACAGCAATGAGACCAGGTGCATTTCAATGAAATAAAGAAACTAACAGGATCCTACAAACAAAGAACATGGGTTATAGAAGATGAAGATGGCATACCTCTAACCAACACAGAAGTAGCTGCTGACCAATTTTTGCATAATAAAGGAACATGAGAGTAGATTCTCAATGTCAGACAGCTAACTGAAAAATGTAGAGAATTCAATGCCCCATTAGTTCTTTGTTCCCTGGACTATAGCAAGGCTTTAAGCTATTTTCACTAGATAAAACTGTGGAACATACTATCTGAAATGGGAATTCCTGACCATCTTATTGGCCTTATCATAAATCTCTACTCTGATAGTAAAGCAATAATCAGACTAGATAAAACTATTTCAAGTCCTTTTGAACAATGTAAAGGAATTAGACAGGGGCACATGCTATCACTGGTTCTATTTAACATCTATGGAGAATATGTTATGAGAAAAAGTCATCATGGTTGGACTGGTGGGATCTGAATTGGAGGATGAAGAATCAATAATTTAAGATTTCCAGAATCAGATTTTCACTCTGCAGTGGAGTGTGCGCTGATATGAAACTTCCTGGCAGATTAAAACTGTGTGCCCGACCGAGACTCGAACTCGGGACCTTTGCCTTTCGCGGGCAAGTGCTCTACCATCTGAGCTACCGAAGCACGACTCATGCCCGGTACTCACAGCTTTACTTCTGTCAGTATCTCGTCTCATACCTTCCAAACTTTAGCAGAAGCTCTCCTGCGAAACTTGCAGAACTAGCACTCCTGAAAGAAAGGATATGGCAGAGACATGGGTTAGCCACAGCCTGGGGGATGTTTCCAGGATGAGATTTTCACTCTGCAGCGGAGTGTGCGCTGATATGAAACTTCCTGGAAGATTAAAACTGTGTGCCCGACCGAGACTCGAACTCGGGACCTTTGCCTTTCGCGGGCAAGTGCTCTACCAACTGAGCTACCGAAGCACGACTCACACCCGGTACTCACAGCTTTACTTCTGCCAGTATCTCGTCTCCCACCTTCCAAACTTTACAGAAGCTCTCCTGTGAACCTTGCAGAACTAACACTCCTGAAAGAAAGGATATTGCGGGGACATGGGTTAGCCACAGCCTGGGGGATGTTTCCAGAATGAGATTTTCACTCTGCAGCGGAGTGTGCGCTGATATGAAACTTCCTGGCAGATTAAAACTGTGTGCCCGACCGAGACTCGAACTTGGGACCTTTGCCTTTTGCGGGCAAGTGCTCTACCAACTGAGCTACCGAAGCACAACTCACACCCGGTACTCACAGCTTTACTTCTGCCAGTATCTCATCTCCCACCGAAAGGCAAAGGTCCCGAGTTCGAGTCTCGGTTGGGCACACAGTTTTAATCTGCCAGGGTGGCATCTATTAGCAGCATAGTGCAACATGTCACACAGCTTGCAGTGTACATGTGTGGTTTGAAGAGCACAAGGATGAGTTTACCACACTACCCTGGTAACCAAATTTCCCAGGTTAAAGCCCTTTCAAGAGTCTGTTGGACCACATCAAACAGACTGTTCATGCTTGGGATCCTGAACTGAGAAACCTAGAGCAGGCAGCCACAGCACTGGACTCAGCATGGCTCCACATACGTGTTGGTACCTCCCAGAACCTCAGTGACTCTCTTCCTGCACATCTCACAGTGGTCCACATTACAAAAGGTATTTATTCAGGCTTCTGACAGCTGGACACATTAATATGACAGGACCATGTATGTGCTCTCACCAGAATTGTACTTTACTGTAACACATACTGAGCACCCAAGCCTGGGCTGTTTATATTTGTGGTATTTTCCCAAATTTGTCATTCAAAAAATACAGCATGTTCTTACATTTGAAAACTAAACTACATTTTTACATCGTATAACATATCAATATAGGGGTCATTTACATTTACAGATGAGCTTTGGCAATGGAGCATGGAATTGTTAGAGGAGAAACATTAACGTCAGACTGGCTGAGAACTAAGCAAATGTTTGGAGGGGAATGGTGAACAGACAGTAAATTTGGTCATGCTGCCAGCCATGGGAATGTGCACCATCTACATATATGAACATTATGAACATCTACCACATTTAAACTGCAGTTTGCCAGAACCACTTGTAGTCAGAACTGAAGTGATTTCAAAATTGGGCAATTACTCAGCAATAGTGTAGGGCCTACATTTATGCAAGGAAGGTACAAATATAGATAGGTGTCAGTGGCAGACTTCCATGTTTTACGTAGCAATGTTGTGAACACTCATTGTGATGTACGATGGGACTGAAAGTGGGGAAGACTTAGCCAAATATTTGTGAAAATCATGATTAGAAATTTTATTGGTTCTCACTACATTCACAGGAATTTAAGCTGTGAAATTACATCCCAATGCAAGGTTCACTTTGGAAACAGCAACAAATCTGATGAAACAGCCCAATATTTGTGACAACCAAAATTGTAAATGTCAATCCTACTCATTTCACTTGCAGCAGTTTAAGCTGTGCTAAAAGAATGCTGATGATGATTAAAAATAGTGATACCACAGAATACTGGCTTAGATAGTAGACAAAAAGAAGTGAAGATAAAAATAATGTGAACAATTTCCTTTTGTTTATTTTTCCCCCCTCCCCCCAGAATATCAAAATATAAACAATCAATAAATGGCATAAGTTTGGAATAGGTATAATGATAACTTTTTAGGTACATGTTTCAATAAACAGCTCTGATATGCTAAAAATAAATTTTTCTCAAGGAACCTGCCAAATAAAACATTGTTTCTTAACCTCTTTACCTAGTCAGCAAAGGTAGACTTTTTCAAATAGGTTCTGATTCAGACCATAGCTTCAATCTTTTTCGGCAGTGTACTAAATTAACATTTCCATCTAAGTTCTGGTAATTTTTCTCTGATGTGCTTGAACAATTTTACTATATAAATAAATAATTAAAAAGTGTATTGCGCTAATACATTGACACTTCCAGAAAATTCAATATTTTCATGGTAAAAAGAAGAAATAGAAGATGAAGGCCACTCACTTTTTGTGAGAGATCATACAGATTCTGTGTCAGCTGCTCAACTGTACTCTGCAGCAAAGAAAACTGCCCACATGTAGGGCAGCTTGAATCTAACAGAGGGCATTGCTTCAGGTATCCATGAGGGCCAGCAATGATACGTACTTCTTCTACAGCACCCTAAAAAAAGATCCCTGCAGTTAGAGACTCGTATTTGAACATATTATTATTATTATTATTATTATTATTATTATTATTATTATTATTATTATTATTGTTAGTGTTATATTTGGGCGACCAGTATGTTATGTGGTGTATAAATTAAAAATTTTCATATCTAGTACATTTTTATGTCTGGCCTTTGCTCATATCATTCTTTATTTTAATACAATCTGTGCAGTTAATAACTATTTCCATTTCACTCAATTTACAATATTCAGTATTGGACTTGAAACAATGTCACAAAAAATATAAATTCACTACTTCTCTCCTAGAAAAAAAAGTAATAAAATATTTGCTAAAGCTTCAAACACAAGATTTAAAAATGACTGCTTATCAATATTTGTGTAACAATACTTGACAGAGACATCATTTGGCAGTAAGGTGTAAATAATCTACATCCAACCTTATGATAATATAAATTTATATGTCAAATTCTAAAAGAACAAACAGAAATAATTACAAATGTTTCAACAGAAATGAGGAGGAGACAGGCTTTTTCTGAAAGTTGCTTTTACACAAAAGTTTACAAATGTTATGTTCTTGCAAGAGAGTGAAATGCAATCATATTCCACCTCCTGGTTTCCAAAACACCAACTCTTGTTCATTCTACAGGTTTCTCTCTTAAATATGAATTCTCAGTGAAGATATTTTTATTAACTGGATAATTACCAAGCAAGATGTATACTGCAAAGTTAAAAAGAAGTTATTTCTTCTGTAATGATAGATCAAGCATTGACTGGCTTAAAACTCTCATTTAAGCTGAGAGATCCATTCGATTTGTGAATCAGTGTCTGGGGTGCTGCTCCCTGGCTAGAGTGGACTGAATGGACAGCCTTTTAATCTTGTCACCAACACAGAAGACATGAAGAATGGGATGAACAACTGCGAGTGAGTTGTCTCTGAAACTGTAATATGTGCTATGAAATCCAGATATATAACATCATCTTCTGTGAATGGGTATAAATTAACTTGAGTATTCCCTTCCATTAGGTCTAAACTTTGCTTTTCTTTTTGCACCTGATTCCACAGATTTAAAATGACAATAAATGTTCATTGTATGTAATACTCTCCTCTCAAAGCAAGTAGTTATTTGTTATTCAGAAAAGAGAGAGAGAAGAAGATTAAAGAAGTGTGTTTTCTGTTAATTTATGCTAAATTCACTCTTTTTCAGCACAAAGAGTATACATCAATGTAGTGTAGTTTATTATTAGTATATGATAGAGAATTAGTTTCTAGCAAATGTTTTTCTTTTTTATTGCACATGTGGATTCAGTCCAAATTCCTGAAGGTTCTCTTTCAGACAGGATCTATGGAATGCAATGAATGAATGAATTCATCTCTTTTGATACTTTTTCTGCCTTTACAGCTTCCTTTCTTTTATCTTTAATTCTGCCTGTAATAATTTTATTTTTGCTGTTACTTTAAAATAGTTGCTAGTCATTTTGTCACATACATATTAAATAACTTTTATCACTACATATAATAATAAACCCTGTTGATATTAGAATTTCACTTATCTCAATTCAATATTTTATATTCTCTTGCACAATTCTGTACACAGAAAGTTATTCATCATGTAAATTCTGTACAAAATGAAATTATGCACCCTTTTTTCCATACTCTACATTGGGGCACCAACAGCTTCAAAAACTGAAGCTTGTGTCTACTATCCAGAAGTTCATGAGGTTCACCTCATTCACTCACTCATTCACTCATTCATTCCTTTATTGATCACATCCCATGGATCCCATCAAGAATGAGAATCACCAGAGAAGTGGGTTGGGTCAATGTATACATTAACAAAAGACAACTGGACTGAAAGATTCTTGGGTAGCTCAATAGATGCTGTTGAATAAACTGCACAATATTTCAATGAACCCGCTGCTTGTCATTTTTACATTAACTTGTGGGGAGGTATAGTGGCAAGCCAATTTATATGCTAGCTCACTGTAAAAGCATATGTGCCATGAGGATAGATGCTCACACTTTTCTAGTGAGCTACTAGACAAATTGGCTTGCCACCAAAGCTACCTATAATACATCCAAAAGCGATGTTGCAGCTGCATCACTGAAATATTGTGCAGGTCCCATGACAACACAATGACCAAAAACCTTTCAAGCAGTTATTACACCAGGAAGCCTCAAACAGCCAAAAAGACAAGCAAATCATAGAAACTTAATCTGGCCACTGTATTAAAAATATTTTATCTTCCTTTTGAACTTGTGGGAATTCCCAAGTTCTTGTTTTTTGTTACATGGTATCTTGTTGAATACCTTTGAGCCTGAGCACACAACTTCACCTGGAACCCTAGATGAACAGTCAAAGTCTATATGGAAATTAGTTTTGTATTAAGATTGTGCAAATCACAACTGAAATGAAACTGACATTTGTTACCATCATAAAATCTTGTTAAGGAGTAAATGTATTGGGAGCTGTGTGACAATTCCCTATTACCAGTGTGTTATAAAAGAATCATTGGAAGTCTCAGTTTTATTCTAATTTTTTTCATTCAACTGTCTAGGCATTAGAAACATGTGCATGCTTTCTCTCTCTCTCGTTCTCTCTCTCTATCTCCCTTCCGCTCCCCCTAATTATCCAATACAAGTAAATCAGGCTAGGCAACCACTAACCTGTAGATGGTAGTTACAAACTCCTTGGTAATTATTTCGGACAGAGGAACAACATCCAAGAACATGATAGATGAGAATTTTCAATGCAACCTTCTTTGTAAGGTAGTTACTGTTTCTAGGAATTCTTTCAGTGATGTTCATCCTAGCATCTGCCATCCTAATAATTACACTCATGTGATAAGTCTATGTTAAATTATTGCATATGGTAACATCTAACTTTCTGACAGTTGGGACTGTCTTGCTCTATTGAATTACAGTTTGTTTCCTATAGTGTAGTTAAATAATATAGAACATGTTTACTATTCAGATATGTTAATTACACTTGCTTTAATGTGAGTTGTCAAGTATTGACTGTGTTTGTCTGTCATGAATTTTCAATAATTTTTTACTGCTGTCATGTCTCTGTACAGAATAGTGTCACCTCCAAGTAATCTCAGACTGCTGCAGACATTATCTACTGTAATTCTTGTAATTTGGGAATAGTAACTTATTACCTTGAAGTAAATCTAATTTTACATTTGTTTCTGAAAATATTCTCTGATAACAGAAATTTTTTTTTTCAAGGTACACATGCTGTGCTGTGGGATGACTGGTATGGTTAAATGAACACACTTCGTACACCATAATCACTGGATAGGTAACTTTGTAGTGGTCTGCTGCCTCTATGTTAACTCACCACTGGCAGCGTAGTGCTGTACAGCAAGTTTGTGAGAATGTTTGCCACCAGCATGCATGAACAATACAAGGATTTTAACTGTGTGCTTTTTACCATCTGTGAGCATTTTACTAACTGTATGTATTTTATCAACTGGATTTTTATGAAGACATGTATATGTGGGGAGTGTCTTTTGTGCTTTGACTTCATGTAATGTAACACTGCAGTTTTACAGCAAGTTCCATAAAATCAGATGATGGCAGCATAAGACTGTTGAAACTGGTCATCTGGGTACAATAAAAGTGTCAACACTGCAGAGTATGAAGGGTGTTCATTTTCAACAGAAAAAATAAGGCCTTACATTTGCTAGTGCACCCTACATCCATCCATATGCAACAGATACACTACTGGCCATTAAAATTGCTACACCATGAAGATGACATGCTACAGATGCAAAAATTAACCGGCAGGAAGAAGATGACGTGATATGCAAATGATAAGCTTTTCAGAGCATTCACACAAGGTTGGCATCGATGGTGACACCTACAACGTGCTGACGTGAGGAAAGTTTCCAACCGTTTTCTCATACACAAACAGCAGTTGACCGGCGTTGCCTGGTGAAATGTTGTTGTGATGCATCGTGTAAGGAGGAGAAATGCGTACCATTACGTTTCCGACTTTGATAAAGGTCGAATTGTAGCCTATCACGATTGCAGTTTATCGTATCGCGACATTGCTGCTCACGTTGGCTGAGATCCAATAACTGTTAGCAGAATATGGAATCGGTGGGTTCAGGAGGGTAATACAGAATGCCATGCTGGATCCCAATGGCCTCGTATCACTAGCAGTCGGGATGACAGTCATCTTATCTGCATGGCTGTAATGGATCGTGCAGCCACGTCTCGATCCCTGAGTCAACAGATGGGGACATTTACAAGATAACAACCATCTGCACGAACAATTTGATGATGTTTGCAGCAGCATGGACTATCAGGTTGGAGACTATGGCTGTGGTTACCCTTGTCACTGCATCACAGAAAGGAGCACCTGCAATGGTGTACTCAGTGACGAACCTGGGTGCACGAATGGCAAAACATCATTTTTTCGGATGAATCCAGGTTCTGATTACAGCATCATGATGGTCACATCCATGTTTGGCGACATTACGGTGAACGCACATTGGAAGCGTGTATTCCTCATCACCATACTGGTGTATCACCTGGCATAATGGTATGGGGTGCCATTGGTTACACGTCTCGGTCACCTCTTGTTTGCATTGACGGCACTTCGAACAGTGGACATTATGTTTCAGATGTGTTACAACCCGAGGCTCTACCCTTAATTCGATCCCTGTGAAACCCTACATTTCAGCAAGATAATGCACGACCGCATGTTGCAGGTCCTGTATGGGCCTTTCTGGATACAGAAAATGTTGGACTGCTGCCCTGGCCAGCACATTCTCCAGATCTCTCACCAATTGAAAACATCTGGTCAATGGTGGCCGAGCAACTGGTTTGTCACAATACGCCAGTCATTACTCTTGATGAACTGTGGTATCGTGTTGAAGCTGCATGGGCAGTTGTACCTGTACACATCATCCAAGCTCTGTTTGACTCAATGCCCAGGCGTATCATGGCCATTATTATGGCCAGAGGTGGTTGTTCTTGGTACTGATTCCTCAGGATCTATGCACCCAAACTGCATGAAAATGTCAGTTCCAGTATAATATATTTGTCCAATGAATACCCATTCATCATCTGCATTTCTTCTTGGTGTAGCAATTTTAATGGCCAGCAGTGTAGTATTTCATAACAGTATAATTTTTCTGTTAAGGACAAAGGAAGGTTCTGATCAAAATGAATTACAGAAATCTGAATACTAGATCTAAAGCTTAAATGGAATTATTTTAGTTTCACATGACGGTTAGGTGCATAATCCACTGCTAGGTGCACATCTGTCCTGGTTCCAACAGAAACGTTCTTATATCACCAAAAAAATTCAATAGAATGATGCACAAAATATTATCTATAACTAGACAGTAAAATTACTTAAGTGTTATCAAATTCACAGTTATGTGCATTCGTTCTGTGATGTATCTTAAAAGTAGAACAAACTGCAACTTTTTCTGGTCACATGGTCACATGGATACTCTAAATCACTCCATAAAATTTGAATAATGTCTATTAAAAGACAGGTCATTTCTTTCATGAATCAAAGTTTAAAGTAACATGTTTTCCTTCAGATCTAGCAGCCTTCATCAAATAACGTTGATTAGCTTGTGATTCATAAACCTTTAACCCCATTTTTTAATGTATCTAGTAATCAGAAGAAGAGGCTGTAGAATTCAACTATCACTTGACACCTTCAGTTTCAGTACATCATCATTTAGTGACTGGAAAGGTTATTGTTACTCATTAATTGACATCTATAGGGCCTCCACTTTTTGAGATTCTTTTGTGAAAATGCCAGATCAATTGATTGAATAATGTTTATTATTAATTTTTATTTGATCCCATTTGATTACGCTGGGTACAGAATGTATTTGTAGTATAGAAAAGATCAACTTAACCTAGTATCTTAAAATATTTACCTTATGTAATACAATATAAAATTATGTACTATACATTATTTGTGTACATCATACTACAATATTTTCAATTGATTACAATATACACTGATTAGCCAGAACATTATTACTACTGCCTACTCTGATGTTGGATGCGGACTGATGGCATTGTGGGCACTTGATGCAGTAAAAAAAGTGTGTAAATAGAGCAGACACAGACGAGGGATCACCCTACCGAAGATATGGGCTGCAAATGGGGAAATCCAATGAGATAAGTGACTCTGATAGAGGGCAGATTATTATTGTGCACAGCCTGTGAAAGAGCATCTCAAGAGGCTTGTCTGCTCTGTAAAGTAGGACAGATGGTGATCTGTGGCATCATTGCCAAAAGAGCATAATGCCGGTGCATGCGCAAGTGTTTCAGAGCATACCATTCATCGTACATTGTTGAACATGGAGCTCCACAGCAGACCACCCATATGTGTTCACATCTTGACCCAACAATAGCATTAATTATGACTGAAGTGGACACAGGATCATTGGGATTTGACCTTCATTCAATGTAAATGTGTTGGCTCTTCGGGTGAATCACATTTTTCCTACACTAGGTCGATGATCATCTCCACAAAGGCTCTCACTGAGGTGTACAGTGGCTTGAAACGTACAGCACACCATGGACACAGGATGGTGGGAGCAGTATTATGCTGCAGAAGACATTCTCCCGTGCTTGCATGGAACCTGTGGTCATAATCAAAGACACACTGACAGCTGTGAACCATCCCTTCATCCCTTCATGCTTGATGTCTTCTCTGACAGCGATGTCATCTTTCAGCAATATAACTGTCCATATCTCAGAGCCAGAACTGTGTTACAGTGGCTTGAGGAGCATTATAGTGAACCCACGTTGATGCCTCAGTGAGCTACTTCACTTGATGTAAATCCTATGGAATCCATCTCAGTCATTATTGGGCACCATCACACACTCGTTAAGCAATACAATTTATCTCATATAAATTAGTGTAAACTATGATAATGCATTTCACACAGGAAGAGTACTAAAAGGTTTATCTTATCCATGTCATTTATTCAAAGAAAATTATACATAAAGTATTATGTAATATACTACTCATGATACACAACTAATTCTTTTTTACTAGGATGCTATCTATAGTCATTCATTTCTACCAACACTTCAACACTTGGAAAAATGAAGGACAGCATTATCACCAAATAAATTTGTAGTACACATAGCCACTGCTTTATTGAGGTGATGATTTTCAATGTACGATGCAACTGATTCCCATTCTTTCAGCATTTCTCTTATTGTGCCAGAACATTGCTGCTTTGCTGTTACCACCTCCTTCTCCTCTGAAGAATTCCTCTAGAAACTTCGGGCTGTGAAACACACTGAAACTCCATAAGGTCTTTGGTGGTAATTTCTTGGCTATGATCTTCCACAAGCTCATCAATATCATTGTTATCCACTTCTAGTCTGATGCTCTTGGCCAAAGACACAATCTTGTTGACTATAGGCTCCACAGGTTCTGACTCAAATGCCTCAAGAATCACATTTGACAACACACTCTGGTCAAATCTTCTTCCAAGCAGAAGTGAGAGTTCTCTTCCCACACCTTTTCAATCATCTTGACACAGGCAATGATGTTGGACTGATATTTCCAAAATTCTCTGAGAGTGAGATTGGAAGCTTCAGTCAACTCAAAGCAATGCTCAAAGAGTGCTTTATTGTAAAGCTTCTTAAAGTTAGAAATAATCGTCTGGTGCATAGACTGGAGTAATGGTGTGGTGTAGTGAGGCAGAAAATGGATCTTGATTAACTGAAATTCTTCAATGTTCTGGTCTTGGAGGCCTGGAGAATGGTCCAGAATGTTGTCCATAGCATGCAAGACATGGAGTGGCAGAGTCATCTCAAGCAAGTATTTTTTCAACAAAGGACAAAACACTTCATTAATCCAATCACAAAAAACATAACATGTCATCCAAGCCTTATTGTTGGATCTCCACATCACATTTAACATGCTCTTCTGGACTTTAAGCATTTTTTTTTTTTTTCATTTATCCATATAAGAAGCAACCGTCCAGTATTATCCACTCCTTAATCTTGTCCATATTCTTTAGGATAGTGCAAATAGTTGATGAAGTCCAATTGTATGTGCATGCTAAGTCAGCAATGCTCACACCACGTTCACATTTTTCAATGATTTTACGTTTCATTTCAAAGGGTATTTTCTTTCTCTTATGGTCATCTTCTTGCGGCTTTATCTTCAGGGACTTTTCTACAAAGGTTATTAAAACAAGCACACAAAAAACACTTTGTGAACTCAAGTTTAGAAAAATGTGTGACCACAAGCTGCACTAAAATGATAGCAGAAAGAACACTAAACCCAGACTGCAGTATGTACTAATAATATTGTTTGTATGTTGCTGCCAACAATGACAGGTGTTCATATTGTCAAACGTCCACCCCCTCCCCTCTCCCCCCACCGCACCCCCTCCCATCCCCACCCCCCACTCCCCCACGTGTAAATGGCTGGTGACATCACACTAAATCGTCATCACTAATTATGTGAAACAACTTCATCACTAATTACACGAAACATCGCTCAATAAGCTAGTCATTTTTTGCAGTTTGTTTTGCTCATTATGCAAATTGTGCATTATGGGAGGATCTCATTAGATGAGGTTTCACTGCATTTATCTACATGATAACATTATTTTTCCATTAAGTAATCCTTTAGAAGTTTTGTGTATGTCTTTTGCTCATGCTGTCTTGTACACTCTTGGGAAGATGCTTTACCAAATTGCACACCTGAGTATCAAGGAACTATTTCAGCAGTGCTCAGTCTGTGAAGTAAGCTTCTCAGGTGTCTTTTATTTCTTGTCTCACATATATGGGCATTTTTATTTTTTACTAGTACTGTATTGCCTTTTCTTAATGAAATTATTGTTTTGTACACGTACAGTGATGGAAAAGTCAATATTTTTAGATTGCAGAAAAAATTATTTTTATATTACTGCTGAAGTTACCCCAAATGGAAATTTCATACCATAAGTAAGGTTCAAACAGTGCATGGTACACTGTATGTAGGATTTTTTTGTTATCATAATGTGCAAGCTGTTCCATAACAAATATTATGGTGCTTAATTTGCAAGAGACATTGTCTAATGTTGTCTCCATTGGAGCTTATTGTCAACTGTAATTCCCAAAACCTTTAAAGAGGTAACTTCTTCCAATCTTGTTTCATCTATGAATTTTATGAACATATCTATGTGATTTTCCTTTTCACTATTTGTGAACACCATGAACATATTCTTTTTTTTTTAAGATTTATAGTTATGTCACTCCATATGAGCCACTGTACTGTGTTATTTGTTGCCATAAATGCACTTCTCTCCAGTGTTTCCAGGTTTTATTCTACATTAACTAATGCCACATTATAAGCATACAGTAGTTTTGATCCTTCTCACAGACTTTGATATTGCTGACAAAGAGGCTGAATAGAAGCGGGCCAAGTACAGATTCCTGACATATACCATTAGACTTCACTTCAAAATTCCTCAAATGCTTCCTCCACAGCAGTCTTTGCATTCATTTTTATTCCCATTCAGCTTTTGGTTGTCAACAAGTTTGGTGCCTCTTTTGGATATCTATCTCCCTTTGCACTTTCTGTCACTAAACTATGGACTTATTTCCCACCCTTTAACATTTCTCATTACACAGGATTTGCGTTTGGGTAATTGTTCATATATGTTTACACAGCCATAACCAATGAAGCAGTAACAAGCTTGTGGCCATTTGTGCCATCCTTTTAAATAACTTAGTTAATATGTCTGAACCTGTCTATAGTTATGAGATCAAAGATATTATTGTTCTCAGCTAATAGAGTAATTATTTTCTGAACATAATTAATTGAAACATATTTAGTACTATTTTTTTCTCTGGCACTACACAACTCAAAAAATAACTTACTAACAACTGTTGTTACCTGCTATTACCATGCCATGACTAGAAAAATTTAATGACGTATTGTTCAAATTTTCTCTCGATGTTCCAGCAGTTGACATTTGACTGAGATGGTTAATATAAACAACAACTTACAGATGACATTTTTATTTTTACTTTCACCCAAATTAATTTAAATTTAGAATTGACATTTAGCTCATTATACAAGCATTTCAGCTGCAATAAAAGAAAGCTTCCTTCATCTGCACCCAGTCTTTGTATCAAATACATATGCAACTGGGGAACGGGGATTTAGCTGCTTGTTAGTTTTTGTCTTTGCCATCACTCTGCTCCAAGTGGTATGTAATATTACCACTATTAATAACATAGTAATTTTGTGACAAACTCAAAAAGTGAACAAAACACCATCATGGCAAAAAGGTACTTCATTGTGACATTGGTTTTCCATTCTAAAGGGACAGGAATAAGCAAATATGTGAAGAGAAGTGAAGAGAATATTTTAACCGTATTAGTTATAAAAAGTTGTGGTGTAAAAAAAATATCCACACACTTAGTTTGATTATTCAAAATTTTATACAGAAAAGCATGATGGGGCAGCTAGTAGATGTATACCAAGAGAAAGAAACTTTCTGAACAACACATGGTTACATTAATTTGATTTCTACTTTTAGTTACATTCTTATATTTCTTTAACTATGGGTGTACTGTCATGGATGAAATGCAACTTTTACATGGAATGTATGTTCCAATATGGCGGCAAGTGTACACGTAACTTTAAACCGCTCTGCAGTTTTTGAGGACTTAATTTCAATCAAGTGTATTGTTTGTGACGAAATAGTGCTAAATGGAATTAGAATATGCGTGTTTAAACATAAATGGTGCCATTCACACTGCTATGCTCAAGAAGATTTACAAATACAGTGTAAATGTGACATAGAGTGTAACGGCCGCGAGATCGAGAGTGAAAAGTGCTACGCGGGAATAGAAGACAGCGTGCATGACGAACTTCAAAAAGAACTTGACATTATAAAAAAATATATAAAAACAATGGAAAATTTGGTACTAACCATATGGGAACTGTCTGAATCGTCAAGGCAACAAGATCTCATTAATGCTAGCCATAAAATTCGTTGGTCTGCACAACCAAATGTACAAAGTGTAAACTGTACAACTGTAACTAGAAATATGAACGAACTGATCACTCAAAAAGACACAAGTGAATTAAACGCAAGAAAAGAAAGTGTTAATAGTGCATCTATGGATTAAAATATGAACAAACTATCCACTCAAAAATATACAAGTGGATTAAACGGAGAAAAACACAAGGTAAATATTCGTAAAGAAAAAAAAGTAAACAACCCCGTTATGCATAAGCAAGGACACAAGCAACAGACATATATTTTTGCAGATAGTCATGGGAGAGGAGTTACGGAAATTATGAGAAGAAATCACCCAGACCTTAATGTAACAGGCATCATCAAACCAGGCGCGCCATTACGCGAAATTCTGAAAAACAGTGACAACATATTAACGACGGGTAACAGCTGCATCATAATAGGAGGCGCAAATGATGTTTACTGTAATGAAACTTCGCATGCAACGAGAATCCTAAAGGAAACAATCAAAAGGATGCCTCGAGTGCATTTCTACATTGTTAGTATCCCCAGGAGACACGATCTGATGGAAAATTCGTGCGTAAACATCGAGATTGTTACAGCAAACAGGCTATTTGAGAAAATATGTAGAGGTTTCCAGAATATGACTTTCGTAGAGATAAACAGTGTTCACAGACATGGTTCACAAGACATGGTCTCCACATGAACGTAAAAGGGAAAAAGATTATTACTGCCGAAATACTTAAATTTATTAATGAGTCATCTGTAATGGAAGTGTCTCCAATCCCAATTCCGCCAAAACAAGAGTTGTCTGTAACAGTGGGACCATCATTATCTGCAGCAGAGCTACAACAAACACCAGTAGCAGCAGCAAAGGCTCAGATATTCTCAGCAGCAGTGTCAGATAAAACAATAGCAGCAGAATCACCACAATCATCAGCAGAGCTGTCGTCATCAGCAACAGCATCCAGAACAGCAGACCCCATAATACTACCTCAAGGCAATGAAAATGCATGTGAGGAAAACATACAAAGGTCATTAGCAGTGCCAGCAGCTAACAAAGAAGGGCAGTCACCAAGTCGGGGAGCACGGGAGCCACCAGCAACAGCAACCACACAGAAGAGGTACCTGAGGCCTGGGAGAGCAACAGCAGAAGCAGCTTCCAATCAAGACAGATGCTTGAGAACTAGGAGACCTGCTACACTAAGTGAGGATTTTTTATGGTACCGAGTAAGCAGAAAGAGAACATGGAAAAAGATGTAAGTAAAACTGTCCATCTTAAATACCAGTGCGACAATAGTGAGAGGAATATAAACACCGGACAAAGATACGATCCAGGTTTAATGACACAAACTGAAAAAAAAAACACTGCATAGTACCAGAAGCAAAGGGAGCAAGTGAAGGGCTTAGTATATTACAGGAAGGGGAACTATTACATTCAAAGCCAACTGTTAGAATACTTCACCAAAATGTTCAATACATAAACAATAAAACAGAGGAACTAGAGGTAATATTACAGGAGTATAGGCCAAACATTCTAGTAGTTACAGAACATGGGCTAAAAGAAAATCACATAGGAATGTACAACTTGAAGAATTATGTGAAAGTAGCCAGTTTTTGCAGAACTTCCTATAAAGGTGGTGGGGTTGCCATTTTTTCTAACTATAAATCAACTAAAGCCATAAATATAACAAAATATGCTACAGAATTGAGCTTTGAAGCTACAGCACTGGAAACTAAAATTGCTGGGAATTTATATTGTGTATTAGGTTTGTACCGATCACCAAATGGTATAATTAAAACCTTCTTTGAACAGCTGGAAGATATAATCCAACACCTCTCAATAACATATGCTTATTTGATCATTATAGGAGATCTGAACATAGACACGAGTAAAAATACAGACAATACTAAGACCCTACTGGACATATTGTGCATATACAATCTAAAAATAAAAACAGATAAACCAACCAGAGTAACAAAGCATAGTGAAACTATTATTGATCATGTAATAACAAATATTCCTACATGCTATTGTGACACACAGGTAATAAACTCCACATTAGCAGACCATTTTGCAATCATGATAGACATAAATATAAAGACTAGTGATTCAGTGCAGAAGATATGGGAGATGAGAAGACAGAACTACCCACATAACATAAATCTGCTAAAAAAGATGTTAGAGGCAGAAAACTGGGAAACAATATATGCAGCTAAAGATGCAAACACCGAATGGAACCAATTTTATTCTTTATTCAATTATTATTATGATGTTACATGTCCTGTTAGTAAAAGGCTTGTCAAACAGCAACAAAAAAAGAAAAGCTGGGTGACTGGAGAAGTAATCCATGCCAGAAATAATCTGAGAATGTATTATGACCTCTCCAAACAAAAAAATACTGAGGCCTACAACACACTGTATAAAATAAAAAAGAAAGAGTACTGTAGTTTTATCAGAGAAACTAAAGCATCATTCATCAGGATGTCTATAGATAAGGGAAAGAACTACTCAAAAGGTTTGTGGTCGTTCATTAATGAAGAGAGAGGAAAAGTAACAAATCGGGCAGAGGACATCTGCCCACTGATGAGCGGAAAAAGCAACGCAAACCCTCTCGAAGTAGCCAATACTTTTAACAGACATTATATTACTGTAGCAGACGAATTAATAAGTCAAAATAAAACAAATGCAGTAAGTAAATTGTTAAACCCCCACATACAAATCATACTATAGTTTTCACACCTACAACAGATGCAGAAGTGTCAAACCTAATAAAACAACTTAAAATTAAACATTCATCTGGCTTGGATGGTGTCACATCACATCTCATAAAGGAATGCAGGGAATGTATATTAAAACCATTGACACACATGCTGAATGCTGCGATAGAAGAAGGTATATTTCCAGATTCACTGAAAGTAAGTAAAGTGAAGCCAATATTTAAGAAAGGGAACAGGGATGAATTAGGAAATTACAGGCCAATATCATTGATCTCAACATTTGCTAAAATCTATGAAATGATAATAAAGAATAGAATTGTAAGTTTAATAACTAAGTACAGTATACTGCATTCATCACAACATGGTTTCAGAGAAGGGAAGTCAACAAAAACAGCATCAACAGATATAATTGAGCACATTCTTAATTTACTTGACAGGCAACAAAAGACCTGTGGGATTTTTATGGACCTATCTAAGGCATTTGATTGTGTGAACCACTCAAAATTAATGATGAAATTATATCAGTATGGAATTAGAGGAAAATGCTATGACATACTTAAATCATACATTACAAATAGGAAACAATGCACATAAATCAGACATACTAGTGGGGGAAATATAACAAACTACAGATCAGAATTACAAACAGTTAAACACGGTGTGCCGCAAGGGTCTGTGCTTGGGCCAATACTATTTATACTCTACGTAAATGACTTCCCTAGCTATATAAATCAGAAACTTATAATGTATGCTGATGACACAACAATCATTTGCACAGCTGACACAAAAGAGGAGCTTGAGAAGGAAGCACTCCTGACTATTGAAAATGCAAATAAATATTTAACACAAAACAACCTGTTTATGAATCAGTCTAAAACAATGAATGTAGTATTTCAGACCAAGCATAGTGAAAATTATAATATAAATGTTAATATACATGGAAAGACTATTAAAGAAGTAACCAGCACAAATTTTCTAGGAACTATAATAGACAAACATTTGGCATGGGGGGAGCACATAGATGCACTGTGTAAAAAGATAAACAAACAGATCTTCATCATGCATAAAACAGCTAAGACAGTGGATAATTAAGTCCTCAGATCAATGTATTATGGACTTGTCTTCCCACATTTGTCTTATTCAGTTCATATATGGGGAAATGCACAAGCATGATAAACACCTCCTAAATAAAGATGTACACAAACACGGTACAAGAGGAAATGAAAATTACTACATGATAAACAGAAATCTAAAACTGGCTATGACTGCCCCAGAAGAAGTAGGCAAAAGGTTTTTTAGTAAACTCCCCAAAATCATTAAAAAAGAAACAGATCTAAAATGTTTTAAAAATCATTTGAAACTATATCTCACAGAGAAATGTATATACAGTTTGAGTGAATACTAAGATGGTGTTGAAATACATCATTACTGAAATGTACCTTTAAAATTATCATTTCTGTATGTTGTTTGGATTTGTGTGTACATATAATGTGAAACATGTAAAACCTTTGTATGATTATGGACTATTTCTGTTTAATTATTTGTTTCATTTATATATAATGAAATCAAGTTTAATGTTAATAGGCTATTGTATGACACACCCAATACTCTCATCTGGATTTTCAGCTGGAGTCCATGGGCAAAGAATAAATAAATAAATAAATAAATATGTAGTGTACACACACTCGGAGGTCAAACACAACTGAAATAAGAAAATAACTGATTCATGTGTCCTTCTGCCAGGTATATCCAGAATATTGCATTGAAACATTTCAAAACTGTAATTGTTGGTTTCAGGATACAACTATCATGAATACACACCTTAAAGAAGGAATGCTTGCTGTTCCTCTGACCAACCCATAGTGATAACTGTGGTGCAGTAAAATTACGATCAGGCATCCGAATTAACCGACGATAAAGTATTTGGCAATCAACTAGGAGTTCAACTTGAGCACCTGATACTGAAAGAGCCACTTTATGCCATGTATTGTCTGCCAGTCTGTATGGAAATACCTCCACATGGATGGTTGCATCATACTGAGCTGTGTAGTGTAAACGAATTTCATCTTTCCTACCACTTGACTGCAGCTCCAAATACCTGAAACAAAATGAACAGATCTCTCATACTAAATTGTTACTGACCCACCTAAAAAAACTGTACTTCCTGCAAAAACAGTCCTAATCCAGAAGCCAAAAAAATGAAGAGAGGAAATACAAATATTATTTTGGATCTGGAAAGTATAAAGCAAAACATGAAATTCTCAGATGCAATAAATGAAAGAGTTCAAAAGCAGACAGGGCAACAGGAGATGATACATGAAATTTACCTTACATGCTACAAAGAAATAATCCTGAAACTATTTTGCAACCAGGAGCGCCCTTTCTTCATAAAAACAAGTGGGATAAAAATTTAACTTCAGTACCTATATGACAGCTAATACTAATCCAAAATGCTACAATGTGATGAGAATATTGATAAAATAAAATGAGCCACACAACAGACTATGAAGTGCTTGTTCTTAACCTCAGTGTCACAACTAATTATCAGTGTAAATGCACTAAAACACACACACACACACTAACAAGCTCTCTCTCTCTTTTGTATTGCTCTCTATCAAACTACCTTCTGTTAAACTTCAACCTCACAATGGAAATGTAGAAAGATGGCCTAGTTTTTGGGAACAATTCTACTTGTCCAATGACAACAGTGTATTACTTCCAACACTGAATATCTATGGTTTTCTTTGAGGAAAATCTGTCAAGATTGATAGGAGCTGTTACTGCATGGAATACCTACAATAGCAAACTTTATGAGGAAATGAAGAAAATGTAATCAAATGTATAGGGAAGCAGTTAATGCACTGTAGATGTACACCTTGATTATCTGGCAGTGTTAAGGTCAGAAATGCTGGAAACACTAAACTGTTAATTTCTGGAGGGGCACCATCACACTCAAGCACCATACATCTATGAAAAGATGTCAAAACAAATAAAAAAGATATCACTCAAAGGAATCTACAGGAAGTGCCACCATTGGGTCATTAAAACAGAATATAGAATATCAGAAAGAGATAAAGTGAAATTCATGTGCTTCATGGGTGAAGAAGTTATAATTACTCTTATTCCACAGAAAATAATAGAGAATTTTTATATTCCCCTCACCCCACCTTATTCCATAACTTTATTCTCAGTTCTGTACAGTAAGGCTTCAGACAAATTCAATGGAAGCCAAGAACCTACAAAGGCACAAATAATGTAATAGAATCATATGGTATGTCTAGAGATGCTTACACTTAATGGATTTGGATTTACAGTAAAGTGACCTGCAAGCAAGAATGCATCAAAATATTAAAGTGAGTTGATCGTTTTACATATCTCAAGCAAGGTCATGATGCAAGAAAAAACAGCAAGAAGAGCAATGTCTAATGTTCAAGATGCAAGTAAAGTCTCCTCTTTAACAATACAGCTCCTTTCATTCCATTTTATCAGCAAGTTGCCACCTCTTCTGTCAGTATGACTGTTACAATTCCAGAAAATCTGATTTACTTGCAAGTTTGGATCATAAATCTGAGGGGCACTGTGTTCTAGATTATGGAAATTGATCTAGTTTCAGTTTCAAGTTCTTTACTGATGAGCTGAGTTTAAATAATATAGAACACTGCATTTAATGTTGAGTGCCTTTAATGTGTCAACCTCAGCTTCAGTAATGAATCCAAACAGCGATGTTGAAGACATTCCTATTGATATGCTTATCACAATATAGTAAGCACTTATTGATTTCAGTTATGTCATCCATCACACAAATGCTTCCCATGAGATTGGATTCTTAGCAGGAGCAAGTCAGGTACCATTAAATCATATTAGTCTGTATATAGAAGTATCATCATACAACACTTCAAGATGTTACTGGAATCTGGAAATGTAGGACATCACAGGAGCAAGTCATGTACCATGAAATCATATTAGTCTGTATATAGAAGTGTCATCATACAACACTCCAAGATGTTACTGGAATCTGGAAATGTAGGACATTACAGATGACCAAATAAGAGTATTTGAACCCAAAAACTTTATCTTACTGTGAGATTTCTCATCCTTCTCCTGTATCTAGAAGCATGGTTTCATCTCTGAGAAGACCAAATGTCATATTGTCTAAATATTTTCATAGAGTATTATAAGGATTTTTTTCACTACAAAAAATTAATTAACGAGTGCAGTTTTGTCCATAAAAGGCAAATGACAGATCACATTAAGAAGGAACACATGGTGGTTACCCTTCTTGAAAATACATAAAGTGAAATATTTTACCCATTACACATTGCAGGGAAGGAAGAAAAGCAACAACTCAGTAACAGAAAGACTGTATTCAATGATTCATCACATGTGAATAATGTGCACTTACTGACTGACTCAATAGAAATAGAGGTTTAATCTACTTCCTGAAGTTCTTTCACAGTTACTGGGATTCTGTTTGTATACACCAACATTAGCTGCAAACATTAGTCATGTGTTCATAACATTAATCCTACTCAGGAAGGACAAAGACTTCAAGACATCACATTTAGTAAACAGTGGTCACACATTTGCTAAACAGCTATACCTCAGTACTGAAAAGCAGTATGTACAATTTCACCTGCCAACCTTTCAGACTTACCTACAATCCATTTCTTTCCTTAACTATGTTTTCTTGCCATAGGAGCTCCACGTGTTGAAGAAAATGTGCACACAAACAATTATCAGAAGAAGCTGGGAAAGACAACATTGTCATTAATTTGTATTGTGAACTTGCAACACTCAGAGGGTATATCAGCTAAGTGAAGTGAACCATAAATGTTTTTCAAGAGGTGCCACAACAGAAAAATTCCAGCATACTAATATAAGATTTTACACACCTGCTTGGTTACCAAATTATCACACCCAATTAGCACAACTGTATTGATGAAGTATCCTTTGGAGTCATTCTGTGTTGCCTACAAGACCTTGGGAAGCTGAAACCAGTCATGCTTCCTACAATAAAAAGAAAAATGCAACTGGCGCTGGCATTTTATTCAAAACCAATACCATAGTTGCAGAACCTGCATCGAGATGCTCCATAAGCTGGACAAGAAATTAAAGTGCCCTTTGTTATTTTGACGAGAAATCTTACCACCATATCTTCATGGTATAACCAATAGCCCTTGTTTTAGAAGTTACGTGGCATGGTAGCTACTACAAATTGCTGTAAATAAGTTGATGGATACTTCCCTTCAAACAGCAGTTCATGAAAGAAAAAAGAACTTCCAGCGAATTGAGTGGATCAAACTTTGGTGAAGTATGTACAAAATTTGAGTTGTCCAACAATAATATTTTTCAGTCAAACTGCACACTGTAATGACCCAATTTCAGTCATGGTAAAAATGGTTGTGTCATATCTGGCTTTATACCTTCCTTCTATAGTGACATAAAGCCATAAAGATGCATTTTTTTTCTTTTTGTACATTTTTTGTAAGTAATTTTTGTTGTTAAAATGAGTTTATTATGGAGAAATCAAGGATGTGCAAGACAAAATGGTGCATAGTTCCACATAACATGATGACATCTAATGGAAAGATGACAAAACCAGGAATTGCAGCTCAAACTTAATAGAGCAGTAAGAGGACAACCACAAAACAATATACATATATATAGTTTTGTGGTTGTATATACACACATCAAAACACTTTTTGCATCCCCCAGTTCCCAGAACCCCTGAAGACAGACGTTGTCTGTGGATATTGTATCACATATACAATCCTTTCAACTGTTCAGAGATGTCACTAAACCTGCTCAAAGATGTATACAACCATACATGAGCAGCACCTTTTAGACGGAGGAGATCTGACAGCTGATCAGTTCCAGTCACTCCACCAGGAAGGAGGTACACGGCTTGTGTTGTCTGTAGTTCAACCATGCCTAGAAGGTCAATACCATGGTTTGATCACATCCACATTGTTACTTTGAGCCAGGAAGGACTCTCAACAAGGGAAGTGTCGAGGCATCTTGGAGTGAACCAAAGTGATGTTGTTTGGGCATGAATGAGATACAGAGAGACAGAAACTGTCAATGACATGCCTTGCTCAGGCTGCCCAACTGCAGTGGATGACTGCTACCTACAGATTATGGCTCAGAGGAACCCTGACAGCTATGCCACCACTCTGAATGATGCTTTTCATGCAGCCACAGGACTTCATGTTACAACTCAAACACTGCGCATTAGGCTGCATGATGTGCAACTTCACTCCCGACGTCCATGGCAAGGTCCATCTTTGCAACCATGACACCATGCAGTGCAGTACAGATGAGCCCAACATGTCGAATGGACCGCTCAGGATTGGCATCACATTCTCTTCACCGATGAATGTCGCATATGCCTTCAACCAGACAATCATCGGAGACATGTTTGGAGGCAACCCGGGCAGGCTGAACACCTTAAACACACTGTCCGACGAATGCAGCAAGGTGGATGTTCCCTCCTGTTTTGGGTGTCATTATGTAGGGCCAACATATGCCAATGGTGGTGCTGGAAGGTACCCTGTGCGATATGTGAATGCCATCCTCTAACCAATGGTGCAACCATTTTGGCAGTACATTGGCAAGGCATTCATCTTCATGGACAATAATTCGCACCCCCATCATGCACATCATGTGAATGACTTCCTTCAGGATACTGACATTGCTCAACTAGAGTGGCCAACATGTTTTCCAGATAAGAACACTATCGAACATGCCTACGATAGATTGAAAAGAGCTGTTTATGGACGACGTGACCCACCAACTACTCTGACGGATCTACACCGAATCGCCATTGAGGAGTGGGGCAATCTGGACCAACAGTGCCTTGATGAACTTGTGGATAGTGTGCCACGAGGAACATAAGCATGCATCAATGCAAGAGGATGTGTTACTGGGTATCAGAGATACTGCTGTGTACAGCAATCTAGACCACCACCTCTGAAGGTCTTGTTATATGGTGGTACAACATGCAATGTGTGGTTTTCATGAGCAATAAAAAGTGCATAAATGATGTTTATGTTGATCTTTATTGTGTTGAACCTGCTCTTGTCGGCGTAGTGCAGTAACTCAATGTGGTATGGACTCAACAAGTCACTGAAAGTCGCCTGCAGAAATATTGAGCCATGCTGCCTCTATAGCTGTCTGTAATTGCAAAAGTGTTGCCAGGGTAGTATTTTATGGATGAACTGACCTCTCAATTATGTCCAATTAATGTCCAATAGGATTCATATTGGATGATCTTGGTGGCCAGATAAGTTGCTTGAATTGTCCAGAATGTTCTTCAAACCAATGGTGAACAACTGCGGCTTGGTGAGGTGACACACTGCCATCCACAAATATTCCTTCATTGTCTGGGAACATGAAGTCCATGAATGGCTGCAAATGGTCTCCATGTGGCCATAGCCATTTCCAGCCAATGATCAGTTCAGGTGGACCAGAGGACATAGCCCATTCCATGTAAACACATCCCACACCATTATGGAGCTACCACCAGGTTTCACAGTGCCTTGACAGTTTTGGTCTGTGGCTTCATGGAGTGAGCCACATTCAAACCCTACCAACTAAAATCAGGACTCACCTGACCAGGCCACAATTTTCCTGTCATCTAGGGTCCACCTGACACAATTATGAGCTCAGGAGATGTGCTGCAGACAATGCTGTAATTTTAGCAAAGGCTCTCACATCAGCAGTGTGCTGCCATAGCCCATTAATGCCAAATTTCACTGTACTGTCCTAATGGATACATTTGTCATATGTCCCACATTGATTTCTGTGGTTATTTCATACTGTTTTGCTTGCTGTTAGTACTGACAACTCTATGCAAATGCTCTCTGTCATTATGTGAAGCTTCTCAACTGCTGCATTGTCCCTGGTGAGAGGTAATGCCTCAACTTTGGTATTCTCAGCACATTCTTGACACTGTGGATCTTGAAATCTTGAATTCCCTAATGATTTCTGAAATGGAATGTCCCTTGCATCCAGCTCCAACTACCATTCCACATTCAAAGTCTGTTGATTCCCAACTTGCAGCCATAATCATGTCACACACCTTTTCACCTGAATCACTTGAGTCCAAATGACTGCTCTGCCTATGCATTGCCTTTTTATGCTTTGTGTACAACATACTACCACCATCTGTGTATGTGCATATTGCTATCCCATGGCTTTTGTCACCTCAGTGTAATAATGTCAGTGGGCCCATGTATGTATAAGTGAATTCAATGAAAATTCCAACTGGTTGACAGTGAGTCTATCATGTCTACATTTGTGAAATTGTGATTTTTTTTTGGAATAGCAGTATGAACAAGGGCATACCCAGAGAGGGTAAGAGGAGGGCACTGGGCCAATTTTCCCTTGGGGGAGAGGGGGAGGGGGGGGGACAGGGGAATAACTTCACAAATTGATCTTATTTCCTGCTCTGCCATATTGACAGATATATTAATGCACTACGAGCTTTAAGACAGCCTGGATTTATAATGAATATTGACCAGTAGCAAGTGTACCCAAAGTCATTTGACGTGAAATCTTGAAACTACTTTGTCATTCACTGTGAAACTAACATGACCCCCTTCCCCAGCTCAGGTCCTGAAAATGGACTTGAGTGTGATTCAAATTTAATTTCTTATTCTCACCTGAAGTTGTGTGCTATTTCATTTATAGTACAAATAATGGTAGTGCGCAGACTGTGGGAATCAATAATGGCTATTTCAACTCAATAGGCTTCACAATATCACATTTTTAAGTTATTTCAGAGATAAGATATTTACATAGCATGAAGGAAAGTTTTGTGCTCTTTATGCTGAACTAGATTTCATGTAATGTGACTTGGATAGATTAAAGAAGGGAAACAGGAAAAGGCAACAAGGAAGGGGAGAAATGTATTCAGTTCTGCAGAAAGATCTGCAGTAACATTATACAACAAGTTTGGCTTGTTACCTGAAGTAGTAGGGGAGGAGCCTCATCTAGATGTAGTAGATTTTAAAGTGCAGTAGGTTCATGGGAATAAAACTATGGCTACATAAAACAAAGAACAGTAAAGAAGAGTCTTGCTGATAGGTAGTAGACTAGGAGAAATGTACGCCAGATGCTACAGCACAAATTAGAATCAGGTTATCAGTTCCCAAGTATTGTGAAACCAAGTGTCAGTAATATCCAGGTGACAAAGGACTTAAGACAATTTTGCAGGGATTTTAGTAAAGGAAATCAGATGATAATAGGTGGAAAATGTAACCACATGGCTAAAAACAAAGAGTGCAGCATTAAGAGCAACTTGATTAATATAGGAGTAGTAAACTGGTCATACAAGTGTGCTATTGATGGAAGCCTTGCACACCATGACCAGCCAGAGGTAAACACAGCTGGAAGCTGTGTAAGCAAAGAGTTTGGTGGACTGCTGCTGGCTGAAGTAAGGTCAGATGTTAAGTGTTGACTCTGTCACAGCAGCTGGAGATGGAGACAATGTAAATGGTTTAGTTCAGTTTTTTGCATGTTCTGTGGATCATATTCATGACAACTCATGTTGATTTGAAATGCATCAATAGGTTTATAAATAAGATATATTTTCTCCATGAAAATATGGCCACATGCTGGCCATTTACATAATCAGATTTTTTAAATCTTAACTCCAAGACAAAATTTTAAATACATAACTCATCCACATACATACTACCTAATCAGAAATGCAGTTGTGAAGTAGAAGGGGTGTTCAGACATAATGATTTCAATTTATTTTTACATGTTCATTATCTGCCAACACCTGAGATCCACACAGCAGGTCGTTAATTATTTTTATGACTGCATACTTTACTCCTATCTGGGCAAGTGTAAGACTAAGTTGCAATATCTTGGGGATTAAGAAGCCACTTCAGTGATATTTAATCTTTTTATTATCAGATCACAATCAGTTTTGTGGCATTGAAAACCATATCCTAAGGTGGTATCTACGCAGGGAAATATGCTATTTAACTGTTCTCCAAGGATCAGTGGCTTTAACATTATCATAAGTAAGTGCAGTAAATGTACCAGCATTAGTGTTAACATTAGCATCATAATTTTGGGTAGTAATAGTTTTTGTAGAAAAATTAATGTGGTGGATAGTAATAATAGGGACTTTTTACACTTGCAATAGTTGTATTGTCTGTTATTGTAGTAGAATATATGCTGTTGTTACAGTATTAATTGCAGTCATTATAAATATAACTGTAAAATTAGTCAAAATAGTTTGAAATTATGAAAATCATGAGTCATGAAAGAGTACAGATCCTAAAATACTCACTGATAAGATAATTTTTAAAAAGCAATGAATGATACAATACACAATACAAAAAATGGTTCAATGATTTTGTAGTGGCTGAACCAGCTTTTTTATTTCCTGGTAATTTCGTCAAAGAATCAGTACAGGAAAGACATCAGAGCTCTAAATATGATGCGTACAATGCAACTGGGGTGTAATGAAACACTTGCAATGATTGTCCTCTTGGTACATTGGACAAACTGGCAGAGGTTTTGGTACCAGGTTCAAAGAACACCTTAGGATTTTCAGATCTAAATTTGCCTTGAATACCTGCTTTCATGAGCAGAGGCATTCTGTCACTTATCTCCCCAGTGACTTAAAAATTTTACATAAGAAAAATGAAGGCCATGTATTAAACACCTGAGAAGAGGTTGAAATTATGCAATCCATCAAGCACCTTTTCCATCAACCCTAAACTGACAAATGGAATCAAGGCACAAAAGCATCTTGAAAAATTTTGACTGCCTCAGTAAAAGCAATTTGATGCATACTATGAAGTGCTGATATTGTGAAAGTAAATAGGCAGCCCATGGAGGCCTCGTGTATGTGCAGATGATGTGCTGCATGCACAACCACAGACTTGGTGATCTTTTTCCCCCCTTTCTTCCTCTTGGCCTTTGCCATTTCGTCCTACCTTCACCCACCCCACCCCTCTCCCCTCCCCTCCCCCCCTCCCCTCCCCTCCCCTCCCCACAATTCCCTTACCCCACCACCACCCCCTTCTTCCTCTTAATATTTTATACAGGTCTCTATGGTCACCAGGAACATTCATGCATGCTTTTAAGCACTCATAAAAAATTGTTAAAAGGATATATTCTAAGGCTGTTAGATCCATGTGAAATGTGAAAACCATAGGTTTTGAAAATAATTTTATAATTTATGTCTTAGATTTTTAAGGTTTATTAAGTGAAATTGTTATTACTTTTGGATGGATCTGTTCCCCTAGCCATAATGTACATATCTGGTAGTCTTCATTTAAGTCATTAAATACCCTTTGTTCATGTTGTTTCTCTCAGGCTAACATGGCTGTATAAGCATTAATAGTGATGCAATTTAATGCAGATTAACTGTCATTGTCATATTTTCCATACATGTTTTAAGAAATTGTACTTGGACTACCCGATATTCCTTGTACTCAGCGTTCCCCAAAAGATCACCAAGTCTGTGGTTGTGCCTGCCCATCATCTCCACATACACGAGGCCTCCATGGGCTGCCCATTTACTTTCACAATGTCAGTGCTTCACAGTATGCAGTCACATCCCATGTTCCAGGAGGGTGTGTAGACTGGAGTTATTGAATGAGTTTATTTTATTTATGTCACATTTTTCTCTTAATAATCCATTTGCTTGACACATACGCCTGATATTTTTGGTCTATTGCATCAGTTCACTACAAGCTCCCTCTGTTCTTTACACCAGCTACTCATCAGGTCTTTTTATAGTTTTATATGTGTCTTTGGTTACCAGTAGATTACCTTGACATAATTAGTGTAGGCCCCACTGAAATTTTTTTTTACTTTGATCCATATGTCTGGCTGATTTTGATCCAGTGATTTACCACCTTTTAGTAGTTTATTAGTTTGGACTGACAATAAATTTGTGTATCATGGTTTTGGGTACTTAGCTTTAATGATTTATTTATGTGAGTACAATTTTCTCTATTTTATCTATTTTAAGAGGTTTTTTTTTCTAAATTTTCCATTCCAGTAAATATCTTAGGGTCAGTAACACTTTCAGAATTTGTTGTTATGCAGATTTCACCTGAAGATGTGGTTTTCAGTGCCACAAAACAAGTTGTGATCTCTTAACAAAAAATTAAATACAGCTGAAGCTGCTTCTTAACTCCAAGATGATTAGTCATAGCTGTGTTTGACCTGTCTATAAGATTTTCTGTAAGTGATGTTACTATTATCATCCAACTGTGCCTGACAAAAAGACTTCAAGAGAGTAGCTCAGCCAATGAACTAGAAAAATTGGTTTTGTTACATTTATCGACAGTTGTTTTACAATATGTCACTATTCTAACCCAGAAAATTTTTCATGTTAACATATGTTAACTGTATGTCATGTTTCAATCACTAAAACAGCACAGGTATCCAATTAAAATTTGCCTCAATTCCGTAACTGTGGAAACTCCATAGGATCATTTATGAGCAGTACTTGCAGGTATGGCTCATGTAGTACCACAAGAATTGATATATATGTTACTTGGCAGAAAACCTATTAAGGATCCATAAATTAAAATAAATTGGGTGACAATTCAAAGGCATACCATCAATGGGTATTAAGGTGTGTCTCAACAAGCACAGTACATTCAGAGCCCAGACGGAATACTTAGTAAGGAAAGGTAGTTGTATAATGAATGAAATTATTAACATGGGCAAAGGAGTTTCTGTTTGCCCCTGAATGTAATTAGGCTGTACCACAAGTCTATAGTAACTGCAGTTGTGGACTACAGTGCCAGCATTTGGGCACACAGGCTACAGCTGGTCAGACCTGCTGCTGCAGCGAGAAAAGTACAATGGAGAATTCTGCTACAAGATTGCAGAGACTTCAGTAGTATATCTGGAGGCATCCTATGTCTATTAATGGTTGTATGTCCCCTGGACAAGCAAAAAAGAAAAAAAAGGCTGCCACATATTGGCTGAGGATAAAAACAATATGAAAAAATATGTGAATATCTCAGGGGACCAGCAACAAATTTGCTATAAATAAAAAGTTTAATATCTTCAGAATGGCAGCAAAGATGGAACTCCTTAGACACAGAAAAGAGAACATTTCAATTTCTTCTGATTCAGATGTGTTGGATAACACACATTGAACCAAGCAGAGGATTGATTCACTAGCTTTGTGGATATATCCACCAGTAAACAGACTAGATAAAAAGGCAACAACCAGCTGTGACTGCAGCGAAATTGGCACATCATATCATATACTGTGGGAAGTCCCCTTGTTGTAGATATAGCAATGGTTGCTAGCTAGATAGGCTTTAAGGTATTTACAATATAATTAGAGCAAATGAGGTATTTGATACCCTAGATCTTCTAGTTGAGGCTTTCTCTGAAAAAGGAAAGTATAGTCATAGCCATCAGACACCACAGTAGAGGACAGTAAGACCTGTGGATGATCCTGGGGAATGAGAACCAAGCCTGATAGTGTAGTGGGACGAAATTGAAGCGTCACCCATCCACCAGTGTCAGCCCAGTTTGCAGGTGAATATAAGTTTAATTTATGAATATAACAGAGGGAAACATTCCACGTGGAATGTGTGTCTATCGACCTGCCAGCGCTTTTGTTTGGTAAGTCTCGTCACTTTCTTTCTATATATATATATATATATATATATATATATATATATATATATATATATATATATATATATATATATATATATATAAAAGTTTAATTTAGTTTTGTTTATGTATTTTTGTAATATTTGTAATGGTTGTGAATTGTCTAAAGTTTTTGTATTTATTTGTTATGTTTCATGTACGGAGAGGGTGGCGCAACGAACGGAGACAGCATCTTCGCTGCCGGGACCAGAGAGAAAATTGCTGGCCACTATACGTCGCAGGTCGACAGCCAAAGAGCAACAGAAGATCCTGAAACCGAGTTGTTGCGTCGTGCTTCTAAAAATAAAATAATTGAGAATTTGTAATGTTTTGTACAACAATGCCATCATAGGAAGTTTAATCTTATTGAAAATGTTAGTTTTGTCTCGTCAAGGCTCAGGTTCACGTCTGTATGTAGGAAGATAATAAACTAGTGGATGCTATTAAAGTTGAAATACGTGTTCCGAGGATTCATTTATGAAGAATTATGTGAATGAATTAATAATATATTTGACAAGATTATTGAATTTTGACAGCGTTCATCGCGACTTTGAATCTCAAAAAGTTTATTCAATGTGGTCCTAATATCGATTAAATCAGATAATGTGTATCAATATAATTTCTGAGGAGAAACAAACGACATCTAAAATTGAAAAAATAGTTT
The DNA here is from genome assembly GCF_023898315.1 of Schistocerca nitens. NCBI lineage: Eukaryota > Metazoa > Arthropoda > Insecta > Orthoptera > Acrididae > Schistocerca > Schistocerca nitens. Next base: position 528,240,438 of record NC_064617.1, read on the forward strand.
ACGCAAACCAATTGGCCCGAGTGACGTAATTCTGCGCATACGACTCAAATGATGTTTTACAGTTTCGTTCAAGAACCATTCTGAGACAATTTAAAAAGAATAAAAATAATTTTGAAGTGTGTTGTAACTGACGTAGGTGACAAAGTCTGCACATGGTTATATGTCCAAAAGAAATCATTTATAAGAAACTTACGTTGTTACACTACAATAGACCTATGGTCACTGGACCAATAACAGAAGACGGAAGGGAGGTGATCAAACATATATCTAAGAAGAATGAGAAGAATCACTCAATGGTGTGCTTTGATTTGTCACCTTCCTGTCTGGAGGCAACAGAATATTGGTGGATACAAAAGTGCAGCCACAAAAAATGTTATTTACATTCTGACAGTAGTGAGTTGTTTTTATTGTTAGTATTAGTTACATAATTTTGGATAGTGGTAGCTGCTGTAGAAAAATCAGGGTGGTGGTAGTCATAATATGGATTTTCTGTAATTGTAATAGTTGTATTGTTTGTTATTGTAGTTGAATATACGTTGTTGTTACAGTAGTAATAGCAGTAGTTACAAAGATAACAGTAAAATTAGTGAGAATAGTTTGAAATGATGAAAAACTATGTCTCTTTTTCTGTCACAGAAAAGGAACAACTGACAAAGTAGAAAAGATGTCATAGGAAAATTACATGTAGAGTGGTAGATAGGCAGCCATCAAAATGTGTGAGCAACAGTAGCAAAAAGAAATAAAGATAAGGAAAGATATTATGATAGACACTGTAAACTTAGTTCAATGAACAGAACAGAAAAATAAAGAAAGAAAAAGAAACAGATTACCATGAAGACTCACAGAAATGTTATTCTATATGTAATGGTCCATTAGCATCATCAAGGAAATGGACTACGACAAATAAATAATAAAAAAAAGTCCAAACCATAGCAGATGACATGAAAATTGACACAGACAGGTCCACACCTCTGCACCAACCCAATACTGCGGGCAAAGGTGTACTGACAATTGGAGTATATGTAAAAGAAAACAATGAGCCTACACTGTGGTCAGATTGCCTGGTCCAGTATTCACTTGTTACTGCTTTCAATACTTTTTCCATCCACCATTTCCACATATGCTTCACTGTCAAAGCAGTATGCCCCATATAAGCTGAAAGTTTACAGTTTGACAAATCAATATTCTGGAGTGCCTAAATTCTTCCGCATTCAAATTCACTCATTAGGTGATATTACATCCTTAAATGTCAACAAGGCTTATTGGCATTTCCTCTAATGGCTATTTAGTGGCTGATGAGCTTTGCGTAACATTGACTTTTCTGGCCATACAAGGGAATGCTTCTAGGCCTATGTGTCTCTCTGCAGATATACTTTTCTACATATCCTCTGAGTTTATATTCATTTGGCCATTATTTGTTGGTGGTGCAATCATTAGTGTAGTTGGGGACACAGAATCTAGCTTGACTACACTCTAAACTAGGTAATTAAATATGAAGTCAGGAGCATTGCTGGGAATGCTCCTCACACTGGTAAGTCAGTATACTAAATATTAGTGAGGTGCCCTTCTGAACATGTGCATCCAGTGCTTGCAATTTGATCACAAAATTAATGTGAGCAACTGAAGTGTCACCCCTTACTCTGTACTCTCAACTATGGCATGATCAATAATGACGGTAAGATACTACACTCATGGGCACCTGAATGATGGACATCTGTCTAACAACAATTTTTATTTTACAATTGTTATTGCCTACTTTGGCCCAAATAAAATGATAATAACATTGCCATTGGTGGCACATTGTTCCTATGTACAAGTCACTGAAAGCAATAGACACTGACCTGGCTGGACAATTCAATAAGCAGCAACTTATTGGTGGTCCAAATGTCTTTTTTGGACTTAGAATGCAGTTCACATGTGATGTTACTGCTGTATTTGGAGGCAGTACATGGCTGACCTTGGCTGCTGTATGGGGGAACCATACAGTCTATGGTGGCCTTGAAGCTTTCCCTGATACAAATATTCTTTCATGGAAGACCTAGAGTATAACAGAGGCTTCAGGAATACTAGCTAAGGTCCCATATGACACTTTGGTTCCAGATAAGTCCTTTGTTTCATCAACTAGAAGAAAGAAGAAGCTGAACGCTGATGAGTACCTGTTTATTTGGGCCAAAGTAGGAAATAACAATTGTAAAATAAAGATTGTTGGTGATCATATGTTGTATTACAGAAGCATTCACTCGTATGACCAGAAAACTCAATGTTATGCAAAGCTCAGCCACTAAATAGTCATCAGAGGAAGTGTCAATATGCCTTGTTGAGAGGTTGATATGTGGACTACATGAGATACCAAACACAAAGTGGAGCCACCCTGATCCATGAGCACTCCACCACTGACCACAGTTCATGGTGATTGTGTCACACTAGATTCAGGGCATCCACATCTTGCTCAGTGGCATCCAGCTTCTGCTTAATAAGTCTGAGATCAGGGACATGGACAGCTGCAAAAACCCCTTCATATTGGTAGAGTTTTTCTCAAACTGTTTTTATGACACTTCATCCACATCTGCATGGCTACTGTGCAAATCACACATAAGTGCCTGGCAGAATCACCTTCACATTAATTCTCTATTACCTCACTCTCAAACAGCGTGCAGAAAAAATGAATTTATATCTTTCCATGTGAGCTCCGATTTCCTTTATTTTATTATGATGATCATTTCTTTCTTTGTAGGTAGGCATCCACAAAATATTTTCACATTAGGAGGAGAAAGTTCGTGATCTAAATTTTAAGAGAGGATCCTGCTGCAAAGAGAAACCCTTTGTTTTAATGATGTCTGCCTCAAATCCTGTATCATGTCCATGACACACTCTCTCCTGTTTCTCAATAAGACAAAATGCACTGCCCTTCTTTGAACTTTCTTGAGGGGACAGAGAGGGGGGGAAAGAGGGGAGGAAAGGGAAAAATTGAATTTGGGCGATTAAGAGAGGGGAAAGAAGCAGGTGTCACAAGTTTAACAAAAGGGGCCTTGGTAAAATTATGAAGATTCGGGAACAGTGGGATGGTGCACCTTTAGCAAGATACTGTAGACAGACAAACAGATGCACATGACTGGATATATGGTCTTTATCCTTCACCAGTGACACACAATGCCCGACTGTAACAACCCACACATAAGAATACCTTCACCACCTCCCTGAACAATACCTTTTAAGTAATCAGAATTTTTTCATGTACTGTGTCTTTCAGCATACTTATACCCTGCTCTCTGCCCTCTAAAAAGCTGCCCTGTTCTCTGCACTCTGACTTATTGTCACACAACACACATGCGTGAAGCAAGTGGTGTCTGCCCACAATAGGCGTCACTGGTTAGGTATGGTATGGCTGCTCAATGTTATTGTTCTCCACTACATAAATGAACAATGGCATGTTGCTCTGTGGCCCATCTAACTTCTGTTACAATTCTACTACTTGGCTATTATGCTGTCTTCAACATATTGTTGATCACAGCAGGTGATTGTAAGAGTACCAGCTTATTTTTCTGAATCAAGGTACCCACAGTACACCTTTAGCGGTGCACCTAAAGTAAATAAAGAATTACTTATTTATTCTTCAGTCTCAGCTGCATATTTTTAGTTACATGTCATGTTTCGATCACTGTGTATCAGCTTCAGATCTAAAACAAAGTAAGGCCAAATATATACTGTCTAATATTTTACAATAAGTAGAAACCTAATTTTCAGGTTCTTCTGTTACTTCTTGGTAGAAAAATTTCCTATTTCAGGCTGAATAAGAAGTACACTGTTTTTGCTCTACTGATTTTTGTATATTTCTAACAAGTTTCCAGCTTATAGGATCATCTTCAGGAAACAATTGACTAGAGCATCTGGAATGGACACTAGTTCTTATGTAACCAAACATTATAAGCAGAGATACAATCAACTCACACAGAGTGCTGTGGATCAAACTTATTTCTTAACATTGAAATTACACTTTACTCAGTGGACAATATTAAGCATAATAAATAATTAAATTACACAGTGTTACAGGTTAAATCATTGTAATGCTAAAGTCTGTGAGGTTTTGACATTGCCCGAGAAATTGTTAAACTGAGAACTCTTCATTTGCAATGTGCAACAAACATATCTTTTAACATTGTAAATTACACTTCAGGCACTGGAAAAAATTATACACAGTAATTAAAATACACAATCTTACAGTATTACAGCTTACACTGTTTGACCTCACAAACTATGGCAACATAACAGTATAACTTGCAATTCTGTTAAGATTCTGTATTTTAATTGCTGTATATAATATTGTCCATTGCCTAAAGTATAATTTACAATACTAAAAAACATGTTTGTTGCATGTCATAAACGAAGAGTGTTCAGTTTAATAGTTTCTCAGCCAATGTCAAGACCTCACAAACCTTAGCATTATAGCAGTTTAACCTGTAATATTGAGTGACGTAATTATTTACTGTGCTTAACATTGTCCATTGTGTAAAGCATAATTTCAACATTAAGAAATGAGTTTAATGCACAGCACTGTATGCAAGTGGTTTCTATCTTTGCTTATAATGTTTCATTACCTACGAACTAGTGTCCCTTCCAGACATTAGTCAGTTGTTTCCTGAAGATGGCCCAATAAGCCAAAAACTAGTTTGAAATAAACAGAAGTCAATAGAAAAAACAGTGTCCTCATTATTTAACATTAAACAAGTAGAAAACAACTGCATATAAATGCAAAATATACCTAAATAGTTCTTTCAGTGAACCATCTTGTCTGTTAAGAACCCCATATAAGACTATTGTTTTTTGTAACTGGCCATTGTTTTAAACAGCTATGTGGGCGTAGCACAGGGAGAGAGGGGGGGGGGGGGGGGGGAGGGAGGGAGAAAGAGAGGAGGAAGGGAAAAAATGGAGAGGGTGATTGGGAGAAGGAAAAGGAAGGAGGGAGGGGGAGCAGTGAGGTGTCATGAGTTTAACAAAGACGTCTTGCTAAAATTATAAAAAGTATAAGTATGTAAAAACTCTCATTAAAATGTTAATGGTGTGGAATAATGAGTGTGTAAACTGTAAACGGCATAAAATATATCAAAACTAAGTGAGGGGGATCAAGAGTGGTGAAAGAAGAGAGGGAGGGGGCAGGGACGGCGTTAGTGGTAGTGATGTTATGAGTTTAATAAGAGAGGCTCTTATACTGAAGCTAAAAAAAATTTATTACATACAAATATCTTGTTAAAATATTAAAAGCGTAGACCAGCAGACGTATAAAACTGTAAAAAGGAATATAAAACCATAAGGTCTTGTTCTGCAAGTATAAAAACTAAAATTGTATAAATAAATATCATTAAAATATTAAAAGTATAGAACAATGAATGCACAAATAGTAAAAGATATAAAGATTGTAAAACTATGGAAGTGGTGTTATGTAGAGTACACAGAGCTGAATTAAGCGTCATTAAATATTTAAAAGTTTTAAAAAATGAAAGTATAAAATGGTGAACAGAGTAAAACAATACATTTTAAAAGTGAACTATCTGCAGCAACTAAAGTTACAGGGAACGGGATGTAACAGTTATGGTTAATTTCATTTGCTTCTGCTAGGTGACACTGTACATCATGCATTTGTCCAGTATTTATGAAAGCCAGTCTGCACACAGACCTGCTGCCAGGATGGTACGAGAGCTGATGCACTGCTGCTGTCTCTTCTTAGTTAGGGAGGCTCTTTCTCTGTTAATAAAATCATTCTTCTGATTTAATGTGTTGCCAGGTCTTTTAAATAGTGTGTATGAATAGTAGTTTCTTCCAACATTGTCAGGAGATGTCTCATAGGTTCATTATGCAGCACATCCAAATGTGTATCAATGCTTCCAGAAATGTGTTTCAACGTTAGAAGGAGTTCACTAAATGCTGTTTTATTGTCATGAACTGAAGTGTGTTATTTGAAACATATTTCAGACATGCTGCTTGTTTGATCAATATACACTTTTGGACAGTTTCCACACTTTAGTTTATATGCACCTGATGTCATGACTTTCTAGGATTTTTTATTCACAGAATGCCTCCACCTGAAGGAAATAATGCCATTAGTCTTAAACCCTACACACCAAATGGTATTGTGAAACTGTCTAGCAATAATTTCTGATGCCTATCTTTTGTAGCTTCTGGGTATGTACATGGTTTTCTTGTCTTCCTGTTCACCTGTTGGTGTACTGACATTGATCTTATGTTGTTGTTGTCTTTTAATTTTCTGTAGTATCTTAGTTAAGGTTGAGACTGGATAACCATTGCTTACTGCAACTTATTTTATAATACTGATTTCTTCATTCCTCTCATGTTTGCTTAATGGGAGTTTCAGATTCAAAATAATGCATTCCCAATTTTTTTTCAGCGTGCCAAGATGCAGAATCAGTAATAATGTCTGTACAGGTCAGTTTTCCATTTATGCTAAAACAATCTTTCCTGCCTCTCTAATAACCATAATGTTGGGATAGCTGATGGCTCCTTTATTTTCACGCTCAACTGTAAACCCAATTTTTTGGTGATTTGTATTTGTATTATTTATTGGTCCTGTGTCTACATAGCAGCTTATGCATAAGACATTGGACAAGTCAAGTTATAAATATACAGGCTGAAAGTCATTTCAAGGCATACATATTTAAGGTTACAATAATACACTTTACACGTAAGTATTTATATAACACATTTCATAAATTTAAATATTCTTCAATGGAGTAAAAGCAGTGATGCTGTAAATATGACTTTAGAGATTTTCCAAATGTATTGACCTCAGTGATAGCTTTTATGTTTTCAGGAAGTTTGTTATAAAGCATAACTCCCATGTGAAAAGTACCTTTTTGGCACAGTGCTGTACTGATTTGAGTCATATGTAAGTTTCTGTTTTGTCTGGTAAATCATGTATATCACAGTTTTTTTGCAGTCTCCGGTCCTTGCCTATTACATTTAATTTAAAGAACAAAAGGGTTTCCATAATGTATACACATGGTAGTGGAGGAATACCAGATTTCTTAAACAGGGGTTTACAAGAGCCTCTAGGCTTGCACCGAAACAAAATTCTAATGGCCCTTTTTTGTAGTTTAAAAGTTCTTTTAGCTGTTTTGGAGTTTCCCCAGAAAGTGACCCCATATCTAAGACGAGAATGAAAGTACGCATGATATGCATTCAATACTGTTTTCTCACTACAGCAAAATTTTAATGAACAAAGAAGGTAACACGTTTTGCTCAGTTCTGCATTGAGATATTCAATATGCTAATTCCATCTGATGTTACTCTGTAGCCAAAGTCCTAAGAATTTGGTTTCAGTATTGTTACCAACTGGTTCGTCAGTGATAGGGACTGATGGGATAAACAGGTCCTTGTTAGGAACATAGTGAAATTTTAGAGCAATGGTTTTCTTACTGTTTATTACAAGCTGATTACTCTGTGCCCAGCTGCTAAGTTGTTTCGTGACCGTGTTTACTGTCTGCTGTAACTGTTCATCGTCATCTCCTTTTAGTAGAATCATGTGTCATCTGCAAATATGATTGTTTTGTGTACATCAACATTTAAGCTTAGATCATTTATGTACAAAAGAAACAGAAGGGGTCCCAATACTGATCCTTGGGGTACACCACATTTAATTTGTTTATAGTCAGATAAGTGATTAGATACAGTTTTTAGTTCAATATCTGTGTGCTTGATGCACATTGCCTGCATACGATTAGTCAGGAAGGAACTGATCCACTTGTTGGACAGACCTCGAATACCATATCTTTCTAGCTTTGATAGCAGAATTTTATGGTCCACCATGTCAAAAGCTTTTGACAAGTCAATAAAGACTCCTATTGTTTCCTGTTTTTTGTCCATCGGGTTTAAGATGGAATTGATGCACTCATAGACAGCATTCATTCTCTCTGCTTTGTCATTAACATAACTTTGATCTCATTCAGATTCCAAAATGGCATCAACCATTTAGGGGTAATAGCAAAGAACTTTGCTGGGTACTGTAGAACTGATAGTGGAAAATTGGTTTTCCAAATGATTAAGGAAAATCTCAGCCACAATTTTGGATAGGGAATTTTCCATGGCTAGCCCTCTAGGCTGGCGGAACATCTTACCATCAAACATGAAATAGTTACAGGATAACATTGGTTGTAGAGGCTCCATAATTCAACAGTTTCTCCTGTAGGCATTTTTTGTGTTTCATGAGGTGGTTGTTAATCATTTCTAAGGTCTTGCAGGTTATTATGGCTGAGATTTTCCTTTATCAATTGGTACACCAATTTTTCATTAACGAACCTGCAGTACCCAGCAAATTTCTCTACTACTATCACTACATGGGTGATGCCATTTTGTTAGTTAAAGGAGATGAAAGTGATGTTCTCATCACACAGCAGAGAGAATGAGTGCTGTTCACCTAAAAATTGTCCACCTCCATAGCTAGGTGGTCAGCATGGTGGAATGCCAAGTGAGGGGCCCGGTGTAAATTCCCAGCTTGGTCAGAGATTTTGTGTGCTTGAGGTCTGGGTGTTGTGTTGTCTTCATAATCATTTCATTGTCATCAACTCACAAGTTGTGAAAGTAGCATCAACTAAAAAGACTTGCGCCAGGCAACTGGTCTACTTGGTAGGAGGCCCTAACCACACGACAATGATGACCCAAAGATTAGGTTCACAGTTGAGCATGAAAATAAAGAAGCCATCAACTATCTCGACATCATGGTTACAAGAGAGGTGGATAAACTCTGTTTTGTTGTATACAGGAAACCAACCACTATTATTGATTCTAAGTCTTGGCACCTTGAAAGATCTATGATTAACAGGTTGTTAAAATTGCCTTTGAGCAAGCATGAGACAAAAGAAGAAATCACTATTATAAAACAACTTACAGTAAGCAATGGTTATCCTGTTTCTACAGTAACTAAGTAACTACAGAAAATTAAAAGACAACAACAACATAAAATCAATGGCATTATTTTGAAAGATAACAGGAAGGCAAGAAAATGATTTACATGCCCATGAGTTATAAAGTTCGCAATACCAGTCTGCATATAGGATTTAAGACTAGTGACATTATTTGCTTCAGACTGATGCACTGTATGAATAAAAAAAAGCCTCAAATTTCAGGCAGCAATTGTATATAAACTAAAGTGTGGAAACTGTCAAAAAGGCTGCATTGATCAGACAGCCAGGATGTCTGAAATACACTTCAAAGAGCATGCTTCAATTCACAATAATAAAGCACTGTTTGGTGAATGTCTTCTAATGTTAAAGCTTGCTGTTGGAACCATTGATATGCATTTGGAAGCATGGAAGTGCTGCACAATGAACCTAAGAAACACCTTTTGATGATGCTGGAAAATTGATTGGCAAGTGCCTGGCAACACTTTAAATCAACAGAACAATTTCATTAACTGATCATTTTTTAGAAATTTTGAAGGCCTCTTCCAATCATTCACCTTGATGCAGCACATGTATGAGCAATGGACCTAGTCACTGAGAAAAAGACAGCAGCAGTGCATCAGCTCACACACTATCCTACCAGTAGGTCGGTGTGCAGACTGGCTTCATAAGTGCTGTACAATTTTGTACTGTACAATGCCCCCAAGCAGAAGCAAATGCAGTTAATCATGACTGTTACATCCTGTTCCCTGTAACTGTAGTTGCTGCACATAGTTCATTTTTACAATTTATTCTTTGTACCTTCCATGGCTTTGGTTTAGACTTCAATTTTTTAATTTATTATAAATTATTTAATGACACTTCATTCAGTTCTATATACTCTAAATAATTCAACTTCTATAATTTTCTGATTTTTACATCTATTACTATTCATACTCACATTGTTCTATACTTTTAAAATTTTTACTATATTTTTTACACCTTTTTATCTTTTTACGTTCAATGTTTCACACTTAATATTGTCAGACACTAATTCAATTTTAGTTACTTTAATTCCATTATAATTTACTATTTCATTCCTCTTACAGTGTCTGCCTCTGTAGCCAAGTGATCAAACCAACACACTGCCAGGGATTTTTTTTCCTTGATGGGAGGACTGGACCACAATGCACACAGCCTAATCATGCCAATTGAGGAGCTACTTGAATGAGCATAGTGGCTCTAAGTCTGAATATCAAAAATGGCCAGGAGTATGGTGTGCTGACCCCATGCTCCTCCATACCACAACCAATGATGAATGGCTGAGGATGACGTGGTGGTCAATCGACAACTGGATTGTCTTGAGGGCCTGATCATGGGGTTTTGTTTCATCTACATCTACATCTACATTTATACTCCGCAAGCCACCCAACGGGGTATGGCGGAGGGCACCATACGTGCCACTGTCACTTCCTCCCTTTCCTGTTCCAGTTGCGTATTGTTCGTGGGAAGAACGACTGTTGGAAAGCCTCCGTGCGTGCTCAAATCTCTCTAATTTTACATTCGTGATCTCCTCGGGAGGTATAAGTAAGGGGAAGCAATATATTCGATACCTCATCCAGAAATGCACTCTCTCGAAACCTGGACAGCAAGCTACACCGCGATTCAGAGCGCCTCTCTTGCAGAGTCTGCCACTTGAGTTTGCCAAACATCCCCGTAACGCTATCATGCTTACCAAATAACCTTGTGACGAAAAGCACTGCTCTTCTCTAGACTCTCTCTATCTCCTCTGTCAACCCGACCTGGTACGGATCCCACACTGATGAGCAATACTCAAGTATAGGTCGAACGAGTGTTTTGTAAGGCACCTCCTTTGTTGATGGACTACAGTTTCTAAGGACTCTCCCAATGAATCTCAACCTGGCACCCGCCTTACCAACAATTAATTTTATATGATCATTCCACTTCAAATTGTTCTGTACGCATACTCCCAGATATTTTACAGAAGTAACTGCTACCAGTGTTTTTTCTGCTATCATATAACCATACAATAAAGGATTATGTATTTGCAATACATTACATTTGTCTATGTTAAGGATCAGTTGCCACTCCCTGCACCAAGTGCCTATCCACTGCAGATCTTCCTGCATTTCGCTGCAATCCTCTAATGCTGCAACTTCTCTGTATACTACAGCATCATCCGCGAAAAGCCGCATGGAACTTCCGACACTATCTACTAGGTCATTTATATGTATTGTGAAAAGCAATGGTCCCATAACACTCCCCTGTGACATGCCAGAGGTTACTTTAACGTCTGTAGACATCTCTCCATTGAGAACAACATGCTTTGTTCTGTTTGCTAAAAACTCTTCAATCCAGCCACACAGCTGGTCTGATATTCAGTAGGCTCTTACTTTGTTTATCAGGTGACAGTGTGGAACTGTATTGAATGCCTTCTGGAAGTCAAGGAAAATGGCATCTACCTGGGAGCCTGTATCTAATATTTTCTGGGTCTCATGAACAAATAAAGTGAGTTGAGTCTCACACGATCGATGTTTCCGGAATTCATGTTGATTCCTACAGAGTACATTCTGGGTTTCCAGAAATGACATGATACACAAGCAAAAAACATGTTCTAAAATTCTACAACAGATCAATGTCAGAGATACAGGCCTATAGTCTTGCACATCTGCTTGATGACCCGTCTTGAAAACTGGGACTACCTGTGCCCTTTTCCAATCATTTGGAACCTTCCATTCCTCTAGAGACTTGCGGTACACGGCTGTTAAAAGGGGGGCAAGTTCTGTCGCGTACTCTGTGTAGAATCGAATTGATATCCCGTCAGGTCCAGTGGACTTTCCTCTGTTGAGTGATTTCAGTTGCTTCTCTATTCCTTGGACACTTATTTCAATGTCAGTCATTTTTTCATTCATGTGACGACTTAGAGAAGGAACTGCAGTGCGATCTTCCTCTGTGAAATAGCTTTGGAAAAAGGTGTTTAGTATTTCAGCTTTACGTGTGTCATCCTCTGTTTCAATACCATCATCATCCTAGAGTGTCTGGATATGCTGTTTCGATGCAGTTACTGATTTAACGTAAGACCAGAACTTCCTAGAATTTTCTGTCAAGTCAGTACATAGAATTTTACTTTCAAATTCACTGAACGCTTCACGCATAGCCCTCCTTACACTAACTTTGACATCGTTTAGCTTCTGTTGCCCCCTCTATTACTGTTTTACACCTCCGATGGTACACACTTTTAATATTTAACAGATTTTTTGCAATTTCAGTACAAAACCTTCCCTTGTTCAACCCATAACATTTCTATAGCTAGTTATCTCCATACCTTATTTCACAACTCTTGATTCCCTTGATTCTATTTTAAAATTTCACTATTTTTTTGTGGTTTACACTTGACACATCCATACTTCTACACCATCAATATTTTAATGAGAATTTTTACATAGTTATAATTTCTTATAATTCTAACATGATCCCTCTCATTAAGCTCATGAGATCCTTACCACTCTCCCTCCCTGCTTCCTTTCCCCTACTCCCAAACAGCCATACTCAATTTTCACCCTTCCTCCCCTCTTTCCCCCTTTCCCCCTCCCCTCTCTCCTGCCACCACCAGATACCTATTTAAAACACTGACCACAATTAACAAACACAGTACTCTGACATGAGGTTCTGAACAGTCAGGAGAGACTGCTGACACAACTACTTTCCTAAATTTTACATTTATGTTCAACTCTTTTCTACTTATTGTAAAATATTAGAGGGTACATGTTTAGTTTTACTCTCTTTTTGATCTGAAGATGATCCCCAGTGATCAAAACTTGTCAAGTAATTAAAAATGTGCAACTGAGACTGAAGAATAATCAAGAATTGTTCTATACATCAACATAGCTGTGAGCCTCTCAGGATGAATATGTCAACTGTGGTGAATAAAGTATTTATTCAGTAGAGGTGTGCAATAATACTGCTCATCTTGCAGATTCATGATCTTTGAAGTTTTGCACTTGCTTTCCGGTACATGTACTCTTTAATGTCTATTGTTTCAAATAGTAAAAATAACTTTCAGCTATGTTGTGATCTGTACAATCATAATACAAGCACAAAATAATTTTCATGTAGTCTTTGCCCTATTGTCTAGATTTCAGGTGGGGTTATATTCTCTGTTGCAAAGGTATTCAACAAGCTCCTATCTAACATAAGGCAAGAAACTGGGAATCATGATTAATTTAAAACACAATTAGAAATACACCATACTAATTACTTTTAGAAATCATGTGATTATTATCTAGACTCAGAAAATTTCAGATAGTTACATAGCAAGTACTAATATTAAATGTCAAGCTGCTTGACAAATAGTTGAGAATTGTGGATTTGGCACCTTGACTAAGGCTGCCTGCAATAATAGCAAGAACATCAGAAGCTCTATCATGCTATGACAGTCACACAGCGAGAATACTGTAATTGAAATGAATTCCAGTCACAAAAGTCTATGACCTATGATACAATACCAAGGAAGGTGCACAAATTAGGACATCAAGACAAAAGACCAAGGGGATGATGCAAGGGGTAGTTGTAAGAAAGGGGTAGAGGAAACTTGAAGAAAAATAATGGAATGGTAGCAGAGATGTGGTGGAAGGTTAGTGGAAAATGGGGAGGCTAATATGCAAAAGGGCCAGCGGCTGTAAACTTACTGATGACAATGATGATTATGATGATGGCTACCATTACTGGAACACTAAAGGAACCTCGTTCAAAAATTTCATGGAACATGGAAGGACAATCAATTCTTGAACCTATTGGGAGACATTAAGGAAACTGAAAAGAGCCACTCAACACAAGTGATGTGAAGTTCTGACTAATGGTGTCATGTTTTTGCATGACTATGCTTGACCACATTCTGCCTGGTGAATGCAAGAATTACTGTGTCAGTACAAATGGAACAGTTTCGAACAATCACCTTACAGTCAAGACTTTTCCCTAAAAGATATCTATTTCCTCATGTACATGAAAAAATAGTTTGCTTTGTTATGTTTCTTGTCACAGCAATTTTCTATTCACTTTTCTTTAAAAAATTGTGTTTCAGCAGTGAATTCTTAATACCTACTATATGCACTCAGGTCTTACTTCCACAGCATTGATGCCTATTCCCAAAGTTAAGGACAATGGAATACCTGTCAGGTCACAGGGTGGGAAAATTATTGTGAGAAAGTCCTGCAGTGTTATAACTAGACAGTATGGGAGTACATAAATTATTTGTATGTGAATTCTGTTACTTACTTAATAGAATAAATAATATAACTAAGTGAAAATAGATGATGTTATTTTTTTTAACAGTTATGTGTTTACTGCTGTCAAAATATATATGTAGTGAGCATTACCGAATCATGATTACACAAAGCTATATTGGTTTAATCTTCTGGATAAGATCTGTCATGCTACTATCAGAGAACACACAAGTATCACTTTTCCATACCACATGTGATAATTAGTGACAGTTATTATGTTGTAATGATACCAAATTCTTTTGGTAGAAGCTACTATAGATGAGTATGTGCAGTTAAATAAAAAGAAAATGCTTAGGTGTGTTAACTTGCAATAAATATCTTGTTGGCATTCCAAAATTATCAAGCTTATATATTTGCAGCAATCGACTTCTCACAAGAAGAATCACCATTTCATAAAGAGTAACCATTTCACATAACATTTTCAGTAATGTGCTCTCCACCTTCAGGGACACAAGAAGTATTATTCTCACAGGCAATGAAGATGCTTTAAGTTTTAAGTTGGTTCATGTAGATTTGGAGAGGAAGTACAAATCTCAAGAGCTGTTTCCAGTTTTTTGCTTCCACTTGGCAACAGCAAATGGTCACAATCATGACCTTAGCAAGAGGTATGAGGGACCATTTTATCAATATCTGTCTATTAGCTATAAGGTGGAGCAGAGAACAAGGTACTGGAACTAAGACGGGTGGAACAAATCATATGAGTTTATGGTTCTTTCTCTAAATTATTTCCGGAAAATGTTGGCATGTTATATTAACAGGCTTTAATGGATCCCATTGTCCATTCAACCCCCCCACCTGCCCAAATAAAAACAGAAGACCACCTGAGTTGATGATAAACCATCAGAAAACTCAATATCAATGGACATTGAAGTTCAATCTTTGTTTTCCTTTACAGTGATGCCAATAATCAACAATCTACAAGACACATTGTTTACCATCAGCTATTTGCACATGTATTGTACAGAGATGTTGTGGGTAAAAGGAGCCATTGATCTAAGATGAAAAATGACTTGATTATCAGTTACTAGGCCAAGTTAGGTAGTATTTCTGGAACAGTACTGCCATTCAACTTTTAATGTGTATTCATAAAACAGTATTGAATAAGAAAAAATGACATGATCATTCTAGTAGTTCCACCAAGGTTATCAATGATCAAACAATCTAATTATGCATTTCCCAGTGAGGTTTCTAGATGCAGCATCAAAGGATACATCTCCTGACACCAGGTCACATGCAAAACATCCATAGGAGATTTAAGGGCTGCAGTAGACTGGCATAGCCTCGTTAATCATAACCAGCCAATATTTACATCAAGCTCTCCAGTGTACCTACTGACAATGACTCTGCCCTAGAATATGATCTGGATTTTGTTGTTACCAGTCACTGACGGCTAGCACATAGACTTGCATGTCTGTCTAAACAATACTGTCTTCCCTCACCACTCAATCAACAGATATGGTTTCAGTGAATGAATTGACAGAATGTGAAGGCACTTTGAGCCTGGTTCATATTCAAGAGCTTACCAGTTGAACCTACAAACAATATTCTGCTGCACTAGCATTTGAGTTATTCAATACATTGCCAGGGTACTGTGTTGGCCAAGAGGTTCCTCCAGAAGTTTTTCATTTTATGTATTTCCTGAGGAGTCAGAAACTATTACTTTCCGTGATTTACTGCAAATAATTTACTTCATAAAATCTCTGTTGCTGAAGAAGCAGACTTACAACAGTAGTGAGAGAATCAAAAGTTTTTTGCAACTGCAACCCAGCCTTTGCTGGAGTAGGACCTGTTAGGCCATTTTACTGAGTGTCTCAGCCACAGTGGGCAATTAGTTTTTCACTCTCTGCAAACAACAGCTAGAGCAGCAGCATGACATCATATAGAAGCTGATGGATCCAGTACACATACATTCATTTCTGGAAATCCCAGATTTCCAACCATTCAATGAAATTCAAGAGGACTGGGAGATGTAAGGAAACCATTTAGCACTCCATTTCCAGGCAAGTGATATTAAGTGCCCTATGTGACAGCAAACCTTTCTACTGCCTACAAATCAATCTATTATCTTGTACAAAAACTGGCCCCTTGATTTCAGACATTAGTGATGCACCTCATCAATATTAACTAACTTTTAAGTGAACATTTTGCTTCAAAAATGCTTGTGGTGACCACTCATTTACAGTTCTTTCAATATCATTTGGTGATATCACACAGTTGTGCATCATGGATCACAGACCTACAATGCTGAGTAGGAAGTTCAAGTTTACATGTACTTGTGGACTATCATATGCAGAATCAAATGGTAAACACTGCTATAAGGATTTCAAAAAGCTTAACTTCAATTTTAAACCATGTACTGACAGACTCTGACAGGGAAAACTGTAAAGTATTTATAAGAGATATTGGCATTTTGAATCATTACTATCACATAGTAAAGCTCAAGACAGTCTCAGTGAAACTTGAAAAACTGCAGGACAACAAAAAGATTTTCTCAGATCTTAAGATATATACAAGGGAGGATTGCAAAGTAATACACAATAATTTTTTTCAGTCCTGGTATTGCAGCTGGAATGATAAAATTTCATGACAATGTAGTTTGAAGTTTGTGCTGCAGAAGGGATTTTGTTTTCATGTGCAGCTCTAACAAAGCAAAGAGCATAGAGCAAAGGGCAGAAAGTGAGTGGAATTTGCAGGGGCATGCTTGGCGTATATGTGGATGACTGTATGGACTATAGCAATGCATCCAGGTGGTGTGCATTCTTTCACGAGGGCAGTGTGAACCTTAGTGATTTGCTGCATTCCGGGCGGCTGGTAACAGCTGCAACCCCACAGAATGTCGGAACCATTGAGGTAGAAATTTTCAACGACCACCATGTTGTTATTGTTGTGATCTTCAGTCCTGAGACTGGTTTGATGCAGCTCTCCATGCTACTCTATCCTGTGCAAGCTTCTTCATCTCCCAGTACCTACTGCAACCTACATCCGTCTGGATCTGTTTAGTGTATTCATCTCTTGGTCTCCCTCTACAATTTTTACCCTCCACACTGCCCTCCAATACTAAATTGGTGATCCCTTGATGCCGCAGACATGTCCTACCAACCGATCACTTCTTCTAGTCAAGTTGTGCCACAAACTTCTATTCTCCCCAATCCTATTCAATACCTCCTCATTAGTTACGTGAGCTACCCATCTAATCTTCAGCATTCTTTTGTAGCACCGCATTTCGAAAGCTTCTATTCTCCTCCTGTGTAAACTATTTATCGTCCATGTTTCACATCCATACATGGCTACACTACATACAAATACTTTCAGAAACGACTTCCTGACACTTAAATCTATACTCGATGTTAACAAATTTCTCTTCTTCAGAAACGCTTTCCTTGCCATTGCCAGTCTACATTTTATATCCTCTCTACTTCTACCATCATCAGTTATTTTGCTCCCCAAATGGCAAAACTCCTTTACTACTTTAAGTGTCTCATTTCCTAATCTAATTCCCTCAGCATCACCCAAATTAATTTGACTACATTCCATTATTATTGTTTCGCTTTTGTTGATGTTTATCTTATATCCTCCTTTCAAGACACTATCCATTCTGTTCAACTGCTCTTCCAAGTCCTTTGCTGTCTCTGATAGAATTACAATGTCATCAGTGAACCTCAAAGTTTTTATTTCTTCTCCATGGATTTTAATACCTACTCTGAATTTTTCTTTTGTTTCCTTCACTGCTTGCTCAATATAGAGATTGAATAACAACGGGGAGAGGCTACAACCCTGTCTCACTCCCTTCCCAACCACTGCTTCCCTTTCATGTCCCTCGACTCTTATAACTGCCATCTGGTTTCTGTACAAATTGTAAATAGCTTTTTGCTCCCCGTATTTTACCCACGCCACCTTCAGAATTTGAAAGATAGTATTCCAGTCAACATTGTCAAAAGCTTTCTCTAAGTCTACAAATGCTAGAAATGTAGGTTTGCCTTTCCTTAATCTAGCTTCTAAGATAAGTCGTAGGGTCAGTTTTGTCAGGACTGGCTCTCCCAAGGCTGTCAGTAGTTCTAATGGAATGTTGTCTACTCCCGCGGCCTTGTTTCGACTTACGTCTTTCAGTGCTCTGTCAAACTCTTCACGCAGTATCATATCTCCCATTTCATCTTCATTTACATCCTCTTCCATTTCCAAAATAATGTCCTCAAGTACATCACCCCCGTATGGACCCTCTATATACTCCTTCTACTTTTCTGCTTTCCCTTCTTTGCTTAGAACTAGGTTTCCATCTGAGCTCTCGATATTCATACAAGTGGTTCTCTTTTCTCCAAAGGTCTCTTTAATTTTCCTGTAGGCCGTATCTATCTTACCCCTCATGAGATAAGCCTCTACATCCTTACATTTGTCGTCTAGCCATCCCTACTTAGCCATTTTGCACTTCCTGTCAATCTCATTTTTGAGACGTTTGTATTCCTTTTTGCGTGCTTCATTTACAGCATTTTTATATTTTCTCCTTTCATCAATTAAATTCAATATTTCTTCTGTTACCCAAGGATTTCTACTAGCCCTCTTCTTTTTACCTACTTGACCCTCTGCTGCCTTCACTATTTCATCCCTCAAATCTATCCATTCTTCTTCCAGGGTATTTCTCTCCCCCATTCTTGTCAATTGTTCCCTTATGCTCTCCCTGAAACTCTGTACAACCTCTGGTTTAGTCAGTTTATCCAGGTCCCATCTCCTTAAATTCCCACCTTTTTGTAGTTTCTTCAGTTTTAATCTACAGTTCATAACCAATAGATTGTGGTCAGAGTCCACATCTGCCCCTGGAAATGTCTTGCAATTTAAAACCTAGTTCCTCAATCTCTGTCTTACCATTATATAATCTATCTGAAACCTATCAGTATCTCCAGGCTTCTTCCATGTATATAACCTTCTTTTATGATTCTTGAACCAAGTGATAGCTATGATTAAGTTGTGCTCTGTGCAAAATTCTACCAGGCGGCTTACTCTTTCATTTCTTACCCCCAATCCATATTCACCTACTACGTTTCCTTCTCTCCATTTTCCTACTGATGAATTCCAGTCACCCATGACTATTAAATTTTCGCCTCCCTTCACTATCTGAATAATTTCTTTTATTTCTTCGTACATTTCTTCAATTTCTTCGTCATCTGCAGAGCTAGTTGGCATGTAAACTTGTACTATTGGGATAGGCATGGGCTTTGTATCTATATTGGCCACAATAATGCGTACACTATGCTGTTTGTAGTAGCTTACCTGCATTCCTATTTTCCTATTCATTATTAAACCTACTCCTGCATTACCTCTATTTGATTTTGTATTTATAACCCTGTATTCCCCAGACCAGAAGTCTTGTTCCTCCTACCACCGAACTTCACTAATTCCCACTATATCTAACTTTAACCTATCCATTTCCCTTTTTAAATTTTCTAACATACCTGCCCAATTAAGGGATCTGACATTCCACATTCCGATCCGTAGAATGCCAGTTTTCTTTCTCCTGACGACATCCTCTTGAGTAGTCCCCGCCCAGAGATCCGAATGGGGGACTATTTTACCTCCGGAATATTTTACCCAAGAGGACGCCATCATCATTTAATCATACACTAAAGCTGCATGCCCTTGGGAAAAATTACGGCTGTAGTTTCCCCTTGCTTTCAGGCTGTTTTGGTTAGTGTTACAAGGCCCGATCAGTCAATCATCCAGACCGTTTCCCCTGCAACTACTGAAAAGGATGCTGCCCCTCTTCAGGAACCACACATTTAGCTGGCCTCTCAACAGATACCCCTCCATTGTGGTTGCACTTACGGTATGGCTATCTGTATCGCTGAGGCACACAAGCCTCCCCACCAACGGCGAGGTCCATGGTTCATGGGGGGGATGACCACCATGTGCAACTAAAAACCTTATTGCAGCAGTTCAACATTTCCTATAAGGCAGTGTATGATATTCTTCACAACATGTTGAAATTTTGTAAAGTTAGTGCTTTCTGGGTGCCTAAAAACCTGACAGACAACCACAAGGGCCAGCAAATGATAACAAGCTTGGATTACTTGACATGTTACGCCATGGAATGGTATGACTTTCAGAAAGGAATCATCTCTGGTGATCATTTGTGGGTATATCAGTACATGTCCAAACCCAAGCATGCCTTTATGAAGTGGAAACATGCTGGTTCCCCAGTATGAAAAAAATTCAAAGTAACTCAATCTGCTAGGATAGTGCTTGTGACAATGTTGTAGGAAATGCATGTTGTTATTGTTGGACTTTGCTAAAAACAGAACCACTGTGAATGCTGCAGCCTATATTAAAACTTTGGTCAAGTTGCGTTGTGTACTTTGAGATTTGGGTGGGAGGTGCTCCAGTGTCCACTATATAGTCTGGACCTTGTACTGTCGGACTTTGATCCATGCAGTCCCATGAAGAGATTCCTGGCCATTCAACATTTTATGACAGATATGGAAGTGAAATAAGCAGTCCACAGATGTCTATATTCCAACCAAACAGACTGCTATGAAAAATGTGTTGAGAATGCTGGTGACTATGCAGGTAAGTAGATAAAAGATGTAAGATCATTTGTGATTTTTTTTGTTTTGTTTTGTTTTGTTACCTGTTGAACTTTTTGGTAATAAAATTATTGTGTATTACTTTCCAATCTTCTCATGTACTTTTTGTAGAGCAATGGCAAATCAAACCTGGGGTGAAAGGTATATGGAAACAATGAAGATGCTGACTTCTGTAAAATTTTTACATTGTTTAAATTAATGTTTGAAGTGACATTTCCAAAATTAGCCATTTCTATAACTTCAGATAAGGAAAATACATTTACCTCTACAGACATACTTCACAAGCCACTATAAGGTGTGTGGCAGAGGGTACCCTGTACCACTACTAGTCACTTCCTCTCCTGTCCCATTCACAAATAGAGCAAGGGAAAAATGACTATCTTTGTGCCTCTGTATGAGCCCTAATTTTTTGTAACTTATCTGCATGGTCCTTACATGAAATCTGTGTTGGCAGCAGTAGAATCACTCTGCAGTCAGCTTCAAATGCCACTTCAACAAATTTTCTCAATAGTGTTTCTCAGTAAGAACATTGCCTTCCTTACAGGGACTTCTGAAGCATCTCTGTAACACTCTCATGTTGTTTGAGCCTGTCAGTAGCAAATCTAGCAGCTTGCTTTTCAATTTCTTCATTGTTTTCCTTTAATGTGATCTGGTATGGATCCTAAATACTTGAACAGTACTAAAGAATAGATCATACAAGTATCCTTTATGTGGTCTTCTCTACAGATGGACCACATTTTCCCAAAGTTCCCCCTATAAACTGAAGTCAACCATTTGCCTTCCCTACCACAATCCTCAATCATAGCAGATAGGTAACTGTGAGTATTAGACAGTTCTCACAGACTTCGATTTCTCAGTTCCTTGAAAAAGCATTGCTCTAATCCACTGTTCCTTGAGTACTACCACAGGAATAAAAAATTGTACAGGTGGGTACTGTTTGTGGAAAAGAAGTCTTTCAATGACAATGACAAGGAACCTGGAAAAGGCAGGAATATGCAAAATAACATACAAATCAAAAGCAAGGATAGAATAATAGAAAGTCTTCAAGAATTTGAAAATTTTGCAAATGATTGTTTCTCTGTATTGTACTGCAGAGAATCTGCAACATAATATACTCAAAACACTCATTCTTAGTTACACAGCAAGCATACTGATGCATCCCACAACAGAGCTTAAAGTTAGGAAGCCAGTGCAACAATAAAAAAATAAGAAGTCAGCAGCCATAGATGAGGTTCTTGTCTCTTTTCTGAAGGAGTGCATAGATAACATACAAGCCCCATTAACAAACACAATAAATGAATCTTTTAGTTCAGGTGTTTTCCCAGAATATCTAAAGCATGCACGAGTGAGCCCTTATTAAAGTAAGGTAATGCAGAAAGCACTGTGAACTATAGGCCAGTTTCACTGCTGTCTTCATTCTCAAAAATACTTGTAGCAGTCGTGAAAGAGAGACTGATAAGTTACATGAGAAAATACAACATATTTAACTAACCACAGTTTGGAAGAAGTACAATATCAGCCATTGCAGGGTTCACGAAAGTGGTACTTGACGCTCT
Source organism: Schistocerca nitens (assembly GCF_023898315.1). Lineage (NCBI taxonomy): Eukaryota > Metazoa > Arthropoda > Insecta > Orthoptera > Acrididae > Schistocerca > Schistocerca nitens. The sequence goes on from NC_064617.1 coordinate 528,262,757, forward strand.
TTATAGGGATGATTGGGTTACGTGCATTTTATTAGACTTGTCCAAGGCTTTTGACACTGTTGATCATAAAATACTATTGAGCAAGCTAGAAGTGATAGGTATAAGAGGAATGGTGAATGAGTAGTTTCAGTCATACTTGGAAAACAGGGTGCAAAAGGTGTAGATTGTGCGCATGTCAGTTTTCCTACCTGACCCCAGTACATTTTTGCAGACTGCCCATGTCCTGATTGTTTTTCTGCACAGACTAATGCTGCTGCCCACATTATGATGATGTTTTCATCATGGTCGTATAGTAGATGTTATGGTCATCATGAAATTCCAACGCTAAGTCAAGTAATTATGGAATTAGCACACAAGTAAGTAACCAGACCCCTTTCTTTCTTTGAAGCACAACCCAGGATGTGCAATTAGCCTTCAGGTTTTCTACTCAACAAGCAATTCAGAATATAATCCCATGGGCAGAAATAGATTCTCTGTGTAACAGCTTCTAATTTTTCACCCACATCACATTAGAACAATTAGAAGTACTTAAATTTTTCATAGCCTTCCCTATATCTTTAGCCTTGAGGGATGATGTAAAAATAAAGTGGATCACTTAGAAGAGCTAAAATTGCTATCCCTGATATACCTGAGCTAGGTTGATCTGAAACGAATGTCATAGGATGTGGCAGACATTTCCCACATTCCTACACCAAAGAACATAACAGACTTGCAGGTTTTAATGGGCAAGGTTACATAGTACATCTGATTTACTCCCAAACTGCAATGTTAACCCATCACCTGAATCAACTGTGGAGAAAATAAATATCTTTCTAGTGGTATGCAAACTGTCACCAAGTATTTCTTAATCTGAAACACTGTCTTCAAAGTGCTCCTTGCCTCACCTTGTATCAGTATCATTTACCTCTTGTGTAGACCACAGAAGTATTTGCCACAAAAGTTCCTGAATGATTTGAAATGACCTATCACATTCACTTCTAAGATGCTCAGCACAGCACAAGAAAATTATTCCCAGATAGAGACAGAAGCATAGGCAATTATGTTTGGTTTCCAGAATTGCTGCAGTTTCCTGTATGGAAACCAATATCTCCTAGTCACATATCATAAGCCACTGAAGTCTGTATTTGGCTTTAAATCAAAGTTACCTGAATGGATATCTCAGAAGTTACAACACTGAGCTCTTTTCTCACCAAATAAACACTATTCCATTCATTATTGTATATCAGCACACCACATGAATGCCCTGTCATGGTTCCCTATTGACCCCATGGAATTACACTCCCAGAGATCTTACAACAGCCACATGTAAGGACCCACTCTTGAGAAAGGTTTGATACTTCATACAAACCAGCTGACCCATGTTGCCTGCCAACATGAGTCTTCACTGTAGGAAGATAATAATATAGTGCACATGGCTTGTCAGATGCAGCAAACAGCAAGCCTGTCCATGGTGGCTTATGCCTACCCAGCTGTAGGGTTGGTTTCACACATATTTTGTGAATCCATCCCATGGTGCAATTTGGTTGATTTTAATAGATGTGAATTCTCATTTCCCGTACATCATCAAAATGCAACAGGACCGTGGCAGTGAATACCACTAAGGCTCTGGCCACTGTTTGTTCTACTGAAGAAGACCCATAAGCTCTTGTCACCAACGATGGAAAGCAGTATGCATTTCCTTGTTTCCAATGGAGGATTTTGCTCCCAGATGGATTCATGCATATCATCCTACCTCTGTTCCACCCTGCTGCCTTTCATGGTTCGGCTACACATATTGTGAGAATGTTCACAGGTGGAAAAACTATTGACAGCAACACCTATTGCTTCTGCAGTGCTATCCTTTTTATCTTCTTACTAGGCACCACCAATCCATGATCAAAGCCTGGTGGAACTCTAGCACAGAAAACCTCATTGTGCCTTGTTAGATCTGTTGCAGGCACCATCAATATAAGAAGAAGAAACAGCCATACATTTTAAGTTGATCAAACACTGTTCTCTGGCACTAATTAGTGAATTCTTCAATGAACTTCCATAATACTGTGTTGAGCAAGAGGTATACATCTCCAGAAGTTTTTCTCTTTGCGTATTTTCCAAAGAATCAGGGATTATTACTTTCTATGATTTATTTGTAAATAATTTGTGCACAGTAAAATCTATATTGTTGAAAAAACTGACTTACTAGTCATGTTGTCCATTAATGACCTGTCAAACAATATTAATAGTAAATCCAGACATTCTGAAGATGATGCAGTCACAATGTGGTGTCAATCTAATAAATCCCCAATACTTAAGCTGAAGAACACAGAACAAAACAAAACAAAAGCTGAGGGCCTTGATGAGATCTCAAACACCCAAGCATTGAGGCTGGAACTGACGGAAGCTGTTTCTAGAACTGGTCTGGATGATATACCAGTCCAAGAAGTGGAAATCATCACTGCAAAGCTGGACTGGGTCAAGACGAAATCCTTTTCTGGGGCTCAGAGAAGAAAACTTCTCAAAGAACAAGTAGAAAAGCGAAGCAAAGAATTGCTTTCTAAACATAAATGGAAGGAATTACAAGGTCTCAAACCTAGGACCTCCAAAATAAGATTGTCTCAGAGTGAAGGGGGCAAACAGACACCTCCTAACTTCAAAACAGGGAACAAGAGAACAAGGGAAGTGTCTAATACTCCCACTTCTCAGTATAATTGGAAACAGAAAAACCTGAAGCTAGAAATACAGAAGCGGACATCAGTACTGCAGTTTCATTTTTCAGGATGGCAGTTAGTCAACAGGTCAACATCGTCTAATAACAGGTGGAGCTTGTTCAGATGGCTCTCTTTGAGAAGATTGCGGAGTGGGTGGGCACACAAGAACAAGCCCCAAATTCTGGAGGGCTGTCTCAGCAAAGCTGCTCTAATCTTTGTGTACAAGGAGATAGGAATGATGGATTTACTTAACAAGATAGTGCCCAAGTTATGTCCAAAGGCGGAGGTAAAACCGATGGTCAAGATGCCAGCTGAGCTCTTCAAGACCACAAAGATATCAATACAAGTACTGAAGCTTCTTAAGCATACACCTCCAAAGACCCTGTTTGTGAAAGTGTGGGTGCGGAACCAGAAGGTCTCAATAGAGGACTGGAGGGTAATCAACCAAAATGTTCTGTCAGATGGCCAAACCCTTGAGATGGACATCAGTGAAAAATCGCCTGGGGAAATGTGAGAACTGGACCTGAAACTGTACTTTGGATTATTACAGGTTACAATCAAGATAATCAGAGACCTCAGAATGGACTATGGCAGCAAACTGGTGGATGTAAATGTTGTAGATAAACATGCAACACAGTAAGGAGGCAACTGCCACTATGAGTAATCTTCTGGGAAGACAAGAGGTGGGCATGACTCTAATCCAGGAACCATTTTATGTAAAGGGTGCAGCTCATGCATTGGAGGAACTGGACATAAGTTGCTTCATACTAGAAATATAAAGAACTCCAGAACATACATTTCATCAACAATGGGATTTAATACATGCCAATAGCAGATTTTTGTTCCAGGAACTTAATGACCTAAAGGACGAAGCCATGAAAGGAAAGAGCACAAGGGAAATTGTTCTGGCCTCAGCTTACCTTCTTTATGAGGACAATGCTCCTCCTTCCCAGGAAGTAAGGGGACTAGTAGACAACTGTTCACAGCTGAATGAATAACTGTTGGTTGGTTGGTTGGTTGTGATGCCAATGCCAACAACCTGGTATAGGGAAGAAATAACACCAACAGCAGAGGTGAGTACTTTCTCAAATATTTACTCTACAGTTACCTGTAGATCCCAAATAGGGACAGAGAACCTACTTCCAAAAACATAAGAAAGGAAGAAGTAACTGACATAACTTTTAGGTCCTTCATGATGGGTACTCACCACAAATGTGGCAGTGCAGCCATCCTTATCTTATCTGACCACATGATATCAAGTATGAGTTTGAAATAGGTGCTAAACATACCATGACCTATATGAATCCCATGAAAATAGATTGGGACTCATATAGGAAAGAGCTAAACTCGCCCCTATCTGAAGTCAGAACTTCAATGAGGAATCCAGTATATTTTGAGGAAATCACAGATGAAGTGACATTTACCATTACGACCTTGTATTTAGAAAACTGTCCTATCACCAAGAACTGTATAAACAGGAATGTACCTTGGCAGAACAATATAACCTGGAATTGCAAAGAAAGCAGGTAAAAAGACAGCTTAATGTTCCAAGAAGGAAAGGAACAATGGGCAAACCATGGTGAGGCTCTAGCCAAATACAGCCTTGCTATTAAGCAATCAAAATTATCATTCTGGAAGATATTCTGTGAGAAGGCAGGAGGCCATATTCATAAAATCCTCACCAGAATACCAACCAATCCAGAGGAACTCTAAGGAAGGAGGGTGATGAGAACACAAGCACAGCATGTGATATACTGAATCTGCTCCTTAACTCTCACTCACTACATTGCATTCTGGCAAACAACACTTGCCAAGATTCAGTCCCTGGAAGGTAATAGTTTACGGGAAACCAAAAGGGGGACTGAGAATTTGCCAGAGAATGTGTTGATTTCAAAAATATCCAGTAGGTGTTGGGAATGTTTCAACCGTCTGAGTCACCAGCCCTGATGGAATCTTTCTGGTTCTACTGCAACGAGCAGCAGAGGGAATAATTAGATTTCTATGCAGACCATCTAGAATCAGTTTAGCAACAAGAGTCATTACTTGGAGTTGGTGAAGGTTGTTTTCATTCCAAAGCCAAAGCAAACTGATCATACTGAGGCTATGGATATGAGACCAATCAGTCTGTCCTCCTTTCTCCTAAAGACATTATAAAAACTGGTTAATGTGCATTTTAGGAAAGGCAGGTTAACTGAGGTTTCTCTACGTCTAAAACAACATGAACATCAACCACGCAAATCATATGAAACGGCACTTCAACTTGTTGGGAAGGTGAAAAAGTACTACACTTTCAGGAAATCGCTCACTGCATCTTCCCCAGCACTGAAGAGACTTTTAGCAATACAACCTACAAAATTAATGTTTACAGCTGCAGATGAGAATGGCATTAAGACCATCATATGTAGGTGGATTGAGACTGTGCTGAGTAAAAGAAAGTAAAAGTAACCTTGTTGAATGACAAAATGGTAATCAACACCACCAAATGGAGTCCACAAGAAGGAATTCTGTCCCCACTATTGTGGAACACAGTGGTGAATGAACTATTGCAAAGGATGTGTAGAAGATTTAGTCATAGTAATACTTGGAAAATTTGCTAGTACCTATAGAACAATGGCTCAAAAGATTATGCAAAACTGGTGCAGGAGACAGGATCTAAGGGTCAGTCCCAAAAAAACTGTTGTAGTACCAGTCACAAGAATGCATATCCAGGTCAGGTACTGGAATCTGAAGCTTTCTGACAAAACTCTATCAGTAGAAGCAGCAGTAAAGTATCTAGGGATAATCCAGGATGCAAAAGTATCTTGGACCCCACACATAAAGAATATATGTTCAAAGGTGAAAGGTGCTCTGTGAACACTAGACAGATCTGTGATATAAACTGGGCTCCAAGCCACATGAGGATGTACTGGATACACACCACTACAACAAGACCTACGATAAGATATGGGGCTACAGTGTGGTGGCATAGAGTACAAGAAAAGGTGGCTGCTAAGGAGCCTGGCGAGGTGCTAAGATTGCCTGCTTAGCTATAAAAGGCAGAATTAGCAGCACACCCATCGCTGGGACGGAGACCATGCTGCACATGCCGCCATTACACCTCTTAGTAATAACGGAGGCAGCAGCAGGGACACAAAGGTTAAAAACTAGAAATAAGTGGAAAACTTTAGAAAATCCAGAATCCCATATCAGTATAGTGAATGCTGGGTAACTATACAACAAATTCCAGCTGCTTCAGTAAACCTTCCAAGGCAATAATTAGAAGTAAGAAGCAGTGGAAGAACAAACCTCAATACTGCTCAGTAGACGGTCTGGTTTCCTGGTGGATCAAAAACAGATGAACATGTTGGGGCCAGGTTATACAGGGTCCAACTGAGACTACAGAGAGCAGTTTCTCTACAAAAACTAGCCACAGTATTCCAGGAAGAAATATCTGCTGTCAGAGTGTGCATGAAGGAGACATCTGTGTAGTTGCTACAAGAATTGTGGCATCTGTATTCATTAAGATAGCCAAGCATCTCTGAAATCTCTGTCAGCTTCTGCAACAAGATTAAGAATATTGCAGAATTCCACAAAACCCTCGTGAGGCTAGGGGGTCCCGCAGTGGCTCCTTCTTCAGGCAGAAGGGTTGAAGGGGAAGGAATACGCTTGAAAGAAAAGGACTGGAGAGGTATAGAACAGGGATAGATTTTGGGAAAGTCACCCAGAACTGCGGGTCAGGAGAGACTTCCTTTCCTTCTCATTCTGTGTGGTAAGTCTTCCCTGACCTGCAGTTCTGGGTGACTTTCCGAAAATCTGTCCTTTCCTAGACCTCTCCAGTCATTTTCTTTCACCCCTATTACTTTCCCTTCAACCCTTCTGCCTGAAGAAGGATCCACTGGCTCCAAAACTTGCTTAATAATAACCTTCTTTTATGAGTGTGTTCTGCTGCCACTTGGCAAGTAGATTTTTTTGTCTGACCAATTAGTGTAGCATCTCTCTGCAAGTTAAAAATTGTATGCAAAAAATAATATGAGAGTACACTCTACTGGCTTTATGACTGTGAAACAAATGATTTTCTGCTTTAGGAAATTTACTACCAAAAACAGTTTCAATCTGCACAGCAGAGCTAGAATTAGATCTCTGTTGATTGCTAAGAAATAACTCCATATCTGATAACAGATGATGAAAAACAGCTTATGAAAAGTCAAAGACCAACTGTGGGCAGAGGCAGCTTTATAGTCTGGGAAATACTCCTATGATGTTCTCTAGGATTATTCACCCATGTGGATGGCATTTCCAAACAGTATGGATACAATTTCATCCTTTCATATGTTATGCAATCAAATGGATTTGCATTAAGAGAATGAATCAGCTTGCATAGCTAAAAATTTCTATGACTGTTGCCACCACATTTCCTACACTCTTCTCAAACAAATGTCAGGAGAATCTTCATGTTTGCTGTATGGTTCCTCCAGCATGCACCTTCAGGAGCTATGAAATACAATACAAGCAACATGAGTCTAGAAATCTGTGGCACCTAGCAGTCACTTCCTGCTCATCAATCTTCTGTCAGTGTGGCACATAGCTCATGCTCTGTAATTAGTCAATGGTCATGATAGTGTAACTCAGGAATGCAGAGCACTTGATAACAACTATTAACAGTGGCTAATAAATATAATAAGATATTTATTTCACAATCAAATTATTATAAAAACATTCATTCTATTGTAAATTATACATGGAATACTTAATAACTCCTCCATTCACTTCTTTGCCAGGTTATGCATTAACAGAAATCATACCATTATTTCAAAATTATCAAACCTGTTAAAACCATGTGAAAAGGCAATAATAGTTCCTGAATTAGCTTCCTCCTGACGCAGAGATGCTGCTAGGGTGAACTCAGTGTTGTGGCGCAGGAGATCGACTGCTCGTTGGAAAGAGGAAGGAGGTAACCGTAGGTCCCTGTAGTCACCTGAAATGGACAATACAACAGCAGGTAGTCATTATTTTATGACAGTTACTACTTTTTTCATTACTTATCTTTCAATTACACAAGGCACCATTGCAGCAAATTGTTCTTTCAGCTACCATCAGCTGGGGTAACACTGGTGAACTTTTCCATCATCTTTATGTGGGGGCTCTGATTAGTTGACAGGGTGCTTATAAACTGCAGTGTAATATTTTTTTTTTTAGATCTATACCTTATGTATTAGTTAGCACATCAGCCAAATGATAGGGGTCCAAGAGGTCAATTATGAATGAGCTGGAAGAACAGAACTTTAGTAACCCTGGAAGAAACAGATCCAACAGCCAGCATTGAGGATGCCCAAACTAGAAGTAAATGGGCAAACATATGTAATCAATTTCTGTGTTGTTACAATTCTATTTCGTCAGGATGCATGGATTGGCTGTGTTGATCATTTTGTTATGTTTTATGTTTATGTATTTGTATATTTTTGTCTCCTGCCAAGTGCCTAAATGGCCAGTTTAAGTGCAATAAATAATGATGATGATGGTGATGATGATGATGATGATGACCTACACCTCATGTGTGATTGAATCAATGTGGTTCTATCATATTTTAGAAACTGCTTATACCAAAATGATTATTCAGAAATTTAGTTAATGTTACCTTTACTTGCAGTGACTTTGTCCCACATATTCAAATCTCCTCACAGTGAGCTAAAAATGCACTGATCCCATGTTAAACCAATTAAAGGTGATCATATGTTTAACAGATCATTACTAAAGTTCAATGAATAACTTGCTTCCAAAAACTGAGGTAAATAATTAAAATTTAAAGAACTAAAGTGAACAAGGAAGTTACTAATTAGTTTATTTTTATTAGGTCAGTCGCTGCACAAGCATAACACAACTTAATATTATCTAAACTAATTACACAAAATTATTCAGTTCAGGAAGATTATTTTGTTTTGGTTTACTTTGCACAATGTCCTCCCAGTAATACAGCTACTTAGCTTCAGATGAGAATGTTAAATATCCACATTTTTCCTTCTCTAGCTATTCTAAGACTACCTCTTTTACCACATCATCTTCATTTTTGCTCACTTGCAAGCAGTCAAGAAGATTTTGTGTGTTTAATGAGAGAATTCAACAGTTTTTGAAACTGAACATAAGTTTTAGACCATGGTCATTTTTATGTCCTTCATCAGTTCATTTAGTAACGTGGAAAACACCTGTTAGCATGGTGTGGAAGAATTTTGTTTAAAAGAGTACGAAATTTTAACATAAGTGCTGTTAGATAACAAAATAAACAAAACTTCAGCCTAAAATTGTTTACAAGTGCTGCTTCTGTTGCTGCAGCAGATTTTTGAACTACAGAAACAATGCAAAAGTGACATAGTCAGTTCTGCTATCTATCTTCTTTTTCTCAGCAACATAAAAACTCAAACTGTTGGAGATAGAAGTTGCTGTAAGAGCTCCCTTAATTGGTATAGCTGATGTCTGCTATTGTGTAAGTAAGACAACAGAAATATAACAAAAAATTTAAGCTCCTACTTCATACGAACACATTATATATGGGGAACTTCAATAATTTATTTACTTACACTACACATTCTTATGGATCACAGAAAATCAAACACACAAATTTCAAATTCATTTGAAAGAAAATAAACTGTCTTTAACTTATGTCAGAGTATGAAGCTTCTAATACAGCAATCACAACTAAATAAAATTTTCATGGCTTCAGTGTACAAGAATGTTAATGTCTACATCTACATGGATCCTCTGCAAATCACACTTAAGTGCCTGGCAGAGGATTCTTCATCTTCACAATAATTCTCTACTACTCCAGTCTCAAACATCACGCAGAAAAAATGAACACTTTTACCTTTCTGTGCAAGCTTTGATTTCCCTTATTTTATTATTATGATCCTTTTTCCCTATGTAGATCAGCATCAACAAAATATTTTCACATTCAGAGAAGAAAGGTGGTGATTGAAATTTTGTGAGAAGATTCCACCACTACAAAAAACACCTTTGTTTTAACAAACCCTGTATCATATCAATGGCACTCTTTCCCCTATTTTGTGATAATACAAAATGTGCTGCTCTTCTCTGAGCTTCTTCAATGTACTCTGTTAATCCCATTTGGTAAGGACCCCAGACCACACAGCAGTATTCCATAAGGGGATTGGACAAGCATAGTTTAGGCAGTCCCTTTAGTAGATCTGTTATATTTCCCAAGTGTTCTACCAATAAAACACATTCTTTCATTTGCCCACGTTTTCTATGAGTTCTCTCCAGTTTAAGTTCTTCATAATTGTAATTCCTAGATATTTCATTGAATTTATGGCCTAGATTTGACTGATTTATTGCATAACTGAAGTTCAATGGATTCCTTTTACCATTCATGTGGATGACCTTACACTTTCATTATTTAGGATCAATTGCCAAGTTTTGCACCATACAGATATTTTTTCTAAATCATTTTGCAATTGGTTTTGATCTTCTGATGACTTTACTAGACAAAAAATGACAACATTGTCTGGAAACCAACCTGAGAACTATTACTGAGGGAGTGCACACAACCTAAAAATTGTACTGAGGGAAGTAAGAAGAGGAGATCCATGAGCTGCATGGAGGAAGAAAGTGAGGGCAAAGTACATGGCATCATCCCACTTCCTACCTTTTCAAAAGATGCCAGGCCTTTCAGAAATATCACACTAACCTGTTTCTAGCAGTACTTTGAAAAAGCAGCATACATGTTTCTTTATATACACCTAACCCATCATGTTCTACAGATACAAGCATAATGGAAAACCTTTTTAAGATACACTGACTATTAAATATCACATATTTATCAATAGCATAGCCAAGAAACATCCACTTACATGTCATGAAAAGCTGTGGTTTTTTTCAGTAATAATGCATACTATGTTTTTGCAAGTGCATGGATACTAACCAAAGAAAAATAATCATTGACTGCAAGAACAGAACCTTATTTTGACAGAAATTTTTTTCTAAGTAATTTTAATAAAAACAATTCAGGTATTCAGGAAACACATAAGTGTGTATTTTCACTTATGCTCAGTTCACTGCCTTTTAATGGCGAGAAATTTCCAAAACACTTTTCACTAGAACACATATCACTACATGAATTCACAGGTAAAGATGTAAAGTAGTTTTAAACTATTTTAAATTTGTGTGTAATGACACTATTTTACACTTCATTTGAAACAGATTATCATTAAAGAGTGAATGTACTGAGTACTAGGTTGTCAAAGTTTTTTCATTTATTGCTGTCGCATAACACAATATTTCTGAAGGCAATACATTTCATTTTTGCTTCATAGCTTCAGAAAATAATGTACTAATGACTACAAAGTGGACTGAATTCAGTTTAAAACATTATCACTTTCTGACTGTAATATCTTTATTGCAGTTTGTCATAGAAGGCAGAATAGTGGTGTTCTAACTTTCATCTGTTGATCTGTTTCAAATAAGTATCTTCAAATGCATTAATGCACTGTGTACAGCAATCTCAAATATGTAGGACACAGGTACAGTATATGCTGTATCAATTTCTGGCTAAGAACATCCTACAAACAATGGCACCATAAACCTCAAATGTAAAAACCTGCCCAACTGTCAACATTGAAAAGCTAATCATCATCTAAAACAATGTTCCCACCTTCAATTCCCACCCCAATTTAATACCTCTAACATATTTCACCTAAATTTACTCAAACAATTAAGGTGAATACCATTGCCACAATATGACTCTTTCCATCTACCCTGTCATGACACTACTTCTTCCAGACAATTCCCTGTGTATCTATGTTGCAACTGTCATCCAAAATAAACATCCCTCAGAGGCACATTATTCTTCAACAATTCAATGCAGATACCCATTTGAAATTTCATCTGAATGAATCTATCAGATATTCCACAAATCACTTTCCCCCACCTACATACTCCTGTAATTTCATTCCTATACTACTAGGTGCAGCATTCCCAATCTTACTGCTCACAATGTCCACCACAAACAGTCAGACCCCATTCAACTACCCTACTGCTCTGAATTATCTCCTGATGAATTCCATTCTTCAATCCATAGTTCACCTCTAACGATCGTATCCCATTCATCTACTTGCTCAGAGCCTTCAAACATTACCACCTATTCAATCTGCACAGGTACCAACATCTTCATTTACAGCATGACATCTGAGCTACACAATCATAAGTTTTAATAATACTATTTGTGTGTTTCACTTTCAATGTTTGTTTCATATTATACTGCAGCCTAAAAACTAAATGGCTGATCAGTCACATTCTGCTATTGTGCTATACCCTTTGGGGATGGGCAGAGATGAAACAAATAAATAAAAGAAAATTACTGTTTCTCCTACCCTCTTGTGCACCTACACTAGCATGCTGCTGAGCACTGTCTTCCTTGCTATGCACATCTCATTCCATACACCCCAACAATACCTCCAGCTACTCATTAACAGTTTCAGATCTACATCAACATTCACATCCATACTCTGCAAACCACTATGAAGTGCATGGCAGAGGGTATGTCCCACTGTACCAGTTAGGGTCTTCCTATTCCATTCATATATGGAGCACAGTAGGAACAATTGTTTGAATGCCTCCATGCATGTTGTAATCAATCTAATCTTGTCCTCATGATACCCATGGGTGTGATATGTAGGGGACTGTAGTACCTTCCCTTATTTAAAGCTGGTTCTTGAAACACTGTAACTAAACTATTTCAGATAGTTTACATATGTCTTGGAGAGTCTGCCAGTTCAGTTTCTTCATCATTCCTGCGACACTCTACCATGGGTCAAATAAACCTGTGACCATGTCTGCTAACCTTCTCTGTATATGCCCAACATCCCGTGTTAGTCTTATTTGGTATGGGTCCCACATACTTGAGCAATATTCTAGGATAGGTCACATGAGTGATTTGTAAGTAATCTTCCATGTAGATTGATTGCACTTTTCCTAGTGTTCTACCAATAAACCAAAATCTACCACATGCTTCACCCATGACTCAGTCTTTGTGCTTACTCCATTTCATATTCCTGCAATTTGTAACACCCATGGACTTGTAAGAGTTAGTTGATTCCAACTGTAGCATACTGATATTAGAGTCATAATATACTACATTTTTTTGTTTTGTGAGGTGCACAATTTTACATTTCTGAACATTTAAAGCAAGTTGACAATCTTTGCACAACTTTGAAATCTCATCAAGGTCTGACAGAATATTTATGTAGCTTCTTTCAGACAGAACTTCATTGTAGATAATTGCTTGTTCTGTAAGGAGTCTGAGGTTATTACTAATATTTTCCACGGTGTCATTAATATTCAACATTAACAGAAAGGGTCCCAACACACTCCACTGTTGCACATCTAAAGTTACTTCTACAAGTGTTGATGACTATCCATGCAACAGAACTTGTTGCGTCCTCCCAACCAAAAAGTCATCAATCTAGTCAAAAAATTGTACTTGATACCACATACATAGATTTGATAATAAGTGTATGTATAGTATAGAGTCAAACACTTTTTGGAAACCAAGATATACTGCATCTACTAGACTGCTTTGGCCTAAAGCCTTCAGTACCTTTTGTGATAAAAGTACAAATTTGGTTTCATGTGATCAATATTTTGGAATCCACGCTGGTTGACATGAAGGAGGTCATTCTGTCTGAGATCCCTCATTATGTTTGATTTCAGAATAAGTTATAAAATTCTACAAGAAATTGATGTCAAAAATATTGTATGGTAATTTTGTGTATCACTTCTACTGTCCTCGTAAATGGGTGTGACCTGCGCTTTCTTCCAACTGCTGGGCACAGTTTATTGTCCAGGGGATCTATTCTAGATAATATTTAATAGAGGGGCTAACTCAGCCACAGATTCAGTATAGAATCTGATAGGAGTCCATTTGGGCCTTGAGCTTCATTCAATTTTAATGATTTCAGCTATTTCTCGATGCCACTGACACTAGCATTTATTTCATTAATCTTTTCAGTGTTACAATAATTAAACTGGGGATACTCTCCTGGGTTTTCCTTTGCAAAGAAACATCTGAAAATGGGCTTAAGCAGTACTATTTTTGGTTTGCTACCCTCAGTTTCAGTAACTGTCTCAACCTCAAGTGACTGTGTTGGTGTCACTAACAGCCTTTACATATTGCTCTCTTGATGCATTTTATTCATCATCTCTCTATCTATAGCCCTACATTATGTTTTACATCTATTATAAGGTCATCATCGGTGTTCTGCCTAAAGGCAGGTTTTCACATGGTAGTTCTCCAGGCTGTCCGGTCTTCTGCCATCCTCTTCAGGTCTGCATAAATTCCTCTTCCCTTTATGTTGACTATCACCTTGTATCTCCTTCTTCCTCTCAGTCTTCTCCCACAAACCAATCCTTCCAAAGCATCTACTAGCAAGCACTCCCTTCTCAATGAACGTCCCAACCAGTTCTTTTTCCTTTCTCTTACAACCTTCAGCAGACATCTTCTCTCACCAACCCTTTCCAATACTCTTTCATTACTCACTCTTTCCACCCAGCTTATTCTCTCCAGTCTCCTCCACATCCACATCTCAAATGCTTCTAACCTTTTTTCATCCTCTTGTCTCAATTTCCATGTCTCTAACCCATATAGTGCCACACTCGAGACAAAACATTTGCCAAGCCTTTTCCTTAGTCCTTTATATAATTTCCCACATAAGAGTCTCCTCTTTCTGTTTAATGCCTCCTTCGCTATGGCAATTCGTGTTTTCACCTCCTGGTGACATCTCAAGTCTTCAGTTATTGTGCTTCCGAGATATTTACTTGGCTAATGGTAGATTGTCCTATTTTAATATTGGACAGTCTGCATCTTGTACTGATGACCATACTCTTTGTTTTTGCTGTGTTTATTTGCATCCCATATTCCACACAAGCTCCATTCAGATCTTTGAGCATGTTATTCACTGTCTGCTCACTTTCTGCCACTAATACCATGTCATCTGCAAATCTTATACATTCTATTCTCTTTCCACCAATACATATTCCTCTTTTCCCATCTAAACTTTTCGCAATAATCTCTTCAAGGCCAGCCGAAGTGGCCGTGCAGTTAAAGGCGCTGCAGTCTGGAACCGCAAGACCGCTATGGTCGCAGGTTCGAATCCTGCCTCGGGCATGGATGTTTGTGATGTCCTTAGGTTAGTTAGGTTTAACTAGTTCTAAGTTCTAGGGGGCTAATGACCTCAGAAGTTGAGTCCCATAGTGCTCAGAGCCATTTGAACCATTTTTTCTCTTCAAGGTATACGTTAAACAGCAGTGGGGAAAGGCAACAATCTTGTCTAACACCTCGTCCAATGCTGCTTCCTTCTGACATTTCATTTCCAATCCTTATCCTTACTTTCTGGTGTAAATATAGATTCTGTATCAGTCGTCTCTCTTTCCAATCTACTCCTTTCCTCTTCAAGATATCCATCAGCTTGTTCCACTGAACTCTGTCAAAAGCCTTTTCTAAATCTATAAAAACAGCAAAGATTTCTCTACCCTTTTCCATATATCTTTCCCCTATAGTTCTTAGCAGGCCAATAGCATCTCTTGTTCCTTTTCCTCTTCTAAATACGAACTGCTCCTCTGCAATCCCTCTATCTAGCTTGCCATATAACCTCCTGTTCAACACTCTCAGCAAGACTTTAGCTGCATGAGAAATTAGACTGATGGTCCGTCCGGTGCTCTTCACATTTCCTAGTATTTCTATTTTTCTCTATTGGTATCATAACTGTTGCAGCGAAGCCCTCAGGCCACTCCCCTTTGTCATATATCTCGTTACAGAGGTAGACTATTTCTTTTCTTGCCTTGTTTCCCAGACTCTTCAACAGTTCTGCTGGCAAATCATCTATTCCACATGCCTTCCTATTCTTCATCTCCTTCAGCGCCTTTTCTACCTGCTTCCAAGATGGTAAATCCCTGTCCATCTTCCGGCACATATTGCTCCTCTTCAACCTTAATTTTGCTTTGCATTTCGTCCCCCTTATACAGATATTCAATATATTCTTGCCATCTGTTCAAAACCTCCTGTGGTTCTTCTGCTAGAGTACCATCCGCTCTTTCTATTTCCATGTTATTCCTCTTTCTTTTACGTTCAAAAACTATCTCACTAGCCAGTCTATACATCATTTGATACTTTCCCTCTCTCTCCATTTTCTCTATTTCATTGCATTTCTGTTTCATCCATTTTTCTCTTGCTTCTTCAGTTTCTCTTCTTAATTTGTTATTCAGTTTCCTGTACCTCTTTTTGCCTTCTTCAGTTTCTACGCTTTTCCACTTTCTGCACTCTTCCATCTTTTTCAACATGTTTTCTGTTATCCATTCTTTCCTGGTGCTTTGGGATACTCCAATTCCTAGTACTTCTTTGGCAGAGTCCATGAGTCCTTCCCTCATTTTTATCCACTTGTCATTAACACTTTCATCAACACTACCTCTTTGCCATTTTTCCATAAATCTGTTCTCCAAATCTGATGCCTTTCCTACCTCTTTGAGTCTTTCTGTGTTTAGTCTTTCCTTTCCTTTACCTCTCCAGATTTTTTTCAACTTCACTTGTATTTCTCCCATCACTAGGTTGTGGTCTGAATTTATATCTGCTCCTGGATAAGCTTTAACATTCTTCAAATGGTTTCTAAACCTTTTTTGTATCAGGATGTAGTCCAGCTGATATCTTTCCCTATTCAAATTTGATATCCATGTGTAACGTCTCCTTTTGTGGTGTTCAAAAAATGTGTTACCCATTGCTAATGAATTTTCTTTACAAAAACTAATTAGTCGTTCACCTCTCTCACTTCTTATTCCTAATCCAAATTTTCCTATTGTATCTTCATCTCTTCCTTCACCCACCACTGCATTCCAGTCCCCCATGATGATAATGCAGGCATTTCTATTTTCTTTCTCGATGAGTTCTTGTATTTTCTCATAATATTCTTCCACTTCCTCATCTCTGTGCTGGCTAGTTGGCATCTATACCTGTATTAATACCATATCTTTTGAACTGCCCTTCAATCGTATCATCATCAGTCTTCCATCAATATATTGTACCTTCGTTACCTTATTTTTCAACTTTTGCCCTATCAATATTCCTACTCCATTTTCACCACTCTTGATTTCCCCTGAGTAAAAGAGTTTATAATCTCCACTTTCTATCTCCCCATACTCTCCCCATCTCATTTCACACAAACCGAGGGCATCTAATCTGTTCCTTTTCATCTCCTGTTTTGCATTCTCTAGCTTTCCTGCTTGCAGAAGTGTCCTCACATTCCATGTTCCAATCAGTATCTTTCCTCCCTTCACTGTCCCTTTCTTCCTTCCAAATATGTCTACTCTCAATGTGTTCCCCTCCCGGAGATCTGAATGAGGGGAAGTTTTAACTCTGGAATCTTTCACATGGAGAGACATACCATGTATTGCTTGGGAATGTAATGTGGTAGTTTCCCGTTACTTTCCACATAGGCAATAGGATGCCCAGCCTAAAGTCAGCCGCTCACCATGAGTCAGACGCTGACTGTAGCCACCCCTCCGGGGTTCAGTCGCTACTTGTACTCTTTTTGTACCCAAAGAGAAAAGGTGCCTCTTCCGCCAGCTCCGCCGTACCAAAGCCCTTCTTCTCCGCCTTTGCTGCCGTTAAGGTAACATCTCTTTATTTTGAAGTTTCTTTACAGTGATTGTATACCATGCAGAGTCTCTCCCATTATGAACTGTTTTAACTGGGAAAATATCTATCCAGAGTATGATCAACTATTCTTTTAAACTTGATCCATAGTTCCTCTACATGCTCATGTCCTGTGTTAAAAGTTTCAAGTTCCTCATTGAGATATGACACTAGTACTTTTTTTTATTTAGTTTGTTGAACAGACATATCTTCCTACTTGTTTTAGTTATCCTTTGCACTGTGGTAATCACTGTTGTCACAACTGACTCAGGGTCACTGGTACCAGTTTTAATATAGTCATTCTCAAAGAGTTTATGTCTATCTGTTGCCATGAGATCTAACATATTTCCATCATGAATGGGGTTCCAAACTATTTGTTCCAAGTAGCTACTTAGAAGGCATTTAGTAATGTTTCACTGGATGTTTTGTCATGTCCACCACTAACAAAACTGTAATTTTTCCCAATTGATTGATGGATGTATAATGTCTCCACTAATGATTACAGTATAATTGGGGAACTTAAGTAGAATCAAACTGAGGTTTTCTCTATATTTTTTCAGTTACATCAGGAGGTGAGTCTGCTGGTCAACAGAAGGATCCATTTAAAATTGTATGCCCACCACTGATACCAAGTCTCGCCCAAACAATATTGCATGCAGCTTCAATTTCAATCTCAGTGGATGTGGATTTCTTGTGTAATGCGGCAGATATACTACTTCAATTGGGAATCCATGAATTAGTGGTTACAGCAATGTTAACTTTTTGTGTGTAAACTTTGTGGTTGATTAAAAGTTTGCCCATAAATTCAAAGTTCCTGGTATTATGTACTATTCAGTTTACAACACTATTTTGATTGGCTGCTGTGTTCCATTTCAAATTTCTTCCCTGCACTAACTTCTTCATCTAAGAGTAGCACTTGCAACCAATATCCTCAATTATTTCTTGGACATGAAGGATGTTTCCAGTATGATACCTGGGGGAGCCCACAGCCAGACATTGCCCCTGTATCTGCAGCTCAGTGCACTTCCTCTGAGTGTTTCACACATGACACCTGAACTGAGTCTCGGGCTTCCCCTGCCCATGTGTCAATGGGTCCAGTCCTCATACAATAAAACTTGAGTTTACGGGTATTTTCTTTTGAGTTTTTGATGAGATTGCATTCACTGTAGTATACACAGCAAATAAGTCAGTGTTTCTTGTGTTGAATTTTGTAAAACCAGAATCTTTTGTGGAATGTTAGCTTTCATTCAAATGAAAATTTCCTGAGTTGTGCACTCCCAGGGATTTTTTGATACACAGATTAGTGAATAAATTTCAAGAGATTAGTTCCATGTCAGACAAAAGAAGGTCTAGTGAACACAGTAGTTTAACTGGCAATTGATAAGCTGAGGTATGAAAGGCCTCTGCTGCACCTGTGGCCTTGGATTAGCATCTTTGACTATTAATCCAACTGTCCTGGGTGGGTCCTAGATTTAAACATCACCACTGCTTAAATTGAATAAGAAAAGCCAGCAATGGCGGCCAGAGACTTTTGTCGTAAGAAGTCTCTCTCTTTCTGCCAACACTCATGTCAAAGAGGGCAGAGGAGTGGAAAGAGCTTAAGAGAATCCTCTTGTTCTTAGGTTGGGGAACTGTCCATAAAAGGTGGAAGAATCAGCAATGAACATACAGAGGGCAATGGAGACCACTACATTGAAAACACATAATGTGTATCCAGTGGACATATGCCTGTAATTGAAAAAATGTAATGCTCAAAAATCTGAAAACGGAAATGCTAAGGCTCAATCTGGATATAATGGGACTCAGTGAGGTGAAATGGAAAGCAGACAAAGATTTCTGATAAGACAAGTATAGGGTAATATCAACAGCAGCAGAAAATGTATAACAGAAGTAGGATTAATTATGAATAGGAATATAGAGCAAAGAGTGAATTACTCTGAACAGTTCAGTGATAGGGTTGTCATCATCAGAATCAACAGCAAATCAATGCCAACAAAAATAGTTCAGGTGTACATTCTGACATTGCAAGTAGAAGATGGTTGGTTGGTTTGTGGGATTAAAGGGACCAGACTGCAACGGTCATCGGTCCCAAGTAGAAGATGAAGAGTCAGAGAAATTATATGAGGATGTTAAATGAAGAATGTAGCATGTAAAGGGAGAAGAAAATCTATTATCCATGGAGTACTGGAATGCGGTTGTAGTGGAAGAAGGAGAAGAAAGGACTGTGGAAGAATGTGGGCTTGGGAGTAGGAATGAAAAAGGAAAAAGGCTAACTGAGTTCTGCAACAAATTTCGGCCAGTAATAGTGAATACTCACAGGAGCTGGAAATAAAAACTTATGTACAAGGAAAGTAATTCCAAAGAAACCATGCGTAACAGAAGAGATATTTCTGTTGATCAATGAAAGAAGGAAATACAAAAATTTTCAGAAATACAAATTACTTAGGAATGAAATAAATAGGAAGTTCAGGGAAGCTAAGGTGAAATGGCTGCAGGAAAAATGTGAAGATATCAAAATAGAAACGACTGTTTGAAGGACTAACTCAGTGTACAGAAAAGTCAAAACAACCTATAGTGAAATTAACAACAGTGGCAGTAACATCAAGAGAGCAATAAGAATTCCACTTTTAAATTCAGATGAGATAGCAGATAGGTGTAAAGAGTGCATTGAATGCCTCTATGAGGGGAGGGGAGGGGGGGAGGACTTCTCTGATGACATAACAGAAGAAGAAACAGGAGTCAACAGGGAACAGATAGGGGGGCCATTATTATAACCACAATTTAAAAGAGCTTTGGATGACTTAAGATCAAATAAGGCAGAAGGCACAGATAATATATCACTGGAATTTCTAAAATCATTGGAGGAACTGGCAACAAAATGACTATCCACACTGGTGTGTAGAATTTACGACATTGGCAATTACCATCAGACTTTCAGAAAAACGTCATCCTCACAATTATGGAGACAGCAAGAGCTGTCAAGTATGAGCAATATTGTACAATAAGTTTAAACAGCTCATGCATCCAAATTTCTGACAAAAATAATATAAAGAACAATGGAAAAGAAAATTGAAGATCTGTTAGATGAAAACCAGTTTGGCTTTAGGAAAGGTAAAGGTACCAGAGAGACAGTTCTGACATTGTGGTCGATAATGAAAGTAAGACTGCTGAAAAAGAAAGACACATTCATGGGATCTGTCAATTGAGAGACAACGCAAAATGATTCAAGACGTTCGAAATTCTGAGAAAAATAGGGGTAAGGTATAGGGAAAGACGGGTAATATGGAAAATGTACAAGAACCAAAAAACTGGAAGACTAAGCACGACGTACTCAAATTAAAAACGGTGTAAGACAGGAATGTAGTATTTCATCCCTACTGTTCAATCTATTCATCAAAGTAGTAATTATGGAAATGAAACCAAGGGTCAAGAGTGAGATTAAAATTCAAGGTGAAACAACATAAATAATAAGATTCCTCAGTGAAAGTAAAGAAGAATTACAGGACCTCTCAAATGGAATAAACAGTCTAATGAGTACGGAATATGGATTGAGAGTAAATCAAAGAAAGATGAGAGTCATGAACATTATCAGAAATATGAACATTGAGAGACTTAACATCAGAATTGGTTGGTTGGTTGATTTGGGGGATGGTACCAAACAGCAACGTCATCGGCCCCATCAGGTTAGGGAAGTTGCGGGGGGGAGGGGGGCGGGGGGGAGGAAGTTGGCTGTGCCCTTTCAAAGGAACCATCCCTTCATTTGCCTGAAGTAATTTAGGGAAACCATGGAAAACCTAAATCAGGATGGCTGGACACAGGTGCCACCTCACTCTGTCCAGAATTGGTGATCATGAAGAAGATGAAGTTAAGGAATTATGCAACCTACGCAGAAAAATAACCCATGATGGATGGAGCAAGGAAGACATAAACAGCAGACTAGCACTGGTAAGAAGAGGATTCCTGACCAAGTGAAGTCTATTTGTATTAAACATGGGCATCAGTTTGAGGAAGAAAATTCTGAGAATGTATGTGGAAAAAATGGAATAGTAGAGAATTGAAGCATTTGAGATATGGTGCAACAGCATAATGTTGAAAATTGGATGGACTGATAAGGTAAGACATGAGGAGGTTCTCTGCAGAATTGGCAAGGAAAGGAATATTTACTGACTGATAAGAAGGAGGGACAGGATGATAGGATATGTGTTAAGACATCAGGAAATAACTTACATGGTACTAGAGGGAGCTATAGAGGGTAAAAATTGTTTAGCAATTCAGACTTGTCACAGACCTGTGCACTAACTCTAACTGAAACCATACAGATTAACGATAGTGCATCGACTATCTAACTCAGATACTGTTGCTCAACGTCATTACTGCAGCTGGCTGTTACAGTATCTGCATGATGGAGAAGTTGATACTGAAATGCTCTTTTCTCTAATGAAGCTTGCCTTCATTTGTCAGGGTACATAAATTACATCAACAGCCTCTATGTTATGTGCAAACAGGAGTGTGGTATGCAATTAGTGCTAGATGAATTACTGGACCAATCTTTTCCATGAAACAATAGTTCTTTTTGGTATGTGAATGATACACTGCATCCTTATTTTAGAAAACCATCATCTATAGGAAAGACCTACATTTATTTCATGCAGGACAATGGAAAACGACACTCCAAAAATTCTTCTATGACAGCACTACAAAGTGTTTTTCATGATAAGACATTGACTGTCCTCCTTGTTCTCCAGATCTACATTCATGTGAATTTTAGGGTTCCATACCTCATCGGTAAAAATGGAATTCTTATAACATCACTTTGTTGTCCATTCATACATCTGTCCATCTATCTGTCTGACTGTTAAAAACCCTTTTTCTCATGAATGGGTAGATGTACTACATTGATATTTTTGTCATACACTGAGATCTACCTGTGCCTTGGTGGTGTAAGAAACTGAAGCTTCTAAGTCAATGCAATCAAAAGATATGACCATTTATGCCACACAATTTGATACCCACAAATTCAGCCATATATCTATAGGGTACTTCTCACTGACATGGAATTTGGCAAGAAGTAAGGTTTTACAGTAAAAGTAGAAGGAAAAAATTAGAAAATTCTTAACCTGTAATAGTATCACACAAAGATAATATTTCTTTTGTCATTTGTTATTCAACTTCAAGCTTGAAATTAAAACATTCAAAGAAGTACTGAAATCCCTGGGACTAATACCTTGCCAGTATCAATGTCAAAAACTGTCAACATTCACAATTCTTGGAACGGATGAACTGTCTACATAAACTATGTGATTGAAAGTATCTGGACACCCCCCCCCCCCCCCCCAAAGAAAAAAGCATACGTTTTTCGTATTTATGAATTGTGCCTGCCAGCTACTGCCTAATATCAATGGCCTCAGTAGTCATTAGACATTGTGAGAGAGCAGAATGGGGCGCTCCGTGGAACTCATGGGCTTCGAACGCGGTCAGGTGATTAGGTGTCACTTGTGTCAGCATCTGTAAGTGAGATTTCCACACTCCTAAATATCCCTGGGTCCACTGTTTCTGATGTGATAGTGAAGTGGGAACGTGAAGGGACATGTTCAGCACAATAGCGTACAGGCCGACCTCGTCAGTATAACGACAGTGACCGCCGACAGTTGAAGAGGGTCGTAATGTGTAATAGGCAGACATCTATCCAGACCATCACACACAAATTCCAAACTGCATCAAGATCCACCACAAGTACTATGACAGTTAGGCGGGAGGTGAGAAAACTTGGATTTCATAGTCGAGCAGCTGTTCATAAGTCACACATCATACCAGTAAATGCTAAAAAATGCCTCGCTTGGTGTGAGGAGCATAAACATTGGATGACTGAACGGTGGAAAAATGTTGTGTGGAGCGACGAATTACGGTGTGGCGATCCAACGGCAGGGTGTGGGTATTGGCAAATGCTCGGTGAACGTCATCTGCCTGCGTGTGTAGTTACAACAGTAAAATTCGGACGTGGTGGTGTTATGGTGTATTCGTGTTTTCCATGGAGGAGGCTTGCACCGCTTGTTATTTTGTGCGGCACTATTAGAGCACAGGCCTACATTGATGTTTTAAGCACCTTCTTGCTTCCCACAGTTGAAGACCAATTCGGGAATGGCGATTACATCTTTCAACATGATCGAGAACCTGTTCATAATGCATAGCATGTGTCGTAGTGGTTACACGACAATAACATCCCTATAATGTACTATTGTACTGGCCTGCACAGAGTCCTGACCTGAATCCTATAGAACACCTTTGGGATGTTTTGGAACGCTAACTTCATGCCAGGCCTCACCGACCTATATCGATACCTCACCTCAGTTCAGCACTCTGCGAAGAATGGGCTGCCATTCCCCAAGAAAACTTCCAGCATCTCATTGAACATATGCCTGCGAGAGTGGATGCTGTCATCAAGGCTACGGGTGGACCAACATCATACTGAACTCCAGCATTACCGATGGAGAGCGCCACGAACTTGTAAGTCATTTTCAGCCAGATGTCCGGAACTTTTGATCACATTGTGTATGATCTGCACCCAGGGAGAGTGTTGCAATTCTGTTTAGGTTTAGTTAAGGCAGTGCCCTGCCATCATTTCAATTCAGCGCCGTCTCCAGGGCATTTGGAAACCAAGAGATTTCCAATTTTTCTCTTTTCTATGCCTGCTCATTTGGGCAGTTAAGTAGTCCGCACCGGAACGCTTGCACTCTTTCAATATAGTACTTTGGTTTTCTTGAAGGCATCGATAGATGACTCTTTTGTCAAGGTATCGTCGTGACGGCGCAGCCATTCTAGCAGACGAATTAAAGCATAAGCTCTTTATATCTTCTGCTGGTTCATTCATTGCAAATCTGGGAACCATTGCTGTCTTTTCTTTCTTTGCAAGTGACCTTCTACCAACTTCATACGCGTTCTTTACATAGCTGTATGTAGTAAGAATATCTTTCTTTGAAACCGAGAACCTGTGAACTACATACAAGTTATTTACGTAAAGATATTACAGAAATTATTTAAGCAGAAGCTCCCCCACTGCTAAATAAATGTGCTGGTTGTGTGAGGAATGTTTTAATATGCGTGAAAAATTACAATTCATTGCCAGGAAAGTAAAATTCTTCCTTTCCTCTTGAAAGTAATTGAAACAACTAGAAAAAACACCAGCAGAAATGCGCCTGCACCATTACGAGAATACATTTCGTACACATATGCGCTTAATTCGAAGATGTTCTTGTTTGGAAAAGAATTCTCCTAAAATAACTTGCTTCTAAATTTTCTTTTATACTTTATATGCGGTTGACAGTGAGACGAAGTCACCTTTTAATTCTTTCTCACATGTGTCAGTCTTATTTATGTTTTTTGTTCTGGCGATGAGAGGTAGTTTTTTCCGAAGATAATGGACGCGCTTAGAAAGTTTCGTGTTTCATATTTAATTTGTAAATCATTGACAATAACAAGTCACAGAAGCTGTCAGAAATGGGAGTAAGAGTATTAAAATTATTGCGGACGGCAGGACGTGAACCAAAAATTCCGCAGCAGCAACTAACTTCCCTCGTCTACTCAGCCAGTACACGACAGTGATTATTAGCAATCAATCCTTTGTTTTGTGTCATCTGGCTACTGAAGCCTTTAAACGCTGATAACTCATTATTTGAGGTCCAGTATTAATAAATTGTACTTTTTCGAGAGATCCTCAATATGCTAATATTATGGAACAGCATTTATTTACAGAACATAACATATAAATTGGTTATAATATAAAACACACCAAATACGAGATTGCGAAATGCAATATGGCCTCAACGAGGTGCTTTAGCCAAAGTACATCACTGAAAGGAGCGCAGCCAGAGTTCCTCTCGTGATTTATATACAAATTGAGGCACGTCACCAAAATATCTCCGTGTAAGTACAATAATATGGCAGCGGCGTCATTCTATATATTGCACGAGCGCGCACGTCTGTGTGTGTGTGTGTGTGTGTGTGTGTGTGTGTGTGATCCACTCCATTATATGCATGGTGTACTTCAAAATTACAACAATGTAACATCACAACCCCACAGACACGAGTGACCAAGAATTGTAAGTGCGTCTAGCCAACACAGATCACCAAAATTTCAGCAGTGCACAAGGCCTATGTCACAGAATCACAGTCTAACATAATAGTCGCGACACTGGGCCTCGATTTTGTTGCCAACTGCGCCAGCTAAGTGCCAAGCGGCCAGTAAGTAAAACTGGTCAGTTTGGCGCGAACGTCAAAGCGAAAGCGAATAGTAGTTGTTTATTATGGTTTATACAATGGCTTTTATAAAAGAAAGCGTCTGTAATAGAATAAATTGCAGCAACAACAAGAAGCAGACACCTCATCTGGTTTCCTAAGGACTCTGAGAGGTATACAGGGTGTTACAAAAAGGTACGACCAAACTCTCAGGAAACATTCCTCACACACAAATAAAAAAAAAGATGTTATGTGGACATGTGTCCGGAAACGCTTACTTTCCATGTTAGAGCTCATTTTAGTTTCGTCAGTATGTACTGTACTTCCTCGATTCACCGTCAGTTGGCCCAATTGAAAGAAGGTAATGTTGACTTTGGTGCTTGTGTTGACATGCGACTCATTGCTCTACAGTACTAGCATCAAGCACATCAGTACGTAGCATCAACAGGTTAGTGTTCATCACGAACGTGGTTTTGCAATCAGTGCAATGTTTACAAATGCGGAGTTGGCAGATGCCCATTTGATGTATGGATTAGCACGGGGCAATAGCTGTGGTGCGGTACGTTTGTATCGAGACAGATTTCCAGAACAAAGGTGTCCCGACAGGAAGACGTTCGAAGCAATTGATCGGCGTCTTAGGGAGCACGGAACATTCCAGCCTATGACTCGCGACTGGGGAAGACCTAGGACGACGAGGACACGTGCAATGGACGAGGCAATTCTTCGTGCCGTTGACGATAACCCTAATGTCAGCGTCAGAGAAGTTGCTGCTGTGCAAGGTAACGTTGACCACATCACTGTATGGAGAGTGCTACGCGAGAACCAGTTGTTTCCGTACCACGTACAGCGTATGCAGGCACTATCAGCAGCTGATTGGCCTCCACGGGTACACTTCTGCGAATAGTTCATCCAACAATTTGTCAATCCTCATTTCAGCGCAAATGTTCTCTTTACGGATGAGGCTTCATTCCCACGTGATCAAATTGTAAATTTTCACAATCAACATGTGTGGGCTGACAAGAATCCGCACGCAATTGTGCAGTCATGTCATCAACACAGATTTTTTGTGAATGTTTGGGCAGGCATTGTTGGCGATGTCTTGATTGGGCCCCATGTTCTTCTACCTACGCTCAATGGAGCACGTTATCATGATTTCATACGGGATACTCTACCTGTGCTGACCAATTCCATGGCCTCCACGCTCTTCTGGCCTCAACTCTCTTGACTTTCATTTATGGGGGCATTTGAAAGCTCTTGTTTGCGCAACCCCGGTACCAAATGTAGAGACTCTTTGTGCTCGTATTGTGGATGGCTGTGATACAATACGCCATTCTCCAGGGCTGCATCAGCGCATCAGGGATTACATGCGATGGAGGGTGGATGCATGTATCCTCGCTAACGGAGGACATTTTGAACATTTCCTGTAACAAAGTGTTTAAAGTCACGCTGGTACGTTCTGTTGCTGTGCGTTTCCATTCCATGATTAATGTGATTTGAAGAGAAGTAATAAAATGAGCTCTAACTTGGAAAGTAAGCATTTCCCGACACATATCCACATAACATATTTTCTTTCTTTGTTTGTGAGGAACGTTTCCTGAAAGTTTAGCCGTACCTTTTTGTAACACCCTGTATACTATCTTATTGCTAAACTGTATCGTCAGGATTCGCTTGCACACTGCGTGCATATTCATGATTACTGTTTCGTTTTAGGAACATAAAATGGCTAGTGAATAGCAAACAAGAAAATCTTATGAAAAAAGACTATGTTTATCTTTCTAATAATGTTTTGTTCGCTACACTTCGAACAAAACCAGTTCATGAATGCAGACAATATTAAATTCGTGCGGAATGCAGTAGCCCACACTGTTTGACATCCCAAATAAGCCACCTCAACTGACAATGAAGAGATTCGACAATCCGTCTAAGGCTGTTAAACAATAGCACAGAAGCAGCCAGTTTAACTCTCCATATATCAGTGCCAGATTCATCTGAATCGTCAACACAGACCTGCTTTAACGATGAAGTAGTTAGATTAAGTGCAGTTATTCGTTTCTTGCAAAAGTGTGTGAAGTGTTGGAATGTACAGATCGCTAGACTTTGTACAAAACTATTACAGGACAAGGAAAGTGCCTTTCATTTTAAGTACAGACAGCAACAGAAACTGTATCAGGAGAATTAAGTGAAGAAGGACAAACAAATTTTGAAGACTATAGGATTCCGATATTCAAAAAAAGATGCCCTAGACTTATTGTTAAGCGAGATTAGCAAGCCACTGAAGGAGAAACGTGCTGAAAGATGGAAATATGAAATTTGTTATATTACAGTACTCAGACATAAAGGTTTTGTCAGAATGTTTTGGCCGGCCGGAGTGGCCGAGCGTTTCTAGGCACTTCAGTCTGGAACTGTGCGACCGCTATGGTCGCAGGTTCGAATTCTGCCACAGGCATGGATGTGTGTGATGTCCTTAGGTTAGTTAGGTTTAAGTAGTTCTAAGTTCTAGGGGACTGATGACCTCAGATGTTAAGTCCCATAGTGCTCAGAACCACTTGAACCATTTTTCAGCATGTTTTATGCTTTCATCAGTACATACATTACAGACGTACGTAGAAGGCATACAGATAAAATGTGGTTTAAGTGACAATAAGTTCCAGATTAAAAGCAGAAAGTACAGCATTTCTCAAATACTGATGAACTAGTGCATATGTCATTGAATGAATGTCTCTGATGGCAAATTTAACATACGACAGAAATTCTGATAGTGTTATTGGCTTTGGGGACTTGGGGTTTACACGTACAGCATATTTCTCCCACTATTTGCCAGTTGGTTGCCCACTTAGATTAATATAAAGGTGAAGGTCGTACTTCTGGCAACTGGCGACAATGACTGAACACAGTAGGCCTCTGGAAAGACAAATGGGGCTTCGATGCATTTTGTATGTAGAGATTCATATCTGTGCTTCTTATATGTGTTTATATTCTGATTTCAGTGTGGTAATCTGCAGTTCTATCCGACATCGCAAGTGTTTCTACATGAATGTGCTGTAGCTTGCCACTGGATTCATGATTTTTATCCCTACTTGCGCTTATTTTAGTATCATTTATAGAACCATCTCTGTCTTCTGTGTGGTGTCACCACCAGACACCACACTTGCTAGGTGGTAGCTGCCTCGGGATGGATGTGTGTGATGTCCTTAGGTTAGTTGGGTTTAAGTAGTTCTAAGTTCTAGGGGACTGATGACCTCAGCAGTTAAGTCCCATAGTGCTCAGAGCCATCTGAATCATTTTTTTATGTAAGAAATGGATCCAAAACAAATATTATACTCACGACGCATCTGATATTCTCCTTATTCCCTGCTTGGAGTGTTAGTGTAGCTTCAGCTGTCAAACGGTAATGACTTTTACAGCAGTGAGTGTCACGACTATTATGTTAGACTATGACAGAATAGACAGGATACAGACAAGAAACTCAGCTGAAATCCATGAGCCATAACTCAGTACACATGTGCGAAGTCTGCCATATTGAAACCGAGTAAGCAGCAGTGTTTGAAGCCAAAGGTATCATACGCTAAACCAGGGGCGGGCAAACGTTGCACGCGGCTCGTGAGCGCACAGCGCTGCACGTGTGCTGCTCGCGTGCAATCGTCGAACGGGGCAGTGGCGACAGCCGGCAGGTCGCGGCAGTGTAGTACAAGGCTGAGCCGCAGACGTTGATGCGAAGCGACCACTACGTAGTGAACGTTGTATTTCAAGAACCGGAAAATGCAGAGTGAATCAAGGAAGCGGAGACGTCGAGATTTGCTATCTTTTTTAAAAGTAATGGGAGAATCATTTTTTCTTTGTGCAAAAACGTGAAAATTCGAAATGTTTAATATGTGGCAGTATTCTCGCTGGTCAGCGGAAGTTTAGTATTGAAGGCCATTATAATAAATTTCACAAGGACGAGTACAATTTATTGTCGGATTCTGAGCGGATGGGAAAATTGACTGAGCTTAAGAAGAGCGACCTGACGATATTAGATGCATCTGTCCTAGTTGCCGTTGTCACGAGAGATCTGCGACTTTCTCCCATCATGTATCTCATCTAACTGATTTAACATTTTATGGAGCACTATTTTCAATTTTTCAGGACGACAACAATAATAGCCCAGCGGTACATGCAAGCTATAAAATTGCTCTTAATATAGTGATAGCTGGAAAACCATTTGCTGAATTAATAATCCTCGGTTAAGAGCAAACATAAGTGATGAAAATTTACGTAACTGTTTGTGTTTGTCTGTATGCAGAAATTTTGTTCCAGATATTAAACGTATTGTAAACTCCACCTGTGATTATTAAATAAAACGTATCGTAGTTAATAGGTACTCTTTCAAACCATGATTTATTTCAAGCACTCCTGCTAACCTTATTCCATCATTCAATAAAGCAAGCTAGAAAAACAAAACGCATTACAGAGGAAGGAGTGGACAGAAGGTATGGTGGGGAGGGGAGGGAAGCTGGTGGCCAGCTTGCCCCTGTGTGCACGCAGAACACCTGTTAACTGCACGTGTGCAAGTGCACCGCACACGTGCAGGATTCCTGCCCGCCCCTGCACTAAACAAATAAATGCATTTTGTTTATTTGATTCATTGTGCATTTCAGCTTCTTCACTTACCTACAAATAAACAGTAGTTTGATGTACTGTTAAAGTTAGAATTATGTAATGAGCTGTAGTAAGGGAAAAGACTGCACAGGAAAGTAATGCACAGTTTCCACAAAGCAACTGATAGCAGTACATAAGAAAAATGAGTTTTTCGATTTTCTTGCTATAAGCAATAAAAGCTCATTAAACTGTAAAAATACTGTACGTAAATGAAGCAAAGTTAAGTCAACTCCTGGCGTTAGTTTTTCGGTAAAGGTTCTCTTTTTCCTTTAAAAAATTAAAAACTTGTTTCGCATCTGTGCATTTTCTTCGCTACTGTGCGTATGAGGAAAATAATTGGCATATGAAATTCATTTGTTTAGTGTTTTGTAGTTTCTTATCACAGCTTGATGATGAAGCATTTTTTTCGATATGGGACATACTGTAGTTACTGTGATAATTTCCAAGTAACCTGCAGCATAAAATTTGAATCGTTTGCAGTGAAAAATGTGGTCGCTGGCTACTTTACGTTTGGTTCACTTTAGGTGACACGTTACTGTATACTAAATGTAGATAACATATCGTAGTTGTTTTTAAAGTTGGAAGGGAAGCCACATCTCACTACAGCATGGATAAAATAGAAGATAGAGTACACTATTTCGTTTGAGTGCGCTGGCGACGAACGCGCTGCCATAATGCTCCACATGCAAATAGTCTATTTATTGACTTATTTAGTACTTTGATCACATGTAATACAATGTACAAGATAATACTGGACTTAATTCTAGTCATTACAGTATAGTTTTTCAGGATTATATATAGTTATGTGATTTATACATTACAGAAGTTACAGCTCCTTAATTTATTGCAATTCAAGTATTCATTTACTGAATAGAACGAGTTGTAATGAAGGTATTCTCCAACAGATCCTTCAGAAGTATTAACATTTAGTATACATTTTATATCATTTGGCAGCTTGTTGAATAATTTCATTTCAAGCAGCATATATCTTTGTGATATAAACTGGTATTAGCTGGGAGTAAATGCAAACTACCTTCACCGTATGTTTTTGCATCTTGTTGGTCAGATTTTGGGCTCATGTCGCATTTAAGATCATAAAAAATATTCGATTTTCGTGTGTTTTTCGTTTCCTTAATGTTTCTCTTGAGCTCACTGACATACTTACCAAAAGATTTTACTTTTCCTACCAATTCGGCTTTTTCTTTGCGAAAAATGTTATCATGTCTTCTTTCATCGCTAATTCATTCTCACAATTACCATCACACCTTCAAGTCAATATTTCTGACACTGCACTGTATGGTGTCCGACGCCAGTTGCTCCATTTGTAACATGCTTATTTCTCGATCTTGTTGTTACACTACTCATAGTTTTTCGTTTTTTCACATTCACTGCTCACACAAAGCATTGTACACTTACATAGGTGCACCTTTTGCACAGAATACCATTATACATGCTATTTTTCTAAGAAAAAGTTACAGAACTTCTAGTTCTAGGTGCCATCTTGCTGGTGTCACTAAGGATTGTGGCTCGTAAGTGGATCATGTATACTTGTCCTCACTGACTTCTTCCAAATTTATGGCATATGCAGTGCTTGGTCAGAAATGACAGTGACAGAAGTGGGAGCTCCAGGTGGCCAGGCATTAAAAAAAAAACCCTAATTTTTTTGTGCAGCTCGAGCGCAGCATGAGCCATTTGTAGTAGGTACCACTGTTAATAAGCACTGTGGAAAAAATGCTGTTCAGTTAGTCGAGAGGAGTGTGTTTGATACTGTCTGTATAAACTATTTTACTTTTTATATTTTCAATTTTTACATTACTTGCGCTGCAAAATAAACAGACGTTACGAATAATATGTGGTATTTATTAATATTTCCATAAAAGGAGTGAAAAGGAAAGGCAAAAAAGTTTGGGATTGCATATAATCTTTCAGGAGGCGATTGTAAGCCGACACGAGAACTTTGTGTACAAAGTTATGTGCTTTCGTTATTTTACAGTTACACTTGCTGGGATGATGTTTACTGTAAAAATAGGAAAAGCAGTAACTTTCTCACTTTATAAACATCGCATTTCCTACAATGACATATTTGTTTTAATGTTGCTATAGAAAAAAAACCGTTTTACATTTATAAAAGCTTCTCTCTTATCACACATTTGGCAGCAAACCACAAGTAACTGGCGAAGATAGCCAGTGATGAAGAGCAGAATATATTTTGATGTAGTCTACTCAGAATGTCATTTTCTTTTCTCTCATGATGACATAAAAGTAGTTTTGAAGGTTTCTGAAAAAATTCGAACTGGCGATAAAAACAGGCATTGCAGGTCTGCATTAGCATAGTGAATTGGGCGAATCACTTTAACCCATCACAACAACAATCTCTCTTCATCTTGAAAAGTATCGTCATATAATTATCGATTTGTTCGGCCTGAGTCAGTTAACATAAAAATTTCTTTCCCTGTATGTAGGCCTTCAACACATCAGCCAGAAACTTTCTGTAGGGGGCTGTTATAAGGTTCTCATATTTTGATGAAGTGAGGACGAGATTCCTACATTTTGTCTTCACATTTCCTTTTCATACCGTTTATGAAAATAATGATAAATACAGTATATTGATCATTAGTTCAGTCTATTTTCGATGTAAGAAACGTAAAAGCCGAAAATAAAAGAGATAAATGTTTTTGCATAGCGTCTCTACCCTGCGACTCTCGGATTACCATTCTGTACTCCTTCAACTGTGCCAACCACTACCTACAAGCTACAGTAGCTTATATGGCTCATATCTCTCCTGACCTGTGTCGAAAATGCAATTTCTTCTAACCGCTAAGCCATCTAGAGCTCCCTCTTCTATCATTTTCATTTGATGCAAAATCTTTTGTATACCACAAATTTTGAGGAAATCGTTGAAGACAGGTAGGTGAGTTTTTTTTTTTTCAGTAAGTCGTGAACTGTTTATAGAAATAAATGCAAGTGTTGCAAACCAGTGATTGTGATTTATTGTAGTACTTACTGCTGGAAGAAAATGATTAAATCTGAGGAGACATTCTACATCTACATCGACATCTACAGAAAGTGGAACACATCTCATATTTGGGACAAAATTTGACAAAAGTTTCTTTATGACTCCTATCAGTCATCATTTATTAACCAAAACATCATGGAGTGAACTTATAGATGTGGGCCAAACTCAAAACATTTGATTAAATTAAATTCTAATTGGCCTATTGACTTTGTTTAAAGTAATTCCTATGCATTACTTTCAGGATGAAAATAGGAATGAAAACTCCAGCACAGGTGCAAACATTGAAACTCATGGAGAGAGTTCAGTGACAGCTGTTTCTGTTGGAAGCGAAGTTTATTTATCAGTTCACAGGCCCAGAAAAGAAAAATTAAGGAATAAAATAAAATAGTTGCAAGGAAAAAGCCGCAGGACAGCTTTCAATATGGCGCCAATTGAAATCATATGTGTGGGTATGAACGTTATAGTGCAGGTTATGGCGTTAAGAGCTGTGACAAGAGTTAAATACAACGAAGAAGAAACCCAAATGTTGGATCCAAATATGGATTTCACACACGGATGAATCAGGGGCCTCAAATATATTTATAAGAGAAATAACACTCACAGACGAAAATGCTGTCTGCAATCGCAAACTAACCAACATCTGGCATGTAAATATCACCTGCAAGCAAGCTACTCTTCAAAGATCTTAGAATCTTATTGTATTCATCGATATAGGAATTTCAAATAACTAATTTCAGTTTAACAGCTCCACGTCACACTGTGGAGCTATTTCCGGCATATAATCCGCAATTTATACAATGCTTGGTCTCACATATGACGATTAGACGACTCATTTATGTGGTTACATATATTAAGTTTGTTTACTTATTCATCCAAAAACTTTTGTGATTGTGGGATAAATCATTGGTTAAGAAATATTGCCTCGCCCCCACCCATCGATCCACCCACTCACCATCCCACACACTCACAGCTGCAGACAATAAGATATAGGTTGCTATTCTTGTAGATCCAGAAGCTGTAAAAGTGTACCCGCTGATCACTGTTTTCACTTTAAAATCAAAACACACTGAAATTGAATCGAGTACAGTAGCAATTGCTCCACAATAACTGTGACAGAATGCTCATGTTTCGAAATACTGCCACAAGAGAGCAGTGGTGGAAGGATGTGGCACAATAAAGTACAACCAACTGAAATCGTTGTGGCGGGACAAAAGTTGTGTCTCTTTGTGCTACTAAAAACTGGTAGTTCACAAATGCAGCTGCATTGCACTGCAGTATGCAAGGTAGCTGTGGCAACACTTTGGTTCCATGTATGAACCCGGCTTACGATACAGATACAGGGAATGATGATAGCCCTTTAAGTGGGCTGGTAGTGAACTTCGAGTTTGGGAAACTATGATGGGGTTATCTGTATTTTCACTTTGTGGAATGATTACTACATGACACTTTTCATTTGTACTTTACGGTGGTTTTACAAATAAAACCCAATACTGCAATTTCGTACTTGTGGCTGATATCAAATGGAAGTTATATTGCTGCTTATAACCTCATTGTATATACTGCACTGTTTAAATTGCATTGTAAATATGTTGCTCGTATTCTGTACAATTGTTGCTCTCAGTATTTGGTGGGGTAAACGATTCCATATTTGTTCATTTGTTCTGCTTGTGAATATGTGTGAACTGCTCGATTTAAATGCATTGGAAGTATATTGCTCGTATTTTACATTATTTATCTTCCCATCGTTTTTCTAGCTCTTGTGTTTAATGTATGAATTTTTACATAAGAAGTAGTAACTATAAAAAAATAATTATTTTCTGTAAAGAAAACTTATGTTAGAATGACATGTTCCACAGCATTAGAAATGTCATATTCATGATCTATTGAACAAGAATTAATGTATGTATATATGTATGTGTGTATGAAGGCCACTGAAACCTTCATTGACCTCTGCTAAAATGTAATGTTTATAGTACCTCTTAATAAAGAGTGAAAACATTCGTTAACTACTGTAGTATTTTTAGCATTTGCAAGGAAGAATGCTCTTGTCACCAAAACTACCAAGTGTACTTGTCTATATCTACATCCACACTGTGCAAGCCACTGTGAAATGCATGGCACTCAGTGGCAACAAGCAACGCCATTCAAAGTATAATTATATATTCATTCCATGACAAGATGTAATAAAGTTCAATACCAATATTGTCTAAACCTTCTAGCACATAGTTCTTCATTAACTGCGAGAGAGTACGAAGAATGGACACAAACAAAATTGAACTAGAATAAAAGTAATATACTGAATACGGGTTTAGATCAAGTACTTCACACACAGATTCGTAAGTAGTAACAAATACACGTAAGTCCACAGAACACCATGTGACGAATGTAGCTCTCTTTCGCAAGAAACAAGACTAAATATGGAATCATTTACTCTACCCATTATTAAGAGTGCGAACAGAACTATGTCAGAATATGATCAACATTCAACGTACGCATTTAAAATGTAATTTACAGAGTACAGTACACACAAGAAGACGCAGTCAGAAGCACAATGTAGTGTAACCACCTTCTCTTAACTACGAAAACAAGTGTGGGAGACTAAAAATCAGCCAATAAGAAAGCGAGAAGGATTTATCTTCGACAATAGACAGTAGTATCTGTGGTCAAACGGGGTGATAAACTTGCAGCACTCGATGTAGTCTGACAATGAATCGAGATTGTGTTACTAGAAGTATCTTTATCAGTTTCACCCCTATGCTGGCCAACACCTCCTAGAGAACATATGATATTGCAAAGGCTATATTATTCCGAATTACAATGCAAAGTGGCTTTGGACATGCACGCATGCCAAAGGAGCACGCACTGCGACGACTGCAGCTGTCATGTAATACATTAAAAGTATCCACAGTTGTCAATACCGACTGTCATCAGTTGTATAATAGAATGAGAACTATGAAAATTAGTGCTGGACCATGGACTGAACCCACATTTTCTGCTTATCAGAAGTAATCGCCTTACCATTTGGCTCTTTGAGCACGGTTCAAGGCCACTCCTGAACTTCCATATATTGTCATGTGGGAAGTCCGACGACATGTATACATGTCCTGTAAACTAACGCATTCCACATCATTTTGATTAAAGAGTCGCCTGTATGATGAAAGGAACATGCAACTAAGTAACAAATTAGAAAACCTGCAGTGGATTTGAGCTGTCTGTAGAGATGATCTTCAGCCACCAAGTAATTCCAGGGCAAGTAATATAATTATTTTTAAATACATTACAATATCCATAGTTCATTAATATGATTTTAATAATCTGTATTTCTAAAAGAGACTGAGAAACAATGTTATGCCACTTTCATCTTCTAAATCAATGGACTGCATTTTCAGCATCAGGACGTGGAATGAGACACCAGAATGTGTGAAAGTAAAACAGGATTGGTTAAAGATGAGTAATTTTATGATTTGTAAGCATTCGAATAGAAAATGATTGGAAAATTTATAGAACCGACCACTGTTATTGATAGGTGTGTTTTGTCTAAGCACACTCTGTAAAATTCGAAAGAAATTGTTATCAATTTTGGTTTTTGCAGGAGCTGTACCACTATTGTTTCCAAACTGCCCATATTATATGTCAAAACCTATAACAAGGTGGGTAGATCCAGAAAATATAAGAACATGAAAAAAACCAACAGCTAGCTTTCGCACTTTAAGAATGTGAGGAAACATTGCCTGAAGCTCGTAGGCATTATACCATTCGAGATATGAATCAACTACAAACAAAACTAAATTTCAAAACATTTCATCCTGATTGGTTTATCACGCAGAAGTAAAAAGTGCTATTGTTTATAATTACAAAAGAGGAACTTCAGCCAAGAATAAGGTGGTATGCCAACATTAGTAAGGATTTCAATTTACCAGTTTTTTCCATGGTGTGGAAGTAAAATGTGCATCAGGCACTAGATTTCCAGTGGCTGTCTCATGTATTAACAAGGTGCAAAAGAATCATCCAGAACATACACTGTGCTTTTGTGGAGCATTTACTGTGGAGCAGTCAGCTGATCATTGTGTAGCTGCAGTGGAAAATTAATCACTTTGGAAAAATATTTCTTAAACGACATAATGCTTCACCTTTCCTCAAAGAAACAAATGATTTTCGTGAACAATGTGAATGAGATATGTTATTCCTGGAGGACTATAATTTTTTTCCTACTTCACCACATGCATACAAATTTATCATTTTTCCTATTTCAACACATGCGTACAAATTTATCAGAAGCTCTGATAATCTTACTCTTCCCTCACAAGGCACACTGAGGTCAGTTTCTACTCTATGTAAAGAGAAACTGGTTCAGAAATACAAACTGGTCTTATTATTAATGGACAAGGATTATGTAAAGCCACAGATGAGTTACAAGCTGTGTACTGTCGTATATTCTGCTTCACAGAAAAGTGGTCTGGCAAAAAGAGCTGATGTGTTATGATTTCAAGTTCATTGTCTTTTTTAAAATATGTTGTCCATATATTACCAGCTGGAAATTCTGGTGGTATTCAGCTGTGCTCTTTGGTAAAAACCTTGTTATTGGATTGGAAGACATAGGAATTACAGTGCTTGCTATTGTGGCTGATGATAGTGCAGTAAGTAAATATCCTGTTTCCCGTTCATTTGACCCACCATAACAGAAGACCCAGTATACAAACCCAAAGAACCCAGCAGGAAATTATTTTTCATGATTGGTACAGTTCATATTTTAAAGTGTGTGCGAAATTCATGGCTGAATGTTTCTGATCAGGAACTAATATTCCCAGAATCCAAAGGGATTGGTACAGCAGTAGCTTTCTTTGGTGCCTTAAAATACATGCATTCAATTTTTAAAAAATCAGCTTGTAAAATATGGAGCTTCTCTTTATCTAAAAGCTATTTATCCATTGCATTTAGGAAGACAAAATGTTTCTCTGGTTTTAATAATATTTCATGAATGCATTCCAGTAGCATTAAGAGAGCTAGAGCCCTACACTACCTCAATTACTGTTAAAGCACTGCTTCATGCACATCAGTAATCTGTACATGATAATATGTGACTAATATTTAAAATTTATAGTCAGAAAAGAGACTAAGAAAACAATTAGAGGAGGCAGTCACAAGAAACTCTTCTCTTTTGGCGTTCTTTCAGGAGTTTGCCCAATGGCTGAAGAAGTGGAACGACTAAATACTAGCAACAAACTGACAAAAGAGACACACTTTGGTTTGTGGCATTCAACAAAAGTAACCATACAGTTGTCCAAGTACTATATTATCGTGTGTGGACACAGTTTCTCCCTACCACGGAAGTCCAAACACACAGCTTTGAGGTTCACTTTTGGCTGTATCGACAGCTGGCTGGTTCAAATTAGAATATTTCAACTACCCAGGTTTTTGAGGTAGAAAAGAAAATTAGAACTCGTGGCTTGATGGACATAGGTGATACTGCAATTTTCTACCTGTGAAGAATATACCGTTATTTCTATATAGTAGATAGAAATTACGTGAAAGAAATTTCTAATGAAAAGTAGCTTATCAATTATTAGACAGTGGGATACTGTTCCTATGCATGGAACAAATGCTTAATGTGTAGCTGTCGTACAAAATTTCTGACTGCATACCGTGATGCAAGAAAAAAATTTCATGTTATAATTTAATTGCTTCAGCATATGGAGGTAGTCTCTGTT
Source organism: Schistocerca nitens (assembly GCF_023898315.1). Lineage (NCBI taxonomy): Eukaryota > Metazoa > Arthropoda > Insecta > Orthoptera > Acrididae > Schistocerca > Schistocerca nitens. The sequence goes on from NC_064617.1 coordinate 528,301,703, forward strand.
ATCCAAATAATGATGTGGAACATTGTGCTATGTATATTCTGTGATTAACATGTTATTCAGTCATTTCAGGGACAGATTTTGCAAAGAGAGAATCAGAGGAGTGTCTTAAAAATTTTGGTTGGAAGGCGTTTGCCCAATATTTTACTGGGACATTCTTGTCCTGCTCGATCAGCAAGTGTTATTAAGGAAAGAATTATGCACATTGCAGGTAATATCAACTGATTGTATAGGCACAAAGGTCTGCAGCTAAATGAGGAGGTAGAAACCAAATTTTGAGCAAGAGGTGACATAAAGTTCACATTTCACAAATGCACTTTTTAGCTAAGAGAATGTATCGAAAATATGAATTTCTACATAACAGGCCAAAAATTTCTTACAAGAATGCCTTTGTCTAATATGTTTTTGTTTATATTCTTTAGTTACCTGTTTTGTAAAGAAAAAAGTAATAAATTGTTTGTATTACACTACAATGTCATTCATTTGTTTATTAAAATCATTCCTTGTAAATCAATGTTTTTGACATGAAACATTATTGGGTGATGTGTATTACTAGTGACCTCAAATTGTGCTGTTTGCATTAGTTATGAGACATATTTCGTTTACGTTGCTTTGTAACTGCTCTTAAAAGTGGAAAGTGTTGCATTAAAAATAATATGAACAAAGACATGTATCCATAATTTCACACTGGCAAAGCTTTACTGTCAGTCTGTCATTTTGTGTGTTGCACCAGTTTGGAAGGACACAGGCTGAAAGTGATGACATCACAATTTTGATCATTTGATCCCCAAACTCATTTCCTCCCAATATACAGCAATATGCTCATCCTCCATATTTCGTTTTGTCAGACTTTTCATGGTTGATATCAGTCTTTGTTATTCGCCATTTCTGTTATTTGTTGTAAATTGTTTCATTTTGTTATTTATTTTTTTTAAATTTATAATTTTATAACGAATGGTGAAAGATCAACTGAAGCAGTGAGGCAGCAGTCTGAATTGTAAGAATGGGTGATGGGAGGTACTCAGACTCCATTAGGAGAGAAGCACCACTATTTAATATTATACAATGAAATGTATTGCAAATAGCTGTCACATGAAGTGAAAAAAGAACTTTGGGTAGAATCAAATTGATTAATAAGTGGAATTTATTTTTATGTTGTCAAGTATTTGCAATTTGATTGTGAAATATACATCAAGTACTATATTACATTTTTTGTTTCAATATGTATTTGTGGCAAGCTAACATAGTGTTAAGTAGCTCCGTGGATTGTGTGTGAAACAGTTTTGTAAGCACCAGTGCCCAATATTTATGTGATTTCACTAGCTCACCCCAGTGCAAATGATGCACTTGAACTATTAAAAACCACATACAAATTGTAAAGAAAACCTATAAATCTTGAAGGGAAATGTATAGAGACAGAAGTGCCTATTGTGCAAAAATTTGCTCTGGACTGGCAACTAAACTTAATCTTAAACAAACCTATTTTTCATGACAGCGTGATGGCAGCTTATAACACAGTGTTCCTTTTAGTAATTTTCGGTGCAATCTGATGTAACAAATGAAAAAATTGGTGCTTCACTATTCTCAAATATTTACAAAATGCAGATTCCTCTTCCTCCAGCTTCTTGTAGTATACATGAAATTCCCTTTATGCACGACATAAAGACATCATTTTCAGGACCCACACTTTTTTGGCACAGTTTTGCACTCCTATCTTCTTCCTCTAGTATACAAGATATCTCTACAATCTGCAAACGATATGCGTCCGATAAAATAATGCCATTTTGGTACAAATGTGAATCCCAGCATACACATATATAAGCTACCAGTTGTGTGAGGGCACTTCCCACATAAAAACAACTGAGAATCACTTTGCGAATATTGCAATTCATATAAGAAAATAGTTGATGACAGCCATGACTTGATGGGATGGCCAATATGAATACACCCTGACTTGATGGTGCCATGACATGATGGTGCCACTATATAATGATGGCCAGTGTGAATTGGCCTTAACTTACTATGGTATGATTATTTATGGGAATACCAGATATGACAAATAAATCAGAAATAATACTATTGGAACCTTGATGACTAGTTCACTCAGACCGACATGTCATCAACTAGTCAGGTTACATTAACACTCAAGAGATAGAGAATTCATAAAAAAGCTGTTGCATGTCATTCAGTATTCCCTGAGGTGCCTCACCGTTCTGTTAAGTGTTATGTTTGAGAGAGTCATTCTGCAGCTGTTTTGAAATGTAAAGAGTTTGCATATGGTTTTCTAAGCGACACAGCTGCTGAGTTTCTGTTCAGAATCGTGGTTGCCGTATGCTCAGAGTATAAATGCATGCACATATCTCGAAAAAAGATAAAGTATTGGTTGAAATATTGTTACATATGTTCTGTAACTGTTCTGTGTTTTGTGTACTGTGGTACAGTGATATATTCGTTTACTTGTGTAATGAAGCTTGTTTCATCCAAGTTCTCCATGGCAAACCCATTAAGCCGTGTGATGTTTGGATAATTTTGTTACGGTTGAGAAGTCTAAAAAAGGCTTGCATCATCCTTTATAACATTTGCTAAACGTCAGGAGCACAAGATCGTAAGTTTCTTCTGTGACTGAAAACTTACTTGCTAGATGGAAGGTCTGGTGATCATATTTTTTTTTTTAAATTAGTATTCACAGTTTGAAACTTGCAATCGCCATTGCTCCAATAGTTGTTTTTGTTACATTTTGGAAGCTTTAAATGAAGTATGCTATGCTTTCACATTAGAAAGTATGGAATGCAGGCAGAAAGGTTCCTGTTAACACACAGTTATTCCTTTTAAATTACAAATTGAAATTATAATATGACCCTTCTGAATACCAAGTATGAGATATAAATTACTAAGTGAAGCAATTTCGGTATGTATTTATAAATGGATAACCCTTTTCCAAAGTTTGGATCCAGAACAGGCAGTTAGATATTTTATGTTATAACTTCAGATAATTTCACAAATAAAATAAAATGTGCAAAGTCCAAATTAATGTGATACTGTATCTTTGGGCTCGAAATGCAGATGTTTAGTCATGCTGATAAAGTGTGAACTGGACACTGTCCCCCCCCCCCCCCCCCCCCATCACTTCCAGTCTCTGTTGTGGCTATAGACTAACCTGTAGCATAACCTAATGTTTATTTTTGCCTCTTATTTAGCCACATTTTCTCTTATTTAACGCATTTTACGTCATTAAAATTGTAAGATAAATTCACAAAATTTATGTTATATAACAGGCAAGTTTCCAAGTGTTTTGATGCATATTATGTACACACGTCAAAAAAAACTACGAAAAATGAAAGGGATCCACTATGTAACTTAACCAAATTTGGCCCCACATGCAAGCAGAGTAACCTGACTCATGAGAAAGACAAGTTAGTAAATTGGCTATAATTTTAATAAACCTACTAGCAACCAAAAACGTTGTAGCGTATTCGACTGCCTGTGTTCCTTGGATCATAACATCTGCTGTGTGGACTGGTGTGCTCTTCGTCAGTGCAAGGCAGTTTTTGTTTTGAATGTGAAATGAATTGTGCATACAATCAAAACTGACACAGGGGCCAAACCTTTTTATAGAAAGTTTGTCTCTGAAACCTTTATCATTTTTCGAAGGTTTTCTGCAGTAAACTGTGTAGGAAAACGTAGAAAGATAGAGCCTAATCTAAATTTTACACACTGTTTGTTTTACTAGTAAATGCTCTGCTCCTGACCATCTGGGGGTTACAGTATTTAAATGTAAAGTATGATATGAACACTGTCGAAAAACAATGTAGATAAAGTGTTTGTGCATGTGAAATATAGTTGTATATTTGTAGGTATAAGATTCATGTGCATTTCCTTGACTTTGATCCTGTACGCTAAACAAATTGGCGAGTACAGTAAATTACATCGCTGCTATTAAAGGCAAAATATGGTATCAGTTATGATTAGGAACGTTCGTCTAACAGAAAGAATGCATGTAATTGCCATTTTTGTAACACTTACGTCTGACCCCATTGTGGTAGACATTTGTTGTAATGTACATGGTCAAGTTCATTATCATTGTGTATTAAATATTAAGAAATGTATACAGCACAGAAGCTTTTCTAGCAAAATTAATACAACAAGATCACATCACATGCCACTGGTGCATAGAGATATTAAACGAAATTTTTAATCTGGGCCCATAAATTACTTTAAAGTTGTATAATTGTTTGCTAAACCAATTAAAAAAACCTTTAAATTTTATAAACGTAACGTTGAATATGGTGTGCCACAAGGTTCTATTCTTGGTCCAATCCTGTTCCTGCTGCTTATAAGTTACGTAAGAGTCAGCAACTCCATCCTAAGTAAGGTTCTCCAGAATGAGTCTCATCATTCATGCAGAAAATACAGTAATTATGCGTTTACATACTGCAGAAAGGATACAACATTTACTACTGTAATGCTATTGGATAAACAATTAGCAACTATAAACACCATTTAATTTCTTGGAATATGGATCCAAGAAACCTAAAGTGCTATAATTATGTAACCTTTATCAATAAGAAATTAAATACCACATGCTATTGCACGAAAATTCTGACGTGGTTGCATGACACAATAAATGATGAAAAATATAAATTACTCTCAGATGGAATCACTGTTGAGATGAAGTATAATTCTTTTGGGGCAACTCACCTACCAGCAGAAGATGCATTATTGTCCAGAAAAGAATTGTAAGGATCATAAGACATGTAACTACTGGAAGCTCATTGAAGCCACCATTGAAGCACTTGCCAATTCTACCATTATTTTGTTTATGTGTTCTGGTGATTATATACGTTTAACCAAGAAAATGACGGACACTGAAGACAAACTAGAGTATGAAAACGAAGCACTTCATAAGTACATTACACAACAGAAAATGGAGCTGCACAGTGAATATGCTAAAACGAAATTTCAGTAAGACAGGCCTCTTGTAGCAGGGAAAAAACTTTACAACAAGTTACCACAACACATTAAAGTGAAGCTAGCTGCTTTTCTAGTGTGGTTGACTTCCTCCCGAATACTTGAGTCAGTAACATAATTTAAATTAGTGTACATCATTCGAATTATTAATATCTTTTATTCTTTATAATTGCATCTTTTATATACAAAGCAGAATTTGCAAATGCTTTGCTTCTTTTAATTATAAGATTAATTGTTGTTAATTTGTAAGAAGAGTATCAAGATATAGTGAAAATTTGTTTCTTTTGTACAAAATCAACACAATGCTGTAAGAAAGATAAAAATCCTTATAGTTTTAACTAGAATAACTATTTGTAAGAAGAGTATAAGACGTCCAGTCTCTGTTGTGGCTATAGACTGACCTATAGCATAGCCTAATGTTTATTTTTGCCTTTTATTTAGCCACATTTTCTCTTATTTAACGCATTTTACGTCATTAAAATTGCAAGATAAATACACAAAATTTATGTTAGATAACAGACAAGTTTCCAAGTGTTTTGATGCATATTATGTACACACGTCAAAAAAAACTACGAAAAATGAAAGGGATCCACTATGTAACTTAACCAAATTTGGCCCCACATGCAAGCAGAGTAACCTGACTCATGAGAAAGACAAGTTAGTAAATTGGCTATAATTTTAATAAACCTACTAGCAACCAAAAACGTTGTAGCGTATTCGACTGCCTGTGTTCCTTGGATCATAACATATCTGCTGTGTGGACTGGTGTGCTATTGGTCAGTGAAAGGCTGTTTTTGTTTTGAATGTGAAATGAATTGTGCATACAATCAAAACTGACACGGGGGCCAAACCTTTTTATAGAAAGTTTGTCTCTGAAACCTTTATCATTTTTCGAAGGTTTTCTGCAGTAAACTGTGTAGGAAAACATAGAAAGATAGAGCCTAATCTAAATTTTACACACTGTTTGTTTTACTAGTAAATGCTCTGCTCCTGACCATCTATTTGTAAGAAGAGTATAAGTATAGTTATTTTTATTTGCTTATTATTTTTATGTATTTAAAGTTATTTATGTTGTAGTAGACATACAATTTATAATCGTCATATTAATTCATATTGTCTTATATCATAATAACTGACTATATCAATTTGTGCCTACATACAAAAATAATGAAATGTAACAATAAAACAATCAATCAAATAATTAATCCGTGAAAGAAATTTGGTTGCTAAAGTTGGCTTCGCTTAAGCAGTCATTGTCTAGACCGTTTTGATTGGTCTTCTTGTTTATTGTATTTTGTTTACTTTTTTAAATTTTTTTTTCTTACAACACAGGTTGCAAACACAGACCATAATATATGTTCCTCCGATTCAAAATAAGTGAAACGATCTTTGAGGTTACGACAGCATCATCTTTACTACTAGATAGATTGTGGGCGAGCAATAACTTGGAACTTGTGTGAACACACCACATTTGCAGTTACGTTTACATCACACGTATTGCGCAGATGTCTGCGCAGACACAGCTTAGCGTATGGGCTTGGCTTACGCGAGTGGTGGTGGGGGAATGCTCGCGTAAGTAGTTTGTGCCTGTGGAAGCCCGGCTGCGTGACGCTGCTGCAGTGGTAGCTTCGCTATTGATCGGTGCGCAAGCGACATCTATGGCTATCTTGGGAGTGCGCTCCCGTTTACAATTGCTTTGGCTATGTTTGTGTGTTGATGTGCGCGAATGTGAAGCAGTATAGGTATCGGTTTCAGTCATGAGTCAAGTAATGCAGCAAAAGAAACGTTTAATTAATAAGAAAACGGAACTTCACGAAACGTGGACTGATATTAGTGTTCTAATATCTCAATATCTGGAGAAACTAAATTTTGTTGTAGATACAGTGCTGCGTGAAAAAGATTCAGTGTCGTTCTTTCAAACGTATCCAAAAGTGTCAAGTCATGTGGACAAAATTTTAAACATATTTTTGCAAGTGCAGTGTGAATTCAGCTTGTTGTCATGTGAAAAGTTTTTAGATAGTGAAGTGTGTAATTTACATTGTTCAACTAAAACTGAAGGATTACCTTTGGAAGAACGCTGTAGAACAGTATCGGATTCAGAAGATTTGTCACAAGTTAAAGTTGGAGTACCGGAAAAGTTAAGTAATCCTACGGAAGAAGATCGCAGTACGGAGCTATCTAACTCAGAAGATGTGTCGGTTACGAAAGTTAGTGCTCTGGGTCAAGAGGTATGTGATTCATCCGTAGAAGTGTGCACAACAGCCGAAAGTGTAGAAAGGGTGGAAAACTCTTCGCCGTATGCAGTTAATGTTAGCGACACGGAAAAAATTACTGAGAGTGTTGCTCATGTTTCCAGTGTAGAAACTCTTCCTGTGTGTAAAATAAGTGAGGACTCGAGAAGTGAAAGCAGTGGATTCACATCTGCAAAGAAGCGTATAAGCCAGTATGATATAAAGCCAAATGAGGTACTGGAAATGGTATATTCCCACGGGGACAATCCATGGAATTTCTGGTTGTGTTATTACCCATGTTCAGACATTAAATTTATCCAGAAAAGTGTCAGTAGCATGTATTACACCAACAGATTGGAGGCTTTGTCCGTTTTGCCAGATGTAGGCGATTATGTACTTGTAGCAGATGGTGAGAGATTCCTCAGAGGCAAAGTGTTAACTGTGAGAGGCACAGAACTTTTGGATACTACTTGTGTTATGCTTCTTGATGTGGATAGTGGAAGAATGAAATCTTTTAAACTGCAGAATGTTTGGAAAATTACTGAAGAGTTAATGTGTATACAAGCTCAAGCTGTAAATTGTCAGCTGGAAGGCATTGCGGGTGATTCAAGTATGTGGTGTAAAGAAAATCTGCGACAGTGTCAGATGGATCGTAAATTCGAAGAATTGCTGCTGCAGACAACACTTTCAGTTAAATTTATCAAGACAGTAGGTGACTCTGCATTGCCGCGTTACATTATTGATGCAGACAGCATAGATATGGAAACAGATAAAATCTACAATGTCTCACAGCTTATTAATAGTACAATAATTCCAGCTATCACACACAAACCTGTTGTTGAAGAATGTTCACAGGAGAGTGAGGCCTCTGTGTTGCAGAATTCAACTGCCGTTACATCCGTATCTCAAGACTGTCATGCCAAAAATGTGGAGCTTAATGTTACCCAGGAAGTAGTAAATGATCCAGATGAAATCAGTGAAAAAATTACTTCTCAAGCATCTGAGCTTAGCACAGGTTGTATGGTTGTTGGAAATGCCCAGCAGATACATGAAAACTATGCAGATGGTATATATGAAGACCCAAACTCTCCTAGGTCCCATTGTGGACCAAGCAGTCGAACACTGCTGTTGCATGAAACTGATACAAATTTAAATTCTGAAAAAGTAACAAATGATGCAGTTGAAATCTGTGAAAAAATTGTTTTTCACACATGCCAGCTTAGGGCAGATAGTAGAGTTGATGTTGAAAATTCTCAGGAGCTATGTGAAAACTGTACAGGTGGCATAAATCAAGAACTAAATAGCCCCAGTTTCCACTGTATACCGAGCATTGAAATACCACCATATTATGAAATTGATAAAAATTTGCATTCTCAGAAATTAAGTGATTCGGATATCGCAGAAATAATATCACTCTGTGAAACATCATATTCAGATGTGATTTTAGATGTAGAAGACACTATTGATTCTCATACTGATGAGAATATTGCGCAGGCATCCAGTTTCGGAGCTGCAGAACTGCTGTCTGCTGAAAGTGGTGAAGACAGAACAAGTGTAACAGCAACCATTTATTGTAGTAAAGACTTTATTTTGGAGAAAAGAAATTATAGTTATCTTCTTAACAAAACAGTTCTTGGTATTCCTACATTTGTTGATTCACCAAGTCTCTTTTACATGCAGATTTTCTTGAATGAGAATGATGAATTTACAGATTTACATGAAAAAATGGCAATTTTTTATTCAGAAAACAAAATTAAATTCGCTACAAAAGAGAGCGCACAAAATATTATTAAATCATATTGTGTTGCTCTGTATCCTCAAGATAAACAGTGGTACAGGGCTGAAATCATTGACTGGATGTCTGCAACTGAAACAACTGTGTGTGTGTCTTTTGTTGACATTGGTGATAAAATGGTTGTTGAACTTGATTTTGTGCAGCCTCTGGCCAGACAGTTTGCAAAAATTCCTGTTTTGTCACAGAAATGTCACTTGTATGGTGTTGCCCCTATTGAATGTGCTATGTACACATATGTGAGTTATGAATGGTCACCATGTTCACTGTCTGAGTTTAGAAATGTTTTAAATTTAGACCATGTTTTCAGTATGCAGGTAAAAGAGTTCACTTCCTATGGGTCCCTTGGAGTGTTGTTAGTTGATCCATCATCACCGGGTGTGTCGGTTAATAAGAAATTAATAGCTCTTGGGGAGGCAAAATGTCTTCTTAATAAAGACACTTTAGATAAGTGGAACCCAATGCAAGAAGACTTCGAAAGAAGTAAAGTACTTGTATATGATGATGAAGATGCATGTGAAGCTGTGGCAGGTTATTCAGCAAATGATGAGCAGCGCTTTTGTAAATTTTATGCACGGCATGGCAGGTGCTACAAAGGTAGCAACTGCCGGAAAGAACATGTGCTGAGTCACCCAGGTGGCTGGATATCAGATAAAGAAGAAGTCTTTCAAGAAGCATTTTCACAGGTAGTGCTACCTGAAGTGGGGGAAACTATCTACCTTCAAGTTACTTGTGTTATTAGGATAAATTTGTTTTATATTATTCTCAATGTTGATGACAATTCAGGTGAGGAGACACTTCTGACATTGAACAGATACGTAAATGACAAAGACAATCTTAAAAATCTACGGAAACTGAAAGTTACACCAGCTGTTGGGCAGCTGGTTCTTGCCCATTATCATCAAGATGGGATTTGGTATCGGGCAAGAGTAATTGATACAGATAATGACAACAACTTGGTACAAGTCTTTTTTGTGGACTACGGGAATACAGAATGGGTGAGTGAAATATATGTGCGTGATATTGAGCCTCAGTATCTTCACTTACCATTTCAGGCAATAGAATCTTCATTGGCATTTACAGAAATGAACGAGAGTGTAGATGATGATAGTCTTGAAACAGTTATTTCAGTTTTTAGGTGTCTTACAGATTGTACTCAACCACTGAGGGCAAAAATTATTTCAAAAGATGATGTCTTGAAAAAATTGGAACTCCAATTGTTTGATGTTAATGACCATGACATTGCATTGATGTTGGCTGACACTGGATATGTTAGTATCACCAGTATTCAGATGACACCAGCCACAGCATTTGCAGTACCAGGTTGACAGCAGTAATAATAATCGTAAAAATCTAAGGAAATTGAAAGTTGCAGTTACACCAGCTGTTGGACTGCTAGTTCAAGATGGTATATGACATCGGACAGTAGTTTGTATGTGTTGTCTTACATTTGTTTTATGTTAGACAGTTGTTGTTGTTTGACTGTGTACATAGCCATAAGCAACACCTCAGTCACATCACTGATTTTCTATGTAGTTGAAAACTTTTATTTCAGTTTTCATTGGAAATTTAAATCAAAACACATTACATTTCCAAGTGCTTGAAATAAATCGCTGTGGAACTTTGTTCTTACATTGTTTTTTGGTCCTAATTACAGCAGTGTGGTAATGTAAGCTTTTCAGTGCCATAGTGCAATGTTTGCCATTAAACAATAGGTTCTTCAAGTTCAGATCTCTGTCATTTTCTCCTGTGATGATGATGATATATGATCAGTGTACCTTGTTTTTTGTATTTAATGACTCAAAAGTGTAAGCTGAATGTTAAAAATCTGTTTTTAGAGCCCCATTAAATAAAGAAATATTTAATTAAATTTTGATTAATAATCTTAGTGAATGATTGTCATTGGTCTGGAAATAGAACATGTTATTTAATTTAATTTTCATTTGTGTCAACATAAACATAAAAAATTACAAGTAGACTAGTTTGTGAGATGCAACTGCATGGTTCCCCACACCCATATACTACTCTCTTTGTTGAGGAACAAGAAATAGACTGTCAAATTTTGTTATATGTATACTTTAGTGGGTGCTTTGCAGCCGTCATATTAGGTTAGTACACATGCAGGAAAATAATGTAAGACAATGAATTTGACTGACAGATGTAGAAACAAGATATAAGTAGAACAAAGCTTGAAAAAATAACATGGAATAAGACTACAGAAGATCACTAATTTAATACGTATATAGAAACATAAGAGTTGGTGGAAGTAATGGAAAAGCAGATAATATCAGAAATACAAATATGTACTTACATTGAATGAAAATTCCTGACAGCATATAATTTACATAAGAAGGAAATATTGATCAAATACAGGTTGTAAATGTACTAATGATGTCATCACCTGAGCCATCCATGAGATTGAATATGCACAGTCCTTTCATTAAAGATTCATTTGAGTTTTGGCTACAGGCAGGCATTAAGAATTCCCTGCTCCAGCATGAATGGGTTGTGTAAACTGAAGCCCCCCCTCCCCCATCTTTCTTCATGTCCTTGAAGCCACTCGCTGTAAAACAGTTGGAGGTAAGCCTTGAAGGGTCTAATCATGAAACCATCCATTATTTGATGTTATGCCATCAGGAATTATTAAAAGATGTTCTTTGACATCAAGCTGTTACCTCCCCTGTGTGAGGTGTGCTCTGAAAGAGTCTAGTCCCAACATTACTCCTTCATTATATGTTCCATTTTCTTCATCATCCACACACATCAGCCTTGCTTAGAATGAATGGATAAATGCAGATGAAAAATGAAGATTTATTTCCAGTGCCTCCATTTATGTAATTTCTCAAGTAATTTGGAATCCTACAGTGTGTGTGTGTGTGTGTGTGTGTGTGTGTGTGTGTTTGTAATCTCATATGTGCTGAACTTTATGTTGCTTGCGTTATTGAAATAGTCACTGTTTCTGTCCACTGGTGTCATTTGATTTATCCTTTTATCTGATGTCTCCTGCAAATATTTGCTTCTGTGACACCAAATTTTCTTTGTACTGCACACTTGTTTGTGGCCTTCGCTTTGTTAATTATTATTAACTTAAAATTAGTGTTGTATTGTCTGTAAGAACCAATAAATTGACTCAAATTTTGTGTGTGCACACAACAGAGTTTGTCTACTGCTGATGTGCCATCTGTCAGTCTAAGAAAGGAATTTCAGTAGCAAGAGGTTACCACCTCACAAAGTGCATGTCAGTTCAGTGCTTTAACTCATAATACAGGAAATTTTTCTGTGATCTGTGTTTCCAAGTAATCTTTTAAAAAGGTTACAAAGTGTCTTGTGGAAAGAACAATCTAAGTGATGAAAACAGTGGCTCCTGAAGAGACTGCAAGTTTCCTAAATTAATTTTGTTCTTGAGTTACAGTGCAAACCCGATGACTGGTGTAATTATTTTCAGATGGACATAGATGTACCAATATCAATTGACTCTTGTAACTCCTCATGCAGCACAGCTAAACGAACAAAGAGACGGATTTCACATCAGCCACAGTGTCATTATGATTCCTGGCAGCAGGCAGGAAGATGGTACAAAGATTTGGTATCATTTTCAACTGCAATGTCCAAGCAAGCATTGATTGAAATGATACCTAACACATGAAAAACTATGTACACTGTTTTCAAGAAGAATATCATGAGATGAAATACCTCCATTATGTAATACTGGGATATCAATTGTGTCAGGTGATGAATAATTTTATTACATTTGCAGATGTGTTTTGAAATCTGTATTTCCTAATAAATTATGGGAGTGGCCAGTGAGGTACCTTTTACAGCATTTCTATCTGGTGATTTTCAGTTGCCTGATTGAAGTCTACAAGCAGCCTGTTACAAATGTGGACTTAAAGTTCTAAAAGTAGCTGCCTTCTTATCCTGATCTCTTAACTTTCTACAACATGATTGTAACAATAATGTATTCAGCAGTGAACTCAGTAGACCACTGATGCATTTAAACTATTTTAGAATTCAGTGAGCATTCAATGACGGGAACACTAGATTGAACGAACTCTGACAAGTTTTGTGCACCATATTTGTCACAATTTCCAGTCCACATGCTATGACGTGTCTGTGCGGACATATTGTGTGTGGCCTGACTGTCACATCTACATTTCTGAACAGAGCTGTGCCTTTGATTTGCATCCATTATTGACTGCTACAACTTATTGTTCTTAGAGAATGGACAGTCTAAGCATGGCATTGTCCTCTTAGTTCCCTAATGCTGAGTCAGCAGAAATCTGACAACTTTGGGCTCACAATGCACTTCATCATTTGTTGCCGCTCTTGAGAATTAACAGTTCTGTGAAGCAACACCAAATTTCATACTTTTTTTGAACCTCATGTTGCATTTGTTGTCGCAATTAGTGTTCTTTGGGGACATATTTATATTAGAGTTAATTTGTCTACTGTAGAAATGTATAATATTGTTGAGTATTTATAAAATCAGTTTACTTCCAAGTATGTTCTGATTCACCCGAACTAGAGTGGTGTTAGATGTTCCTAAAGAGCAAACTGTAGATTCCCATGGTTCTCAACATCATGAAATTTGCTGCCTCCTCAGAGTCTTCTTAGGATTAGTTAGGTTGGTATGCTGTTTCCACCCTCCACTCTTCTGAAATCATCAAATTAAATCTGCACATGCTGTCAGCTACCAACACATTATCGGTGAGCAGTTAATCCTGTATTTTTCGAATGACAAATTTTTGAAAAAGGAAAAGGAAGAAAGCTTCAACTTATAGTCAGGTAAACGTGATAAATTAGCTCTTTGGCTACCAACAAATCTCTCTATTGTCCTTACACACACACATACATACATACATACATCTAGTAATAATGGTTCCTTTCTAGCAATTGCTATATATATATATATATATATATATATATATATATATATATATATATATATATATATATATATATATATATATAATTTCAAAAATATTAGTTGTACTTTTTGCTAGTACATGGAACACTGTGTGGCAGGTAAGTAAAGCTAAATTTCAAGTGGGGTAAGGTAATGGCGAAAAGTAGATGATGCATGGTATAAAGAAATGTACCAAGCAATACTGTGATGATGGGAAATAGTGTAAGCCAATTGAGTGGCTTGAAGCTCAAAAATTAAATTTTGTAGCTGATAACGAAGATAAAGAATAATGAATGGATGTATTCTTCTCTTTACTGAAATACAAAAAATGCATTGAATTGTTGAAGTTTGACAGGGAAAGCACTGATGCACAAATTTTATCATGTAATTTTGCTAATAATTCAGATTCCTCCAGCTGAATATTGTGTTGTTTCGGAGGGAATATTATTTGAAGAATTGGGATTGTTCTCATACACCTAGGCCTATTTTTAGTCTGAAGTGAGTTACGCTCTTGATAAATAAAATTCAATTACCTACTACTTGTCTGTCACATTTGTAAGAAAAAGATTCGAAATTTTGCAATGCTAATAAGTTACTGAAGAAAATTAACATAAGTTTCTATAAGTAGGGCAAAAACTGCCCTTAACATAGAAGGAACATATTTGTTCACTTAAATTACTTGTTTATCATTTTGGCAATGAAGTACATGCTATGGTCGTGAGAGTAAAACATCAGTCTAATATGATTTATTTGAATAATTATTATTTATAGGAACATGAGCATTAACTGGAATGTGTTGATGAAATGTATGTTGTATCTACATACCAATACAAATTCAGATGAATGTTGTAAATCGTGTCAGGAATACTATAAAATGATTTCTTCAAATATCTCAATGAAGCTTCATTGCACCATCAGGAAGAGCTGTTAAATGAATTCACTAAGTTCTGCCAGAGAGTCCAAGACATATCTGGGTTTATTCAACAAATATTATTTTATGTGGAAAATCTCCAAGAAGGCATGGTATGAGATAAGTGAAGTAAAACTGAAGGTAAAAGAGATTTATTGGGGACATGATGTCAGCTGAAATTCAACAAGGAGGCAGCACATGAAATTAAGGAGCGGAAGAGAGTGATCTTGTAGAAGTCTTACATGATTATTACAAAGTGTGCTTCAGTCCATCAGTTCAGAATATCCAGACCTATACACACAAGTTTCAACATTTGATAGACTTTTATCCATCTCAAATCTTCCATCCTTGTCCATACAGCATAATATATGGCTATGCTGATGTGATGCTAACTGCTGCTTTGTGAATTTTCTAACAAATCTTAGATATCTGCTAAATTAAACGTGTTGTGATTCTCAGGATGAACTGGACAGGATACGAGAGCGTAATAAATATGCAAATAAGGTGTTCAACATTAAAAGGTTCACAGATTATAAAGTGGAGAAAAAAGTCTTTTTGAACCAGTGGATGGAAGTCTGTGAGCATCCTAAGCAAGTGGAAAAACACAGCTCCATTGGAAATCTGTTGAATGGAATTCAGAAATAGTTATCTTTAAATAAAGTTTTGTTCACAGAAAAATGGTCAGGCTGAATATGAGCTATGAGCAATAACCATTTTTCTTGATTGTGTTTGGCTGAATAGAAATTAAAAAAAACTGTTGTTTGCTATTGTAAAATGATGATAACTGTTTGGACACTATATCCAGGCTTAGAAACTACTTGCTTTTTCTTAAATTTGCTGTACTGTTTCAAAAATGGTTACACTTTAAGGATTATGTTGACTCGAGAAGAATTTTAACTTGCACCTGTAAGGTACATGTGTGTTTGTGAAATCAGAAATGGAGAGCAGGAAAAAAGAAAACATTTGTTGTTATATATGTGTATATGAAGAGAATTTTGAGGAGGAAGAAGAAGAAGAAGAAGAGAGGAAAATAAAAGATTATGTGCCTTAAAATGTGTGGTCAACAAGATGCACAGCATTTAAAGTAGATAAAAATGATATTTATTACGTTAGTTCAAGGCATATTGTAAATTTTCTTCATTAACTAGCAATGCAAATGTGAGATGACATCAAAAAAAGTTTGCATCACTCCAGTTCCCACAACTCCTGAAGGTAGATGTTGACTGTGGATATTGTATCACAGACACAGTCCCTTTGACTGTTCAGAGATGTCACTAAACCCACCTAAAAATGTAAATAATCATGCATGAGCAGCACCTACTATTAGGAGGGGTCAGACAGCCGATCAGTTCCAGTCATTCCACCAGGAAGAAGGTACACGGCCCGTGTTGTCTGTAGTTCAACCATACCTAGATGGTCAATACCGTGGTTCGATCGGGTCCGCATTTTTACTTTGTGCCAGGAAGGGCACAGGAGTCTTGGAGTGAACCAAAGCAATGTTGTTCGGACATGGAGGAGATAAAGAGAGACAGGAATGATGACATGCCTCGCTCAGGCTGCCCGATGACCACTACCTACAGATTATGGCTAGGAGAAACCCTGACAGCAACGCCACCAGGTTGAATAATGCTTTTCGTGCAGCCACAGGACATTGTGTTATGACTCAAACTGTGCGCAATAGGCTGCATGATGCGCAACTTCATTCCCGACGTCCACGGCGAGGTCCATCTTTGCAACTACGACACCATACAGCATGATACAAATGGGCCCAACCACATGCCAAATGGGCCACTCAGGATTAGCATAACGTTCTCTTCACCAGTGAATGTCACATAGGCCTTCAACCAGACAATTGTTGGAGATGTGTTTGGAGGCTACCCGATCAGACTGAACACCTTAGACAGACAGTCCAGCGAGTGCAGCAAGGTGGAGGTTCCCTGCTGTTTTGGGGTGGCACTGTGTGGGGCCAACGTACATCGCTGGTGGTCATGGAGGGCGCCGTAACAGCTGTACGATTTGTGGATGCCATCCTCTGACCGATAATGCAACCATATTGGCAGCATATTGGCAAAGCGTTCATCTTCATGGACGACAATTCGCCACACCATCGTGAACATCTTGTGAATGACTTTCTTAGGATTATTACATCGATCGACTAGAGTGGCCAGCATGTTCTCCAGATATAAAAACTATCGAATATGCCTGGTATATGCGATTGCAGTCTTTCTCAGCGTATTCCACTGATGCATTATTCTCAGGTTATGGGTACGAAATTCATTGAAATGTTATGACAAGACAATGTCACCACTCGGCTGATAACCCGAGAAGAATTCATCAATGTCTGGTATACATTGAAAAGGGCAGATTATGGACGATGTGACCCACCAACTATTCTGAGGGGTCTACGCCGAATCGCAGTTGAGGAGTGGGACAATCTGGACCAACAGTGCCTTGATGAACTTGTGGATAGTATGCCATGATGAATACAGGCATGCATCAATGCAAGAGGAAGTGCCACTGGGTATTAAAGGTACCAGTGTGTACAGCAATTTGGACCACCATCTCTGAAGGTCTCACAACATGAACTGTGTGGTTTTTAAGAGCAATAAGGAGGACAGAAATGATGTTTACATTGATCTCTCTTCCATTTTTCTGTACAGGTTCCAGAACCTTCGGAACCGAGGTGATGCAACACTTTTTTTGATGTGTGTATATTTCTACGTAATCTTGAAACTAGTTGTTTATGAAAAAAATGTATTAATTTTTTTTCCTTGCTGAAACTGACTCAGATTATCTGCATTAATGTGTGTAGCTCCATTCAGTTATGTTGTTGCATGGAAATTTATAGAGGCATCAAACTGTTCAATATTAGTGTGATTGTCAAACAAACACACACACACACACACACACACACACACAAAAATAGCGTTTGTAAATGATCAACACATAACCATATTTACATATGAATGTGAAATGCTTCGTCCCACATCGTTATGATTAATCATATAAATGAACCATTGCACATAAAACTTGAGTAACCTGCTAGAAATATTGGTTACACCCTTAAGTCTTATAAAACGTAATGAATATAATTTATATTAAAAATGCTTTTTTCTGTATTGTTTCTACAAATTGTGTACTATTTCTAGTATCCTACAAACTTAGTGCAGTTACTCGTAATTACTCAGTTTCAAAGAGAAATGAAGTTGTCTTCTAACACTTGGAAAAATACATTCCGTATTTGTCATATTAATGATAAAGAGGTATAAAAATGGGTGTGTGTAACATATCACGCACTGTGTGGAAATGATGACTGTGGGGGTAAGAACGACATACCTATTGGAGAGAGGTGGTGTAAAAGAAGTGTAGCACAAAATGTGAATATCCAGATGCTGTTCATCCCGTATTTAAGAATAAGAGCACTTAGTAGCTTGCAAAAAACTTTAGATATAATTTTGAATCTTTATGAAACTTTTTGTAGCTGACACTCCTACAAAGGGGAAAAAAGTTTATCACTTAACAGCACTGCTGCATAAAGCATAACATTTTAATTTGTTGCTTCTGTACTACTTAACTGTATTCACTACACATTTTGTAGACACTACTCACAAAAACACTGAATGTAGTAGCAAAATTATATCGTTGTACAGCACATACTTAGAAGATATGACGTCATTACCATTAAGCTGCGTGAAAATGAAACTGCAGGGTAATATTCGCTAGAGACTGATGTGAAATATGTTCAGTATGTTTGACGTGTGTAAGCAGGCAAAGTCATAGATCGAAAGCTCATCCTAAACCTCTGGAATGATTTCAGCCAAATTTGTTGTACATATTAGATACATTCTAAAAGAAATAAAGTGGCAGTAAAAACCACTAGCCTCCTATTGGATGGGGCATGATAATGTGGAGAGAGAAGGGGGTGAGGAGATAGACAGAGAAAAGGAAAAGGAGGAAGGGGTAGATGGGGTGGGGGAGGGAGGGAGGGAGAGAGAGAGAGAGAGAGGTAGGTAGGTAGGAGGAGATGGATGGAGAGTGGTGGAAGGAGGAGGTTGACTAATATAGGTTATTGGAATAACATACCCGGGTATTTAGAGAATCATATACGTGCCCAAGAGGCACAGTAAAGGGGTATCTTGAGATTAAAACTCACTTTTTGCCTGTGTTTGCTTTCTACTATGTTTCATTGGACAAACAATTTTATTTTCTATCAAGTAAAAGGAAACAAGGGCATGATATATAGAGTTTTTTGGGTAATGTGTACAGTTTTGGGATATACTACAGGCAACAGATAGGTACACAAACATCAGTGTGTGCTATTAAATTATATTGTTGGGATGTTATGAATCTAACAACCACAGTCCCAAAGCTATATAGATAATCATGCAAAGTTTTACATTTTATTCAACAGAATGTTATATGAACCCACTGATGATGGTGAAACCATGTCAAAACATTGTTTTATGACAAAGAAGAAAACAGTTTTTGCTCAAGGCAAAACAGAGTTAGCTTTATAATATTATCTTTGGTAATTATTGCAGGGATGAGAACTTGGGATCATGATGAAATATTCCTTATTTCATGTGCTTAAAAAAATCCATATAGTGGGGTTCACATTGTTGTTGCATTGGACAGGAGCAGATTTCACTTCTCTCTCTGGCCATCCAGATTTTGATTTTCCAGGTTTTTCCCCTTCAACATGCAGTGAGTTCAACTGCAGAGGACAGTGCCATTATTCAACTCTTACGTTCGCTCTTTTTTGCTGAGAAATAACTTGAGTATTACAGAATTTGAATTCAAACTTCATGTACCTGGTTAGATCTTGAAAGAATTCTAATGAAATGACAGTAATGAATGATATATCTTGAATGCTCATCCACCCTTTCATTCCTTAGGCCTTTGAATTACCTTTCCCAGCTATTTGCTGTGGTGCCTACAGTTTAATGTGGATTCTGAACCATAATGCATCTTGGTATCCAGAGTGAAAGAAGTGATAAGTGACAGTAATATTTTGAAGAAGGAGAAAACAACCATTTTGGAGGGTATAGACATACTAAATAAATTTTAGAAATGGTGGAAGGTCTTTCTCAACTACATTACGACAAAGGTATGTGTAGTCTTCTTGAATAACAGGCTTGCTGACATAAAACTTTATACGCAGACTCCTGCTGAACACAGCTGCATTACAACCTGCATCCACAGTACCTAGAAATGATATTCAATTGGGGTCTTACATGGAGAAATCATCTTGAAATAACCAGACAAAATTTAAACCTCAAGTATTATCAGAAAGTTGACTGATACAAGCTAGGTAGTAAATGCGGACAATTCGCACACAACAGGACAGGTGTTTGTGTATCCTGCTTCAAAATACTGTGCTTCTGTAGGGGCTAGGAGTATTCATGTCAACATGATTGATGTCCAGTTAACTGACATAGTGAGGATTGTCACAGTGCTGAAATCAACACCAGGTACCCAACTTCTTATTTGTTCCAATATCACAACCATATCTCAAAGACAACAGGCAGTGGACCAAGAATGGAATAAGATATGCAACAGATCAGTTCCTAGAAACTCTGAAGTAAACAAAATTTTGTGTCATCTTCTACATGTTAGGCTTGCACGTAGAAAGCCTGCATGATATCTCACCGGTCTTCATATACATATGCTTTGCATTTTTGAACACCAAATTGGGTATTATTCACTGGATGAGACCTATGGTAACAGATTGACCCAACCGTGCATGTCCATAGGCATGCAGCTGCCAAGAAAAGTCAGAATAGCCTCAGTTGCATCAAAATACAAGATGCTTAGTATCTCTTTATAAATGGGGTATTGTACACAGCTCAGAATGTAATTGTGGCGCCATGGAGCAAGCAGCGAAACACATTATTAGTGAATCCTCAATAAGAAGATTACAAGGGGACTGGAACAACTTAATGGCATCTCCAAAGGCTGCTTAGCCAAGTTCTTAGGCCACAGGATTCTGTTTGAATTGTAATATTAATAATCTAAATATGCACTTCAATTTTGTAAACGAATAAAAGGAACAGAAGAATTCCTTGGACTAAATTGGGATGAAAAGCAGTTTACGAATCCAAAACATAACTGTGTTGTGGAAAGTACACAGGAAAGTATTATTCAAACTGTGACAGAACAAATGTTATTACTACCTGATTGTCAAGGACACTTAAGCTAGTTTTTGTGAAAATTATTAGATTTTATATTACTTGTAAGTAGTGGAATGTTTGCTAGAAATTGGTTAAGAGATTGTTAGAAAATAATATGAAAATTCTGTGCTGTTTGAATAAGTATCTGCAGGATGTTTGATTATTTATTAATCCTAAAAAGATTAATCATAAATGCACTCCCTCCTCCCACCCTCCCCCCATAGGCTAAACAAGCAGTTGTCATATGTTGCCAGTACATAACTGTTGGCCAATCTATTTCAGTAAATTTTATGTTAAGTGTGTAACAAAGGGCGGGCAAAATAAAAGTGGCCCAGAAAATATGTGTAAAACTGACAAGGAGTTGGCCCTTTTTAATGAACAGGATAACTACCCACAACAGAAAATGCCGGAAAGCATGATTTCAACGCACCACTCGGTTGCTGTTACATGTCTGCACACGCACATCTCCTGCATGTTCTGTTCTGAGTGCTTTGTTGTGTCATTACAACTGAGGGAGTGAGAGGAGGAGACATGTTCAGTGACCAGTTAAATCAATAAAAAATGTTGCTTACTTTTAAAAAAGTGTGTGTTCATTGTTGAGTGTTATGCAAAGCACAATTAGCGAAAAATGTATGGAGAACTGTTTGCACAAAAGTTTAATACTGACAGTATTTTGGCAAAACTGGCAGCAAAGTCTACAGTGTAAATCTTAGTGGAAAGAATTTGAACACCGGAAAGCATTATTCAAAATATTTTCTGGGAAAACTTTATGGTGGCCTAGTATATAACATTTTGGGGAAAAAAACACACAATGACAGGATGACTAAAACCAATAACAAATACAGAAGAAGAAAGCAAACACAGTTTAACTGTATCTGAGAAGAATAGAAAAATATAGATAATTTGTAAATACCATTTGTATTTTCTTAATTGCTGGGATTCCTAGTTCTGCATTAGCAGCAGTCGGAAGACTACAGGCCACCCCCTCCTTCCTATCCTCCTCGCATACTGCAAGGCGCTGCCCACGCTGCAGTCCATGGTAGCCTCTCTCCCTACTTCCAGCACTCTAGCAGAAATGATTTGTGACAGCTGTACGCTACAACTCCTATATGCAAAAGTGCAGTCCTACCAGCTCACGTGACTGAGTTCAGATGCATATTTCAGGACCTCAGCTTTCATGCAGTGATGGGATGGCGAGGTGCAGCGACTCGAGTGCGCCGAGAATTCCTTGAGCCTCTAGTTCTCAAGCAATTCTCGAGAAGCTCACGAGAAATGGCTCAGCGGCGTGTGTCACTGTGCGCCAGTTGTCTGTGACAACATATGCCGCTGTTGTTTTATGAATTGAATGCCACCACTAGACAAACACGCTCGCTGCTCACTGTCTGTGCTTGTAACTAGTATGGACACTCGAAAACGAACATCATGTTTCTGGCAATACTTTACGGAGGATGGAGATAACGTTATTTGCAACATTTGTTGTAAAAATCTCCGTAATGTATAAAAAAATACACCGGGCATGATTAGACATCTTAAACTGCACAATTTATCGAGCAATAAAACAGCGACGTCCGTGGATACAAAGGCTCATTCTTCCAATAGTGAGAGGCAGACAAAATATCCAGGTACATATGGTACAAAAGGTGAATTCCGTAGAAAAGTTCGGATAGTGTCCGAAGCGGTCCGCCACGCTTGAAAAACCATTGATTTTTTAATCGTACTCCGATAACATACAACATACCCCAAAATAAAGCCTATACTATCCTAGCTTTTTCACGATACGATATGAAATTTTATTGGACTAGTTGTTGAGCATAATGCATCCCCTTGCAGGAGCACTGATCTAAATCTTACATTTCTCTTCACAGAGGGAAGTAAACGGCAACAGCTAGATGAAGCACTAGTGGCCATGATAACAGACAATTTTCAATCGCCGAGGACACTGGTTTTCAACGTTTTGTTTCACTGTTGGACCCACAATACTCGATACCAAATCGAAAAAAGTTGCTCCTCATGATTGAGGACGATTACCATAAACAGAAAGAGGCTGTAAACTTGGCCGTGGAAGACTCTGCTTGTGTTTCTTTAACAACCGATATTTGGACCTCACTCAATAGTGAGGCATATATTGCTGTAACTGGTCATTTCATTAACACTAATTGGTTGCTGAAAGCTTTAGCTCTCGAGAGATTCCGTTTCCTGGAAAAGCATACAGTGCTAAATATTATTGAGGCATTAGATAACATTATTTCAAAATGGAACATTGAAAACAAAGTTGTAAGCATCACGACTGACAACGCCAGTAACATGACGGCAGCCGTGCAACTTATTCACAGTGGCAAAATAGATATGCAACATGTGCCTTGTTTAGCACACACCATCAATTTAGTTGTGAAAAGTTGTTTGAACAGCAACACGGAGCTCTGCATAATGCAGGAAAATGCCAGAAAAATTGTTAGCTATTTTAAAACAAGTTTCAATGCTAATGAAAAACTACATGAGATCCACAATCTAATGAAAAAACCTGTTTATAAATTGATTCAGGAAACTGAAACCCGATTGAACAGTAAATTTTATATGCTACAACGTCTAGTGGAGCAAAAGGAATGCATTGCAGCCTGTTTATCATCTTTGTATTCAGGTGTTGAGAACCTCACAGCTAACGAGTGGCGAATTTTGAGCGAATGTTTATGTGTACGGGAGCCATTTGAAGTGGTAACAAGTGAAATCTCAAATGAAAACTATATCTCTCTTTCAAAAGCTGTTCCAATAATCAGACAGCTAATCCTAACCGTATGCAATGGGAAGTGGGCTACCATGACAGTGCAAGAGCTACAGCAACATCTGCACAACTCACTAATAGCCTGGCTAGGATTAACAGAAACAAACAAAATACATGCTGTTGCCAGTTCTCGACCCAAGATTCAAAACGTTACCATTTACGAATCCCATTAACTCAAAACATGCCGTTGCAAGCCTAATTGCAGAGTGCACAAATGTTGTAGAGACCGTATGATCTACTCATTCGGCTGCTAACGACAATAACCACGAGTACCATTTCGTACAAAATGTCAGTAGTTCCTTATGGGCTTCTTTCGATGAAGAAGTTCCCAATAAAAATCTAATGAAAAGCGGTTGGGATCGCATAGACCGTACTTACAATGCATGGACAATCCTTTACACTACTGGAAAAAAATGAAAACAGTTACTACGGTCTAGCTGTCATGGCAAAAAAATATCTTGCAATACCTGCAACTTCTGCTCCCAGTGAAAGAACATTTTTGAAAACAGGACTACTTATAAACAAACAAAGAAGCAGACTAAAAGGCCAATTGGTTAATAAAATCATATTTCTAAACAAAAATTGATGGCAATGCAGCAATGGGATGTAAAAATGCCTTCTGCTGAACAACTTTTGTTTCCTTTCTTTCTTCAGTAAGTAAACACATGTACACAGTTTCTGTATATAAAAGGCTATAGCACTTCTCTTTTACGTTTAAGCATGCATGCATACATGCAGAATGTACAAGGTAATTTATTTTTTAAGAATAAAGCTTCTGTTTCATGCAAATTCTGTGCTTTGT
Organism: Schistocerca nitens; assembly: GCF_023898315.1. Lineage (NCBI taxonomy): Eukaryota > Metazoa > Arthropoda > Insecta > Orthoptera > Acrididae > Schistocerca > Schistocerca nitens. The sequence goes on from NC_064617.1 coordinate 528,326,258, forward strand.
TTTAAACAACAATTCTATGATTTTTGTCTTATGAGACATACACTAACACTTCAGTACACATTAATAACGGTAGTATAGTTGATATCAATCATAGAATTTCAAAGTGTTCCGTGCATGTACGTACGACGAGTAAGAGCAATGCGGCTCAGTGCTTCGTGTACTGAAGGTTTGCGCAATTTCTCAGAGAGCGCAGCACTGTCAACTTCTCGAGCGTGCCCGAGACATTTTTGAGAAATTGCCTTCGTGCCATGCATTTCTCGAGCACGATCATAGCCGATCCCTACTTTCATGTCATACTCCTGTCAGAGGCATGGGTGAAGCCGAACATCCATTCCAGCACTGTAAATCTCTAGGGCTATGTCCTTCTGAGTCATGACAGATGGTATGGGGGTGTGGCAGCATATATACATGCAAACTTACTCCCCAATGCTGTGTTAATGTACAAAAACACGGACAAAAAACTCGAATATATGTTCCCTGAAATTAAACTCAGCAGAAAGTGTCTTGTCTGTGTAATACTCAGTCCATCAAAGCTGGACAGCTCTCTTAAATTTGAATTCGCACCTTTCATATCTTGAATCTTTGTATGAACACAACTGTAGTCACAGATGTGAATGTAAATTTTCTAAACAAAAGTCCTTCCATTTCAAAATTCACATGTATACTTCCTGCTCAAACCTAACACTGCTTCCACTTTGGACAACTCATCATACATCAGACACTCATCCCTCTATCAATATTTTCACAGCCAAGTCACCAAATACAGTAATTCCCACTGATCAGATCTGAACGCACTGCTTATCTGCTCATGGTATAATATTCATGACTTATTCATCGCGGTGTAGAAATAACAAACTGCAAGTGGCCAATTTTAGAGATTTTGTGCTTGAATATGTCTCAACTTGATAGCTAACGCCTATGATATTTCTAGGCAGGAAATAACTTTGGTATAATTTATGAAGTGTTTAGTGCCACTGAGAGACTCAGTAATTTACTAATAAATATGTTCAAAAAAAGAAAGAAAGAGAAAAGAAACCAACTATGAGTTGGGAGAAAACCTGCACCATTGCTTACTAATCAGCTCAAACATATGATCGGTAGGCCGTGGACCCTTAAGTTAGAACATATTATTTTTCCTGAGTTCCTAGTAGCAAATAAACTTGTATTTGTGTGTTTTATGACTAATTAAACTCTTAAGTCATTAATTTTATAGCACTTGCAACAGCCTTTTTCAACATTAATGCCTATTTCAGCTTTAAAATCCTAGAAGGTACTTATTTCTTCAATGTAACATAAAATTCTTGTATTTTCAAAAGATTAGAATTCCTTGGGAGGACTGAAGGTGATATTTGAAAAACAGAAAAAAAAAATAATGTAGCTTGTAGAATCCTGGCCAACCGCCTGTTCCCGTAAACAAAGGTATTAATGAGCCTTGAACTGAATTCAGAGAATTAAATCTGCCTAGCCATTATATTGGTGTGGTGCATAATTTCCTAGTGTTATTCCATAAGTTTAATAAAGACAACAGATACACTCTAACAGAGACTTCAGTCATCAATAATATATTCTCCTTCACTATTTACAGCAATGCCAACACTGGGGTAACTTTTTGATTCTGTGACTATAAATCATGTGGTTTCGAGACAAAGAAATCATCAGGCCATGTTCAGACTGCATTTTCATCCGGAAAGGAAGTTCCTTGAAGTTGACAGATAGAGGGCAGAAAAGGTGAAAATCTGTCGGTGCAAGATCATGTGAATAAGGTATATGTGAAATTACTTCCCAACCCAAATACTGTATACTGTTTTTTGTCAGTCTATCAGAATGCAGGTGGATGTTATCATGGAGTAGCCTCACTTCACGCAGTCTTCCTGGTCATTTTTCTTGGATTGTGTCTGCAAGATGTTTTAGTTGTTGACAATAAATGTCAGCAGTGATGGTTACACCTCGGGGAAAGCAATTTGTAGTACACCGCACTGTCACTGTTCCACCAAATACATAACATTATCTTTTGTGGAAGTGTGCAGGTCTGTGTATGGGGAGTTGCTGCTTAGGGTTCAACCATTCCTTCCTTTTCTTTATGTTAGCATGAAGACATGATTTCTTGTCACAATTAACGATACAGGATAGGAATGATCAATGTTGTTCACAAGCCAATTGATGACGAGCAAGCAGAGATGCACATATGGCCACTCACAGATTTTTATGATTTTGGCATAAAGCATGCAGTACCCATATGCCCAAATTTTGAACTTTCCCCATTGCATGCAGGTCACACAATGGTGGAATGATCACAGTTCATCTATTCTCAAAGGCCTTCGTGATCCTCCTTAAAACCCTTTCTGACCATTATTCCTGTATGCAGTGCCAACATTTCTGGCTGCCTCCACCACTGTCACATTTCTACTGACCTCAAATACCATTTATTACCAGGTCTTTGTCATTCACCAGCCATGGCTGGACAGACTGCGTCAAAGTTACAATCAAGTGATTTACAATATAATGAATTACAGGATAACATTTAAACTTTATACAGATAATGTATGCAGACTATGTCATGTTCACTTTGTCCATTCACTTTCTTCATAGTCAAAGAATTCTTGGACTGAGTATAGTGGGTGTTGTTTTAGGCCTTCAGCAATTTGTTTCTTGAAGTTGTCCAGTGGCAGGGTCTGCAATTCAACAGGTAGTTTGTTGAACATCTTCACAGTGATCACTGGAAAACTGTCTCTTGTTTTGGACAGTCGGTAGGTTGGTAGATTTATGTCTTCTTTGTTGCAGGTATTATGTTTGTGGATGTTATGCCTCTTGCTGTAGGTGTCTAGGTTTTCCCTTATGTGGATAAGGCATAATAATACATAGTGGCTATAAACAGTCATTATTCCCAATGTTCTGAATAATGGTCTGCAGTGTTCCAGGCTGCTGCTCAATGTAATAATCCTTATTGCCATCTTTTGCAGTAGCAGCACATCCTTGCAGCCTGCCAAATGATCCCGTAGCTTAATCCATACAGAATGTGGCTATGGAACAAAGCATAGTAGACAGTTATCAGAAACTGGTCTATAATCACTTTTTTAAATCTTCGTAGGAGGTATATTATACAAGAGAGTTTCTTGCATACATACACAGTGTGTCCATTCCATGAGAGTTTGTGGTCTGTGGTGATGCCTAACTGTTTCACAGATTCTATATGGTCAGAGTATGTGTTTTTTCCAAGGCTACATACCATACGCTGGGTTTTTTCTTTGTTTACTTTCATCTTGTTGGCGATGAACCATTTTTTGCCTTCTGTTTTCCAAGTAAGAGTGAAGTGTGACTAGGGCTGTACCTCCCACACCATAGCATTTTAATTTTTTGAGCAAGATCTTGTAGGGGATGCAGTCAAAAGCTTTGCTTAGATCACACAGTGTGAGTTCCACAAACTCTCTCTCCTCGAATGCTTCCATTACTTTTCTTAATAAGTCTAATGCTGCGGTGGTACAGAACTTTCCCTTCCAGAACCCATGTTGTGCATGTTTGAAGAGATTGTTTTCTTCAAAGTAAGTTAGAATCTGATCTTTCATGATGGATTCAATCACTTTTGCTAGTATAGGAATGATTGATATTGGCCTAAAACTTGACACATTATCTGGGTTTCCTTTTTTGTAAACTGGTACTGTCCTTGCAGGCTTCAAGAAATCTGAGAAAACTCCTGCAGATAGGCAGTTGTTTATAGCTGTTGCTAATGGCTGTCCTATTTCTCCAATAATTTTCTTTAGGACAGTACAGCGCATCCCATAGATATCTTGACTCTCTGAAGCTTTGTAAGATTTTACTATTTTCACTGTGTCATATGCATGTATTTTTTTTCCATGTTTCAAATTTACTGTGAGTTTTATTTGGCGAGTAAACAGCAGGATCTATAACCGAGTCGGGGATTTCAGCAACAGTGTTTTCTATAACTTTGATAAAGTAGTCATGGAAGTCATCAGTACTACAGGCATTAGAAGAGGAAGTAGGCTTCTTCCTATGTTCATTTACTAAGAGTCCAGGCTGCTTTGCACGGATTATAGGCTTCTCTTATGAATGTATCATTCCCCCTCCTTTTAGGTTCGACTTTTTTTTCTGTAAAATCTCTTGGCCTCCAAGTAATTGCTGTATGAGATTGGCTAGTTCAGGTGTGAACCATATTTTTGTATTTACCATTTTCTGTTTTCCTTGTGCTTTACCTGTGTGGTTTTTCTTTGGTATCAGTGGGAACATCTCATCAAATTTGGTTTCTAGTGTCTGGAAAAGAACATTTAAGTCGTCATTGCATTTTGATTCTGTAATTAATTGCTGCCAGTTTATACTGGGCAGTGGGGCATTGAAAGTGTCTAGTTTTTCTTTTGGCACTGTTCTTCTGTGAAACACACAATTCGATTGCCATGTATTTTTCTGTTGGTTACCCAGAGTCTTCATTTGTAGTTTCATGATTTATGCACTGTGGTCTGCTATCATTGCATCAACTACATTTCTTTTGTAACTCCCGGTATCTATATTTGTAATAATGGTGTTGAGGCCAACATCACCTCTAGTTGGAAGTCTGTTTGCTATAAAGAGACCATAACTATTTACTAAATTCAAGAATGCTCTCTCTTTTGTACTATTTTCACCTATGTGTACATTAAGATTGCCACACAGTGCAATTTTTGGTTTAAGGTGTGTTATGTGACATAAACAACCTCCCAAGTTAGTAATAAAGTTTTCGAAATTTCCATTTGGTGGACAGTACACTGAAACAATAATCATATTCATATCTACTAGTTCTAAGCCAGCCAGTTCTAAATCCATATCTGAGCAGTAATTTCTCAGGTCCACATCCCTAGTGTTGAGATTTTTATTGGCATACACAGGCATGCCTCCATGAGTGGTAGTTTCTCGATACCATGAGCTGTAATTTTCACCCTCTTCTTTCTTGAGCCGGTGCTTACATACACATATCACATCTGGCTTTGCATCTTCTATAAATATAGATAACAGATCACAGTTTGTTAATAGACATTGAACATTTACACTAGCTAAAACTGTGGGTACATTACTTTGATTCCAGTTTTGTTGACCTGCAGTTGCAATAGTAGGCTCTATCGCACTGCTGCCTTGAATGTTCTCCGGAATAAAAAATGCCGTAATACTATATTCTTAGGCCATATAGAACTGTTCATTACTTTTTCTTTTAGTTCGAAGTCAACACAGATTTTGAAACTGCTGTTTAGACCTTTTGTAGTTAGTTTTTCTACTTCCAAATTATTGTACTCAGGGAAGGTTTTACATAGGAAACTGATTACATTTTCAGTTGTTGTGCTGTTTCTAATGTTGCTCAGCTGAAACCAAGCCTTTTTTTCTCTGTACAGTTCTTCTTGTTTTTCATCAGTGCCTATTATGCTTGTTTGCCTGTTTCTAACATTGAAATTCCTAGTTGGTGGTGTAGCAGATTTTTGAAGAATGAGTATTTTGAGGTTTTCATTTTGTCTAGAGCTCTGAGGTGTGGTTTTATAAGGCTGTTTGTACTCTGTAGATGGATTTATTTGATTAGTAGTCATGAATGGATTGTTTGGGTCATAAAAGCATACTTTCTTTCCTTTTTTGTGATGAACTTGTTGCCAATAAGTCTGGATATCACAAGAATATTCGTTTACTGGAGATTTCTCTGTGCTTCCCACAGTGTTTTTCTTGTTTGTTTTGTGTTGCATTATTTCGCTGATGCTCTGTGAGTTTTTAGGCTCACTCAGTGTTTCCCCAGTAACTTCATTTTCCGTAGGCAGCGTTTATTTGTTGTGTATTTTTCTGCTGTGTATTTCAGTAGAGGCTAATTGTGATGTGTGCTTTTCTAAACTACAAATTAAGTCATTTGTCATGGGTTCACCGAGTGTCTCTGCAATTTGTTCCTTTTCTGAGTACACGAACTGCTTGTTTTGTTTATTTTCACTGGATATTCCTTGGTTATAAGCAGAGTTTGATTGTTCTTTTCCTAAGCTAGTATTTTTAGCATATTGTATTTTATCAAGTTTTTCTTTTATTTCAGCATTGTCTTTTGTGAGTTTGTTCACTAGTTTTAATATTGTTCCCACTGATTCACTTAAATTTACACACTGTTCTGTATTTTTTGCCTCAAGAATAGGACTTAATGTTTGCAATTTTTTTTGGCTGGATTGCAGAAGACTGTGTCAGAAAGTTTCCAATTTCTCCACATGGAACTCCATTTTCTAGTGTCTACAGCTTCACTTACTATTATCTCCAGCTGACAATATATAAACTCAAATGGGAAAAGTGAACTACAAATAAAAAATGACAGTTGATAAACAGACCGATAGTAATCGGAATACTGACATGCAAAACAAAAATTCTATGAACTGTTGCAGCAACTAATAGTAAAAAACCTCACCTCTCTCCTTGCTTAAACACAGACTATCATTGTAAGAAAGTAAGGCCATTGTCGAATTTTTGTTGTCCACCTGTCAAGCTAAACTAGTACTTAGTGTACAAATGTACATATAAAATGTAACATGTTCATTGTTCACAATCTATTCTAGTTTCAGTGTGCAAAGAAATCAACAAAAAAAAAAAAAAATACTGAAAACAGCTAGTTCAAAGTCTAGTTTTATAAGAATGTGGCTGCCTGAGTTTCCACACTATATACAACAGATGGAAAAAGTATATTCTGCCAAAAATGGAGCAAAGAGGTTTAGCTGCTTTGCTTTTATTCTTCTTAGTTTTTTCTAACATTTCGAAATTGCAGATTTCTTCTCATATCTTTCAAAAACTGGAGAATTTGTGAAACAGATTATTTTTTAAGTACTGTTCAAAATTTTCTACGAGGCACTGGACCTCAGTTGCTCACTTTTATTACAATTTTTATGTTGCTGAGTTCAGTTTTGATATAAAGGAATATTAAAAAATGTGAAAATGCCATATCTACAGAACAAGCATAATTGTTTTTAAAATGAGATACCAAGTTTTAATTTTTTAAAGTTTTCAGTAACAAAAATTGGTCCAGTGACAGGATATTAGTGAAACCAAAATTACTAATCTGATTTTGGTCTGAGCTGCCAGAGTTGGCAATCGTGTGCGTGTGAAGTGTGCTTGCTTGTGTGAATGAATGGGGTGTGTGTGTGTGTGTGTGTGTGTGTGTGTGTGTGTGTGTGTGTGTGTGTGTCTTTTTCTGATGAAAGCTGTGGCCAAAAGCTTACATGTGTCTTTTAAATGTGCCTATCTGCAACTTATGTCATCTTTACAATAAGTAGCAGTCTATTTTTTCCTGCATTGTTAAATCACATTGCATGGTTGTTTTATTTTTCTAAAACACAGAATGAAAATCAAAATTGAAGCAAACACTTTTAACAAAAGACATATGGCGAATCCACCAAAAAGAATGAATTTTGCAATGACTTGTGACATGCTACTGTGGCAGCAAACATTCCTTTATAGAAATTAGAAATTCCTCTGTTTAAAGGTTTTATTGAGAAGAACTACCATCAGTCTGTTCCTGCAGAGTCAATGTTGCATAAAAATTGTGAATTCAGTGAACACTGATGTATTGCACAGAAGCCAAAAAGATATTGTGGAGTCTTGCATATGGATTTCTGTTGATGAAACTATAATGAGTCTTGGCCAGTACACTGCAAATTTTATTGTTAGCAAATTGGACCCAGATGTGCCATCCAGGGCTTATTTGATCTATTAAAAACAACTCCCAGAGACTAACCAGCAAACATTTGCAAATGGCGTGGGTGAAAACAAGGTGCTTTATGGCCTTCACAAAAGCTGCTGCATATATGGTTTCTTTCTGTTGCTTTAAGTATTCTACCCTTTGATGCTACATGTCCACATTCAACAAATACAAAGAATTGGTAAATAAAAACCATGTGTATTCCTGAAAAATTGTTTCTAAAATATTTGTGGTTGATGTGTAGGCCAGAAATGTGAACAGGTGAGTGCTGAAAACAATTATGAATAATTTTTTTTTAATGTATACATTGCATTTCACTGTTACATGTCTTCTCAGTGTCAAGGACTAGAAGACAAAGCTTGGGTGCACTAATGTGGTGACATATCCATGTTCTGCTAACGTAAATTAAAAAGACAACTTAAGGGAAATAATAGAAAAATTGCAAGCAATATTAGAGATATTAATGATCTTTTATGTATATACCAGTATAGAGGGTGTCTCACCTAACTCTACCACCTCAAATATCTCTGGAACAACAATAGATATTCACAAACGGTTTTCACCAGCATGAACGTACAGCAGGGGCTTAGGAAACCAAATACTATGCAAAATTTTAAAATGTGAACAAATACTATTTTCAAGACAAACTTGTGTATTTTCAAATGGACACCCCCTATTATTTCGTATGCAATCAACAGCATGAAAATTCACAAAAATAATGGCGTTGGTTGCATCGCAATATGTCAATTAGTCCCGAGAAATTGAAAAGTGAAGTTGATGCTTGAAATAAATTAAGCGCACAGCTAATGCATGTCCTGAGATTCACATTTTTTCCTTGACATCTTGATCCAAAAACAAAACTTAAAAGTGAGAGATACAGTTTTTTTTATAGCACTAGTTGTCAAGTTCATGCAATTGCACTACAACTCTGTAATGAGGGGATATCCCCATTATGTGTAACATTGGAGAGTGGGTTCCAAACAGTGTCTTTCATGCAGGGCCATTAAAAGGAATTGCATATCAGCAGGAGATGTGCAGTTAATCTCAACATTTTTATTTCACGCGATTTCTGTGAAATGTCTCCTATGTACCAGTTTCTGTAGTATTTGAAAGCCGTGTACTGCCCCACATCCAGCTCTTTCAACAAAGTACTATCCCAGGGTGCCATGACAACAGTGGTCCTATTTGCATTTGTTCAATGTCCCTTCCTTAGAAAGGTGTTGGTAGAAGTGACTAGAAATGCAAGGTGTGATTGTGTTCCTGGAACAGTCCTGACTGTATGGTACCTGTGTTCCAAGAAACCTTCATACAATTTGATCTCCAGCAAAGAACATATTTAGGTCCTGTTTCTGGTTAAGTGCCCATGTGAACAGCGCAAACATCTTTCTGATGTAATTGTGTTTGTCCCTTAGAAACTAAGAAGTTAAATTTGCACAGAGCAGATTCAGGTTTTAACACTGCACTTTCATGGAGCACTGTTAGAGTAGCAGCTACTTTTGATGTCATAGAGTGCAATGTATATGTAGCAAGAAAGTAAAATATAGCAATAATGGAATTGTTTCTCCAGAATTAATCAGTGGCCAAAGTATGTTACCTGAAACTGTGAAACATGATGTAGTGATGACAATTTTTCAAGACTGTTCATGAAGGAAAAGTTATGTCATGGTAGATGTTGCCAATGGGCATCACTGTAGGGATCCGGACGGGGGTTTGTCGGGGACGGCCAGCTCATCCCACGAATCCCCCGATTGGACTATGGCTGTGGCTGCCCGGGGTACTGTCCGCATTGAGACTGACCCCTCACGTGTGGTAGAGTGGGAGGTCGTCTCGAGGTGTGGCAGGGGTCGAAAGACATTCCGGAGGGCTGAACGGAAGGCCTCTCTAGTTTGTCTGACGAACCAGTTTCAGGCTCTGTCTCTGGCTGAAACTGATCTTCGGCCGGACATGGCTGCTTGTCCTGTTCCAGAGGGTGCCCCTCAGTCTGCAAGATCCGGGCAGTCGTAGAGGGTGGGCTTACTGGTAGTTGGGAGCTCCAACGTAAGGCGCGTAATGGGGCCCCTTAGGGATATGGCCTCAAGGGAGGGGAAGAAAACCAATGTGCACTCCGTGTGCATACCGGGTGGAGTCATTCCAGATGTGGAAAGGGTCCTTCCAGATGCCATGAAGGATACAGGGTGCACCCATCTGCAGGTGGTCGCTCATGTCAGCGCCAATGATGTGTGTCGCTATGGATCGGAGGAAATCCTCTCTGGCTTTCTGGAGCTATCTGATTTGGTGAAGACTGCCAGTCTCGCTAGTGGGATGAAAGCAGAGCTCACCATCTGCAGCATTGTCGACAGGACTGACTGGGGACCGTTGGTACAGAGCCGAGTGGAGGGTCTGAATCAGAGGCTGAGACGGTTCTGTGACCGTGTGGGCTGCAGATTCCTTGACTTGCACTATAGGGTGGTGGGGTTTCGGGTTCCGCTGGATAGGTTAGAGTCCACTAAACCCAGCAGGTGGCTGCACGAGTAGCAGGGGTTGTGTAGTGTGGACTGGGTGGTTTTTTAGGTTTGATGGCCTTGTGCAAGTACAGAAAGGGCAACAGCCTCAAAGAGTATTGTAATTGTGAACTGTCGAAGCTGCATTGGTAAAGTACCAGAACTTCAAGCGCTGAAATTGTTACAGCTACGGAAAGCTGGTTGAAGCCAGAGATAAATTCTGCCGAAATTTTTACAAAGGCACAGACGCTGTTTCGAAAGGATAGATTGCATGCAACCGGTGATGGCGTGTTTGTCGCTGTTACTAGTAGTTTATCCTGTAGTGAAATAGAAGTGGATAGTTCCTGTGAATTATTATGGGTGGAGGTTATACTCAACAACCGAGCTAGGTTAATAATTGGCTCCTTTTACCGACCTCCAGACTCAGTAGCATTAGTGGCAGAACAACTGAGAGAAAATCTGGAATACATTTCACATAAATTTCCTCACCATATTATAGTCTTAGGTGGAGATTTCAATTTACCAGATATAGACTGGGACACTCAGATGTTTAGGACGTGTGGTTAGGACAGAGCATCGAGTGACGTTATACTGAGTGCACTATCCCAAAATTACCTCGAGCAATTAAACAGAGAACCGACTCATGGAGATAACATCTTGGACCTACTGATAACAAACAGACCTGAACTTTTCGACTCTGTAAGTGCAGAACAGGGAATCGGTAATCATAAGGCCGCTGCAGCATCCCTGAATATGGAAGTAAATAGGAATATAAAAAAAAAGGGAGGAAGGTTTATCTGTTTAGCAAGAGTAATAGGAGGCAGATTTCCGACTACCAAACAGATGTAAAATACCTTTTAGACAGGTATGTGCCGAGTAAAACTGTGAGGGACGGGGAAAACCCACCGTGGTTAAACAACAAAGTTAGGAAACTACTACGAAAGTAAAGAGAGCTTCACTGCAAGTTTAAATGCAGCCGAAACCTCTCAGACAAACAGAAGCTAAATGATGTCAAAGTTAGTGTAAGGAGGGCTATGCGTGAAGCATTCAGTGAATTCGAAAGTAAAATTCTATGTACCGACTTGACAGAAAATCCTAGGAAGTTCTGGTCTTACGTTAAATCAGTAAGTGGATCAAAACAGCGTATCCAGACACTCTGGGATGATGATGGCATTGAAACAGAGGATGACACGCATAAAGCTGAAATACTAAACACTAAATCCTCGCACGAACGAAAAAATGGCTGACATCGAAATAAGTGTCCAAGGAATAGAAAAGCAACTGCAATCACTCAACAGAGGAAAGTCCACTGGACCTGACGGGATACCAATTCGATTCTACACAGAGTACGCAAAAGAACTTGCCGCCCCTTCTAACAGCCGTGTACCGCAAGTCTCTAGAGGAATGGAAGGTTCCAAATGATTGGAAAAGAACACAGGTAATCCCAGTTTTCAAGAAGGATCGTCGAGCAGATGTGCAAAACTATACGCCTATATCTCTGACATCAATCCGTTGTAGAATTTTAGAACATGTTTTTTGCTCGCGTATCATGTCATTTCTGGAAACCCAGAATCTACTCTGTAGGAATCAACATGGATTCCGGAAACAGCGATCGTGTGAGACCCAACTCGCTTTTTTTGTTCATGAGACCCAGAAAATATTAGATACAGGCTCCTAGGTAGATGCTATTTTCCTTGACTTCCGGAAGGCGTTCAATACAGTTCTGCACCATCACCTGATAAATAAAGTAAGAGCCTACCGAATATCAGACCAGCTGTGTGGCTGGATTGAAGAGTTTTTAGCAAACAGAACACAGCATGTTCTCAATGGAGAGACATCTACAGACGTTAAAGTAACCTCTGGCGTGCCACAGGGGAGTGTTATGGGACCATTGCTTTTCACAATATATATAAATGACCTAGTGGATAGTGTCGGAAGTTCCATGCAGCTTTTCGCGGATGATGCTGTAGTATACAGAGAAGTTGCAGCATTAGAAAATTGCAGTGAAATGCAGGAAGATCTGCAGCGGATAGGCACTTGGTGTAGGGAGTGGCAACTGACCCTTAACATAGACAAATGTAATGTATTGCAAATACATAGAAAGAAGGATCCTTTATTGTATGATTATATGATAGCGGAACAAACACTGGTAGCAGTTACTTCTGTAAAATATCTGGGAGTATGTGTACAGAACGATTTGAAGTGGAATGATCATATAAAATTAATTGTTGGTAAGGCGGGTGCCAGGTTGAGATTCATAGGGAGAGTCCTTAGAAAATGTAGTCCATCAACAAAGGAGGTGACTTACAAAACACTCGTTTGACCTATACCTGAGTATTGCTCGTCTGTGTGGGATCCGTACCAGATCGGGTGGACAGAGGAGATAGAGAAGATCCAAAGAAGAGCGGCACATTTCATCACAGGGTTATTTGGTAAGTGTGATAGCATTACGGGATGTTTAGCAAGCTCAAGTGGCAGACTTTGCTAGAGAGGCACTCTGCATCGCGGTGTAGCTTGGTGTCCAGATTTCGAGAGGGTGCGTTTCTGGATGAGGTATCGAATATATTGCTTCCCCCTACTTATACCTCCCGAGGAGATCACAAATGTAAAATCAGAGAGATTCGAGCGTGCACAGAGGCTTTCCGGCAGTCATTCTTTCCGTGAACCATACACGACTGGAACAGGAAAGGTAGGCAATGACAGTGGCATGTAAAGTGCCCTCCACCATGCACCGTATGGTGGCTTACGGAGTATAAATATAAATGTAGATGTAGATGTGAACAAGAAGATTCACATGCGGAAAAGACTCATTTTAGCTGATGTGAATGAGTTGTACACAGAATATGGGATGTTAATATGTACTTTGTTTCCTTGTGGGAGATGAAATTGTATGAAGGCTTCTTGGAATCTAGGAACATAATTGCACTATGTGTTTCTCATCACTGCTACTAACATCTTTCTAATGGAGATGCTTTCAACAAATGCAAATGGGACCAATGTTGCAATGGCAGCTTGTGATAATACTTTGTAAGAACAGCTTCGGGTGGGGCAATATGTGGCTTTCAAATACAACAAAAACTGGTACAAAGGACACATTTCCTAGAATCACATGAATATCAAGATGTTGAGATTAACAGCACGTCTGCTGAATGACAATTCCTTTTGTGGCCCAGTAGGAAAGATACTGTTTGGGTCCTCTTCTCTAATGTTATATGTAACATGGATGTCTCATCAAAATCACAGTGCACATTGCATAAACTTGACAATAAGTGCTTTGAAAATGTTGTATCTTTTACCTTTAAGTGTACTTATTTCATTTTTAGATTGAGATGTCAAGGAAAACAATATTACATGAATGGTGGCAGAGTTTTAAAAATAAAAATTCTCTCCTTGTATTTGAATTTATTTATGAAACTTATTGTTGCTTATTTTTATGTCTCCACTCTCAGAAAAAAATCCCCACACCAAGAAGGAGTTGTGGAAGATAAATGAAAGTTGCTAGGCATATTTCTACACCTAAAAGATGCCATCTATTCAGATTTCGTGCCAGTCACATTAGAGTAGTGCTAGTAGTGCCACCATGAAGATGTATGCAGACCAGGTTTGCTATAAAACTACAGCAAGATGCACTGCTTTTGGGCTTCCTGATGCCAGATCCCCTTGCATCACATTGCCTGAGGAAAAGATGTAAATAGGGAAGTGAAGGAAATGGACCATAGTCTGCTCAACACTACATGCACAGGACACATCTTTGTTATTGCAGAGTCCCTATTTTAATATGGTAGTTTTACTTTGGTCAATGCCCATGTGAAGATTAAGTGATCTCCGTGTTGGCCATGACAGACTGTTTCCTGGAGCAGTTCCTCTTTCGGCGGTACCCAATCATTTTTAGCTCTTTCCTGCCAGCATTGAATCCTCTCTTCCATCTTTGACTTAACTAAGGGGAAGGTACTTGAATGAAGCTTTTCCCGCTGTGAAGACATTGAGCAACTGCTTCATGTCCATGAAGTGGGTGTCTGTCATTAGTGTTGACTGCTTCTTATGGATTTCGCTGTTACTATTCGCCTGATATCAGGTGAAGCTATTCTGGCCAAAACCTGGATCTTCTCAACAGGGGTTGATGTCAAGCATCCTGTCACCTGGTGGCAAGTTTGGTGAAGAGCAATATCAACCTGTTTTGAGTGGCAGGGTAGGTACTATATGTGGGAACCATAATCTCCTGCCAAGTAGCACAAGCCTAGAGCTAACATCCGAAGTACATGTGGACTTGCTCCCCAACCTGCGCCTTTGAGGTTTTTTTTTTTTTTTTTTTAAAAAAAATATTGTTTCATGCTGTGATCTACACCCTGACACTGTCACAGTATTTCTTGAAAGTCAGACTCCTATCAAGAATAACCTCGAAGTATCTGTCTTTTGATGCTGTCAGATGTCATAGGGGACGGTTGGAACACTTTTTCTTCAAATCTATTTGAGGCAAGCCTTTTAACTATTTTAAACTCTTTTTATCCCAAATTTTTTTTTTTTTGTGATTATCTCTAAACTAAATACATTTATTTTTTATTTTTTGCAAAACAATATATTTGTAGCAAGTACAAACAAATTTATGATACCCAAGCCTCTCTTACAGAGAAAGACAGTGGGTTGGGAGAGTAGGAACATGTGCAACTTTCAAATGTGAAAATATCTCGGGGAAATTATGTGCTTCTTCGATTTGCCATGAAATTAAATCACATTCATTATGTAGGGTGCATAATGAACATCCCTGGTGATGACTGCGAAATTAAATTTTTGAGAAGAAAATGTACTAGTTGTGAATTTATATATCCTGATGTACACGGCATTTTGAATGTCAGCAAGGATGATATTAATCCATTAAATTACGGGCATGCAGCCACGCAAATAAAATGTTTTTCTACTGATATTTCGGCCGCGTATCGTCCATCTTCAGAGCAAGTCACAAGACTGACGACGAGGTGCCAAACGCGGCCTTATATGCTCCACCGCGGCGGTACTGCGCATGCGAGTCACAGATGCTGCTCGGCGGCAGAGACATACGCTTACACATGCACTGCCTGTGGTGAAGGCGTACAGACATTCGATTTGCTTATCGATGTTTGATCCGCGGCGGTGACACGATGACGACTTCTCTGCAATTTAATTACTCCAAGAGCCGGATTCCATGCTTTGTCCAAATTAAAACCATTATCTCTGTTTATTAAATTGTTGGCTAATCGAATTTCTATAGCTTCCTTGAATATAGATTCCCAAAAAGAAGAGGTGGATGTTAAAATCTTCACATCACTGTAATTCACGGAATGACCCAAATCAATACAATGTTCCGCCACAGCTGACTTGTGTGGTTGTAATAAGCGTGTATATCTCCGGTGCTCCACACACCTCTCATGAACGGTGCATGTTGTTTGACCTATGTATGACTGCTCACAATTTCTGCAAGGAATCTGGTACACTCCCGCCTTACGAAGCAGTATATCGTCCTTCACAGAGCCGAGTAAAGCCGCAATCTTCGTGGGGGGCCGTAAAATCACCTTAACACAGTGTTTCTCAAGAATACGGCTTATATTTGAAGAAAGAGCACCCACATAGGGCAAAAACGCACTAAATCTGAAGAAATTACTATCTTCATCCCCATCACATACCTGCTTTTTAGGTTTTACATCAAAAGCTCTACGAATTTGTTGTGGAGAATATCCATTTGATTTAAAAATGCTCTTGAGGTATGTTAGCTCTCCTTGCAAATTGACTTTATCGGATATACAGTGCGCCCGATGCACTAAGGTCTTAAGGACACCCATGGTCTGTGAAGGGTGATGGCAGCTACTGGCATGAAGATATAGATTTGTGTGATAAAAGTAATGCTACCGTCCTTTTGCCTCAGGAAAGATGACAATAAGGACTGCTGCCTTGCTGAACGCTTCATCACTACCGAAGGAAGTGATAAGGAGTTTAAAAGTACAAGGTGCAGTATCACCGAGATTTTATGGTCTTCCTAAAGTTCACGAGATGGGTAAGGATGAGCGTCTAGAGGACTTGTCTATGAGACCCATAACGAGCACTATTGGTTCACCAACATATTTTTCTGCCAAATATTTAGCTTCCTTATTAAAACCATTGGTAGGAAAATGTAGTCACCACATTCGTAATTCTATGGATTTTATTCAGAGACTTAGCAATGTCAGGCTAAATAGTATGGATGTGCTTCTTAGTTTTGACGTGGTATCATTATACACCAAGGTACCTTTAAAGGACTCTTTATCTCTTATCAGCCAACATTTTGATAAGAACATTACGGCCTTATTTGAATATGTGCTTTTATCATCTTATTTTCAGTTTAATGGTGAATTTTATGAGCAAATTGACGGTGTTGTCATGGGAAGCTCCCTCTCCCCTCTGGTAGCTAATTTATTCATGGAAGACTTCGAGGACAGGGCACTGGACTCAGCATGTTTTAGACCTACGGTCTTCTGGAGTACGTGGACGACACATTCATAGTATGGCCCCATGGTATGGATGAATTACATTGATTTCCTGAGCATTTGAATTCCATACATGCTAGCATTAAATTTACTATGGAAATAGAAAAAGACGGCTGCCTCTCCTTTTTGGATGTTGTCGTTCGCCGTAAAAGTGATGGCACATTAGGACATGCTGTATATTGGAAACCAATGCACACAAGTCTATATCTTCATGCCAGTAGCTGCCATCACCCTTCACAGACCATGGGTGTCCTTAAGACCTTAGTGCATCGGGTGCACTGTGTATCCGATAAAGACAATTTGCAAGGAGAGCTAACATACCTCAAGAGCATTTTTAAATCAAATGGATATTCTCCGCAACAAATTCGTAGAGCTTTTGATGTAAAACCTAAAAAGCAGGTATGTGATGGGGATGAAGATAGTAATTTCTTCAGATTTAGTGCGTTTTTGCCCTATGTGGGTGCTCTTTCTTCAAAGATAGGCCGTATTCTTGAGAAACACTGTGTTAAGGTGATTTTATGGCCCCCCATGAAGATTGCGGCTTTACTCGGCTCTGTGAAGGATGATATACTGCTTCGTAAGGCGGGTGTGTACCAGATTCCTTGCGGAAATTGTGAGCAGTCATACATAGGTCAAACAACACGCACCGTTCATGAGAGGTGTGTGGAACACCGGAGATATACACGCTTATTACAACCACACAAGTCAGCTGTGGCCGAACATTGTATTGATACTGGTCATTCCATGAATTACAGTGATGTGAAGATTTTAACATTCACCTCTTATTTTTGGGAATCTATATTCAAGGAAGCTATGGATATATTGTTCATATGAAAATATGCAACAAACACATATAAACTTATAAAACAAACTCCATTGATACAAATTACAATGATTATTTTCTGAGTGAGTTCCTATCATACATTCTGAAATCTATTCAAAATTTTTCTGGAAAAACCAGTTGCCATTCTCTTCTTTCAGATCCTACTTTTTTCAGTGGGTTCTGAAATACATGAACAATATCATCCTTTCTGACATTTGATATATAATCGGGATACATAAATTCACAACTAGTGCATTTTCTCCTCAAAAATTTAATTACACAGTCATCACCGAGAATGTTCATAATGCACCCCACTTAATGAAAGTGATTTAATTTTGTGGCAAATCGAACAAGCACATACTTTCCCTCTGATATTTCCTCTTCTTGTTCTGAAACTGAGGACATTTCAAAAGGAGTATCACTGCTATCTTCACATAATTCTTCCAGAGCTTCACTGCTGCTTGAATAAGTCAACTTGATTCTTTCTTTTAACATTCTTCTTTGCACAGTTGTTTTTTCCCCCTCATCAGAAACTCTTCTTCTATGCTGATTTTTTTTCTGGGGTGTCTGTCAGTACGCAACTTTTTGCTCCTTTCTGGCTTCTTCTCACATTTTTTCTTATTTATGATTTTGGAAATGGCTGTATTTGATTGGGTGATACAATTTCTATGCAGTTTGGTGTGTCTGTATCTCTTGATTTTGCCTGCTGTTTGCTGGTACTGGAGCTGGAAAATGGGGACTGCAAAGTAGTTTCAAATGTTGGTACAATGCTAAGTTCTTTATTAGGGGGAGGTCAATCTGTAACTTTTGAACCAAGAAAGTCTGCCTCAGAAAATATCTCAGAGTCAAAAGGACTGATGCCACTCTTCCTAAAACCTTACAATATGATTCTTGGTGAAAATGCTTAAGTGATTGCACTGATTGGCAATGCATCTATAACATACATAGAAATGGTTTTTCTTGGGTTAGATAGTATCCAACAGTCACAGGCAGTGTTGTACTATTTCTTCAGGGGCTCTAACACAGATACATTCAAAAGTTGAAGCTTATGACTACAGTGAGGAGGCAATGCGAGATGCATAATGTGGTTTCCTTCCTAAAATTTAAGGCTTCAATCGAAATGTGTCTATCAAATTTAAGAGGTGTTGGATTTTCTGTTTTTGGAGAAGCACATTTCTTGAAATGATATAAGTAATCTTTAAAATTACTGGCGTTTTGCATCCTGAAGGATTTGCAGAACCTTGAGATCCAGGTAGAGAATCTTTGAGCATATGCTCTTGAAGCAGACTGTAGGAAAAATGTAATATGGTGGAATGAACATTCCATTGGCTGAAATTGTTGCACAAAGAGTTACCAATGTACCTTCTTCTATTGATGTTGTCTGGTTCACTTGATGGCTTCCTCTTTCAGCAATTGAATTTTGTGGTGTTTGCATAATAGCTATCTCATCACAATTAAATATGAAGTTTGGCTTAAAATTGTGTCTTTTTAAACAGATTTCCAGTTATAAAAAAAATCTCTGACATTCTTTTCATTGAGAAAGACTAGTAGCTTCTGGTTTTTTCAGTGACAGTCTTTTCATTTGTTTCATAAAACCTTTTATCCAATCTTCTCCTGCTATTTTATTAGCTGTCCAACCTTGGGGTATTGATTGAAATTTTCCATTTGCAGCAACAAACTAATATGCAAGCTTCCAAGCCCCAGTTCGATTTAATCCATAATTTAATTTGGCAGATGTAATAAGATATTGAGTTAGCATGGACTGTTCTCCATTCATGAAGACTTGCCAATGATTATACAGAGAACTGTATTTCTCAATATGATTGAATCTATCAGCATGATCTGCTGCATACCTCATTAGGGTTGCTTTAGATATTCCATATGTTCTTGCTGTCTCTTGCAACTCTCTGCCATTGTTCATTGTTTCTATAGCAGATTGTATTGCTCCCTTGGACGGTGGCTGTCTGACTTTTCTTCTCTTGTAGACTAATGATATATTGATGGTAAGCTCCCAAAACTAACTGTAAACTGTAAAGGAATGTCAACTTTTAATAAGCGAGGGTTGAGACAGTAGTGTTCCAACCATCCCTTGGTTACCATTTTTTCTATTTGTAACTAAAATACTGGATATCATTTATTTAATGACAAAAAAATTTATTACAGTCCAAAGACAAAATTTAGTTACATGATTTCAAAAGTAGCACAATTTTTTTTCTTTAGATAGTGATATTCATGTTAACTTACCTGTAGCACCTAAAATCAAGTCAGTTGGTCAAATTTCAATACGACAGCTATAAACAGTTGAAAGTCAAAGACTACAGAAGTGAAGTGAGCCAGTGACATCGACCACAAAGTTTTAAAACGCTACTGGGTAGAGAGGGCCAGGTCATTGACATAAATAAATGAGATGCAAGCCTTGTTTGGTTGTTGGCGTACAAGTTAGCTTGGGAGTAAGAACACTTCTTTGGGGAAGTCAATTTTTTGTTTTGTGCTACTGACTTTTGGTGCTTTGAAAACTAAGACAGAATTGTTGCTGAGCAGCTATGCAGTGATGTTCATAAAGCCGTAATCTTTAGTTGCACTGTATGCTTTTGGGAGAAGTTTCCTTAATGTGTACCATGTCATAGGCAACACTGGTGACAAGATCTTTCTTGAGGCCCCCCACCACATTCTGGATAAGGTTCAATATGTGCAATATCACACAAGTCGGAAGCTAGCTTCTTCTCTAATGACCTTATTTTCTAAGAGTGGGGTGAGCGGCACAGAGAAAATATTGGCTGAAAACTTTGTGTTATCTGGTGATTTTTCAGGCTTTGAGTGATAACACGAGCTTGTCTCCAGAGCTTCAGAATGTTGAGAATTTCCAGGCAGTTGTTGAACATTTGGTGCAGCCAGTCAGTACCTCTTTTGCGAAGGTGTTTTAGCAATTCTAAAAGTACACTGTCTACCCCAACATGTTCGCCATGTTTCAGAGCTTGGATATTCTTAGTGATTTCTTCTGTTGTGAGGAGGAGCAGATGCTGCCAGTTTCTGATTTTATATCACGTTTCCTTATCAATAGCCTTCAGATGCTTCCTGCTGCAATTCCCATTTAGTAAAAGTTGCAGGGCAATTTCATTTGCAATGACATTGCTACATCATACAGGTTTGTGAGGATCATTGGATAATTTCTTTATTGTGGACCATGCCTTCCTGCTGTTGTAAGTAAAGTTGAGATCTGTCTTCAACTAGAAGCACTCAGCTCTGTGACTGGAACCTACTCTCTGCATTGGTGTCCCACTCAGCTCCCTTGTTATGCCTGAGAAAGGGTCTACTTCAAAGATGTGACAATAACTGGCGAATAGCTGCGCATTGTCATCTTGTGACACTGGTATGCAGCTGGTTCTGCAGCCCCTTGGGATGCTCTGACATGCAGCTTTAACCTTCCATTAGGAGCAATTCTGGGACTCCCAGGTTTAGATGCAATGAGCCACTCACTCAGAATTACAAGAAGAAGCACACTGGCACACAGACAAGCAAAGTTGGTAGACCATATTTGCATGGGATAAGCAGATAGCATTGTGGCAGTTTTTTCATTCTAATTTGACATCCTTCTGTGACCCATTTCTGTGGTGCAGGTGGTGCATCAGTGTTGTATGGAATCTGGGAGAGGTGGTGATTTCTCTCTGTCTTCTGTGAGGATAAATCTTCTGAGGATTCCAGTCTTCTTCATACTTCTTCTGCCTAGCCCTTCAAGAACAAGTTGATGTGCCAGCGATTTTAGGTACACTCTTCAATGCAGTTTCTCCAGTTGATTTTCAAGGTAAATAACATGGAAGTTGATACCACTCACATTCAACATTGTGAAAAAATGATCATTGTCCAGTGCTTTGTGTTTTGGCTCACACTGTAAGTAGCACACATTTTATCTGCAGTATTAAAGCCACCTTTGGTTGAAATGTGGAAAATGACTACCTCTGGTTTATTTTTCTCTCCAGACTCAGGATCAATTGCATTGTCATCATGAAACAAAGATACAAGAACCACATTTTTGTTCTAGCACAGTATGTGGGAAACCAAAACCTTCCCATCATTAAAGCCAAACATACAGCTGCATTGTTTCTTCCCTGCATCAACAAAATCTGATAGCAACTGTCTTTTACTTATTCTGACAGTAGCAACATTTGACAGCTTTTTTATCTTCAAATAGTCAATGAGGTCAACATCAGAAAACCACTTATCAGCTGTGGTATTGCAGCCAGATAAAAATACACAATTAGCCATTCTCTTGATAACTAAAGCTGGTTTGTTGCTGGCACAGAAATGACACACAGGCTGCAGTCCAACATAGATCTCCATATTGACTGTGTGCACCATTTTAGCACCAACAAGAGCAAAATGTTTTACTCCATATTTGTTTGTTTTTGAGGTTATGTCCTGCTGAAAAACACATCTACCACAAAAATGTGGAAGCATTTCATCTGTTGTGACATTATCCCTGACACAACAGTTCTTTTGAAAATTTTCTACAAATTTTAGAAAACTTCATAAAGAGGAGCTAGCTGGTCAAATTCTTTCCACTGGGCTCTGGTAATTCAGTTGTCAAATTGAAGGCAACATACCAGACCCCTTAAACCATTTGAGATTCATCCAGACTTTAACTATTCCCTCTGTATGCACCTTCTAGGTATAACAAGCCAATAAAAGCTCTTAGGTCAATTATTTCTGTGGAACTTATGTCTCTCTCTCTCTCTCTCTCTCTCTCTCTCTCTCTCTCTTTCTCTCTGGAAAAGTGATCCTTGGTAGTGTAGCCATATTGGTTTGTCAATTTGACGGTTGTTTCAAGGTTTTCACCAGTGAATAAATTATTCCAATATGCAACTGTACTTTTAGCTTTTCTTACGACTCAATGATGATGTGAGGTAATGTCTTTTTCCAGATGGCTTTTTGGCCCACACGGTCTTCTTATCTCTTCCCAAATAAAAGTTCATTTTGTTGTCTCTTCCTTCTTCATCTTTAGGAGTATCCTCACCATCTTGCTCTCTTACAGAATTGCCTTCACATTCTCCCATCTCGTCTTGTGAATCAATGCCACTCTCTTCATCAATATCCTCAGATAGCATGGGGTCTTCCTTGTCATTGCGCACCAACACATCCGGTATTTTTTCGAGATGACATGGGTGAAACAAATCATAATAATTCTGAGCCATATCTGTGGAGGATCTGGATCATAAAAAAGATAAGAGCAGGATAATTACATATTCAGGTGCAATGTACCTGAAAGGCCAGCTCAGTATACTATATGTTTTCACAAAATATTCCCAAAACTCTCACTACTCATCCATCAAGTGAGAAAAATGACTTTGATGAAAAACAACCAAAAACACACACCTCTGCAATTGAGACATAATTGGTCATAATGAGCTTGAGAGGCCACTAACGTCAAATCTGCTCTCTGTGAAGGTTGCACCAAAACTAATTGAAGGAGTTGTAAACAGCTCCTGAAAATAGGAAGGTACTAGTAGCAGGGAAATCCCTTGATGCCTAACTGGGGAGACAGGAAAAAAAGGATGCCAGTTGTGCCTGTCAGGCCAATTGCATCAGACTGATGGTTAAGCAGGAGCTTGATGAATGCATCACAGATTTGTGGACTGGAATCTATTTCCAACTCTTTGTCTTCAACAGTTTTCCTTTTTAATGTTCAATCTGCATCTGAAGTGAGATTGTAAAATTTTGTAAGTGATGCACATAAGTAGTCTGTGTTGTGTGCAGAGTATTGCTGTGGCTTCTTTATTATTTGACTGATTTCACACCTGACAAAATGGAGATCAGGGTTATAGCTCTTCTTCCATTGACAGCTACAGAATGCCTTTGGCTGCTCTGGGTCATGGATGAGTTTCGAGTTTCTGGCCCTTTGCCCACACCTCAACTTCAAATACATCATTGTTACATGCACTATATGTCCAGTCAGTGTGATGGCTATTGACAGCGCTAATAATGACACTGTTCTTCTGGTTGTGATGATTTCTTGGGGGTTGGGAATCAAATTTAGTGGCAGGGGGTTTGTAGACAGAAATTCCACAGTTAGGTTTGCAATGTAGTCATTCTGTTAGGCAAGCCAATTTTGTCACTAGGATTGGTTTGCAGAATATTCCACTTCCATATCTTGGGTGATGTCTCTCTGTAACTAATATCATGCCATCAAGTCTTGGAGAGCATTCATTCATACCCCGGTGGATTTCTTGACCATATAGTACACTGAAGAACCAAAGAAACTGGCACACTAGCCTATTATCATGTAGAGACCCCACGAGCATGCATAAGTGCCACAACACGATGTGGCATGGACTCGACTAATGTCAAAAATAGTGCTGGAGGGAGTTGACACCATGAACTGTAAAATCCGTAAGAGTACGAGGAGGTGGAGATCGCTGCTGAACACCATGTTGAAAGGCATCCCAGATATGCTCAATTATGTTCATGTCTGGGAGTTTGGTGGCTAGCAGAAGTGTTTAAACTCAGAAGAGTGTTCCTGGAGCCACTCTGTAGAAATTCTGGATGTGTGGGGTGTCACATTTTCCTGCTGGGATTGCCCAAGTCCATCGGAATGCACAATGGGCATGAATGGATGCAGGTGATCAGACAGGATGCTTACATACATGTCACCTGTCAGAGTCATATCTAAATGTATCAGGGGTCCCATATCACTCCAACTGCACAAGCCCGACACCATTACAGTTCCTCCAGCAGCTTGAACAGCCCCCTGCTGACATGCAGTGTCCATGGATTCAAGAGGTGGTCTCCATACCCATATATGTCCATCCACTTGATTCAATATGAAATGAGACTTGTCCAACCAGGCAACATGTTTTCAGTCATCAACAGTCCAATGTTGGTGTTGATGGGTCCAGGTGAGGCATAAAGCTTTGTGTCGTATGGTCATCAAGGGTACATGAGTGGGCCTTTGTCTCCGAAAGCCCATAGTGATGATGTTTCGTTGAATGGTTCACATACTGACACTTCTTGATGGCCCAGCATTGAAATCTGCAGCAGTTTGTGGAAGGGTTGCACTGCAGTCATGTTGAACAATTCTCTTCAGTCATCGTTGGTCCTGTTCTTGAAGGATCTTTTTCTGGCAGCAGCGATGTTGGAGATTTGTTGTTTTACTTGATGGCTGATGTTCATGGTACACTCATGAAATGGTTGTATGGGAAAATCCCCACTTCATTGCTACCTCAGAGATTCTGTGTCCCATCACTCGTGCACGGACTACAACACCACGTTCAAACTGCATAAATCTTGATGATATGCCATTGTGGCAGCAGTAACTGATCTAACAACTGTGCCAGACATTTATCTTATATAGGTGTTGCCAACCATAATGCTGTATTCAGCCTGCTTACATATGCTTACATATGAATTCGAATATGCATGCCTGTACCAGTTTCTTTGGCGCTTCAGTGTATATCACAGTCACGATTTTTATGTAGGCCAGATAATAAAACTGATTTGGTTGTTGAACATCCCTTGATGTTGATCAAGATTGTTCTTAAAGGTGGTCTTGACAAGGACCTATTCTATAAATCTTGGATTGTCATTGTGGTGAGAGGTTTGGTCAGACCAGTGGCAATGTTACCAGGGCATGCCAGGTGATCTTTTTTGTGATAAGAATACTGCATGCGGTCGCATCTCTCTTGTCCCAGTGTAATGGTTGTGAGTGTTAATTACCTTTGACATTGGATGTAGTGAGTTAATGTTACTCAAGAATGCCTTTAAGATGACGAAGACACCATAATCGACAGCCCAGGGTGTTTAAATGTCATGCAATAGGGCTATTAGGAGCAGGAAATGCCTTCTGTGATATTGCATAGACACTTGGCAGGAATGTAGCCATTGTATATGATTTCTGGCGACAGAATTGATGGGAAGGTAGAGGCATAAGAAGACTGTACTCCACACGGCCTTGTAGCACTACTCAGAGGGAAGACCTTGTTTGGCGTATGGCTGTGGAGCACCATACAGCATCTGCAGCAGCAATATGAGCAGCAGTTGGCACCATGGTGATACAATAAACTGAAACAAATTGGTTACTTCAAGGACAGCTCCAAGCCAGAGGACCTGTAGTGTGCATTCTACTGGTTCCGAACAACTGCTGTTTGCTACTTCAGTGCTGTCAGGAGTGGAGTGGACGTCTGTTGTGTTTTCTGGTGAAAGGCAGCTCAGCCTATTGTCAGTGATGACTGTGCACTGGTTAGGAGGCGGCCAGGTGAGTTCCTGCAGCCAACTTGTCTGGGGCTTAGACAGACTGGAGATACACCTGGAGTTATTGTCTGGGATACTTTTCTGTATGACAGCAGGAGAACTCTTGTGGTCATTCCATGCACACTGATTGCAAATTTGTATGCCAGTCTGGTGATTCGACCTGTTGCACTACTATCCACGAACAACATTCCAGGCATGCTTCCCAACAGGATAATGCTCATCCACACAGAGCTTTTGTAACCCAACGTGGTCTATAGCGTGTCGAGATGTTGCCTTGTCAGATCTGTTTCCAGTCAAGCGTGTATGAAACATTATCAGACGATAACTCAGCAATAGGCTTGAAACTCCATCCACAATCTTACATCCAGCACCTGTACAACACAACACATGCACATTTGCATTCAACATTCTAGGAGTTACACTGATTATTAATGTACCAGCATTTCACATTTGCAATGGCTTTTCTCCTCCTTACATCTCACAATGGTAATCACGTAAACATTAAGTTAGTGCATAAGTTTGTAGCATTTTTGTTTTGCGTGTTGGTAGCTTGGTTGCTATGGATTTATATATTGGGGGGGATCAAAGGGACCAGACTGCTACGGTCATCGGTCCCATTTATATATTGATTGTCATTTTTTATTTGTAATTCACTGTTGCTATTTGAGTTTACATATGGTCATTTCATCATTTGGAGATAGTAAGTGGCGCTGTGGATGCTAGAAAGTGGAGTGCCAAGTGAAGCTATTGGAACATTTCTAACATTTTCTTTTGTTTGAGTTAAATAAAGGGGTGAGAGCAGCAGAGACAGCCAGAAACATTTGCACCATGTTTAGGGATAATGACACTGAATAGAGCATGGCATGAAAATGGTATTGTCATTTTAAAGGAGGATGATTTTGACAGTAAGGACTCTCTATGTTCAGGAAGACCTTCAGGGTTTGATGGAGATCATTTAAACACATTAATCCTCAATGATCCACGTCACTGACTCAAGAACTGACAGATATGATGAACTGTGATCACTTTCATCATTTTGCGGCATTTGCATGCAGTGGGGAAGGTTCAAAAATCAAGTGGATGGGTACCGAATGCTCTAAGCCAAAATCACAAAACTCAGCATGTGCCCATATGTGTGTCTATGCTTGCTAGTCATCAATTGAGTCATGAACATCACTGACCATTCCTGTCTGGTATCATTACCAGTGATGGGAAATGGTGTTCCTATGCTAAAATAAGGAAAAGAAAGGAATGGTCGAGACCAAACAAAGCAGCAACTCTCTGAATAAAGACTTGCGTGCATGGCCAGGAAGACTGCATGAAGTGATACTGCTCCATGATAACATCCATGCACGTTATGTCAGACTGAGAACAAACCATGTACAAGAGTTGTGTTGGAAAGAAATTCTGTACTTACCTTATTAACCTGATCTTGCACCCTCAGATTTTCACCTTTTTTGTTCTCTATTGAACAACCTTCATGGAACATCCTTTCTGCATGAAAATGGCTCTGAAAACTGCTTAATGAGTTCTTTGTCTCAAAATCAAGTGATTTTTACGGTAAAGGAATTGAAAAGTTGCCCTAATGTTAAGAGACTGTTGTAAGTACTGAAGGAGAACATATTATTGATGACTAAAGTCTCTGTTATGTGTATCCGTTGTGTTTATTAAACTTATGGAAAACACTACGAATTTATATGCAGATCCCATGTATTAACTAGACAAATGTATCCCTGATATTTTCTTTAACTAAATTAATTATTTTTGGTGTTGGTTCTTTCCCATTAGTTTGTATGGACTGGTATATATGTAAAATTTATTAATGCCTCTCATTATTGCCTGTATTTTTTCTTTTGTCACTGAAATTGTCTTTTTTAATTTACATTAACATGATAAGGATATATCACACATTTGTGCACCCAAGCTGTCTCTTGTAACACCTGACACTGAAAAAAATTTAACCGTGAAATGCAACATATACATTAAGAAAAATGATTGACAATTGCTTTCAGCTCTCATCTGTTTACAGTTCTGAACCCACGTGTCAACAAATATTTTAGGAACAATTTTCAAGGAATACACTTGGTTTTATTTTCGAATTTGCTGTAGTAGTGAGTGCAGATGGTATCTGTAAGTGGCATTTTCATTTTATTCTATGCCAATGAATAACGTGAATTGCACCTCATTTTTCTACCAGATACATAAACTTTTCAGCAAAAGTAAAAAAAAATTAAGTAGCTGAGGTTCATTGGCCTACATAAACACCACCTCCTTCCCTCCCTTGATTTTGAAGTTAATCAAATTTGATTTTTTTTTTTCTCAATGGAGTCATCTTTAAGTGAAGGTAGGAACTATTAATTGCAATGCCAGATGCTTTTCATTATATTTATATTTAGTAATAGGACTAAAGAATTACAATGCACAAGCTGATATATGCATTGTTTTCCTGTGCAAAGTTGCACATTAAAAAAAAAAATCACAAATTTAAAGCACAGTATCAAAAAAGCATACTTTCATAGAAAATCTGAATTATATTTCCTGATTTTTATACATTGTAAATAAGGAAATTGGTGCCGGACTAATTATGGAATATACATCTATGAGACTTCAAACCTGAATTTATCAAAAATGGTTGGATTCAGGATGTTTAGGTTTCCAGGTACCAAATATGACTAAATTCTGAAACGGTCACCTTGAGAGCCACCAAAGTACCTGATTTTTACACAAAAGTGACTGAAAGTGACTGCCAAACTGAAATAACCTCTGGGCAAACAAGAGGGACTATTATGTGCTTTTTGGATTTCAGCAGAACTTCTGACAGTGTCAGATTTAACATCCTACTTGCTAAACTCAAAACTTTTTCAAGTGTGGTATAATGGTTCCACTCATACCCCAGCAACAGCATGTAATGATTGTAGGATGAGGAAAGTAGTATCAGGGGTCCCACAAGGATCAGTATTGGTTTCATCACATTTCTCATTATATGTTAATGACATGTTGACTACTATTTCCCATTGCAAATAGCATTTACATGCTGATGACCTTCCGTTGTACCCAAGTGCAAGCGCAATAAACTTGCACAGAGCCACCCAGAATGTAAATGCTGACTTACTTGCTTTGTCAGAGTGGGCACAGAACATAGGTTTGAAACTTAACCATTTTAAAACACAATCAATCTTAGTAGTCTACAAAAGACTATTTACCCCTCAGTTCAGAGAATCTCTTTCATCCTTAATCCTAAACAGCACAGAAATAACATTCTCTTCTTCTGAAAACAACTTGGGGATAATTCTGAACCATCACTTAGACTGAACTGAACACACAACTGCTGTTTGTAAGAAATTGCCAACATTACTTCACTCACTACAGAAATTTAAAAAAAGTATTTCCTATTGAGCTTGAAAAGAAACTTGTAGTTGCTAGTACTCCCCATCCTTGATTATGGTGATCCTATTTTCCAAGAACTTTCATATGAGAGCTCATGCTGGTTGGAACTAGGGCTGAATCCTTGTGTCCGCTACATGTGTGACATACACTATTTTGATCATATCACTTCTGCCCATAACAGTTATCATGACAGTGTGTCAATACATGTAGAGGTTATCATCCCCTGCATCATATCTATCATTTTCTCAGTCATTGCACTCCTTATTTATCTTCAGCCCTTACACTACTACTTGAGCAACAGAAATACTCATTCTCAGCTAAGTAAAATCCTCTCTGTAGTACTACACAACAGTGCCGTGTTCTCTAAATGATTGTCTGTATCAGGAATCCAAATCTGGACTTACATTCCTCAAAATATTAGACAAATTAAAATCCTTTCAAACTTTAAAAAGAGTTAATGGCCCACCTTCCATCAAAATAGCCATCTCTTCCATATACTTGTCTGTA
The DNA here is from genome assembly GCF_023898315.1 of Schistocerca nitens. Taxonomy (NCBI): domain Eukaryota; kingdom Metazoa; phylum Arthropoda; class Insecta; order Orthoptera; family Acrididae; genus Schistocerca; species Schistocerca nitens. The sequence continues at coordinate 528,355,877 of NC_064617.1, forward strand.
GCCCACTCATGTTCACCCTCCCTCTCCCACCATTTTTCCCTCCCCTTGTCTTCAGAGCTTCCTATTGAAATTCTCTTCTTTGCTAGCAGCCATTGACACTTTCATTCTAATTTTCTCATCTTTATTGTTATACCAAACAAGGCTTCAAAAGTGCTTAACTAATCAATATCATTTATATAATGCCTCTATTATTTTATAATCATTACTAGAGTTATTATCATTACTTGCAATTACAACTTTTTATTAATAATGTAAATTATTATTATTGTTATGTAATTTTGTATGTGTTGTTCCTGGTTATATGTAATAGAGGGCATTAAGGCCCCAACCTGGTCAGGCTAAATAAACAATAAATAAATAAATAAAATATTGGTTCATGTCTGTATAGGCACTATGATCTGTTTATTTCAAAAACGAAAAATGCTGTGTACTACTGTAGAAACTTTAGCATAGTGAATATCATGTTGTGCTGTCAGTTTGTTTTCAAATGAACACTTATTTTCTCTTAAATATATACTTTTGTAAATGCTCAGTGTGAAGCCACTTTGCTAGGTGGTTTTTGCTTCCTCTGCTCCCTGTATTCCTTTCCACTGACAGTGGAGAAAACTTTGGCAAAATGTAGGTAAGACTGTGCCCCACAACTGTTATGGACATAAGGGAATATTATTGATTTCACAGCTGCCATCTAAAGAGGAATGGAAGGTTATAATCTAAGCACTAATAATATATCCAACTTTATAAAAAGTTAAGTAAACTTTGTTATGAAAACATAATGAAATCATTTCCTTGATATTGCTAACGGCATTTATTGTTTAATAATCAATGAACACTCAATTCAGTAGCCATTTTCTTAAGTATCTGTGAGTAAACTATGATCTAAGAGCAGAAAAATCATAAGTATTAATAAGAAGTTGAACAAGCTGAGCTTTTCTGCAGTACAAAAATAATTTCCTACTGTTACTTCTGTGAGGTTAATGCATTGTTGTTCTACGGCTAGTATGGATATACAGTTTAATTCCTTACAAAAATACCATCTACATTCTAGATAATGTTTGAAATTTAGTACAGTCAAAGGGCTATTACTAAAACTGGAAACAGTGTTGGCTTCAGAGAGCTCTTTTCATTGCTTATTACTGGTAGGTAAACTGACTGTGTTTTTCTCACCTTTCTTTTAAATTTTTGCTGTTGTTTAACTTCAGGTATTCCATTTACAATTAAAAGTTCTATGCATGGTGGTGGTTTGTTTGAAAGAGGTAAAACACACAGATGTAAAATTCAATTTTACATCTGATCATAGCAAAGAACTGACAATTTATCATGTGCAGCAGCTGATTTGTTCTTAGATGATTTTTGCTATGTAGTTCAGCCCAAGCATGAACACATGGGTTTACATCAGCTTTTTAGTTCTAAGCTTTGTGAGGAACCTATTATCTGTTGCATTTATAAGGACTAGTATGATATGTATGGCTCAATAACTTTGAGTAAAAAGGTCAAGTGAAACAGGAAAAGGACTGACTGCATTACAAAGATATTATTTGTCATAGAATATTAGTGTGTAATTGTTTATTGACCATGATTGTCCTTACATTGTAACAAGTTTTACCAGAATCAATTAATTAATAACAATGAGTGATCTGTTTAGTGCGTATTATGTTCTAGTATTAATCAGATAATGAAGTCTGACAAAAAAGAAGTGATGTTGCAATTTAATACTTTCCAAAGTCTTACTTTTAAAGTAAGATCCATTTAAGTCCTCTTTCATTGCTTCCACTGCTCTAAACATCACATGTCATTTTCCATAAGGCTGGGTACCAGCTCCGAAGTTTTTGCTTTTGGCAGATTGAAAGAACATGCCTGTGAAAAACTGCTCATCCATTGCCACTAAGCTGATTGATTTGTGTGAAAGATGTCACACTATAACTAAACATACCGAACAGGGGATAAAGAAATGATGAAGCCTTCCTTAGTAATACAAGCAGTCTTTTACGTCTGCTTGTAAATGGCTAGTATGTACGTACACTAGAGTCTCGTTAATCCGGCCCTAAGTAGTCCAGCCTCTCAGTAATCCGGCACACATCCAAAACAGGTGCACAATGAATTATCATTCACAACAATGCTTAATTAAACAATGCTTTATATCCCGTATTTGAAACTGTAGCTTTCTTTACAGTTCAGAATCATGTCTTCTCAAAGGAAACACGTTATGCTAGACCTCAAGCAGAAACTCAAAATTTTAGGTAAGTTAAATCGAGGTTCTTCGCAGAAAGCCATTGCTGCTGAGTTCAATGTTGGGCGAGCAACTATTTATGACAGCAAAAAGAAAGAAGATGTTATTCAACAGTACTCAACACAAATGGATAGTGAGTTGGGAAAGTTATGCAGGGTAGCTGCGTGGTCTGAGGTGCCTTGTCACAGTCCATGCGGCTCCCCACATCGAAGGTTTGAGTCCTCCCTCACGCATGGGTGTGTGTGTTGTCCATAGCATAAGTTAGTTTAAGTTAGATTATGTAGTGTGTAGGCTCAGGGACTGATCACCTCAGAAATTTGGTCCCATAAGACCTTACCACAAACTTGCAAATTTTGATTTGGGAAAACGGAAGGTTATGCGAAAGAGTGAGAATGAAGAACTGGACGTAGCTGTTTATATATGGCTCATACAACAACACAGTAAAGGAATTCCAGTCAGTGGCCTGATTATAAAGAAAAAAGCATCTACATTTAGCAAACAACTTGGCGGCAGTAACTTGTTTGCAGCGAGTGAAGGTTGGCTATCAAACTGGAAAAAACAACATGGCATTCAGCAGCTGACAGTCACCGAGGAAAGTTGCTCAGTTAACGATAAGGATGCTGATGAATTTGTAAGCAAGATACAGAAGATAATAGAGGAAGAAGATTTAACTGCTGATGCCTTGTATAATGCTGATGAAACAGGACTCTTTTTTACAAGACGCTTCCTTGAAAAACATTAGCTTCCAAGAACAAGAAGAAAGCTTTTGGTTACAAGCAACAGAAACAGTGCATAATATTAATGGCATGTTGTAATGCAAATGACAGTCATAAACTACCGTTTATGGTGATTGGAAAATCCCAACACCCACATTATTTTCAACATACTGATATAAATACTCTACCAGTGCAGTATTGTGCTCAGAAGAAAGTGTGGATGGACAGTTCCATGAAATGTTTGTACCACCAGTGAGAAAAGAGCTAAAGAAGAAAAACCTTTCACTGAAAGCTATCCTTATAATTGACAATGCTCACTGTCATCCTTCAGATGTTTCTCTAAAGTCTGATGGTATAAAAGCACTCTTTCTCCCACCCAGTGTGACAGCCCTAATTTAGCCCATGGACAAGAGAATTTTGGAATCAATTAAACATTATCATCGACATCCACTTCTCATCTCCTTGCTGAACAAAAGTGAAAATGACTTTATCGAGACTATGCTGAAGGTGTGGAAAGCAATTAACATACATGATGTTGTTTTCCAAGTAGTCAAAGCATGGGATAAAGTGGAGAGCACCACCATAATGAAGAGCTGGAGAAAACTGTGGCCATCCATTCATGCCGAGTTGGATCCAGCAGTGAGTGTCAGCAATGAGCCTGTCAATTCGGAATTATCAATTACTTTGTACACTGCCATGTTCCAGAACCTTGCAGGAGGAGAATAAATTGATGAAGAAGATGTTATTAAGTGACTGAGTAAGGAACTGTGACATGGGCCAAACTTTAACAGATGAAGAAATAATCAAAAGCATGCAAGAAAGTAATGATGAATGTGATGAAGAAGAGGACACAGGAGGAAAGAGCATGAAGATTTCTCACACTGCTGGTGCTGAAGCTGCCAAGGTCTTCCTGGAGTACATTATGCAACAACCAGATACATACTGTACCGATGTAATGCTTGTAAAGCGATGGTGTGATAAAGCATGCCACCATTATGTATCATCATTGAGACAGTTAAAAATTAGGGACGTGTTTCATAGTGACTGATACAACTGTATAATTATGTACAGTATACACTCAAGGAATAAGTTTTCTTTGAAAATTAATGTATTTTTGGATTTAATAAAGTATATCCTCAATGTTTCAAAATTGTATCGTTTGGTTTACTAAAGTTGTGGCAGAACTGCCAGAAAATACGAATATCTTTGCTTTTTTGTACTTCGTTTCACTTACTTTGGTTGTTGACTAGTTGGTGCGAGACATTCGTCATGACTGTTACCGTGATTGTCAAAAACTATTTCTTTGTGTTTTGATTTATCATGTGCCAATAAAAATATTACATAGTGAAAGTAAATGGTGTTTTCTGTGTTATAAGTATAATACTCGCCATACTGGTGACCTCCGACGCACAACATACGTCCGATTCGACAATGTGGCCGTTTACTTCGACATCTCCACATCGTTCACCTTCCGCTCCTTTCGGACTACAACATGATACTAATGGTGCCTCTACACTGCCTTTCCAGGGTTTCCTACACACAACGCACCAACAACTGGGATAAAATTGGAAGATAAGTACAACGCCATGGAATTTTCTCCGTCATCAACAATGCCGTTGTGGACTCTTTCAACATCGTCAGTGATGTCACCTGCTATGAAATCTTTTTCTACGTTCGTCTATAACAAACCAATCGTGAGTGCTGTGCCTAAATTTGTGACTCACAGTGCGTCGTATGTACAACCTCCTGTGACATGTAGTGTGCAACAGTGCCCCAACACTATGAACCTCACAGATTTTCGAGCCCACAGATCACTTGGAGCTCCCCATATATTGCTGATAAATCAGTTTTGAACACATTCTCTCCCCACCCACTACAAGACTCAGTACAAAAACAGATGGGTACAAATTTCAGTTACAACAATTACTGGTTGGACAGTCGTCCCACCCCGATTGTTTCTGCAGCCCCGGGTGCGCCTGCCGTGCCTCCCGCGCCAGCCGTGTTTAAATCAGCCACAAGAAGTGACAGCTTCATAAACACTCTGCCACTCCCGTCCACTGTGCTACCAAATCTGTTACATCCACAACACGAGAGTGAGAAAATTCCTAAATTACCAAGGTTCATGATGGACAATCCGCATACGTGGTTTATTTTGGCAGAGACTATATTCACTGCCCTAAACATTGATTCAGACAGTGCTAAATTTATTGCGCTTATTAATGCCCTAGAGGACCACACTGAGTGGGTACAGGACTTAGTGCTGTCGGCGGACCCCGCAAATCGTTACGCACTGGCAAAATAAAACATAATTGGAGTCTACATAGGCTGAAATGTCATTTTGTGAAGTACCTCTACTTCCCGAGGATCAACTTCCCAAGTTGGTATGACAGGTTCGACAGCATATCACCAAGTTACGTTTTCCGCAACCTCGATCGCATGCTACCCCTCCGGTTTTCATTCACCCACACCTCAGTTCTTGTAACTATGTGATGCTTAGAGAAGACGCCGTGCGTCCACCCCTTGCTCCACCCTACACTGGCCCATACCGGGTCCTGTCACGCTCTGAAAATACTTATATGATCCTCTTTCAAGACCGCTACGGTCGCAGGTTCGAATCCTGCCTCGGGCATGGATGTTTGTGATATCCTTAGGTTAGTTAGGTTTAACTAGTTCTAAGTTCTAGGGGACTAATGACCTCAGCAGTTGAGTCCCATAGTGCTCAGAGCCATTTGAACCATTTGATCCTCTTTAAGAACAAACCATCTGTCGTGTCCATTGAGCGCTTGAAACCAGCATGGATCCTTAATGACACCGATATACACGATAATGAAATTGTTTAGCAGGAAACTTCAGAGGCCTGTCCTCTCCCTTCTCCACAAGCTAATCAAACACTCTCTGCAAGTCAAGGCCCCCATCGTCTATACTTCACACCTCCGAGTACCAGCAGTAATGAACTAGTGTTTCAAGTGAACTTGAGTGACTATGATATGGGCTCTATAAAAATACAACTTGTGGACACTTTTCTTTTTTTATTTGAAATTCAAAACAATTCTGTGCCATCTGACCAGAAAGACATTAAGCTATTACAGTGCTTCAATGTGGCTCCTGGTACTTCACAAAATGACATTTCAGCCTATATAGACTCCAATAATGTTTTATTTATAAGAGTAACCCCCCCTTCTCCTTCGTCTTCCCCGAATCCTCCTACCCCTATTGCCATCACCCATGCTGGCCGCACCATACGGCCACCTCTCAGACTTCAAGATTACGTCATGCCTTAAATGTTTACCTTCCCTTTATCACTTACTCCTCATCACTCCTCCTATGCACCCCGCATTCCTCGGGGGGAGGGGGGGGGCCTCTGTGGCAGAACTGCCAGAAAATATTAATATCTTTGTTTTTTTGTAGTTCATTTTACTTACTTTTGTTGTTGACTAGTTGGTGTGAGATATTCGTCATGACTGTTACCGTGATTGTCGAAAACTATTTCTTTGTGTTTTGATTTATCTTGTGCCAATAAAAATATTACATAGTGAATAGTGAAAGTAAATGGTGTTTTCTGTGTTATAAGTATAATACTCGCCATAAAGTAAAGTACACTATATCACCTATGTTTTCAAAATAAATAAAAAACAAAATAAATGAATAAAATAAATTTCAAACACTCTATAATCTGCACTTCCACTTCTCTGGCACCCATATGTGCCAGGAATGGCCAGATTAGCAAGAGTCTAGTGTATTTAAAAAATAACAGCAGTGTTGATAAACATGTATAACAGGTGTAGCAGTGAAACGAGCAATTTTGAAACCTCCACCAATGATACAAATTTATTCACAGCAATATAAAAGAAATAATGAATTTAAAATGCTTCCAAATTAAAATGCCCATCACTTGAAAAATATGTCACATAGGCAGTCGCCATTTTCCTTCACACGCATTTCAAGTCTTCTTGGAAGTTAGACATCACATCTTGCAGGATTGGCATTGGAATTCAGTTAACTTCATCCTGAATTGGACCCTTCAGTTCCTGGATGGTGTCTGCTGGGTCACACTGGAAGATCTGAGATTTTAAATTAACCCAAAGGAAGAATTCACACACTGAAATATCACAGGATCATGGAGACCAGGAAATGTTCCCATTCTTGGAAATGAGATCATCAGGAAAGATATTCTGTAGAGCATTGATGGAATGCTGTGAAGTATGGCATGTGGCCCCATCCTGTAGGGAGAAAGTGTTTGCAGTTACAGGAAGATCAACAAGCTGTTGCACTAAGAAATGGTTCAACATGTCAACATAATGTTCTTTAGTCACGGTAACAACATTGCCGTGATCATCTTCAAAAAAGTGAGGCCCTGCAATTCCAAATGATGATATGTCACAGCACACTACCATTTTCTGATTATAAAGTGTTGTTTCATGATGCATTTAAGAATCTTCACGTGGCTATTATCTAAAATTTTGCTTGTTAACGAAGCCTGTCACATAAAAATTGTCCTCACTGATCATAATTAGAGTGTCGTACATGTCTGGGTTGTCGTTCATGATTTCCGACAATGCTTAGAAAAAGTGTAGTCTCTTTGGCAGGTTGTCCACTTCAGTTTTTGCACTATCTTCAGTAACATACATTCCTCACACTCTCCACCCAACAGTTTCCACCGTCCTCAGCTCCTCCATATTTTCGTTCCCTCACGCTTTTTGTTTTCTGCCTAGGCATTTGCCCATCTTTCTCCTTTCCGACTACTCTCCTTTTTTGCTCATCGCCCCCCCCCCCCCTTCCCCATCCCTTCTCACTGCCCCAAAGCCTCTCAAAGCTGTGGCTGTTGGTCCGCCAGACAGTGCTTTTCTCTCCCCCCCCCCCCCACCCCCCCACCCCCCCATGCATACCTCGCTCTCCCTTCCATCTCTCTCCAGAGTGCTGCTTCCACTCTATTTGACAGTTGCATTTTGGTCCAATCTGCTTGAGATGGTGGTTATGTGTGCATGAGGTGTGTTTACTTGTGTGAATGAATATGTATTTGTGTTTGTGTTTTTCCTCTTCTGAAGAAGGCTTTGGCTGAAGGCTAACAAGTAAGTGTCTTTTCACGGTGCCTGCCTGCAACTCAGTGGTCATATTTATAGTGAGTAGCACTCCATCTTTTTCTTTTCTTGTTCCAACCTGGAGTTTCCATTGTTTGATTCTCTATGGTGGTATTGCAGTCCTTGTACAATATTCGCCATGCACTGTGATCCAATATATCAAGTTAAAGCACATGCTTGCTTGCAGAAAGCTCTGACTTTGGCTGGAAGCTTTTTCCACTCTTGAACCATTCTCTGGTGTGCAGATGTGTTTTGCACTTTCACCCTCTTTCACACCATATCACCAATTTCCTCAAAATTCTGTACCCACACTTTGCTAGCATGTGCTGACAGAACAGGTGTATGACATGTGATAATTGTTATGAGCACAAAATACACTCTGCATGGCAAGATAGCTGTTATTGTACTCGTAAAATGCCTTGACGACAACAGCGTGTTGCTCACTGGTCCACAGTGCCACCTCGACTGAACATTGATATCAAGGTGACGCAAAAGTTTGTTGTCCAGATGACATCACTCCTGTTTTCTGATTTCTAATGTAACATGCTATTCCCCCCTCCCCCCTCCCTCCATCCAAGCCAGTGCCTCACTAGGTAACTTTGCTTCTCCTTTAATTTACAATAATATCTCTTAACTTCATGGTAGTGATGGATGATATAATGAGTACAGTAGCACAAGTAATTGGTGAAAGGAAGATGAAAGCTACAGTGTTTGCAGATGATCTGATGATTTGGGGGAGTAAGGAGGAGGAAGTACAAGAATATAGGATGAAATTTAGTAGAGTGAGATGATTATCACAACAAGAAAGAGGGAGAGAGGAACAACAGGAATAACAATTGGTGGGGAATGATTGAGGAGAGTGGAGAGTTTCAAGTACCTAGGAAGCCTGATACAGGAAACTGGAAAAAAGACAGAGAAATAAAAGAGTGGGGGAGAAAAGCAGAAGCATTTTGGAAGAGTGTACCCCAAATCAGTAAAAAGGTTATATACCAGCCATACTATGTCCCAATCCTGACATATGCATCAGAAACCTGGGTTATGAAAGGAAGAGAGAAAAGCAAAGTACAAGCTAATGACATGAAATTCTTGAGAAACAGTATTGGAGTGACAAAGATAGACAGGTTAAGAAATGAGAGGATCAGAGTGTTAATGAAGGTGGAACCATTACAGGAGGAGATAGAGAAATCAAGGTTGAGATGGTATAGACATGTTAAGAGAATGGAGGAAAAGAGGATACCCAGGAGGATACATGAGATGAAACTGGAAGGAAAGAGACCAAGAGAAAGACTGAGAGACAGGTGGCTGAAAGGAGTAGACGAATGTGTCCAGAAGAAAGAAGAAGACTGGACCAAGGTGAAGATGGAGAGACGGTGGCAAGACAGAAGACAGTGGGGAGGCCCATGCTCCATACAGAACTGGCCAGAGGCTGGAAACTGTCCAAGATGATGATGATCTCTTAACTTTACACCTCCTTTTGTCAATATTCCTACTATCATTACTGGAATTATTTTCCTATCATTTCATTTTCACTTCAAGAAAGCATGCTTAAGCATTGTTCTTTAACTTTATTGGTGTTCAGGTATAGTCCATGTCATGATATGTTGTCACTGTCATTGGGGTAAAAGAGGCTGTCATTTGCTAGTAGGTGGGTGTGTCTAATTCAACTGCTCATGAGTGTATTTTCAATTGACATCTTGTCTGTAGGCAACCTGTTACATACTTTTGCACCATGATATAAAATTCCATTTTGAACTGTAGGAGGGATACAGAGTCTATATGGGAATTATTTCTACTGATAGTATTGTGGTTGTGAAATGCTGTTTTCATTGTAAGTACACTCTTGTTGTTAACCATAAATATCATAATGTATTATATGTATTTTCATGTAAATGTAAGAATCACCATGTTCCTAGAGAGGCTTCTGCAAGTTGTTCAGCTCTCAACTTCATACAATATTCTTACTGCAGAGTTCTTTTTCACCTTAGATGAAAATCTCCAGAAGATCATGTCATAGGACAGAAGGGAGTGAAAATAACAAAAGTATTATAGTATTCCGCTCTGCAGCTCAACACTGTGAGAGAAATTTCTGAATGAAAAGCAAGAGAATTGGAGTTTTTAGGTAACACATACTGATGCCACCTTAATTTATCATACATCTGTATTTGGATAACACATGCTGTTGCCAACTTAGCTTATTATACATCTGTATGCCCAGAACTTTACATACAGAGCCTCATTGAGAGTGTATCCATTGATCATTACTTCTGGTTCCCTTATGTCATACAGAGCATAAGGACTGTGAAATAGCTTTAAATCTAAAACAGACTTTGAGGTTTCTGAGGCAGTATTGGAAAGATGTTTTGTGGTCATATCCTTTGTAGACTTTCTGGTGCTGCATGGGTCCATTGACTGAGACAATTCATGACTAAAATGGCAAAAAATTTTGAAATGAATTTCCTAAAAGGACTTAAAAGAGTTCAGCCTATGGAATCTGTTTAAAAACCTGTAAAAAAAAAAGCCCTGTAGGTTAATAAGGGCATAATATTACCCCGAGAGAGAGAGAGAGAGAGAGAGAGAGAGAGAGAGAGAGAGAGAGAGAGAGAGAGAGAACTTTACAAAACATAAAACATTATACTAAACACACAAATATTAAGACAGTATAAACTCTCTTGTACCTCCTGGTCTAAAAATTCCAACTCTCTTGATTTTAAGTCCTGGTCAGAGTAATCAAAAACTCTGAAGAGAATATAAATATGAAGTTCATTGAGAAAGTAAGTTTCGATAATGTCCAGAGGTGGCATGAGCACTCAGATAGGAGTGTGACTGTGCAGGAGTGGAGAAGAGGTATGTGGAAATAATGCAGTGCAGTTTCAGTCTTGTGACAGCAGTGGTTACTTGGTTACTGCACGGTACTAGGATAAAATAGCTGTGCTGATATTGTCTCCCACCTACTGAACAGTTTGATAAATTATTCGATTTTTGCACACTTAGAAGCAATCTCCAGTAGAGATCCATCACTAATTGTGATATCTATATGGGCATGACATTATGAGCAACACTATAGTCCAACGATGGAACAAGCAATTCACTGAGGGATGAACCAATATTCATGATGAAGACCACAGTGGCCAGCTGTTCCTAGTGACACCAGAACTTATGGAGAGTGTGTGGCAAGCAGTTTTGCAGAGTTGAATCTTCACAATTTCAGAACTCTCCTGTCAGTTCCCCCATGCTCTTGCTCAAAATTGTTTCAAAATGATGGAGCACAGCAAAAGAGTCATCCTTTCCTTTCAAGTTTATTAAGCAAATGTAGATTTGCTTAATAAACCTGAAAAGAAAGGAGGACTGATTGCTGTGCTCCATCATTTTGAAAGTCCTATCACAGTCATTGAGTGCACCCATATTCCTAATGGAAGGTAACTTGATGGCTCAAAATTATCTCAGTCTCGCTCACTGTTGCACAAAGTTGTCTCCCAGTGGCTTGGTTTTTATAAGGTGTATGCAAGATAGATGCTTGGCAAGTGACAGAAGAATACAAAACCAAATGTCTGGCCACAGCATTGACATTCCTAAGTGTTATGCAGAGAAAGGTGGTGAGTTGCTAAATCGTGTTGTCACTGGGGGGTGAAACATGGGTGTCACATGCCAGACCATGCCAGAAACAAAAGAACAATTGTTTCCTCCTGTGCAAGTTTGCAATTTTTTTATCATGATAGAAAACCATAAATGCTGATCACTATAGTCAGACATTTAAAAATCTGAGGACCATGGTCCAGAACAAAAGTTGTGGGATGTTGACAAGAGGCATTATGCTTGTGCATGACAATGCAAGACTCCATACAGCCAATGCCATATGAAATGTGTTGATTCTGTTTGGAAGGTAGATCTTCGACCATCCACCCATCCACCCTATAGCCACAACCTGTCCCGAGTGACTTTCATCTCTTCTGGAAGCATTTACTGCCAGGAAATGATGCTGAGGTCCAGACTGAAATGACTTTGTGATTCTGGGTGTCGACAGCACACTCTTCTGACATGGGCATACAACTGATGGTGCACCATTATGATAGATTCCTCAACAATGGTAATGACTATGCTGAGAACTAGCCAATGAATCTATGTAAACATTTCTTACTTAGTGATGTTTTTGTTTTCTTTCTCGGTCATTAGAACTTACTTTCTGTATTCACTTCTTAGTATCTGATACTAGTAAAACAATCTGGAACACAATGAAGGTTGAAATTGAAACTACATTCATGACAAAGGTGGAAAAAATTGTATGAAACATTACCAGCAGTTGAGAAATAGGTTACTATAAAAAAGTAGCTGAAATTTTTAATATACTCTGAGGTGACAAATGTCATGAGATAGTGGTGCACATGTACAGATGGCAGTAGTATTGCATACACAAGGTATAAAAATGTCCTCAGGGATAGATGCCTACTTGTGTTGATCCACTGTGCTCTCCAGAAAGTTGAGATCACCCAGGGAATACCACAAAAACATTCCATAGACCATAATGCTCCCTCCTTCAGCTGGCCCCTTCCAATGATTGTTGCATGGCTATACAAATGCCAATGGCCTCTGTCCAATGGAGCATAAAATGTGATTCATCTGAAAAGGCAACCTGTTGCCACTCAGTGGACATCCAGTTGTGGTGTTGGTGTGCAAATTCCAGCCTATGTTGTCAATGAACAGCAGTCAGCAAGGGTGCATGACTTAGGGGTGGCCCATACGGAGCAATGTTTGCTGAATGGTCATATAGAAGAGACTGTTGGTACCCTCTTGGTTCATCAGGGCAGTCTGTTGCTCAAAGAGTTGCACATCTGTTTGCCTGGACACATCTCATGAACTGTTGCTCACTCCTATCATATGGCCCAAGGTGCACCACAGTTACCTTTGTGCTGGCTTTGGATAGTATCATTTGCCATGTACAGTATACTTTAAACATGGTGGCACATGAACAGTTTAAAAACTTAGCTGTTTTGGAAATGCTTCCGCCCTTGGCCTGAAAGCAATGATCATGCTCGTTTGGACATCATATAAATCTCTCTGTTACCATATTACAACAATGACTACGCTGTTTTCTGCACTCCCCTACTTGCTTTATATATCCTTCACTGCTAGTGCTGCCACCTGCTGTCTGTGAGTGGTTATTGGATGTTGACATTGAACATAGGCACTTGCTACATTATGTGACTGGGTGACTGGTCCGTAACTTGTTAACTAATGCATTTAAGACAGAAAGTGGAAGCCTTCTCAGTTTTGTTCTTGGGTCCTAGATGTTACTAATATAAAGTGATGACCTGCTTCTGTCCATAAGGAAAAAAATATATTTTCATGTTTGTTGACAATTTTAGGAATGTGGTGGATAATACATCAGTTACAGTAACTGATGCCAATGACATACAAAAAATACTTGCATGGTTTGCAGTTAACTTCCATCAAATTAATTTAAGACTGTAATGAACTCCTGGTAAATTTTATTGTTTCTACTGTACTATATATTTATTTTATATTCTGTGTACTGGCTTATTCCACAGCCAAGTGACTTGCTCTCACATATGAATATAGGAAACATGTATAATAAATCAAAAGTCCAGAATGAGATTTTCACTCTGCAGCAGAGTGTGCACCGATATGAAACTTCCTGGCAGATTAAAACTGTGTGCCGGACCGAGACTCGAACTCGGGACCGAGTTACTGCCACAGTTTTAATCTGCCAGGAAGTTTCAATCCAAAAGTCATTAGTTAGTTCTTATGGTAAATGTAGAGTTCCTCTGGGCAAGATGCTGGGCCCATTATTCTTTCCAATTTATGGGGATGAGCCCTTTGAGTATATGAGTCCCTAAAAATTACATTTGCTGATGATACTAGTGTCTTATTCTCTGTGTCTTAACAGCTACAGTATACAGTTAACAGAAGAAAACTATCCTGTCAACACTTTCAGAGTGGTTTAACAATAAAACAAACTATTAGTGGATTCAGGAAAGTAACATTATGTGCCAGCTTTAACATATCTGATAAAAAATTTATCCACACTAGATTAAAAGAGAAAACAGTACAAAATGTTTGGGTCTGTGTAGTCAACATGACTTGAAAGGGGATAGCCATGTAAGTAACTACTCAAAGAAACTCTCAATGGTATACTATGATCTGCATACTATGCACAGTTCCGTTCACAGCTTCACAAAGGAATGATTTTCTCACGGAACTCAGAACATAAACATTTAAAATACAAAAAAGGGCTGAAGATAACTCATGGCCAAGAAAAAACTGAATCTTGTAAACATCATGTTACTGATCTTGGTGTTGTACATGTTCCATGTTAGTTCATCCTTGAAACAATCTCATTCACTAGGGACAATCATGAGAACTGGTAAACTAATGCAGAACAAGGATGTCTGTAATTATGATATCCACCAAATGTTTTCTAAAACATAATCCTATTAGATAAGCATAATCCACTGCAGTATCACATTATACAGTAACACAAAATAAATAAATAAAACTTACTCAATAGCTAATATTTAAGATCAGATTAAATCTGTACCTAAAACTGCGTCACTTTTTTTCTCTACAAGAATTTGTAACAATAATTTTTCTTTAAATGTATGTTATATTCACACAGAGTGTAAAAATATCTACTTGTTTTTACTTCTTATTGTCAAACAGCACTTGTATTCTAAAGATGAACCTGTAGGCAACACAATTCAATAATTCATAATCTAAATTTGAGATTAGTTCTGACAAAGACTGCCAGAAGTCTTAACTTGAAATTAGAAGATCTGTCTCAGTTACAAAAACTTTCCACTACACAATGCCTTAGGATAGACAACGTCCAACTCCAAAAGCAACCAATCAGAAGCCCTGATGCAGCCACATTCTTAATGAAAATGCTGATGGTAGCCTATAAAAATAGCTGTTACTGGCATGAGAGCTGTTACCATGAAATATCTGTAATAGTCACCATTGGTTGGCGTAAAATACTATGTGTTCCGGATGGATAGTCATCCACAGATATAGAGGGTGTTTGGAAATTCCTGTTACAGATTCTAGGAGTTGCAGAGCGGAGTGAGTACATAATATTTTGAATAGGAACCCATGTCCAGAAATGTACCATTGCCAGTCTACAATGATTTCAATTCAGATGTTTACCTCATTCACATCTGCTTGAGGAATTGATTAGCCACAGTGCAGTGCAGTTATTAGAAAACAATTTGAAAGGAAACATAGAAAAACAGCCATTTATCACTTAAGCACATTTGTTTGTATTAACACGTAAACATTAAATGTTTACATTATTCTGAAACATGAAAGAACTCAGCATACCGTACATATAGAACAGTTACTGATGCATTCCAACAGTGGCTTGATGTGGCAACCATGGACATTCTTCCTGACATTGTACCTAGGAAACATATTCTGGTACACTCTCCACCTTAACTGCTGTCTCTTCAGTTTCTGGCACAGTGGCCAGAACTCATGCCAGCAGATCTTCCTCTGTCTGTAGAGGTGTCTCATAAATTAAACTTTACATATGACCCCACAAGAAGTGGTAAACATCACCTTGTCTACTTGTACATGGGTTCCTAGTCAAAATATTATGTACTCACTCCCCTCTAAAAGTCCTAGAAGTTTGTAAAAGAAATTTCTGTAGCAATAACTACAGTTGTGGCCCAAGGAGATGTGTTGGAATCCTTGCTGATCATGTTGTATATTACCAATCTTTGCAAAATATGTTAATTGTAACTTCAAAATTTTTGCAGGTGATACAATTAGCTATAATGAAGTACTGTCTAAAGAAAGATGCACATATATTTTGTCATATTTTGATAAGACATCAAAGGGATGCAAAAATTGATAACTTGCTTTAAGTGTTCAAACAGGTAAATTTGTGCACTTCACAAAGCGAATAAACATATGAGGGCTACTGATAAAGTAAATTATGTTTTCATCTGCAGCAGCAATGGGTAGGGCTAGCATGGCCATATTGCTGTCTGACCATTGTCTGTTCAGTCAGCACCCAGCTGTACCCATGTGAAGTTCTCAATATTTCACAAAAAAGTTTTAAATGTGTGCAACAACTGAAAATCCCATTAGTTGTAAAGTGTGGCCAGTGATATTTTTTTTTTTCAGCAAAAACCCATAAATGACTGAAATTTATTGGCAACTGTGTGAAGTGTATGGAAATAGCATAATCACTGAAGGTAGAGTGTGCCAGTGCTGTATTAGGTTTAAAAGTGGGTGAAATATTGTTCAAATTGAAGGGTGATGTGGATGACCAAGTACAGTGACTGATGAATTTGTCACAAAAGTTGATAAGAAGATCCAAGAAAACTGCCGATTCACAATGATGGAGCTGCAAGGTGTATTCAAACTTTGGAAAACTTTAGAATAAGCAAAGAGGAAATCTGAGCACAAAAAAATTGTTCATGCACTACTACATTCGACCACAGTGGCAAATCACACTCGGGAAATGCTCGATGATTTTTTGTTTCCTCCTCTACAGTGCAGTTTAGATCCTGCACCCAGTAACTATCCTGTTTCCAACATAAAGACCTGGTTCGTAATACAGAACTTTGATGACAACATGGAACTGCAGAAGGGTGTGACTGGCTAGTTGAAGTCCCAAGTGGCAGAATTTTATGACAATGGAATTTCAAAGCTTGTCCACCACTATGATAAGTACCTAAGTTTGTGTGGAGACTATGTTGAAAAGCAGTATTTAAATGTCACTTTCAAATGAATAAAATATAATTTTTCCTATACTCTTTTTTTAAAAAATACCAATATGTAATCTACTTTCTGGATAGCCCTCATAGTATCCTACAACTACAGTAATATTGAGCCACAGTTGGAATTGGCCCACTTGTACAAATACTTGGGGTAAAACTTATTATGGACAAGATATGGAACGATCACATATGCTTAGTCATGGGCAAAACAGGCGACAGACTTCAGTTTATTGGTAGAATACAAGGAAAATGCAATTAGTCTGCAAAGGAGACTGCTTACAAATCACATGTGTGATGCATCCTAGAATATTGCTCAAGCACGTGGGAGCTGTAACAAGGAGGACTAAAAGAGTATATTGAAGGACTACAGAAAACAGCTGTATGAATGGTCACGGGTTTGTTGGAACCATTGGAGAGTGTCAAAGAGAGACTGAAAAAACTTAACTGACCGACACTTAAAGGATGTTGTAAACTATCGTGAGGAAGCCTACTTCCAAAGTTTCAAGAACTGACTTTAAATAATGACTCTAGGAGTATACCACAACACCCTATGTATCACTCCTGTAGGGATTGTGAGGACAGGATTAATTTAATTACACCACACACAGAGGTATTTAACAGTCATTCTGTGAAGTGGGAACAGGCATAAGAAGAAGCATACTGTCAAACTTTCCACTGTGAATATTACTGGAAACAAAATACAAATTTTCCAAAAAGCATAAAGGTGATGAAATCTTCAAGCATTTTTATTCATCTGCTTGTTGCAAGCCATTGAGGTTGCAGAAATGATGTTTACAACTGAAAACCCTTGAAACATTTTGGGAGATTAAAACTATGTTCTTGACAGGGGTTTGAAACCAGCACCTTGCCTTGGCTGGATTCAAATCCCAGTTCAGCACAGGATTTTAATCTGCAGGAACTTTCAAAATAGCATACACTCCACTGCATGGTGAAAGATTCATTGAAGTAAAATTCTTACCTTGAGAAATTATATCACCCACTCACAGGAAATTGAATCACATCATAACAGATTGAGAAATGGTTGAATTTATCTGGCTTCCAAATTCAGCACAGCTAAAATGTGGGAAATATGCAAAGAAGGTAAAGCAGTCAATGTTTGACACCAGTTTTTACATCAGTTTCAAAGCTCCTTGCACTGATGTTTATTCAACATGTTTGCAGCAAGCTAACAAATTAAAGTAAGAAGAAGAGTATTCACTATAGAAGCTAAAGACAGACTTATACCACTCACAAGTCTAGTAAGGATTCTACAAGTTGCAAAATCTGGAAGATCTTCATATCATTATGTTGTTAGACATGCAAAAGAATTTAACAGTACTACAATTGCCTGATCAAATTGCTCACTATTCTTGGCAACAGTACTACTACATTTTGATTGTTGTTTGTGGACCATCTACTGGAAAAAAGAAAAAGCTATGATACCACCCAGATGTACCTGCATTTGCTGATAATAGTCACTGGTTCTATTCTAGGAATGATCCCTTAAATGTAACACTAGATAACATCTCCATAGATGATGTACCTACAACAAAATTCTTAGGGTTGCACATCAACAGCCAAATGAAGTGGAATGAACATGTTGTGAAACTCTCGAAAAAAATATCCACAACATGTTATGCACTTGGGAGTCCTTTTATCCGCATGCAGTAATGAATGTTTGAGAACTGTATACTTTAGTTATGTTCATTCAGTAATCAGTTATGGTATTACTTTCTGGGGCAACTGCGCTCAGGATTTATAAACAGTATTTAAAATGCAGAAGAGAGCTGTAAGAATTATAATGAAAAGCAGTAAGGGGGCCCACTGCAGAGGACTTTTCAAAATGTTAGGAATTCTAACTGTTCCTTGTGAATTTATATTCCAAACTATAGTGTACATTAAGAAAAATATAGAAAATTATAGCACAAATAGCAGTTTTCATAACTATAGTACAAGTCACTGTCTTACCTAGACAGGAAGAATAAAGATAAGACTCAAAATAGCTTCTTGTATGAAGGTTGAAACTGTATAATAAACTGCCACAGAAAATAAAAGAAACAGATAACATATACCGCTTTAGGAAAAATCTTAAATTGTTTTTGCAGTAACACTGCTTTTACATTATAAGTGAATTCCTTAGTACAAAATGATTGTAAATAACTTTTGTTTCACAATATATAACCATATGTAACATTTTGATAGGGAGCAAAAATGATCGTAAGTAACTCGAATGCCACAATGTCTAACTACATGTAACAACAAACTATAAATATATGAATGTACATAAACTGACAACATCCATACATTTTATAATGTCCACATATGGCTAAATAAATAAATAAAAGCTATGGAATTCATTTCTGTGGAACAGACACATGTAATATGAATGCAATTCTTAAGCTGCAGGAAAGGGCCACAAAAATAATAACCAAAAACATTAACAAAACAGTAATTGGGCTCATCGTAAATATCTATTCAAAACATCAGGGATTTTACCTACATCACACAACAACATTTACCAATCAGTTCTGCTATCAAAGATAGCATTGTATTTGTATTCAAGAGCATTTTTGCAAAAATTATGAATTAGAGAACATTAATATTTCCCCATATACCTTGGCTGGTCATTTTTCTAGGAAGGAAGCCAAGAAGGGGGGGGAGTGTCTGCATTTATGAAAAATCAGATATTAAAGTGAAAAACAGGCCTGAAATGGAACTTCTGAGCATAGAAAAACATTTTGAGGTAACAGCAGTGCAAATGAATGTAAAAAATAGGAAAATAACAGTCATGTCAGTGTATAGATCTCCACGTCGTGAACCAGAAATTTTTTAAAATACGGATGAAGAACTGCTGAGCATCTTACATGATGAGAAGTCATCAATAATTGTATATGGGGATTTTAATGTCAATATGTTGGTAGATAGTTTACTTAAAATTAAATTCCTCAATATTCTACACAGTTTCAACCTGTATTCTAATATAAACATTCCTAAAAGGGTAACAAACACTTCCAAAAAGTTCTGAATATTGACCTAGGAATATCTGATCATAACACACTTATTATTAAACTGCTCACAGTTCCAATACATATAAAAACAGTACATCATACATACAAGAGAATTTTCTCTCCCAAAAACTGCATCCAGTTTGGTATCACACTGACTAACCAGTTTTTGGCAGAAGTATTGTACAAACTGATACAGATGCTGTATACAATGTTTTCTCCTCTCTTTTCATGACAAATTTTGAAATGTGCTTTCGAAAAAGAATAGTTACAATCAACTCATCTAGCCATAGACACACAAATTCTTCGATCACATCTTGCATTAAAATCTCTTGCAAGACTATGACAAGACTAAACTCTGAAATGAAAATTAATACTGACTCTAATTTTTTTTTAAATATTAGTAACTACAAAAAGGTACATAGAAGGATAATTAATCTAGCAAAAGTATTAAGTAACGATAGACTAATAAGGAAGTCAGACAATAAATCAAGGACCACATGGGGAATTGTTAAAAGAGGAATAGGAAAAACCTCTAAAGACCAGGATATTGTGCTTAAATCTAGTGATGACACTGAAATAAAGAAGGAAGTGCTCTCCAATTACATTAACAACTACTTTCTAAGTGTACCTGATAAATTAAGCAAGAGCTTTACCAAAGAAGAGAAAACAGCAGCATCAAAAGTAGTCAGTAGTATGATAATAAGTCCCACTAATAAATATGCAATACTGAAAGTAATTAACAGTATGAAACCCAAAATGTCTGCATGACTGGATGAAGTGCCAGTGACAATAATAAAAAAGTCATCTCACAAATCTTGGAACCACTGGTATATATTGCCAATTTATCATTCAATGAAGGTGTGTTCCCCCAAAGGCTGAAAATTTCTATGGTCGAACCAATATTCAAAAATGGGGATACACATAAGATAGAAAACTATAGACCTATATCCCTCCTTCCATCTTTATCAAAAATTTTTGAAAAACTGATGAAAATTAGACTCATAAGCTACCTTGACACCTTCAATCTTCTAAATTGTAATCAACATGGTTTTCGTACAGGTCACAGCATAGAAACAGCTATACAGGCCTATACGGAAGAAATAATTAGAAATTTAGACAATAACAAATGTGTGGTAGGAATAAACCTAGATCTTTCCAAGGCCTTTGATACAGTAGGTCATCAAATTCTCCTTGGCAAACTGGAGGCAATAGGCATCAGAGGAATTGGGGGGAAATGGTTTGAATCCTATCTCCAAGACAGAACTCAGGTTGTGGAACTCATCTAATCTCAGAATAAGCAAAAAATAAAGTGGGTATCTGGTGCTAAGAAAGTGGCAGTAGGTGTCCCTCAGGGTAGTGTTCTTGGCCCCCTATTATTCCTAATCTATATAAATGACATTGAAAGTCCCAACAGATCATCAAAAATTATGTTATTTGCAGATGATACAAGCATAATTATAAGTGATGACTGCAAATTCTTATTCACTACAGTTGAAAAAAGTTCTTAAGAGTGTGCAATAGTGGTTTTATGCTAATAAGTTAACACTCAATTTAAATAAAACAAATTACATACAATGCAGTAAAGTAAAAGAGAAGGATGATCAGCATTTATCATTGAGTGACCATGAAATAGAGAAAGTCTGGTCTACAAAATTTTTTGGCTTTTACATTGATCAGCACTTGAACTGGAAAGACTATGTCACATAAATATCCAAAGAACTCAATTCAACATGTTTTGCACTGAGAATAATTTCTAGAGTTTGCAGTGCAGAATGTACAAGATTAGTGTATACAGCTTATTTTGATTCTATTATATCCTATGGAATAACATTCTGGGGTGCAACTAAATGTTGTTTGAGAAAGGTTTTTAAATTACAGAAAAGGGCCATTACAATTATTACACACTGCAAGCCCTTGTTCATGCAACTAAACATACTTACAGTACCATCTTTGCACATATTAAAAAGCATACTGCATACAAGAACTCACTTGAGTAGTTTACATGTAAATTCAGATCTTCATGACTACAATACATATATTTGTAAGAATCTGCATGTAGAAAGTGCAAGAAAAACAAAAACTCAAAAACATGTGAGCCACTATGGAATAAAGCTTTATAATGCTCTGCCTCTCTGCATCAGGGGAACAGAAGATGAAGGAAAATTTAAGTCAGAATTTAAAAATATCTGATAAATAAATGTTTTTATAGCCTAGACGAATATTTTGAATCCTTAAATCACTAACTGATAGTTGTATTGTCAATATCATGTTGTTCTCATTGTCAGTTCTATGTCTCGTTTATACTCTTTTAACTCTAAATTACGTGTAATATGTGTTTTTCAAAATGTACTAAATATATATAAATTCATCACATACGCTACATGTTCAAAAAGAGCATGTAAAAGAACAACCCATTAATTCAATGTTTTAATTTTCAACACATTATATAATATTAATTTTATATGTTTGATAGAAACGTGTAATAGTCTGCTGTGCATATTCTGGAGAGTATTATGACAGTTCCTATATCATGTAAATGATGCAAAGGATGATAATAAATGAAATGAAATGCGCAAACACCTGTGTTCATGACACTGGAACAGAACACAGGCTAAACGTACATGAAATAAACATAAAACTCAAACCATCATTATCTAGCAAGAAATAAAACAGTAAAATAAATTGCCCAAGGAGATTGAAGATGTTACTAAAACAAGCTAACCTAGAAAAGCAGTTGAAAGTGTACCTGTTAAGTACACAGAGATCGATTATTTACATAACACAGTGAAGGGGTTTGGTAACAAACATCCATCAATTCATTCTTTCTTTCTCTCTCTCTCTTTACTTTTTACCATTACACCATTTATGTAGAGTTATGTTGAGTAGAGATCTTAAAGTACAGCATACTGCAAAGTTGTGTATTTTGCTGTAGTGCTAGTAACCAGTAAGACTGCGCATTAGTAGGTTCCAGTAGAAGATGTAATTCTCGTCAGCACGCAAAGAAGCAGTAACGAATTAACATATTTAGAAATGTATTTCGTCTGCTCAGCTGAGAGGGCGAGCAAGCTTAGGCCTACCCTCATGACGAACACGTGGTGGCCTGTCTTTCTCGTGGGCAGAGTGACGCCACGGGGAAGTGTCACGGCGGTGATCCAACATCGCCTAAAGTCATTTAGTGGCGTTGAGTCAACTATGGGGGTATGAATGCAGGGAACCTAACGTTTTGTGTTACTTCAGATGGCGGACATCGACTTAATCTGTGACGTAATGCCACGTCCCCTCTTTTTTCATCTCTACATTTATTTTTTATAACGTCACGGGAGGTACTATGACTACACTATTTCAAAGCTATACTTCGGCTTTCTCGAAAGCTACCGTTGTCAAAGTAGCATAGTGACTGCAGCAGCCATTCTAAGAGGCGAATTAAAAAAAAAAAAATGGTTCAAATGTCTCTGAGCACTATGGGACTCAACTTCTGAGGTCATCAGTTCCCCAGAACTTGGAACTACTTAAACCTAACTACCCGTGGTCTACAGCCGGCACGGTAGCTCAGCGTGTTCGGTCAGAGGGTTAGCTGCCCTCTGTAATAAAAAAACTGAGTGAATGAATCAACGACGAACTTCAAAGGGCGTCTGGGGACGTCCGCCACGAACAATTGCAACGAACATTAACGAACAAAAAGAGATTAAAAAAAAGGGGTAGCGTCTTTGATTCATAATCAAAACGTCTTCAGTCCCGGGTTCGATCCCCGCCACTGCCTAAATTTTGATAAATAATCAGCATTGGCGGCCGAAGACTTCCGGCATTGGAAGTCAGCCCCATTCTGCAAACGGCCTTGTCAAAGAGGGCGGAGGAGCGGATAGAGGTTCAGGGAATAGTCCCCCATTCGGATCTCCGGGAGGGGACTGCCAAGGGGGAGGTTACCATGAGAAAAAGATTGAATAATCAACGAAAGGATAACGTTCTACGAGTCGGGGCGTGGAAAGTCAGAAGCTTGAACGTGGTAGGGAAACTAGAAAATCTGAAAAGGGAAATGCAAAGGCTCAATCTAGATATAGTAGGGGTCAGTGAAGTGAAGTGGAAGGAAGACAAGGATTTCTGGTCAGATGAGTATCGGGTAATATCAACAGCAGCAGAAAATGGTATAACAGGTGTAGGATTCGTTATGAATAGGAAGGTAGGGCAGAGGGTGTGTTACTGTGAACAGTTCAGTGACCGGGTTGTTCTAATCAGAATCGACAGCAGACCAACACTGACAACGATAGTTCAGGTATACATGCCGACATCGCAAGCTGAAGATGAACAGATAGAGAAAGTGTATGAGGATATTGAAAGGGTAATGCAGTATGTAAAGGGGGACGAAAATCTAATAGTCATGGGCGACTGGAATGCAGTTGTAGGGGAAGGAGTAGAAGAAGAGGTTACAGGAGAATATGGGCTTGGGACAAGCAATGAAAGAGGAGAAAGACTAATTGAGTTCTGTAACAAGTTTCAGCTAGTAATAGCGAATACCCTGTTCAAGAATCACAAGAGGAGGAGATATACTTGGAAAAGGCCGGGAGATACGGGAAGATTTCAATTAGATTACATCATGGTCAGACAGAGATTCCGAAATCAGATACTGGACTGTAAGGCGTACCCAGGAGCAGATATAGACTCAGATCACAATATAGTAGTGATGAAGAGTAGGCTGAAGTTCAAGACATTAGTCAGGAAGAATCAATACGCAAAGAAGTGGGATACGGAAGTACTAAGGAATGACGAGATACGTTTGAAGTTCTCTAACGCTATAGATACAGCAATAAGGAATAGCGCAGTAGGCAGTACAGTTGAAGAGGAATGGACATCTCTAAAAAGGGCCATCACAGAAGTTGGGAAGGAAAACATAGGTACAAAGAAGGTAGCTGCGCAGAAACCATGGGTAACAGAAAAAATACTTCAGTTGATTGATGAAAGGAGGAAGTACAAACATGCTCTGGGAAAATCAGGAATACAGAAATACAAGTCGCTGAGGAATGAAATAAATAGGAAGTGCAGGGAAGCTAAGACGAAATGGCTGCAGGAAAAATGTGAAGACATCGAAAAAGATATGATTGTCGGAAGGACAGACTCAGCATACAGGAAAGTCAAAACAACCTTTGGTGACATTAAAAGCAACGGTGGTAACATTAAGAGTGCAACGGGAATTCCACTTTTAAATGCAGAGGAGAGATCAGATAGGTGGAAAGAATACATTGAAAGCCTCTATGAGGGTGAAGATTTGTCTGATGTGATAGAAGAAGAAACAGGAGTCGATTTAGAAGAGATAGGGGATCCAGTATTATAATCGGAATTTAAAAGAGCTTTGGAGGACTTACGGTCAAATAAGGCAGAAGGGATAGATAACATTCCATCAGAATTTCTAAAATCATTGGGGGAAGTGGCAACAAAACGACTATTCACGTTGGTGTATAGAATATATGAGTCTGGCGACATACCATCTGACTTTCGGAAAAGCATCATCCACACAATTCCGAAGACGGCAAGAGCTGACAAGTGCGAGAATTATCGCACAATCAGCTGAACAGCTCATGCATCGAAGCTGCTTACAAGAATAATATACAGAAGAATGGAACAGAAAATTGAGAATGCGCTAGGCGACGATCAGTTTGGCTTTAGGAAAAGTAAAGGGACGAGAGAGGCAATTCTGACGTTACGGCTAATAATGGAAGCAAGGCTAAAGAAAAATCAAGACACTTTCATAGGATTTGTCGACCTGGAAAAAGCGTTCGACAATATAAAATGGTGCAAGCTGTTCGAGATTCTGAAAAATTATACATATACATATACATATACAATATGTACAACAACCAAGAGAGAATAATAAGAGTGGACGATCAAGAATGAAGTGCTCGTATTAAGAAGGGTGTAAGACAAGGCTGTAGCCTTTCGCCCCTACTCTTCAATCTGTACATCGAGGAAGCAATGATGGAAATAAAAGAAAGGTTCAGGAGTGGAATTAAAATAAAAGGTGAAAGGATATCAATGATACGATTCGCTGATGACATTGATATCCTGAGTGAAAGTGAAGAAGAATTAAATGATCTGCTGAACGGAATGAACAGTCTAATGAGTACACAGTATGGTTTGAGAGTAAATCGGAGAAAGACGAAGGTAATGAGAAGTAGTAGAAATGAGAACAGTGAGAAACTTAACATCAGGGTTGATGGTCACGAAGTCAATGAAGTTAAGGAATTCTGCTACCTAGGCAGTAAAATAACCAATGACGGACGGAGCAAGGAGGACATCAAAAGCAGACTCGCTATGGCAAAAAAGGCATTTCTGGCCAAGAGAAGTCTACTAATATCAAATACCGGCCTTAATTTGAGGAAGAAATTTCTGAGGATGTACGTCTGGAGTACAGCATTGTATGGTAGTGAAACATGGACTGTGGGAAAACCGGAACAGAAGAGAATCGAAGCATTTGAGATGTGGTGCTATAGACGAATGTTGAAAATTATGTGGACCGATAAGGTAAGGAATGAGGAAGTTCTAGGCAGAATCAGAGAGGAAAGGAATATGTGGAAAACATTGCCCGAGGCAGCATTCGAACCTGCGACCGCACGGGCAGGCGGTTCCAGACTGTAGCGCCTAGAACCACTCGGCCACTCCGGCCAGCAGGCGAATTTAAGCAGAAGCTCTTTATATGTTCAGCTGGTTCATTCATTGCGAATTTGGAAACTATTACAGTCTTTTTTCTTTGAAAGTGACAACCTGCACGCTTTATACTCGTTACATATAACGAGCAGTGTATATTACGAAAAATTCTTAAGAAACTCCCCCATTCGTTGTGGCCGAGCGGTTCTAGGCGCCTCGAGCTGGAACCGCACTGCTGCTGCTGTCGCAGGTTCGAATCCTGCCTAGGGCATGGATGTGTGTGACGTCCTTAAGTTGGTTAGGTTTAAGTAGTTCTAAGTCTATGGGACTGATGACCTCAGATGTTAAGTCCCATAGTGCTTAGAGCCATTTGAACCAAACTCCCCCATTGCTAAATAAATGTGCTAGTGAAGTACATTCTACTTTGCGCGAAAAGCTACAATTCATTGCCAGGTAAGCAAACTTCTTCCTTTGCCCTTGAAAGTAACTGAAGCACCAGCAGAAATATGCCTGGATCTGTATGAGAATATATTTCGTCTGCGGATGTGCTTAATTTGAAGACATTCTTGTTTGGAAACGAAGTGTCCTACAGTAATTAGCTTGTATAATTTCCTTTATACTTAATAGGCAGCTGACAGACTAAGTCATCTTTTAATTCTTTCACACATGCGTCAGTCTTCTTTATGTTTTTTGTTCTAATAGTGAGTGGTAGTTTGTTTTTACCAGGTAAAAGCAATGTGTTTTGAATATTGACTCGTATTTCCGTGTTTCATGCTTATTTTGTAAATTATTGACAATGACAAGACCCAGAAGCTCTCAGGAATGCAAAGGTGAATAACAAAATTTCGCTGTTCACCAAACCACAGAGACGATTTGCAATTGATACCTTTGTCCTGTGTCATACGTCTCCTGACACCATTAAAGGCCACTAATGCATTAGCTGACATTTAGTATCAATAAATTGTATCTTTTCGATAGATCCTCAATGTGCTAGTGTTTTGGAACTGCGTTTAGTTATAGGACACAATGCTCAATTTAAGTTTTGTACTTCTCCTCCATTATACAAAAAATCACTCCATCTCTACGAGCCAAAATTTTTTAAAAACATCACGGACGTAACCTGACAGCCCATTCACATTTCAGAAACGGTTTGCCTTTACATGTGAACGAAAATCGATTGTGGAAGTGGAAAACCAGCAGATAGAACTGGATTTCCAGAATCGATTTTGGAAAGCTTACATGATCAACCAGAAGCGGTGTTGCGAAACCGGTTTACGAAATCCGCTTTTGGAAACCCCATGTAAATACAGTGTACATGAACACGGATTCACACTGACGTCCTGTGTGAATCGACCTTTAGATCGTCGGCGTTGTTGTTGCCTACCTTGCAGGTAGAAGGCTGTCCGGAAGTGCTGCGGGCCGGGCACCGCGCTCACTCCCTGCCTGCTGACGTTGCGCAGCTGCAGGCCGTCCAGCAAGTCCAGCGCTGGCTCCAGGCCCGTCACTGGAACACACCGCAGACAGCTGCTACTAGTGGAAACACTCATACTGTCGCACTGCTTAGAGTTGCAACAACATAAAGGACAGCAAATAATAAAATTCTACTTATTGTGCATGTATATAGAGTGTTTATAAATTAATGGTACAGTTTTAAAAATTAATAACAAATTGATTTGTTACTTTATTTGGGCGAACCTTACTGCATAAGCAGCGGTAAATGTTCAAGTTTTTGATGTAATACCCGCTATTTGCTTGTCATGTTTACTGCGCTGGCGTCTTTTACCAAGATGGCGTCGCAACAGGAAAACGCTTTTTGTGTGTTCCGTTTTGAGGTTCCCAGATCTGTAGTTACTGTGCGACGTGAGTTTCGTGCACGGCTTAGGGAAGACCCACCACACAAGAATAACACAGGTAGGTGGTACCGACTGTTTGTGGAAACTAGATACCTTTGTAAGGGAAAAGCGCTGGTCGACCGCATATGTGTGAAGCCAAGCATCAAAAGAGCGCATGAGGTGTTTCACCAAAGTCCTTGCAAGCCACGCATTAAAGCACACAGGGAATCGTTCGTGCCAAAGATTGCGGTGTGAAAGATGTATAAGTAGCTACGTTTTAAATCATACAAAGTGGAATTAGTGCAGGCACTTACACCAGGAGACAAAGTGAAAAGCCATTACTTTTATGAAGAGCTGTAGTTAAAAATGGAGGATGCTGGCTTTGTAGAGAGACTCATCTTCTGTGATGAAGCCATTTTTCATATATGTGGCAAGGTGAGCACACACACAATATTCATATCTGGGGAACCAGGAAACCGCCTGATAGAGTATTAGGATGACCCTCCAAAACGTTTTCTTTGCAGTGTCACGTGAGAAAGTGTTCTGCCCGTTTTTCTCTGAACAACAAGTGGTGATGCGTAATTTAGTTCGAGACATGTTCGAAACTTGGTTTTTACCCCAGCTGAACACCAGTTATGATGACTGTATTTTTCAACTGGACTGTGCTCCACCCCATTTCACAGGAGTGTATGAGCGCTTCTCTATCATGTTCTTCACCAACGCTGGATTGGATGTGCTGCAACTAGCCATCCCATTTGTGGGATTTAAAACCTGCGAGTTCTTTCTAAGGGGGTTTGTGAAAGACAGTTTATGAACAGCCAATGGTTGTGTCCCTTAAGGAAGTGTATGATCGGATAAATCATACACCGCAGACCAGAGCGGAGGACATGCTACACCAAGTATGGGAAGAATTTGATTACTGTGTAGGTGCATGTCGTGTGACGAACGGTGGACATACTGAAGGATTGTGACTAATGTATCAAAAACTTGGACAGTGGCCCACTGATAATGCTGTAAGGTTTGCGCATATAAAGTAATAAATCGGTTTATTATTACTTTTTAAAATTGCATCAATCAATTATAAACACCACATATAAGGGGCGATGAAAACGTTTCCGTTTGTTGCCTAAACGTTGATGCTTACACACTCGCATCGGAGTCCTGCTGGGTTGCATATACGCTGCAGCATCACCATGAAACGGAAACTTTTTGATCGCCCCTTATAGTACGCTAGGAATAATATGTATCAAATTTAAAGGTGATTTAGGAATATACAGAAACAATGTCTGTGACGGCTGGGAATGGAATGGAACTCAGCTTGGATCGAAGATAAGGTTACGTTGTTCCATGCTCCTTCAACTCTGTCCTATAGACCACCAGTCACAGTGACTGAAGAATGGTAGATTACCACTCTCTCGGCAACATGTCACCAGACTCTTTCAATTGGTGAAATATTAGGAGAACATACCTGTCAGGAAAGCAGTCTAACACCTTCTGTATCGAAGTAGGTCAGGACAGCATAGACAACATGCGATATTCTGTTGTCTTGTTTAAAGACAATGCCGTGGAGACCTCGAAGGTATAGCACAGCCACCGACGTTAACACGTCGGAAATACAACGCCTGCTGTCAAAATTACTGGCTGTGTCAACCAGACGTGGTCGTGTTGGGTACCGAACCGCACGCTGCACTATTCCGCCAGGCGCTGAGCCCTTGTGATGATGACATCTGGCAACATTAGTTCCCTTCAGAGCCTCCAGACATGGATACGTCAATTGTGATGCTGTAAGCAGAAACGGAACTCGCCTGAAAAGGCGGCGGGGTGCAAAGGCAATGTCCAATGTTATCGATGGGCGCACCATAGTCGGCGCACGTGTGTCTGCTGTCGTCTAAAAGCCGCAGCAGTGGTCATCGTGCTCATAGTCCTTGGTCCTATGAGATAGCTACATGGGTTTCAATTACCTGAAGTAGTGAGAAGTGTGAAGACTTACCAAGCTCTGCCAATACACATTTCCGAGTAAATTGGCTGAGCAGTATGTGGTGATTTGTTTCAGGCGCTGCACACCGTTTATACGAGGGGTACTCAAAAAAACCGGAATTATTTTTTAAAAGCTATATATTTTCAAACTGATAAAAGAACGTAGGCTTCCGCGGCCGGTGTCACAGTGATTAAAATTCTTCTGGGTATTATGCCGCGTCATTGCTAAAAACTAACAACAATAATAAACTAAAACCGACGTTTCGGCCAAATTGCAACGGCCTTGCTCAGGGCACGACTGGTCAGTGCCTTGAGGAAGGCCGTTGCTGTTCGGCCGAAACGTCGGTTTTAGTTTAATAATAAACTAAAACCGACGTTTCGGCCAAATTGCAACGGCCTTGCCCAGGGCACGACTGGTCAGTGCCTTGAGGAAGGCCGTTGCTGTTCGGCCGAAACGTCGGTTTTAGTTTAGTTAGTTTTTAGCAATGACGCGTCATAATACCTGGAAGAATTTTAATCACTATTTTCAAACTGTTTGCAAACAACCTTATCCCCTTCAAAATACTCTCCATTACAACTAAAACACTTGTCCCACCAGTGCTTCCACTCTTCGAAGCATTTTTTGTAGTCATCTTTAGAAATGGCAGACAGCTACTCCCTTGTTTTTTTTCTTGACTTCATCAATATTGTCAAATAGGTGTCCTTTCATGTTCCTTTCCATGCGTGGAAATAAGAAACAGTCGTACGGAGCCATGTCAAGCGAGTAAGGTGCGTGGGGCAGCAGGTCCCTGCCATTTTTAGTGAAAAACTGTGTAGCAGAGATGGGTGTATGTGCAGGTGCGTTCTTGGGGTGGAAGAACTGGTCTCCTGTCTGCCACAAGTTGAATCTTTTTTGACGAACACTGTTGCATAATCTCTGACAGTTGATCAATTCTCTGCCGACGGTCTGTAAGCACAAGATCTGGATTTTTTCAAGGTTTTCGTCGATTCGGGCAGTTAATGCATGTCAAGGACGAGGTTTGTCATGAATCGAAATGGAGCAAATCACTCGTACACTTGAGTTTTTCGCATAGCATCATCTTGGTAAGCTGTTTTCAACATTAAAACACTTTCAGCAGCATTTCTACTGAGTGGAAAACAAAATTTCACCGTTGTACGCTGCTCACTTAAATTTACCATCATAAAAAACGAAAAACGAACAACACAGCGCTGGCAAAAACAATCACTTCAGATGAACAGAACAAGGCAGGTCGACAACAAAGGTCACACTGGATTGGCTATGCGTTACCCTCGGCAGAAATGCTACTACACAAGCTCCGCCCACGGCAATGTTATTTCGTCGTAGGACGAGGAGGGCGTGACCGCGAGCAAAACTATGTGCGTGCAAGGGAAGCTCCGTAGACTGACAGACGAAAGGAGCGTTTCAGTGACAACATTTCAGTTACTTCAGTTTCAAGAATTCTTCAAATATTTAAATTAAAAAATATTGATTAGTAATACGACATCAACACACGTATTCCTTAAGCCATTGTACATCGAACGGCAGAGTGTACTTCGTAATAATATTAGAGATTTTCTGTCCTATCCTATTTGCGTATGACTGTGAGCCCAGGTGCGCACTCTAACATCTCTTACCTTATTTTTATAATCCCTATGCCAGATACTATGTGAAAATCGCACCCAGCCAGAAATCTGTGAAATTCGCACCCAGTTTTGCTGGAAGCCACCTGCCCAAGGGCAGAGCCTACCTGCGCCCCCGGCAGTTGTCATCCACCGGAAATGATCTCTGTGCGGCACGCCCTCCCTGCACTCTGGAAGTCCTCGCCCACTCAAGTGACTGACGGCTTAGCTGGTCACTGTCAGTTTGAGTGTAACTGCCGGCCGGTGTGGCCGAGCGGTTCTAGGCGCTTCAGTCTGGAACCGCTACGGTCGCAGGTTCGAATCCTGCCTCAGGCATGGATGTGTGTGATGTGCTTAGGTTTGTTAGGTTTAAGTAGTTCTAAGTTCTAGGGGACTGATGACCTCAGCAGTTAAGTCCTATAGTGCTAAGAGCCATTTGAGTCTAACTTTCGCAGTGTTCAGCTCGTTCACCTTGTGTCTCTGTGTGCTTATACGTTAGATATTGAACGGTCAACAACCACCCACGGTAAACCAAGTGCCCACTATGATGGTTACTCGTATATCGCAAAGAGAACCAAAGCTGATGGGACTGTGATATGGCGCTGCTGGAAACATACAACACCATACTGCCGAGGAAGCTTAAGACCAAAGATTGTATCGTGCTTATTTCAAACGAGCATCAATGTGGGGCACCGGATGACGCTCGCTTGGAAGTAAAAAAGCGTTGAATCAGCCGAAGAAAAGATCACGAAAAGAAGAGACTTCGATTTCTAAAATATATACCGAAGAGTTAGGCGACTTGCACAACCGAGGGTATGATTTTGTTACCGAAATGCCAGAACAGCAAGCAATGAAGAGGATGATATACATGCACCAGGCCAAATCGCACGGAAATCAGAAAAAGCCAGAAACACGACAAGTAGTTGATCTTCAAGCAGAGTTACTAACCATGAATGACGGCAGCAGTTTTCTCTTAAGTGATGACAGCTTTGGAGATAAGATCATAGTTTTTAGCGGAAAAGCAGGAAGAGACGCTCTAAAGACTAAACAAGACTTTTTTATGGACGGGACCTTCAAATGCTGTAGCAAGTAGTTTTCACAGATGTATACTATTCATGCAGACTTCTGAAGTTCAAAGTGCGAAACAAATGTCTATGTGGTGGCATTTGCATTCTTACCAAACAAATGAAAAGAAACATATATCCGTCTTTACCGCAATGTTGTGGATTATGTACCAGAATGGAAACCTTTAACGTCGCCGTTGATTTCGAATCAGCTGCGTTTTCTACGCTAAAATTTATGATCCCGTCGGTTCAAATGCATGGCTGCCATTCCCATATGAAGAAATCTCTCTGTAGGAAAGTGCAAGACTTGGGACTTACTTGCGAATACAGAGAAAACGAAGAAGTAAGGCTGCAAATTCGCATGTGTGCTGCTCTGGCGTTCCTTCGACCTGAAGATGTCTGCGATGGCTGGCTCGTGATACATTCACAAGTACCAGATATTGCCAAGTGTGGTGTCACCGCCAGACACCACACTTGCTAGGTGGTAGCCTTTAATTCGGCCGCGGTCCGTTAGTATACGTCGGACCCGCGTGTCGCCAATATCAGTGATTGCAGACCGAGCGCCGCCACACGGCAGGTCTAGTCTAGAGAGACTCCCTAGCACTCGCCCCAGCTGTACAGCCGACTTTGCTAGCGATGGTTCACTGCCTACATACGCTCTCATTTGAAGAGACGACAGTTTAACATAGCCTTCAGCTACGTCATTTGCTACAACCTAGCAAGGCGCCATATTCAGTTAATACTAATGTATTCTGAACAGATAATATTGTGAATCATGTACCGTCAAGAGCGACGTTCATCATTAATGGATTAAAGTTAACTATCAAACTAATTACGTCCGATTTCTGAATTCTAATTCCTTGTCATGTTCCAGTATAGTTCTTCCCTCCTCACGCCAGCCTGCACGAGCTAAAACGCGTGCATTTCGGCCTCCACTAGTAACATGGTGTTGGCTCTTCTGCCAACACAACACCAAGCTTCCTCAGTTTTTCGACTATTTTGCAGATAGATGGTTGGAAAATGACGAAAACCCAATCAGTCTTTGGAACTGCTACAGACGACGCCATCGTACCACCAACGCTGTAGAAGGTTGACGCAACAAAATTAGTAATCTTCTCGGAAAACCGAATCTTAAAATTAAAGATGTGGTCGAGTCTATGAAGACAGAAGCAGAGAACTCGGCACGTGCATTAATGAGGTCAGAATTAAGTATGGAAAGCAAACGAAAAAAAAGCAATTTATAAGAAACGGGAAGAAAGGCTGGAAAAAATAGTAGAAAAGTATGAAGAGGGTGGTGACATCAGGGCTTGTTTGAAAGCAATCTCTTATGTCCAAAAATTTGAATGAAGCCATATGTTAGTGTTGGACGACATGTATGGAAAGAATGTACAAAATGCAAATAGTCATAGTAACTTGCAAATTTAAAAATAAAATATAAAATTTTAAAAATTAAATTCAAAAGAAAATAAAAAATACAAGAAAAGCTGATTTTAAACACACCTAAATGACAGTTTGCTCTTGCCATTTAGCTTGTCTAAAGCCTGGATAAAGTGTGATGAGAGCCTATTTTTTTTATCTTCTCTGTGACGCAACCTCAAAATTTTCACATATGGCCTGTATCGGCCAACGTCGTCCATCTCCAGAAACAACGTAAAACAAATATATAAAATTACAAACATATAATTTACAAATCCTATCTCTTCTACTTGTCAAAAGCATACTTTAAAATAAACATAAAATATAAAATAAAGTAAGGCTCATAACTACGGATGGTATGTCATGTATATGTAATGTAAAGGACATAACACGCGTTGTCAAATAATGTGCGAAGATTAAGGCACCCTGTACAAGGGTTGCGGGTACGTAGTGATAGGTGTGACGTGAGAAGCCGTGTACAGCTAATTTCACCTATATTCGTGCCTAACCCTGGACTTTTTGACAACGCGTCTTAGATAGATTGCATGTACCATATGCTGATCCACGGCTGTGGACCATATTTTTTGTTTATTTTAGAGTATTCTTTGTGAAGTAGAAATGGTTATATCTTTACATTCTGTGTTTGCAAATTGGTTTTTCTGTTTTCGATTGTAGTTTCTAAAGATACAGCACTAAGTATAAATCATCTAACAGAAAAAATGATCACTTCTCATAATAAGCAATGTGGTATTAAGAATCTTATTCGAGAATCACTAGTCCCATTCACCTGTACACCACGTAAAAGTACGGTTACACGGACTGTGAAAATTGGCTACTGGTGAGAATATAGGCCGGCAGTGTTTTCTGGCAGTATCACGGCCCCACGAATTACAGCCAAATGTACGGCAACATTCCTGGCCACTGTTGCCCGGCAATGTTTGCAGCTAAACATTTCCGTGAAAAAAATGTGTTTACATGATCCACGCTATAGCCGTATTACGAACAAAAGCAAGATAGTGGATGTGAGTGGAGCTTTCCTACATTTGCATTCTACAAGGAAAAAAATTAGCAAGAACAAAAGAAATAGGGCACCATCGATGCGTTCTCTTTTAAAGCTGGCGAACTGTTTCCTAAACTTTAGCTTGTTAACTAATACTGGGAACATACCTTTTCCAGAATGCTGAAATCCGATTTCGAATACATCGTTTAAAAGTAATTCGTCCGAGAATTGTTAAAACCAATACCACCATTATCTACTATATACGAGTTGCAACCGTTCAGTTTTCGGCTAGTGAGGGTTGATACAGAGGTCTGATATTCAAGAGCTGAAAAAGAATACATTTTAAAAGTTTACACCAGAGCTGCTACTTATGTAGTGTTGGCTGACAAGTTTCGGGCTTTCCCATTTTCAGATGCCACCTGTTACAGAGAATAAAATCTGTAACGAGTCGATGCGTCGATTGTGGATAATAAATGTAGCCTATCAGTAATAGTATGGTTCATATGGTAACCACGTACGTATTTTGTATTTAGGATGTGTTTGTTGCCGGCCGCTGTGACCGAGTGGTTCTAGGCGCTTCAGTCCGGAACGGCGCTGCTGCTACGGTCGCAGGTTCGAATCCTGCCTCGGGCATGGATGTGTGTGATGTCCTTAGGTTAGTTAGGTTTATGTAGTTCTAAGTCTAGGGGACTGCTGACCTCCGATGTTAAGTCCCATAGTGCTCAGAACCATTCGATGTGTTTAGTGTGTACAGTTCTATTTATGTCATAACACTTTCATGTGTCTCAGATCTGCGTTAAAATATATCACAGTTGTAGTTACACCATAATGTATTATGTTAACATAATATATATTTTCCTTAATTGCTGTGCCTTCATTACCCAGCATGATGTGATTTGCGTGACAACGATATATAGTGGAGAAGTTCCTCAATGAACTACACTGTGCGTCACACTGGCTTATTTATCGTAAAAAGTTTGACAGATGTTGGTGCAACCAATTTTATTATGTGCTATATAATCTTGATTTTTCAATTTACTTCGAGATTGTATTAAGATCAATGACTATATCCAGTGTAAGACAAAGTTCCATCACATCACAGTTGTACAATACAATAAATATTTCATTTCCTTTCAGCGTCGGCTGGAGTGGCCGAGCGGTTCTAGGCGCTACAGTCTGGAACCGCGCGACCGCTACGGTCGCAGGTTCGAATCCTGCCTCGGGCATGGATGTGTGTGATGTCCTTAGGTTAGGTTTAAGTAGTTCTAAGTTCTAGGGGACTGATGACCACAGATGTTAAGTCCCATAGTGCTCAGAGCCATTTGAACCATATTTCGTTTTAAGGGGACCTGGAGTTCAACGAGCTGCATATCTACGCTTCGCTTTCATCGCGTGTTCCTCTTGATCTACAGTGCGAAGGAAGTTGCGGTTTTGTACCAATACTGAATGACATTAACTACAGCTGTACACGGAAAGCTATTTAATTATCTGCTACACTCGTAGCTTAAGAAATACGACATTCTGTATAATAGAAAGTTCACTTTGGAGGAATTTGATGAACACAGCTATAATCATTGTGAAGATATATGTACCTCAAGTCATGAAAATGCAGTTTCAAGAATATGAGAAAAGATTGTTCACAGCGTTTCTGACTCACAGTATGCCTCTTTCAGAACATTCCAGCACAATGTTCTTGCTGACCAGCTGCCTCTTTGTGAAGATATATGTACTTCAAGTCATGAAAATGCAGTTTCAAGAATATGACAAAAGATTGTTCACAGCGTTTCTGACTCACAGTATGCCTCTTTCAGAACATTCCAGCACAATGTTCTTGCTGACCAGCTGCTTCTTTATTCTCTGCAGACTTCTTTAGAAATCTTTTCCTTACTCCGCACCGTAAGTGCTGACTTTCGCAACCCTTTCAGCTTGTCCATTAGTTTTGTGTTGATAATTACATAATTACTGAAATAGATGACAGCATCCATTACAGCTGAACACTGTCAATCAAATAAACACTATTTTTGGTACTTTCGCCACACGCAGCTGTTGAAACTCTTGTTAGGGTTTGGTTTATGGCCACATAGACATCTGCTAAGTAATTTTGTATCTGCAAGGTCCTTGTATATTTGCTTTATTGTTTCCAAGACTGGCAGACAAGAAACGTTTATGATTACATTTTTTGCCTGTCGCATGCGCGTGGTTCTGGTTCTCAGACATTTGTTCAAAGAGCGTTTAAGACCAAATCAGCAACTGCAAGTTAGATAAAAAAATATATTTTATGAAACGGGAGAAATTTGTGTTTCAGATGGTGACAAAATTATGTTTTCGAAAATTTCGGTCATTACAGGTCCAGGTCAGATTAAACGTCCGTCTGCCGAAACGTATGCTTTGTTACATTTGTTACATTGTTTTTTTTTTTAACTGCGAGAATACTTATATGGTCATGTTTTGGCTACTTTATAAATGATGTTGGTGTCGAATGCGTTTTTGTCAAAACTGCGATAGTGCCTGAAATAAATAAGCCAGTGTAATCCAATGAGAACAAATTCTCCATTGTATGTAAAATATCATTGTCACCCGGATCACATCATGCTAAGTAATGAAGGTACAGCAATTATATAATATGGTACAGCAAGGTGTAAATACGATTGCGACATCTTCGAACGCAGATCTGAGATACATTCAAGTGTGGTCACCTAAATAGAACTGTCCACACCAAACACATCCTAAGTACAAAATACGTAAATAGTTACCATATGAACTAAATTATTTATTAATTCTTTACTATATACAATTAACGCTTCCGCTGTCCGCAGCTCGTGGTCTTGCGGTAGCGTTCTCGCTTCCCGCGCATGGGGTCCCGGGTTCGATTCCCGGCGGCTCCAGGGATTTTTCTCTGCCGCAAGATGACTGGGTGTTGTGTGTCTTTCATCATCATTTCATCCTCATTCACTCACAAGTCACCGTAGTGGCGTTAAAGAACTTGTAGAGCGGGGGGTCTCTCGGCTGGTAATGCCATACGCTCATTATTATTAACGCATCCACTTGGCTTGTGAAACTGGGGAAAGTCCGAAACTAGTCAACCTACACTAAGCAGTTAATTAGCAACTTTGTTGTAAATGTTTAAAAATGTCTATTCTTCCACATTTTTGAGCTGCCAGACGCGACGTACTGAAAAATTTTATATGTTTAAAGTTCATTTTTCATCCATATGCTTCTTAGCACAAGGCATTTGCAATGCTTTGGTGGAAGGGCTCAAAGAATTTATTAAAGTAGTAGACCAGAGTTATAGGGCGTGCAAAGTAATGTATACAACCATCGCAATAAAATAATAACAATTGGCAAATTGGTGCCCATTTAAAACGCGTGATGAAGCTGCAAAAACGTTCAGGCGTCTTAATAAAATTACTGTTCAGTACTGCAGATCATATAAAACGATAGCAGTGAGGACGTCCTTTTTCAGAATTCGCTCTTCGTATACATTACTTTCTGTTTCTTTCACTCTAGTTGTAGATGTATTTGTCATGCCCATAGATTTCTCGTTTGCCCAATTTTACATACCTGTAGTTGCTTCTGTACTCTTGAAGCAGTGTTTAGTGTAATTCATTAGACGAACCTAATCTCAAATAACGAAATAATGCTGTTTCACGTGACTTGACACAGTAGCACTGTCCGCTGAGGAAGAACAATCGAGGCTGAGAATTAAAGGCAAACACATATAGACAAGAACTGAGACGGATAAGGCCTGGGCATTGATGCGATGCAACAATGTTGCTGGCAACATTATTGAGGCTACACATTGCCGTAAAATAAGGCCTTCGGCTCTCCTACCTGCCGAGCGGCGATTCTACCTGCCGAGCGGAGATTGGACATTTTCTGGGTGCGAATTTCAGGACACCGCCAGATACATGGGAGGGGGGAGGGAGGGGGGTAAAAATGTAGAAGCACCAAAAACGCAACACGTTATCATGACTGGCGTTGTGCAGGAAAACAACTGCCACTGAAAACAAATTCCAGTCGTTTCGGAATGAAAAACTACAGCTCCTGCATGGTTTCAAGGTAATTTTACACCACTCTTCCTACTTCATATTGACAAGTTTAGATAAATATGACGGAAGTAAATAGTGATTACCCACCCTTCTCTCCAAAGTATATCACGAAGGTTTGATATTATTATGATCTGGTCACTGTGGTGGTCAGGTGATATGCGGCAGTTCATCCTCGTGCTCACAAAACTAGTTTTGCACACTGCAAGCTGTGTGAACAGAGGCGCTGTCGTTTTGGAACACAGCATCACCATTTCGGAACAACATTGTATGATATGATGGATATGAACAGCCAAAATGGCCACAGACATTCGACAACAAAATGATCCTGCCAGGGCCCCGTTTAAACTGATCGAGGCACAGAAAACTAAAAAGGGAAATAAAGTAAAGAAAATCTGAATTAAAACGTCCCCCGCTCTCTTCCGGCCACACGCACATTCACATGCGCATTCAGCTTTGCGCACAAAAGAAAGTCATTTTTAAAATTTACCGTTAAAAAGAAGCAAAACTTGAGAACAACAAATCAAAGGAGCATCCACTGGAATATATATTAAGTAAAGACAACCGTTTTACTTTGTATCTGAATAAGTGCAGGCACGTTAGCATGTTTTTACTAATGAAACAACTTATAATGGGGCTCTAAATACGAGGCGTGTTTTTTAAGTAAGTACCGTTTTTAAATTAAAGAAAGAAGTGCTAAGATATCACAATAATTTTATTTTTACATGAAAGCCTGTACCTTAAGGGGATACGGAATCACCTATCCCCGCAATGTTAATATATGCCTACTATAGGGAACATTTTCTCACAAACTACTGGAGACAGAGAGGTAAAAATTTTACTGTATGTGCATTCATATGTTACAACAATACTGAAACAACAGTTTATTGTCAAAGTATTTTCTTACAGAGATATTGTACATTTATTTTTAAGTAAATTTTTTCCATCGCTTTTTACTAGACTATCACCCCTAAGTCTTTTGTAAATCAAGTAATTAAAAAATCGTTGTTTCAGTATGTAATAGGGACCTATGTCACTACGTCATAAAAATTTCAGACTTCTAGGTTGACCAGTACCTGAGATAATGTTCCTAGATGAAGTAAAAAGTAAACTTACGGGAAACGGAGAAAGAAGATTAAAACATTCCTGATCCGTAGCTAATACCCCCTTCACAGTCTTCATAATCATCTTCAAGTCTTCTTTTGGCACCCCTCTGCACCTGTCTTGCTTTTTTCACTAATGTCTTGATTATATTATCAGCATGCCTTAGTCTGTGCTGATCTAAAAAGAACATAGCACGTACCGTACGGGAACCAACACACATACCCAACTTTTGAAGGACCTGGCATTTAGTTATATTTCCAAGATTGAAGGTTGCCACAGCATCATACACACCAAAATGTAGTGTATTAATTCCGACAAACACTGTTTTTGGGAGACGATGCCATATCACACTATTCAAGCACTCGTTGGGGTTCTGCGTTTTTCCGTGAAGACATTTCATCAGAAGACTTCTGTCAGCCAGATCTCTGAAAATGGGCTTTATTTCTGCCATGATGGCTGATGGTAGACTGTGGTGGTGAATGTATTTCTCTCCTGTTGTTAGTCCCCTATTGTATTTACACCAGCTGTTTTCACCTTTGGGGCACAAACCATGTTGTGGATGCTCATCCGTGGATGCGGTGTGGAAATATAAAGCCCATATAGCTCTCCTCATTTCTTCAAGATTGCCTGTATTTTGCCTGATTGCAAGGCCATAGCAGTTCTGAATGTGGTCTATTATGGAATCAGTCAATCTTCCTCTGCCATCCAAGGTTTTCCCATCATCTAGTTTTTTCCCTTTCATAACTGATTTTAACCTTCTCAGCCTGGCACCCATTCTCTTCTGCACATGTCCTATACATTCAAGTTTGTCTTATATTTACACTGTTCCCATATGGTTTGCTTTCCAAAACTTCTTTGAATGCTTTAGAGTCACCATCTCCCAGATATTTGACATAGCGAACATTATACCACTGTGAAGAGCGACGAAAAATTTTCTTCACCCCAGCAACCTCCATGCCACCACTACTACCATAATAATTAGCAATACAGTCATCACTGTGTTCATTTTTCAGCCTGCCTGTGCACCTACAGTATTTAGACATTATTGCAACATCAATAACCTTGCCAGTATCAACACTAGTTGCTGTTACAACACCATTGTTGGAGGTGTGGCCCCTTTTCTGCCACGTGCCATCAAACGCCACTGTGAGGTCACGACTGCCGTCATTTTCTTCCACTGCTTCTTCCACAGCAACCTGCATTGACTTCTGTGCTACATCTTCAACTGCAGATCCTAGTACATAATTGTAAGCTTCAAACTTTGAAGGTGCACTTGGAAGATTTAGAACACCACATAGCATATCAC
This sequence comes from Schistocerca nitens, assembly GCF_023898315.1. Lineage (NCBI taxonomy): Eukaryota > Metazoa > Arthropoda > Insecta > Orthoptera > Acrididae > Schistocerca > Schistocerca nitens. Next base: position 528,397,645 of record NC_064617.1, read on the forward strand.
CAGCTGCTTTGCCCTTACCAATTGCTCGCAATCCATAAACTAACCTAATATTTACACTATAAAGTTCAGTTTTCTTGTATCCATTATTTACAGTTACTGAAACCGAACTTGGAAACTTACAGCTGTATTTACAAACACTGCATATTAAATTAAACTGGGCAGCCAGGCCAACATGGGATTCTACTTTCAGAGAAACGTTTCCATGACATTTTTTGCAGCACAAACTGTTTTCAAGAGCTTCACACAATATATTCGTATCAATGAGTTCAAAAACTTCATTCCCTCTATCAAGTAAATTATATTTCTCTTCCAAATCTCTTAGTTTTTTATGAGAAGCACTGTTTTCATTTGGTGTAAGTTCGTTCGGCAAATCAGTAATAAGTGGATTCACATTTTCCAACAGTGATGATGATGAACTGCTTTGCTTTTGCTAATGAATCATTATTTCTTTTCTTTTGCCAGTTCACACGCTTTTTAAATACTTTTGCTTTAGCTCTAGGCATTTTCACTGCGAAAAATGAAGCACTAAATACGAAATAACTCAACAACAACTACTTTCTTATATCACACTGTTTACAAAACAGTCCCGCCACAAAGTCAAAGAGTAACTTGAGGAAACCAGAGAGAAACATTTTCGGGCAACTAGTGTATAAATAGTCGCTGGAAACCGGGATATTTGAATTCATGTCACTTTAAAGGTACTGCCAAAAAGTTCATGGTCAGCCACGAGAGACGTGTATAACTAAAGCGCAATACCCGATCTCACAAATATATAAAAATAAAATAGTTATAATTGTAGTAGAGCTATGTATGATACGTCATTTTAAAGAGGAAACATGGCAGAATATAATACGCCAATAAAAAAAAATTCGATTTTTTAACCCAAAATCCGATTCCGTATCCCCTTAATCTACGCACTGACGCCATTACAGTCTGATTCTTTCTTGTTTACGTTGCGTACTGAATGTTTAAGATGCCTCCGATAATCGTGAGTCCCGCCGACTGTGAAGTACGGGCTATTATAAGATTTCTTAGTCCTAAAGGCCTAAAAGCGATCGATATTCGTCGTGAGATCTGTGCAGTTTACGGAGAAAACATTATGAGTGTTGGAATGGTAAGAAAGTGGGTGAGAACATTTAAAGATGGCCGCACAAATGTGCATGATCAACAACAGAGTGGGCGTCCTTCGGTCGTTAATGAAAGTTTGGTGCAGGAAGTCGACAATAAGGTGAGAGAAAACAGACGCTTTACGATTTCCTCCTTGCGGGATGACTTTCCTAAAGTTTCTCGTAGTGTTTTGTATGGCATTGTGACCGAGCATTTGAATTACCGAAAATTGGACGCACGTTGGGTACCGAAAATGTTGAAGGATGTGCACAAAACCAAACGTTTAGACAGTGCATTGACATTCCTTGACCGGTACCACAACGACGGTGATGATTTCTTAAGACAAATTGTTACGGGCGATGAAACATGGGTGGCCTACGTCACACCAGAATCAAAGCAACAGTACATGGAAGCTGAGCAAGGGCATCGTTTTGCTGCAAGACAACGCTCGTCCGCATGTGGCTAATCAGATCAAAGATCTCATCACATCTTTTCGATGGGAAACTGTAGATCATCCTCCGTACAGCCCCGATCTTGCGCCCAGTGATCACCATCTGTTCCTGCACTTGAAGAAACACCTGGGCGGTCAGCGTCTTCAAGACGATATCGAAGTCAAAACAGTGGTGATGCAGTGGTTAACAAGTCAGGCGGCAGACTTCTATGAAGAGGGTATTCAAAAACTGGTACAACGTTATGACAAGTGCCTCAATATTGACGGAAATTATGTAGAAAAGTAGATTAAGGTACAGGCTTTCATGTAAAAATAACATTATTGAGATATCTTAGCACGTCTTTTTTTAATTTCAAAACGGTACTTACTTAAAAAAACACGCCTCGTATTAAAATATTCTTGTGCAGTGCAGAAGCAGACGATGTGCTGTTGACCAAAACACTAGTGTACGGTAACTGGAAATGTTACCAATCTAAAGATGCGCTTGGTAGCCACAGACCGGTTATGGCATTAAAATAAAGCATTCTAAACGTATTTGTGTCTGTATTAATCACCAACCGGCAGAACAAAAACTAAAACCACAGGTCAAGCAAATGTGGCTGACTGATCGCTGATGAAAATGAATAATCTAAATAATCTGAAATCTCATATATTAACAATTTAGGTCGGAGGGGGTACAAAAGTTTAAAATATGTGCGACATATCCGTCTCATCGTTATCAAACCAATACAATGGGGAAAGGAATCGACGGCGGCCCTCTCGAAAGAACCATCCCTACAGTCAGCTTAATTGACTTTGGGGAACCATGGAAAGTCTATATCTTTACGGCCAGAAGGGATTTCAAACTGTGCTCCTCTCGAATGTTAGTTCAGTGTGCTAAGCCACTGTGACATGACGCTCGTTATTTTTTTAAGCATATTCTAAAATTTCTGAGAAGGGAATATGATTTGTGCATGAAATGAGTATTTAATCTTTTAAATCTTGGCCACTCTCTTTCCAGTATCATATGTCAATATTTGCTGAAATGAGATGTAATGCCTGAATCTGAATGACTCCCGAAGATCTTAGACATCTGAAAACTTCGCCGACCGCAGAGCAAAACTCTCGCTTATAACATCCGGGTCCGCAGCTCGTGGTCGTGCGGTAGCGTTCTCGCTTCCCACGCCCGGGTTCCCGGGTTCGATTCCCGGCGGGGTCAGGGATTTTCTCTGCCTCGTGATGACTGGGTGTTGTGTGCTGTCCTTAGGTTTAAGTAGTTCTAAGTTCTAGGGGACTGATGACCATAGATGTTAAGTCCCATAGTGCTCAGAGCCATTTAAACCATTTTATAACATCCGAGCAATGGCATAGATCGGCGATTCTCAACCTGTGGGGCGTGTCCCCCTAGTAGGGCGTGGTAACACTAAATGAGGTTCCGAGCTTACCGAAAAAAAACCTGAATTTTAAAACCACTCAATTCTCCGAAATAAAAACAAAGTAAAATACATCCTGCCACAATAAAAAACTGAAATTCACATTTACACTCAGACAAGGTGTCCATATAAAACCAGTACTTCTGACGTACCGGCTAAGCATCTCAAGTAGAATTGCTTGTGAAGTAGCAACACTGTCTCGAAAGCTACCTGCACTGCATTTCAGTTGTGCGTCAGTTGTTGTGAGAAGCTCGTATTGTTGTTACAGAAACTGGGCAGTGTGCATTACAACAACGAATTGATATTGTGGATTGTTACATAAAGGTAGGCTTCATCAAAGAACGTACAGAAATGTTTCGAGGGAAGAATCCTGGTAGGAAAGTTACAACGACCTGCACTATTCAAGATCTGTACGAGGAATGGAAATCTGTAGGATGCGTTCAGAATGTGCGGAGCGAGAGGCGACCGTCAATGAGGATCCATGAAACTATAGACAGAATTCGCAAGGACATTGCGAGAAGTCCCCGCAAGTCGGTAAGGAGGTAATCGCAGCAGGGTGGTGTATCCCGTACATGTGTTTTGTGTACTAAAAGATATGAAACTAAAAGCCTGTCTCGTGAGTGTGGTGCAAGAATTGAAATTTGAGGACCAGGAAAAAAAAAAGAGTTCATTATTGCAGCTGGCTGTTAACATCAACTGCTGACTGTTACTTGGACCCCTTTCTTTACTTCATGTGAGAAGAGGCCTGGTTTCATTTTCCAGGTTATGTAAAATACCAGAATTGTAGATACTGGTCGCAGGACAACGCACATTTTCTGCATGAAGAGTCTGCCCACTCAGTGAAGATAGATGTTTGGCGTGCGTTGTCCGACATGGGCATTATTGGCTCCACATTTTTCAATTATGTCTTAAACAGTGGCAGCTATCTAGAGATCTTTGTCTCTTTCTATGTGGAAGTAACGGATGCAGATAAGCTGCATGCAGTAATCCAACAAAACAGAGCAACCGCTCACACATCCAACCAAAGTATGCCCATAACAGCAGTGTGTCCCATGAAGACACACTTGTCAATAGAGACCTCTGGCTCCCGAGGTCTCCGGACTTAATATCGTGTGATTTTTGTTTATGGGGTACACTAAAAAGCAAGGTATATGCTGATAATTCTCGCACAATACATGATCTTAAACGGGACATTACTAGAGAAACAACATCACGCTTGCGGAATGACTGCGTGTTGCTGCTAACGTTATCTCACGAAGTCAGCGATGCATGGGTGTCATGGCCACCAGTTTCAGCATCTCTTATAAACGGGTAACTATATGCTTTTTTCTTCTTTCGTCATTTCATTGTTATTGGAATCACGGGCGTGAGGCGTACTGGTTTTGTGTGGGATACCCTGTATAACGCGCTTATAAACAGGAGTATATTAGTATTGTACAATGCGTTTCGAAATTAACTTCTCAATACTAAATTAAAAACAAGTTTTGTAACTATTAGTGACCCCCTCATGTCTGGCTTGCAGAGCGAAGCTTTCTAATGAGGGTTTAATATTAGAAACAGGCACTCTTGAGTTCTTTCTCTATATGTAGCTAAGATTTGTGCTTTGTCTTCAAAGAAGTCGCAGGAAATTCGTTTTCGCAATGGTAGGATGTTGAAAATGGTAACAGTATACGCAATGCTCTTGTTTTCAATGCAGGAAACTCATCAATCCACCCTGCCAAAAATTCAAAGAGCGATTTATTACGAAACTGTATTTTGATTTCGTCACTTGCCGTGCAGCCTATGAAGACTTCTTCTTCGGCACTTACGAGACCTTGCGCGCTACCTGTATGGCAGATAACGATAGAGGGCCATTGATTCTTGTTTTGTCGATGTGACGGATCGGTATAGCGAAACAGCGATAAATTTTCCTACCCTTCGTAAGTTGTAAGGTTTGTGGCTTTAGCGTCAAAATACGTTATACATTGTTATTGCATGAAGAAGGGGAGGGAGAGGAAGTGTAATGAAAATTATGACTGAAAATTGGGTTGCGGATACAGAAACGTTGAGGTTGGCTGACAAGACCGTAAGAGGTTTGTATCTGGATTCAAGACCTAATCCGTTATACAGTTTTAATCCATTATAAAGATTCGTTTGACGATATATTTATCTGGTACAATAGATACGGAGACGGTAAAGCTCCATATTGTTGGTTTCCAACCAAGGGTGCACATACCCAGGAGCAGGGGGGGGGGGGAGGGGGACATCCCTCCCTCCCTCCCTCCCTAGCTCTCACGGAAAGGAAAACATATACTGAAAGTTCTTTCAAATGATTCAAAAGTCCGTAATACGCTGGTCTATAACGTGGTCGGAACTGGAACTTTTTTATGGGTACTTACAGTCGCCATTCATTTCGAAATTATTAAAATACCCTATACCCCCAGGTCTTGCGAACCCCTCCCCCACCCCCACCTTACAAACTATAATATGGGCGCTCTTTCTTCGAAATCCATGTCAAACATCTTGTACCTCTGAGCAAGCGGTAGCTGCAGCAACGGAGTGCCGAGCCTTGGTGCCGCCTAGCGGGCGTTTCGGTAACCACCAGCAGTGGCGTATCGGCTGCTACACATGGCTGTGTGCGTACTGTGAAGCCTTTTAGTAAGGAATGTTAACATATTTCTTATTAGAAACCGATAAAACCAAGGACAGGTAATAGACCTAAAACTAACACAACTTATCCTGAAAACGATTTTACACAAACTACGGACGACTTAACTGCACAGTGGATTAAGATTTCGTAAAGAATTATATACGTTTTTCTAGTGTATTCATGCAACACAGGCGAGCTAAAATTTTTGTAAAGTAAAGGAACACAAGAAAATATTTCTTACAGGTATGAAAAGTCGCCTTGTAGTATAACCTAACGTATCTTACATGAAAATCATTTAGAACCGTATGTTATGTATTTTTTACATTTTCTTCGAAGAAATTATGGCATATTTTCCGTTCTGTCCTGCCCACGTGGCAGAATAGGATAAGTGAACAATTTAGACCAAAGGATATGGAATCCTCAAAAAATCATTAACAGTAAGAAAATACTTTAATGTCATATTGAATATTGTACAATTGTTTTAATGCTTAATACCAAGTAACGGTTAATTTGTTGAATTCACTCGCTCATGCACCACATGTATTTTCTGACTCACAAACAGACTACATACGATGCCTAGTATCCTAGTATTAAATGCTATATCCCAGGCCTGCCCTGGTAGAGAAGTTTGTTTGTCATATCTATATGGTAGGCCATTTCTTTCCACTAGCTGATAGACTAATAATGTGACGATGAGATGTTTCGTCATTGGGCTAAAACGTCTGCTCTCCATTTACACTACTGGCCATTAAAATTGCTACACCACGAAGATGACGTTCTACAGACGCGAAATTTAACCGACAGGAAGAAGATGCTGTGATATGCAAATGATCAGCTTTTCAGAGCATTCACACAAGGTTGGCGCCGGTGGCGACACCTACAACGTGCTGACATGAGGAAAGTTTCCAACCGAATTCTCATACACAAACAGCAGTTGACCGGCGTTGCCTGGTGAAAAGTTGTTGTGATGCCTCGTGTAAGGAGGAGAAATGCGTACCATCACGTTTCCGACTTTGATAAAGGTCGGTTTGTAGCCTATCGCGATTGCGGTTTATCGTATCGCGACATTGCTGCTCGCGTTGGTCGAGATCCAATGACTGTTAGCAGAATATGGAATCGGTGGGTTCAGGAGAGTAATACGGGACGCCTTGCTGGATAGCAACGGCCTCGTATCACTAGCAGTCGAGATGACAGGCATCTTATCCGCATGGCTGTAACGGATCGTGCAGCCACGTCTCGATCCCTGAGTCAACAGATGGGGACTTTTGCAAGACAAGAACCATCTGCACGAACAGTTCGACGACGTTTGCAGCAGCATGGACTATCAGCTCGGAGACCATGGCTGCGGTTACCCTTGACGCTGCATCACAGACAGGAGCGCCTGCGATGGTGTACTCAACGACGAACCTGGGTTCACAAATGGCAAAACGCCATTATTTCGGATGAATCCAGGTTCTGTTTACAGCATCATGATGGCCGCATCCGTGTTTGGCGACATCGCGGTGAACGCACATTGGAAGCGTGTATTCGTCATCGCCATACTGGCGTATCACCCGGCGTGACGGTATGGGGTGCCATTGGTTACACGTCTCGGTCACCTCTTGTTCGCATTGACGGCACTTTGAACAGTGGACGTTACATTTCAGATGTGATTCAACCCGAGGCTCTACCCTTCATTCGATCCCTGCGAAACCCTACATTTCGGCAGGATAATGCACGACCGCATGTTTCAGGTCCTGTACGAGCCTTTCTGGATACAGAAAATGTTCGACTGCTGCCCTGGCCAGCACATTCTCCAGATCTCTCACCAACTGAAAACGTCTGGTCAATGGTGGCCCAGCAAACTGGCTCGTCACAATACGCCAGTCACTACTCTTGATGAACTGTGGTATCGTGTTGAAGCTGCATGGGCATTTGTACCTGTACACGCCATCCAGGCTCTGTTTGACTCAATGCGCAGGCGTATCAAGGCCGTTATTACGGCCAGAGGTGGTTGTTCTTGGTACTGATTTCTCAGGACCTATGCACCCAAATTGCGTGAAAATATAATCACATGTCAGTTCTAGTATAATATATTTGTACAATGAATATCCGTTTATCATCTGCATTTCTTCTTGGTGTAGCAATTTTAATGGCCAGTAGTGTACTTCATGTATGCCACCAGTTCGTCTTTTTTGTTCTTCAATGAACACAATCTTGAATTTACCATGTTATTTGTCCACCCTATAGTTAGAATTATTCTTAGCTTTCCGAAAATATCTTTCCAACGTTGATTTGTGCAAGTTAAATTCCTTAGATGCTTTAATACTCCCGTTTCAGAAGATAAAATGGCCGAAACTGCCATTTCCATTTATCTGATGTCCAATTGCTGCGAGTCAGTTTAGCCATGGCGGGCTCCCTCTTGGAATTCCTGCCCCGCGCGCCTGTGGCGGCAGGGGGCGTGGTGGAGCTCCGCCGGAAGCGGCAGCGGATCGCTCTTCTGAGCCGGACCGGGACGTGGGCCGCGCAGGGCCCGTGGGCAGTGTGCGCTGTTGGGCCGAACTTGACGTGACATGGAGTGATTGGCAGCCCTTATAAAGTTTTGTCTCATAGTTCTGGGGACGTGGATTTGGCTATTTCAATTTGCTGTTGACTCTTCTCCGTGGAAGTCACGTTATGCGAGGAGCTTTTTGATCCATTAAACTGCCTGATTTCAGTCGTGTTGCGAAATTAATACCTTGCGGCTTTGCCTTGGAAGGGGTTTCCTAACACTTCTAATTGAAATTCAGTTTCCCTCTTTCAGCAGTGGACTCGATGATTTGCTAGTTCTGTACATTGTTTTAAGTGCGACCATGTTTAGCAGTAGACCAAGCTTTTGAAGAGGATCATCTGAAGGGTCCCTTGATCTGCACAAGTACTGTTGTCACAGGGTTGTATTAAATGAGAATGACAGTGGAATTTAGACGCTTCCTTAGTCTGTTCCAGTTTTGTACTGGTGTGGCACGCTTTTACTGTCTTCGAGCTGGACCCAGTGACTGCTCATCGTACTGTGGCCGTTAACGTCGCCTCTGTACATAGGCTTGATGCAAATCACCGCCGCCGGCTACCTTTGGGCTGCCTTTATTCAAGTTATGTAAATTACTGTTTGAAATTTGTATTAAAATCGTGTACATTTTGATGTTTGCGGCTTTGCTGAATCAAGTGGTTTTGTTGGTCATAGTGTCGAGCCCTGAGGATAGTCACATATTGGTCGGTTGGGTATGAATCGCTCGTGTCGTATTGAGATGTAGTTCGGAATTTTGAAAATATAGTCTGTTGATAATAACTGGCACATTTGAGGTTAAGGGGGTGTAAAAAGCAAAAGGTTTCTTATGTGTTCGTTCTCTAGCCATCTGTGAAGTGAAGAGTAAAAGAAAATTATTCCTTGTCTCAGGGCTAATTACAGTTTACTAGATTTAATTGTTCAACTATTTATTATTTAAATTTTTCATGGGCTGTTGTTGTTGTGGTCTTCAGTCCTGAGACTGGTTTGATGCAGCTCTCCATGCTAATCTATCCTGTGCAAGCTCCTTCATCTCCCAGTACCTACTGCAACCTACATCCTTCTGAATCTGCTTAGTGTATTCATCTCTTGGTCTCCCTCTACGATTTTTACCCTCCACACTGCCCGCCAATGCTAAATTTGTGATCCCTTGATGCCTCAGGACATGTCCTACCAACCGATCCCTTCTTCTAGTCAAGTTATGCCACAAACTTCTCTTCTCCCCAATCCGATTCAATACCTCCTCATTAGTTACGTGATCTACCCACCTTATCTTCAGCATTCTTCTGTAGCACCACATTTCGAAATCTTTTGTTCTCTTCTTGTCCACACTAGTTATCGACCATGTTTCACTTCCATACATGGCTACACTCCATACAAATACTTTCAGAAACGACTTCCTGACTCTTAAATCTATACTCGATGTTAACAAATTTCTCTTCTTCAGAAACGATTTCCTTGCCATTGCCAGTCTACATTTTATATCCTCTCTACTTCGACCATCATCAGTTATTTTGCTCCCCAAATAGCAAAACTCCTTTACTACTTTAAGGGTCTCATTTCCTAATCTAATTCCCTCAGCATCACCCGACTTAATTCGACTACATTCCATTATCCTCGTTTTGCTTTTGTTGATGTTCATCTTATATCCTCCTTTCAAGACACTGTCCATTCCGTTCAACTGCTCTTCCAAGTCCTTTGCTGTCTCTGACAGAATTACAATGTCATCGGCGAACCTCAAAGTTTTTGTTTCTTCTCCATGGATTTTAATTCCTACTCTGAATTTTTCTTTTGTTTCCTTTACTGCTTGCTCAATATACAGATTGAATAACATCGGGGAGAGGCTTCAACCCTGTCTCACTCCCTTCCCAACCACTGCTTCCCTTTCATGTCCCTCGACTCTTATAACTTCCATCTGGTTTCTGTACAAATTGTAAATAGCCTTTCGCTCCCTGTATTTTACCCCTGCCACATTTAGAATTTGAAAGAGAGTATTCCAGTCAACATTGTCAAAAGCTTTCTCTAAGTCTACAAATGCTAGAAACGTAGGTTTGCCTTTCCTTAATCTTCCTTCTAAGATAAGTCGTAAGGTCAGTATTGCCTCACGTGTTCCAACATTTCTACGGAATCCAAACTGATCTTCCCCGAGGTCGGCTTCTACCAGTTTTTCCATTCGTCTGTAAATAATTCGCATTAGTGTTTTGCAACTGTGACTTATTAAACTGATAGTTCGGTAATTTTCACATCTGTCAACACCTGCTTTCTTTGGGATTGGAATTATTATATTCTTCGCTACGGTCGCAGGTTCGAATCCTGCCTCGGGCATGGATGTTTGTGATGTCCTTAGGTTAGTTAGGTTTAACTAGTTCTAAGTTCTAGGGGACTAATGACCTCAGAAGTTGAGTCCCATAGTGCTCAGAGCCATTTGAACCATTTATTATATTCTTCTTGAAGTCTGAGGGTATTTCGCCTGTCTCGTACATCTTGCTCACCAGATGGTAGAGTTTTGTCAGGACTGGCTCTCCCAAGGCCGTCAGTAGTTCTAATGGAATGTTGTCTACTCCCGGGGTCTTGTTTCGACTCAGGTCTTTCAGTGCTCTGTGAAACTCTTCACGCAGTATCATATCCCCCATTTCATCTTCATCTACATCCTCTTCCATTTCCATAATATTGTCCTCAAGTACATCGCCCTTGTATAGACCCTCTATATACTCCTTCCACCTTTCTGCTTTCCCTCTTTGCTTAGAACTGGGGTTCCATCTGAGCTCTTGATATTCATACAAGAGTCTCTGTTTTCTCCAAAGGTCTCTTTAATTTTCCTGTAGGCTGTATCTATCTTACCCCTAGTGAGATAAGCCTCTACATCCTTACATTTGTCCACTAGCCATGCCTGCTTAGCCATTTTGCACTTCCTGTCGATCTCATTTTTGAGACGTTTGTATTCCTTTTTGCCTGCTTCTTTTACTGCATTTTTATATTTTCTCCTTTCATCAATTAAATTCAATATTTCTTTTGATACCCAAGGATTTCTACTATCCCTCGTCTTTTTACCTACTTGATCCTCTGCTGCCTTCAGTACTTCATCCCTCAGAGCTACCCATTCGTCTTCTAATGTATTTCTTTCCCCCATTCCTGTCAATTGTTCCCTTATGCTCTCCCTGAAACTCTGTACAACCTCTTGTTTAGTCAGTTTATCCAGGTCCCATCTCCTTAAATTCCCACCTTTTTGTAGTTTCTACAGTTTTAATCTACAGTTCATAACCAATAGATTGTGTTCAGAGTCCACATCTGCCCCTGGAAATGTCCTACAATTTAAAACCTGGTTCCTAAATCTCTGTCTTACCATTATATAATCTATCTGATACCTTTTAGTATCTCCAGGATTCTTCCATGTATACAACCTTCTTTTATGATTCTTGAACCAAGTCTAAGTTATGATTAAGTTAAGCTCTGTGCAAAATTCTATCAGACGGCTTCCTCTTTCATTTCTTAGCCCCAATACATATTCACCTACTGTGTTTCCTTCTCTCCCTTTTTCTACTGTCGAATTCCAGTCACCCATGACTATTACATTTTCGTCTCCCTTCACTACCTGAATAATTTCTTTTATCTCATCATACATTTCTTCAATTTCTTCGTCATCTGCAGAGCTAGTTGGCATATAAACTTGTACTACTGTACTAGGCATGGGCTTCGTGTCTATCTTGGCCACTATAATACGTTCACTATGCTGCTTGTAGTAGCTTACCCGCACTCCTATTTTTTTATTCATTATTAAACCTACTCCTGCATTACCCCTATTTGATTTTGTATTTATAACCCTGTATTCACCTGACCAGAAGTCTTGTTCCTCCTGCCACCGAACTTCACTAATTCCCACTATATCTAACTTTAACCTATCCATTTCCCTTTTTAAATTTTCTAACCTACCTGCCCGATTAAGGGATCTGACATTCCACGCTCCGATCCGTAGAACGCCAGTTTTCTTTCTCCTTATAACGAAGTCCTCCTGAGTAGTCCCCGCCCGGAGATCCGAATGGGGTACTATTTTACCTCCGCAATATTTTATCCAAGAGGACGCCATCATCATTTAACCATACAGTAAAGCTGCATGCCCTCGGGAAAAATTACGGCTGTAGTTTCCCCTTGCTTTCAGCCGTTCGCAGTACCACAACAGCAAGGCCGTTTTGGTTAGTGTTACAAGGCCAGATCAGTCAATCATCCAGACTGTTGCCCCTGCAACTACTGAAAAGGCTGCTGCCCCTCTGCAGGAACTACACGTTTGTCTGGCCTCTCAACAGATATCCCTCCATTGTGGTTGCACCTACGGTACGGCTATTTGTATCGTTGAGGCACGCCACCAAAGGCAAGGTCCACGGTTCATGAGGGGGGGGGGGGGGGAGGGAGGTCATGGGCTGATCTCCTTTACTTATTTATTTATATATTTACCTTTTGCTACAAGTTGGTTCTGAATACTAATCCCTTTCTCTTATTACATAACTGGTCAATGAGGCGAGGTTTAATGAGGCTTGCTCCTCCGTCTGAAGGCAGCTCTATATATTTGTGCACATGTTTACCTTATTAAATTATCTAGATGCCCTTGCAGGTGTATTTTAATTATTTTCTTTTCCTAGTTGTCTCGAGGCAGGTGTACGTTATTGTCTTTCGGTATAGCTCCTAAGTTTTTAACTTTTGAGGTGAGTTACGCTTCTATGTTGTCTTAAAGAGCCATCAGTTTCCAAATATTAACTGTTTGTTTGTTTGTTGGAGCATTTTCTGAGTTGTGGTTCGTAAAGATGGAAATTTTGAGTCTGAAATCTAAAAACTGCTATCAGACACAGCTTTGGTCTTTAACTAATGCCTTATTTAAACTGTCACTAAACTAATGCGTGTAATTTCTTAAATTTGAAAAATTCAGAGTGTCGTTTGTAATCCTGTTAATCTATCTGATTTTATTTTTCTTAAGTAAATGTTTTAATAAACAATGGTGAATGATGTGAATCCTAATCAGTCCAGTGCTTCCACTTAATGTTTGCCTGCTGGAGGTTTCTATCAGTCTTTCTGAGATAAGTTTCAAAATGGTTCAAATGGCTCTGAGCACTATGGGACTTAACATTTGAGGTCATCAGTCCCCTAGAACTTAGAACTACTTGAACCTAACTAACCGAAGGACATCACACACATCCATGCCCGAGGCAGGATTAGAACCTGCGACCGTAGCAGTCGTCCGCAGCTCGTGGTCGTGCGGTAGCGTTCTCGCTTCCCGCGCCCGGGTTCCCGGGTTCGATTCCCGGCGGGGTCAGGGATTTTCTCTGCCTCGTGATGACTGGGTGTTGTGTGCTGTCCTTAGGTTAGTTAGGTTTAAGTAGTTCTAAGTTCTAGGGGACTGATGACCGTAGATGTTAAGTCCCATAGTGCTCAGAGCCATTTGAACCATTTGAAGCGTAGCAGTCGCGCGGTTCCGAACTGAAGCGCCTAGAACTGCTCGGCCACCGCGGCCGGCAATGTAAGTTTACAACATCTGTAAAAGTAAGGAAAAAACCAAAAATATGTAGTTTGAAATCTAGTTGCATAAAAAAATTGAAGGACAGAACGGGATACAGTTTCATTACGCCCCGTCTCGCTCTGCCGCAAAAGCAGATTTCAGATTAATGACATTTATGGAGCATAATAATTGAGGGATTTTAACGTACTATGTAACTAACACAGTACGAATGGCATGCACTTATTACATGTCTTTTAAGGTCGTACAATTAAGAATTAACTGTTTAGCTTCCGTTTAACTTCACCAAAAGTTACAATAACTTAACTGGAAAAGTGAAGGATATCGTTCAGTAACTAGTCTCGCTCCAAACTAAATGAAGATGACTGCCGCACCTTCCCTTTCACTCAGACACACAGTTACATGTCACTAGTAAGTTGCAGCATTCTGCAGTCTAGCACACAGCAGATTCCCGTTGTGCCCTCTCTCCAGTTCTGCCCTGGGCTCCTATACAACATAATAAAAATTTTAGTGATTCCTATAGTGCAGAAAGAGGGAGAAAACATAGCTTACATTCGTTCATAAGAACAAAAACAGAGACAGAGAGCTCAACTATGAAGCAACAGACGCAGGAGAAGCGATGGAGGGGATAAAACTTCACATTATGAAGATAGGGGAAAATAAACTGAAGTGACTGATTGAGAAATGGACAGAGCAAGAAGCATAATTGGGGAAGAACGGGAGCGTGTGTTTCACAGTTTGACAGGCAAAACTATCCATAGGCGTTAATTTTACGGGAACGTTACGAGGTCGACACGAGGAAAAATTAATAAATGTTATTTATAACACCAGCAGATTCTTTACTTCCAGTTAACATCTTGTTTCTTGCAGTACCCATTGTCTGTGAAAGGCGGAACAAAAGTGATGGAGCTATCATTCGCATGAGCACTCGTGGGAAAGAAGCTGTCAAAATGGTTAAAAATTAACTTCTGATGAGAGATCTCTCAGAGATTAGTGCTTTGTTACAAGTGCGAGAAATTATGGCAACTTCATTTTAATGGTTAAACGTTGACTTTAAAATAAGCGCTCCGTGACTGAACGCAAGAGCAGACAACGATTTTGCTGACAAATTACATGCAGAAGCTAAAGTTTGTCTTGTTCGTTCGACTCCTCTGGTGTAGGAGGAATTTCCATTACCTGCCTTTCGAGTGATCTGGAGATCACTTCCAAACATACTGCAAATAAATGTAAAGTCAAGCAGTCATCAGTCCGAAGACTATTTTTTGAACACCACATTGCTTTCCTAGGCATGGTTCTGTTGGAGGTAATATGGCGTTGCCTTCCTCCGACTTTTGAACACTCACCCAGCCTGTTATAGGCGGAACTACAGTTTAAGGTGGATTTTGCACCACGGTGTAGCTAGGCATTTTCCACATCAACAAACATTCCCAGATCTGAAATAAGTAATAAGTGACAGATAAAAGTCGTAGGAGTGACCGCAGATCGAAGCTGAGACCTCTGAATTTGCACTCTGGCGTTGTGTGCCGCCGAGACATTGTATTTAAAAATAACTTTTGTGGCGCTGTTGTATAAGGCTGTATATCAGTTCAAACTAATAATGACAGTGGTTTTGGAAGAGAACTGCGACATACGCTATCAACTTCGTGAAATTCGATTGTGACGATTGGTGGCAAACAATCTTTGCATTACGTACACTCTCCTTTCCTGGCAATGTGTTTAATAATCCGTCTGATATCCGATACATGTCGTACTTAATAAAATTATTTTGAGGCATAACACAGCCGATGTGGAATTATTTACTCGTTTCATATATCATCAATAATCTGATGGCACAACAGGATGGATCCATTGATAGTATTAGCAGGTATCTCCCGCCACACTCGCTACAGTTGCCTGCCAAATAAATATTTAGGAGTAATGAGTCATATCAGTAATCTCCAGTCTGGAAAGTTACATTGGTGATTTACACAAAAATAGTCTACTTTGCTCTATATTTTCTTATGTTTATCTCACAGTAATATTGGCAGGTGTTAGGTACGCAGCAGTTTCCAGTGGGAAGTAGCCACAGCCAGTGAGTTATATGCAAGATGTCAAAACTGATACAGTGTGGTAGTTCAAAACCTCGTTCTTCCAGCCATACCTAGTTTTCTCCATGGTTCACCAAAATTGCTTAAGGCAAATCGTAGGTTGGATCGTTTGAGAGGACACGACCAATTTTCCTCGTCAATTTGCCTTTGATCCAAGCTTGAACTGTCTCTAATGACCTCGTCGTCGACAGTACAGTAAACAACAACCTGCTTTCATATGGCTGTATTGGGAATGAGGAACACTGTCCTGTGCATGAACCATTTGGTGAGTTTTCTGTGTCCAAAATTTTTGTATCAAACTCTAAAGTTTAGGAAGTATGAAGGATTTGAAATCGAGACCCCTCCTGGAGCTGAACGCCATTACGTACCTTGGCCACAAGCATTAGGAAGCAGAGCATACAGATTACGCACAAAGAGTGTGAAACCCGTAAGTGTTCCCAAATCTATTACAGGTACCATGAGTAATGCACAGCAGGACCTATACGTCGAAAGGTTATCGGCAATATCCACCTTTCAGCAGGTAATAGGTGCCGAGGATGGTGAATCGCCATTATCCATCCGACTACAACATCAGAAGTATAAGTTCTTTCCTGATCCGCACTCACCGAAATTTCACCGCGATTCTCAACCCGCCGTGTAAATAACATATAAATCACGCACGTTTAGTTCATCGGGTTAAACAGGACCCTTCGTGCTTGGAGTGGGCTAGATTCCAGGCCTTGTCTAGTTGTGAAGTCCGTTATAGATTTAGACATAGAAAATATCCAGAATAAATTAAGATTTTTTTTCTTTCAATAGGCAACGGCCTTGCCGCAGTGGATACACCGATTCCCGTGAGATCATTGAAGTTAAGCGCTGTTGGGAGTGGCCGGCACGTGGATGGGTGACCATCCAGCCGCCATGCGCTGTTGCCATTTTTCGGAGTGCACTCAGCCTCGTGATGCCAATTGAGGAGCTATTCGACCGAATAGTAGCGGCTTCGGACAAGAATACGATCATACCGACCAGGAGAGCGGTGTGCTGACCCCACGTCCCTCCTATGCGCATCCTCCTTGAGGATGACACGGCGGTCGGATGGTCCCGGAAGGCCACTCGTTGCCTGAAGACGGAGTGCTTTTTTTTGCAATATCTGATGGAGAGAACTATTGATTTCAGTTTTTTGAATAAGTTTATGTAGGATAATAGGTCTCTATCGCAATTTTATGGCAGTTGATGAAGCTAATCAAGGGATTGCTGTGTGGTTTACCCCTTTTATGAGCTTGTGCTCCATCTCGTAACTTACACTCCAACCCTCTTTTCTTCCTAATTAAGTGTTATGGGGCAATTTATATGCTCATTATGCTGGATACAAGAACAATGTTAAAACTAAACTAACTAACTCCGTCTACAGGCCGCAAGCGACCCATCGGGACCATCCGACCGCCGTATCATCCTCAGGTGAGGATGCGGATAGGAGGGGCATGGGGTCAGCACACCGCTCTCCCGGTCGGTAAGACGGTTTTCTTTGACCGGAGCCGCTACTATTCGGTCGAGTAGCTCCTCAATTGGCATCACGAGGCTGAGTGCACCCCGAAAAATGGCAACAGCACGTGGCGGCGGGATGGTGACCCATCCAAGCGCCGGCCACGCCCGACAGCGCTTAACGTCGGTGATCGCACGGGAACCGGTGTATCCACTGTGGCAAGGCCGTTGCCCCACAAGAACAATGTTACAAAATTATTTCTTTCATAGCTATTTATACATATTTTAGATAATCTGTTTATTCATTTATTCCCTTTGAAGAGTTTTTAATTGATTTTAGCTTTTGGTTGGTTTATTTTATTGTGCAATTTATTTGCTTTGCTATGAACCTCTATGTTCATGCTATGAACCACTGACTACACCGTATTTCCCCGTCTCTTTTTATGTTGGCGGGTTTCGCCTCTCGTGACATCGAGATGTCGATTTCGCATTAGATACAGATGTCGGGATACGTTTGATTGCATAATGTATCTGTTAAGCGACGACATCATACACGATTGTAACCCCTTCCATTTTCCATGCATATGAGAATACAGTTCAGTAACATTAACGCGACCACCGAGCGAGGTGGCGCAGTGGTTAGACACTGGATTCGCATTCGGGAGGACGACGGTTCAATCCCGCGTCCGGCCATCCTGATTTAGGTTTTCCGTGATTTCCCTAAATCGCTCCAGGCAAATGCCGGGATGGTTCCTTTCAAAGGGCACGGCCGACTTCCTTCTCCATCCTTCCCTAATCCGATGAGACCGATGACCTCGCTGTCTGGTCTCCTTCCCCAAACCAACCAACCAACCATTAACGCGACCACAGCCACTCTCAGACGGCAGGTGGTAGCACTAGCAGTGCAGGGTACACAGAGCGTGTTGGGAGGACGCAGGAAACAGTGCAGTTGTCGGAATGCCGAAACGGAGTGATTTATCTGACGTCCAAAAAGGCATTATCATTGGCTCTCCAGTATTACCGGACCAGCTAAGTTTGCAAACCGTACGCTTGCCGCCGTGGTTGAAGTATACCGTGCACAGAATACTGGCGCTGTCCAAAACAAGCGCGGAGGCAACTGTGGGGCACCACGGGCCTGGGGTGAACGACGACCGAATAGACGTGCAACTGTTGAGGTGCTGACTGCCCAGATGAATGAGGGGCCTACCGACAGAGTCTCCTCAACGACCGTTCAGCGTACGTTGCTGCCTAAGGGCCCCTGCAGCAGCCGCCTGGTACATGCACGCAAGCCAGTGACTGTTCATCGGTGAAAAAGGCTGCAACTGTTTCGCCAACAGCGTAACTGGACGTCAGGTGGCAAAGGGTGGCCTTTTCAGATGAATCATGTTTTACGCTCCATCGGACAGACGGCCGTTGGCGTGTATGGCGTGAAACGCCTGAAAGCGAACATCCTGCAACACTCGCCGGAAGGGTGCAGGTCAGGGGAGGGAGCGCTGTCGTCTTGGGAATGTTTTCGCGGCATCCACTGAGTGATTTGGTCATTCTGGAAGGACAATGGATCAACACTGTTCACTGCACTCAATATGAGTTTTGCTTCAGCTGCCTCAGGTGTAAGGTACTGTATATTAACAATCGAAAGTAGCGAGATAATAGAAGCATTGGTGAAAACAATCCACCCACATAACTCTTGATCTTAACAAACTGGATATCTGTAGTGAAAACTCTATAAACAGTATTTGAAGAAAGAAAACTGCTTAATTATAAAGATAAAGTAATTTATGGAATTTATAGGCTGCAGTTAAAAAAAAAAAAGAAGTCCTTTACATCAAATTGCATTGAAACGTAAGTGGCAATGGGAAGGTTGATCAACTGAGATAGTTTATGTATCAATCTGAAGCTTCACTGCAAATAATTACATATCTATCTACAACATACAGAGCGTTTCATATGGATGCCAAAAACAATGGAACAAGATAAAACACATCCAGGGAAAACATTGCATTCACATGCACCCTAACGTTCATTTTCAGTCAACAATTATCCGTTGCATTTCTTAAGACGCGCCATTACCATAATTTGCCTTATGAAATTAGGCAGTAGGTGATATTTCATCATCACATTTCTATCCATTTTATATCAACGAAATGCCATTCTGTGACTGTGATGGTTTGGAGTGTAAAGTATTTCTTGCTCTCGTGCAGTAAGTATAAAATTTCGAGGAAGAAATCGCTCATCTACTGAGAAAGCCATACAGCACGAGTCGCGCAAGATATAAAACCCCTTTTACTTCGTAAACATTTCAAGAAATCAAAACGAGGTTTTAGACAAATGACAGCCCATAGGAGCACGTAATTTTTCTTCTGTGTTTAATACTCTTTAACTCGTATATCATCCGAGATACACTCAGGTGACGAAAGTCATGGGATAGTGCTACGCACATATACAGATAGTGTCGCGTACGCTAGGTATAAAAGCGCAGTGCATTGAGGTAACTGTCATTTGACTCGGTTGATCCATGCGAACGGATTTGTGACGTCATCATCGCCGCACGACGGGAGTTAATAGACTCTGAACGCGGAATGGTATCTGGAGCTAGACGCATGGGACATCCCTTTTCCGAAATCGTTAGCTAATTCAGTACTGTGAGATCCACAGTGTCAAGAGTGTGCCGACACCACGGACAATGCTGTAGCCGATGGCCTTCACTTAACGACCGCGAGCAGTGGCGTCTACGTGGAGTTGTCAGTGCTAATAGACAAGTAACTGCGTGTGAAATAACCGCAGAAATCGATGAGGGACGTACACTGCGGCGCAATTTGAGGTTAATGAGCTATGGCAGCAGACAATAAACGCGGACGCCTTCGCTAACAGCACGACATCGCCTGCAGCGCCTCTCCTGTGCTCGTGACCTTATCGGTTGAACCCTAGACGACTGGGAAACCGTGACCTGGTCAAATGAATCCCGGTTTCAGTTGATGAGAGCTGATGGTAGTGTTCGAGTACGGCTCAGACCCCACGAAGCCATGGACCTAAATAATCAGAACCGAGCGAGGTGGCGCAGTGGTTAGCACACTGGACTCGCATTCGGGAGGACGACGGTTCAACCCCGCGTCCGGCCATCCTGATTTAGGTTTTCCGTGATTTCCCTAAATCGCTCCAGGCAAATGCCGGGATGGTTCCTTTGAAAGGGCACTGCCGACTTTCTTCCCCGTCCTTCCCTAAACCGATGAGACCGATGACTTCGCAGTTTGCTCTCTTCCCCCAAAACAACCCAACCCAACTCTTCAGTCAAAACAGAAAAACAAAACTAAATAAGCAGCAAGGCACTGTAGAAGCTGCACGTGGCTCCGTAATGGAGTGGGCTGTGTTTACGAGGAACTGACTGGCTCCTCTGGTCCAACTAAATTGATCACTGTCTGGAAATGGTTAGGTCCGGCTACTTGGAGACCATCTGCAGCCATTCATGGATTTCATGACCCGAAACAACGATGGAATTGTCACCGGAGCACAATTGTTCGCGATTGGTTTGAAGAACATTCTGGACTGTTCAAGCGAATGATCTGCTCACGCAGATCGCCTGACATGAATCTCATCGAACATATATGAGGCACAATCGAGAGTTCATTTCGTGCACAAAATCCTGCACCGGCAGCACTCGCAATCATGGACGGCTACAGAGGCAGCATGACTCAAAATTTCTGCAGGGGACTTCCAACGACTTGATGAGTGCAGGTGAAGTCGAATTTCTCCACTACGCCGGCCTAAAGGAGATCCGGAACGATATTAGGAGGTATCGCGTGACTTTCAACACATGAGTATATTGAAGCTGCTACGGTTTTTTTTTTTATTTTTTATTTTTTATTTTTTTTTTTTTTACGAAACGACATACTCTTTAACAGCATCCGAAAGGTCTTGAATAGACATTTATAATGGTATGACAGCCGCGCGGGATTAGCCGAGCGGTCTGAGGCGCTGCAGTCATGGACTGTGCGGCTGGTCCCGGCGGAATTCGAGTCCTCCCTCGGGCATGGGTGTGTGTGTTTGTCCTTAGGATAATTTAGGTTAAGCAGTGTGTAAGCTTAGCGACTGATGACCTTAGCAGTTAAGTCCCATAAGATTTCACACAATGGTATGACACTTGTTAATGGATCATTGGGAGGAGGGATGTGAGGGTGGCGGGTGCTAGAATTCAGATCAAGGTGGTTGTGTGAATTGGTTATTACGGTGTAAACACCGTCAAGTGAGGTTAACTGATTTGTGCATTTCATTTAATTACAGTTTCTGATAGAATCTGTGGTCACAGCTTCTGGCAACATGTGTTTTGCCATTAAGAGTACTAGGGGTTCTCTAGGGAAAGAGAGGTCAGATGATCTATCTACAACTCAGAATTTAATGTAGTAGTATCTTTTTCAGCATTTATAATGGTAGGATTCAATTTATTGGCATAAATTTTGGAACTATTTTGTGAAAAACTATCACAGGTGGTAGATATTCAGTAATCATGATATAGTGCTTTATATTACTAGTGGACTTAAAACGTAAGTAACACATTACTAAGGCAGGCCAAGTCTCTTTCATCGACTGCTCCACTACACTTCAACGTGACACAGATATATTACACTATTTTTTCACCAAGTTTTATTCTACGGTAGAAATCTGATTCGTTGTGATGCTCCTGCCATCCGTACAGGAGCAGAGTTGTATCCGCAGGAAACCGGAACATTTATTTTATTCTGAAAATGTCACTCTTGTTGTGCAATGGACTTAGCGTGGTACAACATGCGTAGTTTACTTTTTGAAGTCCCCTCGAACGTATATAGTGATAAAATGCTTAATAACAAGTGTTGTTCATATGTAATGAAAAAGCAAAACAAAATGTTACAATTTCCGAATATGACGCGGCAAGTAAACCAAGAACTTTGTACGCAAAACCGAATGCTGAAGAAGATATTAAATAAAACAACATAAAATAAAAGGCATACTTTTGTGAGTGCAGCGATTGCTGGCTGTCTCAGAAGAGCTTGAAGTTTGCCGTCTAGTTGCAACTGCACTTACATCCACATGTTCTGCCACAATATTCTCATTTCCTCCGCTGGCATGTATGTCTCTCGGCAAACTTACGCGTAAGCATGTGGATAGTCATTGGAAATTTTAGTATGTTCGTTTAGCTCCGTTTTAGTCGTGCCTACCATTTTCTGTTATGGAAGTAACACTTCATGTTGTTCTTCTACTTTGATCTTCGGATCTGCTGCAATTATTTTGGTACTCAGTTCTCAAGGCCTGGAAGTCCAGGAGTTGCTTCTTTGATAAGCGATGTGCAATTAAGTTACATGTAATCCATAAATGTTGACCTTTTATAATTGTTTGGTAATCACTGTCTAACTGGAAATGGAGACAGCTAAAACCGACAAGATCAGCACAACATTCGTCTCCACATTCTCCTACTGGTATGTTATTAAATTTCAGTCGGCATAGAAGTTTGGGATATGGGCCATGACCTGTTGATAGATGCGCCACGCCTCTAGAACGGTCAGTGTCGCCTATAGCGAGCCTGTTCCTAATGCTTGCCTTGCAGTGCTTCTAATGTCACACTGAGACTACCATTTGTTAAATCTCCAGGCTTGTAGGCGTATTTTATTAGATATATAGAGTCTATTGATCTCGTGTACATTCACGCTCGTACCTTTACGCTGCTCTATAACATACCATGATATCCAACGGAATCTCCAGTAAACCCCACAGGTGCAGTGCGAAAAGCACTTGTGAACCTCACAAATGTTCTCCCCCTATTTTCGTCGCAATATTGTTCTGTAAAACACCAGTTAAAGGAAATGCACCCAGACGCTGTTACAGGAACCCATAGTAGCACTGAAGGTACTTTCACGATATTAGCGCACAACATGCAACTTAATTTATAGTCTGTCGTGCTAGAACGCATAATGCATATTTTGTAACACGCATTTTACCGTTAGCTGTTTTTTGTCCTATTGGTCATCTACTGGTTTCGGTTATCAATCATCATTCACCTGGCAGATTGAAACTGTGTGCCGGACCGAGACTCCAACTCGGGACCTCTGCGTTTCGCGGGCAAGTGCTCAACCACCTGAGCTACCAAAGCACAACTCACGAGCGCAGCGGAGTGTGCAGGTTTCGCAGAAGAGCTTCTGTGAGGTGTGGAAGGTAGGAGACGAGGTACTGGCAGAATTGAATCTGTGAGAAGGAGTCGTGAGTGGTGCATGGGTAGCTCCGATGGTTTGCCGGCACGGTAGCTCAGCGTGTTCGGTCAGAGGGTTAGCCGCCTTCTGTAATAAAAAAAAGAGTTAATGGAACGACGATGAACTTGAACAAGCGTCATGGGACGTCTGCCTCGAACAAATAGAACGAACAATCACGAACAAAATGAGATCAAAAAAAGAAGATGGTTGAACACTTACCCGCGGAAGGCAAAAATCCCCAGTTCGAGTCTCGGTCCGGCACACAATTTTAATCTGCTAGGAAGTTTCATATCACCGCACACTCCGCTGCAGAGTGAAAATCTTATTCTGGAATCATCCAGGATGTCGGGTACAACAGACTAGTTAAAAGCATTCCATATTCCTTTGTAGCTGAAGAATATAGAAATTATCCAGCGAAATAGTACAAACACCTGACATAATTTGTCTTAGAATACTGACAGTCACACAAGATATGACTGATAAGACTGTCAGTATTCTAAGGCAAATTATGTCATGTGTTTGCACAATTTCACTGGATAATTCCGATATTGTTCAGCGTCAAATGAATATGGGATGCTTTTAACCAATATGTTGTACCCTACAACTTGGATGATGGTTAATAACCGAAACCAGTAGATGACTGATGCGAGAAATAAACAGCTGATGGTTAAAATGTATTTTATAAAATACTTTGCGGCTGTTGAACCTCATGCGTAATGCATAATTTTGAGCGCCTTCTGAGTAATAGATTCTACAGCGACTGTACCCGTCGTACCACTCAACATGGCTTTGGTTACCTACTGAGAGCCACTGTGCGTGACCTCGGCCGCCTTATTCTTCACGTCCAAACGTGTTACTTAAAGACGTCTGGAATCCCTTTCTAATGCATCCTCTCTAATACGTAGTGTCTTAAAACCAGTTACTGATTGCTATTCCGCCAATTACTGCATGCTGTTTATGATTAAATAATGAGGGATATGCCTTAATTGCATTCGTGGGAAACTATACGTAACAAACCAAATTGTGTGGGGTGTGAAATTCAATGAACTACTTTGCATGTGGGTGACTTTAATCTCTATATGCAAATGTTTCACAGCAAATTGATGCTAATTAATCTGAAAAGCTGATTACGTCGTAGATATTATGAATAATTGATTCCTGGAAGTTAGGCGTAACACATCGCTGTATGGCGACCACCGAAAATTTCACAATGCTCTAAGACAATGCTCACATACACGTAAGGAAAAGTGACTGACCGGAGAAAAATCGGAAAAGGAGTTGAGCTATGCCGAGTATAACATTATCATACCGACAACTTCGGCGATGTCTTCACGAACAAATCGAGGACATGAACACGTGTTCGAAACGTCATCCAAAGATGCAAGAGAACGTTAAAGATAAAGGGAGGGGATAGTCATTGCCGCTAGGCCACCCATCAGACAGGAAACATGAATTCGTACGCTGACGGATCGCAAGAGGGACTTCTCGCTTTCTGCACGACTGTATTCAGGACGTTACATGGCGCCCAGTGCAGCCAGTAACGTTGGTTTGCAGTAGGATTTTGGAACATATACTGTGTTCGAACGTTATGAATTAGCTCGAAGAAAACGATTTATTGAAAAACAGCCAACGCGCATTCGGATAATGTTGTTCTCCTGAAATACAACTAGATCTTTATTCATACGAATTAATTAATGACTGCTATCGACAGGGAATGTTAAACTGATCCAATATTTCAAAAGACTTTTTACACCGTTCCTCATATGCGAGCCGGCCGGAGTGACCGAGCGGTTCTAGGCGCTACAGTCTGGAACCGCGCGACCACTACGGTCGCAGGTTCGAATCCTGCCTCGGGCATGGATGTGTGTGATGTCCTTAGGTTAGTTAGGTTTAACTAGTTCTAAGTTCTAGGGGACTAATGACCTCAGAAGTTGAGTCCCATAGTGCTCAGAGCCATTTGAACCTCACATGCGACTTACAATCAAATTGCGTGTCTATGGAGTATTGTCTTAGATGTGCGACTGGATTCGTGATTTCCTGTCAGAAAGGTCACAGTTCGTAGTAACTGAGGGAAAGTCCTCGACTAAAACAGTAGTAATTTCTGGTGTGCGCCGAGGAAGTATTATAAGCTCTTTGCCGGCCGCGGTGGTCTAGCGGTTCTAGGCGCTCAGTCCGGAACCGCGCGACTGCTACGGTCGCAGGTTCGAATCCTGCCTCGGGCATGGATGTGTGTGATGTCGTTAGGTTAGTTAGGTTTAAGTAGTTCTAAGTTCTAGGGGACTAATGACCTCAGAAGTTGAGTCCCATAGTGCTCAGAGCCATTTGAACCATTTTATAAGCTCTTTGCTGTTCATGAACTACATAAATGATGTAGGAGACAATTTGAGACTAGGAGACAATCTTAGACTGTCTGCAGATGCTGTCATTTACCATCTTGTAAAGTCATTAGCTGATCAAAACCAACTGCAAAACGTTTGAACCATATATGTGTGGTGCAAAAAGTGGCAACTGACTGTAACTAATGAAAAGTATGAAGTCGTCCACATGAGTAACGAAAGGAATCCACTAAATTTCGGTTACACGATGAGTCACAGAAATATAAAGGGTGTGAATTCAAGTAAATAGTTCGGATTAAATTTACGAATCACTTAAACTGGAACTATCTCGTATATAGTGTTGTGCGGAAAACGAACAAAAGACTACGATTTATTGGTGCAACACTTAGAAGATGCAACAGGCCTACGCTCCTCTGCTCTCGTCTGGAGCTTCTGGAGCTGTGCGGTGTCGGATCCGCATCAGATAGGATTGACGGAGGACATCGAAAAAATTCAAAGAAGGGAAGCTCGTTTCGTGTTACCGCGAAATAGGGGAGAGAACGCCACGAATATAATACACGAATTGGGAAGCCAGATATTAAAACAAAGGCGTTTTTACTTGCGGCTGGATCTCGTGAAACTTGAATCACCAACTTTCTCGTTAGAGGATGAAAATATTTTGTTGGCGCCCACCTGTATAGGACAAATGATCATCATAGTAAAATAAGAGAAATCAGAGCTCGCACGGAAAGATCTGAGTGTTCGTTTCTCCCCCGCGCTCTTCGAGAGTGGAACGGTAGAGAAATAGCTTGAATGTGGTTCGATAAACTCTCCGCCAGGCACTTAATTGTGAATTTCAGAGAACTCTTGTAGATGTAGATGAAGATGTACATGCAGATATGTATGTCAAAGCAATGCAGAGCTGCCAGAGAGATGGTCTAGCGGCGAAGTGAGAAACGGCTCGATCTAACATACGAATTAAATCTGTTCCCAAGAGAGTCAATTTAGTGATGTAATCACAATCGTTAGTAGTGTATGTTTATTAATCTGTCATCAGTAGTATCCACAACAGGCAACGTAACCAGAAATGTAGGGACGCGTTACACAGCAAAAACATAGACGTAGAACACATGGTTAGACGTACCGCCTTAATCCTTTGCCGTCCATAGGTCACCCAGCATACTACTGACGTACAAAATCCAACAATTTTCGCCACAGGACACAGTTACACGACATCTCCATGTGTACACCCGACCGTGAAACCTGAATAAACACCGATCTTTCCCAAGCTCCACTAAGTGCCTTTAGCCAAACAAATTTCCACACAATCCGTACTGAGTGCGACCACGAGGAACCTGCCGTCTCCTCATGCCAACTCACAGTGACTGCCACTCTGCGTCTCTAGCTCCTGGTTCAAACTGGCTCTGAGCACTATGGGACTTAACATCTGAGGTCATCAGTCCCCTAGAACTTAGAACTACTTAAACCTAACTAACCTAAGGACATCACACACATCCATGCCCGAGGCAGGATTCGAACCTGCGACCGTAGCGGTCGCGCGGTTCCAGACTGAAGCTCCTAGAACCGCTCAGCCAAATCGGCTGGCTCGAGCTCCTGTTTCAGGGCCAGTACGGTACCGCCGCCAAGCGTCAAAGACACTGGCCGCCACAAGTGTGTCACTCTACTACATATCTCTCGCGGGAAAATGCTCTACCAATTGAACTACACGACTCACGACCTTTCCTGAAAGCACAAGTTTGGAAGATAGGAGATGAGGGACAGGCGGAAGTGAAGCTGTGAGATCGGGTGCTCGAGTAGCTCAGTTGGTAAAGCACTTGCGCGTAAAAGGCAAAGGTTTCCATTTCGAGTCCGGATACAACACGCAGTTTAAATCTCCCAGTACGTTTCATAAACCAGGATGTTTATTTCATTATTCACGGTGATCAGTCGCCACGCTTTGTTGTACCTCTTCATAATGAGTATAGTATGAACACTCCCGTCGTTTGTTCACAAGGCTGCACACGTACACACATATTTTGACGAACTAGTGTTATTGGCTTATATAGCCGCGAGACCACGCACTCGCATGAGAAATATAGAGTCCGCTAGAAAAATGGATATACACTTTAAGGAACGAAAAGTATTACTTATGTGTTTATTTTACATTTAATAATTTCTCACACTTGTTGTACAACCTTCAGTTTAGCACGTGGTTACTTTAAATGTTCAAAATGTTCACCGTTGGCGACTATACACATAACACAACGACGAGCGTTCGCCGCAACTACGTCAGTCAGTGTTACAGTGGAGATCCCTGCACATGTCGCTGTAATCTCCTGGCGAAGTTCCTCCAGCGTGAGTGGCTTACATCGGTAGTAATTATCTTTCACAGTTCCCACAAGTAAAGTCCATAGGTGTTGGATGTGGCGACCGTGGAGGGTACTCAATGGGCCCTCTTCGTCAAATCCAGTGCCCCGGAAAACTGTCATCTAGGAAAGCTCGTACTGCTAGATGGTAGTGTGTTGGTGCCCCGTCTTGTTGGTAGAAAGACCTCTTCATCAGTTCCATAAAACACACGTATACCTGGCAAAATTGATGTGCGTAACATTTCCATGTACAGTTCTCTATTGACAGTAGCATCAAAGAAAAAGGGTCCTACTAAGCCCGTAGATGATAGTTCACACCACACATGAACCCCTGGTAGACTGACCGCTTTATCGACATAAGCATGCGGATTTTCCAGTGCCCAGTAGACACTGTTATGCCTATTCACGGTTCCATTAAGTCACTCCACACTACCTTTGATCACAAATTGTTCATCTCATTTACCATTTGCTGATACTATTCGCAAAATTGCATTCGGCGAACAGAATCGTCATCATTAATCGCGTGCAGTAATCGTGGAATGTAAACTATCCACTTTGCAGCTTTCAGAATTCTTCGTACACTAGTACTGCTAACCCCCACTTCACGTGCAAATTGCGTAGCAGAGTTTTCTGGAGAATTAACAAACGTTTCCAACACGAGAGCCGACGAAGCAGGACTTGTAGCTGTACTCTGTCTTCCCGATCTTCCTTTGTGAATATCACAAATCGTGCCATGCAATTCAAAACTGTTAATGATGCGTTTAATTGTCAGGAAGGTTGGCGATTCTGTTTCAAACTCCAGCCTCCACTGACGTTGCTCTTCAACGGCATTGTCAAGCTTAAAAAACCACTTACCAATACATTATCGGTACTGAATGTCAAGCGTGCTCCATCCATCTTGTTTTCTCAATACCGAGATGAAAGTACTAACATCTGTTGAGCAAAAGACCATACTACAACACACTCCAAACGTGAGTAGAAACCCAATGTATTGGTACTGAATAATCGTTATTTGACTTTCAATTGAGCAGAAATTAGTTGGGTTGTTAACTAGAAACGATACATCGTTCGGTGATAGCTTTGCTGCAGTCCTGAAGAGTATTTCTCCTAGTATACGACAAGTCTTACATTTATAATAATATACTGTCGCATGAATTTTTTGTGAGGACTTTGTTTTAACTTTCATCGTAATCTATTTCTATAACGGCAGTTAGGAAACGTCGCCGGTAGGGATGATCTAGAAAATAAGTAGCCACGTATCATTTCAGCAGTCTACTGCTTAAAGTAGGAAGTAGCTTACGAAACAGTTGTTCGACCCATCCTTGAAGCCTTCTTAAGTAACAGAACCCAGTACGTTGTCCTTGACGGCGAATGTTCATCAAAATGGTTCAAATGGCTCTGAGCACTATGGGACTCAACGTCTGTGGTCATCAGTCCCCTAGAACTTAGAACTACTTAAACCTAACTAACCTAAGGACATCACACACATCCATGCCCGAGGCAGGATTCGAACCTGCGACCGTAGCGGTCACGCAGTTCCAGACCGAAGCGCCCAGAACCGCACGGCCACACCGGCCGGCATACTCTGGTGTAGGGGAAGGTGTCGTTGTTGAGTGACTGCAGCAGAATACAAGAGGACTTGGGCCAAATCTGCAATTTGCACGATGAGTGGCAGCTAGCTCTTTTTTTTTTTTTTTTGGTCATCAGTCTACTGACTGGTTTGATGCGGTCCGCCACGAATTCCTTTCCTGTGCTAACCTCTTCATCTCAGAGTAGCACTTGCAACCTACGTCCTCAATTATTTGCTTGACGTATTCCAATCTCTGTCTTCCTCTACAGTTTTTGCCCTCTACAGCTCCCTCTAGTACCATGGAAATCATTCCCTCATGTCTTAGCAGATGTCCTATCATCCTGTCCCTTCTCCTTATCAGTGTTTTCCACATACTCCTTTCCTCTCTGATTCTGCGTAGAACCTCCTCATTCCTTACCTTATCAGTTCACATAATTTTCAACATTCGTCTATAGCACCACATCTCAAATGCTTCGAGTCTCTTCTGTTTCGGTTTTCCCACAGTCCATGTTTCACTACCATACAATGCTGTACTCCAGACGTACATCCTCAGAAATTTCTTCCTCAAATTAAGGCCGGTATTTGATATTAGTAGACTTTTCTTGGCCAGAAATGCCTTTTTTGCCATAGCGAGTCTGCTTTTGATGTCCTCCTTGCTCCGTCCGTCATTGGTTATTTTACTGCCTAGGTAGCAGAATTCCTTAACTTCATTGACTTCGTGACCATCAATCCTGATGTTAAGTATCTCGCTGTTCTCATTTCTACTACTTCTCATTACCTTCGTCTTTCTCCGTTTTACTCTCAAACCATACCGTATACTCATTACACTGTTCATTCCGTTCAGCAGATCATTTAATTCTTCTTCACTTTCACTCAGGATAGCAAAGTCATCAGCGAATCGTATCATTGATATCCTTTCAGCTTGTATTTTAATTCCACTCCTGAACCTTTCTTTTATTTCCATCATTGCTTCCTCGATGTACAGATTGAAGAGTGGGGGCGAAAGGCTACAGCCTTGTCTTACACCCTTCTTAATACGAGCACTTCGTTCTTGATCGTCCACTCTTATTATTCTCTCTTGGTTGTTGTACATATTGTATATGACCCGTCTCTCCCTATAGCTTACCCCTACTTTTTTCAGAATCTCGAACAGCTTGCACCATTTTATATTGTCGAACGCTTTTTCCAGGTCGACAAATCCTATGAAAGTGTCCTGATTTTTCTTTAACCTTGCTTCCATTATTAGCCGTAACGTCAGAATTGCCTCTCTCGTCCCTTTACTTTTCCTAAAGCCAAACTGATCGTCACCTAGCGCATTCTCAATTTTCTTTTCCATTCTTCTGTATATTATTCTTGTAAGCAGCTTCGATGCATGAGCTGTTAAGCTGATTGTGCGATAATTCTCGCACTTGTCAGCTCTTGCCGTCTTCGGAATTGTGTGGATGATGCTTTTCCGAAAGTCAGATGGTATGTCGCCAGACTCATATATTCTACACACCAACGTGAATAGTCGTTTTGTTGCCACTTCCCCCAATGATTTTAGAAATTCTGATGGAATGTTATCTATCCCTTCTGCCTTATTTGACCGTAAGTCCTCCAAAGCTCTTTTAAATTCCGATTATAATACTGGATCCCCTATCTCTTCTAAATCGATTCCTGTTTCTTCTTCTATCACATCAGACAAATCTTCACCCTCATAGAGGATTTCAATGTATTCTTTCAACCTATCTGCTCTCTCCTCTGCATTTAGCAGTGGAATTCCCGTTGCACTCTTAATGTTACCACCGCTGCTTTTAATGTCACCGAAGGTTGTTTTGACTTTCCTGTATGCTGAGTCTGTCCTTCCGACAATCATATCTTTTTCGATGTCTTCACATTTTTCCTGCAGCCATTTCGTCTTAGCTTCCCTGCACTTCCTATTTATTTCATTCCTCAGCGACTTGTATTTCTGTATTCCTGATTTTCCCGGAACATGTTTGTACTTCCTCCTTTCATCAATCAACTGAAGTATTTCTTCTGTTACCCATGGTTTCTGCGCAGCTACCTTCTTTGTACCTATGTTTTCCTTCCCAACTTCTGTGATGGCCCTTTTTAGAGATGTCCATTCCTCTTCAACTGTACTGCCTACTGCGCTATTCCTTATTGCTGTACCTATAGCGTTAGAGAACTTCAAACGTATCTCGTCATTCCTTAGTACTTCCGTATCCCACTTCTTTGCGTATTGATTCTTCCTGACTAATGTCTTGAACTTCAGCCTACTCTTCATCACTACTATATTGTGATCTGAGTCTATATCTGCTCCTGGGTACGCCTTACAGTCCAGTATCTGATTTCGGAATCTCTGTCTGACCATGATGTAATCTAATTGAAATCTTCCCGTATCTCCCGGCCTTTTCAAGTATACCTCCTCCTCTTGTGATTCTTGAACAGGGTATTCGCTATTACTAGCTGAAACTTGTTACAGAACTCAATTAGTCTTTCTCCTCTTTCATTGCTTGTCCCAAGCCCATATTCTCCTGTAACCTTTTCTTCTACTCCTTCCCCTACAACTGCATTCCAGTCGCCCATGACTATTAGATTTTCGTCCCCCTTTACATACTGCATTACCCTTTCAGTATCCTCATACACTTTCTCTATCTGTTCATCTACACGTAGAAAAATATAAGTTATGCAGATGAATAGGAAAAACAAACCTTTAATGTTCGGAAACAAAATTAGCAATATGTTGCTTGACACAGTCACGTCGATTAAACATCCAGGCGTAAGTTTACAAAGCGATATGAAATGGAACTAGCATGTGAGGATTGTGGTAGGAAAGATGAATAGCCGACATCGGTTGGTTGGGAGAATTTTGGGGAAGTTGGTTCATCTGCAAAGGAGGCAACATATAGGACACTTGGTGCGACCTATTCTTGTGTGGTGCTCGAATGTCAGTGGTCCGTGCCAGGCCAGATTACAGGAAGACATCGAAGCAATTCACAGCAGGCTGCTAGTATTATATAGATGCTTCGTGAACTCAAATGGAATCCCTGGAGGGAAGACGACGTTCTTTTCGAGGAACACTATTGAGAAAATTTAGTGAACCAGTATTTGAAGCTGACTGCAGAATGAGTCTACTGTCGCTAACGTACATTTCCAGCCGGCCTCTGTGGCCGAGCGGTTCTAGGCGCTTGCTTCCGGAACCGCGCTGCTGCTACGGTCACAGGTTCGAATCCTGCCTCGGGCATGGATATGTGTTATGTCCTTAGGTTAGTCAGGTTTAAGTAGCAAGTCTGGGGGACTGATGACCTCAGATGTTAAGTCCCATAGTGCTCAGAGCCATCTGAACCATTCGTACATTTCCGTAAGGATCACGGAGATAAGATACGAGAAATTAGGGCTCATACGGAGACATATAAACAGTCGTTTTTTCCCTCGCTTTATTTGCGAGTGGGTCTGGAAAGGAAATGACTAGCAGTGATACGGGGTATCCTCCGCCAAGTACCGTATGACGCCTTGCGGAGTATCTATGTAGACCTAACGTAGATGTATTGCTAAAGAATGTAGAATCCTTACCAGGCGGTATTAACAGGAGAGATAGAGAAGCTCGAGCGAAGAGCGGCGCAAACTTCAATGGCATATGCTACAAAAGAGGCGTTTTGTGTAATGGAGGAGTTTACTGTTGAAAATACTGAAATGTACGTTCCAAGAAAATTCGGGCAACACGTTACTTCCTCCCAGATATGTCTCTGAAATGACCACGACGGGAAAATCAGATAAATTAGAATCCACACAGAGATTTACTGACAAGTATTCTTCGCTCGCGCCATTCACGAATGGAACAGGGAAGGACGAAAAGACAGTAGTACCAGAGCATGGCAAGCCCAAAAATCACAGTGGGAATATTCCACGAAGTCCCACAACAAACTGCGCATTTTTTCAAAGGAAACTTCCCGAGAAATATATTGTGTAGCATTGGTTACTGAACGCTTCTCGTACTTCGCCGCGAGAGGATCTGTCCCTTCATCATTTAGACTTGTTTGGGGTACACCGAAGCATCAGTGCCACCTAACCGTGTGAAATACGATGCTGCATTATTGCCGTACACTTGCACCAAATGAAACTGATCTCCGCAGGAATTCCGCAGGGCTCTGTCCTTTCGCCTGTGCTTTTCAACTTATATATGAACGACATCCCAACAGTCCCCCTTGTTACGGCGAGTTTTTATGAGGACGATACGGCCTTTCTGACAACTGGACGACACTTGGACCAGCTAATCGCTAGGATGCAACGGCAACTTGCTGTAATGGGACGCTGGGCGCTACAAAATAAGATAACGATCAACCCGACGAAGACGGCAGCCGTTCTGTTCACACGGAGGAAACCAGTTCTGAACGACAGACTCCAAATAGCTGATCAATTTATCCCATGGTCGCCGGGAGTGAAGCATCTCGGTATCTATCTTGGGAAAAAATTACTCTTTACGCAGCATACTGACGACAAGAAGATGGCAGCCCAGAAGGCCAGGTCATTGATTCCGTTCCTGAAGAATCAGGATCTCAACCCTAAGAGTAAACTCCAATTGTATAAGGCTACGGTGGAACCCACAAGGTTATATGGCTCCACCTCGTGGGGAACTATGTGCGTCTCCAACTACAACAAACTCCAAACGCTGCAAAACATTTGCTATCGATGGATCAGAGGAGCCCCATGGTGGACAAGAAATGTCGACATCCGCACCGCACTTCACGAGACCACTATACAAGAGAAGGTCCGTGACAAGGATCTACGAGTTTTTGACAAAATCGATACCCTTAGGGACGAAGTTCGACAATTAGAATCGGTAGGAACGGTAAACCCTGCAAGATGGCACAAGTATCGAGTACCGAAGTCAATAACGTTCCACCCCCCATAGGCAATCTGTCATAACACGACGAAGCAGTCACACATAACAGCCTAGACACATCTCACCCTCCACAGCAGATAGACATCACCAAAGACAGCAGGCTAAAGGATCAAATGGTTCAAATGGCTCTGAGCACTATGGGACTTAACATCTATGGTCATCAGCCCCCTAGAACTTAGAACTACTTAAACCTAACTAACCTAAGGACATCACACAACACCCAGCCATCACGAGGCAGAGAAAATCCCTGACCCCGCCGGGAATCGAAACCGGGAACCCGGGCGTGGGAAGCGAGAACGGCTAAAGGATCCATTGAGTGCCCAAGCCTAACTGAATGTGTAATAAATAAAGTCTTTTCCTTTTATCCTTACATCCCATCCTAGAAGAATAATTCATCGAGGATGATCTCTTCAGCCCACACAACACAGTATATAATTATATATATATAAAAAAAAACCTTGCACCAAGTCGCCAAGGACTGTGCTGCAGCGTAGTTCCCTTCCAATGCAGAAAACTTGTTACGGCACGACACTCCACTTTAACAATGGCCTGCGTCATTTTGATTAAATTAATTACGTAATATTATACTTTAGAGGTGATAATAAGACTACCTCTCGCAAGAGCTTAGCTGTCTCTTTATGCAAACCTCTTACAAAATTTGGAGACCCTCGAAATCTGTAACGTAGCCGAGCGACGGCAAGAAGAGTACGCGGGCCGCCTGGGACGCACAGGTGGCGCTGAGAGGCGGCAGGGCTGGCGATGGAGAGCGGCCTGCGGCGAGGCGCGAATATTTCAGCAGCGCCGCGGGCCGCCGCGCCGGTCTGACTCACTTGTTTGCCTAGAGCTAGTATTGTGCGACCCCCGGCGCTGCGCCGCCACCACTCATTGTTCCGCAATGTTCCCATCAGGCGCGCCGTGTTGACACAAGCGGTGCCTTTCACGGCCGGCTGAGCTGCTTTCTCGTTCCCTCCCCTGTCCTCGTCCACCAAACATACAACCAGACGGCAATACTTTCTACCACGTTTCATTTCCTCTGACGGCCACCGAGAGACGTAGCGTACAGTTTAAGAGTATTTTGTGTTACACGAAAAACTGACAACATATTGAGGGTTGGTAAGGTCGATATGGCAAATGTACAACCTTACAGTGTTAAAAAAATATGATCTAATGGTACAGCTGGGTTGTTAGACCACCTAAAGGAAGTATTTGTATAAGGGGTGTTCTAATGCAAATGTACAAAACGTCGTAACAACCAAACCGGTTGAAATTGGTATAGGCGCTTTGGGATAAGGATGTGAGACATCTAGGCAAGTCGGCCGGAGTGGCCGTGAGGTTCTAGGCGCTACAGTCTGGAGCCGAGCGACCGCTCCGGTCGCAGGTTCGAATCCTGCCTCGGGCATCGATGTGTGTGATGTCCTTAGGTTAGTTAGGTTTAATTAGTGCAAAGTTCTAGGCGACTAATGACCTCAGAAGTTAAGTCGCATAGTGCTCAGAACCATTTGAACCATCTAGGCAATGGAACCATGCATCGTAACCTCCCCCAAAAAACATCATATCTGTGTCCTCAGCAGAAAACGTGATTCTCACGTTTTTTTCGACGTCCGAGGTCCGATACTCCGAATCCTTCGAGCACGGAAAAACCATTAACAGTGACGTGTACTATGAGACACTCGATAGTTTACTCCTGTCCATCAAGAGCAGCCTGCCTAGGCTGTTCCCAGAGGGAGTGATTCTACTCCAAGATAACGTGCGTCCACACGTCCCCAAATTCACACAAAGCGTACGGGCCAAGTTCAAGTGGGAGGTGGGAGCAGTTTGAGCATCCCTCCTACATCCCAGACATGTCGCCTTGCGATTTCCATGAGTTTAGCCCGCAAAAAAAAAAAAAAAACCTAAATGGGAAGCGCTTCAACTTTTACAACGAACTGATGGTTAAAAAGTCTCTGAGCACTATTAAAAAGGCTCTGAGCACTATGGGACTTAACATCTGAGGTCATCAGTCCCCTAGAACTTAGAACTACTTAAACCTAACTAACCTAACGACATCACGCACGTCCATGCCCGAGGCAGGATTCGAACCTGCGACCGTAGTGGTCGCGGGGTTCCAGACTAAAGCGCCTAGAACCGCTCGGCCACAGGGGTCGGCTGCGACGAACTGAAGGACGCTGTAGACAAACTTTTGTCACAGCCGCACCCATTCCAGGAACAGGGAATTCTTCGACCCTTGAAGCAGTGGGATAGTTGTGCTCAGGACTCTGGCGATGACTTTTCAATAAAGGCTTCATTTATACCTAGTGTTGTTTCGCACCTCTTCTTTTGAACACTCCTCACATTTGACGCTACTCTGGCGACTTGTACGTCGATGATGATGATGATAATGACATGAAATGATGAGAACACAAACGCTCAAAGCCCGAGTGAAGAAAATATCCGGGACTCGGCTGGGACTCGAACCCAGGACCCCACAGTTCATAGTCCCTGACAACTAACACTGCTGTCGCCAACTTTTATCTGTGAAGCGCAAACGGATGCAGGGGAAAGAAATAGCCGCCTCTAGAGGTGTGTTTACAAAATAGCGTTACGTGGCTGGTTGAAGTAGGCGTGCGAAGCTTCTGCACTCAGCTAATTGCAGCTGTCAGGGATCTTCTTAAGACGACTCGACTATAGCGGTTGTCAAGCTAACCACTAGTCCATGAGTTGCGGATTATTCAGTGATGATATACCCACTGCAAAACTAGTAGAGAACCTTTAATACCAAGGAATTTGCATGAAGAGGCTGGGCTATTCCCCGTCAAACAATAGGTTTCAATAGGGTGCTGTAGCAACAGAGCTCCCACAAGGATCAGCACTAAGTCCACTACTTTTTTAATGACATGACAACTGTTCTGTTCCACAACAAGTTTCATTAGTGTATACACTGAGGATTTTAATTTGTACATAAATGCTAAACTAGCTAACCAGCTACTCGATATGTGGATCTTGACTTACTTGCCGTATCTTTATGGCTAGCACGTAAATTCTACGAATTTCCAGTTTTCACTTCTTGTTCTGTTAGGTGACGTCAAGAAACACAGCATGGTTATTGTAGGACTAGCTTTTACAGAACTTCTCAGACCGTACGATGGTTGAAAAATCCTTATTTCTGCTGGGTCATGTGTTGACCCCCGAATACGATACTATTCTTTAAAGTACATATGTTCCTAAAAACCTAACAAAATATGCAGTTCTTGAGGTGGCACCCATTTCGGTAACAACAAACTGGATAAAAACACAAATTGTTCTTTACGCGCAAAATAATCGAATCGCGCCACGTAGTGCACGGAGTAAAGTTCCAACTAGTGACGATCAAGTTCATAAGCGGTGCAAGCCGGGAGACGGCGATGCGCGACTTCACCCAGTTTTATCCGTACCGAAATCCAAGTCGAAAACGAAGTAGCCAACAGAATGCAGTAATGGCACGAAAAGAATTGTCTCAGGTAAACATGCGAAATGCTTTCCGGTCGCGGTGCGCGCTTACGAAAACGGCCGAGGACCAAAAAGGGTTTTCCCATCTGAGACGCGTCTTTGGTGGCTTCTCCTGGTGCCAGTCTCAATGGCTCCGCTCTGCCCCTATCAAGGCGACTAATTGATTCCATCTCCACGTCCCTGTCTCTGGTAGATTACTCCTATGACAGCGAGGATACAAAATTCTTCGCCCCTTTAATCGACTCGTAGGGTGGACAGTAATAAAATGACTGTTATTCGCATGTAACCGATACTTAAGAAGAAGACCCACTAGTCCTTGTGGGAAGTAAGATTTCAACAGCACCCGCTTGTTGTATACCTGGGCAGTCTAACAGTGAACCTGATTAAACTGTGGACAAAAAGTATCTGCTTATTTCTAGAAACAGACAGAAAATACTCGTACTATGTTGGTAGTATAAAATTAATAACAATGTTGGGAAGGGCAGCATCATATGTAACTTTTCTACTGGACAAAAGATAAAATACGAAATTACTGAAAGGTTCCACCCAAAACAATGGATTTAGCTTAATAAGGACCCCAATGCCAAAACGAATACAGGAGAGTAGTAATGATTTGACAGCAAAGGTTGTAGAAACCTTACTGAAAAGAAACGGAAGAGCCATCTTCAGAATCCAACGTCCTGTTGACAACGCGGTCATTAGAGCCGGTCATGCTTCTTTTTTTTATCTTATGGGACTTAACTGCTAAGGTCATGAGTCCCTAAGCTTACACACTGTTGTTGTTGTTGTGGTCTTCAGTCCTGAGACTGGTTTGATGCAGCTCTCCATGCTACTCTATCCTGTGCAAGCTTCTTCATCTCCCAGTACCTACTGCAGCCTACATCCTTTTGAATCTGCTTAGTGTATTCATCTCTTGGTCTCCCTCTACGATTTTTACCCTCCACGCTGCCCTCCAGTACTAAATTTGTGATACCTTGATGCCTCAGAACATGTCCTATCAACCGATCCCTTCTTCTTGTCAAGTTGTGCCACAAACTCCTCTTCTCCCCAATTCTATTCAATACCTCCTCATTAGTTATGTGATCTACCCATCTAATCTTCAGCATTCTTCTGTAGCACCACATTCCGAAAGCTTCTATTCTCTTCTTGTCTAAACTATTTATCGTCCATGTTTCACTTCCATACATGGCTACACTCCTTACAAATACTTTCAGAAACGACTTCCTGACACTTAAATCTATACTCGATGTTAAGAAATTTCTCTTCCTCAGAAACACTTTCCTTGCCATTGCCAGTCTACATTTTATATCCTCTCTACTTCGACCATCATCAGTTATTTTGCTCCCCAAATAGCAAAACTCCTTTACCACTTTAAGTGTCTCATTTCCTAATCCCCTCAGCATCATCCGATTTAATTCGGCTACATTCCATTATCCTCGTTTTGCTTTTGTGATGTTCATCTTATACCCTCCTTTCAAGACACTGTCCATTCCGTTCAAGCTTACACACTACTTAACCTAAATTATCCTAAGGACAAACACACACATCCATGCGCGAGGGAGGACTCGAACCTCCGCCGGGACCAGTCGCACAGTCCATGACTGCAGCGCCTTACACCGCTCGGCTAATCCGGCGCGGCTCATGCATTCAGTTCACAGTTCGTCACTGGGTACGACAACTGTTAAAATATTCGAGAAGGGAAGAAAGAAGGACGTGAAAAAATTTACAAAAAGGAAAAGAGAAAAGAACTCAGTGAAGGATAGCAATAAATATTAAGGAATAGGCTGAAGATAGGAGGTTGTGTTGAAGATATTAAACACAGAGTTTCTTTCGCTACTCAGTCACCCGTGGCTGTCTGCCAAAGACTTGCACATCTGGAAGAAAACAGGGGGAGACCTTGTAACAAAAATAACCCAGTTGCAATGTTCATAATCATGGGGTAACCTGAAACTTACTCGCAGATGAGAACTGACGCGTTCCTGCGACGTTAAACCCTAAGCTTTCTCCTTTCCATACATTATTCAACAACTGTAGGAAGGTCCGCAAAAGGATGCTCCTGGTGCCTACGGCAATATACTAGTATTTTATTAATAGCTAACGGATTCATTTATATCTCCGCCTGTGCTTCTGCACAAATTTCGCAGATCTGCAGATCAGCCGAAGTAACGTAATTCGACAGTGTATAAGGTATAATTCCACTGATTAATTCCAGCTCAAGAATTGGGGAGCAAAGTCTTCGTTCCCACAGTTTTATTCACATTCCTGGACCGATTCGATATTACACAGCGTTCGGGAAAATTATCTCATTTCTTCTTCACACTGTGATTACCTTTTATGAAGCAATGCATTACTACTACTCACCTCCTTCTAAATTTCCTTAGGGAAAACGATAAATGTCGTGTGTCCGTATAACTTCGATTACTTGTTCATTTATTATTTATGTTTCGCTAAGAACCCAGAGTCAAGTCAGTTAAAATGTCTCTTGATTTAGAAGAAAGAAAATGGCTGTCTCTGTAACGTTATCGAGAGGAGGCCAGATTGTTTATTTTTGTATTCGTATCACGTGAGCAAAAGCAAAGGCGGCCACTTTAAGAATGCAAGAGGGACTCCATTGCTAAACGTGAAGTAAACAGCGGAGAGCTGGCAAGAGTACGTTGAGCCCATTCTATGAGGGGGAGGAACTGACTGGTGATGAAGAAGAAATGGGAGTCGACTTGTACGGCGTAGGGGAACCAGTATGAGAGTCAGAGTTTGATAGAGCTTTGAAAGATTTGCATTCAAATGAGACATAAATGATAAATAACACTACTCCAGAATTCCTGAAGTTATTTCAGGTATTGACGACCAAATTATTATTCAAGTTGGTTATGTAGAATTATGACATATTTTTCTGAATCCATACATTCCTGAAGAAATGGTTCAAATGGCTCTGAGCACTATGGGACTCAACTTCTGAGGTCATCAGTCCCCTAGAAATTAGAACTACTTAAACCTAAATAACCTAAGGACATCACACACATCCATGCCCGAGGCAGGATTCGAACCTGCGACCGTATTGGTCTCATTCCTGAAGAAGCAAGGACACAGAAATGAAACAACTATTGCACTATCAGCTTAACAGCTCATGCATCCAAGCTGCTGACGAGAATAATATACAGAAGAGTAGAAAAGAAAATTGAGGAAATGTCAGTTTGGCTTTCGGAAAGGTAAATCCAAACTGAGGGGATCACGACGTTGCGCTTGATAACGGAAACAAAACTTCAGAAAAATCAGCTTATATTGATAGGATTTGTCGACCAAGAAAAGGCATTGGACAGTGTAAAATTATGCAATACAATCGATATTCTCTGAAAAATAGAAGTAAGCTGTAGAGAAGTACGGGTAATATACAAAGTTTAAATGAACACGAGGCAACAAGAAAGACCAAGAACGAAGCACTCCGATTAAACGCGGTATAAGTGAGGGATGTAGTCATCCGTCCCTACTCTTCAATCTATACATCGAAAAAGAAATGAAGGGTATAAAATAAAGATTCAAGTCCGGGATTAAAGTTAAAGGTGGAAAGATTTCAGTGATAAGATTCGCTGGTGACATTGCTGTTGATTATTTGCTTGGGGAAAGGGATCAAACAGCGAGGTCATCGGTCCCGTCGGCTTAAGGAAGGAAGTCGGCAGTGCCCTTTCAAAGGAACCATCCCGGCATTTGCCTGAAGCGATGTAGGGAAATTACGGAAAACCAATGGCCGGACGCGGGTTTGAACTGTCGTCCTCGCAAATGCGAGTCCAGTGTGCTAACCACTGCGCTATCTCGCTCGGTGACATTGCTTTCCTCAAATAAAGTGAAGAAGAATAACAGGATCTGTTGAATGGAATGTACAGTCTACTGAGCACACAATTTGGATTGAGACTAAATCGAAGATCGACGAAGTTATGAGAGATGCCAGAATTGAGATCAGCGATAAACCTGACATCAAAATTGAGGGCTTTGCAGTAGATGGAGTGATGGGGTTCAGCTATCTTGGAAGCAAAACTGCGCATGACGGACGAAGCAAAGAGAAATAAGAAGCAGACTTGCACAGTAAAAGAGAGCATTTCTAAGTATAAGGGGCCTAAATTTGGGGAAGAAATTTCTGAGGACGAAGCGTAGCATTGTATGCAAGTGACTCCTGGACTATGGGAAATCAGAAAATAAGAGAATCGAAGCATTGGAGATGTGGTGCTATGGAACGTTAGGTGGATGGACAAGATAAGAAATGAGGAGGTTCTCCGCTGAATTGGTAAAGAAAGGAATATTTGGTAATCACTGACAAGAAGAAGGGACATGATGGTAGGACATGTGTTAAGACACTGGAGAGTAACTCACATGGTTGTATGAGGGATGTTCGGAAAGGAAGGTCCGATAGGTCGCGAAATGGAAACGACAATAAAAATCCTATGAACCTTTGCACAGATGTATCAGGCAGTGTCTCTAGTATACTTGTCGACCGCGTCGCATCGCTCTTTTCATTTCTGAGCACACAGTGAGCATGTCTCCCGTCAGGTATTGGTGCCTTCTGAGAGGTTTCGCCTGATTTCATGCTACCCCACATAACGTAACTGTCATTTTCTTCTTCATGACAATTCTCGATCTCACACTGAAGGGGCAATGAGGACGCCCTTGCAGCATTTTCTCTGGGAAGTGTTTGATCATTTAGCATACGGCCGGGATTTGGCTCTCTCTGATGTTCATCTCCGCTCACATTGACTGTTGGCTATGAAGACAACATTTCGGCACAGACAAGGAACTGCAGACCAGTACAGAGAAGTAGCAGGATGTAGTGGACTGACAAGGCAGCCAGTCCACAGTGACGGGTAACCGAAAGGCACGCGTACACACACGCCGACTGGCGTTAAGTCTGAAACAGGATACGTGATGAAAGCTATAAAGAAAAGAACGGAGCTTCTCGTATACTTAACTTTAATTCATTGTGGTACATTTCTCTTGATAATACAAGTGAGACTCTCTCCAGTTATGGTTAATGCGCCTTGCTAGGTCGTAGCCATGGACTTAGCTGAAGGCTATTCTAACTGTCTCTCGGCAATTGAGAGAAAGGCTTGGTACGTGTAGTCGCTAGCAATGTCGTCCGTACAACTGGGGCGAGTGCTAGTAAGTCTCTCGAGACCTGCCGTGTGGTGGCGCTCGGTCTGCCATCACTGCCAGTGGCGACACGCGAGTCCGACATGTACTAATGGACCGCGGCCGATTTAAAGCTACCACCTAGCAAGTGTGGTGTCTGGCGGTGACACCACACAGGAAGCACAGGCGACTGCCTTTTATGACGAGGGTATTGCAAAGTTGGTGCAATGCTACGATAAATGTGTAAGTCGGAGCGGCAACTATGTAAAGAAGTAGCTGGAAAGTGTAGCTGATTGTTGCAAATGAACAGTTCTGATTTTCATTGTGGTTTCCATTTCGCGAACGATCAGGCCTTACTTTTCGAATAGCCCTCACATTACAGCTGTTCCCAACCTGTGGATACTTACCCCTAGAGGAGTAAAGTGAAACGGTTCCATTGTGCTTAGCTCACGAAACAAAGTTATTTTTAATGGATCATTACTATTATCACTATTCCCCAGGATTGTAATACAGATTACGTAAGCTACCAACTATTAATATTTTTAATAGTAGCATTAATGTGTGATACAGCGTCATGGAGATTGCAGCTTGTGAAAGGGAAGTATGACAAACGTCTTCCTCACATAGCCCTACTATACACATACTTTACGTGATAGTATAACTGCGGCATACATGTTATGTACGCTTAAATATTTCATGAAAATGTCTTCTGCGAGTTTCAGGTAATTCTTACAGTGGCCCAGAAATTACTTTATTCTTCACTTTGCACCAAATAAATGAATCGACTGACAGCACAGCTGTGTAATGCTTACTGTCTTGCTGTAGGTTCTACGTAGTGTTATTAGTATTATTGTTATCATTGCTAGTGGCAGTGGTTATACACAAGGCAGTGACATGCTCATGGCTTCCAATTCCTACAAGTTAAAAGTAAGAAATCCAGCAATGAAGTGATTTACGGATAGTAACTATAGTACATATTTTAACTTGACTTATTTTAAATTGGACGGCGGGGTGAGAGTGAAGTAACCGTCCCCAGCAAAAGAGGTGGTGCATAGGAAGAATGTTTTGTAACACGCGTCTACTCTCAAACCCACCATTCTTTTCTAAGGAATTGCACTCGCGATGCACTGAGAATTGCTTCGTCATTCTACAACAAAAAGTAGTTTCAAATAAGGTGTATAAATTGTATCATTGACTTATTAGTTCGTGTTTTAATAAAACATCTACAAACTCAATACAATTTCCTTTTCATTATTTTAGAAATAAGCGTTCAAAGAAAATTATTTTTCATTCATTCACAGTTGATGATGGTGGAGGTGAAGGGGAAGGTGGAGGGGTGGGAGGGGGGGGAGGAGGGTGGTTCTAGTTAATATCTGGTTGTACTTAGGGGTAACGGTCTCAAAAAGGTTAGGGATGACTGTACTAGATGGGGAAGTAGTGGTAAAAACTGTAGGAGAAGACAGATACTGGAATACGGCCAGTTAGTAATTGAGAACGTTAGGTGTAAGTGGTATATTGAGGTGCAGAGATTGGTACGGGAGAGAATGTGATGGTGGGCCGCATAAAACCAGAGGACCGATGACGGAAAAAAAGTCGTCATTATCCCCTACGCGGTAGAACCCACATCACTTGCCTGAACAGTACCCAGTTGGCATGCTGCATGGATCGTTTCATGGTTTTTCTGACGTACAAGAACTGTCT
Source organism: Schistocerca nitens (assembly GCF_023898315.1). Classification (NCBI taxonomy): domain Eukaryota; kingdom Metazoa; phylum Arthropoda; class Insecta; order Orthoptera; family Acrididae; genus Schistocerca; species Schistocerca nitens. Next base: position 528,442,448 of record NC_064617.1, read on the forward strand.
ATAGGCGTATATCAACATGCACAATGACATCAGTCCAGGCGATTTTTACACATCCGTATAACGTTGCATGAAGGTGTTCCCGCAAGCTCTCTAATTCCAGACAAAATATCTGTGTTGAAGGAACCTTGAATTTAAAAAATAAAAACAAAATTATAATGGTAACAACGGAAATGCTTCATTCCTGCTTTTAGAGATTTTGTTACTACGACATCACACTCTTCTGCGCCTGGCTGCCTTTTAGAGCTTTTTTTCGCAGGCGCACTCTTCTGCCATATATTCATTTGCGCCCCGCGCAGCATGTTTACGGCTGTAGAGGATATAGGATCTGGAAGAGCGCCAGAGTTGTAGCGCAGCGCGGGAAATCCCGCTGCCGCAATACCATAGCGTTTTCCAACTGGAAACGCAAACAACGCTAGCGTTTACTTCGTAACATAATCACCATGTTTATTCATACCCAAGAAGCAACTACTACTATCACACAGAAAAAAGTAAACAGCTAAAAATATCTCCATAGTTCGTGATTTAATATTCAGCCATGAGAGTTACGCAGAAAAAGCAATAGAAGATCTTAAATTGTACCAGAAATATCGGAAAAAGCTGATCGTAACGTAGTTTACGTTCTGACTATGATGCTTATCATTTTTTATTGGATAATTATTCAAGGCAGCAACTTGCGCTTGCTAATATGGAGTGTTGTGTTAGCTCCTTATTCCTCTTGCTCCTAGTTTTAATTCTTTCATCGATGAGCAGTAATTATCGTTTTTAATTGTTACTAATTTCCCTTGTATACGTCTCTATTCAGTGCATGACGTAGTTTTTAATTCGTCGTTCTCTTGATTCATGTATTGAATCTCTCGATATAATGCCAAGTTTTCTGGAACTTTTAATTCAATGGTACTTACTGCAAGGAAGCACATCTGTAAATGAGCCAATCAATCATTTCTTCAATATCTTGATTGATCTTCCACATTGTGCTTTTCTCTCCCACGACATTAGCTTCTTAGTCGTTCGTCATTCCTACCATCTATTGAGATTTTTAGGACTCTCTTCTGACACTATGCTTCGCTCTTTCTGTTTCTTGCTTTTTAGCGTGATAATTATAAGAATAACGGACAAAAAATTAGTCTTATCCAAATGACACCACGATAATATGAGGGAAATTTAATAAGTAATACAAAATTGTTTTCGGCCAATTTCGGTTTAAAAAAAAAAAAAAACGGAATTTGCTGTGGGACATCGTGGAATATTCCCGCTTTAGCTGCTATAGTTCCGTGAAGTTCCGACAGGTGCCGGCACTATACGTAGTCTTCAAAATGGCGTCTGTAACAGAGATGCGTTCCAAGCAGAGCTGTCGTTGAGCTACTTTTGGCGAAAAACCAGAGCATCGCAGATATCCATAGGCGCTTTCAGTTTCTACGGAGACCTGGCGCTGAATAAAAGCACGATGAGTCGTCATGGCAACAATGCCGCGTAAACCTGTCCGATCTCCCGTGTGCCGGCCGGCCGCACACAGCTGTGCTACCCTCAGGCAATTGAATAACCGACTTCAGCGTATTCGTCGCTAAAAATATGTAAACGGATCTCGTTACCTCTTCTTCTTTTTAACGCTAGGCCTCACACAACTTTGCAACTCACCAAATCTCACTAGACTGATGTTCCTCATCCACTTCCCAACCCGAACCTCGCTGCTTCCGACTTCCATCTGTTTGGGCCAATGAAGGATGCATTCCGTGGGAAGCAGTACGTGGATGATGAGGAGGTTATGTATGCAGCAAGACGTCGGCTCCGACGTCGACCAGTAGAGTGGTAAAATGCGAGCATACATATCTTCCCAGCAAGGTGGCGTAAGGCCGTCTCATCGAAAGGAGATAATTGTACTTTCAACATTGCAGCCCAGTCAGCAATTGTGATAATCTAATATATAAGAAACTATCAGCCTCGATTGCGGTAACGAAAGCAACCTTTACATAGGTTTCAGCCCAAATAATTGAGCCTTCCTCAGAAGATATACCTGAATCTATAATTTGTCTAAGAGGGCATGGTCTAGAAATAAAACTAAAAAAGCCTGTGACTACGCCGATTCAGGCTGTTTTATAATCTACCAGGAAGTTTCCTCCAGCCGTTATTTGACAGCAGATGAACCCTCAGGGTACCGCTGCAGTCAAGTAGCTCCTCATTCGGCCTCATGAGGTTGATTGGATCCCGTTCCAGAAGACTTCCCTAACGGAGAAAAAAATCTGTGAAGGTACCGGGAAACGCACCGGGTCCTTCCACAACGACGGCAGCGACGCTGACCATTCAGCTACGGAGCTAGTATACGCCTCATTTGAAAAGCGGCAAAATCGCAACTCGTCAGATAACATCACACTCTTCGTCAGGTACTGTCCAATTTCTTTGTTGTTTGGCCAAATGAAGACATGCAGCTTTTGCTAGATTTCCAACTCCAAATGTCCAGTGCAAACAGTTCTCTTCGTAATGTTCGCAGATTGGTTGAGCAGGACGTTCGTTTTCTGATAGCAACTATTTGTGTTATCTAGATGCACTGTCAATGCAAATTATATATTTTGTTGACATATCTGGAAATGCCATTTTCGACTCGTTCTTGTTGATTTGAAAACGGGTCTCGGCCAGAAACTAGTCATCGAATGAAAAATAAAACATTTCAAACTTGGACTGGTTTTTCGTTTTATTAATTTGTGTCGGGTTTGAAACTGTCATTGACAAGGCCTGACTCTTGCCTCCGGTCCCTGTCATTTAGAATCTTTCTACGACCACCGTTCTTACGCCGCGTTAATTGAGTCTCAGCGGTACACCATTCCTTGTAGATATGTTGGACAGTCCGTTTGGATGCAGTCAATAATCGGGCAATTTCATTCACATTGTGGTCGAGGATTCGTACAATCACGCCAGCTCCTTGCTACTAATCTGGTACGTCTGTACGTCGACCTGTCTTACTTCACTGATTCCACACAATCGATGCATCGAGAATGTTTCCGAACTGGGAGGTCTTAGAGGGACACTTTGCCGTTTTATTCCCCTTCTCCCCCGTGAAAACTTCTCAGGATGACGCGAAACAAGAGGGCTCAAAAAGCATAGGCACCCTTTGCTGCTTCGGATCATGTCCAGTTTCGTCGAATGGTATCGAACGGTCTCTAGTGGTTCCACCCTGTTGACCAGAGCAAAAATAGCGGTCGCGCTACAATCCAAAGTGGTGCGATTACGTCGACTGTTTTTGCAGGTCCACAGTATCTTTAGAGAAGTGTTGAATAGTCTAGGGACTGACACCTTGTTGCTATTCGTATTGCAAAGTGTCGTTTTCGACCGCAAAATGTATGGGAATCAAAGCCTCAAGGGAACGCGTGGTTTTATTGATGTCCTGTGTGTCACGCCCTGAGGCCTTTTCGTGTCGATATGGAGTCTGAAATGTTTTCCTTGGCCACCCATAAGAAAACCGCCTCATTTCAATGCTGGGCTGGGCGGTTCTGACCTCCACCGCAGAGGCGTCGAAAGACGGTGTAGTAACCTCTTGTATCTCAAGGAAGTAAGGGAGAGGGTGTTGTTATGGGTGGTCAGTATCCTCTTTCTACAACACAAATCTACAAGTGGATAATACGGTTCTTTGTTTACATGAACTGGATACTTAACTAGAATAGAGTCCATGTGCTGTGGTACAAGCTCATCAGTAGCAGTGCTCTTGCAGACAATATCGGTAGCCTTGCTATTAAAAATTTTAGTCTCACCGCTGGTTCCGCTATAGTCACTAATCTGGTCGCTATGTACTGACGTAACCTGCGATGTGAACTGAGCTCGCTCGGCGAGTACTGAAAGACGCCAAACTCGCTGAGTGAATCAGTGAGTGAGTCCCTCCGTTTTTTTTTTTTTTCTTTATTGATTTTCAATTCACCCCGAAGGGGGATCCCTCCGGTCAGCGGCGGCGGCATATATACATGCTATCGAGAGGGCGTTGGTGTCGTATTGCTTGGCGTGTCTCTGGTCTCTCTTGTGATAGGCGCGCTTGATCCTGCGCCTACTTATCGATCTTTTCGCTTTATCTTTGCGGACCGATGTGCTGGCGATAGCTTACGTCAGAACGAAAAATGTGGAATGTGAGTAAGAAGTGGTACGATGATCTTCCCATCGTGTGACACCTCCACATTGGCGTTGGGCAGAATTGTGATGCAAATGGGTGCCACTGTGACACTATGAACCCAATTTACACCTCACATGAAATCTGATATCTGGCCTTTTTACGCCGGTGTTTACACCTTGCTTTTCGAAGTGTCGCCGAGCCTGAGGGTGACGTTGCAGGGCGCCATCACAGAAGAACCAGGCAGCTTTGAACTGAATTGCAATCTTCTGCGTCGCAGTGGGAGGCAATTACAAGATTTCGAAAAACTGACTCTTCAATTACACAGCGCAATGTATTTCACAGTAGTTTGCAGAGTGTGGATGTAGGTGAACATACAGAAATTTATTTATCGTTGTTGCCTGATATAGACATGCAGTTTTTCATGTTCTTTGAAACCTGTAATGTCATATCTGAAAATCTTGAATAATGAGTATGTGGGAGTTGCCTCATTGTGATGTCAGATTCAAAAGAAATTAACAAACTTTGCAAGGATACTACACTAGCTAATCAAAAATATCCGGAATTGACAACAAGATGTCACGAGAGGTGGACCCTCCCACTGCAAGACAAGGCAGGGAGTATTGTGTTATCAGTAGGGAAACAGCAAGCTCAGTCACTTTGAACGTGAACTAGCGATTGTACGACACCTGAGTAACAAATTCATCAGGGACTTTCCAGTCTTTCTATAGCTGTCCTAATCGACTGTTGGCGATATATTGTGAACTGGAAACTCGAAGGAACAACTACGGCTAAACCGAGCGCAAGCAGACCTCATGTACTGATGGACAGGGATCGTCGAGCATTGTGGAGTGTGCTTGCAGAAATTGCATGAAATCAGCGGATTACTGGTTCAAATGGCTCTGAGCACTATGGGACTCAACTTCTGAGGTCATTAGTCCCCTAGAACTTAGAACTAGTTAAACCTAACTAACCTAAGGACATCACAAATATCCATGCCCGAGGCAGGATTCGAACCTGCGACCGTAGCGGTCTTGCGGTTCCAGACTGCAGCGCCTTTAACCGCACGGCCACTTCGGCCGGCACAGCGGATTACTCTTGAGCTCCAAAGTGCTACAGGCAATCCAGCCAACGTAATGACTGTGCGTTGAGAATAAAAAAATAGAATTGAGTACAATGGTCGAGCACATCCTCATAAGCCATACATTCCTGTGACACTAAGCGACGCTTGAGGTCGTCAGAGCGACATCACTGGACAGTCGATGACTGGAACCGAGACAATTGGAGTCACGAACTGCGCTACACCCTATGTCAAACCGATGGAATAGTCTGGGTTTGACGAACGCATGGAGAACGTTATCTGTCATCGTGTGTAGTTACGGTATGGTGGTGTCTTTCGTTATTAGGGTGGGATCTCCTTACTGCGCATAAGACAACGCTAAATGAAGAAGAATATGAATTGATTTTACAGCATTGTGCACTGCTTACAACTGAGGAACAGGTCGGAGGCGACGATAATTTGTATCAGTATGACAATACATCCTGTCATAACGCAGCGTTTGTAAGTCTACGGATTTTGGACGATAAATTCATGAGACCGACTGGGCTGTCCAAAGTCCCGACCTGAACCCAAAGCAAAGAATTTTGGAACCCTTTGCAAAGAGTTTGAGAAGAGTTAGAACGCCTAGTTAGCTCCAGACCTCAACCTCTCTTGTTTCGGCCCTTGAAGAGTAGGGTACCATCCCTCCATTCTTACCTCTCACTGCAAGTAGCCCTAGCAGAGTTCCAGCCGTCATACTGGCGAATGGTAGACATAGAACATATTAATGAACTTTAATACTTTCGATTTACCTTTAACATACTATGCATATATTCTTCAGTAATTCCGTAATTTTCAACCGGAAATCGCAAATTACCATTACAAATGCACTAAGACTCCGACAATAAGCGTTCCTGACGCGTTGACAAGCCCAGAGGATGAAGCTGTGACTTCGAAACGTACATTGGCATTGCAAAATGTCATGATTGCCGTCCCGACCTGCTGATGAAACTCTTTATTTAACAAAAAATCTCAAAGGACCGACCATCATCGGGTTCTTAAAAGCAATTACAGCATTATACAAACATAAAAAAGTTTTGCATCGTCCTGGTTCCCAGAACTCCTAAAGGTAGACGTTGACTGTGGATATTGTATCACAGACACAGTCCTTTTGACTGTTCAGAGATGTCACTAAATCCACCCAAAGATGTAAACAACCACGCATGAGCAGCGCCTATTAGCCGATCAGTTCCAGTCATTCCACCAGGAAAGACGGCCGAAGTGGCCGTGCGGTTAAAGGCGCTGCAGTCTGGAACCGCGAGACCGCTACGGTCGCAGGTTCGAATCCTACCTCGGGCATGGACGTTTGTGATGTCCTTAGGTTAGTTTGGTTTAACTAGTTCTAAGTTCTAGGGGACTAATGACCTCAGCAGTTGAGTCCCATAGTGCTCAGAGCCATTTGAACCATTTTTTCCACCAGGAAGGAAGTACACGGCTCGTGTGGTCTGTAGTTCAACCATGCCTAGACGGTCAATACTGCGGTTCGATCGCGTCCGCATTGTTACTTTGTGCCAGGAAGGGCTCTCAACAAGGGAAGTGTCCAGTCGTCTCGGAGTAAGCCAAAGCTATTTTGTTCGGAGATCGAGGAGATACAGAGAGATAGGAACTGTCGACGACATGCCTCGCTCAGGCCGCCCATTGGGGGCTACTACTGCAGTGGATGACCGCTACCTACGGATTATGGCTAGGAGGAATCATGACAGCAACGCCAGCATGTTGAATAATGCTTTTCGTGCAGCCACAGGATATCGTGTTACGACTCAAACTGTGTGCAACAGGCTGCATGATGCGCAAATTCACGTCCATGGCGAGGTCCATCTTTGCAACCACGACGCCATGCAGCATGGTACAGATGCGCCCAATAACGTGCCGAATGGACCGCTTAGCATTGGCATCACGTTCTCTTCACCGATGAGTGTCACATATGCCTTCAACCAGACGATCGTCGGAGACGTGTTTGGAGGCAACCCGGTCAGGCTGAACGCCTTAGACACACTGTCCAGCGAGTGCAGCAAGGTACAAGTTCCCTGCTGTTTTGGGGTGGCATTATGTGGGGCCGACGTACGACACTGGTGGTCATGCGAGGCGCCGTAACGGCTGTACCATACATGAATGCCATCCTCGGACCCATAGTGCAACCAAATCTGCAACATATTGACGAGGCATCCGTCTTCATGGACGACAATTCTCGCCCCCATCATGCACATCTTGTGAACGACAACGCTCGACCAGAGTGGCCAGTGTGTTCTCCAGACATGAACCCTATCGCACATGCCTGGAATAGACTGAAAAGGGCTGTTTATGGACAACGTGACCCACCAACCACTCTGAGGGATCTGCGCCGAATCGCCGTTGAGGAGTGGGACAATCTGAACCAACAGTGCTTTGATGAACTTGTGGATAGTATGCCACGACGAATACAGGCATGCATCAATGCAAGAGGACGTGCTACTGGGTATTAGAGATACCGGTGTGCACAGCAATCTGGACCACCACTCAAAAAGGTTCAAATGGCTCTGAGCACTATGGGACTTAACTGCTGAGGTCATCAGTCCCCTAGAATCTAGAATTACTTAAACTTAACTAACCCAAGGACATCACACACATCCATGCCCGAGACAGGATTCAAACCTGCGACCGTAGTGGTCTCGCGGTTCCAGACTGTAGTGCCTAGAACCGCTCAGCCACTCCGGCCGGCGGACCACCACTGCTGGAGGTCTCGCTGTATGGTGGTACAACATGCAATGTGTGGTTTTCATGACCAACAAAAAGGGCGGAAATGATGTTTATGTTGACCTCTATTCCAATTTTCTGTACAGGTTCCGGAACTCTCGGAACCGAGGTACGGAAAAACGTTTTTTGATGTGTGTATTAGGCGAATATAAAATCAGTGACATCAGATTATAAATCCATGAATTTGTCACTGTTGCCACATGGTACATAAAGCGTATCGGGGGGAATCGTTTCATTGCGGATACGGTGCGACTTATCTGACGCCCAAAAGGGCATGATCACTGGCTTTTGGACCAAAAGTGGAAGCAGTTCCGAAACGATTAAGTTTGTAAACAGTTCGCATGACGCCGAGGTTAAAGTATAGGGTGATTATAATTAAAGTTAATCTTTCAAAACGCTGTAGAAATAACACTACGGAATATTATCGGAGAAGGGGGAAAACGTATTGCAAAAGAAAAGAATAGGGTGAAAATTGATCAATAGATGGCGCTGTATGTGTCAGAAACGTAAATGAAAACACCTGTCATGCGCACGACCCATTGAAGTTCGTATAAACACGCCGGGAACAAGGCTTTTCCTCCTTTCGCGTCTGCAACGTTCGCGATGACTGTCTCAGTGCAGGATCGCGCTCTGGTTGTAAAGCTGTATTACAAGAATGATGACTGTACACGTCGCTCTGCAGCAGTTCCGGACACTGAAGGGTTTGAAAAATGCATTGGTCCGATGACTGCCGTGGGTCTGGAGAAAATGATTCGGAAATTCGAAAAGACGGGTAGAAGGAAGAAACAAATTGATTTGACATCAGTGAAAGCAGTGGCACAGCAATGCAGGAGGACACGAGTGGTGGTGTGCAAACCTGTAGCGCACGGAGAATTGCCCGAACATTGGACATACCCTTTAGCACCGTGCATAAAATCCTACGAAACATCCTTCTTTGCTATACATTCAAAATTACCCATGTGAACGAGTTTCTTCCTGTTGACCTGCCAGCAAGAGAGACATTTGCTTTAGAATTTCTTGCTCGCATGGATGTGGACAATGATTGGCCGTGGAAGATTTTGTAGACAGACGAAGCCTGCTTCCATCTGACAGGATATGTCAATACACAGAATTGTCGAACTTGGGCAACGGAAGATCCACAAGCAAATCAACCAGTACCACTTCATCCTGAAATGGTCACTGTGTGGTGCACGTTTACGGCATCATTTATCATAGCGCCATATTTTTTCGAAGAGACAGGTGCTTCCGGTCTTGTTGCCTGTACCGTCACTGGTAAGCGCTATGAGTGTCTTTTGCGCAACCACGTCATTCCAGCTCTCCAACCGCGTGGATGTGTGGATGGGATCATTTTTATGCAAGATGGCGCACCACCGCACATTGCAAATCCAGTTAAGCATTTGCTGAAGCGCCATTTCGGAAATGCCAGAATTATCAGCCGCCATTTCCCTACTGCCTGGCCGCCCCGATCATCTGATGTTAATCCCTGTGACTTCTGGCTGTGGGGCTATATGAAAGATGTGCTCAGTGTTCCGATTGCAAACTTAGCTGCATTGAAGGCACGCATTGCGCAACACATTCGGAACGTGACACTTCGATGAGTTGTGGAACATGCTGTTTCTCGATTTCAACTTGTTGCAGAAAACGGTGGACAGCGTGTTGAACACGGTTTGCGCAGTCAAACGGAAATTAATAATCCGATTTGATTTTGATTGATGCTCTTGCGGTTTTTGGCGTCTGGACAGTTCAAATCCGACGTGATTGATGCTTTTTATGCGGTTTTTATCTTCAGGACAATTAACAAAAAACTGATTTTTCCCATCCGATGTGATATGACCTTGCAGTGGTGGATGGACTTACGTAACTAAGAGTATCACACCTGTACACCCATCCACACTGGGTAGTACGGTTTGTTTAACTTCAAACGCACATCTTAGGCACTGTTGTATGATTCATTTGTCAATCGTAGTGACTTACAGTGCCATCTACTGCTACATTTTGTAACTATTTATTTTTCTTCTGCCATACGTTGTCCCCATTCTCCGATAATAATCCGTTGCTCAAATGGCTCTAAGCACTATGGGACTGAACATCTTAGGTTATCAGTCCCCTAGACTTAAAACTACTTAAACCTAACTAACCTAAGGACATCACATTCATCCATGCTCGAGGCAGGTTTCGAACCTGCGACCGTAGCAATTGCGCGGTGACGGACTGAAGCGCCTAGAACCGCTCGTCCACAGTGGCCGGCAATATTTCGTTGCAATTTGACTTCATTCTGACCAGTGGTGTTATTTCTACAGCGGTTTGAAAATTTAACTTTAAGTAGAAGCATCCTGTATAACGTGCACTATCGAAAACTGGCGCCCAGGCAACTATGGTGCATCACAGGCCATAGACGACAAGAGTGAAAGAAGGCTGCGGTGATGTGTAGGGGTGGATGGAAGTGGAACTGTTGAGCAACTGACCGTCTGCATGAACCAAGAGGCTACAAAATGTTTCTCTTCAACGTCCATTCAGCCACTGTCCCGCACTGTCGTAGCCGGCGCCTTGTTCATGCATCCATGCTGATCGCTGTTCATCGGCGACGAAGACTGGACTTTGCACACCAGTATCGCAACTGGACGTCCACTGAGTGGCAACATGTGGTATTTTCAGATGAATCACGTTTTATGGTCCATCGGACAGATGGAAGTTTGCGTTTATGGCGTGAAACGTTTGAAAGCAAACACCCTGCAACAATTGTCGGAGGGTGCAGGCCGGACGTTGGGAGTGTTATGGTCTGGGTAATGTTTTCGTGGCCTTCTCTGGGTGACTCGTGGGTGACTCGTCGTTCTGGAAGGCACAATGGACTAACACAAGGATGCACCTGTCCTTGGGAACCATGTCCTCCCCTAAATGCAGTTTTTTCCCCTAGTACAATGGCATCTACCAGCAGGACAATGCAACACGCACACAGCTCGCAGTGTAGATGCGTGATTCGCAGAGTGCCACAACGAGTTTACCGTTTTTCCTTGGCCACTAAACTCCCAGGAATTAAACCCAATTGAGAATCTCTGAGACCACCTCGATCGAGCTGTTTGCGCTATGGATTCTCAACCGAGAAACCTAGCGCAGTGTTCACGCCAAGGAGTCGGCACGGCCACACAATCCTGTAGGTACATTCCAGAACCTCACTGACTCTCTTCATATCCGAGCTGCAAAAGGTGGTTATTCATGCGTTGGCAGTTGGTCACATTAATGTGGACAGTATATTGATGATGTCATTTATATTACCATGTCACAACAATGACACATTCGTGGTTTTACTATCTGACGAATGAGTTTGAACGTGGTGTTATACGAGGTGCATTCAAGTTCTAAGGCCTCCGATTTTTTTTCTATTAACTACTCACCCGAAATCGATGAAACTGGCGTTACTTTTCGACGTAATCGCCTGCAGACGTACACATTTTTCACAACGCTGACGCCATGATTCCATGGCAGCGGCGAAGGCTTCTTTAGGAGTCTGTTTTGACCACTGGAAAATCGCTGAGGCAATAGCAGCACGGCTGGTGAATGTGCGGCCACGGAGAGTGTCTTTCATTGTTGGAAAAAGCCAAAAGTCACTAGGAGCCAGGTCAGGTGAGTATGGAGCATGAGGAATCACTTCAAAGTTGTTAACACGAAGAAACTGTTACGTAACGTTAGCTCGATGTGCGGGTGCGTTGTCTTGGTGAAACAGAACACGCGCAGCCCTTCCCGGACGTTTTTGTTGCAGTGCAGGAAGGAATTTGTTCTTCAAAACATTTTCGTAGGATGCACCTGTTACCGTAGTGCCCTTTGGAACGCAATGGGTAAGGATTACGCCCTCGCTGTCCCAGAACATAGACACCATCATTTTTTCAGCACTGGCGGTTACCCGAAATTTTTTTGGTGGCAGTGAATCTGTGTGCTTCCATTGAGATGACTGGCGCTTTGTTTCTGGATTGAAAAATGGCATCCACATCTCATCCATTGTCACAACCGACGAAAAGAAAGTCCCATTCATGTTGTCGTTGCACGTCAACATTGCTTGGCAACATGCCACACGGGCAGCCGTGTGGTCGTCCGTCAGCATTCGTGGCACCCACCTGGATTACACTTTTCGCATTTTCAGGTCGTCATGCAGGATTGTGTGCACAGAACTCACAGAAATGCCAACTCTGGAGGCAATCTGTTCAACAGTCATTCGGCGATCCCCCAAAACAATTCTTTCCACTTTCTCGATCATGTCGTCAGACCGGCTTGTGCGAGCCCGAGGCTGTTTCAGTTTGTTGTCACACAATGTTCTGCCTTCATTAAACTGTCGCACCCATGAACGCACTTTCGACACATCCATAACTCCATCACCACATGTCTCCTTCAACTGTCGATGAATTTCAATTGGTTTCACACCACGCAAATTCAGAAAACGAATGACTGCACGCTGTTCAAGTAAGGAAAACGTCGCCATTTTAAGTATTTAAAACAGTTCTCATTCTCGCCGCTGGCGGTAAAATTCCATCTGCCGTACGGTGCTGCCATCTCTGGGACGTATTGACAATGAACGCGGCCTCATTTTAAAACAATGCGCATGTTTCTATCTCTTTCCAGTCCGGAGAAAAAAAATCGGCGGCCTTAGAACTTGAATGCACCTCGTAATCGGCGCACGAGCGACGGGATACAGCATCTTCGAGGTAGCGATGATGTGGGTATTTTCCCGTAAAACCATTTCACCGTGAATATCAAGAATCTGGTAAAACAGCAGATCTCCGACATCGCTGCGGCCCGGAAAAAGGTCTTGCAAGAATGGGACCAACAACGACTGAAGAGAATCGATCAACGTGACAGAAGTGCAACGCTTCCGCAAATTGCTGCAGATTTCATTGCTGGGCCATCAACAGCACGCGAATCATGCAGCGAAACACCACCGATATGGGCTTTGCGAGCCAAAGATCCACTCGTGTACCCTTGATGACTGCACGACACAAAGCTTTACGCCTCGCCTGGGCCCGTCAACACCGACATCATGCTGTTGATGAGTGGATACATGTTGCCTGGTCGGACGAGTCTCGTTTCAGATTGTATCGAGCGGATGGACGTGTACGGGCACGGAGACAACCTCAAGATTCCAAGGACCCTGTATGTCAGCAGGGGATTGTGCAGGTTCTGTAATGCTGTGGGGCGTGAGCAGTTGGATTGATATGGGGCCCCTGATACGTCTAGATACGACTGACAGGTGACATGTACGTAAGCATCCTGTCTGATCACCTGCATCCATTCATGTCCATTGTGCATTCTGACGAACTTGGTCAATTCTAGCAGGATAATGCGACAATCCACACGTCCAGAATTGCAACAGAGTGGCTCCAGGAATACTCTTCTGAGTTTAAACACTTCCACTGGCCACTAAACTCTCCAGACGTGAACATTATTGAGTATATCTGGGATACCTTGCAACGTGCTGTTCAGAAGAGATCTCCACCCCCTCGTACTCTTAAGGATTTATGGGCAGCCCTGCAGGATTAATGGTGTCAGTTCCCTCCAGTACTACTTCAGACATTAGTCGAGTCCATGCCAAGTCGTGTTGCTGACTTTTGCGTACACGCGGTGGCCCTATATGTATTAGCCAGGTGTACCAGTTTCTTTCGCTCTTCAGTGTATAACGCTGTAAATGCTTTTAAGATCCTAATGAAGGTCTCTCGAACGGAACTGGTTGTTAATTAAAGAGTTTTATCAGTAGATCGAGCAGGTAATCATGAAGTTTTTCCAACGCTTAGGAGCTGTGGGACATCACCCCCTGAAAATAAACTGGGAATATTAAAATTCTGTAACGTCAGAAGATACATTTTATTGTTATGTTTATAAAATATTTGCGAGTTATTGTTGTATGTTTACACTTGAATAAACATGCTGCAGATACGAGTGATAAAAGTGCACACAACGAAGTCCTCATGTAGAAATGGTGAGGTGGACGTGTTGACGAAACGTGGTTGAGCTTCACCGCGAGACGGGACGAGCCTGCTCCCAGGCCGGCAGGTAGGAGCGGCTGGGCCGGTGGAGCACGTGCTCGCAGCGGCGGCCTCCTCTGTAGCGTGTGGTGGTGACTTGTACAAGAGAGAGCCGCAGACATCGGCGCAGGCGCGCGTAGTACTCCAGATTACGCAAGCCGAGCGCGCCGCTGTGACGTAACGCGGAGGCGGCCGGCGGTGGCGCCAGCTGGGGACATTGATTCTCGAGTTATGAGGCCAGCGGCGCCTGACCTTTCCGCCGTGCGCATGCGCACCCGATCGATACGAGACGCTGCCGCTGCCGGCGCCTCAGACGCCGCGCGGGAGACGGCGGCGAGAGGCGAGACGGCCGCGTGCCGGCGCACCGCGCCGCTGCGGGGTCGCTGCCCTCGCCAGCTGACGCCTGTCACCAGCGTCATTTCGCTGTCAGCTGACTGCCACTGACTGCACTGCTCCACCTCCTGGCGTTCGCGCGGCTTTAACACGCATCAGACAAAATGTTAAAGCGAACCATTGCGCCAGATTAAAAGTTTGCGTCCTCATACGCCTGCGGTCTACAATGAAGTGGTTTCTAGTCGAGTGCTAACTCTCAGTCTGCGGAATGAACGCGAAGTCATTCAACAAAATTTCGCAGCTTCTTTAGGGACATTTGCCGTTTTTTTTTAAATGAAAGACACCTATGATTTCCTATGACTCGTTACAGAGCAATAATATAATAATGATTTAGTCGGTTTCTTATCACAGTTACCTTTGTTTCTGTGTAAAAATCTCCACGACAGTGTAATATTCTATCACACAGATCTAGGCACAACCCACAGATGCAAAAATGTTGTGATATAGTTGTTTTTGCCACAATCACTGCATTCAATTAACACATATACTAGGCGCATATAGGTCAAGTCTTCATCAGTTAACCTAACGGTAATGCAGAGTATAGTCGTTAGCCGAACACTGACACTGCAGAAAAGAACTGCCCAGGTGCGAGTAGAGCTCGCGCTTTGAGGGTTGCGTACAAACTTAATTACGTACATAGACAGTTCATCGATCCCGGGAATTGAGAATCTTGACTATTTTTGCATGTTGTCAACACATATTGACACTGTATCGCTCCCGGGAATTTCAAGACTTCGACAGTATTTTAATTTTAAGTTTGAAGTCGGATAACAAACGACAAAAAAATGTTTTTTCGTGTTATGTAATTACAGAGTACACTTTCCGGATTTTTTCCTTTACTTCTACTGTTAAACCTTGCTTCTTGCCAAAGTTCACCATTCTAGTTCAATGGAAAGTACCCTATAGGTTTTCATGAGTGAGTTTGCGAGTGTCAAAAAAGTGACATAAACGGCCGTATGACTGTACTGACTTGCAAGCTTCAACTTTTTATAACGCCAAGTGATCGTACATCCTACTATGTGACATAAATTTCAACTTGATACGTTAACCTGATCCTGCGGAAAAGGGTCTTTAACAGTCTGACAGACAGACGTACAATAAAGTGAGCCTAAAAGGATGCATTTTTACCGATTAAGCTACGGAACCCTAAAAAGGGATAGACTCGGCAAGGCAAGTGTGTAAGCTTGAGGGCGAAGAACAAAGCGGGATGTACAGTTTTTAACGGCAAGTGCCTTGAATTAATAAAGAAGTTTTCTTCCAGACAGGCCATACTGTCTACGATTACAGTGTTGTGCAGATAGTTCCAGTGTAATACAGTTACAAGGATAAATGAGGCGAGAAACCGAACTAAATAAATTGTCTTACAAAATAAGTAAAGCATTGTGCAGAAGATTTGATCAGATGTCAACGTAATTTCGTGAACGTACACACCATCAGCGGGCACGTAAATGATTTACAGATGCAATTTTCTGTATCAGACAGAACGGCCGACAGAGAGCATTAGTGTAGTTCGTGTTTAGTGTTGTTACCAGGTCTAGTACAGTGTGTAAGGGGCGTGAACAGCATCAGATGCTGAGTGACACTGTGAAGAACGCGGATATGCTGTGTACTCATTTGAGACAGCCTTATCAGCCCTGACGGAATATTGGATATGAGCCTCATTGCAGGTCTCCATTTAGCCAGTTGGTTGGATCGTGCAGCATCCAGGTTTGTGAGGCATTCGGATGTGACAATATTCCGATACTGGATGTGAGGGAACGTGAGGCTAGGCTTACTCATCGTCCGGTCGGTCACGTCTGATCACCATAAGGGAGGTCCGCAGTATTGTGCACCAAGTGCATCGTGATCCCTTTACATACGTGCGTGCCATCCAACAGCGGGACTAGAGAATCACAATCCCATGCTTCGGCTGCCGTTAATACATCCACACAAAAGGCTGCGTTTGGCGTGGTGCCGTGGTCGGGAAGCATGGACTGCCGATGCATGGCGCCGCATTGTGTTTACCGATGACTCGCGGTTCTGCACAACCTTCGTGGGCGAGTATGGCGGTGACCTGGAGAGACGTCCCATTCTTCAACGTTTCGGAGAAGCACAGCAGTGTTACTCCTGGCATCATTCTATTGGGATGCATCGGGTATGACTTGACGCTACGGCTGGTAGTGATTGAGGGAACTGCGATGGTACAACGGTACGTTACGGACATCCTGCGTCCTCATGTGTTACCCCTCATGCGACAGTATGGTGGTACTGTTTTTCAACAAGATACTGACTGTCCAAACGTGAAACATGTCGCTACGTGTGATACTGAGGTACTCTCTAGCCAACAAGATCCCCTATTCTGTCCGCGATAGAACGTGTGTGGGGCTCTCTCGGACGTCCCCAGTGCTAGCATCCAGCATGTGAATGACCAGTTACAGTAATTGTGGGCCATCTTGCTTCAGGAGAAGCTCAAATTATATTTTGACTAAAGTTCAGTCTTGATCACACCATTTATGTTTTAATGATATAGGTAACCGGTTTCGGTTCTTTTTACAAAACCATCATCAGACCCATGGCTCCCTTAGGATGGTAGGCGGAGCTCTCCTCGCTGGTACGCAGTTCAGTTGACTGCGTAGCAGCGAGGAGAGCTCCGCCTACCATCCTAAGGGAGCCATGGGTCTGATGATGGTTTTGTAAAAAGAACCGAAACCGGTTACCTATATCATTAAAACATAAATGGTGTGAAAGACTGAACTTTAGTCAAAATATAATAATTAATTGATCACTGTTTTCCAAAAATGTTTACCAAAATTGTAAGAGGTTTAAATGGCTGTAAGTACTATGGGACTTCACATCTGAGGTCATTAGTTCCCTAGATTTTGAGCTGCTTAAAGCTAACTAAACTAAGGACAACACACACATCCATGCCCGAGGCATGATTCGAACCTGTAACCGTAGCAGCAGCGCGGTTCCGGACTGAAGCGCCTAGAACCGCTCGGCCACAGCGGCCGGATTCAGGAGAGGCTGCCACGGCTTTATCACACATTTCCGAACCGTATCAGTGCATGCATCCAGGCCAGAGTGAGGGCAATGTGAAGCTGATAAATGGGCTCATACTGCCAAGTGCCTTGTAAATTTGATTTGATGTAATCACTGAAACAACATTGCATATCTTCTCAGTCCGTGAAGTTCCATATCGTTGGCGCCTCCCCTTTTGGATGCCTTCTTTTCTTTTCCGGCAGTATACAATTACTTTGTAACGAGTCACCAGAGACCACGGTCCTTTATACAAAAGTACTCAAAAAATGTCCCTGAATAATGTTCTGTAGACGATTGTCTTTTACAGACTGATGACTTCACTCTGAAACTAATACTTTGACTGCAGCTAAGCGATATTCCGTCTCGTTTTAAGTGCTGGTGTTCAGGTTCCACTCAGCATATGGGAGACCGTATGCAGTTTCTAAAATAAAAAGAAATTCGAGATTTTAATGACTGCTTAAAGGATGAGAGGCATTGCTTCATTATAGTCAATTGGTTACCGTTTCAATGAAATTTACTGGTACAGACAGAACAGTTTAATAAAAGCCGGCACTTGCGATAGGGCGTCAGGAGTATTTGGGTTCCACAGAATGACGGAAAAGCTTACTACAAGTTATCTGGTATCATCGAGTTGAAGCGGCGGGCACAGAATTAGTGCAGCTAGCAGATACTGAGCTCAGAAATTTCGGTGAGTGTCAGCTGATATACTAGGGAGAGTAATGACTTACGTTCTGAACTTAGGTTTCACATATCTAAGGTCTTTGTAATTACGCGCTAGCAGGGTTCACAGAATATTTTCTGGGACACTGAAATGTGCATTCGTGCCATGAGCTCTGCTACGCTAGTTGATTTGCGAAAGAGAAACCTGGACAACACACATGGGGAGCTATTCTAACTTTTTTTGCTCTTCGTGATTTCCACCCGCCTGGATAACTGTGCGTGTTGAACTGCCCCCTTCTGGCACAGGGAGGCTCACCGGCCCTGGAGCCAATGTGCACGGCGGGTCAACGACGAGGGCCAGTGTGCTGGCCATCCTGGATGTGGTTTTAAGGCAGTTTCCCACATCTCACTAGGTCAATGCTGGGCTGGTACCCACGTCCGCCTCAGACATACACTTTCACACAGAATTTGCTCTAGACGCAGACAGAAGGGGAACACTGATTTCAACGCAGGGTGGTGAATACTAGGCTGATGACATTAGATGTATAGTCTCCTTAAACGCATAATCAGCAGCAGCAGTTATTTCCGTAACTATTTCACGATTCTTTACGAATGGCTCAAGAGATTCTCAGAAAGGTTCTTGGTATAAAATCGAAAATTTTAATACCAACTGAATAGCGGAATTTGCTATCAGTTCCATGCAGCTTGTGATTATATATATATATATATATATATATATATATATATATATATATATATATATATAAGGGTGATTATAATTAAAGTTAAACTTTCAAAACACTGTAGAAATGACACCACTGGTCAGAATGACGTCAAATTGCAAAGGAATATTATCGGAGAAGGGGGGAAAATGTATGGCGGAAGAAAAAAACAGTGTGAAAATTGATCAATAGATGGCGTTGTATGTGTCAGAAAACGTAAATGAAAACACAAGTCATGCGCACTACCCACTGAAGTTGGTATAAACACGTCCACTACACGGTTTTTCCTCCTTTACCGTCTTCGACGCTCTGCCTGCAAAGCTGTGTTACAAGAATGATGACTGTGCACACGTCGCTCTGCAACAATTCCGGACACTGAAGAGTTTGAAAAAAGGCGTTGGTCCGATGAACGCCGTGGGTCTGGAGAAAATGATTCGGAAATTCGAAAATACGGGTACTTTTGGGGTGCAACCTGATAGAGGGAGGAAACGATTCAACGTCAGTGGAAGCAGTGGCCACAGCAATGCAGGAGACGATGAGTGGTGGTGTGCAAACGTGTAGAGCACGGGGAATTGCCCGAACATTGGACGTACGCGTGAGCACGGTCCGTAAAATACTACGAAACACCCTTCTTTGCTATCCACTCAAAATTACCCATGCGCACGAGTTGCTCCCTGTTGACCTGCCAGCAAGAGAGACTTTTGCTTTAGAATTTCTTGGTCGCATGGAAGTGGACAATGATTGGCCGTGGAAGATTTTGTGGACAGACTAAGACCACTTCCATCTGACAGGATATGTCAATACACAGAATTGTAGAGTATGGGCAGCAAATCAACCAGTACCACTTCATCCTGAAAAGGTCACCGTGTGGTGCGGGGAAAATATAGGGCCGTATATTTTCGAAGAGACAGGTGCTTCCGGTCCTGTTCCCTGTACCGTCACTGGTAAGCGCTATGAGTGTCTTCTGCGCAACCACGTCATTCCAGCACTCCAATAGCGTGGATGTGTGGATGGAATCATTTTTATGCAAGATGGCGCACCTCTGCACATTGCAAATCCAGTTAAGCAGTTGCTGAAGCGCCATTTCGGAAATGCTATAATTATCAGCCGCCATTTTTCTACAGCCTGGCTGTCCCGACCACCTGATCTTAATCCCGGGGACTTCTGGGTGTGGGGCTAAATGAAAGATGTTGTGTTTAGTGTGCCGCTTGCAAAGTTAGCTGCATGGAAGACACACATTGTGCAACACATTCCGAACGCAACCCTGGGGATCAGTTGTGGAATATGCTGTTTCTCGATTTCAACTTGTTGCAGAAATCGGTGGAAAGCATATTGAATATGTTTTACGCCAGTCACACGGAAATTAATAATCCGATTTGATTTTTATTGATGCTTTTTATGCGGTTTTTGGCCTCAGGACAATTAAAAACCTATGTGATTGATGCTTTTTCTGCGGTTTTTAGCGTCAGGACAATTAACAATTAAAAACCGATGTGAATGATTTTATGCGGTTTTTGACCTCAGGACAATTGAAAACCGATTTTTCCCATCCAATTTATATAACCTTGCCGTGGTGGATGGGCTTACGTAACTAACAGTATCGCACCTGTACACCCATGCACACTGAGTAATACAGTTTGTTTAACGTCAAACATACACCTTAGGCATTGCTGTATAATTTATTTGTCATTTACAGTCTATCACTATTAAATTGCTACATTTTGTAACTATTTATTTTTCTTCTGCCATACTTTTTCCCTTTCTCCGATAATATTCCGTTGCAATTGGACGTCATTCTGACCAGTGGCGTTATTTTTACAGCGGTTTGAAAGTTTAACTTTAATTATAACCAGCCTGTATATATAATTTCGTTTTTTTCTTCACCATTTGTTCCATCATCATACATTACCCTAATGAGGCCAATCTTCCATCTATGATTTGACAAACAATTTATTTATTTTCATTATTACTGTACAGTACCCTAATGAGGTCAATCTTCCATCTGTGATCTGACAAATAATTGGTTTATTTTCATTTTGATATCAGATGCCCTTCTTTTCACTGCATGCGTCGGCTAACAGTTTTCTTTTTCTTTTTTGGGGGATCATTTTCTGACCGGTTTCATGCAATATGCCACGACTTCCTCTCCGGCGCCAACCTCTACATATCAGACCCAACCTCCCCAAATAATTTTTGGATACATTCCAATCTTCGTCTTTCCCTAGAGTTTTTGCCCTGTGTAAATCCCTCTAGTACGATGTGATTTATTCCATGTTGTCTGAACACATGTCCTATCAACGTATTTCTTCATCTTGTCAGTGTTTTTATACATTTCTTTACTTGTCGATTGCGCAGAGAACCTCCTCATCTCTTATCTTATCAGTCCACTTAATTTTCATCATCATCCTGCAGTATCGCATCTCAAATGTTTCGATTCTCTTCTGTTCCGGCTTTCCCACAGCCTATGTTTCACTATCATACAGTGCTGTGCCCCAAACCACATTTTCAGAAATTTCTTTCTCGCATTATGATCTATCTTTGATAATGCCAGAACTTTTTTTTCAGTGATGATTGCCCTATTTTACTGTGCTCTTTACTTAACCCACCATGCTTTATTTTGGTACCAAGGTATTTTCGGACGGAAATCGATAGATGTGTTGTACATGTACAAACAAATGATTACCATGTTAGAGGAACTGGGTGAATTATTTAACAGAAAGGGCTTCACATATTGGGAAAGTCAATAACGCATTGGCCCACCTCTGGCCCTTACGCAAGCAGTTATTTGGCTTCGCATTGATTGATAGCGTTGTTGGATGTCTTCCTGAGGGATATCGCGTCAGTTTTGTCCAATTGGCGCTTCAGATCGTGAAAATCCCGAGCTGGTTGGAGGGCCCTGCCCATAATTCTCCAATCGTTTTCAGTTGGGGAGAGATCCTGGGACCTTGCTGGCCAATGTAGGGTTTGGCAAGCATGAAGACAAGCAGTAGGAACCCTCGCCGTGTTTGGGTTGGCATTATTTTGATGAGATGTAAGCCCAGGATGGCTTGCCATGAAGGGAACCAAAACGGGGAGTAGAATATCATTGACGTACAGCTGTGCTGTGAGGGTGCTGCGGCTGATATTAAAGGCATCCTGCTGTGAAAATGACACTCCAGAATTTTCACTATCTAACGCGTCAATTGGACCGAATTTAGCACGATATTCCTCAGGAAGACATCTAACAACTCTGTCAATAAATACCTAGCCGAATAACTGCTTGCATGCTTGCTGAAGGTTGACCAGAGCTGGACAAATGCATTATTGACTTGCTCAGTATGTGAAGCTCTTTCTCTTGAACAAATCACCCAATTTCTCTGAAATTGTTATCAGTTTTTAAAGAGTGTACTAAGTTGTTCCCAGTTTTAATGTTACGTGTACTGCTAATTTCATTTCTGCTAGTCCTCACAAGTATCATTTCCAATTAGACTATTCACTGCATTCATTGGAGCCTATGATTATGCTAACTTCGAATGATGATAGCGACGTTATCAGTGGATCTTCACATTGACATTATTTCGCGTAGAACCTTTCCTCTACTTCCGACATTGCTCCCTCTACGAAGAAAGTGAACAGTAGGGGAGAGAGACTGCTACCTTAAAGGGAAAGAAAGTCTTGTGCGCCATCTGCGTACGAATATTGTAAACATTTTTCTGTGTATATTTGTATTTTAACTTTGTTGATAACGGTGTTTAGGCGTAATGGTGTTTAGGCGCAGTTGGGGAGAGAGCTTCACACCTACACAGACAATTGTAGAAATAGCGTAAAAACCACAATGAGACAGGGCGTTGTTCCGAACAAATGGTCGCGAGCGGATTCCATCTAAATCTGGACCACCCTTGGTTCTCAGATTCATACGCTGCACTATAATATATACAATCAGGTCATCACAAGTTCTTCAATATGAAGGAGAAACGCTCTTCACATTACTTCAGTTTCGGCTGATGCATTCCTATTACAGGAATCAACAGAAAACGAACACTCGTCCGTGAATGTGAGTTCAAATGGCTCTGAGCACTATGGGACTCAACTGCTGAGGTTATTAGTCCCCTAGAACTTAGAACTAGTTAAACCTAACTAACCTAAGGACATCACACACATCCATGCCCGAGGCAGGATTCGAACCTGCGACCGTAGCGGTCTCGCGGTTCCAGACTGCAGCGCCAGAACCGCGCGGCCGAATGTGAGTCTCTTACTGAAATTTGCTGAGCATCTCCATAACGTTTTCGCGCTCGCTTGACGATCCCGCAACGCAACGCGCTGTTCTTCGTTGAATTTTCAAAACCTCGGTCTCTTCTGCTAAACGCACCCAGTAGGGTCTCAGTCTGATGACCAACACTCAACAATAGATCGAACATGTGCCTTGCAAGCCAGTTCTTTGGTGGATGAATTACATTTCCTATAGATTCTTCCAATGAATTTCAGCCCGGCATCTAACCTTCCTGTAACTACTTTCCTGCCTCAGCTTGGTATTTTGCTTTTGTTACTGTTTCCAGTATCCATCGCGAATTGTGTTATCGAATCTCGTACATACGGTGATTCAGTTGGCCCTACCGATTCGTTTTGTGCAACCCACACTACGTCAGTATTATAAACGATATCCAGATAGGTAACAGCCATGTAATTAATATTAAGTTCCATCTCAGAGCTTTTGGACCAAGATACCATACTTCTGGCACACTTACCCAAGTGTCACCAGTCTTTGTGTAGCTAGTGGTGTAGTATTACAGGTTTCGTATGTCTCTCTAAGGTTATTCCGTTTATCGCACTTCATCTTTCGTAAAACGTCCAGAGGCTGTATACCGGAAAGTTGCTAGCACACTTCCCATTCTGAAATCTCCTGCTAATTTCGTTGCTTCTGATGATGAAACACACTTTATAAGATAACGTTTCTGAACAGTTTACGAAAAATTACGTTCTATAAACTGAATAAACTTACGGACATCTAAATATACCGCCAATTACACAAATGAAGTTTGAAACACTGGGATGAGTATGATATGGCAGAAGTAAGGTATATCTTGGTCCAAAAATTCCGTGTAACTCATGGCCAATCCTCACTCGTATTTTTTGCATTATGATTCATTTTACTTAAAGTCGCCCGAAGCACTGAGGTGGAACTTCCATCGATTACGTGGCTGCCGCCTGTCCGGATACCGTTCCTGATACACATGTAGTGCGGGTTGCATAAAACTAATCGTTAGGGGCATCTGACTCACCCTGTATATGCGCTGTACTTTACATTTATTTACGTTCAACATCAACTGACTACCCCCGCATCAACTATCAATCCTCTGATTCTTTATCTACATTTCGCTATAGTCTTCTGGCGTTACAATCTTCCTGTAGACAATGGAATCGTCTGCGAACAACCTTGTGGAGTTTCTGATGTTATCCACTAGATCATTTTGCGGTTGTTACTGTTGACAGTGATGTATAGCCAGTAATGTAATGGAATCTCCTGTTATTCTGCAGTACTTTACATTTATTTGCTTTCAGTATTAACTGCAAATTCCTATAACAGCTGCCATCCCTGTGCAGGTCTTACTGCATTTCACTACAGTCTACTGACGTTGCAAAACTATAGATTACAGGATGGTCCGAAGTTTCGTGGAATTTTTGACGTTATCCACAAGAAAATTTACATACAGAGTGGTCCAAAACTGTACATGCTGCTTAATTTCCCATAACTTCGAGGTAAACTTGTAAGCGTATTGTCATATCGTTGGCTTAGTTGTGGAGTATCTTTGCGGGCAGCCGCTTCTGTAGAGAGTCGAGCGCGGAACACGGAACTGTTATGTTGTGTTGGGTGTAGCTCTGCATGTGAGAGGAATTGTTAGTATGGAAGTTGAAGTGATGCCACAAGTGCTATTACAGTAAAGTGATAAAATAAGCAAATGATTCAGAGGAAAGTGCGTCAATGAGTAATTTAATAATGAGCAGTGCTGCTGATAACGTATTTGTGTATCCTCTCGTTGCGTGTCGTACCGTACAGTATCAACCATCCGGGTCGTGTTCGGTCTCCAAGAATGAACTAATGTGAATCAGTAATACTATTTACCACAAAAGAGAGTGCAGTCAAGTGCCAGTGTCTTGTAGCGAGCGTGAGGACGTGCGTTCGATCATCGCGTTTCCGCATTATCAACAATCAGCCGCGCCGCGACGGTTACACGCACGCTCGTACAAGTGAGAATTGAGAACTGAAAAATTAACTTTACGATCAGCGTTAAAATTTATTACTAGTGTCAAGGAGGACTGGTACCAAATATCAGTGTATGCATGACGAGCGTAAGAACTTTCGTTAGATTACTCGGCTTTCGCATCATCAACGATCATCCGCGCCGTGTTCGGTACGCGTACGCTCGTCCGAATGATACTGTGGACAGATAATCATCAAGATTGCTAATTGGGATAAACATTTACGGCTTAGAGTGTAAACAGTGCAACCTGCGATTTTCTTTTAGCGTCTCAGAATATAGTTGTACATACCAGACGTAGATTAGTGTTGAGTGGCTCCCCTAAACCCGCCTGTATATTTCGATAGATAATTTGAAGCAAGCCAACAGCATTGTGGAGCAGAACACTACGACCGCCACGGGATTACCAGGTACGTGGAGTGGACAGAGCGCAGGGTCAAGAAACGGTCACGAAACGATAACCGGTAAAAGGTGCCCCCACCATTTGTACTCCCGGGCGTGTTACAAACTGACGGAAACGTCTCATTTTGGTGAAAGTGTAGCTTGAAGTTCAAGTTATTGAAGTCATTGTACAATAGGTGTCCGAAGTGGTCGCCACTTACATCCATACAGAGGCGATGCCTCCGAACTGTAGCACGAAGTACCAACAGCAATGTGTCCAGTCTCATACCTGCACAGGAATGTTCAATGAATTCTCGAAGTTCATTCACTGTGCGTGGTTTTCGTCGATTAACGTCATTCGTTAGTGTACCATATTGGTAAAAGCCTAGAGGTGTCAAGTCCGAAGAACATGGTTGGTACTCGACGGCACCTCTTGGGCACATCCATCGACGAGTATATTTTTATTGAGGTATTCCCTGACACTATTATGGTCGTGGGGTGGGGTTCCATTTTACTGAATGTAAAACCTCTCGTTCCCATACAGCTCACGGATGGCAGGTAAATTGGATGTCTCAGGCTTCCTTAAGTACAACTGACCGGTGACAGTGCTCTCAAAGATGAAGTAAAATCGAACCCCCAAAAAACAACCCACATCACACTTTCACTCCTAGCAAACTCACAGCTTTGTCCACACTTATGTGCGGATTTGCGGTGGTTCAATAAATGGAATTGTGAAATTACAGTGCGCATCATCAGACCTCATAATTATCTTTGCACACACTTTACTGTTACACATCAAAACCACTCGCAGACACAATTCTGCGACCTGGGTCGTCCTTGTTCATTGCGTGCAGCAATCTTGGGATGTAGCACTTAAACTTCGCTCTCTTCATGATGCGTTGAACACTTGAGCTACTCACCCTGGTTTCAAGGGCACACTGTCTCATGGACTTTGGTAGGGAGAGGGCGAAGTGTTGTAACACAGCACGGGATTTCGCTGGACTTGGTGCTGTTACAGGTCGTCCAGACCGTTGTTTGTGCGTCGGTGGCTCTGTTTGAAACCGCAAATGTAGCCCTGCAACAACCTTGCTTACTCATGTAACTGAAAACAGCACAAGATAACGCTTATGTGAAGATTGTCTCACAACAATATAGAACAAGACCCAAGTGGCGACTGCCAGAGCAATACACCATTAAACAGCCAAAAATAAGACGTTTACGACAATTAATTCGGAAGTTATGGAGAATTAAACAGTGTGTAAATTTTTTGGGCCACTCTGTATACTATTAATAGTAACGACACCACTGCAGTCCGTTGAGATACTCCCGAAATTTCCTTTACATCTGTCGATTTCGTCTTGTTAAGAACAAAGTGTCTGCCGGTATGACATTAATCCAATCACAAATCTGGTACTGGTGCGGAACTGTGTCGAATGACTACCAAAAGTAAAGGAACACGGCATCAACCATGCCACTAGATTTCGTGGGAGAACATATCGTGCTGTGTTTCGTAAGATCTCATCATACAGAATTCATGTTGATTTTTATTGAGGAGATTTTCGTTTGCTAAAAACGTCATAGTGTGTCAGCAAAAGCCATGATCAACAATTATTTAGGAACACACTGACTTCAGCGCAACTCCGGCGACTTACGACAAACTGCTGTTGCTTTTGCGTCATCTCCGCAGAACCTCTAATGCATCTCACTGCTGAGCGATTTTAACTGATTTCTGTTCCTCATTTTCTGCTTTTTCAACGTTCGTGCGAAGTTGGTACTCTGTGATACATTAAATGTCATCAATTATTACTTGGATGTATTCAATTATTTCCCTACCGTAGCTGCAAACCGAGAAGAGGCTGTCAGTAATCACACTGCAAGTATGGAGGCGGGTATGAGGGCCATCCCTCCTGAAAATTTTAAAAATTAGAAGCCAGATTTAGGCCTTTAAATGCTATATTTCAGACACTTTTCGGCCCTAAGTAAAAATATTTTCCAGGAATAAAATCAATTGTAAATGAAAACATTAGCCGGCCGCGGTGGTCTAGCGGTTCTAGGCGCGCAGTCCGGAACCGCGCGACTGCTACGGCCGTAGGTTCGAATCCTGCCTCGGGCATGGATGTGTGTGATGTCCTTAGGTTAGTTAGGTTTAAGTAGTTCTAAGTTCTAGGGATGACCACAGATGTTAAGTCCCATAGTGCTCAGAGCCATTTGAACCATTTTGAAAACATTAAGTGGAAAGTCGTCAGACTGGTATCTTGAAAACTCAAAACTCCATTTACACACACACACACACACACACACACACACACACACACACACACACATATATATATATATATATATATATATATATATATATATATATATATATATATATAGGGTGGTCCAAAAGTCCGGAAACACCCCCATAAAATTCAAATGGAATAGCAAACAAGGAAATAGAGTCCCTACACATGAGGAACGGGAAGGGGGAAACTTTATAGGCTATTCCACCAACATGGCGGCCATCTTGAAAGCCGCCATCTTGGATTCAACTTCAAAATTTCAAATGGGAATGTGGTCATGTGACATATCAAACAGATGGAGAATTTCACCAGAAAAACAATGCCGTTGTTATTTCAAACATAGCTTTATTCATTCTCGGGTTATAGCCAGTTACATGTGGCAGTGGTGGGACGCTCGGCAGCATGTGTGTAATGTGCCGAAGAAACATTACGCCGATGTTACACAGTCCTGAGAGACCACCAACAGTCATAGGGATGGCTCGATATGTTGTCCATTTTGTTGTATTGTTAATGCTATCCTCCGAACCCAGTCCTGATGAACTTTGTTTGACCAACTCATCTGGCTGAATTTGACCACACGCATCAACAATGCGCTGCTTTAGATGATGCAAATCCCGTATTTGCACAGAATAAACCAGTGCTTTGACATGACCCCAAAGATAAAAATCCAAAGGAGTCAAATCCGGTTGACGCGGTGGGCACTCCAGCACTCCACAGCACCCTTACGACCAATCCGCTTCTGAGGGAACTGCACCTCCAGGTATGCTCGCATATTGTGCCCATAATGTGGTGGGGCTACATCATGCTGGAAGATGTCGGAAATATCCCGTCCTCCGTTAACAACGAGGAGAACACTTCTTCATCCAATAACCTCAGATAACCGTTTGCTGTTAACGTACCATCAATAAAAAAGATCCAACGACTTTGGTACCCCGCACACCACACGAGACCATCACTTTTTATGAGTCGACCGTTTTGGAAGCATCAATCCAGTGAGGATTTGTGTCGGACCAGTATCTGTGATTCTGCTTCTTCACTTCACCATTGATAAAGAAATTGGCTTCATCACTGAACAGCACCTGATAGGGGAAATGTGGGTTTATCTGCAGCTGCTGTGTCACCCATTCTGCGAACTGTACCCGAAGGTCTGGGTCATCCTCGTTCAGGTGTTGGAGCAGCTGAATTTTGTATGGGCGCCATTTGAGCTGCGATAAAATTCGCACTATGGAGGTACGGCTAACCCCACATTCTTGTGACGGGCGACGGGTACTCCGTTGCGGACTCTTGCTAAATGATGCCAACACGCTCACTGTTGTTGCTTCATCGGTGGCGGATTTTGGTCTTCCAGTCTTTGGTTTATCTGCGACAGAACCTGTTGCTAGGAATTTGGGCAAAAGCTTGGCAACTGTGCTGTGAGTGATGGGCTGTCTGGTTGGGTGACGACTGTTGAAATCCCCAGCAATGACCTGAGTGCTTCTTTCTCCTGATATCAAGATGAGTTCAATGCGTTCTTCATGTGTTAAGGACATTTTGTAGCCTCTAAATAAGGAAACAATGATTAAAACGTCAGCATGAGTAAACGATACCTAACAGTTAAACACATGGGATAGTCACTTTGCACCGTTTCAGACTCAATTTTATGACTTCTCAGTACGTAATACTCACGCTGCCGAGCGTCCCACTGCTGCCACAAGTAATTGGCTATAACCCGAGAATGAACAAAGCTATGTTTGAAATAACAACGGCGTTGTTTTTCTGGTGAAATTCTCTATCTGTTTGATATGTCACATGACCACATTCCCATTTGAAATTTTGAAGTTGAATCCAAGATGGCGGCTTTCAAGATGGCCGCCATGTTGGTGGAATAGCCTATAAAGTGTCCCCCTTCCCGTTCCTCGTGTGTAGGAACTCTGTTTCCGTGTTTGCTACTCCATTTGGATTTTATCAGGGTGTTTCCATACTTTTGGACCACCCTGTATATATATATATATATATATATATATATATATATATATATATATATATATATATATATATATATATATATATATACTCCTGGAAATGGAAAAAAGAACACATTGACACCGGTGTGTCAGACCCACCATACTTGCTCCGGACACTGCGAGAGGGCTGTACAAGCAATGATCACACGCACGGCACAGCGGACACACCAGGAACCGCGGTGTTGGCCGTCGAATGGCGCTAGCTGCGCAGCATTTGTGCACCGCCGCCGTCAGTGTCAGCCAGTGTGCCGTGGCATACGGAGCTCCATCGCAGTCTTTAACACTGGTAGCATGCCGCGACAGCGTGGACGTGAACCTTATGTGCAGCTGACGGACTTTGAGCGAGGGCGTATAGTGGGCATGCGGGAGGCCGGGTGGACGTACCGCCGAACTGCTCAACACGTGGGGCGTGAGGTCTCCACAGTACATCGATGTTGTCGCCAGTGGTCGGCGGAAGGTGCACGTGCCCGTTGACCTGGGACCGGACCGCAGCGACGCACGGATGCACGCCAAGACCGTAGGATCCTACGCAGTGCCGTAGGGGACCGCACCGCCACTTCCCAGCAAATTAGGGACACTGTTGCTCCTCGGGTATCGGCGATGACCATTCGCAACCGTCTCCATGAAGCTGGGCTACGGTCCCGCACACCGTTAGGCCGTCTTCCGCTCACGCCCCAACATCGTGCAGCCCGCCTCCAGTGGTGTCGCGACAGGCGTGAATGGAGGGACGAATGGAGACGTGTCGTCTTCAGCGATGAGAGTCGCTTCTGCCTTGGTGCCAATGATGGTCGCATGCGTGTTTGGCGCCGTGCAGGTGAGCGCCACAATCAGGACTGCATACGACCGAGGCACACAGGGCCAACACCCGGCATCATGGTGTGGGGAGCGATCTCCTACACTGGCCGTACACCACTGGTGATCGTCGAGGGGACACTGAATAGTGCACGGTACATCCAAACCGTCATCGAACCCATCGTTCTACTATTCCTAGACCGGCAAGGGAACTTGCTGTTCCAACAGGACAATGCACGTCCGCATGTATCCCGTGCCACCCAACATGCTCTAGAAGGTGTAAGTCAACTACCCTGGCCAGCAAGATCTCCGGATCTGTCCCCCATTGAGCATGTTTGGGACTGGATGAAGCGTCGTCTCACGCGGTCTGCACGTCCAGCACGAACGCTGGTCCAACTGAGGCGCCAGGTGGAAATGGCATGACAATCCGTTCCACAGGACTACATCCAGCATCTCTACGATCGTCTCCATGGGAGAATAGCAGCCTGCATTGCTGCGAAAGGTGGATATACACTGTACTAGTGCCGACATTGTGCATGCTCTGTTGCCTGTGTCTATGTGCCTGTGGTTCTGTGGTTCTGTTAGTGTGATCATGTGATGTATCTGACCCCAGGAATGTGTCAATAAAGTTTCCCCTTCCTGGGACAATGAATTCACGGTGTTCTTATTTCAATTTCCAGGAGTATATATATATATATATATATATATATATATATATATATATATATATGTGTGTGTGTGTGTGTGTGTGTGTGTGTGTGTGTGTGTGTGTTCACTTAGAACGTCTGAAAATAATTCATTCAACTTTACAACGGATCTACATC
This sequence comes from Schistocerca nitens, assembly GCF_023898315.1. Lineage (NCBI taxonomy): Eukaryota > Metazoa > Arthropoda > Insecta > Orthoptera > Acrididae > Schistocerca > Schistocerca nitens. Next base: position 528,473,689 of record NC_064617.1, read on the forward strand.
CATTATGTTTATTAAGAAGTCATCATCTAGTAGCAATTATTCTTTGTGTAACCACATAAACTGACGAAAAGACATCTAATATCTATATAAAATTTCGTAACAACAGATTTTTCAGACCTGGCATGACGAATGTAGATTCTAGTGTATACACCAGTGGCAACATGTTCATCACCTTCCTAATATTTTATGACTTACCGGCTCTTCTTTTTGAAGAAATACATTTACTTTGATAAATAACGAAAGTCAGTTATGCAGAAAAGGATATATACTTTAGTAACTAGATAATTTGGAATACGACGTGGTCTAATTAAGTGATAGTTTTTTTATATTTTTGGAAGTTTTCTCATTGAGAAATTTTACCAGAGATTAACACTGTTCAATTACGGTTTTTACTAACTGGAGCAAAGAGAGACATCTTGTGCAAACATACTCAGTATTTTATGGGGTTTTTGTGCCATAATATTTATATGTTTAAAAGTAGACCCTTTTTGAACCTTTTTTTTAGAGAAAGTAGTAAAGGACCATTACAAATTCCTCAGCATCAAAACACTTTTGGCTTTTCGCACATGTTTACACATCTAAATAAAGCAAGTACAGCAACAAGTTTGTATTCTTATAAGACATTGAACATCGTTCAGAAAAGCAGCAACTTCTGTTACATGTCTTCACTCAACAAATTAAAAACGTTACCTGGTTAAAAAAAAACCGCAATAGCTTACAGACGAATGCTTTGAACCTTCCCACGTCATTTGTTTCGAAAGCAGTTTTATTCCTGTCCTTTAAGGTGATAAGGTGCAGAACGAAAAATTTTCGTCGGCAGCGCACATGACCCATATTAGTAAGCCGTAGTGACAAAATTATTCGTAGACAGGATTACTATGTACTCAGGAATGAAATCATTAAAATATTTTACGAGTAGTAGTATCTGATTAGCGAAATGTAAATAATATCTTTTCTGATTTTTTAAATATCAAATTGCAAAATATCTAATTCCATGACTGTTGTTAGCTTCCCGTATCCCCGTAATTAAGGCGATAAATCTGTAAGAATTATGGACAATCTGTAATCGTTGGCAGCCATGCTGTACGTTAGCCATTCGGTAGGTCTCTATAACTCATTGGCAAAAACTGTGTGGATTTTCTTCTCTGCCTCACAGACGCAGAGTGTTACACACGACTTCACTGACAAACTGAAGTTTGCAGTGATTAGTGGTCATCTGTCAATAGAATTGCAATAAATAATTATCAAATAGTGAATGTGAGATTTTCCACCATTAGCAGACCCTGAAGCATGCAGCAAAAGCTCTAAAGAGAAAGAACTCCATACACGCTTCAGGTAATTCTGTTGTAAACTTCGTAACTTGAATTAAAAAGGGAGGAATGAGTAAAGTCAAAGTAAAAAAAAACACAGACAGTTTAGGTTTGGTTAAATATATACTATTTTTTGGAAAGAAAAAGTCGCTGAACAAAGAGATACACAAATTCTGATATTGGGACAGAAAGAATCGTGGACGTCTTGGAAAAGTAAGACCAGACTCTCATTGTCAAAAATAAGACGCAGTGATATACGAAAAACAATATAAATAACATAGCTTTTCTTGCAACGTACGTAGATCTATTTTATGAAAGACAATACTGCTTAATAGATCGCGTAAGGTGCAGTGAATGCTTCCTGTTTATCCGAAAATTTGTCATCCTGTCGTAAAGTAACGAGAACGGAGACACATTAAAGATTGCTGAAACTAACTTGTCGACCGAAGTCAGCTCCAACCGCCTCCTGTTTGTGAAATAAGCACACTGGAACCCCGTAAATATTAAAGGAAACTATAACACAAAGGAGTTGGCTGAAATATTCTGAGGTAAGGCCTCGCACTGCGGAGGAGTGAGAAACACAACTACAAATCTCAGGAAGAAATATGTGTTGACGTTCCCCCTCGTACTGCCGTACCTGTGGCGCACGCTACATGATCGTTACCGTCATTCGAATATCAAAGGGAAGAACTGGAGGGAGTTAGGTGGTTGAGCTGAAGGGGTTATGCTGTCTAAACTGATATTATATGCGTTTCTGTATAACATCAAAGAAACTGCAAGGAAAGATATCACTGCATAATATTGGAAAATTTTGTTGGCATGAGACCAAAAATACCCCATGAGCAAGCAAATAATCTGAATCCCACTAAGAAATACAGGGTAGAACTATTAATAACAGAGAAATAACGAAACTGTAAACACAAATCAATTTGTGGCGCATTCCTCCCTCTATTCTTGGCAGAACAATGCTGCATTCACTAATGAAAACGACTGTGAACTTCTTATGATAGTTCATCATCTTATGAACCTATGGAATGGTTCTTTGATCATTTAGTCCATTAATTCCATTTATATATGATGCTTTTTCCAGTTTTGCCAGCACTGAAATTGCTAAATCCGTTGTGGCACATTGCAGTTCTATGAGCACGCTTTTGGGCGTCCTTAACACGAGAACAAATTAAGTACGTTATCAAAATACCCTGTGAAATCTATTTGCTTAGATAGCCCAAGAAAATACATGAAACGAAATTCCAACAAGCCACTAATATCTACAATCTTTAACTGAACAACTGTCGTGGGTTACACAGAGGTATAATATGGATAAAATATTGGAAAGATAGTAGTACTATACGCATAGAAATTTGTGTATATTATTGGACGACGACTTCTACATCTCAGATAACTAATCTGCGTTTCGTTTAGGAACTTCTTATTGGCATCAACTAAAATTTATTTCGTTCAGTTTGTGGATAGATGATAACGGAAAAAGGAGAGGGAGAGAGGAGAGAGAGAGAGAGAGAGAGAGAGAGAGAGAGAGAGAGACGGGGGAAGGGCCATGAAGAAGATAAAGGTTTAACATCCCGCAACGAAGAGTTCCTTAGAAACTGAGCACAAGCTAAAATAAAGAAAGGATGGGTATTATTACTTTCACCGTGACGTGCCCGACTGTAAAAAATTAGAACTTATCTTCAAAAACTGTTTCCTTTAGTTCTCGTACTAACTTTTTGTCACTTTCCTTCATAAACCACCAATTAAAGTTACTTCCGTATGGTACCTGTTTTCTTAATTTCAAAAATGTAGGTTCAAAAATGCTTTGTTTATTTGACTTTCCAGTAGTTTCTGACGATAGTTCAAATTTCATACAATAGCAATATACGACAATTTTGCTGGGAAAAATGTATTACAGTTCTTCGGCTCAGTTTCGAAGTCTCTCCAACAAAAGATAAGAGTGTTTCAATGTACACGCGGTAAACTGGACAGTAAACTGGACACTGTGTTTTAATGTGTCACGGTGTCAACCAGGGTTGTTCAAACAGAGTAACAGGTGGCGAGTACATGTCCTTAATGGAACAATCCAGCGCTGGCAGTGGGATATTTACATTTCATCAGTCGTATGTTAACATCGTAATTGATAGCCAGCAAACATTTTACATCCGATATGCCAGCAAATATTTCACATCCGCTGTGACGGCCGAACTGCTATAATTCAGGGACGCGATGGTGATTGAGCCACGCGTGCCATTTCGAATCGATTCCAGAGGTAGTTTCCGACACCGGTATTCAGATAGGAAGGGAATTAGGGCTGTCTGTCTATCTAGTTTCCCTTCAGTGCCCTGAGTCAGATACCAAATCCTCGTAAATGACTCTTCAACGGAGCGGTGGATATTGTCGAATGCTTCTTTTGACAGAAACGGTCTCCATGCCGGTATATAATTACGCTCGCTTTCCTTCGTTTCATCCCAGAAAATCGGATGATTACCGTGGTAGAGAGCAATAACCTTATATTTCCATAGTAATGTATTGTCAGAAACCTCGTCAGCATGGTATTTTCATTGTTTATGCTTCATTTCCTATCAATGATAGGTGGGGAAAGCAGCTACAAATTAATACGAATTGCAAGCAGATTAGGTTCAGGTGTCATCTTAGAACAAAGGAGAAGTTGTTCACTGGGCAATAAGTTTGGGATGATGACAGACACGTATATGGTATCGCAGGCTTTCATGTAATGTCTGTTTGATGTCAGTCTTGGATGAAAAATAAGCTGACAGATCCTCCTCAGCTGTAGCGTAATTACCATCCTTGCAACTATAGATTCGTAAATCGATGTAAACCGACGTAGAAGAAACAATCGAAAAGGGAAGACTGGAGGCGACATGGCAAGTATTTGCTTAGACGAAGAAAAAAAAATCAGTGTATTGGCTATCAAGGAAACTGCCAAATTGTATCCGTAATGACTTGACAGCTCTCGGCTATATAAGAACGAAGAAAGTCTACAACCAGCCACAATTTCGTTGAATCCGTAACTCCACAAGCCCGTCTTCATATGGCAGCACATTATCTTATATAATTTTACATTTCTTCTTGCGTCGATAGTGCTGGAAGAACTACTAAATACTTTATTATGTAGAGTAAAAACTATTTTTTTCCTTGTTATTTTGTCACCAGTCAGCTGTCTATTTGCAAACAGACAAAAACCAATAAACGTAGCTGATTGGAGGCAAAATAATAAGAGAGTAAGTACTTTTTATTCTCTGTAACCCCCATGAACCATGGACCACCGAGCGAGGTGGCGCAGTGGTTAGCACACCGGACTCGCATTCGGGAGGACGACGGTTCAATCCCGTCTCCGGCCATCCTGATTTAGGTTTTCTGTGATTTCCCTAAATCGCTTCAGGCAAATGCCGGGATGGTTCCTTTGAAAGGGCACGGCCGATTTCCTTACCCATCCTCCGTCTCTAATGACCTCGTTGTCGACGGGACGTTAAACACCAATCTCCTCCTCCTCCTCCATGGACCTTCCGGAGGTGGCGTGGCTTGCATACCTTAACGACACGGGTGCTCCTACAATGGTAAAGTGACTTACCGATGGAGAGGCCAGACTAACCCATGGTTCCTGAAACGGAGTGTCAACAATCTGGACGATGGTTTGATTTGGCCTTGTAATATTACCAACATGACCTTGCCATGCTGCTAATACGAACGGTTGAAAGCAAGGGGAAAGTACAATATGGCATCCCCTTGGGTAAAATATTCCGAAGTTAAATAGTCCCCCATCCGGATCTTCGGGTGGGGACTACTCAGGAGATTGTTGTCATAAGAAAAAACAAGAGTGGCATTATATGGCTTGTAGCGTGGAAAGTTACGTCCATTAATCGAGTGGGTTAGTTAACGAATTTAAAAACGGAAATAAACAGTTTAACGACCGATGTAGTGGGAATTAGTGAAATTTGTTTGAACGAAGAACAAGACTATTGTCAGGTCGGTAGAAGGTTATCAACACAAAATTAAATAGAGGTACTGCAGGAGTAGGACAAATGATGAATAAGAAAACAGGGATGCGCGTAATCTACTACGAACAGCGTCGTGAAAGCATTATCGTAGCCAAATAGACACAAAGCCAACAGCCACCACGTCAGTACTAGTTTACATGGCAGCTAGCTTCCAAGATGATGAAATTATTCAGATAGTTAAAGGAGAAGAAAATTTAATTATGATCGGTAACTGAATTCGGTATTAGGAGAAGGAACAGAAGAAAAAGTAATAGAACGACATGGACTGTGGGAAAGGAATGAGAGAAGTCCCCAGTTAGAAATCTGCGGAGGTTCGAGTCCTCCCTCGGGCATGGGTGTTTGTGTTTGTCCGTAGGCTAATTTAGGTTGAGTAGTGTGTAAGCTTAGGGACTGATGACCTTAGCAGTTAAGTCCCATAAGATTTCACACACATTTGAACATTTTAGAAATCTGCACAGAGCGTACATTAATCATCGCTAACACTTGATTTGAGAAACATGAAAGAAAATTTATGTGTGGGAGATACCTTGGGACACTGGAAGGTTTCAGATTGATTACGGTAAGACAGATTTCGAAATAGCATTTTAAACTGACAGATATTTGCAGGGGCACACGTACACTCTGGCCATAATTTATTGGCGAGTTTGTTTGCATGGCCATCCTCCGCAGCAAGCACAGAAATATTTTTTGTAAATAAAAAACACATTTTATTCTCCCAGGCGTGTTTCGCCTTTTTTCACTTTAAGGCATCATCAGTGGGATAGTTCCTCGGGTTTTTAGTAGGCATCGGGGTTTCCTCTCATCTGGTCACATGAAGGTCGTACTACCGCTCTATTTATGAAACATGAGTGTGTTTTTGTGTTTTGAACATTTTTATTCCTACTTTTCATTTTGTTTGCCCTTGTTGTTGTGCTGCACTATCAGTCTTCTGCCACTAATATAGACGTAACTAATTTGAGCTCACTGTGTATCTCATCCTGGAAAAAAACCAAACAGGATGAGATACAATCTTAATACTGATATCCTTTAACACTGAATTTCAATACCACTCTTTAACCTTTCATTTATTTCCGTTATTGCTTCTTCAATGTATAGATTGAACAGTAGGGGCGAAAGACTACATCCCTGGCTTACACCGTTTTTAATACAAGCACTTCGTTCTTTGTCTTCCACTGTCATTGTTCCCTCTTGGTTCTGTACAAGTTGTATATCATCTGTTTTTACCTACAGCTTGCCCATATTTTTATCAGAATTTCTCACATTTCGCACAATTTCACACTGTCGAATACTTTTTCCAGATCGACGAAACCTGTGAAAGTGTCTAGATTTTTCTTCAAATTTGCTAGCACTATCAACCGCAACGTCACAACTGCCTCTAGGGTGTCTTTAGCCTTTCTAAAGGTAAATTGATCGTCATGTAGCAGGTCTTCAGTTTTCTTTTCCATTCTTCTGTATACTATTCTTGTCAGCAACTTGGGTGCACGAACTGTTAAGCTGACTGTGCGATAAGTTTCACACTTGACGGATCTTGCTGTCTTCGGAATTGTGTGGATGTTTCCGAAAGTCTGATGATATCGCCATTCTCGTAATATATTCGAAACACCTACGTGAGCCGTGCGGTAGCCGCAAGGTCTCAGGCGACTTGCCACAGTTCGCGCGGCTCCCACCGTCGGAGGTTCGAGTCCTCCCTCGGGTATGAGTGTTAGCGTTCTTAGCGTAAGTTAGATTAAGTTACATTAAGTAGTGTGAAAGTGTAGGGACCGATGACCTCAGCAGTTTGGTCCCAAAGGAACTTACCACAAATTTCCAAAAAGAAAAAAAAAACACCTGCGTGAATAGTTGCCACATCCTCCAATGGTTGTAGAAATTGCGATGGAATTTTATCTATTCCTTCTGTCTCATCTGATCTTAAATCGTCCAAAGCTCCTTTAAATACTGATTCTACTACTGGATACACAATCTCTTCCCTGTTGTTCCTATTTCATGTTCCATCACGTCCGGAGAACCCATTGCAATTCTTAATGTTATCGCCCTTACTTTTAATTTCACCAAAGGTTGTTTTGACTTTTCAGTACGATGAGTCAGTCCTTCGACAATCATTTCTTTTTCGATTTCCTCATATTTTTATGCAGCCTTTTCACGTTAGCTTCCCTGCATGTTTTCATTCTCAAGTCACTTGTATTTCTGTATTCCTTAATTTCCCTGAACATTTTTTTTTTCTTTCGTCGAACAACTGAAGAATTTCTTCTGTTACCCATGCTTTCCTCGCAGTTGCTTCCGTAATACCTATGTTTTTCTTTCCAACTTCTGTGATTGCCTTTATTAGAGATGTCCATTCTTCTTCAAATGAACTGCCTACTGAGTGTAAGGTATTCATTATTGCAGTATATATAGCCTTGGAGAACTTTAAGCATATTTCTTCATTTCCTATTATTTCAGCAACCCACTTCTTTTGGCATTGATTCTTCCTATAGTCTTGAATTTAAGCCTGTTCTTCATCATTACTATATTGTGATTTGAGTATATATCATCTCCTGTTATGCCTTACTATCCAATATCTGATTTCGGAATTTCTACCTAACTCCGATGTAATCTAACTGAAATCTCCCTGTATCTCCCGGCCTTTTGCAATTACAGCTTTTTCAGACAACCGGCATGGTATCAGTACTACCGTGTCGCTCCTCTCTGCTGCCACGTCAATGGAAGTCGCAACCACGGTCGCCCTGCTGACAGTCCGTGGAGCTCCAGACGTCGTCATATTGTCCATGAGGATAACTGCCTTGCTGCAAACCTATTTCCTCATTGACTGTACGGTGCTGTTACGTTCGAGCGAAAATTACGTCTGTCCTCTTGGCGTTAGTCGTGTGGGGTCCTTGATATCGTGCATAGCGTTGAGTATGGCATTAAAAATGGTTCAAATGGCTCTGAGCACTATGGAACTTAACATTTGAGGTGATCAGTCCCTTAGAACTTAGAACTACTTAAACCGAACTAACCTAAAGACATCACACACATCCATGCCCGAAGCAGGATTCGAACCTGCGACTGTAGCAGTCGCACGGTTCCGGACTGAAGCGCCTAGAACCGCTCGGCCATATGGCATTAGTGACTCATCTCCAAACATACACACGAACGAGCATACGGTTCATGGTGGAGGGTACTTTCTACCATTGGTAGTCATTTCCTTTCCCGTTCCACTAGCAAATGAAGTGAGGGAAAAACTGCTTTGTATATATTTCCTTACTGAGTCATAGCGCCTTTCGTCGCGCCTATAGGAGCTAATAAGAGTTAGCAGCTTCATGCAGGGATGAGTTATGGTTCTAATTTGTCAGATGTACGATCGAACAGATCTGTTAGGCCAGGGGCGGGCAGGAATCCTGCACGAGTGCGGTGCACTTGCTCGTGTGCAGTTAACAGGTATTCTGCGTGCACACGGGGGCTAGTTGGCCACCCGCTTCTCTCCTCTCACCTCCATACCGTCTCGCTGCTCCTTCCTCCGCAATGCGTTTTGTTTCCTAGCTTGCTTTATTGAATGAAGGAATAAGGTTATCAGGAGTGCTTGAAAGAAATCATGGTTTGAAAGAGTACCTATTACCTACGATACGTTTTATTTAATCATCACAATACGTTTAATGTCTGGAACAAAATTTCTACATACAAACAGACGCAAACAGTTACGTAAATTTTCATCACTGATGTTTGCTCTTAAACGAGACTTATTAATTTTCATAGCAGAAAAAAATCTCTCACCAACGTATGTCGAGCCAAACATTGACATTATCTTCGCGGCTTCACGATGGAGACGAGGAAACTCTTGCTGTCGAAAGTCGTGATAAAAGTCTATTGCACGTCTTGCCAAAAGGAACTTGTCTCTCAGACGAGAATTACACTGTAGAGCTATTAATTCCATTTGCAAATTGGGATGAATATCATCAACAGAAACAGCAAATAGTCTCGAGAACCATTCAAAAGCATGGGATAAATATGATATATCCCGAAATCGCTTGAGAAATTTCTCTTTTATTGCACTAAGTACGGAAACATATTCTTTGCAATTCTGTTCTCGTACAGTAGACAACGTAAGGAAATGCACTGCGTTCCCTGACGGGAGCTGTCGTTCCCACAGCTCAAGCTTGCTAGCGAAAATTTGCAACTTTTCTGCCACTTCAGAAATTAGCTGATTTTCCCCCCTGCAGACTTGTGTTCAATGCATTCATGTCTCCGGTAATGTCCACTAAAAATGCGAAGTCGGCAACCCACTCTGGATCTTCTAACTTGGGTTCGTACCTTCCTTTGTCCTTTAAAAACTGATTTATTGGTATTCTCAGCTCAAAAAATCTTTTGAGTACATTACCGCGGCTAAGCCAGCGGCCTTCACTGTGGTATGGTATGTCACCGTACTCTTCCCCAATTTCAGCTAAATATGTGTGAAACTGTCTATGTGTAGGCCCGTGGGATCTCAAATAATTAACTGCCAAAATAACCACTTGCATGACGTCCCCCAGTTTTGCTGCTTTTGCACAGGGTACTTCTCGGTGCAAAATGCAGCGGATCCTGTACAATGATTCTTCTGTATGATGTAGCTTTTTTCTTACTAATCCAAAAAATCCCATTTGTTCCCCTTTCATAGCAGGTGCTTCGTCTGTTGTCACTGACACCAAACATTCCCAGTTTAAGCCAGCTGAATCGACAGCTTCTTCAACGGCTTTTAGGATGTCCGCGCCGGTGGTCGTGGTTTTTAAAGATATTGAATCTAAAAAGTCCTCTGTTATGTGCAGAGCAGTGTCCACGCCAAGGACATAAATCACTAACTGCGCGGTGTCTGAAATATCTGTGGACTCATCAAGTGCGACTGAAAATGCAATAAACTCCTGCACTGCACTCCTTAATCGACGGTAAACGTCACCTGCCATGGCACTTAAACGACGACTTACTGTCCGCCGAGAAATAGTTACAGCTCGAAGCTGATTTGCATTCAGTGGGCAAACTAAATGAGCAGCGTCATTGATGCACTCCTTTGTAAACCCACCTTCAGCAAATGGTTTTCCAGCTCTCGCTATATTAAGCGCAATCTTATAACTTGCACGTACTGCTGGGCTATCATTGTTGTCGTCCTGAAAAATTGAAAACGGTGCTCCATAAAATGTTAAATCAGCTAGATGAGAGACATGACGAAAGAAAGTCGCAGATCTCTCGTGAAAACAGCAACTTCCACCAGATTCATCTCGTATCGTCAGATCGCTCTTCAAAAGCTCAGTCAATTTCCCCATCCGCTCAGAATCCGACTGTAAATTGTACTCGTCCTTGTGAAATTTATTATAATGGTGTTCAATACTAAACTTCCGCTGACCAGCGAGAATACTGCCACATATTAAACGTTTCGAATTTTCACGTTTTTGCACAAAGAAAAAATGATTCTCCCATTCCTTTCTAAAAGACAGCTAATCTCCACTTCACCATTTCCTTGATTCACTCTGCATTTTCCGGTTCTTGAAATACAACGTTCACTACGTAGTGGTCGCTTAGCATCAACGTCCGCAGCTTAGCCTGGTACTACACTGCCGCAACCTACCGGCTGTCGCCACTGCCCCGGTCGACGACTGCACGCTAGCGGCAAATGTGCAGCGCTGTGCGCTCACGAGCCGCGAGCAACGTTTGCCCGCCCCTGTGTTAGGCATTCCTCAACGGAACGACTCAGAAGCAAGTCGTTGCCGACATGATTTGATAATGGGTCGGCAGCGGATCACTTCCTGTGGAGTTAAATAAGGCTCCGCAGACGGTGCGTCTGTAGAGTGACTGGTGAGTCAATCACTTGCAACGCGTTGCCAACCAATTGGCAGCAACTCGGCGCCCAAGTTGCCAAGCGATCTGAGTTGCATCGTGCCCTCGAACACAGCTCTGTTTTGGTTTAAGATGAAGGAGCAGGTTGTGAACATTGAGGTGGCACTGGAAGTCAAAATCCGTCCTATTTGATATAACTACAGCACCCAGGCTACTGCAGGAGAGATTTAACAGAAAAAGAGGCCTGTGAAGAGAGAAAACAATTTCGTATGACTATTGTTTAAAATAAAATTACCGGTACGTCAATGGAAGCAAAATTAGAAAAAAAACTGTAAATAATTTTTTGTTAGTAGCAGTCTTTGTCGTACTATAAAATTACATTGTCAAGTTGAAACGAACTGTGAAAATTCACAAATCTCCGATACATGTAAATACAGTGGTGATCACATACAATTGATGTAACGAGCAGAAACCACCATTACAACACTTTTGTGTATATAAACTCAAGATATGAAAGTAACAATGTATTTTGGCAGAAGAAATGAACTGCCTCAGATCACTGTAGCATTGCTTATTTCCCATAAAAACTATGAATGTCGAATCTGTCTGTTACAGCTCCTTGGCTGCTACATACAGCCTGCAGTTTATATTTCTTTGTGTGTAGGCTGGCTCTGAGCACTATGGTACTTAATATCTGAGGTCATCAGTCCCCTAGAACTTAGAACTACTTAAACCTAACTAACATAAGAACATCACACACATCCATGCCCGAGGCACGATTCGAACCTGCGACCGTAGCGGCCGCGCGGTTCCAGACTTAAGCGCCTAGAACAACTCGGCCACATCAGCCGGCTGTGTGTAGGGATCAATCCAAAATTTGGTTCTTTTCCTTATTAGAGTGTAGTATCAATAGAGAACTAACTATACCTTCCTCTGAGCTTGAATCTGTTCTCGACTTGCCGATTGTAACCAAAACATGCTCATGTGTGACGAACAGTACTCCCTCTCCTCCACGCTCGCACACGGGAACTGCGGTTTCTCATTTCTCAGTTGCCCCTCGCGCGAAACTGCGTTGCCAGCTAGTCGGCGACCAGTTGCTGACATATATCACCTGGTTGTTGCGATCGTTTTCAGTCGCTCCGTGTGCGAACGGTGTTAGTTCCAAATAGTAACGGCTGTGGCCGATGATGTCGCTATCACAGAGCCTACGAAATCCCAATCGGCAATAACAATGTGTTTTGGAAACTGAATGTTATCATCTGTGAATATTACGTCTTTTATTAATTATTCGTGATTTAATATGTTTAATTATTTAAGATGTTTAATGTAAAGTAATACTGACTGAGTATATTATAGCGTGGAAGAAGTGTATCTAGACAGGATGAGAAAGTCATATGCACAAGAGAAATTTTGCAAACTGCAGTTAGCCAGTTAACTGTACTGGAGAAACAAGAAACATAGTACGATAGCTCGTTTACATAAAGAAAGGAGTATTTTGGTATTTCGTGTTTTCTAAATTTGTTCATTTAGTAAGTTTCTCAGAAGAGCTATTAAACTGCGATTGGCTCATAGTAAAAGACAACTGACAAATGATTGGTTATGATGTTTCTCAGACAATCAGAAGACGCTACATTCGCACGTATTTTGTGGGCTATAAAATTGTTTTGTGGAGACTAGATGAAATTCGTAGCTCTGCCACCATGACGACAGGACGTGTGTATTGAGGGCTCTATATTAGCACTCCGTCTTCAGCTCACAAGTGGCCCATCGGGACCCGGGACCATCCGACCGCCGTGTCATCCTCGGATGAAGATGGGGATAGGAGGGGCGTGTGGTCAGCATACCTCTCTCCCGATTATTGTGATGGTTTTTTTTGACCGGAGCCGCTACTATTCGAGTAGCTCCTCAATTGGCATCACGAAGCTGAGTGAACCCCGAATAAACGGCAACAGCGCATGGCGACCCGGATGGTCACCCAGCCAAGTGCCGGCCACGTCCGACAGCGCTTAACGTCGGTGATCTGACGAGAACCGGTGTATCCACTGCGGCAAGGCCGTTGCGCAGAGTTCTACATAGATGTAATAACTTTCAGGAATTATGAGTTAAACTTGACCGCAGAGTGTTGCAAAGTAACCTTGAACGAGTGAGAAAGACAAGCGTGCGATGTACTGGTTTTTCTGTGTAAACTGTGGCTTTGAATAAATAAAATCTGCTTGGCGTACTATGCATGTGAAGACCATGAACTGAACGATTGAAGTGATGGACTTGCGTAATACATGAGCGAGCATTCTGTCAAAGACAATCGGTTTTTTAAGTTTTTCTGTAACAGGATTGATTCAATATGATAAACTGGCTGTTAAGAGTGACTGAGGTTGCATGTGTATGTCGAAGCCGTAACTTCAGACTGGCACGGATTTTCCGCTGTTTTGAATTAAAGAAGTAGCACTATATCGACAACCTCACACGAGAAATATCTCTCAATTAATAACGCAGTTATCCTGAAACTAGAGAATATGTGTTGCATCTTTCAGACACGGATACTGTGACTGGTTCCAATATAGCTCATCCAGTGAAGAAACAATGTTCGTTCTCTAACAGGCAAGCGTGTGAGCTGCTGCAGTCTGCTTTCTGTAGGTGGAACATTACTGCATCGCCTTAAATGCTCTTGTCTTCACGGTGATTACACGCTATGCACGGGTTGGCAGTATGATCGTTCTGCAGTCTGTCGCAAACGCCGGTTCTCCAAACTTTCTCAATAATGATTCGCGAAAAGAACGTCTTTTCCTTACAGGGATTTCATTTTAGTCCATGGAACTTTTGCATAATACTCGCGTGTTGGCTGCATTTACCGGCAACAATTCTACAAGCACGCCACTGAGGTGTTTCGACGTCTTCCATTAACCCTACCAGTGGGGATCAAAAACCTTCCAGCAGTATTCAAGAATGGGTCACACAAGTGTTATGTACGCGGTCCCCTTTCTACATCTGCTACACTTCTCTTTGTGACTGAGCTACACTTTCCTAGAATTCTCTCGACAAACAGAAGTCGACCAGTCGCCTTCCCTGCAACCGACCTTACGTTCTCGTTCCATGTCATGTCGCTTTACAACGTTCCGCCAAGATATTTAATCGATGTCACTCTATTTCAACCTTACAGGATTGCTTTTTCGTAACCCATCCGTATTAGCTTGCATTTTTCCACATTAACAGCAAGCTGCCATTCATCATACCAAACGGAAATTCTACCTTAGTAATCTTGTATGCTTCTACAGCCACTCAGAGACGACACCTCCCCGTACTATTCAGTGTCAACTACAACCGTCGCAGACTGATGTTCATCCTATCCATCAGATCGTTCATGTGCGTCTACAGAGAAAAGAGGGGTCCTACCACACTTCTCTGGGGACATCCTGACGATATACTTGTCTCTGACGTACACTCGTCGATCAGTACAACTGGTTTTATTATTTAAAAAGGCTTCGAGCCACTCGCATATCTAACAACCTATTTCGTACACTCGGCCCACGTTAAAAGTGTGCAGTGTGGCACTGTAACAAACGCTTTCCATAAATCTAGGAATATGGAATCAGCCTGTAGCCCTTCATCCACGATTCACATAGTACCGTGCGAGGAAAGGGCAAGCTATCGCACGACTGATGCTTTTTATATCTGTACTGATTTGTGGACAGAAAATTCCCTGTCTGAAGACAGTCGTGAGACCTCAGTCACTTCGAGAACCAATACTGAGGTCCGGCACATCACACACTCGATAGGCCATGATCCTACTGTTTTCGTAGTCTGACATGTAGGGATAAACGTTTCACCTTCCCGCACAGGGTATTATATTATCTTCGCCCAAAAAGCCAATACTCAAAAGCTATTTCTAAATGAGAAACCCGTTGCGTAATCTATATTAATATTATAAATATGAAAGCAACTCTGCAAAGTTTCCATGACTAAAACACTGAACCAATTTCTTTGAAATTTGGTATGGAGATACCTTGATCCCCCAGGAAGAACACAGACTTCTTTACTCGGTAAAAAAATCCACTCCCAGAAGGGTGAACTAGGAAATGGAACAATCTTTTTTGCAGCAGTGAACATAAACCATGTTAAAATTATTAAATATGTTGCATAAAGTACACTGCGCAACAAAATTCAAGTACCACTTTTTTCGAAATCCGTAATTGTCTCCCATTGCGACACATTTACTCCGCGATTATCCAAAAGCGTGGCGCCCTGCGATGTCACCCTTGGGTTCGGCGATGCTCCAAACAAGAAGGCAGGCAAACCCCACCTAAGTGAGGTCGAAGGGGCTGCCTAACCATCAGACGCAAGAGGAGCCGCAAGGCAGAATGGATGTCGAAGTTTGTGACAGGTACATTTGTGAGTGCTCAACGAAGGTGCACCAAGGATGTTGCCGAACTGAGGGTTTTGGAGGGACACTTGGCCGTTTTATTCACCGACGTGTTAATCTTGCAACCACTGTGCGGATGGTCCCGGCGGAGGTTCGAGTCCTCCCTCGGGCTTGGGTGTGTGTGTGTGTTTGTCCTTAGGATAATTTAGGTTAAGTTGTGTGTAAGCTTAGGGACTGATAACCTTAGCAGTTAAGTCCCATAACATTTCACACACATTTTTTTAATCTTGCAACCCCCGCTTCCCTCTCGTTCCGTCACCATTTCACAGGAAGGCGCAAAACAGGAAGGTTGAAAAAGCATAAACACCCTTTGCTGCTTCGGATGACGTTCAAATATCGTCGAATGGTTTTGGACGGTCGCTACTGGTTTCACCCTATATAAAACAGCAAAAACTGCGGTCGCATTACACTCCAAAGGGATCAGGTCACTTTCAATGGACTTGCAGTCCCACGATGTCCCTAGAAGAGGCTTGAAACGCCCAGAGGGTTGTGGCAGTGCAGAACATTGTCAAGAACGTCATCCTGATGCCCATCGCACAGCGAACTGCCGTTTTCGACCGCGAAATGTGTGGTAATCTACGTCCCAAGAAAAGCTGTTGTTTCATTGACGCCCTTTATGTCATTCAAGTGGGTCAAATGGCTCTGAGCACTATGGGACTTAACATATATGGTCATCAGTCCCCTAGAACTTAGAACTACTTAAACCTAACTAACCCAAGGACAGCACACAACACCCAGTCATCACGAGGCAGAGAAATTATGTCATTCCCTGAGGCCTTTACGTGACGATTCTGAGCGACGGTGTGACTTGATGATAAAGCTAACAAAAACATATTTGAAGATCAGGGTGCACTGGAGAAAGTTCGTATAGCCTGGAGCAATAAGATGAGTGCTTTTGATATGAATCCACAGAGGGCGTCTGGTGTACCTTGGCGTAAATATACTAGAAGGAATAGGTTTAAATTTGTAACGTATTCTAAGCCTGAACAGAGTGCTGATATAACGAAAGTGAAATCGTGGACAGATCTAGAAAAGGAATGTAAAGTTAAAAATCGACTGTTTCAAGGTACTAACCCATTTTACATTGGACTACAAATTGCTGGTGATGAACCTGAGAAAAATGATAATGTTCAGAGTAAAGTGAAACATGTCACATTTATTGTAAGAAATAGAGTTTATATGACATTTTGTAAGAGGAAAGGTAATGTAACGTTCTGAATAAAAGTATTTGTTTACGGCTAATGTCTGCGTTGGGATTTTTTTATGCTAACTGGGACCATATGCGAAATTACCCGGATGATCTACGCCTCGCCTTCCTTGTTCCCAATAGTCAGCAGAGGATTGACAGACTTGCTATTACGTTTTATGGCAACAGGATTAATTATTCTGCATCTGTTCTTGTGTTGGAAGAACTGTGGTACTATAAGCCTAATTTGGATGATTTAGTGCGTCAGTTTAGCGACGCTTATAGAGAATATGTATTTATGCCAAATGGTATAAGGTGTGCAAACAGGTATTTTGATTTTAGGCAAGGCCGCTATAGGCCACTGTGGTACAATTATTAGAACCTCAATAAAATAACCTCAAAATTCATACCTCAGAGGCACAGCCGAAGGCCATCCTAGAAAATGGCCTCACGGGTAGTGAAGTCTCCTGCTCAGGGTAGAAAGAAATATAGGCTTGTACACAAGTTAGCCAAAGAGAAAGCGCATTGGCATTGTAAATGTTCTAATGAATTTTGTTTGTACCACAATGGCACCCATCTTATTGCTGCAGGCTATACGAACTTTCTCCAGTGCACTCTGATCTTCAAATATCTTTTTGTTAGCTTTACCGTCAAGTGTTAGTCTCTCAATCCTAACATTAACCCTATACACATATGTTACAATTTTATTAATAATTACAGACGCATATTTATTACCAAAAAACTTAAACTCATCGGCAATATCATAATGTTGCAAAGTGGAAAAGTTCTTCGTTATCTCATCATGCTTCACAAGAGCGACCGTTTTACCATATTCAAAGCGTACACCATCTGTTTGGGTGAATTCAGTACGCCACCTACACATGCGACCAAATATAAGCCTAGTTAGATTCGTCCGTCGGCGTATCCAACGCCGAGGGCGTGCAGAACGAAACTTCCGGTACATCCTCATCCGACGATATACAGACAACCGCTTCCGGGGCTTCCACGTCCGACGCGTCCGACGCATCCACCTCAAACGAACGACAATGCACAATATGACAATCTGCATATACCACTTCAAGTCTAAGAAACCCGCGTGGTTTCAGCACTGGGGTCGCGGTTCTGCCTCTACGGCAGAGGCGTCAAAACTAGGCGTGAAATGTGGGTAAGAGGGGGTGTGACGACCTTCGCATCGCGTGACACGTCTGCGGTGGCGTTGGGTAGAACTGTGGTGAAATTTGATGCCAAAGTGACATCATTAACGCACCTTACAGCTCACATGAACTTCTGAGCGGTACGTGTCGACACGATGGTGTTAAAAGCGCCGCTGAGCTCGGGGCTGCAGTCGCAGAGCGCCACGTTTTTGCAAGATGTAGGCACCTCTGGTCCAAATTTCAAACTTATGCGTCGCAATGGGACAGAATTGCAGGGTTCTAAAATGTTATCCTTTAATTTTGTTGCTCATTTCACATGTTACATTATATATAGCTACTTCAGTAGCAAATAGATAGATGTATCCTTCCGCCCATGCCCCACCATATGCACTGCCCGGCACAGATGCTGCGCGAACCACTGCGTCATGCGTCATGCGTTGGAGGAGTTGGCTGATGGGAAGGGGGGCGGGGGGGGGGGGAGCACATAACGAGCTGTGCTAACTTAAACAGGCAGACACGCGAGGGCAGCCGATGTTATCGCATATAGAACAGCTTCCATACTTACGCTCACTCGCCTTAATAAAACTACTAGTGTGTGAGAACTACTAGTGTGTGAGTGCAGCTGTGGCTAACTGCTAGTATTTCCTTAAAGTAACATCTACTCTTTCCTCGTATATGGTCTGTATACCCGTATGTACTTCCTGCAGCTGTGCAGTATTGCTAACGGTTTTTCTTATCCAAGCACACGCCAGTTTGAGATTTGGTGCAATTTCAATGGCCAGTAGTGTTTGGGTTAGGTTGTTTGGGGGAAGAGACCAAACAGCGAGATCATCTGTCTCATCGGTTTAGGGAAGAAAGTCGGCCGTGCCCTCTCAAAGGAACCGTCCCGGCATTTGCCTGGAGCGATTTAGGCAATCACGGAAAACCTAATTCAGGAAGGTCAGACGCGGGATTGAACCGCCGTCCTCCCGAATGCGAGTCCAGTGTGCTAACCACTGCACCACCTCTCTCGGTGCCAGTACTGTATTTTGTGCTTTACAAACATATAGCGTGTCATGTGTCTTGCATATTTACTATGATTCGCCAATTCAACATTCTAATTGGTAACACTATATACAGAAAAATAATAAAAATCTTTTTTAAATACAAGACAAGTAACTGAGAAGGCGTGGGAATTCAATGTAGATGTCCACATATTATTCGTAGATTTTAAAAAGGCCTATGATAGCATACACCGACAGAAACTCCTAAATATGATGAAGAAATTTAAAATACCATCAAAATTAATCAGATTAGTTAAAATGTGTCTAGATGAAACTTTATGTCGCATACAGACACCGGTAGGAGAAACAGAAGATTTTTAGGTGTACACTGACTGAGACAAGGGGATGCCATTTCACCTATTTTATTTAACCTTGTCCTAGAGAAGACTGATAGAGAATTTTCTAAAACCAGTCCACAAGGGATCCAGCTACAGGATGTGAATATTACAAGACTTGCCTATGCAGATGACGTAGCACTAATAAGTAGTTCCAAAAGAAAATTAATCAGAATGATGCAAAATTACTACAAAATTGTTGAGAAAACAGGATTACATGTTAATAAAGAAAAGACAGAATACCTGCCCATAAGTAAGAAAACCAGAAAAGATGCACCTCCGACTGTAGATGGATTCAATTTCAAGACTGTTGACCACTTCAAGTACCTAGGAAGTCTTTTTAGTAATAACAACAGAACAGATATAGAAACACATTCCCGTTGATCAATAACAAACAAGACACTTTTTAGTTTTAATCAAAATTCTAAGAAAAATATCACTTAGCAGTAACTTCAAAATCCGCTTATATCAATCGACCATTATACCTGTGATGTTATATGGATGTGTAACATTAATATTTAGAAAGAAAGATGAAGAAAAACTGTTAACATTCGAAAGAAAAGTACTAAGGAAAATTTTTGGACCTGTGTACGACGAAAATAACGTGGAATGGAGAATAAGAAGAAATGAAGAATTAAGAGATCTGTACAAACATCGTCGAAGTGCTCAAGAGGAGAAGGTTGAATTGGGCAGGCCATATAGCAAGAATGACAGAGAATAGACTACCTAGAATGGCATTCAGCAGAACAATAGATGGAACGAGAAGAAGAGGGAGACCAAGAATCAGATGGCGGGATAACATTCGGGAGGACACGACGAGAATGAACAGCAGCAGCAACTGGACAAACAGTGCATTGGACAGGCAGAAGTGGAAGAGGCTCATAGAGCAGGCGTATGGTCGATAAGGCCCTTGTCACATGTAAAGTAAAGTAAAGTAATGTTTTTCTTGTCACTATATATGATCATGACTTACTTCGTGGTGCTGCAAAGTCTTTATTTAGCATTTCCTATTGTTCGTATGACGAGAGACAGCCACGCTTCGCTGTCTTTCTTAGCCTTGTACACTGTTAGCGCCTTTACAGCAAGCAAAAGAGTTGCGGGAACCCAATCAGATCACGTGACGTGGAAAAGGACGGACGAGTTCGCAGTGGCGGTGTTTTTGCTGGCTGCTTCCGCCCCGCGGCGCCAATAGTAATGGGGTCAGCGGCGGCCAAGCCGTAAACCGGCGGGGAGCGTACTATAAATCCGTGGGAACGGCGCCTACCGCTCGCCTCCCGGCCGCCGCGGCCTCCCATTGATCGCGAGCATCCTCCTCCTTGTGCCATCGTGCCGCTAAATTACAACCTGAGAAGCGAAAAGTGGAAGCGTACAACGGCGATAAAGTCCTCAACTGCGGCGTCCTAACGCACCCAGCACAGACAGGATATTCGATGCTCTAAAATTTTTACGCCCCATGAAATCCTAGAACAACCTTGTATTGTCTAGCGCGTCCTCTTACGTCAGCTTACATGTGCGCTAGACGAGCCCACAACGTTCAACCACTTCCTCCTCCTCCTAACACACCAACCCAGTCATTAAAACTAGTACGCGCTATGGCACATTCTACCACTGGCTAATCACCTCTTCCAGTTTCCCAATGCGTCGTTATACCGAACTGCAGTCACGTATCTCCGTATATCTACGACCTACGATTCGTTGATCGCCTGTCAGTGCTGTTACTATTCTAGATATACAGTGTGTTTTACAATTCCTATCACGGGCTTCTAGGGACTGTAGAGGGGAATTAGCAGACATAGTTTTGATAAGGAACTCGTATCAGCAAATGTACCGTTTGAAGGTAAAATATGTTTGAAAGTTAGATCACTTCCACATCTCCCGCTTGTAACGACCCATATCTGATTGCCTCCTGTCCAAACCGAATCGACCGATGCCGGTCGCTGAATTTATGAATAGTCCAGTAACATTTTCTTTCTTTCTCTTTTGTAGTAAGTGGGCGGTTCACATTTTTTACAAGGGGCTTGGTTGTTTATTACATTTATCGAAAAACACAGAGAACGTTTGTTTCTTTGGAAATTTTGTGTTACGGTTTTTTCTGGACTTGTCACGTGCCATCAAAGGATGTATCTAAAAGTCGGTTACCTATTGTAGATGTAATCACACGTGTTTCACTCAGGTTTTACCTGTTGTAGACGTAGGCACACATGTTTTACTCAGCCTCTGAGAATGAAGACTGGGAAAGAAAGAAAGAGAGAGAGAAAGAGAGAGAGAGAGAGAGAGAGAGAGACCTGAGCTTCAGTCATAAAAATGGAGAGCCCGGACCTCCTGCGTAACGCGGAACGTTATACCTTTTTATTGCTGCCCCTGATCTATTGAAGCCGTAATAAAATAAGTATTTAAACATTTATTTCTGCCATCGGTACCAACAAAACATCTCCATTATTGCTAAAAAAGAGGTTTTCATTTGAAGCGCAGTGCTGACTTCTTATCTTAACTTGTGGTGGCTGGTGGTTTTAGACGCTCTACGGTACGCCCAAAAGGAGACAGTGACTTCTGACTTGTCTACTCTAGGGAGGCCATGGCATGGGCATTGTTTCGAGTACTCGTCGTCGGGTTCTCTTCTACGTGACGGAGGACGTCCCCCTTCAAAGTCGCAGTGGACCGCGTCCTTGGAGCACCACAGTCAACCCTCCTGCTTGCGAACATACCTGTTTCTGACAGCCGCTGCTGTAAGAGAACGAAAATTGCATGTGATGACATAATTACAACAGCGTGGCCAGCACAGTGGCCTATGGAGAGTCCGCTTGAGATGTCGTGCAGCTAGGACGTGTTATATCTCTGCTATGCAGTAGCGTTTGGAAGAAAGTTGTCGACTCGGTGTTCTGTGTAAATGGTCAGTGCCTACTCGTTCTCATTCGGCTACATGGCGTTTTGTGTCCTTCTTTGTTAGTGGTTTCGGCCGATTTATAGTTGTAATGATGTTAAGTGAGTTTTCCAGGAACAGGTGCGCGATTGGATCGTGGAAGGTATCACGATCAGATCAGATGCAAAGTTACACTGCTTACTGTGACACGGAGCTCTACTGCTTTTCTCGAAAAACTATTAACACGGTGTTGCTGGAAAGGATACTGCTCAAATCTGGAGCGAAGACTGAATTCCGTGTCCGCAGCTCGTGGTCGTGCGGTAGCGTCCTCGCTTCCCACGCCCGCGTTCCCGGGTTCGATTCCCGGCGGGGTCAGGGATTTTCTCTGCCTCATGATGACTGGGTGTTGTGTGCTGTCCTTAGGTTAGTTACGTTTAAGTAGTTCTAAGTTCTAGGGGACTGATGACCATAGATGTTAAGTCCCATAGTGCTCAGAGCCATTTGAACCATTTGAACTGAATTCCGTCACTGTGACACCTCCGTGAGTACTGTCGTAATTCTAACGCAGACATAGAGTGATCGGCTGCTGTGGAGATGTGTACACTTGTTTAACCTGCCTCCTGAGGTTAAACACTGTTAATTAAAATACATTTTATCAAGAATGGGGAGGCGGAACAAATCTTTGGTCTAGCCAGCATAAATTGCAGTCTTTCAGCGATGTCAGTCGGTTAAAATGTCTACATCTACATCAATACTCCGCAAGCCACCTGACGGTGTGTGACGGAGGGTACATATGGTACCACTAACTAATCACCCCTTCCCTGTTCCACTCGCGAATGCTGCTTGGGAAGGATGATTTTCGACAATCCTCCGTATTAATTCTAATTTCTCGAATTTTTTCATCGTGGTCATTTCGCGAGATTTATGTGGGAGGAAGTAATTCCTGTCCGACTCTTCCTGGAAAGTACTCCCTCGAAACTTCCGTAATAAATTTGTCCGTGATGCGCGACGCCTGTGCCTGTATTGTAGCGTCTGCCACTGGAGTTTCTAGAGTATCTCTGCAAAGCCCTCACGCCGACTAAACGCCCAAACGCACCGCACCGCTCATCGTTGCATTTTCTCTGTCTGTTCTGTCAGTCCTATCTAGCGAAGGATCCACATTGATGAACAACACTTAAAAACCGTCCGGACAAGCGCCTTACAAGGCATTTCTTTCGTGAATGATTTACATTTCCTTAAGAATCTTCCTTTGACTCTCAATCTGGCGTCTGCTTCTCCTACTATTTGCTGTATGTGGTCAGTGCAATTAATGTCGCTCCAGACGGGTACTCCCAGTAGAATGTCGTCAATAGGGTCGTTGTTCGGTTAAGGATTCCTTTTCCTATGTATGAGCGATATGTTATATTTATTTACGTTCAGGATCAACTGCCAGAGCCTGCACCATTCATCAGTACTCTGCAGGTAATTCTGCAAAGTCGACACTGTCTTGTGGTGTTGCTACTTTCCTATAGGCAACCGTATCATCTGCGAACAGTCGTAAAGAGCTTCCTCCGCTTTCTACTAGATCATTTATATACACTGTAAACAGTAACGGTACTATCACACTTCCTCGGAGTATTTCTGAAATTACCTTTACGTTTGCCGATTTTGTTCCGTCAAGAGCGACGTGTTGAGTTCTATCTGCAAGGAAGTCTTCAATCCAATCACAAATCTGCTCCGACACTCGTTGATCTCGTATCTTTTTTTTCACCAGGCTGTAAAACGGGGCGGTGTCAAATGCATCCGTGGGATCGAGGAACACGGCATCAACCTGAGCGCCGTTGTCTACAGCGCTATGGATCTCATGGAGGAACAGAGCGAGCTGAGTTTCGCAAGATCTCTGCGGGATTTCCATCCTCCAAAAAGTCAGTATTCTTGAGCGTAAGACATGATCCACAATTCTGCAACAGAATGACGACAACGATACAGGCGTATAATTATGTACATCTGTTCTACGACCCTTCTTGGAAACGGAATTGAGCTACGCTTGTTTCCAGTCGCTGGGTGCTCTACGTTTCTCCAGTGACCAATAATAAACTACTGCTAAAGGGGAGCAAGTTCTTTCGCATAATCTTTGTAGAATCTTACAGGTGTCTCATCTGGTCCTGCTGCCTCTTCCAATACTAAGTGATTGCATTTGCTTTTCTATTCCGCGATCGGTTGTCCGCCATTCGTTTGTACGATGATTGTAAAGATGGACCGTATTACGATCTTCCGCGGTGAAACAATTTCGGAAGACCACATTCATTATTTCGGATTTCCCTGTGTTATGTTCCGTTTCGGTGCCTGCAACTAGAGAGATGATTTCGAACCACTTTTGGTTTCTCGTAAATGCGTGTCACGTTGAACATTCCCTCGCATCTCAATGTAGATACAATGTGCATGTTACTTACAGTGGGCAGATAGATACTTGTTTTCTGCAATGAAAGTAGCCGTCAAAGAACTAATTGTCGACGACGGGTTTTCGTTTTCAAAAATTCGTTAGGGCAACGCTGGAGACTGACGTTAGCTGAACTCGTGACGGAGAAACAAGTGATGAATACCGAAGGGTCAAACACTAGCGAGAAATTACAACAGGAGCCAAAATTAGAAGCAGCAGAGTTTACTCCGTTACCAACAGACCGGAAGCAGAAAAACCACCCTTCAAAACTGATACGCAACCGCTAAAAAACAAGAGGCGTTAAAAGTGCGGTGGAAGCAGCACGGACGAAGGCGTACCCGAATTTATCAGAACAGAGTGCGCAGAGGGAGACTCAACAACCGGAACCTGAAATGAATATTTCAAAAACAGTAGCGGCAGCAGCAGGCGAGGTAGCAGTACAGGATGTTAGTGGCCAACGTGTAGGCAGCGGTTGGACAACAAGTAGAGGAAATGTTGACACCTCTCTCGCCACAGCAAGTCGCCATATGAAAACACGCAGAATCACAACAAGCATAGTCGATCACAATATTATCGCACCTGGGAGTGCGGTGTTTCAGTCGGCTTATCGTGAGTCACTGCGTAATCGGTATTGTTAGTGGTGGTGGTGGTTAGTGTTTAACGTCCCGTCGACAACGAGGTCATTAGAGACGGAGCGCAAGCTCGGGTTAGGGAAGGATTGGGAAGGAAATCGGCCGTGCCCTTTCAAGGGAACCATCCCGGCATTTGCCTGAAACGATTTAGGGAAATCACGGAAAACCTAAATCAGGATGGCCGGAGACGGGATTGAACCGTCGTCCTCCCGAATGCGAGTCCAGTGTGCTAACCACTGCGCCACCTCGCTCGGTGTATTGTTAGTATTTGCACAACTGATCTGATAGCATTGACAGTGCGATGCATTTTCCTTAGTCAACATTGTGCTTGTTTACTGTAACGTCACAGCGTATTTCCGATAATGACCAAGTGCGTTAATATCGTGGCTGAGTAATACGAACTCTCGAAAAGCATAACAAGGAAAGCAGTAGTTACATATAAACAGAGGAGTGTCAGTCCTACATCCTATACAAACAAGAGGAGGGACTTAGCGATAACAAAGAAGCAGGAAACGAAAGGGAAAGCAGAAGCAAACTGCCTGTAAGGGAATATGCGTCTGTGACGTTGAATAAGGATGCGGCACAGGAGCAGATGGATTTCCAATACGTCAAGATCCTCCGACCTCTCCGTTGGTCGAGATACTTCCACACTAGAAACAGAACCCAGCTAAATCTCAACGCATTCCAGCAGAAAATAAAAACAAGGACTTCCGACACACCAGAGCTGTTACACTCGTATAAGAATAAAAGTTTGAAATTAACAAGGAAATGAAATGAGAACACGATGGTTTAGTTTACATTAACAAGTTTCTCTGTGGCTGTGACTCAGGCTTATAAAATATTGTCTCTGCATGTTACTGAAATTAAAACGTTTAAAAGTTGCATATCTTCAATTTCAGAAGCATATACTGTTATGTTACAAGAAGTCAGTATTCATTCGTCCAATATGATGTCGAACGCACCTCCTCAAGAAAGCACAAGTAAAGCGGTTTCATTTAGAGAGGGTATTCCTGTAAATTATATAGAGTCTTTAGAAACAGGCTTCGGGATAAGCTGTAACTTTAATCTACTTATGTGTTCCGTCAGGAAGCACCAACAGCAAGGGCAGGAAGGCAGGAAAAACTTAAAAAAAAGAAAAGAAAAAAACACGGTAATGCGGGTATGTGGAAACCGAGAGGTCGCGAGATCGAATCCCTGTCGACCCACAGAAATTTTTCAGTCTGCCTTTAATTTAGGCTTCACCTCTCAATGATGTGAATATACATGTGCTTCGGATTCCACGTCAAGCTGTAGATCATCTTTCCCAGATGGGATTACTTGGCTAATGTATGGACACACAAGTCGCTGAAGTAGCATCCGATTGAAAGACTGTTGAACTACACGAAATTATTACTGTTAGTAGCAGAGTATGTATTTATTTCAGTTCTACTAGTCCATCTCCTCCTTTCCCTTCTGTCCACCTACTCCACCCCCTAGTGTCTGTCCATCTTCTCCCGCCCCTCTCTCTGTTCATCTCCTGCTCCCCCTCTCTCTGTCCACTTCTTCAACCCCCCCCTCTGTCCGTCCATCTCCTCCCAACCATCTCTCTGTCCATCTGCTCCACCCTCCTCTCTTCGTCCATCGCTCCTCGCCCTCTCTCTGTCCACCTCTTCCACTGCCCACTCTCTGTCCATCTCCTTCCTCCCCTATCTCTGTCTATGTGCTCCTCCCTCCTCTTTTTGTCCACTGCCTCCTCCCCACCTCCTCAACCCTCCACACTCTGTCCATCTCCCACTGCACCCTCTCTGTCTATCTGCTCTTCCCTTCTTTCTTTATCGCCTCCTCGCCCTCTCTCTGTCCACCTCCCCCCCCCCCTCCATTGTCTGTCCATCTCCCCCTCCCCTTCTCTCTGCGTCGTACAATGATGTAATTTTGTAGCTACATTCAGCAGCAAATGTGGATACTGTCTGCTAAATGATTTGCAGATAGAATTAGTAGCAAAGAAGAAATATACTTGAACATCAAAACGTCATGCCTGATGCGACATAAACAGCGAAAATATAGCAAACGATAACCTATTTTCGTTTATCATTTTGGGGGGGGGGGAGGGGGGAGAATGGTGTCTGAGAGAAAAAGTTTCGTAAGTGCTCATAAATACTTCTCTTTCACCACCATCCCCCACCTCTCTCACAGATAGGTGGTTCTTACCCCCAAAGCGATTCCCAGACGGTAAGTGATATGTACACCAAGTTTGGTTGAAATTGGTCCATTGGTTTCAGAGGAGATGTGGAACGTGCATAGATACAGACACAAATTTTCATAATATGTATGGATATCTTTTTTTCTTTTTCCTTGTGATCCAATTTTGACGAAACAAGGCTTATACGGTGCCTAAAGCTATACTCGAGTTATCCGTGAAACCCCATGAAAATTTGTCTAATAGTTTTGGAGATCAGCGTGCTCAGGTCTTGTAGTTTCGGTGATTAACGTTTTCAAAGACAAACATTTTATTATTCATATTGATTACGAGGACTGACCACGGCACCCTCTTGTTCTCTTTACAATTTGTGTGCGTACCTTGAAGCAGCAAATTTGAAAGTGATCTGATCTTTCAACTTGATGTGTTGCAGGCTGTAGGAATGTAGTCCGGCAGCTGTCAAATGCCAACTAGTTTAAATCCAACTACAGCCGGTTGCTAGGTAATTGCGAAAGTGTCGCCAATGACTTCGGTGTAAAGTATTAAACTAGTTACTAAACCTGTATCTTAAATGTAAACTTTTCGATTAAATTCTGACTAATAACAATACTATGATGGATGACGTTGCTCATGCTACGACATAACAATACAACAATTCATTTGTTCTTGCTGCTGGCATAGAAGAATTAGCTATTCTCTACTTCCAAATTTTACAAAACAGCGCATTTGTAAAATGTAACAACGGAATTGCTTGGTTATTAACTCTTTGAGACCGTCTGGTTACAGCTGTGTACATTAAATTTTGCTGTGTCTTAGCTGCAACAAAGGCATTTTTTCCCACGGCAAACCTGAGGTACACATTTGCGGATATTCAACCTTTTCATTACGCGCAAGTGCTGCCAACTGTTGGGCATCTCCACGAAAATATCAGCAACTGAATGTAACAGTGCGCAGCAGCGCATGATCATCAGAATACGCAGATGTGATTAGTTCTCTGTATTCCACTGTATTCTTATTGTTAATATGCATGATAATTATTGAATCATCATTTTAGTCTTTATTACAATCTAGAATATTTCGTAATTAGTTATTCTGGTCCATAAAATGAAGCCAAGTGTTCAAAGTCAGTTTTGAAAACGGGTATATAAATCTTGCATCTAAAATCATTATAAAATCACCTAATAGCATTACCACATAAAGAAAAATTTTACATCTTCCAGAAAAAAACCGGATCAGGAAGCGTTAAAATGCTTTAAGAGATCCATTGTGGAAAACACTCATACCGCTTTATTACGATATTCCTTTAGACCAGTGATTTCCAACTTTTCTGAGACAATTTCCCCCGAGTGCAATCAAGAATTAGATAGTACGCCCACTCCCCCCCCTCCCCCTCTCTCCCCCCCTCCCTCCACCACCGTTATTAACTTATTAACTTTTGATCACATAGTGTAAGTGCGTCAGTTCGGTTAAAGGTAGTTTTCGAGTCGTAGAAAACTTGCCAAATCATTAAATCTTTTTGCTGAAGACGAATTCATAAAGGCGTTCCTCTTGGAAGTTGCAAGTGTGCTACGTCCCGATAAAACAACAATTTCGAAGAAGTAAGTTATTGAGACGAATAGTTTGTGTGATGGTGCTGCTACATTCGAATTATTTGCGATCTGCTTGGACGAGAGCACTGATTTGTCAGACACAGTTCAATTATCAGTTTTTGTTCGTGGTTTAGATGTGTAGTTCAACAAAACGGAAGAATTCCTAGAATTAAATCCATTAAAAGGGAAACTGTATCTTTACCAACGACGTTGAAGAGTAATGCAATGGAAGTAATTAAGGCAGCTGTCGTAAAACGTCTTAAGTAATGAAGAAATGTTCCTGACACGTAAAAGTAAGTATTTGAAGATGGAGTGAACTTAACATGAATGTACTCTCAAACAGGCGTGTTTTGAGGCGTTGCTGGCGTAACGTGCCAGGAAGGGTGTGCCATTCTTATGGATGCATTACTCGATAAACGTTTATGTCACGGATGGTATAGTTCTGGCTTTATGCTCTAGGAGCGCTGCTGTTGCGTCACGTGACGAGGCGCCCCGTGAGTTTAAGTAACAATCTTAATCGGACTCGCGGGTCACCAAAGGTTGCCCACGTCAGCCCTACAGCAATGTAGTAGCCGTTACGCAGGGTATCCCTGCATTTGCTCTGGTGTTTTGGTAGGTATTTGTAATTTCGTTTTTGCAATGCATAGATTATCGCACTAGACTAATTTTGGACCGCTCTATCGAATCTGTACGTACAAATCAGCTTTAAATTACGTTGTTTGTAATGGAAAACCAAACCGACGCTTTCCATCGGCACTGGACGGCGCACGAAAGACATGATGGCAGCACTTGTTTGGGCCTACTCCAGCTACATATTGAAAAGACGAAATTACAAATGCCTGTCGAAACACCAGGGAAAATGCGTCTTACGACTCTTTGGAGTGACACACGATATTGTTACTGTTGTGTTGTGCTGTTAGTTTCACATTCATCTTTCGCGAAGTGCGAGGGGCGTTCAATATGTAATGCAACAATTTTTTTATGAAAGAAGATTGGTTTTATTCGGGGTTCCAATACGACATATTATTCCCCAATCTCTTGGCTACAAAAACCTATTCTTTAACATGAGCTCTGTTCAGTGCGATAGCCTTAGGCCATCCTACTAGGAGGTCCTGTATGCCCGCGTGGTGCCACTTTACTGGTCGACGTCGGAGCCAACGTCTTGCTGCATGGAAACTGTGGTGTCACTGCCAGACACCACACTTGCTAGGTGGTAGCTTAAATCGGCCGCGGTCCATTAGTACATGTCGGACCCGCGTGTCGCCACTGTCAGGATCGCAGATCGAGCGCCACCACACGGCAGGTCTCGAGAGACGTACGAGAACTCGCCCCAGTTGTACGGCGACGTTTGCTAGCGACTATACTGACGAAGCCTTTGCTCTCATTTGCCGAGAGACAGAATAGCCTTCAGCTAAGTTAATGGCTACGACTTAGCAAGGCGCCATTAGCCTTAAATAGCTTGTATATAAAGAGTCACTTGTATCGCCACAATCTCCAGATGTCTCATCAAGAACGATGTATACAAGGATGTATTAAAAGTTAAGTATATTCCAAAGACCTCACTCCATCCTTCGTGAGTTAGCGCGTGCATCTTGGCCGCCTCTTTCAATTAGTGTGCGTAGTGTTGGCAAGTCTGCCGGCACTACAGAAACCTCCCCATCATCCACATCCTGCTCGCCGCGGAGTGCATCCTTCAATGAGCCACACAAATGGAAGGTGCGAGATCCGAGCTGTAGGGGGAATGAGGAAGAAAGTTGTGTGAGAGCCTCTCGGGTGCGCAAACTTGTGTGAGGCCGTGCTTTGTCATGGAGAAGGAGAAGTCCGTTTGCATTTTTGTAGCGACGAACACGCTAGAGTCGTTTCTTCAGTTTCCTGACGGTGACACAATACACTTCAGAGCTGTTCGTTGCGCCATGAGGGAGGACATCAAACAGAATAGCCCCTTCCGAATTCCAGAAGACAGTTGCCATGGCTTCACCGGCTCATGGTGCGGCTTTGAACTTTTTCTTCGGAGGAGAGATGATGTGGCACCACTCCATGGATTGCATTTTCTTTCAGGTTCGAAGCAGTGAACCCATTTGTAATCGCCTGAGACAATGTTAGACAAAAATGTCACGATCAGCCTCATAACACGCAAGCAATTAAGTACAGAAGGTCCTTCGTTGCTCTCTAAAGTCTTCTTTAAGGTGCCGGAGAACCCAGCAGGCACACACCTTTGAGTACTGCAACTGGTGAACAAGTGTGTCAGCACCACCAAGAGAGACGTCCAGTTGCGCAGCGATGTGTTTGATTTTGATCCGTCGATTAGCTCGAATGAGTGTGTCCGCACGTTTCAAATTTGCAGGAGTCACAGTTGTGTGTGGCCGGCACGCGGGAGATGAACACGTTTACGCGACGTTATTGCGATGATGACAGACGCCTCGCCCGACGACTCACCGTGCTTTTGTTCACTACACGACCTCCGTAGACATTTGACAAGCCCCTTTGAGTATCTGTGATGCTTTGGTTTTCCGCTAAAAGAAAGTCAATGATAGCTCTCTGCTTGGAACGCACCTCCGTTACAGACACCATTTGGAAGGCTACGTATAGTGTCGCCACCTATCAGAACATCATGAAACTATAGCGGCTGAAGCGGGAATATTCCACGACGCCCCACAACAAATTAAGAATCTTTGAACCGAAACAGGCCAAGAAAAAAATTGCATTACTTATGGGAAGCTCCTCCTAAATAATGAAACAACTTCTGGTCCATTTCAGGGACTACCTAAAACTCGGTGTCGATCTCTTCATGACTTATTTATGCACGTATACGTCTTAATTTCATTGTCATCGGTGACAGCAACAAAGTACAAAGTAGTGGTGGACTGTGTGAGGAAGACGTTCATACGTATGATTCACATGCTGTACTCTCCACCACAATGTACAGCTTTAATGCTGGCATTTGCAAAAAGTAAGAATATTAGTTACTCGTAACTTACGCAGTCAGTGTCACAGTCTTACGAAATGGCGATAATATAAATAATATTTTAAAAATTGCTTGCTTTCGTGACCGAAAAACAATCAGACCCTTTGGTGTCCACTCCTCAGAAAATTTCATTTTACCTTTTAGGGGGTAAATATCCCTTGGTCCGAAACCACTTCTCTGCACAAATGGGAATCAGCGTATCTTGCAGTAAAGCCTTACTTTATAAATTATATTCCTTTCTGTTTTAATTGTGATTCTTATGCGAATTCTGTGAAACCATTCATAAAATTAATCTTGTGCCGATTTTATACAAGTTGAAATATCAGTTGAGTCTCTCACCGTATGCCGGTGCTCACAAAAAAGTTTCTGTAATGTTGCCTCCAACCTTAATTCAGTGAGCCTACAATAAAAAGCAGTCTATGGGAGGTGCGACACCGAAGCAATATTAAACTGCAGTGCTTTCTTTCATTCTATATACGATGGACGATGAAAACGTTTCGAATGCCGTTGTAAAGTGGTATTCCGCTTGTAGCCATAAACACTACGCTTCCGCAGACACGCAATGTCGATGTAAAATTCATTTTGTGAAAGGGTTACGTGGTCACAATGAATGTTTACGGTTGTTATTTTCTCGAAGTGCAAGCAAAGTGGATTTCAGTTCAGTAACAATAAATTCTTATCTACTTCTTAGACTATATTCTGCGCTTTCTCCATAACGCAGAGTCGGCAAGAAAAGTTTTTTATGCGTTAATAAAAACGAGGCCGTGAAGTCCATTGAGGCTGTTCGACTTGTAACCGAGAGTGCGTGAAATTGTGAAATTTTGGTGCTTCCATTATTGCAGATAAGCTTTCGGCTACTTTAGGACAAGTCTATTAAAGAGTGGATGCACTGATTTACTGCTCAGTACCCACAACGCCATGTCATACAGCATATGACAGCGAACAAAAGAACAGAAGTAACATCAGGTGTGCCACAGGGACGCGTTATAGGACCGTTAATATACTCATCACACATAAACGATTTGCCAGATTCTCAGATCGTGTGCTGAGCACACTGTCGTTGACAGGAAAATAATATCCCTAGGTGATCCTTAGGTATACAGTATTTCCACTTGGTATATTGAATAGGGGATCTCTGGTACTGTAAACCAGAGTTACTGTGCTCCAGTTTTTGTATATGTTTTACATATGGCAAGAAAACAAAGGATAGTGACAGATAATTTCAAGTACATTTTCCTAGTATTGTCAGAGACTTGTGCCATAAATTAAAAAAGATAATAAACAAAATACTTTACATCTGTCGCTCTGGTACGACAAAAAAGTGGGCCAATGTTACCTGCTGTTGGCGCTGCTTTGATCCACTCAGTCATATCTTCATGAAAATAATGCTGAGACGAAGTAAACTCAATGAATATATCTTGCTACCAACACAATATTGCTTCGTGGAACCCACATCCTCCTGATCGTTCTTTGCATATTGTGAAGTTAAATAATTCAAATCAGTTCACATATCATTGATTTTTTGCTGGAAAAAATTTCACAACTTTGATTGAGTATGAGAGCTGGATAATTCCATCGAAATTCTCTGTTAATAACTTACTTAAGGTTGAAATAATATTTGATTTATAACTGAAAATGTTAAAATATATCGGTAACATTGGTGGGACTACAAAAAAATTACTAAATGGTGAAATAAAATGATTAAAATAGTTTTTCTTGATGTTCTCAGAAGTAGCGAATTGGTCTTTATCCACTTATCATTCTCATGCCTTCAATTACCAATAGAGCAACAGAAGTGACCCAAACGACTAAAGAGCAATTAGCATCATTGACACAGGCTATAAACTCTGTAGTACTATCTTAAGTAACAGACTGCACCATATCTCTAATACAATTGTATTAGAAGAACAGGCAGGTTATACAAAAGGACGATCCTGCACTGATGGTATTTTTAGTATAAAACAGCTGGTAGATAAAACGAATAGAGACGCACGTAGTGATTGAAGATTATAAAAAAGCTTTTGGCAAAATCATCAGGCAGCTACTGCAGCAGATTATTGAAAAAAGACGCTACTAATTAACTGTTGCAAGGACACAAAACATATAATCGAAGATGGAAATAAATTTTCTGAACAATTAAGGACAACACCGGGAGTTAGACAAGGATATGCTTTGTATCCAACCCTTTTCACCGTCTACATAATGACCGAATCAGGGCTTGGAAACAAAAATCAAGAAAGCAAATTTTTTAATACCCTACTATACAAAGATGATCAAATAATAATTCAAAAAAACTGAAGATAATTTTCAGAGCCGTTTATCATCGTAATTTCTAGCTTCTGAATATAATATGAAAATATCTACTAAAATAACAAAGATATGGAACTGAAGGGAAAATCCCCTAAAAGACTTAAATTTGTAATAATTAATGTAATATTGGAACAGGTAAACCCACTTTCAGAGTCTCGGCAGAGACATAGGACGAAATTTCGACCACAAAATTGGTAAAAAGATGAAATTGGAATAATTAGAAATACGTACAAAAGCTAGCTACGAAAGAGACACAGATGAAGTTCTTCAAAGACGTTGCAGTACGTACTGTGCTCTATGGATCTGGAACCTGTGTTCCAACACAAAAGCATATGAGCACGGTCCAGGATGAGGGAATGAGATATCTGCGTAGTGTTGAACGGTGCTCCAGGGAAGATCGCTTCAGAAATAAAGACATTAGGAATGAATTACTATACAAGAAAATATATCTAAATAGAAACAGATGGTGGGAACATATGTATAGAATGCCTGAAAACATACTTTAAAAAAATTCTTTTTTGAAATCTACAGGGACAAGACAGAAGGGAAGACCTTACTGAGCAGAAGAGGTGAAATCATCTAATCCACGGTGGTCCAATCCGCGGGCCGCATTCGGTCCAAAGCAAGTATCATTGCGACCCAAGAAGTGAGCATCTATCATATGATCGTAAAAAATTCCATATAATTCCGTTTACGTTAGGGTTAGTAGTGTTAAGTATATTATGTGCGGCCCAAAAACACTCGTCTTTTTTCCATGCGGCACGCGTAAGGTAAAAGGTTGAACACCCCTGATCTAATCTATGAAGGGGGAAGAAGAAGGAATCTTTCGGGGACATATGTTCACAGGAACATATTTATTTGTATTACTATGTACTTACAACTGTGTCAATTTATGCTATTCATTATGACACACTCTGCATAAACAATACTAGTGTTAATTATTCTACATTATTTATTGAATGTTAGGCCTGTTATCAAGTAGACCTGACGCTAGACTTCGGAAATATTTAGAGGCACATAGTTACGAGTAGCATCGTTACTGGTTACAGTGTAACGGACATGCTAGAGGAATTTAGATGCGAATCTTTGGAAAAAAGGCCACGACGTTAGTGATGTTTGACGGTTTTTGTAAGGCAGAAAAATTACAGTTTGTTTGTTCCGCCTGACCACACTGATTACTGAGTGTATCAGCCGAAGGATTTTCATGCATTAAAACGTTCTTTAACAATAGGAGCATAGTCACCTTTTGTCTCATTCCTTAGTTCACGGTATCCGTGGAAAGCTCCTCTTGATTATTTCTGAAATAACGCTTCGTATTTAAACATTATTTACTTTTTAATCCTAAATAGTTAAAAGAAAAAAATATTCATTTTAGAAGAAGTTGAGGTCTACGCATAGTTGCATAAAGAATCTGAACTGCTGCTTAGTGAACAAATAGAGTGACGAAATAGAAGGTTTACTGAAAGTTTTAATGGTGTGCTAAATGAAGTGTAATATGTTCATAATCCCCCTCCCCGTTTTCTTTTTTTAGATACAAACTATGACATTTTCCGTTTTCTGTAAGATACTTCTTATTTGTCGTTAAGTATTTGTTTACAGATGTGCATAAAGCGTAATTTAACGTGATAAGAATATGGTTTCATGTAACTTTATTTCTGTAATTGATCAGGATTATTCTGCTACAGTAGATATTTCATGCAAAAATGATCATACATACCCCATCCAAATGAAATAAATGTCAAGGACCTTAAATCTTATCCTACTGAAGTTATAACGTAGAATAGTTATTTTTCAACAATGGTAGGATAAAATTATGGGAATTCAGGTCTTCCTGTTGTGTGAACAACTATTATTTTAACGCAGAGACAAATTTCGGCACCATTGTGACATCAGCAGTTGCTCCTTTTATTCATATTTGTGAAATGCAGACGTGTCTTAAGTAATAATTATTGTAACAAAAATTAGGCCTGAAGACATTTCATGTCTGTTGTGGTTATTACCTTATTCTGTAGAATTGGTGCTGTATTAGGTATCGTAAGATCTTTCCAGTGTATTATATCTTCTACATGCAACGAAGAGGTGGTTACGTGAAGTTGTTTGGCGAATTACCAAATCACTTTATGTACAGATACAATTCTATTACGCGATAATATTTCGTGATTATATTTTTCGATTACTTATATTTATTTTAGTGCTACCTGTCTTATCTTGTATGGTCTAAATTTGTTATAATAATTATTATTTAAAAAATGTTTGTTTCACAGAGTTGAAAAAAAACACTCACTAAAGATGGCAAAAAGGTGCAGAAACATGTTTCACCATTAAAAAAAGAATAGTTGCCTGCATAATAGATTGGCCAGATTTCTCACAATTTAATCTTCAGACACGGCTGCTGTTGCAGCTTCAAAATCACACAATGATGAAAGCGATAATAACATATCTTTTAAGACAAACCTCACAATTTTGTGGTTCGGTTTTCATCATGACGTTACTCGTTACACCTTAATGCCTTTTAATATGTTGACAAGTACGAAACTAAATCGTTGGGTGGTTTCGTGGACCGTTTAAGAGATATAACAGAAGCAAGAAATGTACCGCGTAACTGCAGGATGAATTAAGATTTGTAAACGACACGATCTGGAATTTTAGAAATTGAAGTTCGATATGTCTGACAACATGTATGAACGGAAGAATTGTTCTCTATGTGATGCGTAGACGAGAGCTACTTAGGAGCATACTGTTTCATATTATTTTCAAAGGGTTCCAACTATAGCTTGCTGTACATTAATGTAGAAACGGACGTGTGTAAATACGGTTCATTTCCGCTGTTATATTTAATGACAAATAACCATAGTATTTCATACGGCGAACGGTTCCGGACGGTACTCGTGTGCATGAAAAACGGCCGGCCAGAGTGGCCGTGCGGTTCTAGGCGCTACAGTCTGGAACCGCGCGACCGCTACGGTCGCAGGTTCGAATCCTGCCTCGGGCATGGATGTGTGTGATGTCCTTAGCTTAGTTAGGTTTAAGTAGTTCTAAGTTCTAGGGGACTGATGACCTCAGAAGTTAAGTCCCATAGTGCTCAGGGCCATTTTGCATGAAAAACAGTTTCTTCTCATATGTTTTTCCATTACGGATCGGACAGTTTATAAAGGACACTGCCAGCAACTGTGTTATAATAACAGTAAAGATTTGTAGGGTAGAAATGTTGTGTAAAAATAAGATTTCTTAAAAATGTATTAACAGGCTGCAAGGCATGATATCTGGAAGACTTTTTCATGACAATTTGCCTGAAGTGTGTGTGTGTGTCTGTTTTTGGAGTACAGTCCTGAAACGGGTTTTGCACCATACTACGTAGGATTAGTCGTGCTGCAGTACTTGAGATTACAAGCACGGAATCCACTGCAGTATCAGGAAGATTAAATTCGTTTTTTTTAGTCATGATGCATTGTTCTTTAAAACATTCGCGATGTCTTCGTTTATAATATCTATTCATCCTCCAGTCTGCATAAACACAATGAAAACGTGCTTTCAATAATGAATGTATCTGTAGGTAACTGAAGAGCACGTTACTCATGTGTCGCGCGATAATTGCGCCCTAAATGTCCAAGGTAAGATACAAAATGTCAGAAGCTGTACTGTGAAAAGTACCTTTTATTATTAAAGTATCAACGTTTCGCGTTGAATTTAGAATAGAACATACACATTACAGTCACATCAATGTGACGACTAGATGCACTATGTGATCAGAAGTAGTCGGACACCCCAAAAACATATATATTTCATATTAGGTTCATTGTGCTGCCACCTACAGCCAGGTACTCCATATCAGCTACCTCAGTAGTCATTAGACATTGTGAGAGAGCAGAATGGGGCGCTCCGCGGAACTCACGGACTTCGAACGTGGTCGGGCGATTGGGTGTCACTTGTGTCATACGCCTGTAGGCGAGATTTCCACACTCCTACACATCCCTAGGTCCACTGTTTTCCATGTGATAGTGAAGTGGAAACGTGAAGGGACACGTACAGCATAAAAGCGTACAGGCCTACCTCGTCTGTTGACTGACAGAGATTGCCAACAATTGAAGAGGGTCGTAATGTGTAATAGGCAGACATCTATCCAGAGCATCACACAGGAATTACAAACTGTATTAGGATCCACTGCAAGTACTATGACACTATGACAGTTAGGCCGGAGGTGAGAAAGCTTGGATTTCATAGTCGAACGGCTGCTCCTAAGTCACACATCATGCAGGTAAATGCCAAACGACGTCTCGCTTGGTGTAAGGAGCGTATACATTGGACGATTGAACTATGAAATGACGTTGTGTGGAGTGACGAATCACGGTATACAATGTGGCGATCCTACGGCAGGGTGCGCGTATGGCGAATGCTCGGTGAACGTCATTTGCCAGCGTGCGTAGTGCTAACAGTAAAGTTCGGTGGCGGTGGTGTTATAGTGTGGTGGTGTTTTTCATGGAGGGGGCTTGCACCCCTTGTTTTGCGTGGCACTATCACAGCACAGGCCTACATTGATGTTCCCAATGTGCTTCCTACTGTTTAAGAGCAATTCGAGGATGGCGATTGCATAAACACGATCGAGCACCTGTTTGTTAAAAAAATGGCTCTGAGCACTATGGGACTTAACATCTGTGGTCATCAGTCCCCTAGAACTTAGAACTACTTAAACCTAACTAACCTAAGGACATCACACACATCCATGCCCGAGGCAGGATTCGAACCTGCGACCGTAGCACCACCTGTTTGTAATGCGCGGCCTGTGGCGGAGTGGTTGCGCGACAATAACATCCCTGTAATGGACTGGCCTGCACAGAGCCCTGACCTGAAACCTATAGAACACGTTTGGGATGTTTTGCAACGCCGACTTCGTGCCAGGCTTCACCGAACCGACATCGATACCTCTCCTCAGTGCAGCACTCCGTGAAGAATGGGCTGCCATTCCCCAAGAAACCTTCCAAGCACCTGATTGAACGTATGGCAGCGGGAGTGGAAGCTGTCATCAACGCTAAGGGTGGGCCAACACCATATTGAATTCCAGCATTACCGATGGAGGGCGCCACGAACTTGTAAGTCATTTTGAGACAGGCGTTCGGATACTTTTTATCATATAGTGCATGTTGGATGACAACGTGCTATAACCACTCACAGACGGCGGGCGGCAGCGCTAGAAGTGCAGGGTATATAACTCTTGTCAGGCGGACGCTGAAAACAGTGCTGGTTGTAATGCGGAAACGGAGCCATTTATCTAATGTCCATAGAGGCATGGTCATTGGCTTTCGGGCCACGGGTGGGAGCATTTCCAAAACTCTAAGTTTGCTGGCGTGCCGACGTGGTAAAGGGGACGGTGCATGGCAAAATCGCGAGATCCAAAACAGCGCCGAGGCATCAGTGGTGCACCAGCGGCCATAGATGACAGGGGTGCACGACGGCTGCAAAGATACGTACGGTCAAGTAGACGTGCAACTGTTGAGCATCTGACGGCCCAGATGAACCACGGGGATGCCCACAGTGCCCCCTCAACGACCGTTCAGCAATCATTGCTGCGTATGGACCTCCGCAGCAGGCGCCTGTTTCATGAACACGTGCTGACTGCGGTGCATCCGAGACGAAGCCTGGAAATTGCACGCCAGTACCGTAACTGGACGTCCACTGAGTGACGACAGGTAGTCTTTTCCTATGAATTACGTTTTATGCATCATCGGACAAATGGCCGTTGCTATGTTCGGCCCTGCAACAATCGTCGGAAGTGTTCAGGCCGGAGGAGGGACCGTTATGGTCTAGGGAACGTTTTCGTGGCGTACCTGGGTGATCCCGTCATTCTGGAAGGCACAATAGGTAACACAAGTATCCACATTTCCTTGGGGACCATGTGAACCCCCACACGCGGTTTGTTTCTCCTTCGTACTATGGCGCCTGCCAGCAGGACAATGCAACGTGTCACATAGCTCATAGTGTACACGCGTGATTCGAAGAGCACCAGCATGAGTCGTTCTACCCTTGTCACCAAACTCTACGGATTGAAACTCAATCGCGAATCTGCGGCACAACCTCGATCGGCCTGTTCGCGCTATGGAATGTAACACAGCTGATCACGGCATGGCTTCACATCTCTGTCTGTACCTTCCAGAAGTCACTGACTCTTACTGCATGTCTGCGCTGCAAAATGTGGTTAGTCAGCTTTTCACGGGTGATCATGTTAATGTGACTGGACCGTGTAGAACACAATAACTTCGTTTTGAGATCACTGCAGAATGATTTACTTTCATCCTTTCTTTGTTGGTAAAAGGGTTTATTTCGGGTTATTCCATTATTTAGATGATGCAATGAAGAATTACGTGCCGGAAGCTTATCTTCAGAGCTTGTAGAAGTTGCACCAGTCAAGTGATCGCCGAGACATATGGTGCGGTCGTCACTGCTGCTGCTTGTGGAGCACAGCTCTCGTATTCTCAGTTTGCCTCCACGTGCCACAGTAACCCGCTATGATCAGCGGAGTAGATTACGACTTCTTCCCAAGGGAATGTTATTCCGTTGTATTTCATGTTTTATTTGGCTTTGCTGCCATTCTGTGGCTCTGTGTCGGGCAAGATAGGCCGCCTGTTGAAAAGACACAAGATCAAATCAATCTTCAGGCCTCCAACGAAAATCCGTCAGTTACTGAGACCAGTTAAAGACGCAGTAGGTCTCAGAACATCTGGAGTCTACGAAATACCTTGTGAGTGTGGCCAGAAGTACATCGGACAAACAGTGCGCACTGTGGAACAACGCAGGAAAGAACACGAGAGGTATTATCGCCTACGCTATCCAGAGAAATCTGCGTTAGCTGAGCACGCGTTAGAAAACGGTCACCACATAAAATTTGACGATACCTCTGTCGTGACTCGCACTAACGGCTTCTGGGACAGTTTAATAAAGGAAGCTATTGAAATAAAAATTACCACAAACACCCTGAATAGAGACTGTGGCTTGCAGCTCAGCGCTGTGTGGGATCCAGCGATCGCACGGTTGAAGAGGGCACATCGAACGCCAACTCAAAACATGCCCATATATGGCAATGTCACGGGCACCAGTGACGTCACAGCCGGCAGCCAGCGTATATAAGGGCGCACCAACAGCCCACTGGCTGTCCTAACACTTGACAATGGCCAAGGAGTGCTTGGCCGAAAGCTCGTGTAGTTTTAAGCAATTGAAGCGGTTGGAAACCCGAGAACATTTTATTGAGTAATGGACTGTCTTCCATTGTTGTGTGCCGTGTCGAACGGCACGCCTATTTTCCTCGGCGCACAGTGGGCCAACTCGCTTCGAAACCTGGAGTTAATAGAAAAAAGAATATGAAATCCCGCAAAACTTTCTTTTTAGCTTTTTAGGGTTGCTGATTACGAATCAGACATCGGGAATTACAAAATTCAAAATGTCGGATCCAATTTGGTGGTTCCAAAATTATAAATTTAGCGGATTCAATTAAAACTTTGGGTATGATGTATTTCGATGTCGCTGATAACGAATTAGAAGTGAGAATTGCCGAACTGAAATGTTTTATTCGATATTTTACATTTTTCAATCTAAAATGTAATCACATTCATTGCTTGCATCGTTATCGCTATCAGAAGGGCCGGTGGCTGGTTATCCACTGGTTCGAAAGGCAGATCTTTTACTTCATGTGGGGTGCGTTTTTCTTCAATTGCCATTTTATGGAAAGTCGAGATGCGTGGATCCAAAGGCAACAAAACCGATGCAATACATCACGCATCGTTTTCTCTCGCGAATACTGGCGCGTAATATCTTCTCGCTAACGCCATATACCCTTATTAAGAGTTCCCCGTGCATCTCCAGATTACAACAGATACAATCGGCAACGGAGCAGTTATGGTTATGGCATATCCGTGCATCAAACCTATGCGGACTGATGTCGTCATCAGGCAATATTGCAAAATATTGTGCGTCATCTCCCATTAATTGTTAACCGTGTGGCACTGACAAGCTTTGTAAGCAAAACTGCTTTAGCTTCACAGACGAAATAAGACAAGTTAATACAAGGAAAGGAAAGAAGAACGATTAACATATAAGGAGTTGTCGCCAAAGAGGTCATTAGCTACACAGCATAAGGGGTGATGGGCAAGAGAAGGGAAAGAAGTTTGTCGAGACGTTTGGAAAGGAACCAGCCCTGTATTTGGATAAATCGCATAGGTACTCCACGGAGTAGCTAAACTTCGACGGTCGAACGGCGATCTGGAATCCGCTCCTCCTACATGTGAATACGGTGCCTTAACCATTGTAGCAGCTCGTTCGGTGAGTACACAGACATATAGGTTTAAATTTCAGGACCAGGGGACGCACCTAACCAGTTGGCCCTTGGTACATCGAAGCATAGCAGGAAAACAAAGTGCAAGATTTCTCAGTGAACTACATCCCTCACTGACGCAAACCACGCTCGCCAACACATCGCTCGACGACTTACTCCCAACACTGATGAGAATGCTGCACAACAGGCATGGGCTTGACAAAAGACGGAGCCTAACGGCAGTGACATCAGCACAGCAGGACGTAAAAAATGCACGGTCCAGACAATAAAGTAATGAGATGTGGTAGTGTGGCGTTGTTAGGCTTTGTAGCAAAGATGTCAAATGGAGCTGCAATGTCTACCGGTAGGTGGCTTGTCATAAAACAGTGTCACATCCGATGCTCAGCGGAGGAAGACCACGGAAAAGGAAGCGGAGGGCATTTCACAAGGAAGTTATCGGAAACGGAGCTCAGATAATATCAGACATTAGTGTAAGTGTAAAACATTTGATTAATGGCCAAACGAGGTCTTGTCAAGGAAGGAACAACTGGTCAAGATACGAAAAAATGATGGACATGTGGGATTTCTTAAATGCAGCAGAGGCAACACTGGACATCAATAACATTGCACTATCTTAGGGGAAAATTTTTAAATTAAAATTAAAACATGGTACAAGGGCTCCTCATACGCAAAGCTGTTACCAAAAACACATCCCTTCATATTCGGTAGGTGTCAGGTCTGAACTGCACGGATAGTGACTTGATGTGCTGTGGGCAGAGGTGCCCAAATTCTCCTGCCAGCCTGCCTGCCCCTACCTCCGCCGCAACCATTGAAGCAAGTCAACATGTAGAGACTGCAACCTGAGAGTACCCGTGCAATAAAGCACAGTTCCGCATGCCTGACAAGTTTCACGGACCAGTTCAGCCTGCGGCATCTGACAACTGGTTGCGCTATCAATCCAACGTGACTGCAGAGTGGCCAGATATATGTTTGCGAAGGTAGTTTCACTGCAGCTCAGTTATCGTAAAGATGTGAACTGCAAAATGAACAAACCAAAGCTAACGGAGTTTAAGGAGAAATTAAGAATTCGGGAATATACAATATTCACGAAACAGAGAGCACAAGTCAGCATGGGAAAAGTTTTTGTGTATTTATGAGGCAGCTTCAAATAAATTGGCAAATGTCTCGTAATTGAAACTGCGTAAACAATTACAGAGTACTAGGTCTGGAACGTCGAGTATGTTACGACACGTTTGTCCTGCTTCCTCATTCCACAAATATTTTGAAAGAGAACAAAGATTTAATGGATGACAAGTCTGTGAAAATGTGTGCTAAGAACTTGAGGCCATTTAGTAGTATAGAGGGAGAAGGCTTTTGAAATTCAAGACAAACACCGTTTGAAATAGGAAAAAATATGGCTCAGTGGATATTGAAAATACTATGCTTCTGGAGTGACAGTAGCTACGAAAGTTCAAACCTTAGCTGATACAATGCGCAGCAAAATGCTTCTCGTCATAGTGCATGCAGTTCACTCTGGTATCTGTCCAAGTACAATTGATTTATGGACAGACAATTACGAAGGTATGCATTGTATTTCTGTCACAACGCACTACATAAATTCAGACTGGCGTTTGAATAAATACGTATTCATGTGGTTCAAATGGCTCTGAGCACTATGGGACTCAACATCTTAGGTCATAAGTCCCCTAGAACTTAGAACTACTTAAACCTAACTAACCTAAGGACATCACACACACCCATGCCCGAGGCAGGATTCGAACCTGCGACCGTAGCAGTCCGGCGGTTCCGGACTGCAGCGCCAGAACCGCTAGACCACCGCGGCCGGCGTATTCATGTGGATAGAGAAACATTTTATTTTGCTATCGAGAAGTTACATGGTGTAACGATGGCCTATTGATGACGTTACCCGACTGCCCAAGAACTAGAGCAGCCATTCGATGTGTGTTGGAAGATCGTTTAGAAACCGTGTTTCTCGTGAACACATTGCAAAATATATTTGTCAGAGACCTGGGCAGTAAAATTGTTAAGGCTGTCAACATTTACAAACGTCTTCCACGCAAGTCTCATGGTATATGCACGGTCTTGAAGAAAGTTCTAAGCGAACAGCTTTTGAAAAAAAATGTCTCAGATATACTCGTATTAGTCGTTTTTAATTCCGTTAGGGCTATAGCTTCCTGTTTCAAGAGAAGAGATCTCTGTGCGAAATTGAATTCATCTTTACCTTAAAGCAGTGTGTTACAACTCGTTGTAATAGTTATTTGGCATACCTCAATCAGTATATTCTCAGATTGAGTCAGTGAAGGCTGTTTTAGATAACGAAACCGCGTCTGCTAAAATTTTAGGTTATTACCAACATTTAACT
The DNA here is from genome assembly GCF_023898315.1 of Schistocerca nitens. Taxonomy (NCBI): domain Eukaryota; kingdom Metazoa; phylum Arthropoda; class Insecta; order Orthoptera; family Acrididae; genus Schistocerca; species Schistocerca nitens. The sequence continues at coordinate 528,518,558 of NC_064617.1, forward strand.
GGCCAGCATTTCCTTAGGTTAGTTAGGTTTCAGTAGTTCTAAGTTCTAGGGGACTGATGACCTTAGAAGTTAAGTCCCATAGTGCTCAGAGCCATTTGAACCATTTTTTGTTGAGCGCATGTGGCGCAGTAAGGAAAGAATGTAAGCGGAAGAGAGACCAATGGGCAGTCATTATAGCGAAGATACGGGCCGCAAATGTGGAAATCCACTCATATAAGCGGTTTAGTCAAAGGTCACAGTGTTGTGGCGCTGCGGCTGGAAACGAGAATCTCTGAAACGGCGAAGCTGGTCGCCTGTTGACGTACTACTGTCGTGAGCAACTCTGGAAAGTGGTTGACGGATGGTGAAATAACGAGCACGCCGTATGGTGTTGAACGTCCTCGTTTCATCACAAATCTTAGAGGTCGGAGGATACCCCACTGTGTAATCCAGTATAAGCAGCGATCTGTGGCAGATCTGACGACAGAGTACAATGATGGTGCAGGCACTTGTGTTTCGGAGGACAACGTTCAAAGGCCATTGTTGAACATGCCCCCTTGGGTTCCTGTGTTGACAAAACGACTTCGTCAGTTATGATTGCAGTGGGCACAACAACACTGAGTGTTCACCGTTGATCAACAGGAACGTGTCACTTGTCGAGTGAAATGCACTTCTTGTTACACCAGGTCGACGGTTGGGTCCATACACACCGGCATCCAGGCGAATGGCTACACGAAACAAGCACCGCGCCGCGCCACATATGCAGGCCGGTGAGGGCAAAATTATACTATTGCGTATATTGAGTTGGGCTTCCATGGGATCTGTGGTGGTAAACGAAGGCACCTAGGCAGCAGCGAACTACGTAAACATTACTGGGGACCACTTGCGTCGCATCGTACTTGAAGTCTCCCCCTGTGGCGACGACATCATCCACCATGATAACTGTCAGTGTTGCAAGGTCAAAATAGTGCTACAGTGGTCTGAAGGACCTTATAGTGAACATTCATATCTTGGCAAGCAAATGTGTCTCATCTGTAACCACTGGAATATATATCGGGCGTCAGCTGCGTGCCCGAAAACCACCATCCCGTGCACACCGGACTCGCATTCGGGAGGACGACGGTTCAATCCCGCGTCCGGCCATCCGGATTTAGGTTTTCCGTGATTTCCCTAAATCGCTCCAGGCAAATGCCGGGATGGTTCCTTTGAAAGGGCACGGCCGACTTCCTTTCCCATCCTTCCCTAATCCTATGAGATCGATGACCTCGCTGTTTGGTCTCTCCCCCCCCCCCCCCCTCCCCCCAAAATCCATACCACGCAGAATTTCTGTTGTACTGTTTGAGAAGTGGAACAACACGCTATTAAACAGGTGGCCATAATGTTTTGGCTCACCGCTGTTTACAGACGTAGTAAAATGTCTTCCGACGGCTTCCTCGGCTTGCTTGTGCGGCCAGAAAAATATTAAACACAGCGTGAATAACCTAAATCGTGCCACCGCAAATATTTCTGGAATGGAAGGCGCCAGTGCTACGCAAATTTCACATATTGGAATGATAGGCAGGGGCCCGACGTTGCAGCCCATACACTAAGTGTCATCACTTTCGAATATGTGTTTATTTACAAAAGGTACAAATATTTCAATGGAACAATTGCCTACTGACTGCATCACAATCAAAGTGGAGTAAATTAGAATGTCAATGGCGTTGTTGCAGGAGTCTAGTGTAACTAGTTTATGAGCTATCTTAGTCTGAACATTGTAATCACTGACAGTTGTTTGTTCCATTTGATAGCACAATGAATTTGAATTAGACATAGATTCTGACGTACAGCCCTACACAGATGTTAATACGTCTTCGGAGGTGTCGTGTTGTTAGATAGGACATTGCCTAGGAAAACCAAAGACAAAAAAGTAAATACAGTACCACAGCGGAATCTGACATGTAAAGATGCAATGTACCCTCAAAGTCTGCGCTCAAAATAACCACCACTAGCGTCAATACAAGCTTGCACTCTGCCATGCAAGAATTGTTGGACACATACTGTCATTTCAGCGGGAATTACGCAGGCAGTAGTAATGCGCTGTTTCATGTCATCTGGTGTCGTTGGTATTTCCTTGCAGACAGTGCCTTTCAGTTCCTCCCCCTCCCCCCACCCCCCCACACACACAGAAAAAATGCAATGGCGTTAGATCTGGCGAACGTACAGAACATCTTCGTCCAACCCATCGGTCTGGAAACAATTTCTGAAGACACGCAATTCTAATTCGTTCTCTATGGGCCGGACATCCAACATGCTGATACCATAGGTTCCTGCTCTCCGAAGGGAAACGCTTCTAACATCTGAGACAGATAGTCCGTTAGGAAGTTGAGATACTTGTGCGTATTCGGTGATCCTTCTATGAATAAAGGGCCTATAAGGTGAAGGTGCACTGTTCTATATCACACGTTTAAACTCCATGGATGCTGACGTACCACCTGTCGGAGCCAACGGGGACTGTCAACAAATAAGTAGTGCATATTTCTGAAACGTACCTGGCAATATTAGTAAATGTTGCTTCATCCGTATTCAATATATACGACACATCCGGAGTACCATGCCTTAATGCTCATGCACAAAACTGTTCACGACTCGCAAAAACAGTACCATGCAGCACTTTATGGGGAGAGATGTGATTATGATGGTGCTTATGACGATGGAGAGCACGTACTACACGGACCTGATTCATGCCGCTCCTCGTCTGACTGCACGGGAACTACTTTGCGCTTCTACCGTTAAAGCAGGTAGAATATTAATTTCACTTTCCTCTTCTCCAGGCACATGTTTCGTTCTGTTCGTGTTTCAGGCGTTACACTACCACTTGCACACAATTTTTTCAAGAGGTTCACAGATAATTGATGCTGTGACTGACCTCTATTGGGATATTTTTCGGCTTACATGTACACGAACGAACGGTATTTTCCTACATTCACCATAAACAATGAGTAAGTCTCCTTTGCCGGCCGAAGTGGCCGTGCGGTTAAAGGCGCTGCAGTCTGGAACCGCAAGACCGCTACGGTCGCAGGTTCGAATCCTGCCTCGGGCATGGCTGTTTGTGATGTCCTTAGGTTAGTTAGGTTTAACTAGTTCTAAGTTCTAGGGGACTAATGACCTCAGCAGTTGAGTCCCATAGTACTCAGAGCCATTAAGTCTCCTTTTCCGCATTGGGAAATACTGTCTTCCAAGCACGTCCTACTGCGTCCACTATCGCACTAGAACTGAGAGAACCGTCGCAATGCAATCGCAGTGTACACACAACACACTGTAAACAAACATAACGTCGTTGCCTAGCATCTAAGAAACAGGATGTAGCAAACAGCTATCGATGTTTACAATGTTCACAATACGATAACACGTACACTACTTGCACTAGCTTCCTGCAGGAAACGCCGTAGACGTTCTCATTTATGCTGCTGTTAGGATTTTAGTGTCAATGGGCAATGTCCCATTTAAAAATTTGTAACTGTTGAAAATAATTGCACTTTAGTGATCATCTCTAAATCTATGCATTGGCTACAAATACGCGACTTTGCCTGTAAATCTATTCTGTGAAAACCACATATCGGTAGCAAAAATGTTCAAATGTGTGTGAAATCTTGTGGGACTTAACTTCTAAGGTCATTAGTCCCTAAGCTTACACACTACTTAACCTAAATTATCCTAAGGACAAACACACACACACCCATGCCCGAGGGAGGGCTCGAACCTCCGCCGGGATCAGCCGCACAGTCCATGACTGCAGAGCCTTTAGAACGCTCGGCTAATGCCGCGCGGCTATCGGTAGCACCTTCCATGTCTGTGAAATATTTGCGATGCAAGTGTTAGGTCCGTTGCGTTTTTGTTTTGCTTGTTCGTATTCCAGTTGCTATGGGTTTATTTATCTACTGTCATTTTTTATTTATCATTCAGTGTTGTGTCATTTGGAGACAGTGAGTGGAACTGTGGACGCTAGAAAAGTGGACTGCCAAGTGGAGAAGTTGGAATGTTTCCGACACATTCTTCTGTTTGAGTTTAATAGATGAGTGATAGCAGATGAGTCAGCCAGAAACATTTGCGGCATGTATGGGGATACTGTATTTTACAGACTGTTTTTCAACGACAAAATTGCCTCCGAAGTTTAGATGGGTCTTATACTCGAAACTAATATAAAAACGTCCAGTGTTTGATTTAAAATTCCCTTCAGTCTTAAAAATTTCCGTATTTTTGATGCCACAAGAAACCTATCTCTATCTGGCGACATTTTATTCAACTCGCAGCAGCAGTGCACCGATGTGACGAACATGAGATGCGGGGATTCACAAGCTTTCTAACACTGTCTCCCGCCCGCCATCACAAACCCAGAATACTGTCTAGCCTACGATGCGTCATTGCAGTGTACTGTCCCAGTCAACCTGAACTGAAAGTGATTTGTGTTGTCAGTAACAGTACAATATTTTTGTTAGTAGCTGGTTTCGTAATGGAAAAAAGTAAAAGGTGTTTATATGATGCGGGCTATAAATTGAAAGTAACAGCACATGCAGAAGAACATGGAAACAGAGCAGCTGAGCGGCATTTAGGCTCTCCACCAACAGAAAAAAAGCCATCCACGATTGGCGGAGTAGGAAAGAAGAACTGAAAAAAATGAGGAAGACTAAATGTGCAAATAGAGGACTGAATGCAAAATGGCCAAAACTAGATGATGACATATTGAAACGGATTCTACATCTACATCTACATTTATACTCCGCAAGCCACCCAACGGTGTGTGGCGGAGGGCACTTTACGTGCCACTGTCATTACCTCCCTTTCCTGTTCCAGTCGCGTATGGTTTGCGGGAAGAACGACTGTCTGAAAGCCTCCGTGCGCGCTCTAATCTCTCTAATTTTACATTCGTGATCTCCTCGGGAGGTATAAGTAGGGGGAAGCAATATATTCGATACCTCATCCAGAAACGCACCCTCTCGAAACCTGGCGATCAACCTACACCGCGATGCAGAGCGCCTCTCTTGCAGAGTCTGCCACTTGAGTTTATTAAACATCTCCGTAACGCTATCACGGTTACCAAATAACCCTGTGACGAAACGCGCCGCTCTTCTTTGGATCTTCTCTACCTCCTCCGTCAACCCGATCTGGTACGGATCCCACACTGATGAGCAATACTCAAGTATAGGTCGAACGAGTGTTTTGTAAGCCACCTCCTTTGTTGATGGACTACATTTTCTAAGCACTCTCCCAATGAATCTCAACCTGGTACCCGCCTTACCAACAACTAATTTTATATGATCATTCCACTTCAAATCGTTCCCCACGCATACTCCCAGATATTTTACAGAAGTAACTGCTACCAGTGTTTGTTCCACTATCATATAATCATACAATAAAGGATCCTTCTTTCTATGTATTCGCAATACATTAGATTTTTCTATGTTAAGGGACAGTTGGCACTCCCTGCACCAAGTGCCTATCCGCTGCAGATCTTCCTGCATTTCGCTACAATTTTCTAATGCTGCAACTTCTCTGTATACTACAGCATCATCCGCGAAAAGCCGCATGGAACTTCCGACACTATCTACTAGTTCATTTATATGTATTGTGAAAAGCAATGGTCCCATAACACTCCCCTGTGGCACGCCAGAGGTTACTTTAACGTCTGTAGACGTCTCTCCATTGATAACAACATGCTGTGTTCTTTTTGCTAAAAACTCTTCAATCCAGCCACACAGCTGGTCTGATATTCCGTAGGCTCTTACTTTGTTTATCAGGCGACAGTGCGGAACTGTATCGAGCGCCTTCCGGAAGTCAAGAAAAATAGCATCTACCTGGGAGCCTGTATCTAATATTTTCTGGGTCTCATGAACAAATAAAGCGAGTTGAATCTCACACGATCGCTGTTTCCGGAATCCATGTTGATTCCTACATAGTAGATTCTGGGTTTCCAAAAACGACATGATACTCGAGCAAAGGACGCTTTCAAAATGGCACTGGACTCAATACAAAATCGGCTCAAATACACGCTCGTAAGCTAGCGCTAGAGTGGAAATTAACAGACTTTAAGAGTGGAGTTGGTTAATGCTACAGGTTTATGAAGTGTCTTGGGCTTAGCATGCGAACCAAAACCAAAATATCCTAGGAAATGTCACAAGAATATGAAGAGAAAATATTATATTTCCATCGCCTTATTATTCGACACCGAAAGAAAATCAGTGTGAAACTAAGCCAAATAGCGAACATGGACGAAACTGCTCTGACATTTGATGTGCCGAGTAACAGAATTGTTACCATGAAAGATGCTCTAAAACTGTAACTGCAAAAAGAAGTGGACATGAAAAAATGCACTACAATGCAGCCTTTAATGTAGTGCTGACGGCACTAAACATAATCCAATGATCATTTTCAAGCGAAAAACACTGAAATCGTAATTGACTATGTCGTTGGGTCAACATGACAACACGTAGGGGTGGTCTGCTGCGGAGCTTCAAGAATATACAATGAACAGTGTGCTCCGAATCACATGTGCATGTTCTTTCGGCAGAGATGCCACAGATCACCACCTACCCTACTTCACAGACCAGACAAGCCTCCGAAACCAACGTTCTGAGAAGAGTGTGGACGTTCAACCATACTTTTCAACCATACTTTTGTTACCGCGTCACGTGCGCACAGCGTCACCAGGCGGCATCCAATGTAGCGCTGAGCAGTGGTCATAATGCTTTGACTTACCAGTGTATACAGGGTGGCCTATTTAAACGTTTCAGCGCAAATATCTCTGGAACAAAAACAGATATTGGAAAAAGACTTTCATTGTTACGGATGTAACAGAGGGGCTCGAGAAAATAAATACTATGAGACACTCTAAAACGAAAGTATAAATATTAATTTCAACAAAAGCTTATGTTTTTTTTTAAATGGACACCCCCGTATTATTTCTTACGCAATCAATAACATGAAAAACCACAAAAGGATGGCGTTGCTTGCATCACAATACATCAATTGCATCTCAAGAAATTGTAAAATGAAGTTGACGCTTGAAACAAACGAAACAGGCCGCTATTTCACATCCCGAGATGCAAGTGTGATCCCCATATATCAATATTTGTGGTTGGAAACCCTACTATTACTTTCGACACTCGTGGCAACAATGAAAGTAAGATTACGTACGTCAATCACATCGCGACTATGAGCAACGCGCGCGCGTTGTGTGTGTGTGTGTGTGTGTGTGTGTGTGTGTGTGTGCGTGTGTTGGTAATTTCTACGCAGCACCAATTACATATTACAATAATCGAAGTTCTTGTACGGAATAGAAGGCGTAGTCAGGGAGAAACTTTTTCAGTTTGTTTGCACGTTGTACTTTACTGTCCGTCGGACATCATATATCACTGCGTAAATGATCAAAGATTTTGGCTGCAGCGTTGCGCAACCCTTTCTTGAGTCGAAGACGTCCTTAATGCTCAGTAATGAATATAAATTTTTCGTCTGGTACTGTATCTACATCATTGTATCTTTTGAACTGCAGTGGATTATTTACAACAAACTTCACGAGAGCATAAATACGTATAATGTGAAGCGTTATTCAAAATGCCCTATTCTTTAAACATAAAGGTCTACAACGTAGTCGTGGTTGAGCACCACATTTTATTCTTACAGCACATTTTTGAGCTATGAAAACTTTCTCCAAAGAGGAGTTTCCTCAGAACATTATTCCAAAAGACATTGCTGAATGATAATATGCAAAATATGTCAACTTGATTATTTGTCTAAAGATTTTCCATATTTATGAGTGCAAATGTGGCTGAACTAATTTAGGAGTTACAAAACGTGCTTTTTCCAATTTAAATTCTCATAAATATAGACAACTATTTCTTGTTTCGTCAACATATGTTAAGACTGGTGTCGTTTATCTAGATGTCTAGAACTGAATACGTTGTGTCTTTTTGAAACTGAGTGTGTGTCCATTCCCAGAAAACCGTCACTCACAGTTTTAAGAACACTATTTATAATTTGTTCAGTTGCTGTGCGTGTGATTGGATTGGTTACAATACTAGTTGGTGGCTCTGAGCACTATGCGACGTAACTTCTGAGGTCATCAGTCGCCTAGAACTTAGAACTACTTAATCCTAACTAACCTAAGGACATCACACACATCCATGCCCGAGGCAGGATTCGAACCTGCGACCGCAGCGGTCGCGCGGTTTTAGACTGCAGTGCCTAGAACCGCTCGTCCACCTCGGCGGGCTACAATACTAGTGTCATCCGCAAAAATAACTAATTTTACTTGTTGTTTACAACTTTCTACATTCTTTCGGTTACATATGACATTATCTACATGTTGGCTGTACAATGGATACATCAGCTGTATGCGATCTAATTATCAATGAGTGACTTAAGCTGGATATGGCATACCTAAAGAAGTTTGCGGCGGACTGTGTTAGAAATGCGGCCATTATCAAGACTAGCGGCGGTATTCCACGATATTAGCGTGATGTGTCGTGAGGTGCGGGGTGACTAATCGATCTGGCACCTACATCTGCATGGATACTCTGAAAATTACACTTAAGTGACTGAAAGAGGGTTAATCGAACAGCCTTCACAATAAATCGACGATAATGATATGGGCCTGTTATTTAGAGGATTACTCCTATTGCCTTTCTTGAATATTGGTGCGACCTGTGCAACTTTCCCGTCTTTGGTTACAGATCTTTCGTTGGGCGAGCGATTGCATGAGCTTGTTAAGCACAGGGCTATTGCATCGGCATACTCGGAAAGGTACCGAATCGATATACAGTCTGGACTGGAAAATTTGCTTTTATTAAGTGGTTTAAGTTGGGTCACTACTCCGAGGATATCTACTTGTAAGTTACTCTTGTTGGCAGCTGTTGTCGATTCGAATTTTGGAATATTCACTTCGTGTTCTTTGGTGACGAAATTTCGGGAGGCTGTGTTTAGTAACTTCGCTTTAGCAGCAATGACATCGATAGTGTTTCCATTTCTATTACGCAGAGGAGGCATTGATTGTGTCTTGCCGCTAGCATACGACCAGAATTTCTTTGGATTTTCTTCCAGGTGTGGAGACAAAGTTTCGCTGTAGAAACAGTTATAAGCATCTGGCACGGAAGTCCGCGCTAGATTCCGAGCACCTGTAAAAGACCGCCAATCTTGGGGCTTTTGGGTTCGTTTAGATTTGGCATGCTTTTTCGTTGCTTTTGCAACACTGTTCTAATTCGTTTTGTATACCATGAGGGATGAGCTCGGTCGTTTGTTAACTCACGAGTATTTCGTATAAATCTCCCAGTTGCTGTTGGTACTATTTCTTTGATTTCAAGCCACATCTGGTGTACATTTACGTTGTTAATTTGGAAGGAGTGGATTCGTCTCTCAGGAAGGCGGTAACCGAATTGTTATCTGCTTTTTTGAACAGGTATGTTTTTCGTTTATTTTCGGAGGATTTGGGAGTTACGGTATTCGGTCTCGCTACGAAAACCCTGTGTGCACTAATCCGGTATCCGTTTTGATGCTCGTAATTAGCTCAGGATTATTTGTTACTAGGAGGCCAAGTGTGTTTTCACAACCGTTTACTATTCGAGTGAGCTCATGAACTAAGTGCTCGAAATAATTTACAGAGAATGCGTTTAGCACAATTTCTGATGATGTTTTATGCTTACCTCCGAATTTAAACATTTATTTTCGCCAGCATGTCGAGGGTACGAGTCGCGTACGTGTTTGAAATTAGACACAAGTTTCCTTTGAACCTTTCAGCAAATTGTTTCATCTGGGTGGGGAGGTCGGTAAGAGAATCCAATTATTATTTTATTCTTTTTGCCATAAATGATCTCTACCCATACTAACTCGCAGGAGCGATCTAATTCAATTTTTCTACAAGATAAACTACTTCTAACAGTAACAAACACGCCACCGCCAACTCTGTTTAGTATATCCTTCTGATGGCCGTTAGGTCCTTAGAAAAAATTTCGGCTTTAGCTCGCTTTCACTGCCTATAACGACTTTCCCAACACAGCTGTGACAAGTTACAACTGTTATACCCATGGTTGCTAGATGTGCGTTCTTCCCGTGTTCGACCTTCACCCTCTGAGAGTGAAACTCTTTTTGTGTTTCCCCGAGACCTAACCTAAAAAAAAAAAAAACCAGTCCACGCCACACAGCCCCTGCTATCCTCGTAGCCGCCTCTTGCGTGTAATGGACTCCTAACCTATTTAGCGGAACCCGAAAGTCCCAAGTCGAGAAATATGCAGCCTACACGGTCGTAGGACCGTCTGAACCTCTGATTCAGATAATCCACTCGGCTCTGTACCAGAAGCCCGCAATCGCTCCTGTCGACTATGCTGCAAATCGTGAGCTCTGCTTTCATCTCGCAAGTACGACTGGCAGCCCTTACCAATCACTTCTGATAGCCACTCGCAACTAGACAGTCTCTTCCGATTCAGAGCGACACACATCATTGGTACCGACGTGAGCCACCACCCGCAGTTGGCTGGTCTTGAGGGCACCCCGAAGGGCCCGTTCCGCGTCTGGAATGACTTCACCCAGTATGCACACGGAGTGTTCATTGGCTTTCTTCCCCTCCTTGGCACCCAGGTCCCTTAGGGGCCACATAAAACGCCTAACATAGGAGCTCCCAGCTACCAATTATGCCACCTTCTGCGATTGGACGAATCTTTCAGGCTGAGAGGTTCTCTCTGAAATAGAACAAGCTACTGCATCTGGCTGGTACCTGTTCGTCAGACTAACGGCAGAGGCCTTACGTTCGGCCCCCTGGAAGTCTTTCGCCACCCACCACGTGATCTCCCATTCGACCACTGGTGAGTGGTGAACGGCAGTAACTGGGTTGGTCACCAGTGCGGACCGATTGGCGGACTCGTGGGCCATGCTGGACGTCAGTCGGATCCCCAGGGCCAGCCCACAACAGTGATGCTCATCCACCGCAGCTGCAAGCTGTGTAACTGGTCATCACAAGTTGGAGCAGAGAGCGAGGTGTCATCAACTTGGCTCGCATCCGCACACAGCTATCAAAGTTCCTATCCATACTAAAGATCGTGGGAAACTACACTATAGAGACAAACAAAGGAGTGTCGACAGGCACTAGATAACTCTTTTTAGACACTGGAAAAAATGCAAGAACTGTATCTAATAAATTAGATTAACACGCAAAGATTCAATAACTGGACTTCCAAAGTACTCAGTTGAGACCGAATAATTCGCTCCTTATCAGGAACTTGTAATCAGTCACGAAATCGGTTTGTTTTCCGACACAAAAGCAAACGCGAGAACTGTGCCTATCAAATATTAAATTAACATGCAGAAATTCATGAAACTAAACTGCCAAAGCACACAGATGAAACTATATCACTCGTTCCACATTAGAAACTCATAAAATGTCATAAAAGCGGTTACTTCCCTCTTGCTGCTTGTGTCTCGGCCAGCTGCTGCTGCCTGACTAGCTGCTTATTTATTAATAACGCATACACCACAAATTTTTGCAAGCTTGACTGTCACAGTGTTCAGCATTTTCAGCCTGGAGAACGGTTTCACTACAAACACTCCACAATCGGCGAGGCCTGTAATTGTTACATTCGCTGTCACTACTTTCTATACTCATGTCATTACCTCAGATGTAGAAGTTTCGTAATGAAAACCTCTGCTCCTTGTCGTAGTATCTACGCATGAATGTTCAGTACTTTTTGAATATCAAATAATTTAACGTAAACGTCGGATTTATTCCTCTAGTGCCCCTCGTACTTTCACTGGCTAGAACAGTAGTCGGTAACCTTCTAGCATGCTAGGGCCATATAGGGGCAAAATGAAATAAAGGTGGGCCGCCCTTGGTAATAATTTTGTGTACCTTCAACCATGTGGATGATATTAAAAATGCTAAAATACAAATATTTAATTTTACATTTAAGTCATCATTTTATTAATAAGTAAGAATAATGACAAAAAGAAAACGAAATAAAAATCTGACAAATTAAATGAAAACTTCGAATAATTAAATGAAAACTTCAGAATAATTATACAGGTGAGTCGAGTTAAAATTTAATATGACTTTTGGGGCTGTATTTGACTTGCTATTTGTCGAATGTTTTCTTTTATTTCTGTCGTAGAAATTTGGAGAATGGCACTTAAATGCTCATCTTCTAGACGAGAACAATATTTATTTTTTCTCTACCTAAGAATAGAAAAGCTTTGCTCACATAAGTAAGTGATGCCAAAAATTGTAATCATCTGCTGAACAAACCTTTTCAATTTTTCAAAAATTTGGTGGCAAATTACCATAAAATTAAACAAGATCATTGATTTCATAGAAAGAGCATTTTCCGAGTGTCTTAGACCGAAAATATATCACATTCATGTGTAAACTACTAGATACGTTCCCAACATCGAAAAAGGATTTTCAAAATTCTTCAGTTTTCTACGATGAAATGTATTTCATTTTATTATTTTCCTGGTGAGAATTTATTCCAACTTCCTTGCCAGCTTTTTACAATTTGCGAAATGGTCTAGCTTTTCTCGCCAGTATGTTTTACGAGGACCTTGTTTTTAATTTGGAATGCCTTTACGTGTGTGTGCATATAAGATATTAGTTTGTTTCGTCGTTGAAGCCTAATATTCATCATATTTAACTCGTTAGTTAAATTTGCCAAAAATGGAAGCTCTATTAGCCATTGAGGATCTGTAAACTCTGGAACACATTTGCCTTTTTCTATCATTAATGTATTGACTTCTTACCTGAGACCAAAAATTTTTTTCAATACTGCACGTCTTCTTAATCATCTCACTTTAGTATAATACAGAATATTTCATTGATCTGGTTTCATATCTAGGAGAAACTGTCGAAATTGGCAACGTATCAATTTTTTTATGAAGTTTGCTGTGAATATCACGATGTCCATTACTTCTGTCTATGCAAGATCTTTGCAGAATAACTCTTCTTGGTGGAAAATACAATGGAAAAAAATAGAATATCGCATCTTATTTATGTCATTTTAGTTTTAATTCTATCCACCAGGCGCTTGTTTTGCACTCTCATGTTTCTGATCCCATCAGCTGTAGCGCTTACGTATTTTAGCTGTCATTTTAGTTTTAATTCTATCCACCAGGCGCTTGTTTTGCACACGCATGTTTCTGACCCCATCAGCTGTAGCGCTTACCTATTTTAGCCGTCGTAATTCCATTGATACTAACGCTCGTTCAAAGTGCCATAATAAAGAATGAGATTTTCACTCTGCAGCGGAGTGTGCGCTGATATGAAACTTCCTGGCAGATTAAAACTGTGTGCCGCACCCAGACTCGAACTCGGGACCTATGCCTTCCGCGGGCAAGTGCTCTACCAACTGAGCTACCCAAGCACGACTCACGCCCCGTCGTCACAGCTTTACTTCCGCCAGTACGTCGTCTTCTACCTTCCAAACTTTACAGAAGCTCTTCTGCGAACCTTGAAGGACTAGCACTTCTGAAAGAAGACATGGCTTAGCCACAGCCTGGGGGATGTTTCCAGAGTGAGATTTTCACTCTGCAGCGGAGTGTGCGCTGATATGAAACTTCCTGGCAGATTAAAACTGTGTGCCGGATCCAGACTCGAACTCGGTCCCGAGTTCGAGTCTGGGTCCGGCACACAGTTTTAATCTGCCAGGAAGTGGCATAATAAATCTTCCCTTGTCGTCATTCCTTTCAAACTGTATAACTGTAAAAGCTCATCAAAAATGTTATAGTTATGATCAATTACGGGAACAGATATTAGTAGCTTCACAGGATCTGAAACGTCATCACTTTCATCGATAGCTAAAGAAAACCATTCAAATAATCGTGCCTTTTCCTGATTTGCCCCCATAAATTACTGTCCAAGTGCTCAGTAAGCCGGGAGCACATTCTGTTAGGTAAACGAATATTTAATTTTTTTGTTCATGACACATCTCAGCTGAAAGTAAAGCACGTTGTCTTACTACTTCGCTGTCAGTATAACAGTCGGCTAGACTTCACAAGTATTTCACCTACCTCGAACTCGCACGTACACGCGACTCGTTATTTTAAATTGAACCTTAGAAACATTTTGTTGTTTCTTTAGTGACGATTTGAGTGCGTTAATTTTATCTTTCCGTAAATCAGTCACAAGACATTCAAATTTAGCTTTATACTCGTTATCATATTGGCGTTTGAGATTATGTTCTTTTTGAGCAGCAATAGATTATCGACATACTGAGCACAAGTGTTTTCTTTACAATCAATAAAAAAGTATAAATGTGTCCATGCATCATTAAACACTCTACTTTCTTCTAGTAACATACTCTATGTTTCTATGTTTTTTTATAGCCCCCCCCCCGCCCCCCCCCCCCCGCCCCCGTGAAAGTTGTTAAGCCCGCAACACGGAGTAAATGCTGCAACAACTGAAGCATTATTGTGTTGCATACAAACTATGTAGCTTTGTGAACTGAAGCGTATCAAATAAAAAAGGCTCTCACACTCACCGAAATTCAAAACAAAATACATGTTAGTTTCGTACAGTGCCGATGATGCACAACAGCTCGTTTCACTCGATCAGCCGGCGCTGGTGGCGCACGGGCGGCAGCAATCGTCGCGGGTGACATTTCTTTCGGTCGCCATTGTTACTCGGATTTCAGTTTCTGGACAAATTAAAATGATACCGAATAATAAGAGCTTTATTTATAAATCAGCCGCGAGCGGCAAAAAGGCACGCGAGCTGCATGCGCCCCGCGCCTTACCGACAGCTGGTCTGGGGTGGTATGTGGAGAGCTCAAATATGAAGAAAAAATATTACCATATACGAGAATTCGTGTCGTCCCATTCGGTATAAACGCCGATTGGCCGTATTGTCACATAAAATTACTGCGTGTTACAAATTAGCATAGTTCTACAATACCGAAAGCTGCGTATGCTCACTGCTCGCATTACAAGAGCAAGCGTCCTATTAGTCAAACGGTTGCTCGCCTAATGAAGCGATTCTAAAACCGAGGGGTCAAGGGCGACAATGCAGCAGCAAGCCGCGCCTCTAAACGCTGACAAAACAAAGAGGAAGGGCCACAGCACATCAAAAGCTGCAGCCGGCAGCGGGTTCCGCCACAGGAACCACAGGGCGGAAATCTGCTGCGGCCACATCACACGCACGCCCCGCATGGAGGCAGAGGGTGTCGCAGTATTCAACCGAATACTCATTTACAAAAGCCATTACTGGAAACCACACAGCGAGCAGCCGACCACCCAATAAGAGCATCAAAATTGGAAGTCAGCTGTCTCGGTACAATCTATACGCAATGCATTCCGTATCCACTAGATTCCACTATAAACCACTGCAGAATCGACACTGTGAATCGACAAACAGAACATGAACTCCTGAAAACGACTTCTTTTAAAGTGAACAAATATAATGAGCGTTCTTATATACGCATTCCAGTAAATGATGTCACCACTGTGCGATTTTTCGCCCATTCTATACATATTACAAAAATGTATGTATGTGTACGTGTTTGTACAGGTGTAGTAATGGGATGGTTGTGTTTGACTGTCAACAACACAGGTAAGGCACATGTCGCTTTCTTAGACTGTGCGTATTCAGTACGGACCAGGCATCAGGCAGTAATTTTCTGTGACAATACGGCCAATCGGCGTTTATACCGAATGGTGCGACACAAATTCTCGTATATGGTAATATTTTTTCTTCAGGTAATTGAGCTCTGCACATACCACCCCAGACGAGCCGTCGGTAAGCCGCGGGGTGCATGCAGCTCGCGTTCCTTTTTGGCGCCCGCGGCTGATTTATAAATAAAGTTCTTATTATTCGCTATCATTTTAATTTCGTGCAAAAACTGAAATCCGAGTAACAATGACGACCGAAAGAAACGTCGCCGGCGACGATTGCTGCCGCCCGTGCGCTGATCGAGCGAAACTTCGCATTTGCATTCAGAGGCCGAGGTCAACGTTCAATGAAAGACCTAACAGCGTCGCAAAGAGGGCAGATTGTCGGGGCCCGATAAGCTGGAGCATCATCAACCAAGACAGCTAACTTATTAAATGTTGCAAGAGCAACTGTTTCAAAAGCCATGACAGCCTACAAAAAAACATGGAAAAACATCATCATGTAAACGTAATAGTGGGCGCAAATCAAAACTAAATGACAGAGATCGTCGTACGCTAACACGAATTATATCAAAACAACACAAAACTACGGCGGATAAAGTGACTGTTGAGCTCAACAGCTATCTTCGAGACCCCGTATCTATCGACACTGTACGCCGAGAACTCCATAAAGCGAATATTCATGGAAGAACTGCTATACGGCAACCATTAGTGACGACAACCAACGCAAAGAAGCGTAGAACATGCTGCCAGGAGCATAAATGCTGGACGGCTGATCAGTGGAAACACGTCATATGGTCCGACGAATCAATGTTTTTGGTATTTCCAACATCGGGCCGGTTTTACCTCTGGAGAACGGCAAAAGAAGCCTACAATCCTGATTGCTTGATTCCAACGTTTAAGCATGGAGGTGGAAATCTTCGCTGCTATAAAACACATCTTTTCTACTGATCAAGAGGTCATAGCTATTTTTATTGTTTTGGTCCATACTATCTCCTCCGAAACTATGGAAACTAACGAGTTTGCAGTTGATGATGATGTTCGGTTTTTGGGGCGCACAACAGCGCGGTCATCAGCGCCCGTGGAAAGTCCCAATTTTTACACAGTGCAATTTTTACACAGTCCAATCCAGCCACTGTCACGGATGATGATGATGATGATGATGATGATGATGATGGTGATGAAATGCTGAGGACAACACAAACATTCAGTCCCCGGGCAGAGGAAATCCCCAACTCGGGCGGGAATCGAACCCGGGACCCCGTTTTCTAGTGATTTACAATATCGAAGCCGAACAAATACTCACAGCTCTTAAGGTATGCATGTTAGAGGCCATGTTTACTAGACTTTTATTTTTGTTTTGACCCATACTACCGCCTCTGAAACTTGCCTACCCTACAATCTTAGCAACGACAGTCGCAAGAAGCAACGCCCGTCTACAAGAAGGGTAATAGAAGTGATCCGAAAAAAAATAGTCCAATATCCTTCACATCGATTTGTCGTAGAATTTTAGAACATATTCTGAGCTCAAA
Organism: Schistocerca nitens; assembly: GCF_023898315.1. NCBI lineage: Eukaryota > Metazoa > Arthropoda > Insecta > Orthoptera > Acrididae > Schistocerca > Schistocerca nitens. Next base: position 528,535,684 of record NC_064617.1, read on the forward strand.
CATAATGAGGTATCTTGAACAGAATGACCTCCTCAATGCCAGCCATCATGGATTTAAAAAACATCGATCATGTGAGATCCCACTAGCACTTTTTTCACATGACATACTGAAAGCTTAGGATCAAGGCAACCAGGTAGAGGCAGGCAGTGTTTCTTAATTTCCGTAAAGCATTTGTCTCAGTACCGCATCTACAATTATTGTCAAAAGTGCAATCATATGGGGTATAATGTGAAATTTGTGACTGGATTGAGGGCTTTTTGGTAGGTAGGGCACAGCATGTTATCTTGGATGGAGAGTCATCATCAGATGCAGAAGTAACTTCGAGTATGCCCCAGGGAAGTGTGTTTGGATCCTTGCTGTTCATGTTGTATATAACATTTTTCAACGAAGGTTAGCAACAATTTTATGTATTTCTGTGAATTAACGTATATGGTTTCATTTTCCTTGTGGGTCTAACGCTGTTACAGTGAAGAGTTTAAGGTCCGCGGTACTAGCAAGTCAGTACACTGCTGGTCTAGAGATGAAGTCCCAATTAAGAAAAAAGGTTGATGGAAGTCGAACTAAAAATTCTGAAAGTAAACGAATAGTCTTTTTACTCTCATACTTCAGGCAATACAAAAATTTTAGCGTTCTTTTATGGCGGGAAAAGAAATTGCCGTGAGAGGGTTAAGCGAAGATGAGCAATTGAACGCTTCGGTTGTGGGTTACTGTGCCGGGGCGACGACGACAGTGGCGCCGTCGATAGTTGGTGGGTGGGAGGGGCGGCGCCGCGGCAGACAATAGAGGCAATTGAAGCCGGCACCGGCACCGGCACCGGCACTGGCCAAAGGGGCGCGCCATTGTTTGGTCGATGGCAGCGTTCCCCGCCACTTTGCGCGCCCTGCTGCTGCCAGTCATCGGCGCGCCGCGCGTCGCTCTCTCCCGCGGCTGTGGCCCCGCAGAGCACAACGCGCGCCGGGCGCCACGGGTGCTCGAGCGCTCCGGCGCGACCAGCGCTCGCGGAGGAAACTGTCCCTGCATCCATACTCACTCAGCTCCCTGAGCTCTTAAGATAATCAAACAAATCTACCAACCACACCAGCTAATTTGGGAAGTGGGAGGTTTTGTTTCGAATCTTTGCTCTGCGAACCACGTACAATCCTATCTCTCTTGATTCATCACGGACAGGGGACATCGGCTGCTTAAGTAATTGTCAATACCAATGAAACTGTCCAAGAGCCGTGTAACTGAGACGTCGTTTTATCTTATTTTGAAGGCTACCGGTTTCGGCATTCCACTATACCATCTTGAGGTCCCATATGCATCACTCCAAATTATACTGTTGAGTTGGTATCAAGTATTAGAATGAAGCACTAGTGAAACGATTGAATTCACAACAAAAAAATGGTTCAAATGGCTCTGAGCACTATGGGACTTAACTTCTGTGGTCATCAGTCCCCTAGAACTTAGAACTACTTAAACCTAACTAACCTAAAGACATCACACACATCCATGCCCGAGGCAGGATTCGAACCTGCGACCGTAGCAGTCCCGTGGTTCCGGACTGCGCGCCTAGAACCACTAGACCACCGCGGCCGGCGAATTCACAACATCCAGGGTTTTATGGGACTATTTGACATAATCGTTTATTTGAAAGGTTGCGTATGGGGCCTGAAGGTGGTATAGGCGAATGCCGAAACTGACAGCCTTCAAAATAAAATAAAATAAAATAACATTTCGTTTACATGGCTGTTGGAGAGTTTAATTGATATTGACCCATACAATCCTGTCTCGCTCACCTGGCATATCTGCACAGGTTGCCGGGGGCGTAACTAAGGTCAGAGAGGGAAGGGTGTAAGTAACTCAACTGGGGCCCTTCCTCCTTCCCGAACTCGACAAACCACCGCCCAAACTTCGCCCCTCACTTCCAGTTCCCCATCTCGTTTCCCCCATAACACATCATCACCGTGGCCACTCTCCTCCCAGTTGGGTCAAAAGCAAAATATTTGTACTTTCAACATTGCAGCACAGTCAGCAATCGTGATAATCTAATATATAAGAAACTATCAGCCTCGATTGCGGTAATGAAACTAACATTTACCTAGGTTTCAGCCCAAATAATTGAGCCTTCTTCAGAAGATATAATTGAATCTGTAATTTGTCTAAGAGGGCGTGGTACAGAAATAAAACTAAAACTCCCTGAATAGGCGTAGTCACATTTTAAAAATGTGCCTATTCAGGCTGTTTTAGTTTCTTTCTACACCATGACCTCTTAGACAAATTATAGACTCAGGTATATCTCCTGAAGAAGGCTCAATTATTTGGGCTGAAACCTAGGTAAAGGTTGGTTTCATTACCGCAATCGAAGCTGATAGTTTCTTACATATTAAAAGCAAAATACTAAGACATTCCGAACAGTGTTTGATTGTGTATGACATCGCCACAAAGTCCTAGACACCTGGCACCCGAAAATGCTTGATGAAGTACCAGTAGTGGAAACAGAAGCATTTCTTAACAGCAGTAGATGTGGTTTTTTACATATACTTTAAACTATTAACAGCTGTGGCAGCACAGTACAGAAAGTACATAAAATTATTTCATGTCAGCAGGTAGTTAGTTGGTTGGTTGATTCGGGAGAGGGGACCAAACAGCGAGGTCATCGGTCCCATCGGAGTAGGGAAGGAAGTCGGTCGTGCCCTTTCAGAGGAACCATCCCGGGATTTACCCGAAAAATAGAGAAATCACGGAAAACCTAAATCAGGATGGCCGAACGCGGGTTTGAACCGTCGTTCTCCACAATGCGAGTTCAGTATGCTAGCCACTGCGCCACCTCGCTCGGCCAGGTAGTTCGCTTGCAACTGGTAGTATACAGGGTGGTCTACATCTACATCTACATCTACATGATTACTCTGCAATTCACATTTAAGTGCTTGGCGGAAACGGTCTCAAAATCTTGTAAGGTAGGTTGTGCTGAGAACAATATGGACTTTGGTTCCAAGTATTCCGCATCGACAGTGAAATAAGCCACTGAAGACAATCTGTTGGGAGGAGAAATTATCACTGTGACGTTTCCTATCCTTTCAAAAAAGTGTCCGCACCCCTCCATACTAAACCTCCTACCTCAAAAGAAATTCTTTTGGCATTGGGACATGCAGCAGCAGTAGGTAACACTGGCTCACTACCTAGCGTAAATATCCCGGTACATACCTTAACGAGTGAAAGCAAAGCTTAATTCGACTGGTACCCAATAATAAATACCAAAAAATCACAAGGCGGATTTAAGAAGTTTGCAACCGCGTTTGTTTCTCGACTGTCACTATGACTATTATTATCTTCATCTCATTAACCACAAAATCAAAGTAGAGATGAAAAGGTTATCCAATTGTGTAGTATCTGAACACATTTTACTACCGACTGCGTACCGAATAGCAGGTATATATCCAACGAGTATCGAGTTTTCCGTAAATTTGGAAAGTTTCATAAAATCGACTTTATTTAATTCACAATTAAGATACCATTAACCGAAATAAACACAACATTTTCAACATTTTAAAGATCATAGTTCTTCTATAGGAAAACAGCGATCTGTAATTATTATAAATAAACTGGAAGCGGTCTTGTTCGCATAACTTTTTTAATGTGGTAACCGGTTTCGATCAAGACTGCTTCCAGGTTATTTACAATATCTTCAATTGAAAACAGTGTTTATTATTCATTTTAACAAAAAAAAATTAGTACTCATACTGAAATTTCGGCAAATTATGATGAATGGACACCAATTACTCTGCAGTGACATAATAAGCGATTTATTTTGTTTTCGTAAACAAGGCCAAATTCAGAGAAAAGTCGTTCGCTATACACTGAGGTGACAAAAGTCATGGGATATCTCCTAATATCGTGTCGGACTTCCATTTGCCCGGCGTAGTGCAGCAACTCGACTTAGACGTTGGAAGTCTCTCGCAGAAATTTTAAGACACTCTGCCTCTATAGCCGTTCCATAGCTACGAAAGCATTAGTGGAGCAGGATTTTATGCAAGAAATGATCTCTATATTATGTCCCACAAACGTCCGATGTGATTCATCTTGAGGGATCTGGATGGTCAAATCGTTCTCTCGAATCGCCTTCAAGCCAATCGCGAGCAGTTGCGGCCCTGTGACATTGTACACTGTCATCCATAACAGTTGCATCGTCCTTTGGGAACACGAAGTCCATAATGGCTCCAAAAGGTCTGCAAGAGGTTCGATCGGACCAGAAGACCCAGTCCATTCCATTTCAACAGAGCTCACACCGTTATGGAGCCACCATCAGCTTGCACAGTTACTTGTTGACGACCTGGGTCCATGGCTTCAATGGGGTCTGAGCCATACTCGAGCCCTACCATCAGCTCCTACCAATTGAAATCGGTACTCATCTGACCAGGCCACGGTTTTCCAGTCGTCTAGAGTCCAACCGATACAGTCACGAGCCCAAGAGAGGCGCTGCGAGCAACGGCGTGGTGTTAGCAAAGGCACTTGCGCCGGTCCCTACTGCCACAGCCCATTAACACCAAATGTCGCCGCACTGTCCTAATGGATACGTTCGTCGTACGTGTCACGTTGATTTCTGTGGTTATTTCATGCAGTGGTGCTTCTCATTTAGTACTGACAACTCTACGCAAATGCCGCTGCTCTCGGTCGTTAAGTGAAGTCCGTCGGCCACTGTGTTGTCCGTGGTGAGAACTAATCACTGAAATTTGGTATTCTCGTCACACTATTGACACTGTGCATCTCAGAATACTGAATTCGCTAACGATTTACGAAATGGAATGTCCATTACGTCTAGCCCCAATTACAATTCCGAGTTCAACTCTGTTAATTCCGTCGTGCGGCCACAATCTGGTGGACAAAGTTTTCGCGTAAATCACCTGAGTACAAATGACAGCTCCGCCAAAGCACTGCCCTTTTATACCTTGTGTGCACGATACCACCGCCAACTGTAATGTGCATATCGCTATCCCAAGACTTGTGTAATCTTAACGCATACACTGCTGCAACGAGCTGAAAGATAAATTCTGGCAGTTCGTCAAATTCGAGTACTGTGTCTCCTTAGCCGACGAGCCAAAATAATAGTTTCGATTACGATCGATTCGAATTGGCTTCAGATAATAGTATCTCACATGCTGGGGAGCGATCGCTGAATCAGGTGTGATATTTCCGGCTGCCGATTTTTGCCGATTTCTGCCGACTGAGGAGTGGAACGGCTGGAGTGCTTCAAAGTGTTCGATAAAATAGCTGAAGTGGAAAAGAGATCTCACATATATATTCTCACATACCATTCCACCTGATTCCGTATCTTACCTTGAACTGTACGCAACCGATTTTGGTGCCAAATACTGCAGGAATACTGACAGCGGAGATAGTTAACGAAACAGCTATTTTGAAGTTCCAGAGAGATAGCTGATGAGCACTGATATAGCTTCCAATTTGAATATTGTGATTTTTTTCACATTACAGGTTGAGACAAGCCTATCGGTACATCTATACGGCTTTGAGCCTATTTATGACAATACATCGGACTGTAGCTCCTTGTGAACGCTGTTCGAGCAGCTTTGTCCATACATTACGACACAGCTACTGAGCGTTACTATAATGCTATAAACATTAATTGTTCTTTGCTCAAAGTAAGGAAATGCGAAGCGAAATTATAATAAAAACACAATTCCAAGAAAGGAGTATTTTCCTATCTCTTAATTACAGCCTGTTTTTCTTTGATTCCTAATTAAGAATTTATGAGAAGCGAATAAAATATGTTATTTATCATGCTTCATATGAAAGCCAATGGAGAGGAGCTACAATAAACAAGACGATGTAATTTGTTGGACTATTATTTGTAATTCATTTACTATAACGACACAATGTATTTTGTGCAATATTTCTCATGAGTATAGTTCATTTAAGTAAATGTAAGTTTGTGGTAAGATCTTATGGGACTAAACTGCTTAGGTCGTCGGTCCCTAAGCTTACGCACTACTTAATCTAACTTAAACTAACTTACGCTAAGGACGACACACACACCTATGCCCGAGGGAGGACTCGAACCTCCGACGGGGAGAGCCGCGCGGACCGTGACAAGACGCCTTAGACCGCGCGGCTACCCCGCGCTGCTTCATTTAAGCAATAGTGTTCAGTACTGGTTCATTTGTTTATAAATGTGCCTACAATATTATAAATTTTTCTAAAACTGTGTAAAAAATGCAGAAACACGTTTTTACGAGGGCAGAAGTAGGAGCGGAGGAGGGAGTGGTGCAGTTTGGCAGTACTGCCAGGGCGCAGTCACGTCGGTACGACACTGCTTGCAAAGATGGAAAATCCAGGAAAGATTGCAATAAGAAACAAAATAATTGGGTCTCAAAAAAGTCGGATGCTTTGCAACTCTACATTGAGATAATATACTAGTGTTCACTGTGACTCAGTATAGAGTCCTATGAAATAGTCTAACAAGGCTTAATCGTCCTCCGTATGAAACACAGTATTGAACAGTGGCGAGCCGTGCCGTTGTCAGCCGGACCACAGGCTCGGCCAAACTCACCGCCGCTGCCACGCGCAGCTGGAATGTTGCGGATTCCGAGCATTCCACAGCGCCGGCTGACCGCGTGATTGCGCATTCAGCTCACGCCGGCGTCTGGTTTTTAGCAAAGTGTGAAATGCCTAGTGATGTATAACGAGGCACACTAAAGCAGCCGCCGCCATTTTCGGTTCCCTCGACACCGCTGTCATGGCAATTTAATTCAGGAGCGGTATTATATACGAGTGTTAACTTGTGGCCACCGCGTGCCTGGGTCTCGCGATAATTGTTATTGCGCGGCATCATCACCATAATGAAAGCGCCGCTCCCCTCGTGGCGGTCCCCCACGGGGTCCTGCTGCGAGCTGCAGTTAGATGTCCATTCCAGACGTTTTATTGTGCACGGAATTCACTTCCCCCCGCAGCCCTTTAATAAATTCTGCTACACTTTTTTCCCATTTCCCGCCCCCTCCGCACCCCTCGCACAGCGCGCGCCCTTCGGTCACCCCTACTCCGACCACGCTCATCCCATTTGGTGGGCTAGCGTGACGCCGCCAATTCCGACTGCGATAGTCGGGGCCTGTGGTTTATCGGGCTCCCCGCAAGGATTTCAGTCTTGGTCGCAGCGACTTTCTAAATTAAACGTTTATCTTTCAATCTGCGCACCGATCTCAGCTAAATAAAGGTGACACTAGTTGGCCGCTAGTAAATGTCAAAGCACCACTTCCCTGAATATCATTTTTTGTCATAGCATTCACTGATTTCCCCACCATCGATTCATTAATTTCATTTCAGTGCGTTTAATTCATTTCATATGGTCGCTGAAGAATCCGAGTAGCACAGTCACCGTGATGTAGTGGTTATGATACCAAATGGTTGCATGGAGGGTCTCGAGTTCAAAACTCCCGTGAAATGTAAAATTTTAATTTCTATTTTCGGCTCGAGTACATTCTAGTAATATTCACAAATGTCAAGAATCATTGTACTGGAATGTTCTGTAACTGTATATGTATACCGTACGTGTTCTGGCCGGAGGCAGTTCGCTCCGCGCTTTTGTATGTGCAAGTGCTGAATAAACCTTCGTTAAGTGAAGTTAAGTGTTCGTCATTCATCTAATTACACCTTCTTCTAGGTGAAAATATATACAGGGTGTCAAAAAGGAAGAAATAAAAAAAAAATTACCGATAAGCTTTATTGACAACTTCCCTACCACACCAAAACCGGAAAAAATTGTTTAGTAAACGATGCCTCTAAAGCGCATAGCTTAAGAGATATGAGTAGTTGTTCATCTTCGATATTATGAAATATATCTCTTCTACTTCAGCATTCGGGAGGACGACGGTTCAATGCCGCGTCCGGCCATCCTGATTTAGGTTTTCCGTGATTTCACTAAATCGCTCCGGGCAAATGCCGGGATGGTTCCTTTGACAGGGCACGGCCTATTTCCTTCCCCATCCTTCCCTGATCCGATGAGACCGATGACCTCGCAGTTTGGTCTCTTCCCCCAAACAACCCAACGTCTTCTACTTCAACCTCTTTGCCAGTTCATATTTTGGGATGAGAGTATGGACCAAAGCAAGAAAAGAATGTCTAGTGAACGTGGCCTCTAAAATGAATACCTTAAGATCTATGAGCACTTTTTCAGTAGTAGAGATGTGTTTCACACCAGTGAAGATGAAATTTCATTTACCACCGGAACTCGAACCGTATTCCTCCAAGTCGAGTGTCAAGGCACAGGCCTAAGTTAGCGATTTCGGCAATGGAGGCGCGTGTTCGCTTTCATGGCTGTGGTATATGCTTTCTGTGTCTTTTTTAAATAAAATATTAAGCGATGCACATACATTTCATCACTCAAATCCGGTATTTTCGCTTCAGTTAAAGTGGTCATCCAAAGGTATCACACCAAGATCTTTAAATGGGAACTGTCACAAGGGGGCAGTCAAATGAAAACGGAACACACGCCACAGTAGGACCATGGAATAGTTTAATCGCCACAAGCATGAAGACATTCCACGAATGTCTTTCTTCAGGTCGCCAAAGATGTGAGAATAGCACGGTGAAAGATTCGGGTTGTACAAAGATAGTAGGAGTGTTACCCAATCAAACCACTGAACTGCAGAATTTCTGCAATGTGTCTTCATAGCATTGCGCACTGATCATGGTTTCACGGCCGAGGAGCTCGATAAGCAGAGGGACCCTGCAGTCCAAGAAGAAGGTGATCATGAGCCTAACGGAACTTGTATGAACAGCTTTGGGTTTTTTTGGCGTGGGAGATATGGAATGTTCGCAGTATTGGCTTTGCCCTTTGACCTCGGGCTGTCGGACGGAATCACTCTCTCGGCGATCCCGACATTATGGAAGGCACAATGATCAACAAAAATATGCATCTATCGTTGGGGACCATGTCTACCCTTTAGGCAGTTAGTTTTTCCTCGGTATATAGACATCTACTAGCAGGACAACGCAGCGTGTCACAAAGCGCTCAGTGAACGTGCCTGGTTCTAAGAGCACCAGGATGAATTTACCGTACTCCCTTGGCCGCAAGATTACCCGGATTTAAAGCCAATCGAAAACCTGTAAGACCACTGCGATTGGCCCGTACGCGCCATGTATGCTCAACTGAGAAACCTAGCGCAGCTGGCCACAGCACTGGAGTCGGCATGGCACCACATCTCTGTCAATACCTTCCAGAGGTTCACTGTCTCTCTTCTTGCGACAGGTGATCACTTTAATGCGACTGGACAGTGTATTGATAACAATAAAAATCAATTGCTCGTAGTAAAGAAATAAACAGCATAATATATACATAAGCAATTTCGTTTTTGCAATGTGTAGTCACGTCCTTCCGGCGACGCCCGGTGTCGAAGGACAGTGTCGGTTGGTTTCTCGTTACAAACAAAATGATTTTTAAACTTGAATTTTACGTCTCTTCTCGATGGAGTTGTTCTGTTGTAACCACAAGCGCCGAAACGAAGAAGAAGAACGCAAGACTAGAGAAGGCTGTGAAACGACGTCAGCCAAACAGACCACTGACAAGGACCGCGCAGCTCCTGGAGCGACCTCTGCAAGAAATAAATATAAGAGCCGCTTCTGCCAGCCGCGGCCGGACATTAGTGGAGTATCAGCACGGCCTAGCAGAGTGTGCTACGACATCAGATTGTAGTGATCCATATCCACTGCTCGTTTGAACACTGTGTATAGCAAGGACTCGGATTTACGTTGCATGTCTCCCATCGCTTGCGACACCTTTGTACATCAAAGTACTGTCAATCTGCTTTATAGAAATAAAACTACTAATCTTATTTGCTTGAAGTGTTGTATAGCATTCCGAGAACGCAGAATCCCTTAGGCACCCCATATGACACGAGTGGGCAAGACCCAATAGGATCGTGGCCGGCCGTTGTGGCCGAGCGGTTCAAGGCGCTTTAGTCCGGAACCACGCGGCTACTACGGTCGCAGGTTCGAATCCTGCCTCGGGCACTGATGTGTGTGATGTCCTTAGATTAGGTTTAAGTAGTTCTAAGTGTAGGGGACTGATGAGCTGAGATGTTAAGTCCCACAGTGCTTAGAGCCATTTGAACCATTTTACTTTCGGTGTAGGATGCGAATGTCTCGTAACATTTTGCGGATTCATTAGCATCGTAGCCAGAACAATTTCTTCGTTTTCTCTGTTTCTTGTAATCTTCTTTCTTGTCCTCTTTTTGACGTTACAGCAACTTGTCCGCTCTAGCGTCTTAATAATTCGGACACTGGCGATCTGAATAAAGTTCTAGGCGCGCAGTGCGGAACCGTGCGACTGCTACGGTCGCAGGTTCGAATCCTGCCTCGGGCATGGATGTGTGTGATGTCCTTAGGTTAGTTAGGTTTAAGTAGTTCTAAGTTCTAGGGGACTGATGACCACAGCAGTTGAGTCCCATAGTGCTCAGAGCCATTTGAACCATTTTGATCTGAATAAATAGCCCTGTACCGCTGTACTGCTTTTACGGCATTTCTGTTACATTCCTATATGAAGGGCTTATTTCAATAGTGGTACAAGTCCATTTTTGTTCATCTTGAGATACAGAGTCCTAAAGTTAAACGAGCGCTGAAAAATCTGCAGTTGAGATACCAGAAATTTTCAAGCATATGGTTTCTTGCTAGAGATGAACCTTTCTTTCTGTTGGTTTGGATAATTAATTTCAGAAGCATTATAGACAGAAAAGTGGAGGTAATGGACTTGTACCACTATTGAAATGAGCCCTTCATATAAAAGTAGTACATCCAACACAGGACTGCACCTAATGAATGTTGAAGCAGAAATAAACGGCCTGCAGAGCAGAAAAGTAAATAGGCAAAAGTGTTGACATTCTGACACATCGTAGCTCAAGAGCTTTCCTTGACAGTGTTCGCACCGCTGATGCCGTTTCCGGCCACCGTGCTCTCAGAATTCTACATTTCTGGATTTTTAACGATACGTTTCAACGTCAACATTAACAAACGCTATATCACTGTAATTTCCTTCTCAAGAGCCATCGAATGCAGTTATAAAAAAATATAGGATTCCATTAAAAAAAACGTACTTGCTTGAATATCTCCGTTGATCGTTGATACCAGCACTAAAAACAGTAACCAAAAAAGTGCCTCTCTACGCGCTTTCATTTGTCGAAAACCGCGTTTCGACATTTTCAACCGTTCACTAAATAAAAGGGTTGGTACGTCTTACGTGACTCACCAGCCCTCTGAAAAGCATGCAGGGTAGATTGTGCTAAGAAATAGTTGTTCACAAAAAACTCGATACGTTCCACCGTTTCAGAGTTTATTAGCATTCAAGTTAGTCAATCGGGCCATTGCCCGCGCAGATCCAAGCAGCCCGCCAGAGACGGCGTCGTCAAACGTTTTCGTCGTTTTGTTTCGTAAAACCGAACAAGAGAGTGACACAAAAATTGGACAAGGCACTCTAGTAAGGATCGAACCCGAGCCAGGCTGAGCAGTCTCGTGCGCTATCGTCTACCTTATGAGAACAAAGGAGTGCGCAACAGCCTGATTGGTCAATTAAAGCCTAACTCGGAAACGGCGTGGCATGTGGAATTTTTTCTCAACAATTATTTCTCAGCACACTCTGCAACAACCTTACAAGCTTTTCAGACTGTTTCTGACCACGCTGTATGTATACCATTAGCACTACGGTGTTGATGACCGCAGCTTCTCAGAATGGAGAAGGAAAAGGTATAAAATATAAGTTTCTAGTTAGGAGCTGCAGCAGAAGAAAAAAAATGACTCACAGTCATTAGAATAGCACTAACTTCGAAGTTATTTACATTAATCTTCATTTATGAATTAGAGTGACATTACTTCTTTGATCGTTCAGTAACCGCAGATGTGATTCGTTCACATCGCAGTTCGCGGTATCTGAGTAAAGTTTTCTATATTAAATGATGCATATAGATTGAAATATATTTCCTAGAGACATTTGCTAGATTGCCGCTAAGCCTTTTTAGCACCATTTCCTTCCTCCGGGAGACAGTAGTTCTGCAAGACGTGGAGGAAAGCTCACGTGAAGTTTGCATAGTAAATGATAGTTGCATGAAGATTTGAACTTCGGATCGGACCGTAAGGACTGATCCATACTTAAGTAGTCATTTTGTCCTCTGATGTGTAATTTAAGAAAAACCGTGTTTGGAAAAAAAATTATTTAACAGTGTAATCTAATAAAATGACATAGTGAGCTCGACCCAATGAAGTGGAAAGTAGGGCATCATGTGGCAATCTGAGCTGTATATTATTTATCTATGGTGGCCCAATGGGCAGCTTAGACCATTGCTTTATCACGAATGTTCATTGGTATCTTCATTCGTATCTCTTTTATGATCATCTCTGACTCATGTGGATCTGCAACATGGCTTGCTTGAACGACGATGCGCAGTCAAATTTGGTACTGCTTACATGGAAGAGACGAACTTGAGAAATATGAAAAGTTCCGTGCACATAAGGAAATTACAAAAAAATGGTTCAACTGGCTCTGAGCACTATGGTACTTAACATCTGAGGTCATCAGTCCCCTAGACTAAGAACTACTTAAACCTAACTAACCTAAGGACATCCATGCGCGAGGTAGGATTCAAACCTGCGACCTTAGCAGCAGCGCGGTTCCGGACTGAAGCGCCGAGAACCACTCGGTCACAACGGCCGGCCAAGTAAATTACAGATGGCGGTAAGTGTAACATATTTTCCCATTCAGTGCAGCAAAACTGTATGACGTTGGGAAGGAGCCACAGACAGAAAGATATAAAAAGGAATCCATGCACCTGAAAAAATTAGAAACAGTTACTACATTTTTGAATGAACATACTGCCATTTGACAATATTGTTGTCTATTTAATTACGACCCAGGTTTCGGCCTTTTATGCCGTTCTAGTGACTGAGTTTATGTCACTAACATATATTGCAGGACATCAAGCTCAAAACTGGCCACCGAGCGAGGTGGCGCAGTGGTTAGCGCACTGGACTCGCATTCGGGAGGACGACGGTTCAATCCCGTCTCCAGCCATCCTGATTTAGGTTTTCCGTGATTTCCCTAAATCGTTTCAGGCAAATGCCGGGATGGTTCCTTTGAAAGGGCACGGCCGATTTCCTTCCCAACCCTTCCCTAACCCGAGCTTGCGCTACGTCTCTAATGACCTCGTTGTCGACGGGACGTTAAACACTAACCACCACCACCACCACCAAAACTGTCCATAAATTAAGAAAAATATTGGACAATTTTTAGGGATTATTCGTCAGGCCATAGAGGATCGTACCTTCCGTCAGGAAACGGGCTTGTTTGCGGGAAGACAAGTATCCACACGGACTGTGCCGTGTCGTTTGCAGCACCACAGACTTTCAGCGCGGCTACCATCCTTGCAGTTCCCTTTGAGTAGAGAGAGGCGGCCCAACATTAGACGTCCTTTCAGACGACCCGCGGTTCAGCGGACCTACCCATAGGTGGAGGCTCTGAGGAAAATGAACGTTGCCAGATTGCATCATTAGTCATTGCCATTTAGGCCAATCATCTGACGTTGTGGTATGGGGGGTGCCACTGGGTACATTACACGAGGACCTACGTTTCGTTTAGTCGTTAGTTTAGATAACAGTCATTATACTTCCGAGGTCTCCGAGATATCTTCCTTGACGATGCAGTTTTAACGCCTAGCAGTAGTGACGGACCAAGGTGGAGTGTTGCTGTTGTCAGGGATGATGATAGTCACAAGTACGAGTGCTTGCTGGAAAGTAATATCTCCGAATTTTTTTTAACTGATAACTATTAAAGCTTTATAAATAAAACAAGCCTTATTAACATTCTACATCTTTATTATTCGTCGTTATATCTTTGCAGCCCTCTCTGCCGCTAGAGGGTTCCGAACTGTAGCATGTAACAAGGCGGTGTGTGACCTATGTCGGTCCGTGAAAAACAGCGTGCTGTAATCGAGTTTCGAACTCCAAGAGTTTGTCCACACAGAGCACCCTCTCCCACAACCTGACAATGGCAGGCCACACATGAAAGCTGCGACGTCTGCAACAATCAGACGCCCTGGATTCACTGAAATAGATCATTCTCCGTACAGTCCTGACTTGGTTCAAATGGTTCAAATGGCTCTGAGCACTATGGGACTCAACTGCTGTGGTCATCAGTCCCCTAGAACTTAGAACTACTTAAACCTAACTAACCTAAGGAGATCACACACATCCATGCCCGAGGCAAGATTCGAACCTTCGACCGTAGCAGTCGCACGGTTCCGGACTGTGCGCCTAGAACCGCGAGACCACCGCGGCCGGCCCTGACTTGGTCCCAGACGATTTTCAGCTGTTCCAAAAGTTAAAGAACACCTTCGAGGAGCTCACTTTCATAGTGATGAAGCGGTGTACGCAGAGATGATCTTGTGGCTCCGTCAACAATGTCAAACATTCTGCCGAAGTGGCCGTGCGGTTAAAGGCGCTGCAGTCTGGAACCGCAAGACCGCTACGGTCGCAGGTTCGAATCCTGCCTCGGGCATGGATGTTTGTGATGTCCTTAGGTTAGTTAGGTTTAACTAGTTCTAAGATCTAGGGGACTAATGACCTCAGCAGTTGAGTCCCATAGTGCTCAGAGCCAGAGAGTCAAACATTCTACGGTGACTGTGTCAACAAAATCGTCTCTCATTGGCAGAAATTTATTCATCACCAGGGTGACTATAGGTAGAAATAAATAATATGTAAACATGAAGGATATAGATGTAAGATTAAGAGTTATAAAAAAAATTCGGAGGCATTACGTTTCACCACACTCTCGTATGTTATCGCACGATATGCAGCACCGAGCAACAGGAAGGTATTAATATATATGTTCTTTACGATAAGGTTTGTATAAGTGTTTTGTGTTGTAGATACATAAGTGGAAAGGGAACTGGAGCCAATGCAGACGCGAGAGAGGCACAGAAAGACGGAAAATCTATGAATGGCTTTTATCAACGAAAGCCAAGAAGCTGTCCTTCAATGAAGACCTACGATAGGCATATGCAAAAGCCATAGATATTGTTAACAAGGGGCTAAAAATGCGTACTTCTTTTTTGTTTAATGAGATTGACGTTTTCTTACTTACACTTTCTCTAGATTGGAGAAGAGTTCAAATGGCTCTGAGCACTATGGGACTCAACTGCTAAGGTCATTAGTCCCCTAGAACTTAGAACTAGTTAAACCTAACTAACCTAAGGACATCACACACATCCACGCCCGAGGCAGGATTCGAACCTGCGACCGTAGCGGTCTCGCGGTTCCAGACTGCAGCGCCAGAACCGCGCGGCCACTTCGGCCGGCAGGAGAAGAGTTAATAGATGTGAATTATAGATATAGAATGGGAAGGTGTTGCAATTTTGTTAGTTGGTCTGATCTAAAGGAAGTTTCTGACGCCCAAACGTCGAGTCACTTTTTTGAGATTTATTTGATGAGACAGTACTAGTGATAAAATTCAGGTTTATGGCGACTCTTAGTTTTGATGACAACAAGGTCGGCGATCATTCCAAGTTTTATTCTGGACGGGTAATGTAACCCCTCAAATTAGATGGTTAAGTGAATGAGGAAGGTGTCACCCTGAAGTTTTTACGTATTGAAAGTGTACAACCTCTTGAAGACAGGTTATCGCTGAATAATCATAAGTAGCACTTTTAGTCCACTGTTATGTAAACTGAAATCGATTTTCCACGATACTCGTATCGGAAAGCTAGGTGGGGAAGTTAGTTTGACAGGAGCCAACATCTGAAGAAAGAGAGTTTTGACAACATAAATTTAACGTTATATATGAAGATACTAACTGTTTTCGAAAGCGTGCAGTCGCGCTATTCATCTGTATCCACGGTGACTCAGAAGGACAGAGCGTCTGCCATGTAAGCAAGAGATCCCGTGTTCGAGTCCCGGTCGGGGCACACATTTTCAGCTGTCCCCATCGAGGTATCAACAACGCCTGTCGGCAGCTGAGGGTTTCAATTAATTATAATTTATTTATAAATTTAACGGAGAGGGGCAAAGTAGGGATGAACATCTGTATTGTCTTTATATTTTTGACTAGCCTAGATTAAATGTAAGGTCAAAGGGGATACTGTGAAAATCAATTTCAGCGAAGTACAATCAAGAAGATTACAAAACTTTGTCTGCATTGAGTTGTTACGAAACAGAAAGCGTGTGGCAAAAATGGTTCAAATGGCTCTGAGCACTATGGGACTCAACATCTGAGGTCATAAGTCCCCTAGAACTTAGAACTACTTAAACCTAACTAACCTAAGGACATCACACACATCCATGCCCCAGGCAGGATTCGAACCTGCGACCGTAGCGGTCACGCGGTTCCAGACTGAAGCGCCTAGAACCGCACGGCCACACCGGCCGGCCAGAAAGCGTGTCTGTATGGGATATTCACAGCGTGAGCTGTGAACATATTTACTTCTCAGCTGTGTGTAGGTAACAAATGAACAAACTTGTCAAAATTTGTCAGCGTCTTATACGTAAATAAACTGAGTGAAATAGTGACAAGAACAACGGACAGACGCTGGAAAGGTAAAAGTATTAGAAGTTTTTCATTACTAAGGGTAAGACTGCAGGATTCAATTGCTTATGCACATAATTATTCCGAAGTAAGAAACATCACAAGGTGATCACGAAGTGTGACATTAAGTGATCGGAAATTTTCTTGAGACTTACGTCTTTTGATTATCAAGATCGTTGAGCACTTGTCAAAATAAGATCTTTCAACCAAATAAGAGCAGTGTTGACAACCGAGCCCTTAACACTAACAGAGTGCATGACGTTTAACACAAGAAGTAAGCGCACAGGGATCTTAGAGAGACGTTAAACGGTGTAGTTAAACTTATTGTATAGACTGAAATTCAGAAAAGAGTACACCAAAATACTGATGGAGTAATAATAGGACAAACTAACACAAGCCGAGAATTCATGCTTCGACAGAAGGTACAGCGGCGCAGCCAGTTATAACATTAAGTTTAAAAATACAGTTGCTTCAACATCACTGGGAAGAAACAGCTAAATATTATTGAGTACCCTGATTTATATCCCATGCCATATCTGACGTCTGCATATAAGACAACGTGACGGCTGTAAGAGTTAATTGGGTACAGCACTTGATCACAACATGGTTATAAACGCTACGAGATTGTAATCATCAATCAGTAGAGAACTTAGAAAGAGGTCAAACTGGTATGGGTGTGGTTTGAACTTAAACCACAGAGGCAATATTTGATTTAGTTAGCTGGTTGTTTATTCATTCATTGATCATTTACAAAATGATGTGTCATCTTAATTGTCCTCTTAATTGAAAATGTAAACAATTTAAAAAAAAGATATTGTTACTGTATTCTGAACACAACCGATAAGCTAAACGGGAAAATGCGTTTTACTTCCAATATTGTAACCAACACAGGAAAATGTGTGCTCGTAACGCAGTGTTGAAGTGCACAGGATCGAACGAATGGATCCATAAATCTAGAAAGGTACTTATGAAAACAATTTTTCTAAGGTGCAGTGAAAGGAGGAGAACGGAGCCTGCGTGCAACAGAAGATGTGTAGACCTGTTGCACAGAAAATCACGACATAGACACGCAAAATTGTTTAAAGAACGTGCTAATACTGTACGTATGTGACAGTTACAGAATTACTGTGGGACGCCAGACGTCTATTCAAAGGACCTAGCAACGAAAATTATCGGAGAAAATAAAATAAGCAGCCGTTCAAAAGCACTGTTATTACAATCACGGATCAAAGTGTGGAGTTGTTATAAACCGAAAATTATTCGAGAACTTTTGCAAACAGAGGAAGTTTGAGCTTAGAAAAGTATGCTTTTGAATGACTTCTAATACAAGAAATGTTTAAAACAGTGACATATTTCAGGGTCTTTGAATCAAGACCTGTAATAGCTACACACACGAGTACACCCGGCAGCACCAGACAAGAAAAAACTTAGACATATATGGATATTGAAAGCAGCTTTATTTCATATCTAAATATATGATAGTTAAGATAATAGGATACAATTTCAGGTACAACACAGTGTTGGATTTTATTGAGACAAGATTTCTTGAAATTATAGGAATCTGTCTGACGCCGTCTGTTTTATATTTTCTTCGTCTGTAATAGAGGGTAACTGGGTGGAAAGAGGGCACAAACAATTTTCATACTCCTGTCTAATATACGTTTTTGTAAACAGGAACGTAATACAGTGAAAAATGCACGTTGCTCAAAAAAAGAGGCTGTCCATGGCTTGATCTATGCAACATGTTATAGTGTACGAAAGTCAATGGAGTGAGCATTCAGATACGTACAACAGAATTTCTTTTTGCCAACATACATTGACTCCATAGTCACGTCACTTTGTGGTACTAATCTGTAAAAAGGAAATGCTTCTTCTTTCACGTATATCAAATTGCATCTTTAACAGGAATGATAATTGGGGTTCTGAGCACTATGGGACTTAACTTCTGAGGTCATCAGTCCCCTAGAACTTAGAACTCCTTAAACCTAACTAACCTAAGGACATCACACACAGCCATACCCGAGGCAGGATTCGAACCTGCGACCGTAGCGGTAGCGTGGTTCCAGACTGTAGCGCCTAGAACCGCTCGGCCACGCCGGCCGGCGGAATGATAATTCTATTACTAATAATAATAAATGTCTAGAAACAGTGAAAATGCGTGTAATGTTTGAGTTTCGGTCTTTTGATCAGAATACGATTAATAGCGTATTACAAAAAATTAGTGACGTTTGCCGTCTGATACTGCCGACATTCGCAGTTCTCTGTGCCAACTACAAAGTTATTCTTATTCTGTGAAATATGTGGAAGTGAGAGGGAGAGGGGTAGAGAGAGAGAGAGGTAGGAAGAGATTTTAAGGTTTAGAAAAACGAAGCACATTGGTTTAATAGTAGTGGTGGAATTTCAGCTGTGCAACGGACAAGTTTTGCGTGTTCTCAAAAATGAAGTGTTAGTAATAAGCATAATTACGTTGAAGGAAGAAAAGTTAAATACACAGAAATAGTTGTCGTTCGACTGTTTCAGCTAAGAGGACCTCTGAGATACGATGATAAACGTCACTGGGAAAAGGTGAGACTTATTCGTAAGTGTAGTTTAACTATAACTGGACAAATGCTAATTTGCTGACGGTTGCAGTTACAATAAACATTATAGTACGCAGTACATATATATATTTACGGAGCGTATGCGAACTATTCAGAACACAGTCGAAAATTTTGCTTTTCTTCTTTCTGTCCCGAGTTAGACTGTAATAGTCTCAGAGCTTTTATTTGAACCTTCCAGAATACATATGTTTTGCCTTTACCTGAATGGAGTGGTCAGCACATAATTATTCCGTTGCTCGAATTATCAATTTTATGCCACGCCATATTGAAGACATAGATTCACGTATCTCACTTGGACCAGAGACATTCTACTGTCGTCGCTGGTTGCGTCGCCACCCACCAAAGAGGTAAGAGAACCGTCGCTTGTTTATCATATGTTGGAATTCACTGCTGTGACGACGAATTTCCAATGAGAGAAAGTAAACTAACGTTAGGTCACAGGGAGCGTTTTATTCCCGCAGTGTTTTAGTTGTAATAAAGAACATAGGTATTAAGTTTGGGGTCTAGTGCAGCAGGGGATACAACCCGTCGGCTTTGAACAATGACGTCACAAGTCGCCAGAGACCATGTATTACAAAGATGAAAGAGCTGAGGAGAATGTTGAAAAACAAAGGAATGCGAGAGAGATAAACATTGATCTTGTCAAAAGCCGAGAAGCGATTCTTCTTGGTGTTGTAGCTCCCTTCAGTAGCTAATAAGTGTTTTTTGGCTTTAAAAAAAAATCTCACGAGATAGAATAAACTGATCCTACTTTATTAAGCAATATCTTGACAAAAGCCGAGAAGCGATTCTTCTTAGTGTTGTAGCTCCCTTCAGTAGCTGATAAGTGTTTTTTGGCTTTAAAAAAAAATCTCACGAGATAGAATAAACTGATCCTACTTTATTAAGCTTAATAAAGTAGGATCAGTTTATTCTATCTCGTGAGATTTTTTTTTTAAAGCCAAAAAACGCTTATCAGCTACTGAAGGGAGCTACAACACTAAGAACAAGCAAAAGCTGTTATGTTTTAGTTTAGTTTTTTTATTGATTGCTTATTAAAGTAGGATCATTTTATTCTATCTCGTGAGATTTTTTTTTAAGCCAAAAAATACTTATCAGCTACTGAAGCATCTGTATCTTAGGATCAGTTTATTCTATCTAGTGAGATTTTTTTTAAAAAAAGCCAAAAAACACTTATCACCTACTGAAGCATGTGTATATTCTAATGGGTGCGGGAGTTCCGACTCCTGGGGAGGTGGGTGGGTGTTATGCATGGCTAATCTATTCTATTTGCAGTTTACCATTTTCGCTTTTGCTGTTATGTTTCAGTTTAGTTTTTTTTATTGATTGCTTAATAAAGTAGGATCAGTTTATTCTATCTCGTGAGATTTATTTTTAAAGCCAAAAAACACTTATCACCTACTGTGCCTTGGACGCTAATAGTATCCCATTCGTTACTTGAGCTATATAGCTATACGCAACATTTTTATCTTGCCCCCTATATTTCATATATTCCCCACAAACCTCCCTACAAAACGAGTACCAGTCTACTACGGTATGTTTACTGACACGACACTCATGCACACACAGCCATACAGGATATCTTAAACACCAACAATACGTTATTTTCATTATGTCTCCGAGGGCGAGCTTAGATTTCTCGAACCACGTCCCTCGTCTAATGGACCGCCACAACCGATCTTTGCTGCAGCGCCATACGAATAAGTCGTGAGTACGGCGACTCCATACACTCGTAAGGCGCATATGTTCGCCGCACTCACGACATTGAACGTATTCCGCTATGAGACCACACGTTTGCAGGAAGCAAATTGTAGTCAACATATCTTGGCCCATAACTTCCCTTAAATCGTCCAGATTCATAGCGGTAGACAAATCCATTCCTATAAACGAAAATAAGACACTACAAATTGTTCTATAATAAAAAATTAATAATCCACATTACCTCAATATCATTACGAAAAATATTAAGTACCGGCCGAATAAAAAAACAAACAATTAAGTTAATTAAATCACACGTTTAATGATGTACCGAATACCAAGCGATCGCTTTTAGATTAACATTCAATTATTTTAATGATAGTGCTTATTAGAACACAGAACTGCTTTATTATCTATGCCTCGAAGTGAAGACATTACGATCTATGACTAAGGAATGACGTCATTGTTCAAAGCCGACGGGTTGTATCCCCTGCTCCACTAGACCCTAAGTTTGTTGAATACACCTTACTTATAAACAGAATGATTTCCAATATCGATCAAGCCAACGTCAGTGTCATTAGTGTGCTTATAATAATAATCTTCGAAAAATATCATTTTCAGAATTGGCAAATGGAAACCAGTAGTCAAGTAGGTATAACATTAGTTAAATAACAATTACAACAAGTTAAAAAATAAAGAAGCATTATCGAATTACAAATTTAAAAAATTGTTTTTAATACAGGCTTCATGTGTAAATTGCGTGATAAAATTAATGTTATATGTTTTGTTGTCGTGATCTACAGTCCGAATTTGTTGTCGTGATCTACTGTCCGAAAATTGATTTGATTGTATCTCTCAGCATTAGTATATCCCGTGTAAGTCTTGCGATTTCTGTATAATTACTGCAGTATTTCAAAAACCTTCTATTCTCTGCTTGTCTCTATTGTTCATCGCTCACGTTTCACACAAGGATAGACTTCAGACGAATACTTTCTGAAAAGACTATCAAACACTTCTCTTTTTAATTTTAGCTTTTCTTGTAACTGAAATTCTGCATTTTACGTCCCCTTTACTTCAATTAGCGTCAGTTATTTTACTGTACAGAAAGCAAAACTCATCTAGTGCTTGCAATGTGTCATTTCCTGATCGGGTTCGTTCAGCATCTCCTTATTTAATCCGACTACACTTCATCACCCTTGTTATATTTTCGTTCATGCTCATCTTCTAACTTCTTTTCAAGACATTATCCATGCCGTTCAACTGATCTTCCAAGTCCTTTGCTAGCTCTGAGGAATTACAACAGTCTCCGTAAAGCTTAAAATTTTTATTTCATCTTTGTCAGCTTTAATTCTTTTCCCAAATTTCATTCTGATTTTCTTTATAGCTTGTGCTTACACAGCGGAAAAGTTGCTACGTTGTCTCACTCCCTTCTGAACCACTACTTCGCCTTCATTTATTTCGATTCTTATAACTGCAATCTGTACAAGTCGTAGATACCGTTTCGCTCGCAGTATTTTATACCTGCTACCCTCAGACTTTCAAAGAGCGTAACACATTTAACATTGTTAAAGCTTTTTATAAATCGACGAATGCAATAATGAGGGTTTTCTTCGTTCGGTCTATCTTCTAAGATACGTCTTAGGGTCAATATTTCTTCTCGTGTTCCAACATTTTTCCAGAACACAAACTGATATTTCCCTCAGGTCGGCTTCATACAGTTGTTCCATCCTTCTGTAGGACAATTCATATTTGTATTTCGCAATCTGGACCAATTAAACTGTTAGTTCGGAACTACTCAAACTTGTCAGCGTTTTGCCCGCATCTAATCCTAGTCATTCTTGCTTCACGTTTCCAAGACGTATATCGGTGTTGAGATTGCTGACAAACAATGTTATTTTCTCCTGAGTTTGTGATTCGTTTTGTCTTGAAAAGGCTCTGAGATTGTTGTTTGGGAGGCATTTACGTACAGCCTAATACGTACATAATATCATGGGGAATATAAATGACGACGAGAAATGCTTTTTTGTGAACTAATATTTGATGTAAGTGAATAATTTTGGTAAACGAAGCAACATCCATTATTTTTGGCACGAATCATCTACAACAGGTCACAGGACAGGAAACTTCGCTAGTGATTTAAATGGGAGGCTGTAAATAATCAGAACAGGTAGCAGGCATGTTTAAAAATTTCTTAAACCTAGTAGAAAATATAAGGACAAGCAATTCAAGAGAAAAACGAATGTATAACACCTCTCCTTCAGAAATTAAGACAATTAAATATATTATCAAAACTTAATAGTATTTTCAACACAGTACTAAAAACTTGTTTCCAAGTAACAAATGCTGACATGCCTTATATATTTAACGCATCACCAACTGAGGGCATTTTTCCAGAGAGCTTGAAATATTTCATTGCTAAATCCCTCTAGAAGAAAGGTGATAAAACAAATGTCAATCTCTGCTGAAGTCATTTTCCAAAATTTTTGAGGACTTGGTGTACTCTGGAATAGTATATTACATGAGCAACAATAATATTCTCAGTGAATCACAGTTTGGACTTCATGATAGGTGCTGAACTGAGAAAGTCATTTACATGTTCACTCACCAAATTTTACAAGTATTAAATATTAAAATGGCACCGTTTGGTATTTTATGTGACCTCTCTAGGGCATCTGACTGTGTGAACTACGATTCCTTTAAAATAAACTGGTGTTTTGTGGATCTGATGGTATAACCAAACAATGGACAATGCCATATCCATTCAAAAGAATGCAAAACGTTATGCTTAGTAATTCAACCAATGTAAGCAGTGGTGATTCTTCTGGCTGGGAAGAAATCACTTATGGGAGTCCACAAAGCGCAGTCTAGTGTCAACTGCAGTTTCTTACATATGTAAACGATCTCCTATAATATACAAAAAGCGGAATTAGTTCTTTTTGCGGAGGTTACTAGAATTATAATCAATCCAAACCTTCACACAGCAAAAGAAGAAATAGTGTTTATAAAAGTATTAAGATTTTGTTCATAGTTGTTACTTCCTCAGAAACTGTAGTAAGGTATATATTTCGGAACAAAATTTTGTCTTCAGTTGCACAGTTAGTTTCCTTTTTCTTTGGCGGTTTCGACAGATTAATTTGTCATCTTCAGAAGATATAGTATTTGGGATGATATAAATCATGAGAACTTAGTCATACATTTATGTAAATGTATAAGAATTGTATTGGAAAACACTTACTTAATATTGGTTCAGCGGATGTCAATATGCTCTTCACAGAAGCATAATGCCATGGCATGTCCAAAAATATGCATATCGTACGTGATAATTATAACCACATATTAATAACTAAATGTAAACGTATCACATTTATGTACACAGAAAACTTGGGCTAACAGGAAGCAACATATATGAAAGCACATAAAAAGTGTAAGGAAGGCATATAAAGGAAGTTATATATATTTACAAGAACGTTTCCCATAGTAAAAAACAAACGCGCAACTGGTGAGTCAATTTTATTCTGAAATACATTAAAAGTATTACTTTGTGATATTTTTGCAATAGTCTCGCTTTTATTTCAGAAGACATAATGTATTCGGTTCTGCACATCTAAAGGTACTACGCCAGTGATAACACACAGTGACGAAATGATAACAAGGGTGGAAACTTCAAAATTACTTGGTATACAAGTTGATGATAACTGACACAGAAAAAATTTTTTGAACTCTGAAAACAAATCAGTCCGACATTTTTGCACTTAGGATAATTGCAAATACCACTGAGGGACAAATCAGTAAATTAGCATATTCTGGATGTTGTCATTCAATAATGTCATATGAAATAATTTTTTGGGTAACTCATTTTAAGAAAAAACGTTCTGAAATGCTGTAGGAACAATATGCCCTTACCTACGGTCATCTTTTGGATAGATCTTTGAGGAGATAAGCATTTTGACTTCTATTTCACGGTATATGTATTTCCTCATGAAGTTTGTTGTAAATAACCCACTACAGTTCATACGGAACAGTGATGTACAGTCGACAAAGCAAAATTGTTCGCACGGAAAATGGCTAAGTGCCACATCGGGCATTCTCGGCATGCACTCGTACAACACGTCACAAATTGTGGCAATACTTTCACTTTAATGCCAAAGATGGATTATAGCGGCGAGGCGTATTATACACAACACCACCATAGTACAAAGAAGTAAAGGATGTCGACAGCGATAGCGAAATATGTAGTGATTTGACAGGCAGGGCTAAATGTGGTCCGAAGGAGATGTCAGCGTCGCTGGGCAAGTAACTCGTGATCAAAGTACCTGGTCGCCACCTGTTGACTCAGACGTCAATTCCGACATTTGACCAATATCTTTTATGCCCTCGTCGTAGTAAGTACCCACGGCCTTTCTTTGGTGACTTATTTTGTCTTAATGAGTACAACACGGATGCATATTATTTTCAGTCTTTAAGTGAACGATTGTAGTATGAGATAACAAAAAGTTGTATCACGAAACTCACAATATTTTAAACAAAATTCATTGAAGTTATTTTAAGACCATAGTTTTATGGGAGTGAGAGAATATTATCATTTTGAGGAGTAAGTGATTTTCGATCAATTAGATTTCTAGCAAAATGTTATATTTTACTAAGTTCGTCTCTCAAAAGGAGGAGAGAGTAACTAACCGAAAAATTATTGAATTCTTTGGCACAAATGAAACTGTAGTGATATACTTTCTTTGCAAATCACGCACACTAATGTAAGCGCCAAGTTGCACGGCAGTCCTTTTGCGCTTTTATTCGGGAATACTACAAATCACTATCACTTTCAATTTCGGAAACAATTACGTTCGTATTAAGCTTTTCTGTACGTATAAAACTGTCAAAAGTAGCAGGCGAAATGAGAAAGCAGATGCAGCAGAAAAAAATCCTTAAGATCAAACTGCGTAAGAGAGACCTCGCAAATTTTGGACTCCAAGTGAAATTACAAATATGCTGGGTAAAATAAGTTCAACTATTCGGCGTAATGGAGTCTGAATAAAACATTTAAATTCTATCGCACAATATTTATTAAAATTGGGCTGGACATATATAATTATCTGAAAGAGATAAGCTGGTACGAAATTGCACGACATTCCATTGGCCGAACAATAGAAATTATGGTTCGTTTTTCCCTAATTTTCAAGGAAAATGCCACTCAGTAACATCTGTGGTGATCGGATATGAAACTATAGACACCAGAAGAAGGAATGCTCTATACTTTGCCGTACTGCAATAATAATTTAATTTGGAAAAATGACTATTTAAGCTCTAGTTTGACATTGTTTTAATTTACCCAAATGATGCTATCATTTTTTAAATGCGAACGTTTTAGGTTAGCTTTTACGGGGCTGTTATTGATGTCGAATGAAACAAGTTTGCTGTTACCAGTCAATGTTTATTTATATCTAAAACTTTTTTCACTGTGTAAAACCTCCATCAGGTGGATTTATGGGTGTTAGTACGAGACTCTTGTGTTGTTCCTTTAGGGAGTGGCAAAACATAGATCTCACAGCACCTGACAGCGCAATGACAGAGCTGGACATTGCTAAGAATGAAATAATAATTAAATCAAGACACTAAGCTGTCGACAGGCGTTGATATACATCAACGAGGACAATTGAAAATGTGTGCCCCGACCGGGACTCGAACCCGGGATCTCCTGCTTATCATTATTTTAGGGCTTAAGTGTTCTTATATTGGCCGACGTTAAGTTTTCATTCTGGTTGTCTCATAGTAGGACACCATTCCTATGTTGTTGTTGTTGTGGTCTTCAGTCCTGAGACTGGTTTGATGCAGCTCTCCATGCTACTCTATCCTGTGCAAGCTTCTTCATCTCCCAGTACCTACTGCAACCTACATCCTTCTGAATCTGCTTAGTGTATTGATCTCTTGGTCTCCCTCTACGATTTTTACCCTCCACGCTGCCCTCCAATGCTAAATTTGTGATCCCTTGATGCCTCAAAACATGTCCTACCAACCGATCCCTTCTTCTAGTCAAGTTGTGCCACAAACTTCTCTTCTCCCCAATCCTATTCAATACCTCCTCATTAGTTACGTGATCTACCCACCTTATCTTCAGCATTCTTCTGTAGCACCACATTTCGAAAGCTTCTATTCTCTTCTTGTCCAAACTAGTTATCGTCCATGTCTCACTTCCATACATGGCTACACTCCATACAAATACTTTCAGAAACGACTTCCTGACACCTAAATCTATACTCGATGTTAACAAATTTCTCTTCTTCAGAAACGCTTTCCTTGCCATTGCCAGTCTACATTTTATGTCCTCTCTACTTCGACCATCATCGGTTATTTTACTCCCTAAATAGCAAAACTCCTTTACTACTTTAAGTATCTCATTTCCTAATCTAATTCCCTCAGCATCACCCGACTTAATTTGACTACATTCCATTATCCTCGTTTTGCTTTTGTTGATGTTCATCTTATATCCTCCTTTCAAGACACTGTCCATTCCGTTCAACTGCTCTTCCAAGTCCTTTGCTGTCTCTGACAGAATTACAATGTCATCGGCGAACCTCAAAGTTTTTACTTCTTCTCCATGAATTTTAATACCTACTCCGAATTTTTCTTTTGTTTCCTTTACTGCTTGCTCAATATACAGATTGAATAACATCGGGGAGAGGCTACAACCCTGTCTCACTCCTTTCCCAACCACTGCTTCCCTTTCATGCCCCTCGACTCTTATAACTGCCATCTGGTTTCTGTACAAATTGTAAATAGCCTTTCGCTCCCTGTATTTTACCCCTGCCACCTTCAGAATTTGAAAGAGAGTATTCCAGTCAACATTGTCAAAAGCTTTCTCTAAGTCTACAAATGCCAGAAACGTAGGTTTGCCTTTTCTTAATCTTTCTTCCAAGATAAGTCGTAAGGTCAGTATTGCCTCACGTGTTCCAACATTTCTACGGAATCCAAACTGATCTTCTCCGAGGTCGGCTTCTACCAGTTTTTCCATTCGTCTGTAAAGAATTCGCGTTAGTATTTTGCAGCTGTGACTTATTAAACTGATAGTTCGGTAATTTTCACATCTGTCAACACCTGCTTTCTTTGGGATTGGAATTATTATATTCTTCTTGAAGTCTGAGGGTATTTCGCCTGTCTCATACATCTTGCTCACCAGATGGTAGAGTTTTGTCATGACTGGCTCTCCCGAGGCCATCAGTAGTTCTAGTGGAATGTTGTCTACTCCCGGGGCCTTGTTTCGACTCAGGTCTTTCAGTGCTCTGTCAAACTCTTCACGCAGTATCTTATCTCCCATTTCGTCTTCATCTACATCCTCTTCCATTTCCATAATATTGTCCTCAAGTACATCTCCCTTGTATAAACCCTCTATATACTCCTTCCACCTTTCTGCCTTCCCTTCTTTGCTTAGAACTGGGTTTCCATCTGAGCTCTTGATATTCATACATGTGGTTCTCTTCTCTCCAAAGGTCTCTTTAATTTTCCTGTAGGCAGTATCTATCTTACCCCTAGTGAGACAAGCCTCTACATCCTTACATTTGTCCTCTAGCCATCCCTGCTTAGCCATTTTGCACTTCCTGTCGATTTCATTTTTGAGACGTTTGTATTCCTTTTTGCCTGCTTCATTTACTGCATTTTTATATTTTCTTCTTTCATCAATTAAATTCAATATTTCTTCTGTTACCCAAGGATTTCTATTAGCCCTCGTCTTTTTACCTACTTGATCATCTGCTGCCTTCACCACTTCATCCCTCAGAGCTACCCATTCTTCTTCTACTGTATTTATTTCCCCCATTCCTGTCAATTGTTCCCTTATGCTCTCCCTGAAACTCTCTACAACCTCTGGTTCTTTCAGTTTATCCAGGTCCCATCTCCTTAAATTCCCACATTTTTCCAGTTTCTTCAGTTTCAATCTGCAGTTCATAACCAATAGATTGTGGTCAGAATCCACATCTGCCCCAGGAAATGTCTTACAATTTAAAACCTGGTTCCTAAATCTCTGTCTTACCATTATATAATCTATCTGAAACCTGTCAGTATCTCCAGGCTTCTTCCATGTATACAGCCTCCTTCCATGATTCTTGAACCAAGTGTTAGCTATGATTAAGTTATGCTCTGTGCAAAATTCTACAAGGCGGCTTCCTCTTTCATTCCTTCCCCCCAATCCATATTCACCTACTATGTTTCCTTCTCTCCCTTTTCCTACTGATGAATTCCAGTCACCCATGACTATTAAATTTTCGTCTCCCTTCACTACCTGAATAATTTCTTTTATCTCATCATACATTTCATCTATTTCTTCATCATCTGCAGAGCTAGTTGGCATATAAACTTGTACTACTGTAGTAGGCATGGGCTTTGTGTCTATCTTGGCCACAATAATGCGTTCACTATGCTGTTTGTAGTAGCTAACCCGCACTCCTATTTTTTTACTCATTATTAAACCTACTCCTGCATTACCCCTATTTGATTTTGTATTTATAACCCTGTAATCACCTGACCAAAAATCTTGTTCCTCCTGCCACCGAACTTCACTAATTCCCACTATATCTAACTTTAACCTATCCATTTCCCTTTTCAAATTTTCTAACCTACCTGCCCGATTAAGTGATCTGACATTCCACGCTCCGATCCGTAGAACGCCAGTTTTCTTTCTCCTGATAACGACGTCCTCTTGAGTAGTCCCCGCCCGGAGATCCGAATGGGGGACTATTTTACCTCCGGAATATTTTACCCAAGAGGACGCCATCATCATTTAATCATACAGTAGAGCTGCATGTCCTCGGGAAAAATTCCTATATAAATTCAAATTGACTTGTTTATGCGTTTTTCAAAATTGCATGTATTTAGTGTTAGTTAGTATGAATTCAGTAACTAAAATCTAAAGTAAAATGATTTCATGTAGATTTCCAACTAAAAGACATACAGCTATATCAAATGTTTTATAAAGTGATGTGAGACGAGGAAAGTTTGATATCAGGGATTAGGCTGCTATGGGGTCCACACATCATACGCAACATTTACCTGCACGAATATTTTCAGTCTCTGGAAATTCGTCTCATCTTCCGCGAGGCTCTTCCATTACCCAGCGCTAGATCCCACAGCAGATCAGGTGTGCATGGCACCAGTGTCGGCCAATGGGATCGAAGTCTGGCGCTCGAAGAGACCAGTCGATTAGATCAACGTCAGTCTGTTGCGAAAACAATTACTGATCGATTCGACTTGTGTGGCTCGGTGATTGGTCCTGTTGGAAATGGATCAGGACCTCACACTCGGAATCATAGTATGTTTCATGAGGTGCACACACTGACCCGCGGCAAATTAATCGTAAATTCGATGAATTACCGCTGCTCCATCCGTTGAGATCCACTCTCAGCATGAGATTGTGATACTGCCAATTCGCGAATGTCGCGCCGCGTACTTTGAGCGTAATATACCTGTTGCCTTTGTAGCCCATAACGTGACCCTATTTCACTGAACCACATGTTGGCTCTGAGCTAAATATTGGCTCATTTGAAAAGATGACGTGGTGTCAGTCGCAGTCTACATTCAATTCAGCGAGGGCAACCCTACAAAGTTTGTATTCACCAGAAAAGCCATCTTTATTGGCAGCCTTATCGGCCCTGAAGCCAGCAATCTGCAAACGGTTGCGAGCATCCAGGGGAATTGGTCTCATTCTTGAGTTGGTCGGCGTTTAAAAATACATTTTCCATAAATGAGTCAACAAACACGTTGTCTTGCTGGGGCGTCGAACCCTTCCTTAGCCCGACCTTCGAAGCCGGCCGATTGCTCTTATCTCGCGGCACCGCTTCATACACTTCTGAATGCAGAGAGGTGGAACGCCGCACCTGGCTGCCACTTCACGCGCG
This sequence comes from Schistocerca nitens, assembly GCF_023898315.1. Taxonomy (NCBI): domain Eukaryota; kingdom Metazoa; phylum Arthropoda; class Insecta; order Orthoptera; family Acrididae; genus Schistocerca; species Schistocerca nitens. The sequence continues at coordinate 528,566,415 of NC_064617.1, forward strand.
CTGAAAGTATCACACTGGACGAGTGCCAGGACGCTGTCTCTCGTGGCGTGAGTATGCTGAGACATCCTGGCAGTAAATGACTGTTTGTCATATACCCTTCTGTGACTCAGTGTGTCGTCATATTCGGCACACCTCAGCTATATTCGTGTTACGCTCGCAACACTTCAACAAAAAATGCAATGTAAAAACAAATATGCCGTCGAGGGGACGGGAACCGTAATTACTTCAGTAGAGTTCCACAGTATCACGCTGCCACCCAGTTACACGTGAGATCTTCTATTGTTTATACGTGGCAGAAGCATCTCGGTATTTCAAATAGAGGACAGTAAGTGTTATAAGGTGTGTATATAAAACAATACTCGATAATTTTACGCAATTACAGAAAATCAGAAAGATCTATAATTAAAATAATTACAATAAGAAGGGAACAAATACACTATTGAAAGTATGTTACATGTGATGCTGGCACTAGTAGCGGTACGTGGTGTGATGTGGTTGGTGTCTGTGAGGGTACTTGTGTTGTTATAGCCGTGCTGCCTCTCGGCCGTTTCCATCTGCTTGGCAGCACGGAAACACAATCTCAGCTTGTTCCCAAAATTAGACCACTCTGCTGCTTACAGTACACAGTTTTCAATGCAGAAGGAACACACGGTACGTCGTCAGACAATGTCATTCGTTAGGGCTATCTCTATCGTGGCAACGATGCATTTTCGGACACATGTTCACAGCACTTTTTTTCCCCTCCTTTTCCAGTCATGAATCCGTCCCTGCAGTCTGTCGGTTTTATTAATTTTTATATATGAACTATTGTTAAAGCGTATTTTCTTCAGACAGACAGCAATATCTGACATGAGCATCGATGTGATGTACGAGCATTTTATGCAACACGAAAGGCTTGTGAGGAACAAACTATGAGCTTTGGAGTGCTCGTTTGTGCCTTATTCATCACTGTACTCAGCGGAAACGGACGCCATAAAGTGATGTCCATTTTTGTTTTATACGCCGAAGAAATTACCGTTCCAACGGACTGAGACATGGGCATCAAACCCCTCGTCTATAGGTACTTTCAGTTTCCTTATCCGATGGCTTCTAATGACTGCAGTATGAACATCAGATTAGCGCTGCCGTTTCAGTGTCGATCAGCCACTTCCATAGGGTCATCAAAGTCATCCCCTTGTCTAAGTATTAGCCGGGTTGGTGGATTTGCGTTTCAGATATATTGTAGGCATTATGATCTACGTTCTCTGCACTTCCCTTTTACATCACCACTGCGACAGCTTGAGACGGTTTCTTACGTAGGCCACATCCGCTTCCTGTCACTTTTTTTTCCAAATTTTGCCGATATTCTATCTCTAATGACTTCGGCATACCTGATAGTTAAATCATAAGCTTCATTTCCTCTTCGTCAAAGTTGCTCGAATCAGCTTTCACCCATCCTCTGCAAGCCTTCTCATGTATGTCGGAAAGAATAGACACCACATATACATAATAAGACGATTACGGCCAATAGACCCTTCAGTGCAGATGCACACCAAGATCAAACTCTTACGGGAATCAGCGAGATAGCGCCCGTAATGAGGCTAACGAGCAGGGGCACTACATCAGTAGTGTGTGGTATAAGTAGAGAATTCGGGTCTGACCGGAGGCGTGCTAGGATAGTCCGAGCAGTTTTGGTGACGTCTGTGTACGGATGGCGTAATGGTCAGCGCTACTGCACAGCAAGCAGAAAACCCGGGTCTGAATCCCGGTCTAGCACAAATTTTCAACTTGACCCACTGATATAAAACAATGCCGACTGGCAGCTAATGGCTTTAATTTCCTTGTGCCCTCTTTTTCTCATGCTAAATACACATAAAGTATCTTTAGTGGTGCTTATATAAATACTGGAAATTTTTGTGTTAACTAGTTTATGTTTCTATAATTACCTGCATTATCCGTGGATCACATTTGCCACATCTCGCTACAAAGTTGAACGTGTTAATTGGTTTTCAAATGTAACGCACTTTTGGAAAATATATCTCGTTGCTGACAATTTACAGGGTTGATTCTTACTCTAATTTTAGCTCTGCCGTTCGGGCTTCAGTTGGGCCAATCGGAACCGACCGACCGCCATGTCATCCTCAAAAAATGGCGTCAATTGGATGCGGTGTGGAGGGGCGTTGGGTCAGCGTACAGATTTCCCAGCCGTTGTTGGCTTCGCAGAGTTTGAAGCCGCTACTTTTCACTCATGTAGCTTCGAAATTGGTATAACTAGACTGAGTGAATCCCGTTCCACTCCTCTCATCAAGGAAAAGTCCTTGGCAGTTCCGGAAATTGAGGCTGGATGGCTATAACACACTCTGAGTAATCAGCTACGGAAGTGGACTACGTTAGTACCTAGATCCATTTCTAAATTCATCTAGCTATAAAGTAGAGGAAGTATTGAAGAAAAATTGATGTCAGTTTGATATTGTAACTGTGAGATGGTAAAATGTTTTGTAACTACATACCCTGCTTCCTCCTACGAAAAAGTAAGGTTAAGTTACAGTTAGTGGAGGAATATTATTGTTCCTAGCGTTACATTTAAGAATGTCACTACTTTTCCTTCAAATGGTGACAAGTTCTTAGCAACAAATTTTATGAGAACTGTTTTTCGAGGCTGTGTTTGTTTGGTTACCAAACAGTTTCCATTACACGGCAAGAGGTTGGCTTCTATCATGTCTTCATGTAATGAATAGTTAGTGTCTCAGTGTGAAATTACCCTCAAATATTATTTCATATGCTATTAGGTACTGGAAGCATATAAAGTAAAACAAATTTCAACAAATTTCTGATGCTTTCATCACAAAAATCCGTAATATAACCCAGAGTAAAGTGTCTGAGAAGATCCACACTATCAGATTAGCAATATGAATTCTTATCTACATGCACTCCCAAGAATTCTGAACATTCGGTTGTATAATCTTCCTTTCCGCCATGCTTAAAAGGTTATGTTGTTATCTCCTGGCATATACTAAATTGCTTTTTCCCCTCTGTTAACAGATAAAGAATTTATGGAAAACCAGTCAATATTTATCAGTATTACCATAATCTGTGCGGCATGCAGTGTGGAGTACCGGTTAGTGTCGCTGACTACGGTGAGGCGGGTAATCAGTTAAGATCGGATCACCGAGAAATATGTTTGTTATTTAGCATTTATCTTTTCTGGAAGGTTCTCGAAATTTGTAATATTCAATTTTTTCATATTCTGCGATATTCGATGTTTGTATAAAGAGCAGAACGGTCTGCTCAGTAGACAGTTCTAGTGTGTCTGTATGTTCACTGGAAAAAAAAAACCTAAACACGGGCTTTCAGCCGGCCGCGGTGGCTGAGCGGTTCTAGGCGCTTCCATCCGGAACCGCGCGACTGCTACGGTCGCAGGTTCGAATCCTGCCTCGGGCATGGATGTGTATGATGTCTCAAGGTTAGCTACGTTTAAGTAGTTCCAAGTTCTAGGGGACTGATGACCTCAGATGTTAGGTCCTATAGTGTTCAGAGCCATCTGAACGGGCCTTCAGTGCTAAGTGCTGCACTTTGCTGATAACCCTACTTTCGGATTTGTGCTTACGGCGTGACAATACGTTTTTTCAAAAACTTCATGTAGCATTAGTTTTGTTGCTGTATATCCGTTTGGCTTGATTATTGCGCCTATATCATCAGCTGAAAGAAACATGTCTACGGCACCAACAGAAGAATAGGGGAGGTTAGAAAATGCCAAAAGAAAACTCAACAGCGAACGCTGTGGAACATCAGTAGGGCTTTAGTCGGCTCGGAAACAATAATAAAAAAATTGCATTTTTAGAAGAATGCTTTTGAGAGGAAAATAAACATGAGACGCAAGAATAAGAAAGTAACAAGAGACTATAAATTTACGGAGAGCGAGGTTCGCTGAGCATGCGCTGTAGTAAATTGGTCGGAGCAAGGCTGAGGAGATCAAAGCGCTATATTTAGCCAGCAAAGCGCTTAAGAGATGACACGTTGTGTGGAGCGATTAGTAGGTCCATCGACCGAGCCGAGACGACGAAATTGCGCCACGCCGCGGTATTGTCAACTGAATAATTGAGCGAACCGCGGCGGCCGGCTCGCCAGCAGCAGCTGTTTGCGAGCGGCGATCAGCGCTGGCATTTTCGTGCGTCTGTCTTCAGCTGAGCGACCCACCTGCTGCTGGCTGGCGGAGGGTGCTTCCACCGCTGTCTGACGAATGCTAGCCAGCGCAGGCAATATTGATCTCACCGAGAATAGAAGCTTCTGCATAATGCAAACAGTGGAGATTGCGTGACTGGAACTGCAGTCCTGAATTACAGGGACCAAGGACGAGGCTGCTTCTTATTTTCGGCGAGGGTTTCGTAAAGCAGCAGTTTCGTAAATTACTGCGTTTCTCCGTAATTCTGTTGAATAAGCAGAAGGGGGAAAGGAGGAGGGTGCAACTGGCGTGTCATCTACCTGAATTTTTGGAACTAGACACAACTTCGATTTCGATTAAAGGATAGAAGCAGTGTCTCATTGGAGTGAACACTGCATTGCTTCCAATGTCCTCTTCCTATCACACCAACTTCTTCCGGTCTTCATTTTCGTGTCTGCTCTGCTCTGCATGTTCATCTCGTCTCTGTTTTATTTCACCTCACACATCAGTTTATTCTCCCAAATAATGCCGCATTTTTCCACCTGCTGCATACTCGTCGATCCGTTTCAAGGAGCTATTAGTAAAAGTTAAAAATCTATCACAGACGATTAGACTACTGTCTTCTTATTTTTCTCATTAATGAGTGTTCTCCGCTCTCAACTATAACGCAAGCCTACAATTTTAATTATTTGGCACATGATTTCTCAAAAATGGATTTTCTATAATCAATTTGTTTCTAAACATTAGATGATGATGATTATGAGTGTTTCAGGGCGCACAAGTAAACATTAGAGGTAAAAGACTGTGCTACTGTGTACCGTGTTTGTATGACGCAACAAGCAATTTTGATCAATATACGTATGGACATAGGCTGTTGCACAAGCTGCTTTGTACTTTTAAACATTTTAGCAATGACGAATCTTCTATAACGGTCTATTTTTATCCGCTTGACATCTTGTGCGTGAGGTCATCGTAAAATGAACATGTTTTACAACAAAACATTTTAGGACCTGAAGATGACAACACAGTCTGTTGAAACCGATTGCCTTAAATAAAAGAAATATTTTATCCGGTCTTGGCTGTGGAATAGTTTTTAACAATTAAACAGATCGCCCTTCAGTTCTCGCAAAATGTGAAATTCAGTGAATTTTTTATGTTGATTCTAAAAACGACTTTAATTGTATTCTATCACTTCAAGCCTCCCGTGAGCCATGGACCTTGCCGTTGGTGGGGAGATTTGCGTGCCTCAGTGGTACAGATAGCCGTACCGTAGGTGCAACCACAACGGAGGGGTATCTGTTGAGAGGCCAGACATACGTGTGGTTCCTGAAGAGGGGCAGCAGCCTTTTCAGTAGTTGCAGGGGCAACAGTTAGGATGATTGACTAATCTGGCCTTGTAACATCACCAAAACGTCCTTGCTGTGCTGGGTCTGCGAACGGCTGAAAGCAATGGGAAACTGTAGCTATAATTTTTCCCGAGGGCTTGCAGCTCTACTGGACAGTTGAATGGTGATGATATCCTCTTGGGTAAAACAGTCCCCAACTCGGATCTCCGGGCAGGGACTACTCAGGAGGACGTCGTTCTCAGGAGAAACAAAACTGGCGTTCTACGGATCGGAGCATGGAATGTGAGATCCCTTAGTCGGGCAGGTACGTTAGAAAATTTAAAAAGGGAAATGGATAGGTTAAATTTAGATTCAGGGGAAATTAGTGAATTTAGGTGGCAGGAGGAACAGGACTTCTGGTCAGGTGAATACACGGTTATAAACACGAAATCGAAGAGGGATAATGCAGGAGTAGGTTTCATAATTGGTAAAAAATAGGAATGTGCATAAGATACTATGACAGCATAGTGAACGTATTAACGTAGGCAACATAAACTCGAAGCCTACACCCACCACAGTAGTACAAGTTTATATGCCAACTAGATCCGCAGATGAGGAGGCGATTGAAGACATGCATGATGAGACAAAAGAAATTGTCACATAGTTAAGGAAGCCGAAAATTTAATAATCCTGGGGCACTGGAATTCCATAATAGGAAAAGGAAGAGAAGGAAAAGTAGCAGGTGAATATGGACTGCGGATAAGGAATGAAAGAGGAAGCTGCCTGGCACAATTTTGCACAAAGCATAATTTAATCGTAGCTAACACCATGAGAGAAGGTTGTAGATGTGGAAGAGACCTGGAGACACCGGAAGGTTTCAAAATGATTATATGATGGTTAGACAGATTTAGGAACAAGATTTTAAATTGTATGACATTCCCAGGGGCAGATGTAGACTCTGACCACAATTTATTGGTTATGAACTGCAGATTAAAACCTCAAGAAACTGCAAAAAGGCAGGAATATAAGGAGTTGGAACCTGGATAAACTGAAAGAAACAAAGGTTGTAGAGGGTTTCAGAGGGAGCATTAGTGAACGAGTGAAAAGAACAGGGGAAGGAATACAATAGAAGAAGAATGGGTAGCTTTGAGAGATGAAATAGTGAAGGCAGCAGAGGATCAAGTTGGTAAAAAGACGAGAGCTACTAGAAATCATTGGGTAACACAAGATATATTGAATTTTATTGCTGAAAGGAGAAAATATAAAAATCCAATAAATGAAGCAGGCAAAACGGAATACAAACGTCTAAAAAATGAGATAGCCAGTAAGTGCAAAATTGCTAAGCAGGAATGGGTAGAGGACAAATGTAAGGATATAGAAGCATATATCACAAGGGGCGAGATAGATACCGCCTACAGCAAAATTAAAGACACATTTGGAGAAAAGAGAACCACCTGTATGAATATTAAGAGCCCAGGTGGAAAACCAGTCCTAAGCAAAGAAGAGAAATCGGAAAGGTGGAAGGAGTATATAGAGGGTCTATAGAAGGGAGATGTATTTGAAGGCAATGTGATGGAAAGGGAAGAGGACGTAGAGGGGAAGTGTGATACTGCGCAAAGAACTTGACAAAGCACTTTAAGACATAAGTTGAAACAAGGCCCTGGAAGTAGACAGCAGTCCGTTAGAGGTACTGATAGTCTTAGGAGAGCCAGCCATGATAAAACTCTTCCATCTGGTGAGCAATGTGTGTGAGACAGGCGAAATACCCTCAGACTTCAAGAAGAATATAATAATCCCAAATTTGAAAGAAAGCAGATGCTGACAGTTGTGAAAATTAACGAACTATCAGTTTAATAAGTCACAGCTGCAAAATACTAACACAAGTCCTTTACAGAAGAGTGGAGGAACTGGTAGAGACCGACCTTGGGAAGTATCAGTTTGGATTCCGGAGAAATGTAGGAACACGAAAGGCAATACTGACCGTTTGACTTCTCATAGAAGATAGGCTAAGGAAAGACAAACCTACGTTTCTAGCATTTGCAGACTTACAGAAAGCTTTTGACAATGTTGACTGGAACACTCTCTTTCAAATTCTAAAGGTGGCAGGCATAAATACAGGGAATGAAAGGCTATTTACAATTTGTACAGAAACTAGGTGGCAGTTACAAGAGTCGAAGGGCACGAAAGGGAAGCATTGGTTGAGAAGGGAGTGAGACAGATTTGTACCTTATCCCTGATGTTACTCAATCTGCATGTTGAGCTAGAAGTAAAGGAAACAAAAGAAAAATTTTGAGTAGGAATTAAAGTTCAGGGAGAAGAAATAAAAACTTTTAGGTTTGCCAATAACATTGTAATTCTGTCAGAGACAGCTAAGGACCTGGAAGGGCAGTTGAGCGGAATGGATAGTGCCTTAAAAGGAGGATATAAGATGAACATCAACAAAAGCAAAATGAGGATAATGGAATGTAGTCGAATTAAATCAGGTGATGCTGAGGGAGTTCGATTACGAAATGAGACACGTAAAGTAGTAGATGAGTTTTGCTATTTGGGGAGCAAAATAACTGATGATGGTCGAAGTAGAGAGAATGTAAAATGTAGACTGGAAATGGCAAGGAAAGCCTTTCTGTAGAAGAGAAATTTGTTAACCTCGGGTGTAGATGTTTCAGGAAATCCTTTCTGAAAGTATTTGTGTGGAGTGTAGTCATTTACGGAAGTGAAACATGGACGATAAACAGTTTAGGCAAGAAGAGAATAGAAGCTTTTGAAATGTGGTTCTATGGAGGAATGCTGAAGGTTTGTTGGGTAGATCACATAACTAATGTGTAGGTACTGAATACAAGGTGTACGTAAAGTCTGAGAACACTTTCAACTATATACTGCACAAGAACTAAACATTGTATAGATGTCATACATATTGCATTTTGAAGAGAAACTCTGAAATTTTGTTTTACAAACGTTCTATATGCGAACCATGAGTGACCGATTTATTTGAACTCCTTATGACTGTCTCTCGTACTCGGTACACATTCACTTCACTCACACTGGGACGTCGTCTTCTCTTTGCCAGCCGCAAGGAAGCTCTCGTAACGAATTTGTTGTGCCAGTGGTAAATGGCCTTCCTTGTTGGTGGCTTCTTACCGTACTTGGTTCTAAGCATCCGTTGAACAACTGTAGCACACTTGTTTTTGTCGAACTCCAACATACAGAATGCTCATTCCGCACCTGAAATCGCCATGTTTGCGACTAGCGCTGACTATCGGCAAATTACCAAACTACGCTATGGCGGCATACATGAAAAAAAAAAACTTTCAGGGTTTCTCTTCAAAATGACATATGTATGATATCTGTGCAATCGTTGGTTCTTCTGAAATAAATAATTGAAAGTGTTCTCGGACTTTATGTACACCCTGGAACTAGGGAGAAGAGAAATTTGTAATACAACCTGACTAGAAGAAGGGATCAGTTGGTGGGACATATTATGAGGCATCAAGGGATCACCAATTTAGTACTGGAAGGAAGTGCAAGGGGTAAAAATAGTAGAGGGAGAACAAGAAATGAATACAGTAAGATACAAAGGGATGTAGGTTGCAGTAGATACCTGAAGAGTAGCCTGGAGAGCTGCATCAAACCAGTCTTTGGGCTGAAGGCCACAACAACAACATCTCTTCGAGCTTTTCGACAGAGTAAAACCTCATATTTTATAGATATTATGTAATTATAATTACATATTTATATTACATTATACTAGCTATCCAGGCAATGCTTCGCAATTGCTTAATATGTATGAGAATTGCATACACATCCTAAATTCCTTGTTACCCCACCTCTCTGCCCTCTTATCACCCCCATTCTCTCCGTTTATCTCCTCCCCCCTCCCCCCGTGTCTCTCTGTGCATAACCTCCTTCTCCCTCTCTCTCTGTCCATCTGCTCCTCCTTGCCCTTTGTGTTCATTCCCGCCTAAATGTTCAGTAACCTATCATGTAAAGATTTGCAGTGAATAGGTCGAGAACTTTTCGAGATATGCAGTAACTACGCTTCCCCTTTATGTATTATATCTATTTATGTATGTATCACGTATATTACGAAAATATATAGCTTGTGTCCGTCCGAACGTTCATAAGAGTGTCATGTAAACATTTTGTAGTAAATCGGTCAACATTTTTCGATATTTTCGGTAGCAAACGTTTCCCCTTTATGTATTACATTTGTATGTATATATTATATATACAATTGTCAAACTGATTTTTTTTGTTGTGAAAACATGTGACAGCAAAACTGTCAAAACTGAACACAAACATTCTTTCAGTTTCTTTTCATACCCAAAATACCATTACCACCCACAATTCCAAACACAAAAAAGTTAACCAAATGGGTCAAGCCGTTCTTCAGTGATGATCTTTCACAATTGATTTTACTTTCCGACACTTCTGGCGGATTTTACAAAAAATTTCTTTCGCACAAACCTTGTCCTGATAATGACGAACACAACAAAGACAAAAATCAACAAAATCTGTCTAGCCGTTCTTACCAGATGATATTTCATAGATACAATGTCTCTGGTGGTAATGTCTGCTTTTCCGTTGGATTTTCCAAAAATTTTGTTTCACACGAGCACTGTCCTGACAGCAACGTACAAAACGACAAAAAGTGAACCGAATCTACCCGATTCGGTTCACTTTTTGTCGTTTTGTACGTTACTGTCAGGATCATGTGATGATCTTTCATACGTGCAGCAACTGATTTTTATTTATATGGATTATATTGCATTAATATATTAAAATTCAAATTAAATTATTAAATTTCAGTTCCGTTATATATTTTTATAATTATTGTTTTAGTTTGGTAGGAACATACTAAAAACACTATAAACAGTTCTTTCAGCAATATTTGGAATAGTCACCTTTAGGTATGGAACTTCCGCTTTTTTTATTTCCTCGCAGAACTTTCATCTTTACTGTCTACCGTCAACATCGTACATCATATTTTCGTTCCATCTTCTGTAGTGCCACGTCTAATCTTCTTAATGTCTCGGTGGAAGAATTTCTCCATGCTCTTCAGTATAATATCCCACGTTTTCAGGGAGCTAGTCAACATGTGAATGCACTCATGTTATAATCTAACTTCTTGCAATTTTTCAACATGGTTTGAGAATGTTTTTGTTATTTGGAATTTTTTTATTCCCTTGGAAGTTATCAATAACAGACCGAAAACATTCCATGCATCTTTTTCTCTAATGCAAGACGTAAGAATATGGAAATAGACAGATATTAAGCTACAGAATCAACAGCTATTAAATACGCAGAACATGAGAAGAATCATATGAGAAATCAGTTGTTTGTCTATAAAGGCTGTTTACAGTTAAAACTAAAATCACCCAACCTCACTTAAACCAAATACGAAAATAAATGTATGAAATAAATATAAACAAGAACTAAAAAGTTTTCATGTCTGCATTAAAAATGATTTAATGAGTCTATCTACCGCATTTAGACGAAACTACAGTAATATACCATTCAAATCATCCTACAGAGAATTTTCAAATACAACAAATTTCATGCATTTCGTAAATCAACAGATCTTATCGCACTTTATATCGTTCTTATACAGCTGGTAAGAGGGAAAAAAAGCGCTCTGAACAAGTTACTGCAAAACGGATCGCACAGCTTACCCTACAAAGAATTTTCATTGATGTTAAGTAATTCAGTGGCTAACATTTTTCAAAAATGTTAGAAACCAATAAACCTCGCCACTGATTTATTAAAAAATCGAACTCTAATGCATAAAACGGCTTCTGAGTATTTTACAGATGAGTTAATGTATTAAATATTTGACGCAGATCTGTAATTATGTTACATGAAATGTATTCGCAGTTGTGAATATGGACAACCATCAGCTGTATAATGGAATGACAACGAAAATTTGTGCCAGGCCGAGACTCGAACCCGGATATCTCGCTTACCGCATGCATGCATGTCCGAAGCAACAATGTAGTGTAATTCTGAATAACACAGGCACCTCAGTATCGTCTAATTATATTCACTGTTCTTGCGGTAAAACTTCAACATCAAGGATGACACTTTAATTTGTTATGTTTATGATGTACCTCCTCAACTAGGAGCAAATATAATCTTGTTGAATTTGATGATTTTTTCTGAAACAGCTGGTACTCTAAGGGGAAAGGTAGTCACATTCAGCTGTTGAAGAAGTTCATGAATATGTGTTTTCCACGAGGGCTTATTAATAGTCTAGTTCCAGCAGTCTCGCTGACTAATCTTTACACCCATGCAAGAAAACTGCTTGTCAGTGCGGACAAAATCGTATGTAAGACCCGTTTTAGTCAAAAGCGACTTTCTGGTCGATATCGATTACTCGTTGTGGGAGCGCTTCCGTCAGTCTCGTCACGTTGTGGGCGAGAGCCACCAGAAAGACAGGCCGTGGCGGGCACATCACAGCAAGTGCCGGCAGCCGTCTCCAGCGCGTTTAAATGCATAAAAGTTCTTGATAGCACACTACAAAATTAACACCTATAGTGAATACCTTTTCAATTAAATATTGATTTCCCGATGGAGCCGAGCGTTCGCGAAGTGTGGCGGGCAAGCCTACTAGTGTGACAAGTTCGTTGCAGGGCCCGTATATCTCGTTGGGCCCGCTTGTGGGATAGTGACGTCAATAATCAATTGACTGTGTCCAGTATGAAGTTTTAAAATCTTGAGCATACTTCGAAGTGCCTAGTGCAGAAACAGTGCACCGAAAATGGTTCAAACGGCTCTAATCACTATGGGTCTTAACATCTGAGGTCATCAGTCCCCTAGACTTTGAACTACTTAAACCTAACTAACCTATGGACATCACACACATCCATGCCCGAGGTAGGATTCGAACTTGTGACCGTAGCAGCAACGCGGTTCCGGACTGAAGCGCCTAGAACCGCTCGGTCACAGCGGCCGGCAGGGCGGACTGAGGCTTACTCTGCTTGCTTTTGTGACTCCTCAGTATTTGTTTCATTGTCTGCTTTGTTTTCGTGGTACTCTGCAAAGGTAGAACGAGGATGATATTTTTCTTACCTGTTTTTTCCAACAAGGGAGACAAAATGTCAAAGCAGAAACATATTTACGTTTTACAGTACCCGAAACAACAAAAAAGCCTACACTTTACATAAATAAGAACGTAAACAGGTAAATGTTTATTAATGCAAACTGGTTCAGTAGTGAAAAGATCAGATCTATTTAACGAGAAAATAGTTTTCGTTGCTATTAGCAGTTAGAAAGAAAACGAGGTGCAAAAGATAAAGCTGTCTGAGACATCTTGTCGCGGTCCGCTAGGCTCTCCCCGTCGGAGGTTCGAGTCCTCCCACGGGCATGGTGTGTGTGTCGTCCTTAGCGTAAGTTAGTTTAAGTTAGATTAAGTATTGTGTAAGCATAGGGACCGATGACCTCAGCAGTTTGGTCCAATGAGACCTTACCACAAATATCCAAATTTCCAAACGATAAATAAAAAAATGATATTTAATGCATTTCTGTGGTGTGCGTACTGTAAGACCTTCGGTACACACACCATCAGATTATTTGACTTGTCGCTCTAACGAAGTAGGCGAGTGTCAGAAATATGTCTCGTGGTCTTATCGTGGCGTGTTTATCTTCTGCCGTTAGGTCAGACGATAGAAATGCCATTTGCACGCTTAGATTAGCAGATTGACGGTGACCACTTTAAACAGAACTTGATTAATTTTCACACACGTTTATTAAAATAATAACAGTTATAAACCTTACTTAACTTGATTCTGGGTGCTATTTACAATTGACAATCTGAAGTTCCCTTGGTCTTGGTACGTTAATCTTATTCTCACATATCTCTGATACTTGACAAAGTGTCTATACATTTATCTCCATGGCTATCTACAGGAATATGATAATCTTATTAGGCGCAGACTGAAACTTGACTACAGACTGATGCAGACTGACTAATCGGAGGTCTGTACACTCGTTATAATACCTCGCGCGTTCAGGTATCACTGCGCGAGTGTGATCCGCGAGGAGAAAAGGTTCTACGTTAGCAGCAATCTCATTGGCTGCGTTACATATTAATATGCGGATCGGCGGAAGCAAAATTTGGTCCGTCTTGATGGCAGCGCCATCTCGTAGTGCGGAGACGGACGAGCGCTACGCCTGCGCTGTTGTGCTTAGCGGGGCGCGCTCTAGTGGGAAAGTTGTGTACGCGCTGACTACGCGGAACTATGTACACAACAATTTCAAATAATGTTTGTCGTGTTTCTAAGTATAAATTTCCTCGAACAGATAAATGCAACTGTTTTGAAGTGTTTGGACGACGCGTTTCCTATTTTTAGAGCACTTCAGTCGCCAAAAACGTAGCCCTTGTAGGATCACGTTGTTGTCCATGCGGCCATCCGTCCGTCCGTCTGTCTGTCCGTCCGACTGTTAAGAATCCTTTGCCATAGGAACGGGTAGACGCTTAAAGTTGAAATTTATATGATACAGTACGATCTATAGTCCTTTGGCAGTGTAAAAACTTTAAGCTCGTAAAGCAATACCATTAAAAGGTACGGCCATTAAGTCACATTTTTCTTACTGGCAAACTCACCCATCAAAACCTATGGGGTACTTCCCGTTGACCTAGAGTCATGAAATTTGGCAAGAAGCGAGGTTTCAATGCACAAATAAAGAAAAAAATCCTGAATTCGTTAATTTGTAATTATATTACAGGAAAAAAATATTTTTTTCATTTCTTATCCGTCTGAATGCTTGTCCATCTGTTAAAATCTCTTTTGCTGAGGCAATGTATGAAGCTGAAATTTACGTTACATATGGTTCCTTGGCGGTGTACAAAATTTAAGCTTCTTCGTCACTAAAGTCAAAAGATACGGCCATTTAAGTCACATATTCTGATATCTTGCCAGTATCGATACCGATAACAGGAAAAAACCATCGAAATTCTCGATTCTTGGGATGGATGAACCACCTATATACGTAACTAACTTAGTGCCCGCGGCTTCTGTTTATGTTTAATCGAATTTTTATGTTGTTCACAAATTGCAACAGCTTTTAAGCTTTTCACGCTAATTAAGATAATTGAGAATGCTCTTTCACGAATGTATTCCCGACCAAAAAGCGATTCTGATATCTGGAGTCGGAGGTTTTTGTTAATCCTGTGGTGCTATTTCCTTAGGAACTTTCACCCCCTAATACGTATTTATTTAGAAGTCAAATACGAGTTTTCATAGATTGATCTTTCAAAATGTTTTCAAAAACGTTCAAATGTGTGTGAATTCGTAAGGGACCAAACTGCTGAGGTCGTAGGTCCCTAGACTTACAGACTACTTTTACTTATGCTAAGAACAACTCATAATTTTTTATTTCTAAGTTTAGTTTTAAAATGCTTCCATAATGAAATGTTTCCATAAAACATTCTATCCCCTATTCGATCCTTTGGGGGTTGAATTTTCAAAAATACTGAAACATTTGTTAATGTATTTTTAACCTAGAAGCCAAATACAAATTTCTGTAGATTAAGTTTTGGAAGTGCTTACATAATGAAAGATTTTCGTAAAACCTGTCACTCCTATTGAACACCCTTAGTTGTTGAATTTCCAAAAACTCTGAAGCAAGTCTTTTTAAATTTCTGATCGAAAAGCGAAATACCGATTTTCGTAGTTCCAGCTTCGAAATAGCAGCATATTTTCGAAAAACCTTTCATCCCTTATTGCACCCCTTAGGAGTTGAATTTCCAAAAATTCCAGAGCACCTACTTTTTTATTAATGAGGAAGAAACCAAACACCAGTTTTCGTAGTTCTAGCTTCAAAATTGCCGTAATAGCGATGTATTTTTCAAAAAGCCTTTCATACCCTATTTCACCCCGTTAGGGATGGAATATTGAAAAATCCCTTCTTAAACGACGTTCACACTGTAACATCAACACCATTAGCAGATTTCAAGTTTCTGTCCTCTGTGGTTTGTGCTGGACGATGATGAGGCAGGGACACTGCCTTTTATATAGAGAGATGAAGTTTGTAGAGGATTAAATGTTTCAAATGGCTCTGAGCACTACGGGACTTAACATCTGAGGTCGTCAGTCCCCTAGACGTAGAACTACTTAAACTTAACTAACCTAAGGACATCACACACATCCATGCCCAATGCAGGATTCGAACCTGCGACCATAGCAGTCGCGCGGTTCCGGACTGCAGCGCCTAGAACCGCTCGGCCACACCGGCCGGATTGTAGAGGATCCTCGATGCGCGAGTTCTCCTCCCACTTATCCGGATTTTTTCGGTTCTTAGGAGCATAGAGAAATTATCGTGCGACCTTTGTCAAGAAAAGCATTATTGATTGCACTTTGGTCATTAATAAACTGTAATATCATTGGTTGTTCCTAAATTCTGTCACTATATTTCGATCCTTTCGTAAATAGGGTGAACCTTGTAGGCTCACTTCCACAGTTCAGGTGCCAAGTATGTAGCAGACAGCTTTCATAGGACACAGCAATTTGGCGCTTATATACACTCCTGGAAATGGAAAAAAGAACACATTGACACCGGTGTGTCAGACCCACCATACTTGCTCCGGACACTGCGAGAGGGCTGTACAAGCAATGATCACACGCACGGCACAGCGGACACACCAGGACCCGCGGTGTTGGCCGTCGAATGGCGCTAGCTGCGCAGCATTTGTGCACCGCCGCCCTCAGTGTCAGCCAGTTTGCCGTGGCATACGGAGCTCCATCGCAGTCTTTAACACTGGTAGCATGCCGCGACAGCGTGGACGTGAACCATATGTACAGCTGACGGACTTTGAGCGAGGGCGTATAGTGGGCATGCGGGAGGCCGGGTGGACGTACCGCCGAATTGCTCAACACGTGGGGCGTGAGGTCTCCACAGTACATCGATGTTGTCGCCAGTGGTCGGCGGAAGGTGCACGTGCCCGTCGACCTGGGGCCGGACCGCAGCGACGCACGGATGCACGCCAAGACCGTAGGATCCTTCGCAGTGCCGTAGGGGACCGCACCGCCACTTCCCAGCAAATTAGGGACACTGTTGCTCCTGGGGTATCGGCGAGGACCATTCGCAACCGTCTCCATGAAGCTGGGCTACGGTCCCGCACACCGTTAGGCCGTCTTCCGCTCACGCCCCAACATCGTGCAGCCCGCCTCCAGTGGTGTCGCGACAGGCGTGAATGGAGGGACGAATGGAGACGTGTCGTCTTCAGCGATGAGAGTCGCTTCTGCCTTGGTGCCAATGATGGTCGTATGCGTGTTTGGCGCCGTGCAGGTGAGCGCCACAATCAGGACTGCATACGACCGAGGCACACAGGGCCAACACCCGGCATCATGGTGTGGGGAGCGATCTCCTACACTGGCCGTACACCACTGGTGATCGTCGAGGGGACACTGAATAGTGCACGGTACATCCAAACCGTCATCGAACCCATCGTTCTACCATTCCTAGACCGGCAAGGGAACTTGCTGTTCCAACAGGACAATGCACGTCCGCATGTATCCCGTGCCACCCAACGTGCTCTAGAAGGTGTAAGTCAACTACCCCGGCCAGCAAGATCTCCGGATCTGTCCCCCATTGAGCATGTTTGGGACTGGATGAAGCGTCGTCTCACGCGGTCTGCACGTCCAGCACGAACGCTGGTCCAACTGAGGCGCCAGGTGGAAATGGCATGGCAAGCCGTTCCACAGGACTACATCCAGCATCTCTACGATCGTCTCCATGGGAGAATAGCAGCCTGCATTGCTGCGAAAGGTGGATATACACTGTACTAGTGCCGACATTGTGCATGCTCTGTTGCCTGTGTCTATGTGCCTGTGGTTCTGTCAGTGTGATCATGTGATGTATCTGACCCCAGGAATGTGTCAATAAAGTTTCCCCTTCCTGGGACAATGAATTCACGGTGTTCTTATTTCAATTTCCAGGAGTGTATAAAGAAAGACGACCACTCGTGACATGCGAGACTCAGTACAGACACAAAATGTGCAGCTCTCCTCGGTACGCGTCGACGATCGGAGAGTTCACTGTAATGGTTGGCGCGGTTCGGGCACTAAGGGCTCGGTAAGCTGATGCGGTCAGAGCGTCGCCCCGCGTTCCGGGACGAGAGTGAGGACCCGGCAGCGTGCTCGCCGGCCGTGCCTTTGAAGTGGCGCCCGGCTGCGAGACGGAGGCGCGCCGGAGTGCTTGTCGCGTCGCCGTGCCGGCTCATCCCGCATTGCCGAAAGGCCGACCCAGTTGCCGCGCGACAATCGATAGTCGCTCCGGCCGCCGCGCCGCGCCGCGCCGCGCCGCTGCGCTGGACGGCGCGCTTTTCGCATAACCTACGTCAATCGCGCACGTGCCGCACACAGAAACCGCGTGCAATAATCTGATTTTCCGTCCTCCTGACCAGGATTCTGACGGTCTACTGGTCCGACGAAATACAGGGTGAGTCAGGAGGAAAGGTGCCTGCAGAGTGGGGGTGATAGTATTATTAACCCTGAACAAAAAATGTGGTGTCACCGCCAGACACCACACTTGCTAGGTGGTAGCTTTAAATCGGCCGCGGTCCATTAGTACATGTCGGACTCGCGTGTCGCCACTGGCAGTGATCGCAGACCGGGCGCCACCACACGGCAGGTCTCGAGAGACTTACTAGCACTCGCCCCAGTTGTACGACGACGTGGCTAGCGACTACACTGACGAAGCCTTTCTCTCATTTGCCGAGAGACAGTTAGAATAGCCTTCAGCTAAGTTAATGGCTACGACCTAGCAAGGCGCCATTAACCATTTGTAACGTTGCATGTACCTCAAGATAGAGTCTCACTTGTATCATCCAGAATGCTGTATACCAAAGGACAATATAAAAGTTAAGTGTTCTAGTAGCTACGTTCTTTTCTTTATCACATTCATCACGTATCCTGTTCCAGACTTAACGCCAGACGGCGTGAGTTGACGCGTGCCCTTTCGGCTACTTCACTGTGGACTGGCTGCCTTAACAGTCCACTACAAAAAACGTCCTATGAGCGTATGTCCTGCTCTTATTAGTTTCCGAGGAAACTAATGAAAACAAAGGGATTGGGACAAATGCCGGTGAGAATAAATGAAACATTGTGATCTAATGTTTTGTTTAATTGTGTACATTTTCTCGCCAAAGATATTCAAAAAGCATAGCGTCAACTCCAGTGTATCTTATGGCTGCTGCAGACATTTGTTGTGTTGCTGATCTGAGCTCTTTTGTACGGTCCTTCACTTGAGCATACGCATGTAAAATATGAGCGATAAGTTACTCCTTTGTGTCCACTCTATCTTTGTAGATTTAGCTTTTAAGGCAACCCCATGAACAGTAATCTCATGGAATAAGATCCGGTGACATCGATGACCAAGAAATGATTACGACGCGACCGATCCAACGCCCAGGACATGTTTCAGTGAGGTACTGTGCCATTGGCCGTACGGAATGTGCAGGAGCTCTGTCTTACGGAAAGTACACACGACGTCGTGTTGTCAAATGAATATCTTCCAAGTATCCTAGTAACACATTTTGAAGGAAATCAAAATACCGTACTCCCTTGAGACGGTTACCTGAAACAACTTGTCCGATGAGTGGGTCATCAATAATACCGCACTACAGATTCACTCAGAAACGCTCTTGAAAATTTGTTTCCACAGTAGCACGCAGATTGTCATCTACCGACACGTGAGAGTTGCGGATGTTACTGATGCCGTTGCGTGTAAATGTTGACTCATCAGTTAAAAGAATACGTGGGGTACAGAGTTCATTGGTAATGATCCACTGACACAATTCCTTCAGATGCAGATGCTCCACAGTCCGCCGATGATGCAAATCAGACACTGCTCATGCACTTTGCGCATCACTCGTGTTTGTGGAATGCCAAGCTGTGTAGAAATTCTCCTAGAGCTGCTAGTTTGCGTTCTAACATTTCAAGATTATTCTCAGCTTCACTAAGATCTCGTTGGACCAGACGTCCAGATGCGGCATGCGTGCTGGTGAGCGTACCGTGCTCACGCAATGTGCCAAACACCCTGCTGAATACCCTCCTATCCGGAATTCTGCGATGAGGAAACCTTCGTTCGTATTCGCTAAGAGCTGCTCTGGAATTCCAATTGTAAAAGTCGTAGACAAAGAGGATGTCTCCAACCTCCGCATGTGTGAAGACCTGTGGCATTTTCACTACACTGATCCGTACTCACTGTACACGTAGCAACACTGGAGTATTTGACGACCACAATATTATTGCTACTGGGAGCGAGGGCGTTTCTGTCCGTTTATTTTGAATCAGCGTATAATCGAGGTTGATAGTATATGAGCAACTGAATTAAAAGCATTGACAGTACGATGCTTTTCTCTTAATCACCCCTGTATTTGTTTACTGTTACGTCAACACGTGTTTCCGATAACGGCCAAGTGCAATAACATCGTGTTTGAGTTGCACAGTTGTGCAGCCATTGTAGTATTGAAACGAGAGGTAAACAACGTGTGCACTTCCATGTCCCGTCGCCCCACCATGCGCAAGTCAAGTTTGCATTGAAATGGTCGATAAACACACTACGTAGTCTAATGTCGCTTTGGTTGTATTCGCATGTGAATGTAACTGAAGAAAGACAAGTGACTGACTCCCGTAACTTTCAAACAGCTGTACGTCGGATACGGTTAAGAAAAGAGCATACGTCGATTGTTGTTTTGAAGTTTTTGTTCAGAATCACCAACAATGTCACCCCTGAAGTCATGTACCTTTCCTCCTGACTCGCCTTGTATATGTATACTAACATTTGTGAAGTTTGCAACACTGAGGAGGATTGAAGTAAGCTTTATGCCGCAGATTAGGTGAGCATACCGTACAGAACTTAGTCATTCCTAGGAGATATTGCCCTAATAATGTGTAAAACCGCCTGTAGACTAGATAATGGGCTACATTTGGCCAGGAAGAGAGAGTCCATAAATTTCTTCAGGTACGACGTATCGAGGTGATGCCACTCACTTACGATTAGATCCTGTAGAGCTAACACATTTCAGGAATGTTTACTGCGATGTTTCACTCGCTGTTCCAAATATCCCCAGACAATTTCCGTGCCATTAACGTCGGGAGCCGTAGGTCAGTCGAAGTGCGACAAGGCAACAGAGTGTCAGTCAAATCTGGGACGTACGCATGCTGCCGTGTGAACACGGTTGTTGTCATCTTGGTAGACGAGGGTGACCTCAGCATACTCATCATGGGGACGTGGAAGATAGCACAACACTTGGTCACCGGAAAAGTTGAAATAAACATCACGGCTTTCGCTCACCGTAATATGAACGTGCCGGCCCAAGTCTTGACACGAAAAATAATGCGAATATGTCGCAGATTCACTTCCGACCTTAGCCACAGATTCCACACACTGCTGTTCAAACACCTCATTGGGCTGTCAGTGCACTCGACGCCTTGTATAATTTAAAATGAGATAAATCAGAAAGTCAGAAACACACGCCTCCAATCTGCTATAGTCCAGTTTTTGTATTGTTAGACTCACTGCAGTCGTGCAGTTTTATATGCTGCTATTAGCAACGGCCTTTTGCTAGATTCTCGACTCCTAACGCCCACCGCAGGCATATTTCTTTACAGCGTTCGCTTGGAAACTGGCTGAGGTGGGTCTACAACGAGCAACAGCACCGACACCAATACATTCGGCAATTTACGGTGTGGTCATGGGCACATCCCAACATGACAGATAATTTCGGACTTCCTGTAACGTCTCGACGTTGACTCACCTTACCGCGCTGTTTCCATACAACCGACAGGAAAATATACATTTCGCTGCCATGACTTACGTTAACGGTGGAATGTTACAGTTCTGCAATATATGCAGCGCTTCAAAGCGATCCATGTGGTCTTTGAAGAAGCTGAGTAATACTTTGTTTGGTGAGCTTACATGACAATAATTAAATCGTTAGGGTTGCAGAACTGTACATGAACTCTGAGTATTCAATTTGGTGTGAAGCTCCAAGGTATTGTAATCGGAACCTCTACATGTAGAATAATGCGAGAGAGGACCTAAGTATGTTCCTGGGCAAGCTGTATCCATTCGTCTTGTTTGCAAGTCCATAATATTCCATTATTTTACGATGCACTTCCTCTTATGATATTTCGGCTGTGAACCAAGTTGTCATCTTCAAGGCAATTCAGTGACTCGAGATCAGAGTATCAGAAAGTGCTTACTTATACTCTGGCACTCGAGACCAACGTGATTCAAAAGTACATTGCAGAGAAAAGAACTCTTGCTTTACAGATAATACGCGCGCCACGACACCGCCAGTTCCAGGTAAAACGCCTACGTCAAACGTGGGAACGTTGCAGCCGCAAACTCCAAGTAAACATTGTTGTTTTCTTTTGTCCGAAGACTGGTTTTATTCAACTCTCCTCGCAAGCCTCTTCATCTCCAAATAACTCCTGCAATCGACATCCGTTTGAATCTGCTTTGTGTATTGGTCTCATGGAGTACCTCTGCAAGTTTTACCCATCTAATGCCTAACTGATAACTTCTTGATGCCTCAGAATGTGCCCTGTCAGCCGGTTCCTTCTTTTAATCAAGTTGTGATATAAAATTCTTTTCATCTCAGTTCGATTCAATACCTCCTCATTAGTTACGTGATATGGCCATATAATCTTCAGCATTCTACTATGCTCGTACTTCACACTTAAAAAGCACTTCTTCTCTTCTTGCGTCAACTGCTTATTGTCCAAGTTTCACTTCCGTACGAGGCTACACTCTAGATGGGTACGTGTCTTCAGAAGAGACTTTTTAATACTTAATTTTATTTTCAGTGTTAACAAATTTCCCTTTTTCAGGAATTCATAAGTTCCTCTCCTTAGCCAGTATGCATTTAATATCCTTTCCACATAGCCCATCGTCAGTTATTTTTTGCCCAAGACGCATCTACTGTTTTTAATGTTTCATCTCATAACCTAATCCCCTCAAGATCGTGTGATGTAATTTGATTACATTCCATTACTCCTGATTTTGTCGATGTTTATCTTATAACTACGCTTCCAAGTCCTTTGGCGTCGCCGACAGAATTTCAGACCTCAAAGTTTATATCTCTTCTCCCTGAAATTTTATTTTTTCACCATATTTCTGTTTGATTTCCTTTAACGTTTTCTCAGTGTGAGTGAATAACATCGGGGATACGCCACAGCCCTATTTCCCTTCGGATTTTACAGTACAACTGCAATTTGGTTTCTGTCCAATTTGTAAACAGCCTTTCGCTCCCTGTATTTTATCTCTGCTTCATTCGTCAAAAGATTTTCCATTTATGCAATTTCTTCAGTTTCAATCCACAGTTCATAACTGATAAACTACGGTCAGAGTCCACATCTGCCCTGCAAATATCTTACAGTTTAAAATAAGATTTACAAACCTATTTTACTATTATGTATTCAGTATGAAACCTTCCAGGGTCTCCAGACGTCTCCCACGTATACAGTCTGTTTCATGGATCCTAATCCACATGTTAGCTATGATTAAATTATGTACTCAGCAAAATTCTACCAGGCGACTTCCTCTCCCATTCCTTTTCCCCAGTCTATGTCCTCCTCTTTTCCCGGTCTTCCTTTTCCTATTACCAAATTTCAGTCAACGATCACAATTAAATTTTAATCTCCCTTATCTATATGAATAATTTCTGTTATCTCATCACACATTATTTCAAACTCTTCATTATCTGAGGAGCTAGCTGGCATACATGTGTGTGCCAGCTTCGTGTCTATATTGGCTACGTTAATGCATATGCTTTACTGTTCATACCAACTTACCTGCTTTCTTATTTTCTCATTTAGCATTACACCTACTCTTTCATTAACCCTATTCGATTTTGTATTTGTAAGCCTGTATTCACCTGACAAGAAATCATGTTCTTTGTGACACCACACTTTGCTAATTTCCACTACATCTGACTTCATCTTATCCACATTCCTTTTAAAATTCTCTAACCTCTGTCCCCAATTAAGGGATATAATATTCCATTCTTCGACCTGTAGAACTCCTATTTTGCTTGGCCTGAAGACATCCTGCTGATTAATCCCAGCAACGGACCTCCTGCTGAGGAGTGCAGAACTCTGATGTTAAGTTTCTCGCTGTTCTCACATCTACTCCTCCTCATTACTTTCGTCTTTATTCTGTCTACTCTCAATTCATATTCTGTATTCATTAGACAGTTTATTCCATGCAACAGAGCCCGTAATTCTTCTTCACTTCCTCCAAGGATAGCAATGTGATCATCGAACCTTATCACTGATATCCTTTCACCTTAAATTTTAATCCCACTCTTCAACCTTTCTTGTACACCTGTCATTGCTTCTTCGATGCATAGATTGAACACTAGGAGCCAAAGTCTGCATGCCCGTCTTACATTCTTTTTTATTTAAGCACCTCTTTCTTGGTCCTCAAGTCTTATTATTTCGTCTTGGTTCTCGTACACATTGTATATTAACCCCATTTCCTTGTAGCTTCCTCCAATTTTTCTCAGAATTTCAAACATATTGCTCCATTTTACATTCTCGAACATTTTTCCTGCTCGACAAATCCTATGAACGTATCTTGAGTTCTCTTCAGTCTTACTTTCATTACCACTCGCAACGTCAGAACTTACTCTTTGGTGCCTTTACCTTTTCCAAAGCCTAACTCGTCGTCATCTAACAGACCTCCAACTTTCTTTTCTGTTCCTCGGTATATTTTTCGTGTCAGCGACTTGGATCCATGAGCTGTGCGATAATTCTACACACCAACGTGAATAGTCGTTTTGTTGCCATTTGCGTCAATGTTTTTAGAAATTCCAATGGGATGTTATCTGTCCCTTCTGCCTTATTTGATCTTAAGTTTTCCAACTCTCCTTTCAGTTCTAATACTGGATCCACTGTTTCTTTCGTATCAACCCCAGCTTGTTCTGTTACGTCATCAGACAATTCCTCCCCACATAGACGCCTTCAGTGTATTTTTTTGCACCTATTCGCTCTCTCCTCTACGTTTACCCATGGAATAACTATTGCACTCGTAATGATACCGTCCTTGCTTTTAATTTCAGCGATGATTGTCCTTACTTTCCTGTATGCTGAGTCAGTCCTTCCGAAGACCATTCCTGTTTCTGTTTCTTCACATTTTTCTTCCAGCCATTTCATCTTCCCTGCACTGAACTTCCTATTTATTTCATTTCTAACTGCTTTATACTGCTGTGTTCCTGTCTTTCCCGCAACTTGTTTCTTTCGTAAATCGATGGAAATGTTTCTACCGTTACCCAAGGTCACCTTCCTGATACCTAAGCTTCTCTTTCCAACATCTGCGATAGCTCTTTTTAGAGAAGTCAGGACCTCCTCATCTGATTTGCCTACTGTGTTATCCATTTTCGCAGTATCTCAGCCTTAGCCAACTTCAAACGCATCTCGTCCGTCCTGTGTTCTTCAGTAACCCACTTCCTTCCACACAGGTTCTTATCATTACTTAATTGTGATCTATTTCTGCTCTTTGGTACGCCTTACAATACAATATCTGAAATCGCAGTTTCTATCTGACCATGACTAATCTAGGTGGCGTATTCCCGTGTCTTGTAGCATTTTCCACTTATATCTCCTCCTCTTGCGATTCTTGGACAGTGTATCCGCTGTTACTAGCTGAAATTCATTGCAAGGCTCGTCTTTCTCCTGTCTTATTCCTATTATCAAGTCCTTATTCTCCCGTAACTCCTTTCCCTACAACCGCACTCCAAACCCCCATGTCTATTAGATTTTCATCCCCCTTTACTTATTAATTTACCAGTTCAACTTCCTCATATACTCGTACTACCTCTTCATCTTCTGCTTGCGATGTTCGCTTGTATACATGAATTATTGTTGGCAGCGTTGGTTTGCAGGCGATTTTGGTGAGAAAGATCCTCTCACTGAACTGTTCACAGTAACTCACTCTCTGCCCCACCTTCCTAGTCATAACGTATCCGACTCCCGTTATACCATTTTCTGCTGCTGTTTTATTACCCTACATTCATCGGACCAGAAATCATTGTCTTATATCCATTACAATTTACCTTTCCAGATTGTCTAGTTTCCCTACTAGGTTCAAACTCCTGACATTCCTCTCCCCGACCCCATCATTTTTCAAAGCATCTTATTCACATATCAGCTATCAGCTCCGCACCGGCAGTCCCCTCACGCAGATCCGAATGGAGTAATACTGAATATTTTGCCAATGGAGAGATCATTACATTTTTCAGTTATAATAAATAGTAAGCAACAGAAAATTCAAGCAGTTATGAAGTAGGTGATTAATCATTAAACTTGGTCGCACATATATGAATGCAGGCAGCGAAGATGCAGAACGAAACGCCCTTTGAGATCGAAGACGCGGTTTAAGAGGTGTCCATGAATTGTCAATCTGGAAGTCCCTGAGCGCAATTTACCGAAAAGTTAAGACAGATTACGGTTTGGAATCTGTGATCAAGCAAGTAGTGAAAACAGAACTGGCACACAACCGTTGCATAGCTCCAGCGTGTTACGGCCTTGTAGTCAAGAAGGCGATCTTTCTGTACTTTGATCACGTTGTATCGTGCAGTCACAGCAGCCGAAGCGTCACGCTATGGCTCTTGAATGACTGAGTTTTTCGTGACACCGGTCTTTCCCTTTACGGAAGATAAGGCATTGCTGGGCCAATGTAAACACCGTTTCTGGTACAGATTTCTGCTCCACTATTTATTTATTTGCGAGTAGTGATACAACTTACAAGACGAGCTCGTTTCGGTGTTTTTCGATTATTAATCGTACCTGTGAAGATGGTGGAATATTGTTGCTTACGTCTATGTTAATCTAAGGCTACACATGGCACATTACGCTTACGTCTTATTGTTAGCTGGCACGACGTGGTCCATATTACGTCTTGGAGCATAAATGGCGGTTGTCTTTTTGTTATGTTATAATCACTTTTATTTGCTTGATCCTGGTAAAATGATTTTTGACAATTTTTCTGACAGTTCTGGCTCCAGCGATGCTGTATGTTTTGAATGAAATTTCCGTTTCGCGGTAAGCCAGTGGTCACGTGATGATCGTTTTATCAGATATAGTGTTTAGTGGTTTATACATGAATGATAAATGTTCTATTGTTTTGTATTTATCGTGATAATTTACCCTTTTCTGTTATAATATCAACAAAATTTTTGAGATACTTTTTATTTTTAAAATATCTTTGGTCGTTTAGGACGTCTTCTGCGTATTTTTCTGTGTGAATATGAAGTTCCATTTCCTTCAAAATGTTAATTGTATGGCCTTTAGGTACTTTGTGTAGAATTTTTAGGTTCTTTTCAATATTTTCTGCTTTACTACGTTTTTGGCTTTTCAAATGCACTTAAGACGTGGATTGGTTGCTTTCGCAATTTTAAGTATGCTCTTTAAATGTATTCCGAAATTCCTATCTGTTTGTCTGATATAAAATATATTACAATTATCACGAGAAAGTTTGTAGACACCTTGATTTGAAATAGTGGAAATATTATTTTTTGTTGATCGTGTTTTGGCCTTAAAGCTGTTATTCATACAGAAAAACACCCAGAGGGCATCCTTAACGAACGAACAAATATATTTTAAAAATGAAAAATACTTCGAAATTTTTTTAACATTGTAAAAAAGGGTAAACTATCATGATAAACACAAAACTGTAGAACATTTATCATTAAATTAAAAAATCACAAAAGACTATGTCCGAAAAAAAAATTAAACGTAATCAATGGCTTACTGCGAAATAGAAATTCCATCCTAAAAGTACAGCAAAACTTGAGCCGGAACTGTCAAAAAAGCTGTAAAAAAATAATTTCATCAATAGCAACAAAAAAGTACGTATAAACAACGTGATTCTAACATAACAGAAAGACAGCAGACATCTGAGCTAGAAGGTGCAATGTGGACCAAGACATAGCAGCAAACAGTAAGGCGAAAGCTTAACGTACCGTACGTAGACGTAAACCAACATCGACGCAAGGAACAATATTATACCTATTATACCATCCTCACAGGTGTGCTTGATAATGGGTAAACGCCGAAACGAACTCGTCGTGTAAGTTGTATCACTAAGAGTAAATAAATAAACAGTTCAAATGGGGTTCAAATGGCTCTGAACACTATGCGACTTAACTTCTGAGGTCATCAGTAGCCTAGAACTTAGAACTAATTAAACCTAACTAACCTAAGGACATCACACACATCCATGCCCGAGGCAGGATTCGAACCTGCGACCGTAGCGGTCGCTCGGCTCCAGACTGTAGCGCCTAGAACCGCACGGCCACTCCGGCCGGCAAATAAACAGTAGAGAAGAAACCTGTACCAAAAATAAAATTTGTCGTTTTCCACCACATGCATGCTGTGGGCCCACTAGAAAAGAAATTTTTGAACTTATTGCTTTGTACACATCTGTAGACAGCCGATGAATTTAGGTTTCACGGTCCATTTTTATCTGGATACCACAAATTTTACAAGTATTAGTGTATATAAATCCGATTCCACTGCCGGAACCAAATTCGATAATAATCTGTATTACCGCTTGGGCATCTTGTATGGAAAAACATACTACAATGTTTGTCTCATTATTGCAGTTTGCTCTATTACAAGAATTTTTTTAAAAGGAGGAAAACATTTTCTTATATTTCTAGCCCCCCTCAATGCGTGTCTAAAATGGTTTGATGTCGGAGTGGGAGGAGGTGAAATCTCTTTGATCTTACAATAGAGCTTCACCTGACAGCTGTACTGCTTCGTTGCATGGCTGATATTTTGTAAGCATTTTTGTGCTAGTCCTGCCAAAGCCAGGGCCGGTTTCCCGTAACCAGGGGACGGGGGCTTGTGTCGAGCCTGGAGGTGATGGGTCAGTTTTGCCGTAATCCTTATAAATGAGTTTTGACCGGAGCCAACTGGGTTGGTATAAAAACTAGTGACTTCCGTGGCGGTAAGAGTTTTCCAGCGTCTTTTGAAGAAAAACTTGGGAAAAATCTTGCCAGAAGGCCGCACTTTACAGAACAGGCTTACTAGCGTGACAGGAAATGCACAATAAAATCGTCTGCATTCGACTCCTGAAGGTGATTTTGTGAGCGTGCAGTTACTGCGGACCAGTAGTTAACTGGGAGGTGTGTTTGATGAAAGTATCGGCGTTGTGGGGGTTTATTTGAAGCCAATGTAAAGTCCCCAGGCAGCTATTTAATCCATCTTTTATTTAGTGTGTATTGGTCAAAGACGTAAGTGGATCAAACTTCAGTTACCATAATAGTATCTTTCTAGAGACATTTACAAAAAACTCACTCAGCTTTTTAGGTCCAAGTCATGATGTAGGTCAGATGTAATTGGTTATTGTCGCGTTAGGTTGTATATTCAGTTGCGCTGCATAGGCTGTGTTTTGTGACGGCGAGTAGCAGCTCCTGCACGTTAGGCTTTCCTCACACACTGTGAGCTACACATGACGGCTGACTCTTCGGGCGAAAAGAGCCTTCCAACAAATTCTGTCGGCGTGCTACAAAGGTTGCTAGCAGAGCGGCACTATGTTCCACGTCGCGGATCATGTGGAGCAAAGAGTGTGGAGCTCAGTATCACTGCACCAGGATCTATGTCGCGCTCTGTGGCTTATCCAGTAGAGTGTGTTCGAGAGTGTGTTCCAGCGAGAGTTCCAGCGTGTGACAGAGTTCGGTTCCAGTCGCCATCGCCGCCACCGATCCACTTCATCGCAGCCCTTCTGTCCGAAGAAAGATCTACTGCTCTTCGAGCACGCACACAGCGCGCCTCGGATGCCTACGCCGGATAGAATTCTGCATCGTACACCAATCGGAGTTAGCCTCAGAACAGGACCGTCACAGGTTAGAAATATTGTACAACGATCTCTTGAAGTTAAATATTCGTGTGTCACTGAATAAATGTGTGCTTTAAAAATAGAATTGTAGTAACTTTAGTAGTTGTGCTTATCAGTATGCGCGCCTTAAGTTGGCTGAGGGTAGCGTCCCTGTTTGCACTCACATCAGCGGCACCTCTGTCTTTGTTGTTAACATACGTGTTAGGGACGAATTGTAAATACAACACAGTGAACCACTTCTTAATAAGATAGTGCATCAAGAACTTTTATGATTTATAACGAGAAATATGAATCAGCTTCCTTGACGAATTTTTCTAGTTTTTATAGTGTTAGCGCCATTGGAGAGAAACACTGAAACACGTATGTTGTGTAGCGGCGATGGTGAGGCATGGTAAGAATCTCTGACCAGAGGCAGTAGCGCGAGAGTTCAGTTCTGTTGCGAGCTACTAGTTGCGAGTAGCGCGTCGGAGATGACGCAGTCGGGGTCTAGATGAGAGAGAGTTCTGTTGTGTGTGAGCAGTCGGCGGGCGTCGGCACCGCAATGGTCGTGATTCAGGACAAGGTATATTATTAAGCAGCTTTGCGATCAGCTAATGATGTTAATTAAGTGTAATTTGTGTAAGAATCCCCCCCAATAATAATTTTGATATAAAAGCAATTTTTTAACAAAGAATCATTCGATTTCCTTCCATTTCCTTTAAACAAAAAATTTTCAATTAACTTCAAAAAAAAAAAATTAGATATTGCGATGCATCTGCTGCAAGCTGTGGCCCAGAATAAGAGCAGAATTTTGACATGCAGTTTTACTAAGGTAAGAAATTAATTCTGATTTTTGCACAGGGCCAATGACCGACATTTCGGTTAAATTGAGTTTTGATTATCACTGTAGTTTCATTGTCATGGGATTATCTTACTTTTTGTGTGGAGAACTTATACTTGAGTCAGATAGCTAGTTATCATTTAATTGTCTTTGTCATTAATATTTTTGCGGGAGGTTACACTTGGCTCCCATTTCTATTAAGTATTGTCTTTCGAATATTTTTGTGGGGAGGTTACAACGCCTGTGCACATATTTCGTGCCAGAAGAATTCTATGTCAACGAAAGGAGAGCTAAAACTTTAATTAATGTCCACCAAAATCCAATTCCCTTTATGCAGGATACAGAGCCCCCAGCAACGAGGATCAGGAAACCAATAAATTCCATTTGTTTCCGTGGAAATTTGAATGAGGTGTTTTTGTGTGACTTTCCCTTACTGACTTTAAACCATATTCCTGTTTCGTCATTGTGGATAATGTCGGCGGAAGAGTCTAGGACGCAGATGGATTCGGTGTACGAGCTTTTAGCGGTGTGCCTTTTCCAGTCCAGCAACCATATCTCGGATTCAGTGTGAAAGTAGTAAGGTTGCTACGAGGCCTTTGATTATAGCAGAGAAGTTTGACCTTGTCTCGTGGTCAAAACGAGATTGATGACCTTTCTGTAGATTTAAGTCAAAGTGTAGAAGTGCGGAGGATCAATCTGGTTCCGCGAATAAACATTCCCATGAAACTCTGTCGAACAATACACCGCTGAGTGTGTGGAGAATCTGTCTTCAGCTGTGGGTGTGGATTTCACCCCACGCCATTCCTACACTACGCCAGCTCCGAAGATGTATGAAAGGATTGTTTCATGGCTACCAATGTTATCACCAGATTGAAAGAATATGATAGTGTGCAGGTCATCCCTTCTTCAGATGAAAAAGTATGAGACACTAGTAGTTCGTCTTCGTTCCACGACCAATTACGTTTTGTCAGCATCTGGCTTAGAGCCACAAGGAAGGTTGGATTTTAATGTTCCGTCGAATTCGACATCATTCTAGACTGTACAGAAGTTCATTGGGCAAAGAAATCAGCTGTGTTATTTTTTCAGGGACCCATTTCGGCGCTCATTGGATTGATTGACGAACATCGTTCTTAGTGCGAGAGCGACATAGAGTATGCAATCAAAGTTAACCGAACACCACATGAGACTAGTTTTGTATCCGTAACGTTCCACATGGAATGCAAGGAACTTCTTCAGTCATGGCGTTTCAATTCAGAGTACTCCTACGTACAACTGTGCTGTTTCTGAATTTCTCATTGAGTAGAAATGAGGCTAGTGTCCACAGCCAAAATACCAATAGGCTGATCATTCATTCTAAACTCCACAAACGGTCGAGCGCTGAAGAAGTATTAGACATACTTGAGTAATCTTTGCTGAAACCCTCTTATTATTTTTTACGTTAATATCTATTTCAGGCACCATTATTGTTCAGCACGAACTGAGTGGTACACGTGTAGAGCAGTAAAGACACTGTTCTCCTGGAGGCGCCCAGCTTGATTCAAGTATAGAATTAGAGACATTAGCTGAGATGAATGCTCTGCGTTTTCCGCCAAGAAGGCTATGGTCGATGAGGAATATGAGACATAAGTCCATCTGCAATAAGTTGCTATTATCCTCCCAAGTATTTTTTTCATTCTAGTATTTGTCCCTTGTGGATAACCATTTGAATTCATTGTAGCTTTCAGCACTTATTTTAATGGATGGACAAGTGTTCAAATGCCGTCGTCATCCTAACAGGTCCGAGGACACCCGCTTTGGGCTTTATACTTCGTGTTTTGTATTAGGTATCGTGCAAAGGAGAATGAAACGCGATGGTGTTTGTGAAGTCTACATAAATATTGGGTGAATGGGTAAAACCCACTGTCAGGCTACTTGTGTGCGGTAACAACACTGTTTTGACATAGATTACATTACATTTCTAAGTGACTAGCTGATATGACGATTAGCTTTTTTGTCAAACTGTTTCAGCGGCTGAGCAGATCGTCGGAGAGTTATTCTGACCCAGACCCAGAAATACACAAGATTCTCTTGAAGAACATTTAGAGAACATCCAGTTTACAACGGGCATGAAATTATTATAAAGTTTATGAGGTACGCTCATTCGTAGAAATGAAATTAAGAAAAAATGACTCATAATTAGAAAAAAAAACTTATTTAAGGTTTAGCATCCTCGCCGGACTATAACATCAGATCAAAGTGGACGCACCAGCGTTGATCATCTAGAATTGTTTGGTTTGGCGTCCACACCGCGGGCGGGGTGGACTTGGCGTCAGTTGTCTTCCTCTGGCTCCGTAACCTAGGAGGAAAATGTGCGTTCTTCCCTCGCTCGGCTGTGTTGATGTTTCCGAAGCTTTCCGATCGCCGATGCTATTTTCGCATAGAGTTACTCACTTGACCTTGGTTTTTCTCTCGGTTTGCAGTTGAGACGTTGTTTGTGCGCCGTTGACGATTCTTGGTTTCACATTTGCGATTACTCTCGGGTCGTCCGTTCGGATTTGTGTACCGTTTTCGCTGTCGAACATTGGGTCATTACAGTCACTCGCCACATCTCAGAATTGACTCGTGGCACGACCACACCTCCGTCACGCGTTACTGCATGAAGTAATAAATATTTCCAAGGGTTCGTCACGTCGTTAAATATACAGGTGGGTTAACGTATTAAAGACATTAAGTTACTATATATTTTTAAAAACACGAAATTATTATATACACGCAGATTTACATTTCTGAAGGGAAAACTGAGCTGTGGGGCTATACATCAAACTGTGACTTAATTTTAGGTACGGATTGTTACGGCGGTAAAATGATTCTAATATTCAAAAATTAATTTTCTCCTCGCTTATGCGCCTGTATTGATTCCTTGCCGTAGCATTTAGTTCGACGAAATCCGCGCCCAAGCGACTGGAGAAGACGGGTGCGAAACGCGCCACCGTGATGCGCCAGACAATCGCAGAACAAGCCGACATGCCGATATTTGTTACGTAGTTACACCTTTATTCGTTTCACGTGATACTGTTCTTGTATGCATTAACACTTATTTAACTCTCATTCAGTGACGGAAAAAATCGCAACATCAAGAAGGAGTTGTGCGACATAAACGAAAGTTGGTAGGCGTGTTTCTATATCTGAAAGATGACGTATTAATATTTCGCACCAGTCACATAAGAGTGGCGAAGGTAGCGCCGTTATGAAGATGCAGATCGGGTATGTATTAAATACATGCTGCAACGGTCTTGAACCTTAGTTATCTGAATTGTCGGTTGGAGATTTCTTGGACTCCCCTTGATAGGTCAGGCGTTCACTACACAAAGGAAGCAGCTACTCGGGTAGCAGAGTACTTGTGGATTGCACATGAGTGTTTTTTTTTAGTCTATCCGGTAGTTTTAGGTAATCTGCTGAGCACTCACCAGTCGACACGCAGCAAGGGTAGTCAGACCGCGTTCAGGTAAAAACACTCCGTCTGTCAAAATTTTATCAGTAAATTGTTGAAGTGTTCATAACAAAATTCGTCTACGTCTGGAATTTACTGGCCTCCAGGAAAGTCTTCGCGGTCAAATCATTTTCGGGAGCGAGAGCTGGTGAAGCCCGAAGTTGTAAGCTCTGACATATTTAGCGAGTCATTGAAAGTGTATCGGAAAGACAGATTAGTAGAGGCCATAGGAGGGGGAGTACTCATTGCAGCTGATAAAAATGATGTCTTTATTGAGGTCGATTTTGAGTGCGACAGTGAAGTTATCTGCTCGCTTATAACAGATGTAGGAGAAACCAAGTTAATTGGCGGATAGTTTTGCTGGCCATCGGATTCTACTGTGACAGTTCTAGAGTCACTGAAAGGAAGTCTACTGTCAGTAGCCCGTAAATACCCAAATCACGCATTAACTTACTAGTTGTAGGTGACCTTAACCTACCGAGTATAGACTGCGGTGCCTACGGATTCATTGCAGGGAGTGCAGACAGACAATCGTGCAAAGCCCTTTTGAACATATTTTCCGAAAACTGTATTGAGCAGATTTTTCAGCAGCCCTAACACAATGGAAATATCTTACATCTTACAGGCACAAATAGGCGGGACCTTATCAACAACGTCAGTGTAGAAACGGGGATTAGCAATCACGATGTCATTATAGTAATTATACTCGTAGTTACGAAA
Source organism: Schistocerca nitens (assembly GCF_023898315.1). Taxonomy (NCBI): domain Eukaryota; kingdom Metazoa; phylum Arthropoda; class Insecta; order Orthoptera; family Acrididae; genus Schistocerca; species Schistocerca nitens. Next base: position 528,600,737 of record NC_064617.1, read on the forward strand.
GTTAATACATCAGTTGAGAAGGCTAGAAGATTGTTTCTGCTAAAAAGAGCAAATAAGATATTTTGTTGTTTTTAAAAGGCATTATATAAACCTTTGCTTTCACAATCGCTGTTTCGGCCTTAAGACCACTATAAAATTGCTTCAGCACTTGTCAAACATTAAAATCCTCTGACATGTACATACATCGTCGACGTATCTGAGCCCTGTACAGTAATATCAAACAAGCGCAAGGCTGCGTACATCGTGAAAACGATATAAATTACATAACATTTTACAGATGTTGACATCCTTAACACGAATCCCAGCGAACCACTATTCTTGTACACTGTACATGCCATTTAAGATCTACCAGCTGTATAATATTAGGTAGTTAACTATAGCCAACAGTTGTATATTCAGATGACAGATATGTTTATGCTACGAGTCTGCAGCTGACGAGTTATGTGTAACATTTAAGCTAGGAATAGCTGCGTATTCCGCTGATGATGACCTGGTAATATATCGAAACCGGCACTCACACCACTTGTGTGATTTGATGCAAAAATATATATATATATAAAAAGGAGGACTTTTGACTAATGAATCGGTTCGCATGTGACTGTGTGTGCTACTTACACCACGCAAGAAAGGGGATTCTTCTGGGCTCATACCTCGGGTACTATTCACTACAAAAAGCAAGGACAACTACTTTAGATAGCCATTGGCCTAGGGACCATTTGCGTACCCAACAGAAGGGTCGTCTTACTGTAACTACCCTGTGTACAGGGTCAAAGTTTGAATATTGCACACTTCTTCCAACTTAGCCAAATGGTGGAAATCGGTTGGTTCTTTTTGAATTAGATGTGACCTACTTCGCGTCTTAAGGCGCCATTTAGTTCAGGGGCGGTTCCTAAGAAAACACGAAAACATGAGTTTTGGGTACCAAAACCGAGCCACGCATTCCAAGACGGCTTTGCACAGCAAATGGCTGTATTATTTACCAAAAATTCCTAAGATTCCGATGTCGAATAAACTTGAAAATTTGTTTCTTTTCTTCATCCGTTTGCGAGGCACAGAGGTTCAGAGTTGCCCTACTTGTACACGTAAAATACGCACGTAAAATCCGGTGTGAGGCGAAAGCGTAGTTTATAAAGTAATGAAGCACAGAGAACTATGCTATAAAGTGAATCCGTTATGATCTGGTACCATATGTTGTAGTAACGAAGCACATGCAAAATTTTTACGCACTAAAATCCATCCCAACTGTAAAATTTATATAGTTTTGATTTACTTCAATTTCACATAAGTAAACTGCCAAAATTTTACTAACCGTAAGGAGTAACATGTCCCGCTGTAGCAAGGAAAAGAAGGGTATCTGCGGAAAAATGTTCATATTATAGCACAAAAAGGCAAATATCCTACTGTTTATCAAAAGACTGTGACTGAAAAGTGGGTTGCCAGCTACTTCATCTACCTTCCTCAGCACCCTTAAAAATTTTCCCGAAAATTTTAGCTTTTTTATGTCGAGAGAGAAGGAAACGGTGGCAGTGGGAAGGAGACGGAAAAGTAATAAATACTGTTAGTAGAAGACGGTGGTTGTGGTGTACAAAAAGAGCGAAGGAGATAGTGGAAGTGTGAGAGAAAGAGAGGGACACATTAGCAGATGAACACAGTTGACAGTGACAGAAAAGTGTAAGGAAAAGAGTAAAGGAGACAGTGCCAGTGGGCGAGGAAAAACGAGAAAAAAAGAGAAGAAGAAAGTGAAGTAGGCGAGAGTCAGTGATAATGACAGAGTCTACGACAATGAAAACGAAGAAGAGAGAGACAGTGAAGGAAGAACATCAACAATTGGAACGAATGAATGAGATAGTAACAGTGAGGGGGAACAAGATGGAGACAGTGACAGTGGGAGGAGACAGTAGTAGTAGGATAGAACGAATACTGTGGCTGTGGGACACTGAAGAGTGACAGTTAGAGAGAAACAAAGAGATGATGACAATGAGTTGCACTGATGAATGCCTGGGAAAGGGCAAGTGGGAGTGTATGGATATGAGCGACTTACAGAGTTGGAGTAGTGGGTATGAGCGAGTTACAGTTAGGGGAGTGTACGATAAAAAGTGCCCGAATATATTCGTATGACACATTATTTGGGAAAATTTTTAAAGGTCCTGAGGAAGATGGAATGTGGTAGCTGGCACCCCAATTTTCAGTCAGTGTTTTAATAAACCGGATCATATTCGCGTTTATTGTGCTCCGATAGTAGCATTTTTCCTCTGGTATTTAATACACAGATCAAAACAAGTTTTACATCGCCTTGGTTCCGAGAACTCCGGAACCTGTACAGAAAATTGGAATAGAGATCAGCATAAACATCATTTTGCCTCCATAAACGTCTCCGACGAATGTCTGGTTCAAGGCATACGCGACACTCATCGGTAAAGAGAACGTGATGCCAATCCTGAGCGGTCCATTCGGCATGTTGTTGGGCCCATCTGTACAGCGCTGCATGGTGTCGTGGTTGCAAAGATGGAGTTCGCCATGGACGTCGGGAGTGAAGCTGCAGCCTATTGCGCACAGTTTGAGTTGTAACACGACGTCCTGTGGCTGCACGAAAAGCATTATTCCACATGATGGCGTTGCTGTCAGTATTCCTCCGAGCCATAATCCGAAAGTAGCGGTCATCCACCGCAGTAGTAGCCTTAGGGCGGCTTGAGCGAGGCATGTCATCGACAGTTCCTGTTTCTCTGTATCTCCTCCATGTCCGAACAAAATCGCTTTGGTTCACTCCGAGAAGCCTGGACACTTCCCCTGTTAAGAGCCCTTCCTGGCACAAAGTAGCAATGCGGACGCGATCGAACGGCGGTATTGACCGTCTAGGCATGGTTGAACTACAGACAACACGAGTCGTGTACCTCCCTCCTACTGGAATGACTGGAACTGATCGGCTGTCGGACCGAGATCGTCTAATAGGGGCTGCTCATGCATGGTGCTTAGGGCCATTTGAACCATTTTTGTGACACAATACCCACAGTCTATCTTCAGGAGTTCTGGGAACCGGGATGATGCACAACCTTTTTTTATGCGTGTATTTATTGAAATAAACTACTTATGCTTTATTGCAACCAATTAAGCTTGTAACAAATTTTTAACATGACAGGCACTGTCTCAGTGCATACATTATAATGCAGCACTGTCTCCACACTCCTATACAATGAGATTGACAGTTACCACTTAGCAACCAGTCCGTCTGCAGCTTCTAAGAAATTATCCGCCTTGGACACATCATAAACGATTGTGTATTGAGTTCACAGTAGCAATACCAACGACGATCGTGTAATACAAGCAGTTTTTAAGTATACGCTACACACCCATTCCTCGTTCAAGATACCGTTCTGCCTGAAATATTAATTTTCAATCATTGTTTTCTCAGTAGAAAATATTTTCGAGTTCGAGTCTCGGTCCGGCACACAGTTATAATCTGTCAGGAAGGTTCAGAAAATATTTAGTTTAGTATCCCATAAAGTCTGTAAAATTTTAACCATAAAGGATTGGGTCATACATTATATGGCAGAAAGCTTCCTATAACGATAACGTTTGTGAGATTATGGTCAAGTATAATCCTCTGAATAACGACATTATAACAATATAACCAATATAAAAAGAGCTCGTCAGGGCTTTGAAGGTCCTAGGGATGTAGATCACCCGCCGTGTCATCCTCTGCAATGCGAATGCGGTATGCAGGGAGAAGTGGTCAGCACACCACCCTCCCGGCCGTTTTGCCGACTTTCCAGACCGCGGAGCCGCTACTTCTAATTGAAGTAGCTCCTCAGTTGGCACCACGAGTCTGAGTACACCCCAAGGAAAAGTCCTTGGCAGTACCAGGAACTGAACCCGGGTGCTCCGCATGGCAGCCATCTACGATGATACTTAGCTATGGGGGCGAACGTTTAACAGTATACCGAGCAGGAACTGTGCCAACGGCCATGCTGGAATGGTAACACCGGTTCCCGTCAGATCACTGTCGGGCTTGGCTAGGACTCGGATGGGTCATCGTCCCGGTTTGCTGAGTGCTGTTGGCGAGCAGGGTGCACTCAGCCCTTGTGAGGCCAATTGACGAGCTATTTGTCTGAGAAGTAGCGGCACCGGTCACGAAAACTGACAACGATCACGGGAGCGGTGTGCTGACCACATGCCTCTCCGTAGCTGATCGGGTGACGCATAAGGGATGAGGATGACACGGCGGCCGGTCAATAGCTTTGGGCCTTCAAGGTATGTTCGGAAGGTGTCTGTTTGACCCTTGAGTAGGAATTGATGGTTCATGTAACTGTGGAACGACCGCGGTGTTAGAGGCAGTTTGTGTGCATTGGCCTCATAGGAGATAGATGATGATCTGTCATGTGTATCGCATTTATGAATCACTTGTAAGGCGGAGTTGCTAATAGAAACTAAATACGCTAAATGCCGGCCGGGGTGGCCGAGCGGTTCTAGGCGCTATAGTCTGGAACCGCGTGACCGCTACTGTCGCAGGTTCGAGTCCTGCCTCGGGCATGGATGTGTGTGATGTCCTTGGGTTAGTTAGGTTTAAGTAGCTCTAAGTTCTAGGGGACTGATGACCTCAGATGTTAAGTCCCATAGTGCTCAGAGCCATTTGAACCATTTTTTGAAATACGCTACATGAGGAAACTAAAGTAACCCATTTTTGTATGGAGTTAAGTTTTTCCGGATGTTCAACGAAATGACCTAACAGACGTTTCTGAGTAGAAGTTCTGTTTCACAGGATCTGCAGCATTTTGCACTCTAGGGATGCTGTCGCTGCAAAATTGTATATGCGTGGCACGAAATTCGGTTAGCTCTTCGGTCAACATTTTTTCACTTTTATGTATGTTAAAAGTGCATACATTCAATTAAGTATTCAGTAATCTTTGAATTTACTTATTTATCTTTATTCACCCAAAGATCATCTCACGGTGATATAAAATTTGTGAAGATGGTTCAAATGGCTCTGAGCACTATGGGACTCAACATCTTAGGTCATAAGTCCCCTAGAACTTAGAACTACTTAAACCTAACTAACCTAAGGACATCACACACACCCATGCCCGAGGCAGGATTCGAACCTGCGACCGTAGCAGTCCCGCGGTTCCGGACTGCAGCGCCAGAACCGCTAGACCACCGCGGCCGGCATTTGTGAAGATAATAAATGCAAATCAGTAGATCAAAAAGTAAAACTCACGGTGTAAATGATATGCTTAATGAGGAAAGGACAGGTGGTCTGTGAGAATAGGACAGGTGATGGGCCGTGGCCGATTGGGCAACCGTTCCGGCATTTGCCCAAACGCTTTAGGAAAATAGCGAAAAACCCAAATCAGGATGGCTGGACGGATCAACTCCATCCTCCTGAATATGAGGTCTGTGTCTAAACAGCTGCATTGTCTCATTCCGTTGATCTCTACAGTAAAATGCTCCTTCATTATACACAGTTTGTTTCTGGTAACTCTTAATATAAAACATAATTTTCTTCTTCAACGCTGGACGCCCTAATAACACCCGTTGGTCTCTTCTGGGCAGTGAAGACGCTGCTTTGTCCATTGAACTGACTGCAGTCATTTCGGAAAAATGTCTCGACGCTCGCCGTCATTCACTATGCTCCACGGATGGCTTTACACACTTTTCTCAGCACACCTGAAAAACTGAGTCACCATCCCCCACCCCCTCCCGCCATTATGAGTGAGATGCTGAACTCAGGATAATGATCAGATATTATTAAAGCCCAAATTACATCTTGACACGTGATATCTTTGAGAAAGCAGTGAACCGTGATCATATATTGAAATGCGACAGGGAATTATAGTCATCCCCTGCCATTACTACCCATTACTCTTGAGTCCTCTAAGTAATCTTTAATTGTATAGTATGCATTAATTATTAATAACATTTTAGCTGCCTTTTTTAAAAGACGTATCTTAGTAATATTTTCCATTTCCTTTGGCAATTTATAGTACAAGTTTTTCCCTGATATGAAATTCTGTTTTGAGTTTTTCGTTTGTTTTTTCCTGGGTAAATGGAAGCCTAAACTGGCTCTTGTTCCACGATTATGTCTAGAACTATTAGTGAAATACTAATGTTTTTCCTGATACGGACCACAGAAAAATAGATGTAAGTCACTTAGTGGAGTAAGGAAGCCCAATTTTTAATAGCTCTGTAAAAATGAGCTCGCCTTCTACTTTTAGGTATATTCTCAAGGCCCTTTTCCGCAGTTTAAAAGATATGTTCATGTTTTGTGCCTCCTATTCCAGGAAAAGAACCCACACTTAAGAACTGAGTCTTCTTAGTTGTAATATGTCAGCACAAGATATTCGCTGTTTGAGGCTTATGCGAAAACAGGGCTTTTATTCAGCACAGTCAAACAAAGGGGGCTGCCGACCCATATTCACCACGAACTAACACAGTACTCCGGAAGCCACATGACAGTGTGTGGCGGAGAGTACTTCTGGTACCACTAACTGATACCCCTATCCTGTTCCATGCGCGAATGGCTCGTGAGAAGAATGACTGTTGGTAGGCCTCTTTATTAGAAATAATTTCTCAAATTTTCTCTTTGAGCTCATTTCACGAGACATATATGGGCGGAGGTGGAGGGGTGGGGAGTAATATGTATGTTATCCGACTCTTGCCGCAAATTACTCTCTCGAAATTTCACCCCTTCACGATGCACAACGCCTCTCTTGTAGCGTCTGCCACTGGGGTTTGTTGAGCATCTGTGGCACGCTCTCGCACCGACTATGCGATCCGACGAAACGCGCTGTTCTTCGTTAGATTTTTTGTATCTTTTCTGTCAGTCCTACCTGGTAAGGATCACAGATTCATGAAAAATACTCAAGAACCAATCGAACGGTCGCCTTGCAAGCCACTTCTTTACTAGGGCGCATCTGCTTTTCCTACTATGTGTTTTATGTTCTCATTTCAAATAACGTCGCTCCACCAGATACTCATAGGTATTTTACGGCGGTTATTGTTTCGAGCCACTATATTGCATTTATTTACGTCCAGAGTCATCTGCCTGTCCCTGCACCATTCAAAAATCCTCTGTAGGTCATTCTGCAAGTCGATACTGCATTTTGGTGTTGCTACTTTGCAATAGACAGCCGCATAATCGGCGAACAGCTTTAAAGAGATTTCGACGCATTCTACTCCCGCCTCCGTCACATCAGTTTTTCAATATCAGACCAATACTGGGTGAGAACACAGTTTGCGTGTTACATCTACACCGAATGTTTGAATTGAATGTGATAATGGTCGCTTAGTAGAGAAGAAGATAGAACTCTCTTTGAGCAGACAGTTAATATTCGCTTACTCGTACTGTCGAAGAAGGGGTAGTTTTTTAGAGTTACAAAATTGTATTGACTGCTATCAGAAACAACGAGAGTCAGGAAATTAGAGTTATGATCACTTGGAAAGGCCTTAGTGATTAGCAAATATGACAATGTCGACTACTCCTGCAATCTTAGGTAACGCTATCGAACAAACACATGTGGCTTAGAATTAATTATCTGCTATACTCACCTTGACGAGAAATAGCAGTGTTATGCAGGGCTGATATTATGGCCAGATAAATCCTCTTTCTTTATTGCTGAAGTGGGCGTTTTAAAGGGGATCAGTATCGTCTAATACCTGCCGTGGCGCTAACGCATTAATTTTGAGACAGTTTTCTCATTACAATATCATTACCGAGATTAATTTTGAAATATGAACCGGGGAAATGCTGTTTCGACTGAGTATTAGGCTAAGACAATACGCCGGGAGAACTGTGCAAGGCGACCGGATAATTCATTCTCCTTTAAGAGCCAAACTTCGCTTCAAAGCGGTTAAATTAGATAAGATAAATACCTCTCCATTCATGCTCAAAATGAAGGGAAAGTTATGAAGTATCGGCCAACAACTTTGCCGCTTGGAAACTGGGCCCTCTCAAGTTCCTGCCACAAAGGGATTTCTAGCGCACTGTTCTCCGAAGTTTCTAAAGCTCTGCCGAAATGTTGTAGACAATGGGATGATTACGAGCTGCAAATTCCGATAACAGAAGGCGCCGCATTAAATTTGAACCAAGTTTGAAGCGCCCTTATGTCCGACGGATAGGAGAGGAACGGATAGGAGTGGAATCTGCCTTGCATTTAGTAACGTGATTTCTCTACACAATCGCCCAGGCCCCCGTTATTATAAGAAAGTAATCCATATCTTCTTTTTCAAAGCATACTACTCCTGTTATATTTACTGCATTTAGATATAAACTAAGCATACCGGGCAAAAAATTGGTCACCCCTACAGAAATCGTTACAAGCAAATTTAATATCGCGTAATTCGGTTCGTGGACTTGATAACCGCCTTGATTCTGTTAGGAAGTGAGTCCAAAAAGTTAAGCAGGTACGTGGCATCCAGGTTAAGCCACTCGCTGAGGATTTGATCGGGCCATTCCACCAAACTGCGTAGATGCTGATGCCGGCCTTTTACTCGCTGTTACATTTCCCACAGTTTTTCTGTGTGGTTGAAGTCAGGCGATTTTGCAGGCCAATAGAGATGTAATAGGGTGGGGGCGTGTTTAGGAAACCAGAAATTTGCTGTTGTCTTTATGTGTCTGTGTTAGCAATGGTCTCTTGCAGGGTGATCGATTCCAAACGTTCATTGCATGCAGATAAGGTCGCTATTTTCTCTCGCTAACAGATTGCTATGAACTGTACAGGGTCGTAGCCACTCCAGGAATATTTTAGGGAATTGGTTTAAAAAATTTATTTCAAAGCCCAGTCAAATCTTTACAAGTTTTCTCCCAGACCAACTTCGGCTGTGCCTATGTGACTCAAGTTGCCTGCCTTTGAGAAACGAGCCAGTTCTGTCCAGCTGCTGACAATAGAGCCCTCTGCTGAAACTGCTATCGAATTCACGCCATCGGTTTCAGCCAATACAGGTCACGTGTCAGGACGCTGGAGCGTTCTTCAGTGCAGAACACAGTAGCTTCTCTCTTGTGATCCAGACCACGGGCAGAAAAGACGTCTTTCTAGGGAGGCAGAGGCTCTGACTCTGCGCCCCGTGACTGGCCACCAACATAAATTAACATGAACTTCCTCGTCTTCCGTTGCCCACTTACTCAGTTGTTCGTCCTCCTGGACTGGTCTAAACCTGGAAACTTCCTCCCTAGGCGCGCCACTTGTTTACCGTACATTAAAATATATTATATATTCTCTTTTTTTACCTGATTTTCTATTCTGTTATTTAGCAGGAGCCCTGAATGCTCACTCATAAGTCCTGACCGATCGACCTCCTGTACATTACCGTCATGAGCCGGATGCAACAACCTTCTTCCCTCTTCCCTGCACATAAGCAGAACATTCATTCACTGCTCGCAGCAATTTCTGTCGGATTTGGAAGCGATTTTGATCCACAAGCCGTGAAAGACGTCTCTGGCCTCTCACAGTCAGGATTTTTTTCCAACCACAATTCTAAGATCGTGTTTCGTGGCCACGTGTGTTACACCAGTGCCTGCAGACACGTTGAACAGTCCGCCGCGAAACACCAATAAATCCAGCAACTTCACACATGGGCACGGGCAAAATCGATTAACCTTTTTTGCCATTCTGCCACCTCCTTACATTTACCCGTGTTTACTTGCTTGAAACATAAATGTTTCTCTGATCACTATTGCCGTATGCTCACGTAGAGGCTGTGCGCGCGCGGTTGAGCACGTGACTCGATGGCTGCACTATCTGTAAAGGCTTAACGATTCATTGTGCTTGCGCAGTGAGATGCGTAATTTTTTGTTCGGCGAGCTTATAATAACTATGTGAGAATTACAATAATATGAATTTATAGACGGAAATGGAAAGTTTACACCATAAAAACCGTGACCCAACTTTAACAAACTTATACTACTGTATTTGCAAGTCTGTGGGATATGTTACTAAAAATTATTTCTTTATGCGAGCTATTTTCAGTATAGAAAATCGACATTTTTACAAAGAATGGTGGGAGAACATGATGGCAGTTGGATGTGTCTAGCGTTACAATGAACTTGTCAGATGAAGCTTGCAACAGGATGTATCCAAATGAAGTGCACGAGTGGTTTATCTCCATAATTGGTAGAAAGGATATGGGGAATCATATTCACAGATCACATTGACAGTTGGCCGCCGTGCAATGACTGAAGAGCGAGTGGTGGCAAGATTGACTCAGGCTGGCTCTGAGCACTATGGGACTCAACATCTTAGGTCATAAGTCCTCTAGAACTTAGAACTACTTAAACCTAACTAACCTAAGGACATCACACACACCCATGCCCGAGGCAGGATTCGAACCTGCGACCGTAGCAGTCCCGCGGTTCCGGACTGCAGCGCCAGAACCGCTAGACCACCGCGGCCGGCTTGACTCAGGATAACATTGTGCCAAGAAGAGTAGACATAGATTCTTCCAGAAGGAGTAAACCCCGAAAAGATTGTAGGGCAGTTCGATGGCTCTGGCGAATAGACGGATGACAATAGCAGAAAGTGAGGTAGAGGCTAGAGCCAGAGTATCACCATGAACCGTCAGGGTCAGATTTCTGGAAGCAGGGTTGAGATCCCGAGCTGTGTTGCATGGCATGCTGTGCACATTAGAAAGACTGCCCAGACAGTGCCGTTCCACGAGAGAGGTAAACACGTAAATATACTGGTTGGCTTCTACCGAGCGCGATTTAGCGATTTTGAATGTCATAAGCGTTACAAACAAAGAAAACTGCCTCAATTATAGAAATGCCATTCAAGTATGAAAGATATGACACAGTTGTTTAAACACTTTGCAAAAAATATGTACACACAAAAGTAGAACAAAACTGTTATTCCCAACAACAAGGAACAAATGTCAGAGCACGTATCATCATAAGAGATAAAACGAAATGGCTGTAAAGTAATTGTATACAGTATGACATAAACAGTAAATAGAAGCGATTATAAAAAAAAATGTATTCTCACTGACCATGTAAATGTGACTTCAGTCTTATGTTATTAACAAAATTAAAATCGATTTATGTTAACCTTGTTAAGATGTGTTGTGAAGGATATTACCAAAGTAAAGTGAAGAGACCTTTAATTCAAATAGAACGATAAACCGCAGTGTACACACGAAGATGCTACGGAAGGAAAGTGCGAGGCGTTACATAATATACTACTGAGACGATAAGTAGTGTAGAGTAAGAAATACACATTGTGTAGCCGGGATTACATGCAAACATTTCAGAAGACGACGTAATGACGGAGAACCGTATACAGCGTACATCATTAGAGATTCAAGCTCTGTGCAGGGATCTGCTAGAAATACGAGGCTCCGTAAATAAATACACTCCAGGAAATTGAAATAAGAACACCGTGAATTCATTGTCCCAGGAAGGGGAAACTTTATTGACACATTCCTGGGGTGAGATACATCACATGATCACACTGACAGAACCACAGGCACATAGACACAGGCAACAGAGCATGCACAATGTCGGCACTAGTACAGTGTATATCCACCTTTCGCAGCAATGCAGGCTGCTATTCTCCCATGGAGACGATCGTAGAGATGCTGGATGTAGTCCCGTGGAACGGCTTGCCATGCCATTTCCACCTGGCGCCTCAGTTGGACCAGCGTTCGTGCTGGACGTGCAGACCGCGTGAGACGACGCTTCATCCAGTCCCAAACATGCTCAATGGGGGACAGATCCGGAGATCTTGCTGGCCAGGGTAGTTGACTTACACCTTCTAGAGCACGTTGGGTGGCACGGGATACATGCGGACGTGCATTGTCCTGTTGGAACAGCAAGTTCCCTTGCCGGTCTAGGAATGGTAGAACGATGGGTTCGATGACGGTTTGGATGTACCGTGCACTATTCAGTGTCCCCTCGACGATCACCAGTGGTGTACGGCCAGTGTAGGAGATCGCTCCCCATACCATGATGCCGGGTGTTGGCCCTGTGTGCCTCGGTCGTATGCAGTCCTGATTGTGGCGCTCACCTGCACGGCGCCAAACACGCATACGACCATCATTGGCACCAAGGCAGAAGCGACTCTCATCCCTGAAGACGACACGTCTCCATTCGTCCCACCATTCTCGCCTGTCGCGACACCACTGGAGGCGGGCTGCACGATGTTGGGGCGTGAGCGGAAGACGGCCTAACGGTGTGCGGGACCGTAGCCCAGCTTCATGGAGACGGTTGCGAATGGTCCTCGCCGATACCCCAGGAGCAACAGTGTCCCTAATTTGCTGGGAAGTGGCGGTGCGGTCCCCTACGGCACTGCGTAGGATCCTACGGTCTTGGCGTGCATCCGTGCGTCGCTGCGGTCCAGTCCCAGGTCGACGGGCACGTGCACCTTCCGCCGACCACTGGCGACAACATCGATGTACTGTGGAGACCTCACGCCCCACATGTTGAGCAATTCGGCGGTACGTCCACCCGGCCTCCCGCATGCCCACTATACGCCCTCGCTCAAAGTCCGTCAACTGCACATACGGTTCACGTCCACGCTGTCGCGGCATGCTACCAGTGTTAAAGACTGCGATGGAGCTCCGTATGCCACGGCAAACTGGCTGACACTGACGGCGGCGGTGCACAAATGCTGCGCAGCTAGCGCCATTCGACGGCCAACACCGCGGTTCCTGGTGTGTCCGCTGTGCCGTGCGTGTGATCATTGCTTGTACAGCCCTCTCGCAGTGTCCGGAGTAAGTATGGTGGGTCTGACACACCGGTGTCAATGTGTTCTTTTTTCCATTTCCAGGAGTGTATAAAAGGGATTCCGAATATTATCACTTTGCAGCGCAGAAACATGCTGTTTCGGAGAGTAACAGTTCCAGAGACTCAACCTATCGGATAGGATTCACCACATAGCACCGTGGAGCACGAAGGACAAAATCGTACTGTTGCTGGATATCTCTATGAAGAACTAGACACGTGAGGCATAAAAATAGCAGAAGGACCAAAATCTGCAAAAAAACTGATCAGGCTTTCTTGCACAGTACTCTTTGTGCACCAACCGAAGTATTAAGTACAAGCTATAGAGTAAGAGTATAAAAAGTAGAATATAAAAGTATAGAAGCAATAAAAGTACGAAGACGTTTACACTACTACATCGAGCAATCAAATGAGAGCATCTCGTATACACTGCGTCTGGCTAACTATATCTCAAGTGTATGGCAGAAATCCATATATATTATAAAAACGGATGTGTGAATGTGTGTATGTTCCACATCTTATCCTAAACCACGGACCGATTTCTATCAAACGTGGTACACATAAACTTGACTGGCATGCAACAGTCGCTGTGAGGATAAGAACCACTTAGATATCACAGTTCAGGAAATATGACATCATAAACAATGAGATGCGTGAAAAACTGGCGCACCATGGATGACGTTTAAATTTATTACTTTTTTGCTACTTCTTTGTCACTGACTCTGTTCGCGACTTATTTCCCAGACAGTGTCCATATATGCCGTTGAATGTACCTATACAAATATATCATTGTACAACATGTAGTTTAAGAGATATGTCGTCATAAGCACTGAGGTGCGTCAAAAAATGACTTATCGTGCATAAAGTTTTAACACATTTATTCTTTGCTACTAAGACACGCCTACAGTCGAACCGAGCGAGGTGGCGCAGTTGTTAGCACAATGGACTCGCATTCGAGAGGACGACGGTTCAACACGCGTCAGGCGATACTGATCCAGGTTTTTTGTGATTTCTCTAAATTGCTTCAGGCAAATGCCGGGATGATTCCTTTGAAAGGACACGGCTGACTTCCTTCCTCATCCGTTCCTACTCCGATTCGACCGATGACCTCGCTGTTTGGTCCCCTCGCCCGAAATCAAGCAGCCAACTCCTACAGTCGCGTCAGAATTTGTATTTTGCATACTATGGTTCCTAATTTGGATGCTGTGCTTATATATTTGTGCATTATGCGTATTTCTTTATACGACTGTTTCGTAATTGTAGGGGTGGTTTCGCGAATACATGGAAATCAAGTTTTTTCGATATTTCACTACAAACATAGATCATTTTTTGTTTGTTTTAGTTTCTAATAGAAAACCGGCAAAATGAATACCCAGGCAATACCGTGTTTGTAAGCTTGTTATAAACAAAAGCCACAAACATCGCCGGCAGCCGTCATAAGTGTCACATCCTCGCGAGTGGCTGCGTCCAGAACGCGTTACTCTGTCGCGGCCAACAGAAATTAAAGGTAAGCACTTATAAGGAAGCGATCTGTCCACAGCGACGCGTCCACGGTCTCGGCTGGCTATACGAATTGGTGTCTAGACTGACCTCTCGTATAATAAGCTATAATAGTGCAAACCTCTTTCCAGTAGAGCACTGTGTGTTGATGTCAGTGCCACTGAGTGCATAAAATGAGTTAAACTAATTCCATCCAAGCCCTCGAACTTATCAGCGCTGTGTCATTTTTGAGCTACCAAGTGAAGTGGCGCAGTGCTAATATACTGGGCTCCGAGTCAGAAAGAATGCAAATCGAGCTCCCGTTCGGACATCTAGTTTTGGATTTTCTGTTTTTTCCCTAAATCGGTTAAGGCAAATGCAGGGATATTTCCTTTGAAAAGGACACTACTGACTTCCTTCTTCATTCTTCTCCAATCTCTATTTTTTCCCTGTTTCAAATAACCTCGTCGTCGACAGGACTTAATTAACTTTTCACCCTTCTATGCCTTTTCTTATTGTTCTGTTACCTATTCTATTTTATGCTGTAGTGAGTAGCCGAAACGGTAATAATTGTGAACAAAAAAATAATAAAAAGACCATTTTGTTTTCAATGTTTCGAAAAGAAAGTTATTGTGCGTGAATGACTCGACCATAAACCGTATGTCCGTAGACTTGGAGAGGTTGAAAAGATCAGTCAGCGAATTTCAAATAAAGATTTATTGGAAACCTTGACCTACGTTTCCACAATTCTAAAATTGTCTTCTTCAGATGGTGTAATGGACCTTGTTACAAAAATGGCTCTGAGCACTATGGGACTCAACTGCTGTGGTCATAAGTCCCCTAGAACTTAGAACTACTTAAACCTAACTAACCTAAGGACAGCACACAACACCCAGCCATCACGAGGCAGAGAAAATCTCTGACCCCGCCGGGAATCGAACCCGGGAACCCGGGCGTGGGAAGCGAGAACGCTACCGCACGACCACGAGATGCGGGCGGACCTTGTTACATCACGTAATGATAACGTGCACTCAATAAAGCAAAATGGCTCTTATCATATGAGATGAATGCCTCATATGACAAGAGCCGTTTGACTTCCGCACTTTATCAGCACGTGATGTAACAGCATACATTATACCTTCTTAAGAGGACACTTTTAAAATTGTCGAACACTAGGTGAAGGTTTCCAATAAAACTTTATTTGCAACTGATTGGCTGATTTTTTCAACCTTTCCAAGTTTACCGCCGTACAGTCACTGTACGGACAACGGATCACACCCTATTATTTTACAGTATGACGTCTGAATGAGCCAAGGCGTCATACAACTTCATCCACTGATTTGGCTCGACGCTGGACCATTGAAACTGTGTGAGCTAGGATTGGGCAGAACCGTCTGAGAGGTGGACATGAGCCACCCATGCCACTGCGTCACCACAAATGCCTCGGACTACAATGGTAATGCTAACACCGTCGTTTGTGTGCTCAGCAGCGAACGCCGTCTCGACTTGTTCTCATTCAGGACAGTATGAGCCGCTACATCGCGGATGGGTTCGAGGTAGAAGTTTCCGTCGACAGCCAGCCATCTTCAGTTTACAGTGTGTGGCAACCTGTGGTGAGGAATGTGGAAGTCTCTTTTGAAGAATAAAACACTGCTTACATGTCCTTTACGTGCGCCATCGAACACGAATGGGATATGAAACTTCCTGGCAGATTAAAACTGTGTGCCCAACCGAGACTCGAACTCGGGACCTTTGCCTTTCGCGGGCAAGTGCTCTACCATCTGAGCTACCGAAGCACGACTCACGCCCGGTACTCACAGCCTTACTTCTGCCAGTATCTCGTCTCCTACCTTCCAAACTTTACAGAAGCTCTCGTGCGAACCTTGCAGAACTAGCACTCCTGAAAGAAAGGATACTGCGGAGACATGGCTTAGCCACAGCCTGGGGAATGTTTCCAGAATGAGATTTCCACTCTGCAGCGGAGTGTGCGCTGATATGAAACTTCCTGGCAGTTTTAATCTGCCAGGAAGTTTCATATCAGCGCACACTCCGCTGCAGAGTGAAAATCTCATTCTGGAGACGAGTGGGATATGATTGATCTGTAATTTGTATATCAAATTCTGCAGTTATTATTTCTTTATTTACCCAGCGTATGACAAAAATACAGAAAAATATGACATGTGTAAAACAGAAAATTACCACAGTTACATTCTAGACTGTTTACAGTCCCCTATTAAAGGGATGGTCTGCAAATAGCGTGCCGGGGCTTGACGCGGCTGAGGCAGCCCCAATGTCTCTTGGCAAATTCCTGCCAGCAGGTGAAACGATTAGGCCAATCTGACTCGCCAAGTCTCGCCCAGTAAACAGTACTCTTCTAAATCGCATACCCGCTCAGACTGTTGAGTGCGTTAAAGCACGGCTTTTCGGAACCTGGTAAACGAGACATTCTCGGATCGAATCTGCCCGGTTGATCAACGACGGGGACCGGTCTGACGGCCAGCCTGAATGTTGCTTTTTGGCGTTTCCCCATGTCCGATAAGGTGAACACAGAGCTGGTAGCGGCGTCTCACCTCAGTTTCACAATACGCGAACATTTCGGAAACATGGAGTAACATTAGACGCAGATATGATTTGGTGGAGTACAGATATATCGTGTCCCGTGGGGGAGGGGTAGGCAGGAAAATCATCTGGCCCCCTTACCACCAACATTATCAAATTCAGAAAGACATGCTGACACTGAAAATACTCGGCGAAGACCAGGAGAAAAATATCAAAAACAAAAGGTGAAGATTTATGTAACTGACCACCTCTCTCCTATTGGTACGTACTGTTTCTCGATTTCTTATTTGATACGTACAAGTGACTCCTCTGCATAATCAAGTAATTTTTAACGATTTTAATTTCATGAAATGGATCCACATATTGTGAATACGTATCAGCGTCAGCTACTTGTGAAAACTGAAAATTTGTGCTGTATCGGTACTCGAACATCTATGTCGCGATTCTCATGTGCGGTCACCTCAACCACTTCGGCTATCCGAGCATGAACCCAGTGTTGGACCAAACCTACAAACGTCACGCAGTCACAATCTAAATGCTCGCACGTTGGTGAAACTAAGCGAAGGAAGACCTTTGTTATTATGTTGTATAGACATTTTAGCCCCGCCAGACGTGATTATAACATTAATGGCAACATGTCTGTGTTCATGATGTAACGCATTTATTACAATAGAATGTCCTTCGACATGCATGCATTGTATGTAATAAATACAATTACTGAAGCAACCCAGACACTGTACCCAATAACAATTTTAATTTCCTTTTTGTCTTGTTTAGATAATGTTCGGATACAGTATCGCCGGCCGTTGTGGCCGAGCGGTTCTAGGCGCTTCAATCTGGAACCGCGCTGCTGCTACGGTCGCAGTTTCGAATCCTGCCTCGGGAATGGATGTGTGTGATGTCCTTGGGTTAGTTAGGGTTAAGGGGTTCTAAGTCTTGGGGAATGATGATCTCAGATGTTAAGTCCCATAGTGCTTAGAGCGATTTGAACCATTTTTGATACAGTATCACTAGTGTCCTGCTTAACACAGTAAAGTCGTTTAAACATCTGGGCGTAACGTTGAAATGCGATATAAGGTGAAACGGGCATGTTAAAACTGTGGTAGGGAAGGTAAATAGTCGACTTCGGTTTATTGGGAGATTTTTAGGAAAGAATGGGTCACTTGTAAAGGAGGCCGCATACAGAATGCTGGTGAGACCTATTCTTGAGTACTGCTCGAGTGTTTGAGATTCGTACCAGATCGGATTGAAGGTAGACATGGAAATAATTCAGAGGCGGACGGCTAGATTTGTCACCGGTACGTTCGAACAACATGTAAGAGTTACGGAGATGCTTCGGGAATTCAAATGGGAATCCTTGGAGGGAAGGCGACGTTCTCGAAAAACACTGTTGAGAAAATTTAGAGAATTGGAATTTGAAGCTGATTGCGGAAAGATTCTACTGCTGCCAACATACACCGCGCGTAAGGACCATGAAAATAAGACATGAGAAATTACGGGTCATACGTAGGCGTACAGAATGTCGTTTTTTCCTCGCTCTATTTGCGGATGGAATAGGAGGAGACATGACAAGTAGTGGTACAGGGTGCCCTCCGCCATGCACTGTACGGTGGCTATCTATATAGTCTAGATGTAAATGTAGTTCACGGCAGTCTGCTGAAACGCGTCAATGTGAAAAAAAAGAAAAAAAGAAAAAAAAAACAAGGTGCGATCCAGACTGTTTGTTCATTGCACAAGGTCACCATGACTGCTGACATCTATCAAGACTTTCTGTATTTTGTAATCATAGTAGGTACGTGTCGGACTACAAATTCAAAGGTTTTTATATCATTTGATCACATCTGTTGCGCCGTGATTGGGAGCCCAAGTTTAACTGCAGCGCTCTGTGTATCTGGTTCAGAGACCTGAAGAAGGCGAAGGATTATCACCACCAGTAGGATTACGTCTAGTAGAGCGGCCTTCTCGTTGAGGACAGCTTTAGTATCCGGGGAAGCGAAGCTATACTTAAGAGTGTAGTGTCGGGGCAGACGTGTTGACAAAAGCGTTTGATGGCCACTGGCCGCCTGCCCAATGACCAGCAGACAGCAGCTGTTGGCGTGGGCGGCTCCAGCGGACGGCGCGTCTGCGTTTATTTTAACTCGCGCCGCCTCGCGCCGAGTCACGCGTCGCAGCGTGGGCGGTGCGTGCGCTCCGGCCGCAATTACACACGCGGACAGCTCGCCTAATGGCCCGGCTCGCGCCGTCCCGTGGCGCGACACTGATTAGCAGGTAGCGGGGGCGGGCAGGCAGGCGAACGGCGCGGCCCTCTGCCAGCGTCCCGTTGTGCCAATCGCTGCACCCCGGCCGGTTTAAGCGGTCTTCCGTCGACTCTCGACTTACAGTCCACGAGATCAGCTGCATATTTCTGGAGTGATCTTAGGCGTCAGGCACAAAGCAGTGTGCATGAACGATATCATAAATACATATACAGTACTAAAAGTACGTTTGGCGCTCAAGAAACAAACACTTTTTTTCTCACCCAATTCCGGTTGAAAAAATGCGGAATTTTTTGTGGAACATCGTGCAATATTCCCACTTCATCTCACAGAGTTTCATGAAGTTCCTCTATACGCAGCCTTCAAAATGGTGTTTGTAATGGAGCTGCGCTCCACACGGAGAGTTGTCAGTGAGTTTCTTTGGCGAAAATTCAGAGTAACGCAGAGATCCATAGGCGCTTGCAGAATGTCGACGGAGACCTGGCAGTGAACAAAAGCACAGTGAGTCTTTAGGCGAAGCGTGTGTCACATCGCATTTCGAGGTCGCGCAAACGGCTGTGCCTCCTGCAAATGGAACGTGCGGACATTCTCATCAATGTGATCGGCGGATCACATTTAAACAACTCGCTGCACAAATGTACGTCTCTGTTGGTAGTTGCTGACAGACTAATCCACCAGTTGGTGCACGTAAAAGTATGTGCCGCTGGGTTCCTCGCCGCCTATTGGAAGGCCATAAAGAGCAACGAAGAACCATCTGTGCGGAACTGCTTGCGCATTACGACGCTGATAGTGACAATTTTTTGTCGAAAATCGTCACAAGCGAAGAAACATCGGTTCATCACTGCGAACCGGAAACAAAACGGCAATCCATGGAACGGCGCCACGCCACCTCTGCTTCGAAGAAGAAGTTCAAAGCGGGACCATCAGACGATAAAGTCGTACCGACGGCCTTTTGGGATTCTGAAGGGGATATTCTGCTTAATGTCCTCCCTCATGGTGCAACGACCAACTCTAAAGTGTACTGTGCTGCCCTCAGGAGTGTGTTCAGCGTGTTCGTTGCCACAAAAATGCAAACGAACTTCTTCTCCATGACGGCGCAAGGCCTCACACAACTCTGCGAACCCGAGAGAAACTCACAAAATTTCATTGTACTGTTCTTCTTCCTCCACCCTGTAGCCCGGATCTCGCACTTTCTAATTTCCATCTGTATGGCCCAAAGAAGGTTGAACTCTGCGGCAAGCGCTACAGGTATAGTGAGGTTATTGATGCAGCAAGACGTTGGCTCCGACGTCGACCAGCAGAGTGGTACCATGCGGGCAAACAGGACCTCCCAGTTAGATGGCGTAAGCTCGCCACATTGAATGCAGTTTGTGTTGAAAAACAGGATTTTGTAACCAACAGAGTGGGAAATAATATAGTGTATTGGAATCCTGAATAAAACCAACCTGCTTTCAGAAAAAAAGTGTTACATTACGTATTGAACGCCTCTCGTAGAACATGCTCACCCTGATCCAGGTCGTTTGCAAGAGTACTCGAAACGTTGCTACAAAACGTTGTAACTCCAAAACCGAAAAGAATTTCGTGGAATGACTGCTGCTGCGGAATTATTTTTGTGTCTCCAACTTAGTTATTGTTTATCTATCAGCTCACATTCTTTTCATACTCTGGAGTATTTATTTAACGTGTAGTTGGTTTTAGACTTATAAGACCATCGTCAGACAATAAATGACTATCTTTATCAAACAGGGTAGTACAGTCGTTAGGCAAAAAATGGAAACACGGCAAGAGATGCTTGTAGCAAAATAAACTCATGTGCTAGCCAAACTGTTTCACAGTTGTACGTGACGCGAACGACAATCGTGCAACGTTTTCAATACATTGCAGGTGTCAGTCATGGTGCCAACAGAGTTTTGTGTAGTAGTGAGTGCGCTAAGTGAATGCAAACGTCACCTAAAGGTTGGTGCTCGAATGGTGGGTGCTTCCGTCAACAAAGTTCTCGAAGTGTTTGGTGTGTCAACACGCACCATATCGAAGATTTATAGCGCCTAGAGTTGTTGTTGTGGTTTTCAGACCTGAGACTGGTTTGATGCAGCTCTCCATGCTACTTTATCCTGTGCTAGCTTCTTCATCTCCCAGTACCTACTGCAACCTACATCCTTCTGAATCTAGAGGAAAAGAGCAAAAACATCGTCACAAAGCGGACGAAAGTGTGTGTTGGGTGATCGTGACAGACTGTCGTTAAACAGAATTGTGACGAAAAGTAAGAGAACGATAGCTACAAAAGTCACTGCAGAACTGAATGTCCCGGTCGCGAACCCTTTTAGCACCAACACAACACGAACGGAGCTCCATAAGCAGGGAAACTAATTATTGGTGTTGTAAATGCCCGTAACAGCAAAATGTGGAACCGAAGCTGCTAAACCTGGACTATGGAGCGATGGAAGAAAGTTATTTAGTCGGATGAGTCTTGTTGAACTGTTTCCAACTTCTGGCCGAGTTTACATCCCAAGAGTTGTAAAACCCCACCCGTCACTTATCTGGTTTTGGCGTGTGTTCACCCCAACTAATTGACTAACAGATCAACAGAGAGTGCAAAATTGCCGCAATATCGAATAACGCAAAGAAAGTAATAAGACCCTGTGACTCCTGATTGAACTACGGTGGCAGTGTTGACATTAATTGACTCAGAATTGATCACTTTTAATTAAAAAGTGGTGCACATTGATGTTATATTCAGCTATTGAACACCAGATGCAAATGTTGAACATAAAATTAATTAAGAAAGTGACTTGGGATTTCAACTACTTGATTGAAAACTGATGCAGTCGATTAACACAAATTTATTTTAACTCCCGACCTTCAATCATCAGATTACATGACTCTCCTAACAGGCAGTGGTAATAAATTGCGTTTACGTCGAGTAAAGCGCGATAAATCAAAATTAATTCCTATCGACTCACCCAGGTGTAATGCGCAGTGGGAGAAGAATTCCACAATACACAGCCCATGAAACCCTCGTGGAAACTTTGCCGACGTGATCCAACAAATTAATCCGTGCCTATCTCAAGCCAGAGTGGGTGCAATATCACCGAAAGCGTGGCGTGGGGGCGTCGTTGTGTGGCCGTCGGCCGGCCTCGTGGTGCTGCAAGGCTGCACTCGTCTATTCACTCCTAACTATCTTGCTCAGTACATAGCTGAACCAAAACTTTCTATCTCCAAGCTCAATCGTTACGTTTGCTAAGTCCTAAACTGCAGAGATGCTCACTCTCTCTCAGGCAAGCTGAGTAAAGAACGCCACGTCCGCACTCTAGGCAAGCTGGGAACGGAAGACCACTACGGAGACTTCTCCACCTCGGTTTCCACTCCAGCAAAATCACTTATACCAATTGCAGCGCAAGTCGCGTTAATTATGCGTCGCTTCCCAGCGCCGACCAATGCCTGCTCTGGGAAGTGAACAAATTCCCATAAAATTTCCCTTCCTCTCAACTTCTGCTATTTAGCTCCTCCCAGGCCACCCAGCAATGTTAGCGACTGCGCAAAACACCATTTTTTCCGGAATTCTGACTCCCAGGAGAGTACTTCAAATTCCTCAG
This sequence comes from Schistocerca nitens, assembly GCF_023898315.1. Classification (NCBI taxonomy): domain Eukaryota; kingdom Metazoa; phylum Arthropoda; class Insecta; order Orthoptera; family Acrididae; genus Schistocerca; species Schistocerca nitens. Next base: position 528,623,329 of record NC_064617.1, read on the forward strand.
TCCTACGTTCCCATCGGAGGCCAGCGTATTTCATTCTGTCGCTCTTCACCTGATTTACTTCAGACTCTATGGACCGTGAATTCAGCTTGAAGTTGCTATAGTCATGAACACGCATATTTTGGCCTCTGTTGACTGCTCCACCGTAGCTTTGCGCGGCTTTCTCGGATGTTTCACTGAAAATGGGACGACGGACATTTATCAACAGGCGTACAAATTCTCCGTGTGCTTCCCGGTACACCAGCATGGGGTCAACCACCCACTCACTGTCACTCATCTTAAGGCAGCTGGAGGCCGCGCCCCGCGCCGCGCCGCGCCGCTTTCTCAGCGCTTGAGCCGCCCTAAGGTGCCTATTGTCGCTTCCCTTCGCCGCTCCCCAGCCGGCCACGGTCAACTCTGAATACTTCCCTGGATAAACTAGCCTCCAGTAAATCAATTTGTTTCCACAAAGTTTTCATGTAGTGTGAATTACTTTAAAGCCATCACCCGACATTAATTATTCCAATACGTCCATACTATATCCTCTACAAGATGCATTGTGCCTTGTCAGTCATTTTTGTTCAGCCCTACTGTTTGCTCAACGTGAGCTGGGTGATCTTTTATGACTTCATGTAAGGGGCATAGTTCTTGCTATCTTACAGAGTGAAACATAACAGGGGTTGGGCAGCCATACTGAGGTATTCCACGGCCCCCATGGGTACTTTGCAAGATCACATTATTGCCAAGGATTATGTGACCATTTTGGCTGATCAGGTCCATCTCATGGTTCAATGTTTGTTCCATAATCGCAGTATTATGTTCCAAGAAAGTCCTTGTTCACACAACTCGTATCACGAGGGTTGGTTTCGTGAGCACGAGGATGAATTGTCATATCTCCTATGGTCACCACATCACCAGATCGAATTACAATCGAGCCTTAGTGGTCTACTTTGGAGAGACAGGTATGTGTTCGCTATCTACCTCCATCATCGTTACCTGAAACTGCCACTGTTTAGCAGAAAGAATGGTACAAGATTCCCTTAAAAACTCTACAGGACGTGTATTTTCCATTTGGAGACAACTGGAAACTGTTTTGAATGCCAACGGTCTTCCTACACAGTATTAGGGATCGTAATACAGTATATTGTTTTTTTTGTTTTGTCTTTTTTTGTTTTGGGTTTCCATATTCTTGTCCGCTCCAGTACGCTGCTGACCATTAAATTTGCAACAAGGATAGCAAATAACGAAATTTTACTCATTGTGTGTACTGTATAGTAGTAAAAATAAAAGATTAAATAAGTAAGTGATTTGGGGATGTAAAGGGCGCAAAAATTGATACACAGAGCTCCCAACTATGGCAGAGACAAAGGGTCTAACACGGATGGGTGTCAAATGGAACTTAACTTGAATAAGAACCAGACGGGTACTTCGCTCCATGCGGCTCCAACCCAGTGCCTCAGTCGATCAATCATAGTGGCTGACAAGTGGTTGGGCGCCTTTGTGTTGGTAACCCGTGACATAATATTTTCAGCTGGTTAGAGATCAGGTCAACAGTCGAATACGCCCTGCACTGACGTAGGTAAGGACATTACGGGTAACTCACGGTTTTGCGTTATCCCATTGAAAGACAACATTATAAAGATATAGCGAGCAGCCTTAAAAGGTCAAAAATATAGTATAAAGTCTGTTGTCCAAATACCGGCTATATGAACCAGAGGTAATCGTGTTGTGTACCTATGCCACTGCGTACCATCAAGTCTAGGGCTGGGCTCTTGTCACGATGACGAATACAGTCTGACAATGCTGACAATGTTAGTCTTCCAGGGAACCTCCACACACAGATATGTCCATCGTGACGCTGTACACGGAATTGGGAATTCGCAAACATTTAGAAAGCTTTCTGTCACTTTGATGCCGAAAACACTAAACACAGGCAGCTTGGGTACACATACTCGTATTTAGTCCCAGGGATAAAGGGGTGGCGAAAGGAATGTCATCCGGCAACCTTTATATTAAGCTTGCCAAATCCACTAACCACGCCGATCCCGTGGCAATGCAGAACAGAGGAAAAAGAAAAAGAAAAAAAAAGTGTAGTCATATTACTGAGATAGTGCACATTATGCAATTAACGTGACCATGTCACCTGACGTGAATGCACCTCGTACCTTATGACTGAAATTTTCCCTTGTGTCCTTCGAAGGGCATAGTTAATTACAACAAACTTCCCTTCTTAAATTATTTTTAATTTCCGACATGCGTTATCCTCTTTTGCAGAACTTAAATCTGAAAATTGTTATTGAGCCGATCGAAGACGGTAATATGAAAACATAATTATGAATCTGTCGGAAAACAAAAATAATTTACACGATTATAAGAACATTATAACTTTTATTAAAAGTCAACTACGCACTTCCCTAGCTCGTCTCTTTGTTTATTCACTGAGTGGTCTCTTTCCATTTATTACTGGATGTCATGAATTGTCGATTTTTTGAACAGCTGCTGTAAAACAGATTAAATTTTAATTTTATGGTCGCCGTGATGTTAAGTTTAGTATACATGATCTTTACAGTGATAACCCGTTCCGTCTTCGTTAAATATGTGCTATCGCTGCTTCCCGAAAATTAAACCCGCTTTTCTCCACACGACGAATTACGGCATTTTACTTTCCTTTACCTTATTCACTGGGAATTGCATTTCTCCAAGAATTGGTAGTTAGTTCATAAAAGATCAGCGCTCTCAGACACGTGTTAGTACGCAATCTCGAAATACAACCGACTCCTGTGAATTTAGCGTAGAAACTCATACAGCGGCGGCCTAGGCATTTTTGTCAGCAGCACATTGTCTCCACGCTCTCCGCAGAGTAGCATAAAATATCATAAGAGAGAAACCGCTGTTTATCCAACTTCCGTATTCCACGTTTTAAGAAAAGGGGAATAGCAGGAATGGAAACAGATATGGCAAACATCGTGGCAGAAAAAGGATTTTGTGTACGCTTCAGTCCAACGCACGATAGCAAGAAAGTCGTATATCCGGAAGAATTTTACCGTTTATGTTTGGTACATCAATAATTCGAATAACACTGGCGCACGCGTTTCCCTGCGGACATCCATAGGATTTGAAATATGAGTGCCTCACATGCCGTGCACGTACAGAAAACTATTTACCGCGAGTGAGCAATAATATTCAGACCGTGCGCTGCAGGATTTGCGTTGTTAATGGTGTTAGTGCCATGACTTGCCGTTAAGTAATAGTACTGGTACGGCGATGTGGGTTTGAAACACAAGTATCAGTGTGCATTACAGTTGCATACAGTCAACACTGGTCTGGACAAGGTGAGCAGGGCGTTTCTCGCAAAGCAGTTTCATCAAAACAAATACAGAGGAAATACGGAGAGATTCTCGTTCCGCAGCCGGGGTCGAAGAACATGATTAGGCAGTTCAGGCTAACTTAGGGTTTGAGAATTGCTCTTGGGAGAGGTCGACGGCCAATTGCGCTACTTGTTGAAGTAGTTACTGTTGGCATGGCTTAGAATGCTGGATGCTATGTGCGATCATCAAGCAGTTTACGAGCTGCGTCACGACAGCTGAACCTCCTATGACCCATCGTTCGGAAAGAGCAGCGAATAATTGTGAAATGCTATATCTAGTGTGGCTTTTGACTGTCGTGGATGCAGATGGTCGTCAAAAATGGGTTCAAATGGCTCTGAGCTCTATGGGACTTAACATCTGAGGTCATCAGTCCCCTAGAACTTAGAACTACTTAAACCTAACTAACCTAAGGACATCACACACATCCATGCCCGAGTCAGGATTCGAACCTGCGACCGTAGCTGTCGCGCGGTTTCAGACTGAAGCGCCTAGAACCGCTCGGCCACACCGGCCGGCAGATGGTCGTCACTTTGAATAACATTTGTAACTTGGAACGTAAACATGGTACACAATTAACAGATGTTAGCGTCTCACTTGGAATTCTTTCAGTGGTTTATTCGTTGTTTCTTTTCCACATGGCTTTACAAATGTTCCCACAAAGTTTCATTATCCCACGATTACCCCTTTTCCATGGTGGCACTCTCGTATAGCGAAAAGATAAATTATAACCACTCTGAACATTTGTGTGCCTGGGGTAATACAGGCGATCGCGTTTGAAAAGCGCACGATTCTTGTTTTTACTGCTGCGGCGCAGCAAGGGCTGCTGAATTGTGTGTGCCAGCAATCGTCATGGCGTGACGCCTCGCCGCCCGATTTGAAGCACGAACTTGCGCTCTCGCGTTGGATTTTGCTGAGTTTTGGCCAAGTTTGCTGGCACGGCCTCACGCCACAAACTGCCGCTGGGAGGTCAGCGCAGATTATACCCCAGCCACAAAATATGGGGCAATAGGAGAATTCCAATTTTGACTGGGTAAGAAGTTACGCTTTATCTCATCATTTTAGATTTAAAAGCAGTACCTCGAGACCTTTCTCTAATAAAAAAATCAACTGATATTACATTTTCACTGCAGATTTGCAGCAGCGGTAAATAAAAAAGCATGCTTTAAGTCGTTAGTGTTGGTGTAGCTACTGGCGTTAACATCGTCGCTTGTACAGTAAAACGCCAGAAATTTATGACATCTAAAATTTTTCCTGCTGGGGTGCTCTTTCTTCTGAGCAGCGCTGCAGTGTGAGATTACCTTCCGTGTTCTAATATTAGAAAGAGGGAAATAGCGTAATGTCTTGGTGCTGCCATTTTCTATTGAATACACTCGTGCTGAATTGAAACATTATTCTCCGCACGTCTTGTTTTAAACTGGAGGAGAAAGTCGTCATCACATTGGAAGACACTCAACCTGGCTAAACAGCCGCTGTGGCCAAGGTCTCAGAAGCGCTATTTTTTTAAAAACATGTATTGTGTTTTGCAAATTTCTGATGTTTGTTTAACTTTTAAACGATACTACTTTGTTGCAATGTTAATTTTATGTCAGTTTGTTTATTTATTATTCTGTTAAGCTGTTAAAGATATTAATTGTTCGTCTCATTATGTACACAACAATATAAAGGCAGATTTTTTTATTTTGTTTTGCTCATGTTTAAATGCTGATGTAGTTCTCTAAAGAAGGAAAATGAAATTTCTTGCAGATGAGTCTGCCTCTAGTTTAAGTAAAGGCATTTAAAAGATGTGCTTCCTTTTAAGTGGCATGCGAACATGTATTTTAAAAAAGTGCTCGTAAATTATGGATACTTGCAGAATGTGGTGCCACACAAGTATTGATGATAAGTTGAGAAAACCGTCCCGAAACACATGTGCTACAAAACGCCACTGTTTCCTGCGCATGTACCCCGACATCAATATGGTATATGATCACAATGCACACGTACACAGCCGCACAAAGGGTTGGCATACTCTGGATCAGGTGGTCGAGCAGATGCTGGGGTATAACCTACCATTCTTGCACCAGTGCCTGTCGGAGCTCCTAGGGGTTTGAAGACGTGCAGCAATACGTCGACCGAGAGCATCCCAGACGTTCTCGATGGGGTTTAGGTCTGGAGAACAGGCAGGCCACTCCATTCGCCTGATATTTTCTGTTTCAAGGTATTCCTCCACAATGGGAGCTCGTTGGGGCCGCGCGTTATCATCCGCCAGTAGGAAGCTGGGACCCACTAAACCCCTCAAAGGCGGACATACTGGTGCAAAATGACATCCCGATACACCTGACCTGTTACAGTTCTTCTGTCAAAGACATGCAGGGGTGTATGTGCACCAATCATAATCCCACCCCACACCGTCAAACCACCACCTCCACACAGGTCCCTTTCAAAGACATTAAAGGGGTGGTATCTGGTTCCTGATTCACGCCAGATGAAAACCCAGCGAGAATCACTGTTCAGACTATACCTGGATTCGTCCGTGAACATAACCTGGGACCACTGTTCCAATGACCATGTACTGTGTTTTTGATACCAGGCTTTACGGGCTCTCCTGTGACCAGGGGTCAGTGGAATGCGTCTTGCTGGTCTCCGGGCGAATAAACCATGTCTGTTCAGTCGTCTGCAGACTGTGTGTCTGGAGACAACTGTTCCAGTGGCTGCGGTAAGGTCCCGAGCAAGGCTACCTGCAGTACTCCGTGGCCGTCTGCGGGTTCTGATGGTGAGATACCGGTCTTTTTGTGGTGTTGTATACTGTACACGTCCAGTACTGTAGCACCTGGACACATTTCCTGTCTCCTAGGATCGTTGCCATAATCTTGAGATCACACTTTGTGGCACACGGAGGGCCCGTGCTACGACCTGCTGTGTTTGGCCAGCTTCCAGTCGCCCTAGTATTCTACCCCTCATAACGTTATCAGTATGTGTTCCTTGAGCCATTTTCAACACACAGTCACTATTAGCACGTCTGAAAACGTCTGCACACTTAACTCGCTGCACCGTACTCTGACATGCACCAACTCGCCTCTGCGTATGTGGACTGCTGCCAGCGCCACCGTGCGACGACCGCAGGTCAAATGCATCGCATGGTCATACCAGCGAGGTGATTTAAACCCGCAAGCTGCCCACCAGAGCGTTGTTTCATCATGTTTAAGTATTATCCTTAATTTATGAGCATGATTGTAGACTGCTGAAAAAGTAGACTGCAATTAAAATGGATAAAAGTGAAGAAAAACGAAAAAAAGAAAAAGAAAATACACTCCTGGAAATGGAAAAAAGAACACATTGACACCGGTGTGTCAGACCCACCATACTTGCTCCGGACACTGCGAGAGGGCTGTACAAGCAATGATCACACGCACGGCACAGCGGACACACCAGGAACCGCGGTGTTGGCCGTCGAATGGCGCTAGCTGCGCAGCATTTGTGCACCGCCGCCGTCAGTGTCAGCCAGTTTGCCGTGGCACACGGAGCTCCATCGCAGTCTTTAACACTGGTAGCATGCCGCGACAGCGTGGACGTGAACCGTATGTGCAGTTGACGGACTTTGAGCGAGGGCGTATAGTGGGCATGCGGGAGGCCGGGTGGACGTACCGCCGAATTGCTCAACACGTGGGGCGTGAGGTCTCCACAGTACATCGATGTTGTCGCCAGTGGTCGGCGGAAGGTGCACGTGCCCGTCGACCTGGGACCGGACCGCAGCGACGCACGGATGCACGCCAAGACCGTAGGATCCTACGCAGTGCCGTAGGGGACCGCACCGCCACTTCCCAGCAAATTAGGGACACTGTTGCTCCTGGGGTATCGGCGAGGACCATTCGCAACCGTCTCCATGAAGCTGGGCTACGGTCCCGCACACCGTTAGGCCGTCTTCCGCTCACGCCCCAACATCGTGCAGCCCGCCTCCAGTGGTGTCGCGACAGGCGTGAATGGAGGGACGAATGGAGACGTGTCGTCTTCAGCGATGAGAGTCGCTTCTGCCTTGGTGCCAATGATGGTCGTATGCGTGTTTGGCGCCGTGCAGGTGAGCGCCACAATCAGGACTGCATACGACCGAGGCACACAGGGCCAACACCCGGCATCATGGTGTGGGGAGCGATCTCCTACACTCGCCGTACACCACTGGTGATCGTCGAGGGGACACTGAATAGTGCACGGTACATCCAAACCGTCATCGAACCCATCGTTCTACCATTCCTAGACCGGCAAGGGAACTTGCTGTTCCAACAGGACAATGCACGTCCGCATGTATCCCGTGCCACCCAACGTGCTCTAGAAGGTGTAAGTCAACTACCCTGGCCAGCAAGATCTCCGGATCTGTCCCCCATTGAGCATGTTTGGGACTGGATGAAGCGTCGTCTCACGCGGTCTGCACGTCCAGCACGAACGCTGGTCCAACTGAGGCGCCAGGTGGAAATGGCATGGCAAGCCGTTCCACAGGACTACATCCAGCATCTCTACGATCGTCTCCATGGGAGAATAGCAGCCTGCATTGCTGCGAAAGGTGGATATACACTGTACTAGTGCCGACATTGTGCATGCTCTGTTGCCTGTGTCTATGTGCCTGTGGTTCTGTCAGTGTGATCATGTGATGTATCTGACCCCATCATGTGATGTATCTGACCCCAGGAATGTGTCAATAAAGTTTCCCCTTCCTGGGTCAATGAATTCACGGTGTTCTTATTTCAATTTCCAGGAGTGTATGTCGCTAACGCACGCTTGTGCGGTATCGCTTGACCCGGGAGTAAGTCAGTTCGAATTCTGGTGATGGAACAAATTTTCACTGCCGATACTTGGCCGGCAAGTGAAGGAGAGGTGGCCACGTAAATAAACAAAAAAGAACTCAACTTGGTGAATAAAATCACCAGTGGCGTTTGTAACATACAGGAACGCCTGTAGAGCGCTCGTAGTAAACGCCGACGATGTTGTGTCACCCCAAGCCCTTCTTTGCTTAGTACCATTTGTCACACGTGGTATTATGCCAAGGATATTACGCGATGGACTGAGTATAAACACTCAGTTCCTCCGCAAAAAATAGTTTGAAATTTAATACAGGTTCTTGCGGGTTATACTCAACCACATCTTATCTGCTTGAAGACCACGATCCAGTTAGGAAATTCACACAACTGCTGGAATTTGAAACAGCAGAACCTCCACAGCCGAGATCAATACCGAATGCCTGTCCGGTGGCGAGGGACCAGATATTAACCAATTTGAATCTTAGTGGTACAAGAAATACACTCTAAGATGTTTCCAGAAAGGAGACGAGAGGTGTTGCTGTGAAGTTCCTAATCACTAGGCGTTACACCAATGTACGGCATTAAATTCTACCCCTCCCTATAGTGACTTATGGAGTGAGAGGATGGTGATCCGTTCGTCGGATGCGGACGTTAAGTTCACGAGCTCTGCTGGTGCTATTCGGGGGAAGAGTCCGTTTGTCTGAATCGGATTTGATCCCATAACATCTTTGCACTGATAATAAACTTAGCACGGAAGTTTACTACCTTGTCAGTCATAGTAGTCTACATGGCTTTGCAGTACATCGGAAGAAGGCAACGGTATGTGGCTTCCCACAAGGCCTTGTTCATGAAGGAGATGCGGGATACTCGCTCTGATCGCAACGCTATTTTCAGAGTACGCGGCTGCAGATGCCCCATAGTGAGTTAAATGTGCCTTGCCACGCTGGCGAACTATTAAAACTGTCTTGTCCAAGGTTTCTATTTCTTTTAGCTAATAGAACTAGGTAAAGCATTCTATAAAGACGTGCAGTTCTTTAATGCCTCCTTCAGGGCCATTATACGTTTTTTCTCATTGTTCGTAACAATCTTATGTAAATGAGCAGTGCCATTGCTTTGTATTTGTATGACGCATTTGGTTAGTTGATAGTAAAAATTAGTTGCTTTGAGATGTATCATTTACAACTTTTTTCTTTTCTTAACGCCTTTGACAACTGATTGTTGTTATGTGTGACTACTGTAAGCGAAGCATGTACTGTTACTACTGAACGATGCAGTAAAACGACTGAAAACGACTGTATTTCCTAAAATGCTACAGTTATTCAGATGTTTGACGAACGACACGCAGTTTAGTTTTTGATATAACTTCTGTGGTTATTAAGTTATTCAACGAGAAGTGAATTTAACCATGTTATTGACTCACTGTGGAAATCTGCGCAATTTCAGTATGCAGAAGGCACAGGACGGCTTCAAATTCCGATCCTGGAGGCTTGGATATCGTAGATTCCAGGGATTCTTTCTATGTTGCACGGACAGAGTTCGAGAGTAGTCAAACACTACAAAGACAACAGTGTCACGTAGCAGAAACAGATGATTATAGTAACAACGGAACTAGCAAATATTTCTCACATCTTCGATGTCTAATAAGAAAAAGGATGCGACGTTACTGACCGATTTGATAGAGAAGGAGCATACACTCGGATTATCAACGGTGGAAGAAGATATTAACTGCTATTTCACCGGAGGAAACATCATAATATTTAGTTGAATTCATTAAGACAGACAACGTTTAACATAAATCACAACTGTAGAACCTGCATTTGATTTCCATTTCGACTTACCGTGGCCTGAGTAAGAGGTTAAATGTCTCAGACACTGAACCACCTCACCCGGCAATTCCGGCTCGACTGAAATACGTTATACCGCTCGTCTCTGCGAATAACAATAAGGCTCATCTATACTTGCATTATTTTGAGGAGAACTCGTGGAAAAATTATCAAGCACGTCAGATACTTAACAGCATAGCAACCGAAAATCCTTGCAAAGCGCAAGCCATGCAAGAGTCATGCCATATACTTGTGAATGAGCCGGCCGCGGTGGTCTCGCGGTTCTAGGCGCGCAGTCCGGAACCGCGCGACTGCTACGGTCGCAGGTTCGAATCCTGCCTCGGGCATGGATGTGCGTGATGTCCTTAGGTTAGTTAGGTTTAACTAGTTATAAGTTCAAGGGACTGATGACCTAAGATGTTAAGTCCCATAGTGCTCAGAGCCATTTGAACTTGTGAATGATTTAAAAATAACGTATTTATACTTCTGTTACTGTTATAAATATTTAATGAATGCTATCCGACTTTAAGGGGACTGATGTGACTTGCTACGCTTGATGTTTTGCTCCCTAGCAGCTTTTACTCATGAGGCGCATTTAATCTGTTGCTGGCATTTTCCAGTTTTACAAAATATCGACGAAAACACACCACAGAAAAAAATAACGATCCATATATCAACAGGCAAATGTGACTGCAAGCTGCAGCATTTCGCTTTATTCTTATTTGTAATGTGAAATAACTAGACTTATCAGAATAGTTCTAGTCCTTAAAAACTCTGAAAGGACTGACCTGTGTTTCGTTTCATTAAACTACACTATTGCAGAGTAGCTACATGAAGCGCAGAAGTTTCATCACGGTTCGAATTCTGTGACTCCTGGTGGCCTGGTCGGGCGAACTGGTACACTGATTACAAAAGGCGAATTAGATCGTGTGCGATACATCACTATGGCGTTCAAATAAGCTTTCTGATTTGTATCTTATTTATTTAATATTTCACCGTTGTCCATATTTATGAAGTTTTAAAATCATAAATAAACATTAGGAGACGTTGTGGGAAGTATAATAATCGAATAAATTCAGAATTATGAAGGCCATATCTTTCAACTAAAACTGTTTAATATAAATAGTGGTTACAATGAAGCAGTGCAGACATTTGGCATAAAGCTAATTATGATGGTGTCGTACGGCTGGAACGTCGTTATTTATAGGGAGCAATAATATATGTTTCTTGGCAACAAGACTGGCAGTTTACGAATTTGTCGGACAACATCAGTGTATTTATGCTAGTACAAATGTAAAGCACTATGGCCTTCTCTGTAATAAGAAGTGCTAGTGTCAAACCAGAAAAGCTGGCCGGGGTGGCCGAGCGGTTCTAGGCGCTACAGTCTGGAACCGCGCGATCGCTACGGTCCCAGGTTCGAATCCTGCCTCGGTCATGAATGTATGTGATGTCCTTAGGTTAGTTAGGTTTAAGTAGATCTAAGTTCTAGGGGACTGATGACCTCAGAAGTTAAGTTCCATAGTACTCAGAGTCATTTGAACCATTTTTTTTTCAAACCAGAAAACACGTGAAAAGTAAATGAATCTGTTTAACGATGGATTCGTTTTACTAATAAGGGAAATGCAGAAATTCAAACTTTATGCGTAAAGCAACGCATATGCCACTGGCGACAGTTGTGTTGCGCATAAATATTTGAGTTGAGAAAGGTTTGTAGGAAGAAAGAAAGAAAAGTTGGAGTTTGCAAGCAATCTATGTTTATGTACGTTATATTTTCCTTTTATCTATTACGATTTTCTATGGACAATGTCGAGCACTATGAACATACAAGATGCTGAAATCTGTCGATAATTGGTCACTGCGCCGTATTTAGTTGCGCCTGAGTGATTACCAAATTGTTTATTATTGCTGTCAAAATTTAGTAACGCATAGTGACAATCTAATTACAATCGGAAACTGTGGCAGGAGCATTAAAAACGACTCTTCCCGTATGGAAGTTGATTTTGTAAAATCAGTAAATTTTGTAAAGGTCTGGAGATTGAAAGAAATTACCGTATGTAGCTGAAGACATTTAAATTTTGTTTGGACGAACTTAATTTAAATGCCTTTTCATTTCGAGATGATCATTTAACAAAAGTAGCCCAAGGAAGTGGTTGCCTAGAACGCGATCCAGTACATAGGAAAGATCGTAACGAACAACATTTTATTCTATACATCGTGAACAGTTTTAAAATAAAGTCAAAGGATAATAGTTACATCATAACTGACGACAGATAGATGGAGGTAACCATATAATTTCAGCTTTTCATTGGCACAGACGTCATCAGATATGGACACTATCTCATCTCTCAGCTGGGGAAGAATGGGAGTGCAAAAAGCGACCACAGTAGGAATGCAATAACGATTCTGGATAAAGTTTGAGCTTTATCTTCCTCACCTCCCTGCCATGCTCCTCCTCACTCACACCTCTACTAACCTCGACTTTTATCTTCCTATCCGGTACCCCACCCCCACTCACGTCCACCTTCTCTCTCGCTCACATCCTTCCCTTATCTCTCTTCCTAATCCACAATAATTTTTTTGAAATAGGCCATTCAGACAGCCTTTAAGCCAACACAATTACTTAGCTCTCTCAGTGACAGCTCAAAGTTTTACTGCGATAAAGACGAAACAGTCGATAACATTTCTCAAATCCTTCGTATGCCACGCCCCTTTATTGGAAATAAGCAAGTGAGAGATTCTAAGCCAATTCTGTTACACATATTCAGCTCTCCTATAACGGTATTTTACTACCATAAATTTATGGAAAATAGGCCAATCAGAGAAATTCTATGTCAACTGTGTTACACATATATAGTTCTCCTCTAATAGTATTTTACTTCGATAAAAATGAATCAGCCAATCAGAAAGCTGCGGACAGTAATGATCGGTGGGGCATAACATCATTCTCGTCCACTGTTGATGGCAATTGTGTAATGCCTGCATGTGTCTGCCTATATTTCCATGGATGTCCTCTACGCAGGTTGAAATGGGTATATATTCACTTGTCTGCACACAGCATAGTCCTTACATTGCGCGCTCTCACAAAGTAATACAGTTCACGAAAGACATCACGTGATATAACCGGCAAATATACACGTCATGAAGATGATTTTGTCTGCCATACGGGTTGAAACAGCCATGATAGTTATAGACTAGTAACTCTCTCCCCATCCCCAAATCCTTAAAAAATCGAATTCCCGCGTATGAAACAGATTCTTATGTCTGATTACATTAGAAATGAGTTAGTGTGTTACATATTTGGCGTTAAGCATGTAAAACCTTAATAGTTGAAGACACGAAATCCTAATTATATTGGGTTAATTAATTTCGGGTTATTCTCCCAAAGACTAACGAATAATTCGAAACAGAATTTGGTAAACTAAAAATGTGATAATATAATAAAGGGATCACGTCGTACGATGACAGAATTTTGCAGGTATATTCAGTGGTGTATGTGGATACCGTTTGCAGAATGTTTCGCGAAATGAGTTAGCAGTAAAGAAGTAATAAATTAAAATGCCATATCTGATGCTGATGTTTCACCGTATAAACAGCAGAAACATTGTAACATATACCCGTCTTTCCTTTCATTATTTAGGGAGGGTTGTCAGCGAGAAAACCTTTCGGAAAGGTTTAAAATTACGTATAAAGTTTATTGAAAGTAGCTAGGAGGTTTCATTCTCAAATACCTGATGAATATAGTCCGGGTTACTTGTGGGCCGAGAGTTCAGATGCCTCAAGCCATATACAGTTTCTAACGGTAATACTTGGCTTATTATGGTAAACATTTAACGTAAGATTATAGCTCTTAATGAGTGGATTATAACAGCACTTAAAATTTTTAAATCCCGGTCAATAATTGTATGAAATACTGAAAATATAATTTTTCCTGCTCTTGGAAGCTGTGTTGTACGCCATTTGTCTCTGGGAATATGTAACCTTTAGTCCTTTCGTGGTATAGATCACAAGACAAACACTGAGATATGTACGTCAATATATTATGGAAGTCTTCGGCTTTGTTTCATAACACATCATCTGCATCTCTTCTACATCTCTAATCAGTGGGTTACAATTATATTTTCGTTACCATAATATGTCTCTGCCATTTACGTGGCAGTTTCAGTTTCTGCGACCGTCACATCTTTTCTGTGTTTATAACGTAGAGGTCTATGTTACTTTATGCTATTTTAGGTTCTTAGCAACAAATTACTGACTGTGAAAGCTGGGTCATCTCATTCTCTTTTCTCGATCCGAACATGACTTGCTTTTATTTCTCCTCATGATACAGCTAAAATGCTGCGAAATCGGTCGCGTCTATAAACAGCTGAAGCTGTTCTATGATATATCCAGGCTGTGGCTGCTGTGACTACAAAGTAAGTTATCATCACACGCAGATTATAGTTTCAGTTCACATCTTTACTACGTCTCCAACACGTAGGTTACAATTTCAGTACAGTACATTCACAACCAATAGTTTACAATTACATTTTATCCTCAATCCGTATTCTGCTCGAAAATCTTGTTTAAATCGCATCTTGTTGCGCACCCAGCTGCTGACTAACCCTGCCTTCTCGAAAATAACCGCACGCCGTAGTGCTCATTTTATCATAAAGTATGAACCGTTTATCGCCTTTTGCCAACAAACCCAATTAATAGTTCTTTGTAGTGTAAGCTGTATGTAATTTGGATCGAATTCTATGCCGAACAGTCGATTTATCGGCATAATTTAATATACATTCTCGGTAATCACCAACGTTTAAATCCTTTGCTGACGATTATTTTGCACTTGAAAACTCTACAAATTGTAGACTGTGTTTCAGTTTCTAGAGCGTACATTTTTGCTCTCAGTCCTATGAATTCTGTAACAATCTGCACTGATAATTCGTCTTTCATAAACCTAGTTCCTTTTTACTGACGCGTATTATTATACTGACAGTATTATTATCGGGGTAACAACAACAGCCGAGCCTCCAATGCGAATCACTTTTAATAACATCATAAATCCTTGAGGTAAAAACACGAAAATTTAGGTATCCATGTATGAGTAAAACATTTCAACATTACTTGCCTGAAAGTTCTACTGCATACATTTATAATGAAAATGTAAAAGGAGCATCTTAGAAATATCTAAAATAGCCGTTCGCACAGTTACGGGTTTGTGTAAAAAAAAAACAACTACTTAATTCAATAGCAATTATATTTCTCTTAAATACGATTCGGGTTTACAATCAAAGCAGCTCCGTATCTACCATTCCAACTTGTTACAAGTTTCACATCATTCGTTTTCGTATTTTATTCGTGAATTGGAGAACATTATTTTTGAATAATTTTGAATAATTCTTGATCATGTCTTCCTGTTTTCACCAACAGGCTACGCGAGTTCAGTTGGCCACTTAACATAAACATCTCACTTTGTAAATTCCTACTTCCCATTTGAGGTCAGTTTATGGTGATTTACACGAATTTCTCAATCGCTATCTGCTGATGTCAGCAAACGGTAATCAACCAATGCTACAGATCGACTTTTTAAAAAACTGCATCACGATTCTGGTTGGTCGTTAAATTAAATCTTAAAACTTTTGCGTTTACGTGAATATAAATAAGGTCTTTTATGCAGGAACATACAGCAAATTACGAAAGTGATTGCAAACAAACTTGCTATGATAAATGATTCAAAGAATAATAATTATTTCTTCAAACAGTCAATTATAGCTGGTTTGCACCAAGTAATATAAATATAAATATAAATACTCCGCCTAAGGTGATATACACTGTCGAGCTAAAACATTATAACCACCTGTCAGTGCCGTGTAGGTCTACCTTTGGAAAGCAACGCTGCGACGCTGCAGCGATTCAGTATGACGTGGATTCGTCTAGGCATTAGCAGATTTCCAGAGGTATTTGGCACATATGTATATGCATACGCCACACAATTCTGTGTATGAACACGTCACACAATTCCCGCATGTTATGAGATAGTAGCTTGCTGATGCTTAAACTGGCGCCCAATAGCATCCCAAACATGTACCATCAGGTATTCGCACAATAGAGCACATACGAGTACTACAGCATTGACGGAAGAGAATGTAAATGTTTCACTGTACCGAAATTGGAATGCTCCTCCCTGCCGACATCAACTTTCTTCAGTGGCCGATTTCCTGCTTCATATGATGACTAGGTGTGTACAAAATATAGCAGGAATTTTTGCTTTTTGGAAATAATTTTATTTTCGTCCACATCAGTGTTATCCTTTTCAAAATGGTCTCACTACAAACTATAAAAAAATGCCAGTATTTTTTTCCAATACCCGAAATACTTCTGGAAGCCGTTCTTGGGTTATCTTTTGGCTCTTCTACTATGAGTATTTAATCTCCTTTGAGCTTGTAACACGACGACCATTTAAGGTTTCCGCCGGCAGCTGTGGCCGAGCGGTTCTAGGCGCTTCAGTCCGGAACCGCGCTACTAAGGTCTCCGAATCCTGCCTCGGGCATGGATGTGTGTGATGTCCTTAGGTTACTTAGGTTTAAGTAGTTCTAAGTCTAGGGGACTGATGACCTCAGATGTTAAGTCCCATAGTGCTTAGAACCATTATTTTTGGGAGCAGAAAAAAGTCACATGGTGCCATATCAGATGAGCACAGAGGCTGGGTCAGCATTACAGAATCGTTTTTGGTCAAATTCACGATTAATCAACGAAGTGCGAGTAGGTACATTACCGTGTTGCAAAAGTAATGAATTGTTTCGTAAAAAAACCTGTTTATTTCGGATTGCTTCAATCAAACTACATTGAATTTGTAGTCAGCACTCCTTCTTGATAGTCTGACCTTGTGCAAGAGATCGTTGAGCAAAAACCCTTCAAATTTGAGCGCGCTTGTCGAGCTCTTTTCGGTGTTGGCGATCCAGGATGCTTACGATCGGTGGATTTAACCTTAATTAAGACGTCATGTGTAAACCTCATGTTGCATCACCTGTTATGCCACGCGACATTGGTTCCGAATCATTGTTGATGTCATCTAGATACTCCTGCGCAACTTTCATTTCCATTCGAATTTCAACAGTTTTAGAACCGTATTGCTGTCTTACGTTTCAATCCCAAAACATTAAAAAAATTCACGACAGAAGCCAGTTGATATGCCGACATCATCAGTGACTCTCTGATTGTGATTCAGCGATCGTTAGTGCAGATTTGTTTCACATTTTCCATGATTTCATCGGTAAATTATATGCTGGGGCGACCAGCGTGCTCGTTCTCGTCATCGTCTTCATGGCTTCTTCGAAACGCTTGTACCACTTGTTTCTTTTGCCACTTATAACAGAACCAACACAAGCAATATTTCACTTCTCTAAGACTATGCAGCATTTTATTCCGTTCTTACGGCAAAATTTAATAAAAAATTCTGATCCATTTTTGTAGTAAAGAAATAGTACCGATACGACCAAAATACGTATAACTTTTTTAACTTTTTTTTAGCTGTCAAAGGAGTAAATATTCTAAATTGTTAACACCGTACAGATGCCTTTCAGATTTGTTAACCGACAAAATAACGAAAAATCGCGCGAATCGGTCAAAGACAGCACGCGAAATAACAAAATTTCCTTTACTTTGTGAATACATTTCGTATATCTTGGCGAACAACACTTGCTTTACTATATGACAGATCGAAGACGACAAAGGGAAGTGACACTTTCAGAAAATTGCTAAGAAATGCAGACAGACTTGCAGATGATCATATTCTGGCACAGAATGGAAAACTGCATAAAGTATTTCGTGTAAGAAGTAGAATAGATCTGATATCGGTTGACTGAGCCGTTAGTAATCAGCTACACCAATCAGTTGCAATCTTAAACTACCTTCTAGGATTTACTGTACGGTAGAAGGACCCTAAGGAAGATGTTCACTTGTCCCGTTCGACCAATACATGACTATTGTTCACCACTTTGGGAGCATTACTATGATGCATCTACGGAAGAGGTAGTAAAAATTCAAAGAAGAGATGCACTGTTGGTGCTTAGTAGCACGAGTGTATCACAGAAAAGCTCTACCAATTGCAGAGAGAAACGTTGTAAGAAGGACGTGCACTGCAATAAGACTTACAAAGTAGGGAGAGCTCACGTTCCAATGTGACTCTCGCGTAATGACCAAGATGCTAAAATTCTGGTTCATGCAGAGGGTTACCTTCTTTTTTCTCGCCTATGAAATGCGCATGAAATGGAAACGGAAGAGAGTGATATTGGTATATTATATTGCAGGTTACTGAAGTAGATGTAGATGTTCTCGAAAATGTAGGTTGTTTGTAGTGGGTGATAATTTCGAGACGCTGTCTCACTTCACGGTTGCGTCGGACCTGTTGGCCTGGTGGCTAAGTGCGTGCCTGGAAACCGATGAGTCCCGGCATCGAATCCCGTTCGGAACACTGAACATTTTAGTCTACCCTTAACTCAGCCTCTGCCTTTCATTGTTGTGAAGATTAGCCAGGAACTACAATTGCTTCTGATTGCACGTTAAACTGTAGGTTGCCTGCGCGATAGGATAACTGTGGTAGGTTAAGTACACACCAAGTCGCCAACATGCCGTCCAACTGGGAGACTCGCACTAGGCCGCTGAGCCACACAGTATTATTAATATACTTCATAGGTTTGGTTATGCTTTTATCCTAAAATGTGATGCCTCCCTGTACATAATTTCCTTTCCTTTGAAGTACTAATCCTTGGCCCACTGCTAAAAGAGTACAGTCAGTCTTCAAAGTATTTCCCTAGCCTACAAATTCCCCAACTGAAAATTTGTCTGACAACACTGATTATCGTGTGGAGCGATGAGTATAGCATGACTGTATATACGTTATCAGCACCTGATGAATTCATATGCAGTTCGCCTGCTAATAGCTGTCGTTTGTTCTGGTTTCTATGAGAAAGTCATATTAATATCACTTTACTGTGTGTAAGTAGTATAGTACGTACTCTGTTTGCGAGAACAAAATAAATTTACAATAATGGACTACAGATCTGTAGACACGTTTGCATGAATAGACTGAAATCTTAATCAAGAAAAAAATGTATGCAGTCATTACAGCAATTTTATAAGTAATTTATCTTCCATAGTAGTGTTAGGAATCTCTGCGTGACGAAGATCACATGATATGCTCAGTCACAAATACGCCAGAAGAATTGTAAATTACTTGATTCCGCATTTAATTTCCAGTTTCAGATAGTTCAGTTACGAATACTGCAGTCTATATTCACACTTAGGAACCAAATCGTGAAAAGCGCTAATACTTTGTGGTCTAAAACTGAGAAACCAACACAAACTATTGTATTGCACACACCATAACGGTACTTCATAATGGTTTCAGTAACGGGTGGAGGGGGCATGGAGTTATCCACTTGCAGACGTTGATATGTTTCATCCTACCACCTGCACGACTACTGCTGAATTCTGCGAAACGCAACGCGTAACAGGTTGAACATATTTCTTGTAAAAGCTGAAATGGCAAGGAGTATGAAACTTTTCTCTTTTTATCTGTGACATTGCCTGTCGTAGTGGAAAAGCTTATCTGTGAAAATTACAACAGCAACCGAACATCAGGTACAGATTTAAATCTAGTTTTAAACATTTTATTAATGTAATTATACCTGCAACGTAGATGAATAAAAGCAGACGAGTTTGCCTAAATTAAGCATTCCTAAAGAGAACAGCGTTCCTGACGCTCCAATAGCACGGACAATAACTGTCACAGAGGTATTTGCAATAAATGCGATATGACTTATATATATATGAGTAAATTAAAAATTCCGTGTAACATTGCAGCTGTGCTACTTACGTGGTGGCGTGAGTCTGTGTGTGTGCGTTTGTAGAAGCTCGTTGCACACTCACCTGCAACAGAGAGAACAGAATTATTAATCGGCGCTGTCGTTTCTCGGAGAAGGCGTGCGAGGTGCG
Organism: Schistocerca nitens; assembly: GCF_023898315.1. Lineage (NCBI taxonomy): Eukaryota > Metazoa > Arthropoda > Insecta > Orthoptera > Acrididae > Schistocerca > Schistocerca nitens. Next base: position 528,643,240 of record NC_064617.1, read on the forward strand.
ATCGTGTGGCATTATTCATCGCACGGTTGCCGTTCTAAGAACATGCCGCCGTCGTATCGATCAGACCCGGAATGAGGAAATAGCAACGACGTCTATTAATGGACTCGAGTCGGTCTGTTAAAGTGACGCACTCCTTTCAAAATGTACAAGGCCTTACGAAATGTATTAACAACGTCCATCATTTTGTAACAACACATACAGTGTACCACAGATTTCTAATAAAGACAGCATCAAATTATAACATATACTGATGAGGTACTTGAAGAAATGTTCCTCTTCGCTGTTTTCAAGGAACCTATAGTATTTACCTCCGTTAATGCATTTCAGTCCAATGCACAATAAAAATTAGTCAGCCTAGGAGACACCACGCTATATAGTGTAGCACCTCCAATGGCCTAGATAATGCTCTCAATTCAAGGAAAAAGAGAGCTACAGATTTCTTCGGGTATTCAATATCCAGCTGAAGAGACTCATTGATGCTTACTAGAATAAGCTCGGATGCATCGGGAGTGTAACTGAAAGGGGACAATTTTAGAATATTGATTCTCCAGTAGAATTGAACTGCATACAAGAAGGTGCTGCCGTCTCCAGATTATCGTCTGTACTTGGTGCATCAGAAAACGGCCTAACAGAGTGGTAGTCTAGTGCCACGTCCTGACTTCCTCGTAACAAACACCAGTTGTTGAAAGTAACAGAAACAGGAACTTTTGATTTCTAACATTCTGTTTCTTTAAATTTAGTGTGATAAGTTAACCGTTCCTCTTATTATGTATTCGTTTTTAAATCGGAGGTCTGAAATGGGATAACGGTTCTTCTCGTGTTTGTGGAAAATGGTTTCAGTGTTACCAACCTCTCTAGACTAAAAACATTACTTTTTGGCTGATTAGGGACACTAAATTAAGGTTGGATGCAGATAACACATTTTGGCACCCAAATAGTTACGGAGCATGACATACGGGTAATGATAAAGGTAGTTGGACTGAAGATGATATGCACAAGCTATTAGTGTATTCCGCCAAGGAAGGAGCATACAAGAAGTTTTTGAGATGCCTCGTTTATGTCTTCACCGTCGTCTACAATGTGGTATTGCTGATCACCTAAAGGAGAAGGGAGAACAAACTACGTTTACCGTCGAACAAGAAAAGCAATTAGTAGAATGGATTCTTAGGTTGTCGGCTTGTGAGTTCGGTTTGGATTCTGACGTTGAAAGAAAAGCCGACTTTTTTGCGCAGACCTAAATGGAATCGAACATAAGTTTGCGAAAAAAAATCAAATGGAAGGAATTATTGACTTACTACTTTTTCCAGGTGCAATTCTGAAATAACTTTCAGGAAGGCTGAATGTTTTACTTTATATCGTTGCCTTAATAAGCATGACGTTGAGCAATATTTAACTGTATTGGATAAAATCCTTAAAGAACTTAATTTGTTTGATAAGCCACTATTTATTTACAATAGGTTGTCAAAAGAATAATAAACCAAACAAGAAAATATTCGCAGCCTTGTGTAGAGAGGGGTGAATTTGATACCATTCCTTTTTGGACGAATGCTATACGAAATTTCATTCCATCAATGGCAATAGATAAAAAAAAGTTTCATTCTAACAGTTTTCACAATGGTTCATTCGTAACAATGAGACTAAAATTTGATAAGTGAAGGTGCCTTTTGAAATGTTTTTTAATTTTTTTTTAAATGAACACACCGCCATTTGACTTTATTGTTGTTTATTTAATTACGAACTAGGTTTCGGCCTTTTATGTCACTTTCAAGTGACTGAGTTTATATCATTAACATATACTGCAGGAAATCAAGCTCAAAATTGGTCATAAATTAAGAAAAATATTTGCTCCCCACGAAATGCCAGATGTAAAATCATCATTTTTTAAAAATATTAGTAAGATGCTAATTTTACATCAGGAATTTCGTGGGGAGTGAACATTTTTCTTAAATCATGGCCAATTTTGAGCTTGATGTCCTGGAATATGTAAGAAGATCCCAGATGTAAAATCATCATCTTGTAGAAAGGTCAGTGAGATGCTAGTTTTACATCTGGAATTGCGTGGGGAGCGAATATTTTTCTTAATTCAATACCAATTTTGAGCTTGATGTCCTGCAGTACGTAAGAAGATCAGTAAGATGATGATTTTACATCTGGGATTTTGTGGAGAGCGAATATTTTTTTTAATTTATGGCCAATTTTGAATTTGATCTCCTACAGTATATGTTAATGACTTAAACTCAACCACTTGAAAATGGCATAAAAGGGTGAAACCTGGGTCGTAATTAAATAAACAATAATATAGTCAAATGGCGGTATGTTCATTTAACAATTATTGTATGACCGTTGCTCAGAAAAAAAAAGTTTTTTGAAATGCTTGCATCATTTTCAAGCTCATAGGGTTATGGAAGATGTCTCTTACTTCTGGATGGGGATAATTCCCATAAAAGTTTACAGGCATTGGATTTTCGCGAGGAAAGTGACGTACACATGATTTTTTACCCAGTCACACAACGCACCGACTTTAGCTATAACGTAGGTTATTTTTCAATCCGCTGAAGTCATAGTATGCAACCGAGTATAATAGTTTCATGAGAAACAACCAAGGTTAGGAAAATTAACAAGTTCTCTTTTGGAAAGACACTCGAAGCAGTCTGTTCATGCCAGGCCTGCTTGAGGACGCCGCAATTAAGAAAGAACTAACTATATTAAAACAACTGGCTGCTAGGAATGCCTTCCTAGTGACATGTTTAGGAATATGTATATAAAAAATACGGAATGCCGACGTAAAACCAATTGAAAATGAGATCACATTAGTAAAAGACGAACAAATTGCTAATAAAAACCAAGATTTATTAAGTTCCCTTATCGTGGAGTGGTTACGGATATTCTTACATGAAAGATTAAGAACAGTAAAATAGGAATTAATTTCCAACCAAACGACACTATACAGAAGCAAATTCAACGTAACAATAACAAAAGAGAACCTTCCGGTAAATCAAGCGTCTATAAGGTTCATCGTGGTACCGGCCCCAAGTGCTACTGCGATAAGCCAAAACATTATGACCACTGCCAGCCGCAACGTTGGGAACTGCCTGATGGCGTTGCGGTAACAAAAGTATGTAACTGGAGTAAACACGGACGGGGAATCACTCTAGCGAAGGTGTGGGCTGTAAATGGGGAAATTCATTGAGATAAGCGACTTTGACAGAGGGCAGATTTTTATTGCCAGAGCCTGTGAACGAATATCTCGAAAACGGCGGGGCTGGTCGGATCTTCATGTGTTGCTGTCAGGAGCATCTACGGAAAGATGTAGGACAGTGAAACTACCACTAGGCGCTGAATGGTTGGATGTCCACAACTCTTCACAGAACGAGAGGTTCGGAGGCTTGTCTGCTCTGTAAAGTACGATAAATGGTGATCTGTGGAGTCTCTGCCGAAAGAAAACGATGCTGGTACACCCACAAGTGCATTGGAGCACACCGTTCATCGTACACTGTTAAACGTGGAGCTCTGCAGCATACCACCCCACCGAGTTCACATGTTTACCCAACGACCTCTAAGTAATGCTCAGTCAACCAATCGACGTCGTGAGAGGTGGACTCGTAGGTGTACAAGGAGGCGTGTTGTGGTGTGAGTAGAGAAGCAGTAGGAGCACGATGGGTCGGTTACAAGAGCTCAGTGACTCCGAACGTGCACTGGTCATTGGATGTTACCTGAGTAACAAATCCATCGAGGACACTTCAGTCCTTCTAAAGCAGCCACAGTCGACTGTTGGTGGTGTGAATGCAGGAAAGCTAAGGCGAAGTGGCTACACGAAAAATGTGAAGAAATAGAAAAGAAATGATTGTCGGAAGGGCTGAATCTGCACGTAGAAAAGTCAAAATAACCGTCGGTGAAATTAAAATAAAGAGAGGTAACAGTAAGAGTGCAATGGGAATTCCAGCGTTAAATGCAGAGAAAAGAGTGAATAGATGGAAAGAATACACCGAGGGCCTCTATCAGGCGGAGGGCTTGGGACATCCAGTATTGGATCCAATGAGGCAGAAGAGCTGGATAATAGTCCATCAGAATTTCTAAAATCATTGGAGAAAATGGCAAAAAAAGCGACTATTCGTTGGTACGTAAAATATATGAGACTCGTGATATACCATCACACTTTCGGAAGGACGTCGTCCACACAATTTGGAAGATAGCAAGAGCAACAAGTGCGAAAATTATCGCACAATCAGCTTAAGAGCTCATGCATCCAAGTTTCTGACAAAAATAATATACGAAGAATGGAAAAGAAAATTGGGGATCTGTTATATGACGATCAGTTTGGCTTTAGGAAAGGTAAAGACACCAGAGAGGCTGTTCTGACGTTGTGGCTGGTAAAGGAAGCACGACTAAACGAAAATCTAGACACGTTCACGAGCTAGAAAAGCGTTAGACGATGCAAAATGGTGAAAGATGTTCGAAATTCTGAGAAAAGTAGAGGTAATCTATAGGGAAAGGCGAGTAATATACAATACATAAAAGAGCTACGAGGGAAAAAGGAGAACGACGTGCTAGAATTAAAAATTGTATAAGATAGGGATGCACTCTTTTGCCTCTACTATTCAATCTACACATCAAAAGTGGTTCAAATGGCTCTGAGCACTATGGGACTTAACATCTGAGGTCATCAGTCCCCTAGAACTTAGATCCACGTAAATCTAACCTAAGGATATCACACACATCCATGTCCGAGGCAGGATTCGAACCTGCGACCCTAGCAGTCGCGCGGTTCCGGACTGAAGCGCATAAAGATCGAAGAAGCAATGATGGAAATAAAAAAAAGGTTCAAGAGTTGGATTAAAATTTAAGGTGAAAGGATATCAGTGACAGGATTCGCTGATGACATTGCTATTGTCAGTGAATGTGAAGAACACTTAGAGGATCTGTTGCATGGAATGGACAGTCTAATGTGTACAGAATATGGACTGATAGTAAATCGAAGATAGACGAAAGTAATGAGAAGTAGCGGAATTGAAAACACCGAGAAACTTAACATCAGAATTGGGAATCACGAAGTAGACGAAATTAAGGAATTCTACTACCTAGGCAGGAAAGTAACTCATGACGGGCGGAGCAAGAAGGACATAAAAAAGCAGACTACCTTTGGCAAAGAGGGGGTTCCTGGCCAAGAGAAGTCTACTGGTATCAAACATAGGCCTCAATTTGAGGAAGAACTTCTGGGAATGTACGATTGGAGCACAGCATTGTACTGCAGTGAAACAGGGACTGTGGGAAACCGGAACAAAAGAGGATAGAAGTGTGTGAGATGTGGAGCTACAGAAGATTATTGAAAATTAGGTGGATTAATAAAGTAAGGAATGAGGAGATTGTCCGCAGAATCGGCGAGGAAAGGAATATATAGAAAACACTGACAAGAAGAAGCGACAGGATGATAGTACATCTGTTAAAACACAAGGGAATAACTTCCGTGGTACTAGAGGGAGCTGTACAGTGTAAAAACTATAGAGGAAGACAGAGGTTGGAATACATCCAGCAAATAACTGAGGATGTAGGGTGCAAGTGCTACTCTGAGATGAAAAGGTTAGCGCAGAACAGGAATTCGCGGAGGGCCTCATCAAAACAGTCAGAAGACTGGTGACTTTTTTATATAAAGAAAAGTGTATGTGACTGTCTCCCTTGTTGGGAAGTCGTCGCTACAAGTTCGTAATAAAATGAGAAACGACTTAGGAACCGTTTCCACTTGGTTTACTGAATGGCAGCTTTTTTTATATACGGATAAGTGCAAGATAATAACCAAAATAACATGATCAGTGATGAACACGTGTCACATTTCTTAAATGTCTAACAATAATTTCACGATGCCGTATGAAAAAGTAAGAATCATGAGAAATTCGCAATAAGGAATGATAATGTAATAGATACTATTTTTAGATGGGTTCTGGTATAGCGCGGTCTTTTTTTCAACGAAAATCGTAAACAAGATATTAATGTGACCCAATAAAAAGTACTGCGCCAATGTTCGTAGTCACTATTGAGTAAGTATAACAGCAAACATCGAAGGAATCCTTAGACGCGCTGGTAGCATCTTTATGGGTTGGTACAGCTCATTCGGAATGGTAACTGAGATTCTCGTTGAACTTAAAGGTGGATCTTTGAAAGAACGACGATGTTGCTCTCGCGACATATTATTGAGTAAACTGACAGAAATTATAGTTGCGGCAGACAGAGTAACAGATCTGTTGCCACTAGCCGGCCGCGGTGATCTCGCGGTTCTAGGCGCGCAGTCCGGAACCGTGCGACTGCTACGGTCGCAGGTTCGAATCCTGCCTCGGGCATGGATGTGTGTGATGTCCTTAGGTTAGTTAGGTTTAAGTAGTTCTAAGTTCTAGGGGACTAATGACCACAGCAGTTGAGTCCCATAGTGCTCAGAGCCATTTGAACCATTTTTTGTTGCCACCACTGAACGTATCCTGTAGGTACTGAGGTAGACATGCAATGCTTTAGCTTCCTTGCTCCGCTGCAAATGGAGTAAGACAGATACTGGTGGTAATGGTACGAAGTATCGTCTCTCCTACATTATACAGTGGCTTCCGTAGTATATATGTATATTTTATTTCAGTAACGCTCTACTCAAATTCTGCTATGGTTGTAACCATTTACTAAATGTTCTTGCCATAATAGTTAGAGTTTCGAAATTATCCTGTCTTTCTGATACAGTACACGTCTGGTTTCTAAAGCGTTGGAAATAAATTAATACCAACTTTACATTTTTGACAATACATTATATTGCTGACAGTACAAAAATATGGTTCAAATGGCTCTGAGCACTATGGGACTCAACATCTTAGGTCATAAGTCCCCTAGAACTTAGAACTACTTAAACATAACTAACCTAAGGACATCACACACACCCATGCCCGAGGCAGGATTCGAACCTGCGACCGTAGCAGTCCCGCGGTTCCGGACTGCAGCGCCAGAACCGCTAGACCACCGCGGCCGGCTGCTGACAGTACAAGATCAACAGTAAACTGCACTGTTGTTAATACACTGAAGCGCCAAAGAAACTGGTGTAGGCATGCGTATTCAAATAGAGAGATATGTAAACAGGCAGAATAGGGCGCTGCGGTCGGCAACGTTTATATAAGACAACAAGTGTGTGGCGCTGTTGTTACATCGGTTATTGCTGCTGAACTTAAAGGTGGATCTTTGAAAGAACGACGATGTTTTTCTCGCGACATCTTACTGAGTAAACTGGCAGAGCCTACAATGGCAGTAGCAAGAGTTAAGTGAGTTTGAACGTGGTGCTATAGTTGGCGCACGGGCGATGGGACACAGCATCTCCTAGGTAGCGATGGAATGGTGATTTTCCTCTACGACCACTACACGAGTGTACCGCGAATATCAGAAATCCTGTGAAACATCAAATCTCCGACATCGGTGCGGCTGGAAAAATATCCTGCAAGAACGAGACCAAGGACGACTGAAGAGAATCGTTCACAGTGGCAGAAGTGCAACCATTCCGCAAATTGCTGCAGGTTTCAACGCTGGGCCATCAACAAGTATCAGCTTGCGAAGAATTCAACGAAACATCATCGATATGGGCTTTCGGAGCCGAAGGCCCACTGGTATACCCTTGATGACTGCACGACACCAAGGTTTACGCCTCGCCTGGGCCCGTCAATATCAACATTGGTCTGTTGATGACTGGAAACACGTTGCCTGCTCGGACGAGTCTCGTTTCATATTGTATCGAGAGGATGGACGTGCACGGGTATGGAGACAACCTCATGAGTCCATGGACCCTACATGTCAGCTGGTAACTGTTCAAGCTAGTGGAGGGTCTGTAATGGTGTGGGGCGTGTGCAGCTGGAGTGATATGGGAGCACTGATACGTCTAGAAACGACTCTGACAGGTGACATATACGTGAGCAACCTGTATGACCACCTGTATTCATTCATGTCCATTCTGCATTCCGACGGACTTGGGCAATTCCAGTAGGACAATGCGGTACCGCACACGTCCAGAACTGTTTCAGAGTTGCTCCAAGAACACTCGTCTGAGTCTAAATACTTCCGCTGGCCACCAAACTCCCCAGACATTAACAGTGTTGAGCATATATGGGATGCCTTGCAATGTCCTATTCAGAAGAGATGTCAGCCCCCTCGTACTCTTAACGGATTTATGGACATAGCTGCAGGATTCATTGTGTCAATCCCCTCCAGCACAACTTCAGATATTAGTCGAGTCCATGCCACGTCGTGTTGCGGCACTTCTGCGTGATCGCGGGGGCGCTACACGATATTAGGCCGGTGTACCAGTTTCTTTAACTCTTCGGTGTAATACTTCGGTTTTGTTATAGCATATGTTAGATTCCAATGTTTAGGTCTTATTTCGAAAGAAATGAAATGATCAGTGGCATTAATGACCGGGAGTCCCCACCTCGGGAAGTCCAGTCGCCGAGTTACAAGTCTTTTCAGTTGACGCCATATTGGGCGACTTGCATGTCTATGACAATGAAATTATGATGAGGACAACGCAACACCCAGAGCGGAGGAAATTACGACGCGGTCGGGTATCGAACCTGGGCCCTCTTCATTGCAGTCAGTCTCGCTGTCCACTTTTTTTAAAATCTCATTTAGTTCGTGATTGTTCGTTCTACTTGTTCGGGGCGGACGTCCTTTGGCGCTTGTTCAAATTCATCGTTGTTCCATTAACTCATTTTTTTATTACAGAGGGCGGCTAACCCTCTGATCGAACACGCTGAGCTACCGTGCCGGGGATCACTCAGCTAAGTGGGAGGACCTTCGGAAGAAATAATGAGCTATTTCTTTTCCTCAACACAAAATGTGCTCGATTTTTGCAAGTGCTCTGGTTCTAATGCGTATCAAATATGCTGCCACACGTACATACATGCTGCATCTATTTATCTACAGAGTGGATAGTCGTAGACGTTCAATGTACTAGGGTACCGCACCACTTTGTAATTACAATAAGCTGTTAGATTACTTTGTACTCGCATTTTGACATAGAGTAAGGGATGACCTTGAGCAGAATAAGCAAACCAGTGTGCACTGTAGAAGTTCATAATATGTTGTAGCTTAGTTTCTGGTACTTGTTCAACGCCGATTCGAGAATGATGTAATGAAGCCAACCCGTTGTACGCCAGTGATTCATTTGGTAATATCATAATTGATATTCCTCCGTTAGAAGGAAGTACACGTTCGCGAACGCTGTTGGGGAATAAATAACTTTGAATCCTTTGGTTACGTCTTGGGCATTTTTGCTACGGTCATATTTACAGCGGCCGTATCACCTCTACATCTTTGCTGTTACTAAGAAACACGTAACTTCTGTTAAAGTCATACTGTTTTCACGGAAAACGCCAATTGCGCAACAAAGCGCGAAATTAAAAACTCCGGTATATATCTCTTGATATTGCTGCGCATCGGTTCATCATCTTTGCTCACTTCTATGCCTATAATCCTTATGATGGATTACAGGTCAAACACCTCATCATAGGCTGATATGGAAAGGCGCGGTCAATGTTTACGAGACTTCCGTTGGGAATAGTTCGACTCACAAGCCCATTACCTTGATTACAAAATGAAGCAACCTTCTAGGCTTATGACACGGCGGCATGAAAGTTACATGTGTTTCTGGCCAAGAGGTCATGCTTCTAAGAATAGAATTACGCTGAAAGCTGCAGCCCGTAGAAACATTCATCATAATTTAGGCTATTAGAAAACCTTTAGTTCCCTTTCAAGCCATCTTGCCTATGCACGCCTCATAAAATACTAACAATTTTCGTAAAGTTTACGTCGCTCTAAGTAAAATAAGTGAACTCTTAGTAGGATGAAAATTGTAGGACAATAGGAGTGTTTCTTGCTGAACATTTTGAGATACAATTAATCACAAGAGGGCTCATATTGACGTTATTACAGTTCTGTGAAGATCAGTAAATTACATTCTTTATTTGGTATTCCATACTTGGAATCTGTGCACTGACTATCTTACTTACATGCTTAAAATTTTAAGTACCAATTAACAACACCCCTATCTGAAGAGTGGACTATAGTCATTCCAGTTAAGTCACAAGTGTTTATTCTAAAAAATATGTATATCTGATAACCAAAATTAAGGTTACTTTTTTATAATTAAACAATATGTATTTTTCTTCCTGTTGATAGTACGTTTGTTTATTTAGTCTACTTTCCTACATATATTAACCAGAAACACACCAAAAAATTCAAATCTCTACCTCAAATAGATTTATTGTGCATAAAATAAAAAAGAAGAAAAATTAAATCACAGAAAATTCAATTCAGAGTTATATTTGTCTCGCCCGCGTTGTCGCTAATTCATCCCAGTTGCATAATCTTCTTAGTTTACGTGTTCCTCATCTTCCTTCTTCCTTTTCTTGTTCCTTCTTCTTATTCTGTCCTTTTCAGTTGCCTCAAAACCCACTTTTCAGCTTTGGTTACTCATGGAATCAATTGGAACCAGTGATGGTCTCATATTGAACCCTCATGAGTACTAGCATCTCTGGAACGTCACACCTGCTAAATTCCCTATCATTAAGACAAATTACAGCTTGTAACATAACAGCGCTCAGTTCTGAATCCAACAGTTTTCGGCAGGCGTTCCCGTATCTATTGGTTGAAACATTCATTCATATTTTGCGTTTTCCATGTAAGCACCGTGACAATAGTTTACTATCCCATAGGTCCCTATATATGGGCTTAATTACTTCTAGTAGTGCACAGTGGCAGGAAGTGATGGTGAACATATGTTTTACAAGTTGCAAATGCTTTCTTGTATCCACGCCATGAGTCTACACCATTGTTACAAACTCCGTGCTGTGAATTGTCATCCGTAGAAGCTTTATGGAAGAAAGTAGCCCAAACTGCTTTCCTCATGACCTCTATGTCACCCTGATTCCTCCTTATGGCTAAATCATAATAGAGCTGCAGCTTGTCCACCTCTTCCTTAGCGAGACGACTATGATCACCTGTTATGGTTAGCCAACATTGAATTTTTCCCCTTTAAATCCTTTATTAGTTTGCGTAAACGTATGCCCAGCCTCTTTTGCACATGTCCAGTACACTCTAGAGTTTCAATTTTTACAGTAGTTTCATAAGGCACACTTTCCAACACATTTGCAAACCTTTGCGACTCTCCATCTACAACGTACTTCACATAACGTTCACCATAATTCTCTTTTGACCTTCGAAAGGTTCTGAGAACTCCTCCTGATTCCATTCTACGACTGTGCCCAGATCACAAACATGATCTTCGTTCCTTGATTTGCGGCCGTGGCAGTATTTTGTCAAACATGATATATCCCTTACCTCCCCATTGTCTAGGGATGTTATTGTGGCAACACCTTTCAGTGATAGCTGATAGCGCTTCTGACATGACCCAACAAAGCTGCTGCTGTCCCTGTGTGACCTTCACTGCACACCACAGTCTCTTCTACTGCTTTGTTCATAGGCACAGCACTCGCTTGACTGAGGCTGTCAGGAAGTACCTGTGTGTGCTTCTCAAATATTGGAGGTGGTGGCAGATCCATGATAACACAAAATGTTTGAGCTGCTCATCTACCCTGCCCAATATACTACATTGCACAGGCTAGTTTAATATTTGAATTATAAACTCTTTACAAAATCCAGTAGAATACCCAGATTTAGTTACGCCACAGTTGTTACCTAACGTTTGAAGCTTAGTGGCCACATCTTTCCTGCCTTCAAGATATTCTACAATTTTTATACCACATTTTCAACAGAGACCTCATGGAGCAACGTCATTTGGAAGCCTACGCAAAGCACTCATTTCAGCAATTATGGAACCAGCTTCAGGTATATTATCTTGATCAGTTCTCTTAGAAGTGTCACTCTGGGTCTCCAAGTATTATAGCTTCCGTCTTGAGGCATTTGATAGAGTCGATCTAAAATTCATTCGGTCTGTAGATGTTTCTAGTCTCTCCTTCCTGACGAAATAAATCAACTGCCGTAAAACATACTTTTTCCGTATCAAAATAGTTTTTGAAGGCATAATAAGTTCGGAAAATGACTCAAATTACAGAAAAGTTTATAAGTAAAACAACGCTCGAAAGCTAAAACTATACAAAGATAAGGTAAGAGCATCGCAAAGCTTATCTTCTAACAACTCGAAAGATAGTTATGTAGTATATCTACAGGGCACACAGAACGGGAGTGTATTGGTAACAACTGACGTGTGAAAGCAGCGGAAACATGGGTGTGGCCGCACGGCGAGAGATCTTGAAGTTGGTTTGTAAACGAATTCCCAATATCCAGTTAAATTCTTTTGTTTTTTCAGGGAAACTATACACACCGATGTAAGTTGAAAAACAGAAAATCGATTTTTTAGAAGCGGGTTCACTAGCCTATTAAGAGTTTCGCTGTGACAAAGATGCATTTTGGACTCTCTGGAATTGCAAACTTAATGCGCAAGTCTGTTTTCTACAGGTTGAAATTGAGCATCTCTGACAAAATTTCGGAGGTCCAGGGACATTTTCTAAGTATATTAGTATAAGGAACCGGTGATTCTCTGGTAGCTGGTTACAGGGTAATAATATAATTATGATTTATTCTCTTAGTTAGTCCAATTATGTTTATTTCTTTGAAAATAGCTTCACAACAGTGAAGTATGCAAGCACCAGTACGTGCAATACAAAGCGCAGACTAGTGCTACGACCCTGGAAAAGTACTAATGTGGTTGGCCTCGCTGGAGGAACAGCTCAGCACATCGTCGTTGTACAATTCTTCCACGGCATTCAGTGAACAAATACACGAGGTGCATATCGGGTGATTCTTCATCAGTAACCCTGTCCATACTAGTTGTGTTTCTTCGTTAACGTACAACTAACAATCCCGGGAAAACAAACCTGAGAGAGAACCGAGTCGTGATCAAAGCAAGCTTGAGGACGAAGAGCAAAAGGAGTATTTCTGTTGTCAGCAGCAAGTACCGATGGTGACTGGAACAAGTTTGTCTCCAAACAAGACGCGTATAGCGCTTGCCGTCGACATCTGCGCTGTTCTGCAGATATTTACAGTGCAGTACAGATGCAGACATAAATGAGGGCAGGAAATAGAACGAAATGCAGTTTTTCTTTAACGAGCCACTTGGGACCACGAACACATAATACCAAAATAATCATAAGAAAACCTAAAGCCCGTAACTATATTCAAGTAACGAAATGTAAGATGCAAATAGCGTTGTATGTTTGGCATTATAGATAATTTATCTGAACTGAAAAAAATCCCAAGCCTAATTATGTCTGATTTATTATGTCTGATTTATTATGTCCGATTTTGCAGTAAGAATATATAGAGGACAGTAAAATTTAAAAACTTTAGTCTGTATATTTCCATTCACTAACGATTTAAAGATATTTTTATGGGGACCGTAATGAAGATCAATATTTAAAAATTATGTCGGTTTTTATTATTAGAACGTCCTACGTAGATTACTAGGAAAAGCTTAGTGTTTTGAAAGCTGCATCCTCTCACAGTGTTCATTTATGTTATCACTATGACTGTTTTCTCCAGAACAACAAAGAACTATAAATCATCATTACAGTACCAGCCATTAACTCACGTGGTGACTTTTCGGTAACGTACACAAGAGGTGTGCTCTCTCGGACACCGACACTTGAACTTACATACTAGAAAATTTTAATTTAAGCTATATTTACTTTTACAAATATTTAACTGTTGTTGAACTACACCTTTTTTCTTTATTGCATTAAATAAAGCATGAGTATTTTATGTTTTATCAGAAAAAAATCACATATTTTGTGCTGCTTTTTAAAAAGCTTTTTTCTTTTTAAGTAGAGAACTGAACTTTACATGCTGAAATATTATAGTCTCTCTGTAGCAAGTAAAGGTTCACATAAAACTGTATTCCAGAGCTCTAACTTGCACATAAAAATTGGACTTGATGCTACGAAATGAAGGTCTGCGAAACTGCCATTCAGTGCTGGGATTTTCTTTTGAACTGACTCTTTAAATATTTTAATGAAGAAACAAAAAATTTCGCCATCACTATTGTGCAGAAATTTTTCATGTCGACGATCGTAGCAGAACTGTGACCACTGGCTACTGCAAAATCGTCTTTTTTGTTTCTTGATCTCCTACGTCTTCATCCACCCACCGACTAACAGCTTCCTCAAACTTAGGATCGTTAAAATTGACATGTTTCCGTCGACACATTTTGTACTACAGTGAAGAAAATGGATATGCAGTTCACGAAGCGCGTCTAGGAAACCATGGAAAGGTATAGATTTGTAGACCTGTGTTATTACCGTTGTCAGTATCTCAGAAAGGGGTTGAATATACAGTAACAAGTTTTTGATCATTTGACGAGTAACATAAAATATCTGACAGTAGCAAAGTAAGTTTTGAAACAAACCTGAAATAATTTTTTTCTCGACAATTCCTTATATTTCACCGGCGAATTTCTTTTTAAAAACTGTCAGTTTGAAAAAACAATATTTTTAAATGTAATTGCATGAACATGATTAAGAAATAATGTGTTCATTTACGTTAAGACTAATCATCTATATACATCCTGTAAACCGACTCGTTTCACATCATTTCGGTAAAAGCTTCATTCAGATGATCTATGGGATATGTAACTAACTAACATACATAATCTAAAAATCGACTAAGAATATTATGTGGCTAATAGGTAACATAGTCGAGTTTAAGAGTGATCTAAAGAACTTGCTGTTTTCCCAAAAATTCTAATTAACTGAAGATTTTTTAAAATCGATGTACTTGGTTGCAATATAATTCATATTATTACTATAATGTAGTAATATTCCATAAAAATAGTAAGTCATGTGATAGCAGTAGCGATGCTTCAGTGACCTTAGAATTTATGAGACGTCGAATCAAAACAGAGAAAAACTTTTCTATATGCTAATGATTCAGAAATCAACAACGAACAGCAAATGCTCTACGTTTTTTTGTACAGGTTACCCTTTCTACAGGATCTCTGATGATAGCGCAATAAACTGATCTCCTGTCTCGCTTTCGCTCAAGACGTGTCGCTTCACTATCTTCCATTTGCCACTGACATTTTCCATTGTGAATGATTTTGTAATACTCCCCTCAAAGAACGTAGCGTAGATGTCTCATGACTCAGCGTCTAAATCAGAGGTAATTGCTCAATGGTTTTCGACAGAACGTTGCTCAATGTTGTGTTGCTATTCAGACGCCCGCCAGCAGCAATGTGTACAGGTACACCTCTAAGGAGCCGATGCAAACAATTTTTTCTTTTATTATTTGGTTTTATTCATTATATTTAGTAGTAAATGTCAATACTTTCAAATAATTTATCTGTCTGAACATAAATATTTCAATGTATTTGTACATATCTATGCTGTAAGAGAGACTGTTTTCGACTATCGAAACTAATTCGGTAACTGCAGTAAAATAAAACGAAAAAGGCGGTGATTTTTCTGTTCTCAGAAGCATTTAATGATACATGAAGATCTCTACAAAGATGATCGTTAGTTATACCAGTAAGATATACTCGGACGTGAACAGTTACAGTGGAAGGAATTGCAGCAAGCTGTTATTATTTATATTATCAAGTGGATTTCATTGTCTATTGTCGGTTTCAGGGGTTTGACCATCCATCTGCGGAAAGTGCTTACATAAAATATTGCGTAAAATAAACAGTAGGTTTAATCTTAGTTCCGAACGTTCGCATCCCCCCCCACCCTCCTTTTGTACGTGCTGCTACGGAAATACGAGCGCAATTCATTGTATACACAGTTTGACATGTTTTTCACAATAACATATGGATAATAGTACAGATTAATTGTCTTGTAACAGACTGCAATAGGCTATGGCAATCACTTTCAAAGTAAAACATATTGAAAATTCTCAATGAAGTTTTTGTTAAAGGTTTTTTTTGCATTCAGTAAGTAGTTACAGTTTATATGTGTAGATTCAGATTTCTTCTAGCAGGTCCGTCTTTTTGCCTCTGTCAGTTAAGTGACAAGAGCGGTTGACTTGCTTGGATTGTTTAATCATAATGCATATACACGTTCTTTTACAGGTACTAAATTTTCTTCTGGTTTACCCCATATACGACCAACGGCTTTGCCGCAGTGGTAACACCGGTTCCCGTCAGATCACCGAAGTTAAGCTCTGTTGGGCTGGGCTAGCACTTGGATGGGTGACCATCCGGTCTGCTAAGCGCTTTGGCAAGCGGGGGGGCACTCAGCCCTTGCGAGGCAAACTGAGGAGCTACTTGAGTGAGAAGTAGCGGCTCCGGTCTCGGAAACTGACATACCGCCTGGAGAGCGGTGTGCTGACCACATGCCCCTCCATATACGCATCCAGTGAGTCCTGTGGGCTGAGGAAGACACGGCGGCCAGTCGGTACCGTTGGGCCTCCATGGCCTGTACGGGAGGAGTTTTGTTTGTACCCCATATACACTGAAGCGCCAAAGAAACTGGTATCGGCATGCGTATTCAAATACAATGTAAACAGGCAGAATACGGTGCTGCAGTCGGCAACGCCTATATAAGACAAGTGGGTGGCGCAGTTGTATCGGTTACTACCGCTGCAATGGCAGTTTATCAAGATTTAAGTGCGTTAGAACGTGGTTTTATAGTCGGCGCACGAGCTATGGGACACATCTCCGAAGTAGCGATGCAGTGGGGATTTTTCCCGTACGACCATTTCACGAATGTACCGTGAATATCAGGAATCCGCTAAAACACAGAGGATCGTTCATCGTGACAGAAGTGTAACCCTTCCGCAAATTACTGCAGATTTCAATGCTGGGCCATCAACAAGTGTCAGCGTGCGAACCATTCAACGAAACATCATCGATATGCGCTATCGGAGCCGAAGGCACTCTGGGGAACCCTTGATGACTGCACGACACAGAGCTTTACGCCTCGCCTGGGCCTGTCAATACCAACATTGGTCTGTTGATGACTGCAAACACGTTGCCTGGTCGGACGAATCTCGTTTCAAATTGTATCGAGCAGATACAACCTCTTGAATCCATGGACCCTGCATGTCAGCTGGGGACTGTTCAAGCTGGTGGAGGCTCTGTAATGGTGTGGAGCGTGTGCAGTTGGAGTGATACGGGACCCTGACACGTCTAGATACGACTCTGAGAGGAGACACGCTCCTAAGTATCCTGTCTGATCACCTGCATCCATTCATGTCCATTGTGCATTCTGAAGGACTTGGGCACTTCCAGCACGACAATGCGACACTCCACACGTCCAGAATTGCTACAGAGTGGCTCCAGGAACAGTCTTTCGAGTTTAAACACTTCCGCTGGCCACCTGATTCCCCAGCCATAAACATTATTGAGCATATATTGGATGCCTTTTAACGTGCTATTCAGATGAGATCTCCACACCCTCGTGCTCTTACAGATTTATGGACAGCCCTGCAGGATTCATGGTGTCTGTTCCCTCCATCACAACTTGAGACATTAGTCGAGTCCATGCCACGTCGTATTGCGGCAGTTCTGCGAGCTCGCGGGGGCCCTACACGATATTAGGCAGGTGTACCAGTTTCTTTGGCTCTTCAGTGTAATAGCAGGACTAAGAGTCAGCTAAACTTCTAAATTCCCGTTGTATGTGTATTTGATAACGTTCGTTAGCAGTATTTAAATATCTTGACAATCCTTATAGTTGTTTGAGGAGAAAATCATTTTTACGTTGATATTACGAAAAAAATTTACTATTTTGTATAATTCCAATGAACAGCATACAAAAGTTCTCCGTTTATTGTTGCTTCAATGACGCTGGATAATAGGGACTTCAGCTGTAAATTATTTTGCTTTGAAGCATATTTGCTGATTTTACTGGAATTTTCCTATCAGCTGCCTTTGTTTACTTTATTTTCAGTCGATTTCGATGTCCATTATGGCGTTATCTTTAGGTACTTAGTCACACCTATCGAAAATAAATACACCTGCAAGTATATCTTGGTACTATACGAGATCATCCTCTAATGTAGTAAATGCAGTAATTTAGAAAGTGTCACACATGATATTACTTTTGTTTCCGTGTGGTACGTTAGACATCCAGTGCAATATACTGGGTCTTAATAGTCAATTATTTCTCACGCCAACCATATTTGCGAAGATATTACACATGATCGCATCGTGCTTGGTAGACGACGATGTGGTACAGTACCGAACGCCTTACTGTAATATAGGGTGACGGGCTCTACCTGTTCAGCTGCGTGTATTGTTTGCAAGATGCCGTGTATGAATAAAGCGCGAAGTCGGAATATTACGCAGACTGTGGCTGTTTTTACTGTCCAAACATGCTGCACCGCCTTCGTGCCATTATCACTGTGTTTTTATTCAGTTCTGTAAAATGGAGCCGGCCGGAGTGGCCGAGTGGTTCTAGGGGCTTCAGCCTGGAACCGCGCGACCGCTACGGTCGCAGGTGCGAATCCTGCCTCGGGCATGGATGTGTGTGATGTCCTTAGGTTAGTTAGGTTTAAGTAGTTCTAAGTTCTAGGGGACTGATGATCTCAGATGTTAAGTCCCATAGTGCTCAGACCCATTTGAACCATTTTTGTAAAATGGAAACATGTTCTAAGCAACAATTATTCTAACGAATCTACGTCTGAAAACAGTTTACGAATGTTGAATTTCTTATTTTATTTCCTAGAATATGGCGAAACGCGCCGCTTATCGTTGGATCTCCTCAATCTCTTGAATTAATCCAACCTGGTACTGGTCTCAAAAGGATGAATAATAATGAAGACTCGGGGGACGAATAAATGTTTTGTAAGACACGTCTTTCGTGGATGGGTTACATTCCTTTTTCCCCTAATTAACCTCAGCCTGGCGTCTCCTGTTTGTGTTGTATGGTGTGCTTATTCGTAGGTATTTTATGGTGATTGCTATGTCGCCAATAGTAATCGAACAGTGGTGAATCTCTTCGTCTACTTATGTGCAATACGCTACATTGACTTACGTCCAGGGTCAACTGCCAGATCGTTGATCCTCTACAGGTCATCCATCATTTTGCAACAGTATTTTGGCGTTGAAATCTTCTTATACTGTAAACAACCGCATTGTCTAGTTAGTCTTACGAAGCCTCCAATGTTGTCGATTAGATCCTTAATATCATTTATAAAGAGTAATATTAAAGTTTATTGATGATCCAGTCTTTCTAGCACAAGATGAATACAACCTTATGTTTGTGATTAAAACTCGGTCCTAACGGTTCTCGGAAGTCCAACGGTACTGACGACTACCAGAGGCGTCACTAGATGTTGATATGGTGGGGCCCTTGGTCATCGCACTGCTCTCCCAGCCGTTGTCGGCTTTCGTGATCAGAGCTGATACTTCTCAGTCAAGTAGCTCCTCAATTTGCCTCACAAGGGCTGAGTGCACCCCTCTTCCCAAACAGCGCTAGGCAGACCAGACGGTCACCCATCCATCTGTTAGCCAAGTCAGACAGCTGTTAGCTTTGGTGATCTGACTGGAATCGTTGCCTTATGTTTGTGATACGATGTTTATATGAGGAGTATGATAAACTGGAACTAGGCAAAGAAAATTAGTAATCTGAGTTCCGCAAATTAGTGGAATTCTGGAAACGGTTTTAATCAATTAAGTGGGTCTCTGAAACGAATAATAAGAGTTTGCCCAGATTTTTGAGTGGAGCTTCAGCAGTGATGAAAGGAAAACTACCTAAATTTCAGACTTTTCTGAAGTTTTTCAAATTCCTCCGAAACTAAGCGTTTAATAGAAAAATCCATAGTTACCAAAAATGCGAGCATTAAAGTCTGCATCGATCGAGCACTGAACCTTTACCATTTGATACAATTTTCCAAGAGAAAAGTTACCTCTGAAAACGGTAATATTTCACACATTTATTAAAACACTCATTTCGTCGTTCTAAAACGTGAAGCACCTAAGAACATTCAATTTGATGCAAAATTTTACAGGAGAAAAATTTCAGAGAGTCAAATTCCCTCAAGTTGTACGATCAGTTTATTTCGTTCGTTCACAAAACAAAACGTTTTCCATGGTTACTGAGGTTGTTTTATTAAAAATGACAGTAGGTGCAGTTCTTTTTACAGCCCTGTGTAAACGCTCAGCTAATTTCATTCTCCTGTCACTTGTCACATCACTGTATCTATAAAACAAATCGTGACCTTTTTGCGATAATTACGCTTGACATAATCTACATACATTGTAAATATGAAAGGAAATTTGCCTATCTTGACATTCCACGTGAAAGAAAGCTTCCATCTACAACGAATTCCAACCTTTTCGAAGTCAATGGGTCTTTAAAGGCATCAAAAAACTTGTAAAACACAGCTTTTTGTCTTTTGCGCATACCTACGTAGACAGAGAATGAGTGTACTGGAAAGGAAACAAACGGAAACGAGCACTGGAAGAAACCATTCAATGAAAGTAGAAAGCTGCTGTTGGTCGTTAACCATGTGATTTATATATAATTAAATAATGGTGATATTTGGTTACAAGCTGGGTTTTCTGTCACCATCTTTGACTTTTCGAAAACAAAATCTCATGATCTACAACTTTCGTCTCATAAAATTTTGCTTCAGATTGGCCAGTTCTCAGATGCTTCACGATTTATAACGACGAAAAGAGTGTTTTTCGAAAACTGTGAAAAATTGCTGTTTGCTCACGTAGCATTTCTATACGAAAATTTGATCAAATAGTAAAATATTGATACTCAGTCGATGCAGAATTTAATGTTCTACATCTTTGGTAACTGTGGCTTTTTCGGTTAGACGCTTAGTTTCGGAGGAATTTTGAAAAATATACAAAAATCCTAAATTTTTGCAGTTTTCTTTTCATAACGGCTGTATCTCCACTCATAAATCGGAACAAACTCAAATTATTCATATGAGAAGCCTGCTTGAGTGAGTAAAATAGTTTCCTAAGATCATCTAGTTTTTGGAAGGCAACCCGCTTTTGGGAGCTGAGTTCACTGGCCTAGACTTCATAAGAATCTAACAAAAATCGAATATCTCATGGCGAACAGCGACACTGGATTTGAAGTACACCATCAATGACGGAGAAGTTATGAGACTGATAGAAAAATTTGAATGTCTAGGGGCATATACTGACAAAAGTGGATTGGGTAGTATAAAAATAAAATACGGAATACAAGAAAACAAAGTAACAGCACATGTGAATTCTTTTCTGTGGGAAAAGAACATTTCCAACAACAATAAGAGAGGATAGGTCACTGGATGAATCCTTACTGTGTTGTGGATCAGAACTATGGATTTTGAATGCTAACCTCAAAAGAAGACTGATGACTGTAGTAGAAGGGAGTCAGAATATCAAGAATCGAGGAAAAAACTAATAACGAAAGAACAGATAAAATGAGGACAAAATAAACAGCATCCGTAGGAATGAAATAAAATCATCAAAGTGGTGCGGAAATTTCTTGATAGTATCTGATCACAGATGGCCAAATGAAATCTTTTAACGGAAAGCAACTGGAGACAACGGCGTTCTTGGAAACACTGTATCAGCGAAATAATGGAGCATCGTGGTGTACGCATTGAGGATACCATGAATAGAGAGGCTTGGAAGAAGATAATAGGAACACAGCAAAATGTTATTGTTAATTCCTTTTATAAATTAATCGTATATAATAATAATAATAATAATAATAATAATAATAATAATAATAATAATAATCAGAAGAAGAAGAAAATACAGTAATGGACTCAAACATCCCAGAGCAAACAAACAAAGAACAACACGCATCAATTAAACAATCAGAGGAAAACGAAATCTTAAGACAGCCACCAGAACAAGCACAAATAGAACACGAAGTGATACACATGTTAGATATAGAAGAGAAATTTCAGCTGACATATATAGAATACAAAGACACAAATACAGAAATTAGACCATTATTGCATAGACCGCCAAATAACCCACAAGTCGAAACAACAATAAAAACTATCAACACAATCATACACAACAAAATAAATGAAAACACAACTATGGAAGAGTTACAACTTCTGGTTTGTATAGGGGCACTCACTACACTAAATATACACACTAGGCAGAGATCAGAACCAACCAACACACAGAAGAAACCCACAAAACCAGCATGGCAACACAGGCTACAGATCAGAATAGAAAAACTGAGAAAGGACGTCGGACAGCTAACACAATTTATAAGAAATGAAATGTCAGGAAAAAAAAAACGAAAAAGGTTAGGTAAAATCTCACAACAAGAAGCGATAGAGCAATTAGATGAAAAGAAGCAGAAATTACAAGCATTGGCCAAACGACTTAGAAGATACAAAAAAAGTGAAAATAGAAGGAAACAAAACCAAACATTCAACACAAACCAAAAGAAATTTTACCAGACAATAGATAACACACACATTAAAATAGACAATCCACCAAACATAACAGACATAGAACACTTCTGGAGCAACATATGGTCAAACCCGGTACAACATAACAGGCATGCACGGTGGATACAAGCAGAAAGAGACACATACAAGATGATACCACAAATGCCTGAAGTGATAATTTTGCAACATGAAGTCACTCAAGCAATTAATTCTACTCACAATTGGAAAGCCCCTGGAAAAGATAAAATAGCAAATTTCTGGCTAAAGAAGTTCACCTCAACACATTCACATCTAACTAAATTATTTAACAGTTACATTGCAGACCCATACACATTCCCTGATACACTTACACATGGAATAGCTTATCTGAAACCTAAAGATCAAGCAGACACAGCAAACCCAACTAAATATCGCCCCATAACATGCCTACCAACAATATACAAAATATTAACTTCAGTCATTACACAGAAATTAATTACACATACAACACAGAACAAAATTATAAATGAAGAACAAAAACGCTGTTGCAAAGGAGCACGAGGATGTAAAGAGCAACTGATAATAGATGCAGAGGTGACATATCAAGCTAAAACTAAACAAAGGTCGCTACACTACGCATACATTGATTACCAAAAAGCTTTTGATAGTGTACCCCACTCATGGTTACTACAAATATTGGAAATGTACAAAGTAGATCCTAAATTGATACAGTTCCTAAACATAGTAATGAAAAATTGGAAAACCACACTTAATATCCAAACAAATTCAAATAATATCACATCACAGCCAATACAGGTTGAGTGTGGAATATACCAAGGAGACTCATTAAGTCCTTTCTGGTTCTGCCTTGCTCTGAACCCACTATCCAACATGTTAAATAATACAAATTATGGATACAATATTACTGGAACATACCCACACAAAATCACACATTTGCTATACATGGATGATCTAAAACTACTGGCAGCAACAAATGAACAACTCAACCAATTACTAAAGATAACAGAAGTATTCAGCAATGATATAAATATGTCTTTTGTAACAGACAAATGTAAGAAAAATAGCATAGTGAAGGGAAAACACACTAAACAAGAAGATTACATATTGGATAACCACAGCGACTGCATAGAAGCGATGGAAAAAACAGATGCCTATAAATATCTAGGATACAGACAAAAAATAGGAATAGATAATACAAATATTAAAGAAGAACTAAAAGAAAAATATAGACAAAGACTAACAAAAATACTGAAAACAGAATTGACAGCAAGAAACAAGACAAAAGCTATAAATACTTATGCTATATCAATATTGACCTACTCATTTAGAGTAGTGAAATGGAGTAACACAGACCTAGAAGCACTCAATACACTTACAGGATCACAATGCCACAAATATAGAATACATCACATACATCCAGCAACAGAAACATTCACATTAAGCAGAAAGGAAGGAGGAAGGGGATTTATTGATAGAAAAAACCTACATTATGGACAGGTAGACAATTTAAGAAAATTCTTTCTAGAACGAGCAGAAACTAGCAAAATACACATAGCAATCACTCATATAAATACATGGGCTACACCACTGCAATTTCATAACCACTTATACAACCCTTTAGATCACATAACATCAACAGATATGAAGAAAGTAAATTGGAAAAAGAAAACACTACATGGCAAGCACCCATATCATCTAACACGGCCACACATCGATCAAGATGCATCCAACACATGGCTAAGAAAAGGCAATATATACAGTGAGACGGAAGGATTCATGATTTCAATACAGAATCAAACAATAAACACCAGATATTACAGCAAGCATATTATTAAAGATCCCAATACCACAACAGATAAATGCAGACTTTGCAAACAACAAATAGAAACAGTAGATCACATCACAAGCGGATGTACAATACTAGCAAATACAGAATACCCCAGAAGACATGACAATGTAGCAAAAATAATACATCAACAGCTTGACTTACAACATAAACTTATAAACCAACACGTTCCCACATACAAGTATGCACCACAAAATGTACTGGAGAATGATGAATACAAATTATACTGGAACAGAACCATTATAACAGATAAAACAACACCACATAACAAACCTGACATCATACTCACCAATAAAAAGAAGAAATTAACACAACTAATCGAAATATCCATACCCAATACAACAAATATACAAAAGAAAACAGGAGAAAAAATTTAAAAATACATCCAACTGGCTGAGGAAGTCAAGGACATGTGGCATCAGGATAAAGTTGACATTATACCAATTATACTATCAACTACAGGAGTCATACCACACAATATCACCAGTACATCAATGCTATACAGCTACATCCAAACTTATATATACAGCTACAGAAATCTGTAATTATTGATACATGTTCAATTACCCGAAAGTTCCTAAATGCAATATAACACATACCGTACAGTTAAAAGGGATGTGACACTTGATCAAGGTCCGCGTCACTTTCAATTTTTAACCAGACTTAACGCCTGAGAAAGTAAAGAAATAATAATAATAATAATAAAAAGTATCGGCACTGTGACAATCCCTTGGGATTCCACGACCACCAACACAACCACTCAGGAATTAGGCATTAGCTCTGTTCCGAGTTGCCGAGTGCTGCCTGCAAAACAGTATTAGCAGCGATGTGTGATGTTGATACATGTAGTCAGCACGTCGATAGTAGCTCCAGCTGCTATTGTCTGCAGATGAAGCCTGACGGGGTCATTGATTCTTCATTCAAGCTGCTCCTCATTTGGCCTCGGGAGGCTGAGTGGGCCCCGTCGCCGATCTCCCTACCTCAGAAAAACGTCTGATAAAGTACCAGCGGTCGAACTCTGGTCCTTCCGCACTAGAGACAGTGACGCTACCCGCGCACTACCCCTCCCCACACCCCAGTTATTTTCAGTAGTGGTAGCAGAGAACGGTCACGGCCAGCTTCAGGCTGGGTGGCGACAAGGTAGGCAGGGATCGAATCCCGAGGCCTGGCCACGATGCCTCGCCCCGCCTGTCACTGTGCTGGTCCCTGGCATCGTACTTACCTAGATTTATTTTTATTTTTTAAATTTTTATTTATTTACTTTTTTGGAACCTTACAACTTATTACTCAAAAAAGAAAGAAACAGAATCGGAGTTAATCCTACATGATTTCCGCCACTTAAAAAACTAAAAAAAGTTCATTTCCAATCGTTGCCTGCAACAGATTTTGTTTTTTTGTGTTAATAAAAAAGCGAGACAAATGGGGTCACAAAAATGAAATAAACTATGTAACAATAAGCATGATGAAATACCACGATGACCGGTAAACTCAGCTCTTTTTTCGTCAATTCTACCAGGAGCAAGGTAACGGAAATGAAACATTCGACAGAAAATGGATTCTACACATCATCCAACTACTTGACTATTAAATACGAGATACGGCATATTTGCAAGAAGCGCACGATAGCGTGGTATCCTTTGCCACGTCCAGTGGGCCGTAACCACATACTGGTAAAAGGCACAATATGGGTCACAACCGCTCCCCATCATGTAATGAACATAATGCCCGACAAGCCACGTGACTGTATTGTTCTTCTTTCTGGAAAAGAAGGCTGAATCGGGACGAAGGAGAACCTAACCTGAGATTGCCGCTTCCGTCGTGCTGGCAAGAAAGGCCTGTTGTCGGCAGAACCAACTCCAGTGCTTGTCTCCGCAGGAGACCAATCGATGACATAATGTATCCGTTTCATGGTGGCGATTGCATCGGTCTGTCTCACTAAAGCCAATGTGAGAAAGTTGAACGCTGATGGGGAGAAGATTATGAACAACTTGGTACCATGAGGACGACACTTCCATCAGAAAAATAGGTAGGCTGACATTGTTCCAAACAATCTTTCAATCTGAGGTGACAGGTGGTCCATAGAGGAAACGCAGTTCGGAAACGTCCAGCGACATAACAGCATTTTTTACAGGGAGGTGCTACTGGGAAACTATGTCAACCCCCAAGTAATTAACATCAACAAAAATTCCCGAATATGCCTTAATTTATTATTTATTCTACCAAAATCTACTGGAGTGGTCAAGCAACAAGTGACTGGGGGACGCGAGGACACGTCAATATACTGTGTCAAGAAATAAAACAGAAGCCTTGGTTTGAACTTCAGGGAGGCCCGAACCTCCCATCGGCCGAGGTCTCGCCTAGCACACCTGAAAAATAGAGTTTCGCCAGATGAACGTGCATGATAAACGTTGTAACTTTCGGGACACCATCGCTGGAAGGGTAAACAGTTGTGCAACAAAATAGGCTTTACTCAACACGTAAGTTTCCAAGGTATGAACATTATGAAGTAACTAGAGGGAGCAATACTCATATTCAAGAATCGCTCCTTGAATCCAATCCGTGACGAACTTCTAGTTTAACGTAGCCATCTTCATCGGACAATGGTCAATAATAACATCCAACTATCGATGGAAGGCCACCTCCACAGCCCATGGAATCTCAACCACGTCAAATTCCCGTAAACCGAGTAACGGATATTTCCGATCGTTACCCTGTGACATCGTAAGACGATAAAATGCATCCAAAACTTTCCTGGGCAGCGGTATGTCGGCATACGCGCGGACGATATACTTTTCTCCCAGTAACGACCAGCCACCCAGTGTAGCAGCTATGGCCCGCAGTAAGGGTTCAAAAAGTAGCACGAATAAGGACATAGGCAGGGGACTCCCCTATAGGACACCTTGACACCGAGCGAGGTGGCGCAGTGGTTAACGCACTGGACTCGCCTTCGGGAGGACGACGGTTCAAATCCGCGTCCGGACTTCCTGGTTTAGATTTTCCGTGATTTCTATAAACCGCTTCAGGCAAATGCCGGATGGTTCCTTTGAAAGGGCACCGCCGATTACCTTCCCCATCCTTCCCTCATCCGATGGGAACGATGACCTCGCTGTTTGGTCCCCTCCCCCAAATCAACCAATCAACCACCCAGCACCACGACACAATTCTATGGGGGTAGTAAGACGACCATTCATGTCAACAGATGACTGGATACCAATAATTAGAGTTGCCGTCACTCTCGCAACAGAAAATCACGACAACCTCGGTCAAATGCATGATTAAAGTCAATAAGATCTACAGTTCCCGACACGGGAACAATGGAAGCAATCAAGATTTATTTAATCGTGTCAGAAGCATCGTACATAAAATCAGAATGATTAACACATACATATCAAGTATATAGCAAATACAAAAGAGTATAAAAGTATACAGATATATAAGCAGGGTCAAGTAGTTGTTTTATTTTATGAAGTCTTGGACCAGAACCTGGCCACGTCCAGCGCTTCCGGGGTGGCATTCATCAAATCCTTCATGGTGCAGGTGCTTGGGCACAGCACACACTGCGTGAGGTGGGTGGTGGTTTGAGTGTGTCCACAATCACACAGCGCCGGTTCATTTGAGAGGCCCCATTTGCGCATATTCTCTTTGGATCGTGTGACACCAGAGCGCAGCCTATTTCCACGTCGTCCATCCTTCCATATGGCCGGGAGGGAGTTCTTCATTTGGGACTAACCATTCCCCAAGATGCGCGTTTTCTTCTCGCCACATTGCCAGCCTCACTTCCTGCGGTGTCCCGACGATGTTTTCTGCTGTGTGCAGGAAGCTTTTTTTAGATTTTAGTCGACGGCGGGCTCGCTGGTGTTTGTACAGTGGGTGGGCAGGTGAGGTCAACGCCTTTGTCTTTTCCTTCCTGGCCGCTACTTTCCTTCTAATATCTGGTGGGGCCACGCCTGCCAGGCAGTACAATCTATCAGTCGGGGTTGGTCTCACACAGCCTGTGATGATGCCGCAAGATTCATTAAGCGGTATGTCCACTTGCTTGGCGTGGCTAGAATTGTGCCACACTGGGCACGCGTACTCCGCTGTTGAATGGCACAAAGTAAGATCTGTGGTTCTCACTATTCCAGGCTGTGCCCCCCATGTTGTGCCCGTTAGTTTGCGCACAATTTTGTTTCTCGCGGCTACTTTATGTTTAGTGTTCATGCAGTGCTTTTTATAGGTGAGTGCTCTATCCAAGGTGTCGCCTAAGTATTTTGGTGTTTCGCAATGTTCCAGGGGCAGTCCTTCCCAGTTAAGTTCTTCTTGCAGACTGTCTGTTCTTTAGGTGGAAGGAGCAGGTTTGGGTTTTCCCTGGGTTGGGTTTGAGATGGTTCCCCTTATAGTAGGTGGCAAGCTGTTCGAGGGCTTCTGACAGATTCTGTTCAACAGTTTCAAAGCTGTCTGCTTGAGCGGTAATGGCGCAATCATCTGCATATATGAAGCTTTCGATGCCTTTTGGGAGGGGCTGGTCATTAGTATATATATTAAAAAGTGTTAGGGCCAGTACGCTTCCCTGGGGGAGGCCATGTTTCTTTATCCTCCACCTGCTTCTCTGTCCCTGAAAATCCACGAAGAATCTTCGATTCTGGAGTAAGTTTCCAATCAGTAAGGTTAGTCTATAGTCCCTACTCATTGCGTATATTTTCCCCAGGAGCAGTCGGTGGCTGTATCGTAGGCTGCTGATAGGTCTAGGAAGACAGCCCCGGTGATCTTCCTGTTCTCGAAAACATCCTCTATGATGAGATCACGACATTCAGCAACGAGAGTCAGGAGAGTACAACCCGGTAGACACCACTGATAACGCGCAACAATGTCAGGAAGCAAAATCGACAAATGGCTATTAATCGCCCGCTCTACGATTTTATGATCAAAACTGAGTAGCGCTATTGGTCGGACCTAATCCACAGGCAGACGTCCCGTCTTTTTGGGAAACCATTTGGTAGCGGAGGCGTATGCCTTGGGATACATCTGATGATTTTGTCCCGTTGAGAACGACGTATTGAGTTTTACCTGGAAATCAGTCGTGAATCCAAAGAGAAATCATCCGGCCGCTGTGGCCGAGCGGTTCTAGGCGCTTCAGACCGGAACCGCGCTGCTGCTACGGTCGCAGGTTCGAATCCTGCCTCGACCATGGATGTGTGTGATGTGCTTTGGTTAGTTAGATTCTAGTAGTTCTAAGTTTAGGGGACTGATGACCTCAGATGTCCCATAGTGCTTAGAGCCATTAGAACCAAAGAGAAATCGATTCGATACTCGGTAAGTGAATCGAATGCCTTCCGGCGTGTCCAGTGTAAAATAGAGCATATTCTCAGTGCCGTAAGACCCAAACCGAATGTGAGGTCGTGTGCACTGGTGCGCGCCTTCCCGCCCTAGCAGGTGAGCGCGTGGAGATTCGACCCTCCTCGCCGGCGGCCGCAGTGCGCAACGGTGCGCCCGCCGCAGCACGCCCTGGGGACAGGCAGCCGTGGCCTGGCCAGGTGGACGTGGCGCGGCCGTAAGTTAGCGGCCCAACGAGGCGGCCACGCGAAGCTGACAGCGGGCTTCGGGCCGCGGCTGACACGATGGCGGGCCGCCAGCTCTGGCGCGCGGCGGCGGGTTTTCGCAGCCGCCGCGAACGTAAATAGCCGTAGTGGCGCGGTGCGTATTTCTGGCCGCGTGGCGCGGCGAGACGCCTTGGCTGGCCAGCCAGCGCGGCGTCGCCGTCCGCCGTCTGCACCGCCACCGCCACGGCGCCCGCGGCGGCCGGGCGAGCCGTGTCGTGTCGTGTCGTGTCGGCTCGAGCGCACCTAGGATCTGCTCGATGCTCGATGTGGCGAGAAGCACCACGG
The DNA here is from genome assembly GCF_023898315.1 of Schistocerca nitens. Taxonomy (NCBI): domain Eukaryota; kingdom Metazoa; phylum Arthropoda; class Insecta; order Orthoptera; family Acrididae; genus Schistocerca; species Schistocerca nitens. The sequence continues at coordinate 528,673,330 of NC_064617.1, forward strand.
AGGATCGCCATAAAGTCTCGATTATCCTCTCGAAAAAAATCAGGCTGAGACCGTGAAACACGATATTTACATAATTGCTCTTCAACGCGACACTTTTTTTGTCAACGGCCGGCCGCTGTGGCCGAGCGGTTCTAAGCGCTTCAGTCCAGAACCGCGCTGCTGCCACGGTCGCAGGTTCGAATCCTTCCTCGGGCATGGATATGTGTGATGTCCTTAGGTTAGTTAGGTTCAAGTAGCTCTAAGTCTAGGGGACTGATGACCTCAGATGTTATGTCCCATAATGCTTAGAGCCATTTGAACCATTTTTTTTGTCAACGATGGCGGGGGTCCTGGCTGTTCAGGAGAGCTTCCGCCTCGAAAGTCATCTCGTCGTCATTCTGGACATGCCTCCCACGGAATGGTTTTTTCATCTCAGAAACAGTCCAGCATAGGCTAAGGGTGTTTTCCTCGCAAAAAATATTCTGCTCTTATCGAATATAGGCCTTAAATGGGGGGGGGGGGGGGGGGAATTTCTGGAAATGTACGTTTGGAGCACAACACTATTTGGAAGTGAATTATGGAGTATGGAAAACCTGGAAAAAAGAAAATCAAAGCGTTTCAGATGTGGCATTACAGAAGCTTGTTGAAGATATGGTCGACAAAAAAAAAATCGGGGAAGAAAAGAATACGTGAACAACGCTGACAAGAGGGAAAAAAAGAAGGAAATGCGTTAAGATTTCAGGGAAATACTTCCATAGTAGTAGAAGGAGCTCTAACGAGGACATTCTACATCTAAACTCCGCAAGCCAACATATGGTGCGAGGCGGAGGGTAGCCTGTGCCACTACTAATCATTTTCCTTCCTCTTGCACTCGCAAATAGAGCGAGGGATAAACGAATGTCTGTAGGCCACCGTACGAGCTCTAATGTCTCCGATCTTAGCATCAAGGTCATTACGCGAAATGTACGTTAGTTGTCAGTAGAATCCTGCAATTAGTCTCAAATGTCGGTTCTCTGAATTTGCTCAACAGAGTTCCTCGAAAAGAACGTCGCCTTCCCTCCAGGTATTCCCGTTTCACTCCCCGAAGCATCTCCGTACTACTTGCGTGTTGTTCGAAAGTATTGACAACAAATGTGGCAGCCCACCTCTAAATACCTTCGACGTCTTCCTTTAATCTCACCTGGTGCGGATATCCCAAATACTCGAACAGTATTCAACAATGGGTCGCACTAGTGTTCTGTATCGGTCACTTTTACAGATGAACCACACTTTCCTAAAATTCTACCGTAAACTGAAGTTGGCCCTTGGCCTTCCCTACTACAATCCTTACGCGCCCACATACTGTGTCAAGCAGATAACCAAAGACTGCGTTTTATTAGCAGGACACTTGGAAAATGTAACAGTTAGTGTAGACTTCCTACACTATGGTTGTCCGTCCTCTTTTTAAAGTACTGCTGTGTGGGCTGGGATCGTTAGAAGATAGGAATGACGGAGTACATCGAGAAAGTTCAAAGTAGGGCAGCATGTTTTGTATTATCGTGAAACAGGGGAGAGAATGTCACTGAAATGATAAAGGATTTGAGGGGGACATCATTAAAACAAAGGCGTTTATCGCTTCGGCAGAATCTTCTCACGAAATTTCGATCACCAAATTTCTCCTCCGAATATGAAAATATTTTGTTGACGCCGACCTACACAGGGAGAAACGATCACCATAATAAAATAAAGGAAATCAGAGCTCGCACGGGAAGATATAGGTGTTCGTTTTTTCCGCGCGCTATACGAGTTTGCAATAATAGAGAATTATTCTGAAGGTGGTTCGATGAACCCTCTGCTAGGCACCTAAATGTGATTTGCAGAGTATCCGTGTGGATGCAGCTTTATTTAATTTTGTTTTGCAACGTTACGACTAGATATTCAATCGACATGAGTGTGTCAAGCAGCACACTGCTAATGTTGTACGCGAACATTATGGATTTCTTTTTCCTACTCATCTCCATTAACTTACATTATTTTACATTTAGAGCTAGCTGCCATTCATCACACCAACCAGTAATGTTGTCTAAGTCATTTTGGATCCTCCTACCGTCACTCAACGACAACACCTTCCCATACACCACAGCATCAACAAACAGCCGCTGATTGCTGCTTACCCTGTCCGCCAGATCATTTCCACAGAAAGTAAGAGCAGTCCTGTCATACTTTCTTTTGGCACTCCTAACCATATCCTTGTCTCTGATGAACACTCGCCGTCCAGGACAACAAGTCTTCGAACCACTCACATACTTGGGATCATATTCCGTATCCTCGTATCTTCGTTAACAGTCGGCAGCGTGGCACCGAGTCAGATGGTGTACGGAAATCTTGGAATGTGTAATCTGAATGTTGCCCTTCATCCACGGTTTGTAGGTTCTCAGGTGAGAAAGGAGCAAGCAAAATTTCGCATGAGCGATGCTTTCTAAAACCGTGTTGATTTGTGTTCAGAAGCTTCTCCCGCTCAAGGAAATTTATTATATTTGAATTGAGAATATGTTCAAGGATTCTGCTGCATACCGATGTTAAAGGTATTGGTCTGTAATTTCGTGTCCATTCTTTCATACTTTTTATACACTGGAATCATCTGTGCTTCTTTCCAGTCGCTTGGCACGTTGGGTGTAAGTACTTATCTGACATAAACAACAACTGACCACGTTGAGAAAACCGGAAAATGACAGATAACTTTTGTACGAGCTGTAGTCATAAAGTTTTAATTGCAGTAGAATTCCAGTTATTCGAACTCAAATTACACGGATCACTAGTTATCAGGATCGTTTTGATGGGAAAGTCATTTCTACTATATGACAAACATTTCTGGTTCTGTTCAATAGTTATTAGAGTATCAGCACGCCGTACGTTCCTTTATTGTTCCAAAATCAATCCGCTGCGACTGTATTAAAAGACAAAATCTTCATTTAAATGGCTCTGAGCGCTATGAGACTTAACATCTGAGGTCATCAGTCCCCTAGAACTTAGAACTACTTAAACCTAACTACCCTAAGGACATCACACACATCCATGCCCGAGGCAGGATTCGAACCTGCGACCGTAGCGGTCGCGCGGTTCCAGACTGAATCGCCTAGAACCGCTCGTCCACACCGGCCGGCTCTTCATTTAACAACGAGTACAGCTTGTATTATGATCATATCGTATACACTGATTTGTCGCTACATGTTCCGTTGCTGTATCAAAATGGAAGTGACAGATACAGGTACAAGTAGATAAATGTGCAAATGGCACCACGAACCATAGTCTGGAGGCCCATAGAGCCAAGTATTACAAGTCCATTTCAGTGCATAAGCTTAATTGAGTATAATTCTTCCCTCTGACAGAGTTCCTATTTTCGGCTGGTAATAATGCGAAGTGCTAGTTTCCCTGTACAGTGGGATCGAAATTTGCTACTGGCTGGAGCTCAGCTCTGCTTGGCGATTGGTGGCCTCTATCTATATACTGCTTACAGATGATACGTAACGTCGCATTTGGCATCCAGTTCGCCATCAGTGACCTAGAAACAGAGGTTTCTTAGTATGTATGACCACATACTCAACAGGCGAAAGCAATTGCCACTGCTTATCTCCATCTAAGTTACAACTCTTGTGGCTGGTATTCGTATTCAGATTTTGTTTTATTTTTCTGCCAACAATTCATGACTGGGTCATAACACTGGGTCTTTGCCTTTTTTGACAGCTAATCCACATGTTTCTACTGCTTTATACGTGTTTATTGTAACAATGTTTTTCATCAGACATGTAGTATACTAGCCTATGTTCTTTCTCAAAAACTGGCTCTGGGCGCTATGGGACTTAACTTCTCTTAGAACTTAGAACCACTTAAACCTAACTAACCTAAGGACACCACACACATCCAGGCCCGAAGCAAGATTCGAACCTGCGACCGTAGTGGTCGCGCGGTTCCAGACTGTAGCGCCTAGAACCGCTCGGCCACTCCGGCCGGCGTTCTTTCTCATCATCAAAGCCGTCTCCATACAAAAACAGGTTCAGCGGTTTAGTCGTGAACTTATAACCGACAGAGTTACTTTAGCATTTATAACATTGGTATGGATGCGACACTGGATTTCAGGCAACGCGGAACACCAGAAGAGTTCCGTGGACGATCCCAGCAGAGGGACCAAAATCTCGTGTGCTGAAGGATGTGTTTGAAGGGGAACACGACGCAGTGTAATCAGCAAGAAGATTTTACCTTCAATGAATATCTCACTTCATCTGGTTGCCGAATTTAAAATCAGTGGGATGTAAATCTGTACTTTATTTATTTATTTTTGCAGTGGGCAGGTCACAGCTTCGTAGTGAATCATGGACGAGCGAAAATTCGACAGTAGAACAAGATGCTTGACAGTGTAGTCTGATTTAATTCTGAGTCGTAGATTCGTTTCCTACGTTTTAATCGACCAAAAAATGGTTCAAATGGCTCTGAGCACTATGGGACTCAACTTCTGAGGTCATTAGTCCCCTAGAACTTAGAACTAGTTAAACCTAACTAACCTAAGGACATCACAAACATCCATGCCCGAGGCAGGATTCGAACCTGCGACCGTAGCGGTCTTGCGGTTCCAGACTGCAGCGCCTTTAACCGCACGGCCACTTCGGCCGGCTTAATCGACCAGTTCTGCCTTAATGTTCAACTACATTTTGTGGCGATTTAACGAGAAATGAGAATCTCTGAACGAGACAATTTAATCGAATATGAATAAAACATAAAGCGCTCTTAGTCTTAAGAGATATGCAAATTATGTTAATTATATCCGGTTGCATGTTCTAATTTATGATGGTTCCAGACAACAGGTAGAATTCTCTTCCACGGAATAAGTACGTTCCCTTTCATATCATGTGTACATAAATCGGCAAAAACTGATAATAATTCACGCGAACGTCATATAGACGTACAACTAGCAAATATTTACGTATAGAAAGTGATAATAATTCAGGCGAACATCACATGAACGTACAACTAGCAAATATTTACGTTGAGAAAATTTTGTAATATATGCCTGACACTTCTTGTGACACAGAATATGAGAAAATAGCAACAGCTATTGCGCTGTATACGCGTTCAGTACATGGTAGTTTAGAATAGCATGATATGAATAACAATACACTACAATTTCTTAATATGAGAGAACATATTGCGATAGTTACTTCGTTTTCGCATGCTTGACAGTGTAGTCTGATTTAATTCTGAATCGTAGATTCGTTTCCTACGTTTTAATCGACTATGTCAAAATTCGTCCTAGACTTGCGGATAACAATCCTTGTTTAAAATCAGTCTTTCGCAATGAAGAGCAGAGCTAAACTGAACGCTATACTATGGGCGATTCAAATGGGTGGAACTCACAATGGACTCCATTGCTTGGTCATAATGTAATTTTATACATACAGGAATTAAATGATCTTCAATTAGCTTCAGCGAATGAGTAACTGACTTGCTACACCACTATACATTTGCCCAGTTCAGAGAGCACAGATTGGTTGCTCGTCCACATCGTGTGTTGGATAGGATCGACTACTATGAAATGGTTTAACGAATGTCAGATAGCCGCGCGTAGTGGTCACCGATTGCGCGGCCCCTCCCACCGGAGGTTCGAGTCCTCCCTCGGACATGGGTGTGTGTGTTAATCTTAGTTTAAGTTAGTTTAAATAGTGTGTAAGTCTAGGGACCGATGACGTCAGCAGTTTGGTCCCTTAGGAATTCACACACACGGTGTCAGACACAATTACACGAACGAGCAACACAGTTCAGATACGGGGACAGAGCGATCCAGCTGAACACACAGCCCAAGTACACATTTTCAGTTGCGCAGAGACAAACTTTTTATTGAGTTAACGGAGCACCGATCCCGAGGACAATAATGAATTTACGAGCTACGTGAAGTTGGCCCCCAAAACTTTCCGAGGACTCAATGTTGAACTTTGAGGTGTGCCAGAAGGAGTAAGATGCGTGAAGTTCTCCGCTTGTGTGTGTGTGTGTGTGTGTGTGTGTGTGTGTGTGTGTGTGTGTGTGTGTGTGGCAGAGAGAGAGAGAGAGAGAGAGAGAGAGAGAGAGAGAGAGAGAGAGATTATAACGTATGAAGTTTTAGTTAGGTGACTTCCGCAATACTTGAACCCAACCATTAAATGTAGATGAGGCGTGAAGGGATGTGAGCTCTCATCGTCACCGTAAAACGTTTTTCGCAATACTGTTCTTAAAAAGAAACAACAAGCGATAAATTATATAATTTGATATTTCTTCCTTGAAGAGATTAGCTGAGAATGTGTCCTGCAACCACTTTAAGGCATGAGTTATGTTGAACAGCACATGAAATTCTCAGAAGCACATTTAAATTCTTAAAATTATTTTAATTGGCGCAGATAACATAGAATCAGATCCGACTCATACCGTGTGTCACAATCAGCATATGTGGCACGCAAAAAGGGTGCCAATGTTGCAGAAGGCAGTGTGCCAATTGTAATTCATTTCCACACAGAGCCGACCCGTAACCAAGGAGTGCAAACGGCACAGTATGACGACACTCAATACGTCATTGTACGAATTTTGCCGTACGGAGCCTTATAGTGCAACATCCAAGCTCAGTCTCTCTACGGTGTCTTAACTCTGACGGAAAGTGAGAAGGTAAGAGAGACTCGTAATAACCGTGCGGGCAAGTTCGCTGGCACCTCCGGATAATGAAGGCAAATGACCGCATCGCCGGCTGCGATGACGTTATGCCCGGCTTAAATACCTCTGTTTCAGAGGTGTGTGTATGTGTGTGTGTGTGTGTGTGTGTGTGTGTGTGTGTGTGAAAGAGAGAGAGAGAGAGAGAGAGAGAGAGAGAGAGAGAGAGAGAGAGAGACAGAGAGATAGAGAGTGAGGGGGGGGGGAGGAAGGGAGGGAGGCAAGGAGACAGAGAGAGATCATAGCAGATGAAGTTTTTGTTAGCTGACTTCCACAAAACTTTTACGACCTGGCCCATAAATGAACACCTAAACCCAATCATTAAAATGATGGGGAGTCGTGCCAATGGTTGATTCCGTCGGAATGACATTCCTGCTAGTTACAGGACATCTTGGTTGGCGAATCGTGACGTGCTGTCTGCTGCCTTAGTGAAGACATCGCTACCGAGACCGCAGCCAGCCGGCTGCAGTGGGACTTCACCACTGCAAGCAGCCACTGTGATTTGGTCGCCTATGTGACCCGTGCCGTCTCCTTGGTTGTATGCAGTGCTGCTGATTTGGTGTTTGGGATATCCGCCTACATGACACTGGCCATCCGTTATATGCTGTTGGTACAGCCCTAACAAGAGAATTTTAGCTGCTAAGACGCACTGTAAGTATTTTTGATGAAATGTTGGAAACTGCCAAATTCATAGCCCGCCAGGCGGCTGGAGCAGAGTAAACTCTACCAGATCCGTGGCACACTGAACATGCGCAACACCGTGGTCGCGTGTGCTTGATTGACGGCGCATTGATAAAACGATAACACGACACTGTGCGATAGTAATTTTAAAACAAATTTCGGTAAGTGTTGACAATCGAGATAAAACGAAATTAATTTTCTTGGTGTTTTCTTCGTATATGCCTCCTAGAAGCATCTGTCTGTGCAGGTACCAGAGCTTTACTTGTCAGTCTTACAAAGATGAAATACGGAGAACGTGGTATGCAGTCGAAATAACCTACTTCTCCTGAAGACCTTCATATGTGCTACTCGTTAGCTAATTTCTTGGACATTGGTTCGAATGATCTCGACGTTTCGTTAGGAATGGTGGAAACTTTAGAAGAAATAATTAATAACTCTGTCGGTTCTTTGAACTGTGCTCTGGAAGATTATTTTGGTTCCAATAAGAGTCCTGAACAAGAATACCTTCCTAGCCCAAAGAAAGCATGCACAGTAATATCTTTCAGTGACAAAGAATAGACTGTGAAGTTTTGTTTAAGGAAGGAGGGAGAAAACGCATAAAATTAAGCATTCTGCAAAGCCGGTTTCATTTCGTAAAATATGAACATGAACTGTATAAACGGGAGAAAGACTGACACGAAGTAAAAATATGTACCAAAATGAAACTCGCGGAAGTGTGAAAGAAAAAACTACTCGAAAGGTTCAGAATTGCTCGTGAGAGATATGACACTGCTACCCAAACAGATCTATGATACCACACCTTCCAAGTTGCAAATCAGATGAAAATTGTTGGTTTCCAAGCTTCTTCGACATGATTACGCAAATTCAAGACTGATGCAGGCAAGGAAGTAGCAAAATTATGAAGTTTAGTTCAGGATATCGTATACAGGAGGAGCCTTTAATTGGCAATACTGCAGAGAATTTCGTAGCTGATGTGAAGACGAAGCTTACGTTATTCCACGCTTTGGTGGGTTTGAAGCCGATCAGTCAAAATTTGTGAAAGAACTGCTTGCAAATCGCACTTTGTCATTTCGGGTCGAAAAAAGACAGAGTGTGCAATCGATGAATGCTATGACACACTGGTATACAATAACATCTGTGATAGAGTGGATTACTGTTTCTGCAGCTTTATATCTTTCGTTAGGAACCTCAAGGCAAATTAGGACCACAATTAAAAAAGAAATGAGTCTTTAGTTGCAAAAATCTTGCAATGATGTTATGAAAATCGGGAAAAGTGGGAAGAATAATTTTAAACATTTTGTTCGAAACGCGCTCTTACCAGTTACACAAAATAATCTATTAATTTTGTTGGATGTTTGGCTTGGACATAACGACACTTCTGTCTTGAGGAGGTCAACAAAGAGACTGTTGATATAATTCGGATTCCAGCCAGAACAAATTACGTGACTGAACCTCTCGACAATTAATTTTTTCTGCAGTGGGAACCATTTTTCAAAGAATTTCCAGTCAATATAATATCCGTTAGCTCTTTGTCATTTCAGCTTCATCATCGCAACAGTATTCTTAAACATCAGCCGTTTGTCAGTTTGCGTCACCACGTTTTACGAATTTGATCAAAAGTGCCTGGTACACAACGCAATAAGCAGAACAGCGGCGTCCAACTCCAGTATTCACCATAAAGTCAGTAATTACTGTGATGTTTCTAAATGCATTAATTTTTCTTTTATCAGATGTACTTGACCTAAGGGAAATGTTTGTTTTCACGTTTCAGTTAACACTACGCGATTTAGTGACTACTATAGGTGACAAACAAGGAACTATTTTATTATTGGTAAAGTATACATTATTAAAAAATTATGAGAAGAACAGTGCTACAAGAATTATTGTAAAATGATGTATTTGTGAGAAATATTTAAATATTTAATTTCTACAAATTAAAGTCTCGATTGATACAAGTCGTCTGTAATGGGAGATCAAGCACGGCTAGTCACCTTTGTAAACATTATATCTGCAACTGTTTAACAATCGATATGACCTGCAAGTTATCATACGTGACATTTTTGATATGGTTTAGGTGATTTGCATTGTGCCGGCCTGAGTGTCCGAGCGGTTCTAGGCGCTACAGTCTGGAACCGCGCGACCGCTACGGTCGCAGGTTCGAATCCTGCCTCGGGCATGGACGTGTGTGCTGTCCTTAGGTTAGGTAGGTTTAAGTAGTTCTAAGTTCTAGGGGACTGATGACCTTAGAAGTTAAGTCCCATAGTGCTCAGAGCCATTTGAACCATTTGAACTTGCATTGTGTCTTAGCAGCTAAAATTTTGACGTTGCATTTCTTTCGGGGTATTATTCCTGTGTACAAAATTCTAGGGTAGGTTTCGACATGTCGGGTCGGTCGTTACCCTTATAAATGCACTTTCATCTTTGAGAGCGCTGGGGCGGACTGTGCGAGCTGCTGGTCAACCAGTGTAAGCTTACGCCTGCACTCTTCTAATCCAGCTACCTGCACGACATTGCTGTCGGTCTTGGTGCAACCTCAGGATGCTGCTTGCACATTCCGTACTTCCACATTCCCTGTCGCAATCGAGTGTGCGATTCAGCACGCCTTCTGCCGCGCTGGAAAAGACAATCACGAGTAATAAATATGTTTCCGGAAAACGCTGTTTAGCTGACGCCCTTGGGCTTTTGCAGCCACCTTCACTAGCCCCCCAAGTTCAGCCGTCTGTACAGTGCGCGCAAAATGCCGTGGCCGCTAGATGCACAGTCGGCTGGGGAAGCGTGGAGAGTTGGAGTGGTGGCGGCTCGCTCAGAGCGCTATACAGGAAATGCCGAGCGCTGGAGAGGAAGTGCCGTTCTAAACTGAAGCCTACGCTCACATTTCTTGTAAATATTAAGTGGGGCCCCTCCACGCCCAAACATGCATCGTAACCATTCAAAAATATCTACTGTCACCTTTGATTTCGTTAGTATCTAAAAATAATCCCACTAAAAATGCAGCGTTTTATTTTCACTCGGCTTGTTGTAGCTTTCAGCGAAGCAGCACGAGTGCCGAATTTTGAGTAAAACATACACATTTCTCTAGTTGTCATTTTAAAATTTGCTTGATTTTCCAAAACAGAGCGGAGTTTGCACTGTCTCACTCACTAACATGTTGTGCAGACACAATTGCGAGAGAATTCAGTAACAGTTGTTTATGAAGTTTATTAAGTGAGGAACGGAGGAAAAGTAAGGTGAGTAGCTTACGAAAAGTACATCTTCGGTACAAAAAAAAAAAAAAAAAGTGCATTGTCTTCACATATGTTGTTCCAAAACACACAGCATTTCTCGTTTCATTAGCTATCGACGGCTCTTAAAAATTACATTCTTTCACCGAAAAGTCTGTCCTTAGTGGACTAACACGGTAGATAACGACGTTTTACGTAACAAACATATGGTAAAATACTCTCGTCTTTGCGAACTATCATCTGCCGAAGTCTCATTTCGATATCTGAAACCGTTTATAAAATTTGAGAAATGTTGTGGACTGAGTGAGGTGGCGTAGTGGTTAGCACACTGGACTCGTTTTCGGGAGGACGACGGTTCAAACCCGCATCCGGCCATCCTGATTTAGGTTTTCCGTGATTTCCCTAAATCTCTTCAGGCAAATGCCGGAATGGTTCCTTTCAAAGGGCACGGCCGACTTCCTTCCCCATCCTTCCCTAATCCGACGGGACCGATGACCTCTCTGTTTGGTCCTCTTCCGCCAAATCAACCAATAACCAACCCACGAAATGTTGCGAATATTTCACTCTGACTTTATCGCTGGCGCGGCGCGATCACAAATGAGTCTGCTACATCAGATCAGTTTTCTCGAGACTGGTGACAGATAGATACCTCTACCCAAGCCTAAACAAAAATTTAAGATGTTAACTAAGTCTCATACGCAACAGCAATGTAATATGCTCGAAACGCGAAATCATAGCGACCTCTATTTTTCATTGCACACTTTTCCGAATTTCGCGCAGTGTCTTAATTTCACATATGTATCATAAGAGGTATGACCATTAACGAAATGATGGGCACATCATCATGAACTGACATATAAAGCTATAAGTAAAGCGAAAATAATTTTTTTTTACCGAACAGTTGATGTGAAATCGTTTTAGAAACATTGCGGGGTGCCCGCCTCAATTCTGTCATTGCTGACCGGTGGGAGCTATAAAAGTAGCACCTCCACTTCACGTGCTGTGCCCACTAAAAGTCCTTACCCGAGGGTGATCACTACAGTTATTCAATGTCTTTGGCGTTCCCAATCACATCCATTATAACTATCTCTTTTTACAGGGATGATAATGATACAAAAAAAGAACAAGGTATCTAGACATTTGTAGCTGTTACAATCCAGGGGCTATTAAACAAATGAAGCCCGAAGTGATGCCTTTAAATACAAGAGACCATGGTAGTTCTTGTACATGGGGGTCACTTGTGCCTTTCATTGTCGGCATGTACAGTTCTAGCATTAGTTGCACTACTTATCTAATTTATTAATTGTTTGACTTTACTACTTTCCTACCCTAGAAAGTACTACTGAAGGCAAGGAATTGCTCTGAGAATCTAGTGATGTATGGTGCTCTGAAGCTGATCAGACAATTACAGGACACAATGAACTATGCTCTATTTCCAATGATGCTCTTAATCACCGTACAAGTGGATTTTTGCTGTATTAAATGATCCTGTATTATGTCGCTCACTCCTTTTAGTCCGCGGAAATCTATGACAATTATGTTACTCCTCAAAATATCGTATTATTGAAAATGTGCGCCATTACCAGACAAAAATTTGAAATTCCGTGAGGACACGATGCAGATTGTAGTTTATTATGACAGACACAAAATTTCACCTTGATTGGTCTTTTGCGTGTTAATTACAGTGAAATACCATTTAACGAGCTGCAGTTTGTTTTCGACACTGGCTTATAATTTGGAGGAAAGAGAATATTTATTCGACCGTGGAGCTTTGTCGTGCGGCAGATATTTCGGTTGTTGTTGTTGTGGCCTTCAGTCCTGAGACTGGTTTGATGCAGCTCTCCATGCTACTCTATCCTGTGCAAGCTTCTTCGTGTCCCAGTACCTACTGCAACCTACATCCTTTTGAATCTGCTTATTGTATTCATCTCTTGGTCTCCCTCTACGATTTTTACCTTTCACGCTGCCCTCCAATACTAAATTGGTGATCCCTTGATGCCTCAGAGCATGTCCTACCAACCGATCCCTTCTTCTAGTCAAGTTGTGCCACAAACTTCTCTTCTCCCCAATCCTATCAAATACCTCCTCATTATTTATGTGATCTACCCATCTAATCTTCCACATTCTTCTGTAGCACCACATTTCAAAAGCTTCTATTCTCTTCTTGTCCAAACTATTTATCGTTCATGTTTCACTTCCATACATGGCCACACTCCACACAAATACTTTCAGAAATGACTTCCTGACACTTAAATCTATATTCGATGTTGACAAATTTCTCTTCTTCAGAAACGTTTTCTTTGCCATTGCCAGCCTACATTTTATATCCTCTCTACTTCGACCATCATCAGTTATTTTGCTCCCCAAATAGCAAAACTCTTTTACTACTTTAAGTATCTCATATCCTGATCTAATTCCCTCAGCATCACCCGACCTAATTCGACTACATTCCATTATCCTCGTTTTGCTTTTGTTGATGTTCATCTTATATCCTCCGTTCAAAACACTATCCATTCCGTTCAACGGCTCTTCCAAGTCCTTTGCTGTCTCTGACAGAATTACTATGTCAACGGCAAACCTCAAAGTTTTTATTACTTCTCCATGGATTTTAATACCGATTCCGAATTTTTCTTTTGTTTCCTTCACTGCTTGCTCAATATACAGATTGAATAACATCAGGGATAGGCTACAACCCTGTCTCACTCCCTTCCCAACCACTGCTTCCCTTTCATGTCCCTCGACTCTTATAACTGCCATCTGCTTTCTGTACAAATTGTAAGTAGCCTTTCGCTCCCTGTATTTTACCCCTGCCACATTCAGAATTTGAGAGAGAGTATTCCAGTCAACATTGTCAAACGCTTTCTCTAAGTCTACAAATGCTAGAAACGTAGGTTTGCCTTTCCTTAATCTTTCTTCTAAGATAAGTCGTAGGGTCAGTACTGCCTCACGTGTTCCAATATTTCTACGGAATCCAAACTGATCTTCCCCGAGGTCAGCTTCTACTAGTTTTTCCATTCGTCTGTAAAGAATTCGCGTTAGTATTTTGCAGCTGTGACTTATTAAACTGATAGTTCGGTAATTTTCACATCTGTCAACACCTGCTTTCTTTGGGATTGGAATTATTATATTCTTCTTGGAGTCTGTGGGTATTTCTCCTGTCTCATACATCTTGCTCACCAGATGGTAGAGTTTCGTCAGGACTGACTCTCCAAAGGCCGTCAGTAGTTCTAATGGAATGTTGTCTACTCCCGGGGCCTTGTTTCGACTCAGATCCTTCAGTGCTCTGTCAAACTCTTCACGCAGTATCATATCTTCCATTTCATCTTCATCTACATCCTCTTCCGTTTCCGTAATATTGTCCTCAAGTACATCGCCCTTGTATAGAACCTCTATATACTCCTTCCACCTTTCTGCTTTCCCTTCTTTGCTTAGAACTGGGTTTCCATCTGAGCTCTTGATATTCATACAAGTGGTTCTCTTTTCTCCAAAGGTCTCTTTAACTTTCCTGTAGGCAGTATCTATCTTACCCCTAGTGAGATAAGCCTCTACAACCTTACATTTGTCCTCTAGCCATTCCTGCTTAGCCATTTTGCACTTCCTGTCAATCTCATTTTTGAGACGTTTGTATTCCTTTTTGCCTGCTTCATTTAGTGCATTTTTATATTTTCTCCTTTCATCAATTAAATTCAACATTTCTTCTGTTACCCAAGGAGATCTACTAGCCCCGTCTTTTTACCTACTTGATCCTCTGCTGCCTTCACTACTTCATCCCTCAAAGCTACCCATTATGCTTCTACTGTATTTCTTTCCCCAACTCCTGTCAATTGTTGCGTTATACTCTCCCTGAAACTCTGTATAACCTCAGGTTTAATCAGTTTATCCAGGTCCCATCTCCTTAAATTCCCACCTTTTTGCAGTTTCTTCAGTTTTAATCTACAGTTCATAACCAATAAATTGTGGTCAGAGTCCACATCTGCCCCTGGAAATGTTTTACAATTTAAAACTTGGTTCCTAAATCTCTGTCTTACCATTATATAATCTATCTGAAACCTGTCAGTATCTCCAGGGTTCTTCCATGTATACAACCTTCTTTCATGATTCTTGAACCAAGTGTTAGCTATGATTAAGTTGTGCAAAATTCTACCAAGCGGCTTCCTCTTTCATTTCTTAGCCCCAATCCATATTCACCTACTGCGTTTCCTTCTCTTCCTTTTCCTACTACCGAATTCCAGTCACCCATCACTATTAAATTTTCGTCTCCATTCACTACCTGAATAATTTCTTTTATCTCGTCATACATTTCATCAATTTATTCATCATCTGCAGAGTTAGTTGGCATATAAACTTGTACTACTGTAGTAGGCATGGGCTTTGTGTCTATCTTGGCCACAATAATGCGTTCACTATGCTGTTTGTAGTAGCTAACCCGCACTCCTATTTTTTTATTCATTATTAAACCTACTCCTGCATTAGCCCAATTTGATTTTGTATTTATAACCCTGTAATCACCTGACCAAAAGTCTTGTTCCTCCTGCCACCGAACTTCACTAATTCCCACTATATCTAACTTTAACCTATCCATTTCCCTTTTTAAATTTTCTAACCTACCTGCCCGATTAAGGGATCTGACATTCCACGCTCCGATCCGTAGAACGCCAGTTTTCTTTCTTCTGATAACGACGTCCTCTTGAGTAGTCCCCGCCCGGAGATCCGAATGGGGGACTATTTTACCTCCGGAATATTTTACCCAAGAGGACGCCATCATCATTTAATCATACAGTAAAGCTGCATGTCCTCGGGAAAAATTACGGCTGTAGTTTCCCCTTGCTTTCAGCCGTTCGCAGTACCAGCACAGGAAGGCTGTTTTGGTTAGCGTTACAAGGCCAGATCAGTCAATCATCCAGACTGTTGCCCCAGCACCTACTGAAAAGGCTGCTGCCCCTCTTCAGGAACCACATGTTTGTCTGGCCTCTCAACAGATACCCCTCCGTTGTGGTTGCACCTACGGTACGGCTATCTGTATCGCTGAGGCACGCAAGCCTCCCCACCAACGGCAAGGTCCATGGTTCACGGGGGGTAGGTTGTAAGGTTGTAAGGTTGTAGAGGCTTATCTCACTAGGGGTAAGATAGATACTGCCTACAGGAAAATTAATGAGACCTTTGGAGAAAAGAGAACCACTTGTATGAATATCAAGAGCTCAGATGGAAACCCAGTTCTAAAGATTTCGGCAACATGTCCATATTTCTGAGAACAGGATGGACAGCTGTCACTGTTAATCACGTCGATAAACGGGACGTCACAGAACATTCTTTCTGAATAGCAGCGACGACACGATTTCATTCAGCAGGTACGGCGAAAATGTTAATATTCGTGTTTCCCATTTGCTTGCAGCGCGAGTGATATTCATATCTAAGCCTGCACCACTACTTACTTTGGAGATAAAGTGTAGACCACACTAATAAACGTCCAGGCATTACCTAAACGGAGACCGCTATTCGTGAGTCAGTTCAGGCTACGTCTGAGATATGTCACTCGCGTTCACTTCCCACTGTACAGATTTTCAAAAAAGATTCATCCCGTTTCATAAGCTTTTATCTTCTGCTCGAAGGAAGGTAGAAACTTCTGCTGAATTTTAACTTATACGAAGGGCTACGAGGTTTTTATTTTCAAAGGAGCCATCTGATTTTACAAAGATATTACCTTTCAGATGGTTGCACATACTACCTTGGGGTACTTTTTTAAAATTATACTCAGGGTCAAGGTTTTCATTTATTTTCAAAAATGTTGCGTGTGCCCTTAACCAAACGCATGGCAAACATAATGGCGACGGTGAGTAGTGCGGCACAGCTTCCTTCGAAATCCTGGGCTCGTGTGTCCTTTGTTTGTCCGCTTTTGAGATGTTCCCGTTCTGGTGGAGGCGCTAGCCTCGCGGTGGCAGCTCGATTTCAGCGACGGTGGCCGCGAGAGGGCGCGATCGGCAGTACAGCAGATGGAGTGATTGATGCAAGTCAGTCGTATGGAGAGGCTCTGGCCGGACTCAAGTGACTGTGTGAGTTAGGATGCGACCGCCAGAACGGACAGGAGGAGGCCCCCACCTCTTTCCAGAATGAGAGGCCCACAGGTGTTTGCGTTCGGCTGAAGGGACTATCGTCCGCCCTGGTCATTTTTCCATTGCTTAGTGATCTTATTTAAATTCTGTTATTTGGTTGCGTGGTTGTGGTACAGTGATCCCGGACTCGAGTTTTGAGCCTGGCTGCAAAACTCTGACGGATGACTTAGCTTGTTTGCCTACATGAATTCGTGAAAGAATGAGCCTGGATTGTGTCGCTTTGACGGGAGTTGTTCAATATTTATTCATTAATCTGAAGCCCCATCTCGTGTTCTGTTACAGATATTTCCTGACATCTTCGTGGTAATGGGTGTGTATCCTTAAACCCCACCCTTGAACTGTGCAAGTGGCTCTCTTCTCTGGAGTTTACCTAAGTTTGTCTGCTGTTTGTTTAACCTTCCATCTGCTGGCCACCTCTTTGAGTTGCTCTGGGTATCCGTAATGTCCCTCTTGTGTTTTGGTTTGATACGGCCGCGTGGGGGTTGAGGGGCTTGGTTTCCGCTGGTTTCGTATTGAGCCCCTGGTAGCTCGATGCTTCAATATTGACTGTAGTTTCACAATGGCACTTGCATTCCCTTCCCATGTGTATTTATTAAAACTACGAGAGCTGTTTGGAAAGTCCGATTGGGCGCGAAATGGAAACCATAGTGAAAAGCCGATGAAGCTTTGTGCAGATGTGTTGCGCAGTGTCTCTAGTACGCTCGTCTATCGCGTCACGTCACTCTTTTCAGTTCTGAGCGCACAGTGAGCATGTAAAGATGCATAGAAAATAGTGTCTACCGCCAAGTATGGGGGCCTGCTGAAAGATTTCGTCTGATTTCATGCAGCCCACATAACGTAACTGTTACGCGTTTCCTTCTTCATGCCAATTCTCGGCTGCACTCTGCAGGGGCAATGAAGACGCTTGTGCAGCGTTTTCGATGGGAAGTGTTTGATCACCCACAATACAGACCGTAATTGACTCCCCCTGAGTTTCATCCCTGCTCACATGAACCTCTGGCTATGAAGACATTTTGGCACAGACAACGAGCTGTAGAATAGCGTAGAGAATTGGCGGAAAACAGAGGTGGCTGCCTTCTATGAGGAGGGTACTAGTAAGCTGATACAGTGCTACGACAAATGTCAGTCTGAGCGGCGACTATGTAGACAAGTATCTGGAAGGTTTAGCTAACTGTTGTAAATAAAACATTTTTTTTATTTTCACAGTGTTTTTCCATTTCGCGACCGATCGGGCCTTACTTTCCGAATAGGCCTCGTACTTCTGGATAAGTGGCATGGAATCGACGGTTAACACACACCTTAGTGTGTGTTATAGTTTTGCCGGCGTGAGGACCACGCCGGTCTGATCGGATGGAAGGACGCCCAGACTAGAGACAACCGAGGACGACGGTTCTGCAAACGGCTCACCGAATCAAGAGTTATGTAAAGCGATTTATATGCATTTGCGAAGTTGAGCTGAAAGCACCTTTTGTGTGTGTGTGTGTGTGTGTGTGTGTGTGTGTGTGTGTGTGTGTGTGGAGTGGGGGGGGGGGGGGAGAATCTCAAATGGTTGTTGTATTTTCTTAAATCGTTAACTTAAGAATTTTACGGTTGATTTTTTAACTGGAAGAAACTGTAAGATTTTATTAAGTATGGTGAATCCACAGAGACTTTAATATTTTAAAAGCAAATTATACATATCTGGAAAAGTGGGTTGAAGGTACATTTTGGAGATCTCTTAAATGATTGTTTTGTTAAATGGTTAATACTTTTTTTAAAAAAAATTTCCTGTCTTTTAAGAATTGGACGTATATCTCTCTCAAGCGCTTGAGTAGTTTACGCTATGTGCTTTTTTTATTTAAATCATTTCAGCTTTGTTATTATTTCTTACGACACCGGAGATATTTCCTTATTAAAAATTTTGGGTCTTTTTTGCATGAAGTGTGTAAACTAAAGGGTGAGAGATGTTTTCTCTGAACCTTGCCTAATCGTTCCGCGTTCTCTTGGCTTCGCTTCTGAAACTGCTTCTAATGTTTTGATTGGCCACGTCAGGTGGTCGAACTCCTCCCTTACTTTCGCGACCATGTTGCTGAGTGGTACCCAAAGTTGTTAGAAGGGATTGTGTCTTTCACAAAATAAAGTGAAATCTGGCGACATTTGAGGCATGTGGTCCAACGCGAAATACGGCCGATGTATCGCTGAGGCATTAAGATATGCTCTTACATGCAGTGCCAGTGCGATGATGCTTCGACATGTTGCAAAATGAAATTTTCGGTATATTATAGGAATTGTGGGTAAAGCTAGATCTACAACGTATCCAGGTACTTGGTTCCTGTAATCATCTATTCCGCAAAAAAGGCAGTAAAATTTTTGTCGGAAAACGCCGCAAAACACATAGAGTTTTGAAGAGTCTATCTCGTGCTCAGTTGTCGTATGTGGCTGCTGTGGCCACATATATTTACGATGTGGCGGTTCGCTGTTCCACTGAAACAGAACTTAGCCTCGTCAATGAACATTAAACGAGAAGCTTTTGAATCTTATATGGTTTCCACACATACACACACGTCGCCGCGGAACACGCCAAACGGCAATACATGAGGAGCTAACTCTCGGCTGGCAAGACGACTGGGCTTCCGCGCACTACGTGCAAAAGCCTATTGACTGCTTTCGATGTTTTAAAGAAACACAGGGAGACGATCTAAGTTCGTTAGAGCATCTTTCTGCGCCTGCATTTGCACATATTTTTCATGCCAGGGAGGAAGATCACTCTGGAAACCTAAACGGTGTGTGTATTTGTTGTCAACTTAATCACAAAAAAAAAATGGTTCAAATGGCTCTGAGCACTGTGGGACTTAACTTCTGAGGTCATCAGTCACCTAGAACTTAGAACTAGTTAAACCTAACTAACCTAAGGACATCACATACATCCATGCCCGAGGCAGGATTCGAACCTGCGACCGTAGCGGTCGCTCGGTTCCATACTCGGTTCCTAGAACCGCACGGCCACTCCGGCCTGCCTTTCAACCTTTGTGCGGAGTGGAAAATTTTAGTCTGAAAAAACCATAGGTTGCCTCTCCTATTTTCTGATTGGAGGAAACGCCTGCGCTTAGTGGCAAACTCATATTGGCGATTGGTCAGTGAGTCCTCACCAAGTTTGTTCGCTCTCTGTATGTAGAGGCGAGGGAGTTTAGATTTTGGACTGAACTTGTCGGAGTGCAGAGAAGTCGAGTCGGTGCTCCGTGTTCAAGTCAACGCGTGAACAGTGATTTTTGGACGAGAGTTACTTCAGTTTTGAGGTAGGATTCTCTATAATGATTGCACTCCATCGATAGGAGTAGTGCAGAATTTTCGTGATTATTGATTTCCGTATCGTTTTACATAAGTTCAGCCGAAACCGAATCCGGCCCTTAATCAGTCATGATTCACTTCGTGTATCGTATCCCAGTCAGTTTTCATGATTATTTTCGCTGTAACGAGATGACTTTGATGATTTGTTCATTAACGGAAAATAGTGCACTTAACTTTCGATTACTCGCTAAGTTTGAATCGCGGTGTGTGAGCAATCGTGTGTCCATGTTGTGTTTCCGTAGCCCACAAGTCCCTGTTGACTAATAATAATCGATGCGTTACTATCGTTTGCTCGTAAGGAACCATAGGATTAGTGTTTTTATGTGTGACCAATGTAAATGTAGTTTCAGTGCTCTCTATCTATTAAATAAATCTTCCTTATGCAGCTACTTATTTCGCTAAATTTCTCCACAACGTGCATAACAGCACGTTTCCTCTTCGCCTGTAATCTTTAACTTTATGTACTCTGTGAGAGAAAATTACTTAAAATCCTTAGCAAAGTGTAAACCTTAATCGGTCGTTTTGGAGTTCACTTATTAAATTTTCGTTGCTCAGTTTTCTCCTTAGGGTAGCGACTAGGGATAATATTCAATTAATATTCATGGAACTTCTGACCATTTGGCACTCAAGGCCAGACAGAAAATGTTAAGCAGGGTATTTATGCAACAGATAACTCTCGGCTACCCAAAGCTCTTCGCACGAGGCGAAGTCAGCATCAGTCACAACAGGAAACAGGGGATTACATTTAACAGATGCCATAATTGATTGCTTTGGTGTTGTGCCATATTCTCTAAGAATCACTCCGCACAGTTGTAACTAAGTTGCACTAGCTGAGACGGAGGTAGCAAAAGTCTTCTGTAGCTGGTTTACGTGCATCTCAGTCCGACGCACAACGGATACAAAGGAGCAAGCCAGTGACCGAGGTAGACGCACCACAGGACCCCTCCCGGCAACTCACATGATCCTGCAACCAACAGCTGGCGCCAAGGCAAGCTATTAGCTTCGACGCGGAAGTTAAAATTCATGTTTGTATCTTGATTCTTGTGAAAGATATAGTCCTTCGTTCGGGCTACCTACATTTTTCACAAAATGTTCAGTTCGAGAACAAAATTAAACTGTGATCTGCGACTCGTTACACTCTTCGTATTGGTTCACAATGACGGTAATTTCGCCCATGTCTTCACTGTATACCGCAATTACCATGGAGCGGAAAAAGATGCAAACACTGGACTTTTTGAGGAAGAGTCGGGACATAAATCAGTGTATTTCATGTCGACAATCATATTCAGTTAAAACGCAAAAACAAACAAAAATATACATAAACATCGATGCGCATCTGAGAGCGTATTTTTATGAGAGCTGCAAAACATACCACGGGTTTCTACAATACCAGTTCTTTCTTCGAGTCCGGAGCATAAAAATTATCAGCAAAATGATACCAGGCCCTGTGTTGTACAGTCTGATAGTCCTTCTCTAAAAAAAGACAAACCTTTCATGCTTTGTGAAAGTAGCTGTTAACATGCTAAGGAAAAGAATGACTTAAGAGGAGAACACGGGAAGCGCCATAACTCAATTTCCCAGAGACTTCGCTTAGTGAATGAGGAGCCAAATTAAACAAACACGTGTCTCGTATTATCTGCAGATACTCGAGCGTTTCCGAGAAAATGACGGTCAAAGTTTTAGAGTTACTGAAGGTGTCTTTAAGGGGGTAAATCGTTCAGTCGTAGTGGTAGGGCTGTGGCTAGCGCCGCGGCCCGTGTTCGAAACCCGATTACTACCTTTTTTTATTTATGTATCCTTGTCACTAGAATATTACTACACTAATGTTTCTCAATATTTATTGTAATAACGCTGTCGTTATTCGTCTAACCATTTATTCCTGGTGAATGAAAATAAACAAAAAAGATAAATGAGAGAGAATATTAATTGAAATTGTTTTCAGTGAAATTCCATCTTGATTCATTATCAAATGCAAGAGCCAGTATTCGGTAAAGCTAGCCCCTACGCGTGACTCAACGCGAAAATATTGCCAACTCGTGAAATCTTCAGAAATGTTAACGACGTTTCTTTCCCAAGTGACTTTCATACGAATAAATGTCATTGTGGCAAACTTGACTTAGCGTGATGCTCGTGATGTTCGGAACTTTGATGTTTCGAATTTTTCTACGATCGGTATCATTAAAGAGGATGCATCAAATCTTTATGAAGGATAAACATAAGAATAAAATATAAAAGTTAATATATGAATTGATATAAGAATGAAATACAAGAAAATGAGGATTTAAAAAGACTGCAATACCTGAAAATACAATCCACTTATTGTGAAACCCAGTTGTAATTTTACAATTAATATGTCTTTGTATTCCCTAACATGATGAGAAACATTAGCTTAGTAACCTTCTACGGACATGGTCAAATAAATGGAATAAATAAATAAACACAGTAATCAGATTTCGAACACGGGGCGCGAAAGTGTCAAGCTGCGACGCTAGACTCTGTACCAGCATTGCGGCTGAAATTAACGCGTGCTAGAAGGCGCCTAAATCACATCTACAAATTTGACCGTCATTTTCTCATAAACGGTTGAGTACCTACGGGTAAGCCGAGACAAGTGTTCGCTTATTTTGACTGCTCTTCCACTAAGTGAAGTTTCTGGGAAGTCGGACATGGCACTTGCTGAGTTTTCCTCGTTAGTCCTAAAACTTATACACTCCTGGAAATGGAAAAAAGAACACATTGACACCGGTGTGTCAGACCCACCATACTTGCTCCGGACACTGCGAGAGGGCTGTACAAGCAATGATCACACGCACGGCACAGCGGACACACCAGGAACCGCGGTGTTGGCCGTCGAATGGCGCTAGCTGCGCAGCATTTGTGCACCGCCGCCGTCAGTGTCAGCCAGTTTGCCGTGGCATACGGAGCTCCATCGCAGTCTTTAACACTGGTAGCATGCCGCGACAGCGTGGATGTGAACCGTATGTGCAGTTGACGGACTTTGAGCGAGGGCGTATAGTGGGCATGCGGGAGGCCGGGTGGACGTACCGCCGAATTGCTCAACACGTGGGGCGTGAGGTCTCCACAGTACATCGATGTTGTCGCCAGTGGTCGGCGGAAGGTGCACGTGCCCGTCGACCTGGGACCGGACCGCAGCGACGCACGGATGCACGCCAAGACCGTAGGATCCTACGCAGTGCCGTAGGGGACCGCACCGCCACTTCCCAGCAAATTAGGGACACTGTTGCTCCTGGGGTATCGGCGAGGACCATTCGCAACCGTCTCCATGAAGCTGGGCTACGGTCCCGCACACCGTTAGGCCGTCTTCCGCTCACGCCCCAACATCGTGCAGCCCGCCTCCAGTGGTGTCGCGACAGGCGTGAATGGAGGGACGAATGGAGACGTGTCGTCTTCAGCGATGAGAGTCGCTTCTGCCTTGGTGCCAATGATGGTCGTATGCGTGTTTGGCGCCGTGCAGGTGAGCGCCACAATC
This sequence comes from Schistocerca nitens, assembly GCF_023898315.1. NCBI lineage: Eukaryota > Metazoa > Arthropoda > Insecta > Orthoptera > Acrididae > Schistocerca > Schistocerca nitens. The sequence goes on from NC_064617.1 coordinate 528,696,843, forward strand.
AGGACTGCATACGACCGAGGCACACAGGGCCAACACCCGGCATCATGGTGTGGGGAGCGATCTCCTACACTGGCCGTACACCACTGGTGTTCGTCGAGGGGACACTGAATAGTGCACGGTACATCCAAACCGTCTTCGAACCCATCGTTCTACCATTCCCAGACCGGCAAGGGAACTTTCTGTTCCAACAGGACAGTGCACGTCCGCATGTATCCCGTGCCACCCAACGTGCTCTAGAAGGTGTAAGTCAACTACCCTGGCCAGCAAGATCTCCGGATCTGTCCCCCATTGAGCATGTTTGGGACTGGATGAAGCGTCGTCTCACGCGGTCTGCACGTCCAGCACGAACGCTGGTCCAACTGAGGCGCCAGGTGGAAATGGCATGGCAAGCCGTTCCACAGGACTACATCCAGCATCTCTACGATCGTCTCCATGGGAGAATAGCAGCCTGCATTGCTGCGAAAGGTGGATATACACTGTACTAGTGCCGACATTGTGCATGCTCTGTTGCCTGTGTCTATGTGCCTGTGGTTCTGTCAGTGTGATCATGTGATGTATCTGACCCCAGGAATGTGTCAATAAAGTTTCCCCTTCCTGGGACAATGAATTCACGGTGTTCTTATTTCAATTTCCAGGAGTGTATTTAGAGATCTCCAGTCATTTTGTATTGTATGAGATTAGCTGGAACCCAGTATACAATTCCAATGCGATATTTGCTGAGTACTGATTTACTTGATGCTCAGTTCATGTCAATATGCCATTTTCCGCCACTTTATCTTAACAAATTGTACCAAAACGACGCATCGTTGATAGCTCTTCAATACACCGGCGGCTAGCAGCAGCATGTTTCTCGTCGCACCCTAGCTATGATCCAAAAACCATCCCAAACGACATTTTTATCTTTATAATTATGAAACCAAATCCGTCATCGTAAAATAACTTTAACTGACATGTCTCATATAGTCAGATAAACGTTCGGTACATGATGCTGTGGACTTCAATCTGAAGACTGGTTTGATGCAGCTCTCCATGCTACTCGATCCTGAACAAGCCTCTTCGTCCCAGAACCCGAGACCTTTGGATTTATATTCTGGTGCTTCACCACTGAGCCACGAAGCCACTGCATAACCTGATTTAATTAGGTTACATTCCATTGTAGTTGTTTTACTTTTGTTCATGTTCATCTTACAATATCTCTCCGGGATACTATTCACTGCATCCGCGACTGGCAGACTTACAATGTTTTCATTTCTTCTCCCCAAACTTCTTTTCAAATTTCTCGTTGACTTCTTTTATTGCATGCTCAATGTACAGACAGAATAACATCGGGGAGAGGCTACAGTCCTATCTCACTTTCTCAATTATAGCCTACCTTTCATGTCCCTAGATTCATACAACTACAATCTGATTTCTATACAAGTTGCAGGTAACTTTTCGCTTCGTGTTTTATCCCCCTTGCCATCAGAATTCTAAAGAGCGTATTCCACTAAACATTCTCAAAAGGTTTATCTAAATCTACAAATACTATAAACGAAGGTTGACCTTGCTTCAGTTTAAGTCGTAGGGCCAGTATTTCCTCGTGCTTGCCGCATATCTATTTGCACGTCCTGCTCCTCCACTTGCCGTACTATTCACGTATCAACAAAATCATTGTTCAGCGGTAACGGCGTTTGTTAGACGCTTTATACATAATGATGTCCGGTAAGTGTGAGACACTCCACGTTGGTACTGAAAGGAACCCGTCAAAAATTTCGGCTACAAGATAAATCACGCAACTTTAAACGTTGTCGGTTCAATCAACTACCTTGGGATTGCAATTACGAACAACTTAAATTAGAACCATCACATAGAACATATTGTGGGGAAGGCGAACCAAACAATGCGCTTTACTGACTCAACAGAAAATGTAACAGTTCTTCCGACTGTCCACACTAAGCTTGTCCGTCCTTTTCCGTAGTATTGCTGGACGGGATGGGATGCTCCAGGTAGGATTGACGGAGGACATGAAAAAGTTCAAAGAATGTTTGCGTGTATCGTATTACTGCGAAAACAGAGGCGAGAGTATCACGGATGTCATAAGCCAGTTAGGGGATGCAGTCACAAAAACAAAGATATTTTAAGTTGCAGCAAGATATTTTCGGGAAATTTCAGTCACCAACATTCTCCTCCGAACTCCATCCGAACAGGTCTTCGAAAGCCGAATGAAACAGGGCGACCTCCGTATCGTCCTCGGTTGATAGCCACCACTGGATGCGGACATGGAGGGGCATGTGGTCAGCCCGCTGCTCTCCCTGCCGTTATCAGTTTTCGTGACTGGAGCCGCTACTTTTCAGTCATGTAGCTTCTCAATCGGCCTCACTGGAGTAAAGTGCATCTAGCTTGCCAACAGCACTCGGCAGAAAGATGTGCACTATACTGCTGCATCCATTTTCAATATGCTGCCACACGAATTCAAAAATCTTTGCAGTAATCCACGCGCCTTCAAATCGAAACTGAAGAGTTTCCTCATGAGTCATTCCGTCTATTCTGTCGAAGAGTTCCTTAAAAAATTAAGCTGATCCTTGTTGTATTGTTGATTGCGTTTACTTAAACTTATGGGCTGACTTTTTTGGGTTCATAAACATTAATTTTTATCTGTTATTACTTTTATCATATCTGCCACACTCTCTCCCCTATTACGTGATAATACAAAACGAGCTGCCCTTTTTTGCACCCTTTCGATGTCCTCCGTCAATCCCACCTGGTAAGGATCCCAGACCGCGCAGCAATATTCTAACAGAGGACGAACGAGTGTAGTGTAAGCTGTCTCTTTAGTGGACTTGTTGCATCTCCTACGTGTCCTGCCAATGAAACGCAACCTTTGGCTCGCCTTCCCCACAATATTATTTATATGGTCTTTCCAACTGAAGTTGTTCGTAAATTACTTGAAACTGCAAACAATATTCCGATGTGTAAGAAATAAATGTACACCGGTGATACTGAACTCTATTTATAAAAGAAAAAATTAATCGTATCAGACTGCATTTTCCAAGAACAGTGCTGATGGTACATATTGTTGAACAAAATTTCATTGCTGATGTATGAGGCCAAAATTAAACTATGCACGAATCACGGAGAAAAATATTTCTGGTAGCATACGTCAGTGTTGTGTGCGGGTGGTATTCTGTGGTTCCTTTTCATGATCAATTTGCTAAGAATAATTAAATCCATCGAAGACAAAAATTATAAAAGCTCTGATGTACTATCTGTAATTTTAGTGATATGAACACAACTTACAGTGAGGTGGAATTCTTGTGCAATTTGAACAAAATAATTATCCGGGAGAAGTTGTAGTATGAATAATGCATTATACGAGGCCTGTTCAGAAAGTAAGCTCCGATTGATTGCCAAATTGAAACCACAGTGAACATCAGAAATGTTTTACTTGTAACAATTAGCTACACCTTTCAGCTACTTCTCTACGTAGTCGCCGTTCTGACTTAGACTTTTGTCATAGCGTTGTACCAACTTTTCAATAGCCTCATCATAGAAGGCAGCCGCCAGTGCTTTCCGCCAATTCTCCACGCTGGCCTACACCTCGTTGTCTGTGTCAAAATGTTGTCTTCAAAGACAGCGGTTCATGTGACCAGAGATGAAACTCAGAGGGAGACAATTGCGGACTGTATTGTGTGTAATCTCACATTTCCATTTGAAAACGATGCAGGAGCATCTTCATTGCCCCTGCAGAATGCGGCTGAGAATTGTCTCGAAGAAGAAACAGCACGACAGTTATGTAATGTTAGCTGCATAGCTTCAGGCGAAATTTCTCACCAGGCCCTCGTACTTGGCGGCAGACACTATTTTCTAGACATCTTTTCGCACTCACTGCGAGCTCAGAAATGAGAAGAGCGACGTGATGCAAACTGGGGTTATACTAGAGACACTACCCAACACATCTGTGCAAAGCTTTATCGGATTTTCATAGTCGTTTCCATTTCGCGACCGATCGGAGCTTACTCTCTGAACGCCCCTCGTACATGTGTATAATATTGTCAGTATCATTTACAAAATCAAATCAATGCAACTGCTAAATAAGAGTGAATTCAAACCGCAGAATACCATAGAGTATCAAATGGTTCAAATGGCTCTGAGCACTATGGGACTTAACATCTATGGTCATCAGTCCCCTAGAACTTAGAACTACTTAAACCTAACTAACCTAAGGACATCACACAACACCCAGTCATCAAGAGGCAGAGAAAATCCCTGACCACGCTGGGAATCGAACCCGGGAACCATAGAGTTCACAGCTAAACTAATCATCGCCACCTGCCGTCCCTTTCCGTCGGTAACGAGTGGTCGGCCACTTGTTGACGATACGTAAAACCGCCACAATACGGTAGTAAATTTAGCTGTTGTTTTTGCAGCGCTAGTTGTAAGAAATTGGTGGGGACACTTGGGGAGTAATTGCAGCTGCAGGCAGGAAGCCGTAGTGGGAGCAAAACATGTGCGCGTCTGCTGGCAGCGGGTGGGGACAGGGGAAGCGACCTGTGTGCAACAGAGCGGACACGGACACGGCCTGCGCGACCAGCGCAGCACGCGCCGGTAGCTCCTCCCGACACCGGCCGTAACTGGAGCTCAGGCCGGCACGGCAACCAGCAGCCGCCGCCGCCGCTGTTGCGCTGGTCAGGCCGAGCGCCGCCGCCATCGACCCCGGGCTGCTGCCGCAGTGGCCGACCACTCGTTACCGACGGAAAGGGACGGCAGGTGGCGATGATTAGTTTAGCTGTGAAATTCTGCGGAGACTGAGCGAAAGAACTTGCTCCCCACTGGCAGTAGCTTACCGAACATCGCTGGAGCAACGAAGAGTACCTTTTCATTCCTTATTCGGAATTCGCGATAATTCAGCCTGGTTTTCCATCGACAAATGATACTCTGCCTTACTACACTCGACATCATTTCGCGAGAGGCTCATTTATTCAAAAATGTCAAAGGAAACCTGCCCGCATCTCGTGGTCGTGCGGTAGCGTTCTCGCTTCCCATGCCCGGGTTCCCGGGTTCGATTCCCGGCGGGGTCAGGGATTTTCTCTGCCTCGTGATGGCTGGGTGTTGTGTGCTGTCCTTAGGTTAGTTAGGTTTAAGTAGTTCTAAGTTCTAGGGGACTGATGACCATAGATGTTAAGTCCCATAGTGCTCAGAGCCATTTTCAAAGGAAACCTCTGCCTTCCTATTCGCTTAATGTTGGCGATATTTACTCGTAGAAACCGTGTATAATTTGCAAGATATCCTTTCCTAGCCTTCCATGTCGTCACTTCAGCCAGTTTCCAGTTGAAAGGGGAAGAGAGTTCTTCTCTAATCTTCCTAAATAGGAGTTGGTCGGAGCCAACTAGGCGAATTTTAAGGGCTAGTATGTCCTCAGCAGAGCTGGTTTCTCCAACTCTTTGCAGAGTAATTTCCAAAGGGCCTGTCAGAAAGTAGCACCTTACAGAAGGGACGGCCAAAAATGCGTCTCACGAGCCATGCCCTGGCCCGTGTGCCGTAGTGCTCACCCTGGCTGCACACTTCCCTCACCACCGTACCACACTGAGCGGGAGGAGTGGACAGAGGGGGCAGCTATGAACGTGCTGTATGTAGACGGCAATACGACTTTGTATCAATTTAATGTTTATCAGTAACATACAACACAACCAAAACAAATTTTCAGTGTTATTTAATTATTTTTTTGCATGCTGAAGTCATAATATAATTTTTGTCTGGTACAAATTGTCTGCATACACACAGGTCCAGACGATTTCCCAGATTTTCGATCCTAGGTTACCATGTAACAGTGACTTATTTAGTTTCATAATCGAAAAAAGGGTCTTTCACACACATTCGTTGATCTAAATGTTGTAGCACTTTTGCTACCTCATTACAGAGACGTGAAGACTGCACATGACGAAAACAATGCAGATTCCCTCCACACCTGTAACATAAAAGAATCTGTCTTTAAAACAGGAATTACAGAGCAGATCAATCAGTTACACCTGCACACGAACAAGGGTGCTTTCAAATGAAACGACAAACGGCCTCTAAAACTGTTCAAAAATTTAGACAACTGTCCTTGTAACTCTTTCAAGGCCACAATGAATTTTTTCAGACTCCATGTTTTTTTATGCCAGCGGGCTTAGGGGACTGGACTGTGTTTGCACAGTTCATCTCTCCTACAGTGCGATTTTCTTTTTAAACGGGTCCCTATCAAATCACAAATAAGTTTTTTTCACATTGAAATGTCTTACTGTGGAAGGGTGCAGTCAAGTCCACATAAAATACGAAATCTGCAGCCATTCTAGACGTTCTCATGCGCGTTCCTGCTCTCTCCTTTCCTTCATAAATTCGACAATACCGGCTTTTAAATCGCAAACTCGTTCCAGGCTTACCCCTTTATTCGACCAACATACTTTGCAGTAACAAATGAAGTCTCCATACTCTTTGTTCACTTCCATCGAAAACTGTTGCAACTGGCAGGGAAGTAATACGTGTGACTTCTGAAATTTTGCTATTCAAACCACCAATTTCTTCACATCCTTCATCCCTGTAAATTTAGCACAAAGTGCTTCTTGATGTACAGAAGAATGAATCCCATCTGCCGATTGTTATGTTTTGGTTTTTTAATGTCAACTAAATCTTTAAATCCTTCCTGCATGGTACTGTAATGTCGTTTTTTATAGCAAATTAGCAGTACCTGCATAACGGATACTGAAATTTTTTATCCCTCACTTGTGTCATCCCAATTCAGTTTAAAAGACTTGTGACTATAGGTCGCTAGACTGCCTCTTTTAGACAAACAGCCACTGGAACTGTAACGTCCTTCATACCACAAACAAATACTGCGAAGGTATGTGACAGGGACGTTACTATTTACAATAAATTGTAATGATTTAGTAGATAACGCTAGAGGTTCCGTGACTCTATTCGCGAAGGATGTTTTTGTATATAGGAAAATTGCAACGCAGGAACACTTCAATGAAATGCAGGATGTCCAAAAGAGAATCGACGTCTGGTCGAGTGACTGGCAGTTGAATGTAACGAATGGCATATAAATAAGCAAAGCGACCTACGAGATCTACTACTGTTCGATTTCACTATTGGCGACAAATAAGCTAAACTACAATGAGCATCTAAAACAAATTGCAGAAAAGACAGATGTTGAGTTTCAGTGGTGACTCGAAGAATTGTAATTCATCAATCAAACAATTTACTTACAAAACGCTTATTCGACTGATTCTTGTGTAACGGTCATCAGTCTGGGACCTATACCATGTTGGATTATTACACATACAGAAGAGCCAATGAGAAGTGGTACGTTTCATTTTGTGATCTTTTAGTCGGCAGGAGGCCGCTACAAAGAACGTAACAAAGTTCAGCGACAGGCGCTTCAACAGAAGCACCAAGAGAAGTTTGCTGTTGAATTTCCGAGAGCGTTCGTTCGAAAAAGATTAGGGCAACGTGTTACTTCCAGCAGCATGGTGGCTATCATGCAGTACTGACACTCACAGAGGATCTTATCTTTTGTTGGAGTACCATGCCAAGCTGTAGTGTATTTCCTATGGCATTAAAAACATTGGACAGTGAGGTGCCGTCCATCTACCCCCGAAGAAGCTGACGTTAGTATACTCTCACATAGTCTCACACCGGAAAGAAATGAAAATGCACAGAAACATTTCGCAAAGAAACTTATAAAAGGAAAGATGGGAAGGATGTTCATCGCAAGGTGAAAAATTTAGTCGCTATACAATATACCAATGAAAAATTTGTTTCTGTCTACATGAAGAGGGTTGAACAAAAGTTTTCCTAGTGTACCAGACAAATCATAGCTAGTTTCGTATATCTACGCTACTAGCGGAGTTTTTCGTTGACCAAAACCGACAGCCGCAGGCTAAACACAAGGCTCAGATGAAACTTTACGAGTAAAGAGCCACAACATGATCGTAGACTCATTTACAGATTTATTTTCAACTGATTAATGTACAGTGTTCAGAAATATATACTGAAAATAGCAGAGACATCGTATGAGTTTGGACGAGTCTTAATAGGTTAAAAATAGTTTCATACTTATAGGTGAAGTTTTTTAAACTGAAGAACATAAAAAATTTCACTGTTCACCGTCAAGAGCTAATACTATGTACTTGTTTATTACGATCCGTTTCAGTCCTGAGATATCCTGTATTCTTTTCTTTGGCATACGGGATACCTGATGACGGTGTGAGGACAAAATGGTCGAAATAAAAAGTATTTATTTTGAACTATTAATGGCGAAATACGGCGTTTATTAACTATAGATGATGGTCTGAGGAGAAACTGGTCGAAATGTACAAGTATTTATTTTTAACTGTTGGCGGAGAACTGTGGAGTTTCTTAGTTATAGACTAAGGTGGGCAGTACTATATTTTTGTATAACAATACATTATGTCCACCCCCAGAGAAAAACTGGTCTTCAGGAATGAAATTGAGGCAATGTCCAGAACGTTTTTCTTTCCTTGAAAATAATATGTTGATATGAGGGAAAAGTAACTATTTTCACCATTGCAAATAGGTTGTGGCATTTTATATACTTACTATAAAAATCTGGGACTTCGTTCAACTGACGATAACGCTTATTACGTTTTAGGCAGCATATGGTCATTTCAATAAGGAATCTGGTGAGGTATCGAACAGTGCATTACGTTCGTTGTGAATCAGTTTCTTTAGTAAGTTTCCACGGTCAGTTATCAGCTTTTAAAACTCGTAAACTGAATAACAAACTTTTGAATATTACATGTGATACCTGTGCCTACACAGTGTCATAATATTCAGTCATACTTTTAAAATTACCTAAGCAAAGGAAGTTGTTAATGATCTATAATTACAACCAAGTTTGTAGTATGCAAATATTAAAAATTAATAAACTGCGGAGGAATTTAAATGCAAAGAATTTCAGTTCGGTTTGGTAATGACAACTTCTGTAACGGACTGAAGAGCCAATTTGACTGTTGGAGAATGCAAATGAAATGTAGGTTCACGAATTATTTACATTCGGGATTTGGTTATTTACAAAAAGTAATTACCTTTTGAGAATTTTTAACTCATCAGGAATTGTAGGAGACGGAGTATTCGCAATGTACTTAAATCCTGCCAAATTTTCTGTACTGAGTTGTCGTCTGAATATGAAATATTTAGATTGCCTGGTATATCAGAATTTCAAAACAAACTCGATTTCTAAAATTGCTGTCATCAAAATTCAGTTTGGATTTTTGTACTATTAAAGTCACTAACAACACATAAAAAGTCACTTTCAGAGGCAAGAAAACTTTAAAACAAAAATCTCTCCAGCAAATTTCAAAACAACTCATGTTTTATTGTTGCTATCTGTATTGTTAAACGTGGAAACTATGAACTATACTTCCACAATTAATGATCATTACACACAAGTAGAGAGCAGATGTGAAAATCACGAACATCTGTTTAGTGTTTTTCATACCTATTTTCTTCTGTTTATCGCCTGCGTGACGGATTAAAATGTAATCGCTTATAAGATTTTCTAGGAAGTCCGCCATGTTTGACGCATTTTTGTACTATTAAAGTCACTAACAACACATAAAAAGTCACTTTCAGAGGCAAGAAAACTTTAAAACAAAAATCTCTCCAGCAAATTTCAAAACAACTCATGTTTTATTGTTGCTATCTGTATTGTTAAACGTGGAAACTATGAACTATACTTCCACAATTAATGATCATTACACACAAGTAGAGAGCAGATGTGAAAATCACGAACATCTGTTTAGTGTTTTTCATACCTATTTTCTTCTGTTTATCGCCTGCGTGACGGATTAAAATGTAATCGCTTATAAGATTTTCTAGGAAGTCCGCCATGTTTGACGCTCAGACGCTGAAAAGCAAAGGGTTTTGGTACGTTAAAGAACGCAGACGCTCTTTTGTGGCGCTCATCTGTGTAGATGCACTTAACATGTCGTGTAATCTCACTTGAGGTGTCTGCGCATGTACACGATATGAACACGTAAATATATCCAGTTCCAGCGAAATTTGGTGTTCTAAAACTCGAGCACCTATGTACGGAAGAATATAAGAAATGAAGTAGGAAACAATATACTTTGAAACTGAGCGATTCGCGTATGGTTTTATTCCTGTCAAAAAAGACGGTACAACCAATATTACTTGAGAAGCTATTATGTTTCGACCTGCACGTGATCACACAGTAAATAAATCCGACTGAGCCGTTGGTGTAACAACGCAGACTGCCAACGTGTCTACAAGGAATGTTGTACCACTCGCAGCCATGTGATATGTCGAAAGAACATTGGTCATAAAAAGATCCTAACCGACAATTACTGGAGATGAATATCATGCCACTGACACTGACAATCGGTTTCAAATCCGACAAGAATGGCTGCTAGTAGCAAAGACAAGTCATCTTACCCAATTTCTGAGCAAACATTGAGAAATGACCCTACATGCATCTGACATCTGAAGTCGGGCCTTACTACAGGCCATTTCTGACAGCGACAAAAGGAGCAAGCCCTTAAGGGGTCAACCAACACAGAAACCGGACAGTTGCTGGTTGGAGGCAAATACGAGTAGTGTGTTGCGAATAGAAGCGACGTGTACTCTTTTCAAATGAAGACAGGCGTCGAATGCACCGACGCCCAATGTGGCATTCAGCCCGCAATGTGTGAAGGGTGCAATTAAGGCCGGGGTTGATTTTGGGATGTTTCGGGGGTATTTTATGCATAATGGTTGGGGGCAATCATTCAGGTTACCGTAACATAAATCAAGATATTTGTTTCAACATTTTCGTTTACGAAATATTTTTCTTTGTCCTACATGTACATACTGAGTATGCTGTGGACCCTCCCGTCTTCGAAGATGAAAACATCTGTGTTTACGAGACTACACATACACTTCACTCGTTTGGTGAACATTTAGGCAACCTGTTGTACATTCACTGGCTCACTAAATCATTTGATCAAATCTCCAGAGAAAAATGACTGGGACTATTTGAAGAGCTGGTGAAATGTGGCGTTTAACATTTCTGCAAATAGTTTTACCGGATGTATTCATCGATGAGTGGCTTCACTTTGATAAGGAACACTTGAAGAAATCTGTGCACTCTCTTCCTGTTCGAATCGGAGTCGTTATCAGCGCTAGAGGCAGTGTTATACTGAATTAGCGTAATGTCTCGTGGGGCTGACTATTTTTTGTCCGGTGTCCTTACTATGTACACTGTCCAGTCACATTAGTGTAACCATCCGTCAAAGGCCCGAATAACCACCTTTTGCAGCGCGAACGTGCATGAAGAGTGTCAGCGAGGTTCTGAAAGGACAGGGAGTTACGTGGAGCCATAATGACTCCAGTGCCGTGGCCAGCTCCACTAGGCTTCTCGGTTGAGAATCTATGGCACTTGCAGCCCGATCGATACAGTTCCCCAGATTTACGATTGGGCTTAAATCCGTTGAGTATGGTGGCCAGGGGAGTATGGTACACTAATCCTGGCCCCACGCCGCACCACGAGCTGTGTGATGTTGCATTGTCGTGATTGTCCTTCTGGCAACTACCATCATGCCAAGGAAAAAATGAACTGCTTGTGGGGGTGAACATGATCCCTAAGAATATATGCATATTTGAGTTGATCCACTGTGCCTTCTGAAATGACGAAATCACCCAGAGAGCCTGAAATCTGATATTCTCGGCCCACTCTTGGTATTGTGTATTTCGGAATACTGAACTCTGTAATGATTTCCGAAATGAAATGTCCCATGCGTCCAGCTCGAACTACCATTCGGCCTAAAAAGTCTGTTAATTTCCGTTATGTGGCCATAATCACCTCGGAAACCTTTTCATATGAATCACATAAGTAAAATGACAGTTCCGCCAATGCACTTATTGCTCTCCAATGAGTTTTGTCACCTCAGAGTAATTTCTGCAGTCAGGTGGCTGCTCTCAGTTCTAATTTGCGAAGACGAATACAAACAAATAGTAACTGACGATAGTTATTAAAATCAGTGTCATTACTTTAAAAAATCATCAGACATGTAAATATCAGAGACGATAAATCTTTTTCTGCGGGCCGGCCGCGGTGGTCTCGCGGTTCTAGGCGCGCAGTCCGGAACCGTGCGACTGCTATGGTCGCAGGTTCGAATCCTGCCTCGGGCATGGATGTGTGTGATGTCCTTAGGTTAGTTAGGTTTAAGTAGTTCTAAGTTCTAGGGGACTAATGACCACAGCAGTTGAGTCCCATAGTGCTCAGAGCCATTTGAACCATTTTTTTCTGCGGTGCTAAAAGTAATAGGACCAGTTGTAGTTTCTCTGATTTGCGCACTGTCAGAGCTAAGGCGATGTTTACGTCCATGCATTATTTTCGGCGAGCACTGTCTGCGAAACCAGAGTAGACGGCAATGGACGGGACGCCAGACTGCGGCATATTGCGACAGCGGCGTTGGCTGCGGCGCTGTAGACGGCGGTCTACGGAGGAAGTGTGCCACGGGATGCCGCCGCGCTAGGGGACTGCTGGGCGGCGAGCCAGCTCCGTCGCACGAGACCGCCACCGACTATCAACTTCTGCGCGAAATGTGAAACTATAGAAAACAAAATATCGGAAAAGAACCGCTTGTCACAAGAAATCAACCACAACATACAAATGGTGCGGTTACTTTATTTCAAGACATATGGAAGCCACTGGTAGCTACCGACTTTCTGACATTTGAGCGTGATTCGATATAAAATGGTTCAAATGGCTCGGAGCACTATGGGACTCAACTGCTGAGGTCATTAGTCCCCTAGAACGTAGAACTAGTTAAACCTAACTAACCTAAGGACACCACAAACATCCATGCCCGAGGCAGGATTCGATTCGATATAGCCGACACCAAAACTGCTTTGAGAGTTATATGCATACAGTTCCCAGAATACACTCAGCAGTGGAATGTGAGTTGTTTAATCTTTCTGGAAAATAAAAATCCGCTTCCAGACCAGAATTCGAAACCGTGAACTTTTCCTTTGGCTCTACCGACTCAGCTCTGCAGGCAGCTTTACTGTCGGCAGCACACTTCAGTATCTTAGGAAATTTAAAAACAGAGCGCACTTCGCTATAGAGCGAAAGTTTCATTCTGGAATCATTGTCCTAGGTAGCTAAACCATTTCTCAGCAATGTCCTTTCTACCTGGAATGATATTCCCGCAAGATATGTAGGGAGAACTTTTGTGAAGTTTGAAAGATAGGAGAGACGTATAAAGATGAGGACAGATTTGAGTCGTGCTTGACTACCTCAGTTGGTAGGAACATATCCCCCAAAATACAAAGTTCTGGAATCGAGATCCGGTACAGCATACAATTATAACCTAGAAAATTAGAAAATGCATATACTGTACTTACTCAAGCGTACACAAAGAGTAACATAGATTGCAAGTTCCTCCGCAAGCGCATTATTCGCAAATACAGTGACGGAGGGAAGTCGGAAAACCAGGAAGGAGTTTTGCGACATAAACGAAAGTTGGAAGACGTGTTTTTACATCTGAAAGATGATGTCTACTGAAATTTCGCGTCAGTCGCAAAAGACTAGTGCTAGTAGTGCCAGTATCATGATGCAAATCAGGTTTGCTTTAAATACGCTGTAACGGTCTTGAGCGTTAGTTATCTTTGAGATTGGATGTGGTGAGTTGACGTTAGTCTAGAATGCCTTTAGGGCGATAAAGATGCCATTATCAGCACCTTACTGAACTTGAACGAGGTCTTGTAACAGGGCAATGAGAAGCTGGATGTGCCTGCAGCGGTACTGCCGAAAGTCTTGGCAGGAATGTAACCAATATACATGGCTGCTGGCAGCGGTGGTCATAAGAATTTACGGTCATAAGAAGACGGGGCTCCGGACGGCCACATGCCACTGTCATGAGGATAGACCATCGTGTTCGTCGTACGGCTCTGGCGCATCGTACTGCGACTGCAACAGCAATCTGAGTAGTAGTTGGCACCACAATGACACAATGGAATCTTACAAATCGGTTACTTGAGGTGCAGCTCCGAGACAGACGCCCTGTAACGTGCATTCCACGGACCCGGAACAACCACCATTTGCGACTTCAGTGGTTTCAGGCGAGAGCTCATTGGAGGACAGGGTGGATACCTTTTGCGTTTTCTGATTAAAGTTGTTCCGCCTTCTGCCTCGGTGCCGGTGATGGCCGTGTGTTGGTTAGAAGGAAGCCAGCAGAGGGCCTGCAACCAATCTTCTTGAGTGCTAGACAAACTGGACCTACACCTGCAGTTATAGCCTAGAGCGCGATTTCCTATAACAGCAGGAGCACTCTCCTGGTTATCCCACGCACCCTTATTGCAAATTTATAAGTCAATATAGTAAGCCGACCTGTTGTGCTACCATTCACGAACAGCAGTGTTTTCCAATAGGATAACGTTCACCCACAAACCGCTGTTGTAACCCAGCATGCCCTACAGAGTGTTGACATGTTGCATTGGCCTGCTCGATCGTCAGATGTGTCTCCGATCGAGTATCTATGGAACATCATCCGACGACATCTACAGCGTCATCCACTACCAGCATTAACCATCCTTGTGTTGACCGACCAAATGCAAAAGACATGGAACTCTATCCCACAAACTGACATCCGGCATCTGTAAAACACAATGCATGCACGTTTGCATGCTTGCATTCAACAGTCTGGCAGTTACACTGGTTATTAATGCACCAGAATTTTACATTTACAATAGCTTATCTTGCGCTTACGTTAACCAATGATCTTGCAACGTTAATCACTTAAATATGTTACCTAGACAAATATATACCCGAAATTCCATTAATCTATATTCATTATTTTTCGGTGTTGCGACTTGTTTCCCTGTTAGTGTATTTTCAATACTAATTAAGATTTAGTTTTGCACGGGTGGGCCCGACAATTACATCACATGTCGTTAGCGTCACCTGCGGTAACTGTGCATGAAGTATGTTATAGTATAAAGTGTACCGTATGTGATTCTTTCCGAGCATAATGGTTGTTTCAGGCATGCAGCTATTAATGATAAATTCTTCTAGTTGTACTGGGATGCCAAGGAACCAACTGATTCGATTTTGGTCTCATGAGCCAGTGAACAACTAGCAACGTTAATTTCTGGAAGGTTTTTAAGCAACATATCAGAAGAAGATTTAATAGTGAGCCGACCACACGCCTGAAAATTAACAGAACGAAATGAGCAAGTGATGAAGGGGAATGATGCCGACTTTATGGCTCTCACGTTTGGACTGTCCTTTGTCGCTACGACAATCTTAAATTTTATTTAATGCAGGAGTACTATGTGGAAAGTAAAATCCATCTGACAGTAAATAAAATACTCGAATAGCAGAATGTACTACAGAAATCTTGTAACCCCCACCTTTATTTTACTTATATACGTAATCAGCAGCCAGGTTTAAGCACTTAATACATCTCTTAACGAGTTGACAAATGTTCTTTGCATGAAACTGTCACCCAGGATTGCGCTCTGCCCCAGAACCGCATCTTAAGGTTTTTCGTTGGAGTTAAAGCGTCGGGAACCAAGCCCTTTTTTACGTTTTTAAAGCCACATTAACTGCTAATCGATTGTGACTGTTTCAAAAATATGAGAAAGGCTTTTCAGAAACCACTATGTCACAACAATTCGTTGACTTGCTTAAATGATTTAATGAAGTACGAACTTCTCTTCAGGCTTCAATGGCAATACAGAAACCATTTAATAAAATAACAGACAGACACGAAGGTTATTCTTTACATTCTTGGCATGTGCTGTGGCCACCCTGCAAAGGATAACCTGATATGAAAGAGTTTTCGCTTCGTTTTCTGGTTTGTTGTTAACATTAATTAAATAATCACTGACATATGAAATGACTATCTTCTTGTGTTACATTCAGTTACCTCCATATCTATAGATCCAAGAAGCTTTTACAATGAGAACAACTGATTACACCACAAAAAGACAGCCGTTTCATATGCACAAAACGGGTCTTACTTAAATTATGTATGAAAACAGCACAAACACGATAGAAGAGACAGTGTCGCTTACTTTGAATGGCTCTTCCCAATTTTTTGTTTTGAAAGGTTCTTCGCAGTTTTCATAATCACTTTACAGCAGGTTTCAAAACTGACTATACTTCCATGTTCCATAAAATCTACAGTCTTCTTTCACCGTCGCAAAAAACCTGTGTACTCCTCTCAGTTTGTATACGAGGCAGGAAAACCACCACACCACTGACTGATATCTCGTTACTATTCACGATTCTGCTCAGTAGACCTTTTCCTTCTTGGTAACGAGAAAAACCGTCCAGAGATGGAGTCATCCGTTCAGATTTCTACTTATAAGAAAGGGGTGTAGGAACCCAACAAACAATGAAGTTGTGGACTTAAAATGTTTTGACATAATCACATGGGAAATACTATGGGAAGTTATCCGACACTCTTCGTTAATTTTACGTACTAGTTGGTTGTTGTCTATAATCAGATCGTCACTTCTGTTATCATCAGGAACATTCGTACAAGAAATTCAGCCATCACATCAGGTCAGTAGGCTTATAGAGCATAAATTTCACAACTGATATCAACTGTTTAGATTTTTCGCCTCAAAAATTGTATTGTAGAACGGTTTTACACTTGGCGGAGTTTACAGCTAAAGTCTTATTTTGAATAATTACTATAGACAAAAGAGAAGCAGTGTGGCTTTCTCGTTATCGCATGTCAAAGGACAGTGAACTATTGTGTAAGGCAGTGTAGCAACTGTTCCGTTTCCGAAACTATTGCTCTAGCTACATGAAAAGGGAGATTAGATTTCTCGATAGCCCTCTCATACCACGATTTCCACAACTGAATGATAATTCGCGCTCAGAAATCTGTGGAGCTTTGAAAAGTGGGAGTGCACTTCGAAAGTACGAGACGTACATTAGTGTCTCACTTGCTATTTCGATCTCATGCTCACGAAATTTCTTAGTTTTTCTAATTCACTTAAGGTGGATTCTGGAACAGTTCCCTTTGCTAAGCCAATGGGACATTAAACTGCTGGAATTATAGCGACCGGCCCGGGATTCGCAAGGGTAACACCAGCAAGGAAATATTCCCAGGTGTAAATGAACGATCTTGATGAAATTTGCCGGGTGTGCAGAGCGGTTAAAGTAATGCAGTCCTTATTTTTTCGTTTTTGCCTACTTTCACTTTAAAAGGGTAAAACACACCCCGAAAGGTAACTTGGCATATTAGGTTTAGAAGGAATATCCTCGAAGCCATGAAATATGAAAAATGTATTTCATATAGAAGTTGAAATATAATTAACGTTCTTAAAAACTGTATAATCAACTTCTCTAATAATGTGAAATTTTGCAAAATACCCACCACCATTAATTAATTTTGAAAAATGAAAACTTTCATTACAACATAATTTAAAGAAGCTTTCAAGCCAAATTTATCGAAGTGAAATAAAGCTGCTTTCTGAAGAACAACTTTTAGAAAAAAGGTCTGCACAAAATGTGCTGTCGAAGTATTTTCAACATACCTAATTAAAACACATTACCGTTCATTACTGTTCTAATTATGTTTTCCTTGTATTTGTGTTTTAAGTTTTAATTTTAAATATATGCTTCACGTTTTCTATTTGTGTTTTAATTTACCGTTTCACATACACGTATTTTGTTATTGAAGATAATGAGAAACTCATTATTATGATACATCATCAGTGTACTAGTAATCTGTAAAAAATGCTTAAAAATAATGTTTTTTACACTGTACACTTAAAAAACGAAGTTTCTTCACATAATACACACGACGGACAACGCAACATAAAACAAAATTCAGCACGGTTCGCAAATTGTAAAAGGCAATACTCTAAATATCTTGATTGGTACCAGGCATATATATATATATATATATATATATATATATATATATATATATATATATATATATATGTGTGTGTGTGTGCGTGTGTGCGCGCGCGCGCGCGTGTGTGTGTGTGTGTGTGTGTGTGTGTGTTTAGGTAGTGAAGGTCATTTACAAACTCACCGACGGAATGCACACAAAATGATATATTTATGACGATGATTGAATGGTTAAGGGCACTGGATATCGAAGTTTATAGACACTGACAACATTTTTTAAAACCATATGTATTATTAATGTTATTGAAGATGTGTCGAGATTATGTCTAATGTAGACGAAGCAGGTGATCGATCTTTACTTCCATCTATGAAGATGTCCTTTGAGATTCGATATCTGTAGACGGTGAAACTACAGAAAATCTAACTAGTATTGTAGGCAAGAGATTGTAAGAACTTTCTTTACAAGTCAAATTGTACTGGGGGCAGATGCCGAAAATTATCTCGAAATTGCGTTCCACTGTGTTTTCATTGTATCTGTGTGTGTTTGCTGTTGTTTTACTAACACTCAAAGTAAGTCTCACACCTGACCGAGTTGGCTTCCTTTATGACAACTGCTTCTATATTTTATGTGGATAACAACATCCGAATCGCTTGCATGACAAACGTCAGTTGGATTACAGTCGAAAGCCACCGGTAAATCGACACCATATTGCCGGGGGAATATCATTCGTCTGCAGGGACTTAAATGTACACTTAGATTTCTCCAAGATTCTGTTTTACCTATGACATCGATTTGAAATTCTCTCTCTCTCTCTCAAATAACCCGTAGGAACTCCAGGAAGCTTTATTGTCGTTAGTCAAAGCTGTACTTACTATTTGCGAACGTAAGTCTTTCCAGTCACAAGTTCAACGTTATTTGTATGAAACTGATGCCAGCCGGACGTGGGTCTTAGCAGTGCCAGCCTGGCATAATTTGTGATGTTTTGTCTATATGTAGGGATACATGCTGCCAACTTCTCTGAAAATAAATTACGAAAGAAATCGCGGCTACATTTATTTAAGTATGACCCAGCTGGATCTAGAACTTCCTGTACGTGTTGGTAAAGCAAAGTTGCATTCAGCACGTGCACTGAAGCTAGACTCTGCAGAAAACTGCAGAAAAGAAATAACCTCTGAAAAATCGGCTGTCAGTACGCCACAAGAATGCCAGGAAAAAGAACAATCGCTGCAGGCAACTAGGAACAAATGTAACGTATAGCTATTTCTTAGACGTCACATCAATAATTCTAAAAAGAGCGTATCAGTCTGTCGTATGGATAAATGTCTGGATTTTATTTTAGTCCTAACCAACTAGCACATTCTCAATTTGATTGCCAGCATGTTATTGTAGCATGGTGAAACTATACTACATATTATACTGTAAATGTTCAAATTATGAGAAATAGAACTGAAAACAGCACTTATATACTACGTACTCTTGTTTTGATTTTTTCCATCAATCGGGAGAACAATTAGAGGAACATTGAGGTAACACTTTATTTAGCGATTCGTAGTTCCAGATAATGCCACCCGAATATGGGCTTTTGGTAGCTGTTCTACGATTTATAGACGGACATACTGAGACGTTTATTTCTATAATTAACGAAAGCTTTGTTTACAGAACATTTATTAACTTTAAAAATAACATTTTCGGTAAGTAATAAAAATAATTGCTACTACATCTGATAACTGTGGCCATGATTACACAGGTGGCAGTTTAGAAGTTCATCAAACAGCACGACGAAAATAAGTAGCTGCGGATATGATACAATAGAGAAAAGCAGCACGGTACATTACTTGGCGACAGAAGAAACTAAAAATACATGTGTCAGGAAAGAGCTGATGTTGTTGTTTCGGTTTTCACTCTCAAAACTGATTTGATGCGGCTCTCCATGCTACTCTGTCCTGCGCAGGTCCGTTCATCACCGAATAACTGCTGCAAACTACATTCTTCTGAATCTGCTAACTGTTTTCATCTCTTTTTTTCCAACTATGATTTTTACCCTCACATACTTCCCTCCAATATTAAATTGGTTATCCCTTGATGTCTCAGAATGTGGCCTATTAACCGATCCCTTCTTTTATTAAATTGGTTATCCCTTGATGTCTCAGAATGTGGCCTATTAACCGATCCCTTCTTTTAGTCAGGTTGTTCCACAAAGTTCTTTTCTCTGCAGTTCTATTCAGTACCTACTCGTCAGTTGCGTGGTCTATCCATCTAATCCTCTATCGTGCCACATTTCAAAAGCTTCTAATAAATGAAAAGAACCAGTTTGCTTTTGTTCTCCAATATTGCAGAACAAAAGCAAACTGGTGCTTTTCATTTATTATAATGTTGTTCTACCAAGAACCGACGGAAAATTCTATTAACATGTTAAAAACTTCTATTCTCTTTTTGTCCAAACTGTTTATCGCTCATGTTTCACTTCCGTACATAGCTACATTCCTTACGAATAGTTTCAGAAAAGATTTCCTAACACTTATAACTAAATTTGATGTTAACAAATTTCTTTTCTTCAGAAACGCTTTTCTTGCCATTGCCAGTCTACGTTTTATACTCTTTCTACTTCAGCCGTCATCAGTAATTTTGCAGCCCAAACTCACCGACTTTTTTAAAAACGCTTTTCTTGCCATTGCCAATTTACACTTTACACCCTCTCTATTTCAGCAATCATCAGTTATTTTGCTGCCTAAACTCATCGAGTACTGTAAGTGTCTTATTTTATAATCTAATTACCTCAGACTACCTGATTTAATACGACTACATGCTGTTATCCTTATTTATCCTTTTGTTTTTGTTGATGTTCAGATTATCCATTCGACAAACTGTCCATTCCATTCAACTGCTCTTCCAAGGCCTTTGCCACGTCTGACAGAATTACAATGTCATCGGCAAACTTCGGAGTTTTTATGTCTTCTCCTTGAACTTCAATGCCTATTTCAAATTTTTCTTTGGTTTCCTTTACTGCTTGCTGAGAGTACAGATTGAATAATATCGGGGTAGGCTACAAACTACTACTACTACTTCCTTTCCCTGCCCCTGACTCTTATAACTGCCGTCTGGTTTCTGTACTAATTGTAAATAATCTTTCGCTCCCTGCATTTACCCCTGCTACTTTCAGATTTCCCTAAGTCTACAAATGCTATAAACGTAGGTTTGCCTTCCCTTAACCTTTCTTCTAAGGTAAGTCGTAAGGTATTGCCTACCGTGATGCTATATTTCTCTGGAATCCAAACTGGTCTTCCCCGAGTTCAGCTTCTATCAATCAGTTTTTCCATTCTTCAGTCTTTGGAAATGGAATTGTTACATTCTTCTTGAAGTCGGATGGGATTTTCCCTCTCTCATACATGTTGCACATCCGATGGAGGAGTTTTCCGTGGCTGGCTCCCCAAAGGCTGTCAGTAGGTGTGACGGAATGTCGTCTACTCCCATGGTCTTATTTCGACTCAGGTCTTCAGTGCTCTGTCAGACTTTTCTCGCAGTATCATATCTCCCATCTCAACTTCATCTACGTCCTCTTCCATTTCTGTAACTGTGCCTTCAAGCTCATCTTCCTTGTATAGACCTTCCATATACGCCTTCCCCTTTTCAACTTCCGTCTTTTTGTTTAGAACCGGTTTTCCATCTGAGCTCTTGATATTCATACAGCTACTTTGTTTTCTCCAAAGATCTCTTTAATTTTGCTGCAGGCGGTATCTGTTTCCTAGTGAAATACGCTTATAAATCCTTACATCTGTCCTTTAGCCATTCCTGCCTAGCCATTTTGCACTTCCTGTCAAAGTCATTTTTATACGCTTGTATTCCTTTACACCTGCTTCATTTTCTGCATTTTTTATATTTTTTCTTTGGTAAATTAAATTCAATATGTACTGTGCTAGCCAAGGATTCCTTTCTTCTTAAGTATTTGATTCTCTGCTGCCTTCACTATTTCATCTCTCAAAGGTACCCATTCGTCTACTACTGTATTATTTTCCCCCATTCTAATCAATCGTTGCTTAATGCTCTCTTTGAAACTCTCAACAACCTTTTGTTCTTTCAACTTATCCATGTCCATCTCCTTAATTACCTTTTTGCAGTTTTTTCAGTTTTAATCTACAGTTCATAACCAATGAATTGTAGTCAGAGTCCACATCTGCCCGTGGAAATGTCCTACAACTTAAAATCTGTTCGGCCGGCCGAAGTGGCCGTGCGGTTAAAGGCGCTACAGTCTGGAACCGCAAGACCGCTACGGTCGCAGGTTCGAATCCTGCCTCGGGCATGGATGTTTTGTGCTCAGAGCCATTTGAACCATTTTTAGCCAAAATCTGTTCCGAAATCTCTGTCTTATCATTATATCCTAATTAGATTTTCGCCTCCTTTAACCATCTGAGTAATGTCTTTTAGGAAAGGCTACGAGCATCTAACTTACTTATTTTATAAATAATGTGTATTGGTGTTGTTGGTGGTGAACGAGGCGGAATTCGGGCAGGGTGGGGGGGGGGGGGGGGCGTTACTATGTAATATCTGATTGCCCTTTGGGTTAATGATAATGATCTCAGAAAGGTAGAGGACTGTTCCGAGAAAAAATTTTCTCTCTGCCGTGGGGTGCGTGCTGTTTTCAAAATTCCTGGCAGGTAGGAGAGAGGTACTGTTAGAAGTTAAACTGTGAGGGCTGATTGCGAGTCATGTATGGGTAGCTTAGTCACTAAGAACACTGGCCACGAAAGGCAACGTTCTGGTTCGATTTCCGGTCCGGCACATAGTTTTAATTTAAAATATTAAAAATGGATAAAAATAAAAGGAAGTAACTTGCGAGGAGAACAGAAGTAGCCGGAATACTGAAGACAACTACGGTTCGAAGCACAGAAGAGGGAGAAAAGGGTTTCCTCAAACTGCAAACTTTTTGAATAGCTTACTGCCTGGGAACTGATAATATCCGAAGAACAGAAATTTGAAATAGTGCTACCCACCTCTGTGTCTCGCGATAAACAGTAACAGTGTACGTGCTAACGATTTCGATCGGGAGTACTTGATAAATGAAACTAGTAACACAAAATTGTTAAGGCTTTCGTGGCCACTTGTTGACAAACTGCCTATTGGCTTCTGTCTCGGGTTCTTCGGCCGACGTTCCTGTAATGATTTTTCTGACGTTTCGCCAGCACGAGTGGCTGGCAGTGTCAAAGCTTCACCCTCCATTGCCGGTGGTGAACTGGAGGCGAGCTCGCGGCCGCAGACTATATGTACCTGGCGCGCCAACGTCCGAGGGCTTCTCCGCGGTCATTTCCGGTGCGGTTCTCCTCTTGCTACCTGCGACGGTCGTTTGCTGCAGTACGGGAAGCCAGGATCCGTTTACCTTAAGGCTTTCCTTAACAAGAAAGAGGAAAGCCTTAAGGTAAACGGATCCTGGCTTCCCGTACTGCAGCAAACGACCGTCGCAGGTAGCAAGAGGAGAACCGCACCGGAAATGACCGCGGAGAAGCCCTCGGACGTTGGCGCGCCAGGTACATATAGTCTGCGGCCGCGAGCTCGCCTCCAGTTCACCACCGGCAATGGAGGGTGAAGCTTTGACAATGCCAGCCACTAGTGCTGGCGAAACGTCAGAAAAATCATTACAGGAACGTCGGCCGAAGAACCCGAGACAGAAGCCAATAGGCAGTTTGTAAACTAGTAACAGCCGGACAGAGTGGCCTGGCGGTTCTAGGCGCTACAGTCTGGAACCCCGCGACCGCTACGGTCACAGGTTCGAATCCTGCCTCGGGCGTGGATGTGTGTGATGTCCTTAGGTTAGTTAGGTTTAAGTAGTTCTAAGTTCTAGGGGACTGATGACCTCAGAAGTTAAGTCCCATAGTACTCAGAGCCATTTGAACCATTTGAACCAACTAGTAACAGAAAAGAAATATCGTATCAAAATGTGATCGAAACATTTCAATATTTTCCATTTTTCGGATGTGAGACAGCGGTCGTTTTACTTCACGATCAGTGGTATCTCGGGCGTAGTAGCTCACAACTACCTCTTGACACCAGCACAAGCGTTATGGGTACACTGCTATTACTCACAGCTGTGCGGTTGCAGAGTGTGCAGTGGTTAATATTACGTAAGAGGACGACCTATAATCCAAAGTTTCTTATTTTTTATTTTAGTATTTTATTTTGTTTTATCTAATGATTTCCACAAACTGGGTATCAACAACCTTATGATGACAGCATTCTCTCTTGAAATGCATAATTGATCTGAATCAGAGGCTATTGAAGTGGCAGAATGCAAATCTGTTGACGATCGAAACAGACAGGTAGACAATTTACTCCAGCTGAGAGTCGAAAAATATTTCAAAACAAAAAAATGGTTCAAATGGCTCTGAGCACTATGGGACTCAACTGCTGAGGTCATTAGTCCCCTAGAACTTAGAACTAGTTAAACCTAACTAACCTAACGACATCACAAACATCCATGCCCGAGGCAGGATTCGAACCTGCGACCGTAGCGGTCTTGCGGTTCCAGACTGCAGCGCCTTTAACCGCACGGCCACTTCGGCCGGCATTTCAAAACAAGTTTCACCTTGCACTCACTACACGAGGTCAGGTCTATCCATGCCGCTTCAACTCTATCAGACGTAGTATCTGGCGAGTGTTAGTTTGCCAGTCTCTCGGCAAGCCATTGCTAGATATTCTCAGTGGATGAGAGATCTGGAGAACGTGTCAGGACAATAGTCGAACACCCAGTGCATTGACGTAGTGCAAGTCAGCACATATGGCGTTCTCTTATTGAAAGATGACGTCACAGATACTTCGACAGGGCACACACACGTCTTAAAACACCGTACTATAATGGCTAAAGAAACTAAAAACTTAACTCCTCCCGAACAGGCCATGAAGGCCCAACGGTACCGATTGGCCGCCTTGTCATCCTCAGCCCACAGGCGTTACTGGATGCCGATACGGAGGGGCATGTGGTCAGCACACCGCCCTCCCGGCCGTATGCCAGTTTCCGAGACCGGGACCGCTACTTCTCAATCAAGTAGTTCCTCAGTCTGCCTCACGAGGGTTGAGTGCACCCCACTTGCCAAAAGCGCTCGGCAGACCGGATGGTCACCCATCCAAGTGCTAGCCCAACCAGATAGCGCTGAAGATCGGTGATCTGACGGGAACCGGTGTTACCTACTATAGTGGCTACTGTACAAAATTATCAGGTATTCGAAGTTGACTTGATCGTGTTGAGTACCCAATGACACCCAATACCATCAAGCCAGGAATGATCCGGTATGACAGGGACGAAAGTAACCTGACAATGATCGTTCTCCTCATGGCGTCCACAAAGCGATACGTCTATTGTGATGCGGTGAACGTGGTGCCACTCTTGTCCAGTAATGCCGTCGGACCGAC
The DNA here is from genome assembly GCF_023898315.1 of Schistocerca nitens. Classification (NCBI taxonomy): domain Eukaryota; kingdom Metazoa; phylum Arthropoda; class Insecta; order Orthoptera; family Acrididae; genus Schistocerca; species Schistocerca nitens. The sequence continues at coordinate 528,722,099 of NC_064617.1, forward strand.
CACTGTCGCTGTGACCCACTCTCCTGCCTTGTCAACGGAACCAGAACAATGGTCGCCGCGCTGATAGTCCGTTGTGCTCCAGACTGTAGATTATGTAATTTTATCTAATTTTGTGTTAATGGTAACTTGGGAGAAATTTATGTAAATTACAAGTCTTATATTTTGAGGATACAGATTTATTTTACACATTTTCCTTAAACAAAATACATTTAAAACATTCTCGTCAGCATCAACTGTTTTTGTTATTGAATTTATCAAAATTCCATTCCAAAATTGCACCTTTTCTTCCGGAAGGTAAATTAAATATTTTATAATAAGATTCATTTTAAAATGTTTACGGGCAGCTTGGTTTTGTAGCCAGTTTCCAGTTGGAAAATTCTAGATTCATCTGAGTACTCCTTAAATAAAAGTTACCAGCTCGGAGGCCACTGATTTTTATCTTACACTGAGCTACTTGTGGTGTATGTTTGCTGAAACTACGAGGACGTGCTGAATAGTCTGCCTCCGAATTTATGTGAAAGCTCTTGAAGCTTCTTAAATGAAACAAACTTTATTAACATTCTACGTCTTTATTCTTAATGACTACTTACTTATTTCTCAATACTTATTTCTCAACATGGTCACCCTTGTGACGAACACATTTCTCCTAACGAGACACCGGTTTGTTCATATCGTCACTGTAGAATGTTTAACATCGATCATGAAGCCACTAAGGCCGGCCGCCGGGGTGGCCGAGCGGTTCTAGGCGCTACAGTCTGGAACCGCGTGATCGCTACGGTCCCAGGTTCGTATCCTGCCTCGGGCATGGATATGTGTGATGTCCTTAGGTTAGTTAGGTTTAAGTAGTTCTAAGTTCTAGGGGACTGATGACCTTAGAAGTGCCATAGTGCTCAGAGCCATTTTTTTTTATTTTTTTGTTTTCTAGAGCTACTACCTCACCTCTACTTGCGAGGCATCATCGCTCAAAGTTGTTTTTTTAAGTTTTGCAAATATGAGAATCGGATGGGGGGAAGACGGGATTGTATGGAGGATGACTGAACATTAGGCGTCGGATTGTTGAAGATGTCACAGCGCTTGTATGTGATGTGGCGTTTCGTGCTTTTCAGTTTTCTGAGGGTTTCTGACGCACCAACATAGTTACTTTACACACAGCCACGTTACACCGAGCGGGGTAGCGCAGTGGTTAGCACACTGGACTCGCATTCAGGAGGACGACGATTCAAACTCGCGTCTGGCCCTCCTCACTAGGTTTTCCGTGATTTACCTGAATCGCTTAAGCAAAATGCCTGGATGGTCTCTCCGAAAGGGCACGGCCGCTTTCCTTCTCCATCCTTCACTAATCCGAGCTTGTGCTCCGTCTCTAATGACCTCGTTGTCGACGGGAAATTAAATACTAATCTCCTCCTCCTCATCCATATTACACGCTACGTTTGGGGGCCCTCTAGCGGTTGAGGGTTGCAACTTGCATCACGAAGCGGGAAAGTCGACTGATAATATTCATTAAATGTAATACCTCAACCGATAATGAGAACAGAATAAAAAATTCGGAGACATAACTTTTCAGCGCGCCCTTGTAAATTCATGATACTTCGATAGGGAAAAAGAAACTTTCTGCTCTTTTCGAACCCCTTTTCCATAAGAATCATTACTAAAGCAGAATTTTATTTGGCGATCAAGTACTGAAATCTGTAAAGTCTTCTGTTTTCGTATGTAAATGGAAGGTGGAGAGGGAAACAAAGGAAAGTAAAGGGAAGGGATCACTCTTGTCAGCTGCACTGGGACATTACGCCTAATCGATGCCGACGAGTGAAAATGCGTACCAGACCGGGATTCGAAGCCGGGATCTCCTGCTTACAAGGCAGGGGCGGTAACCACTGCGCCATCCGTGACACAGTATTATCGCAACTGCACGGATTATCTCGGTTGACCTCACGGCTGATCCTCACTCCCATCGAGCGCCACGTATCCGCAGCACCTGTCCATTACCTCCACATTCGCTTTCCCAAAATTCCCACAGGCTGTCGGACGTATTTGTGGATCATCACCGAAGAAAGCTGATTCATTGCCCAGCTAGGCCTATCAAACTATATGGATGTGTGGTGTCTGTTCAGTCGGACATGTCCTAAAGGACAGATATCACATGTACATATAATTTGATAGGCCTAGTTGGGCGATGAATCCACCTTCTTCAGTGCTGATGCACAAATACGTCCGACCTCGTGTGGGAATCTTAGAAGAGCGAATGTGGAGGAAATGGACATGTGGCGCTCGATGGGAGTGTGGATCGGCCTTGATGTGACGTGTGATAGTTCGTGTAATTACGATAGCACTGTGTCCAGGATGGCGCATTGGTTCCCACTGTTGCCTAGTAAGCAGGAGATTGCGGGTTCGAATCCCGGTCCGGTACATTTTCACTCGTCATCGCCGATTCCGCATAAAGTCCCAATGCAGTGATCTCTCCATCTTCAATTTACATGCAAAGTATATCAGCTGCGGATTCTGTGCGGTGGCTGTTCTTTCGGATATCGCAAAGTAATTATACTTGTTGCAAGAGGCGTTTTATTTACTGCGGACAAGATCAGTGAACTTTACGCCTACCCGTTCGTATTCTTGGTATAATAACACGCATTCTGAAAATTTTGGACATCTCCTTTCTGGAACCAGCGATTTATACACAGTAAGACAAAAAAAAAAAAAAAAAAAAAAAAGAGCGACCAGACTGTCACCCGCCACACAGCCCGACAACTAGCAGTGATGGTTTGGAATTCCATTTCTTTTCATAGCAGGACCCTCTGGTTGTCATCCGCGGCACTCTTACAACAAGCTAAGTCGACGATGTTCTACGCCCCGTTTTGTTGTTCTTCGTGGCATGCCATTCTGGGCTTACATCTCAGCAAGATAATGTCCGCCCGCATACGGCGATAATTTGTACTGCTTGTCGTCGTGGTTTCCAAACCCTACCTTCGCCAGCAAGGTCGCCGGATCGCTACCAGTGCTAGCAGCAGTTCGACCAGTCTCGACAGGCCACGATCCTGTCGCTTTCGAATTCCGACATGTACGTGTTTCTCCGTCCGTACATGAAGCGTAACACAATATTCTCAGTAACAACAAAAATTCAAATGAGATTTCTGAGCATGCTTCCCTTACGTACGGAATATAGACGGCGTTCTTAAAAACGGAGTGGCAATTACTCTCCGAAGAGCCCTCGCAGTGAACGCGAAGCACTTGTTGTTGCGCGGACGAGACAGCAAGCAGAGGGGCGGCAGGCGGCGGCGGCGGCGGCCAGAAGCCCTCGGCGGCGGCGGTGGCGGCGGCGGCGGCGGCGGCGGCGGCGGCGGGCCAGCTGGAGGCCGCCTCCAGTGAGGCGTGTGTGGGGCTGCCGGCAGGTGAGGCGAGGGCAGGCAGCCGGCGGCCGGCCCGCCGTATTGATTCCCCATCCGCCGCCGCCGCCGCCGCCGCTGCCGCAGTGCCGCCTCCGGCTGTGGCCGGTCGCGGGCGGAACGCGCGGCCACCCCCGACCCGCCGCCCTCTCCCTCTCCAGCCACGCGATCCGGTTACGGCAGTTAGTGGCGCCACCGAAGGAGCCGTGACTCCTCCGAGCAACGGAATTAGCTGCCGGCCGCGGAACATTAGCCCGTGCACGAAATGTCAGTGGGTCAGTCGTAATGCAAAAGACAATGTGGTGGCAGTTCTGAGAGACACAGTCTAATTGACGATTAGCATTAATGAAGGTGTAAGGCAAGATCATTGTCCTTGCAGTCTTTTGCTGCAGTAAGAGTAATGTTGCCAGATGTCCCTATTTTCGCGGGATTTCCCGAGTTTTAGGGGTTTCGTAAAGCAGCTCGAGGAAGCCAAACATCCCGACTTTTGAGCATTGTTAACAAATCGAAATATGAAACTTCCTGGCAGATTAAAACTGTGTGCCGGACAGAGACTTGAACTCGGGACATTTGCCTTTCGCGGGCAAGTGCTCTATCAACTGAGCTACCCAAGCACGACTCACGCCCCGACCTCACAGCTTCATTGTAGAAACATCCCCCAGGCTGTGGCTAAGCCATGTCTCCGCAATATCCTTTCTTCCAGGAGTGCTAGTTCTGTAAGGTTCGCAGGAGAGCTTCTGTGAAGTAGGAGACGAGGTACTGGCGGAATTAAAGCTGTGAGGACGGGGTGTGAGTCATGCTTGGGTAGCTCAGTTGGTAGAGCACTTGCCCGCGAAAGGCAAAGGTCCCGAGTTCGAGTCTCGGTCCGGCACACAGTTTTAATCTGCCAGGAAGTTTCATATCAGCGCACACGCCGCTGTAGAGTGAAAATTACATTCTACAAATCGAAATATAAAGCGGAATCACTTGAAAAATGGTAGAGTACATTAAACCTCGGAAGCGATTTCTTTAATGAAACGGTGGCAGCGACTAAGAATACGGTGCCCAAGGAGATCGCTATCAGCCGACAAATTATAGGCACTGCTCATTACGTGCCAGGACTGTAAGTTTGGGTCACACTCAGCCTGTCCCTTCCATCGTTGTATTGTTACCACCAAGCGGCCGTTTTCTGGATAGTGTTTCAACTTCTGCAACAATCTCGTCCTCTGACTAACCGCGACTTCTCTTGGCACAACGTTCAGTACTTCCATTCCGTGGTGGCGACCGACCCTCATGTCCTTCCACGCGTTCGTTTCGTGCTTTCGTTTGTAGTGAAGACAAAACGCAGCAGGCTGGCATAACACCTGTCGACGTTGTCAGTTCATTCAGTCAGTGGAAATAAGATTGCCGGCATCGGTGGCCGAGCGGTTCTAGGCACTTCAGTCCGGAACCGCTCGACTGCTACGGTCGCAGGTTCGAATCCTGCCTTAGGCATGGATGTGTATGATGTCCTTAGGTTAGGTTTAAGTAGTTCTAAGTTCTAGGGGACCGATGACCTCAGATGTTAAATCCCATAGTGCTCAGAGCCATTTGAACCATTTGATTTGGAAATACGACTGGTAAGTATTTTAAAGGAATATGTTTCTACTTCGAAACACAGTACATACAAACAATTCGAATAAAGCTACATGCTAGTTAGGTATATTAAATATCAACATTAACAATGCTAAAACTAACCCATTCTACGGTTTAAAGTTTCGTTAGCGTTCTTAATAAATGCGAAGCATATAATTCTTTACTGTACTTGCGTTTCTTCATATTTTAATGCACGGTTTTTGTTTCATACTAGCGTATTTTTGCTGACGAGCTTCTGAGTCATAGGACACAGGAAGAAAAGTGAAAAATATAGTTTCATTTTTTTTTTGCAAAATATTGCAATCTTTGTTTATTCAGTACATGTGCAGAGCAAAACGCTTTGCAAATACGGATAGTTTCACGACATTTGTTTGAGTTACGATATTAAATGCTCTAGCCTAAAACTGAAAGAGTAGCCTTAATTTGGCCTGTATGTGTAGTTGTAGTAGTGTAGCAACTAAGATGAGGAAATATAGAAATAGAAAAGTAAAACTGGCCCTGAAAGTATTTCATGCACTTCGAGATACGTAACCCAATTTACAACTGGGGCGTATGATGTAAGTGGAGAAGCCTATCATAAGCCGCGTTAATTATTATCCTGATCAGTTCTATACAGTCCAGTCACATTAATGCGACCAACTGTCAAAAGCCTGAATAACCACCTTCAGCATCGCAGATCGCTCAGAGGTGCAGGAAGAGAGTCAGTGAGATTCTGGAAAATGCCGACAGGAATGTAGAGACACGCCGACTCCAGTGCCGTGGCTAGGTTTGACGGTTGAGAATCCATGGTGCGAACAGCCCCATTGAGATGGCCTCGACTGGGTTTAAATCCTGGGGGGCAGGGGGCGGGGGTTTGCTATGGGAGTATGGTAAACGCATCCTGGTACACTTCGAACTATGCACGTACACTGCGAAATGTGCGACAAAATGCATTGTCCTTCCCTTCTAGTAGATAGCATCGTAACAAGGAAAAAGACTGCATGTACGGGTGGACATTGTCCCCAAGGATAGATGTAATAGATGTATACCTGTGTTGGTCCACTGTGCCTTCCAGAATGACGAGATTACCCTGGGAATGACATGAAAACATTCCCCAGACCATAACACTCTCTCCTCCGGCTTGGACCCTTCCGACGATTGTTTCAGGGCCCTACCAGCCAAAGGTCTTTGTCCAGTGGGGCATAAATCGTGATTGGAGAAGAGGCTACATGTCGTAACTCAGTGGATATCTAGTTGCGGTGTTGAAGCGCAAATTCCAGCCTTCGTCGCCAATGAAAAGCAGTCAGCATGGGCGCAAGAATCAGGCGCATGCTGCCGAGGCCCATATGCAGCAACTTTCGCTGAACAGTCGTTGCGAAGACACTGTTGGTAGCCTCTTGGTTCATGTAGGCAGTCAGCTGCTCAACAGTGGCACGTCTATTCACTCGTACACATCTCTACAGCCGTCGTTCATCCCTGCCATCTATGGCCCACGGTACACCACAGTTGCTTCGGCGCCGGTTTTCGATAGCACCATTTTGCCATGTACGGTATACACTGATGAGCTAAAACATTATGACCACCTACTTAAAAGCGAGTTGGTCCACCTCTGGAAAGCAGCTCAGCAATGATTCTGCGTGCTATGGATTCGACAAGTAGTTGATGGATTTCCTGAAGTTTATGGCGATAGATGCCTACGCCCAGTTCACACACTTCCCGTAATTTACGGGCTGCTGATTTGTGGGTGCGGAGCTGGATCCCCCAAAGCTTCCCAGTTGGGTTTCATCGGATTCAGATATGCCAAATCTGATGGCCAAGACGTGATTTCACTATCATGTTCTTCAAACCACTGCAACACGATTCTGGCCTTGTGACACGGACAGTTGTCCTGCTGTAAGGCGCCATCAACATCAAGCATAAGGGGTTACAGGTTCCTAATATTCACGTAGTCCTCAGCTGTCAGGGTGCCTTCGATTACCACCGCAGGTCCCATGGAAGCCCAAGTGATTTTTTCCCATAACATAATACTGCTCCCATCGGCCTACGTCCGTGGCGCGCTACATTTTCCGAGTAGCCTTTCGCCTGGATGATGGCGTATCTGGACACGACCAGCGACGTGGTTTAACCATAAACGGGATACATCCGACCAGGCGACACGATTTCATTGACCCGCCATCCAATGTCGATGATCCCGTGCCCACTATAATCGTAATTGTTGTGTCAACGCTCGAACACGTAGGAGTTCACTGCAGCGAAACACAATGTTCAACACTGTGCGTTGAACACTGTGCACCAAAACAGTTGTGCCTGTACCAGCACTGTACTTTGTTATCAGAATGGTTCAAATGGCTCTGAGCACTATTGGACTTAACATCTGAGGTCATCAGTCCCCTAGACTTAGAACTAATTAAACCTAACCTACGCACATCACACACATCCATGCCCGAGGCAGGATTCGAACCTGCGACCGTAGCAGTGGCGCGGTTCCGGACTGAAGGGCCTAGAACCGCTAGGCCACAGCGGCCGGCTGTTATCACAAGTGCCACAGATCGCTGCCTATCCTGCTTTAGAGAGCGGGCAAGCCTCCGATCCTCGTGTTCTGCGATTGGGTATGGACGTCCAGCTTCTTGTCGCCTACTCGTGTTTCAGCATTCTTCAACCGCTTTTCGTTAATGCACACAACAGCAGCGCGCGAACAGTCAAGCTGCTTCTTCGCTTCCAGACACTCGGTCACAATAATTTAGCTTTTGTCAGAGTCGGCGGATTTCCACATTTGCGCCACTTGTCGTCTGTGTTCCCACATACTTATCTTACCGCGTCACATGCCATCAGCGCAACCAGCCAGCATACGACCATGCGGTGTGCAGTGGTCATAATGTTTTGGTTCATCAGTGTACTTTAGCCACGGCAGCATGCGAACAGTCTACAGACTTCACCGTATCGCAAGTACTTGCACTCCTGGCCAGGAAGCCAATAGTCAAGCTCTTTTGGGCGTTGCATAATTCGCTCCGTTTGCGCATTACGACAACGACTGCAGTTTTTCCGCGACCCCTCGACGTGATTTATATACTCTCCATTGCTAGTGCTGCCACTTTCCATCTGTGAGTGGTTGTTGCACGTGGGCGTCGAATTTACGGGGTGGTCACATTAATGTGACTGAACCGTGTTTATTATGTAGAAATACAGAGAGGGCAAAGTAAAACTGCCGCTTAAGATACGTAACGCAACTTACATGATACACCTCTGACGAAAATGACGTTAGCTAGTTTGCCTATCTTAAGGTGCATGAAATATTTTCCGGACAGTTTTATTTTGGCCACCAAGTACCTATGTAATGACTGAAAATTTTCGTATTCTTCTTTTTCTCTCGTTTTTCTTATGTCCCAACTTTCAAGTGGTTTCCCCGCCGATTTTTGAAACCACGAGTCGGAAAGTCCAAATTTTCTACAAAGGGGATGTGGCAGGACTTCGCACGAGTTAATGAATTCCTCTCAGCTTTTAAATAAAGTTAGCGTCAGCAATGACCCATTACCCTGCACATGTCGAGCATTTCAGCGACACTAATACATGTGTAAATGCATTAGCCTCGTATTTTCGTCTGGTACATATTGTTCGTGAAATAAAATAACTGACACAGCTTAAAAACCGAGTCGCTTATATTCAACTTAGTGCCTCCGGAACAAAAAGCATAGAGTACTCACTACCTTGCTATGACTCATCCGGCCTCAATTTAATACTAATTCATTTTATTTCATTTTATTCACATCATTTCAATCAGGGTTGTCTTATGGACGTAATATCCTCGTCACACAACGATCGAGTCGGTCAGTAGAGATTTGTTACGCCAGTCCACAGGCTGAGAGAGGTGACTTCTCTTTTATCTGCATCGACATGTACATTGTGTGTCATAATTAACATCGAAAACTGACACAATTGAAAAAAAAGTTCCAAGACTGTCCTACGTAGTGTAAATGTATTTGAAATTTAAAGGACTCAATTGAGTACCCACCAACTTAGTACAAATATATTTGAAATTTAAAGGATTCAATTGAGTACCCACCATGCGGCTTACATTAACAAGAAATGCATTACTGCATCAGCAGGTTCCATTTTAGAATTTACTGTACATTCGTACCTATTGAAGGTGGTGTTCCAAATTCCGACCTCATCTTTAGAGACATAATGCAATCACCTCTACAATTAATTACTGTTTCTCGCAAACGTCTCCAGATCATCTTGTAAAACTTGACAATACTGTAAAATTACTGCCTTCCAGTTCTTCAATCGTATAAGCTGTTGTGTCGATGTCGCTAACTGGGAATATGTGCGGACATTCAGATATGGACAATTCACATGTTAGGCACACGTGAATCCACGAGGTACTCGATCTCGTGCTCATCAACAAGTATTCGCGGTTAATGTGTGAGCCAGAACTCTCGGTGACGGGTTGATTGGTTCATACATTCTTCCAATTCGCTTCAATGGCCGAGGATACCGCATCTTCGTAGAACATGTTTTACCATAAGTGTTGGAGCATGTATCTCCTGAATGTTAAACCAAAGGATGTACTTCCAATACCAGGGGACCCCAGCCCATTTCAGTATTGCTGTGAGGAATGATCAGAGCCATCTTCGTGAATCGATGGATCGACCGAGGTGGCACTGTGGCTCATGTCACCTGACCTCACGTGTATGGATTTCTTCTTCTGGGGATACATGAAGCAGCTGGTGTATGAAACTGTTGTAGAAACAGGTCATCTCGTATACATTGTGACCCATAAATGTTGCGACAACCTTCGGGTGGTTGTAGACTGTCTTTTGAGCAACAAATCGAGAATTGAAATCCGTTACCGGAAACGTCATCGAACGAAGCTACAGAGCGTCGAAGTTATGGTCGGCGGTTCCCGAGCCAGCCATTAGGCCACCCCTTCAACAACAAACGTGACTTTGTACGCTGCCGAACCAAAGGCGGAAAGTCTCGCAATGCTGTTTGTTATTCAGTGACCCCGACTGATTGCCACGATCGCCCGTGGAGAAAATGGAGGTAGATGCTGCGTAGAGAAAAGCCTTGTCTCCTGTGAAGGCGATGCTCTGTTGTCTCGGTGCATGGCAGTTTTAGACACGGATTTACATCTGCAGTTTATTTTGCTCCGGAACCTTCTAAAGTCCCCAATGTTTTTCGGTGTTCAAAAGAAAAATAAACTGTAGATAGAAACCTGTGCCCGAAACCGTCATCCATTGGTTCAACAGAGCACCGCATTCATAGGAGACAAGGCCAGTGTACGCAGCAGCTAACTCCATCTTCTCCAATGGCGTACATGACAATCAGTGGCGATCACTAAATAACAAACAACATTGCGAGACGTTCCGCCTACTGTCCGTCAGCGCAGAAAGTCACGTTAGCTGCCGAAGGGGTGGCCTAATGGCAGGTTCCGGTGCCTATAACTTCGATGCTGTGTAGCATCATTGGATGACGTTACGGGACACGGGTTCCTGCCCTAGACTTGTTCCTCAAGACACGATCTACATCCCTGCGAAGTTTGTCGTAACATTTCTGAGACACCCTGTATATAGGGTGGTTAGAAACAATGTGAAAAGTTGGTAAGGGTGTTGCAGGGTAGGTTGTGATGAGAAATAAAGAAAAAATTCGCTACGCTGCCCCGTTTCTGAGGTAATTGGCGCAAGTTGGCCAATCAGGCCACTGCGCGTGCAAAAACAAGCGGACCACCAGAGACGGTGTCACCAAATGCATGCTTCCTTTGGTTTCTTAAAACCGAACAAAAGAGCGATACAAAAATTGTATATGGAAGGATAGCAAGAATCGAACCCGAGCCACAGGCTGAACAGCCTCGTGTGCCATCATCTACGCTATGATAACAACTAACATTAATTGTAGCTGGAGTACGGCTTGAATCTTCGCGCGCAACGGCCCGGTTGGCTAATTAAATAGGGATCGGCGCAACGTATCGAACTTCTTTCTCAACAATTGTTTCTCAGCACAATATACACTGCAATATCTTACAAGTTTTCCACCTGTTTCTGACGAACATATGAACTTGCACACATTGCGACGAATAAATTAAAAATTGCAGTAACTATTGACAAGTTAAACTAAAACTATTTAGTCCATTGCACTTTTTTTAAATCACAAACGCAGGTCACTGCGGGGCAGCCATTCCAATACTTCTTTGGTGATGTCGGGGATGTCTTGTAACGCACCTCTAAAGGAAGTACTGGTGGAAAGTAGGGCCAGGTGGGGGAGTTCTTGCTCTTCAGCTCCACATCTGTTGCTTTAGCGGAATTCTGAAGCTCACCACTGAGTCAGTCTTTTGTTGCTGATAATATGATTTGTGCGAATGCTGTTGATATTGCACCATAGTCTTCTGAAAAGAGAAAATCCTGGTCCCTTCAAAGTTGGATCTGTCACGAAGCGGAGTTCGACATGTATCGGATGGGATGAGTTTACATTACATTTTTCCAAACGTGATTTGAGGGTTGCCAGTTGTCGAGTTTGTGGAGACGCGATATACTGAGTAATGATAGCTACTGGAGCAGAGTTGTGGCAGTAGTTCCAGTTCTGTTCGTTCGCATTGCTTGGTTTAGTTGTTTGCTGGCAAGATTGGTACAGCAGCTATTGATTCAGACAGGAGCACAGTATTCTGCGGTTGAGTGTACGAGGGCTATTGTGCTAATTGTTAAAGTTTCGGCGGAAGCACCACACAACGCCTTGGACAGCCTCTGAATCACGTTAGTTCTACACTTGATTTTTGATGATAATTTTCGCAGGTGTTGTTGGAAGGTGAGTGTTCTGTCGAGAGCGCCAACGAGGAACGTAGGGTGTGAAATATGTTTCAATATGACTCCATTATAATTAACGACAAGCGTTCTTTGACCTTCTAGTTGATATGAAACAATTTGACTTCAGTTTTTTAATTCAGTTGGAGCTCCCATTTTTTGAAATATTCACTAATTTTGCCAAGATATTCAGTTAGTACATGCTCAGTTTGGGAAAAGCTCGAACTTTGGGTACTGATGGCAATCTCATACGCATACATGAAGTTCCGAGGTGTCGTCGCTGATGTATCTGAGGTGCGTGTATTGAACATTATAGGAGCTAGTTCAGATCCTTGTGGTAGGCCATTTTGTAAGCGATGGAAAACACTAGATTTCCCACTGATATGTACTTGGAAAAGTCCGTCACTGAAAGTCTCACTGAGTAGATGAAGAAAGGAACTGCAAGGAATAAGTTGGTATACTTTGAGTAGCAGTACTTCTTTCCAAACTGCATCATGTACCTATCTCCTCAATGGGGCAAGGGGGTAATTTGAGCCAAATTAGAAGTAGACTTAATAGAGAAGTTTACATTTCAAATATATTGAACTAAGTAGAACAATATCTTATAGAGAAGTAAGTGGTGGCTCTTAATCAACAATTAGCAATTATGGCTAACTGGTCGTTTGCGGATCCGTGTCCTTTGAAGTATTTTATATTATCGTGTAGTTCCATCAGTGTCAATTTTCGCTATTAATTATGATACAGCCAATATACTGCAAAAACAACTATACAGGGTGAATCATCTGACACTCGCACCGCAGATATTTCGGACATGGAAGGCGCTACCTACTGAGTTGTAGGCAAGGGCGTGTGTTTGCAGCCAGTGCACAGATTTTGAGACTTTTAAGAAAGTTTAGTTGTTTGCAACAATTACAAATTTTTAAATGCGGCAATGCCTGTTGACAGTAAAATCCTAAGAGTAGCGTAAATGAGAATGTAAACAGGGAAGCTAGTGTAAGTAGTTTACGAGTTATCGTATTGTGAACACTGTAAATACCAACAGCTATTTGCTCCATGTTGTTGCTTAGATGCTAGGCGACGATGTTATGTTTGTCTACATTTTGTTGTATGTACACTGCGATTGCATTGCGACGGTACTATCATCTAATCTGTGGTAATGGACTCAGTAGGACATGCTCATGGTTTATGGTGAATGTAGGAAGAATACCGTTCGCTCCTGTACCGTGTACGCCAAGAGATAAGCTAAGAGGCGTCAACTATTTGCGAACCTCTTAAAACTGTGACGTGCGAATGGTAGTGCAACGCCTAAAATACGCAACAGTACAAAACGTGCGACTGAAGAGGAGCGTGTATTTAATATTCTGGCTGCTGTAGCAGTAGTTCCCGCGCAAAAGCACGAGGAAGCACCATGAATCAGGCAAATCTACTACGCGTTCTCCATTGTCGTAAGTTCTATCCCTATCTCGTTTCTCTCATCAAGTGCTGCATGGAAATGGTTTTTGTAATTGTGTGAACCTTTGTACGTGGGAATTAGGACACGATACTCAGGACGTGTCACGTATCTTGTTTGCGGATGAAGCAGCATTTCCTAATCATGGCCAGTGAAGCTAAGAAAAATGTAGTACTCATTTATTGACAATCCTCTTTGGTTTCGTCAGTGGAACGTCAGCGTCCATGGAGTTTAAACATATGGTGTGGAATAGTGCACCAGCGCCTACTAGATCCGTTGTCCATAGAGGGAACACTGAATTCGCACAATATCTCAACCTCCTGACGGACCATCTTCCACAAATGTTAGATGTTCCCCCTCAGCTGGGAGGAACCTGTAGTATCAACATAATGGCTTTCCGGCGCGTAGTGACGACTGCGCTTCAGGGATTGTTTACAAATCAATGGATTGGACGAATAGGACCTATACCTTGGCCAGCGTGTTCCCAGATCTGACGCCACTGGATTTTTTTCTGTGGGGAAAGCTGACCGATACTATCTGCAAGGACATACCAACGATATTAGATTATATTAATCGGCATATTACTGCTGCCTACCGAGCGAGGTGGCGCAGTGGTTAGCACACAGGACTCGCATTCGGGAGGACGACGGTTCAATCCCGCTCCGGCCATCCTGAATTAAGTTTCCCGTGATTACCCTAAATCGCTTCAGGTGAATGCCGGGATGGTATCTTTGAAAGTACACTGCCGACTTTCTTCCCTGTCCTTCCATAATCCAACGAGACTGATGACCACGCTGTTTGGTCTCTTCCCCAAACAACCCAACCCCCAACTGCTGCCTGCACCGAAATTTCCATAATATGCTAGGACGTGTGTAGTAATCGTTACATGGTAGAATGCAGGCATGTATTAGCGCTGGTGGCGGTCAATTTCAGCACAGGCTTCGAGGGTGCATCGTTTCTTTACGTGCCAAACCCATCAGAGGTAGTATAGTCACCTCGTTTGCCTTTAGTTTGTCTTAGGCAATATCCCGTTTAACAACACGACCACGACACCTCCGGCGACTTATTAACGTCTATGTAGCACAGCACATATGCATCCACGTCTGATTCACTCTCCTTTGTGCTATCATGTGAAACAAACAACTGTCGTTGTTTACAGTGTTCAGCCTACGATTATCTCGTAAAGTACTTGCACTAGACTCCTGCAACAAACACCATTGATTCTACTTTGATCGTGGGACTGTCAATAGGTATTGTTCCCCTGAAATATTTGTACTTTTTGTAAATAAATACCGATTCGAAACTGATAACCCTATGCGTATACGCTGCAAAGGCGGTACCCTGTCTACCATTCCAATCTGTGAAATCCGCTTATCAGTGGCGTCTTGCCTTCACAAAGTGTTTGAGGCGCTAATTTTAGGTAATTCACCCTGCATAGCACGTGGCTTTGTAATCTATGCGTCAACGTAAGTGTTTTTCCTAAAAAGGCACATGGCCGTTTTCTTTCTCTCTTTCCCCAATGTGAGTTTGTGCTCAGACTCTGATGAAGATGTCGACGGGACCTTAAACCCAGTCTTTCTTTTTGACATTCCTAACGCTTGCATGATATGTCAAATGGTACGGGAGATGAACAGATATCCCTATATGTAGCGGAGCAAGGTATCAAGGATATGTTGGTGTTCCCTATGCTGTAGGGTAGTTAAGTGTATGTGGCAAACACAAATATTCATAAATAAAACCCCTAGCAGTTACATTGTATCATGATAGTTTTTCGGGGAAGCCTCATAATTAAATATCTAAATGAATGTGCAGTCAACAGTTAACATCCACACAAAGGTGTTCGCAGGTACGCAGTCAACTGCGAAGGCAGTAGCAAAGCTATTTGGTGAATACATTATTACGAGTATATAAGTGTGGTATCTGTTCTTTTGGAGATGTATTTCCGAAATAACAGATACCACTATGTCGATATGCGCGCGAACGGTCGCCTTAACCGCTTAGCTATCCAAGCGTGTCTCCCGTCCGACCCATGTCTCCATATTCCACAACAGAATAGTGTTCCGTGCCCATTATTCCTATTAGCTCACAGCCTTCCTGTATTCTTGCAAGAGTTCGGAGATTGTTTTGCATCTGCACTGAAAAATCGATATGCCGCCAGGCGCATATGTTGTATTAGTATGGTGTCGGTTCTTTCGGACAGGTAAGGCCTTTGCCAAGCTATGTGCTAGATCAACGACCCGCTTAGGAGTTTCCTCCATGTTTTGCTATCGTTGAGCAATCTGTGAAATAGCTGCGCAGAGCCGGAAACTGTTCCAATGTATGCTTGTATTTGCGTTGTAATGTCAACCCAGTACGTACACTGTAGTTTTGAGGACATAACAATATCGTTATATGCAATGACTTCACATATCTTAAACTAACATCTCACAGAGAGATTAGCGCCTACCACGCCACCTTTTTACAGCAAAGCAAAGTTGCCGGCAGATGGAAAGTAACTTTGGTATCCAGATAAAGTCACTTATTTATGTGACGCCAAGAGTTGCTAATGAAACTAATGTTTATATGCTACCAGTTTCACCAGAACTAATTGTCATCAGGCGCTATAAAATTGTTACATAGGCCACTATGGCCTACTGTAGCGTCAGTAATAAAAATGCAGCACGATTCGTGCTAGAAAGGACGCCATACAAATATCTAGTACCTGATACAGCAAATAAACGTCTATTTTATTTCCAGCTATTGGCGATACATAAAAATTACTGTTCTTAATTATTTACGAGCTGTGAGGCATCTAATACAAAATATGTTATTTTTTATATGTTTCGTGGCGCGCAGCCAACATCGTATTACAGTGAGAAACATATCGATACATATTAGTAAACTGAAGTTCCGCCCCCGGTAGCTGAGTGGTCAGTGCGACGGACTGTCAATCCTAAGGACCCGGATTCGATTCCTGGCTGCGTTGGAAATTTTCTCCGCTCAGGGACTGGGTGTTGTGTTGTCCTAATCATCATCATTTCATCCCCATCGACGTGCAAGTCGCCGAAGTGGCGTCTAATCGAAAGACCTGCACCAGGCAATAGGTCTATCCGACGGGAGGCCCTCGTCACACGCCACTACTACTATAGTAAACTGAAGTGCCCTTCCTCGATTTTTGTCTCTATCTGCAAGACAATCTCAGGAACTACTGTAGGGATTATGATACGTTTTTCACTAGTAGGTAGACACGTAGTACGGTCGCAAATACACTTCTCTGAAAAAGTGAAAGACGAAGTAGATAAAGTGACAAATCGTACACAACATATTAACTACTCCGTGGAAATAAATGAAAGTGTACGAGTATTTTGCCAGAGGTCTCCAAGCTATGCGCGTCACATGGCGTGAGGTCTGCGTGACTACTGCGTCAAATCAACCTACCCCCCCCTGCATGAAGCGGTTGAAAGGAAGGAAACCACCACCGACGACGAAATTGTGGCTGGGCTCTGCGAAAGAACCACTTAACACACCACAAATTTACGGCATCGCCTGTGAATGCGGCCAACACTACACTGGATAAATGCAGCAATGTATTTCTAAACGCTGCGAGGAATATCTCAGACATGTGTGGCTGGGACAGAGGGAGAAATAGGCGAGAGCAGAACACGGCATCAAGGAAGACAACACATCTGACTTCGAGAATATGAAGGTGCCCTGTTGCGCCGCTGGCTGTTGGGGCGGCTTGATAAAAGAGTCCACCGAAATTCGAATTCACGAGAACCTTGTGAAAAGAGACGAAGAATACCATCTGAGTGCGGAATGAAATCCAGCGATATCGGCAATTCGTCGAGAGCGCACACCACCGGGTTTTCCTCCCGAGACAAGGCCGGAATGCTCTGACAGAGATGCGAACGGCGCGCCTGCTACCCCAATCACCGCGACTTCCCTCCACCCCCTTCCCCAAACCGTGCATTGGTCTCTCTGTACCCAGCCTCCGGGAGTCATGTGGAGATAGGGGCACTCCGCACATATGCCGGCCGGAGTGGCCGAGCGGTTCTAGGCGCTACAGTCTGCAACCGCGCGACCTCTACGGTCGCAGGTTCGAATCCTGCCTCGGGCATGGATGTGTGTGTGTCGTTAGGTTAGTTAGGTTTAAGTAGTTCTAAGTTCTAGGGGACTGATGACCACAGAAGTTAAGTCCCATAGTGCTCAGAGCCATTTGAACCATTTGGACTCCGCACATATAAGTAGGGCGGCATCTGCAAAATCTCAACACTTCGCCAAAAGATGATGAGTATGTCACTCATCGAAACGCCGCGGTTTTATAATACTGCCACTCGGCTGGAGAACCGACGGCGTTTCATCAAGGAGAAAGATAGTTTGTCAATCAGCGAGCACTTATGGTGCACTGTGGAGGTGTTCTTCATTAAAACATGGCGCGCAAACATCATTTGGATGTCTTCACACGGGGAAGAACCACCGGGAAACGAGAGAAGGACTAAGTGTGACGAGTGTTGCGCAGCAGTTTGGTATTGCTCACAGCACTCTTTCTCGTGGGTGGATGATAATGAGAGAGCACATCGCACAGCGCAAATGGAGGAGAGCCTGGAACTAGAGGACTGGCCTGTCCTTCCACCGATTAAAATCTCATCGAGATCGTGCGGGATGCGTTCGGGAGATGTACTGCAGCGCGTCCGCATGCACCAAAGACCATCCGGCAGCTGTCAGCTGTGCCGGTGGAGGAAGGAGCGCCCTGCCACAACAACTCCGTGTCAACCTTTTGGACAGCATGGCAGAGCATGTGTTTCCGCCCGTGATCACCGTACACCCTGTTAAGAACCACGTCCCGCTTCTTGTAATGTCCAGGGGACTATCACGAATCGTGATGACTCAAGTGTAATTTTTGTCTGTGAGTAAAAGTGTCATTTCTATTAGTGTCATTGATATTTCTATCAGTTACCTTATGTACTATACTGTAGCAGTTCTTTCTATGTGTGGTCCAAGTTCCGTAGAGCGATGTTATTTGGCACTGAGAAATTAGGCGAAGTTACTTGCACCCTTACGTTTTGTACACCAATGTAAGATTAAGATCCTCTACTGCCAATATATTTTACTTATAAGTGAAGACAAGAGTTGTCAATAAAATTTCTCTTTATACAGAACATATTGTCAGCTATTCAGAGATGTATTGACAAATCCTATAGGTTTAAGACTCTAGTTCACGAAAACGAGTGTTGCCTCAAGGAGAGAAAATATAATATATTATTTATTGTTACTATCGTCCTCTTGGAGACACAATCCGCGGATACAACTACAAAAAATGCTGTTTTGTCTTTTTGGCATACGTGTTTCTCTTATCTCTGTTTAATAAATGTGCTATATAATGTTTCCAGATAAGTTACTGTATTACAATTGCTTCGTATTCTCTTATTGTTGGATAAGAAACAACCTTTTGGAACTTCGTACGATGAAATCACTCTTTGGCTCTAATTACGGTTTTAGGAATTTTATTGTCACATATGGGTCACCCTACAATTGTACCTTGTTGCCCTGCACACATCGACGCTCCCAAGCACATTTCACTTAAACAATTCACTTTCACTGTGTCTTTTCTAAAAAATGGGTCTGAGCACTATGGGACTTAACATCTGTGGTCATCAGTCCCCTAGAACTCAGAACTACTTAAACCTAACTAACCTAAGGACATCACACACATCCATGCCCGAG
This sequence comes from Schistocerca nitens, assembly GCF_023898315.1. Taxonomy (NCBI): domain Eukaryota; kingdom Metazoa; phylum Arthropoda; class Insecta; order Orthoptera; family Acrididae; genus Schistocerca; species Schistocerca nitens. The sequence continues at coordinate 528,741,019 of NC_064617.1, forward strand.
GCAGGATTCGAACCTGCGACCGTAGCAGTCGCGCGGTTCCGGACTGAGCGCCTAGAACCGCTAGACCACCGCGGCCGGCGTGTCTTTTCTAAAAACGTTAGTTGTTTTCCGGCCTTTTTCTCGATGTGGTGACCACACAGTTGGATACTTGTTTGTTCGTTGTGAAGGTGCGTTTGTTGTTGTGTGGTTTTTATGGGAGTCTTAGTGGTGGGTAGATTGAATAAGTTATTATTTAATCTGATTATGTTCTCCATCTCGATTTTTTGTGGCTTTAGTGCCTAATGTGATTAAAGAGCGCTTACTTATTTTAATTTTGATCATATATTATTTTCTTGTTCATTCCAAGGGTCTATGTATACAAAACATTTCCTGTAATGTTAGTTTTTTAATATTCCGTAAAAGAAAGGAACAGTTATAGTGACTTTAAGAATGTTTATTTCTCGACTGCATGCACTAAAAAAAGGTGTTTGTTTTCTAGAAGCAGTGGGAAGCCGAATGTTGGGCAGAAAACACCATTAACAGGAGTGATATAAATTACCCGTATCATTTAGTCTAACTTGATGATCGCTGTCACATCGGAAATTTACCGTCTTAAGCTAACTAACTATAACTGTAAATAGTACTGTGCGTCCTAAGTAAGATTAACTATTCATATAATCGCATATGAGCTTCTTCACTTCAAGATAAATAATAATTTCTTATTTTGTTGTCACGTAGCAACTGCAATAACATTTTGCAAATGATGCAGTTATCTATAACGAACTACTATCTGCAAGAGCCACAAAAAATATCCAGCAAGTTCTTGATAAGATTTCAACGTAGCTGGAAGACTGGGAAGCACATGACAGCACGCACAAACGTTGTATCCTATGACTACAGTACCAGTGAGTCACCACATTCAAATACGTGGATGCAACTATTTGTGGGGATATGAAAAGAGCAAATATAAAAAAAGCAGCAAATGAAGCAGGCGCAGGCGAAAGAGAATACAAACGTCAAAAAATGGGTTTGGCAAGATGTGCAAAATGACTAAGTAGGAATGGCTAGAGGACAATGTAAGGAGTTAGAAGTGTGTTTCACAAGGAGAAAGATAGATACCACCTACAAAAAAATTAAAGAGGCCTTTGAAGAAATGAGATGCAGCTGTATGAATGTCAAGAGCTCAGAAGGAAAACCAGGCATAAGCAAGGGAGGGAAAGCTGAAAGGTGGAAAGAATAAGGTCTATACAAGGGAGATGAAGGTAATAATATAGAAGCGGAGGAGGACGTAGATGAAGATCAGATGAGAGATATTATACTGCGAGAGAAATTTGACAAAGCACTGAAAGATCTAAGTCGGAACAAGGTTCCGGGAGTAGACGCCATTCCGTCAGAACTACTGACATCCGTGGCAGATCCAGCCATGACAAAACTCTACCATCTGGTGTTTAGGATGTAGGAAAAAGACGAAATACTCTGTTTTCAAGAAGCATGTAATAATTCCAATTCCAAATAAATCAGGTGATGACAGATGTCAATATTACCGAACTATCAGTTTAAAGATCATGCTTGCAAAATACTAATACGAATTCTTTGCAAAAGAATGGAAAAAACTAGAAGAAGCTTATAACACTGCAACAGCATTTACGTAGCTTATTCAATCAAAACCAAGTTTGGCTTAGTACATACGATGTCCCAACAGAACAATTAGTCCTGTCACGGAAAAGCCACGTATAACACTTCCGTCTGCTACTACTGTACCATAACCTTAAAGCTGGAAACAGGTTGTGAAATAAAACTATTTTGTTAAAGCAATTATGGTATAAAGCAACAGAGCAGTGTTACCCTCTGAGAGGAATTTTGTTATGTTGACCGTGTTGTACCTAACGGAGGAGGCTTATCGGAAATGGAAGTCAGAATTACGTAAATATTTGATCAGTAACAAACGAAATTTTGTTATCTGCACTGTTTAATGGATAAAGAAAACGGTCGCCAGCCTAACTAGGCAAGAGAATGATTAACATTCTCGTTCAAGAAAATAGTTATTAGTAATTTTAGTGGATAAACACAACCTATACTTTGTCACACGGGAGTGCAGTGAACTCTGATACATACATTTGTCTACGTTAAGACTGAAGCTAGCAGCTAGAGCAGCAGAAACTATTTGCAAAATTATAAGAGATACCGAAACACACTATTACTTTCAGGGCTTAAAGAAATTATGGTTTTTATAATTAGTGGTCTTTCCGTTACTTGTTACCGAGCATTAACACAATAGACAAACTATGGATCCTTTTATACTATTAATATGCACTTCTAATACACAAGAGAGACAAACACTTAGCAAACATGAGTATATAACGTTTCACAACTGCAGCTTTCCACTTTTACTACAGTGACACACAAAATTAACATATATGTAAGATACTGACTCACTTTCTGCGATTTACAACAGGCAGTAATGTGATCATTTACTAAGCAAAACTTTATAAGCCTCAGTCTTCACAACTTTTAATTTGAAGTTGGCAACAACACATTAATAAGCAGTTTTACTATGAAAATTATTTTCAGCAAGCATAATTAACTTTAACTTACTCTCTTGCCACATTAACTTTAACTTTCTCTTTACTATGTTCAAGAGACATTAATTAGAAAACAGGGTTTTAATGTACTTTCAGTAAGGACACTCGGTAATCACTTTAGTTCAAACGGAGAGGAACCTGAGAGGTGTTATGATGAGGAGAAAAATCGAGGTAGGTACATAAATTCAGATATAAATTACCTTATATTTGAGCACATTAGCACATCCATTAAGCTGATCCTTCACTGTACATCATTATAGTATTACGTTACAGTGATTGTGCAACGTGGTGGCAACTGCATGTTGGTAGGTGGATTCGCAGACAGAATTGCTGAACTCTGTCAGTTCTTGGTGGCGATGATAGATACAAATTCCAGAATAGTTCCAGCTATTTATCCATCCATCCGAGGCATTGGAAAGTAGCCGAAAAAGCCTCTCTCGGAACTAGCACAATGTGCATCTTTTACATGGCAGTGCACAGTTTGGTAGCTCGTCCCCGACTCGTAGCTCGTCCCCGACTGACTATCAGTTCCACCTTTTCTACATAGGCCAGCCACAATTTGCGCGCGCTACACAGTTCCGTTCCCGAGGGGAACCACAACAACTTTTACATACAGAATAACTAAGAATCCTAAGTGAGGATCAGCAGTTTACATAACAGCAACCAAATACATTAAATAAAACAGAACATTTGCACATATTGACATTTCTACCAAAAATTATTCACACAAAATTACAATCATATACAGTAAGTTTTGTTCCCTCCAAATGGGACAAAGCATTTAAACGACAGATATACTACATCGCATAGAATCAGACCATGAAAAAGTTTTTACAAAGAAAGGAGTATACAGTTTTGTGTTATCTATTCAAACAAACACATTTACAGAAGCACAGCAATGTAACATTAAATGAAACAAAAGCAAAATAAATCAGTACAGCATTAGAGCTATGGTGTTACAAGCTGACCTCGGGAAAGACCGATTTGGATTTCGGAGAAATGTAGACCCACGCGAGGCAACTAACTCTACGACTTATGTTAGAAGATAGGTTAAGCAAAGGCAAACATAAGTATATAGCATTTGTAGACTAAGAGAAGGTTTTTGACAATGTTGACTGGAACACTCTCTTTGAAATTCTGAAGATAGCAGGGGTAAAATACAGGGAGGGAAAGGTTATTTACAACCTCTACAGAAACCAGAAGGAAATTATAAGAGTCTAGGGGTGTGAAAGGGAAGCAGTTGGTGAGAAGGGAGTGAGACAGGGTTGTAGACTACCCCCCGATGTTATTCAATTTGTACATTGAGCAAGTAGTAAAAGAAAAAAAAATTGGAGTAGGAATTTAAGTTCAGGCAAAAGAAATATAAACTTAGAGGTTTGTCGGGACACTGTAATTCTGTCAGAGACAGCAAGGAACTTGAAAGAGCAGTTGACCTGAATGGACAGTGTCATGAGAGGAGGATATAAGATGAACGTCACCAAAAGCAAAACAAGCAAAATGAAAAGTAGTCGAATTGAATCAAGCAATGCTGAGGGAGTCTGAGTAGGAAATGAGGCACTTAACGTAGTAGACGAGTTTTGCTGTTGGGGTAGCTAAGTAACTGATGATGGCCGAATCGAGAGGATATGAAATGTAGACTGGCAATGGCAAGAAAAGCGTTTTTGAAAAATGGTTCAAATGGCTCTGAGCACTATGGGACTTAACTTCTGAAGTCATCAGTCCCCTAGAACCTAGAACTACTTAAACCTAACTAACCTAAGGACATCACAGACATCCATGCCCTAGGCAGGATTCGAACCTGCGACCGTAGCGGTCACGCGGTTCCAAACTGAAGCGCTTAGAACCGCACGGCCACACCGGCCGGCAGTGTTTTTGAAGAAGAGAAATTTGTTAATATCGAGTATAGTTTTAAGTGTTAGGTAGCATTTTCTGAAGGTATTTGTTTAGAGTGTAGTCACATGTGGAAGTGAAACAAGGACTATAAACAGTTTAAACAAGAAGATAACAGAAGCATTTGAAATGTGGTGCTACAGAGGAGTGCTGAAGATTAGATGGGTACACCACGTAACTGACAAGTGTGTTCTGAACAGAACGGGGGAGAAAAGAACTGACTAGAAGAAATGATCGCATAGACCCAGCGGCATGTAAAACAGGTGTCAGATTTCGTTCATTGGTACGATACTTGGAAAATGCAATCAGTCTACAAAGGAGATTGATTACAATCACTCGTGCATCCCATCCTAAACGGGATTAGCGTAGGATATTCGAAGTAGAACGCATGGCTTTAACAGCACTGGTAAACGACGAGGTTGGCCCATTTCGCATATGAAGCAGAGGGAAGTTATTTTTTTACGCACTATGCAGTGTCTTACAAAAAATTTAGATAGAAGCAAGTGGCTCATAAGTGTGATCACGATAAGCCGACGACACCTTTAGTATGGTCACATATGGATGTTATGATTGGATCAGGAAACGATGTGAACTAGTTGCGCCCTCAGATGAATGACGGTTCATGTAGTATACTGTTGATAGTTGTCAGTAGACGTCGTTTCGCAGGAGAGTGGCATTCCCGTCCTGCTTTATCTCTGTTCCGCCTGACGTAGCACATTGCAGCGGGGTAATTATCCATGTCACAAAGCCAGTTACCCGCAGCAGCTGTTTAACGAACACTATGAAGATAACACACCAAACACCAGCCCTGTCAGTTCTACATAAGACGTCAAAGATTGTCATGCGAGACCAGACAAGAACCCTCACGAATACGCAGCTGTTACGTGACCTGTACCTGAACATGTGTTGCCATCTACTTCTGGAAACACACTAAATACCGGCACACAAAATAGCTGTAGTTCATCCCAGTATAAATCATGGGAGATATTAGTCAAGACGCTATAAAGCGAGTGAGTACTCATTATATTTCTGCTGTTTACTACTGGAGCTATTATTCTGCACATAAACACCTCCCTCTGTGACAGGTGTGAAGTAAACAGCCATTACACTACTCCTTTATTACGCATATATTGGCATGAGCGTATAGAATGTCTCCACATTAAATTAAACGAATTACGAGTATATCATAGGCAGTTGTGTTACACAGGTCTGTAGAAGCAGTTTTTTGGTAGCCACTCAGCGTCATTTCGTTAATTGCCTCCCGAGGTGTAAATTGTCGCCATCGTTACGGAAAAACACAGGAACCTCCGGCGTACGTGTAGGTTGTGCAGAATGTGGGCGTCCAACATTGATGGTAGGTAAGTGGGAGGGGCTGAATAATGAACAGCGCTCCCATTTCTTTGCAAGCGGATCGAAGACATCGCTGGGTAGTCACAAGCAACGATCGAACACCTGTCCGCTAAAGGTCAGTCACGTCCGAGAGCTGCCCACTTCCAGCTTTCTTGTTAGACGATCGATATATTCGCCATATGCTACGGCTATAAGCAAATTATGACTCACTGAAACCATACACAATTGCTTTACCAATCGACAATATTACAGTAGCCTACACGTTATCAAGTTTGCAAGAAACCAGACTAGTTATCACTCGAAAGGTAGAAGTTTATGAAATACGAAATAAGAGCAAGTCAAAACTATTGTAGTTGCCGGAATAATGACGCGGATTCGCATATAAATAAATATTCAGAGGCAGTGGTTTTGTATAAAGATTTTATTATCCAGCATACGTTTCTTAGATATAATTATGATACAAAAGGAAGGGTGCTGTTTCTTTTGCTTATCCTTTAACTCAAGTACGACGATAGAACAGAAATGAGTATTTCGTAACAATCCTTGTTTGGTTCAGGATACACGGAAGCAAGAATGGATGTTTCAAAACGTCAACATTTTCACCATTATGTCCAATATTGCAGTTTCGGCTTTGGGGCCATTTTCAAAAACAGTGCATCACCCCTTCGAACAAGACAAATTTTTCACACAGAAATCTGCTGAAGCTTTCATTAAATGTAATCTGAATTTTATGTATTTTATTTACGAACATTTATTGCTCCAAGTTGAAAAACTGAAATTATGAAATTTACGGCAGTAGTCCCACAGGAACAAAGACCCCAAGAACCGTTGCACTGGTTGCAATTTCCTTCATATAACCCCTGCTTTATAGTAAAGAAACAGTACGTAGGAGTTTAAAATATCGTACTCTTTGAACTGTTTTGAAAAGTGATGCAATACTTGTCTCTTGTACCTTCAAATTACACTGCGTAAAAAAGGATCTCTTTTTCGAAACCCCGTAACTGTCTTCCATTTCTACGCATAAGTCTGCAATTTGGCTCAAAATTGCCTACTGGCTTCCTCTTTAATGGTGGAAAAGTGTGCCACCCTGTGCTGTCACCCTAAGAGTCGGCGACGCTTGAAAGAGCAAGTTGTCAAAACACGCGGAAAAAAGATTATAGCTAAGATGTTAATGTAACGTGGGTTAATGATGTCACATTGGCACCAAATTTCTCCACAATTCTGCCCAAATCCATAGTGGACAGTCACGCCCTGGGAATTCCGTCAGATCCCATCTTACACACATTTCATCCCTTCTTTTGAAGGCTTTGCGATAGAGGTCTGGACCGCGACATCCAGCGTTTAAATCACACGATTTTCTTATAGGTGGCCGAGGAAAACGTTTCAGACATACCGCCACTCAAAATCGACACGAAACACCCGCTGGAGGTTGCATAAAAGGCGTCAATGAAATATCCCTTCATTTGGGGCGTTGATTCCCACACATTTCGCGATGGAAAACGACAGTTCGCAGAGCGATGTGCAGGACGACATCCGGGACAACGTTCTACACTGCTGAAACCCCCGCACGATTAAACCCTACTCTAAGAACATTATTGGACTACGATCCCAATGAACATGATCTAACTGCTTTGGAGTGTAGTGTGACCGCAGTTTTTGTATCGAGGATGGGATCGTTTAAAACCATTCGACGAAATGTGAACGTGATCTGAAGGAGCAAAGGATGTTTATGCTTTTTCAGCCCTCCTGTGGCGTGATCACAGAGGGATGCAACATTGACACATGTGAGAATAAAATGGCAAAGAGTCCCTCTGCAACTCCCCAGCTCACCAACAGCCTCGATGCCACACACGCACCTTTGTTGAGCACATTAAAAATATACCTGATAGAGAGTTTGACAACCATTCAGCTAAGTATGAAATTACGATGCAATCCAGACCTTTAGCTGCTTACAGGCACTGATACGAGTAAATACCAACGGGAACAGTTGAAAATGTGTGCCCCGACCGGGACTCGAACCCGGGATCTCCTGCTTACATGGCAGACGCTCTATCCGAGGACCCAGAGGATAGTGCGACTGCAGGGACTTATTTCTGGCACGCTCACTGTGAGACCCACACTTCCAACTTTCTGTCCACACACTACATTTGCTGTGCCCCTGCCCACTATACTCATTACTTGTGGCAGTCAATCCACCGACTGCCGTAAGAGTTCGGGCAATGTGAGTGCATCCGCACTGAACAAGATAATTGACCAGTAAGCCTTATTTACATGAAGATAGTATCTGTTCTTCCGGACATGTTCGAAAGAACAGGTACCATCTTCATATTCAGCTAAGTGGTTATCTGCAGCTGCTCTAGCGGCTGAGGGTAGGCAAACCCGCCTGAGTGGATGGACTTCGCCGAGCCCGAGGGTGAAGCTGCAGGGTGACATACTTCTGCACAATCATAAAGGAAGACCGAAGGCACCTCCGAGTCAGATGTCAAATTTGTGCGTTGCAATGGGAGACAAATATGGAGTTTTAGAAAAGTGATACATTTTTTTGCACAGTGTATATCAATGTTGTGCTTTATATACAGTCTATGCGACCCATTAAAAATAACATTTTCGATTTCCAAAATCACACCTGAAATTTTCGTGCATCTGTCATGTGTACCTCTTGATATATCTTGATGTTCATCATGATAGCTGCTACTAAAGAAAGAACTATAGGAACTATTTACGCATCATCAGTGAGTGTACTAAATAAAAAACCGTAAGTATGAGATCATACTCATATAAATCGAATGTGAACTTACTTTACAGTCGCCCAGGATTAGCCGGGCGGTCTACGGCGCTACAGCCATGGACTGTGCGGCTGGTCCGGGCGGAGGTTCGAGCCCTTCCTCCGGCATGGGTGTGTGTGTTTGTCCTTAGGATAATTTAGGTTAAGTAGTGTGTAAGCTTAGGGACTGATGACCTTAGCAGTTAAGTCCCATAAGATTTCACACACATTTGAACATTTGCTAACTTTACAGTTCGCTGAGCTAAAGCACACACTTGTGCGCTGTGAATGACAAAATGTTATATTGATGATTTTCTTGTCAGTCTTTAGAATTGGGACGTGGGTCTGGAAAGCGGTCGTGTGTGAAACAGCCTCAGAAATTAGGAGGTACTTACGTCTGTAATTTCGCGTGATTGAAAAAAGTGAATAGCCTTCCACAGGTCTGAAAGTCTTTGTGTTCCGTTAGATTCGGATTCTGAATATCATTATCATCTGTGCCTCGAGCACGACATGTAGAGCGTCAATAAGAGTGAGGAATTGGAGACACCAAAACTAGATATCAGAAATGAACAACATTGGTCAGATGGTTATAGTTGTTCTGTGCTCGCCTCATTTCCCCACGTGTATTTACAGTGCCATTCTTCCGTTGCATGACAAGCCGTCCTAAGGTGAAATTCGAACGCGAACGTTTACTTGGAGCGGGACGATTTTCGTGATGCCATAAGTAATTTGACATTTCGGAGCATTCCCGAACATGAAAAACAAAATAACTCACCAGAATGAAATTTTCACTCTGCAGCGGAGTGTGCCCTGATTTTGAAACTTCGTGGCAGATTAAAACTGCGTGCCGGACCGAGACTCGAACTCGGGACCTTTGCCTTTCACGGGCAAGTGTCGAGTCTCGGTGCGGCACAGTTTTAATCTGCCAGGAAGTTTCAAAGCAACTCACGTCTGATGTCGGCTAAGCGCTACGAAACATGAAGCAATAGAACACTGCTGTGCAAGTCGAACCGAACAGGAACCTTATTGTCATACAGCTTTCCGAAATTGAAGTACCAAGTTTAATCATCCTTGTGTTACAATTTAATTGCTGTGAAAATATTTTGTTGCACGGTACTAGCGAATTAAAGATAAATGAAAAGTGTCTCGTTTTGCGTATGATTTGTTATAATGTAATGTTGGAAAACGGTATATTTGTGGTTAGAGTGCTACCACACCTTAAAGTTCATAGATATGGATGATAGCAGAAATCTGTCTAGTCGTTTTACCCAGTCTATATAGGCGTGCGTCGTCATTGAGATGTAGAAGTGAAAACTTTGTTTGAGATAAACGTTAAAGCTATGGAGGCAAACAGGTTAGAAATGTAAACAATGATGATATCAATAGCACGTTTTGTCTACAAACAGCTTATTTGTTATTGTCCAGCATACGAAATTCGGATCTCTACTTTAGAATCTTGATCGAACAATAGATTTTAACTCTTAAGTATTCCAAACATTATACATGCCTGTAGGCTTACCTGTTCATTGTCATTGTTGATAAAGTCTTCAGAATTGTTCTGCTTCTTAAGACTTCATCAGTGCTCGACGTTTCGGTCACAAGAAGTTTGAAGAGGAATATTGAAAAGCAGCTGCATAAGCCAACTTCCATTTCTGATGGTGTTATACTGCTCAATTACTCTATATAGGTTGCACAGATGTCTTTTCCTGTGTGTGTTTGCTTGCTAAGAGAATATGTTGCGTAAGCACATATTTACTTTGTGTGTCAACCAACACCCTCCCAATATCCTCTCTGCAAAGTGTGAATCTATGAGCGTATGTGGTTAAATCTGCCGGACAGGGTAGGAGAGACTTTTTTGTGCGTTCTGGGTTGTGTAGAACCAATATGGATAGCTGGGTGGAGGCCTAGCAAAGCGGATTCATCGTGAATTAGGGCGCTTACCACGTGTTTCCATCCAGCATTAAAAGATGTCCATCCCCCATCGCCGTAATAAACGTCTCCTGAGACAAGTGTCTCCTCTGGATATTTTGAAGCAGCACTGGAAATCCTTCCGCCGTCTTGGTAAGACGTTATATTCCTTGCAACACATCTTGGTATGATCTTTTACCAGTTAGTGCATTTTGTGTTTTGTTCGTTATGAGAGGATCTTCTCATTTATTTCGTAGAATGTTGGGGAGTGTTTTTTTGTTCCGTTTCGTTGAATATTTCAATTAATTTTCATGAATAATGTTCGTATTAGTACTTTTGGATTTTTCATATTAAGGGAGATTACCACATGCCATCAGGAGTGGGCTCTCTTTGTTTTACTTACCAATTACGTGTCCATTAAATTAATAAAAAAATTCTCCATTGGTTTAACACTTGTGAAATTCATCACTTTTAGTGGAAGGGGCTCTGACTTTGACATTTAGGTATCTCTAACACACTAGTGTAGCTTTATCGGTGGTGGAATGAACTGCTTCTTTCTGTTCCTGAGTTACGTACGAGTTTGTTAAATACTTAATGCTGAATTATCTTCGTTTTACGTAGTTCTCAGTTTCTCTTGTCCATGTCCTTAAGGTCATCACGTTGGGTTTTGCACGTAATTCGTGTTTCAAACGTGGTTATTATAAAGAAAAGAGTATAATTTCATTTTGGTTTCAATGTTAGTTCATGTGTTTTATGTAGGATATGGACCACCATAATAAAGTGCTAGTAACAGTGAGAATTGTTTTACGAATATTTTACCTTCTCCCCCTTTTTTTCCACTTTCAATAATTGTTCTCCTCAAAAAGATAAAGAAGGCTTTTAAATTCCGTATAAGATTTAAGAGAGTTCCTTGTACGTATTAGGCACGCCATGTCTACGTGTGGTCGAATTGCAACACTGAATGCTTTACGTTGCATCATTTAATGTCAGGGTTGATTTTTCACGAGTAATTCTGATCGGGCGGCACTGCACGCGCGGTAGATGTGGGCGAGAAATAATTTATGTAAGTTACTTGTTCCCTTCCATTACTGAGTCGAGGAAAGTAATAATAACTCCACGATATACAGAAGCTTGCTTGTCTACTCGATGGCCGGCCGGAGTGGCCGTGCGGTTATGGGCGCTACAGTGTGGAACCGAGCGACCGCTACGGTCGCAGGTTCGAATCCTGCCTCGGGCACGGATGTGTGTGATGTCCTTAGGTTAGTTAGGTTTAATTAGTTCTAAGTTCTAGGCGACTGATGACCTCAGAAGTTAAGTCGCATAGTGCTCAGAGCCATTTGCCTACTCGATGTAGAATTCAGTTACTGACAGCGAAGTTCATTCACGCAAGCGGAGAGGAACAGACTGTAGGTCGCACTTAGCAACTCGTAATATGATTTTCATTCAGAGGGAAGGAGCAGGTAGCTTGTTCTTGGCAATGTCGGCCAAGCTAACATCACACCCGAGAGGAAGTAGGCAGCTTGCAATACGAAGCGGGCTAACGACTCAGAAACTCCATCAAAACGTCGTTTGCTTATTCAAATCTGTGGTCTGTGAAGCACTAGAATATTTTTGAAGCTCACTATTTAACATATTAAGCGCCTCTGAAACCACGGACGTTTCCACAATGATCGTGACTGCCCTGCGCACCTGCGAGAATCGCTTATATAATGAGTGCATTTGTTTCACGCATGTTCTTCACGGAAGGAAAATAATTGTGGTTGGTGCGTCTGATTTAACCTACTACTGTCACTGGAAAGCGCTACGGTTGTTGATCACGCTGACGGACTCGTTCTTTCTGATCTCTGTGCTCTCCAGCCGCGTTGGAAAAACATGTGGGCGTAGACGTGGGCATTCAGGTGTTGTTTGAGGACGATGTAACATGAACGGAATCATTCATTGTGCATACTGATAGCTCGATGTGCTGTGACGTATCATGAAAGTTTGTCATAATATTCCAAGCGTTCACCTGTTCAATCATATTGAATATAAAAACATACTTGAAGGATTGCGGTGAAGTGTGTAGTTACCAAATAATAAGCAAAGTGCAAACAGAAGTAATGGCAGTTTTGTATTAATATTAAATTACTGAAATTCAGATGTAAGTCTAACGATAGCTCCATGACAGTTATTTGGTTTTTTCTTCATTTGTGTGGCTGCAGTGTTCGTACCACCTCTGACTCCTCGCTAACGACCGCTCTCTCTCCTTCCCCTACTATGCATTTGCTGTTCACTAACTTTTACTCACGTCCCCCCCCCCCCCTGCCTCCAACCAGCCTCCTTTTGGATAATTATTTCCCACACTACTACCTCATGTCACTTAAATATTAAATAAACAGTTATTAACATATACACTCAGCAAACAAACTCATGTTTAACCAGAACAACGTAAATAACCGCTAGTAGTGCAGTATTCAGTCGGTATTGTATATTGAGAAATGTTGAGTGCTGCAAGACAACATAAATTAGTCCAAAAGTTTCAGTGCCAAACGCAGAAATTCTTGAAAGATCTGCAGCTAGACAATTCCAGATGTAAACCAAAATCAGACAAAAATTTTCCAAGTTAAAATTATGCTTCAATATCCCTTGCAGAGGACTGTTTTTAGGTCTAGAAAGCAAACAAAAATTGTAAAGATATTTCATTCCATACCATTCGGGACCAATGATGATGTTCTAAATGCATATGTTAAAATAAACATGCATATTCTGTAGTTAATAATATCGGATTCTATAATAATGCAAACATCAATTTCAAGAGCACTAATGGTAATTGGCATTTTAGGTATGGTGTTGCACATATAGTAGTGCAAGTTGTTGATTATCGCATCAGAATGTGCTATCTGTAACTATCACGTAAATCCCACCAAACTCAAAGTTCCTATAACATATGTAAAATTAGGGAGACATTATTGGTCAAAAATGGCAGAAAATTCATAGAACCACTCATCTTACAGCTCCAATATCTCACTTCGTCAAGACGATGAGCACGTTTGGATCACTTAGTCAGAGTGTAATGCAATCGCAGTCGTAACATTGTTGTTTATGTAACTTTCCATTTCAGCTTTGGCATTCTAAGCTACTCACAACTGCCACTACTGCAGTTGCTGAGTTTAATAAACTCAATAACTCATTAAGACGCGAACGACTTGTTTTTGTAATTGTGGACTTTTCTGTGCCAGGGTCAAAAACAGGGCAACATATTGCAGCTCTACGGAGGTATTATCAGAAATGATCAAAATGTCGCTTATAAACTACTGGCAGATGGCTGAAGTACACTATTTTACCTAACTACAAATATTTTAACATCAAATAAGCTTTTTAAACTGTTTTCTAAACTGAAACAATACCTCATTTACACCAAATAAGAGAGAATCTTATTGTGTTCGATTATTTCATTTTTCTTTCTTTGTCAACTGGTTACTGATCTCAGAACAAAAACTTCAAAAAGCCAAGATCGCTAGTAAAGCATTTATCCCGATAAACGGTTTCAGTTAGATTTCGTTACCAACTTCGGATCTTATGTGCTATAAATTCACACAGTCTGCTCCATCTGTGCTATGGTAACGTAGTGTTACCAAAAATCTGTTATCAAAATAAATGCTTTTCTAGCGATTCAGACATCTTTGTGTTTTTCTTCTGGATTTATTACACTGCAAATCGCCCTTATTCTGGCACAACGTCATGAGTTTATAACTGATTATTGGTACTAACGCTTTAAAGATAAAGTGATCCACTTACAAAGTGACAGTGTCCCTCAAATAAGAAGAAACCTGTGAGTCTACCTAGTAAGGCAAAGAGGAATCGATATCCGGTGTACTGTGAAGATAGTGTCCAAATTTCAATGAACCTTTGTTGTTTGATTATCTTCCTAGAATATGATCCACTGAGTTAGCCGAAGGAAATTATGACGTTTCTTTTCGCAACTAGATAGGGATTGTGATGGAAACATTATTTATGTTTGAGAACCATTGCAAGATCACTCCCTAATTTTGTTCAGCATTGTTTTCCGGTGTATGTGCAGGAACACAGTTACCGTACCTCTATATTGTAGGGTTGCACTGCGTGTGACTCCCAACGAGGAATCAGAATGGTCGAGCAGAGGGGTGGTGGTGAGGACTGATGTCACCCCAAGATGTCAATGAGACAGCATTAAATTAACATGCATTTATTGCTGAGATTTTTACAGTGATTTAGTCTCCTCTTCGGTGCGGCCTGGTAGCAGCCACGTGGCGTCCACGTCGAAGAATACGCCTTAGGGGCCATCGTGGAATCTGTGGTCGTAGCTCCTGGTGTAGCCCACAGTCAGTTCCGCGGCCTTGTGCAGGGCGGAGTGCCGGCCGGCATGTCCCACAGGCTAGGGTGACTATGGACGTCCGCCAAAGCCTCAGCGCTCTCGTTGAGCGTATTTCCCCTCTGGCTTGCTGAACAGCTTGAGGTCGGACAGAAAGATGTTCATCCATGAAAGATCAACCTTGTCCTCATCGTCAGTCACTGTTGAGACTATCAGGAATAGCAGCTTGCAGACTTGAACCTCCCCCTTCTCCTCCTTTCATGCGGAAGGATGGCTGTGGACTCTTAAAATTATACTCCAGACTGGCAGCGGCTGGCAGCACTTCTTCATATGTCAGCAGCTCATAGCACAACTAACCGAGCTGGCCTGCTGTCAGCATCATTGATGCCGATGGAATGACCATACTCTGAGCACTAAGTGGAAGGAAGGGGAGGGTTATATAGTGATTCCTACCTTGATTCCCCTGTAAGGGTTACCGAATGTGCTCCAGATTTTCGAGCCTCTCAGCGTTCTCTGCTGGACTAACGTTTAGTTACAGAGCGATCTTTTATCCAAGGTTTGCAGCCTGAAAGGCGTTCTTGTGTAGTCTTTAGGTGTAGCTACTCCATGCTGCCCTGTTAACGGAATATCGTTAAGCACCTTCTACAGTGACGTCATGGTGCTGAATCAGATGTTCATAAGGCTCTCTCTCGCACAGTTGTGGCAGCGCATACGGCTCAAAAATTTTATTCTTCAATCTAATACTATTTTTCTGTGCAACAGTATGAACCAGTGATAAGATTCACGCACGCAATATAGGCTCAAAAACGCATAGCTCGCTGCCATCTTCCTACATTCAATTTTTGAACATTAAATTATCAAAAGACATGCAACTATGTAAATGTCATGAACTACGTTCGATTATCGCGACTGTTATTTAAACATCAAAATTTCTTCTAAACGTTCCTACTTTCGTTTCCTCGGCGTCTTACCACGCCTTTATACAGGCAGCTCGTCTCTGAATAGATTTGCATCACCTGTTAGGGTCTTGAAATAATGGAGCGGTAATCAAGCTTAAAACATACTAGCATCTTGTGTGTGATTTCCTTTGAAGATGCACTGTACTAGAGTACTCCTAGCAATTTTAAATATTCCATTCACTTTCTCTAAAACTGATTTCATGTGGTCATTCCATTTCGTATCGATTATCACTAGTTATTTAAAAGAGGAGGCAAGCTCCATAAATTTACGAATAACCTTGTTTATAGTCGCTATGGGATATTTTCCCCTAAGTTACGAGCATTATATTTAACAGATGTACATTTAAAAATCTTTACCACTCAGTACCTATCAGATGACTAGACGTCGGCTGCATTACCTGTGAAATATCCATCGACGATACTTACCTGTAGACACCAGCATTGCTAGTGAACAACAGGAGAGTTTCCAAGACCCTTCATAAATACTAAAACCGTTAGCGGTTATATACGTCATCTTAGGGAATACGTTACTTTCGTATCTCCTTTCAGCGTAACGCTACATTTTCTGTTAATCAAACTTCCTACTAGTCACTCACAAATTTATGAAGAAAATCTCTGTATGATTATACACCACTGGCCATTAAAATTGCTACACCACGAAGATGACGTGCTACAGACGCGAAATTTAACCGACAGGAAGAAGATGCTGTGATATGCAAATGATAAGCTTTTCAGAGCATTCACTCAAAATGGCGCCGGTGGCAACACCTACAACGTGCTGACATGAGGAAAGTTTCCAACCGATTTCTCATACACAAACAGCAATTGACCGGCGTTGCCTGGTGAAACGTTGTTGTGATGCCTCGTGTAAGGAGGAGAAATGCATACCATCCCGTTTCCGACTTTGATAAAGGTCGGATTGTAGCCAATCGCGATTGCGGTTTAACGTATCGCGACATTGCTGCTCGCGTTGGTCGATATCCAATGACTGTTAGCAGAATATGGAATCGGTGGGTTCAGGAGGGTAATACGGAACGCCGTGCTGGATCCCAGCGGCCTCGTATCACTAGCAGTCTAGATGACAGACATCTTATCCGCATGACTGTAACGGATCGTGCAGCCACGTCTCGATTCCTGAGTGAACAGATGGGGATGTTTGCAAGACAACAACCATCTGTACGAACAGTTCGACGACGCTTGCAGCAGCATGGACTATCAGTTCGGAGACCATGGCTGCGGCGGTTACAGACAGGAGCGCCTGTGATGGTGTATTCAGCGACGAACCTCGATGCACGAATGGCAAAACGTTTACAACATTATGATGGTCGCATTGGTGTTTGGCGACATCGCAGTGAACGCACATTGGAAGCGTGTATTCGTCATCACCATACTGGCGTATTACCCGGCGTGATGGTATGGCGTGCCATTGGTTACACGTCTCGGTCACCTCTTGTTCGCATTGATGGCACACTGAACAGTAGTCGTTACATTTCAGATGTGTTACGACCCGTGGCTCTACCCTTCATTCGATTCCTGCGAAACCCTACATTTCAGCAGGATAATGCACGACCGCATGTTGCAGTTCCTGTACGGGCCTTTCTGGATACAGAAAATGTTCGACTGCTGCCCTGGCCAGCACATTCTCCAGATCTCTCTCTCACCAATTGAAAAGGTCTGGTCAGTGGTGGCCGAGCAACTAGCTCGTCACAATACGCCAGTCACTACGCTTGATGAACTGTGGTATCGTGTTGAAGCTGCTTGGGCAGGTGTACCTGTACACGCCATCCAAGCTCTGTTTGACTCAATGCCCAGGCGTATCAAGGCCGTTATTACGGCCAGAGGTGGTTGTTCTGGGTACTGATTTCTCAGGATCTATGCATCCAAATTGCGTGAAAATGTAATCACATGTCAGTTTTAGTATAATATATTTGTCCAATGAATACTCGTTTATCATCAGCATTTCTTCTTGGTGTAGCAATTTTAATGGCCAGTAGTGTATCTTGGTTGTCAGTTGACAATGTTCACAGTGTTGAACGTCTTTCAAAAATCTAATAAATAAATGTACAAGTCAAATGGTTCAAACGGCTCCGAGCACTATGGGACTCAACTGCTGTGGTCATCAGTCCCCTAGAACTTAGAACTACTTAAACCTAACTAACCTAAGGACATCAAACACACCCATGCCCGAGGCAGGATTCGAGCCTGCGACCGCAGCAGCAGCGCGGCTCCGGACTGGAGCGCCTAGAACCGCACGGCCACCGCGGCCGGCTGTACAAGTCAGTAGTGGCTGCATTTTTCAGTGTCTGTTTGGTACTATGCAATCTCTCTGTATGGTAATCACTTGTGTGCTTTAAGCGCGAAATCCGTGTTCGAGTCCTCGGCTGGCACAAATTTTCATGTCTCACTAATAATTTCTACAACTGATGCCTAATCATAGTCGCAATTTGTGTATGCATTTAAATATACATTTGCTTCCTGTCGCCAGTTTTATTTTATCAGTGGTAATATCACTGCAGAAAGCAGCATGACCTGCGAGAGGGAATGAAGAGAGCTTAACGCCTCATCTAAGTGGGGAACTAGTGTAATTCCATCAATTTAAATTAATTTTGAGCTAATCTGTAGCAATTACACTTTTCGTAACAGTCAGTCAGTGGATTCCTCCATCTAGCTGTTGACGGAAGTACTTTTGGATGTGATCTTTCATATTATTTCTTCTGCGTAACTGAGACGACACAGATCTTCAAAAAAATACACGTACAAATAACGATTTGTTCAGTTTATGTTTAATGTAGACAAAATTCTGTTCTACATTAAATGTATTCGCAGTTTCGAATATGGACAACCAGAGGAGTGTAATGGAATGACGAAAATGAAAGTTTGTGCTGGACCCGCACTCGAACCCGGATTTCCCTCTAATCGCGAGCGGTCGCCTTATCGTTAAGCTATCCGAGCATGACACACGGCAAGACCCAAGAAACACTGCATCGTACTTTGGAACAACACAGGCACTGCAATATCGTAAATTCTGGTCTTGTCGCAACCATACACGCTGACGTTCGACATGCTTTTTAATTAAACGCGTGTTCCTCCGGACATCCAGTATATTATGTAAAATGAAACAATGGCATCGATATCTCCAGCTAAGACCGGCTGCGGGTAAGTTTATATTTGTTTATAGTCAGTAATCCACACATTCCATGCTGAAACCGACCTCAGTCCGTCAACATGGCCTCGTTTAGAGCCAGTTACGTCCCATAGTCGACGAGATGTCACTAGCCTACTTCACTTACTTGTGTGGTGACTCCATTTTGGCAGGTCAATTGTGATTGTGATGACTGCCTATGTAGTGTACTGTATCGCCTTGTGAGTGCAATATTATTACCTTCAAATATAAGCTCGCTGGACATAATCTTCCTGGCCGTGCTGTTCTAGGCGCTTCAGTCTGGAACCGCGTGACCGCTACGGTCGCACGTTCGAATCCTGCCTCGGGCATGGATGTGTGTGATGTCCTTAGGTTGGTTAGGTTTAAGTAGTTCCAAGTTCTAGGGGACTGATGACCACAGATGTTAAGTCCCATAGTGCTCAGAGCCATTTTGAACCATAATCTTCCTACAATAAGGCGGCGTCAGATCCGACACGTCTTGTTTTCATTTGCACAGGGAACAGCGCTAGTGTGCGCTAGTGATTTATAAGGGAAAAACAGTTTTTTAGTTAAGTGTCGTTTACGATACGGCCTTGTCACAGGTATCCCGACTGTCCACCTTGTGACGGGAAGGTTAAAATTGGTCGTGAGTGGTGCTCCCGGCTAGCTCATTTGACAGAGCATTTGCCTGCGAAAGGCATGAGTCCTGAGTTCGAGTCTCGGCCCGGCACATACTTTTAATCTGCCAGCAAATTGCATCTAAAATTTTTATTCCTTCTCCGTGAACTTTAATTCCCCGTGCCAAATTTCTCATTGATTTTGTGTACTCCTTGTTCAGTGTCAGACCTCACTGCCGTGTAACGGTGCCTTTTATCGCTCTGATTTACAAATCCGCTGTCACCCTCCAAATCCACGGCAGGCCTTGCTAATCCACTACAGCCGTCGCTAATCCCGGGCTGACGCTGGCGGCGCCACAGGCAGCTCGTTAGGCCCACGCCGACAGCAAACAAGCGGCTGCAGAGGAACAGCGCCTCCCCCCCCCCCCCCTCCTGTAAGCGGAGCCCCGCATCTCGGGGCTTCCCCGACGCCGCTCATCAGCGTGCATCACCCGCGCCATTAGGCGCTGGTCCGGGGCTGCCGCAACTGCCCGGAAAATTGCCGCGAAGCCTTGGCTGGCTGGCATTCACCACCACCCGCCTGACGGCGTCCGCACCTTATGAGGGCGCTGCCCTTGTTCAGGCCCGCATCATACCAGTACGACTGACCCAGCTCGGCGAATACCTGATAGTAGTGATTTGGACGCAGCAATTACCGTTTTAACGTAGACGACAAACGCACGATGTAGTCTCACGCAGAAATTTCACCGCTCCCTAAGGCCCGTCATTAACTACAAGCCACGAAATTATAAAATCCACTATGCTGAGCCGGCCAGAGTGGCCGAGCGGTTCTAGGCGCTACAGTCTGGAACCGCGCGACCTCTACGGTCGCAGGTTCGAATCCTGCCTCGGGCATAGATGTGTGTGATGTCCTTAGGTTAGTTAGGTTTAAGTAGTTCTGAGTCCTAGGGGACTGATGACCTCAGAAGGTCCCATAGTGCTCAGAGCCATTTTTTCACTATGCTGAATAGCTCAAAACTTCTGTTTAGAATTTAGTTAGGGCACAGTTTCATTTATTCGTCGTATGACGGGATTAGTACAAAGGGCACACTTTCATTGGGCTGTTAAGATGCTGTATCTCTTAGTGAGGGCAGGCTTTCATTGGTCTGGTATATGACTGTCTCATACTAAGAGCACATTTCCATTGGCTGGTCATATGATGGTCCTACATTGTGGACACATTTACGTTGGCCTGGCATATGACAGTTTCATACAAAGAGCACATTTTCATTGGCCTGTTATATGACGGAGCTTGCAGAGGAATGCAGGAATGCACATTCATTTGTCTGTCATTTGACTGGTGTCGTGGAGAGGGCATACTCTCGTTGGTAAGTCATATGACGGACACGGCAATAGAGAGTTAAAAAAATTAATACCTCACAGAGGCTCTTGTACACAGCTGTGGCCGACTAGTGTTTGATGACTTGTCCACAACAATATAATTACAGATGGAGCACAAGCTGTGACTGGAAAGCAATGGGAAGGAAACTGGCCGTGTCCTTTCGAAAGGAGCCACCCCGATATATACCAAAAGTCAGAGGCGGCCTAGAAATCGGCTACCGAGCCATGCCCCGCGACGAGAGCCACAGGGCTGTGCCTGACTGCACATTTCCCCTACCGTCACTGCAAGCAGTCTGATTGTGAGGAGGGGGAAAAGCGGGAAACTACGAATGTGCCAAATTTAAATGGCAATTGCAGTAGCACAGCAAACGACTTGGCATTATATTTTACATTTATCGACAACATAGACCACAAAAAAACAAATTTTCAGTTTTATTTCTTTCTGGCGTGATGAAGACAAAATATAAATTTTATTTATCATCAAAGGGAGGGATACAGTCAGTTTTATAGATTTTCACACTGAGGTCCGAAACGTGGAAACTTTACCTGAAGAAAACAAAGTAGGCGTTTTGGACAGCAAAAGAATGTCTTTAAAACGAGAACTATAATGCAGGGCAATCAAATTTGCAAATGCACAGGGGGTGCTTTTAGATGAAACGCCAAAGGGTCTCGAAACTATATGTAACACTGGCCGCGTCCTCAAAACGTTTAGAAATTCTTTGACGGCCGCAATGAATTCTTCAAACCTAGTATTTTCTTTAATGCCAGTGAGCTTAGCGAACTGGGATGTATTTGTCAGAATTTGTACCTTCAACAACGCGATTTTCTTTCGAAATGCGTCCCCATCAGATTAGAAATAAGTTGTTTCTCATCTTGAAATGTCTTATGGTAGACAGTGTGCAATCAAGTGCACTTAAAAAAATGGCTCTGAGCACTATGCGACTGAACTTCTAAGGTCATCAGTCTCCTAGAACTTAGAACTAATTAAACCTAACTAACCTAAGGACATCACACACATCCATGCCCGAGGCAGGATTCGAACCTACGACCGTAGGGTCGCTCGGTTCCAGACTGTAGCGCCTAGAAACGCACGGCCACTCCGGCCGCCAGTGCACTTAAAATGTGAAATACGTTCCTTATTTTCTAATGTTCGTTCCTGCTTTCTGATTTCGTTCATAAATTCAACAACAGCGGTTTTGAATAGGCATGCCCGTTGACTTGACCAACGTACTTTGTAGTATTATACAAAGTCTCCATACTGTTCTTCAGTTCCATCTAAAACTGATGCAACTAGCAGTGGAATAACGTGTGAATCTTTAAATATTTCGCTATTTGTGCCACGAATTTCTTCACCTGCTGCATGGCTGCAAATTTACACGAAGTGCTTCTTGAGATACAGAACAATAAATCCCATCTGTCGATCATTGTCGACGAAATATTTAAATTATTTCTGCATGTTATTGTAATGTTGAAAGTCGCAGCGCCTGTTGATTATACGACTGCATAATATAAAATGAGAAGTCTCATCCCTCTCTTCTGTCATTCCCGTTCAGTTTTAATGGCTTGTGACGATAGGGCGCTAGATTGCCTCCTTTTTTGTGCAAACAGGCATTCGACCTGAGAACTCCTTCATATCACGAACAAATGGCGAAGAGTAAGCAGAACTGAGACCACGATTCTGCCGAACTACAGAGAATGTGTCGACCGAAAAATGCCACGCCGCAGTACTAAATGAAATGCCGCACTGTAGCGGGTACTTTTGAGAAGAAGCGAGCAAAGCCGAGACAGGCCGAGCCTTGGACCGCACGTGACCCACACTTCCGGCTCGCACTCGGTTTAGCACGTTGTGGCCAACTCCACCTCCGTCAGTTTAGGAAAACCACGGGAAAACTTAATTTGAGTAGCCGGATCGTGAACTGAGCTCCGATTCTCCCGAATGCGAGTCCATCGCCTCAAACACTTGTGTCAGAGTGTGGTGACGTTGGTCTTCGACGGTGGCAGCAGGAGATAGTAATTAGAAATTTGCCCTCTGCTATAAAAGTGTAAGTTGATAAACATTTGATCAAACGTACAGGAATATGTAGAACCAGACAAGCCGACAAGATAAAATTCACCAATTTTTGCATGAGTTATTCTCTGGGTTTTCGTCTGCAAGTGGACGCCAACATGCACAATCGATTATCAGGACCTCGGTTTAATCTCTGATATGTCACGATCAATATCAATGGTGCTGATTATGAGTGTTATTGCCTAGTCACTCTTGAAATAGGGCAAACAATATAACAGTGATGAAAAGTATAGAACGAAATGGTTTTGAAAACCTCTACTTTCACAAATTTATACATATTTAATCGCCAATCGACCAACAACATTTCGATGTTTTGACCTTTGACTTAGCAAAGTCGTCAGCAAACAGTTGCAGACTGCTGGTCCCGCTGTCCTTTAGGTCGTTTATATACTTAGAGAACCAGAGCGGGGGCACACCTGGAGATACGTCTCCAATGGACACTCGCCATACAAGCAACGTACTGCTTTTTACTACTTAAAAAGTCATCGACCCACTCAGATATCTGAGAACCTATTCGGTGTTGTTGGTCTTTTGCAAACAGTCTGCATTGGTACACTACGTAAAACACTTTTCGTTAAACCAAAAAAATTGTTCGAGAAGTATCGTAAGAGAAAAGCGCATCCTGGGATTCCCAAGAGTATTATCTTCTAAATCTGAGTTGATATGTGGATGGAAGCTTCTCTCTCTCTCTCTCTCTCTCTCTCTCTCTCTCTCTCAAGGAAATTTGTTCGGATGCCATACAGTCCAGAATCGGTATGCCGATAAGGCAAAATCGCCGGGATCACTCAGGCAATAATCCAACCGAAGCACGACGTTGAAGATTCCGGTTTGGTAAATCGCCGTGTCCTGCTGCATGAAGAAGTCCGTAACTGCCTGCTCCACATTCTCGCCCGACAGGAATCATTTACCCCAGAAGGTCTCTAGTGAGGGACCGAAGGCGTGATAATCGACTGGACAGAGATGAGTTCTATAGGGCAGGTGCCCCAGTGTGTCTCAAGTTGGCGTAAATTCTGCGTTACAGTATTTGGGATATGGGAGCGTGCGTTATCATGAAGCTCCATTCCACAACGGTGTTTGCGACAGACATGCTGTTTAATACATATTCTTCACACACCGATGGATGTCTACTGGTGTTTGTCCTTCGGCAACCAAGAAGAGAATAACAGTATGTTTGTCCTGTCTGGACGTATTTGGTAATAACATCGCCACAGGTCATGTTTCCGCATTTACCGCGCAAACGTCGGAAAGACTCGGATGCCACACTAAGCCCTTGCCTACACGTAGGGTGCTGAAATACCCCACATCGGAGTCGCACTACATCTACATCTACGTGATTACTCTGCTATTCACAATAAAGTGCCTGGCACAGGGTTCAATGAGCCACCTTCAAGCTGTCTCTCTACCGTTCCACTCTCGAACGGCGCGCGGGAGAAACGAGCACTTAAATTTTCTGTGCGAGGCCATATTTCTCTTATTCTACCGTGATGATCTTGTCTCCCTATGTAGGTGGGTACTAACAGAATGTTTTCGCAATCGGAGGAGAAAACTGGTGATTGAAATTTCATGAGATCTCGTCACAACGAAAAACGCCTTTGTTTTAACGATAGCCATTCCAATTCACGTATCATGTATGTCGCACTATCACCCCTATTTCGCGATAATACAAAACGAGCTGTCCTTCTTTGAACTTTTTCGATGTCATCCGTCAGTCCCAGCTGATGTGGATCCCACTCCGCACAGCAATACTCCAGAATAAGGCGGACAAGCGTGGTGTAAGCAGTCTCTTTAGTAGACCTGTTGCACCTTTTAAGTGTTCTGCCAATGAATCGCAGTCTTTTGTTTGCTCTACCCACAGCATTGTCTACGTGATCGTTCCAATTTAGGGTATTTGTAACTGTAATCCCTAAGTATTTAGTTGAATTTACAGCCTTCAGATTTGTGTGACATATCGCTTAATCGAAATTTAGCTGATTTCTTTTAGTACTCGTGTGAATAACTTCATACTTTTCTTTATTCAGGGTCAACTGACACTTCTCGCACCATACAGATATCTTATCTAAATCATTTTGCAATTTGTTTTGGTCATCTGATGACTTTACAAGACGGTAAATAACAGCATCATCTGCAGACAATCTAATAGGGCTACTCAGATTGTCTCCTACACCGTAATATATCAGGAACAATAGAGGACCAATAACACTTTCTTGGGGAACGCTGGATGTTACTTCTGTTTTACTCGATGACTTTCCGTCTATTACTACGAACTGTGACCTTTCTGACAGGAAATCACGAATCCAGTCGCACAATTGAAACGATATTTCATAGGCACGCAGTTTGGTTAGAAGACGCTTGTAAGGAACGGTGTAGAAAGCCTTCTGGGAATCTAAAAATATGGAATCAATTTGACATAATTCTTCATGAGTATAAAGAGCTAGTTGTGTTTCACAAGAACGATATTTTCTGGATCCGTGCTGACTGTGTGTCAATAAATCGTTTTCTTCGACGTACTTCGAACACAGTATATGTTCCAAAACCCTACTGAAAATCGACGTTAGTGATATGGGCCTGTAATTCAGCGGATTACTCCTACTTCCCATTTGGGTGTAGGTGTGACTCGAGCAATTTTTCAGTCTTTAGGTACGGATGTTTCTGTGAGCGAGTGGTTGTATATAATTGCTAAATATAGAGGTATTATATCAGCATACTCTGAAAAGAAGCTGACTGCAACTACGTTGCATACACGCTGCAGCAACGCACTCAAACTGAAACTTTTTGATGGCCTGTTATATATTCAAACTTAGAATATGCTCAAGAATTCTGCAGGAAACCGACGATAAAGCTACTGATGTGTAACTCTGTGTAGGAGCGGGCTACGACGCAGCGCAGCTAGGCGCTGGCAGCGGCGTGTGTCGCCGCAAGGTGCGGCCGGGTGCCACGTGCGCGCTCCGGCCCGAACCGCCGCTGCGGCGGCAGCTGTGAGCGGGGCGGCGGCGCGGAACCACCGGCTGTCGGCCGCCGCACGCAGACAGCAGCTCTGCGCCTACCAGCGAGCGGGCCGCGCCAAACACCCAGACAACATGCTACGTCCGCACCTGCACAGTGATAGCCATTTTACGGTCTGTGGCGGAGGGTACTCGGTATACTTCTTCCAGTCGCGAACGGTGAGCGGTAAGATCGATTCTTGGTAAGCCTCAGTGTTGGCTCGAATCCCTCTAATTTCCCTTGCAAAGTCCTCTCGCGAGATATACATAGTAGGAAGGAATATATGGGTTGACTGTTCTACGAACGCATGCTCTCCGAATTTTAACAGTAAACCAGAAGCAATGCACAAAGCTTCTTTCGTTGTGTCTCCCACTGCAGATGGATGAGCACCTCCTGACGCTTTCGCACTTAGGAAACGAGCCTGTGATGGAATGTCCTCCTCCTTCTTTGGCTATACTCCATGTCATCTCTCATTCCTATCTGATAATGGTCTCAGACTGACGAGCAATAATCAAATATCGGGCAGCGCGGCATTAGCCGAGCGGTCTTGGGCGCTGCAGTCATGGACTGTGCGGCTGGTCCCGGCGGAGGTTCGAGTCCTCCCTCGGGCATGGGTGTGTGTGTTTGTCCTTAGGATAATGTAGCTTAAGTAGTGAGTAAGCTTAGGGACTGATGACCTTAGCAGTTAAGTCCCATTAGATTTCACACACATCCTTCTGCAAAAGGAAGACAGGGCTACCTGTAAGCTGCAACATGATTCTATTGAACGACTAGTTTCGGAAGGATAATCAACATAATCATCATCTAGTCAACCTGACTGACTCACACCGACCAGCTATGGGCAGTCACTGCATGTAGACCTAAGTCCAGACATTGTCAGTTGAGGGAGATACAGTTACTGAGTACCTGGCATTACCCGAGTATATACACTCCAATATTCAATTCGAAAGGGGGAAAAGTTAATTGTGTTTCTGGTGTAATATCAAACAAATTTCATTGACATTTATTCACGAAAACAGCCTACAAATTACGAATCAATCAAACAATGAAATATGAATATACATATACAAATCGATAAGCACAATATCCAAACTAAAAAACACAGGATTTAAATTATGCAGTTCACTGTAATATTTATTTAATTCAAAATTTTACACACAGTATTTTTAGTTTTATCTCCACGAGCCAGGATGGATAAGTTATTTCGTGAGCCCACCCTTGAACAAGTGACAGAAAGCTGTTGGTGAGAGAAACATTGCGATATCAAATCGGAAATTCAAGTCTCACTGACAAATGAAGTCTCTTGAAGTGAAAGGGAAGATTTGTCGGAATAAGATGTAAACTGTGTCATGCTCTCCATTTCATGTTAAGACGATAGTTCACTCACATTGCCCAACATCTTTTCTAACATACAGCCTTGAGCAATTGCAAAATTATGGCCAATTGCGGTTTCGTAGTAATGTAATTGGTGATACCACTTTCAATAAAAGGTGGTTTGTATTATTTATTATAAATTGTAATGGTTTCGACCCACTTGTAATGCAGTTACAACCGGATGATAACTGGTTTTCGCTGACTAGCAACTATCCTCAGGTCTATGGAAACGAAAAGAAAAATACCATTTCAGTCAATATGAAAGCCTGCGACTAAGATTTCAAACGCATTTTTATAAACGTATTGACACATTAACCTACAATGCGTACATTATGATTGGTGCAAAAGCACTAAATTAACAGTAACAGCGTTCCTTTTCAAAACTTTTTGAAATTAAAGCACGACTGTTAGGGTTATTGCGTCAGAAGTAGACTCCAAAAATGCATCAAAATACTAAAATATCATTAAAAAAAAACCAAATTTTGTGAGGCTGACAGATAAAGAGCGATTATCATCTCCTATATATTTAATGCGCCATAGTTCAAAGTCACTTTTCAGAACGACGATATCGTATGCTTTATTAGATAGACAATGTGTAATAATACGGGACGAGACGAGAAACCGACAGGTCAACGCAGATTCGATCATGATTCCAATGCTACACAAAACTGGCATTTTAAGGTAGGGTAATTTTTCGTTTTAATACTGCGTGTTTCTGTTCAGTCTCTTTTATTTTTATGAAATATTTTCCTGTTTTTCATTTTGTTCTGAGATATTAATTTTCGTTCATTTAGTTGTGAGTAGCTCTCAGTTTAACTGCAATTTCTGTTTTTGGTTGCTGTTACTGTCAAGCATTACTGATCACGGCTCTCTAAAATCTAATACAAAATTTCCACGTAACAAAATTTTATTATAAGGAACACCGCATATAAAGGAAGTTCGGAAGGAATAGCAAATATTTTAGGAAGCAGTAGTACAGACTATTTCGAATAAAATATTCCATGTAACATGTGTTCAATGTTCATTGGTTACATATATACAATTGTTATAACGTAACACAGAAGGTGTTAAGCAAAGTCAAATTATATGTTAAAAGCTGATTTTCATAAATTCCACCTCAGACTTCACTGCGCTTTCGAACTCTCCTGACAACACTCTTCTGAGATCGTCTTGGCGTTCTTTTATGAGGGCACCGCTGTTCATAATTGGAACGATTCATTCGTCTCTTGTATTTACTTTTCCTTTATAGACTTTGCCTTTCACATGCCGGCACGCAAAAATCCGGCGACCTTCGTGGCTAAGAAAGTGACGATTCCTGCCGACCCATCTTCCAGGGAAGTTAGGTGATGTGCTGTGTGACGACTAAAATGTGCAGCGGTGCCATCATGACGGAACAACATACCCCTTCTTGTAGCCAAAGGAGCCTCTTACACTGACCTGACAAAAGTCAAGGGATAGTGATATGCACATATAGAGATGGCGGTAATATCGCGTACACAAGGTATGAAAGGGCAGTGAGTTGGCGGAGCTGTCACTTGTACTCAGGTGATTCACGTGAAAATGTTTCCGACGTGAATATGGCCGCACGACGGGAATTAACAGACTCTGAAAACGGAGTGGTAGTTGGAGTTAGATGGTTGGGACATTCCATTTCAGAAATCGCTAGTAAATTCAGTATCCGAGATCCACAGTGTCAGGAGTGTGCCGAGAATACCAGATTTCAGGCATCACTTCTCACCATGGACGACGCAGTGGCCGACGGCCTTCACTTAACGACCGAGAACAGCGGTGTCTGCGTAGCGATATAGGTACTACCAGACAAGCAGCACTGCGTGAAATAACCGCAGAAATTAATGTGGGACGTACGACGAACTTGTCCGCTAGAACAGTGCGGCGAAATTTGGTGTCAACGGGGGCAGGAGACGACCGACGCCAGTGGTTTTGCTAACAGCAAAACGCCTGCAGCGCCTCTCCGGGGCTCGTGACCATATCGGCTGGATACTAGACGTCTGGAAAACCTTCACCTCGTCAGATAAGTCCCGATTTCAGTTGGTAAGAGCTGATGGTAATTCGAGTGTGGCGCAGACCACACGAAGCCTTGGACCCAAGTCATTAATACAGCACTGAGGAAGCTGTAGGTGGCTCCATAATGGTGAGGGCTGTGTTCACGTGGAACTGAATGGGTCCTCTGGTCCAACTGAACTGACCATTGACTGGAGATGATGAAGTTCGACTACTTGGAGACCATTTGCAGCCGTCCATGAACTTCCTGTTCCCAGACAACGACGGAATTTTCATGGATGGTAACGCGCCATGTCAGTGGGCGACAATTGTACGCGATCGGTTTGAAGAACGTTCTGGACAATTCGAGAGAATGATTTGGCCACTCAGATTGCCTGACATGAAACCCATCGAATATTTATGAGACATAATCTAGAGGTCAGTTCGTGCACAAAATCCTGCACCGTCAACAACTTCACGATTGTTGAGGATATACAGACAGCAGGGCTCAATGTTTCTGCAGGGGACTTCTAGTGACCTGTTGAGTCCATGCCACGTCGAGTTTCTGCAGTAAGCAGGACAAAAGGAGGTCCGACTAGATATTAGAAGGTATCTCATGACTTTTGTCACCTCAGCGTACATTAATGCTTGGAGTTCGTTTTGAAGGTCTAGATGATGGGACCCTGCAAGACGATACGGTAACAGAATAAGCCCAATCAACTGATTGTTTATCATACAACAACAGTTACGAGTGCTGTCGATAGTATCACGAATTAAAGTGTTTCCATCAGCCTTCCTTTCTTTTCGTGTCCTTCTATCCCGTCTAGTTACGGTCTGCTCTGTACTGATGGCTTTGTGAAAATTGCAGTCAGATGTCCTTGTCGCCGCAGCCGTGACTTACCTAAGGGAAGGAAGTCGTGTGCGCCACAGGCCGTGAACTATGTAAACTTTGCTCTGTGTGTGATCAAATTTTAACTGTTTGCCAAACGCATTTTCTGAGGCGGAAAGACGGGACCAATCCAGCATTTGCCTAAGCCACCTAAAAAACCACACACAGGCCGGCCGATACAACGGCCACGGTCGTTAACTCCCCTTATCTGGTTAACCTTCCAGTCTCGTAAACAAGCGCGCTCCGCGTTACGCTGTACGAGTAGGTAGAAGCGATTTTATCAGTAAACAGTATTAATGGGATTAGTCGGCGATTTGCTTTCTCGAAGTTTTCCTGCTGTAAATGGTAAGTACGGAAGCCGTGAATACGTAATGTCCACCATGTTCTTGTAAGTGAAATATTGACACGTGTAGAAATCCTGCATATGCTTCTTGAAGTACTACGTTTTACCAAATGAGTAACGTCAGTTACTTCATACAAAAAAGCACTGTTAATTTGCGCGTTCAGATGAGATTTCGCTGCTAGCCACTGCACCAATATCACGTAGTTTGGTGAAAATACGATTAAACACTCGTGAGTCTGGTGATCTGCGGCTAGGAAATCGTCTACAGTGTTCTCTATAAGCAACAGCAGCTTTTTATTACAAAACCAATAAACGAATACTCGGAGTTTGTAAATAAGTGTGCCACGCTTAAATGATACAGCTGAAATTGTCAACTATTCACACATTTGAAAAGTTCCATTCTTTAAAAAATGAAGAACAGTCGACTTCAGTCCCAACTGTGATTTTATTTCAATGTACAATGCATTCCGAGCTTTGTGGTCTCACCTTCAGGTGTTTTGACAGTCTAAATCAATTTTTCCCCAGATTTAGGTTAATTCTGGTCCTGGTAAGATTACATTGGTTTATTACAAAGTAGCACATTATGAATATAAATTTACAATACTAAGACAAATCGAGAGCTAACTTACTGTTTCCATTATTTTTCGATTTGTCTTAGTTTTACAAACTTATCACAATGTACCATTCTGTAATATACCAATGTAATCTTACCAGGACCAGAATTAACCTAAATCTGGGGGAAAATTGATTTAGACTGTCAGAACACCTACAGATGAGCCGCCAGGGCTTGAAAACACGTCACGATTGTGACTCAAGTCAGTTGTTCTTCATTTTACGAAAGTAATACATCTACGGAAAAAACACTGGCAGCAACGCGTAAGAAACTCCCGGGTGTTTCAGGTTGAGCTAAAACGGTGGTATGTGCGTAAACTACTCAATAACAACTAACGATGAATCTATAAAATATTTCTTTTGCACAATTTGCCCCTGTACTGCGTAAACGTTAAGACGATTGACTTATGACAGACTTCCCAGATTTCCCAGAAACTTCGCACATTGAACGAGGAGTCAAAATAAGTGGGTTCGTGTCTCAGCTTATCCATAGATACTTTACTGTTTGTGAGAAAACGACGGTCAAAGTTTTAGATTTACTTTATGTGCCTTTTAGCGAGAAAGCTGTTCAACCGAAACGATGACACAGTGGCTAGCGACAGGGCTCAGCACTTTTTGGTCCAGTGTTTGAAACCCAATTAGTTTCATGTTTCATGGATCATTTTTCGCGATAAATCGTAATGATGTGGAACGAGTCATTTTACATTCAATAGCAAATTAATTTTATAATATGGTTACATGCTGAAAATTTGTAAGCTTTTATTTTTTTTAAATATATGCAGATGTGTGCCGGTAATTCTTAACCCCCAGTTTTTAAATATTACAATAAAAGAGATTCTTCTACGGAATAGAAGGAGTTGGCAAGGGGAAACTTTTACAGTTCAAATTTTACGTTGCTGTCTGTCAGACTTTTTACATCCCTGGGTAAGTAATTAAATATTTTTGTTGCAGCGTTGTGCAGCTCTTTTCTGCCAACGAAAACCTTAATGTGGAGTAATGCATGGCATTTTTCCTTCTGGTGTTGAAATTATGTACATCATTGCTCCTTTTGAATTGTAGTAGATTGTCTACAACAAACTTCATAAGAAATAATTACATCAAGAATCAGCAGTGAGAAAGCTCTTCTCCTTAAACAGATGTCCACGAGATGATCGTGGGTGAGCACCATATATTATCATTTTTATTTTTGTTTTTCATTTATCCATCCATGTTCGTATATACGAACGTTTTGCGATGTATAGTGAAATAAAGGTGTCCTTAATCTTCTACTAATTATATGTTGGGTGAATGAATTTAAAAAAATAAATAAATGAATGAGAAAATTATTTGAAATTGTTTACAGTGGCATACCTTGATTCACAATCAGTTACAAGAATCAGTCTTCGGTAGAGTGATCCGTTATGCATGGCTTGCCGCGAAATTATTGCCAACGCGTGAAATTTTCAATAGTGTTGACGGTGTATCTTCCCCTAGTGAGATTCAGTTGTTCGGAGTCTGTGTCTTTCGAATGTTTCTACGTCGGTGTCATCCAAGGGAATGCACTAAGTCTTCCCGAAGAATAAACAAAAGAATAACATATAAATTAACATAAGAACTGATATAAGAATGAAATATAAGAACATGAGAATTTAAAAAGCTTGTAATCCCTGAAAATACCATACACAAACATATTACATAATAAATAGATGACACTAACTGTTAAATCCAATTGTAGGTGTACAGTTAATTAACGCCGTTGTATCCCTTATCTTGATAAGAAACATTCGTGTAGTAACTTTCTACTGACATGGGTAGACAGATGATTGGTTAGTTGACTGATTTGGGGGAAGGGCCAAACAGCGAGGTCATCGGGCCATTCGTATTAGGGAAGAATGGGAAAGGAAGTCGGCCGTATCCTTTGAAAGAAACCCTCCCGGCATTTGCCTCAAGTGCTTCAGGGAAATCACAGAAAACCTCAATCACGATGGCCGGACACGGCTATGAACTGTCGTCCTCCCGAATGTGATTCCAGTGTGCTAGCCACTGCGCCACCTCGGTCGGTGTAGAGTGATAAAAATAAATAAATAAATAAATAAAAACAATAATCGAGTTTCGAACACGGCGCGCAAAAGAATCATGTACAGTGGTTAGATTATATATCTCTGCTGTGTGGATATGATGAAGAGGAGGGCACTAACAATACATTCTCTCATCTTCTGAAGAAAAGAGAGTTTACGGGTAATCTGTTGCGATGTCTGCTGAAACAAATCTGTCCCTATTCGACATTGTCAACATCGTTGTCATCTGGGAAAAACTTATAGATTCTTGTGCATGCTTTGACATACAGATTCTGATCAGTAGATTCTGCTCTGATCTCACAGCTTAAACCCAAGACGTCCTCGCATTGTCTAGTGGAGTAAGGTGTGAGAGACACTTACAGGTGATCGTTCGTCGAACACGGACGTTAAACTCGGCGCCTTAGTTCAGTCTGAGAGGAGTAGGGTTTGTGACGGAATCGGGTTTCATCCTGTCTTTTCTTTAACTTTTTCATTTCCACTGGCTTTCATAACAACAGAACAAAACAGGCACTCTTCATATTCACTCACAAAAAGGCACTAGAAAATGTCTACAACATTTGCTTTCAAACTGATTATCTGGTAAGCAGGCTGTAGGTAGAGTCTATCAATACACATCAGAAACTTATTATGTGTACTAAGCACTCCTGCACGTATTAGTATCTGTCCTTTCAAGGTAAAGTTATATTAATAAGTAGTAGGTATGAGTGCCGATAAACACATACGGAACATAGACACAGATATTTTGGCCATTTTGATTATACAGTATTGTAAAACTGTAAATAATATAAAAATTTGTT
Source organism: Schistocerca nitens (assembly GCF_023898315.1). Taxonomy (NCBI): domain Eukaryota; kingdom Metazoa; phylum Arthropoda; class Insecta; order Orthoptera; family Acrididae; genus Schistocerca; species Schistocerca nitens. The sequence continues at coordinate 528,775,043 of NC_064617.1, forward strand.
CACTCTTTTAGAGGTTTCCACTTCACTGAAGATTTACTGTTGCAACAGAGCATATAGAGTACATGAAATGATTATATTTACAGAACAACAGTACTCGCGGTTCTGAGGTACCAGGTATCTATCCATGCTGAAACACCCCTATTAGTACGTGGCGTAGCCTCGACGGGCGGCAATAAAGGCGCTGACTCTAGCATCCCGTCGATTGTACAGATGGTGAATGCTGCGCTGGGATAGGTTATTCCCCACCTGCTCCATCTGTTCACGTAGTTCAGTATGAGTTGTTGGTTGACGAGTCGCACGAGTCACTTCTCATCCTATCATGTCCCACACGTGCTCGATTGGAGACATTTCCGATGATGATGCTGGACAGGGAAGTTGCTGCATTTCTTGCAGGGCACATTGAGTTTCACGGCAGTGTGTGAGCGAACATAAGGCCTGGGGTGGTGCTAGCGTATCATGGATAAATACACTCTACGAGACAGCGCTCACCAGGTCCACGACGCATGCTTAAACGACCGTCACTTGCGTGCTGGCAGAATCTGGTATCATCGTTGAAGACCAAGGCGCGCCATTCCATTTTCCAAGTTACGCTCTGTAGGCATCATTCGAGCCATGCGCGTCGATGCTGTGGCGTGAGTGGAAGACTGGCTAGAGGTGTGTGTATCCATAGTCTCACTGCTAATAACCGGTTCGCAACAGTTCGTGTTGACACGTATGGGCTCACAAGCCCTCTTACCTGTGCTGTGATATGCCACTGCTGCCCTTACAATACGACGATCCTGGCGGGCGTCTACGGGGATGAGAATGTTCGTGTGACCACTAATACTAGCATCATTGCACAACTTTCGCAGCACGTCCAACTTGTATAGCAATTCTTAGAAAGGTCCATCTCGTCACTCGGAACTCGACAATATGATTCCTTTCAAACTCGCTCACTTGGCTGTAGGGAGTTCGAGTGCGTCTCCGTGGCACGGTTGACTGCTTGCTCCACACTTTTGTAGCACACTGAGCCTTCTGGCTGTGAGCATTCCCTATTAAAGGCTAGACACAGTTGGCGCTCTTCTAGCTATACTACTACACTATCTGTTTGCGGACGACACTGAGACCATAATCAGCACATCTACTATCACCCAGGTGACGTAGTCGGCATCGGATCGAAATCGACATCTTCTTCCCTGGTGTACTAATCTTTTTCCGGCAATTTATGTGACATATAGACATCATACCGTACATTACGTACAGGATAAGAGGAGAAAAGTGTAGAATTACCGAACTTTACACGAGCTCTGGCTTTGATAACTAAGTATGTTTGGGAATCGCCTAGTGTTGCAATCAGAGACTGTAAGTGTTGTAAGATTGAATGAATGATGGCTTGGATATGTTCGCAGAAGGTCTCCACCTGCGCAGTTTCTTGTACAGGAGCATGGAGTATCAGAGTGCCTGCTCAAGCACTGCAACGAATAACGTTTCGAACAGTTACATCCCGTCCTTGTTTCATGAGACACGTGGCTAGCGAACCTGCAAACTAGGAAAGCAGCGGTACCGGTCATCTTCCCAAGAAGATTTGCGCAGTCCTGATGAATTGATGCGTTTGGAATTACCCGCAGGAGTGGCACTGCTCTGTGCTCTAAAACCATGACGAAGTCCCGATTACTGTTCAGACTGCCCTCAGTACTTGGGAAACGAGATCGTTTGTAGCATCTCGTAACACCCAAGCCGAACTACAATGAATAAAGTTCCTTCGATCCCGGGCTATGAAACATCTCGATACCTTGGGAAAAATTTCCTGCCCTAAGTGATTTGGTGAAGCAGTGCGAGGACTCCAGCATGAAAGATGAAACCACCCCTAGGGAGATGCAAGTAGAAACTCAAACAGCTGTGTATTTCAGGTTATATTGCAGTGGATTAGGTCACTAACCTCTGCAACCGTCATCTAGTGGTAACGGTGTCTGGTTCATGTTATTATTAAATAATGTGGTTATTTTACTTTTGTATACTCTCATAAAGCCAAGTAAAACTAATAATAAGTTTCTGTTAATTTAGCAGATGTTTCTGTCTCTGGCATTTTGCTCTGTGGTGTGCTTAGTTAGATCACTGAATATTCCAGAAACTACAAGGGCAAACACATTTCGATTAAGTAAAGCACAAAAATTCATAACAAAATGCTAGTGTTTCGTAATAGTATTTACAAAGAATATAGCAAGGCTGGGAACTATAGTTACCTTTTTTATCGACATCCCAGAGGAAGCATCTTAGGCTAGGGAACTGTAGTAGAAGGAAAGTCGTGGATTAAGTATGAAAGTAATGCGACGTCTAAAAATGTTCTTGAGATATATGTGACGATATCCTATCTTCTGTATCACGGAAAAGATAGATAAGTTGTAACGTCTCAGTACGAACTTTGATGGAGGCCACAACTTGTACGGAAATTAGCAAGGATTATATTTTTGTTAAAGCTTAACTTTATTTCTGCCACTCGAGTATAATGTTAGACTTTTTTATGAATTCGCTGAGGTTTAGAGCATACGCTTTCCGTCTATTGTATCTTGAAATATAAGTTATGCTTACCGGCTGGTACAGTCATCCAAGTAAACACTAGAGAGCGGGCTCGGACTGCCCCTCTAGTTTACAGCATTTAATAAAAAAACTCGTATTTGCTCGAGACTGTGGTAACGATCTTAAGCAAGGCTCTGAGTTTTAAGGCAAGGCGCTTCTATAGACAAAATTATTAGTAAGACAAGAAGTTACAAATAATTTATGTTGTATTGTTAAATGTGCCAGAATGAGACATGTGCATACTACAGTACTGTACATAAAGACGGTGGTGTTTTCGTTCGCGGGAGGCTAGAGAAAGAAAAGGAATGAGTATCTGATGAAGTACAAATAAATCAACTTTCCCTGGATTGGCCTTGATGCTACCAAAATAGATACGTAAATGGACATTGTCTCTGTCCTGCAGAGAAACTAAACTGATGTTCCGTGCGGCGTTTGTTGATTAGATATTGATCGTTCGCGGTATTTCAGCTTCTCTCACTCCTACCGAAACTCTTGTTACGAAAAAAGGTAACATGTTCCACAAGAGCAATGCATTAGCCCTCAATTATCAAATGAGCTTAACCAGAAATCTGAATAAGTGAAACATTGCTAGTAATTAAATTCAAATCTTATTACTTAATCATCGTAAAAATTCCATTTTAATCCTGGTGGATGTCATTCTGTGAAGCCACTCGTTTGTCTCTCGCGTTGATGTTCTGTGACGCGCAGTCATTCTTTCCAAGATTATCAATTGTTTGCTAGACTTGTCGCAGTGGTCATGCATTGACCGCTGTTGGAAGTGAGTCCCATCTGCACTTTCGACGTGTTTTAAATTCAGTAACACGGAAACTGTACAATATATAGAGGAGGAGTAAAATCGACTCTAGAAATTAAATTGCATGAACTCTAAATTGTGCGACAAATACACTACGAGCTCTCTTATCTATTTGAAACCAGTACTTTTGGATACTACCATTCCACATTTTTCAAAATTTATTTTTACGCTTCTTATTAAGCATGTCGTAATTGTTATCGTCTCGGTGCGTAGGGAAAGTTTAATATTCCATAGTCGTTCTGCTGAATAATATTCATATACAATAATTCTCATCAATTACAAGAAAAACGGTGCTAAAGGCACCAAAGACTACGTTTTTATAACCGTAGAATACAGATTATGTTATAAAGAACGCCGAAAGAGGAGAGAGGAGGTGGACTGTGCCATACAGCCGTTACTAAACTCAATCTGCTTTCAGTTTGTGTAGCGATATTACTGAGAAGTCTGTTATTAACCCGAGAAAATATTTATGCAATCACAGGAGTAAACTCTGTGCGACAATGGGGAAAAATATCGAAATAGAGGATTACCCTGTCGCACTTCGCTTGTCAAGGTCTGGTCTCAAACAAATGAAACGCCTTATCGCTCTCACTGTCTCAGTCGTGTGTCACTATATAGCTATAGAACATAATGGCCATCCATTAGGTTTTGACCAACATCTGAAGCTACTTTTTGTTAATTGCGCTACACATCACGCAAATCCTTCATACTCGTATGTGGTCAGAAATCTATTAAGGTTTTTCTCCCTTCCATTCACGTAGGGCGTGCGCACTCTAATTAATCTAATCTTGTTCCCGCGAACCCTACGAGAGCGATGCGTAGGGGGTTGTGGCATATTGCTAGATTCACTACTTAAAGCCCGTTCTTGAGACTTGGTAAGTTTTCTCGGAACAGTCTGCGACTATCTTCAAGCTGTTGCGAGATCAGTTTCTTAAGAACTACTACCACACTCCTCCACGGATCAAAACTGTGGTCATACGTGCTGTCCTCTGTATAATTTCAATGTACCCTGTCCCATCTATCTGATACGAGTCCCAAACACTTGAGCAACATTCTAGGACTGCATATGTGGTGTCTGTTCTATCGGACATGTTCGAAGACTCTTAAATCAGGAACTTTACGCGCCATATTCATACAAAATGGACCGTAATATTTGTCCGCCTCCTGCACTACAGGCGACTCGGATCTGTTGTTTACATGCTGGATAAGTGGCCGTAATATTTTAGCTGAGCACTGTAAAATCATGACGTTCGTTGTCAAAGACAAGTGTTAAAACGCTGCAAAATGATTAATTGTCGAATCTCTGTTTTCGTCTCATTTAAATGCGTACTCTCCCACATTGCACTGCCTTCATCTCACACACTTCTACGACAGCTAAAGTTTGAGTGACATGTTCCTCTTTAGTGTACGCCGAAGTGGATCTGTTTACTAGACGGATAGTTGAACCCAAGTCTCCCCCTTGTTTGCCGTTGAGCCTTGAGGGCAGAGCAGAGGGTGGGCTCTACAGCAGTTGCAGACGTACTTCCTCTTACTGCTCAGAGAGACTCCTGAGACTCGCGTCTGTCGCCAGTGGGTGGCATGGATGGCGGTTATCGCTGAAACAACCGGTTTTGGATGACAAAAAAATGGCTCTGAGCACTATGGGACTCAACTGCTGAGGTTATTAGTCCCCTAGAACTTAGAACTAGTTAAACCTAACTAACCTAAGGACATCACAAACATCCATGCCCGAGGCAGGATTCGAACCTGCGACCGTAGCGGTCTTGCGGTTCCAGACTGCAGCGCCTTTAACCGCACGGCCACTTCGGCCGGCCTTTTGGATGACACCAGTTTTTTTTTTTTTTTTTTTTTATGACTGTTAAAACCGCTCAAAATAACCGGTTTCTAAGGTAACAGATTTTCGATTTGTTATTTTTCTTCTTCTTCATCTTGTTCAATTCATGCATTAGGCAAATTGCCTGTTAAGATACTCCGTCTCTTGTTATGGTCTTCCTTCACTTCTTCTTCCAGTGCATTTTTAACTGACAGCCTTTACCGGGAATCTTGCTCCACCCACACGGTCTACAGGTTCCTTCCATTGTTTCTATTTTCCTTTATTTTTTCATTTATGTTATATGCTCCCAAATATTTCCTTACACTCTCATTTCTTTTTTTATTTTCCATTATACATCCTTCCACTCTTATTAGAAATCTCATTTCTCGAGCCTGTACTCTACGTTCTTCGTGCCTTGTTCTCGCACGTGCTTCATTTCCGTAAGTAAGGTTGATACTGGTATTATTTTACAAAAATTCGGGTGAGTTTCTTTCTCTGGATTATTCTGAAAACTGTTTTACGATCGCTCCAAATATGAAAGTAAATCCAGAGAAAGCTCGCTCTCGTTCGTTCTTTCACAAGGTTGTGGACGCCTTTATGTTTGATGGCAGCTTACAGACTGAAAAAAAGAAAGGAAGTAAACGTGTTACAGGAGAGGCTAACGAAACAGCTGTTCTAACACCATGCACCACAGTCTGCGGATAAGCGGCCGGCAAATACACCGCAACTACGGTATGTCGGTAGGCAGTATTGTCACAATACCGCATCGTCGTAAGTGTGGTGTCACCGCCAGACACCACGCTTGCTAGGTGGTAGCCTTTAAATCGGCCGCGGTCCGTTAGTATACGTCGGACCGCGTGTCGCCACTATCAGTGATTGCAGACCGAGCGCCGCCACACGGCAGGTCTAGAGCGACTTCCGAGCACTCGCCCCTGTTGTACAGCCGACTTTGCTAGCGATGGTTCACTGACAAAATACGCTCTCATTTGCCGAGACGATAGTTAGCATAGCCTTCAGCTACGTCATTTGCTACGACCTAGCAAGGCGCCATTATCAGTTGCTATTGATATTGTAAAGAATGTACAGACAAGAGCTACGTTCAACATTAATGGATTAAAGTTAAGTATTCCACCAGCTACGTCCTTTTTTTCTAGTCTAACTTCCTTGTCATGTTCCAGACCTCACGCCAGCCTGCGTGAGCTTAAACGGGTGCCTTTCGGCTTCCTCTTACATTAGTGGGTTGGCCCTCTTGCCAATCCACAACAGTAAGTATCACCCATACCATGTGTCACTACATCAAGAACTTTATGGTGCTGATTTCCATAACCGGGTAGTGTTTTCTGAATGGGCAATTCAACAAATGCAAACGACCTCCACGTTAATGACAGAGGCTCAAGAAATGAATTAAAATTTGTACCACGGCCGTGGCACAAAATTTAATTCATTTAATTCGTTTTTTGAGCTTCTATCATTATTGTAGGTAAAGAAGAGATTCAAATACCTCAAGGAAAATTTAAGTATATCAGATTTATAGACCCCCATGTTCTTTGCCGATGTACTATTTTCCAGTCTACATTCACAAACCATGGCAGCGTTAACCGGCATGACACGCACTACTGGAGTCTAGACCATCCCCACTGGTTATGGCAAATTGACCATCAACGTCTTTGGTCGGTTAAGATATGGCGTGGCATCATGGGAAACAAACTTATTGGTCCGTATTTTATCGATGGCACGTTGAATGGACGCAAATATCGAACGTTTTTGGAACAGGAACTACCGATACTACTGCAGAGTGTTGCCCTGGACGTTAGACAACGCATGTCGTTTCAGCATGACTGTGGCCCAGCGCATTACGCAACTGAAGCACGGGAGATATTTGACAGAGTTGCTATTGGTCGGTAAATCTGCAGAGGTGACCCTATTAATTTACCCACTAGGTCGCCGGATTTGACATCGATGGATTTCTTTCGGTGGGGATATTTAAAAGATAAGGTGTACCAGCAAGTGCCAGCAGGCCTCGAAAACATGATCGACCGCATCAGAAACGCCTGTGCTGACATTCCTAGAGAAATGCTTCTGCCTTCTGTACGGTCATTTGAAAAGCAGATCACTAAGTGTACTGAATTTGGCGGTACTACGTTTGAACATTTACTCTAATTGAAAAAGTAGAGTAACGTTCGCCTCGAGCCACAGCCACAGTGGTGCATCGAGTAGTTCCTTGCTCGATATGTCGAGGAATACAACGTTCGGAATGGAGTTTCCGATTAGATTAGAAGTAATGAAATACTGGCCTGTTCGAGATATTTCGACGTCTGCAGTTAAGGAAGAGTTCTTGTTGTACACCCTTGTTTGTGTTTACTAACTTTCTGATTATATTTCCCATACCTATACCAATTATGGTGTTTGCATATAGACTCTTAATAGCATTAATGCGGTGAGATGGACAACTTTCTTCAGCCATTTTATTCCGTACCACTTACCTGTTCACATTATCAATTGCTTTTTCAAAATCTGTGAAACCAAGATGGGTTTCCCTGTTAAATTTTCGTCTCCTTTCTATAATTTGTTCAAGCGTAAGTTGATATTATTTCCAGCAATAAACGTAAACTTCGAACAAAGATTGAAAAATTGTAGTGAGGGTGGAGAATGCGGTCGATAGAGGATTGACGTGTGGCAGAAATCGGCCTCAGTATCTCCAGCAAAGATGGAGAAGGTGAAGGAGACGGCGCAGCGACGCAAGAGCCTTAGATCACGAGATAATACCTTTCCTGCGTCGCTATTGGATGGTATCAATTTTTCACCTTGAAGCAAACACAAAATTAAGAGTTCAGTTATTATCCCAAGCTTATACCACGTCAATAAAATTAGAGGCATGCAAGTTTACCTTCTATTCAAAGGGACATTGTGGATGTTTTCTCCTTGTATGATGGCGTAAGTTTGTTGTGCCTCCTCCTGTTTTTAATCTCTAAAGCTAGTGGAAGGAGTTGTACTTGATTACTACTGCATTTACTAAAATACTTCCAAACCAGAGGCGGCCCAGCTTACAATACAACCAATGTCAAAAGAAGACGGAGAAATTACAGTCTTGTACACACGTACCGTCTAATCGGTCACGGCACATGGCGAGTACGAGGGCTATTTGGACAGTAAGACCCGATCGATCGCGAAATGGGAACAACAATGAATATCAGAAATGTTTTATTTGCAACAGTTTTTTTGCACCTTCCAGCTACTTCTCCACATAGCCGTGGCTCAGACTTACAGTGAACCACTTGAGTGAGAGGTCGCAAAAGACCCATGATGTTTACGGCATTCGACGCCCAATATTGTCAGCCAAGGGCAACAGATGACGGGCCTGGAGGTATACAATAGTGAGAACAGCTTGAGGCTACGGTGCGTAGTTGAACTGCTTAGTCGACTAGTAACAACTGTGCTAAAGTGCTAGTGGTGTTGACACTAACAAGGGAACCTCCCCATCGCACCCCTCTCAGATTTAGTTATAAGTTGGCACAGGGATAGGCCTTGAAAAACTGAACACAAATCAATCGAGAAAACAGGAAGAAGTTGTGTGGAACTATGAAAAAAATAAGCAAAATATACAAACTGAGTAGCCCATGTGCAAGGTAGGCAACATCATGGAGAGTGTGAGCTTACGAGCGCCGTGGTCCCGTGGTTAGCGTGAGCAACTGCAGAACGAGAGGTCCTTGGTTTAAGTCTTCTCTCGAGTGAAAAGTTTAATTTTTTGTTTTCAGACAATTATCAAAGTTCAGGCACTCACACATAATCAACTTCGCTCTCCAAAATTCCAGGCATGTTCAGATTTGCTTGGACATATGGAGGACTTGACGGTCTACAGACGGAAACATTTGAAAACGTAAAAAACATATGTTTTGACAGAGCACAGGGAAAACTGTGCGACTGTGAAACTGTTGCATTCATTTGTTGCAGTTTAAGTGACAAACTCTTATGTTTTCATCACTTTTTTGGGAGTGATTATCACATCCACAAGAAAACCTAAATCGGGCGAGGTAGAAGAATCTTTTTACCCATTCGCCAAGTGTGCAAGTTAGGTGGGTCGACAACATATTCCTGTCATGTGACGCACATGCCGTCACCAGTGTCGTATAGAGTATATCAGACGTGTTTTCATGTGGAGGAATCGGTTGACTTATGACCTTGCGATCAAATGTTTTCGGTTCCTATTGGAGTGGCACGTCCTTTCGTCTGCTAATCGCACGGTTTTGCGGTGCGGTCGCAAAACACAGACACTAAACTTATTACAGTGAACAGAGACGTCAATGAATGTACGGACAGATCGTAACTTTGCAAAAATAAAGTAAGTAAAATTTTCACTCGAGGGAAGACTCGAACCGAGGACCTCTCGTTCCGCAGCTGCTCACCCTAACCACGGGACCACGGCACTCTTCAGCCTACATTGTCCTTAATGTTGAATATCTTACACATGGACTACTCAGTTTGAATATTTTGCTTATTTTTTCATAGTTCCACACAACTTCTTCCGGTTTTCTCGATTGATCTGTGTTCAGTTTTTCAAGGCCTATCCACTGTGTCAATTTATAACTAAATCTGAGGGGGGTGCGATGGGGAGGTTCCCTTGTAAGCAGAAGAATGGCAACGATAAACAAGACAAACACTGCATTATATCGTACCGAGCGAGGTGGTACAGTGGGTAGCACACTGGACTCGCTTTCGGGAGGACGACGGTTCAATCCCGCGTCCGGCCATCCCGATTTAGGTTTTCCGTGATTTCCCTAAATCGCTCCAGTCAAATGCCGGCATGGTTCCTGTGAAAGGGCACGGCCGACTTCCTTCCCCGTCCTTCCTTCATCCGATGAGACCGATGACCTCGCTGTCTGGTCTCCTTCCCCAAACAACCAACCAACTGCATTATACCTACAACGACAGTTGCGAAAGGTGACATTTCATCAGAAAGGAACTCAAGGAATTTTGCAGACTAAGAAAGAAGTGGCAGATGAAATATTAGCGTTTCTGCAAGATGAGTCAGTGGAATGTGTGGTGTCGTATGCGCTCGATTATGCGGGTAAGGCACATGAGGAGTTGATGATTATGATGATGATGATGATGATAAGTACTTAACAAATGGAAGTGATATTGAAACTGGTGTCGAGTCATGTAGCTCATCATACTTGTCGAACAGGGATTCACAAATCTCGTCTGCAATGAAACCTAGTAATGGACAATCATTGTCCAAGGAGAGGGTACTAAACATAATTAAGTACATGGAAGATCGTCCATAGCATAGCAAAAAACAGCTATGAACAGATTTAGAAAAAGTAATATAATATGACCGTGTAATGGATAAGGATATTCAAGGGAGGACAAGGCGCACTTGTTGCAAAAACTGGTGTTTGCGTTTTTCAAGGGTGTTCAACACAATTTACTGGATGTGCATGATAGTGACCTACTACTTTATGCACATTAACGCACATGGATTACAGTGATTTCAAGGATATCAGTGGATGGTTGCATAACTTCAAATAGTGATACAGAATTGTAAGACGTAAGACAACGAAATTTCAAACATCGCGATAACTTGACGATTCACAGCGAATTACATAATCGGCCCGGAAATTTCAAGATGAGCTACAAAAACGTATGCCATCGTCCAGTAAGGAATTCTTTTTCAACTTCAGCCAGTCGGGATTTAAAGGGGAAGTGCGTATGAAAGGAACCCTGTAAATTGCAGGTACCAACAGAGTTGTGCCAAGATCAACTAATATCAGTACTTTAATGCATACATATACTATTACGCTGACTGTTACTCTGGATGGTAAATTGGCTGGAAAGATATTTACTGTGCTGCGAGAAGTTGGTGGTCTGTCTCCTACGGTTCTTTCTCGTGTGCGTGATCTTGCAAAGGCAGTAGGGAATATTTACGTCACAGCAAGCAAGAGTGGGAAAATAGGCGTAGGAGAAATACCACTACAGTATGACCACTGATTTTGTCCAATAGCTGGTCAAAATAATTTGCATTTGCTTGCTTCCTGGTCTGAGTGTAAAAATCATACTCCTTTAGAGCAAAGCTATCCCTCGTGAAAAGTGTGTGTCATAGCAGTTCATATCCCGTGCAACTATTGGTCAAATTAAGCCTCTGGATTTTTGTTTTTTTTTTCTGTGCCTATCAAACACAGTATCGCACTAACTGCAGCTAGCCTTAAAGGCTAGCCAATTTCGTGATAAGTTCCATGAGAGTCTGTTTCACATACGGTTTCATGCCATCACAATCCATCAGTTCTATTCATCCCTTTACACCGATATGATTCTGTGTGCATTTTTTGCGAGCTGAACGTCCTGCATAGTTTGTAACTCCCAAGGAGTGGCGCCCCTTTTTCATTCGGTGTTCATGGTGCAAGTAAATGGTCTTCCAACATTCTGCGTGGTGTCTGTCTGTTCTATATCGTGTCTCCCTACCACTTTCACGCAACGACGCTCTGAGCGTGTTTTTTAGGGAATTGACTAGTTTGAACCTGGGACCTGTTGCTGGTAAGGAGACGCCAGACCACACATGACATGTAGAGTTCAGAAGAGTTCAGTGAGCCTAGCGATGATATAACCAAATACTTAATGATTTCAGCGTCAGCTCCACTGCACTCCCTGTAATAGAATCTTAATACTAACTAAATTTAGTGGAAGGGGTTCAAGGCTTTCCTATTTTTAGTTACCTGGTAAAATAACGTCGGAAAAGCAGTTAAGTTTACCATTGGAAATTTTATTCTACTCTCAAAACATTGTTTATAAATTGCACTATTGATAAAAGGAAATGTTTTAATACAGGATGATAAAAACCAACTGCATTCAACAAAAATGTGAACGAATATTCCCTGAATGGGTTTCCAAGTTCTACAATGGATTGAAGGATGACCTATGCCATATCACATCTATAATCTAGGTTTAAAATAAGTTTCACAAAAGAGAAAACTATCAAAATGGTCTACAGTGACCCTCAATCATCTTTAATTACTCATCTAACTTGTAATAAATTACAGTGGCTGATGTGGCTTCTCAATAATTATATAACAGAAAAATCATCGCGTTTCAGATTTTAACTTACGTAGCAAATGTGAATACCATGAGCTTCAATTGACGATCGACACTAGTATTACGTAAAAAGGGGATGTAACAGATGAGACTTCTGCAGTTCTAAGTGAAGCCTTATGCGCTCAAAAATTCGACATCGCGTGAGTTCATTACCTTGTCGGTGTTCGTCAGGGGGCGGCGGCCGGCGCAGCTCCGTCCAGCTCGCCATCTCGAAAGAAACTCTCTCCTAACTTCTCCTTACTACAATTTACCGAAGTTGGTTTAAAAAAAACTATCTGGCTGTGTTTTCATCTGACCAATCAGGGTCTCAATGTTAACCTTAAGCTCTGCCTACAAAAATTCTGTCTATCCAATGAGAAACGTTATACTTTTCGTGGTGGGGCAATGTAACAGAGACGCGAAAAAGTCTCACGCTATAACTTGCAGCTGATGTGGTCCTTTAGTGTTATCGTAAGATCTATACTGTTCTTCTGGAGGGCTCTATCTTTTAACATGGGCTGGGGGGGGGGGTGATCCTGTCGGTTACTTTTCGTGGTGGGGCAATGTTTTTAATGTTTGCAACGTAACAGAGACGCAAAAAAGTCTCACGCTAAAACTTGCGCCTGGTGTGGCCCTTTTAGTGTTATCGTAAGATCTATACTGTTCTTCTGGAGGGCTCTAGCTTTTAACATGGGCTGGGGGGTGGTCCTGTCGGTTAGCTGGCGACGTGGGTGTCCGTCCCTTATCGTAGGGCCTTCTAGCTTAACACAGTTCTGCTCTCGGCTTCTGTTCTCGTTTCTCCCCTCGGAACTGCGTCTGTCTCACGGTGGGAAGGTATGACATGCATTTAGGCATTCTTGTGTTAGTCTGTGGTATTCCATTTGCTCACTCGTTACTCGTATTACTTTGGTTAATTTAATGTCACGATTTATTCGGAGCTATGTGACATACTACTGGATTTGCTTATCATGTCAGGGTTTTCATGGAAGGTGTTGGATTTGCCTGACACCTTACAGTCTGTTTTGAACATCTCTTGCATATCGACGATGTTAATTTTGTGTAGTGTAATGCATACATTACATGGAAGGTTGCTCTCTGCATATCCCGGACACTTATTTTCTGTCGCCCTCCTGATGCACATGGTGAGTCGTTAGCAGCTAATATTTGTCCTGTCATAATTGTTAACATATAACTTTCAGATGAGACTTAATTATTACTGAACTTGAGACACGCACTCAAGGTGTTCCTTGTTAGACATTTGTCGTAGCGTTGTACCAAAGTTGTAATACCCTCGTCATAGAAGGCAGCTGCCTGTGCCTTCCGCCACTTCTATACGCTGGTATGAAGTTCGTTGTCAGTGCGAAAATTTTGTAACCAATGGTTTTTGTTAACTGCAGGGGCGTCCTCATTGCCTTTGCAGTGTGCGACCGAGAGTTGTTATGAATAAGGAAATGTGCGTCTGGTATGTTATGTGGGGTTGCATGAAATCAGGCGAAACCTCGCTGTGGACACCCATACTTTGCGGGAGACACTACCTGCATCTTTACGTACCCACTGTGTGCTCAGAACCGAAAAGAGCGACGTGATGCTATAGACAAGCATTCCAAAGACACGGCCCAATATATCTGTGCAAAGCTTCTTTGGATTTTCACTGTGGTTTCCATTCACGACCTATCGAGCCTTTCTTTCTGATTAGCCCTCCTACATTACTGTCTCAGCAGTGCTACACCGATTCTTATGTCATGTTTTTGTTGCTAGTTTCTAACTGTTTGTGTTGTTATTATAACAGCACTGATCGCATTTTCCATTTTCTATACTGACCCAATGTTTCAGAGCAACGGAAATTTTATCAATAAACATTACTCGTTTTTAAAAAAGTTTTAGTTGAAGACCAAAGACTGTAGCATCCTCTTATGGAAAATTGATATGCAGGTGTTTTACGCGGTTATTAATAAAAAATGGAAAAATCAGTTGTACTCGAGATCAAACAATTACCGAGAAAAACCGGTTAGCCTGTTCAGATCTAAAATACTGGTATCGGTTTTAACCGGTCGGTTTTCCAAACCCTATGTGGTCTGGATGCAGAAGAGTGGCGCCGGAAGAGTTGAGGATATATTCATGTAAGGATTTATTCACAATGCTGCGTAGAGAGAGATAAGGTAAACCTCTAGTGGTTTGATGGATTATGTGTCACATTAGAAATCGGAACCATGTCTCTTTGCTTTGCGACCACAAGCTATGTCGTTAGATCTGTCCTGTCTAACAACCGAATAACATCAGTTTTGAAAAACTAAATAATTAAGTCCTCATATTTTCTTCTAAATGCCAGGTTTACGTCGTCAACGTATATTTCGAAGCACAACTTCATGATTCGGGCTTTGTTGTTATCGAAGAACCTTCATTGCGGTTTAAACACTCCATAAACACGAGTCTGACGTATTGATGTCGCAATTAAGGTCAGATAACAATTAAGCCAGTTTGATAAGCTGTCCTTCGAAACTAACAATTATTAAATAGAAACTGGAATGAGAACACGATATTGCTAAGAATGGCACTACGGTTATTTAAGTGCTAATGTTCCTGTGAGCGCTGAGGAGTTTCTAGTTGCAGGACACTTTGACAGTACGAAGTCGTACCCATTTAGAATGAACATGAGCACAATTTTTTCCGATGATGAAACTTTGATTTTGAAATTTTGTTTCTGCACCACACTACCGCTCAATGCAGGCAAGGATGCTATTATTTTATTTATGCAAAATACTTAAGACATATCTTAATGTATGAGAGATGAAAGAATGAAGTCGCTGCTCGTGGTGTTGTAAGTGATTTCTTCAACGTACTAACACGATAGCGCAGCCGTTTCTGTAACGTCTAAAAGGTTTAGGGGTATTCGCTTGATAATGCGCGTAAAGTGCGCTTCTTAACATTGTGAGCCGCTGTTTACTATTGTGCGAAACGTCTACATATTTTCGCCGTACGTTGTCTCACACATTTTCACATTCTTGCTACCGCCGCCAAGTTGTCGGAATTCCTGCTTTGTTCACCTCTGGCAACGATACACTGCTACGATAGGCCTAATTGTCGATGAAGAATGGTCCTTGTTATCGTGAATTTTCTGTCGAATTTTTTAAGTTCTCTTCTGTCGGAATTGATGGATGTCATTAGCGCCATTATGATGGTCCGAGACTATAAAGGTTTAGAAAACAATCAACAGAAAGCGATTAGTCGCTGCAAACCTCTTTGAGTGGGAACGTACTAGCAGTGAAAGATGCATTGAAGCAAGAAGCGAGTTTGCTGTACTTTCGTAAAGATCTAGGCACGTACTAAAACTCCTGAAAAGATGCGAAGAAATCGAACGAAGTTCCACTGATGACAATCTTCCTAAAACTGTTTTCCTTTAGTGAGAGAAAGAGAAGTGGGGTCAAGGATAGTTTTTGGGGGGGGGGGGGGGGGGTCATGTGGCTAGACCTACTGGTATGGAATATTTTTAATATACTGGAAAACGAATGGTGACTTACAGGTAGCCATAAGAAACTTTAGAAGTCTCATTTACGTTTACTTTGCTAATGATACCCGAACAAGTATAGGACAGATTTATCATTCAGGAAGTGCAGTAGGAGCTAAAAAGTGCTAACGAAACATGTGAGACAAATTATATTATATACATAGTTGGTGAACTAAACTATCATAAATCGCCAATCAGCTTTTGTCTGCATTTGTCTTATTGACTTTCTACGAGTCATGGGACATTAAAGGGCCGTTTCTTGATGGCTGACAATATCGTCCAACAACTTCCATCCGACTCGTTGTGCAGCGATAGTAGTATTATTCTCTCTAAATGTTATGAGATACAATAAATGAATTGAAAAATTTTTGGAACATTGTTCATGGAAAATAACAGCGGTCGAAAAGCACTATTAAAATTTTTAATTAGAAAACAGCAGTTGATCTCCAGGCCTTCCCAGAGCGATACCTGCTGCATCGCACCGTCTCTAACAGTCACATGGAGCAAATGGTGTTAAGATGATCTCACCAACACCAGCTACCTTTTAAAAGTACGCATAAAAAAATTTTGCATCACCCCGGTTCCCAGAACTCCTGAACATAGACGTTGCCTGTGGATATTGTATTACAGAAAAAGTCTCTTTGACTGTTCAGAGATGTCACTGAACCCGTCCAAAGATGTAAACAACCATGCATGAGCAGCGCCTATTAGACAGAGAGTGTCCTACATCCGATCAGTTCCAATCATTCCACCAGGAAGGAGGTACACGGCTCGTGTTTAGTTAAACCATGCCTAGGCGGTCCATATCGCGGATCGATCGCGTCCGCATTGTTATTTTGTGCCAGGAAGAGCTCTCAACAAGAGAAATGTCCGGGCGTCTCGGAGTGAATCAGAGCGATGTTGTTCGGACATGGAGGAGATAGAGTGACAGGAGGTGTCGATGACATGCCTCGCTCAGGCCGCCCAAGGGCTGTTACTGCAGTTGGTGACCGCTACCTACGGATTATGGATCGGAGGAACCTTGACATCAACGCCACCTTGTTGAATAACGCTTTTCGTGCAACCACAGGACGTCGTGTTACGTCTCAAACTGTGCACAATAGGCAGCATGATGCGCAACTTCACCCCCGACGTCCATGGCGAGGTTCATCTTTGCAACCACGACAACAGGCAGCGCGGTACAGATGTGCCCAACAACATGCCGAATGGACCGTTTAGGATTGGCATCACGTTCTCTTCAACAATGAGTGTCGCATATGCCTTGAACCAGACAATCGTCGGAGACTTGTTTGGAGACAACCCGGTCAGGCTGAATGCCTTAGACACGCTCTCAGCGAGTGCAGCAGGGTGGAGGTTCCCCACTGCTTTGGGGTGGCATTATGTAGGGCCTACTTAGCCGCTGGTGGTCATGGAAGGCGCCGTAACGGTTGTACGATACGTGAATGCCATCCTCCGACCGATAGTGCAATCATATCGGCAGAATATTGGCGAAGGCATTCGTCTTCATGGTCGACAATTCGCGCCCCCATCATGCACATCTTGTGAATGACTTCATTCAGGATAACGACATCGTTGGATTAGAGTGGCCGGCATGTTCTCTAGACATGAACGCTATCGAACATGCCTGGGATAGACAGAAAAGGGCTATTTATGGACGCCGCGATTCACCAACCACCTTGAGGGATCTACGCCGAACCGCCGTTGGGGAGTCGGACAATCTGGACCAACAGTGTCTTGATGAACTTGTGGACAGGATGCCACAACGAATACAGGTTTGCATCAATGCAAGACGATGTGCTACTGGGTATTAGAGGTACCGGTGTGTACAGCAATCTGTAGCACCACCTCCAGGTCTCGCTGTAGGGCGGTACAACGTGCAATGTGTGGTTTTCATGAGCAATAAAAAGGGTGGAAATGATGTTTATCTTGGTCTGTATTCCAATTTTCTGTACAGGTTCCGGAACACTCGAAACTGAGGTGATGCTAAAGTTTTTTGATGTGTATAAATTATTTTATGTGGTCAATCTACTTCCAATTAAAATTTTTAATGGAATGAATATCTCCAGATGGACATGTGGCGTACTGAAATGCATACACAGTTATCGGACATTATGCATGTAGCATGTACACCGGGAAAGAATAAAGATGAAGTACCTTACTGGTACTACACGTACCTTAGTGGTACCACATATTAATGTAATCATATAAACAAATTTTTCGATTCCTTATGTACCAAACCCTGGAATCATTCGTTTAATAAAATTAAACTTTATGAAGTTCATATGTGCTGAAATAAGATCTTGATAATCTCACCACAGAAGCGATTTCTATGTTGTTCGGACACAGTGTGCTTGGACCCAAGTTTTCATTGGGAATGATTCCTGCAGGACAATGATAGCCATGAAAGAAGACTAGTGTTTGATGCCCCGTCGACAGCAGTGAACGGCCAGTCACCCAATGATAGGATGCTTAAAATGATCCGTCCACATCAGTCCCCACCGCGTTTGGTGGAAGTGCAGACCCATGAGAGAACCTCCCAAAGCGCTGTCTGCTAACAATGATGCCGAAGGATTATACACTCCTGGAAATGGAAAAAAGAACACATTGACACCGGTGTGTCAGACCCACCATACTTGCTCCGGAGACTGCGAGAGAGCTGTACAAGCAATGATCACACGCACGGCACAGCGGACACACCAGGAACCGCGGTGTTGGCCGTCGAATGGCGCTAGCTGCGCAGCATTTGTGCACCGCCGCCGTCAGTGTCAGCCAGTTTGCCGTGGCATACGGGGCTCCATCGCAGTCTTTAACACTGGTAGCATGCCGCGACAGCGTGGACGTGAACCGTATGTGCAGTTGACGGACTTTGAGCGAGGGCGTATAGTGGGCATGCGGGAGGCCGGGTGGACGTACCGCCGAATTGCTCAACACGTGGGGCGTGAGGTCTCCACAGTACATCGATGTGGTCGCCAGTGGTCGGCGGAAGGTGCACGTGCCCGTCGACCTGGGACCGGACCGCAGCGACGCACGGATGCACGCCAAGACCGTAGGATCCTACGCAGTGCCGTAGGGGACCGCACCGCCACTTCCCAGCAAATTAGGGACACTGTTGCTCCTGGGGTATCGGCGAGGACCATTCGCAACCGTCTCCATGAAGCTGGGCTACGGTCCCGCACACCGTTAGGCCGTCTCCCGCTCACGCCCCAACATCGTGCAGCCCGCCTCCAGTGGTGTCGCGACAGGCGTGAATGGAGGGACGAGTGGAGACGTGTCGTCTTCAGCGATGAGAGTCGCTTCTGCCTTGGTGCCAATGATGGTCGTATGCGTGTTTGGCGCCGTGCAGGTGAGCGCCACAATCAGGACTGCATACGACCGAGGCACACAGGGCCAACACCCGGCATCATGGTGCGGGGAGCGATCTCCTACACTGGCCGTACACCACTGGTGATCGTCGAGGGGACACTGAATAGTGCACGGTACATCCAAACCGTCATCGAACCCATCGTTCTACCATTCCTAGACCGGCAAGGGAACTTGTTGTTCCAACAGGACAATGCACGTCCGCATGTATCCCGTGCCACCCAACGTGCTCTAGAAGGTGTAAGTCAACTACCCTGGCCAGCAAGATCTCCGGATCTGTCCCCCATTGAGCATGTTTGGGACTGGATGAAGCGTCGTCTCACGCGGTCTGCACGTCCAGCACGAACGCTGGTCCAACTGAGGCGCCAGGTGGAAATGGCATGGCAAGCCGTTCCACAGGACTACATCCAGCATCTCTACGATCGTCTCCATGGGAGAATAGCAGCCTGCATTGCTGCGAAAGGTGGATATACACTGTAGTAGTGCCGACATTGTGCATGCTCTGTTGCCTGTGTCTATGTGCCTGTGGTTCTGTCAGTGTGATCATGTGATGTATCTGACCCCAGGAATGTGTCAATAAAGTTTCCCCTTCCTGGGACAATGAATTCACGGTGTTCTTATTTCAATTTCCAGGAGTGTATACTGCCTGACAAAAAAAGTGAAATGCCCAGTTAGGGAGGAGGAAATGAAACGAAACTTCACATTTTGAGAGAGTATGTGGTGTTATAACAGAGATTTGCAGAGAACTTGGAATTACGAGCCCGCTTATCAATATGACGTTGCATCTCTTCTGTTGTGGATGAATGCTCTGATTAGTTTGGGAAGAGTGCCATAAAACCGTTGTGTCCTATCCTGAGGCAAACTGCCCACGTCTGTTCCAAATGGTCATTGATATCGTGGATGCTGGCGGTGGGGCAGAGTTGACGTTCTAGCTGGTCCCACATTTGTTCTGTCTGGGACGATTCTGGGCACCTTGATGGTTACGGCTTTACCTCAACATCACACAGACAGTTCATGGAGACTCGTGCCATTTATTGACTACTATTGTCCTGCATGGTGATGACGTACTGTTGTGATGTCAGAGTTCTCTGTCACTACCAGCTGATGGCTCCTCACACAATGACGCCAGGAGTAACACTACTGTGCCTCTGGAAACGTTGGAATAATGGGACCTCTGCCAAGGTCGCCACCATACTCGTCGACGATGGTCATCCAGGGGAATACGGAGTTGCAACTCGTTGCTGAACGCAATGTGATGCCATTCATTAGCAGTCTGTTTCCTAATAATGGCACCACTCCTAATGCAGCCGTTTGTGCTGTAGCGTTAACGGCAGCCTATGTGTTGGACAGCAATTCATTACTCCGGCTGCTGCCACTGTCCAGCCAATGATGCGGGATGATACAGAATGTAGCAGGGAGTCAATTAATTGTTCGTAGATGTGAATGGGTTACGATGTGCTTTCTTCACAATACAGTGATCCTCCCCTGGAGTGGTCAGACGTGGTGGACTGGAACTTTGATGTACGCCTGCCCTCACGTTCCGATGAGGACCAACATCGGCTCACTGTTACATCTGAATGCTCCACATGCCAGGATATTCCACGACTTGACCGGCCAGCGAAATGGAGATCCACAATGTGGATCATTTTAAACTCTGGCAACTGCTAAGATCGCTGTGTCACAAGAGTGCATGGCATCTCAGTGTCCTTCACAGTGATCACTCAACATCTGAGGCTTATCACTCCCCTTGTTTATCATACCATACCTGTTAAGAACACTAAACATGGACTAGACTGAAACACTCTGGCGGCCATTCTACCCGTCACAGAGAATTGCAACTCTAATCATTTACATACCCGCCGATGGTGTCCTCATATACAATGTTACAATGACATCCGGCCAGGTATTGTGGGTGCTTCACTTATTTTGTCATATAGTGTATGTGTTAAGACTTCACAGTGGTTACGTGCAAATACTTATCCTACATAGCAGTATTTATCACACGTAAATATACAGGGCGACTATATGAAATAAAATCATCATAACTTCTGAACGGTTTGCGTTAGGACGTTCAAACTGCACGACTAGCCGCGGGGCATGGTGGGAATTAGTATGTGCATGCATGGTTTGGTTTAAGGACGAAGCCCACATTCATTTGGATGCGGTCGTCAATAAGCAAAATTGGTTCATTTGGGAAACTAAGAATCAGCATTTCGCCATCTACAAGTCTCTTCATCCTCAACGGGTAACTTTCTGGTTTGCAATTTCCAGTCACGGAATAACTGGTGCGATGTTCCTTGATGGCACGCTGATTACCGAACGGTAGGTGAAGGTTTTGTAGGATGATTTCATCCTCATTATCCAAAGTGACCTTGATTTCGACAAGCTGTTGTTCATGCAAGACGGAGCTCGATCCCATCGAAGCAGGATAGTGTCTGATGTAGGGGAGGAACACTTTGGGGACCGCATTCTGACTCTGGGGTACCCAGAGACCACTGGCATGGTCCTCGATTGACCACCGTATTCTCCAGATCTGAACATAGGCGACTTGTTTTTGTGGGGCTGTATTAAAGACAATGTGTACAGCAATGACCCTCAAACCATTACTGAGCTGAAAACAGCCATAGAGGATGTCATCGACAGCATTAGTGTTCCGACACTTCAGCGGGTGATGCATAATTTCGCTATTCGTCTGCGCCATGGCATATCGAACACGTCGTTACTTAAATCCCAATATCTGTAGTGACGTTTACATGTCGAACAAAGTGTGTGCACGCTGTAGTTTGTAACTAATTTACGTTTTTTTTCATATAGTTCAGTAATTGTCGCACTTTATAACACAGTTGTGGGAAAGATGCATTCCTTGTCAGTCTCATACTGGAGAACTGACGTCCTTTGGGAGTAATAGACGGAGTCTGCAGTAACGAGTGCTGGAGAGCTCGTAGCGGTTTATGATTGTGGACGTATACGTTCCGCGGAGAC
Source organism: Schistocerca nitens (assembly GCF_023898315.1). Classification (NCBI taxonomy): domain Eukaryota; kingdom Metazoa; phylum Arthropoda; class Insecta; order Orthoptera; family Acrididae; genus Schistocerca; species Schistocerca nitens. Next base: position 528,797,135 of record NC_064617.1, read on the forward strand.
CGCGACGATATAACTGGGCTGAGGCGCCGTTGCGTAGCGTGGCGTGGCGCGTGCGAAATGTCGCGTGCGAGCTGAGGGAAAGGTCGACAGCCGGCGCGGCGCGGCGCGGTGCTGTCCTGCCGTGTCCCGCGCCCGTGGCAGCGGCAGCGGCTACTGTAGGCTTGTTGGCGCGTGGCGATCAATCGCTTCGCCCGTAGCCAGGCAGCGTGCGCGGCAAGGTCGCTGCCAGGTGGGCCACGCACATTTCATTCATAGGGCGCTCCCTGCTGTCTGCCGGCGGGCCCGTCTCCACTGTCAGAGGTCTGGGCGGATAGAACAAACTCTTTGGAGACATTCACGGGTTTTCAACCAGGGTATACCATATTTCTGCAAGCTGATCTGTTATGATGTTCAGGCGGTCCTGAACGATCCAGTTTCTATCCGCGGCAGTAAATTTATTCCAATTGAAATGACACCTGTTGTGAATTTCGTTTCAGAACATTCATGAGCCTTTCTGGTCAGTAAACTTGAGCCATGGAAAAAACTGCTGTTTTGAAGAGCGCGCCGCAGCGCGTGTATGAAGCAGTCGCCCTCCGTTTCTGGCGGTGGCGCCGCTGTAGCAATCGCAGCTTTGGGAAAGGTTGCCTGTTCACGTGCATTTAAGGGGCGCTATAAGCTCGCCAGACGGTCAGTGGGTCAGTCGGAATGAGTCGGGTCAGTTGGCCAGCCGGATCAGTGTGGGGCAGTCAGCGTCTCTCTGTCGTCCGGAGTGCTTGTATGCGTTAGGCCGTCAGTCTACTCGAGTTTGTTCAGGCAATGGTCATTGGCGGTTGGATCGATCGGTTGGTCGGTCGCGCACTGGGACGCAATGTGACTTGTCCGTCTTGAGCGTCGGCGCATGTGAGTTCGCCACGTCAGTCCAGTGGGGCGCGCCGTATAGTGAGAGGTAGTAGCTTCGCGGCCGACACGAGAACAACAGGAGTCAACCCACGACATCTGTGTGGCCGGTGCTAGCTGCGACGCCGTGAGATGGGAGATCGGCGCGCCTTCCTGCGTCCGTTGGAGCGGCTGGCAGCGGACGGTTCGGGAGACTGTTTTGGGGGTGCTGCGCCAGGTCTTCGCCAGACATCGCAGTTTATTAGAAGTTAAGTGATTGGTGATGTGTTGTTTCATTTACTTATTAAATTCTACTTGTTTTCTTGGTCAGTCTCTCGTCTCCAGCTTGCTCGTCTGTCTCTTGTCCGCATTTGTTAGGTAGTTAGTGTCTGTATGTCTGTCGGTCTGCCATACGTTAATAGCTGCCTGTCATGTTTGTCGGATTCGGTGTTAACGAATTTATTGCTTGAAGCGTAACGGCCGAATTGGTTCAAATGGCTCTGAGCACTATAGGACACAACTGCTATGGTCATTAGTCCCCTAGAACTTAGAACTACTTAAACCTAACTAACCTAAGGACATCACACACATCCATGCCCGAGGCAGGATTCGAACCTGCGACCGTAGCAGTCGCACGGTTCCGGACTGCGCGCCTAGAACCGCGAGACCACCGAGGCCGGCTAACGGCCGAATTCCTGAAATATGTTTTTATATTGCCTATCATCTTGAGAGGCGGTATACGTGTAATGTAGAGCATGTTTGGCCAACCTTGTATATTTTATGTAAGACTGCATTTCATGGGTTTTTATTTAAATTGTGATTTTAGTATATAAAGTTGCCACCCTTCCACCGTAAGAGTTTTTTTTTAAAATCAAGTTTCACTTTCGGTGACAATTTAATCTTTTAATGTTAGTGTTTTGTACCATTTCCATCCCTCCTACGGGGTGTATAGTTTATGTGCTTGTGTGATTTGTTAAAATTTTTAGTTTAAAGTAATGTGGTGTGTTGCAGATTTGCACCAGTGTAGTCTTTCAGATGTTGTTCTGAGCGGTCGTGACTACGGCCGTGTCAAAAGGGAGCGGCAAGGTTCTCAGCCCGAAAGCTCTCACAGTCAAAAGTGTTCTTTCTGCCTCTGAATAAACTGTAACCTGTTATTTAGAGGGTGCTTTCTGATTATAATTTTAAATCTGTTTCTAAAAAAAAGGGCTTTTATCAATAAAATTTCCATTTGTTGAAAGAACTTTGTTTTCATCAGTTACCCACTGGCAACTACTTCCACGCTCACATAATGTGATTAAATGTGTTAATATTCTTGATGAATCGCTAGTAAATAAATTATTAAGAAAAAGTTTTGAAAGTAAATTAACGGTTCAACACTATATTGTAGTATCACGTATCATATACACAGATGAGCCTAAATTTACGGTGTGATCAAATCGTTTCCGTTTGAGGGCGTTGCTGCAGCGTTAAATGCAACGTAGCGCGTCTCCGATGGGAGTATACAAGCACCGACATATTGCAGGGTAAGTATCGTACTTGTGTCTTTTGGACGTGCGTGCTGAAAATGTGGAAATGTGAACCACGCCGACATTATTACCACATGCCTCCAAACAGGGCCATGGTACTGTTTCTCTTTTCTTGGCTGCCGAAGGATACACCGGTAGACATCCATCAGAGAATGAATAATATGTAAGGGGCATCATGTCTCTCGAAGACCATCGTTGTGGAATGGTGCTTCACGATCAGTCACATCCCCATAATGCAACTCTCGTAACGTGATAGTTTTTTTTAAATATAATTTTTTGACCTTTGGCAGTAACCATTTAGCCAGAGAAGTGAGTAATTACAGATCTGGTATACAATATCACATATACAGCATACATGTTAGAAATTATGTTGATTCCAGGTGAACTTCGTGGTACAGTCTGTTCGTTCCCGCACTCCACATAGTCCATATATCACAACTTCTTACGCTGGAACCTTTCTGTCTGACTTGTAACCGGATATCAGCGTCTTGCAGAAACTGGGCAACACTGACATAGTTCGTTGTGGTTACCTGTTGAAACAGGTCCGTCACAGATGTAGCTTGCGGAATTCCTGCTCTGATCAAGGCCTTAAGAAACTTGTGGCGTTCTCTGTCACAGCGTGAACATCCTTAACGGCCGTGCGGAGTGACCGCACGGTTTGAGGCATGTAACGAACTGCGCGGCCCCTCCCGCCGGAGGTTCGAGTCCTCCCTCGGGCATGGGTGTCGTTCTTAGCATAGGTTAGTTTAAGTAGTGTCTAAGAGTAGGGACCGATGACCTAACCAGTTTGGTCCATTAGGAATTCACTCACATGTGAACATCCTTAACGCAGTAGTTACCGAACTCAAGCACCTAGCCTACAGCCTTGATCTCTCCCCAAGCGATTATCACGTCTTCTGTCCCTTAAAGAAAATCTCTGAAGGATCGACGATTCCTGTCGGACGAGGATGTGCAGCAGGCAGTTACGGACTTCTTCAAGCAGCTGGACACAGTGTTTTACGGAGCGTGTGTCTTCATCCCGGTGCGTCTGCAGGGTCATTGCCTCAATCCTCATGCCGATTTGATCTGATTGGCGTATAGATTCTGGACTGTGAGGCCTTCCTACGGAAACGCTTTGATCGGCTCTTGTGTTATGACCACCTGCTTAATAGTGTTTACCGAGCGAGGTGGCGCAGTGGTTAGCACATTGGACTCGCATTCGGGAGGACGACGGTTCAATCCCGTCTCCGGCCATCCTGATTTAGGTTTTCCGTGATTTCCCTAAATCGCTTCAGGCAAATGCCGGGATGGTTCCTTTGAAAGGGCACGGCCGATTTCCTTCCCCATCCTTCCCTCACCCGAGCTTGCGCTCCGTCTCTAATGACCTCGTTGTCGACGGGACGTTAAACACTAAGCTCCTCCTCCTCCTTAATAGTGTTAGTCAACTTTTCAGCACGCAGTGCAGGAGCGATTCTGAGTGACATAGATTTGTAGTCATTGGTAGGGAACCGTAGTTATGTGGCACCGAATGTCAATGCGCAGGACACGGAATTTCCGCAAATTACTTGCTGGTGATCTGTGCGCACGGAGCTGGTGACCTACGACAGCAGTTACCAGTGATAATGAACGAGAAACCGAGAAGCGCTAGCAGTGTACAAATAGTCAAAACGCAGATGAAACTCCTCTGAGTCCCACAGGGTACAGTTCTCTCCTCAGAACTGACCATGTCGGTCGCCTGACCAAGGCCGTAGAAGACAGCTGTTACCCTATCCGAGGGACCTCTGACGGTTCCGTTGCGGTGTACGACAAGAACTTCGTATCAGGCCTATCTTAGGCACGTGGCTGCCAACTCGCCTCCGTACAAATATAACAGTTGAGTGAGTATCCTACGCGTAAGAAAGCTGAAGGAAGAAAGCTTTTGCCCAGAGAGTAGCTCGCACTCAAGGAACGTAAAGTAGCAGTGCTAAGCCAGACGACAACTGTGATGATTTATACCAACAAGGCAAGTAACCCCCGCTCGCGACCGCACACGAGCAGAGACGAGGACACTTGGCTGGTCCCGCGACACTTCCGGGAATTTGTCACGCGGTATTGGCCAACTGTCCTTACCATGGGAGAAGCGCCATGTTATCTAGAACAGACCATGTCTCAGCGTTAGTCACTCGGAAGCCGAATCTGTGGCGGTCGACATCCGTTGTAGATTTTGCATTTTCGCATCTCGCACCTTCGCTGTTTGCACTCACAGCAACATTACCTATCACAGGACTTGGATCTTTTGTGCAGTTCCCCTGTTCTTGTGTACTTCTTGTATAGTTCCTCAGGGACAGAAAATACTTTAAATTTCAGTTACGGTCCTTCAGATTTCCTTCCTGCGAAAGTTATTTCACCACCATACTCCTCGAAACACTCTGGCAATGTTCGGGGCTTGGACAGTTAGCCTACTGGAAGACGCCATGGTCGTCGAGGAAGGCATGAAGTATGAAGGATACAAAAAAATGTTAACGTAGTCCACAGCTGTCATGGTGGCTTCGATTACTACCGTGTCCCACAGATAGGGATGTTCCGATACCATCATCAAAGTTTCCATACCTACTCAAACGAGTAGTACTAAAATCTACTTGCGACACTACTCATATGAAGAACACACGGAAGAAAGGGGGCAGTCCATTTAATTACAATATGAGTTTATGGCACGTTCTGATGGCAAGCCGTCGGTACTACAAGGCAGTTAAAATTACTTTCAAATAACGTTGTAGTCCACCGCGTACAAAGGGTTTCGCTATTAGCGGTAACGGAAAAAATGTTCTAGGTAGGTATTTGGAAGAAAAACTAGGGCAAGTCGAAGGTTTGCTTCCATTGCTTCTATTACACCTGTTAGGTCAGCAGAGTTACGACTGCTAATGTGATGGGTTAAGTTTCTTACTCTGTGCTTAGTCTGAGATGTGGTAGCACTGTGGTCCTCTTAGAATCTTTGAAAAGGAAAAAGAAGATGAAGGTGAATAACTATCTGTTCATCAATCATCTAAAAAGAAAAAAAGTTATAACAGAATGAATGATGTTTGTAGGGACCTCAGGGCAGTCTCTCATGAGTTAGGCAGTAAGTGCAAATTCTCATTGTTTGAGTTTTTCAAACAAATCAGCCGCCGCGAAAGAGAACAGCTTACCAATAATTTTAAATTGTTAGGTAAGTGGAATGATCGATTTTCCTATGTAACTACCTTAATTTCTATGATATTCATTACTCGTAGAAGGCCTAGGCATGACGATTCCAATGCTAGAGGTAGCTCTTTCCGATACATTGTGAGAATCAAACGAAATGATACCATTAGTGGAACTTCTCTTTGCGAATAGGCCTGCATTGCTATGTATGGAATAATAAAACGCAGACTGCAGACTATACAGTTGAGTATGAAGGATACTGGAATACTTCACACAGACAAAAGAGGCATGCGTGTTAACTAGACTTGCAAAGTATTTAAAAAAAACGAGGCAGCCGCTCTAAACCAGATGCATTTAAGGGAATAAAGAACTAACATGGCTAGGGAAAGACAGTGAGAACCACCCTCCAGAAGGACTATCAATAGTAAAAAGTCGTGAGTTGCATCAAGAAAAATACCCTGAACTTCTTGTTGCATATGAGACATATCGGAAAATATTTAACAACAAATTCAACTTATTATTTGGGTACCCGTGTACCGATACCAACTCAACATGTCACAAATTTTAAGGAGGATTAAAATTTTTTAACGCAAAGCTTTCGCAGAGTGTCTTTGAAAAGCAAAAGTTATAAATTACAAATAAAATTAAAGTACTTAGTGCGGAAGACCAGGTCCACAAGCTAAGGGCTGAGCATTTTATTCAAGAAAGCGAAAATCGGTGCAAGAAAGTGAAAGGTAGCGGAAAATGAAGCATTATGCATGGAATATCAACAAAACCTACCCTTACCAAATATCAGCAGTAACGATGTTTATTCCAACCGCCAGTTATCGTTTTATGGTGCCAACATCAAAAATGGTTCAAATGGCTCTGAGCACTATGGGACTCAACTGCTGAGGTTATTAGTCCCCTAGAACTTAGAACTAGTTAAACCTAACTAACCTAAGGACATGACAAACATCCATGCCCGAGGCAGGATTCGAACCTGCGACCGTAGCGGTCTTGCGGTTCCAGACTGCAGCGCCTTTAACCGCACGGCCACTTCGGCCGGCCAACATCAAATGACCAAGAGTGATGTATCATTTTATACTCACACTGAAGATGTAGGGAATAAAGGACCGAATGAAATTATTATTTTTTGATCTAAAAGTAAGGATTCTTATAATATTCTGCGCACTTAGCACATTATTTTTTATGATATTTCATTTGTTTTTTTTTTAATATATTTCTTTGTAATCATTAAATTTGGCGTCATAACTACATTGGTTAAACTACATTGTAATATTTTAATATTTTTCTGTAATCTTGAAAGTTTAAGTTTTCTCTCCTAAAATGTACAATATCCACACTTTTTTAAAAAAAAGTTATGCAAATAGTGTAACTCTGAATATATTTGATATTTTACTTGATTCCGTATTGTATGTAGCTTAATAAAACACATTACTTTTATTTCTTCATTAATGATAATCGGCAAACAAAAAAAGCACGTAGTGGAAGGTTTTCCTGGAGGAGGAATTGATGTAAATATTTAGGAGACAAAGTGTTTTTATTCTGAGTCACACTTGCAACAGATGTTGAAAATAAACGTGCATTAGGCACACATGTTATAACGACAGTAAGACATTGTTCAGGCATATCTGAAAAACACGGAAAAATGACTGTCATGTCTTCCTATTCTGTAAATAGACTGCTTTTATATATTCAGGATTTGATAAATATAGATATACTGCGCCACTTTGTGTATTTCCTTCTTCTTTTTTGTGCGCTAGCTGTTTTCCAAAAGTCATATTCCTGTGCTATAGTAGACGAAGCAGCGCCTTCCGCCGATTCACTTGACCTACTTCTGCGTTTTTTGTGGCTCGACCGCAAGCTGCTGGTTTTTAAACCTTGGATTCAATAGAATAGCTGTAGCTGCATGGTCATTTAATTCAATTAACCAATACCTTTTCTACTGGTCTCTCAATAAAACGTCCCTGCATTCTTTGAAAATTGTTGTGGCTGGGTCAAATTGTTAAGTTCTGTTGACAAACAATTAATCACTTGCATAATTTTGGTTACTGTAACGTACTTTTGTCCTGGCGCTTCTCTTGACACTTATACAAAAGCTGTAAGTTGGTTGATTTTTTCCATCTCTAGAGCAGACACAAGCAAATGTCACTCACTCACTAGGATATGCGCGTAAAATTCATTCGGCAAAAGTACTTTCCTTTAGACACCGAGTAAGTATCGAAAGAATTATTCGATTTTACAAGTATTCCGTATCGAATACTTACACTACTGGTCATTAAAATTGCTACACCACGAAGATGACGTGCTACAGACGCGAAATTTAACCGACTGGAAGAAGATGTTGTGATATGCAAATGATTAGCGTTTCAGAGCATTCACACAAGGTTGGCGCCGGTGGCGACACCTACAACGTGCTGACATGAGGAAAGTTTCCAACCGATTTCTCATACACAAACAGTAGTTGACCGGCGTTGCCCGGTGAAACGTTGTTGTGATGCCTCGTGTAAGGAGGAGAAATGCGTACCATCACATTTCCGACTTTGATAAAGGTCGGATTGTAGCCTATCGCGATTGCGGTTTATCGCATCGTGACATTGCTGCTCGCGTTGGTAGAGATCCAATGACTGTTAGCAGAATATGGAATCGATGGGTTCAGGAGGGTAATACGGAACGCCGTGCTGGATCCCAGCGGCCTCGTATCACTAGCAGTCTAGATGACAGACATCTTATCCGCATGGCTGTAACGGATCGTGCAGCCACGTCTCGATTCCTGAGTGAACAGATGGGGATGTTTGCAAGACAACAACCATCTGTACGAACAGTTCGACGACGCTTGCAGCAGCATGGACTATCAGCTCGGAGACCATGGCTGCGGCGGTTACAGACAGGAGCGCCTGTGATGGTGAGCGACGAACCTGGATGCACGAATGGCAAAACGTTTACAACATTATGATGGTCGCATCGGTGTTTGGCGACATCGCAGTGAACGCACATTGGAAGCGTGTATTCGTCATCACCATACTGGCGTATCACCCGGCGTGATGGTATGGCGTGCCATTGGTTACACGTCTCGGTCACCTCTTGTTCGCATTGATGGCACATTGAACAGTAGTCGTTACATTTCAGATGTGTTACGACCCGTGGCTCTACCCTTCATTCGATTCCTGCGAAACCCTACATTTCAGCAGGATAATGCACGACCGCATGTTGCAGGTCCCTTATGGGCCTTTCAGGATACAGAAAATGTTCGACTGCTGCCCTGGCCAGCACATTCTCCAGATCTCTCACCAATTGAAAACGTCTGGTCAATGGTGGCCGAGCAACTGGCTCGTCACAATACGCCAGTCACTACTCTTGATGAACTGTGGTATCGTGTTGAAGCTACATGGGCAGGTGTACCTGTACACGCCATCCAAGCTCTGTTTGACTCAATGCCCAGGCGTAACAAGGCCGTTATTACGGCCAGAGGTGGTTATTCTGGGTACTGTTTTCTCAGGATCTATGCACCCAAATTGCGTGAAAATGTAATCACATGTCAGTTGTAGTATAATATATTTGTCCAATGAATACCCGTTTATCATATGCATTTCTTCTTGGTGTAGCAATTTTAATGGCCAGTAGTGTATTTGTATAGGGACATCCCTATCCAAGGAAGCCCAGGCGAACGTCCCTTATACAAAAATACTGCACCCGCCAGTCTGCGACTGTGTCGCTGTGCTCGTTTCGAGCGGCCAGAAGGCTGCATGACGGTGTATTCAGATATGAACCATCGAGCTGGGCACTGGTGTAACAAGAAACGTGACTCGTGGGAGAAGGCGACACGTTTCTATTGATCAAATTTCGATGATCCCCCACGACTGCAACCGTAACGGACGATGTCGGTTCCACAAGGGAACACGAAGGGGCCCTATGTTCCGGAACCCCATGTTCAACAATGTGCGTTGAAGGAAGCGCTTCGAAACCCTGGTGCCTGCATCGTAATTGTACTGTGTCGTCAAATCTTCCACAGATTGCCGTTTTTTCCGCTTTCCAACACCTTGCCGCCTACTCAGGTCTTTCACAGAGGCTCACGGCAGTAGCACGCGAACAGCCGACCAGCTGCGTCATATCCGACATTCTCGTGTGAGGGCGCCGGGTCACAGCAGCCCGCCCTTAGTCAAAGTCGCCTACGTCACTGGATTTCCCCCTTTGCGACCAGTTTCGTCACTAGAATGAATTCACATCGTCTCCGCCCCTCTTATATATTCTCCTTGCCGTGATAAGTGTCTGAAAAACCATCGGGTGGCGTTTAATATCTGCGTTGTTAGTGTTCATAGTGGCTCATGAGCGTACAGGGAGGGTGTCTGTAAATTAGTTACACAAAATTAAACTTTACTTGTGAAAAGGATAAATAACTTACAGAAATGTCTGATATGTTATTGAATGCACTTTATCTTCAAGTCTGAATCCCGCTTAACACTGTTAAATCCCGACGTTCCCGCTAAGTGGCATGCGCGAATAAGTCATCATGAAGTCGTACAATGGTCCAGAGCGTGCGCAGTTTTGCTCCTGCTGTCATGAATTTAAATCCGCTATTACAGATTCGAGAAAAGTCAGTACTAATTTCGTAAGTCACCACCTCAATGAGAAACTATTATTAATTGGCACAATCGTTTCACCGAAACTGGCTGTGTGTCTCATAGGACGTCGTGTCAGAGTCGGTCAGCAGCAACTGAATAAGTTCGGCAGTCTTACGTTCACACTCGTAGTCCAGGTGAATCAACGAGTCGTGCCGGCTTAGAATTGAATGTGCCTAGTGTTGCAGTGTTGAAGGTACTACAGAAACGCCTGTCATTCTATCCCTACAAATTCGAATTTCTGCAAGCCATAAGAGAACGGGACAAAGAAAAACTAGTTGAATTTTGCTTAGAAATGTTTAACAAAATGGAGACTGAAGATGATTTCCATAGTAAACGGACCTCTATGTAAGGGTTTACATTGAAGGCAGGGTGTTTGTTCCTCCACTTTTGGAAAACCTCGACGAGCTGTGCCAATGGAGAACACAAGCAGTTGCCCCCATACATCTAGACTTTTTTTGTAGGATTTGGCAGAAAACTGATTACAGATGGCAGATTTGTATTGTGTTACGGAAGGTAGCCGCACTGAACATTTGTAAATAGTGCTTGGAGAAATACTACATCCAGTGCGGTATTGAACATTTATGTAAGTTATTTACCTTTTTTCACGGTTAAAGGGTACTTTGTATGACTTATTTATAAACATCCTGCATATGTCTGCGACATCCTATAACGACGAATACTTCACCTGTGATGACCAGACATGTACTGGAAACAGTGGTAAACTCAACCTTGGACTCAGTATAATCGACTGTGTATTATTTTGCAAGGCACCGCCACCAACGCTGAAAAAGTATGCAGTGGTCTCTTGTTTTTCTTTTCTTTTTTCTTCTTAAGGAACGTAATCAATCTACAAACACACACCACACGTTTATTACTCTCTGCAAATGCTCTTGCCGCAGACATGGCTCAGTTTCCCACGGTCAGTTCTACAGTGCCTCTCTCCTATTTTCCGAACTTGACAGAATCTCCTCTGCTTGTGATCCCGGGCTAACACTCCTGTGGGAAAGCAGTGACGGCAGGTCGAGAGTCGAGCCTGGACAGCTTGCCGGCAGGGTCGAGCGCAGCCTGTTTATTTTCGAGACATGCGGCAGTCAAACTGTAATTACGCAGTAACGCGAGCATGGCAGGTGCTGTGAGAATAATATGCACTCTACGTTTCGTATTGTCTTTTGGACAAGAATGCCACAAGAGAGCAGAAATTTAGTTAGCTGCAACAATTAAACTAAGGAGAACGAAGAATATTTTGAATGCGGCTTTTTACCCAATGCTATTTATGTTAAGTCATCAGAAGCTACTGGGTGGTTATAACTAGAGTGCAGCTGCTCAGAGATCCAGTATGGGCTGTAATTACCGTATGGCAGCGAAACTCTGTACATATTATAATGAGTTAATGAGGAACTGATTTACACTGGAAAAAAAAATTAGTTCCAGTTTTGGACACCAAGTGGAAATTTGGCGCTGTGAATCTAAGACAAACGCACATAAATGTTTCTATATGTAATTGATTAGGAACGGGATATAGACAGAAAATATTAAATAAGTGGGTGAGCTGGCTGAAAAATGAGATGATTTTATTATTAACGACTGCTTAAACACTTTGTTCAATATGAGAACCGGAGACGTCGACAAGTTGCTGTACACCATCACAGTAGTACACGAGAATCACCATAACTTTAGACCGTTTCATTCGCACCATCAACAGAACAGGCTCTGCTAACGGTATACTACGCCTTCCACATCGCTGGCAACGGGTTCTACACAACGCTGGTGACTACTTTGAAGGATAGTAACAGATGCAAACATGTAACTCATTTGTATCGGTTGTGAATAAATAGTTGCCACTATTTAAGGTCCAACCCTCGTAGATGCAATACCACACGCGGACACACCTGGCCGAATGCACAACTACAGTGCACGACGTACCTACGCGAAGTACGGGAGTCTCCTAGACCACAACCATTATTTTTAGAAGCCTTCCGTAAGAAGGGCTGGGCGTCCAAAACGGGCACTAAAGACTCATCAAGATACAGCAGACTAGGATGGCGAGCGAAAATTATTACACATTTGAAAGCCCAATTGGAAACACAGTAGGCAGGAAATTGAATGGGATGATTAGGAAATGAGGACCCGCAACCCCGTCGGGGAGCGTAGCTCAATAGAGGAACCCTACATCGTAAATGAAAATATGAACCAATAGCAACAGATCAATGAAACCACTCGTATAAAGTGAACAGAAGACACAGAAGCATAAATTCAAAAATGACATGCAGTAAACCTACAGGCTTGCAACGGTCAATTTTATCGCAATATCGGGCGCTACGTTAGTGATTAACTTCCAAAATTATGTTCGCGCCGTCATGATTTAGTAATTTTACAAATTGCGTCCTGGAGCAGCCAATATCCCTGGACGCTGAATCATTGTAAACATAAGAAACGAAGCTTTCACGGCGATATATTGTAGCAGCTATATTGCAATACGCAGCCACGGTCGTTGTTTTCAATGTATAGGAAAACATATAATAATGCCGTGTGACTCAACGGCCTGGTGCAAGTCTGTCAATTGGCTGCCACTTCGGTGACTATATGTCCATAACGTAACTCAGTAATCCTACCACAGAAAGAGTAAATGTAGTTTAACGTGGAATTCGAACCACATGTCGTTCCTACATCGCTCAGAGGTGAAGTCTATGTTAATGGAAGACTGAAATATTCCGTGGTCCAATCGGGATTAGATCGTGAGACCTTTTGGTTCCCAAGCATGCGATTCAACTCTGGACCACCGAATTTGACGGAATCCGTAATATAAATGTATATGTAATACAAAAAAGAAGGAAGAGAAATTGAAATCATTACGTAATCCTACTTTCTCAATATGAAAATAAAAAGAAAGAGATCAGTTGGTAGGAGTTTGCCGGTGAAAGGCAAAATTCTGGGTCCTAATTTTGGTCCAGCACACTGTTTTAATTTACCAATAAGTTTTAAAACAGCGTACAAACAATCTCATTTCATTCACATATCTTTCCATGTTTCATGTTAACCAGCTACGCAGAGATAAAAATACCAGTCAAGATGAATGCAAGCGGATGGTGTACATATGGAAATAAGATGCTTCGACGATCGAAACTGACAAAAACATGAACAAAGGACTATTGTAAACTCGAAGTTTTTAAGACAAACGTTGGGGAAACGGATAAATTTGGATAAATATTTGTAAAACTTGTGTTTATTTAGATCGACGAATCTGTAGATAAGTTGCAAAGAATATTGTCCTGATTGCATAACACGTGGAAGAAAAACGTTCCCGCAAGATACTGAATAGTCAACGTCAGTTATAACAAGAAAATTCCGGTATCTAAATCTCTGTGGTGGCATACCAACAATGGAACATGCTTGTCTAAAAAATATTCGCAAAATGATAGTGATCCAACCGTCGCAAAGAGAAAGACCGCTGATGGTAGTAAAATGTGGTGTGGTTTGATGAAACTGAGTTCGATTGGTTTCCCTGCAATGCATTTGTCGATGTAACGACCGTCGAACCAGGAAAGCAAGCTCGCATATTCTTTGAAATCTATTGAACATGCTGGTGATCATGTCACTGGCGATGTTTTTCGTAATAGTATTGATCAGTATTCTGAATTAATGGCATACCGCACGTGAAAATGAGTGAATAAATATTCTGCAAGATCTTATGTTACCGGGTATGGAGTGACATTTCACTCATGCTGAAATTCTCGCAAACGAACTACCCAAAGCATGCAACTAAATGAAGCAGTTTATCGACCGTTAAAAAATTACCGTTTTTGGTTGGTCAACGCACTGAAATGATCTAAATTCCATTAATTATGTAGATTAGTGTTAATAAAAGAACTGAACACTCTATAGCTAAAACTTTTATGAACATTGGGAGTAAAGAGTCTTGGCAATCAATTCCTGAAGAAAATTGCGTGCATCTAGCGGTTTAACTTGGTGCAAGTTGCGTAGAATAATATATGATTCCCTACACAATATTACTGATGACTGCAGCAATCATCAGTAAAGACTTCAATGTCGTGCTCGAAAATAATTCTGTTATCATCAACTTCATCATTGTTATCTGCAGTAACAGGTTCCCTTTCTCTTGACCGAGCGAGGTGGCGCAGTGGTTAGACACTGGACTCGCATTCGGAAGGACGACGGTTCAATCCCGCGTCCGGCCATCCTGATTTAGGTTTTCCGTGATTTCCCTAAAATCACTCCAGGCAAATGCCGGGATGGTTCCTTTGAAAGGGCACGGCCGACTTCCTTCCCAATCCTTCCCTAATCCGATGAGACCGATGACCACGCTGTCTGGTCTCCTTCCCCAAACCAACCAACCTTTCTCTTGTAGCTACATTGTTTTGACCAGACGTAAAATTTTTAGTTTGCTTGCATGACTTTTAGTTTCCTTGCATCACTGTTAGTGAACAATGTACGCACAGTTAAAAATTTTCATCAACAGTTCAGAAATCGTTAATTCAAAAAGTTGAAAGTTCTTCTTTATTTCACTAATATTTGTACTTGTTCATTATTTCATTAATATTTTGTACCTCTGTTTTTTAAGCTACCTTACCTCCCTCAAAATATCCAAAGGCCTACTCGTAAACATCGTCTCATATATAATTTCTGAAATCATCTCCTTTATCCTTGTAGGTAAACAGTGCTTTCTCTAACTATATCTGTATACTTTGAACTGCTGGAAAGACAACTGTAACTCAGTTCATACCAGTCATTAATTTTTCACACTTGCTTGTTCTGCTCCACCAGGCAATCATTTTATTGATCCCTACATTTCTTCCATCCCCCATGAACCATGAACCTTGCCGTTGGTGGGGAGGCTTGCGTGCCTCAGCGATACAGATAGCCGTACCGTATGTACAACCACAACGGAGGGGTATCTGTTGAGAGGCCAGACAAACGTGTGGTTCCTGAAGAGGGGCAGCAGCCTTTTCAGTAGATGCAAGGGCAACAGTCTGGATGAATGACTGATCTGGCCTTGTAACAATAACCAAAACGGCCTTGCTGTGCTGGTACTGCGAACGGCTGAAAGCAAGGGGAAACTACGGCCGTAATTTTTCCCGACGACATGCAGCTTTACTGTATGATTAAATGATGATGGCGTCCTCTTGGGTAAAATATTCCGGAGGTAAAATAGTCCCCCATTCGGATCTCCGGGGGGGGGGGGGGGGGGACTACTCAAGAGGATGTCGTTATCAGGAGAAAGAAAACTGACGTTCTACGGATCGGAACGTGGAATGTCAGATCTCTTAATCGGGCAGGTAGGTTAGAAAATTTGAAAAGGGAAATGGATAGGTTAAAGTTAGATATAGTGGGAATTAGTGAAATTCGGTGGCAGGAGGAACGAGACTTCTGGTCAGGTGACTACAGGGTTATAAACACAAAGTCAAATAGGGGTAATGCAGGAGTAGGTTTAATAATGAATAGGAAAATAGGAATGCGGGTAAGCTACTACAAACAGCATAGTGAACGCATTATTGTGGCCAAGATAGATACGAAGGCCACACCTACTACAGTAGTACAAGTTTATATGCCAACTAGCTCTGCAGATGACGAAGAAATTGAAGAAATGTATGATGAAATAAAAGAAATTATTCAGATAGTGAAGGGAGACGAAAATTTAATAGTCATGGGCGACTGGAATTCGAGTGTAGGAAAAGGGAGAGAAGGAAACGTAGTAGGTAAATATGGATTGGGGCTAAGAAATGAAAGAGGAAGCCGCCTGGTAGAGTTTTGCACAGAGCACAACTTAATCATAGCTAACACTTGGTTCAAGAATCATGATAGAAGGTTGTATACATGGAAGAACCATGGAGATCCTAAAAGGTATCAGATAGATTATATAATGGTAAGACAGAGATTTAGGAACCAGGTTTTAAATTGTAAGACATTTCCAGGGGTAGATGTGGACTCTGACCACAATCTATTGGTTATGACCTGTAGATTAAAACTGAAGAAACTGCAAAAAGGTGGGAATTTAAGGAGATGGGACCTGGATGAACTGAAATAACCAGATGTTGTACAGAGTTTCAGGGAGAGCATAAGGGAACAATTGACAGGAATGGAGGAAAGAAATACAGTAGAAGAAGAATGGGTAGCTCTGAGGGATGAAGTAGTGAAGGCAGCAGAGGATCAAGTAGGTAAAAAGACGAGGGCTAGTAGAAATCCTTGGGTAACAGAAGAAATATTGAATTTAATTGATGAAAGGAGAAAATATAAAAATGCACTAAATGAAGCAGGCAAAAAGGAATACAAACGTCTCAAAAATGAGATCGACAGGAAGTGCAAAATGGCTAAGCAGGGATGGCTAGAGGACAAATGTAAGGATGTAGAGGCTTATCTCACTAGGGGTAAGATAGATACTGCCTACAGGAAAATTAAAGAGACCTTTGGAGAGAAGAGAACCACTTGTATGAACATCAAGAGCTCAGATGGAAACCCAGTTCCAAGCAAAGAAGGGAAAATAGAAAGGTGGAAGGAGTATATAGAGGGTCTATACAAGGGCGATGTACTTGAGGACAATATTATGGAAATGGAAGAGGATGTAGATGAAGATGAAATGGGAGATACGATACTGCGTGAAGAGTTTGACAGAGCACTGAAAGACCTGAGTCGAAACAAGGCCCCCGGAGTAGACAACATTCCATCGGAACTACTGATGGCCTTGGGAGAGCCAGTCCTGACAAAACTCTACCATCTGGTGAGCAAGATGTATGAAACAGGCGAAATACCCTCAGACTTCAAGAAGAATATAATAATTCCAATCCCAAAGAAAGCAGGTGTTGACAGATGTGAGAATTACCGAACAATCAGTTTAATAAGCCACAGCTGCAAAATACTAACACGAATTCTTTACAGACGAATGGAAAAACTAGTAGAAGCCGACCTCGGGGAAGATCAGTTTGGATTCCGTAGAAATACTGGAACACTTGAGGCAATACTGACCTTACGACTTATCTTAGAAGAAAGATTAAGGAAAGGCAAACCTACGTTTCTAGCATTTGTAGACTTAGAGAAAGCTTTTGACAATGTTGACTGGAATACTCTTTCAAATTCTTAAGGTGGCGGGGGTAAAATACAGGGAGCGACAGGCTATTTACAATTTGTACAGAAACCAGATGGCAGTTATAAGAGTCGAGGGACATGAAAGGGAAGCAGTGGTTGGGAAGGGAGTAAGACAGGGTTGTAGCCTCTCCCCGATGCTATTCAATCTGTATATTGAGCAAGCAGTAAAGGAAACAAAAGAAAAATTCGGAGTGGGTATTAAAATCCATGGAGAAAAAATAAAAACTTTCAGGTTCGCCGATGACATTGTAATTCTGTCAGAGACAGCAAAGGACTTGGAAGAGCAGTTGAACGGAATGGATGGTGTCTTGAAGGGGGGATATAAGATGAACATCAACAAAAGCAAAACGAGGATAATGGAATGTAGTCGAATTAAGTCGGGTGATGTTGAGGGTATTAGATTAGGAAATGAGACACTTAAAGTAGTAAAGGAGTTTTGCTATTTGGGGAGCAAAATAACTGATGATGGTCGAAGTAGAGAGGATATAAAATGTAGACTGGCAATGGCAAGGAAAGTGTTTCTGAAGAAGAGAAATTTGTTAACATCGATTATAGATTTAAGTGTCAGGAACTCTTTTCTGAAAGTATTTGTATGGAGTGTAGCCATGTATGGAAGTGAAACATGGACGGTAAATAGTTTGGACAAGAAGAGAATAGAAGCTTTCGAAATGTGGTGCTACAGAAGAATGCTGAAGATTAGATGGGTAGATCACATAACTAATGAGGAGGTACTGAATAGGATTGGGGAAAGAGGAGTTTGTGGCACAACTTGACCAGAAGAAGGGATCGGTTGGTAGGACATGTTCTGAGGCATCAAGGGATCACCAATTTAGTATTGGAGGGCAGCGTGGAGGGTAAAAATCGTTGTGGGAGACCAAGAGATGAATACACTAAGCAGATTCAGAAGGATGTAGGTTGCAGTAGGTACTGGGAGATGAAGAAGCTTGCACAGGATAGAGTAGCATGGAGAGCTGCATCAAACCAGTCTCAGGACTGAAGACCACAACAACAACAACAACATTTTCTTTCTGGTTAACTCGCTAGACGTTTGGCAGTCGATGTCCATTCCTTAGGACAGTACTGTTTATAGACTTCTGTTTTAAATGTACCTCAAAGATTTTCAGTTGTTCTCGGGTTGTAATGTGTTATTTGTAATGCGTTCCTCTTTTGCAAGAGCAACATTCTCGGCCAGCGAATGAGAAACTATTTATGGATAAAACGTGTGCTTTTCTTTTAGACGCTTTCTCTCCTTGTAGGCCTATACACTTTCTCCAGTGAGTTGATTAATTGCGTTTGTGGAAGGTCTGTAAAACAGCACTCATAAGGCCCTAAGTGAACTAGTTTTTTCAGTCAGAACGTTATTATGAGTGGGAAGTAACGGGATACCAAACTTAGTAGGTATTGCAGCAATTCGTACTTCCAATCCCTCACATTCTGCTGCCATAGTATCCTTGTGGGCATGTGAACTGTGCTGAAGCTCTGTTTCCTTTTTCCACACAGTCCACTTTTTTCCCAAACAGTCGGTCCAGAAGAATTGTGTAGTTTTTGTTTATTCATTTACAATGTAGGCATCTGAAATCGTTTCCCCTTTTTCTAGCTTTTTAGCCACCCACCAATTACTTTCATTGTTTTGCTTCCGGAATGAAGAGATCTTCCCGCATCTGTTGCACAGCCACATTAACAACTTGGCGCACAAAATGAGTTGGAGTATCTTTAAAAAGGTTGAAACTTAGCTGATAGATACGTTTACGAATTTGTGTCTAAACACAGTTCAGCAACTGCAATCTCTACGTTGCTTAAGATCAAGTCGCAGTTAAATCCTTATGTAAAATGTACTGTACTATTATTTTCTAATATACTTATGAGATCATGTATTTCTATTACAGTTAACTGTCGTTTTTGTAGTACAGTACCATATTTTGCACTCTCAAGTGTTGAAGATGAGGGAGCCGATTCCTCGTAAATCTTCACCAACTACAACAAACGGCTCAAAACGAAGAATACATTGTCGACACGGTATTTCAGTTACGCATGCGAACAAATCAATAAAAAATGCGAATATTTTGAACAGCTGTAAAATCAAAATTACTCTGT
The DNA here is from genome assembly GCF_023898315.1 of Schistocerca nitens. Taxonomy (NCBI): domain Eukaryota; kingdom Metazoa; phylum Arthropoda; class Insecta; order Orthoptera; family Acrididae; genus Schistocerca; species Schistocerca nitens. The sequence goes on from NC_064617.1 coordinate 528,816,471, forward strand.
AGATACTGTTAACATCTTCTTTTTGTTATATAGATATACAAAAATTGCAGAATACCGTAACCATTGACGTTATCTCAGTAGTAATCCAAAGCATTTCCAATTTGCGCTCGTCCAGCGCAACAGAAATGTTAGGTTTCCTCTGGTACTTCATTCGACATCTCTCACTTCACAACGAATATTTTAAAAAAAAGTTAAGTTACGACATTTAGATTTATATTGTAGTTAGCAAGCCATGAAAACATTGCGAGCGCCACACAGCCCAGTCACACATTTGTGATTTTGTTAATAGCTTCGGTTCTGTAGTTGCAGAATATTTCAGGAAAGATAACAATTCAGTCGTCAGCTGCACCAGAAAACCTTTATTTGGGTTCACTTAACTTGTTTCAACAGTTTAATCTGTCATCTTAAGAAGTGAAACAGGCCCATATCACTGGTAAAATAAGCGTAGGCCGGTAGTGTTCGTTTCTAGAGAACCAATAAAATAAAGTGACATCGCTAAAAATGCATGATATGTTCGATGAGTTGCAAACAATGAATTTACCAGTATGTAGGTTGACTTTTGTCGCTCATGCTATGTTCGATTTGTGATTTGACAGTTAATTGTTTGCTGCTTATCGCATATATATATTTTTAGGTATGTCAGCCTATTTTACTGATTCTATAGCGAAGGACACTGCCGCCTGAATCTAATTTTGACGTTGGCTTACCAATCGTCTGAGCCTATTTCACCTCTAAAGACGACAGTTTGAACTGTTGAAACTAGTAAAGTGAACCAAATAAAGGTTTTCTTATGAAACTGAGGACTGACTTTTTATCTTTGTTTAAACCCATTTGTGTATGACAATATGGGAGGAAGTGTTTAGAATGACTTTTTATCTTTGCTGAAATCCATTTGCGTATAACAGTGTGGGGGGAAGCGTTTAGAATCTATCTCAGGATAGGGAATCAGTGCTGCACAAGTTTTCATAATACGACAGCATTAACTATTTTCAATGATTTACGAAATATTGCTGACTTCGCAGCTACATACTGCGTGAAACGACATCTCATAACAATGTCTTGTCGCGGCTTGGTATGATATATATATCGGTAGTACAATAATTTATAAGATCCTGGGAAGGATGCTAAGAGGCATTATCGTGGTTGTTAATTCCTGTCGCATGAAAAAGTAAAGGCAAATGCGAAACTATAAAAGAAACTGTGATGTGACAGGTGCTTATTTCTGCCCTTTAGTAGTTAGCGTGCACGCTACGGCCCTGGAAGTAAACATTTACGAGCATGTTGTTTTTTACTGCCGTACGCGTGTGTGGCGATAGGAAGTTATTGATCTGCTCACAGAGTCCCCGTCTCAGCAGTCCTTGGAGGAGAAGGGTGCCCTGGAGCCACCGATATGTGTGTCATACCGGCCCCCTCGACAACTATCGAATTTCCGCTTCCCTGCTGGGACTCAGCTGTATTATGCGGACCACGTATCACGTAGCTCCCTCCAAGATCTTCTTACTTAAACTTGGTACATAAGAGGCACATAATTAAACCAAGTACCGCTGCCAGGTATACATATGTATCAACAGTTTTTTTTTTTCAGAGCGTACTACGTAAACAGACTCATCGCTGTATGCTGAAGTTCCCGAAATGCACCAGAAAGTAAACTGTGATAGTGTTCAGAAACTGAATGAAGTTTCTGAGACATTATTCTAGAATGTAATCGTAACCACTGTTTTCCAGCATTTCACGGGATATTCGTTCTGACTGTAATTTTTAGTTCTCTTGTATCAACAGTTCGTTGCTACCTTCGTATAGCTAAAGACGAACTTGAGAATCATGGGGGAACTGAAGCGAAAATTTCCATGAGAGAGACGACTCACACGGACCATCAGTAATAGATATAACTGTAACGCCTAGTTCACTACGAAATTTTAATTATAAATTCTTTCCCGCACATCCACAATTGGAACTGCAATAATCTGATAGAGCACATGTATGCAGACTGGACACAGTACGATGAGATCGTACCCAAATAGAGAAACTCATCTACTGTTTTTAGTGCCTTATTTCCTAAACTGATTCTCTGCCTGTTTTAATTCCAATATATTCAATTACCATTGATTTACTTTTGTTGATGTTCACTTTATAACCTAATTTCAAGACAATACCCACTACGTTCAACTGGTCTTCCAAGTACTTTGCCGTTTCTGATAAAATTACTGTGGAATTAGAAAACATTTTCCTGGAACTTCAATTCGGTTTCCAAATTTCTTCTAGGCTATCTTGACAGCCTGCTTAGTGAACACACTGAATAAGGTGGAAGGGTGGCTCACTCCCTTCTCAACTACTGCTTCCCTTTCACGTCCTTCGCCTATTACAACCGCACTCTGGTTTCTGAACAAGTTGCAGACAGCCTCACGATCACTGTATTTTATGCCTGCTACATTAACCATTTGTATGAATGTGTTCCTGTCAGCAATGGCAAAAGCTTTCTTTAAATCTACAAATGGTATAATTGTAGGTTTGTCCTTCTTCAGCCTATACTCCAAAGCAAGTCATACGGTCAGTGTCTGCCTCGCGCGTTCCTATGTATCTACGGAGCACAGAGGTGTCTTCCCCAAAATGGAATTCTACCAGTTACTTTCATTCTAGCCGGCCGGTGTGGCCGAGCGGTTCTAGGCGCTTCAGTCTGGAACCGCGTGACCGCTACGGTCGCAGGTTCGAATCCTGCTTCGGGCATGGATGTGTGTGATGTCCTTAGGTTAGTTGGGTGTAAGTAGTTCTAAGTTCTAGGGGACTGATGACCTCAGATGTTAAGTCCCATAGTGCTCAGAGCCATTTGAACCATTTTTGAACTTTCATTCTTCTGAGAATTATTATTGTGACAGTTTTGCAACCATGACTTATTAAATTAATGTTTCGGTATTATTGACTCTTGTCAACACCTGCCATCTTTGCAATGTACACTAACTGAATTCGAGGATCGTCACCGCTAACTGTATTTCAGAGTTAATCTAGTTGATCGTATTATTATCCGTCGAGAGTGTAGAAAACATTAGCGAAGGCTTGGCTGCGTAGCGACAGTTCAGTGGAGAATGGTTTCAACTTTCGTACAGCGCTCCATTCAAACGGCCGGTACAACAACACAAAGGTTTTCTATTGTTTGTGTTTTTACTCCACAATTTCTTGTCAGACATACAAAAGATTCACATTGTTGAGTTTTTCTGACACAGAACTGCTATCCTACAAAAAATATCGCAGTCACATTTCAAAATGCTAATGACCGCTGTATTCTTAGATCAGGTTATTTAAATATTGTAAACAGTATTTTAGAACCAATTAACCTCTTGTAATTGTCTCTACTTCATGTCAATAAACGATCCCTGTCCAGGCCATTTTCTTGCCACATAAAGATTAATATGGTTTCTTGCACGCTAGGATTAGGTGGAACACCATATTCATGGTTACTCACCCGAAACCTGCATCAATTTTAATTCGTGGCTTTCGTGCCAGGTTCTGTCTTTACTCAAATAAAGCGTACGCGTTTATCCTCTTGGTCCTACTTAATGCGACGTATATACAGGGTCAGCTACGATTCTAGTAAATGGAACTACGTGCTAATATCCAGCGTATCAGAAGAGGCTTAGTAAAACTATTTGAGAATGTGTATTTACTCATGTTTGAGTGGACAGCTTACATGGAAACTACTGAATTGTCGAAAGGCTTGAAATGAAGACGAAGCAGCAGGCCGCGGTGGTCTCGCGGTTCTAGGCGCGCAGTCCGGAACCGTGCGACTGCTACGGTCGCAGGTTCGAATCCTGCCTCGGGCATGGATGTGTGTGATGTCCTTAGGTTAGTTAGGTTTAAGTAGTTCTAAGTTCTAGGGGACTGATGACCACAGCAGTTGAGTCCCATAGTGCTCAGAGCCATTTGAACCATTTTTGAAGACGAAGCCCAGCATGAGAGCACCATTTGGGGGTGTTTACACAGCAAGGGCAGATTCTGGTCAGCCTGTCTTTTAATTTTAGCACATTTCTAACAAAATTTTGTGAAAAGTTTCAGCGCTAGCGTTAAAAGGCGTTATCTCACTTTAACTACAATTAACTGTACTTATAATTCCGTGAGGACTTGGAAGAGCACTTGAGTGGGGTGGATAGTGCCGTGGAAAGACATTATATGATTAACATCAATAAAAGTTAAACAAGGATAGCGGAACTTAGTCGACCGAAATCAAGAGACGCTGAGTTTTACTATTTGGCCAGCGAAGTAACTGATGATGATCAAAGTAGCGAAGATATAAAATGCTGGTTGGCATTAGCAAGAAAGGCACTCCAGAAAAAGATAAATTTCTTAACATTCGCTATCAATTTAAGTGTTAGGAACTCTTTTTATTTAAAGGTATTTGTTTTGGAGTGTAGGTTTGTACAGAGGTGAAACGTAGACGGTAAGCGGTGCAGAGAAAAAGGGAACAGAAGCTTTTGGAATATGGGGCAATAGAAGAATACTGAAGATTAGATGGGTATATCGAGTATTTAATGACTAGATCCTTATTTGAATCGGGGAAAATGGAAATTTATAGTACAGCTTGACTGAAAGAAGGGATCGGTTGAAAGGAAACATCCTGAGAAAGAAACTGTCAGTTGGGGTAGGGAAAGTGTACTTTACACAAGTCTTCGGAAAGAAGGCCACAGCAGCAGCAACAACAACTGCAAGTGTTAGCACATAATTTATATGCCATAGTATCTTGAGAAATGGCACAGCAAAGGTAGATGAAAAATGTATAAGAGACACTAAATGCAGGTGGGAACAATCAAGTTCGACAGTAAAGAAAGACAAGTTTAAATTCCATTATTTAACAAGAAAAACGCCTTTCACACAGCGTATGAATTTTTTACTTATGCAACGAGACGCATTTCGCCATTTTAATAAGACATCTGCTGTGGGTGTCCTGGAATGTTATATAGTTTTTTTATTGTCGCATATAGGTTACAGATTTAAAACAGTTCATGGAAAGATACTTACAAATCAGCTTCTAATTTATTATTTGTAAAGCAGCTTTAAATCTGTAGCCGATATGTGACGACGAAAAATTGTATAATATTGCAGAATCCTCATTGAAGATGCCTTGTTAAAAAGGCGAAACACGTCTGGATGCAACAAGAAAAAGGCGTCTTTCTATTGTTGTTGTGATCTTCAGTCCAGAGACTGGTTTGATGCAGCTCTCCATGCTACTCTTTCTTGTGCAAGCTTCTTCATCTCCCAGTACCTACTGCAACCTACATTCTTCTGAATCTGTTTAGTGTATTCATCTCTTGGTCTCCCACAACGATTTTTACCATCCACGCTGCCCTCCACTAAATTGGTGATCCATTGATGCCTCAGAATATGCCCTACCAACCGATCCCTTCTTCTAGTCAAGTTGTGCCACAAATTTCTCTTCTCTCCAATTCTATTCAATACCTCCTCATTAGTTAAGTGATCTACCCATCTAATCTTCAGCATTATACTGTAGCACCACATTTCAAAAGCTTCTATTCTCTTCTTGTCCAAACTACACTCATGGAAATGGAAAAAAGAACACATTGACACCGGTGTGTCAGACCCACCATACTTGCTCCGAACACTGCGAGAGGGCTGTACAAGCAATGATCACACGCACGGCACAGCGGACACACCAGGAACCGCGGTGTTGGCCGTCGAATGGCGCTAGCTGCGCAGCATTAGTGCACCGCCGCCGTCAGTGTCAGCCAGTTTGCCGTGGCATACGGAGCTCCATCGCAGTCTTTAACACTGGTAGCATGCCGCGACAGCGTGGACGTGAACCGTATGTGCAGTTGACGGACTTTGAGCGAGGGCGTATAGTGGGCATGCAGGAGGCCAGGTGGACGTACCGCCGAATTGCTCAACACGTGGGGCGTGAGGTCTCCACAGTACATCGATGTTGTCGCCAGTGGTCGGCGGAAGGTGCACGTGCCCGTCGACCTGGGACCGGACCGCAGCGACGCACGGATGCACGCCAAGACCTTAGGATCCTACGCAGTGCCGTAGGGGACCGCACCGCCACTTCCCAGCAAATTAGGTACACTGTTGCTCCTGGGGTATCGGCGAGGACCATTCACAACCGTCTCCATGAAGCTGGGCTACGGTCCCGCACACCATTAGGCCGTCTTCCGCTCACGCCCCAACATCGTGCAGCCCGCCTCCAGTGGTGTCGCGACAGGCGTGAATGGAGGGACGAATGGAGACGTGTCGTCTTCAGCGATGAGAGTCGCTTCTGCCTTGGTGCCAATGATGGTCGTATGCGTGTTTGGCGCCGTGCAGGTGAGCGCCACAATCAGGACTGCATACGACCGAGGCACACAGGGCCAACACCCGGCATCATGGTGTGGGGAGCGATCTCCTACACTGGCCGTACACCACTGGTGATCGTCGAGGGGACACTGAATAGTGCACGGTACATCCAAACCGTCATCGAACCCATCGTTCTACCATTCCTAGACCGGCAAGGGAACTTGCTGTTCCAACAGGACAATGCACGTCCGCATGTATCCCGTGCCACCCAACGTGCTCTAGAAGGTGTAAGTCAACTACCCTGGCCAGCAAGATCTCCGGATCTGTCCCCCATTGAGCATGTTTGGGACTGGATGAAGCGTCGTCTCACGCGGTCTGCACGTCCAGCACGAACGCTGGTCCAACTGAGGCGCCAGGTGGAAATGGCATGGCAAGCCGTTCCACAGGACTACATCCAGCATCTCTACGATCGTCTCCATGGGAGAATAGCAGCCTGCATTGCTGCGAAAGGTGGATATACACTGTACTAGTGCCGACATTGTGCATGCTCTGTTGCCTGTGTCTATGTGCCTGTGGTTCTGTCAGTGTGATCATGTGATGTATCTGACCCCAGGAATGTGTCAATAAAGTTTCCCCTTCCTGGGACAATGAATTCACGGTGTTCTTATTTCAATTTCCAGGAGTGTATTTATCGTCCACGTTTCACTCCCATACATGGCTACACTACTTTCAGAAACGACTTCCTGACGCTTAAATCTATACTCGATGTTAACAAATTTCTCTTCTTCAGAAACGCTTTCCGTGCCATTGCCAGTCTACATTTTATATCCTCTCTACTTCGACCATTATCAGCTATTTTGCTCCCCAAATAGCAAATCTCATTTACTACTTTAAGCGTCTCATTTCCTAATCTAATTCCCGCAGCATCACCCGATTTAATTCGACTACATTCCACTATCCTCGTTTTGCTTTTGTTGGTGTTCATCTTATATTCTCCTTTCAAGACACTGTCCATTCCGTTCAGCTGCTCTTCCAGGTCCTTTGCTGTCTCTGACAGAATTACAATGTCATCGGCGAACCTCAAAGTTTCAATTTCTTCTCCATGGATTTTAATTCCTACTCCGAATTTTTCTTTTGTTTCCTTTACTGTTAGCTCAATAAACAGATTGAATAACATCGGGGATAGGCTACAACCTTGTCTCACTCCCTTCCCAACCACTGCCTCCCTTTCATGCCCCTCGAGTCTGATAACTGCCATCTGGTTTCTGTAAACTAATGGAAATTATATACAGCTGCTGTGAAATGGCCACCACAAGAAATTTCTTAAAACCAACTTTGTACTAATATCTAAGGTAATGTTGTAGCTTATCGTCAGAATCATATAAATTTTATGTAGTGAAAGTACCGTAGGTATAAAAAAAAAAAAAAAACAAGAGGAATTAATACCTGTTGTAAGGTTCACTGTTGAATTTCGCTCAGTGAGGCAGTTAAGAACAAATAAGGCACGCACACGTAATATGAACAATTGTAGGGAAGATAATGGAGACTTGCTTAACATTAAAACTAGTGAGGCACAGAAGCAGAAGCAATGAAACGGTAAAGAAAAGCTTTCTTGAATAAAAGTGTTCTTCTTGCCTCAGCTACTGATAAAGGGCTGAGAAATAGTATTCTCAGTGCGTTTGTCTTCAGCATTGTAGTGGTGCATCTCTCTAAGCAGATCCATAGCTGCTTGTACTCTGATGATTTGAAATGATTGTCTTACAAGCAAAATATATTATTGGCTTAGAAAGATATTTCATTCTTCTACTTCACCCAACAAACACATCAGTATTTACGTAGGTGCACCAATTTCAGTCCATATTGGAACAGTTACTATCTAAGATGTGCCGAGTAAGTGTGAATCTTGAGAGTAACACTGTTGTTTCCATTGCAGTTAAACAAAGTAACAATAGTTTGAGGCGCAGAGCTGAACAGAAAAGTGGAAGACGAATGCATGAAGTCAAAAGCACGAGATGTATCATTCTGACAAGTATTTTATGTTTAAAACAGACAATCTGTGTTGTATAATCTATTGTGCTATTCTTCGTATGCTTAAACATCTTTATCAACCACATATAACCATCGGACATGCGACAGAGACATTGTGCGTCAGAGACTGTGACGAATGTCTAAGCCAGTAACACATAAAGGGAATTAAATTTGAACAAATATTGCAAAAATAATTAGAGAAATACATGCAGTCATTTATATTCGTGGGCAACTGCCTATTTTCTAGCGCTCTAGTGACCTGTTCACATATATACAATGCATTAATAAAACAAACGATTGTTTTGGTAAGACGTAGCATAAGAAGATCTTCATTGTTCCTGTCTTAAGGAGGAACAAAAAGCGTGAAAGGTTCACCCATATCAATGCTCTTTGTTTAATTCACATATTTATACAAACTATTTGTTGGTGATATTGGTTTTATAGATTTGGCTCCGTTCTAGCACATTTAGATTTTCTGTAAAGTTTGTCTTTTACACTATGAGAAATAATTTATAGATTATTCTGTCATTTTTGGACGACGAAAGACCCCATATCCGTAAATATTGTATCACCATGCACTTCCCTGAAAGTCTGAGTGCTCGACACAGTCTATCACAGTCACAGTAGTGGTACAGTGACGTAGAGCTGAATAGTTTGCATCCTTATTTCTATTACAGAGAGTGAATTTCTAAACGTATAACTAATTTGTCAACAAAAGGGGATTTCCTATTACGCCTGCTTAACTCTTATGACATACAGCTTTTATATTTACGGCCCTGCAAAGATTATGTTATTTAAAACGAGACAATTGAAAATTTTGAAATAACTCCTGATTCTGAAATTTTGATTTTACAGGTTTGTAAACACGGACAAGCTTATAAGAGTTATCAAAGCGCATGTTAGGGACAGAGGGTTGGGCACAATTTGAGGCATCTAGATGAAAAGGCCTTACATCTTGGATTTGATGTCACGCACTCTAGGTTAAGTTGCTTACGGTAACTCAGTTTACGGAATACAGCTCTAGCGAATGATAAGTACTTGGAGCTGTATTTTACTATGATGTTCTACGTGATAAATTAAATTACTGAGGGTACTTTTACCGTTGAAACGAAGTGCAAGCTGTTTTATTCGTTAAAGCGAAGTGGAAGCTGCTATTAATTCCAAAAATGTTCTCTCAGAAGTTAAATAGTTTTATTTGCGCAGACTTCATAACTTTTACATACCATCCCTAGAGTAACAATAAATACAAAATTACCATCTTCGACTTGTAAATAATTATGAAAATTCAAGTAAAAACTAGGAACAAGTAAAAGATAATTGCGATAAGAGCTTTACAAAAGAATTTTGCAGCGCAGTATATGATGGCTCATGATAACACGAAACCAAATACCAGTCATTAAAATTATGAATAACCATACGATCCATAAACATGTGAGAGATCACTGAATAGTATGACTGTTCGAAAAAAAACCAGTTCGAATACCCCTTCATCATACTGACTGCTGGCAAAGTCTTAATAAATGTCATAGACGGCTAGAAAGAGTATTACCAGCACAATTTCTAAATTAATTGTTGTCTGATTAGACGTAATGCACAAAGTTTTTTAAATATGAAACTCGTAAATGCGAACAGTGAAATATTCACTTATGGCGGCGCAAAAAGCACACCATATTGACGAAAGGTAGTTTTCAAGGCTATGAACAACCTGTAACTGAATTCAAATGAATTTAAGGTACAAAGGCACTTTGAAGATAAAAACAGTTTTGAGAGAAACACAAAAAAAAAAAAAAAACAAATCAAGAGAATCCTAAACTATTCCACGTCAAGATAACTACACTTCCGGAAAGAATTTAATATATTCTTTTAGAGGTCTCCAGTTCACTCAAGATTTATTGCTGCAACAGTGGATATAGTGTACATGAAATGATTACATTTACAAATGAATGCAACAAGCGGTTATGTGTTACCAACTATCGATCCATGCTGGAACACGCATATCATTTCGTGGAGTAGAAGCACGGACGGCAGTGCATACGCTGACTACGGCATCCGATCTATCGTACAGATGGAGAATACGTCCCGCGATACGTTATACCATGCCTGCTCGACCTGTTCACGTAGTACTGTAAGAGTCACCACTCATCCCGTCATATTCCGCACGTGCTCGCTTGGAGACAAGTCTGGAGATCTTTCTGGCCAGGGAAGTGGCTGCACGTCTTGCAGAGCAGGTTGAGTTTCACGAGCAGAGTGTGGGCGAGCATTATCCTGTTGGAACAACACATCACCTTCCTGTCACAAGAAGGCAAGAAAATGTCTAACAACATTCTGCACGTATCGAGCGCTGGTTACAGTCCCCTCCAGAAACACCAAAGTGAACGGGAGTTGTAGTTTATCGCACCCCCGACCGTAAGATCTGGGGTGGGTCCAGCGTGTCTTGGACGAATGCACTCTGAGACATCGCGTACCAGGTCTAGGTCGTCCTCCCAAACGACCATCACTTGCGTGCAGGCAGAAACTGCTTTCATCGCTGAAGGACAGTGCTCAATTCCATCTTCCAAGTGATCCTCGGACGGCACCAGTCGAGTCTCGTGCACGTCGATGCTGAGGCGTGAGTGGAAGACGGGTTAGAGGTGTGTGTGCCCGTAGACGCACTGCTAATTACCAGTTCGCAACAGTTCGTGTTGAAACGCCTGTGCTTACTAGTTCTCTTATCTGCCCTGTGGTAACTATACGATCTGTCATTGCTGCTGGTGCTTTACGACTACCCTAGCGAGCGTCTGTACTATCTGGACGTCCAGAACCTCGTCTACCATGTGAGAATGCTCACATGGCCATACATACCAGCATCGTTGCACAAATGGCGCGGTACGTCCAACTAGAGTGTTAATTCTGCGAAAGGTCCATCCCACCACTCGAAAGGCCACAATTTTACCCCTTTCAGATTCGCTCAGTTGGCTGAAGGAAGCACGAGTGCGTCTCCGTGGCATGGTTGAGTTCTTGCTTCACATGACTGCACCACACTGAGCCTTCTTGCTGTGAGCATTGCCTGTTAAAGAGTAGACACAGATGGCGCACTGGTAGCTATGCTACCATTACTATCTGTTGGCGGACGACGTTGAAACCATTATCAGTACGTCTACTACCCCCCAAAGGGCATAAGCCGTCATCGGATAAAAATTGATGTCATCTTTTCTCTGACTTACATGTCTGTGTCCAACTACGTCGCCACACACCTTAATAAAGTCGTGTTCGGTGTCACGATCAGGAAAGAATTTAATAGTCATCCCAAAAGCGGTGCGTCAATAGCTTCCTTCCAGACTGTTTAAACCTAACATAAGAAAATTACGTCTAGTCCCTAGCATAAACGAGCAAGAAACATCATACCATAATTGAGGAGAATAATAAAATAAAAGAGAAGAAGGAGAAAAATAAAAGGGAAGAAATAAACGACAGGGTTGTTTCTTCGAGTGGGCTGTTGAGGTTAGTATCGTTTTGGAAACATTTATCTGCTTTTGAGGTATTAACCTCAAAACCTTGTTATTAAGTTTGGTAAAACGTGTTAGAGGATATGAGGGTACTTGATCAGAAAAAACTGTGTAGCTTACGTAATCCTAATTCTCTTGAACATAATTTATAACTATGGAGGCAGTCACATTCAAAACGCAAGGGGCAAGTGTTTATCGAGTCAATGTTTATGAATACCATAGCCATCCTTTACCTATGATAAAGAGCAACCAATGAAAGCTGAACACCCGCCACAGCGGGACTATGGAATAGTTTCTTTCAAAAGTTATCACCATACACTTTAAGACATTTATCCAATTAGGAGACGAGAAAGCGCTGACGGATCCCCAACCACACCCACTCTTGCACCTCCTCGTCAGACTGATATCGACATCCACGCATGTCCTTCTTCAGGTCACCAGGGGCGTGTAAATCACACGGCGAAAGATTCGAGGTATACAGTGGATGCTGCACTGTTTCCCAACCGAATAGCTGAATCGTAGCTTTCGTCCAATCGGCACTGTGGGGGCAGGCATTACCGTGCAAAAGGATGATTCCGTCCGACAGCATTCCTGGGCGTCTGGAATTAATGGCGGGTTTCAGTTTCTGCATGGTGTCTTCATAGGATGCGCATTACAGTGGTTCCAAGCTCGGGGAACTCAACTAGCAGAGGGCCGCTGAAGTCGAAGACCTCAAGTGTTACCACGATTTCGAGCCCGAGGGCAAATGGCAAGGCCAGCAGTGGAAACATCCCATATATCTCCCGCTAAAGAAATCGAAACCTGTTCACACAAGTTCTGGTAAAGTCAAGATGGCATTCTTCGATTGCAGTGGCCCTCTGTTCGTCGAGTCCCTCGTGCGCAGAAACACAGAAAATGAGCAGCGCTATGAAGATACTTGGCAGAAACTGAGATGCGCCATACAGTTAAAACTCCCAGAAAAGCTGTCAGACGGAATGATCCTGTTGCACTACAACGCCCGCCCGCACGCTGCCAATCGGACGAAGGCAACACTTCAACGTCATCTGTACAGCACACAATTTTTACCGTGTAATTTTCACATCTTTGGCGACCTGAAGAAAGACATACTTGGATGTCGGTTTCAGTCGGACGAGGAGTTGCAAGACTGGGTGCAGTTGTCGATCCGTCAGTGGCCGGTCGCGTTCCACGAAGCAGGACTTGATCGTCTCGCCTCACAATGGGATAAATGTCTCAACGCGTGTGATGATTACTTTTGATTGGAAACATTCCATGGTCCCTTTGTGAAGTGTGATCAGTTTTCTCTTGGCTACCCTTCATAGTTAAAAGAAAATGGAACATTGTACATCCTACGACCTTTTAATCAAGTGCTTTTACTGTTCCGTGACCGTCTATTTAAAAGCGTTAATTAATTGCTCTTATTGTGCTAAAATAATAAACATGTCGACTAATAAAGAAAAAATTCATCTTGAGTGTTTTGATTAAGCCAATTACCACAGACGTAACTAAGTTTCATAATTTGTACCAGTAGTGGAAGTAGCTTAGATTTTAATTGCACAATGAATGTAACTGTAAACATTGACGACTGCGTAATAATAAAAGCAGATTGGAAGAAATGGTTTCATCGGCTGTTTTACTCACTATTTATATTAATAGCAGAAACCATGATACCTCTGGGAACCGTAAGCAGTTTGACTGCAGTGAAAAAAAGACGCCGTCTGTTTTACTTACTACGTTTCATTTGGATTACCAGATTCGATCAGTAATACAGGTCATCTCGAGCTCCATATAATAAAAGAAGGGGCAGTGCGGTGCTACAAGTCATGGTAATGTGACATTCAAGAGAAGCGAACGGCGACAGTATAAATCTAAAACATCAAGTCGTAATTCATAACAATTACTCAGAACCGCAGCTGGTTAGCAGGGCGAGGATTCGATCATCCTGGATCAGTTCAGGTAAATGAGACAAATTCGAGGTTGGTAATGGCCGTACCGTCCTCCCGGACACTGCCAAACAGGAGGAGGACATCTTTGAAGACTGCGGGATGTTTTGCGACCAGCGTAAGGAAACACCGCGTGGGCGCCAGAAATAAAGCTTGGTCGAGGGCAGTGTACGCGGTTATAGTTGGCGGGGGCGGATCGAGTGGCGGCGATGCCGGCCTCCGTCCTACTTTGCGCCGCGGACGCCCCACCGCTGCCGCCGCCGCTGCGGTATTCTTAGCAGACGCACTGTCTACATGGGACGCTATTATTTACGCGCTGCCGTCTGGACACGAGACATCACACGAGTCCGCCGACGACAAACATGCTGCTGCCTCATGACAACGCACGTTCCCTTATCACAGATTCCTAAATGCAGAAGTCACGCCAACTGAAGTGGGAGAACCGGCCGGTGTGGCCGAGTGGTTCTAGGCGCCTCAGTCTGCAACCGCGCGACCGCTACGGTCGCAGGTTCGAATTCTGCCTCGGGCATGGATGTGTGTAATGTCCTTAGATTAGTTACGTTTAAGTAGTTCTAAGTTCGAGGGGACTGATAACCTCAGATGTTAAGTCCCATGGTGCTCAGAGCTATTTGAACCATTTGAAGTCGGAGACACTCTAACATCCGCCCCCATGGTCCTGATTTCTCCCCATGCGATTATCACTCTTTCGATACCGTTATGAACACCATGAAAGGTCGGAGATTCCTGGTGGACAAGGATGTCCAGCAGGCAGCTACGGACTTCTTCACGCAACAGGACACAGTGTTTTACCAAACGGGTATCTTCAACCTGATTTGTCGATGGGATGACAGCCTCAATGCTCACGGCGATTTAGCCTGATTGGCATACCGATTTTGGACCGCAGGCTTCCGAACGGAAACTTTCTGATCGCCTCTTATAGTCCTTCCCGGGAAATTAAGTCTTTACCTTGACAGATAGTCAATAAAAGCAAGGACAGCGGTGCATAGTTTGTTTTCTTCAGAGTACTTATACAGGGAATGTCTCAAATACCTCTCCTTCCACCATATTCTGACTTTCCATGGCTTCCCCAAGCCACTACAGGTCAGTGCTACGAAAGTTCTTTGAAAACGGCCATGGCACGTACCTAAGGCAGCTATTCGTTTCCAGTGACGTCGACAAGCACTTAAAAAATGACATACTCTACTTTATAATAATAATAAACCAAACAGCCTCTCGTGTTTTCTAAGCCACCGAAAGAAATTAAAAGTTATTTCATTGTCCAGTACCTTGATGCAATATATCTACATCTACATAAATACTCCGCAGGGTACTGTGAGTTAACGAGCACTTCGCTCTCATTTAAGTATGTGGCCGAAAGAGTCAGCCTTCAGGAATTGTGAAACGAAACAAGTCGTCCAGGACCGGATGCCACAAAGGGCGCAAATTCACCACGAGATGGGGACACTCACAAACGTCTACTGTCCATTGAGGCGTAAGCGCTGTAGTCTGCGAGTGAGACATGCGAGATCCTACGTCATAGAAAAACGCAGAAGAAGGCTTTTGTGGCCAAGGAGACGTAGCAGTGTTATATATCTCGGACCAAAGATCGGCCATAAAGGGAACCTTTTATGAAAACTATTTTATTCTGTAGTAATGCAGGGAATTAAGCTACAGTTATTTTAATCTACCAACCTTCATAAATTTTCATGGTGATCTCAATAAAACTTGAATATTGATCATGTCCCTAATAGTTTAGGGTTTACTGTTAAAGTGAAATTAACAAGTTTCATAACAAAGACCTGAAGACTAAAATCTGAACGCTTTGCTCGATCTTAACGATCAACATTTCATATAGAAGCGCATCATTAAAATGACAAACGTTGTAAATATCAACTCTGTAACTTTATTTGTTTAAAAGATATGGTAAGTTTAAATTATCGGTATTTTCAGCATCAGATCATCATTTCCTCCACACAAAACACATTGAACGATGACAGCATGACACCTTATTGAATCATTAGGTAAAAGAATATTCGTTGTAAAATTTAGTCCATAAGAGTTACTTTTGTTCTTTATTTATTTATCAACAAGCACATTGGTGCAAGGCTACTGGCCGTGACATGCGAAGTTAAGAAGGAAATATTGGTTTTATGTAAAAGAATTTAACAATGGATATTATTGTTACTTTATTTAGAACGTGAAAGAGGTCAAGCTTTGATTATTTAAACATGTTAAAATGTAAAATAATGCAAGATAAGCTGTAACCAATCAGATGGACGGATTCAGGAAAGGCAACTGCCCCAGTCAGTTGAGCGACGATATTCGGCGCGCGGGAAAACGCGGCCGGAGAGGGGCAGAGAGCGACAGTTCTGATCGAGACACCAAAAGGAACAGTTCGGCTGGTGCAGACGCGAAGGCGGACAGTTCTGCTGGATACACCAAAGGGACAGTTCGGATTGAGAAGCGAAAGCGGACAGTCGGTCTTTTAGAAAATTTCGCGTTGTGTAGTATAGCGGGACAGTCTCTGGGCGGTGAGCAGCCGCGCCCCTGGTGTGAACTATAACTTTTCGCGTAGTCAAGGAGGCGGAGTATTGAACTTGAGTTGCGCGATGAGATTGTGAATGATCGAACTGTATCAAATGGATATGCGCTCGAGTAAAACAGTAACTGTAAATACGACCACTTTCGCTATTAGTTTGCTTTCTGAATAAACATTATTCTAACTAAATCGCAACTGTGTGGCCTACATAATCTATGGGTCGTTAATTCAGTTTTCGATATTATTATTACTGTTATTATACGTTACGTTAACTTTGTATTTTGCAAACTTGCTATCAGCCAGACAATTTAACAAAATGGTCACAAGTGTCTAATTTAGGGCGTGTAATGCGACAGGTGCGGTTCAACCCCTAGACGAGTTTGAGCCAAGACATTTCGAATAGGAGGAATCGCATGTGAGCCCGATCATCTTTGGGATGTTAGCTCGCAGTACCCTGTACCACGACTTGTTTTTTTCTTTCCTGTTCGACTCGCACATAAAGCGAGGGAAAAACGAATGACTGTATGTCTCCGCATCAGCCCTAATTTTTCGTATCTTATCTTCGTGGCCCATTGCATGTTGGTAGCTATCGTTTTCGCACCGTCAAGGCAACAGCACGTTGTTATCTGGCCCACGATGCCATCTCGACTGAACATCGGTATCAGGGTCAATGGCAGAGGTTAGGTTGTCCAGATGACTCCACTCCCGTTTCCTGATTCCTAACGTAACTTGCTATTTCCAGGCTTGCCAAATCGCCCGTTTCACTGCCGCACCTGTTACTCAGGTGTATTTCAAACACATTGAAATACCGCTTCTCTAAATTTTGGTTTTCGATAATAGTGTTTTTCGAAAAGAACATCGCCTTCCCTCCAGGGATTCCCATTTGAGTTCGCGAAGCATCTCCCTAACACTTACCAGTTGTTCGAACTTACCGGTAACAAATCTAGCAGCCCGCCTCTGAACTGCTTCAATGTCTTCATTCAATCCGACCTGGTACGGATCCCAAACACTCGAGCAGTAGTAAAGAATAGGTCGCAGCAGCGTCCTTTGAGTGGTCTCTTTCCTAAAATCCTCCTAATAAGCCGAAGTCGACCATTCGCCTTCCCCACCACAGTTCTCACATGCTCGTTTCACCCCATATCGCTTTGCAACGGTACGCCCACATATTTAAACGAGTTGACTGTGTCAAGCAGGACCTACTAATACTGTAACCAAACATTACAGGTTTGATCTTCCTACCCATCCGTATTAACCTACATTTTTTCCACATTTAGAGCGCTAGCTGACATCGCACCAACTGGAAATTTTCTCTGTCTTGTGTCTTCCTGCAGTCACTCGACACCTTACTGTGTACCACGGCATCATCAGCAAACAACAGCAGTAGTTTTTCTTTCTAATAATTGCAGTAGCCAGGAAAGATGGATAGAGTGTAACGGTCTCAGGGAATGTGTAAGACAGTGTCCCAGCAGGTGAGTAAGGATGCAGAGAAAGTTCGTACACATGGGAACCCATCTTGAGCGACTGGAAATGTACCCTACTGCTGTGATGTGTCGTCATACCGTATAAACTTACCAGACTACAATAGGTGGCAATACACGAGGTGACCGCTATCCTGTCCAGAACTTTCGTCTCGAACCACAGAGCTTCGAGTAGTGTTCACCCTCTGGAATTGTCGGTGTCGACTTTTTGACGCTATCCACAGCGGGCTGAACTGGCGAATGACTTGCGTCATAAGGAGGGAAGAGAGAAGATAAGGGTGCCATGTCCTGCCGGCAAACGAATCATTACTGAGTGAGTCTCCAGCACACAGATCCTTTTGCATTCATATACAAAGATGTGAAGGCAAATTCACCAGGAACACGTCAGGACTGTCTTTCCTATCATGACACACCATTTACAAGATCTAACTACAGCGCGCGAGACTGATTTTACTCTGCAATGATATTTATGTTATGCCAGGCAACTAATTTGTGGCATACCACACACTCCAGCTGCATGCACACTTCTCTGTATGCACACTACTCTTCATCAACGATGCTGTGAATATTGTGACTCTTTCCATAGCTTCAGAACGAAGAAATTTGTTATGTTAGCAGACCAAATAAAGGAAAAAATATAAAAGCTAGTGAGATCAGATTTGAAAAATAATACGGTTGAAACTGTATGAATTACAGATACCTTCTTTACAATTTCTAAATTTAGCACGAAATGTTTTTGAAATACACCTAAGTAAAAGCTGCGGCAGTGAAACGGGCGATTTGGCAAGCCTGGACATAGAAAGTTACGTTAGGAATCAGGAAACGGGATGGGGGTCATCTGGACAACAAACCTCTGCCATTGACCCTGATACCGATGTTCAGTCGAGATGGCATCGTGGACCAGATAACAGCGTGCTGTTGCCGTGACGGTACAAAAACAACGACAGCTACATTGCAGTGCAGGGTGTATTTCGTGCTCATTACAACCGCGCACGTCATGTCCCAATCCCGTTGGCACTATTAAAGTGTGGGTACAGAACGTTGAGGAAACGGGTGACACGTGCGGTATCGGCCGCTATCCGGTCGGCCGCACTTTCAAAGACGCGCGCCGCTACCGCCGCACGAGAGCGCCGCTGCCACGAACGATTACGCCGCTGCCAATGAGGTGCAAGAATCCCCTCCCCGGAGCTCCAGCGGCGGCTGGACTTCGAACTTCCATGCACCGACACCATTTTGTGTGTTTGCCAATTAAATAACATTCACAGACTTTCATAGTGGCCAGGGCTCGTGATCTGCTGAATAGCTACTTTATTGAAGACTGACTGATTTGTAAATCTGCGGTATCTCTATATGTTTCAACGTTCAAAGCTACATTTAGCGACTGATGCTGCAACTACAGAAACAAAGCTATGTATTATTTTTTTCATTGCTTCTGTATCCACTAAGTAACTACATAGCGTCCAAGGAAGTTGTAACCATATGGTACGAAAGAGGGATGGAAGTGCAAAACTCGTGTGCGCGGCAGAGAATGTTGCAAGACTAGAAAAAGCTTTCAACCAAATTCCCAGGCGTTCTACACGCAAACATGCACTGCAACATGACATATCGGATCGCAATGTATGGCAGATATTGCACAAGGAACTATAATACCACCCACACAAAATTCAGATGGTCCAAAAACTGGACGCGGACGAATTCCAGAGAGACTGTGCTCTTGCCAAGAACTGCTGGAACTCATGAACGACACACCAGGCCGGTGCGACAATCTGAACACGAGCGATGAGGCCAATTTTCATGTGTCAGGCTTTGTTAATAAGCAAAAGTTTAGATACTGTACACGTGAAAGTTCCGAAATTCTTTATGAAACTCCACTTCACAGTCAGAAAGTGGTAGTGTGGTGCACCGTATCTTCGTCTGGAATCATAGTGTTTTATTTGTTTTGAAGACGACCGAGGCAATGCTGTTATTGTGAATACAGAACGTTACATTCGAATGTTAAACCGTATCTTAGGGCGACAGATTGGTGTTCTTCCTGTAACTGCAGACAAATTCTTCCAACAAGAAGAGGCCACATGCTAGAACTCGCAGTATTCCATTAACACACTACAGAATCTGTTTACTGGTCATCTCATCTCCAAGGACGGATACGTTTCCTGGCCTCCAATATCCGCTGACATTTCAGTGTGCGATTTCTTCCTTTATGGTCATTTGAAATCTCATATCTTCCGGCGTGACCCACAACATCATCCATTAAATTCGTGAGGAAGTTGATCGAATTCTAATGACAGTCCTGCAAGATGTATTGTCTAGTTTTCATAAGAGACTTGAAATATGTTTGAAGGAAAATGGCGGCTGCCTACGTGATGTCATTTTCAGGTGATGGGAATTTTAAATTGCAAGAAAAGTAAATTCATGTTTTAGTTCTTTTATAAAGCTGTGAATAAAGTTGCATCGCTGGTGGAAGTTTCAAAATCGCCCATTCTACAGCCGCACTTGTTATATTGTACGACCTTTATAACTTGGTCCGCCCTCGTATCTCAGTGGTTAGCGTGTCTGGCTACTATGCGGAGGATTCGGGTTCGATTCCCGTTGCTTCCATGAATTTTTCTTTTTTTGCTCCAAGCAAACGCCGGGATGGTTCCTTTGAAAGGACACCGTCAATTTACTTCCCCACCCTGATACAATCTGGGCTTGTGCTTGACATTATACAGGGTGATTCACGAAGATTTGCAACTATTTTAATATGTTATTCTACAAGTAAAACTAAAGAAGAATGTTCATATATGTTGTGTCTAGACCATACAGCCTAGACACAATGCTGTAGCCGATAGGGCACGCAATGCTAACGCAGACGGGCGTGAAGTCTGGAACATGAGACTTATCAATGAATAAGAAGAAAAGTACGTAGATGCTTGTTACTTAACTTTTAATTAGTCCTTGGAATACATCTCTCTTGAATATTAGTAAGCTATAGGCACTGATACAAATGGCGCCTTGCTAGGTGGTCGTCAGTTAACTTAGCAGAGGGCTATTCTACTGTCTATCTCTCGGCAAATGAGAGCAAGGCTTAGCACGTCCAATCGCTAGCTATGTTGTCCGTACAACTGGGGACGAGGTCTCCTCAGTCTCTCGAGACCTGCCTTGTGGTGGCGCTAGGTTTGCGATCCCACAGTGGCGACACGCGGGTCCGACATGTACTACAGGACCGCGGCCGATTTAAGTTACCACCTAGCAAGTGTGGTGTCTAGCGGTGACACCACAATATAAACATAGGCCCGCAAATGTTTGGTTATGGAGCTACGGCTAATAAAATATTTTGCCTGAAATTTAGCAACTTCGCTAATATGAAGCCATCGCAAAACTGTACGAGCTTAAAGTAAAGCACCACTTCCATTTACTTTCTTGTTATTGGTCTGGCGAATCTAATAAAACACGTCCCAGACGTGTATCTGCAGTAGTTTTCCAGGACATCCAGAGAAGCAAAGATTATTATACAAGTTAATTTGTTAACTTTGCATTAAGAATGTAGAAACGTTTATGTCGTTGTTGGCAACAGTTAGTGAGTTGTTTCAGTTGTTTCCTAATCTTGAAACGAGTTACTTTTCTGTATTGTTCAGTGAAAGAAGGTAATAACAACAGTGTATTTTAGTGAAACCACATAGTGATAATGATAGTTTGTAGATTATTTATGAAATAAGGATGCCTTTCAAATTTACGACGGAGGAATACGCCGATATGGTGTTTATTTATGGCAAATGTGATGATAATGCTACAGCTGCAGTTAACAAATATCGTGTACGTTATCCAACTCGGAGGATTCCGAATGCACGAACCATTAGCGGAGTATTTCGAATTTTACGGGAGACAAGTTCTCTACGTAGCGTTCATAATCAGAACGAACGCTCAATACGTTAAGACGATGAAGAGGGTGTTATAGAGGCTGTTTAACGTAGCCCGGGTACCAGTATACTACGTATCTATCAACGTATCACAATCTAAGGTACTGCGTACACTGAAGTACAATAATCTGTATCCTTATCATAAACAAAAAGTGCATCATTTATATCCGGGAGATCCTTCATTGGAGTTGTGCAGCTGGTTAAATACTAATCGGCAGTTACACAAATATATTTTATTTACTGATGAGGCACAGTTTACTCGAGATGGTACAAACAGTTTACGTAACGAGCACGTATGGGTTGAAGCAAACTCACACGCATCAGTGCAACGCAATTTTGCAGCAGTGATTTAGCATAAACGTGTGGTGTAATCAACACACACTTTATTGGATCATTCATTTTCCCAGGATGTCTATCTGGCGAGACTTACTTACAATTGCTTCAAGAAGAAATACCCCGTCTGCTCGAAGATGTTCCACTTGCTAAGCGACTGCAAATATACACTCCTGGAAATGGAAAAAAGAACACATTGACACCGGTGTGTCAGACCCACCATACTTGCTCCGGACACTGCGAGAGGGCTGTACAAGCAATGATCACACGCACGGCACAGCGGACACACCAGGACCCGCGGTGTTGGCCGTCGAATGGCGCTAGCTGCGCAGCATTTGTGCACCGCCGCCGTCAGTGTCAGCCAGTTTTCCGTGGCATACGGAGCTCCATCGCAGTCTTTAACACTGGTAGCATGCCGCGACAGCGTGGACGTGAACCGTATGTGCAGTTGACGGACTTTGAGCGAGGGCGTATAGTGGGCAAGCGGGAGGCCGGGTGGACGTACCGCCGAATTGCTCAACACGTGGGGCGTGAGGTCTCCACAGTACATCGATGTTGTCGCCAGTGGTCGGCGGAAGGTGCACGTGCCCGTCGACCTGGGACCGGACCGCAGCGACGCACGGATGCACGCCAAGGCCATAGGATCCTACGCAGTGCCGTAGGGGACCGCACCGCCACTTCCCAGCAAATTAGGGACACTGTTGCTCCTGGGGTATCGGCGAGGACCATTCGCAACCGTCTCCATGAAGCTGGGCTACGGTCCCGAACACCGTTAGGCCGTCTTCCGCTCACGCCCCAACATCGTGCAGCCCGCCTCCAGTGGTGTCGCGACAGGCGTGAATAGAGGGACGAATGGAGACGTGTCGTCTTCAGCGATGAGAGTCGCTTCTGCCTTGGTGCCAATGATGGTCGTATGCGTGTTTGGCGCCGTGCAGGTGAGCGCCACAATCAGGACTGCATACGACCGAGGCACACAGGGCCAACACCCGGCATCATGGTGTGGGGAGCGATCTCCTACACTGGCCGTACACCACTGGTGATCGTCGAGGGGACACTGAATAGTGCAAGGTACATCCAAACCGTCATCGAACCCATCGTTCTACCATTCCTAGACCAGCAAGGGAACTTGCTGTTCCAACAGGACAATGCACGTCCGCATGTATCCCGTGCCACCCAACGTGCTCTAGAAGGTGTAAGTCAACTACCCTGGCCAGCAAGATCTCCGGATCTGTCCCCCATTGAGCATGTTTGGGACTGGATGAAGCGTCGTCTCACGCGGTCTGCACGTCCAGCACGAACGCTGGTCCAACTGAGGCGCCAGGTGGAAATGGCATGGCAAGCCGTTCCACAGGACTACATCCAGCATCTCTACGATCGTCTCCATGGGAGAATAGCAGCCTGCATTGCTGCGAAAGATGGATATACACTGTACTAGTGCCGACATTGTGCATGCTCTGTTGCCTGTGTCTATGTGCCTGTGGTTCTGTCAGTGTGATCATGTGATGTATCTGACCCCAGGAATGTGTCAATAAAGTTTCCCCTTCCTGGGACAATGAATTCACGGTGTTCTTATTTCAATTTCCAGGAGTGTATTTTCAACATGACGGCGCGTCTGCACATTTCACCAACGCCATAACTATACGTTTAAATAAAAATTTCCCCAGAAATGGATTGGTCATGGTGCTACACGTCTATGGCCATCCAGTTCGCCCGATTTAACACCAAAGGATTTTTATGGGGATGAATGAAAGACATAGTTTATGAGGACAAAGTAAATACAAGTGAGGCATTACTTGCTCCCGTTATGAATGCAATAGACGAAATTAAGAACAGCGCTGTGAAACTGAGACGAGAAACAAAATCTGTTCATATACATGCAGCTAAATGCACTGAACTCGGGCCCGCATCTCGTGGTCGTGCGGTAGCGTTCTCGCTTCACACCCCCGGGTTCGATTCCCGGCGGAGTCAGGGATTTTCTCTGCCTCGTGATGGCTGGGTGTTGTGTGATGTCCTTAGGTTAGTTAGGTTTAAGTAGTTCTAAGTTCTAGGGGACTGATGACCATAGATGTTAAGTCCCATAGTGCTCAGAGCCATTTGAACCATTTTGAACTGAACTCGGTGGAGACATTTGTGAACATTTATTGTGAATGTATTGCGAAATTGTATGTACACTGTAAAACTTCCTTAACATTGAACTTTGTTTTTTTTCGGTTTAACATGAATTCACGTATGCTATGGTATTAATAAAAGCAGATTATCTGGCACATTCATACAGTTTCAGCTAACGTTATTAGCATCATTTTTTCCAAAATTAAATTCGCTACAACTTCTGCTGAAAACTTTGTGCTATTGTCTGCAATTTAAAAAACAAATTGGGCCAACTTGTTAACAAATGAAAAATTTTACGAAATTACGTCTTTGCTTCTCTGGATGTTCTGGAAGACTACTGCAGATACGTGTGGTGCATGTTTTATTAGATGTACCATATCAATAAGAACAAAATAAATGGAAATCGTGCTTTACTTTAACCTCGTACAGTTTTGCGATGGCTTCGTGTTAGCGAAGTTGCTAAATATCAGGAAAATCTTTTATATGTTGTAGCACCGTAAGTAAACAGTTGCGGACCTTTGTTTACATGAACTTTTATCTTTACTTTTACTTACAAAATAACATATTAAAATATTTATATGTCTCCGTGACTCACCCTGTATATAAATGAACTAGCAGTTAACGTCGGGCCGGCCGTCGTGGCCGAGCGGTTCTAGGCGCTTCAGTCTGGAAACGCGCGACCGCTACGGTCGCAGGTTCGAATCCTGCCTCGGGCATGGATGTGTGTGATGTCCTTAGGTTAGTTAGGTTAAAGTAGTTCGAAGTTCTAGGGGACTGATGACCTCAGATGTTTAGTCCCATAGTGCTCAGAGCCATTTGAACCATTTTGAAGTTAAAGTCGGGTGTTTCATGTGGCCTTCCGCGGATGATGCTGCTGTACACAGAGAAGGCGCAACGCTAGAAAATTGTAACGAAATGCAGAGAGACCTGCGGAAGATCGATGTTTGGTGCAGGGAGTGGCAATTGACCTTCTCAACGTAGACAAATGTAACGTACTTTGACCACATGGAAAAAATATCCTTTATTTTATGATTACAGAATTGCAGAACAATCAATGGAAGCAGTTACTTCCGTAAAGTACCTAGGTGCATGTGTACGGAGAGGTCTGGAACGGAACAACCACGTAAAACTAATCGCGAGTACAGCAGGTGGCAGACTAAGATTCATTCGCAGGATCCTCGGGAAATGTAGTGCAGCAGCAAAGAAAGTTGTCTAAGAATACTCGTTCGACCAATACTTGAATATTGTGTGTCAGTATGGAATTTGTACAAGATAGAACTGATAGTGAAAATAGAGAAGATCCAAAGGAGAGCATCACGTTTCGTTACAGGTTCAGTCAGCAAGCGCTGGTCAGGTAGGTGGTCAGCCAATTCCAGCCAACGCTGCAAGAGCGGCGTTCTGCATCTCCTTGTGGTCTACTGGTAAAGTTCCGAGAGATTACATTCCTAGAAGAGTCATCCAATATATTGCGAAAAAACCACCAAGATAAAATTAGAGAGATTCGATCCCACATGGAGGATTACCAGCGAACGCCATAAGCCATACGCCACTCGAACAGGAAAAGGGTGAAGTGACGCTGGAATGCTAAGTACCCTCCGGCACACACCGTAAGGTGGCTTGCGGAGTACTGACGTAGATGCAAACAGACCAGCGTAGAAACTACAGCATTTAGATATAATATGTTTAACAAGTCAGGGAAGGTGACCAGTAGCTCGAAAATTAAATGAGGAATTCTTCCAATCCATATGTGGCATACAGCAAACCAGTGCTTAACAGTATTGGTTAAAAACAGTCTTGGTTGCAATTTTATTTTTTTTATTTCTCAACGACGCGTTTCGCCTTATTTAGGCATCTTCAGGTTATTTTTTCTAGATGGGCACGAGAGGCACCAAGATCTGCATAGCGCGTTCCCGTTCACAGGAGCGAGTCACCTAAAATTGCAACCAATTAGATAAGGGAAGAATAATCGGATGACCTGGTAGAATGTATCACACTGTGCTAACTCACTCGATAGAGAGGGCTGGAATATCATTTTAACGCATGATGGAATTCACTTCAGTGCCTAATATCATATCGTAACTAAATATTTGGTCGTGTATTGTCTCCAAACATATCTAAAAAATAACAAAAATGGATGGTTATTAAAACATAAACTGCGATCACGTCGCCCTGCGACAGCAAAAAGCCACGGCTCAGTTGTCCCGTGTAGGGGCTGAGTTACTGGCCGGCGCCCACTGGGAGGCTCGGGCAGCGAGCTGTATCGGAACAGCCCTCGCGGGCATGCTTCATTACGGCGCTAATGCCCTGACTAATCCTACCACCTGCCACTCGCCCGCCAATGCGGCGGACTGCGCTCAATAGCCGCAGCCATTACCAGCAGCTATCTGCAATAAAACATAGCTCTGCGAGCACGGCACGACAACGGGAACATGCCTAATTAAAACTAAACCCTAGTCACGTATCTTCGTCGCTGTTAAGCCGCTCAGTATTTAGGTCATCAGCGCTCTTGCGTATACAAATTGGCACGAGGCTCGATCCGATTTACATCCACCCCATTCAAACTACTATGAAGTGCCTGGCAAATGATACTTTTCATTGTACCGGTTATTAGGGCATTCCGATTCACATATAGACCGTGAGAAAAATAGTTGCGTAAATAATCCTGTGCGTTGTGCAACTAGTCTAGTCTCTCTTCGCGATCCCTACGGGAGCGATACGCAGGATGTTGTAGTATATTCCTAGAATCATCACATAAACTTGTTCTTGAAGCTATGTAAGTGAAATTTCTCGTGATACTTTGCATCTAGCTTCAGTAGTCTGCCAGTTCAGTTTTTTCCGGTAGCACGAGTGTTCTGCAGGTAATCTTGTGGCTGCACTTCCCTAACATTTTATCAGTGAACTTACGTCTGACACTTACTTTAGCTATGATTTCAACTATGTGATTAGTGAGTGTTTCACTCATAAAACTCTCTCTTACACACAAACTAGCACGCATACACACACGGAGGTAAGTAAAATAGAAAATCAATCCTCCTGACAAATGTCCGTTAAAATAATAAAAATATGTAGCGAAGTTTTAAAATACGAAAGGGAAGATGACAGGGGCTCATCCCAGTCAAATACATTGCCATTACTTCTTATGAAGTAAACATTGATGAAAAAAAAAAAAAACAGAACACCTTGAACGACTAGAAATAGGACGATCATATTCACAGAACATGTACATTAGCATGTTCTGCAGAAATGATTAGCATTTCAGTCACCTCGGTTCAGCACGTGTTACTATGTAACAATTCAGATCATCTGACGATGAATTTGTAATGAGTCGAAGCTAGTAATGATAACATTTGTGTCACCTGGGACTGAAACAAATAACTATAATAATTAAACATATGATATTTGTTTCGCATATAGGCGGTTAGTTGCCCTTAAATGACACCACTTGTTGAAAAGTTTTTCTATTGTTTTTTTTCCATGTGCATTTACATTTGACTAATACCTACATGAACAGCCTGAACATCTTCACGGTGTGTCAGTTGTTAACTTTCTCTTTTCACAAGTTGTCATATGCTTAGAAAGGAAGAGACTTCCTCCATGTTCATGCAGAGGATATCTGCATCGTTGTGATTCAGTGCATAATATTTATAATAGTTTACTGTGTTTGTTACTGGGCTGCAGCCAGAAAGAGCGCACCTTTCTTATGAACTACGGGGTTTATAATAGCCGTTAATCAGGATGAGGTGGACATCTCTAGTGACGATATAATTTATGGTCACTACGGATATAATATTCACATTGTTTTCACCATCTTTTGTCCTTTTCTCGGCAGGCTTTCTACGACGTTTTGTATCTCTTGGAATCAATGGCTCAATACTACGTTGTTACAGGTTCATTTATGATCACAGAAGAGCAGACACCTACATTATCAAATGGTATTTATTCTACTTATTAAAACACTGATCACCAACTGACGTGTAATCAAACGTAAATATTGAAACTACTTCCTTTTTTAATGAACGGATCATTAGCAGATTTTTTAACGCCTGTTTGTATTCTATACGGGAAACTGAGGACGTATACATTGAACTTGCACGCGGAAAGCGGCAATTGTAATCTTAAGATAAATTGGTTTCCCCTCAAAGCTTTATCACCTGCAAGTCTTATATTTTCCTGGAATGGTCTTAGCGTCATTAATCATTTTTCCACAGCTACGGCTAGCACAGAATACTCAAAGAAACCAACGACCAGTTGACGAATGTTTGATTTGAAATTTAAAATTTTCCCGACGAATTAAATGTTCGAAGGATATTTCTGGACTGCAGCCGGTCGTCGTATTATTATACATAATATCTGCTGTAAAAATGAAGCACCGAAGTGAATTTAAAGGAAACAAGAAATTTGCTACTGAAATAAAATATTTCTAAAATGAATAGCAACGTCATTTTCAAATATTTGTTATAAAGAAGTTACACGTGAATTGACCAAAGTAATGTAATGATAACGATGAAAACCGACCTAAAAGACAAATCGGACAGAGTTGTAATTGAGCAAAAAGGCCTGCGAAATGAAAATTTCTAGCAGCCTTTTTTCTAGTTCTACGACGAATCATTACAGAACCATAAATGCATAACCACCGCTATACTCATTAATACATTTTTCTGTAAGGGGAAAGATCATGCAACCATGAAACAGGTTCAAATGGTTCAAATGGCTCTGAGCACTATGGGACTCAACTGCTGAGGTCATTAGTCCCCTAGGACTTAGAACTAGTTAAACCTAACTAACCTAAGGACATCACAAACATCCATGCCCGAGGCAGGATTCGAACCTGCGACCGTAACGGTCTTGCGGTTCCAGACTGCAGCGCCTTTAACCGCACGGCCACTTCGGCCGGCATGAAACAGGTTCTCCGTTTTATTAGAGTAATGGGATCGACTTTACATATAACATCTTTGTAACAACTATTCGAAAATGACGTGCTTCTATAATGACAGATCACATGTTTCCATCTTATTTCATGGAATTTGCGTACACTCATGTTGAAACCAACAATGAACGCTAATTAAACATACATAAGAACAAACTCGTATATATTAACGAATTTCTGTAAAATAATCATAATCTTTCTAGTGCATTTAACTGAAAACATCAATCTTATATGCAGCATAGGAGCTTTGAAACAACTGCTCAAAAGTAATGTGTTCCTAAAATTACAGCATAACATTTCCAGTTTATTTGATGACAAGCATACTCAGTCATAAGAGCAAAAACTTACGTCGCATAATACACCATTAACTTATCCTCTATAACTAACTTGTAACCCTCCTGGTATATCTACAGATATGATTTCTTCTTATGTTAAATTCGTAATTGATACTAATGCATCCGTTTTAGATACTGAAAAAAGGACTAAGGCCAAAATTGTACAGTAGTGCATCAGATAAAGAAAATAACAGTTTAAGGCATCACAGAACCACTTACAAAAGTCATCTCAGCTGCGCGACCTGTCACAATGAGTATTACAGCACGCATGTAGACTGTTGAATTTTTTTGACGCTTTCTGGCAATAACTGTGGCGGTTAGCAGCAAGGAAAAGGAAAGAGCGAACCTTGAAGAATGAGACATTAAGGTATGAGTCGTCAAGCAGCTGTGTCAGTGGCTCACAAAAGCGGCGGTTCTCAATGGCTGCTCCTGCAGACAGCTCGTGTTTCACTCGCTGCCGCCTGGCGGCTGACGTATGTGCTGAGCTACCAGCCCGCCCGCCGAGTCGCGTGCCCCTGCTAGATACGCAGCCCGGCTTACATTACGGCCACGCGACGTCTGCCGTTGCGCCGCCCTTACAAGTTTCACACGCAACTGTCCAAACGTATCCAAATTAAAGACCTGCGTATGTAGATCTAGGAAAAATCAGTCCTCAAAACTATTTTCGTTAACATTACAGAGAGATAACGCACAATGTCTTAAATTGTTTCATACTTTCCTGACACACACAGAACGATGGGTTTTTGGTAATTAGAGATCCCTTAAAATCTCACCGGCCAAAATATTAATGACTTCCTTATAAAACTCCGGTCGCTTTCTAATGTTGAAGTTGATGTAGAATTGGTACCAGGCAGTCATGAGACTCCCCACTGCTAAGTTATGGCCCTGAAGTAGTGTGCCATTCGATTACACGAAGCCGCACGGGATTAGCCGAGCGGTCTAGGGGCTGCAGTCATGGACTGTGCGGCTGGTCCCGGCGGAGGTTCGAGTCCTCCCTCGGGCATGGGTGTGTGTGTTTGTCCGTAGGATAATTTAGGTTATGTAGTGTGTAAGCTTAGGGACTGATAACCTTAGCAGTTAAGTCCCATAAGATTTCACACACATTTGACATTGTTGGTTACACGAAATCAGTGCTGTTAGATGGATAGAATTGGACGCGAGGCAGAATGGAAAAAATGAGCTTTCGTCTTTCGAGGTGTCCATGAGCATACCTTCAATAAAGTTACCCGTTTCGATCCCGGCAGTGTTTGAGTGTTTTCGTTGCATGTGGGTCCATCTTAACCACTCGAGGGCACCGACGTGACGTTAAACCCATAATGCGTGGAGCGTGCAGTTCATGCAGCAGCTGGGTTCTGGGATGTTGTAGTACCTTAACTTGGGCCCATCCGTTGATCTCGCCATGAATATGAATCAGAATGTTTGTTTCAATATTCTCGGTAAGCAAATGTTGTCCTTCCTGTTACATCTTCAGTATGCTGTGGAAGACTACTGTCCTCGATTATGAAGATGTTTCGAATGTTTTGTTACTCCAGGTCAAAGATATGCCACAAGTATCCTACGTCTCTCGTTGAACAATAAGTGTAATCTGACGTAAGGAAACACCGCTTGGAGATTAATTAATAGCAACCAAAGCATTACGATCTCGCCGCTACATCTGGACTGGGTATGTGACATAGCACGAGGGATATACGTTTATGAAGGTCCGATCGGTCACGAAATGGAAACCACAATGAAATTAAAAAATTTCCAATGGTTAGCCACACCATTCAGCTACTTCTGTACATAGCTGCCTCTCCAACTTAGACATTTGTCGTAGTGTTTTACCAACTTTCCAATAACCTTGTCATAGAAGGCATCCGCCTGTGCTTTCTACCAACTCTCTAAGCTGGTCTACAACTCGTTGTCTGTGCCAAGAAGCTGTCTTCATAGCCAGTTGTTCATGTGAGCTGAGATGAAACTCAAAGGGAGCTAAGTCCTACCAGTATGGTGAGTGATAAAACACTTCCCATCGAAACGCTGCAGGAGCTTCTTCATTGCTCCTGCAATGCGCAGTGGAAAATTTGTCATGAAGAAGGAAATACACGACAGGTATGTTAAGTTGGCTGCATGAAATCAGGAAAAATATCTCAAGGGCACCAATACTTGGCGGGAGACACTATTTTCTAGGTATTTTTACGTGCACAATGTGGCTCAGTACTGAAAAGAGCGATGCCACGTGGTTCACGAGCATATTAGAGATACTGCTGAACACATCTGTGCAAGACTTCATCGGATTTTCACTGTGGTTTCGATTTCACTACCTACTGGACCTTAATAAACGAATAACCCTCACATAAGGACCATGTATCAGGTGTCCTAACTTCTATTATACGGAATTTTGTCTTACACTGTTGGTAAATGCGAGGATCGGTGCAACAGATGTAGCACGAAACATCAGACGTTCATATATTGTGCGTATTGAGAGTGCGAGTGGGACATGAAACTGGAAACATATGATCGGTGTTCGGCCTCTGTGGTTCATAAAGTAATGTGCAACCATAGCTTTCCGTATTGTGAAGTATTGTAGACGGCGATTTATAATACCACTAACAGCGTAGTACACGTACAAGAGAGCACGACTTATTCACAATGCACCGTTTACTGGCGATTCTGGAGAAAGCGGTTCAGCTGTTGCAGACCCACTGTTTTCTCACAGATAGGTTTAAGTTATCATCCACAAGGACACTGAGGAAGTCATTAAATAATGGGAATGAGCTGCCTAGTCAGGTTCTGTTACGCCTTGTTGATAGTAATGTCAGGATACACAGCCTTCCCTAGCTCCACCGACCGAATGAGGTTGGACAGTGGTAGTGCAGTCGACGCGCATGCGGAAGGACGCCATTTAGGATTCTCGTCTGGTCGTCCAG
The DNA here is from genome assembly GCF_023898315.1 of Schistocerca nitens. Classification (NCBI taxonomy): domain Eukaryota; kingdom Metazoa; phylum Arthropoda; class Insecta; order Orthoptera; family Acrididae; genus Schistocerca; species Schistocerca nitens. The sequence goes on from NC_064617.1 coordinate 528,848,726, forward strand.
ATTTAGGTGTTCCGCTGTTTTCCTAAATCGCTTACAGTGACGTGGTTCCTTTCGGAATGAGATGAACAATTTCCCGATCCGACCTCCGTCTCTGATGACGTAATAGTCGACGAGACGCTACAACCTAGTCTTCATACCTACCTCCTCCTCTGTACATGCCCTGATGAACGCACACGAACCTGTGCTGGGGATATTATCTTGTGCGAAAGTAGTATATGAAAGTGTTGACTTTTCACAATAGTTCAATAACTAACATAATAAATTTTCATTCTGCAGATGCATCCATCGTGTTTAATAGTATGGGCTAAATAGCAGTTGTTTATCAACGTTGTCTGAAAAATATCTGGAAAAGTTCGTGTGTAAATAATTGCTAATATTACTACTCGATGAAGAAACAGCGCCCGGTTCTTATTGTAAGAAGCAAATAGAAATTTATAAAAGGCTGTTAACATACATATTCTGTTCATTTAGTATCATCTCTTCGACAGATATGAGTGATCATTTATTGCATATTGAACACAGTTGACTCAGAGATTGCTACGGTCGCAGGTTCGAAACCTTCCTAGGGCATGGCTGTGTGTGATGTCCTTAGGTTAGTTAGGTTTAAGTAGTTCTAAGTTCTAGGGGGCTGATGACCTCAGATGTTAAGTCCCATAGTGTTCAGAGCCATTTGAACGCTTTGACTCAGAGACAGACCATCAAGTCACACGCTACAGTCTGACAGTCAGCTTGGTAAAACTGACGTAAACCAGTATCCAAGATCTACTACCAAAACTACGCTGTTTCTGTTGTACATACGAGGTGAAGAAGAAACTTGCTTCGGTTGGCACTGAAAGAGTGGATTTCTATTATCAAGGTAGTTCCCTTTTGGATTACTACACTGTAATATGTTTAGCTATTTTACAGATTACACTCCACAAGTGAGACTCTGGAAAGGATGAAATACGTCCATAAAAGCCTGACTAGTCCTCCTCATTAGACCTGAAACGTTAGTCAGTCGCAAATTTCTATGTTGATGGGAAAAAATGAAATTGGTATGGTGAGATAGGGCACATGCTCCAGATATTCGTACTTCATACCACTGAACTTTATTCTTTGCCAAAGACCTTTCTGGGAAAGTGCATTGTCCTCAGGAAAATATTTTTCGTTTGCAGTTCACAAGTGTCCCTGCCTTCATTTTTCCCCGGCTGATTCACAAGACTTGAGTAGACTTTTCATCAGTTTCAAGGTGATCATCGAGAAGAGTACCGCCGGATTAGTCTCAGAAGACACTGACTATATTCTTGCCGCCGATGAACTCGAGTTCATCTTTACTGACGGAGAAATACAGGCTTCCGCCCACTACTTTTAAAGCTGTTTCGTTTCTGGCCTCTCGTTCACACTGGCAAATTGGCCCACAAAATCTGGTGGACTCTTTTTTAAGCTGTCCTAAAACTGATAAGAAATTTATTTTTGCATTTGCCTTTGGTCAAAATTCAACGAGCACGGCACCCATGTTACATAAACCTTTCTTATAGTTAATAATTGGTAATGCAAAGTGAACAACATACGGCTGTACTCTCTCTATCTGATACACCTTTAATAGCCCACCTAGAAGCATCGAGGTTTTCAACTGCAGTTGCAGCTTCTGGCTGTCCTTCAAGTGAATCATATTCAGCATAAGTATTGACACGTTGATTTGAGCCGTCTATTGCTTAGATCTAGAAATGGAATAGCGGACTCCTTATAAATCTTCAGAAAATAAGAACGAAATTTTAATGGCGATAAACTGCCAAAATAATGAATATCATGACGGAAATGTTTTAGCTTATTAATTTGAACGAGATATACACAAAACGACTGCTTTGAAAAAACTACATAAAACAATATTATTTCCCAAATCAATTTTACCCGAAACTTGCGTTATTGTTGAATCTGTACAAACGTAACAAAACCAAAATGTAGTAATACTGACGTCATCTCAATTTCAGACCGAGAAATTTTAATCCGGGACTAGTAAGAAACCTATACATCTTGTTTTGGAAATTACGCAGCGATATCGGTTTGAGTTACGTTTGACCGTGAAATGTTCGAAATGGTGTGACAGTACACCATACTACGGAGATGGGGAGTATATAATTCCTTGATTAAGTCTGCTAGTAACATTCTGCGTTCATTCAAATGATATGCGTATTATTCAGAACTTAATAATGTGAAATTCGAGTAAGATATTATACAAAGTTCGAGAGAAACCTCTTGCTTACAGTGCGCGGGAAACGAAATATCTGTTTATGTAATGGTATGCCGTTTAGTATATGTTATCACAAATAACGATCTGAATTGACGATGGTTCTTTCTTGCATCAAACAGCAAGGTACACTGAATAAAGGTACGATTTCATTTTGTAGGTTGCGCAGCACTTTGTAAACTGCCGGTTTTCCAGGTTTTAAAACAATATGACATAGCGATCTGTGCTCCCTGTTGACACGCATGCTTCCTAAAGACGGTCAAATGCTGTAACTTGCGTTTTGAGAGTGGAACAGGTTTGGAGGGATCAGATAGAAGTACCGAAGGTACCCTCCGCCACACACCATTAGGTGGCTTGCGGAATATGATGTAGATGTAGATATGAAGCCGTGAGATCCTCAGACGTACTACTTTACAATGCAACGCAACCACACCTGCGAGACTGTCTACAGAAACTCGAATGAATTTTTGTGATTACAGTTTCAGACGAGTAGGGGATAAATAAAGGAATAAATCCCAATAAATGATTACATGAATCTCAAAGGATGTAAGTTCTCACAAAATAGATCAAATTCCCCCTGGTTTCATTACAGCAACGTACCTGAAGAATTTTCTAGGACTAGCACAATTGATATTCATGTTAAACATGATCTGAAGTAAAATTAGACATAATATATTTATCCATTATTTAAAATATTACGCAATAGCATTAAATGTAACGAAAAATGGAAAATTTGCTGGCCTAGATGGCATTAATGCTGAATTAATCAAATATGTAGGAATCATTTTAGAACTTTGATTCCTCCTTTTTTTTAAATATGTTGTGGAAGAACTGTTACATACCTGAACAAAGGAACCCAGCTAAATTTATTTTTATATTAAAAAAGGCGATAGGAAAGACTTACGAAATTATAGAGAGATAAGTCTACTAAATGCATGATAAAAATTTATGGGAAAATTCTTAAGCAAAGAATACGAACTATCACTGATGCAGTGATCTCAGACCAATGATAATATATTTATAACAAGAGAAATTATTGAAACACGTCGGGAATTCGTCTTAGAAAGGCATTTAGCATAATTATATTGACTATGAGAAAGCCTTTTATAATGCAATAAGAACCCTTTTTGAGAAATTACTGGAAATAAAAGATTTTCCTAAACACATTATTAATGCAATAAAGAGCCTACATGTAAATAGAAAACTAGTCATAAGTTGAGGTTCAAAAATGTAAGATAAAATCTTAATAAATCAATGTGTTCGACAAGAGTCCAGTCGATCACCCATTTTAATTAATTTTTATATTGACGACCTAGTTATGAAGTGGAAAGATGAAATACAGTTAGGAATTAATATAGGATCTAGTCTGCCATGAAATACTCTCTGTTACATGCTGATGATCAGATAATTATCAAGGAAATAGGATAATTTACAAAGAGCGGTAGATAGATTGAGCCAGAATGCGACACATTACAATTTAATTATATCTGCAAATCAGACGAAGATAATGGATTTCAAAGGGAAAAAATCTAGCCAGATCGAAAATAATAATAATAAACGAGAAAATTTTAGAATAAGTGGCCGATTTCAATTATCTAGGATGTGATATTAGTTTTAACTATGACAAAGACATTGAGATAAAATTGATAAATATCAAGCTACCCGCAGAACTATTGGAAGAACTCTGGGAAAAAAAAAACAAGAAAGGAAACCAAATGAAATTCTATCAGTTATGGCTGTACCTATTCTTGTATATGATTCCGAACCATGGACAGTAACAAAAAAAAAAAAAAAAAAAAAAAAAACCACACGTACAGGCAGCAGAGATGAAGTTCACGAGATATTTAAGGAGCTGTAATAAAACGGATAAAATAAAGAATGAAACGATAAGATCAGAGTTAAAAATCTTTTCAGTTAATGACAAGACAAAAGAAAATAGAATGAAATGGGAGGATCATGTAGAAAGAATGATGAAAATAGATTGCCAAAAAAGGTAATGAATGATCGGCCGACTGGAAAGAGGGAACCAGGTAGACCTCGCAACAGATGGATGGACGGTTGATAGAGACCGGAACAGGTGACTGCAACACCTAATTCTTGGAAGGAAATGAAGATGACGATGATTTAATAGATTTTGTATCAAAATTATTTATCACAACCGTCTTCGTGAGCATTTAAACCTATATGTATTACTTTCCTATGATCTATCAGAAGATTACCTTATGTGGGGAATTGGGTCGTAACTATATTACAAGCACTTTTTGCTAGTCCACCTAAGACGTTGATAATTCAAATAAGTGGGCTAAGGACAACAATTTCTGATGTTTAGTGCCGCTTATCACAGAGTTCAGACTTTATGTTTGCAATAGACATGAAAATATACGAAAGGTATTACATAAACCCTCTATTTTCGCCGAAAAAGGGGAAAAGAAGTAACGTCAGTTGCCACCTAGAAACAGTTTCACACATGTGCGCTCCATGTCTCTATGTGACCTCTATTTATGTGGACAGGAGTGGGAGAACCTAATTATAGTGCATACAGTATGCGCTATCTGATCCGCTTCGTTAATGGTCCGAGGAAATGAACTGTTTACACGCCTCAGTATATGCAATAATGAGTCGCCTGTTCATAATTTCTCCGTCATCGTCGCGTCAGTGACTAAAAAAGGTAGAGCAGTGTCAGAAGATTGGAGATGTGTCGATTAGCTCATTAAAGTACGGAAGGAAACACTCGCGAGGGGAGTTATTAAGGCGAAACCGTATTAAATATTGATTGTTGAACTTAGTTGTTCTCTGTCTGTCTGTCTGTCTATGTATCTATTCGACTGTTAAAAATCAATCTCCTTAGGTTGACGTATCAAGATGAAATGTATGCCCAATAATAAGGTTTACGGTCGCTTAGCAGTGTAATAAATGTAAGCTTCTAAGTCAGTGCAATCAAAAGATAGGGTCATATATGTCACATATTTTGACAATCGCAAGCTCACTCTTCAGAACCCGTAGAGTACTTCCCGTTGGACTAGAATCACGAAATGCGGCACGAATCAAGGTTTTACAGTACAATTAAAGGAAAAAATCGGATATTGTGAATTTGTAATTATGTCACACGAAAGACTTTTTTTTGTCATTTGTTATCCGACTATCTATCTGTCTGTCCATCTGTTAAGGCCTCTTTCTTTTTCGTAGGAACGGGTAGACGTATCGAGTCGAAATTTATGTTGTTAGTCTATAGGCCCCTAGGGGTGTAATAATGTAAGCCACTTAGATCACACATTTTAATGCTCAAAGTGCGAGTGCTACCTATAGGGCACTTCCCCTTGACGAAATTTGGCATTAAACAAGGTTTAACAATAAAAATAAAAGAAAAAACCCAACGATTGTTAATTTGTACTTACATCACACGAAAGCTGAATTCAATCTTAAATGTAAACCATTCTGTAAAGCATTAGAATTCCCGGGACCGATGTCTTGCAAGTGTCTGTGTCGATAACTGGCAAAAATAGTCGAGACTCTCGATTCACAAGATTGATGAAATATCTACACAAAATTAAGTTTGTACGGAACCCTCAAAGTGCGAGTGCTACTCGCATCTGGCCAGTTTTTTCTCTTAATCGTAACGCCACGCTAGGGTGCCTTGCTCAAGCGCTTACGACTTCTGCGTGCCGTCCTCTGGAAACCTGGCCTATGCACATCAATAAGGAGAGGCGTGTGGGTGGCAGACAGCTCGTTCGGATGGTTTTCTCAAAGTATGGCTGCTACTTTTCCTTCAAGCCGCTCCACAACTCTTCTTTTGATACTGAGTCCATCTCTTCCCAGTCTTCTAACCAAGGAAAACCAAATGGCGGCACTGAGAACTGAGCTCTATGCCTCTGTGTGTGTGTGTGTGTGTGTGTGTGTGTGTGTGTGTGTGTGTGTGTGTGTGTGTGTATGTGTGTGGCAGCGAGAAGCTCTGCCAGGTTAGCCTTAATAGGCACACTGAAGAAAAAAAGAAATTGTCACCCCCAAGAAATATCATGTTATTATATTCTTAATAATGACTTCAGTTCGGCGGGGAGACAGTCCACATGTTTCTTCACGTAAGGCATACCCAGCACAAACTGAGAGTAACATCTAGCAGAACTATCGAACTCCAGGAATGATAACTGCTACGTCCCTCCCGCCGTTCCAAATAGCCCCTGAATTTTTCTGCGAGATTAAGATGGGCATATCGGGTCACTCGAGGTGCAACGGAGTGTTTGAATATTCGTCAAACAATGGTTAAGTATGCGAACAACCCTCTGATCTCGTCTTTCATCATCTTGGAAGACGGCAGTGTCCTCAGCATACACATCATGAAGTTCTATAAAAAAGCGTAGAACCTGATCATCGAGAACGTTGAAATTAACATCGTGGTTGATGTTCATGGTAACCTGAATGAGTGAGTCTAAGTCGTGGTACAAAAAACACCCTAAAAACATCACTGCAGCCTACACAAATTGAGGGTTAAACGGCCTATTGGGTTGTCGGTATATGGTGACCACTTCATCGTTTGAAGACAGGCAGAATTACGGCTCGTCGGGCTACACTGCATGCCTCCTGTTAGCTACTGATAGTTTCTGTGTTATTTACTTAATTGAACACGTCTTGTCTTATGTGTTCTCTGTGAGAAGTGGCCTTTTGCGAGGTACCCAACTCCACATTTCCTTTGCATATAGTTCCCTTCAAAACGAATTATAGCCAGAATTAAAAGCTTATATCATTGGCGTCATCTGTTGCAGAATTACGGAACGAGTTTTGTGCTCATGTATTATGACTTTATATATCAACACGGATTACATAAACAAGGCCGTGCGATACTGAGCTTGCTCTGTTCCTCCTCCTGATCAACAGCGCTGTAGTCATCGGCACTCAGGTTGACACCGTGACCCTCGGCTTCAGGAAGGCATTGGGCACTGTCTCTTACAGAGATGTGCTGAAAACAAAATACAAGACCACTGAGTATCGGACCAGATTTGTTACTGGATTCAAGATTTCCTTGCAGATGGAACTCAATATGTCGCTCTAAACGGATCAATATCGACAATGGCAAGGTAATTTCGTTGGTACCTCAAGGACGAGTAACAGTCCGTTACTGTTTACAATGTACGAGTTTGTAAATGTTCTAGTAGAATGATTTTTGAGGCTGTTCGCAGATGATGCGGCTGTCTATAAGCAAGTAGCAACGCCATAAGACAGTAACGATTTGCGGAAGGAAATACAGAGGATTGATTAATGGTGCAGGCTCTGGCAATTGACCCTGAACGTCAATAAATGTAACATATTGTACATACATAGAAAGAAAAACCCACTACTGTACCACTACACTATTGATAACAAACTGCTGGAAAGAGTAACCACCTTAAATATCTAGGAGTAACTATCCGGAGCGACCTTAAGTGGAATGAGCACGTGAAATAAATAGTAGGAAAAGCAAATGCCAGACAGATTCATAGGAAGAATTTAATTAAATGTAACTCACCATCGAAAGAAGTGAATTACAAGGCTCTTGTTCGACCGATTGTCGAGTTTGTTCATCAATTCATCTGAATCGTTTAATCGGCGTGAGAGCGTTACAGAGATGTTTAACAAACTTCAGTGGAAGACGCTGCAGGTGAGGCGTTATGCAACACGCAGAGGTTTCCTATTGAAATTTAGAGAGGAAGAGCCGGACAACATAGTATTTCCTCCCACATACGTCTCACGAAATGATCACAATGAGGAAAATTCGGTAAATAATAGCTAATATGTAGGTTCACCGACAACCATTCTTCTCATGCGTTATTTCCGAGTATAACAAGAGACCGAGGTGGTGGTGGTGGGGAAATCAGTTAGTGGTGCCAGGTGGAGTACCCTCCACCACACACCGTCAGGTGGCTTGCGGAATATTTATATAAATGTAGATTATGATGGCTGAGATGGACATGCATTTACTGAGACCTGCAACTCCTGGCGAATCTAACACTATTTAGTCAATGACAATCGTTACATTCGTCTCCCGTCTGTTAGCATCGTTTTTAGATCCACGTTCTTATCCCGTGTTACATTGTTGATGCTGGTAAACTATTACTTGCTCACACATTGGACTGTCCACAATGATACACCAACAAATTACAAAGTGCTCACGATCGATTCGTTCCTCCATTCTGCCTCGTCTCCACGGCGACAAACCATACTGGTTTCATTTCATACAACCAACTGCTACAACTGCGATGACACCACGAGATGTCCGCTGTCAGAGGGGAGAAGTTGCGAATCGGATTCGCAAATTGCGAGTATGGCCTGACGTCACCTGTATACCTTATTAGTGACACATGAAAATTCGTGCCAGGTCGGGAATGGAACCCGGATTTCCTGCTTATGGTGACCGGTTGCCTTTACAACTTCGGCTATCCGTACAAGCCTTACGCATCGATCCTAGCTTCCGTATGCCTTGTTGTCCATGTCCACTACGCTCTCAATTTGTGATTGCCACGCAGGGCGAGACAAATTTTTATTATTGTCACTTTAGTCCGTCGAAGCACATATACCAAGACGTACAAAATTTCTGCGTTTGTACAGTATCTGTACGTTACATTACAATGTCCTTCAGCCACGCATGCATGCAGACAGTGTCTGTTCCTTCAGACATGCATGCATACATTCCTGAAGGCCACTGTAATGTAACACACAGACAATTACAAAAACAGACACTGTGTAAATCGTTGAGAGAGGCACGGTAACAGGAAAATGGCCAGTGCGCATGCGCAGCACAAGAAGCGACGTCATAGCAGCGAACATCAGTCATCTAACTGTTCGCGCGGTAGGTTGTCACACATTGGTAATTCACGCTTTGCCGTCGGCGCCAGACAGAGTTCCTATAAGCTGCTGCAACTTCTGATGCATGGACAGTACACACTAGTTCACTGCTATGATTTACGCCAGCGGTATAGGGCCACATTGCTGCCTTGTACCAGTTCTGCACTATCTACAGCTCTCCTAGGAGCCAGTGTGCTCTTATAAGGGGTTAACCACTATTTTGTTCGGTGAGATTATCTGTGTAAACCATATAAAACGCGGTTTGTCATTATGCACAACGATTTCGTGTTCTATGTATCACATCACACCCACTACAGCATAGTCCATTTGTTTATTCGTCACAATGAATTTTTCTTTGGCGGAGAGACGGGTCTGTCACAAACTATTTGGCGCTCCTGTTTTTTATTTTAAACTGTGGCGTGGGTTTCTCTCGCAAAGAGCGCGATTCATGTGCGAGAGCAGTCGCCATAATGCGTCGATGCGGCAGGTCGTTTGGCAGCCCGCCCTGCCGCACAGTTCTCTGGATCCGGCGCACACATTTGCCGAGGGAAAAAGAACGAAAACAGGGGCTACTCTGGACTCACACGGGGCAGGAAACATGGGCACACGACTTGGAGTGGCCTGCTAGTCTTTTCTTTCACATTTGTCCATACGTTATTCATTCCTTTCCAACAGGTCTCTATTCAAACAGTTGCTACAGCAAATCTCACAGCATATGCAGCTTTCATCCACAAAGTCGCGAATTGTCATCCCTGTAAAGCTTCAAGAGTGATAGGCTTTTAACTCCCAATTTTTCAACTTCAAAGTACGCTTCCTATTCGCAAAAACCATCTGAAACTTATTTGGAAATTAATCCGGTTTATGCCTAATGTGGAACAATACTCGTAAATGTCTCATCGGACAGCTGGACAATTCAGCAGCTTAAATAAAGGATGCGGTAAAAAATATATGTTTTAAATTCGTAGTTACTCCCGTGTTACACAAAACTATCGTTCCAGAATGAATTTCCCCTTTGCAATGCAGTGTGCGCTGATTTGAAACTTCCCGTGAGATTAAAACAGTGAAATCATGAATATGGCCGCCGTCAGCAACTTTAGGATACTCGTACAATGGGAATCACACACCCAACCAGTTGCACGTCAAAATTTTATTCAAAACTTTACCTAGGTTTCGACAGATATAAACCTGTGTTCCTCAGAAGAAATAATAACACGTGTTACATACTTTGTGAAAAGAGAAACGAAGTCATAACACTTAGTCAACAGTAAAATGATTCCTATAAATGCTATGGCATTGCCATAAGGCGTAGTCAACAGTAAAAATAATCCATGTAAAACTAAGGCTACGTGCATTATATACACAGGTAACCTTAGATTTTACATAACTAATTTATACTGCTGACTAGACCTTATGGCAATGCCATAGTATTTACAGGGATCATTTTACTGTTGACTAAGCCTTATGACTTTGTTTCCCTTTTCGTACAATAAGTAACACGTGTTATTACTTATTCTGAGGAACACAGATTTATAACTGTCGAAACCTAGGTACAGTTTTGAATGAACTTTTGATGTGCGGCTGATTGGCTGTATTATTGATTGTATCCATTATAACTGTGTGCCAAGCAGGAATTTGAACCTGAGACCTTTGTCTTTCGCTTCAAGACGTAAGGTGCTGGCGGAAGTAAAGCTGTGAGGGCAGGTCATGAGTCAGCTTTGACAACTCTATCGGTAGAACTCTTATCCCCTCTATACTCATACTGACAGTGTGATGTGGATTTATTAAGTGTGTAAATGGACTACACCCCTTTGAGAGCGGCACCCACAAAGGCTTGACAATTTCCTGGTACCTCAGCTAGGAACAAGACGCCTTAATCAAATGGTTCAAATGGCTCTGAGCACTATGGGACTTAGCATCTGAGGTCATCAGTCCCCTAGAACTTAGAATACTTAAACCGAACTAACCTAAGGACATCAAACACATGTATGTCCGAGGCAGGATTCGAACCTGCGACCGTAGCGGTCGCGCGGTACGCCTTAATCGTAGTAGAATGTGGTACCAGCAAAGTGGGGCAACTGCTCACACAGCTGACATTGTGATGAATTCTCTGAAGCTTGTATTTCCTGGTCGCGTAATTTCTTGTAATGGTGCCATTGCTTGGCTTACGTGTTCCCATGTCTGACCATGAGCTACTCTTTCTATGATGATATCTTAAACAGAGGGTGTATTCGTGGATAAACAAGACACGAACACCGGAAGGAATGAATGGGCTGATTTCTCGGGAAATTTCTGCCGTATCATGTCAAGTATTGCGTGTTTTTGACAGTATCAGCGGGGGACTATTTTCAGATCCCAAAACACTGTTTTATAGACTTATTATCCGTGCGTAATAAATGACATAACGGGATTCATTTCATCTGTATGTTTATGGGAAAGCTGCCACATAGATATTAAGCGACCTATGCCGTATCAGTCTGTACTGAGGAAACAGTAATGCTGTCTCTTTTCAGTAGCTTGTGATCCACGGTTTGCAGATACTTATTGAAAATAATATTGTATCATCATCAGTTTCCATGGAAGATCTTTATTATTACTACTAGTTATGGTTATCATAAACCAGCATCAGCACAGTAATTTTTTCAATCACGGCACGTATGTGGGTACAAACATTGCCTTCAGTCCTACGCTACATAACTTCAAAACCGCAATCTGTGATAAATCCTAAGGTTCAGTTTGTGGTTTCGACGTTGTGTAGCATAGACTTGAAGCTCAATTGTGTGCCTACACAAGTAAAGTGATTGAAAAACTTCCTGTGCCGGATGCTGATTATTGACCGTCGAAAGTGGTAGCAGTAATAAAGACCTGTTGGTACAATATATTCTATAATTACTGTGTCTGTTCAGAATAGGGACGTCTTGTGGTCACTGATATTTACCAAATTTTGACGCTGAGGATTTAAAAATCGATGTTGTAATAGATAACAAAGTGTTTGAAACATTGATGTTATAAACAAAATATCGACCTTCGTTGTTAACTGAAAACACTGGCTACTTGTTACCACTGAACAAAGTTTTCTTTATTGAAGCGAATCTTTTTGTAAACACGTGTCCATACCAGTGCAACACTTTTTCGACTTGGCAAACGTTGTCATGAAGGAGGGGCAGTTGTGGAAGGTTTGAGCAGCATCTTTTTTTTAACAAGCTAAGACTACAGTTGTAGCTAAGCGTGAACTAACGCCTTTAGTTGTTCATATAGTTCATGCTTTCATGGTATCAAGCCTCTAATCACACAGCTAAAGTGATGATGAATTCCTTGAAGGTTACATTTCCTGGTCGTATGAGTTCCTATAATGATAGCATTGCCAGTATTCCTGTGATTTATTTTAAGTGCTAGAAATTCATCGTTATCGTCACCACCATCATTATCATTTGCATTTTCGGACTAATTTGCCTGTTTCGAGACCAAGCAATTTAAAGCTGTTTGCACCATCTTCTTCGTGGTCGTCAAATGTGTCAGCGACGATTAAGAGAACACTCCTCAACAGAAACAGGAAAGAGATAAGAGATTGTAGATAAATTTTATAACACTATGACTATACCTTTACTGCTCGATGGATACGATGTATGTACTTCGTAAAAAAAAAAAAAATTACACAGATCTGAAGCAACAGAAATGAGATTACTAAGACCTTTGGCTATGCTGGCGGTACTATTCACGTGGTAGGGTAACCCATGTCAGGTTGGTCAGTTGGATTTCCAAACATTGTGTAGTCCCTCCATGGGACCCCGCCTTGGGAGTATGTGGGTGGCAACAAAATGGGGTCTTAGCTGACATCACTACCCCAACTTTTGTTTCTTCCTGTTTTTCTCTTTGGAGACTGATAGAACTAGATGGATGGATGGATGGATGGATGGATGGACGATAAGTGCACGACAGCACAAGATTTCTTGATTGAGCTATTACGCCACCAGCATAGTAGGCTATTTTGTTATCATTATTAATTTAACAGTGCCTATGAGAGTAATGACAGAAAAACGACTTTTGTAAACGTTACGCTAAAACTATGTTCAACCCTTACAAGCACAGAAGTTTCCCAGTCAGAAGGCCTGACGAATACAACAATGTAATTGTTTATTTTATGCTGTTAAAATTTACACAAACGTGAACTTTACAATTTGGAAGTGCTCGTCTAAGCTGGTGGCGTAATAAGGCCAGTCAATGAAGACCAGAAAGGGTCGAATTTGGCAAATAATTCGAGCAGTCCCAATTTTTTGTTCAGTGGTAGAACGGAAATCCATGAACTACATACCACAAATCGTGACAGGTGGGGGTTGAAGGTGGGGGTGGGGCTGCGTCTGAAGGTCATTTCTGTACGTTTCTCTTGAATAACTATAACGTCTAGCGTAAACGTATCACAGTACAAAATTTAACTGCATTATATTTGCTACAAAAGAGGTCCTGTTCATTTTTTCTGTAAGACTAATATTTTGCGCGCTGCGAGCGAGAGAATATCAAAATCTCGCCCTTGGTGTTTGAAGGCAAGATATAACATAGCGTGTTACATAAAACGACATCGGTAGAGGCAGCTGAATCATTCTGCAGAAAGGAAAATCAACATACTCACAATTAAGGTTTTCAGTTGGATGTGATCTACCTGCTCAAGAACAGTAGAATAATGTCTCATTTTGTATGTTAATTTGAGTTATTACGAGAAGTTAACAATATGAACTCTGTTTCACTTTATGTGATCTGTATTAACATTAAAGATACGACAGAATAAGAACTTCTTATACGCCGGCGAGCGATTCAGAGGTTGTTACTCTTTTTAACACCACATTGTTGCGAAGATCACTACAGAAGTTGACGTGAATTCCGAATTTCGTTAAATGTGGAATGGGCAGCAAGAATCTCTTTATAGTTGGATCATAAATGGAGCTACTAACAGGTGATAAAAAGCGTGACAATCAGTAGACAAAATTTGTGGAATTAGTAATGTTGATACTGCAGCATTTATTGTATAGTAAATATGATATTAGACTTAATTTTTACGCCATTATATACATGTTCTTCATTTAAAAATGGTTCAAATGGCTCTGAGCACTATGGGACTCAACTGCTGAGGTCATTAGTCCCCTAGAACTTAGAACTAGTTAAACCTAACTAACCTAAGGACATCACAAACATCCATGCCCGAGGCAGGACTCGAACCTGCGACCGTAGCGGTCTCGCGGTTCCAGACTGCAGCGCCTTTAACCGCACGGCCACTTCGGCCGGCGTTCATGTCTTAAAATCATCTAGGTTTTGAGTCGATTATTAAAGGCGGCATCGGTATTTAGAAGGCGTCGATGAAATTGCAATTAACATCGATTATTTGCCAAGATCGTGCGTCCCTAGTTCAAAGGGATAAGCCGAACCGCTGCCTCGAGGGCTGATTTTAAAAGCCTGCGATCTGAATCACTAACTCTGACACATACCCACGCATTATGACCTGCACTACACCCAGGTCTCATAATAAGTCGGAATAGTTATGTTAACCACTTTTAGCAACGTTACACGCTCCAAGAGCAATGCGGTTCCTCGTTGCAGCTCTTGGTCTGCCACATACGATGTAGCACAGTGCTGATGCGCCGCAGCCTCAACACGTTCCCTGCGACGTGACTGTACCGGCCAGCGCAGTCCCCAGGTTGGAGTCCCCTTCCTGTCGTGTACCTCCGTGCTCGCGTGACTGCCCGCAGATAGTCGTTTTCACGCGACTCTCGACTCGGGGGTCGCCGGAATTTCGATAACCCTGATAACGGTATCAAGGTACATGCATTGAAATTCGAGCCGCGCCACTACTAGTTTTCAGTCATGGAACTAAAATAATTCTTATCTACACTACTTTACTCTGCACTTGTCATATTTACATTTTTTAGACATATTACTAGAAAATAGTTTGAAGGGTATTTTGTTAAAACACACGACACGTTACAAGGGTGAAAAGTCGCCATGACCCTAATTAAAGACTTAACTCAAACATTACACGGAACGACACTCACACTGTTTTTAAGTTTTTTTCACTTCCTCGAAACGAGCGAGGTGGCGCAGTCGTTACCACGTTGGACTCGCACTCAGGAGTATGACGGTTCAAACCCGGGTCGAGCCAGCCAGATTTAGGTTTTCCGTGATTTCCCTAAATTGCTGCAGGCAAATGGCGGGATGGTTTCTTTGAAAGGGCACGGCCAATTTCCTTCTCCCTCCTTGCCACAATCCGAGCTCATGCTCCGTCTCTAATGACCTCATATCGACGGAACGTTAAACCCAATCTTCCTCCCACAGCCATGAATTTATTAAATCATCACAAATTTTCCGCTTGACGCTGTAATTACACACATAAAAAAAAGTTTTGCATCAGCCCGGTTCCAAGAACTCCTGAAGATAGACGTTGACTGGGGATACTGTATCACAGACACAGTCCCTTTGACTGTTCAGAGATGTCACTAAATACGCCCAAAGACGTAAACAACCATCAATACTCATTGATGGTTGTTTACGTCTTTGGGCGTATTTAGTGCCTGTTAGACGGAGGCAATTCGACAGCCGATGAGTTCCAGTCATTCCACCAGGAAGGAGGTACACGTCTCATGTTGTCTGTAGTTTAACCATGCCGAGACGATCAATATCGTGATTCGACCGCGTCCGCATTGTTACTTTGTGCCAGGAGGGGCTCTCAACAAGGGAAGTGCCCAGGCATCTCGGAGTGAGCAAAAGCGATGTTGTTCGGACATGGAGCAGATACAGAGAGGGACAGGAACTGTCGATGACATGCCTCGCTCAGGCCGCCCAAGGGCTACTACTGCAATGGATGACCGCTGCCTACAGATTATGGCTCGGAGGAACCCTGACAGCAACGCCACCATGTCGAGTGATGCTTTTCGTGCAGCCAAAGGACGTCGTGTTACGACGCAAACTGTGCGCAATAGGCTGCATGATGCGCAGCTTCACTCCCAAAGTCCATGGCACGGTCCATCTTTGCAACCACGACCCCATGCAGCGTGGTACAGATGCGTCCAACAACATGCCGAATGGACCGCTCAGGATTGGCATCACGTTCTCTTCGCAGATGAGTGTCGCATATGCCTTCAACCAGACAATCGTCGGAGAGGTGTTTGGAGGCAACCCGGTCAGGCTGAACGTCTTAGACACATTGTCCAGCGAGTGCAGCAAGGTGGAGGTTCCCTGCTGTTTTGGGGTGGCATTATGTGGGGCCGACGTACGCCGCTGGTGGTCATGAAAGACGCCGTAACGGCTGTACGATACGTGAATGCCATCCTCCGACCGACAGTGCAACCAAATCGGCAGCATATTGACGAGGCATTCGTCTTCATACCCGACCATTCGTGCACATCTTGTGAATGACTTCCTTCATGATTACGACATCGCTCACCTAGAGTGGCCAGCATGTTCTCCAGACATGAACCCTATCGGACACGCCTGGGATAGACAGGAAAGGGCTGTTTATGGACGACGTGACCCACCAACCACTGTGAGGGATATACACCGAATCTTCGTCGAGGAGTGGGACAATCTGGACCAACAGGGCGTTGATGAACTTGTGGAAAGTATGCCACGACGAATACAGGCTTGCATCAGTCCAAGAGGACGTGCTACGGGGTATTAAAGGTACTGGTGTGTTCAGCAATCTGGACTGCCACCTCTGAAGGTCTCGCTGTATGGTGGTACAACATGCAATGTGTAGTTTTTATGAGCAATAAAAAGGGTGGAAATGATGTTTATGTTGACCTTGATTCCAATTTTCAGTACAGGTTCCGGAACTCTCGGAACCGAGGTGATGCAAAACTTTTTTTGATGTTTGTAGAGACCTATGAAAAATTTTTATTATCATTCTTAAACCTCTTCCAAAGATAGTTGACAAGAAACAATTGTTGCTCAGTTTCCTTATTGATGTGTTTTTTTAAATATTTGGAAAAGTAATGTACTGAATAGTTCAAAATGGCTCTGAGCACTATGGGACTCAACTGCTGTGGTCATAAGTCCCCTAGAACTTAGAACTACTTAAACCTAACTAACCTAAGGACAGCACACAACACCCAGCCATCACGAGGCAGAGAAAATCCCTGACCCCGCCGGGAATCGAACCCGGGAACCCGGGCGTGGGAAGCGAGAACGCTACCGCACGACCACGAGATGCGGGCTACTGAATAGTATCTCTCATTTAGGAAGAAGCAATTTGCTTATAACATCACAGTTCGGATTTCAGGTGGGATACTCGACTGAAAATGCTATTTATACTTGCATTCACCATATATTAGAAGCGTTAAATAATAATTTGGCATATGTTGTGATCTTTCCAAAGCGTTTTACTCTGTAGACCATGCCACTCTCCTAGAACTTCAGTTTTATGGAACTGGTGGCTTTACTACCCAGGTATGGGAGTGTCCTGAGTCCGTTTCTGAGTAACGGCTGGCCGGCCGTTGTGGCCGTGCGGTTCTAGGCGCTTCAGTCTGGAACCGCGTGACCGCTACGGTCGCAGGTTCGAATCCTGCCTCGGGCATGGATATGTGTGAAGTCCTTAGGTTAGTTAGGTTTAAGTAGTTCTAAGTTCTAGGGGACTGATGACCACAGATGTTAAGTCTCATAGTGCTCAGAGCCATTTGAACCATTTTTTTGAGTAACGGCTGGGAGCTGTAAGGACTGACATGCTGCGGTGAAAACAGTATTCAGATCCGAAAGGATAAACCGAGAGTAATTCAAAACATGAAAGCCGACAATCGCCAACAGCTTAAGAGCTGAAGTCACAATAGCCAACCGACAGAAAAACGAAAAGCCACCTAGTAACTGTGTGTGAGCGATCTGAAAGCTTCAGAAACATCAACACAATTGGACGAGGAAAAGCGCACACTCTTTCCTCCTTGCTTACGCCACTAGTGGGTCTTGCCAACTGACGCCAAGTGTAAGCAGCCCGCGGTGCGAACGAGTAACCAAATAACTCTGATCCTCAATGCTGGTGCGTCCATGTCGGTCCCAGAGATCCACAGGATTCAATTTTGGGTCCATTCCAATTCCTTAATACGTGAATAACCCCACGCTTATCATTTACCATCAGAATAAGTACTTTTTTTGCAAGTGACACTAGTATTGTAATAAGTCCCATTACAGAGAAGAAAAGCAGAAGAAATGATGTTTATTCAAAGATCTACTAAGTGGGTCTCTCAAAATGAATTCTCCTGAACGTTTGTGAAAGCAAGCTATTTTCAGTTACGTGCAACGAATAGCGTCATACCAAAATTGACGTAGCACATGAACAGGAGTCAGCGAAGTGGGTAGAATGCTTCAAACTGTTGGGTGCTCCTTGACTTCCGGAAGGCATTCGATACAGTTTCGCACTTCCGCCTAATGAACAAAATATGAGCGCGGAATATCAGACAAGCTGGGCGCGCCGGCCGCGGTGGCCGTGCGGTTCCAGGCGCTTCAGTCCGGAACCGCGTGACTGCTACGGTCACAGGTTCGAATCCTGCCTCGAACATTGATGTGTGTGATGTTCTTAGGTTAGTTAGGTTTAAGTAGTTCTAAGTTCTAGGGGACTGATGACCTAAGATGTTAAGTCCCATAGTGCTCAAAGCCATTTGAACCATTTGAATTTGAACATGCTGGGCGAGTGGCTCGAACTCAGCGTGTCATTTCGAATGCAAATAGCAGGGGAGCGTTAGAGGACTATTACTTTTCGCAGTGTGTATAGAAATGGCGTAGTAGATAACGTCGGAAGTTCCGTGAGGCTTATGTCGGATGATGCTGTTGTATTTAGAGAAGTCACAACGCTAAAAAATTGTAGCCAAATGCAGGAAGACCTGCAGAGGATCGACGCTTCGTGCGTGATATGGCAACTGTCCTCAACATAAACAAATGTAGCGTATTGCGAATACGTAGACAGAAAGCCCCTTCACTGCATGATTATACGATTGCAAAAGAATCACTGGAAGCAGTTACTTTCATAAAACACCTAGGAGTAAGTGTACGGAGTAATCTGACGTGGAACAACAACATAAAATTAATCGCGAATAAGGCAGATGCAACACTGAAAACCTTTGGTAGAATCATAAGAAAATGTAGCCCATCAACAAAGAAAGTTACCTACAAAATACTCGTTCGACCAATACTTGAATATTGTTCGTCAGTAAGGGATCCGTGCCAGTCAGGACGGATATATGAAATAGAGAAGATCCAAAGAAGAGAGGCGCGTATTGTTACAGGCTCATTTAGTAGAAACGACAGCATCACAGAGATGATAAACTAACTCCTGTGGCAAAAGTTGCAAGAGAGGCGTTCTGCATAACGCTGTGGTTTTTATTTTTTGCTAAAGTTCCGAGAGTCAAAAAATGTCTTATTTCTTCTTAATATATCTCGCGAAAAGACCATGAAAACAACAGTAGAGAGATTCGAGCTGACTCGGACGCTTGTCAGCAATCGTTATATCCGTGAACTATTCGTGACTGATTCAAATGGCTCTGAGCACTATGGGACTTAACATCTGAGGTCACCAGTCCCCTAGAATTTAGAACTACTTAAATCTAACTAACCTAAGGACATCACACACAGCCATGCCCGAGGCAGGATTCGAACTTGCGACCGTAACGGTCCCGCGGTTCCAGATTGAAGCGCCTAGAACCGCTCGGCCACAACGGCCGGCCAACTATTCGTGACTGGAACAGGAAATAGGGGACATGACATTGGTACACAGAATACCCTCCGCCACACACCATGAAATGCCTTGCGTAGTGCAGATGTAGATTTAGCGTAGATGTCTACACATTGATGAAAACTTGCATTAATTCATTTATTTCGACGCTCAAGTCGCCGAAGTGGCGTCAAATCGAAAGACTTGCACCCGGCGAACGGTCTAACAGACGGGAGGCCCTAGTCACATGACATTTATTTATTCATTTATTTATTAATTCAGGGATCAGCTTATAATGATATTGGATTTGTCATGATGATAAACAAAAATAAACAGTTCAAAGACATGCAAACGCAGAATATATAAGTATACTTTATGAGGATAGGATAGGTTCTCGGGCTGGTGGTTAACCATGACCTTGCTGAAGAAACCATCCTGGCATTTACCTGAAATTATTTGGAGAAACAACGAAAAACCTAAATCAGGGGCAAACTCCATCCTCCAGGAGATGAGGTCAGCGTCTTAACAACTGGACTGCCACATTCAGTTGGTCCCTCTTGTACTTGAAATGGAAGAGGCGTATCACTGAACTGCTCAGACAAGTTTCAAGAGTAGCTGCATGACAAGGACTGGCTGTTAAATCTAAGCATGTGTACGTATCTTGTAAACTGACTCGATCCACATCATTTAGATGAAAATTGTTCAAATTATCTTTGAACCACGTAACTATGTAACTAACATTTTAGGTTGTCACAAACCATTATCAGGTCTAAATAAATGCAATCTAAGTGGGAAAATATCGCCGTCATTGAATATTTTACAAGCCGTAAATTAGCAACTTTTTTTATAAAGAGAAAGACGGAAAAATGTGACGATAACTTTTAACGGAAGAAGAATACGTAGAAAAAATAATATAGAAAGTATATTTTATGAAACTGAATCGTAATGTTGTAATTTGATACATTTCAGAAAAAAAATTATTGATTCATGCTGTGTTTGGATTTACACAAGATGAAAAAAAACTCATATGGTTGTGAAGAGAGTCGTCTTTACATACCACCAAGAGCTATTGATAAAATAGATCTTTATTTTCTTGCAGCTTAGATCGGAAGGACCATGAGGCAACATAAAATTTACTTTCGCCACAATAAGAATGATACAAAATAAGCTGCTATAGCAATTTTGTGTTTCCCTACGATCGCTTCCATCGATAATGGTGGTAAGTACACAATATTGTCCTTCGCATTTATATTTATGTTATTCTACCAAGACTGGACAGAAGAATCAGTTAAAAAAGTATAGATCTGCGGTGCATAAACAAATACGTGCCACGACGTTAGAAATAAAGTAGAGGTCAACGTACATGCTGTGCAGACAACGTCAAACTATAACTCATTTACGTATTCCCAAACTTAGAAAACTCTTGGTTATAAAACCAATTTACGGTTCCACATTACAGCTTGTCTGTACATAAAGAAGCACTGTCTTGTTCGATTATTGTTATTGCTTTTTTAAATATGTTTCCCAATTCTTAAAAATTGCATTGTGCTAATGCTACGCATTCGACTGAGTGTATTAGTTTACTTTTGTAATAAGTCTTATGCTGACGGTGTAGTAAATATGCATTGCAGGCAGAAAGCGTTTTCATTTATCGAACGATCGGATTGTGGAAGAACTTTTTCAAACCCAGTAAATCACGTCTAAGAGGAGATTCATATCTTCTGTGAACAGAACTGACAAGTAGCCTGCAGTCTTCACATACAGATAGAAAAATGCGGCGGGAGACTTTAATAATATGTATAGACACTTCAGGCTAAAAAAAAAAAAAAAAAAAAAAATGGTTCAAATGGCTCTGAGCACTATGGGACTCAACTGCTGTGGTCATTAGTCCCCTAGAACTTAGAACTACTTAAACCTAACTAACCTAAGGACATCACACACATCCATGCCCGAGGCAGGATTCGAACCTGCGACCGTAGCAGTCGCACGGTTCCGGACTGCGCGCCTAGAACCGCGAGACCACCGCGGCCGGCACTTCAGGCTACGCTTTAATTTTTTCAAAATTCGCCGACCTAACCAAGTCAGTCGTAAAAGTTTTGAGACTGGTTTAATAAAAAAAATAGAGAAAAATTAAGAGAATTGTTTCAATGCTTCAGGAGTTTTACATAGTCTCCCCCTACTTGAGTACAACGCACAGAACTTTCACATAACCATGTGAAACTGTTCGGAAAGTTCTACTTTGGTATGTTGTTCAAATAGCACATCACATTGGCTTTAATGATCGTTATGTGGTCAATACGTTGACCCTTCATGTGAATTTTTGAACTTTGTCGTTTTGTGGTAGGTTCGTATTGATAACATCAAATCTCGTCCCCCTTGATGATTTTTCTCAGAAAGGAAATGTCCGCGTTTTGCAATCAATCAAGTCGCAGCAGACACTGCACATACATTTTTCTTCTTCAAAACATTGTGAACTCAAAAAATGTCTTCAGCACTTGATTTAGACATATTATTCCATTGCGATTTGTGACACAACAGCGTTGACACAGTGTGGTCGCGCGGCCACTATGTGCCAACGCTGCCTGCCCGCAACTAACTGGTCGAATGCACATCTGTTGTTTACAATTGTTAGTTCAAGCTGTCACCGCAACTGCTGCGTGACATCGGTTACACATTTTGGACGGACGTGTATACGCCACTAACCCACAAGCCGGATAATCCACACCCTGACAGCCGCGAGTTTACTTGTGCAGATAGAGAGAAATGAATATAATCAATTGAGGTACAGCATAGTCACATCCTCTTGAAAGGAAAAATCCCAGCATTTGCCTTAATAGATTTAAGGGTACCGCGGTAATCAAAAACGTGGATGGCAAGACGAGGATATGAACTAACTTCCTCCCGAATGATAGATAAATGTGTTAAAACACAACGCCACCTGGCTCGATGAAATACCAGTAGTGACGTCATTTGTCCTGCAAGTAGAGCCGCAGTCCGTCGGTGACGTTACTCTACATCAAACGTGGCGTCAACATCCACAGCTAAATTCAGAATTCCTTTCGTAATGTCTAATGTCATAGCACCGCATAAGCAGTCTCATAGTCTTCGATTAGGGAGAGCACCAACTGAGGTGTTGCAGTAGCTAAGACACCGGACACGCATTGGGAAGGGGCAGTTTCAAAACATCGTCCGGTCACTATCAAGGTGTATGTCGTGACGGTTTCACTGAGAGTATATGTCTGATTTCCTTCCCCATTCCGAGCTCGTCCCATGTCCCATGTCTAGTAAACTCGTGGTCGACGGGCCTTAAACACTCTTTTCCTCGAGTCTTTTACACGATACGGTCTCACAACGAATGAACACTTTGTAACAGGTCAGAAGAAGTTCTCGCAAAATCGTTATGACTAGAACGTTTCTCAGGATGGCAATACGAGACTCTCGGGTTCTCCAGCGTTCATTGTCGTTCATGATATAGTGGTAAGTTGACTTTGAACTGGGTATGTGAATCCAAGTCACTTTCATACTCGTCGATGCTCAGTTATTAGAGAAGTTTTCTCCTTAACCGAAACTAAAATTAGTTTCTCCTCCTTCTTTTCTTTAGTAGACACTGTTACATTCATATTGATTCAATTTTCTGTTCCTGAAGACAAATTGAAATGCAGATTTTTCCGTTTTTCCCAAAAATGTGTTACTTGTGGATCTTTCTCAGAAAATGCGGTCAAACGGTTACCCTAAAAACCTCCCACTCATCTTTGCACTGTGACACACGTGACCTGAATTAGAGATGACTAGCTGCAGACTTGCCACGGTTTTGGCGCCAAGCCAACGTTTCAGAGATATTGCGCCGTTTTTAATTAGTAACGAGGGGAGAGTGAGGGAGAGATTATGAATATGGCTTCATTTCGAGCTTTTACCGGGATTGCAAATGGCATCCTCGATAATGACTGCTCGAATGTGAGGCGTCTTGTAACTTCTACGTATTAGATGACATCCCGACAGATTTAGCTTCCTGCGCGGCAACTGTCACAGTAACCGAAAAAGTTTTCTGGGACTGTGCATATAACTGATAACGCTGCTATGAGAATTTTGAAAAAAGATTAAACGAAAATTCAGTAGGACTGAAAAAACTGGTGCAGTGATCACTGTATTAGAGCCCGGAAAATTTTCTGAAAATTCTGTATTATGCTGAGTACATATCAAGGCAGATTTTTCAAATCTACAGGTTACGTCGCAGATCTTGTTGTTGTTGTGGTCTTCAGTCCTGAGACTGGTTTGATGCAGCTCTCCATGCTACTCTATCCTGTGCAAGCTTCTTCATCTCCCAGTACCTACTGCAACCTACATCCTTCTGAATCTGCTTAGTGTATGCATCTCTTGGTCTCCCCCTACGATTTTTACCCTCCACGCTGCCCTCCAATACTAAATTGGTGATCCCTTGATGCCTCAGAACATGTCCTACTAACCGATCCCTTCTTCTGGTCAAGTTGTGCCACAAACTCCTCTTCTCCCCAATCCTATTCAGTACCTCCTCATTAGTTATGTGATCTACCCATCTAATCTTCAGCATTCTTCTGTAGCACCACATTTCGAAAGCTTCTATTCTCTTCTTGTCCAAACTATTTATCGTCCATGTTTCACTTCCATACATGGCTACACTCCATACAAATACTTTCAGAAAAGACTTCCTGACACTTAAATCTATACTCGATGTTAACAAATTTCTCTTCTTCAGAAACGCTTTCCTTGCCATTGCCAGTCTACATTTTATATCCTCTCTACTTCGTCCATCATCAGTTATTTTGCTCCCCAAATAGCAAAACTCCTTTACTACTTTAAGTGTCTCATTTCCTAATCTAATACCTTCAACATCACCCGACTTAATTCGACTACATTCCATTATCCTCGTTTTGCTTTTGTTGATGTTCATCTTATACCCTCCTTTCAAGACACTGTCCATTCCGTTCAACTGCTCTTCCAAGTCCTTTGCTGTCTCTGACAGAATTACAATGTCATCGGCGAACCTCAAAGTTTTTATTTCTTCTCCATGGATTTTAATACCTACTCCGAATTTTTCTTTTGTTTCCTTTACTGCTTGCTCAATATACAGATTGAATAACATCGGGGAGAGGCTACAACCCTGTCTTACTCCCTTCCCAACCACTGCTTCCCTTTCATGCCCCTCGACTCTTATAACCGCCATCTGGTTTCTGTACAAATTGTAAATAGCCTTTCGCTCCCTGTATTTTACCCCTGCCACCTTTAGAATTTCAAAGAGAGTATTCCAGTCAACATTGTCAAAAGCTTTCTCTAAGTCTACAAATGCTAGAAACGTAGGTTTGCCTTTCCTTAATCTTTCTTCTAAGATAAGTCGTAAGGTCAGTATTGCCTCACGTGTTCCAGTATTTCTACGGAATCCAAACTGATCTTCCCCGAGGTCGGCTTCTACTAGTTTTTCCATTCGTCTGTAAAGAATTCGTGTTAGTATTTTGCAGCTGTGGCTTATTAAACTGATTGTCCGGTAATTCTCACATCTGTCAACACCTGCTTTCTTTGGAATTGGAATTATTATATTCTTCTTGAAGTCTGAGGGTATTTCGCCTGTTTCATACATCTTGCTTACCAGATGGTAGAGTTTCGTCAGGGCTGGCTCTCCCAAAGCCGTCAGTAGTTCCAATGGAATGTTGTCTACTCCGGGGGCCTTGTTTCGACTCAGGTCTTTCAGTGCTCTGTCAAATTCTTCACGCAGTATCGTATCTCCCATTTCATCTTCATCTACATCCTCTTCCATTTCCATAATATTGTCCTCAAGTACATGGCCCTTGTATAGACCCTCTATATACTCCTTCCACCTTTCTGCTTTCCCTTCTTTGCTTAGAACTGGGTTTCCATCTGAGCTCTTGATGTTCATACAAGTGGTTCTCTTATCTCCAAAGGTCTCTTTAATTTTCCTGTAGGCAGTATCTATCTTACCCCTAGTGAGATAAGCCTCTACATCCTTACATTTGTCCTCTAGCCATCCCTGCTTGGCCATTTTGCACTTCCTGTCGATCTCATTTTTGAGACGTTTGTATTCCTTTTTGCCTGCTTCATTTACTGCATTTTTATATTTTCTCCTTTCATCAATTAAATTCAATATTTCTTCTGTTACCCAAGGATTTCTACTAGCCCTCGTCTTTTTACCTACTTGATCCTCTGCTGCCTTCACTACTTCATCCCTCAAAGCTACCCATTCTTCTTCTACTGTATTTCTTTCCCCCATTCCCGTCAATTGTTCCCTTATGCTCTCCCTGAAACTCTCTACAACCTCTGGTTCTTTCAGTTTATCCAGGTCCCATCTCCTTAAATTCCCACCTTTTTGCAGTTTCTTCAGTTTTAATCTACAGGTCATAATCAATAGATTGTGGTCAGAGTCCACATCTGCCCCTGGAAATGTCTTACAATTTAAAACCTGGTTCCTAAATCTCTGTCTTACCATTATATAATCTATCTGATACCTTTTAGTATCTCCAGGGTTCTTCCATGTATACAACCTTCTATCATGATTCTTAAACCAAGTATTAGCTATGATTAAGTTGTGCTCTGTGCAAAATTCTACCAGGCGGCTTCCTCTTTCATTTCTTAGCCCCAATCCATATTCACCTACTACGTTTCCTTCTCTCCCTTTCCCTACACTCGAATTCCAGTCACCCATGACTATTAAATTTTCGTCTCCCTTCACTATCTGAATAATTTCTTTTATTTCATCATACATTTCTTCAATTTCTTCGTCATCTGCAGAGCTAGTTGGCATATAAACTTGTACTACTGTAGTAGGTGTGGGCTTCGTATCTATCTTGGCCACAATAATGCGTTCACTAAGCTGTTTGTAGTAGCTTACCCGCGTTCCTATTTTCCTATTCATTATTAAACCTACTCCTGCATTACCCCTATTTGACTTTGTGTTTATAACCCTGTAATCACCTGACCAGAAGTCTTGTTCCTCCTGCCACCGAACTTCACTAATTCCCACTATATCTAACTTTAACCTATCCATTTCCCTTTTCAAATTTTCTAACCTACCTGCCCCATTAAGGGACCTGACTTTCCACGCTCCGATCCGTAGAACGCCAGTTTTCTTTCTCCTGATAACGACATCCTCTTGAGTAGTCCCCGCCCGGAGATCCGAATGGGGGACTATTTTACCTCCGGAATATTTTACCCAAGAGGATGCCATCATCATTTAATCATACAGTAAAGCTGCATGCCCTCGGGAAAAATTACGGCCGTAGTTTCCCCTTGCTTTCAGCCGTTCGCAGTACCAGCACAGCAAGGCCGTTTTGGTTATTGTTACAAGGCCAGATCAGTCAATCATCCAGACTGTTGCCCTTGCAACTACTGAAAAGGCTGCTGCCCCTCTTCAGGAACCACACGTTTGTCTGGCCTCTCAACAGATACCCCTCCGTTGTGGTTGTACCTACGGTACGGCTATCTGTATCGCTGAGGCACGCAAGCCTCCCCACCAACGGCAAGGTCCATGGTTCATGGGGGGAGGGTCGCAGATCTATGGTGGTATTAATACGTTAAGGTAACAAAAGTCACTGGATTGCGACATGAACATTTACAGATAGCGTGTGCATTGGCGGAGCTGTCATTTGTTATCAGGTGACTCATGTGAAAAGATTTCCAACGTGACTCTGACCGCGAAATGGTAGTTGGAGCTCGGCGCATGGGACATTCCATTTCGGAAATCGCTAGGGAATTCAACATTCCAAGATCCTCAATGTCAAAAGTGAGCCGAGAATACCAAATTTAAGGCATTGCCTATCACCACGGACAACGTAGTGGCCGTTGGCCTTCGCTTAACGAGAGAGAGCAGTGACGTTTGCGCAGTGCTAACAGACAAGCAACCCTATGTGAAATAACCTCCGAAACCGATGTGGGACGTGCGACGAACGTATCCGTGAAATTTGGCGTTAATTGGCTATGGCAGCAGATGGCTAACGCAAGCGCCTTTGCACGACATCGCCTGTAGCGTCTCTCCTGGGCTCGTGACCATATCGGTTGGTATACAACTGGAAAACTGTTCCCTGATCAGATGAGTCCGAATTTCAGTTGGTAAGAGGTAATCGTAGGACTCGAGTGTGGTGCAGACCTCATGAAGCTAATGCTTTATTCCAACTGGTGGTGGCTCCATAATTGTGTGGGCTGTGTTTACATGGTGTGGATTGGGTTCTCTGGTCCAACTGAACCAATCAATGACTGGAGATGGTAATGTTCGGCTACTTGGAGATCATTTGAAACCATTCATGGACTACGTGTTCCCAAATAAGAATGTGACTTTTATGGATGAGAATTCGCCATGTAACTGGGCCACAATTGTTCGTGATTGGTTTGAAGAACATTGTGGGCAATAAGAGAGAATGATTTGGGCACCCCTATCACCCAACGTGAATCCCATAGGAAAATTAGGGAATATAATCTACAAATCAGTTCGTGTACAAAATCCTTCACTGGCAACACTTTCGGAATATGGACGGCTATAGGGGCAGCGTGGCTCAGTATTTCTGCAGGGGACTTCCAACGTCTTGTCGAATCCGTGCCACGCCAAGGCAATAAGAGATCCGACAAGATGTTAGGACGTATCCCATGACTTTTGTCACCTCAGTGTATACAATAGATATTATTTTTAAATTTATTTTACCAGTAAACGTTGTTTCCTAGAAATTCCAGGTATTATCTGTGGCTTTTGCTGCGTTACTAAGGCAAGCATTCTAAATTACTCATACTTACTGTTATTTCCTATAAAACCAGTTAATTTTATTTTCTCTCAACACTGTATGAAAAAATACGGTATCACACTACAGGTACTCCATATGGGCACCGTTTGTTGCGCAGCAAACGTCACTACATGGCTGTAGTTCACTGGCGCGAGTTGTGCAGCAAGGCGTGACTGCAGCCAGACCTTTATAACTGTTCATTGGTTTGCCTATTTGCAGGCGAGAACTAATTCCAAGTGACACGTTAACAATGACGGAAGGTTAACAATGAAGTGATTACGTAGGCTTCCCCGGCGTAATAAGTTTTGAAAGTCTCTTCGGGTTTGCTGCCGGATCCTAAAATCAACTTGACTCGATTTTTCGGCGATCCAACTGTTCGCCATTTTCAGGAAAATGCTGCTTATGCTGATGAGTCCCGCTGAGAACAGACGCCAGGTTGCAAATCGACGTCCTACACAGGGTGTTACAAAAAGGTAGGGCCAAACTTTCAGGAAACATTCCTCATACACAAATAAAGAAAAGATGTTATGTGGACATGTGTCCGGAAACGCTTAATTTCCATGTTAGAGCTCATTTTAGTTTTGTCAGTATGTACTGTACTTCCTCGATTCACCGCCATGATTTCATACGGGATACTCTACCTGTGCTGCTAGAACATGTGCCTTTACAAGTACGAGACAACAGGTGGTTCATGCACGATGGAGCTCCTGCACATTTCAGTCGAAATGTTCGTACGCTTCTCAACAACAGATTCGGTGATCGATGGATAGGTAGAGGCGGACCAATTCCATGGCCACCACGCTCTCCTGACCTCAACCATCTAGACTTTCATTTATGGGGACATTTGAAAGCTCTTGTCTACGCAACCCCGGTACCAAATGTAGAGATTCTTCGTGCTCCTATTGTGGACGCCTGTGATACAATACGCCATTCTCCAGGGCTGCATCAGCGCATCAGGGATTCCATGCGACGGAGGGTGGATGCATGTATCCTCGCTAACGGAGGACATTTTGAACATTTCCTGTAACAAAGTGTTTGAAATCACGCTGGTACGTTCTTTTGCTGTGTGTTTCCATTCCATGGTTAATATGATTTGAAGAGAAGTAATAAAATGAGCTCTAACACGGAAAGTAAGCGTTTCCGGACACATGTCCACATAACGTATTTTCTTTCTTTGTGTGTGAGGAATGTTTCCTGAAATTTTGGCCGTACCTTTTTGTAACACCCTGTATAGGCCATCGTTCAGTACACGGCGCATGCGTCGCCCATCACGGTTTCTGTCTTCCAAAACAGGGAGGTGGCGTCGCCCTTAGTGAAACACTGCTGGCAACGATATATCGCAATCAAGGGCGCACCGAAGAACGTTCAGTTTTGATGCGAGATAATACAGGATTCCACGTTTTGCTAAGAGGAAACCCATTGTCTTTGTTGATTAAATTATCAGTCAACCTAATTTCAATCGCCTCTTTATAGACACTGTTCCAAAAACCGGAAATGTTGGCAACCACAACAATTTCCTCAAATTTCATTTTATGTCCCTCATTTAGTCAGTGTTCTGCTACCGCCGATTTTTCCGGCTGTTGTAGCCTCGTATGTCGGCGATGTTCCACACACCTGTCTTGCACTGTGCGAATAGAACAGCCAACGTAAGCTTTCCCACACTGACACGGAATTTTGTACACCCCGGGTTTCCTAAGCCCCAAATCATCCTTCACAGAGCCGAGCAGAGCCCTAATCTTAGAAGGTGGACGGAAAACACTCTTAATGTTAAAATTCCTTAAAATTCGTCCAATCTTAAACGATGAGCCTCCAGCATAAGGAAGAAAGGCCACAGATCTATGTTTCTCTTCGTACACCTCCGCCCGCATCTCGTGGTCGTGCGGTAGCGTTCTCGCTTCCCACGCCCGGGTTCCCGGGTTCGATTCCCGGCGGGGTCAGGGATTTTCTCTGCCTCGTGATGGCTGGGTGTTGTGTGCTGTCCTTAGGTTAGTTAGGTTTAAGTAGTTCTAAGTTCTAGGGGACTTATGACCACAGCAGTTGAGTCCCATAGTGCTCAGAGCGATTTGAACACCTCCGGAGATGGTCCAAACTCCATAGCCCGACGAATCTGCTTCTCGGTGTATCCATTTTCCTTAAAAACAGTCATCAAATGCTCAAGTTCTTGGGTTAAGCTGTCTGCGTCGGAAATGGCATATGCTCTGCGTACCAAAGTCCTAAGGAAGTCCTCAGTGCCATGTCCTCGAAGTCCTCCATAAATTAATTGGCGACTATGGGTGACAAAGGACTACCCATAGCCACTCCGTCATTCTGTTCAAAAATGTTACCGTTAAATAAAAAATACGTGGAGGTCAGCACATGACGACAAAGCTTCACCAGCTCTTCATCCAGTTTTTCACTGATCAAACTAAGGGACTCTTCCAGAGGAACTCGTGTAAATAGGGATACCACATCGAAACTCACTAACAGATCTGAAGGACTCAACTTCAAAGATTTTTGAACAGAATGACGGAGTGGCTATGGGTAGTCCTTTGTCACCCATAGTCGCCAATTTATTTATGGAGAACTTCGAGGACATGGCACTGAGGACTTCAGCTTTGCAACCAACGTGCTTCTGGAGATACTTTGACGATACCTTCTTCGTCTGGCCGCCTGGACGTGATGCTCTTAACAGATTTTTGGACCACTTCAACTGTCTTCATCCCCGTATCAAATTTACTATGGAGGTTGAAAATGATGGGATGCTTCCATTTTTAGACGTAATGGTTTATAAAAAACCAGATGGAACTTTGGGACACAGTGTTCACCGAAAGCCACACCAACGTAGTGGCCTCCTTAGGACTTTGGTACGGAGAGCATATGCCATTTCCGACGCAGACAGCTTAACCCAAGAACTTGAGCATTTGATGACTGTTTTTAAGGAAAATGGATACACCGAGAAGCAGATTCGTCGGGCTATGGAGTTTGGACCATCTCCGGAGGTGTACGAAGAGAAACATAGATCTCTGGCCTTTCTTATGCTGGAGGCTCATCGTTTAAGACTGGACGAATTTTAAGGAATTTTAACATTAAGAGTGTTTTCCGTCCACCTTCTAAGATTAGGGCTCTGCTCGGCTCTGTGAAGGATGATTTGGGGCTTAGGAAACCCGGGGTGTACAAAATTCCGCGTCAATGTGGGAAGGTGTGTGGAACATCGCCGACATACGAGGCTACAACAGCCGGAAAAATCGGCGGTAGCAGAACACTGCCTAAATGAGGGACACAAAATGAAATTTGAGGAAACTGTTGTGGTTGCCAACATTTCCGGTTTTTGGAACAGTGTCTATAAAGAGGCGATTGAAATTAGGTTGACTGATAATTTAATCAACAGAGATAATGGGTTTCCTCTTAGCAAAACGTGGAATCCTGTATTATCTAGCATCAAAACTGAACGTTTTTCGGTGCGGCCTTGATTGCGATATATCGTTGCCAGCAGTGTTTCACTAAGTGCGGCGCCACCTCCCCGTTTTGGAAGGCAGAAACCGTGATGGGCGGCGCATGCGCCGTGTACTGAACGGTGGCCTATATAAGACGTCGATTTGCAACCTGGCGCCAGTTCTCAGCGGGACTCATCAGCATAAGCAGCATTTTCCTGAAGATGGCGAAAGGTTGGATCGCCGAAGTATCGAGTCAAGTTGATTTTAGGGTCCGGCAGCAAACCCGAAGAGACTTTCAAGGTTAACAATGAAACTTGAAGACAGCATTATCTACAGATCTACGAAGCCAGTGACATCCTGTTCAGGTCCCAGGTAACTAGGTGTATCCCATTACGGATCACGATTCATCATCCTGTTGCAATTGACTGTTATGTACAAAATCGCTGTTCCAGTTGTGTCCAGGTAATCCCTGATACACTTTCTACAATTGACCCCACGGAAGGTAGTAGGGCAACCACTGTAAAAGCGGAAATCCCCTTGTTTTCACGATTCTACTTACATCTACGATTCGACTTGTTTAAAGCAGCTTAAATGGTAGAATCAGCGGGCAGAATGCTGTCTTCCTAAAGTTAATTTTGGCAGTATGTTGATAAAGTAGGTGGTAAAGAAGCGTGTTGCAAAGTCTATTAAAAACTGAATGCCTTTAGCTGTTTTTCTGATAAATTGCTGCTTAATTTCGTATTTCAGGTTCGAAATTTTCAAAAGTTATGATATGTAAAGAAAATTAAAACAAACCTTGTTGAATTTAATTGTAGTATGGATCTATTTAAAATTTTCGAAAATCGACTCCCTCTCTCTGTTTCTCTCTCCCTCTCTCTCACTCCCTTTCTCTCTCTCTAACTTATAGGTTGATTCGTTTTGTAAACAGCTGTGGAGGGATTGGAACCGATAGAGGTTACTTACACTAATCATTTTAATAAAGGTAAATATCGATAGTTCGAATTATCAACACTTCTTTTTGATACTTTTATGAGTACGATACTTTTCGTCCGACACCGTGTCCCTGCTCATGACAGCTAGGCTAACAGTAAGGCTCATTATGTCTGCTTTCTTGTCCGAAAGTCAAAAATATTATTTCTGCTGGTCTACTATTTCTCCAGCAGCTGCATTAAAGGCGTATACAGAGCCTTTCCTCTTAAGCGCCCGTATGACATGTGGCAAGCCCTGTTGAAGGGCTGCCCTCGACGAGAAACTGCCTCCTGCCCGCTGGTCTCGATGATCGCCGAGTCAGCGGCCCCTCGAGCAGTGAACATCGCAGCACTTGGTCATCCCCCAGGCGCAGGCAGCGGCTTTACGCTATTGATTTATTGAGTCTTAGGAACGGTCCACCAGCGGAAGGGCGCCCGTCTCGGGTCAGCCGCAGCTACAAGATGGGTCCTGGCGACACCACTAATGGAAGCCGGTTCCGATCAAACCGCAGCCCGTTGCTCGCAGTATCCGCTTAATGGTGTACTCTACATCGTAGCACAGCCTGTGGTCCATAAAAATTGGTTGAAATACCTTATATTCCAGGGACAATAATACTGTGTCGTCTGGTGAGCATGTGAGAGTATTACATCCTCACAAGCTATATTATTTACTAATTTCTGTAATTTTTGCTTATCCTTTAGTTCGGCTGCATACTGAGCATCCATAGCAAAAAATGGTTAAGCTATAATCAGCAGCAAAATTATTTTTGCTTGCTGATAATTTTTCACATATTAGCGTTCTTATTTGACATCTGCGTGCTTTCGGCGTAAATTTGATTTAAAACCATTAGGTAAGGAGTGCTCTTTACACGCAGGTGCGTTGAGGATATAGAGATAATAGAGTTGTACTGATGTCGAAATTCGGGCTGCGTTTACGGCATAAAGTTTCAGTCTGAAGCAATTCAAATGTGTGTGAATTCCTAAGGGACCAAACTGCTTAGGTCATCGGCCCCTAGACTTACACACTATGTAAACTAACGTAAACTAACTTGTGCTAAGAACAACACACACACCCATGCACGAGGGAGGACTCGAACCTCCTGCCGAAGCAGTTCATTGTGTGGTTAAAATTATAAGCATACATTATGAGCTAAAACACTCAAGTCCGACAGCAGAAGTCATTAAATAAGTCCTCCATGAGAAACAGCAAGTATTATTACACAGGTAAAGCTTGTTATAATAACAGACATTGAACTAAGCGTAACTAGTTACGATGCCTGGTAACCGTAGGGTAGAGCGCGCCACCTGCTGGGAACTAGTAGCGTGATAAATGCTCAGTCGTATGAGAAGCGTAATTCACGCAGAAATACATCAGTCTAATGTATATTTAAGTATTTTAAGCACAGCAAATTGTACATAATGTAAAAGCAAGGACATTATGAAAGCGGATACTAAAGGAATAAAATAACTAAAAAAACGACAACAATTGTCAGCACAAAATTAGTAAAGATGCTTAATTACAAAAAAATGTACTGAAGAAAATAAAAAAGAATGTATTGTATCAGGACTTTAACAAGATTATATTAAAAAAATAAAAACATTATATAAAACTTGCACAAACACGGTACAGTGCCGCCTGGCGTACTATCGGTAAGGATACGAGTATACAATGTCCGATAAGTAAAGGGAAAAACAGCGTTTCGAACATTGGTATCCTTCTTACCTAGCAGATGTTCCTTGTATCTTATATTGAAGGACCTACCGACCTAACTGATATAAAACACCGGACACGTACGGCAAGTAGTTTCGTAAACTCCTGAGCTAAGTAAAAGAGAAAGGACAATTCCAACAGTAAACAATACATTTTGTGATGCACAATTAATTGTCCAATCCTTTATTTTCCGTATCGTAATCTACTATTCAAGTACACATAAATTATTGTTTGACTAAATGAATTTCCGACTTATCAGTGGCTGACTGGATAAATGCATTTGGAGAGAATGTGTAATGCAGCACTGTTGCTGATATTGCAATCGGAGTCTTAAAAGCTGATATAAATTCTCATCACAAATTGCTTCTTACGTTTATCGATACACTTTAGATACAATACTGCGAAATGGTAACGTTATTTAAAGTTAAAATATTTATCCAACTCGATTTTAGACCAAAGGAACCAAAATTAGAATGGATTTCTGGGAAGGGCGTGAACTAAATGTTGAAAATTTTGTCTGAAACTTTGGACAGAACAAACTGAAAATAAATACAAAGAATCGTGAAAAATGGGGGATTCCCGCTCGTTCAATTGTTGGTCTGCCAGTCCTCGTGTGCTGATTGCAGTGTTATCTTCTGAGACTGGCTTTGATAACAATAGTGATGAATTTTTTTCGAGAATTTATTTTACAGTTGCGGATAAAAGCTTCGTTATGTACTGACAACTATGTCTATTGGGGACAAGGTAACTCACGAGCCTGTAAAAGAACTAGGCTGTGTCATGTGACTAATTTACGTCATATTCACTTGGAAAACCAGTTTCGACCAACATCCATAAAAGGAGCACTATTAAATGCATCTCTGTTGGTGCACCAAAACTAAAAATAAAAAGTTCACTCCAGTTTTTCATAGCTTCAGCTTGCAAAGTTGTGGTAACAGTCAACATGTTGCTTTCTCCCGATATTAGGGCTGTAGTACGCACTAGAGGCATTCCTATTTACACGAGTCTGGTGGTGTTCACCGAGTTAGGCGCCTTATATCAAACAACTGCAAGAAAAAACTCCATTTTCCATGAAACAGAGATAAAATTTATAGTCTGCCCTTGATTCTATGAAATCTTCCGTTCTTCTATCAAAATTGATGGTAAATTACGAAAGTACTGCATCGAGTCGTCAGTTGAACGAGGCGAGAAAGTAATTTTATCCAGCCGAGATTATATGTTGCCTCTCGTCCACACCCACATTGAAATAAATAGCTGATTTACACATTCACGTAAAGTTTCCCGTGTAGTACGTTATTTCCTTACATGAGGAAAAACTGCATTTGTTTCAGAGAGAACTGTCTTCGGTTTGGTTCAAATGGCTCTGAGCACTATGGGACTTAACATCTGAGGTCATCAGTCCCCTATTACTTAGAACTACTTAAACCTAACTAACCTAAGGACATCGCACACATCCATGCCAGAGGCAGGATTCGAACCTGCGACCATAGTGGTCGCGCGGTTCCAGACTGAAGCGTCTAGAACCGCTCGGCCACACGGGCCGGCTGCCTTCGGTTTACAACGAAATCTGTCGCTCTTACGATCTTTCACCAAGTAAAATATCTGAACAGCAGATGAAAAATGGAAGACAAGAGAACTTAGATGCAAGTGCGAGTTATGTGTTGGAAGTTTAACATGCCAAGAACTGACGTTAGTTACCGTGGTGCGCTAGCAAAATGACGTTATCTACTATGGTACGCCCCTTGTTTCCACGTTTTAAACATTTACACTCATAGCAGATAACTCATATTGAGTTTATAACTAACGCCGAGTCTTATAATTACTATTCATCAGGTGGATTCCTCGATCACATATTTGCTATGTCTTGTCAAAAGTACGGATACATCGCTCGCTTTCATCACAACTGATATGCCGCGTTCACTATACTGAGTTCGCTTTTCATGGCTGTCTGTAAGTATTCAGTTGTTATTACTGTGTTCAGAATAATTCACTGACCCGTCAGACACAGTCTGGCTATGCACCCTGTTAGCAGTATGTATTCCAATTAGTTTACCTACAGGCGGTAACGACTGTTTTTAGTTAAGAATAGAAGTACTTGGAGTACATTCTTAGCAGGAGAAAATGAACTAACGCGTGAGAGACTGTAGGAAATACTCCTGAGACTGGAACAACAGCAAAGCGTTCTTGTATCACTGGTAAAAAGAAGTAAGAGATTAGGTATATCGAATGGCAGTGCAAGACACGAGGCGTGTGCATTCAATCTAAACTGTGCAACACAATTAAAGATTCATTTTTTCTAAACCGCGTATGTCTCCTATTACTTCGTAGAAGTCTGAAAAGTAGCTCAAAGGTGCCTAGCGACGTAGCCCTCAGACTCGTCGACGCTTCTAACATCAAGTTGTCGACACATGCGAAAAAAAGGCCTGAGCTCAGAAGCACACATGATGTGTAACGCTGGTTAATGATATCACATTGGCACTAAATTAACCACAATTCTGCCCAACGCTACCGCGGACGTATCACACATTGGGAAGGTCGTCACACTTCCTCTTACCGACGTTTCACCCCTTCTTTTGGCGCCTCTGGGGGTAGCATAAAGAGAGTCAAAAAGACCACTCCTTTCCCTGGGACGTTGATTCCCCTGCATTGTGCGGTCACAAACGACAGTTCGTACTGCGATGAGTAACAGGACGAAGGTCTTAACAACCCTTAACAATACTGACACACCCTGGTGGCCTTAGAACCCTTCTCAAAGGCCGGCCGAAGTGGCCGTGCGGTTAAAGGCGCTGCAGTCTGGAACCGCAAGACCGCTACGGTCGCAGGTTCGAATCCTGCCTCGGGCATGGATGTTTGTGATGTCCTTAGGTTAGTTAGGTTTAACTAGTTCTAAGTTCTAGGGGACTAATGACCTCAGCAGTTAAGTCCCATAGACCTTCTCAAAGGTCTTTGTGGGTCTGCATCTCCACAAAACATGAGTGTATTCATTTGGAGTGTGGCGCGACCGTACGTTTTGGTCTCGTGTACAGAATGGAACCACTGCGAACCGTTCGAAACCATTCGACAAAATTTGACCATGATCCGAAGCTTCAAAATGCAATCACACTTTTTCAGCCCTCGTGTTTTCGCACCCTGTGGCATCATCACGGGGGGTGGGGGCTTGACATCGACACATGCGTGATTCAATGGCAAAGGATCCGTCTAAGACCCCCCAAATCGGCAACACCCTAGGTGGCATCCGTCCATCTTTATTGAGCATTTTAAAAATTTATCTGTACACAGAAAAACTGTGAAGTAGTACCAAGCACCTGCAGTCAGGCAACCACTTGACATTTCTTTGTAGTGTAATTGATGCAATTGTAAACGTCGAACACCATCCGTTCCTCCCGCTCCCGGCCGGGATCACGCCACACGAAGGGGCGAAACAGGAGGGCTGAAAAAGTATGAGCACCTTCTGCAGCTTCGGGTCACGTTCAGACATCGTCGATTTATTTTGAACGGTCACTAGCGGTTCCAACCTGTACACGAGAGCAAAAATTGTGGTCGTGCTGCACTCCAAACGGGTGTGATCACGTTCAGTGGAGATGCATCACCACAAGGTCCTTAGTGAAGGGTTGAAACGTCCAGGTGTGTCAGCAGTGTGAAAGGTTAACAAGAATGCCACACTGCGAACTCTCATTTTCGACGGCGAAATGTGTGGGAATCAACGCCCCAAGGCAAGAATGGGTTTCACTGACGGCCTTTAAGCCGCCCTCTGACACCTTCTCGTGTCTACTCTGAGCGGCGGTGTATCTGAAATATTTTCGTGGGCCTCCCTTAAGAAAATCGCGCGATTTCGACGCTGGGCCTTGCGATTTTGGCGTTCATTGCAGAGCCTTCAAGATAAGGGATGAAATGTTCGTAAGAGGTGCTACGATGACCTTCCCATCGTGTGGTATGTTCATGGTGGCGTTCGGCAAAACTGTGATGTCACATCACATGAAGTTCTGAGTTTTTGTTAGTTTTTTTTGTTTTTTATGTGTCGACACCTCGCTGTTTGAAGCGCCGTCGAGCCCGAGGGTGACCTCTCAGGGCACCACGATTTTGCACCTTTACAGTGGAAGACTGTTGGCACCTTTGAGCCAAATTTCAAAATTCTGTGTCGCAATGGGAGTTGTCGAAAAAGTGATTCTTTAATTGTGCTGCGCAGTGTAGATTACTAACTGGCTAACTTGGTCTATGATTTACGATCCAACTGCAGATTACTTATCTAACGGCTCTCAGGGCATCGAAAATTAAATTTTCAATATTTCATATGATTAGCGTCCGGACTTACTAATCTTATATTAAAGGTTTAACACAGCGAGACAAGTGTTACTGTTAGAAACTGTGTATGTATCTTGACGCAGAGTAGCTTACGGTGCGCGTGTTGCCCAGACTATTCAGGCATTATTTCAGATTGAGAGGCCTTAGCGACTTCCAACAAATTTTAAACATAATTTCAAAACTTTTCTAAACTTTTTCTCTCTTACATGCAAAACGTCAATTGAAAATCTTTTATACATGGGAATTCGATTCCTTAAACACTCGTGGGTCTACTGGTTTTATGAGGTAATACACTCCTGGAAATTGAAATAAGAAGACCGTGAATTCATTGTCCCAGGAAGGGGAAACTTTATTGACACATTCCTGGGGTCAGATACATCACATGATCACACTGACAGAACCACAGGCACATAGACACAGGCAACAGAGCATGCACAATGTCGGCACTAGTACAGTGTATATCCACCTTTCGCAGCAATGCAGGCTGCTATTCTCCCATGGAGACGATCGTAGAGATGCTGGATGTAGTCCTGTGGAACGGCTTGCCATGCCATTTCCACCTGGCGCCTCAGTTGGACCAGCGTTCGTGCTGGACGTGCAGACCGCGTGAGACGACGCTTCATCCAGTCCCAAACATGCTCAATGGGGGACAGATCCGGAGATCTTGCTGGCCAGGGTAGTTGACTTACACCTTCTAGAGCACGTTGGGTGGCACGGGATACATGCGGACGTGCATTGTCCTGTTGGAACAGCAAGTTCCCTTGCCGGTCTAGGAATGGTAGAACGATGGGTTCGATGACGGTTTGGATGTACCGTGCACTATTCAGTGTCCCCTCGACGATCACCAGTGGCGTACGGCCAGTGTAGGAGATCGCTCCCCACACCATGATGCCGGGTGTTGGCCCTGTGTGCCTCGGTCGTATGTAGTCCTGATTGTGGCGCTCACCTGCACGGCGCCAAACACGCATGCGACCATCATTGGCACCAAGGCAGAAGCGACTCTCATCGCTGAAGACGACACGTCTCCATTCGTCCCTCCATTCACGCCTGTCGCGACACCGTGTGCGGGACCGTAGCCCAGCTTCGTGGAGACGGTTGCGAATGGTCCTCGCCGATACCCCAGGAGCAACAGTGTCCCTAATTTGCTGGGAAGTGGCGGTGCGGTCCCCTACGGCACTGCGTAGGATCCTACGGTCTTGGCGTGCATCCGTGCGTCGCTGCGGTCCGGTCCCAGGTCGACGGGCACGTGCACCTTCCGCCGACCACTGGCGACAACATCGATGTACTGTGGAGACCTCTCGCCCCACGTGTTGAGAAATTCGGCGGTACGTCCACCCGGCCTCCCGCATGCCCACTATACGCCCTCGCTCAAAGTCCGTCAACTGCACATACGGTTCACGTCCACGCTGTCGCGGCATGCTACCAGTGTTAAAGACTGCGATGGAGCTCCGTATGCCACGGCAAACTGGCTGACACTGACGGCGGCGGTGCACAAATGCTGCGCAGCTAGCGCCATTCGACGGCCAACACCGCGGTTCCTGGTGTGTCCGCTGTGCCGTGCGTGTGATCATTGCTTGTACAGCCCTCTCGCAGTGTCCGGAGCAAGTATGGTGGGTCTGACACACCGGTGTCAATGTGTTCTTTTTTTCCATTTCCAGGAGTGTATGTTTGGTGATGGCAGTTTAGTTTTTGCGTTTCACATTGCTTCTAAGTTTATTTCTTGCTCATTCTTTATCAACACTACTATTATGCATTATTTAATGTGTGTCTCCAGTTTCAATTTTAAAATTATACACCGTGTCCCAGAAATATTGTGACAGACATCGAGGGGTCGTGCATAGTGTCTTCAGGAATAAATCGAGGATAGGGACCCGTGTCCGGAAACGTTATCCGACAACAGTACAGAGCGGCGAAATTACAGGCGCCGGCGTTCGCCGCTGAGCCATGCCTTCGGCAGCTAACATGACTTTATACGCTGACAGACCGTAGGCGGAACGTTTCGCAATGTTGTTTGTTATTCAGTGATCGCGACCGATTGCAACGATCACCAGTGGAAAAGATGCAGCTAACTGCTGCGCAGGCAGGCCTTGTCTCCTAAGAATGCGATGTTACTTTGCTTTGGTGGACGACGGTTTCGGACACGTGTTTCTCTCTGCAGTTTATTTTTCACCCGTACACTGAAAAACACTGGGGGTTTTAGAGGATCCGGAGAAAAATAAATAGCGGATGTAAACCCGTGTCCGAAACCACCACCACAGAGCAACAGAACATCGCTTCATGCTAGACAAGGCCTTTCTACACAGGAGCTAGCTTCTTTTTTCCACTGGCGATCGTGGCAGTCACTCGCAATTACTGAATAACAAACAACATTTCGAGACTTTCCGCCTATCGTCCGTCAGCGTGCAAAGTCACGTTTGCTGCGGTAGGCGTGGCCCATTGGCAGGCGCCGACGCCTGTAACTTTGACGCTCTGTATTGTCGTTGGATGACTTTTCCGGACACGGGTTCCTACCCTCGATTTATTGCTCAAGACACCCTATGCGACCCTTCGATGTCTGCCACAACAATTCTGGGACACCTCGCATATATGCTATAATGCATGTGCATGTACTGTATATGCCGTGAAATGCATATATAAATGTACAATGCCGTACGTGGAATTTTCGACTGGGCTGGGGCTTACACAAACTGTAAACGATGAAATATAGAAATAAATGTGGCCTTGTTAAGCTGGCCGTGGAATTTCGACAGGGAATGGGAGTGGGTGGAATAAAACTGAGCCGGCCGGAGTGGCCGTGCGATTCTAGGCGCTACAGTCTGGAGCTGCGTGACCGCTACGGTCGCAGGTTCGAATCCTGCCTCGGGCATG
The DNA here is from genome assembly GCF_023898315.1 of Schistocerca nitens. Taxonomy (NCBI): domain Eukaryota; kingdom Metazoa; phylum Arthropoda; class Insecta; order Orthoptera; family Acrididae; genus Schistocerca; species Schistocerca nitens. The sequence goes on from NC_064617.1 coordinate 528,890,459, forward strand.
GATGTGTGTGATGTCCGTAGGTTAGTTAGGTTTAAGTAGTTCTAAGTTCTAGGCGACTGATGACCACAGCAGTTAAGTCCCATAGTGCTCAGAGCCATTTGAACCAATAAAACTGAGATGCAAGAAAAAAAGATGGACTGTCTGGCATTCGCAAAATTTTGTGACATAGTTGGAATGATTAGAAGAGGTGAGTAATCAAACCAGCAAGCTCCACAGACAGGTGATGAAAGCAGATTTATCGATCACAATCGAGAAGACACAGTATACTACGAACGTGAAGATAAGCTGAGCAACACTTAACAGCAGTTTTCAAACATCGATAATTTATATGGAATAATATTCATATAATTAACACACTATTAAATAAATTTGTGATTTATAAAAGTCAATAAAATTAAACTTCAGTGCTATGTTACAGACGCAGAGTTCCATGAGATTTTCTGAAATCCCTGAAATTGTCCAGCATTTACCTGATTTTTCAAGGTAAAATGTAATTTCCTGAGAGTTCCAGGTTTTCTGTAAGAATCGCCACCCTGTACATGGATAAAACTAGGAGGAGACAAAATTCTGAAAGTAGAGAGATACTTGCAGAACAAAGAATTCTCAGAAGAATATTGAGATCTCGAAGAACAGGAGGCGATAAAATAGAAGGCGAGCTAATTGAGAACGCTACAACTAGACTAAGAGGATCTCTGACACCATTAGGAAAAGAAGGAGCATGTTCTCGGACACATCCTTAGAATGTACCCTGGAAGAGTGATACATCAGATAACGAAGTTTTTTGTGAATAAGAGAAGGAAAGTATGCTGTTCCGAAGTGGGAGTAGAGGAGACCGAGATTTACGAAAGGTCAAATCTGAAATAAAGTAAGCCTCTGTAGTTCAGTGGCTGGTGTGCTGGGCTGCTATGCGGAAGACCCGGATTCGGTTACCAGTACTGCCAGGGATTTTTCTTCGGTGGGAGATATAGAACAGGGTGCACTCAACCTCCTGATGCCAATTGAGGAGCTACTTGAATAAGTGGCGGCTGCTAGGCCAAGAAAGTCGAGACAAGCTCTGTATTGTCGTTGGATGACTTTCCGGACACGGGCGATCCAGGTTACCCGACACCACCAGTACATCATCAGGGGATACCACGCGTTCAGTATTTATTAACAATACTATACTGTCAATATAATGAAGCCACCATGACATCAGATGTTCTGTCAGTATTTTCATTTGGCAACTCGATTTCAAGAAGCCAAGATGTCGAACAACCAATAGTTTGTCGGTATATTATTAAGTATGAGTGTCAACAATAACAAAAGGAAGAAATGCAAAGGTGAATGGCTGACTAAAAGAAGGGCATGTCCACGCTAATTTTCTCACTGAAATCGGAGCTGGTACGCTATTAAACATCATTGAAATAACTTTCCTGTCGGTCGGAATGTCAGTTTTTCCTAATATTTTTTCATCTGCTTTTTCCTCTCCAGTTAGCATATTTTCTTTCTCTGTTCTGTCCCGTAACACGATTAATAATTTTTCATTAACGTCAAGAGGCATCGGATTTCAGTGAGAAAATTAACATGGTGTGTAAATTACCATGTTTTTTCTTTATTCTGTCCTGTGACATTATTAATAATTTTTGATAAGCTCCAAGAGGCACCGAACTTCAGTGAGCAAATTAACAAGGTGTATTTAGTTCTTTTTTCTCATCCATTCACGCATCCATTTTTTTAGCCATAGTTAATGAAACAACAGGACAGCTGAATCGTTGTTCGACAGCTTGGCTTCTTGAAATCGCGTTGCCAAATGAAAATACTGACATAAAGCTTTGACGGTGTGGGTGGCTTGAGTATTCTGAAATACTGCCAATATAGTGCTTTTAATAAATATTGAATTTGTGTAAGCCCCGTATGTACTGATGGTGTCAAGAAAGATGCAGACACGGCGGCTTGAAAACGGGGATTCGCGGACATCACCAGCTCGAGAAAGACCTTCCCACGTTCTAATGGATTGGTGCCGAAGCTACCTGGTAAAAATCCTATCCACAATTCACTGGCAAACCATACTGTTTTGCAGGTATCCGTTTCCACATTTCTGCAGCATTTAGGGTCACCACCTGTCCACATTTTGGAGGAGGAGTCCCTACATTTTTGGAATAGTCCCGTGTCCCTACATGAGGTTGACGGAGAACCTTCAAATCACCACTTTTTTCGTTTACATTATTGAGTTTTACTTTTTTATATCATACAGCATAATTTTTAATTTCATGCTCTTAAATTAATTTCATGCTCTTAAATTAATTTCATGCTCTTAAGTTTATCATCTTATTCTTATTAGTCAAAGCCAATATGTGTAAAATACATGACGAAGCAACAAAACAATAGGTTTAAAAGTCAACTGTTTCACCACCTCGTTTACATAACAGATGGTAAAGGAAGATTAAGGTTTAACTTCCCATCGACATCGAGATCATTAGAGACGGCGCAGAAGCTCGGATTGATTCAAGGATGGGGAAGGAAATTGGCCGTCACCTTTCAAAGGAACCGACCCGACATGTGTTTGGACCGATTAGGGAAATCAACGGAAAACCTAATTCAGGATGGCTGTCCGCGGGTTTGAACCGTCGGCCTCCCGAATGCGAGTCGAGTGTGCTAACCACTGCGCCACCTCACTCCGTTATAACAGTTGGTGTTGAAGAGGGTTGAATTTATGGAGTGACCCAGTAAAGGAGTATTGACATATTCTGTACTTTTGCTGTTCCATAAGGTTACTGAAATTGTAGCCAGAAACTTATTAAAGACAGTGAAATTTTTATTAACGATAGTGAAATTTGTGTTTTACATTCCTGCGAGCAACGCACACATAGAAAGAGTGTTTTCCCTGATTAGAAACTTGAGAAGTTATATGAGCTAAACGAACTTCAGTGAAGAATGTGTACTGTAAACTTCTTGTTAAAATTAACTACGTATAATATCAGGCGGTCACAGTTCTACAGTGATATTTTGCACGAGAAGAAACTTCTAAAAGATCGCTACATCAGACAGTAAGTACGTCTGTTAGTTCCAGCGCCAGCTTTTTTGATTTTGACCAATGTATAAGGTGAAAACTGCTATCTTTTAAGTATTTTAAGTTTCAAATGTGGTATTTATAGTAAGTTTTGGTTTGAGGATAAAAACTGACGAATGTTACTAGCAACTGCACATTTAATATATTAAGTGCTGTCTTTTCTTTGAAGTGTCCCGACTTTAGGCCTGCCAAATGGGACTATGTGCTGAATTTTTATCTGCTAAACGTGGCAATACTACCGGCATTCGCCCACGTGAAACGCTGTTGGGTAAGTTTAGAGAACGTGTGTTCAAAGAAGTCTGTGCGACCTCTCTGGTGTCACCATCGTAAATCCTGGGTAGGGATCATGAAGATCGAGACATTGGAACGCAGGCATAGGCATATAGATTTATTTAGGCGTACAGACGTATTTATCCATTTCTCAAATAAGCGAATGGAATAGGAAAGAAAATGCTGTTCAGTTGTACCCTCTGCCACGAACTGTGCAGTGGCCTGCGAAGTATACACTGGGTGATCAAAAAGTCAGTATGAATTTGAAAAGTTATAAACCACGGAATAATGTAGTAGAGAGGTAAAAATTGACACACATGCGTGGAATGACATGGGGTTTTATTAGAACAAAAAGAAAAAAAAGAAAGTATTGCTAGACGCCTGAAAGATCTCTTGCGCGCGTCGTTTGGTGATGATCGTGTGCTCAGCCGCCACTTTCGTCATGCTTGGCTTCCCACGTCCCCAGGCGTCAGTCCGTGCGATTATTGGCTTTGGGGTTACCTGAAGTCGCAAATTTATCGTGATCGACCGACATCTCTAGGGATGCTGAAAGACAACATCCGACGCCAATGCCTCACCATAACTCATGACATGCTTTACAGTGCTGTTCACAACATTATTCCTCGACTACAGCTATTGTTGAGGAATGATGGTGAACATATTGAGCATTTCCTGTAAAGAACATCATCTTTGCTTTGTCTTACTTTGTTATGCTAATTATTGCTATTCTAATCAGATGAAGCGCCATCTGTTGGACATTTTTTGCACTTATGTATTTTTTTGGTTCTAATAAAACCCCATGTCATTCCAAGCATGTGTGTCAATTTGTACCTCTCTATCTACATTATTCCGTGATTTATTCAGTTTTCAAATTTATACTGACTTTTTGATCACCAGGTATGTTGGTGTAGGAAGTATGAGAAGGAAAGAATAATGGATAAAGCTAAAGACCAGAAGAAAAGAAGTTGATCCAAATTAACGTGGTGCTCAGATGGTCAAAAGGGAATGAGGGAGAGAAACAACGTGTCTCGAAAGACTTCACAGGCGACGTAGCTGAAGGCCCGTAGAATCTTGCGCTCGTACGGTCCGCACAAAACTGCTTCCGTTAGATCGCGCGACGAATTCGGCAGTGTCCTTGTCGACGCGTTCACCTCGAGCGCTCTAAGCGCCTCTTTGTACGCACAACCGCGCAGGAGGGGCGCGCGGCTGCGTGCCGCAGGTTCCCGTCCTTTGATCCGGCGCCGGGAAGCCCCGCCACGGCGAGGGGCGTGGTTTCCGCGTGCGCCCGCCACGTGCCCGCCGCCGCCGCCGCCGCCTCTGCCCTCCCACTCGCGCATTATCAGACACATCGCTCACTCCCTGAGCACTCTCTAATAACGACATCTCTGCGTGTCGCCTCGCCCGCGTGCCACCACAGAGTGCGAGGAAAGCAGTAGTCCAATTACTCATTCAACCTAGTCTCAAAAATTTTGAATCTTCGTTGAACTGACACCCCTATCTGACATTTCGTCCACTGTGCCTCCACCACGAATACTACAATGCTTTAGCCACGTCGGCGATAATACGAGAGTATACGCAACGGAAATTTCGCACGATATGAGGAAAAGCTACCACGAATTATTACAATTATCTTGATGTCTCTAATTGTCGTGTACCCTCAGACGCACTATTTATGTTGTTATTTCTTAATTTTCGCGTGCAATCTGGCTGGCTATCGATTGTTGATACCAAACAGCTTGAAAGCATAAGAAAAATATATCACTGACGGCAACAATGGGCTATAGAGAAGCTCTCCCTTATAATACTTTGTTGTGAGCGCGCGACTATGTAGTTGTGGGAAAAAAAACCTTTAAGCTGATGATTCGGTTAGTATTTGAACAATGAGAGTGCTACATAAAGTCACGCGTAGAGAACGGACACGCATTACACAATTTCAGTGTCAAATGTATTCGTCGTACCTCGTTGTGGACAGTCTATTGCGATTTTTGTTCAACTTAGTTGAGTGCTGGATCATTAACTGATGCAATGCCGTTCGTAATACTGTCCTCATATCGCAACCTTCACTATCCGTGTTATCATCAACCAGTCACTGAATTGACGAAGGAGAAGACAGAAGTAACGTCACGAGTTGCTCACACATTTCATCATTGCGGTTGACGTAAAATGGAGTTTGTGATGAGGAAAGAATTGGTGATAAGTAACGTGACGGCGTTGAGATGCGCAACTAGGTACACACAGATAAGAATATGTACAGATAATCGGCCTTCAGTTTGAAATCCGTATTTCGTTCAAAATGCATTCCCAGTCCTGGAGACTGATGCGGAGGTTTTGACATTCACATTCTGTCACTATCTGCATGTAGCAGTTAGCATAGTTCCAGCTACACATTCATGGATCACTGACAAGACGACACAATTATGGCTTACTTAACTTTAAAAGCATAGTTCCTGCTACACATACATGGATCACCCACAAGACGACACAATTATGGCTTACTTAACCTACTCAACTTTAAAAGCTATTTATATGATAATTTCCTATAATTATATCGCTCTGTATGTGTAATGGGAGTAGTGAAAGTTTTAGCATAAAAACATGGCCGAAATAGTATTTAGAACCTGAAGCTCTCTTCAGGGTTCGAAACGCGTTGCTAATAAATTCTCGATTTGAGACTGAAGAAGGTTCTTTTAATATTTTACCGTGTTTAAGACAGAACGTGTGTGGCACCATTCAAAATGTGGACTACACTCTAAAAACGACGCCGCTTAAGTGCACCGGCGGGTTGCGTCAGAAATAATGTGACAGCACAGAGGGGCGCCTCCCAGGTGGCTGACGGCGTTTAAGCGTCGCAGCGTAGCGCAAGGGGTCCTCATGAATAGGGCTAATCCCCCGCTGCAGACAAGCGGCAGCGCACTCCCCCCCCCCCCCCCCCCTCCCTCGCCTCTGCTACTGTGCGAGTGGGGTGTGCCGGCTGACTGCAATGACGTAACGCTGTTGTGGCGAGTGTCAGGGCTCTGCCAGGTACGGCGGCCGCTGTGTACGCACCAGACGCTGCCAGGTGGCTGCCAAATTGGCACAGGTTGCTCCCGTGTCGTGCACAGCAAACGCCGCCAAGTGCCAGGCTGGTAATTTTCAGTTTACGTCCACCGAACTATTTTACCGTCGTGCCAGCGTGGAAAAGTTACACAAGAAAACGGCAATGCTTTTCCGAATGAAATTGGGTGGATCTTCACTGAAAACCGAAAACAGCAACATTTTACACTATTCCGTCCCCGAGGTAATGTCCAAGTGTAGAGGGACATGACACCAGTTAATCACTTGAAAATCTTGATTTTTTTTTTTTTTACGTCGACTTTCATATTTCTGTACCACTGGTCTAATTACGTATGATACATCGCACCGTAATATTATTCTGGACGACAGTCTCACTGGCAATGACTTCAGGCAATTATCAGTCGAGTATTCCTCAGCTATAGCACACAGGGAATTGCTGAGTAACGTATCCACTCTTTACGTTGGTATGTCTCGATGGACATTCCTTTCATTCAGATCTCGCGCCACACGACGTTTTCTGTGAAATAATGCTTCAGATCGAGTGCTTGGGGTGTACTGGCTATGAGACAGGACGCGGGGCTAAGCGGAAGGGAGCGCACGAGGGCTCGAGGGCAGCCCGTTCGCCGGCACCCTGAAGGTGCCGTGGCAGCGGCTAGCGGCTGACCGGTGGTGGCGGCGCCGGCGGCGACGGGGTGCGTGGCCGAGACGCGCGCCCACCGGCAATCGATAAGGCGGAAAATGCGGCGTGCGCGGCGCGTGTGTGCCTGCCTACCTGGAGCCAGCCAGACGAGCAGCACGAGGAGCATGGCGGCCCGCGCCCGGCTAGCGGCCCGCGCTCTCGCCGCCCCGCATCGCCGCGCGCCACCGCCGCCGCCGCCTGGCACTGGGACCGTAGTCGCGGCTCGCCGCCGCCTCGCTTCTGCTGGCGCTGCCCCCGGCACGTCGACCGCTCCTGCTGGCTGGCGACCGCTGCGTCCCGCGCCGCCCGGCGTACTGGTGCGAGCCGCCGCGACGGTCCGCGCCGCCCCCCACCCCTCCGCCGCCGCCGCGACCCCCACCCCCTGCCGGCGCCGCCGCCGACGACGGGCGCGCACTGCTCCCTAGCGGCTGGACGGCACACCAACCAATCAATGGAGCCTCGCCACAGGCCGGCGCCAGGGGAGTTGCGACTCTCAAGAAAACTGGAAGACCTCGGTCGTGGTGAATCACAATTACCTCTGACCCGCCATCCGCACCGGCGACCTTTACGGTCAGCTAGCAGTGGTGCTCTCCGATCGATGGAGACGCTAGGAACTAGCCGAGTGTTTCACTCCAATTCTCACCAACGCTCTTCGTTACAACTACGAACTTATCTATACGTGAGCATTTGGTGATTTCATCCTCTCTGTTATGTATCAAAACGTTCCCCTTCTGGGTATCTTCGACGAAACTGCTTTCTTCGCCATACAATTCAGCCTCCATTTAATCCAACGATCCCCTCAATGATTCATTTCGCAGGAAACATTCCTCATACACAAATAAAGAAAAGATGTTATGTGGACATGTGTCCGGAAACGCTTAATTTCCATGTTAGAGCTCATTTTAGTTTCGTCAGTATGTACTGTACTTCCTCGATTTACCGACAGTTGGCCCAATTGAAGGAAGGTAATGTTGACTTCGGTGCTTGTGTTGACATGCGACTCATTGCTCTACAGTACTAGCATCAAGCACATCAGTACGTAGCACCAACAGGTTAGTGTTCATCACGAATGTGGTTTTGCAGTCAGTGCAATGTTTACAAATGCGGAGTTGGCAGATGCCCATTTGATGTATGGATTAGCACGGGGCAATAGCCGTGGCGCGGTACGTTTGTATCGAGACAGATTTCCAGAACGAAGGTGTCCCGACAGGAAGACGTTCGAAGCAATTGATCGGCGTCTTAGGGAGCACGGAACATTCCAGCCTATGACTCGCTACTGGGGAAGACCTAGAGCGACGAGGACACGTGCAATGGACGAGGCAATTCTTCGTGCAGTTGAAGATAACCCTAATGTCAGAGTCAGAGAAGTTGCTGCTGCACAAGGTAACGTTGACCACGTCACTGTATGGAGAGTGCTACGGGAGAACCCGTTGTTTCCGTACCATGTACTGCGTGTGCAGGCACTATCAGCAGCTCATTGGCCTCCACGCGTACACTTCTGCGAATGGTTCATCCAACAATGTGTCAATCCTCATTTCAGTGCAAATGTTCTCCTTACGGATGAGGCTTCATTCCAACGTGATCAAATTGTAAATTTTCACAATCAACATGTGTGGGCTGACGAGAATCCGCACGCAATTGTGCAATCACGTCATCAACACACATTTTCTGTGAACGTTTGGGCAGGCATTCTTGGTGATGTCTTGATTGGGCCCAATGTTCTTCCACCTACGCTCAATGGAGCACGTTATCATGATTTCATACGCGATATTCTACCTGTGCTGCTAGAACATGTGCCCTTACAAGTACGACACAACATGTGGTTCATGCACGATGGAGCTCCTGCACATTTCAGTTGAACGTAAGCTTCTCAACAACAGATTCGGTGACCGATGGATTGGTAGAGGCGGACCAATTCCATGGCCTCCACGCTCTCCTGACCTCAACCCTCTTGACTTTCATTTATGGGGGCATTTGAAAGCTCTTGTCTACGTAACCCCGGTAACAAATGTAGATACTCTTCGTGCTCGTATTGTGGACGGCAGTGATACAATACGCCATTCTCCAGGTCTGCATCAGCGCATCAGGGATTCCATGCGACGGAGGGTGGATGGCATGTATCCTCGCTAACGGAGGACATTTTGAACATTTCCTGTAACAAAGTGTTTGAAGTCACGCTGGTACGTTCTGTTGCTGTGTGTTTCCATTCCATGATTAATGAGATTTGAAGAGAAGTAATAAAATGAGCTCTAACATGGAAAGTAAGCGTTTCCGGACACATGTCCACATAACATATTTTCTTTCTTTGCGTGTGAGGAATGTTTCCTGAAAGTTTGCCCGTACCTTTTCGTAGCACCCTGTATATAAAAACACAATTATTATAGGTTCAGTCCCAGCGATCTCCACGTATCTGTTCACAACAAAAATCATCACCACACTGAACACTGAAATATCTACCGCAAACATAGGTTAAAAAAAATGTTCAAATGTGTGTAAAAGCTTATGGGACTTAACTGCTAAGGTCATGAGTCCCTAAGGTTACACACTACTAAACATAAGTTATCCTAAGGATAAACACACACACCCATCCCCGAGGGAGGACTCGAACTTCCGCCGGGACCAGCCGCACAGTCCATGACTATAGCGCCCAAGACCACTCGGCTAATCCCGCGCGCAAAGCCGGCCGCTGTGGCCAAGCGGTTCTAGTCGCTCAGTCTGGAATTGCGCGACCACTACGGTCGCAGGCTCGAACCCTGCTTCGGGCATGGATGTATGTGATAGGTTGGTTACGTTTAAGTAGTTCTAAGTTCTACGGGACTGATGACCTCAGATGTTAAGTCCCATAGTGCTCAGAGCCGCGCGCAAACATAGGTTCAAGAGTCATCCTGTAGTGTCTAATTATCCAAAAGGTGCCTTGTTTTTGGGGTGGGGCAGGGTGGTGGTCGTCGATCTTCCCACTGGTTTAACACGTACCGCCACGACTTTCTCTCCTGGACGTCATCTAAGAGTTTCACTTACATCCAAGGTCCTCGGTTACTTGGTCAAGATACACTTTAAGAGAAAAAAGCCGCACCACGAAGGAAACGTCTGAATGGGTTGGAAATCGCTACTTGTGATGCACATGTACAGAAAAATTAACGGCTACAATTTCAGAAAAACTGGATGATTTATTCAAGAGAAAGAGCTTCAAAAGTTGAGCCAGTCCATAATGTGTTCGTCCATCAGTGGCCCTTAAGCACAACACTACGTCGACGATATTCTACGCCCCGTTTTGTTGCCATTTTTGGCAAGCCATACTGGGCTTACGTTTCAGCAAGATAATCCTCTCCACATATATACACACACAAGGTGAAAGTTTCTACTGCTTCTTCTTGTGCTTGTCAAACCCTTCCTCAGCTAGCAAGGTCGTCGGATCTCTCCCCAAGTGACAATATTTGGAGCATTCTGAGCACGACTCTACAACAGGCTCGCGATTCTGACGATCTAACGCGCCAATTGGACAGAATTTGGCACGATATCCCTCAAGAGGACATCCAAAAACTCTGTCAATCAATGCCAAGCCGCGTAACTGCTTGTGTAAGAGCCAGAGATGGACCAACGCATTACTCTTTGCTCAATTTGTGAAGCTTTGTCTTTTATAAATTATCCAGTTTTTCTAAAATTGTCATGCTTTGTTTGTCTATACATGTACGACACATCTACCTACTGGCTTCCCATTCAGATAATTCCTTCGTGGAGCATCGTTAACTTTTTTCTACTTTTTTTTTGCCATAAAGTGTATTCCACGTTTTTAGCTTTACACCTTTGTGATCTAGGTGTAGCGTCCTTGGCTAGTAACGAAAAAGTTTTGGCTCTCAGTTCTGTTTGGGTCACCGCATAAATTCTGAATAAAAGTCATGATTAACTTCGGTGCCAAAGATTTCCTGGATGAGGAGTCACCCGCGTTCTGCCAACAGTCTTGTCGAGTAGGGTCGAAGCGGTCTGACGTTGGATCATCCTCCTCCCCTTCGGGTGTGAAACTTCGGAATAATCAGCAACGACGTGAGGATGCAGTAGGCAGTGAAAACCACTGAAATAAAGATATACAGGGTGTTACAAAAAGGTACGGCCAAACTTTCAGGAAACATTCCTCACACACAAATAAAGAAAAGATGTTATGTGGACATTGTGTCCGGAAACGCTTAATTTCCATGTTAGAGCTCATTTTAATTTCGTCAGTATGTTCTTCCACCTACGCTCAATGGAGCACGTTATCATGATTTCATACGGAATACTCTACCTGTGCTGCTAGAACATGTGCCTTTACAAGTACGACACAACATGTGGTTCATGCACGATGGAGCTCCTGCACATTTCAGTCGAAGTGTTTGTATGCTTCTCAACAACAGATTCGGTGACCGATGGATTGGTAGAGGCTGACCAATTCCATGGCCTCCATACTCTCCTGACCTCAACCCTCTTGACTTTCATTTATGGGGACATTTGAAAGCTCTTGTCTACGCAACCCCGGTACCAAAAGTAGAGACTCTTCGTGCTCGTATTGTGGACGGCTGTGATACAATACACCATTCTCCAGGTCTGCATCAGCGCATCAGGGATTCCATGCGACGGAGGGTGGATGCATGTATCCTCGCTAACGGAGGACATTTTGAACATTTCCTGTAACAAAGTGTTTGAAGTCACGTTGGTACGTTCTGTTGCTGTGTGTTTCCATTCCATGATTAATGTGATTTGAAGAGAAGTAATAAAATGAGCTCTAACACGGAAAGCAAGCGTTTCCGGACACATGTCCACATAACATATTTTCTTACTTTGTGTGTGAGGAATGTCTCCTGAAAGTTTGGCCGTACCTTTTTGTAACACCCTGTATAATGTATGCCTTATAATGTGTTCTCTTGATGGAGAAATTTTTTCAAAGGGGAAAAATCCTCCAGCTGAGCGACATGCAAAAATGCGAGTGATTTATCAATTTCACATGTGTATATTTCCGCGTCAGGAAGGTCCATTCCAACAGCGAGGGGGTTATCTTCCTACACTTACAGAGTGCATTACCTTTTTTAAGAAATAGCTAGTGATCTGAAAATATAAAAGAACCTAGTAAGAATTATGCCCATCCTCCTAAAATTGACAATGTTCCAGGTTCATGCGTCTCGTTGTCTGCTGTCATTGCCGGCCGTTGTGGCCGAGCGCTTCTAGGCACTTCAGTCTGAAACCAGGCGACCGCTACGGTCGCAGGTACGAATCCTGCCTCGGGCATGGATGTGTGTGATGTCCTTAGGTTAGTTAGGTTTAAGTAGTTCGAAGTTCTAGGGGACTGATGACCTCTGATGTTAAGTCCCATAGTGCTCAGAACCATTTGAACATTTTTTTCTGCCGTCATTGTTCAGTGAATCTCGAACGTGATTGTTTGATAAAATTCTTACACCGAAGAAAGTAAAAGTTAATTTAATCGGGCTTCGATATAATGGAACATGTTTTATGTTCTCGTATTATGACGTTCTTAGGTAATACAAATCTCCTTCATCATAACCAACATGGATTCCGCAAACAGAGATCATGTGAAACTCAGCTCGCCCTATTTGTCCAAGAAATTCACAGTGCCGTAGACACTGGCGAGCAGATTGATGCCGTATTCCTGGACTTCAGGAAGGCATTTGATACGGTTCCGCACTTACGTTTAGTGAAAAAAAATACGAGCTTACGGAATATCGGACCAGGTTTGTGATTGGATTCAGGATTTCCTAGAAGAAAGAACACAACATGTCATTCTTAACGGTTCAAAATCTGCAGATGTAGAGGTAATTTCGGGAGTACTGCAAGGAAGTGTGATAGGACCTCTATTGTTTACAATATACATAAATGACTTAGTTGACAACATCGGTAGCTCCGTGAGGCTATTTGCAGATGACACGGTTGTCTACAAGAAAGTAGCAACATCAGAAGACTCGTACGTACTCCAGGAAGACCTGCAGAGGATTAATGAATGGTGCGACAGCTGGCAGCTTTCCCTAAACGTAGATAAATGTAGTATAATGCGCATACATAGGGGCAGAAATCCATTCCAGTACGATTATGCCATAGGTGGTAAATCATTGGAAGCGGTAACGACCGTAAAATACTTAAGAGTTACTATCCGGAGCGATCTGAAGTGGAATGATCACATAAAACAAATAGTGGGAAAAGCAGGCGCCAGGTTGAGATTCATAGGAAGAATTCTAAGAAAATGTGACTCATCGACGAAAGAAGTAGCTTACAAAACGCTTGTTCGTCCGATTCTTGAGTATTGCTCATCAGTATGGGACCCTTACCAGGTTGGATTAATAGAAGAGATAGACATGATCCAGCGAAAAGCAGCGCGATTCGTCATGGGGACATTTAGTCAGCGCGAGAGCGTTACGGAGATGCTGAACAAGCTCCAGTGGCGGACACTTCAAGAAAGGCGTTACGCAATACGGAGAGGTTTATTATCGAAATTACGAGAGAGCACATTCCGGGAAGAGATGGGCAACATATTACTACCGCCCACATATATCTCGCGTAATGATCACAACGAAAAGATCCGAGAAATTAGAGCAAATACGGAGACTTACAAGCAGTCGTTCTTCCCACGCACAATTCGTGAATGGAACAGGGAAGGGGGGATCAGATAGTGGTACAATAAGTACCCTCCGCCACACACCGTAAGGTGGCTCGCGGAGTATAGATGTAGATGTAGATATTAACGCAGGTAGGTTCTTTCTCTATTACGAGAATGAATAACGAAAGAGCAATAATGAAGGTCAGTCAAATCGTTTGGTAGTTGAACGATTTAAAGACGTTCTCTGGAAATAATGTTATTCTGGTAATGGAAGTGAGGTATTTCATCTAGTACTACGAAATAAAACATAGGTCGACAATTAATGATAACTTACTATTCCGTAAGCAGAGTGTACACGTAACTTACATGTTGGTTCCAAAATGACAAGACAGAGAACGAAAGTTAAATAACGAAATCACAAAGGAATAGGAAGCATAGGATTGTTAAAAGAAGATAAGGTAGCATATGGCTAGTCGCTCAGGCTCGTGATATGAGTCATGTACATATGTATACAGACATTGAAAAATTAAATACGGCGTATGCGAAAAATAGTTCCACCACGTATTTTAGTTTATGATTAAAAAAGAAATGCTCTAAGCTAGAGGACATGTGGACTGTAAAGACCGCCCTATTGGCGAAAGATTTAGGATTGGTCCACTTCGGATCTCCAGAAGGAGAATGCCAAGGGGTAGGTGACCATGAGAAAAGTCGAAGAGTGTAGGCTAATATTAACAGCAGCGGAAAATGGTGTAACGGGAGGAGGATTCGTTATGAATAGAAAAGTAGGTTGGGTTGCGTTGTTTGGGGGAAGAGACCAGACAGCGAGGTCATCGGTCTCATCGGATTTGGGAAGGACGGGGAAGGAAGTCGGCCGTGCCCTTTCAAAGGAACCATCCCGGCATTTGCCAGAAAAGTAGGGTTACACTCGTACCGAGATGAACCCTGAGCCTCTGGTAGAACTATTTATGCTTCAACACCTCCAACCCACTGTAAACTACGATACTGTGATTAATTTGTGGAAATTTTGTAGTTTTGTAAGTAGGTTTAATAAAACTAAAGCATTATGACCAGTTTACTTAAATGAACTGTACTGATGAAAAATATTTCGTTTAACGAACTACATTTACCTATCATCGTAATTAACAAATTGGAATAACCTTTTAAAAGAACTGACAATGAAACAAAATTTATACTCGTATCTTATGGTCATAGTGGCTACTGCACATTGGATTTACTGTGGCGTATAATAAAGGACAGATATTATTTGCTCCTCATACATTATTAATAGTTCATAAATAATCAATAAGAAATGAATAAGGGCTGTAATAATTGAAAAAATATCGCTGCCCAGGCTTTGTGATTTTGTTATGATTTTACTTTGCATTTCCTTTCTTTGAACGGAGAAAAATCATGATTATGACTCTGACGATGGTCAGTAGCAGACCATACAATTATTTACATGAGTGTTCAACGTAGATTAAAGTGACCAAAACATTTTCGAGGGAAATCGGGACAAAACCAGCCGGGCTCCAATGGACCCGCACTCCCCCCCTTAATTGTACACAAGTTAATTGTACACAAGTTTTTAATTTTTAATATTAATCTTATGTTAAGACTTTTTTTACTACCAGTAAATAGGATAAAAACAAATTTACGCAGAGTTTTTTAGAATGTCTGTTTTATTAGTGATATTTAATATGCACAATATAAAACAATTTTTTCAAGTTGCAATGCCTGGAACTGCTACAACAATACAACTATTCTCTAGCCACAGTACAGCTCAAAATAAAAGATTCTTTCAGTGTATCAATATCAAGAGCGCTCATACGATAGTTTGTAGGAAGGGGGGGGGGCGGCAGGTTCCTTGGATATAGAGTATTTTTAATATTTTGGAAGACGAATGGTGACTTGCAAGCAGCAATTCAAAAGATCCTGCTCCGACCCTGATAAAAACCTGCGCAATACCGACTTTTCAATCGTTTTCTTGAAAGAAAAATTGAGAGCACTAAATTTTTTCCTTTCCT
This sequence comes from Schistocerca nitens, assembly GCF_023898315.1. Lineage (NCBI taxonomy): Eukaryota > Metazoa > Arthropoda > Insecta > Orthoptera > Acrididae > Schistocerca > Schistocerca nitens. Next base: position 528,906,112 of record NC_064617.1, read on the forward strand.
TGGGAGTTAGGAGCCTAGGCAGTGATCCTCCTTGTCCCTCGGCGAGGGTGCCATTGATGATACTGTGATTAGCTGGGACTACGGAGGTTAGAGAAACAAGCTTAAGTATATTAATTTATCGTGTAGTACACCGTTTAATCGAGCAAAATTTAAAAAAAACTTATAGACGTTCATAAAATATATTTAAAAACTAAATTTCTGGACTTCTGAGACTCCCGAAACAATTTTTGGGATACCGTATGTTGGAACATTCTTTAGAAAAATTAATCCTTGCGATTACGTTGAATGAATATCTGAACTGTGGATTGAATACAAATATTGAATTATCTTGTTGCGTGTTGTAACTGCAAGTGGTGTGCTTACTCTGTGTTATTGTCAGCAAAAACTTTATACGAACTGATTGCGCAATGCAGCTCCCAATACCAATAAAGAAATATAGTCAATACATTCAGCCTCTTAGACACTGAATCATCTGGCCCTGTTCAAAACTGATAACTTTGGTCACTGTGCACATAACAAATAAAATAAATTGTCTTGCCTCTAAAGCAGTAACGGTGGAACGCGATATATTCTGGTCTCTCATGAAAACAATATAAATGCTAGCTACAGGTTCAACAGTGTGCAGTGCAGGTCATAATACTTTGAAACGCACATGAAATTCTTTTGGCTGATAAACGAGAACATTTAAGAAAATCCAACGTCTTTAAAAAATATATGACCTCGGCATGGAGGCGGTACTGATTATGGTGAATTACTAACACTGAGTTTTTTTTAGCAAAATTATATTGCAAGCTAAGTTGGGCTTTTCAAAAACATCTGATAACTGAAGTTACATTAGCCACAATAGATTCACAGACAATGAGATTTAAACAGCAAATATTACCTAACCTCATTAAACCAGTATAAATATATAAATGCAAATAATTATATTACATATAGCTCTGTTAACAAATCTTAGAAGCATTACAAAAATGAAATATCTAACTAGCCTTTCTATCAAAACGGTTTACATACATTCTGGGGTTACTCAACAATTACAAATTATCGGCCAACTCATCTATACTAACGCGCTGGCAAAAACAGAAATCTTAATTATTTGACATCTTCACCTTACTTGCATGAAGACTTCTGCTTCCAAGTTCAACAACACTGACATACCTAAATTAATGTAACACTCGGTGGCTTCACACAGCACACCTACAACAGAGTCAAGGGCTCTCTTACTCCAACACTATAATAATCTCAGACCAGAAGCAGTATCTCTGGGTCTGCGGTTTTATACAAATGTGCCCCAATATAATCCTTTCAATGTTATAATGGAAAACTCTTTTCTTTTCGGGACGTCACTCTAACGTATATGAACAAATTATAGGCGAGCGTTCAACTAACAAGTCCCATAATATTATTTTTCAGCCACAGCAGATTTATTTTTCATTTACGCAGGAGATTGTACCAATTAAAACGTAGCAGTAGCAAAAATGCTGCCTCGACATCCAAATAAATTACATATATTTCCCGCCTCGTTTCCTTGCGTCCTTCGTCGTCGCGTTTCACTCCACTCCTCAGTCCATAGAAATTGACAAAAATCAGAAACCTTCAGTCAAATAACATATTTGAGTGAAGTAGCAGCACGAAGCCCAGTGTTGAATACGAGCAGCAGGCGTGGGGACGAAACACTACCGTTGCCGCATAATCAATGTTAACGAAAGACGTGTATTCGGTTGTGGTCGTTTATTTATGATGTTTCTCGGACGAAATGACGTGACAACAGCACGAGCTTACATTTGCGGTCAGAGGGAAAAAATTCTCCTCGTAGGCAGAAGAAAGGAACACGAGTGATAGGATGACTCCTGTAGCTCTCCCGGTTGGATTTTAAACCGTCTTTCTTTCTTGATTTTTTTCGATCAGGTTTTGCATGCTCTCTGTGCCTGAGCCCTCGACAGGGGCTTATTTCACCACCCCATCGGTATGTCTATTAGAAGGGCGGAGAATGAGTTACTGTATACAATTCAGTGATAGGATTGTTCCAATCGACGTCACAGCAAACCAATAACAGAAACAATAGTTAAGGTGTACATGCCCTAGGTAACCCGGCCATTAACCATAACTTCATTGTAACCAGTTGTTTCATAAGGTGCTCGTTTATTTGTCTGCTAGAAATGTGATCGAAACATGAATAGATTCAGTATTTTCGGGAAACGATGAAACAAAACATTCCGAGTGTTATGGGTAATGTCGCTGCACTCAGTCGCAGCAAAATCATGCATGACCTTATTTATTCACCGGCATCCCAATTTTCATTCATAGCAACGGTAACCTAAGCCGCATCAGTGGTCGCACACGGAACCATTTCTACTTGGAGAATGCGACAATGTCCGGTCTGCTATTGCGTCTCCCGAGGCCTACGAGAAAGACAGGCCGCGGTGCATACGTCACGAAGGTAGGCCAAACTCGCTCAACTCAGCAGAAAAACTGCGTTTCTACGCCAATTTACTCGTAACTAGTATTGCATCTTCTACTGGAATCCGTTATTATGGAGTCTTACTGTTATTAGTCCTACAATAATCGGAAGTCCATGGGCTACTTATAATTTGTTACGGCTGTTCTGGGGCACAATAAAATTAAAATCATGCCAGAATGATTATCAGTTGCATAAGGTACCACTTCTTGTATGATATGAGGACCGTTAAGCAGTAGAGACTAATTGCTATAAACAAGCCGTTATACCATTTATATCGAGTGCTGATCTTAAATTAAATTTTGTTTTAGTACTGTGAATCAGTAAGAATTCATAATAGCGGATTCCAGTAGAAGATGCAATTCTCGTTAGTACGTACGAGCCCAGCTGCCAGTTAACAGGTTTAGAAACGCGTTTTGTCTGCTGAGCAGAGCGAGCGAGCGAGTTCAGGCCTACCTTCGTGACGTACGCGCCGCGGCCTGTCTTTCTCGTGGGTCTTTCTCGAGCGTCTCCAAGTGATGTCACAGCGGGTAGTCTTCGCTTCGCTGAGCGAATTTCGCGCGGGAAACTGGAAACACGCCCTGTGCGTGCCAACTTCAAAGTAGAAGATGAAGAGATTGAGGAAGTACAGAAGAGTACTATCCGAGTAATTCAGAGTGTAGACACAGAAAAGAACAGATGGAAACAGTGACTATTGTAGATCACATACAACAAATAGCACGAAAAGAAAATGCCAAACTGAAATTCAGTGGAAGAATTTAAAGGAAATACAGTTCATTTGTGAAAGAAGTGGCTTACGAAAGATTCGTTATGCCATTACTTGTGTACTGACATCAACGTGGGGCCCTTACCAGGTAAGGCTGATAGACATTATTGAGAAGATCAAACGACGAGGCGCGCCTCGTCACGGGGTCGTTTACTCCACGCCAGAGCCCCAAGGAGATACTCAACAAGATCCAGTGGGAGACGCTAAGAGTGAGGCGGACAGGTTTACTTTTGAAATTTGAGAGCGCACGTTCCCGAAAAAAAAAAAAAGTAGTTCAAATGGCTCTGAGCACTATGGGACTTAACTTCTGAGGTCATCAGTCCCCTAGAACTTAGAACTACTTAAACCTAACACATCACACACATCCATGACCGAGGAAGGATTCAAACCTGCGACTGTAGCGGTCGCGCGGTTCCAGACTGGAGCGCCTAGAACCGCTCGGCCACTCCGGCCGGCGTTCCCGAACACTCGGGAAAAATATTTCTTCCTCTCACATACTCCTCGCGAAATGAGCACAAAGAGAAAATCCGAGAAATTAGAGCTAATACAAGGCATACCAACAATCATTCTTCCCACTCGCCATTCGCCAATAGAAGAGGAGATGGTTGTGCGACATTGATGTAGGTGTAGCTGCAGATACAAAAGCTAATAAAAATGAGTGATTGGAACGCTGTGGTAGAGAAGAAACAGAAGACAGAGTTACGGGAGAATACGTGCTTGGTAGTAAGAGTGTACAAGATCGCAAAGGGCCAATGATATTTATGGCATTCAACGCCCCACAAGTTATCTAGATGCAACCACAATATTCAATAATTGGCTGCAAATGGCAACGTAGGGTGGGACTGGAGGTGTCCAATGGTGAGCACGGCATGAGTTTAGGGGGCGTAGTTGCACTGCTTAGTCGACGAGTAATTCACAACAGTGATACAGTGCTAGTGGTGTTGATACAAAGCAGAGCAATGGATGACAACGATAAACAAAGCAAACACTGCATTATATCTACAACAACAGTCGCCGAAGGTGACATTTCGTCGGATAGAAACCCAAGAAATTTCGCAGAGTGAGAAAGAAGTGGCAGACAAAAATCAGCATTTCTATGAGTCCTTGGAATGTGTGGTGTCGTATACGCTCGACTGTGCGGACAATGTACGTGAGGAATACAATGACGACGATAGGTACTTAACAAGTAAAACTGATACTTAAACAGATGTCGAGCCGTGTAGTTCATCATCCTCATCGGACAGAGTGACAAATCCCGTCCCCAGTGAAACGTAGTAGAAGATAATCGTTGTACAAGGAGCTGATCGTCTGCAGAACAGAAAAAAAGATGTTCTATTTCGAATAAGTACCCAGCACATGACCGAGCTGTGCCTAAGAAAAACTGCTGATATTCAAGGGAGGACAAGGCTCACTTGTTACGAAAATTGGTGTTTGTGCGTTTCAAAGATGCTTGATACAATTTACAGGATGTGCATGACAGTGGCCAACTACGTTGTGCACATCACATTGCGCGCCACGTGGATTACAGTGATGTCAAGGGAAGCAGTGGATGGTTACATAACTTCAAACAGTGCTATAAAATAGGTAAGATTATAAATTTCAAACAAAGGGTCCACTTGACGATGCACAGCTAACTGCGGAATCTGCCCAGGGGCTACGGTCGCAGGTTCGAATCCTGCCTCGGGCATGGATGTTTGTGATGTCCTTAGGTTAGTTAGGTTTAACTAGTTCTAAGTTCTAGGGGACTAATGACCTCAGCAGTTGAGTCCCATAGTGCTCAGAGCCATTTGAACCGTTTTTTTTCTGCCCAGGGATTTGAAGATAAGATACACGAACTTACCCATCGTTCAGTAAGGAATTCGTTTTCAACTCCTGCCAACTGGAATATGAAGAGGAAATGCGTATGAAAGGAACCCTGGAAATAAGATGTACCAAGACAGTTGTATCAAGATCGACTAGCATCAATGTCTTAAGGCATTCGTATACAATTATGCTGATTTATGATCTGGATAGCAAATTGGCTGGAAAGATATTTATTGTGCCGCGAGATGTTTGCGGTCTGCCCCCTTCGATTCTTACTCGTGTGCGTGATCTTGCAAGGACAGTAGGGAATATCTACGACACAGCAAGAAAGAGTGAGAGAATGGGCGTAAGAGAGCTACAACTGTGGTATGAGCACTGCTTTTGGCCAACTGCTGGCCAAAATGACTTGCTTTTGTTTGATTCCTGGTCTACTCCAAAAATGATATTCCTTTACGGCAAAATATCCCTCTTGAAAAGTATGTGACGTAGCAGTTCATACCACATGGAACCACTGGACAAATTCAGCCTCTCGATGGTTATTTTTTCCATGCCTATGAAGTATTATCGCACTATCTGCAGCTACGCCTGAAAGGACAGCCAGTTTCACGATAAGCTTCACAAGAAACTGTTTCGCATTCGGTTGCATGCCATCACATTCTATCAGTTATCGTCACCCCATTACACCAACATGATTCTATTTGTAGTCTTTAAGAGTGGATACCTAGCTGAAGGTCATGCACCGTTTGTAACTCCCAAGGAATTCGCCTTCGATGTCGATGGTGCGAACCTTTGTGACCACTATGGTTCGCCATTTTTCTTTCGGTGTTCATGGCGCTAGTTAATTATTTGTTTTGAACCTTTCTTGAATGTCAACGATTTCATTTTGCGAAGTGTTTTCATTCGGTATTCATGGCGCTAGTTAATGATTTGTTTTGAACGTTTCTTGAATGTCAACGATTTCATTGTGCGAAGTGTCGTACAGGGTGATTTTAATTAAACTTACAAACGCTGCAGAAATAATACCACTGGTCAGAATGACGTCAAAAATTGCGACAGAATATTATCGGAGAAGGGGAAAACCGTATGGCAGAAGAAAAAAATAGTGTGAAAATTGACCAATAAATAGCGCTTTATGTGTCAGAATACGTAAATGGAAACACCTGTCATGCGCGCGACCATTAAAGTTAGTATAAACACACCGGGCACCCGGCTTTTCCTCCTCTACCGTCTGCGACGTTCGCCATGACTGTCTCAATGGAGGATCGCTCTCTGTTAGTAAAGCTGTATTACAAGAATGATGACTGTGCACACGTCGGTCTGCAGGAGGTCCGGACACTGAAGGGTTTGAAAAAAGGCGTTGGTCCGATGACTGCCGTGGGTATGGAGAAAATGATTCGGAAAATCGAAAAGACGGATTCTTTTGGTGTGCAACCTGATAGAGGGAGGAAACGAATTGATTCGACGTCAGTGGAAGCAGTGGCCACATCAAGGCAGCAGGAGACGAGTGGTGGTGTGCAAACGTGCAGTGCACTGAGAATTGCCCGAAAATTGGACATACCCGTGAGCACGGTGCGTAAAATCCTACGAAACATCATTCTTTGCTATCCTTTCAAAATTACCCACGTCCACGAATTGCTTCCTGTTGACCAGCCTTCGCTTTAAAATTTCTTGCTCGCATGCAAGTGGACAATGATTGGCTGTGGAAGATTTTGTAGACAGACGAAGCCCACTTCCATCTGACAGGATATATCAATACACAGAATTGTCGAGTATGGGCAACGGAAAATCGACATGCTAATCAACCAGTACCACTCCACCCTGAAAAGGTCACTATGTGGTGCGGGTTTACGGCATCATTTATCATAGGGCAATATTTTTCGAAGAGATGGGTGCTTCCGATCCTGTTATCTGTACCGTCTCTGGTAAGCTCTGTGAGTGTCTTTTGCGCAACCACGTCGATCCAGCTCTCCAACAGCGTGGATGTGTGGATGTTATCTTTTTAGTGCAAGACGGCGCACCTCCGCACATTGCAAATCCAGTTAACCAGCTGCTGAAGCGCCATTTCGGAAATGCATTGTGCAACACATTCCGAGCGTGGCCCCGGAAACACATCGATCAGTTGTGGAACATGCTGTTTCTCGGTTTCAACTTGCTGCAGAAAACGCTGGACAGCATACTGAAAATGTTTTGCGCCAGTCACAAGGAAATTAATAAACCGATTTGATTTTTATTGGTGCTTTTTATGTGGTTTTTGCTTCAGGACAATTAAAACCGATGTGATGTTTTTTATGCGGTTTTTGGCCTCAGGACAATTAAAAACCGATTTTTCCCATCGGATGTGATATGACCTTGCCGTGGTGGATGGGCTTACGTAACTAACAGTATCACACCTGTACACCCATTCACACTGTGTAGTATAGTTTGTTTAACGTCAAACGTACACCTTAGGCATTGTTGTATGATTCATTTGTGATTTGTAGTCGACCACTATTAAATTATGACGCCTACAGCGCCATCTATTGATACATTTTGTGACTATTTATTTTTCTTCTGCATACATTTGCCTCCTTCTCTGATAATATTCCGTTGCAATTTTGCGTCATTCTAACCAGTGGTCTTATTTCTATAGCTGTTTGAAAGTTTAACTTTAATTATAATCACCCTGTACATACATCCCATCCCGTAGAAGTTTGATCCCTGCACCTCCCAGACAATAATTTTTTTATGCGCTCCTGATGCACGTGGTAAGTCATTACCAGCTAATATTTTTCCTGTCATATTTGTTAACACATGTTTCAAATGGATCTTACTAATGATTGAACTTGTGACGTCGCGCTCAAGGGGTTTCTTATGAGTTCTGCAATAAATTTTGGCAAGTAATAGCGAACACTCTGTTCAAAAGTCGCAAGAGGAAGAAGTATACTTGGAAGAGGCCTGGAGACACAGGAAGATACCATTTGGACTACATCATGGTCAGACAGGGGTTCCGAGAGCATTATTGGATTGCAAGGTGTAGCCAGGAGCAGATTCAGCCCCAGATCACTATTCCGTAATGATGAAGAGAGAGTGGAGTTTGAGACAATAGCTTATAAGAATCAACGTGGAAAGAAGAAAGATGCTAAAGTATTGAGCAATGATGAGATGCGCTGTAAGCTCGTTAACTCTTGCACCATATCATTTCCGGACTACGACCGTCAGAGAGTGTTGGTCGCTATTCTGTGTGACAGTGTCGGTTGCGTGGCTTCCGGTTACAGGGATGTTCTCCCACCTGGAGATAAGTGTCCAGTGTTTGCTTAAACCGGCTAAATGGTAGTCGTCTTGCCCAACATGCTGGTTTTCAAAGACTAGTTTTCCCGCCGGATGACTGGCGTTTCCCGATAAAATTTAGGCAGCAGTATTTTACACCAGTAATATGACCGTTAATAAGGCATGTCCAGTCGCAGTGCCTTCTTGTTGCTCTGGTGGCTGATTGGAACAATGGCCTTTATGTTAAAATAGACTGTGGAAAAGAATTAAAGAGTAAATTTTCTGAACCCCTGTCATTTTCTCCCATTGCGCCGCGGAGGTTTGAAATGTAGTTCAAACGTGACATCATTCCTCTGTAATGGTGCAAATGTTTGGCGCCCTGCAGCGGCACCATCGTGCCCGGCAACGCTTCAGAAGCAAGCTGTCGGCACATGCGAAGAAAAGGCCACAGCTTAGTAGCTCTTGTAAGGTGTAAGGACAGTTACTAATGTCACATTGACACCAAATTTCACAACAAAGCATCATGCACTTGCCAAACCATGGGAAGGTCATCAGCCCCGGTCCCCTTACCCACATCTGACTCCTTCTCTTGACGTCATTGCAATGGCGATGGAAACCGCGAAGCCCAGTGTTGAAATCAAGCCGTTTTCTTAAGAGTGGCTAAGAAAAATATTTCAGATTCCGCATACCCGCAAGCAACCACTAGAGCTGCACCATAGCGCCACCCAAGTGAAGTGAGTCATAGGGTTTGTCTACCCACAGGCTCCTAGGAATCAGTCTAGGGTTTTGTCTGTACAGCTACATTTTTAAAGTGCTCAAGAAAAACGTGCTGGTGGCCCGAGTGTGTTGTCGAACCTGGGGGGGGGGGGGGGGGGAGGAGGAGGGGGGTTTGCTTAGAGGAGCCTTTGCCATTTTATTCACGCATTTGTGAGTGTCAGATCCTACATGATCACGCCAATGGGTGGCGCGACACCGGAGGGCTGAAAAAGCATAAACACCCTCCGTTACTTACTATAGTGAAAGGGATCAAATCATGTTCAGCATGGCTGGAGCTCCGCGATGTTCTCAGACAAGGGTTGTATCATCTAGAGGTGATCAGCAGTGTCAAAGATTGGCAAGATGTTGTTCTGTTGCACGTCGCACTACAAACTGTCGTTTTCGATCTCGAAAGGTGTGTAACTGAAAGGCCTAAGAGAAGCTGTCGTTCGGTTAACGGTTTTTCTGAGGCCTTCTTATGTAGATTCTGAGCGACTTTTCCTCAGCCACCCATCAGAAAACCTCGTGATTTCAGTGCTAGGCTTCGTGATTCTGACCTCTAGCGAAAGGTTATCAAGAGAAGTGGTTGGATACTTCCATGGTGGCTTTGGGCAGAATTGTGGTGAAGTTTGGTATCAGCGAGACCGTTAACCCATCTTACACCACATTTGAGCTTCTGAGCTCTGGCCTTTTTTTCGCATGTTTAGAGCGTCGCCGAGTCCTAGGGCACCATGTTTTTTTTTTCTTTTTTATCGTAACAGAGAAAGATTGCAGGTACCTTTGAGTCAAATTCCAGACTTCTGCGTCTCACTAGAAGAAAGCGACTGGGTTAAAAAAAACCATTTAATTATTTAGCTCAGTGTAACCTGGTGGAGCGTTCATAGTGGGTGATGCTGAGGAGTTAGTCGCCAGTCCTGGTGGGGTGCAGAAGGCGAATTATGAGCCCTCAGGGAAGGAGATGATGTGGAGGTGTATATACCGAAGTCTTTAGTCAAAGGTAAGTTTAGTTGTTCCCCTGTGTAGAAGTGGGAAACGTCTTTCAGCATCCTGTTTTCACATGGGGTATTGCTGTTTAGTGAACGCATATGGACTCTTCATGAAGAAGAGACCTAAAATAGCGTGGAAAAATAGCTGTCTGGAGATGTTCTCTAGCAACTGACACGGACTTTGCGAGGGTTATTGGAAGACAATAAATTGGGTTTTGCTCAAATAGGAATGCGAAGCATGGAGTTAACATGTATGTCATTATCTTCTTTGACTTTAGGCTGTGATCCTGTGCAGTTTACAGAGGTGGTGGTGGAAACCGGTTGGCGACAGTGTAGTGACTGATTGCGGTTTTTGTTGTCCAATCCAATGGTTGAATTACTACATGGCAGTGATTGGTAATATAGAAGAAATGACTATTTTAAACCTGGCGCATAAAAGTTATTTAGGCCACGAACAAATGTTTCGAAAGAAGTCTATGGAGCAATAGGCCACAAGATTTGTCTCGCACACTACACACCACTAAGAGGGGCCGTGAACTGGACTTCAATAGGCAAAATGAGAAGAAATGTAGAAAAGTGTAATTTAAGGCGGATCAGTAGGGAAACCAATCCTGTGATTTTCGATACAGCATTAGTAGTTTGCTGCTTGACGAATCATTTAATATCTATGCATAACACGTTGCGAAGTGATATGAAATGGCACAAGGATATCAGATTAGTAGTAGTAGGGAAGGCGATTGGCCGACATTTTTTTTACTGGTACAATTTTGAGAAAGTGTAGAACATCTCTAAAGGAGATGGCATGTAGAACACGATTGTGACCCATTCCTGAGAACTTCTGGAGTGCCTGGGATCCGCACAAGGTCAGATTAAAGGAACACATCCGAGCAATTCAGAGACACGCTGTTACATTTGTTGCCGGAAGGTAAGATCAGTACACGAGTATTACGGAGATGCTTTGTGAACTCAAATGGGAATCTCTCGAGAGAAGACGATGTTATTTTCGCGAGGCACTGTTGAGAAAAGTTAGAGAACTGACATTTAAGACGAACTGCAGAATGATTCTACTGCCTCCAACGTAATTTCTTGTAACGACTACGAAAATAAAATGAGAGAAATTAGGGTCCTTACACAGGCTTATAGACAGTTTTTCCCTCGCTCTCTTTCAGAGTGGAAGAGGAAAGAAAATGACTTGTAGTGGTATGGTAGCCTCCGCCATGCAGGGGGGCTTGCAGTGTATGTATGAAGACGTAGATGTAGATGTAGTTGTATCAATTGGCGGCCCTGCCAGGTGTGGAATCAATGCACAGAATTTCATCTTCACCAGCTGCAGATACTGACTATCGTATGTAGGACAGATAAAACCAAGCGAGGTAAATCCTGGAGCTCAGCGCGGTGTTGTTTTGAGCAGTCGTTCAGCAGGGTTGCTTCCGTTTGTGTTTGTGTCGGCTAGTTATTTTTAGTGCGAATGTGTACGCTTTATATGAGAAACATGTGAATAAATAGGTAGAGGTATATAAGCAATCTCCAGCGTTGTGCAGAACCCGTTGTCAGCGATGTGGAAGGCGTAGTATACCATTAGCAGAGCCTGTTCTGTTGGTGGTGCGAATGGAGCGGTCTACTTCCTGTCGAATCTCTGGAACAGTTCTGAGGCGAATGCCAAGAAGGTTCCTTCATCTTCGGGATAAAATCAAAATCACAACGACTTACGCTTGGGGAGTATGATGGATGGTACAGTACTTCCCAGCCCCATCGACCGGACAGAGCATCCACAGCTTGTTATCCTAAAGCATTACGTTCCTCCATGGCAGACCGTCAATGCACAGTATTACTCTTCGTTTTTGGAACATACCTGCGACCAGCTTTGCGAAAGAAGAGGTGACACTTTCTGCGCAACCCATCCATCATTTTGCACGACAATGCGCGGGCGCATACAGCGCAAGCTGTGGCTGTTCTGTTCGGTCGATGGGACTGGGAAGTACTGTACCATCTACCATACTCCCCGAACTTAAGTCCTTGTGACTGTGATTTGATTCCGAAGATGAAGGAGCCACTTCTTGGCATTCGCTTCAGAACTATTCCAGAGATTCGACAGGCAGTAGACCGCTCCATTCGCACCATCAACAGAACAGTCTCTGCTAACGGTATACTACGCCTTCCACATCGCTGGCAACGGGTTCTACACAACGCTGGTGAATACTTTGAAGTACAGTAACAGGTGCAAACCTGTAACTCTTTTGTATCGGTTGTGAATAAATAGTTGCCACATTTTAAGTTCCTACCCTCGTATTTCGATTTCGGTTTAGAGAAATTGTCGGTGCAATTGGAGGCAGATAAGAGAGAAACGGGGGAAACAAAAGAAAGAGAAATAAGGTACGAGGACACAGAAGGAGGTTGAAACGGAAAGACAGAAGAAAAGGGAGCCAACAAAGAATGTAAGATGAAGGAACGGGAGGAAGAAAGAAACAAGTGGCTTGAATGTATACCCAAGCCGCTCAGATTAAGTCAGCAAGCAAGTGCAATGCACTAAAGGGACACGCAGGACGGGAAAGAGAGGAATTAGAAGGAAACTTAATGACACCAGATGGGAAACATCTGATGTTGACCTGTCTCAGAATAATCTGAAAAAGGTTAGTATTTTATCTGTACAGAAAGTAGATAAAGCCATGCTGCTTGCCGTTGATATTAACTGTCTGGACACAGAAGAAGAGAGATTTCTAGCAAAATCAGAAGATGTATTCGAAGAGAAGAGGTGGGGTGGCGAAACTGTTATGACACAGACAGTTATTACTGAAATGTTGACAGTGAAAGATAGTATCGAACTTTCAGCTATTAAATCTCTGCCAATGCCGGAATTAGATGAGAAACAAACGTCGCAAAGCTGAAAAAGAAGGTCATAATTATAGTATAACCTGCGCGAATCTTTCTAAACACTGCCCGAGGAAAAGTAATGTTCTATCTGGAGAGAAATGGAAAAATTACTGTTTTCTTTGCTATAGTATTACATGTTTGCAAACTGATGAACAAAGATCTAACTGGATCATATTATGAAATCTAGTATTTTTTTAGATAATGCATTCATAGCTGTCAAGAACTGGGTGTGTCTATGAGAAAGTTCTGCCACGCAAAAACTGCTGGGAAAGCAAATACATGAAATCCATAGATCGAGCCCTAAAATTTTCTGTGACGGGAGGGGTCAGAAGAATGAAAATATTCTCGATGGAACAGCATGTTTTCCGTGGTGCGAAGCTATTGAGAAAGGCCGACAGCTAAGTGCAGTCGTGGGTACCAGTCCGACCCGCTCATTTTCCGATGCACCCATGAAGTAGGGGATAAACGGTGCGAGCGATCCCCCTGAAGTCGACACTGAAGTGCATACGAACCTAGAGGAAGGCCACATTCCCATCGGAGCATCATCGATCATCGCTCCAGAATCCCTCTCAGCGCTCCCTTAAGGTGAGTGGAATGGGCAGCGAGATTATAGTGATTATATCGGTGATACCAATGTACATATAAGTGCTCCAAACAATGGAGCTCTTAATATTTCAAGTGTTCATTGAAAATGGTTGTGAATCACGAATATCACGAGTGTTCATATGCTGACGGGTGACTGAGAGTTTGTGCTCTAACTCTGCTTGGTGAGTGATTTTCAACATTAAGTGTTCTCTTTATTTGTGGTACTGATACGCTCATGCTGCACGGGATGATAGCAACAGTATTCGTCCTTGAACGAGTATGTAATTGACATATTAATTTAGTTAGGATGAGATACAACTTTTTTTTAATTTTTATTTGCTGATGTCATATGCATTTGGTTTGCAATAATGTGGTGGACCGACAAATCCCCAGATTTTATGCTCTAGTTATTTAGTGTTCCTTTACTGTGCTTCTGAGACGATACTGAGACGATAGTTTATGGGTGATGCAGTTTTATTCCATTATTGTTAATAATTTAGAGGAAGACTATAAATGTCTTTCCCTTGTTTGGTATAATGACTTTTTTTCATTATTGCTTAGAGTGCTGCATCGTTAGGTTACTTTGCACTGATGGACTCTAAATTACTCTTTCTGAATTTCACTCTGCAGCGGAGTGTGCGCTGATATGAAACTTCCTGGCAGATTAAAACTGTGTGCCCGACCGAGACTCGAACTCGGGACCTTTGCCTTTCGCGGGCAAGTGCTCTACCAACTGAGCTACCGAAGCACGACTCACGCCCGGTACTCACAGCTTTACTTCTGCCAGTACCTCGTCTCCTACCTTCCAAACTTTACAGAAAGTTTGGAAGGTAGGAGACGAGGTACTGGCAGAAGTAAAGCTGTGAGTACCGGGCGTGAGTCGTGCTTCGGTAGCTCAGTTGGTAGAGCACTTGCCCGCGAAAGGCAAAGGTCCCGAGTTCGAGTCTCGGTCGGGCACACAGTTTTAATCTGCCAGGAAGTTTCATACTCTTTCTGAATTTATACTCGAGTAGAGGTCAATGACGTTGCGTTGGTTCACTTAATTGTTTGTTTCTTTTCCTTTTGTTATACAGGGTGTAAAGAAAAAGTATGGCCGAACTTTCAGGAAACGTACGTCACACATACGGGAAGGAAATACGTTGTGTGGACACGGGTGTGGAAAGGCGTTATTTCCATATCAGAACTCCGTTTCAACAACACTTCAACACAGTAATTATGGGAAACACAAAGTAAAAGAACGTATCAGCGCAGTGTGAAACACTTCTCCCTGGAGAACTGCTTTTTGTTTCACTGCGTTCCACAATTTGGGCACGAAAGCTCCGTAAATATTCTACCGGGCTTCCATACACAGGATCTATCAAATGCCCCCAAAAATGAAAGTTTTGTGTGTTTAGATCGGGGGAGGGGGGGGGGGGCGGGGGAACTCAAGGAAGTCATCTGTTCATCTGTAACGGAATCTGTTATTTAGAAGCCTACAAACATTAACGTTGAAATGAGGAACAGCTCCAATATGCATGTTTTGTCGCAGTCATAAAGAGACATGCTCTAGCATAACGAGTATTCTCTAAGAAAGCATGGTAATTTTCTCGTTGAGCCTGGGTGGAAGAACCTGAGACCCTAACAAGAAGTCACCAACAATGCCGGCCCGAATGTTGACAGAAAATTAATACTGATGAGGTGACTGCATAATTTCGTGATGGTTCTTGATAGCCCGTATGTGATGACTGTGAACATTTATAATCCGATCAAATTGAAACGAAACCTTATCCGCGAACAGCACTATAATGAGAGTTGACCCAGTATTGAATGAACCATTCGCAGAAGTGTACCCGTGGAGGAATACCATCTGCTGATAATGCCTGCACATGCTGTACATGGAACGGATAAATCGGGTTGTCGTATAGCACTCAACATTGCTTGTTACAGCTAATGGTCTTATGCTGACACTAGGTTTGTCGTCAGATGTAGGAAGAATTTCCTCCTCCAGCTGAAGTGTTCTTGTCGTTCTAGGACTCCCCCAAGTTGTGAATATTAGGCTTAAGTCCCCATGGTCCCTAAGACGACGATAAATTACCGACATAGTCGAGGGGCAGCAGTCTCGTACCTGCTGAAATATCGGCTGTGTTAAAATAAATAAAGGGTTACAGTAAACAGAGATGTTTCATTAACGGGTCACCGAGTGGTCCCGGTCACTACAACCTCCACAAACCACGTCTAGGTATGGGAGCAGCACCTTCTCCTGACCTATGAGTAGTCGATATCTCCGTCACTATGGAATCAATTTAACAGCCACAACATTCTGGCGTCATAAGTGTCTGCAGTGCCGACTGTTGCCATCTATCGAGAGGGACTTCCAGATGCGACGTCATCGCCAACACTGGGTTGCGTTTAGACGGTACGATTGTGATGAGTGGACTTCCCATTTTTGTGGATTCTTTCGTTCTTGCGCGCAATAACTGTACGCAGACTAGCTGTGCGTAGCAATCTGTAGGTGCGATTTATGGAACTGGAAGGCCTGGTGGATGTGACATAGTTTAAGGGAAATTATAGGGGACACCACTTAATGCCAGTGAAATGCCAGAAATGTAATCTGATGGGCCATGAGGTGCCTTGTACGCAGTCGGTGCCAGCAACATGTAATACAACATTGTGAGCACGAGACTCATCAGTGTACGGCACTGAGGTTTGTTTTAAAGAATGAGGTATTTCGTATTATTGTATGAGTACTTGCAGTGGTTGCTTTTGATATTTTGTGTACTTTACATGTATTGTATTTTGGTAGATATCGTTTGCAGAGATACCAGGATCTCAAACGTGAGCGACGACGACTCAGGAAGCTATCGAATCCTTGGTGGAAGAGGTAACTAAGCTGGGGGAAAGTAACACTGATTTACAAAGCCAGATGGATACTCTAACAGAAGGGAATATGGGTAGACCGGATAAACTATCTGGAGCAGTAGAGGCAAAATGTTTAATCAGCATATCTGCTCCTTCGTTGAATTCACTTGCAGCTAGTTTAGTAAGCTATTTTTTGATAAAACAACTGACATTTAGCAGAATTTATTGATAACGTGGAAGCCGCCGCGAGGCTAAGTGACAGATCGAACAAAATATGTTTGGACGTGGCCCAACTACGTTTAACGGTCGAGGCACAGATTTACGTAATATACGGCTCATACACCTCAGCAATTCAAAAATGGGCCCATTTGGCGCTCCGCAAACTGAATAGTACCAGATTCTTTCGGGGGCAACTCAACAGAATATCCCAAATGAGGGCGAAACGATTAGGAAAATAAACGCACAAACATATGAGTTGATGCAGAATGATATGGGGGGACAAAATTACCCTCCAAATGCGGATATAACGTTAACTTTTCCTTACTGGCGGAATAAAATTTGGGAAAAATATCTGGACGTGATAAAAACGTATATAGTGCATTTAAGATCGGTTTGCCTCGGGAAAAGTAAATTACAAGTGCGATGGCACGGTGCAGTTACCAATCTAACATACATCAGATAAAAGTTAAGTTATTGTATTTAATCTCCGTGGATTGCTTTTCAACATACTATTGCAATCACGTGATGTATCAGACCATGGTGGCTACTGTACTTCTTCATTGATTGAAAACATTCATTGACCGTGAGGACGCTGTATTAATTTCCACGTAACAATGTAATGATAAGTATCAGTTTGGACTTCAAGAAATGTTGCACAGGTTGGACTTATTAAAACGGCACGACGCTCGATCGGTTCTAGGCGCTTCAGTGCGGAACCGCACGACTGCTACGGTCGCAGGTTCGAATCCTGTCTCGGGCATGGATGTGTGTGATGTCCTTAGGTTAGTTATGTTTAAGTAGTTCTTTCTATGGGACTGGTGACCTCAGATGTTTAAGTCCCATAGTGCTCAGAGCCATTTGAACCATTTTGGCACGATGCTCAAGCAATGAGTGCACAATCCTGATGCGTATTCCTCTGAAACATAAAGAAACTGACATAACAGATTAATGTGACTAATTAAAGGATTCTATAAATGATTTACAAACACCTTATAAGTACGAAGTTAGCATTTATTATTCAATAGTTATTATTCAATAATAGAAACAACTTACACAGAGGAATTACACATACCTCTATCCGCTACGGAAACACAAGGAGAGATGAAGGTCAGAAGAGGAAGACCACACTTCCTTACTTTTGTCTAAAAAATGAATAACATTTAGATATAGTCTTAGCTGGTTTTCGGTATACGCAATCTGTTAATTAAATCTACTCTGAATAACATTAAATTGATTTTTGAAATTTACAAAAAAAGGTGAAAAATTGCAGTCTCCTTATAACATGCGCTTCACAAGGCACCAAGCGTTAGATGTTATTTTGAAGCGCCTTCCACCCGATATGTTGAGGAGAGTCGGCGAAAATCTGAAGCGCCTGGCAACAACCATTAGGGCTGATATGCAGCTAGAGGTGGTGAATACAGGAATGCAACTGCTGGATAAATGAAGTGCTTTTTCCTTGGAGGTAAAATGTTATAGTTATGCACGTATGGATCACATTCGGAAGCAGCGCCGCCAGCCACAGTGCTATGAACGTGGAACGATAGGGGGAGTGATGCGCGGTATTCTAGTAATAAGAAGTAGGGTGGTAGAAGGGCAAACACCAATGGGAATTCCGCAACCGCAGGACGCCGTTCCTATGAAATTCAGTTCAACAAAGACATATGCAGGACTGGAGTGTTGCTTAGTGCACATGGTAAATTGTACAAAGGAAAAGTTTTTAGTGATCACAGGGGATCATGTGTCAGCTGTCTGATAGGCGTAGACTGAATTCCCCACATTACTGATTACATGGAGTAGGTGACAATGAAGTGGCATCATTGGGGTCAACTGTGCTCATTTTTTGTATTCGAGCAAGGAATTTTCGAGAGCATATGACAGTGTTGCCGCATGTTGACGACAGGTACCGTGTGATCCTGGGGTTGAATTAATTTTTTTCAGCGTAGTGTTGAACTTGGTGGAACATTATTCCGACTGGGAGAGACCACTGCACATGATACGCTGTCGCAATATCCTTCTAGTGTGAAGGGGCAATTACGTGAAACGCGTAGACAGTCATGTGATAATGTGCGGAAAGGAACAGGCCGAGCGGTCTCAGGCGCTGCAGTCTTGGACAGTGCGGCTGGTCCCGGCGGAGGTTCGAGTCCTCCCTCGGGCATGCGTGTGTGTGTTTGTCCTTAGGATAATTTAGGTTAAGCAGTGTGTAAGCTTAGGGACTGATGACTTTAGCAGTTAAGTCCCATAAGATTTCATACACATTTGAACATTTTTTTTGGAAAGGCACAGGAAAACTACGCTGGATAATCGTATGAAATGACCTACTAAGCGATATTTCATGTATTACAGAGCTGTTGGAAGGACGACAAGGATACATTTAAGAATGTGGCACGTGTACAGAAAGTGAATGGAGAATATGTGGTTCCAGTTAATGTGCATAATTGTGGCACTGACAAAATGATTTTGCAGAGGGGTTTCTAATTGCAATTTTGACATCTTGAATGAGGACTATTTAGACACCTGAGACCGGCCGCTGTGGCTGAGCGGTTCTAGGCGCTTTAGTACGGAACCGCGCTGCTGCCACGGTCGCAGGTTCGAATCCTGCCTCGGGCATGGATGTGCGTGATGTCCTTAGGTTAGTTAGGTTTAAGTAGTTCTAAGTATAGGGAACTGATGACCTCAGATTTTAAGTCCCATAGTGTTTAGAGCTGTTTGAACAGCTGAGTTGTGGATCTTTTCCATATGCGAACTGTCAGTGCATCTGCATTATCCGAAAAAGTACGATATATGAAGGGAAAAGATAGGGCAGGTATACAAACACTATTGATACAGTTGGTGGATATTTAAATCCTAGTGGACAGTAGCCAGTGACATCCGTAACACAATACGGGATCTTGATGGGAGATAATACTCCTGCATATAAGAGGCTGTACATAAAACATAGGCACCGGTAACCAACAATGGAGGAGTTCATCAATCACCAGTTGATTAATGTCATTATTGAGGAGAGTGATAGCCACTATGGAGCACCCACTGCAATCTGCGCATACTCATCCGATGAGTCTAAGACATATAGGTTCTTTTACGATGCCAGAACTGTGATGGATGAAATGCTGTACCAAATATCATGTAACCTTTGGACAGCCTGGACCAATGCAAGTATTTTTCAACAATGGATTTGGAAAGTTGAAAGCACTTCTAGGGAACCAGCCGAAAAATGCATTTACTGTCCCGTGTCGGCATTATTAATATTTGCAGAAGCCTTTTGCACTTAAGAAAGCACCAGCCTTATTTCAGCAATTACTGGAGTAGTGTTGACGGTGTTAACACCATGCGAATGTATGGCCCACTTAGGTGATATTGTTGGTTGTTCTAAGGACCCAGGAGAGCACATGCAGTGGCTGGAAGAATTTAAGAGGTTGTGCTTGATGCACTTAACATTAAGCACTGAAAGGGGTCATTGACAGAAGTCAGCTGTGTAGGCCATGTAATTAATCTTGATTGAACGAAGATGGCTCTGAGCACTATGGGACTCAACATCTTAGGTCATAAGTCCCCTAGAACTTAGAACTACTTAAACCTAACTAACCTAAGGACATCACACACATCCATGCCCGAGGCAGGATTCGAACCTGCGACCGTAGCAGTCGCACGGTTCCGGACTGCGCGCCTAGAACCGCGAGACCACCGCGGCCGGCAATTGAGCTAAGACTGATCCCTAGACTGGTATGTGCAGTCCATGATTTCTCACTGTCCCAAAACTGTGAAATAACTGCAATCATTTTTGGGTTATGTAATTACTATAGAAAATTTTCCAAAGGGTTTGCTGACATTGTTAGACCATGAATGCATTTATTGAAGAAGGGTGTGAAATTAGTGAACAGCTGTTAGTTTGTATTAAAGGAAATTAATACTTCAACCGGTGTTAGAATTTCTGAATCACGAAAAACAGTTTATCCTGTCCTGTGATGTGATGTGAACAACCAGGTGATAGGATTCGTCTGTGTTTGAAAACAGATGGCAATTAACATCTGGTAGTGTGTGGATCAAGGTAATTAAATAAAGCAGAATGGAATTACTCAACTATGGAGAAGGAGCTGCTGAGCTTATTCTACAGTACTACTTCCCCTTGTGGAAACAATGCCTTGTCCATGTAGGTGATGTCGCATTATGTTATCACTATGTTTGAACTCAGGATGTATTCCACAATTCTGCTACAAACGAAGGTAGAGAAAATTATCGTACAGTGTCTTATCTACGACGGCGTCAATTGGGGCAGAACGGACTGTCATGTCCTGTTCAAATGAACTAGCCGAGTGTATAAGTCTTGAGTGATTTAGTAAATTATGAGAAACTTCAGTCTGGATAACCGGACAGAGATTTAATCCACCATCTTACTGAATGCCAGTTCAATACTTTGCTCATTGTTTCACCTAGCTCGGTATACACAAATGGGATTTAAATTTAGGTTGTTTACAGATGATGCTGTCATTTACCGTCTAATAAAGTCATCCCTACGGCGCGGAACGTGGCAACCTTTCAAAAATGGTTCAAATGGCTCTCAGCACTATGGGACTCAACTGCTGAGGTCATTAGTCCCCTAGAACTTAGAACTAGTTAAACCTAACTAACCTAAGGACATCACACACATCCATGCCCGAGGCAGGATTCGAACCTGCGACCGTAGCGGTCTTGCGGTTCCAGACTGCAGCGCCTTTAACCGCACGGCCACTTCGGCCGGCGTGGCAACTGTCTGTGAATAAGAAAAGTGCGTGGTCATCCACACGACTACGAAAAGAAATCCGTTAAATTTCGGTTAAACGATTAATCACACAATTTCAAAGGCTGCCAGTTCAACTAAATAGCTGGGAATTACAATTAACAACAACTTCAATTGAAACAATGTCATTGATAATATTGTGGGGAAAGAAAATCAAAGACTGTGTTTTATTTTCAGAACACTTAGACGATGCAATAGGTCTACTAAAGAGACCGCCTATGCTACGTTTGTTAATCCTCTGCTAGATTATTTCTGTGCGGTATGGGATCTTTACCGGATAGGATTGACAGAGGACATCAAAAAAAGTCGACAAAAGGGCAACTCGTTTTGTATTAACCCGAGATATGGGAGAGAGTGTCACGGATATGGTAAGCTAGTTGGGATGGCAATCATTAAAACAAAGGCATTTTTCGTTGCTGCGAAATCTTCTCACGAAATTTCAATTACCAAATTTCTGCTTTGAATGTGAAAATATTATGCTGTTGACAGCCTACAGAGGGAAAAATGATCACCGTAATAAAATAATAGAAGTCAGAGCTCGCAAAGAATGATTTAAGTGTTTGTTTCTCCGGCGAGCTGTCAGAGAGTGAAACGGTAGAGAAATAATCTGAAAGTGGTTGAAAGAATCCTCTGCCATTCACTTAAGAGTGAATTGCAGAATAGTGATGTATATGTAGGTATATCGCAGCGAATGATTTCACAGTGTAAAATTTAAAAAAAAATGACAATAATAAAGGTGACAAGAAGCCTAAGGGACCCTTTAGGGAATTTTTTTGCTCATGAGCGGAATTAATGGGAAGAGTACATACTACGCACTCACAAAGTTGTAATGATATGTCTGGAAGTTCAGTATTCTTGTAGAGCTCCGAGTGTGCGCGCAGAGTATTGAGGTGAACTTAGATCGTCAACAAACTGCAGACTTGGATCTGACATGGAGGTACAATTTTCCGAACCTGTTGGCAGAACTTCATCAACTGTGTCCATTCTGAGAGAAACGGGCTTATATATAACCGGCGATATAGAGGGGATCTGTGTCTGAAAGAAGACGGACGGCCACTATCACGTCGCCAATCGAGGAGGGAGCATTCGTCTGTTCGCAGGGTCCGTGGAGACTTGTCAGAAGAGAGAGAGGGAGAGAGAAAGGCGGGAGGGGAGCTCGTAAATGGACGCAGCAACAGATGAAAAGCCCGCAACCGTATTCTTCATTCAGCTGTCCCACTTTAACAATATTGCGGCCTTTATTAGTTATTGCAGAGCTCCATTATTAAAAAACTGAGGCGGTCATTTATTGTAAAACATAGAACAGAAATGACCTATGCAATTTTCTATCATGTTATAGTAACATTTAATGCAGTTGTCCCTCTACATCAGTATGTACATAACCACTGTGCAATTCACACGCACGTCTTTGGCAGAGAGTTCAACGAACCATCTTCAAGCTATTTCTCTACCATTCCACTCCCGAACAGCGCGCTCTGACTTCTCTTATTTTATTATGATGATCACTTCTCCCTGTGTAGGTGACGTCAACAAAATATTTTCGCTTTCTTAGGAGAAAGCTGGTGACAGAAATTTTGGGGAAAGATCTTGCCGCAACGAAAAACGTCTTTGTTTTAATAACTGGCACCCCAACTCGCGTATCAATTTCGTGACTCTCTTTCCCCCATGTTGCCACAATGCAAAACGAGTTGCACGTCTTTGAACGTTTTCGATATCGTTCATCCGTACTATTTGGTAATGGACCCATAAACTGCAGAAGTTGACGGACACACATAGTGTAGGCCGTCTCTTTGCTAGATTGTTTGCATCCTCAAGGAGTTCTGCAAATAAAACACAGTCTTGGTTCTTTTACCCACAACACAGTCTTTGTGAGCGTTCCAGTTTAAGTTGTTCGTAATTGTAACCCCTAAGTATTTAGTTGAGTGGACAGCAATTAGACTAGTGTGATTTATCGTGTAACCGAAGTTTAGGAGATTCCTTTTAGTACTCATGTGGATGACCTCACAATTTTTATTGTTCAGAGCCTTGTCTATATCATTTTGGAACTGGTTCTTATCTTCTGATGACTTCAATATACGGTAAATGACAGCAGCATCTGCAACAATCTGTGAGGGCTGTTGAGATTGACTCCCCACTCGTTGACGTACATTAGGAGCCGCAGGGCGACTATAACACATTCTTGAGGGATACCAGGTGTTTCTTCTGTTTTACTCGATGACCTTCCAACAGTTGCTACTAACTGTGACCTTTATGAAAGGATATCACGAAACTTGCCATACAACTTAGATGATACTCCAAAGGCACTCAATTTGATCAGAAGGCGCTTTCAAGGAACGGTACGCGAAGTGGTCTAGTAATCTGGAAACATAGAATCAATCTGAGATCCCCTAACGACAATACTCATTACTTCATGTGAATGTAGAGCATGTTGTGCTTCACAAGAACTATGTTTTCTGAATCCGTGCTGATCATCCATCGCTAGATTGCTTTCTTCGAGGTAATTAAAAATGTTTAAACATTGCATTTATTCCAAAATCCTATTGCAAATCGCCGTCTGTGATATAGGTCTGTAATTAAGCAGTTTACTTCATTTCCTTTCTTGTCTTTTGAAGTGTCCTGTTCAACTATGCACTCTTTAGGTATGGATGTTCCGTCGAGTGAGCTATTTTTTGTGTTTACTAAGTATGGAGCTATCATATCAGTATACTCTGAATGGAACTTAATTTGTGTACAATCTCGACTAAAAGACTTGCCTTTACTGAGCGATTTAAGTTGCTTCGCTACATCGAGGGCATCTATTTCTAACTAGCTCCTGTCTGCAGCTATTCTTGATTCGAAATATGGAATATCTATTTCGCCTTATTTGGTGAAGGAATTTCGGAAAACCGTGTGTAGTAGCTCTGCTTTAGCGGCGCTGTCATCGGTACCATTACCATTGTTATCGCACAAGGAAGGTATCAATTGCTCATGCCGCTGGTGCACTTTACCAGAATGTTTTTAGATTTACTGCTGAATTTCGAGACAAAGTTTCGTCGTAGAATGCTATTAAAAGCACCTCCCGCTAAAGTCCTTGCTAAATTTCGAGCTTCTGTAAAACATCACCAATCTTGCAGATTTTGCGTTCTTTCAAATCTGGCTTCCTTTCAAAATGGTGATGTACTTCGCAAAGCGCAAATGTTTACCATGAATTTTGCACCCTGCTCTCTGCTTGATTCGATGCAATATCCCGCACACAGTACTTCGTAATAATCGATAAAAATGCAATAGATAACATGGTGATTCTGTAAAAGGAAGAAGAATAAGACAATAGCAGATCGACACCAGACCAAAGACCCTCAATGTTAATCATACTACCCATCCATCTAAAGCGCATCGACCGATTACGAAATTACTTTTTTGTTCAGTTGTACTGCCCAACATCACTCAGTGAGGACAGTGTTCCTTACGACCGCGCAGCATGAAAATAAAAGACTAAATGATATAAAGATCTAGTATGACATCCTCCTTGTCTGAGAATATGGCGAAGTACACATATCTTGCATAGCCCTGACAGAAAAGGAAATTAGAAAGTGAAGAAGAATAACAGGATTTGCTGAATGGAACGAATAATCTAATGAGTACAGAATATGGACTGAGAGTAAATTGAAGAAAGACGAAAGTAATGAGAAGTAGGAGAAGTGAGAACAGTGAGAAACTTAACATTAGGATTGATATCATGAAGTAGATGAAGTTAAGGAAGGTGGCTACCTAGGCAGCAAAATAACCATTGACCGACGGAGCAAAGAGGACATCAAAAGCAGACAAGCACTGGCAAAAAGGGCATCTTGGCCAAGACAAGTCTACTAGTATCAAACATAGGCCTTAATTTGACGAAGAAATTTGAGAGAATGTACGTTTGATGCACAGCATTGTACTGTAATGAAAAATGGACGATGGCAAAAATGGAACAGAAGAGAATTGAAGCGTTTGAGATGTGGTGCTACAGACGAATGTTGAAAATTAGGTGGATTGATAAGGTAAGCGATGAGGAGGTCCTGCGCAGAATCGGAGAGGAAAGGAAAATGTGCAAAACACTGGCAAGGAGAAGAGACAGGATGATAGGACATCTGTTAAGACATCAGGGATTGACTTCGATCGTACTAGAGGGAGCTGAAGAGGCCAGAAACTGTAGAAGAAGGCAGAGATTGGAATAAATACAGCAAATAATTGAGGACGTAGGTTGCAAATGCTACTCTGGATGAAAAGGTTGGCACAGGAGAGGAATTCGTGGCGGGCTGCATCAAACCAGACAAAAAAAAAAAAAAAAAAAAAGCAGCAATAGGAAACAGAAGCCGCCACTTGTTCATTACCAATCACACTGACACTAAGCCCTTTCTTAACGGAGAATGTTTAAGTACAATGCCCACCGACCATGAACTGGCGTGCAGGAGGATCTGCCAAGACAGGAGAAAGAATATTTGACAGAATTAAGAAACTTTCATAAAATACAGTGTCCTAACAAGAAAACAGTTAAATGTTGAGTGGGGGAGACACAGTGCTCTTACAAGAAGATAAACAGGCAAGACACATGTGGAAGAGAGCCCATACTATGGAAACAAGATAAGGGAGAGATGGAATGGTGCGGATTTTAATTCTTCAAACCCCAGGCTGAAGAAGTATTATTCGGCCAGTTCGACTGGTCATCTCAATAGTGATCGACCAGTGTCGGATGGACCTTTGGGGGGGGGGGGGGGAATGTCAGTCGAAAGTTAAATAAGTGTTCTGTTTGCGTTGTATTAATCTTTGTAATATTAATATTGCTTGCTAGTAACATAATTAAGCTGAACATGATATGTAGTATCCTGTTAGTTAAAGAACATCATCTAAAAGGGTAAGAAATTTTGTAAATTACACTAATTAGACAATAAATTACGACAGGCCTTAATAAAAGTAATCAGGAGGCTAGAAGCTGACTTGTAGAGAACAATGGACCCTTTTCCTATGGAGGAAGGAAAGAAAGGGAGGGTATGGGGGAGAGAGTAATGACATTGGAGGACATTGACCCTTGTGGGAGCTCCTGCGACAATGCAATCTTGATCCGTGATCTCTAAGATATCTGGTAACAACGTGGAGTATGCCATCTTCCATATTGATGCACCGACGGGCAAAATAAAACTGGCCAGTAAAATATCGCATGCAGTTAGATATAGAAAAGGTAAATTAGGTTGCATATGTTAAGGTGCATGAAATATTGTCTGGGCGTTTTTAGCCTCATCCTGTAAATAATATTGATTCTATAATAGTCTAAGTGTAAAATCAAATTGTCGTTTGATAAATTAGTGGTCCCTGATATGTAAAAGCTTATTGCAGCATGTGCTGTCGTATTTAAGATATTATTTGCACCATGTAGTCTGCAGTATCTGGTATAGTGGTTAGCATCACTGCCTCTAGATTGTCCTGGGTTTGATTCCTGGCTGGATGTTTGTTTCTTTCAAACATTTCATTTCATCTTCATCACAAAGACGCACAAGTCCTCGAAATGGCTTCAAATAGGAAAAACTTGCACCAGACGGTCAAAGAACTACAGATGGGGTCTCCCAGCTAATAATGTCATACGATCATTTTATTTCATTTGCACTCTATAGATAAAGATGATGAAATGACTGCTATGGAGAAATAAATTAAGAAGGTCTAAAAACTCAGGGGTGTTTAACAGTTAGACTGCCGGAGAAAAGACGGCGTCAATTTAGATCCGATGACGGCATATGTCCCCTGGGGGATAGCAGCCGCACTGATGATAATTTCAAACATAACTGCCTGAGCGACATCAGTGTCTAGCCTTTAATAGGGAATGTCGACAGCCAGAAGGCTCAGTGTGGTGCAAACGTGTGAGGCAAGCAGGCAAGCAGGCAACCTTGCCACACAGACGCACTGCAGCGAACTGAACGAATTGGAAAGGGGACAAACTTTGGCCTTCCGAGTGGTGGGATAGTCCTTTCGGAAAATCGTCACAGAAGTTGCACGTGCTGCGTCGGTTGTGCAATGATGTTGGCATCAGTGGTCACGTGAACACACGCAGACCAGATTCTGGACGTCCACGCAGCACAGACGCCTGTCAGGATCACCGTATTGTAAGGGAAGCAGTGACAGATTGTACAGCTACCAGAGCACAGATAAGAGGGCTTGTGAGCCCAGACGTATCAACACGAATTGTTGCGAACTAATTATTAGCAGTGGCACTATGAGGACACAGACCTCTAAACCGTCTTCCACTCACGCCTCAGCATCGATGTACACGGCTCGACTGGTGCCATCAGATGATCGCTGGGAAGATGCAGTGGCACGCCTTCGTCTTTACCGATGAAAGCAGATTCTGCCTGCGCGCAAATGATGGTTGTTTGCACGTACGATATAAATCTGTTGAGCACTGTCTCATAGAGTGCATTCGTCTGAGACACACTGGCCCTAAACCAGGCCTCATGGTCTCAGGTGCAATAAGCTACAACTCTCGTTCACCGATGGTGTTTCTGAAGATGGAGCTAATTAGCAATAGGTACGTGCAGAATATTTTTAGATTCATTGCTTTGCCATTCTTGCAACAGGAACGTGATGTGTTGTTCCAACAGGATAACGGTCGCCCACACACTGCCTGTTACACCCAACGTGCTCAGCAAGACGTGAAGCAACTTTTCTGAGAAGCACCATCTCTGGGCTTGTCTCCAATCAAAGACGTGCGGGATATGATGCGATGAGAAGCGACTCGTCAGTCACCAAGTACGTGAACAGCCCGAACAGGCATGGAGTAACCTGTCCCAGGACTGCATCGCCATCTGTATGATTGATGCCAGAGTCAGCCCATGTTGGCTACACCACCTACTAATACGGGTATTTCAGCATAGGTCCGACACCTCGTACCTCAGAACCGCTACTGCTACTGATCTGTAAATGCGATCATTTCATGTACTCCATGTGCACTGTCGCAACACTACATCTTGAGTGAATCGGAAACCTCTAAAAGCAATGTCATCAGCGAATCGTATCATTGATATCCTTTCACTTTGAATTTTAATTCCACTCCTGAAACTTTCTTTTATATCCGTCACTGCTTCTTCGATATACTGTTTGAACTGTAGGGGCAAAAGACTACATCCCCGTCTAACACCCTTTTTAATCCGAGGAATTCGTTCTTGGTCGTCCACTCTTATTATTCCCTCTTCGCTCTTGTACATATTGTACACTACTGGCCATTAAAATTGCTACACCAAGAAGAAATGCAGATGATAAACGGGTATTCATTGGACAAATATATTATACTAGAACTGACATGTGATTACATTTTCACGCAATTTGGGTGCATAGATCCTGAGAAATTAGTACCCTAAACCACCACCTCTGGCCGTAATAACAGCCTTGATACGCCAGGGCATTGAGTCGAACAGAGCTTGGATGGCGTGTACAGGTACAGCTGCCCATGCAGCTTCAACACGATACCACAGTTCATCAAGAGTAGTGACTGGCGTATTGTGACGAGCCAGTTGATCGGCCACCATTGACCAGACGTTTTCAATTGGTGAGAGGTCTGGAGAATGTGCTGTCCAGGGCAGCAGTCGAACGTTTTCTATATACAGAAAGGCTCGCACAGGACCTGAAACATGCGGTCGTGCATTATCCTGCTGAAATGTAGGGTTTCGCAGGGATGGAAAGACGGTTAGAGCCACGGATCGTAACACATCTGAAATGTAACGTCCACTGTTCAAAGTGCCATCAATGCCAACAAGAGGTGACCGAGACGTGTAACCAATGGCACCCCATACCATCACGCCAGGTGTTACGCCAGTGTGGCGATGACGATTACACGCTTCCAATGTGCATTCACCGCTATGTCGCCAAACACGGATGCGACCATTATGATGCTGTAAACAGATCCTGGATTCATCCGAAAAAATGACGTTTTGCCATTTGTGCACCCAGGTTCGTCGTTGAGTACACCATCACAGGCGCTCCTGTCTGTGATGCAGCATCAAGGGTAACCGCAGCCATGATCTCCGAGCTGATATTCCATACTGCTGCAAACGTCGTCGAACTGTTCGTGCAGATGGTTGTTGTCCTGCAAAAGTCCCCATCTGTTGACTCAGGGATCGAGACGTGGCTGCACGATCCGTTACAGCCATGCGGATAAGATGCCTGTCATCTCGACTGCTAGTGATACGAGGCCGTTGGGATCCAGCACGGCGTCCCGTATTACCCTCCTGAACCCACCGATTCCACATTCTGCTAACAGTCACTGGATCTCGACCAATGCGAGCAGCAGTGTCGCGATACGATAAACCGCAATCGCGATAGGCTAAGTTTCCGACCTTTATCAAAGTCGGAAACGTGATGGTCCGCATTTCTCCTCTTTACGCGATGCATCAAAACAACGTTTCACCATGCAACGCCGGTCAACTGCTGTTTGTGTATGAGAAATCGGTTGGAAACTTTCCTCATGTCAGCACGTTGTAGGTGCCGCCACCGGCGCCAAACTTGTGTGAATGCTCTGAAAAACTAATCATTTGTATATCACAGCATCTTCTTCCAGTCGGTTGAATTTCGCGTCTGTAGCGCGTCACTTTCGTGGTGTAGCAATTTTAACGGCCAGTAGTGTATATTACCCGTCTCTCCCTATAGCTTACCTGGCCGGCCGGTGTCGTCGTGCGGTTCTAGTCTCTTCAGTCTGGAACCGCGTGTCCGCTACGGTCGCAGGTTCGAATCCTGCCTCGGGCATGGATGTGTGATGTCCTTAGGTTAGTTAGGTTTAAGTAGTTCTAAGTTCTAGAGGACTGATGACCACAGATGTTAAGTCCCATAGTGCTCAGAGCCATTTGAACCATTTTTTTTATAGCTTACCCCTATTTTTCTCAAGATTTCGAACATCTTGCACCTTTCTGCATTGAACGCTTTTCCCAGGTCGACAATCCTATGAACATGTCTTGATTTTTCTTAGGCTTGCTTCCATTATCAACTGCAACGTTACAATTGCATCTCTGGTGCTTTTACCTTTCCTAAAGCCAAACTGACGCCACCTATCACATCTTCAATTTTCTTTTCCACTGTTCTGTATATTATTTTTGTCAACAACTTGGATGCATGAGCTATTAAGCTGATTGTGCGATAATTCTGACACTTGTCAGCCCTTTCAGTCTTCGGTATTGTGTGGATGATATTTTTCTGAAAGTCAGATGGTGTGTCGCCAGAATCAAACATTCTACACACCAACGTGAATAGTCGTTTTGTTTCCACTTCCCCCAATGATCTTAGAAATTCTGATGGAGTGTTATCTATCCCTTCTGCCTTATTCGATCCTAAGTCCTCCGAAGCTCTTTAAAATTCTGATTCTAATACTGGATCCCCTATCTCCTCTAAATCGACACCTATTTCATCTTCTATAGCATCAGACAAATCTTCCCCCTCACAGGGGCCTTCAATGTACTCTTTCCACCTATCCGCGCTCTCCTCTCCATTTAACAGTGGAATTCCCGTTGCATTCTTAATGTTACCATCCGTTCTTTTAACTTAACCGAAGGTTGTTTTGACTTTCTTATGCTGAGTCACTCTTTCCGACATTACTTTTTTTTGTCGATTCCTGACATTTTTCATGCAGCCATTTCGTCTTAGGTTCCTTGCACTTCCTGTTTATTGCATTCCTCAGTGACATGTATTTCTGTATTCCTGAATTTCCATGAACATATTTTACTTCATTCTTTCATCGATCAGCTGAAATATTTCTTCTATTACCCATGGTTTCTTCGCAGTGACTTTCTTTGTGCCTATGTTTTTCTGTCCCACTTCCGTGATTGCCCCTTTTAAAGATGTCAATTTCTCTTCAACTGTACTACCTACTGAGCTATTCCTTATCGCTGTATCTATAGCCTTAGAGAAATTTAAGCGTATCTCGTCATTCCTCAGTAGTTCTGTATCCCACTTCTTTGCGTACTGGTTGTTCCTGACTAACGTCTTAAACTTCAGCCTACTCTTCATCACTGCTACATTGTGATCTGAGTCCATACCTACTCCTGGGTACGTCTTTCAATCCAGTATCTGATTTCGGAATCTATGCCTGACAGTGATGTAATCTAAGTGAAATCTTATTGTATCGCGCGGCATTTTCCAAGGAAACCCCCTCCTCTTGTGATTCTTGAACAGAGATTCGCTATACTTGCTGAAATTTATTTCAGAAGTCTTTCTCCTCTCTCATTTCTTATTCCAAGCCCTTACTTTCCTGTAACCTTTTCCTCTGCTCCTTCTCCTGCAACTGCATTCCAGTGCCAATGACTATTAGATTTTCGTCTCCGTTTACGTACTATATTACCCTTTCAGTATCGTCATATACTTTCTCTATCTCTTCATCTTCAGCTTGCAACGTCGGTATGCATATCTGGACTACCGTTGTCGGGGTTTGTTTGCTGTCGATTCTGATAAGTACAACCCTATTACTGAACTGTTCACAGTAACATACACTTTGCCCTACCTTCCTATTCGTAACAAACCCTACTCCGGTTATACCATTTTCTACTGCTGTTGATATTACCCCACACTCGTCATACCAGAAATCCTTATCTTCTTTCCATTTGAAGTCACTGACCCCTACTACATCTAGATTGAGTCTTTGAATTTCCCTTTTCCGATTTTCTAGTTTCCCTACCACGTTCAAGCTTCCGACGTTCCACGCCCCGACTCGAGGAACATTATCCTTGCGGTGATTACTCGGTCTTTTTCTCATGGTCGCCTCCTCCTTGGCAGTCCCCTGCCGGAGATCTGAATAGGGGACTATAATGCCGTCTATTGCCAATGTAGAGATCATCGTGACATTTTTTCAGTTACAGGCCACATATCCTGTGGCTACACGTTATCGTTTCCATTGCCTTCTGCATTCTCATGCCGTTGATCATTAGTGATTCTCCCACCTTCAGGGGCAGTTTCCCACTCCAAGGACAGGAAACGCCCTGAACCTCTGTCCGCTCCTTCGCCCTCTCTGACAGGGCTATTGGCAGAGCGAGGGTGACTGCTTATGCTGGAAGCCATCCGATGCTAATTCTAATTATGAATCAAATTTTAAGCTGTGGCGGGTTTCAAATTCGGGATCGAGATCGTTTTGATTAACAATCAGACCTCTTAGACCACGGGTGCACCTGCATTTCTGACTATGTAGTCCTAAAAGTTTTCTCATCATCTAATTATTTTCCCATAATTACCTTCGTGAGGCAACGGTTCCTTATACCTATCACGTATTCCCACAAACCTCTCCACCAACCCACCCATGTATAACAAACTTCAATGAGGCAACGGGGTGAGCGAAGTTCTGGCTGACCCTCGCATCCTCAGAGAAAAGATTGGTGTCTTTCAATTCTGTGTCTGCTGCTCGAATCAATTTCGCATTATCCGAATGAATCGTATTTGGTAGTCCTCGTCTTGCAGTAAATCTTCTGAAGGCCATCAAATATTATCTGTGCACGTATTTGATACGAGTTCTAGATGGAGAGTTCTTATTGCCAAGTTTGATGAAAAGTGGTCCTACGACATCTAAGCGCGCTGCCGCAAATGGCTTACTGAATTTAATGGGATCATGTGATATATTAGGTTCTGTCTCACATCTGCAGACACGTACAGCTTTCTTACAAGGGAGACACATGCGTATGACCCCTTTTATTCTTTGTCTTCCCCTTAAAATCCTAAATTCATTCCATAATTCAGATAATACTACAGCATATCCTAGATGGTATAATAATAGGTGCGTCTGTCGAATGAGCAACCTTGTAAATTCGTGAGAAACTTTCAAGAATAATGGAGGCATTTGCAGTACATTCAAGTCATCATAGTTAACTCGTCCTCCAAGCCGTGTGAGTCCATCCTGAAGGAACAGGTCGTAACGTTCTATCTTTGATTTCGTTAGAAACTCGGTATTGTGTGGTTTTCTGCCGGAAACCTTTCCCATTGGGCGATCCGTATCCAGCTGCGTTTTGCTGATTCTAGTTTGTGAGCAGTGAATTTGGCCTTTATCTTCTCTGCACGTGTAAAATTATGAGTGACACAGAGAATCCATCCCATTATGTGCAATAGTTTCCAATAGGAACTGTATTTTGATGAATCGGTAGGACACAACCTTGTGTTAGTAGCCAAGGTTCAGCTGTATGAGTGATCAATGAGGGACCGTGCTCAGCATTGCAAGGAAGATTGTGATCTCTCTATCGATGTTCCACGTGACAACAAATCTGCCGGATTGGTTGTGGTGAGGGAATGTCGCCACAGTGATGACGTTAAAATTTCGTGGATTTCAATTACTTTACTACCAAGAAACAAATTCCAGCGATTTCGTTGCTTCGTATCTATCCAAGTGGTACCATGTAATCGCTCCACATTGTTGCGTTTGCAGTGTCAGATCCAGAAGAGTGACGAAATATCTCAGAAGTCGTGAACACAATAAGACAGCTAGTAATTCAAGTAATGGAAGTGTTACCCTTCTGATAGGAAAAACTTTGTTTTTACTGACGACAAAACGCACAAACGTATTTTTAGTCTAGTATGCTCTAATGTAGAGCACTGCTACCTATACCATTTATCTTTTTTTTTTTTAGATGTGTGATTAGTGATGCCCGAAATTCCCATCAGGTAATGAGTGTGGTTACAAGATCTCGTCCCAATGTATGCCTTTATACACCATATATCTGGGGAAAAAGTGTTTAGTGTTATGTATATTGTAAAAAGATGCCGAGAGGACCGTAAAATTTCGCTGTTGTGTGCAGTAACTGCCGTTTAATCGCGGGTCCAACTTGTAGTTTATCGCTAATGAGACGGTAATTGAAGAAGACTGGATGTGATTCTGTGTTTCTATCGCTGCCTAAGGCCTTGGTATGTTCTTCACTTCCTTTTTCCATATAATCTTTAGGATATTATAATTCGAAGACCATTTTACCACTGGAAATTTGATTTGTTGCAATAGTCCTGTCAGCTGATAGGATATAGATGCGACTATATTGTCCCCCACGCAACTGGCGGTCCAGTCGTCCATGAACGTGCTTTTATTTAGAACCTCTGCTGCAATAGGATATTTGTCTCTAAACCTTGTTGCCACTTCACGTAACGCTGTAGAAGGGGAGAGACAGGCCGCAAGTGAGGCCGAATGATAAACGTGTGAATTCATAAATGATGACGTCGTTCGTAGTTTGCCAAATTACATCTTCCCTTTTCCTGTCATGAAACCAGTAGAATCGCGTTAAATCTTTATCCTTTCCATTCAGTATAAGAACGCTTCAGTCCTCGAACAACTGCCTTTTGGTACACCCTGAAGCGAATTAAAGTTGGCAGTTCTTCTGGCAACGAAATGGGTCCTGAATGTAGAGTGTTATTAAGTGTCGGTGAATCATTTTCTCCTGATGACGCATCAGAGACAATTCTCCACTTTGTAATTCCCAGTATTTCCTTTTTCACTGTTTGATGACGTAGGTAGAATACATTATCTGAAGTGCTCTGTATACTAATCCTTTCAACGTGCTCATTCTGAATGCAAAGCACCATTTGTGAATGATACCTCTCAGGAATGTGAATGTTACTATAGAACGTTCTTTGTAACGACATAAAACGTCTTTCTCGGTTACTGTGATTCGAAGAAAGGATCATATCTTTAGTTCTAAATAATGAAACTACTCTCAGGCCTTCCACCATTTGGAACGTATAATGGAAGTTATGCAAAACGGCGGCGTGTTTCTGTGAGAGTGGTCGTTCTGGTTTTTCTTTTATCCCCATTATCAATTAGAAGTCCCAAAAGCGAGGCAGTTCATTGTCTAAGGACGCAGAATCTTTCTTGAGGTTTACATGGCTAACAGTGGCATGCCTGAAAATAATATCCTATCTGGGCCCACTCGGACTCGATCCAAATCTAGAAGGAAGAATAACTGCCGACTCGCTAAGGCATATTGGATTGTCATCCTTCGGTCTGCACCTATAAGAATTCCACGAGGCTACTGGCACTCGTGGTCCTTGGGATCAGCAAGTTGGAGCCTATGGATGGTAATATCGTGTGGAACAGCTCGAAGTGATGAGTACGCGTTCTTTTTTTTTCACAAGCGGAGAAATTCAAGGTACACTGATGGAAGATAACCGAACTCCAAGTAGGGGTTGTGCGAGATCAACGAAAGTTGGTAGTCGTGTTTCTACATCTGCAGAACGACGTGCATTCACATTTTGCGTCAGTCGCGTAAGAGTGGTGCTTGTAGCACCACTATGAAGATGAAAATCAGGTTTTCTTTGAATATACGCCGAAACGTTACATTTGAAATTGGATGTAATGAATTGATGTTAGTCAAGAATGCCTTTAAGACGACGAAGACGCCATTATCAACAGTACTACCGAGGGGGAAGAGCATCGTGTTCGGCGTATGTCTCTGGCGCATAGTACTGCATCTCTGCATCTGCAGCAGCAATGTGAACAGCACTTGGCACCACAGTGACTCAACGAATTGTTAGAAATCAGTTATTTCAAAGACAGCTAAGAGCCAGACATCCAGTAGCGTGCATTCTACTAATGTCAAATCACCACCGTTTGCGACTTCAGTGGTGTCAAGTGAGAGCTCATTGGAAGGTGAAGTGAAGGTATGTTGTGTTTTCTGATGGAAGACGGTTCTGCTTCCGTACCAGTGACGTTCATATATTGGTTAGAAGAAGGCCACTTGCTGCCAATCTGTCAGTGGCCTCTACACAATGGAACCTAGAGTTACTGTCCGGGGTTGCGATTTCGTATGAGAGCAGGTCATCCCACGTACCCTGACTATGTTTGTACGTCAGTGCGTCGATTCGACGTGTTGTGCTGTCATTCATGAACAAATTTCGAGGGAACGTTTTCCAACAGGATAACGCTCGACAACATACAGCTGTTGTAAACCAATACGCTCTGCAGAGTGTCAACATGTTGCCTTGGCATGTTCCATCACTAGATCTGCCTCAAATCTAGTACGTATTGCACATCATTGGACGACAACTCCAGTGTCATCTGCAACCAGTATTAACCGTCCCTGTATTGACCGACAAAGTCCAACAGGCATGGAACTTCATCTCAAAGACTGACATCCGGCACCTGCACGACACAATGCAAGCACGTTCGCATACTTGCATTCATCAATCTGGCAGTTGCACCTGCCTTTTTTGTACTAGCATTTCATACTTACAATGGCTTTTCTCGTTCTTGCATTAACCTATCAATCTTGCAACATTAATCCCTTAAATATTTACGTAATGTAGCTCCGAAATTTCATTATACTACATTAATTATTTCTTGGTGTAGGGATTTTTTTCCGTCAGTGTATTTTTTGTACAAACTTCTGTCAACTTGAAGTGAAAACATGAGCCAAATGGTGACGTGAAATACGGTGATTAGAATCCTGCAACAGCTAATGGCTGTGGGTGATGATTCGTAACTGCAAGCCATTGACCAAGCTGATAAAGCTGAAATGGCTTCGGTCATCGAGTTAACAGCACGTAGAGCACGTTTCTTTAGTCCCGTCCGACCTGTGATCCAAACGCAGGCAGTTTTAAGATTTGAGAAGAGCGGCGGTTGAACAGTAATATTTCCCACTGAGACTCGCGCTTCTTCGTTGCAGAAAGATACGTGATGGGACTTCTTGCATCTCTATCAAGCTATTTTATTTTGCTTCCTAAATTCAACGATATTGTGCCCCTCTTTACACACATGAAACATCGACGTGAGGATTTCAGGTTGTCGATCCTATCCTTGATACTCAGTATGTTCGTACACTCTTGGGCCCAATGAAGATTTGAATCGCAAAACATGCAGTACTTCGAGTGCTCTCTTCTCGTCTTTCTGCCTGGCTTCTCTTCGCTTGAATTCACCTGTACAGTGATGTGAATATTTTCAAAACGCTATTACCACTAATTGTGTGAGTAATCATAGCTCCTTCTAGTCCATTGCTCAAAACATCCATTAGTTTTGTGACGTTGCTTTCAGCAATTCCTGTGTGAATAACCCAGCGTCTGACTATATTTTTCGGAAACGCACGCAGAAATCTGGGTGCTAATATGCGGCTATAATCGTCTACATTTTCCTGTAAGGCTTTTATGCATTTGTTACATTCGATGTATGTAGCGTACAAGTGGTGTCGGTTTAATTGTTTCAAGATAATCGAGATGTGCCTGAATTATACAGTTTTTGTCTGCATAGCGAGAAACAATTATACGTTTCGCTTCCTCATACGAATTTGCATTGGTGGAATGTCTTCAGCCAAGTCCTTTGGTTCGCCCTTTTAACATTCTCGGCGGAAGAGGTGTTTATCTACAGTAGAAATCGAGTGATTTCTGTATATGGATGACTGATACTATTCCCAAAGTCGAGGCCATTTCTCTACTTCTCCTGACTGTAACTCTGATTTGATGACGAGAAGTTTGACACTATGAGTCACAGGTACCAGAGCCACTTCCGCGGCTGAAGCTTGTGTAGGTGTCAGGTTTATAACTGATGAAAAACTGACATTAGTCTTTCTTGTTGCTTCCTAGCCATGTGTACATATTCTTCGCCCTTACTTAGATCGGTTTCATAGTTTGTGTATGAAAGCAGATCCCGAGTTTCATCGTCAAGCGCTCTCAGTCCGTGCATGGTTCAAATGGATCTGAGCACTATGGGACTTAACGTCTGAGGTCATCAGTCCCCTAGAACTTAGAACTTCTTAAACCTAACTAACCTAAGGACATCACACACGACCATGCCAGAGGCAGGATTCGAACCTGCGACCGTAGCGGTCACGCGGTTCCAGACTGTAGCGCCTAGAACCGCTCGGCCACTCCGGCCGGCCAAGTTAATAAGCACGATGCTGCAGTGCCTGTGTTGTTAAGAACAACGATGAAGTGTTCCTTCGGACATGCGTGCATCATTCTTCCCAACGACACAGTCATTGAAATATCATATTTTTCCTCCGATACCAGGCAGCGACTTTCAGTTAATATATGTCATCCTCTGTACGGGAATTACATAATGTGCGTACGAGTGCAGTTTGTGACGCAGAAACGACGATGTATGGAAGCGTCGTCTGGCCATGAGTCGTGCACGGGTAACCAAAATGGTTAAGGCGACTGCCCGCATAAAGCAAGAAAACTGCGTTCGAGTTCCGATCCGGAACAAATTTGCACTGTCGCCATTCACTGACACAGCTGTTCGTTGTTCGTATTGGCAACTGCGAAAACATTTCATCAATTAACAAGCGCCTGCCAGGAAAAAAACATACCACTCAACTGTGGGTGGTGAGTTTACGTGAATGTAGGCTGCATTGCTACGGGTTGTCTCTGCTCTTACCTCGTTTTGAGTATATGGAATAAGTAGATGTTGTTTCCTCTCTCTTTCCGTCTTTTAGCGGCGTCAATCACAGGTTAATGGTTTTGACACCATTCTACATGAAATCGGGAATTGCCATGATCATGGAAATGACATGGAAGGACTAGGCGCCTTTAACTAACATCATTTATCCTTGGACAACAAATCCATTTTTATATATCTTTTTGGTAACAACAGGTCCGCCTTTAAAAAACAGGTAATAAAATTGAAGTTAATTTGCCATTACAAACATGAAGGCGTTTAAAATTGTCAATGGGACGACCGTTAAATTAGAGTAATAATAACCTCAAACAAATGCAAGAAATAAGACTTTTACAACATTGGCCTTCTTAAAATGTTTAAATCAAACAATTTTAAATAAATCAGCCAATCAAAAGGTTTACCCAAGAGGCTTATACCAACAGTTTTACACTAAACTTACAACAAGGTTACAAAATGTATTAAACATTAAAGAGAAGATTTCCTGTGCAAAGCCAATTAATCAGAGGCCTCTTGGCCAACAGCAAAATTTCGTTTACAGTGCAAGTCAAGACTACTATGGTGGCAAATTTTTTGAAGAGAACGCTGGCCAGCAGATTAACACAAATTACTTCAAATTCACACAGGCCAGGTAGGGCAGTACACTAGTCCTAGAATCACAGAGCCAGATAACAAGATGTGCAAGACGGCTCAATAAACATCAACACGGACATCTGCTCAAACGTCTTGTGGAGCGGGAAATGGGTGCACAGAGCTGTACAACCAGCTGTGCACAACATAATCGAACCAGACCGTTGCCTTCTGCCCAGTCATGAGAGTGAACGATTATACAACGCTCCCAAAAATACGAGGCGTTTTATTTGTACAGATTGGCAGACTGCCGCAAAGCACGAGCCTGCAGAGAAGAAGAATCATCGCCTGATTTCATTCTAACAAGTAAAATTTCTGAATCATTTTGAGTTACTGAGTTATGACTGTGTTTCCTATTTGATTGATTGCTCGAACGAATTGAGAACTACATAACTACACAGATAGGAGGAAAATTTACAACACTGTGCGAAAAACTACCCGTCAGCTGCCTGCGCCGCGCTGTTCGTAGACCTCTCCCCAGACGCGACTCTAGCGGCTGCGTTTGAAGACTAGGTGAGGCAGCGATAACCGCACAAGGGAGTAATCCGTGCGCCCTGGTGAGACACCAACTAAACGTTATCTATAGAAAGAAGGTAAAGTGATCCACCACGATTCACTACACATCGTAAATTAACTGACAGGGCACCAAATATCGTTTTCAGCTTTATTACGTTACTGGTCATAAATATACATATTAAAAAGATTGCTTAATCATACAAACAGAATATTTATTTAACCCTCAACATTCGCAGTTGCTGTAGTTAACGAAATATAATTTTTATCACCATTATTATTATGTTATCTGATTGTAATTATAAATTTTCCAAAAATGCGTGCATAGAATTTTAGGCCAGTTGTGTGCGTCTTGTCATTTGTGTTCTGTTCCTATAGTGCAGTGGTCGTCAAACTGCGGCCCGCATGCATCTGACAACTAACAGCCGAATCCAAAACGTCAACTAACGTTAAGAGCTGTAGTTTTCCTGCTTAGTAGCAAAAAAATACTTACACAGCCAGTTACGATTTTAAGATGTGCTTAATTGTAATCGATGTTGATGAATTCGTACATCAGCAAAGTAAAGTTGGCCGCTTAACTCACCGGTATAGGGGTCAAGTAGCGCGGCCACTGCTGTGTTACAGAGGGAAACGTTTATTGCTTTGTCTTCCAGTACTGATAACTCGAGTGTGGGAGCGTTTCGTAGCGATCAGCTGCTACGGTATGAATTCTGAGACGGAAGTACATGGATTTGTGAATGCGTGCTACAGTGACGATCATCTTCAAATGTGGTACTTAATTGCAGCGAGGAACATTACGTTAAAGATCTTATTATAGAGTGCAGTGAGTAGAAGAAAACTGACATTCAAATCATATGTCATAGTGTATCATATTGAATAATGCTTTGAAACGTAAGAACAGTTACTTTTATTAAAAATTAACCATCCGTTCACACAGACAACACAAGATTTAGTTAGGCAAAGCTGTGTTACGACTTTGGAGTCGCTGATGGTGCAACAATCTGAAGTAGAGAACAGCTGAAATCTGAAATAGAGAACATCTGACACAGAGTGGTCTCAATGATACCGATTTTTAACGATCACTACACGGGGGACAGCTGCCAACGTATCGCGCCCTTACCAGAATTAGTCTACTAGACGCTTGCAACTTACCGATTTGTATAGCTTACCAATTAACAATAAGATTTTTACATATGCGGCCCGAGCAAAACGTTTTGACGATCACTGCTGTACTGGAAGGTTCATGACTATAATCATCAGATGGACTCCCCACTCATTTTCTACCTAACTGCATAACTGATATGCACATCAACCGTTATTGCAGTTTGATTTTATTTTTCACCTGACTATTGCGCCCAGTGGTATTTCTTCAAACATTCCAAACATTTCTAGCACTGCCGTCTACACTTTTGGGGCTATTTGTTACAAATGCGCCAATTTTCCAAAATACCAACT
Source organism: Schistocerca nitens (assembly GCF_023898315.1). NCBI lineage: Eukaryota > Metazoa > Arthropoda > Insecta > Orthoptera > Acrididae > Schistocerca > Schistocerca nitens. The sequence goes on from NC_064617.1 coordinate 528,947,341, forward strand.
TTTTGAGAAGTAAATATGAGGCTTAAAACGTTTAACTATTACTAAAGTGCATTATTTAAGTAAAACAGGCTGATGTCCCACATTTAAACAACTGACAGCTTACTATGCTATTGTAAATTAATAGTTAGCGTTGCATGTATTCTAACCTGGTGCTTATGTGTGTTAAAACAGTTCCCCACACACTATGATGTCTTATAGATAGGAAACGAAAGTCGCTTTGCTTCTGCATATCTATTTTTGGCACTTTTCAAGTTCATCCAATTACCTACTTACTAGCGATGAGGCACGGACTTCAGCTCCTATGAGACGATATTATAAGCACAGGTGACACCTACATTTAATGAATAAGCAACTGCCACCACTGGTGGGACAGGATGTGAGTAATTAAACATCGCTGTGTAAATAAAATGGTTCAAATGGCTCTGAGCACTATGGGACTTAACTGCTGAGGTCATCAGTCCCCTAGAACTTAGAACTACTTAAACCTAACTAACCTAAGGACACCACACACATCCATTCCGGAGGCAGGATTCGAACTTGCGACCATAGCGGTCGCGCGGTTCCAGACTGTAGCGCCTAGATCCGCTCGGCCACCACCGCCGCCTCTACTTCTTCCGTGGATAAGATTTCCCTCAGCATGGCATCTGCTTTTCTTACTATTTGGTATATGTAGCCATTGCACATTCTATTGCTCCAGATGCTTACTTCTAGGTATTGTACGACTGCTATATTTTCTAGTGATACGTAGCCGACGGTGTAATAGAACAGAATGGAATAAAAACAATTTTATTCTATTCCACAGAATCAGAAGCTTCATATAAATGATAACAATAGGTTTCTTTGTTTTCTTATAAATCAATACCTGAGCGTATATTCTTTCTGAGTTCACGCAAAGTTTTTGCAATTCAGGAGAAAGTAATGAATCTCTTCTGTCATCTTCTTCCACTGAATTTTCATTTTCAATCTTCCTAATTTCTTCCGGGAAACTATACATTTTCTCTAACAGTTTTTTCCATTTATTGCCCTACTTTCTGCTTTTATCAAACATTAATTTTACACATTTCTCATCTTTTTGTTCCTTTTTCTGTGTTCCCTAAACTGGTTTTTTATTAACCTGTGTTCAGTGTCTACGTTACACTGCTACAGTTATTTTTATTTGTCTCATGACTTACACTCCATCCATTCTTCATTAGATTTCCTACATTTCCAAATAATTGCACTTGTCTGCCAGATATTGTTGCTGTTAACTTACAATGTTTTCGTATACTGCTCAAAATAATTAGGGGAACATTTTTATCAGCATCTATTCTGTTAAATTTTGATACAAGCGGTACCTGTAGTCTTATTCTACAGCTATCGATATTCACTTCCAATATATACAACAACTAAAGTCATTCATCATGTATCGACTATGTATGCTTTGTAGTATTAGGAGACCCTTAGAAGGAAGTGAGCACCGGTTTCTCAGTGTTCTCTTGTGAGGTACACTGACGATAGTTGCGACTTGTTGACATTTGTTTTTACGTACGCACAAGCAATTCGATATCTTAATGCAATGCAAGTCGCAAAGGCAGTCTGTTTGATCGAAGATTAATGGACTTTTCGTCGTGTTGCTGCATATGTCAATATCTCTGCATCCGTCATCCATAGGCTGTGGACGCGCTACAGGAAGACAGATCAGTACACAAGGCGAGTTAAACAAGGTCGCCGACATACACTGTGTGATCGAAAGTATCCGGACACCCCCAAAAACATACGTTTTTCATATTAGGTGTATTGTGCTGCCACCTACTGCCAGGTACTCCACATCAGCGACCTCAGTAGTCATTAGACATTGTGAGAGAGCAGAATGGGGCGCTCCACAGAACTCACAGACTTCGAACGTGGTCAGGTGACAGGGTGTCACTTGTGTCACACGTCTGTACGCGAGATTTCCACACTCCTAAACATCCCCAGATCCACTGTTTCCGATGTGATAGTGAAGTGGAAACGTGAAGGGACACGTACACCACAAAAAGCTACAGGCCGACGTTGTCTGTTGACTGACAGACCGCCGACAGTTGGAGAGGGTCGTAGTGTGTAAGAGGCAGACATCTATCCAGACCATCACACAGGAATTCTAAAATGCATCAGGATCCACTGCAAGTACTATGATAGTGAGACGGGAGGTGAGAACACTTGGATTTCATGGTCGAGCGGCTGCTCATAAGGCACACACCACGCTTGTATATGCCAAATGATGCCTCGCTTGGTGTAAGGAGCGTAAACATTAGACGACTGAACTGTTGAAGAACGATGTGTGGAGTGACGAATCACGGTACACAATGTAGCAATCCGATGGCAGGGAGTGGGTATGGCAAATGCCCGGTCAACGTCATCTGCCAGCGTGTGTAATGCCAACAGTAAAACTCGAAGGTGTTGGTGTTATGGTGTGGTCGTGTTTTCATGGAGGGGGCTTGCAACCCTTGTTTTATATGGCACTATCACAGCACAGGCCTACATTGATATTTTAAGCACATTCTTGCTTCCCACCGTTGAAGAGCAATTCGGGGATGACGACTGTGTCTTTCAATACGATCGACCACCAGTTCATAATTCACGGCCTGTGGCGGAGTTGTTACACGACAATAGCCTCCCTGTACTAGACTGGCCTGCACAGAGTCCTGACCTGATTCCTATAGAACACCTCTGGGATGTTTTGGAGCGCCGAATTCGTGCTAGGCCTCACCGACCGACAGCGATTCCTCTCCTCACTGTAGCACTCCATGAAGAATGGGCTGCCATTCCCCAAGAAACCTTCCATCATCTAATTGAACATAAGCATCAGTCAGGTGTCCGGATACTTTTGATCACACTGTGTATTATAAACCCAAGAGAAGAGCGATATCTGACCATCTCTGCGTTGCGCGACTTACGGAGCACTGCAAGGGCTACTGGAGCCACGGTGTCCAACGAGACAGTAAGGAACAGATCACTATAAATCATCTTATGACCCAGACATCCTGTTTGAGTATCCCGCTGACCCAACAACATCTTGTAACGCCGGAAATGCGTATCCTCCTATTTCCATCTATTGTACTATAAATTTTTTTTCCTTATTTTGTTACCTGAAGATATGACGTTTCTCTGTCTTTGTATGTTGTAATTGTTTTACTATTTGTATATATATGCATTTATGTCGATGTATAATTGGTTTGTTTTGTGAATATTATTTGTATTTATACGCTGGGTCTGGCCTAGGGAAAACTATGCTATCGAACGAATACATCGATAGGTCGTGTGGAGAACCAAAGTGTTTAGGATCTTTGGTAGTGTTAACTCGGTCGCGTGGAGCGCGGGCAGAGGAGGGTCTGGCTGGAGTGGTGCAGTGGAGCAGGTGTGTTGTGTGACGGTCCCGCGAGTTTCCGCGCTTTCGGGGTTTGGCAGCATGTAATTGCGCTCGAATTGCTATGTTAGTTTCTGACACGGTGTCGCGGACGGGAAGCATTAGCTGGCGCACGTCAAGAGCCCGTTTCGCCTAGTGACCGTGTCGAGAAGAAGGCGCGCCAACATCCAGCTTCTGCAACAGCGACGGCCGACAATGAGTGACTGTCGCCACCTCCTCGATCGACGACTTCAAACCTTCAATCAACCAACAAGGAAGACTGAAAGCACAAATGAACCCGAGTGTCGTTGAAATTCAGACGCCAGCATTAAAGTAATATCATTCGATTTCACTGCTTTAATTTCAAAGTTCAGTTAAGGTATTCATAGCTGGCTACAATATTTAGATTAAACAAGCACAAATTAAGAGTGAGAATTTTGTTACCATATTTTAGCTTACCTGTGACTGCAGCTCAGCTTGGTACGTACTAAATTTTACTATTGTTAATTGTTCAGAATCATTTAATTCAGGTTCAAAGTTAAATGTCTTATTTCTAAATTGCGTAGATTCAAGTAGCTTTTGAAATGATTGTTGAGGTAGCCCAAGACTAACCCTATTATTGAATTTCTGTGTGCTTCAGAAACAAAGCTCACTATTAATTTCTGTCACTAAATTAACTTTCGATTTTCTGGTTTTATTAACTCTTTTGCTAAATTAAGTCAGAGTGTAGCGAAATTTATTACTTCTGACAAACTTTCAGTTTTCATACTACACGTGTCAACCTTCAGTTGCCACGCTTCTAGTGCTAATTATATGTGTAGTAATCTTTCTTTTTCAGTTACTATTGTAATTGTCCATAGGACTGGCGACCGTAATTTCCCCCAAATCTCAAATATCTAATTACCGCTAGTTAATTGTTAACGTAACAGACGCACATTTACTTTCTTTATTAACTTTACCCCTTTTCAAAATTAATTTCCATCAGTTTCATTTGCATTTTTCCTTTCATTTAGATGTAACCCTTCCCTCCCTCTTTACCGACAGATTAACTTCGGTGACGATTGCTTTTCCCAAATTTCCATTAGGTACACGCGGTTTAATTTTTCACTGTCATTAAGGTCGATAAGTGAGGGGGAGGTTACAATCTCGCAGCTCGCCTTCAGTCTTGCCATTCTTATGTCAACTTACAACTTCGTCATTGGCCGAATGTGATACAGATGAGTCCAAAATTTCTCTGACACACAGTGATGGCTGTAATCGTGTGTGGAGACGCCGTTGGGAACAGTACCTGCCAAATTTTGTTCATGAAATCGACAGATTTGTCCAAGGTTCTGTGACGGTGTGGGGAGACATCAGCACCGAAAAAGTACGGATCGTATCTTTGTCCATGGTCACCTTACCACCAGGCGGTACATCCAACGGATCCTGTTGGGCTGTGTGGTGGCTGCTGTATAAGGTGGTGGCCCTGAATTCCTTGTCATGCACGATAATACCAGGGCCTATGTGGTGGGCATCACCAGGGATGTTTTTCGAAGTGTGGACATTAAAACAATGGAATGGGCAGTGGTGAGTCCTGACTTACACCTTATCGAGCTTGTGTGGGATATACTTGACAGAAGAGTTCGTAGTGTCGTGTTCCACCACAGACTGTCCAAAATCTCTCAGTGTCTCTCACTGAAGAATGGAGAGGATACCATAGAGCTACCCCTCTAGACTTATGCAGGGCATGTCACATATGCGTCAGGCTGTGATCAACGCACACACAGGGCATACATGTTATTGAAGCTGTCGGAGTACAATGACAAGCACCCAGGATGACCGGATGAATAATTGAGTCCACTTTCTTTTGGCACTTTTCGGACATTTCAGTTCTTATCATGTAAATGAACGAGGTTGTACTGTGGTTTTGTTGTACACTTAATTTTTGAAAGATAAAGGTATAATTTGGTAACATACCTAAACCTCAATTATTGCTCAATGGTGTATGGCAGACACCAAAAGTCATATTCCCCTAATTCTTTTGAGCAGCGTATTTTGATCGTTTCTTTATTATTTCTAGTATCTTGTCTATTATCCATGTGTACCTCTTTTTAGAAATTCTCGATTATAGTACTTTTTCTGCTACTGTTACCACACAACACTTAGGGCTGTATCATAGTTCTGTTATTTTGTAACAACCCACCCGCCACTCAGCTGGTTTTGGCGTGTAACAGATCAACAGAGAGTGCAAAACTGCCGCAATATCGGATAACGCAAAAAAGTAATATGGCCCTGTGACTCCTGATTGAACTGCAGTGGCAGTGTTTACATTAATTTATTCAGAATTTATCACTTTTAGTTAAAAAGGGGTGCACATTGATGTTATATTCAGCTATTGAACACCAGATGCAAATGTTGAACATAACATTAATTAAGAAAGTGACTTGGGATTTCAACTACTTGATTGAAAACAGATGCAGTCGATTAGCAAAAATTTATTTTTAACTCCCAACCTTCAATCATCACATTACAAGACTCTCCTATCAGGCAGTGGTAATAAATTGCGTTTTCGTGGAGTAAAGCGCGATAACTCAAAAGTAATTCCTATCGACTGACCCAGGCGTAATGCGAAGTGCGAGAATAATTCTATAATACACAGCCCATGAAACCCTCGTGGAAACTTTGCGGACGTGATTCAACAAATTAATCAGTGGTCGGAGCGGGCGCAATATCACCAAATACAGCGTTGCGGAGCGGCGTCGTTGTGTGGACGTCGGTCGACCTCATGGTGCTGCATGGCTGCGCTCGTCTATTCACTCCTAGCTATCTTGCTCAGTACGTAGCTGAACCAAATCTTCCTATCTCCAAGCTCAATCGTTCCATTTGCTAAGTCATAAACTGCAGAGATGCTCACTTGTTCTCAGGCAAGCTGAGTAAAGAACGCCACATCCGCACTCTAGGCAAGCTGGGAACGGAAGACCTATATGGGGACTTCACCCAGCCCGCTCTTTGCCTCGGTTTCCCCTCCAGCAAAATCACTTATGCCAACTGCAGTGCAAGTGGCGTTAATTATGCGTCACTTCCCAGCACCAACCAATGCCTGCTCTGGGAAGTGAACAAATTCCCGCAAAATTTCCCTTCCTCTCAACTTCTTCTATTTCGCTCCTCCCAGGCCACCCATCAAGGTTAGCGTCTGCACAAACACCAATTTTTCCGGAATTCTGACTCCCAGGAGAGTACTTCAAATTCCTTGGTCCTACATTCGCATCGGAGGCCGGCGTATTTCATTCTGTCGCTCTTCACCTGATTTACTTCAGACTCTGCGGACCGTGAATTCAGCGTGAAGTTGCTATAGTCACAGACATGCATATTTTGACCTCTGTTGACCGCTCCACCGTAGCTTTGCGTGGCTTTCTCACACGTTTCCCTGAAAACGGGATGACGGACATTTATCAACAGGCGTACAAGTTCTCTGTCTGCTTCCTGGTACACCAACATGGGGTCAGGGTCAACCACCTATGCTGTCACTCATCTTAAGATGGCTGGAGGCCACGCCGCATTACCGCTTTCTCAGAGCTTGAGCCGCCCTTAGCTGCCTATTGTCGCTTCCCTTCGCCGTTCCCCAGCTGGCCACGGTCAACTCTAAATACTTGCCTGGCGTAAACTAGCGTCCAGTAAATCGACTCGTTTCCACAAAGTTTTCAGGTCGTGTGAATTACTTTAAAACCATCACCCAACATTAATTATTCCAATACGTCCATACTATACCCTCTACAAGATGCATTGTGCCTTGTCAGTCATTTTGTTCAGCCCTACTGTTCGCTCAACGTGAGTTAGGTGATCTTTAATGGCTTCATGTAAGGGGCATAGTTCTTTCCATCTTACAATTTATTTTGTTGAATATTCTTCCCGTGAATTGTAAGGTTTTGAAAGCTGCAACATGCCAAGGATCCAACTTTTCACCTCCTTTAACTTCTTTAATTTCCACTGTGATTTTATTAGTACTAGGTTATGTTTACTAGTAACCTCAGAACTTCGATAAATATTGCAGTCCTTAAGTTTGTTTCTGGTTTTCCAAAAATATACCCTCTGACATCGTGCAAATATACATCAAAGAATTTAAAAGGCGAAGAAGAAAAATCAGGACAACCCATGACTACTACTTTAGTGTAAAGTGAGTGAAGGAATTATTTAGCGGATGGTGGCAATAATCTGAGTGAGATAATGCAGACCCTTATAAATATTCTTCCAGGTAAGAAATCTATGGTCATCATGTCAGTGTCTTGCATAAAAATAATGGTCATCACGGGAAAGACAAAAAATCAGGGAAGCATGAAGTAATGTTGCCCTTAAAAATAAATGGAGCTCAGTTGAATTACAATTTTCTCATAATTTCAGGTTTAAGTTGAGACATGGTTACTGGTGTAGTTTTTTTTTACCAAATGTGAATAGGAAATAGATTTCGACGTTTCTGTAATTTTGGAATTAGATGAAATGAAAATAACTGCACAGAATATGTGTAGAAAGAAAATGTCACAGGAGGAAAGTGATGGAAACTGGTGGTAAAGGCTAAAGGGGATTTACACTCTTTTCACTGATTACCAGGTGCCTAAGTTACTGGCAGTACTGCTTCATTTTCTTATTGTTTTGTCCATTTTCGTCTTCTGTCATTGTGGACTTTTTCTGCCTCCTTTATTACATTCTTTCTACCCTGTCTTAGTGCTTCAGGAGACCAGTATGGAATCAATGAAGATAAATACTTTCTGTAAAGAAGAGATAAAAGATGAAGATAAAAAAGTGAAAATTTGTGAAAGATACATACGAAATATAACGGAATGGCAGGAGGTTGTAGTGAGAAGTTTGGAGCAAAGATGACACTAGGTGGTAGCATAAGTAGTGTTGCGGTCAAGTATTTGAGGATTCACAATGTTACTGAATGAAAGAAGTAGAGGAGAGGCAGTATAGAAAAGGTGTTGGTGACACACAGTTCGAGCAATGTGATTCAAAACAGGAGTGTGCAGAATTTTCTGGCATGGTGTGGAAGTGGCATGGTATGGAGGCAGCACAGCATGGCAAGCAGTGTGGAGGTAGTATGATGTGGCATGGCGTGGTTTCAGCATGGCACAGCCATGGCGCAGCATGGTGGCAATACAGCACAGAGGCAGTGCGGTGTGGAGGTAGCATGGCATGGATGCAGCATCTCACAGGGATGGCACAGCGCGGAGACAACAAGGCACACAAAAGGCATGGAGCAGAGATGCGCAGAATGGAGAAGCCATGGTGCGGAGAAGACGTAGTGACGCAGGGATAGCACAACACATAGACAGTGCACTGTGGCGCGAAGGCAGCATGGTGTGGACACAGCACAGGGACAGTGCAGCAGAGAAACGGTAAGGCATGGAGACAGAGTGGCATGGAGTGGCATCCATGGGGTACCACAGAGCAGCTCGGTGGGCTCACAGTGCAGAGCAGTTAGACGCAATAGGATGCTGTGACACAGAGATGGTGCAGTGCGAAACTGGCACAGTGATTGAAACGTGAGCCTCTGGGTTGGTCTTTGTGAAGTTCTGCCTAATGGGCTGTTGGTGCAGCCATTTCCTGGCCTGGAAATGAATGAGTGATGAACTGCTGACTGCTGGAGGATTATCATGGCTTAAGTGCCCAGCAGGAGGACGTATGCCTGCGGGAGCTTGATGATCACATGACTCAGAGAGGAAACTGGTCCTGCAATAACAGCGTCACTGTTTGATGATATGTGCACTGCTTGGAAATGTGACTGGTACCGCCTTGTGTAACCTGGTATAATCAGTGTGTAAACAGATGGTCTCTAAACGACACCGTGTCTACAACATGCAATACCTGTGTGATCTGTATATAGTTGAGTGAAGGAAACATGTGCAGGTAAAGGGCTGGTAAATCCGCAGGGTGCAGGTGTGTGCAGGAAGAAGACAGTGAATGGCTGTATACAATAATCTTACCGATTGTAAGGTTACAAACTAGAATCTTATATACTATTATGTTTCCAGTGTAAATGAACATGAAATATAATCTTGGATTAAGTTTAACAAGGAGATGAGATGCTATGGATTCCACACAATAAATAGTTCCCTAAAGATGAAGAAACAAAAATAGGATAACAAAAGGACACTGCGAAAGTCCCTCTACGTAGGTAGGATTAGATCCGGATTAAGAACGAAAAAAGAATCTTAAAACACTCACCGAAGTGACAAAATTAAATGCTGAAATCAATTATTCAGGACAAAAATGCTATCATAGTGATTAATCGTGAAAGACTGATCGAAATAGGACATCCGGAATAATGCTAAAACAAAAATATGTAAAAGGGTCAAAGTATATCAGTAAAAAAAGGAAAGAGTTTAAACAGTAATATTAAAGTTGTTAATTTTTAGAAAACGTGGAACCGTAAAGAATTTGAAAAAGTTTCTGGAAGTTGTGAATTGATTACTACACAGAACTGCTAAGTCCACACAGACTCCGGTACTAAATATGTTTTTTTTTTTTTAATTTTGGTTATTTCAAAGTTTTAATTTCCTATGCCGTTTGAATCATTCTTCACATTTACCAGAGAATTTTAAGACTCACAGGAGTGTGTCACATAGTGACATGCAGAGACGATTAGGAAGCTATAAAATGCTCTCAGTAGCCTGACACCTCAGCGTTACCATGCTGATACGTTGCCGTCTGTCGCTCCTATCCTCACACGCAAAGTCACGCGCATGTACGCTTTTCAGATCCTAAGAACCACACACCAACCTGTACGTTTAATAAAGCTATTTTCAGAACATCAATCGCCATAAAACTTTATGTAAAATTTTAGAATAATAGCTAACTGAAATACAAGTTTCAGTTCTACAGCTGAAATAATTTCTGGCGTATTCAAAATTACGGTAGCTAAAACCTACATTTCATAACATCCCATTAATAACCTCCTGACACGTCAATATGTATTTGAGAACATATCAGAGAAGGCCTTGAACTCAACACTTTGTTGCTAAATAGTTAATAAAACAATATTTTGTTCATGAAACTATACAACGCGTAATGTTTTCAGTCTCAAATCGTAATTATTACTTTTATTTGTTCCAAGCTGCTATTTTCATGTATTATGAGTGAAGGGATGAGCACAGCACATATGGAAATGAGTGTATGAGTTACATTATTCAATCGTTCAGTTATTCATATACCTGGAAAGAGACGCTTATTGTAATGAAGTCAGTTTAAGTATTACAGACACAAATACTTCGCATATGATCTTGACGGCACGTCAAGGTGATCTTGATCCGACTTTATCTGACTTTCGGTATGTACCAGTTCTGGAATATAGTTAAATTAAATTCGAAGCTGAGGACCGGCCAAACAGAGAAATTATTATGCTGCCCGAGAAAAGCTCTGAAGCTGGCTATAGTATGTTTCTGCTAATCAGAAAGTGTTGAAACACAAATATCCGTGCAAAATATTTGACAATAAACGAGCAAGGAACTGAAAGGTGATATGTTAGGTAGAGCAAGCTGTTGACTACAAAACAGCAAATACCACAGCTTTCTAGAGCAAACAGTTCCAGAAATATAATCGTTTAAATCAGTCTATGCAACCTCTGAGGAGCTGTATTTACAATGCAGCTGTTGTTGTTGTTGTTGTGGTCTTCAGTCCTGAGACTGGTTTCATGCAGCTCTCCATGCTACTCTATCCTGTGCAAGCTTCTTCATCTCCCAGTACCTACTGCAACCTACATCCTTCTGAATCTGCTTAGTGTATTGATCTCTTGGTCTCCCTCTACGATTTTTACCCTCCACGCTGCCCTCCAATGCTAAATTTGTGATCCCTTGATGCCTTAAAACATGTCCTACCAACAGATCCCTTCTTCTGGTCAAGTTGTGCCACAAACTTCTCTTCTCCCCAATCCTATTCAATACCTCCTCATTAGTTACGTGATCTACCCACCTTATCTTCAGCATTCTTCTGTAGCACCACATTTCGAAAGCTTCTATTCTCTTCTTGTCCAAACTGGTTATCGTCCATGTTTCACTTCCATACATGGCTACACTCCATACAAATACTTTCAGAAACGACTTCCTGACACTTAAATCCATACTAGATGTTAACAAATTTCTCTTCTTCAGAAACGCTTTCCTTGCCATTGCAGGTCTACATTTTATATCCTCTCTACTTCGACCATCATCAGTTATTTTGCTCCCTAAGTAGCAAAACTCCTTTACTACTTTAAGTGTCTCATTTCCTAATCTAATCCCCTCAGCATCACCCGATTTAATTTGACTACATTCCATTATCCTCGTTTTGCTTTTGTTGATGTTCATCTTATATCCTGCTTTCAAGACACTGTCCATTCCGTTCAACTGCTCTTCCAAGTCCTTTGCTGTCTCTGACAGAATTACAATGTCATCGGCGAACCTCAAAGTTTTTACTTCTTCTCCATGAATTTTAAGACCTATTCCAAATTTTTCTTTTGTTTCCTTTACTGCTTGCTCAATATACAGATTGAATCACATCGTGGGCAGGCTACAACCCTGTCTCACTCCCTTCCCAACTACTGCTTCCCTTTCATGCCCCTCGACTCTTATAACTGCCATCTGGTTTCTGTACAAATTGTAAATAGCCTTTCGCTCCCTGTATTTTACCCCTACCACCTTCAGAATTTGAAAGAGAGTATTCCAGTTAACTTTGTCAAAAGCTTTCTCTAAGTCTACAAATGCTAGAAACGAAGGTTTGCCTTTTCTTAATCTTTCTTCTAAGATAAGTCGTAAGGTTAGTATTGCCTCACGTGTTCCAACATTTCTACGGAATCCAAACTGATATTCCCCGAGGTCCGTTTCTACCAGTTTTTCCATTCGTCTGTAAAGATTTCGCGTTAGTATTTTGCAGCTGTGACTTATTAAACTGATAGTTCGGTAATTTTTCACATCTGTCAACACCTGCTTTCTTTGGGATTGGAATTATTATATTCTTCTTGAAGTCTGTGGGTATTTCGCCTGTCTCATACATCTTGCTCACCAGATGGTAGAGTTTTGTCATGACTGGCTCTCCCAAGGCCATCAGTAGTTCTAATGGAATGTTGTCTACTCCCGGGGCCTTGTTTCGACTCAGGTCTTTCAGTGCTCTGTCAAACTCTTCACGCAGTATCTTATCTCCCATTGCATCTTCATCTACATCCTCTTCCATTTCCATAATATTGTCCTCAAGTACATCGCCCTTGTATAAACCCTCTATATACTCCTTCCATCTTTCTGCCTTCCCTTCTTTGCTTAGAACTGGGTTGCCATCTGAGCTCTTGATATTCAAAAGAAAAATGTGTCTCACCTACAAGAAAATCATTTGCGAAATAAATAACATATCTTAAAAATATAGAAGAAACTCTACATTTCAATTAAATACAAAAAATCGATTTTTTTATTTTTCGGTTCATAGGTTAGCAAGGGTAGCTGAAGTTTACGCCAGGTGAAACTGCTGAACGGCGTAGGGCCGCAGGCGCTGGCGCTGTGCATTGCATCGATCCTGTCTCTGTAACTGCAAGGCAGACTGCTATTACTCAAGACATTACTGAGATTTACAGGCACTGGTTGTAGCAGCGAACCATACATTCTGATAGGCTGAGCTGGCAAACAACTGTGTACATCGATAGAGGTAGTGCATACAGTCCGCAGCGTGAATAGGAACCTTGCGCACAACTTCCTCATTGGAGAAAGAACAAATACTTCGTATCAACATCAACTTATGTAAAGGCCCATTCGAATACTCTTTACCATACAGTCTGTATATCATGATTTGCCACTCTCTATACACCGCCCCTTTTCCTCACACCGAAATCAACTTTCATTGGGCTCTTAATAAGACCTTCATAAAATCTAAAGCTACTGGTAGCAAAAATGGGTTGCTTTTGATTTTAAAACAAGTGACAGAAGTACATTTTTTAATATTATTCCAATGCTCAATATTGAAAGAGGAAACAATTTCCATTTAAGGTAATTCCTCAGATCTTTAAATGCTTTTAGTGGAAGCACTATTGAATTGTTCTATCTTCAATAAAAATTTGCTGTCTACTAAAGTGTATGGTCATACTTAAAATATAACATTTCTGTTGTTCTTTTAGTTTACATGAACTTTATAATTCTATAATTCAGAAATTATTTGAGTTTCCAAGGGGAAAAGCGGTCAGAAATTCAAAACTTCTCATCTACTTTTATACTGAGGTGTTGAACATGAGACAATGTTAACTGCATTATTGTATATAACATGTGAAGAAAACTCAATAGGCAGTATTTAAATTTCAGCAACTTTGCTGTACAAGAAGGTGAAAACTGATAAGCATGGTAGAAATATTTGTGTATGCAAGTGAAAAGGAAATTAGATCAAATCTTGATTGAAAGGCTGATATCTCAGACCCGCTTGTACTAACTACTTAGTGGTGACTCATAACCATACATCCGCAATTATCTCCTAAACTGTTCGCTTGCGTACCCACGTTTACTAGTACGTTTTTGTTTATATAATCATGTACTTTCAGCAGTGTCAGCTTTCACACCTAATTATGATACACCCATTAACCAGATTCTGCTCTTGGATGGCTCTGGCGCCCCTCTCAGCTTGTGTCGCTTGGTCTTTAAAACGGCCGTCATTGAATCCGAATGTGTTTGCATCCGTTATTGTACAAAGCTAAAATGCATAGCTCTAATAGTAAATGTATGGCTAGGAACCAGCACTGATTATTTAGTGTAAGTTGTCAGAAATATCAACATTTCTATCAAGTGCTGATCTTAGTTCCCTTTCAGTTGCAGACACAAATATTTCTGGAATGTTTATCAGTTTTCAACTTTTTACTGTAATTGTTCGTTATCCACATACAGACTGAACACTGAAGTTTCTCTACCGAAACTGCTTCGGTGACGAAGATCACAATGTAATCCCTATTTTGTATCACCGCAGGGGTGCCAAAATAACACTCAGTAGTGAGTGGTTGCAGAATTGAAAACCATTTGAAGAACCTGATGGCTACTAGTTAGACTTGTGTCTAATACGCGGAAGAGGTTCAAGTAACAGTCTGTCACTAGCATGATGGAGGGTGGAACATATATGCAAAAAGACGCAACTGTTCCAGTCTTTGAAGACTTGGAAGATTGGTGTGCAGACACTTGACCAACGTCAATAGGATGCAGAATTCCCGAACTTAGTTTGCGTTCGCGTATGATGGTAGGTACGGGCACCAGACGGATTGTTCTGTCTCATATGATAATAGAAGAAAGGGTAAAAAACATCAAGATTGTGTCATAGGATTTTATCGCGTAACTTACTTTTTTCAGAAGAGAGAAAAAAGTTTCGTTAATTTGGAATGAAAATGTTTGGTTAAAGAAAATCTCTTTTACGTTCATTAAAACCAAGGGCTAAATTTTCTCAGGGCGCTATGGCCAGAAATATCATGCGTATTCCAACGTGAAGACATCCGTCTTACTCACGATGGATAAAAAAATTATCTTTCTTTAATGTTACGTGATAAGCAAATTTAATATAATATGCAAACAATTATTTTTCTCTGGAGGCTTGATGCTCCAGTGTAGCTGTCTACGTGCATTGGCAGCGTACACAATTAAAATAATTCCTTTCAATAAAACTGTACCTCTGGCCTAAAATGAAATGGAAATTATTATGAGACTCCGTGTTACATTTACTGGGATTAAATCCTTTCAATACTTTCAGAATTAAATAGCTATAAAGAAATTTTTATCAATTTTAACAGCAATGGCGTCGCTTCAACAATACAATTACAAATGGCCAGGGCAACATTTAATTGTTACGTAATTACTTAAATAAAGGAGACAGGGAAGGTATTTTCTTGCTACTAACAAAAACTCATACTGCATTAAATACTGACATATATATTTAGCAGACATTCTAAATACACTACATATAGTGGAAATAATTCTTTACCGACCTTAATCTAAATGCGACATCAGAACCGACCAGGCACGGAAGACCACGAAGAAGAAGACAAGAGAAGACAATGAAATCTTTTCTTATGTACCACGATACAGAGTTAATAGTAATTACAATTCTCTGAGCACGTATAGCCGCTCCATTGTAGTCACATATCGATAAAGTGATTTACATTACTTTTTTAAAGAAGCGATGCAATATTTTGTCAACCTATAAAAAGTGTTCGACCACTTTAAATGGTGTAAAGTGTTTGAAAATCACTGCCGGAAAAAAATACGTCAGCCACAAGGACAAGGTCATTTTATTGACAAGTGATGTAACAGATAGTTCATCATTGTAGGAGTACACTGATCAGTCAGAACATTATGACCACCCACCTACTATCGATATAAACTAGTCTAGGCAACAGCAACGTCACCTGGCGAGGAAATGACTAGTAGTCAGAAACAAGCACGATGCATTTGGTGTCAGTCAGCGTGCCGTCCTTGTGTAGAATGCGGATGACGCGATCTATCTGACCAACGGCAGATTGTGATGGTCCAGAGGCTGGGCACGAGCATTTCGGAAACTGCATGACTTGTCGGATGTTCGAGGACTGTTGTGGTGATTCTCTCCAACACGTGGCGTAACCAAAGTGAAACCACGTCCAGACATCGTGGGCTTGGCCGGCCACCCCTCATTACAGATGTCGGACGTCATAGGCTGGGCAGACTAGTAGAACAGGACGGGCGGCAAACACTGGTGGAACTACATGGGACTTTAATGCTGGGCAGAATACAAGCGTGTTTGAACATACAGTGCATACAGTGCACCGAACGTTCCTAATGACTGCCCTCCGCAGCTGGTGACCCGTGCATCTGCCAATGTTAACACGATGACATTGGGAAATACGACTGAAATGGGCACGTGACCATCGACACTGGACGTTGGCGTAATGGCAGAGCGTTGCATGGTCTAATGAATCCCGATACCTTCTTCATCATGCCGATGGAAGGGCACGAATCCGTCTTCTTCCAGAGGAACAACTCCTTGGCGCCTGTACTGCGGGATGGCGACAAGCAGGCAGCGGCTCCGTTATGCTCTGGGCCTCCAAGGGTCCAGTGGAGCTCGTGCAAGGTTATATGACGGCCAAGGAGTCTCGTGCATTGGTTCCGAACACCCTTTAACAACGATCAGGTTTCCCGATGGCAGTGATACTTTTCAACAAGATAATGCGCCACATCACAAGCCGAGAGTGTGTTGGAGTTGTTAGAGGAACACACTGCCGAGTTCCAGTTGATTTGCTAGCCCTCCCAACTCGCCAGATCTGAACCTGATCGAAAACATCTGGGATGTGACTGAACGTGGCACCATACGCCATCACCCCTCTCCGGAATTTACGGGAATTACGCGACTTGTGTGTGCAGATGTGGTGCCAACTCTCTTCAGCGACCTACGAAGGCCTCATTGCTTCAGTGCCACGACGTATCGCTGCCGTTATCCATACCAATTGGACATACTGGCTATTACGTAGTAGATCAGAATGTTCTGGCTGATCAGTATATATGATAAATTCAGGCCAAATGAAACACACACATCACAGTAAACGGTGCCCAAACAGTTGTATCAATACATATTGTATCCCCGCCTAGCGGCATCGCAGGCACGTATTCTCGCATGCAAACTGCCATAAAGCTGCCGAATGCCATTCTGTGACAGACCGTTCCAAGCATTTTGCGCCTTTTGTTGCAATTCGGCAGTGGTTCTCTCAACTCCGGAAGAAGGAATAAGTTCCCACTTTATCACGTCCCATACGTGTTCAGCTGGCGAGAGGTCTGCTGAGCTTGTTGGCCGGGGCAATTGTTGTAGACCACGAAGAGTACGTTGCGTTGCAGCAGCCGTATGCGGGCGTTCATTGTCGTGCTGAAAAAGTACCTTACCTTCCGGTCGAAGAATGGCAGTAGCGTGGGGATAACAGCCTGTGCAGTGTAATGGCAATGTTTGCTTTACCCTGCAGAAACATCAAATATTATTTTGTGTTGTAAGCGATGACCCCCCGGTCTGGGACCTCCGTGTCGTGGGCGAATGCACTCTGGAATAGGCGGCCCACCAGGTCAACACCATATACATATACATCTCACATTCGCATACAAACGTGTACATCTCTCATTCGCATACAACTTGAACCAATTTTCATCATTGAAATAACAGAGCGGCATTCCACTCTCCAATCAACTCTTTCACGACACCAGAGATGCCAAGCTTGGCGATGTTGTGGTGTCAGTGGTAGACTGGCTAGTGGGTTCAAATGGCTCTGAGCACTATGGGACTTAACTTCTGAGGTCATCAGTCCCCTAGAACTTAGAACCACTTAAACCTAACTAACCTAAGGACATCACACACATCCATGCCCGAGGCAGGATTCGAACCTGCGACCGTAGCGGTCGCGCGGTTCCAGACTGTAGCGCCTACAGCCGCTCGGCCACCTCGGCCGGCCTGGCTAGTGGGAAACATGATCTTAATCCTGCTGCAAGCAGACGGTTCCCAATGGTCCGTGATGAGACATCAGGTGCAGCAGATTTCGTACTTGGATTATGTTCGGTGGGTCACTGCTGCTCGCTCACTGCATCGATCTTGATGAGCGTCTATACTGCGCGGACGTCCTGAATCTGCTCTGCAGGTAACGATGCATTGTGCCCTCCATGTGAAGCAATCCGTCCATTCAGCTGCCCGCAGGCCCACTATGCAGCCCCCTTGAAATGTCTAAAGCAATTAAACAGGGGTACGTTCTCGTCGGTGGGGCATGATTGTACCTTACAATGAATGTTGTAAACATTGTTCACCTCTCAGTTCAGCACAGTTAGTGCCTGTAGAGCCAAAGCAGAGGGTGCACAGGCAGGTTGAGCGCCATGCGAACGCCTGTGATCGTGACATGTGAATCAATAATACTACAACCCCCCCACTATGCACATATTATACATACACAGTCCATGAGATTGTTAAGTTTTTTTGGCACTATACGTGTAGGATGTATGGAATGACGAACAATATAGAATATGTACAAGAACAAAGATCGAAGGCCAAGAACGAAGAAATCGAGTTAAAATGAGAGAAGAAAGGTGTATATGATATGATTCTCTGGTGATATTCCTATTCTCAACGAAAATGAAGAATCCTTACCGGACTTGTTGAACACAATTACCATTTTAAAGAGCTCTTACAATAGATTGAAAGGAAACATAGGAAAGACGTACGTAAAGAGGAGTAGTGGGAATGAGATGAGCGATAAACCTAGCATCAAAGTTGAGTTGTACAAAGTAGACGAAGTGAAGAAATTCTGACACCTTGGAAGCAAAATAACACAGGACGGACGAAACAAGGAGAATGTGTGAAGAAGATCAGCACAGGCAAAGAGGGCGTTCTTCGCCAAAAGAAGTCTGCTAGTATCAACCAATCGGCAAGAAGATGAACATGCGGAAAACATTGACAAAAAGAATTGTCAGGACGATAGGACATGTGGTAAGACACCTGGAGCAGTAGAGAGAGCTGTAGGGACGAACCCTGTAGGGGAAGACACTGATTCGAATAAATCTAAAAAATAATCGATGACTGTGGATGTAATGTATTCTCATACGAAAAGAGTGGCACAGGAGAGGAAGTCGTGGCAGGACACATCACGCCGGGCAGAAGGCTAAGAAAAAAAAAAAAAAAAATACAAAAAGAAGTTAGGAATCAACACGGATCTCGCAAGCAATTTACAAGGTAGAGAAGGCAGTAAGGGAACGAAGGCCATGTTGATTCTGTACTCCTTGACATCTATGAAAATCCTCGACACAGTTCCACACTGATTCCTAAACAAAATAAGTGCTTATGAGTGTGGAAGAAAAAGATGCTTCACGATTGCCAACTTAACCTAGGTCATTCGCGAAGCCAAATGTATTCTGTGGAATATAGTATAGTCACAAACTATTTTATATTTCTGGCAACCGCAACTGTTGAAAGGCATGATGTTTGGAAGAACTCCGCTTACAGCTGGTGAAACTGTTGTTTATTAAATCACGACAGGTTTCGCATCATCAGGTGAACCTACGTGGTAAAAAGCAAAATACAATGTCACCACATTTTGTGAATATTAAAATTAATAAAGGAATGTCTAAAATATACTCAAAAAGTTAAAAGGTCATAGGTATACCCATCGCTCCTAGTCAAAATTTACTACTCAGATAATATCGTCAGTACTATGGTGAGCGAAAGGTAAATAAGACGTGCCCCATTCTTTAAAATTTGCCTGCATATAAAAAGAAAAAAGAAAATATTTTATAGTGAGCGGACGCTAAAATTTTTTAATAAAGGGGCCCGACTGGCGATAAAGAACTGTCACTGCTAACATGATTAACGGCGCCACACGAAAATTACTATGTGGAAAGAATCAGGTGGCAGTGTCTTACCAGTGTGACAGTAGGGCAGCTCTTTTTCTCTGCCTCGTGATGACTGGGTGTTGTGTGATGTCCTTAGGTTAGTTAGGTTTAAGTAGTTCAAAGTTCTAGGGAACTGATGACCTCAGAAGTTAAGTGCTATAGTGCTCAGAGTCAAACCAGTAGGGCAGCTCAATGCAGGCAAGGCAAACGCAGTCCGCACAAACAACAATCAGAGACTAGCTGGCTGGCGGAACGGAAGCTATCCATGTGGGCAGTGTAACGTCGTATAAATATGACCAGTTAGCGGTGGGTCGCTACCCTTTACAAGCGAGAACAATACAAAATTTTATTACATTCAAGCACCTAGTCATACAAACAATCAAAATTATCCAGAAAGCTCTGGTGCTTTAATCCCAACTAGTTATTCAACGTGAACCGTGCGTTTTATTTTTCATGTCTAAGAATTTCCACTTACGCTAACATATTCAACATGTGGCTTTCTTATTTTTTTAAGTATTTTTAAATTTTCTGGAGGACTTGTGATGCTGTGACCCTCATCGCGCAAGTGCGCTGTTAATGCAGAAGTTAAGGTGTTCCTAAAATCTTATTCGATCCTTATTACGATCCAGAATTTGTTAACGCAATTAATAGAAATATATTGAAAAAGAAAAATCTCCTTACCATAGCGGCTTTGAGGCAGATTATATAATGCTTAGACCAGCCGAGCAGACAAAGGAACGTTCTATTTTTTGTAGAATACCATATCTGAGTGCAATATAAAAAAAACTGGCAGACGTATGAGATCCAAAAACATTATTCCAGCGTATTTTACATTTTCTGAACCAGACAGAAAACTCAGGCAGCATGAAAAAGATGTGGTGAATAAATGTAATGAAGTTGGTGTATACTACATTACATGCAATGATTGCCCTGAGAAATATATAGGACAAACCGGTCGGTCATTTCGAATAAGATTTCAGGAATATCTTAACTTCAGTAACCTGCGATCTGCATTAATAGTGCACTTCCGCGATGACGGCCACATCATTACAAGCCCTTTAGAAAATTTAAAAATACTACTCAAAAAAGAACTGGAAATTTATAGACATAAAAAAGGAAATGCACAGCTTATGTTGAATAACAAGCTGGAATTAAAATACCGTAACATTCTGGCTAATTTTAAGTGTTTGCATGATTAGGTGCTAGTATGTAATAAAATTCTGTACTATCCTCGCTTGGAAAGGTAGCTACCCAGCGCTCCTAGTCACATGTATACGACGTTATACTGCCCACATGGATGGCTTCCGTTCTGCCGGCCAGCTAGTCTATCTTTGTCGTTCGTGCGGGTAGCTTTTGCCTTGCCCTGCACTGAGCTGCCCTGCTGTCACACTGGTAAGACACTGCCACCTGATTCTTTCCACTTAGTAATTTCCATGTGGCGCGACTAATCATGTTAGCAGTGACAATTCTTTATCGCCAGTCCGGCCTCTTTTTTAAAAAAGATTAGCGTCTGCTCACTATAAAATATTTTTACTTTTTATATGCAAGTAAATGTTAAAGAATGGGGCACGTCTTATTTACCTTTCGCTCGCCACAGTACAGACGATATTGTCTGAATAGTAAATTTGGACTAGGAAGCGATGGATATGCCTATGATCTTTGAACGTTGTGAGTATATTTTAGACATTCCTTTACTAATTTTAATATCCACAAAATGTGGTAACACCGTACTATCCTTTTTACCATGTAGGTTCATCTGATGGTGCGGCTTGTAGGCTCGAACAATTTTACCAGCTGTAAGTGGAGTTCTTCCTTACGACATATAAGTCAGTGTTAGTGTTTTAATGTCCATGGGTGCTCTATCCTATGAGGAGTGATGAACAGTAAAAAGACGGCCCGATGTTACGCATTTGTAATACCTTCTTCATGTTTTTGTATTGAACTTATTGTGATCACCTTGCTGGTGACGACAGTTTAGAAAACGAAGGAGGATTAACCCTTGACTGCTCGCACACAGAAATACTATGAAGAAAAAATTTTAAGTTACTTACATTAGAAATATATGAACATGTGGAAAATTTTACATTTATTTTTTCTAAATACAGTACGTAGACTGCAAGAATCATTGCCTGTAAAATAGCGTGAGAGCTACAATACAAATACAGGAACGTTGTCATGTAGCAGAATAAATGCTTGCATTTTGCACTGTTTCTTGTGAAATGTCTTAAAACCATTCCTTTTTGGCACAAGCCATAGAACTGTTCAAAATTTTACGGTCGAATACTCCTGAGGACAAAGCAGCCATCTTCCCCTTTGGCCTGTACTTGGACTAGTTACCATTGCGTTACACATTAGCCGTTAGACGTTAGATGTTACTGGGTATTACATAGTATTCCAACACAGATGGATGCAGCTATTGTAGGGGAAAAGTGTATTCCCCGTGTAATAGACTACAATGTTGATGTCTTCAGGCAGTGTGCATTATGCGTTAGCCATTAGGCATTGGGCGTTGGGTGTGTCACTAGATGCTGTAAGTAGATTCGTGTAATCCGCTAGACGAATTTACTGCTGTTTGTATTTTAATGAGTTACAAAGACGTTGTAGATACGGAAATATTAAATTTGCTTGCAAAGAATGTGGAACTTTCAACGATTCTTAGACGTGGTTCATTTTAAGCTGTAATATAGATTTGTAGTAGCGCCCATATGAAACAAATTTTTAAGTATTTAGGTGAATTTAATACGAACGCACCTATAATTTATTTACGAAATACAGACAGTACAGGTGCGAAAAAATTTAACTTGATGCTTCATTGTGCCTACGAAGTGTGCGGAATGTTACATACAATACAACCTTATTTTTCAGAATAAAATTCAGTCGTCCGTTGCAAATATCTTTTTATTTCGCTTAATATACGTGTTAATATTTGTCGAAAGAAAGTTATATTGAATGTTACACTGAAATATGTAGTACAGTTACTGGAACACACAGCTATGAATAAAATAATAACATTATTTTTGCTCTAACTCCCGTGGGCAGCTTGCATATTACGATAAGTATGCAGCTGCATGTATTTTAATAAGTTATATAGACACTTACGAAGCGGAAATATTTTGTTTAAAGGTGCATAGATATCATAAGTGTCGTATCTTACAACCCCCCCCCCCCGTACAATAAATGATAAAATAATTTTATTTATTTTCGAAATATCTACTCTGTTATCGTCTCGTGAATGTGTGTAAACAAAGGATGTCGTTTCGCAGTTTAAGTGAGATATCGTAATAAAACAAGTTCTTCTTCTTTCCTATCATCGAACAATTCCTTCCTCCGTTCCTAATATGGTGGATTTTTGTCTTTTGGGTATGTTGTGTGTGTTATAAATTTTTATTAGATGATGTTATTTAATAGTTGATTACAGAAAACACAGTCTTTCAGGCAGACTTGGCCACCACAGTTCTGATTGCAAAGTTCGTAGAAAGTTGTTATTGTACATAACCTCCAGGAGGCATGTGAAATTTGTAGTAACAGCAATAACTGACAATCAGTATCATCGATTATATTTTATTGGTGCATAATATGATGAGTTATCTTCAACCCTCCTAAAATTGTGCTTGAGAACAATTTAAATGTGGAAATATTTAGTTTGACGCTATATTGTGACTTACATCAAGGGTAGACCTAATTAATTACATTCAGATTGTCAATTTCCTTGTATGCTTGCCTGAGTAGCGTAGTATTTTAGGTAACAAGTATTCGCCGCAGTTATAAACCTGGTCAGTTTAGTTTTATGACGTCGATTGCCTGGGTCTAACTTCTACAAATTCATCTGTTACCATAACTATTAATACATGGAAATAGCACTGGAGTACTTACTTTGGAGTTAACAATCATGTTTTAGGCACTGATTTGACGCCTGTGTGTGGATATGGACACTAATATTATGATACTTGACTTAAACAACGCTATTTTTGTGTTGCAGAGGTATCTTTGCACACATTTTATATTTGGAAAGAATATTGTGATGTCTGACAAGCATCACAGGTCTGGAAAATGGTCGATTGTTATTTGTTAACTATTTATACATGGAAATAACACTGGAGTGCTGACTGTAGAGTTGACAGTCACGTTTTAGGCATCAATTTGACGACTATATGCTTGTATGTAGAAATTAACATTACAGAGCCTTAAATTAATTGTTTTCCTCATCTGTGATGTCAAATGTCACAATATTTTTCTCAAGTCTAAAATGTCTGTAAAAATACACTTGCAATGTAAAGGAAGTGCAATATTTTGGCAAGTATCATATTGTTACATATATAGTGCATTTCATTCTGACGGAATGGATTGGTGACACACTAAGAAATACATCTTTCTGAAACTTGGCTGGATTACTCCTCGGGTACGTCCGCAGGGAGTAATAGGCTGTATTTTTATTTTAATTTGTTCATTAGTTACAGCAAATAAGTGAGCAAAGGCACACGACTAAAACAACAACTATCAAACTCCAGTCTTAGTACAGTCAGTAGAACAGGTAAAATACATAGTCCATTTTCTGTAACTGTAACACGGAAACTCGTTATGCTGGTCGAAGAAATCACGGTGTATTAGCGTTTTCGGGTGTGATTGCTTCTGGTTCTAGGTTGTACCAGGTGGTATCTGTTTCTTCTTCTCCTCGACGTGTTCTGCGATGAACTACAAATACATAAATCTGCTCTATTGTAACTCTTCTTTTCTTCAAGGGTCTTCAGGTCTTCCGAAATCCTCTTCAGCGTTGGCATTCGCAAAAATATTCTTCTCGAAATATTGGTGAGATACTGCAACAATAGTGAAGCAATTGCTTTCCAGAAGGCTCTGAGTTCTTCTCTACCCTCCCCGTAAATTGCTGCACTCTCTGTCTCAGTGTAATGTCTCTGGAATCTAAGTTTCTCCACTTTCCACCACTACTAAAACTGCTCTGGCTACCAGCAAATGATTAAATTTCCGGTACTTATCATCAGACGTGCCACATCCGTCCATTTTAGTACACTTCAGTTCCACCACTGATTATTGCTCATGTGCTCTTACTTCTATGCTGATCACTTTTCGTTTTAAATTTTACATAGGTAAAATGTTTCCTATCGGACCAAAGCTTCCAAAGATACATAGATGTTACATATAGTTACACTGAAAGAATAACATTACGAATTTGTACATCATTTTTCTATGCGTGTTTAATACAGAAAGCCATGAAGTAAATAAAATACACTCCTGCAAATGGAAAAAAGAACACATTGACACCGGTGTGTCAGACCCACCATACTTGCTCCGGACACTGCGAGAGGGCTGTACAAGCAATGATCACACGCACGGCACAGCGGACACACCAGGAACCGCGGTGTTGGCCGTCGAATGGCGCTAGCTGCGCAGCATTTGTGCACCGCCGCCGTCAGTGTCAGCCAGTTTGCCGTGGCATACGGAGCTCCATCGCAGTCTTTAACACTGGTAGCATGCCGCGACAGCGTGGACGTGAACCGTATGTGCAGTTGACGGACTTTGAGCGAGGGCGTATAGTGGGCATGCGGGAGGCCGGATGGACGTACCGCCGAATTGCTCAACACGTGGGGCGTGAGGTCTCCACAGTACATCGATGTTGTCGCCAGTGGTCGGCGGAAGGTGCACGTGCCCGTCGACCTGGGACCGGACCGCAGCGACGCACGGATGCACGCCAAGACCGTAGGATCCTACGCAGTGCCGTAGGGGACCGCACCGCCACTTCCCAGCAAATTAGGGACACTGTTGCTCCTGGGGTATCGGCGAGGACCATTCGCAACCGTCTCCATGAAGCTGGGCTACGGTCCCGCACACCGTTAGGCCGTCTTCCGCTCACGCCCCAACATCGTGCAGCCCACCTCCAGTGGTGTCGCGACAGGCGTGAATGGAGGGACGAATGGAGACGTGTCGTCTTCAGCGATGAGAGTCGCTTCTGCCTTGGTGCCAATGATGGTCGTATGCGTGTTTGGCGCCGTGCAGGTGAGTGCCACAGTCAGGACTGCATACGACCGAGGCACACAGGGCCAACACCCGGCATCATGGTGTGGGGAGCGATCTCCTACACTGGCCGTACACCACTGGTGATCGTCGAGGGGACACTGAATAGTGCACGGTACGTCCAAACCGTCATCGAACCCATCGTTCTACCATTCCTAGACCGGCAAGGGAACTTGCTGTTCCAACAGGACAATGCACGTCCGCATGTATCCCGTGCCACCCAACGTGCTCTAGAAGGTGTAAGTCAACTACCCTGGCCAGCAAGATCTCCGGATCTGTCCCCCATTGAGCATGTTTGGGACTGGATGAAGCGTCGTCTCACGCGGTCTGCACGTCCAGCACGAACGCTGGTCCAACTGAGGCGCCAGGTGGAAATGGCATGGCAAGCCGTTCCACAGGACTACATCCAGCATCTCTACGATCGTCTCCATGGGAGAATAGCAGCCTGCATTGCTGCGAAAGGTGGATATACACTGTACTAGTGCCGACATTATGCATGCTCTGTTGCCTGTGTCTATGTGCCTGTGGTTCTGTCAGTGTGATCATGTGATGTATCTGACCCCAGGAATGTGTCAATAAAGTTTCCCCTTCCTGGGACAATGAATTCACGGTGTTCTTATTTCAATTTCCAGGAGTGTAGCTTTAAAGGGTAAAAATAGAACTACTTTACCACACATTCCTGCAGGATATTAAATCGATGTAAGGATGTTATGTAATTACAGGTGCGTCTGAAAATAAGTCCGTTACAAACCTATATTTGATGTGCGTATCGGTGAACTCTTCAGCAACAAAATATCGATACTGCTGCATTTCACTGTTACGTACATCTAACATTGTTGGAAAAACCTGAGATAGTGCCGAGCAACCGAATGGTAGCCTTAGGACGAAGAATAAATGGGCCCTATTTTACCATGAGTGAATGCAAAAGGTTTGTTTCCAAACAAGACACAGCGCATAACATCGATATTTGCACTGTGAAGATATTTTTGGTGTAGTACATGTACATTGACAAATCTTGTGAGAAATCAAAGAACACGCAATTATTCTGTACGAGCGAATGGAGATCGCGAGTGCGTTGTACCGAAATGCTCAGAAAAATTCCTAAAGAATCTCCAAAATTTAGTCGGTACATTCAAGTTTATCGATATTTTCAGATTTAGTGTAGTATAGTGACGTACACTATCGTAGGTCCTCTTTAATTGTTGTGTATCCGACTCCGGGCACCCACGACATTTTTTGCATCAGTGGTGAAACTAATGCGGTGCGTAGTTACCGCGAACTTTGAATACTACGTGGAATCGATCGCATGAGATTATTGAAACATTCTACCACTTCTCAAGAACAGTTATCCGGAAGCTTGCTGAAGAAGCAACCCCATAGTAGCAACCCGTCTTGTGTTCGCGTTGAGTCTACGAAGTATGATAATGACGGCATTCAGGCGATATTGTCCATCAAAATGAAAGAAACAGCGTCAACAAAAGACAAAATAAACTGGACGATGTGTGCAGAACTCCTTTGATACTGAGTGTAAAACACGATATCATTTCGCAATCTGCACTGGTCCAGTCTACTGATGTGTCCGAAAAACATAGACTTCCTTTTTCTTGTGGTGTATGAGATCCATTCTCTCCTGATTTACGGTTCTAGTTCTCTTGTCTTCTCTATGTTCTGTCTCTTGTACTCCTAGTCCCTGTATGCTCCTAGGAATATTTCATTCTACAAGTCCTAACCTCGTGAGTAAACCTTTCTGCTGCGTAAAAAGCTTCAGTTCAGATCACTGTCTTCACTTCGCATTGATCTGTTCTAGATTCGTATCTACATTTTACAGGTAACTTTCTGGTGTGTGATGGAGGATACATTGAGAACCACTGTCACTTACTCCCGTTCCTTTTAACAGTCCACACATGTGTGAGGAAAACGATTGTTGAAAGGCATCGCTGCGAGATTTGATCTCCGTACTTGTACCTTCATGGTCTTTTCGCGAGGCAGTCATAACAGGGAGCAGTATGTTGGTTGGTTCATGTTGATAAATTCGCCGAGGGAACTTTATCTGAAAACCTCACCGTCTGTCTTGTAACGTCAGCCACTGGGATGGATGAGCGTCTCCGGTATGCTTTTACTCGACGGACCTGTGATGAAATGAGCTGACCTTATTTGGATCTTCACTACTTCCTCTAGCAATCAAACTTGGTAGTGCTTTCCCGAATGACGAGCAACATTCAATAACGGGCGAACGAGAGTTTTGCAAGCTACCTCCTTCGTGGGTGGATCTCTCTCTTCCTGGGCATTATTGTAATGAATTTCAATCTGGCATCTGCCTCTCCTGTGAACATTAATACGGTCGTACCACTTTAAATCGCTCGGTATGGTTGTAACTTCTCCTAATTATTGTTCCGGAATCGTGGAATTGTACAGTAATGGGTGTTTCCGACTGTTTATGGGGAATACTTTATATTTGTTGATGTTGACGGTCAACTGCCGGAAGAATGATGTAAGACTCAGAGGATCTGTATTTACGTACTGTGAGACAGCTTGGAACTGTTTTGAATGACAATGATTTTCCGACATCATACACTCCTGGAAATGGAAAAAAGAACACATTGACACCGGTGAGTCAGACCCACCATACTTGCTCCGGACACTGCGAGAGGGCTGTACAAGCAATGATCACACGCACGGCACAGCGGACACACCAGGAACCGCGGTGTTGGCCGTCGAATGGCGCTAGCTGCGCAGCATTTGTGCACCGCCGCCGTCAGTGTCAGCCAGTTTGCCGTGGCATACGGAGCTCCATCGCAGTCTTTAACACTGGTAGCATGCCGCGACAGCGTGGACGTGAACCGTATGTGCAGTTGACGGACTTTGAGCGAGGGTGTATAGTGGGCATGCGGGAGGCCGGGTGGACGTACCGCCGAATTGCTCAACACGTGGGGCGTGAGGTCTCCACAGTACATCGATGTTGTCGCCAGTGGTCGGCGGAAGGTGCACGTGCCCGTCGATCTGGGACCGGACCGCAGCGACGCACGGATGCACGCCAAGACCGTAGGATCCTACGCAGTGCCGTAGGGGACCGCACCGCCACTTCCCAGCAAATTAGGGACACTGTTGCTCCTGGGGTATCGGCGAGGACCATTCGCAACCGTCTCCATGAAGCTGGGCTACGGTCCCGCACACCGTTAGGCCGTCTTCCGCTCACGCCCCAACATCGTGCAGCCCGCCTCCAGTGGTGTCGCGACAGGCGTGAATGGAGGGACGAATGGAGACGTGTCGTCTTCAGCGATGAGAGTCGCTTCTGCCTTGGTGCCAATGATGGTCGTATGCGTGTTTGGCGCCGTGCAGGTGAGTGCCACAGTCAGGACTGCATACGACCGAGGCACACAGGGCCAACACCCGGCATCATGGTGTGGGGAGCGATCTCCTACACTGGCCGTACACCACTGGTGATCGTCGAGGGGACACTGAATAGTGCACGGTACGTCCAAACCGTCATCGAACCCATCGTTCTACCATTCCTAGACCGGCAAGGGAACTTGCTGTTCCAACAGGACAATGCACGTCCGCATGTATCCCGTGCCACCCAACGTGCTCTAGAAGGTGTAAGTCAACTACCCTGGCCAGCAAGATCTCCGGATCTGTCCCCCATTGAGCATGTTTGGGACTGGATGAAGCGTCGTCTCACGCGGTCTGCACGTCCAGCACGAACGCTGGTCCAACTGAGGCGCCAGGTGGAAATGGCATGGCAAGCCGTTCCACAGGACTACATCCAGCATCTCTACGATCGTCTCCATGGGAGAATAGCAGCCTGCATTGCTGCGAAAGGTGGATATACACTGTACTAGTGCCGACATTATGCATGCTCTGTTGCCTGTGTCTATGTGCCTGTGGTTCTGTCAGTGTGATCATGTGATGTATCTGACCCCAGGAATGTGTCAATAAAGTTTCCCCTTCCTGGGACAATGAATTCACGGTGTTCTTATTTCAATTTCCAGGAGTGTAGCTTTAAAGGGTAAAAATAGAACTACTTTACCACACATTCCTGCAGGATATTAAATCGATGTAAGGATGTTATGTAATTACAGGTGCGTCTGAAAATAAGTCCGTTACAAACTATATTTGATGTGCGTATCGGTGAACTCTTCAGCAACAAAATATCGATACTGCTGCATTTCACTGTTACGTACATCTAACATTGTTGGAAAAACCTGAGATAGTGCCGAGCAACCGAATGGTAGCCTTAGGACGAAGAATAAATGGGCCCTATTTTACCATGAGTGAATGCAAAAGGTTTGTTTCCAAACAAGACACAGCGCATAACATCGATATTTGCACTGTGAAGATATTTTTGGTGTAGTACATGTACATTGACAAATCTTGTGAGAAATCAAAGAACACGCAATTATTCTGTACGAGCGAATGGAGATCGCGAGTGCGTTGTACCGAAATGCTCAGAAAAATTCCTAAAGAATCTCCAAAATTTAGTCGGTACATTCAAGTTTATCGATATTTTCAGATTTAGTGTAGTATAGTGACGTACACTATCGTAGGTCCTCTTTAATTGTTGTGTATCCGACTCCGGGCACCCACGACATTTTTTGCATCAGTGGTGAAACTAATGCGGTGCGTAGTTACCGCGAACTTTGAATACTACGTGGAATCGATCGCATGAGATTATTGAAACATTCTACCACTTCTCAAGAACAGTTATCCGGAAGCTTGCTGAAGAAGCAACCCCATAGTAGCAACCCGTCTTGTGTTCGCGTTGAGTCTACGAAGTATGATAATGACGGCATTCAGGCGATATTGTCCATCAAAATGAAAGAAACAGCGTCAACAAAAGACAAAATAAACTGGACGATGTGTGCAGAACTCCTTTGATACTGAGTGTAAAACACGATATCATTTCGCAATCTGCACTGGTCCAGTCTACTGATGTGTCCGAAAAACATAGACTTCCTTTTTCTTGTGGTGTATGAGATCCATTCTCTCCTGATTTACGGTTCTAGTTCTCTTGTCTTCTCTATGTTCTGTCTCTTGTACTCCTAGTCCCTGTATGCTCCTAGGAATATTTCATTCTACAAGTCCTAACCTCGTGAGTAAACCTTTCTGCTGCGTAAAAAGCTTCAGTTCAGATCACTGTCTTCACTTCGCATTGATCTGTTCTAGATTCGTATCTACATTTTACAGGTAACTTTCTGGTATGTGATGGAGGATACATTGAGAACCACTGTCACTTACTCCCGTTCCTTTTAACAGTCCACACATGTGTGAGGAAAACGATTGTTGAAAGGCATCGCTGCGAGATTTGATCTCCGTACTTGTACCTTCATGGTCTTTTCGCGAGGCAGTCATAACAGGGAGCAGTATGTTGGTTGGTTCATGTTGATAAATTCGCCGAGGGAACTTTATCTGAAAACCTCACCGTCTGTCTTGTAACGTCAGCCACTGGGATGGATGAGCGTCTCCGGTATGCTTTTACTCGACGGACCTGTGATGAAATGAGCTGACCTTATTTGGATCTTCACTACTTCCTCTAGCAATCAAACTTGGTAGTGCTTTCCCGAATGACGAGCAACATTCAATAACGGGCGAACGAGAGTTTTGCAAGCTACCTCCTTCGTGGGTTGATCTCTCTCTTCCTGGGCATTATTGTAATGAATTTCAATCTGGCATCTGCCTCTCCTGTGAACATTAATACGGTCGTACCACTTTAAATCGCTCGGTATGGTTGTAACTTCTCCTAATTATTGTTCCGGAATCGTGGAATTGTACAGTAATGGGTGTTTCCGACTGTTTATGGGGAATACTTTATATTTGTTGATGTTGACGGTCAACTGCCGGAAGAATGATGTAAGACTCAGAGGATCTGTATTTACGTACTGTGAGACAGCTTGGAACTGTTTTGAATGACAATGATTTTCCGACATCATACACTCCTGGAAATGGAAAAAAGAACACATTGACACCGGTGTGTCAGACCCACCATACTTGCTACGGACACTGCGAGAGGGCTGTACAAGCAATGATCACACGCACGGCACAGCGGACACACCAGGAACCGCGGTGTTGGCCGTCGAATGGCGCTAGCTGCGCAGCATTTGTGCACCGCCGCCGTCAGTGTCAGCCAGTTTGCCGTGGCATACGGAGCTCCATCGCAGTCTTTAACACTGGTAGCATGCCGCGACAGCGTGGACGTGAACCGTATGTGCAGTTGACGGACTTTGAGCGAGGGTGTATAGTGGGCATGCGGGAGGCCGGGTGGACGTACCGCCGAATTGCTCAACACGTGGGGCGTGAGGTCTCCACAGTACATCGATGTTGTCGCCAGTGGTCGGCGGAAGGTGCACGTGCCCGTCGATCTGGGACCGGACCGCAGCGACGCACGGATGCACGCCAAGACCGTAGGATCCTACGCAGTGCCGTAGGGGACCGCACCGCCACTTCCCAGCAAATTAGGGACACTGTTGCTCCTGGGGTATCGGCGAGGACCATTCGCAACCGTCTCCATGAAGCTGGGCTACGGTCCCGCACACCGTTAGGCCGTCTTCCGCTCACGCCCCAACATCGTGCAGCCCGCCTCCAGTGGTGTCGCGACAGGCGTGAATGGAGGGACGAATGGAGACGTGTCGTCTTCAGCGATGAGAGTCGCTTCTGCCTTGGTGCCAATGATGGTCGTATGCGTGTTTGGCGCCGTGCAGGTGAGTGCCACAGTCAGGACTGCATACGACCGAGGCACACAGGGCCAACACCCGGCATCATGGTGTGGGGAGCGATCTCCTACACTGGCCGTACACCACTGGTGATCGTCGAGAGGACACTGAATAGTGCACGGTACGTCCAAACCGTCATCGAACCCATCGTTCTACCATTCCTAGACCGGCAAGGGAACTTGCTGTTCCAACAGGACAATGCACGTCCGCATGTATCCCGTGCCACCCAACGTGCTCTAGAAGGTGTAAGTCAACTACCCTGGCCAGCAAGATCTCCGGATCTGTCCCCCATTGAGCATGTTTGGGACTGGATGAAGCGTCGTCTCACGCGGTCTGCACGTCCAGCACGAACGCTGGTCCAACTGAGGCGCCAGGTGGAAATGGCATGGCAAGCCGTTCCACAGGACTACATCCAGCATCTCTACGATCGTCTCCATGGGAGAATAGCAGCCTGCATTGCTGCGAAAGGTGGATATACACTGTACTAGTGCCGACATTATGCTTGCTCTGTTGCCTGTGTCTATGTGCCTGTGGTTCTGTCAGTGTGATCATGTGATGTATCTGACCCCAGGAATGTGTCAATAAAGTTTCCCCTTCCTGGGACAATGAATTCACGGTGTTCTTATTTCAATTTCCAGGAGTGTAGCTTTAAAGGGTAAAAATAGAACTACTTTACCACACATTCCTGCAGGATATTAAATCGATGTAAGGATGTTATGTAATTACAGGTGCGTCTGAAAATAAGTCCGTTACAAACCTATATTTGATGTGCGTATCGGTGAACTCTTCAGCAACAAAATATCGATACTGCTGCATTTCACTGTTACGTACATCTAACATTGTTGGAAAAACCTGAGATAGTGCCGAGCAACCGAATGGTAGCCTTAGGACGAAGAATAAATGGGCCCTATTTTACCATGAGTGAATGCAAAAGGTTTGTTTCCAAACAAGACACAGCGCATAACATCGATATTTGCACTGTGAAGATATTTTTGGTGTAGTACATGTACATTGACAAATCTTGTGAGAAATCAAAGAACACGCAATTATTCTGTACGAGCGAATGGAGATCGCGAGTGCGTTGTACCGAAATGCTCAGAAAAATTCCTAAAGAATCTCCAAAATTTAGTCGGTACATTCAAGTTTATCGATATTTTCAGATTTAGTGTAGTATAGTGACGTACACTATCGTAGGTCCTCTTTAATTGTTGTGTATCCGACTCCGGGCACCCACGACATTTTTTGCATCAGTGGTGAAACTAATGCGGTGCGTAGTTACCGCGAACTTTGAATACTACGTGGAATCGATCGCATGAGATTATTGAAACATTCTACCACTTCTCAAGAACAGTTATCCGGAAGCTTGCTGAAGAAGCAACCCCATAGTAGCAACCCGTCTTGTGTTCGCGTTGAGTCTACGAAGTATGATAATGACGGCATTCAGGCGATATTGTCCATCAAAATGAAAGAAACAGCGTCAACAAAAGACAAAATAAACTGGACGATGTGTGCAGAACTCCTTTGATACTGAGTGTAAAACACGATATCATTTCGCAATCTGCACTGGTCCAGTCTACTGATGTGTCCGAAAAACATAGACTTCCTTTTTCTTGTGGTGTATGAGATCCATTCTCTCCTGATTTACGGTTCTAGTTCTCTTGTCTTCTCTATGTTCTGTCTCTTGTACTCCTAGTCCCTGTATGCTCCTAGGAATATTTCATTCTACAAGTCCTAACCTCGTGAGTAAACCTTTCTGCTGCGTAAAAAGCTTCAGTTCAGATCACTGTCTTCACTTCGCATTGATCTGTTCTAGATTCGTATCTACATTTTACAGGTAACTTTCTGGTGTGTGATGGAGGATACATTGAGAACCACTGTCACTTACTCCCGTTCCTTTTAACAGTCCACACATGTGTGAGGAAAACGATTGTTGAAAGGCATCGCTGCGAGATTTGATCTCCGTACTTGTACCTTCATGGTCTTTTCGCGAGGCAGTCATAACAGGGAGCAGTATGTTGGTTGGTTCATGTTGATAAATTCGCCGAGGGAACTTTATCTGAAAACCTCACCGTCTGTCTTGTAACGTCAGCCACTGGGATGGATGAGCGTCTCCGGTATGCTTTTACTCGACGGACCTGTGATGAAATGAGCTGACCTTATTTGGATCTTCACTACTTCCTCTAGCAATCAAACTTGGTAGTGCTTTCCCGAATGACGAGCAACATTCAATAACGGGCGAACGAGAGTTTTGCAAGCTACCTCCTTCGTGGGTTGATCTCTCTCTTCCTGGGCATTATTGTAATGAATTTCAATCTGGCATCTGCCTCTCCTGTGAACATTAATACGGTCGTACCACTTTAAATCGCTCGGTATGGTTGTAACTTCTCCTAATTATTGTTCCGGAATCGTGGAATTGTACAGTAATGGGTGTTTCCGACTGTTTATGGGGAATACTTTATATTTGTTGATGTTGACGGTCAACTGCCGGAAGAATGATGTAAGACTCAGAGGATCTGTATTTACGTACTGTGAGACAGCTTGGAACTGTTTTGAATGACAATGATTTTCCGACA
Organism: Schistocerca nitens; assembly: GCF_023898315.1. Classification (NCBI taxonomy): domain Eukaryota; kingdom Metazoa; phylum Arthropoda; class Insecta; order Orthoptera; family Acrididae; genus Schistocerca; species Schistocerca nitens. The sequence continues at coordinate 528,982,352 of NC_064617.1, forward strand.
TCATACACTCCTGGAAATGGAAAAAAGAACACATTGACACCGGTGTGTCAGACCCACCATACTTGCTACGGACACTGCGAGAGGGCTGTACAAGCAATGATCACACGCACGGCACAGCGGACACACCAGGAACCGCGGTGTTGGCCGTCGAATGGCGCTAGCTGCGCAGCATTTGTGCACCGCCGCCGTCAGTGTCAGCCAGTTTGCCGTGGCATACGGAGCTCCATCGCAGTCTTTAACACTGGTAGCATGCCGCGACAGCGTGGACGTGAACCGTATGTGCAGTTGACGGACTTTGAGCGAGGGTGTATAGTGGGCATGCGGGAGGCCGGGTGGACGTACCGCCGAATTGCTCAACACGTGGGGCGTGAGGTCTCCACAGTACATCGATGTTGTCGCCAGTGGTCGGCGGAAGGTGCACGTGCCCGTCGATCTGGGACCGGACCGCAGCGACGCACGGATGCACGCCAAGACCGTAGGATCCTACGCAGTGCCGTAGGGGACCGCACCGCCACTTCCCAGCAAATTAGGGACACTGTTGCTCCTGGGGTATCGGCGAGGACCATTCGCAACCGTCTCCATGAAGCTGGGCTACGGTCCCGCACACCGTTAGGCCGTCTTCCGCTCACGCCCCAACATCGTGCAGCCCGCCTCCAGTGGTGTCGCGACAGGCGTGAATGGAGGGACGAATGGAGACGTGTCGTCTTCAGCGATGAGAGTCGCTTCTGCCTTGGTGCCAATGATGGTCGTATGCGTGTTTGGCGCCGTGCAGGTGAGCGCCACAATCAGGACTGCATACGACCGAGGCACACAGGGCCAGCACCCGGCATCATGGTGTGGGGAGCGATCTCCTACACTGGCCGTACACCACTGGTGATCGTCGAGGGGACACTGAATAGTGCACGGTACATCCAAACCGTCATCGAACCCATCGTTCTACCATTCCTAGACCGGCAAGGGAACTTGCTGTTCCAACAGGACAATGCACGTCCGCATGTATCCCGTGCCACCCAACGTGCTCTAGAAGGTGTAAGTCAACTACCCTGGCCAGCAAGATCTCCGGATCTGTCCCCCATTGAGCATGTTTGGGACTGGATGAAGCGTCGTCTCACGCGGTCTGCACGTCCAGCACGAACGCTGGTCCAACTGAGGCGCCAGGTGGAAATGGCATGGCAAGCCGTTGCACAGGACTACATCCAGCATCTCTACGATCGTCTCCATGGGAGAATAGCAGCCTGCATTGCTGCGAAAGGTGGATATACACTGTACTAGTGCCGACATTGTGCATCCTCTGTTGCCTGTGTCTATGTGCCTGTGGTTCTGTCAGTGTGATCATGTGATGTATCTGACCCCAGGAATGTGTCAATAAAGTTTCCCCTTCCTGGGACAATGAATTCACGGTGTTCTTATTTCAATTTCCGGGAGTGTATTAGGCATGGCAACGTCTTGTGTTTGTGGTGTTTCCATATTTTTGTCCGCCGCCTGTATATAGGGATATGTCGGTAAGACGTAACATCCCTTTTATTTCTTGAATGGTTGAAGCTATTGATAAGAATTTTTACGTAAGTGATAGTACGCAAAGGAACTCGTGATCTTGTTCACTTCTTCGTTCATTTAAATATTATTCCAACCGAGATACTGAAGCAATTATACTTGTCTTAATGTAACAGGATATAATTTTTGACGCCATTCGAAAGCTACTGGAAATATGAATGGAGCTATAAAATCTTTTAATGTTGACGTTGAAACTTTTGTAACAAATTCCCGAGAAAAGTGCTAAAATTGAAAGTCAAAGCAGCCGGAATCGGGTACTGCAGCACAAACACCACCTAATGGAGGTCGTGTGCTGAGCTTCACTGTTGTGTCAGTTCTTTCAATTGTTCAATTCTCTCCACAAAAGCTGCTCACTTTAACAGGAGCACATACACACATTTGAAATAGTTTTCCCTAAGCGCTTTTTGATACGCTGAAATTAAGAAAAAGTCATACTTGAATCTGTAGCTGTGTCGTATAAAGTAGGGCCAAGGGAAAACAAGTTTTTTCTCGGTAACCTATCATCTACACTGCTGGCCACCGTAAATGCAACACCAAGAAAGACAAGAGGTAGCACAACACGATTTATTTTGTAGATAACATGTTGACCAAGTATCAAATGATTACGTTTACAGACGTCTGTAACATGTGGTTCCTGCCAGAATCAGTAGCCAGAGTAGCCGCCATTGTTGGAGATCACCGCTGCCACACGTCTCGGCATTGAGTCAAAGAGACGTTGGATGTGTTCCTGGGGTACAGCAGCCCAAGCAGCTTCCACACGTTGTCAAAGATCATCTGGTGTGGCAGCTGGGGATGTAATCTGGGTCACTCGTTGAGCAACCATGGACCACATGTTTTCTATCGGCGAAAGATCCGGAGAGCGAGCCGGCCAGGGAAGGAATTCAATCTGGTTATTGACGAAGAACCTTTGGACAATGCGTGCCACGTGTGGTCGCGCATTATCCTGTTGAAATATGGCTGTGGCCGAGCCCCGAAGGTAAGGAAGGACAACTGGCTCCAGCACCTCGGATATGTAGCGCCGGCTATTTAAAGTACCGGCAATGCGTACTAGAGGCGTGCGAGAGTAATATCCAATACCGCCCTATACCATAATACCCGGTGCAAGACCAGTGTGGCGGTGCATAATGCAGCTGTCCAGCATCCTCTCTCCACGGTGTCTCCACACTCGAATCCGACCATCGTGGTGCTGCAGACAGAAGCGTGCCTCGTCAGTAAAGACAACGTCATTCCATTCTGCCGTCCACATCCGTCTGTCATCACACCATTGGCGACGGAGACGTCTGTGGTTCTACGTCAATGGTAGACGAAGCAATGGACGTCTTGCGGACAGACCACTCTGCTGTAAACGGCGTCGAATGGTACGCGCAGACACTGGATGATGCGTTACAGACACAATGTGCTGTGCTATGGTTCGGGATGTCACTGAGCGATCCGTCACTGCCATGCGCACAATTTGCCTATCAGCACGTGCAGTGGTGCACCGAGATGAATGCGATCGACCACGTCGGTCCGTCGTACCCCCCTGCATCCAACGGTCACATATCCGCATTACAGTTGTTTGGTTTCGTTCAACACGACTAGCGATTTCTCTGTATGATAATTCACAATCTCGGTAAGCCACTATCCTTCCTCTGTCGAACTCGGATACTTGATCAAAAGATGTTCGCTGTTGTCTACGAGGCATAACTGATCGTCTTGTGAAACAACCACAAGGTAAACACACGTGCCGAACGTACACTCGTCGAAATCGCCAAGCCTTAAATGGCGCTATGAGGTGGCGCCACAGGCGCGCGTGATGTGCGCCTGCGCTGAAATTCTAATCAATTGCATATCTCATCGCTGCAAACCCATGGTGTAAATTTCACTTGATTCGGATGCTTCCTTCAGGGTGTTGCATTTACGGTGGCCAGCAGTGTATGTCTACATCTATACTCTGCAAAACACCGTGAGGTGCAGGGCAGACGGTACGTCCCACTGTACCATTTATAAGGGTTTCTACCCGTTCCATTAATGTATGGAGAGCGGGAAGAATGATGGTTTGAATGCCTCTGTGCGTGGAGGAATTATTCTACTCTTATCCTCACGCTCCCTACGTGTGCAGTACACAGCGAATTGTAGTACATTCCTAGCGTCATCACTTAAAGCCGGTTCTTGAAACTTTGTTAACAGATTTTCTAGGAATAGTTTAGATCTACCTTCAAGATTCCTCCAGTTCAATTCGTTCAGTATCTCTGGACACTTTGCCACGGATTAAACAAACCTGTGACCATTCGTGCTGCCTTTCTCTGTATGTGCTCAATATTTCCTGTAGCCCTGTTTGATACGAGTCCCACACACTTGAGCAATATTCTAGGATGAGTCGCACGAGCGATTTGTAAGCAATCTCCTTTGGACACTGACTGCATTTCCCCAATATTCTACCAAGAGATTTAAGTCTACTACCTGCTTTGCCCACAACTGAGCCTATTGATCACTCCATTTCATATACCTACAAAGTGTTACACCCAGGTATTTGTATAAGCTGGTCGTATCCAACAGCGACTTATTGATATTGCAGTCAATATCTCTGTTAATACGAAAGCTTCGAAGATTAACAATACGGCAGAACTATTTGCCCTTCTGTGGACAAGAATTTATGGAAATCCTCGTTTCGATAACCTGAACCGTTAACGCAATAACAGTCATGTTATATCTTACGTTGTGACGCACTTATTCTGTATCCCCAGTAGCAGTTCTATACTATTTCCTTTAGATATGTCCGAAGCTACTTTTTCGTCTGCCGATTTCGCTGCATTAAGAATGACTTCTTGTGTTCCACGAGTACTTCCTACGAATTCTTCAAGATAACTACAAAGCTCTTCTGACAATCCGTACGCTCTCGTTTTCTTCTTTAGGTGACAGACCGATGCTGTGCCGAACATCTCCCGTAAGTCAAGGGACATGGTGGTAATCTGGCCATTGAATCTGCTCACTGTCTTCCGAATGTCGTCGCCTAACGGAGGGAGACGGTATCATACGATCGTTTCCTGGAGCATTCATATTGTTTCCTTGTTTTTCTGCTTGTTTTTGATGTTCCCAGTGAGACTGTGTTTATTTTGTTGATTTGTGTTCCAGCGCTTATTTTTCTGTCAGACAAAAATCAACGCTTTTTCCTTGATATTAAAATCTTTCTACCTTCTGAATGTTTTCTCTGAATACCATGTGTCTAAAAGTTGTCTTGATGTTGGTCACATCTCGTTGGAGACCTTTGATAGCTTCCATTCTCTAGAAGTCTAAAACACGGTGCTTAGATTAGTCGTCTCTTCTAACGATCCGACAAGATCAGAATCCGCCTGTAAATGTCAAACTGTCTGTCTGTAGTCTTTTTCTCTTTCCTTCAACTCCTTTTCAGCCTACTCCTTTCATTTCATTTTCTGGTTGAATTATCAAGGAGTACACGGTGTAAGGTTCTCACATGTTTTCTGCCATTGTAAATAATTCACCTTTAATGTATTGGGAGAAAGATGAATGACCGCACTATAGGAATAGTGAATAGGATCCTTGATTCAGTATTTAGTTTTCTCTCTGGGTGACTTGTTAGTCAGTCTGTTGCGCAGCGCTGAGACATTCTTGAGGCATACTAGCGTGCACTCGAGTGTTTGCAGTGTATTGCCAGAATTGTCAGGTGTCGTCCTAGCGATTACATTAATTTTCAGTGAACAGTGGTAGTAATTTCGAACAATTATTGCATTCCGAGTAGAATAGTAATTTGTTTTTGTGGGTATTCCAAGTCAAACGTTGTACTTCATATCATGTAACGTTCATAATATACTTCGGTACCGAGTTTTAGTTATATAGTACACATTGAGCACAATCAGTTTGTTTTGACAGTCAATTAAATTCATTTTCTTTAATGATCGAAGCAGATTTTCTTTACTTGAAACATTCAATTCCATGAAGTTATATTTCACAACACTGATCACATGCGCAGCACTAGGCCAACTAAAACACTCAGTTTTGCTCAGCAATTGAATATGTTATCTGAAGTACATGTTAAATGAAAAATTTTCGTAATAAAAGTATTCAGTTCTCTCACATACAGACATAAATTTTAAAAGAAAGCTTACATATGTCGTCCCTTTTCGCCTAGGAGAGACCCCTGGTTTTTCTGTGAGTACGTAGTTAGACTGCAACACAGGTTCTCGAAAGCAGACCAGGCTACGCGTATATGTAGTAATATCTGTATTTTCTCTTTCAGCTATTGAAATTTTACAGTCATATTTGTGTGCGATTTTGTGTGAAAATATTTTTCTTCTTCTTTTGCAAAAATATTGAGTGTGAAGGTGTTTGTTCCGTACGCAAAGAATAGTATGAACCATGTGAAACATTACGTAAGTTTTTCGCAGATATTTCTGTTGCGTAAAAGAATTTATTACTTTCGGTAATTTAAATAGAAATTCTGTTGTTTTAAACTCAGTTTTTGCATTTCAAGATTATGGCTAGCAACACGGCATTTCGTAGTGCTTCTAGATCGCAAACCACATCACGAAGTAATGACGCATTTATTAATGAAACAGAAGAAGAACAACAGTCATTACACATAAAGAACTTACTGGAGATTTCAGAGAATGCAAATAAGTGTCCAATCCAGACGAGTTCTTTATTAGGGAATGCAAGAGAACTGATATCCTAGAGTGAATACACACACACACACACACACACACACACACGCACGCACACACACACACACACACACACACACACACACACAAATTACGTGAAAAGTCGACTCAACTGTGTGAAATTTCTCAGAAACCACTTACTGAGATTTTGCTTCCACTTTTTTTTAATCAAACAGTGCATTAGCCAACATTTGTTACTGACAATACGCAATCAATCGATGTAGAGCCAGTGAACGTGAATGTTGAAACCAATAATCCAACTTCGTTAGAGTTGCTACAAAACATGAACAAAATCTGGAAAGACACAAGTAAGAACTTGAACAAAACGTGGCACAATTTCAGAAAATAGACAAAAATGTTTGAACAAAACACAGGACAATCGCAGAAAATAGACACAACACTAGAACAATTCACAAAATCACTCACGAGGCTTAAGACCACGCTATACAGCTTTGAAACTGAAAAAAATAATTTAAAAACTAGAAAACAGAACATCAAAGAGGAGGTCCTCGCAAAAATAAATACCACTGTACCGAGCGCAGTAATCTCGCAACTCACAGGACGTCATGATCATCTTAATGTCACTGTCGAAAAATGAGTGAACAGGTAAATGCATTAAGACTGAAATCTGACGAACATAAAGAACGACTTTGTGCGTTAACGAAGAACACAAAATTAGCCGACACTAGTTTAAACAGGGAAACAAATTCGTGCAATGACAAAGTACAACTATTCACAGATAACAATGTAACATCCTGTATCATTACGGCTCACGGATAATAACAAATAGAACATCTTTCTATCCCAACCTGTGAAGTACACGAACAAACAGCTATCATTTCGAGTAACATAAGCAGAAACTCAGATAACATTTTACTAGCTTGTTCATTACGTACACAAAAAAAGCCTTAAGCTTTATAACAGCATACAGAAGGTCATATAAAAATAATGGAACAACCGCTTACATGTAGTGAAAGAAAATTCAAGTGTGATGATTTTGGTTATTCTTGTTAATATTTTAGCATTTCCCGTATGTGTTTGTTTCCGTGGCATTTAGCTGACTTTTCGCGAAAACTCAGTTTTACTCACAGTCGAAACAGTGAACAGCCATGACGGCATACCTAAGAAGTTCTGTGGATACAGAAAGTTTACAGTTACGATTACATTTTCATACAGTCAACTTACGCGATTATTTTCTTGTGCAAAAGTGTTTTTACACACGAGCCTATACAATAGAATAAGGTAACGAAGTGAAAATCTGAATTTCATGCATTTTACTATGGTCAGATGCAGGTAGGGGATCCATTACGCTTTTGTGGCTACGTCGATTGGCGAACGATGGCTACCCGAGCTGGGAGTTAGCTACTTTTCAGTGTTTTTGTACACTGTACTTCTCTTACTATTCTTTCAATAAGTACAAAGAATTTTCCTCTATTATCATAATGTAAATAAGTTGAAAGTAATCTCATTCATAATGTCTCATATTGGCTGCAAAGTACATTCCGATACTGACAAACTGAAAACTTCGATTACACGCATTTCGTAAGAGTAATAGATTTTGAACCGAGCGGTTAGAGAAATGTTAAAATGGAAAATTACCCAATTTCGTGAATATTTGATCTCGTTCGTAAAAGATATAAATAAAAACAAGCGGCATTTCACTGAAGTTATATCGGGGCACATACGTACCAATATGCGACAGGGATGCACTTTAGAACAACAACGTGGATTTCAGCAATAAACAATACCGCTGCTACAACACTGAACTTTATGTTGTTCAATTAAAGAAATATCTAGACCCGATTTAGTACTTGTTCTCATGTCATATACAGATTATTGAGATTACTTTTTGTGTTGTCCAGACGGAAAGTCAGTTTTGCAAACTGTAATGGTATTGATGAATTAGAAGCATATGAAGGATTTCTTACCAGTTCAATGAATAGTTACAGGTTGTTAAAGGTAACATTGAGTTGTCTGGAGGAAATTGTCAGTATCCGAGGTAATAATTACTTTGGGGAGATTTTCTTTTCACGATAAGTTGTGCAGTAATGAAGATTTGTTTGCTCATTAGCGACATTTATGAAGTGTGGCTGTGAAGTTTTTCCCGGGTAAGGACTGATTGATGAAACAAAGCAGAAAGTATTTATTATTGATTATTTATGTGATATGAGCATATTACGAGATATGAGGTTATTATGGCGATGACACAGTTGAGATAAAGTATGTTGAAGGTATTAGTGATTACTGATGATGATGATGATTATGAAGATAATTATGATAATATGTTAGGAAGATACAGTGATTAGGAATTATGACGTATTATGAGGAATGAGTAAGTAATGGTTACGGGACACGTTAGGCACCCTGTTCTTGTCGATTTTTCCTCGCATTAACATATTTCATTACCTTGCATAGGCTAAAAGGAAGCTGATGAACAGTTGTACGATTTGTAGCACAACAGAAATCTGAAGTGGTAAGTAATACCAGTATGGTAAAAGGCAACACAATTATTGTAAGTGAAGTTTTTTGGGCCAACTAGTAATAGCATGCATTTATGACATATTTTTGACATTATTATGTTGTGTGTTTTTTTATTATCTGCACATCATACGCAAGTGCATTATTCTATTGGAGCATGTACCTTTTTCTTTTGTAACTAACTACATACCTTTTTGCCTTCATGTCAAGAAAGACATCATGATATAAATATATAATAAAACGAATGTTACTATGCATATATTCCAGTTTTATGAAACAGAATTGCACAGAGGATCACCCACTGAATAACAAGTTTTTATGATGACACTAGGCAGAGATAGAAAACATGAGACGTATTTTGTGGCTAGATTAATCTTTTTAGAGAAAAATATGATACTAATCTGTAATGATTTTTCCTCCTTTTTACATTTTGGCATTCAGCCATGGCTTAGATTAGGGTTGTAAAATGTACACTTCTGGAAATTGAAATAAGAACACCGTGAATTCATTGTCCCAGGAAGGGGAAACTTTATTGACACATTCCTGGGGTCAGATACATCACATGATCACACTGACAGAACCACAGGCACATAGACACAGGCAACAGAGCATGCACAATGTCGGCACTAGTACAGTGTATATCCACCTTTCGCAGCAATGCAGGCTGCTATTCTCCCATGGAGACGATCGTAGAGATGCTGGATGTAGTCCTGTGCAACGGCTTGCCATGCCATTTCCACCTGGCGCCTCAGTTGGACCAGCGTTCGTGCTGGACGTGCAGACCGCGTGAGACGACGCTTCATCCAGTCCCAAACATGCTCAATGGGGGACAGATCCGGAGATCTTGCTGGCCAGGGTAGTTGACTTACACCTTCTAGAGCACGTTGGGTGGCACGGGATACATGCGGACGTGCATTGTCCTGTTGGAACAGCAAGTTCCCTTGCCGGTCTAGGAATGGTAGAACGATGGGTTCGATGACGGTTTGGATGTACCGTGCACTATTCAGTGTCCCCTCGACGATCACCAGTGGTGTACGGCCAGTGTAGGAGATCGCTCCCCACACCATGATGCCGGGTGTTGGCCCTGTGTGCCTCGGTCGTATGCAGTCCTGATTGTGGCGCTCACCTGCACGGCGCCAAACTTGCATACGACCATCATTGGCACCAAGGCAGAAGCGACTCTCATCGCTGAAGACGACACGTCTCCATTCGTCCCTCCATTCACGCCTGTCGCGACACCACTGGAGGCGGGCTGCACGATGTTGGGGCGTGAGCGGAAGACGGCCTAACGGTGTGCGGGACCGTAGCCCAGCTTCATGGAGACGGTTGCGAATGGTCCTCGCCGATACCCCAGGAGCAACAGTGTCCCTAATTTGCTGGGAAGTGGCGGTGCGGTCCCCTACGGCACTGCGTAGGATCCTACGGTCTTGGCGTGCATCCGTGCGTCGCTGCGGTCCGGTCCCAGGTCGACGGGCACGTGCACCTTCCGCCGACCACTGGCGACAACATCGATGTACTGTGGAGACCTCACGCCCCACGTGTTGAGCAATTCGGCGGTACGTCCACCCGGCCTCCCGCATGCCCACTATACACCCTCGCTCAAAGTCCGTCAACTGCACATACGGTTCACGTCCACGCTGTCGCGGCATGCTACCAGTGTTAAAGACTGCGATGGAGCTCCGTACGCCACGGCAAACTGGCTGACACTGACGGCGGCGGTGCACAAATGCTGCGCAGCTAGCGCCATTCGACGGCCAACACCGCGGTTCCTGGTGTGTCCGCTGTGCCGTGCGTGTGATCATTGCTTGTACAGCCCTCTCGCAGTGTCCGGAGCAAGTATGGTGGGTCTGACACACCGGTGTCAATGTGTTCTTTTTTCCATTTCCAGGAGTGTATATAATTTTGTTGCATAATATGACATGCTTAACATAGCTTTTTGCCTTTTGTGAATTTATTATACGGTCGTAGGTGCATCAACAAACTTTTGACACTGCTATCCAATTGGCATTTTGTGGTGCCACTTGTATCTTGTATTTTTGTGTGATAACGCACTTAGCTTCAGTTGCTGCATCACTTTTAAGATGAAATTTTTGTGTCTGGCTTGTCTTAGCCTAAGAATGTGTTCTTCATTTTGTTTACTGGTTTATTACAATGATTTTCTGTTGCATATACGGAGAATAAGATACTTTGCTGCATTGCCCTTCTAAAGAAGTATTTGTCATCTTTACATGTGTAGTATGATGAATTTGGCTACATTGCTTTTTTGATGATTATTTTTGTACTTATATGTATATCGCACCGCCTATTGCTTTAGGAGAGCACACTTAGAATTAGCATTTACTGTCAGAGGCTTTAAATATGGTGAATGTCATTTTTAACACCTCCGTTTATTTATCCTGACCTGATCTGATCGAATAGCAGCCTAATAATTATTATTAATGTGACCGTGTACCTAATGGGGCTGGCAATCGGAATTGACTGCTACGGAAGTTGTTACTTTCCAGTTCGTCCTTCTCAATACTGTAATAATGAAATGTCTGGTAACAAGAAAAACACCAACAGTTTCACTAATTACGAACCTGTATTCGTCTCAAAAACACAAAAAGGAGGAAACAGCCACTGCCTTCCTCATACATATCTAATTACGGCTAATCTCAGCACAGGTTTCTTCATTTTCCATTATCATCACACGCTAATCCATCACTGCATCCAACACTGCAATCCAAGGTGATGCCGGCGCGGTAGACGCGAAACCAAAATATCGGCACTAGAAATGTCACTGACCACTTCCGTAATTATACTTCTTCACTTTCCCGGTATTATTTCTCGTACAAAGGGGTCTAGCCACGGCGATGGCGACTCCCTTCTCCGTTAAAGCCTTGCATTACAACAACTGGCCTCCACACACCTCTACCCGCAACATGGCACTCGCTCAACTCCGCACTCGCTCTCGCAACACGACACAATCGATTGTTCGCCCTATCGACCTGTGCCGAGTGCAAATTTATAGTAATGGCCTACGGACCCCTTACACATTCCATAACAGAATTATGAAAAATGGGTATAGGAAGAGAGAAGAGAGTAAGTTGAAAATGTAACAGATAGATCTACAACTACATCTACATCCATACTCCGCAAGCCACCTGACGGTGTGTGGTGGAGGGTACGTTGAGTACATCGGTCCTCCCTTTTATTCCAGTCTCGTATTGTTCGCTGAAAGAAAGATTGTCGGTATGCCTCTGTGTGGGCTCTAATCTCTCTGATTTTATCCTGATGGTCTCTTCGCGAGATATACGTAGGAGGGAGCAATATACTGCTTGACTCCTCGGTGAAGGTATGTTCTCGAAACTACAACAAAAGCCCGTACCGAGCTACTGAGCGTCTCTCTTGCAGAGTCTTCCACTGGAGTTTATCTATCATCTCCGTAACGCTTTCGCGATTACTAAATGATCATGTAACGAAACGCGCTGCTCTCTGTTGGATCTTCTCTATCTCTTCTATCAACCCTATCTGGCACGGATCCCACACCAGTGAGCAATATTCAAGCAGTGGGAGAACAAGTGTACTGTAACCTACTTCCTTTGTTTTCGGACTGCATTTCCTTAGGGTCCTTCCAATGAATTTCAGTCTGACATCTCCTTTACCGACGATTAATTTTATATGGTCATTCCATTTTAAATCACTCTTAATGCCTACTCCCAGATAATTCATGGAATTAACTGCTTCCAGTTGCTGACCCGCTATATTGTATCTAAATGATGAACGATCTTTCTTTCTATGTATTCGCAGCACATTACACTTGTCTACATTGAGATTCAATTGCCATTCCCTGCACCATGCGTCAATTTGTTGCAGATCCTCCTGCATTTCAGTACAATTTTCCGTTGATACAACCTCTCGATATACAACAGCATCATCCGCAAATAGCCTCAGTGAACTTCCGATGTTGTCCACAAGGTCATTTATATATATTATGAATAGCAACGGTCCCATTACACTCCCCTGCGGCACACCTGAAATCACTCTTACTTCGGAAGACTTCTCTCCATTGAGAATGACATGCTGTGTTCTGTTATCAAGGAACTCTTCAATCCAATCACACAATTGGTCTGATAGTCCATATCCTCTTACTTTGTTCATTGAACGACTGTGGGGGACTGTATCAAACGCCTTGCGGAAGTCAAGAAACACGGCATCTACCTGGGAACCCATGCCTATGGCCCTATGAGTCTCGTGGACGAATAGCGCGAGCTGGGTTTCACACGATCGTCTTTTTCGAAACCCAAGCTGATTCCCACAGAGTAGATTTCTGGTCTCCAGAAAAGTCATTATACTCGAACATAATACGTGTTCCAAAATTCTACAACTGATCGACGTTAGAGATATAGGTCTATAGTTCTGCGTATCTAGGAATGAGAAAGAGATGTGACTGTGATGTAGAAATATGATTATCGGCAGGTTTATGACGGTTGTATTAGATTGTTACGACGATATTATGGTGAAATGAAGGCAAAGTGACATGATGTTCTATTTCGCAGGTAAATTGACATGAAAGGTGTTATTATGTGAATATGATGTGTGTGACAGGTAAATTGAAACAAAAGGATATTGTGAGAAAACTCTGAAGTTTCAGAGAGCATACAGTATGCGTACAATACAGAAATTAGGGTAAGTTGAAATAAAAGGATATTGTGAGAAAAATCTGAAGTTTCAGAGAGCATACAATATGCGTACAATACAGAAATTAGGAAAGTTATCAATGCACTTGAAACGTCCCCTTTTGACAATTATACACAGGACTGTGCTTAACCTGACACACAATATTTTTTTAGCGCAACGCAATCTGACTTTCAACACACAATATTTTGTTAGCGCAACGCAATCTGACTTTCAACACACAATATTTTGTTAGCGCAACGCAATCTGACTTTCAACACACAATATTTTGTTAGCGCAACGCAATCTGACTTTCAAAATTCTCTACAAGAGAATGGCCCTGACTAACATTAAACTATACGTCTCACAAATCACTTACCTCACCAAAAATCTTCGCTGCTCAAGCTACTGCAATACAGCGAGCGCCACTACTGCCAGCTAAATAAAAGATTCAAACTATGGAAGGCACTAACTACTGATAGGGATAGTTAGCAAATGAAAGATATTAATAGAGAACAAACAATGTATTTACCTTGATATCATGACAAATTACAAAACTCCGCCATCTCTCTCCCCACATCCACCACTGCTGGCGGCTCACCTCCAACTGCGCAACGCTACGCGCTGTTCACAGCCAGCTGCCTAACACTACAATGGCGAGTATTACAACAATGAAAAGCAGCCACAGGCTGCACACGGCACAGCCGGTGATTTTCATACTGAGGTGGCGTTACCAATAAAAAAACCTAAACAGCCTACTTACATAGACGGCACAGCCGGTGATTTTCATACTGAGGTGGCGTTACCAATAAAAAAACCTAAACAGCCTACTTACACACTAGATTAGTACTTGACACTAGGATATCACGCACACTGACTAAATCTTTGACTTCGAAGTGCACTTAGTTCCCTTTTTTTTCCTTTATATGAACCATAATACATCTGTTTGTTTGTCCTTTATTCGTCTTACATCGTGTGTAAGTTTTTCATGCATGTATTTTTAATACCACTGTCCCTTTTCTTCAACATTTTAGTTGTTTGTTCTGAGTAACTAAATATTTTCTATAACATAAGATCTATTATTGTGTGTACACTAGATTTCCTAGTAAATTTTCTGGGCCTTTTGTCACCATTAGAAGATAATGATATTTTGTCTGTTGCTCCTCTTGTTAATTTTACTTTGTAGCTGGCACAGAATATAGCATAATTCTATCCGTACGCAGATGTTTTCCTATCCTACTGGTTACTGTAATCTACAAATATATTATCTCTGTAAATATGCTTCATCTTCATTTTCATGCAATGCTTTTGTATTATTACGTGTTATTGCTAGGAATAAGGTAATTTCTTAGAGACAATACTGTATGTGCAGTTTACATAGAATATTTATAATATAAATGACAATTTCAATGAAGTTTCCAGGGATTTAAATAGTTCTGCACACACTTAAAAAAAAAACAGAACTGAATTTCTCTACGAGACTTCACATGGTCATATGAGTTAGCAGTGGGGAACTACTTCCCCAAGTTTAATCTTATTTACGAGTCTTCAACAGGACATGTGAGTTTTCAGTAGAAAACTACTTCCCTGAGTCTGCGCATATTGATTCTACATTTACTGCCAATCTTCAGCGTGTAGTCAGTGATGGACATTCAGCTGCATTACTGGTTGCCCCTAAGCCTGAATGCTACATTCTTTACACTTGTCGGCGTTGGTCGCCTGTGGGTTCAGTAGCACAAGGTACTGTGACAATATTGTGCCAGTTGCATGACTTTTCTTAGTCACAGGATTAATGGCAAGAGACATTAAAAGTATCTTTATTGGTGCTAAGTGATGAAACATTTACCTACAATCTACAGAACTCAGCAAATAGTGTGCGCGCTTCCTCCCTGTGCAAAGACAATCTACATAAACAAAACTTAAATCGGAACATTCTTTTGTACATTTCGTAACACAAATCCTAATATTAGTAATCTTATTTATAATTGAAGTTTATTGTACTAAATTCTTTGTATTTCTTTTGAAAAATTTTATTCTCCTTGCCTTACCACGGCTAAGACAATCCGTATGAATTTTCTTCTGGGGGCCAGGAGACCATGCAAGGCTCTCGTATGTTTTCTGCCATTGTAAATAATTCACCTTTACTGTATTGGGAAACAGATGAATGAGCGCAATGTAGGAATAGTGAATAAGATCCTTGATTCTGTATTTAGTTTTCTCTCTGGTTGACTTGCTCGTCAGTCTGTTGCGCAGCGCTGAGGCATTCTAATTTGAGGCATATTAGCGTGCACTTGAGTTTTCCATTCCTTTGCAAACAATGTATTGCCAGAATTGTCAGGTTGAGACTTAACAGATTTAAAAAATATTTTCGACCATAAACAGAAAATTTCTGACGTAAATACTATAGGGGTGTGGATAAACGTGTACTTGTGGAATAGTTACTAATAAAATAAATAGTACACTGAAATTGTGTTGAAGAGTGTAGGTCATGTAATTGGTAGGGATGTTTACTTCAGTATGAATCTTCTGTAATTAATAAAAGCATCCAATGTATTGTTAATATTTCATATTTGAATATTTTCACATTTATAAAATAGCAGATGGTTTAAGTTCGTTATACGTATTCGTTCTATAAGTGCCAATGCAACTGATGGAATCAGACATTAATATTTAGATAACAGTTTTAATTGTAACTATATAAAAAACCCTTTATAACCAAGCCGAGGATTTTTTGGGAATGCTTTGAGGACTCTGCCAATATGGCTGACCCTATATTATATATATATATATATATATATATATATATATATATATATATATATATATAGGGTCAGCCATATTGGCAGAGTCAGTCAGTACTTTGTGAGTATTTGGACAGAAAGCATGTAGCTTGTTGAGTAGGATTCATTTCATTATTGTAAGTATGTTACTACTTATTTTAGTTTTGCCAAGATGTTTTGGTTTACTTTGAGATCGTAAGAAATACTCTGCTGAAACATTATACTGGATTAATTACTCGTTTAACTTTATAGTTAAATTTTACAGTAGCTGTCTAAGAAACCAGGAATACGGCTGCGTCAGATAGTGTGCAACGATGAGTAACCACGACATTAAATCAAACTTATTCATCGATACGCTTTAAGGTGTCATGCTAGCGAGTACGTTAATTTTCAGTGAACTGTGTTAGTAATTTCAGTTATTGCATCCCGAATAGAACAGTAGTTTATTTTTGTGGGTATTCCAAGTCAAAC
The DNA here is from genome assembly GCF_023898315.1 of Schistocerca nitens. NCBI lineage: Eukaryota > Metazoa > Arthropoda > Insecta > Orthoptera > Acrididae > Schistocerca > Schistocerca nitens. The sequence goes on from NC_064617.1 coordinate 528,998,952, forward strand.
TTCGCACTTCATAACACGTAACATTCATAATGTACTTTGGTACGAGTTTTAGTTATATAGTTTTAATTGAGCACAATCAGTTTGTTTTGACAGTCAATGAAATTCATTTGCTTTATTTGAAACTTTCCATCTAATGAAGTTATATTTCACAACGTTGATCACATGAGCAACACTAGGCCAGCTAACAGTCAGTTTCGCTCAGCAGTTCAATACGTTATGTGAGTTCATGTTGGTTGTTTTTTTTTTTTGTAAATAACTTTTCCGCTACTAGTCACGTTTTTCTTTTATTCATATTTTGCACGACGCGCTTCAGGAAATTATTCTCATTTAAAGTATATATTTCTTTGTACTATGCCATTTTTACGTAATGTTTTCGATGAGTAAGGTTCTGCTTTGTTTAGTTAACTTTACTGCAAAATATAAATAACGCGCAATTTTTAGTTAGTTATCGATTTTTATATGTAGTTAGTATCGAAATTAGGAAGAACTTGTACTTACAGTTTTCTTATGGTCCATTTATGCAGTCTCACACGCGTTAAACATCACTCACAACTTTCAGTGCACAGTACACATCGAGAATAAGTTACGTAAACAAAGAACTACAGAGATGTTTTTAGATGCAGTTGACAGAGTTAACGCTACAGGTCTTCAACAGATATAAATAAAATGTTGTGTGACTAGGGCCTCCCGTCGGGTAGATCGTTCGCCGGGTGCAAGTCTTTCGATTTGACGCCACTTCGGCAACTTGCGCGTCGATGGGGATGAAATGATTAAGACAACACAACACCCAGTCCCTGAGCTTAGAAAATCTCCGATCCAGTCGGTAATGGAACCCATGCTCTTAGGATTGACATTTTGTCTCTCTGACCGCTCAGCTACCGCAGACAGACTCCACAGATATGTCTGTACAAAATATATTTACCTTAGCAATGTGGATTATATTTTGATTATATCTGTCTTACAATTACATGAAAATGACATAGTACGGAGAAATACACACTTGAAAATGGGGATCATTTCCCGAAACGCCTCATGTAAAATATGAATAAAAGAAAATCGTCACTGCTAGCAGAAATATTATTTATAAACAAAGCCATTGATTTCATAGTCGTAGGCTTTCAGAAAGACCCTTTATAATACGGTCTAGACAAAATCAGATTAAAGTACACGTTATGTGAGGAGAAAGTTTTCTGTCACATGGAGAAAGTTTTCGAAATCAGTCTATTCATTCTCCCACATAAAGACAATATTTTGTAGAATGCTTACAACGGATAAAGGGCATCGGGAGCAAAGATAGTCTGTCTCCCTATCTGATGAAAGTTACAATCATGAATGGCTGTTACTGTTCCTCCGAAGTTAGCCTCAAACGTCAATGGTCATCTCACTAGATTTTCTGAAGAGTTTCATACTTTCAAAAATTTTGAGAATCGTTCGTCAACTGCTGATTGACAGATAGATATCCTTGAAGTTCACGAATATGTGCGCGAAATACTTGTTTCTTCTTTCTGATTATCAGTTTCATTTTCTAGGCGTTTGCCACGCATGATCTGATCTTTCTTGGATCTCCCTGGTATTTACCAATTTGTGGAATACTTATCTTTCCAGTTTGTTCAGTAGTGCTTTTGAGAGATCACTCGTTTTAGCGATATTCGTCTGTGGTTCCCAACGTGACAGCTCCAGTACTTCAAATTACAGTTGAACTTATTTAAACGTTATTTGACGTCGCCCCCAATCCCAAACAATGAAGGTCTGTAATAATGTAGTTCTAATAATATCACTAGGGTGAACAACCACAATAAGATTCCTAATTAAAAATATCCTGGAGGAATTAGGTTATTATTATTATAATTATAACAGGAACCCTGGGTTTAGCAACTAGCTACATTAAAAATGTTCTGCTGCTACGGACGTCGGTAACAAAACAACTGGACACCAAAAGTTAATCCAAGAAATAACCGTAACTCAGCACGTCATTCAAAAGCTGTGAAGTAAGTTAAATATCTGGCAAATAAATTGAGTACTCTTTCAGCTCAATTAATTTGAAAAATAAACCATCACTGATTTACAGCATAGTACATTTACACAAACAATAATGTGAATTTTCGTTTGTTTAGAATCTTTTACCTCCGAAAATTCTTCAGTGATTGCTTTGAAATTCTGACGCAGCATATTTTTTATATATTCACTGGAGCGCCACATGTTATACATAAATATGTGTGTAATAATTATAGGGCAAATCTGTATAAAAATGTAAAAGTTCATTTCTTCAAAATCTCAAATCTCCGGAAGTTGTTCACTAATTCATTTGAAATTTTGACACAACGTTGGCTTCGAAAACGCGCGTTTTTGTGTAGAAATTTTTAAATACATATAATACATATATAAATATGAAATATATGGAGGGGAGACGTTTTATTAAAAATCTCCAACGGTTGTTGACTGATTTACTTCACATTTTTACACGATACTCTAATGAACATTCATACCAATCTGTATATTTTTAACATGAATAATACATAAATATATATGTAATATATAGAAATGAAGCACTTTTACCAGAAATCTCAAAATGTGTTCGACCGATTTAATGCAGTTTTTTTACACATTACTGTAACAAACGTTTGCACTCATAGGCTATATACTTTTAGTATATAAATATATATAAAATACATAATAGTGAAATGTTGTAAGCAAATAGGAAAGTAGTACAGTGTGATTAGAATACTACTACAAATTCTGAATGGGCAGTGACAATAAACAAGGCTGCAGGTCAGAGATGAGGGGAGGGGGGGGGGGAGGACAGAAGGGTGGGAGGAAATAAGCATAGAAAGTGGAAAGGAAGAGCTAGAAAGGAAGAAGAGAGCAGGAGGGGATGGAGGGAGAAGGTGGACAGAGATAAATGCGAGGAGGTGATGGACAGGGAGAGAGGGGGGGGGGGCTGGAGCAGATTGAGAGAGGAGGCTAGTAGAAGATGAACAGAGAAAAATGGTAAGAGGTGATGGACGGAGAGAAGGGGGAAGTGGAGGAGATGGACATAGACGGGAGAGAGAATGGGATTACGACGTATATTGAATTCCTATACATATTTTAACGTACGTTTTGTCTTTTCTTTCTTTTCGATTTAACCACACCCACCCACAGTTTTTTGAGAAAACAACGCTGGGCTGTGCAAGCCATGCTTCTTTGAAGTTGGATCGTTGTTCCGCACTCACGCCACATCCACACCTATTTCGGGGTACTTCATTCCAAGGAAAGCGAAGTTGGGCGGCTCCTCAGACGCTCTTTACAGAACAAATGTAACAGATTTTTCAGAATCATTAATAAAAGGTTTTTTCCAATTGTCACCTTTCTCCCATCAGTCAGCAACAGTTTAAGATTCATTAGCTTCTCTTCTAAATTTGAAATTAATATTTTAGTGGGTAGTTAAAAAAGCATATATAACTGATTTGTTTGGGAAGAGGGTGTATTAGACCTGCTATCCACCCACTACGAAGCTGCTCTACGCCTTAGCATATTTCCACAGTTCTTTGATGTTGCAATTTTTTCCAAGAATTTCACCATTCTTCAAGATGTGTGTGATGTTCCTAGCGTCATACACAGTTGGTGGTTTTGCATCTGTATCTGGTGCTGTCGTACTACAGGCAAATGTCTCAGATTGTGTTTCACAATTCAAGACTTCTTCAAAGTAGTCTACTTGGATAGCATCTGACTGTTTTCATGTTTCTCTTTTTGTTGCTTTTTTGGAGATCATATTTACCCAAATTAATCTGGAGTGATTTAAAAAAGTCTTGGATACTATTAATTTTCAAATTCTATTAGGGTTTGGCGTATATTGTACTTTCCTCTGAGATTCCTGATTGTTTTAGCAGTATATCGCCTTACTTCTAGGAAGTTCTTTATATTTTCAGGTGCTTTTGGGAGTATAAATGCACCCACACTATGTCACGTTCTTCAACTGGCCTGTCTCTGTCTGCAGACACTCAATCGTGTCTCTGCCTCCTCTCCTGTCAAATTCGTTCGCTCATTTCCATTTTTCCCACTACCAACAACACAATTTCCATCATTTTTTTCCTTACTTCTTATTCTGATTCAAGCTCATCTTAAAGTTTTTGCTAACTTAAAGCTTTATCAGACTTTACCATACCGTATAATTCCAGGTTTGCAGTGATCTTCGGGGAATTTTACACTTAACTTTGGCAATTAAAAGATCAGAATCTCAATTTCCCCCCTTGAGCACTATAAGGTTTGCAGTTTCTTTGTCTGCATATCTCGTGATCGATACAAGATCTGGAATTTGCTTAACAGACCTTTAGATGCCTACATTTTCTATTGCGTTAGATGTTTAAAACCATCGGTTTTATTACCAGATCAGAGATCTTACAAATTTCCACCAGCTGCAGGCCGTTTAGATTATCCTTGCTGTGGGATGGGCAATCCATACTGGTCTACTCCAGGTTCTCATTTGCTATTATCACATTGTTGTGTTAGTATGCACTCCTTTCCATTATCAGTTGGTTTATCGGTTTAGTTAAGGTCAAAAGCTGCCTCTCTCTAAAAAAATAATTTAAATTAATTTACATCACCATTTGGCTGTGTGAGCTACACAGCGTGAGAGGAACTGTAGTTTATGCATTGTGGCAGCAGGTAGTCGATATCTGACACATTAAACACAGAACTACAAACAAAAATTGAGGCGCTGTGGGCTAGATAATGGTAAGCCACGTTACCTAAATTTTACGGGAGAGACATTTGAAAGTTTACAAAATTCCATAAACCAGGTGATGAACATAAGAGACATTTTATTGTTTTATAAGATACTACATACATTAAGGTATCCTTCTCATAGGAAAAAGAACATTTTTAACTACTGCACTTAACGAAAAGCAATGTTAAGTATAGGGAATACATATAAATTGTGGCTTGTCATTGTATATCGGCAAAGTTTCAGTGTCAACATTTGGCTTCACTGATCACAGTTCCCGTCATTCTCAGAGTAATCTAAGACACAGCCATCAATTAATTCTGATTCATTAACCTGCTACGTGACTTGGTAGTAAGTTACGGATTAATAATATTTGTGATGCACCGCAAGTATATAGGGAAGTAAGTCCATGTTGTCAGACAGGTTCTTATGCTGTATGGGATTATTTTGATGTTAAGGTCGTAATCCAAGAAGTCTGTATTGACGGGCACACTTCGTCACATCAATTTCACCGAAGTCTCTATGAACAGTATGCGTCAGGAAAACCGATCAGGATTTGCAACCAAAAATTTGAACATTATAGCTTCTGGCAGGTTTATACGATGTCCATCTGTTACTGTATTTCTTTTTGTTATACGCTGAACTCTAGGATTTCATCTTGATTCATAGCTGTCACAGCAAATTTCTTCTCTTCTCTTGTTTTCTTGACAACATCAACACACTCAATGGGCGATAAAACTTGTCTCGCAAGGCGCTTTTGGTATTTCTCAATGGATGCAAAATCTCTATCTGATGGGTGTCGTGTGTGACCAGGTATCAAAAATCTGTATTCAATCTCTTTGAATTTGCCACTATGGTCTAACGACAATTACATGCACATAAACGTCCAGTTCTCATTTCTCTCCAGACCAAGCGATTCTGTTGTCACTGCTTCTCTATTAAAGCCCCGCCTCCCTTTATACTGGCGAGTCTGCCTCTCGTGATATCGAGTGGTCAGTTCCGCATTATATAATATGTCCGGATACTTTTGATCAGATAGTATACAAGGACGTTTGCTTCGTTACAGATGTTATAATAAATCTACTATTTCGAAGAATGTGCAAGTTACTGAAGAGTATTTGTTTTGGAAATAGAATTTCCGCAGCTGTACTTATGTTTTTATTAAATTTATTTGTTTTTCGTTTTATACCACCAGCGTTTGCATCTCAAAAAAAGTAAGTAAATAAAATAACAAAAGATAGGGTGTTTATAAATGAATATTGGGGTTTTAACGCTTTATAATATTTATTACATTAAACTTACAGTTATAAATGTCATGTCAAATGAAAGAGCAATTCAAACAGTTGTGTTTGGCACCAGCAAGATGGTATTCCACCTCACTGGCATAGCGAAGTATGCGACTGGTTGAACTTCACTGTACCCAAACGCTGGATGGGCCGCAAGGGGTCCAATGAAAGGGCTTGCTTTGCATGAGCTCCACGTTCACCCGACCTAACGCCATGCGATTTTTTTCCTTTGGGGCTTCATCAAGGGTCGTGTTTACGCGCCTCCGCTACCAGTAGACCTCCCTGAATTAAGAAACCGGATTGAAGCAGCTGTTGCTACAATCTCTGAAGACACACTTATCAACGTTTGGGAAGACCTCGGCTATAGACTTGGTATGTGGCGTGTGACAAATGGTGCTCACAATGAACATTTATAAGGTTCTTGGTAAAACTGTTTGAATTGCTATTTCATTTGACATATCATTTATAACTGTAAATTTAATAGAATAAATATTATAAAGCGTTGTAAAGCGTTAAAACGCCGATATTCATTTATAAACACCCTGTATAGCTGTAGAACGTTTGTTTAAAAAAAAACAGTTAGCCATGGCCCACAAACAGAATGCTGTTTTCGTGCTACGCGGTATTGATAATTATTTAAAATTCTTAAAAAATGCCCTAACTTCGAAAGAGTTAAGAATTTATCGGTACTAATGACCTTTCTTGTGAGGTACTCTGATAAATATCTGATGTCCCTTAAGAATGTGATGGTAAAGCATATGGATTTTAAAGTTTCACTACAAGAGAACTTTTAGTGCAAAATTTCTACCATGTCTTATCTGTTCTTACAGATTAAAGACATATTTGCCTCTGAAATTACGCTTATAGATGTTCACATACGAACCAGTCATTCATCAATAATAGTATAGTAGCTAAAACACCAAAAACATTATATTGTCATTACATTATCCTTTCTTAGTTATCAGGTGATAAGCTGTATGGAACACTATAAACCAAAGCTGAGACCAACCCGAAGGTTGAACACCACAGTGCTTTTTCTAGACATGGTTCTATTGGGGCTAGTATGCCATTACCTTTCTTCGAGCTAGAACTGAATTACTCAGCCAATTATAGGGGAATAAGTCGTGCTGCCGAGTTGGAAGAAAGAACCTGTAACGTTCGAATACAGCATCAGTAGTGTGCCGCCGGACACACTCACATCGATTAAATACCTGGGCGTAACGCTGCAGTGCGATATCAAATAGAACGAGCATGTTTGTAGTAAGGAAGGCGACTGGTCGGCTTCAGTTTATTTGGAGGATTTTTCGAAACTATGGTTCGTCTGTAAAGGAGACCGCATACAGAACACTAGCGCTGCCCATTCTGGAGTACTGCTCGAATGTTTGGGATATGCGCCAGTTCGGGTTGAAGAAGGTATCAAAGCATTTCACAGAAGGCTGCTAGATCTTGTACCAAAAGGTTCGAACAACACCCATGTATTACGGAGATGCTTCGGGAACTCGGAGGGAACCCCTGGATGGAAGGCGTCGTTCTTTCCGAGGAACACTCGAAAAAATTTAGAGAACCGGCATTTGAATACGACTGTAGAACTATTTTACTGCTGCCGACGTGCATCTCGCGTAAGGACCACGAAGATAAGGGAAGAGAAATTATGGCTTCTACGGAGGCTTATGATAGACTTTTTCTCTCGCTCTATTCGCGAGTGGAACAGGAAAGGAAATAACTAGTAGTGGCTTCCGGAGTACGTATGTAGATGTAGATATAGATCTACAGTTTAATGTCCATTCCAACCAACACTGTAACGCGGTGATCTTCACAATAACAAACATTGTGAAACTTTTAAAAGTGACAGGTAAAAGTCCTTGGGCTGACCCGGGATCCAACAAGTTGTCAGACAGAAATCATGCGAATGACACTAGATTGAACCTCAGACTTTATAATCCCTAGTGTGGTTCTTAACAAATAAATTACCGGATCACAGGAACATACTATGAAGCTTGCAACATCGTTTTACTTAAAACAAGCAGTCGCAGGAAAAGACCGACAGTTCAGCACTACAATGTAATGCCATTAGTAATTACTTACAGGTCGATGTGCCGGTTCACGCGTATGTTTACATCTGTTTCTAACATGATAGTTAGCATACACGTCGAAGGATATTAATAGGCTGTTTCCGTAGGACAGAGTTTGTAGCGCTACGATGAGAACGTAGTCGTTAATGTTAAGGACTTATTAATAGGTGAAACGTTTCATTCTCACTTGAAGTTTCCTTGAATTTATCTGTAGCTTTCGTCATCTGGTAGACAATCAAGCCTTATGTTCATTACCGGCCATTTAAATTGCAAATAATGAAATTTTACTTCTTTAGTGTATGCAGTAAAGTAGGAAAAATACATTGTTGATTTACAGAGTGCGAAATTTAGTCCACAGTACTATCATTTCTCTCAGCACAATGGCTTTTACTCACTTACTCATCGTATCGAACGAACGTGACTGACTACGGGCGCTATAATTTCTTCAAATTTAATCTGATGAATGACTGCTATTTAGATTGTCTGCAAATCGAGGTAGCGTACTATTCTCAATGTAGGCGGAATTATTCGCACATGGATATAAACTGAAGCAACAAAAGCCATGGTATATCTCCCACTATCGTTTCGGACCTCCTTCTGCAGCAGCTTGACGTGGAATGGACTCAACAAGTCGTTGGAAGTTGCCTGCAGAAATGCTGAGCCGTGCTTATAGCCGTCCATATTGCGAAAGTGTTGCCGGTGCAGGATTTTGTTTACGAACTGACCTCTGATTGTATCCCATAACTGTTCAATCCGGGTAGCCAAATCATTTGCTCCAGTTGTCCACAATGTTCTTCAGTCCAATTGCGAACAATTACGGTCCAATGATTTGGCGTATTGTCATCGATAAAAATTCTATCATTGTTTGGGAATATGAAGTCCACGAATGGCTGCAAATCGTCTCCAAGTTGCCGAATATAAACATTTCCAGTCAACTGTGCCTTGTTGACAACATGGGTCAATGGTTTAGTGGCATCTGCACCACACTCTAACCATACCATCAGGTCTTACCAGCTGAAATCGTCACTCATCTGACCAGGTCACGGTTTTCCAGTAGTCTAGAGTCCAACCGATGTGGTCGCGAGCCCAAGAGAGGCGTTGAAGGCGATGTCGTGCTCCTAGCAGAGGCACTCGCGTCGGTCGTCTGCTGCCACAGCCTACTAACGCTAAATTTCACCACACTGTTCTAATGGATATGTTCGTCGTACGTCCCACATTGATTTCTGCGGTTATTTCACGCAGTGTTGCTTGTCTGTTACACTGACAATTGTACACAAATGCCGCTGCTTCCTGTCTTTAAGTGAAGGTCGTTGCCCTCTATGTTGTTCGTGGTAAGAGGTAATGCCTGAAATTTGGTATTCTCGGCATACGATTGATATTGTGGAACCCGGAATACCGTATTCCCTAACGATTTCCGAAATGGAATGTCCCATGTGTTTAGCTCTTTATGCCTATTGTGCGTTCAAAAACTGTGACTTCCCGTCGTGCGGCCATAACTCCGTTGGAAACCTTTACACAAGAATCACCTGAGTACAAATAACAGTTTCGTCACTGCACTGCCCTTTTATTCCTTTTGTACGCGATACTACCGCCATCTGTATAAGTGCATAATGCTATCCCATGCGTTCTGTCACGACAGTTTAATCCTCTATGCCCCTTAGCAATGTAATCTGCTACCGCTTTACGGCAGAGGGGATTGGAGGCGTGTGGCGTAAAGTCCCTGATCGCAGGTCTCTGCTGTATTGTTCCAGAGTAAATTCCAGTCATCTCCGCAATGTCTCATGAAGTGAGAGCATGTGACATTTATGACGATGTTGATGATCATGTCAGATGGAGACTTTCAGCTCTGCAGCTCGTTTGGTTCCCTTCTAGAGGAGTAGGCTTTGTGCCGGCACCGGATTTTACCCACTCCCTACTCTCAACGTCTCCCACACGAACATCACACACACACACACACACACACACACACACACACACACACACACACACACACACCCCGATATCGTATAAGCTTGAAAATATTCTTGATGTCTTTATCTGTTTGCAAGGTACAAGGTTCGAATTGACCCCACTTCTACACGTAAAGTTCTGTATGAGATGGAATCTAAATAACAGATAACCAAAGCAAATTGCCCAAATTTTGAATGTATATTCTCTAGGCATTTGTCGAGTAGAACCATCTTCCCGTTTTCAAAAATCTTTCCCCGTTATCGAGAAATACACCAAAATCTGGTTTTTGAATACCAAAACCCAATTCGGATTCCGAGACGACTATGTATAGAAAATGGCTATAATTTTTACGATGTGTTCCTAAGATCCAGATCTAGAATCACCTTGAAAATTTTCTTCATATCTTTATCCGTTTCGGAGATACAGCGGTTCAAAATTCACCTGCGTGTACACGTGAAATAAGAATATAAAATCAGGGTGAGGCGAAAACGTAGCTTATAAACTGTCGTAGCACGGAGAAGTATGCTGTAAAATGACTCCGTTATCATCTGGGAATCTCATGTTGCAGTACTGAAGCACATGCCAAATTGTTTTACACATAAAATCTGGTCTGATACGTAAAATAGTTTTGTGTTATTTCAATTTCACATAAATAAACTAGCTAAATTTTACTGACCAATGCATTTTGTTCTATATGAATTACTTGCCAGCTGCAGCAGGGAAAAAGAAGGGAATCAGCGCACAAATTATCCTATCTGAGCACATAAAATGCTTATCTGCTCTCCTTTATTTAAGAGACTGACTGAAAAGAGGAATACCAGCTACCCCATTGTATCTTTCTCAGCACCTTTAAAAATTTTGGCATTCGAACGTATTCTCGCTTTTTTACGCTGAGAGAGAAGAAGACCGTGGCAGTGGCAAAGAGACTAAAAAGTGATAAACACTGGAAGACAGGAAAAAAAAAAATGATAGACAGGGGTTGTGTTATACAAAGGCGAAGGAGACAGTGGCATTGTGAGAAAAGGAGAGGGATACAGTGGCAGTGGACAGTGACAGAAGAGTTCTAGGTAAAGGGTGGAGGAGACAGTGTCAAGGGGGAAGGGTGAGGAACAACGAGAAGGACAAACTGGAAGTGGGTGAGAGCCGGTGATAATGAGGTTCAGAGTCTATGACAATGATAAAAATTAAGACAGCAGCAGTAAGAGAAATGAGATATTAGCAGTAAGAAAGGGCAAGAGATAGACAGCGACAGTGAGAGGAGATTGTAGTAGGACAGAGCGAAGTGGCTGTGACTGACAGGAGACAATGAAGAGGCACAAAGAGAAATGACAATGAGCTGGGCAGAGTGAGTAGTGAGAAAGGGAAACTGGGTGTGGATGGGCATGAGCCACTTACAGCGGTGGAATAGTGGGTGTGAGGGAGCTTTTCGAAGTTGTGAGTTGCATGTCGAAAACAAGCGAATATGATAGCATGCCAAAATTTTTGGGAAAGTTTTTAACGGTTTTGAAGCAGATAGAATGAGGCAGCTGGTGCCTCACTTTTCAGTCAGTCTTTTAAATAAAGAGGAAAATATTCGCTTTTTTGTGCTCCAATAGGAGCATTTTTCCGCAGGTCGGATACATACGCTCCTACCGGAATAAAATATCAATAGTTATATAAGGGACAGTCGGAAAGCTTCCGTTTGAGGGTGTTGCTGCAGCGTGTGGGCAATGTAGCGCGACTCCGATGCGGGTACATAAGGACAGACATGTTGGCAAGGACTCTGTCACGGTGGCAGCCAGTCAAGGACTATTTTAGGAAATTGTTTTAAAAAATTTATTTCAAAGGCCCAGTCAAATCTTTACAATTTTACCCCTAGAGCAACTTACGCTGTGCCTGCATGACAAAAGTTGCCTGTCTTCCAAAACCGAGGCACTTCTATCCAGTTAAAGCTGCTGACAAGAGATGCCCTGAGACCTCTGCTGAAACTGCTAACGGATTCACGCCATTGGTTGTAGCCAATAGTGTGCGTGGGATACAGGTCACGTGTGTGGACGCTGGAGTGTTCTGCGGTGCGGAACACAGTTACCTCTCTCTCTTGTAATCCAGACCTCGAGCAGAACAGACGTCTTTTCGGAAGGCAGAGCCTCTGGCTCTGCTTTTCACGACCGGCCACCAAGGTAATTTAACATGAACCGCTTTCCCTTCCGTTGCCCATTTTCGTTAATTGTTCGATCTCCTAGACTGGCCTAAACCTGGTTGCTTCCGACCCTAGGCGCACCCCTTGTATGCCATACGCTGAAATATATTCTCTTTATTGTACCTAATTTCCTGTTTTGTCATTTAACGGCAGCCCTGGATGCCCATTCTCAAGTCCTGACCGCTCGACCTCCTGCACACACACTGTCGTCACGAGGCATGTGTAACAACCTCCCCCCCCCTTTCCCTGACCATATACAGTACAGATCATTAATCCCTTGCCTACATGCCTTTCCGACGTGCATGTGGCATATGCGGAAGCGTGAAATATGGTGACGGTATTATCGGATGCCACCAAACAGGACCTACGTGCAGCTATTTGTTTTTATTGGCTGCCGAAGGACGAACATCTGCAGACTTCTATCGGAGAATCATGAACGTGTATGGGGCAGCATGTCTATCGAAAACCATTGTTGTGAAATGGTGCACCAAATTCCGTACTGCTGCTTAATGATAACCCACGTCCGCATATCGCATATGTGGCAACGCAGAAGCTTTGCTAACTCAAGTGGAAGACACTCGAGCACTCGCTCTGTAATCGTGATGTCCCACCCCATGCGATTATCACGCCTTCGGTCTCTTAAAAAAGCCCTTGAAAAGTCGACAGTTCCTGTCGGAGGAGGTAGTAACGCAGCAGGATACGATGTTTTACCAAACGGGTATCTTCAACCCGTTGCGTCGGTTGGGTGATTGCCTCAATGCTCTCGGTGTATTTGGCTGATTGGAATACCGATTCTGGACTGTATGGCTCTCGAATGGAGACTTTTTGATCACCCATTATATTGTGGACACCCGAGTACGTGTATCAAGTCGCGGAGGTTAAAAATCATCCGTGTCGGGACGATTTTATGAGAAGTGAGGACACGCAGACTTGGTCCTTTAGTGACAGAGATCAGTGCAAGAGCAAGCATGCGTTAGACGACAGATTTCTCGAGTGGATGAACGCTCGCCTTGTTATCTTGTCGCAGAGGACGCGTTTATTCGTGTAGGGACTGTTAGGCGTGCCTCATCAACAGGAACTGTGAAACGTAACTATTGTGAAATGTTCATATCGAGATGAAAAGTACTTGTTGTTGTTGTTGTGGTCTTCAGTCCTGAGACTGGTTTAATGCAGCTCTCCTTGCCACTCTATCCTGTGCAAGCTTCTTCATCTCCCAGTACCTACTGCAACCAACATCCATCTGAATCTGTTTAGTGTATTCATCTCTTGGTCTCCCTCTACAATTTTTACCCTCCACGCTGCCCTCCAATACTAAATTGTAGATCCCTTGATGCCTCAGAACATGTCCTACCAACCGATCCCTTCTTCTAGTCAAGTTGTGCCACAGACTTCTCTTCTCCCCAATCCTATTCAATACTTCCTCATTAGTTATGTGATCTACCCACCTTATCTTCAGCATTCTTCTGTAGCACCACAAATCGAAAGCTTCTATTCTCTTCTTGTCACTTCCATACATGGCTACGCTCCACACAAACACTTTCAGAAATGACTTCCTGACACTTGAATCTATATTCGATGATAACAAATTTCTCTTCTTCAGAAACGCTTTCCTTGCCATTGCCAGTCTGTCTCATTTCCTAATCTAATGCCCTCAGCATCACCCGACTTAATTCGACTACATTCCATTATCCTCGTTTTGCTTTTGTTGATGTTCATCTTATATCCTCCTTTCAGGACACTATCCATTCCGTTAAACTGCTCTTCCAAGTCCTTTGCTGTCTCTGACAGAATTACAATGTCATCGGCGAACCTCAAAGTTTTATTACTTCTCCATGGATTTTAATACCTACTCCACATTTTTCTTTTGTTTCCTTTACTGCTTGCTCAATATACAGATTGAATAGCATCGGGGAGAGGTTACAACCCTGTCTCACTCCTTTACCAACCACTGCTTCCCTTTCATGTCCCTCGACTCTTATAACTGTCATGTGGTTTCTGTACAAATTGTAAATAGCCTTTCGCTCCCTGTATTTTACCCCTGCCACCTTCAGAATTTGAAAGAGTGTATTCCAGTGAACATTGTCAAACGCTTTCTCTAAGTCTACAAATGCTAAGGTTTGCCTTTCCTTAATCTAGCTCCTAAGATAAGTCGTAGAGTCAGTGTTGCCTCACGTGTTCCAATATTTTTACGGTATCCAAACTGATCTTCCCCGAGGTCGGCTTCTACTAGTTTTTCCATTCGTCTGTAAAGAATTCGCGTTAGTATTTTGCAGCTGTGGCTTATTAAACTGATTGTTCGGTAATTTTTGCATCTGTCAACACCTGCTTTCTTTGGGATTGGAATTATTATATTCTTCTTGAACTCTGAGGGTATTTCGCCTGTCTCATACATCTTGCTCACCAGATGGTAGAGTTTTGCCAGGACTGGCTATCCCATGGCCGTCAGTAGTTCTAATGGAATGTTGTCTACTCCCGGGGCCTTGTTTCGACTCAGATCTTTCAGTGCGCTGTCAAACTCTTCACGCAGTATCTTATCTCCCATTTCATCTTCATCTACATCCTCTTCCATTTCCATAATATTGTCCTCAAGTACATCGCCCTTGTATACACCCTGTACATACTCCTTCCACCTTTCTGCTTTCCCTTCTTTGCTTAGAACTGGGTTTCCATCTGAGCTCTTGATATTCATACAAGTGGTTCTCTTTTCTCCAAAGGTCTCTTTAATTTTCCTATAGGCAGTATCTATCTTACCTCTAATGAGATAAGCCTCTACATCCTTGCATTTGTCCTCTAGCCATCCCTGCTTAGCCATTATCCACTTCCTGTCGATCTCATTTTTGAGACGTTTGTATGCCTTTTTACCTGCTTAATTTACAGCATTTTTATATTTTCTCCCTTCATCTATTAAATTCAATATTTCTTCTGTTACCCAAGGAGTTCTACCAGCCCTTGTCTTTTTACCTACTTGATCCTCTGCTGCCTTCACTATTTCATCTCTCAACGCTACCCATTCTTCTTCTACTGTATTTCTTTGCCCCATTCCTGTTAATTGTTCCCTTATGCTCTCCCTGAAACTGTGTACAACCTCTGGTTTACTCAGTCTATCCAGGTCCCGTCTCCTTAAATTCCCACCTTTTGCAGTTTCTTCAGTTTTAATCCACAGTTCAAAAAATGGTTCAAATGGCTCTGAGCACTATGGGACTTAACATCTATGGTCATCAGTCCCCTAGAACTTAGAACTACTTAAACCTAACTAACTTAAGGACATCACACAACACCCAGCCATCACGAGGGAGAGAAAATCCCTGACCCCGCCGGGAATCGAACCCGGGAACCCGGGTGTGGGAAGCGAGAACGCTACCGCACGACCACGAGATGCGGGCAATTAATCTATAGTTCATAACCAATAGATTGTGGTCAGAGTCCACATCTGCCCCTGGAAATGTCTTACAATTTAAAACCTGTTTCCTAAATCTCTGTCTTACCATTACATAATCTATCTGAAACCTGTCAGTATCTCCAGGCTTCTTCCATGCATACAGCCTTCTTTTATGATTCTTGAACCAAGTGTTAGCTATGATTAAGTTGTACTCTGTGCAAAATTCTACCAGGCGGCTTCCTCTTTTATTTCTTAACCCCAATCCATATTCACCTTCTATGTTTCCTTCTCTCCCTTTTCCTACTACCGAATTCCAGTCACCCATCACTATTAAATTTTCGTCTCCCTTCACTATCTGAATAATTTCTTTGATTTCACCATACATTTCTTCAATTTATTCGTCATCTGCAGAGCTAGTTGGCATGTAAACTTGTACTACTGTAGTAGGCGTGGGCTTCGTGTCTATTTTGGCCACAGTAATGCGTTCACTATGCTGTTTGTAGTAGCTTACCCGCACTCCCATTTTTTTATTCATTATTAAACCTACTCCTGCTTTACCCCTATTTGATTTTGTATTTATAATCCTGTAAAAGTACTTATTTTTCGGAAAATCTTACCCTTCACAGTTAGAGTTTAAGCACCGATAAGTATAGACTGGACACTGGAGTCCACCTTTACGTGCTTTTTTCTGATCTTAATAGGAGTATAATTTTTGCATCCACCGTTTGGGTGCATTGTAAATGTGTCCTCGTCTCCGCCCTGTGGACAGTAATTAATTTCGGGGACGCCTACTGCTGGTGCAACAGGAGCACGTGGGAGAGAGTGTCGCGGCAGATGAGGTGCGAGAACGCTACAGCCACTGTCAACAGCTATCCTTATAGCGTGTGTACGTCTGATAGTTCAAAATGGCTCTGAGCACTATGGGACTTAACTTCTGAGGTCATCAGCCCCTAGAACTACTTAAACCTAACTAACCTAAGGACATCACACACATCCATGCCCGAGGCAGGATTCGAACCTGCAACCGTAGCGGTCTCGCGGTTCCAGACTGTAGCGCCTAGAAACGCTCGGCTACCACGGCCGGCGTCTGATAGTTATCTACTCTCTCTTCTGCCGGGCCACTTGCATCTTAATCACATAGTCGAGGTACACTGCTCCACTGTTACACACAGTTCATGTTCCTTCTGATGTCAGGTCCGGCTCCAATGATTTTGCCGCCCAGTGCGGAATTTTCAAGCGCCGATTGTTTCCTCCACCCGCTCCCCTTTCTGGCCAGCCCCCTCCTTGCATTTTCTGATACGGCCATCCTATCGGACAATGTCAACCATCCATGGCGTCTTATTTTCACATATCACTCTTACTTTTAGACCAAAGCCAGGTATGAAGCACCAGTCAGTGAAACAGATGTGAAACGTTTACAGATCATACACGCAACCAAAATTAATTTATGTATCATTCCCTTAATTTATGTCTCATTCCCTGAGCTGAAGGGAGCGTACGGTGTGCGATCTACAGCAAGCATCACAGCTGAGTACTACACTGTCGACGATATCGTTGCTGTTGCTGCTACTGCTGTACACAGTTGGAGGTCGTATGGCAACGTGTTACTTACAAGGGAACCTCCCCATCGCACCCCCCTCAGATTTAGTTATAAGTTGGCACAGTGGATAGGCCTTGAAAAACTGAACAGAGATCAATCGAGAAAACAGGAAGAAGTTGTGTGGAACTATGAAAAAAATTAGTAAAATACACAAACTGAGTAGTCCATGTGGAAGATAAGCAACATCAAGGTCAGTGTTAGTTCTAGAGCGCCGTGGTCCCGTGGTTAGCGTGAGTAGCTGCGGAACGAGAGGTCCTTGGTTCAAGTCTTCCCTCCACTGAAAATTTTACTTTCTTTATTTTCGCAAAGTTACGATCTGTCCGTTCATTCATTGACGTCTCTGTTCACTGTAATAAGTTTAGTGTCTGTGTTTTGTGACCGCACCGCAAAACCGTGCGATTAGTAGACGAAAGGACGTGCCTCTCCAATAGGAACCGGAAACATTTGATCGCAAGGTCATAGGTCAACCGATTCCTCCACAGGAAAACACGTCTGATATATTCTTTACGACACTGGTGACGGCATGTGCGTCACATGACAGGAATATGTTGTTGACCCACCTAACTTGCACACTTGTCGAATGGGTAAAAAGATTCTTCTACCTTGCCCGATTTAGGTTTTCTTGTGGATGTGATAATCACTCCAAAAAAAGTGATGAAAACATAAGAGTTTGTCACATAAACTGCATCAAATGAATGCAACAGTTTCAGAGTCGCACAGTTTTCCCTGTGCTCTGTCAAAACATATGTTTTTTACGTTTTCAAATGTTTCCATCTGTAGACCGTCAAGTCCTGCATATGTCCAAGCAAATCTGAACATGTCCTGGAACTTTGGAGAGCGAAATTGATTGTGTGAGTGCCTGAACTTTGATAATTATCTGAAAATAAAAAATTAAAATTTTCACTGGAGAGAAGATTTGAACCAAGAACCTGTCGTTCCACAGCTGCTCACGCTAACCACGGGACCACGGCGCTCGTAAGCGAACAGTCTCCTTAATGTTGCCTACCTTGCACATGGACTACTGAGTTTGTATATTTTGCTTATTTTTTTCATAGTTCCACACAACTTCTTCCTGTTTTCTCGATTGATGTGTGTTCAGTTTTTCAAGGCCTATCCCTGTGCCAACTTATAACTAAATCTGAGGGGGGTGCGATGGGGAGGTTCCCTTGTTAGATACTAGCGCTTTATTTGTTGCGAAGAAGTGTACAAATCGCCAGTGCCTATTTAGTGCGGCCGTAGTGTGTTGTGTCGGGCACTGTGGGAGTCAACACCAACACAAACAAGGGAGGAGAGAAGTTGCGATGCCCGGTAGGAGAAATCCAAAATGATCTGTCTATTTAACTTTAAGGTTAATATAACACTTTATTTCTACAAACAGGAGAACCATTAATTGCTGTGTCTCCTATGTTGAAGTGCTCTGACAATCTATTACTATTCGCAGAAAGCAGGCTAAATAGCTTCTTCCTATTACTCAGTACGGAATCTCTTACAGACTGCGACTGAACTCGGCCGACCAGCGACGGGTGGCTGGTGAAATCAGCGTTGATAGGGGGCGCTGAACTGCCTCTTCCTGGAGGCGTTGCGCTGCCCCATCTTTTCACTGGCTCGCGCGTCAGCGCCTTCTTGATTCCGTTTCGCGGCGCTGCGCAGCTCGGTGTGCAGTCGATGCTTTGGGACTGCACTTAATTCATAAAAGAACGGGTATGGCCGAATGTTGAGAAGGCGTGCTTTCCCACATGCCACTACCGTGATTTATGGCTGAGGACAAGCAGTTCCGAAAGCACTTCCACTAACTGAAGCGAAAAGTAAGTTACATGATAAAGTTGTTGCAACGCAAAGGGTTTGAAATATGACGAAAACCGGATAAGTAGTTCGTTCAGCGCGTTTTAGTTACTTCAGCTCCGAAATAAGATCAGACAGTTTTCTTCCGTAATATGTTAAGTATTGATGTCTATTGATTGTGTTTCATACCGAGAAAAAAAACGGGAACAAGGAAAAACTTAAAAATACTTACAGACAAATTAGAAAAAAATTAATTTCTAGTAAAGTGACAAGAACAAGAGCAATCTGAACCGTATTAACGGCAGATCAAAAGCAGAGGAAATGGTGGGGGAAGGATGCCATACGGCTTTCCACGTGCGTAATCACGTCTGGATTCAAACAACTATGGTATGTCGGGCAGTGCACGTTTTACTCATTCTCTCTCTATTAATGACAAAGCGTTTTTCTGTGCTATACTCCTACACGCACTCAAGGACTTGATTGGCCATAACGTGCTGCTCTTTATTTTTATTTCCTTATAATAAAGTTTTTCGTGTCTGTAGCGGCTTTCAAGATGATGTAGACGCATTTCAAGTGTTGTGCAGATGCATGCTAGAAACAGATTTACCAACAATGCCAGTAGCAGTCTGCTATTGTGAAATACGCAGCAAAGGTGACCAACTACGTTATTTCTTTTTACATTTGTTTCACAATATCGTAGACTTTTTCAGTAAGATACTAGATTTCATGAATGATTTGTATTTCCAACTTATTCTCACACTACTTCATTTATATAAAACTTTCATTATGTAAATTGAAAGGGTAAGAGGGAAGTAAGGTAAGGGAAGGAAAGGAAAGGATCTACTGATGTCAATTGCATCAGGACTTAATGCTTAATCAGCAGCGCCGAGTGAAATTCTGTGCCGGACCAGGACTCGAACCAAGGATCACCTGCTCAGTAGGCAGTTGTTTTAACCACCCAACACGGTGTTTATCGCAATTGCGCGGATTATCTCTGCACGCCACCCAGCCGACCCACACTCCCACCCAGTGCCACCTGTCCGCAGTCCCAGTCCACGTTTTCCATGCTCGCTACTTTGAGATTCGCGCATGAGGTCGAACTTAATTGTGCATCCGCACTGAATGTGGTGGATTCGTTTCCAATCGAGCCGAATCAACTATATGATTCTTTCGAACAAGTTGTAATGAACTTCCGGGGAATCAAATTCTCTTTCAGTGTGGAGCATCCTTCTTTACGACCTGTGTCATGAGTAGGTTGGTGGTGTAGTGGAATGACTGTAACTACAAATAACTAAAGCCTCGATTCGGTTCGAAGATCATGTAACCATTTCTAACAAGCACAAACAGACCCCACTTCTTCTCTGGCAACATAAGTTGGTTCGCAGCTCGTGGTCTTTCGGTAGCGTTTTTCGCTTCTCGCGCACGGGATCCCGGGTTCGATTCCCGGCGGGGTCAGGGATTTCCCTCCCCCGAGATGACTAGGTCTTGTTGTGTCGTCTTCATCATCATCATTCATCCTTATTACGGTCGGAGGAAGGCAATGGCAAACTACCTCCGCTAGGACCTTGCCTAGTACGGCGGTGCGGGTTTCCCGCATCGTCCCCTACGCTCTTCGCAGTATGGGACCTCATCATCATGATCATCAGCATAAGTTGAACAATGTAGAGCTCCACAGTCATTCCAAATCCATATTCAAAATGACGTCCATTCGTTACCAGCTTAGGAGAATCAGTGTAGGTTGGGCCATGATAGAGACGGAAGCTCCACCATGCAGAAACCTTGTCACCAGTTTGCTCTCTTGCACGAGAATTTTCTTTTTATTAATGAGCCAATGGTCATGTAAGATCACAGGGCACTGTTTGTGAACTTGTTGAAAATATTGATGCTGGACTGGGATTCGAACTCAGATCCTTTCTTTCGCTGCGTTTCATCCCTTTGAGACGGCGCAATATCCCCAAGATTCCGAACTCCTCAAGGTCTCCTGACAGTCTAAGAGTTTGGGTTTATTCTGGCGTTCTAAATTTGAAAAACGCCAGTTTGATTTAAGTGAATTTCACAATATTATTTACGAAATTGGGTTATATTTTTCATCGTCGCTTGTGCTTGCAGGTATACATTGCGCCTGGGTTTTAGGGTCTCCTGTTAATTTTCGAGCATTATTGTGAGGAAAAGGCAAGCGCGCGTCGCGGTACGGCAATAAAGGCCTTGTCGACGCTGGAGGGTGAATATTTTACGCGGAGTGGCTGCGCGGCGCAGCGTGTTCACTTTACAGCGGGCGGTGGGCGGCCTTATGAATAAGCAGCGGCGGCCGGCGGGCGCGCCTCGCCAAAGGCGCCCCTTCCAGCGTCTTTGAGGAGACGTACCCGGTCGATACTGCACACTACACTAGGCTACACGCACCCGTGGCCGCCCCACATGACGGGGTTTTAAGGTCTGTCGTTAAGAGTTTCAGTAGAAATTTAGAACAAGGTATTTGAATTACGCTGAGGTGACAAAAATCGTGTGACAGCAATAAGCACAAATACAAACGGTGGAAGTATCGCGTACACAAGGTATAAAAGGGCAGTCAGTTGGCGGAGCTGTCATTTGTACTCAGGTGATTTACGTGAGAAGGTGTCCGACATTATCATGGTCGCACGACGAGAAATAACAAACTTAGAACGCGGAATAATAGTAGTAGTTAAACGAATGGGACATTCCACGTCGCAAATCGTTATGCAAATCAGTTTTCCTAGATCTACAGTGTCAAGAGTGTCCCGAGAATACCAAATTTCAGGCATTACCTTTCACCACGGACAACGCAACGGCCGACGTCCTTGACCTAATGACCCAGAGCAGCGGCGTTCCCGCAGGCTAGTCAGTAAACATAAGAGCAACATTGCGTGAAATAACCGCAGAAATCAAAGTGGGACGCAAGACAAACCTATCCGTCAGGACAGTGCGGCGAAATTTGGCTTTAATTGGCTATGGCAGCAGAAGACCGACGCCAGTGCCTTTGCTGACAGCACGATATCGCCTGGAACGCCTCTCCTGGGCTTGTGATCGTATCGGTTGGACCCTAGACGACTGGAAAACTATGGCCTGCTGAGACGAGTCCGATTTCAGTTGGTAAGAGCCGATAGCAGGGTTCGGTTGTGACGCGGACCTCAAGCAGCCATCCACCCAAGTTGTCAACAAGGCACTGTGCAAGTTGGTGGTGGATCCCTAGTGGAGCATGTTTTGTTTACATGGAATAAATTGAGTACTCTGATCCAATTGAACCAATAATTGACTAGAAATGGTTATGTTCGGCTACTTCATTTGCAGCTATTCATGGATTTCATGCTCCCAAGAAACGACTGAAATTTTATAAATGACAATTCGAGGGAATGATTTGGCCACCCAGATCGCCCAGCATCAATTCCATCGAATATTTATGGGTCGTAACCGAGAGGTCATTTCGTGCAAAAAAATCCTGCACCGGCAACACTTTCTCAGTTATGGGCGGCTATGGCGGCAGCATGGCTCAATATTTCTGTAAGGGACTTCCAACGATTTGTTAAATCCATGCCACGTCGACTTGGTGCACTAGGCCGAGGAAAAGGAGGTCCAACACTATATTAGGGGATATCCCACAACTTTTTTCACCTCAGTGTATTACAAGGACTATCTTCGAGTTCCAAACCAGAGTTTAATACTTTCATACATTTTCACTAAATTAAGTTTTTTTCAATTTCCGAAGAGACTGCCCTAAGTCTTGCTCCACTCTTATGTCATGGGGTGGGCAATGGAATTGTTAACATGTTACGGGAATATTGCAGTGCGATAATCTCAAGTATAAATTGAGCAACATACATTGCTGATCGTTAACAAGCCGCGAGGGGTAGCCGCCTGGTCTAAGGCTCCTTGTCACGGTCCGCGCGGCTCCCCCCGTCGGAGGTTCGACTCCTCTCTCGGGCTTCGGTGTGTGTGTTGTCCTTAGCGTAAATTAGATTAAGTAATGTGTAAGCTTAGGGACCGGTGACCTCAGAAGTTTGGACCCATAGGCTCTTACCACAAATTTCCAAAAATTAATCGTTAACATTGTGTAGGGATCTCCCACTGCCAGGCTGGGATCCCCTACTCTTTTCCTCAGGATGTTGACCGACGACCTGTATTGCATCGTTAGACGCAATAAAATATTATCCAAGATTATTCTATTTATTACTCAGAATACAAGTCGTTGCCATGTCTTCTGCGACAGCTGGTGTCTACATAATCCGGAGAATTCAACAGATGACTCAAGGCTGCCGAGGACGCTGCATCAGCTCAGAGGGGAAGTCCCCGACATCCTGGTGCTGTGGTTTGCAGCCTGCTTGCGAGGTAGGAACATCCAGTTCCTAGCTCTACTTGGAGATGGCGGTGACCATGGGGTGTGCGTTTCATTCATATGCTGTTTCGGGGAGTACTCAGTCCATCCCAGATCACTGCTAGCGTTATAGTCTCAGATGGACCGCGATGTCAGATGTCGTGGGGAAATGCTGAACCTGGCCCCCCGGTACGGTAGGCCGGCAGACTCGTGCGACGGTGTATTAGGGCAACTTCTGCCTTGGACAGGAGCCGTAGTGGTAAACGTCTGGACTACACATCAATGCTGGCTGTTGTGCAGACTTCAGTACTGGATATTGGACTTCATTATCTGCAGCTACGGATCGCTGATCTTCTCGTGAGGCAGCGAGTGTAAGACCAACACTAGCATGATGTCACTCACAAGATGTGACCATAATATAACCAGAGGAAATCGAGTGCCAATGACATCAAAGCCGTCGTTCCTAATGAATGAGTGCTCTAAGCTAGTGTGGGTGGAGTATTTATGTCATCGAGTAGAGCTCCGCTCTACGACGTCATTGGTAATGACCCAATCGATTCTGCTATTCAGCAGTCTTCAGTCCAGCTACATTTGCTTAACGAATTTGTTACAGTGTCGTTATTGCTTAGTTAGACTCCTCCTAGACGACGTTTCGTGCTACCTAGTGTTTCTTACATAATGTTACGAGGGTGCTATGCTCATTTAACCGTTTTCCGCTGCGCTCGCTCACAATCGCACTCAAGAGTGTCGAGGTTGCTGTCTTCCTGATTGACTTAACACTGCTCAAATCTTTCCACTTCCCGCCTGGCGGCTCCTCCTACTGCTGCGACACTGATTAACGCCAGCTGTTCGAATGGTTCAAATGGCTCTGAGCACTATGGGACTTAACATCTGAGATCATCAGTCCCCTAGAACTTAGAACTACTTAAACCTAAGCAACCTAAGGACATCGCACACATCCATGTTCGAGGCAGGATTCGAACCTGCGACCGTAGCCGTCGCGTGGTTCCAGACTGAAGCGCCTAGAACCGCTCGGCCACTCCGGCCGGCAGCCATTCGATCATAAAAAATTTTAGTCTGGCTTTTGTGGTGTCACCGCCAGACACCACACTTGCTAGGTGGTAGCTTAAATCGGCCGCGGTCCATTAGTACAAGTCGGACCCGCGTGTCGCCACTGTCAGGTTCGCAGACCGAGCGCCACCACAAGGCAGGTCTCGAGAGACGTACTAGCACTCGCCCCAGTTGTACGACGACATTGCTAGCGACTACACTGATCGAAGCCTTTCTCTCATTTGCCGAGAGACAGTTAGAATAGCCTTCAGCTAAGTTAATGGCTACGACCTAGCAAGGCGCCATTAACCATTTGTAACGTTGCATGTACCTCAAGATAGTCTCACTTGTCTCATCAAGATTGCTGTATACCAAAGGACGATATAAAAGTTAAGTGTTCTAGTAGCTACGTTCTTTTCTTTATCACATTCATTACGAATCCTGTTCCAGACTTAACGCCAGACGGCGTGAGTTGACGCGTGCCCTTTCGGCTACTTCACTGTGGACTGACTGCCTTAACAGTCCACTACATTGGCGACGAGTCTAAAAAGGGACTTTCGCGTTCGTATTGCACTAATTTGCTTGTGTCATGGCTTCGCCACATTCTCCAGATGTACTGTCCGAATTTTATCGCTTGCAGAATCAGCAGATGCAGGCGTTATTGGATGCCCTTGGACAGCTCGTCCAGGGTCAACGTGCGCTGCAAAACGATGCGGCCGCCGCCGCTTCATCGCTACCACAGCCACAACACGCTGTTGCACCTCAATTTAGGCCCTACGAGGCGGCCAACGAGACATGGCCGGAATGGTCCCGACAGTTTGGATTTCATCTCGCCGCCTACAGAATTCAAGGTAATGAGCGGCAGCCGTTTTTGCTTTCGTGTGTCGGTGTGTCCACCTACACTGTGATAGTGAAATTGTTTCCCCGGCGCGATGTAGCAACTCTGTCATACGAAGAAATTTTGTCTGCTGTAGATGCCTATTTCAAAGAAACAGTAAATGTCGTTGCAAAAAGGTATACGTTCTTTCGTACAAAACGTACGGCCGGTCAGACTAATAGGGAGTGGGTTGCGACTTTGCAAGGACTTACTAGGGAGTGTGCATTTGAATGTGACTGTGGACTCCCTTATTCAGATACTATGGTGCGTGATGCGATAGCACAGAATGTTTCTGATGTTCGCATACGGGAACAGATTTTGAAACTAGTTAATCCCTCCCTTCAGCAAGTGATAGACGTATTGGATAGGCAAGACACACTTGACTTTGCTCAGGAATCATTTGCAACTTCGCCAGCCGTGTGTCACATTAACCGGCCTGCCGGGCCCACTTCACGGAACGCTAACCTGCCCTCGCGCACGTCCGCGCAGCCACGTGTCCCGCGCAAGCAAGCAAATGCAGTGAAATCATGCCCGCGGTGTGCAACTAGACATTCGCGTGACAATTGCCCGTCACGCCAAGCTATTTGCTTTTACTGTCATAAGAAAGGACATGTTCAAAGTGTTTGCCAGAAAAAGCTCAGATCAGACGCTCACAACCATTCCAGGCCCTTTGCTTCGCGCCGGAATCGAACCACGAATACTCAGGCTCGTGAACCTTCGCCCATGGACATTCATGTAGTTAATGCCACTCCGCCCAGTGTTCCTCTCGTTAACAGTGACTGTGTTCGTCCCACAAAAAGTGTGCGTCGACGTCGACGGAAGTCTCGTCACGTCGCACGTGATTCTGTACCAGTGTCTGTTCAAGTTGCACAAAACAGTCGCTCTTGTCGTCAGCAGGACAATAAACTTTTTGTAGATTTGGACTTTGCCGGACAAGTGATACCGTTCCAGCTCGATACCGGAGCTGCAGTTTCGTTGATCAATCACGACACGTACAAACAACTGGGCAAACTTCCGTTGCGTGCCGCACATGTTCAGCTCAATAGTTATTCCGGACAAGCTATCCCTGTGTTAGGACAGTGCACTCTTCTTGCTACATACAAGGAACAAACAAAACTTGTGTCATTTTACGTTCTTCGTTCTTCTTCGGCAGTGAACTTGTTTGATTTAGATTTATTTCAGTTGTTTAACTTGTCTATCGTCAATCGGGTCCTATCAGTGGACCAGACTGTGCCTTCAGCCAGTGTTTCTAGTCTATGTGAAGAATTTGCAGACATTTTTGCACCGGGCCTTGGTTGCGCTACGAACTATGAAGCACATTTGGAACTGAAAGTATACGCGCAACCGAAATTTTTCAGAGCACGCAATGTTCCCCACGCATTGCGTGATGAGGTCGCTAGAGCATTCGATTCTTCCGAACTTGCTTGTATGTTCATTGATTCGGAAACCGATGACGTGCTCGAATCGTTTCCGATTGATTTTCGTCGTGTAGCTACAGCCACAGCTGCTGACCCTGTCCTTGCTACTGTTTTGCGTTTTGTTGCTAAGCAATGGCCCTTGTCGAAGTCACGGATCGAGGATCCGTTGGTTCGCCGATTTTTTGCTCACAAGGAGAGACTTTTTGTACGACGTGGTGTTTTGTTGTTGCGTTCTGATAATGATCAGTCCAGAGTAGTGGTCCCACGTTCGTTACAGTCCTCTGTCTTACGGCTCCTTCACCAAGGACATTGGGGTATAGTGCACACGAAACAACTTGCTCGTCAGCACTGTACTTGGTTCGGAATCGATGCTGCGATTACGCATATGTGCTCTTCTTGCATGGCGTGTGCCGAACAACAATCCGCACCACCGCGGAAATTCTTTGCGTGGTCAAAAGCCACTTCCCCTTGGCAACGCTTACATATCGATTTTGCTGGTCCATTCTGGAATGCTCGATGGTTGGTTGTGGTCGATTCTTTCAGTAATTTTCCTTTTGTTGTCCGGATGTCTTCCACGACGTCTTCTGCCACCATCCAAGCGTTATCCGCTATTTTTTGCATTGAAGGTCTTCCGCAGACTATTGTTTCCAACAATGGCCCACAATTCATGTCCGCAGAATTTCAGTCATTCTGCAAGGCGAATGGTATTCAACATCTGACATGCGCCGTTTTCGCCTCAGTCAAACGGTGCCGCTGAACGATTGGTCCGGACTTTCAAGTCACAGTTGTTGAAGTTGAAAGAGTCGCATTCTCGGGAGGACGCGTTATTGCTCTTTTTGTCTTCGTATCGCTCTCAGCCCCGCGATGGTCGCTCGACGGCTGAGTTGCTCCACGGTCGTCCTCATCGAATCTTGATGTCTTTGCTGCATCCACCGCATCAGGTTCCTGTGCAGCAGCAGACTCCTGCTTTTGCTCCTGGCGACGTTGTCTTCTATCGCAACTATCGAGGTTCACGGCGTTGGCTCGCAGGGCGCATTCTTCGCTGCCTCGGCCGCGCGATGTATCTGGTTTTGGGGGCCTCTGGTGAGGTGCGTCGGCATCTCAATCAGCTGCGCCTCTGTCGTCGCCTGGGTTCTGCCGCTCCCCGTCTGCTTTCAGCGACGGTGCCGTCCGGTCAGCGCCCTGGGGACCCATCTACTGGCTCGCCTCATCCCCAGGTGTTACCGACGATGCCTTCCATATTGCCCCATGGCGACGCGCCGCTGCCGCTGCCGCCGCCACCGCCGCCTGTTCTCCCGCCGGCGCCGCCCGCAGTGGACGCTTCGCTGCAGCCGCCCAGCGCCTCCCTGGGTCACGCGCCGCCGCTCGCTTCCTGTGACCAGCTGTCCTCCGCCATGGAACTCTAGCCCGCTCCGGCCCAGATGTCGTCATCGCGCGTCGGATCCCCCGACGCAATGGAGGTCGACCCTTCGGCCCCTCCTGTCTCCTTACGGGCGCATACACCGCATGTTGACGTGCACCCTGGACTAGGTTTTCAGACGTTTCCTAGCTCCCCTCGGAGCGAATGGCAGGGTGCGGGTGGCACAGCCTCGCCTGTTGTTAGGCTCCTCACCCCATCGCATACGTCAACATGGGGTCCTCCCCACGGCGGGCGGAAGCCTTATCACACGACCGTTCGCCGATTTGCGGGGGAGGAATGTGGTGTCACCGCCAGACATCACACTTGCTAGGTGGTAGCTTAAATCGGCCGCGGTCCATTAGTACAAGTCGGACCCGCGTGTCGCCACTGTCAGGATCGCAGACCGAGCGCCACCACAAGGCAGGTCTCGAGAGACGTACTAGCACTCGCCCCAGTTGTACGACGACATTGCTAGCGACTACACTGATCGAAGCCTTTCTCTCATTTGCCGAGAGACAGTTAGAATAGCCTTCAGCTAAGTTAATGGCTACGACCTAGCAAGGTGCCATTAACCATTTGTAACGTTGCATGTACCTCAAGATAGTCTCACTTGTCTCATCAAGATTGCTGTATACCAAAGGACGATATAAAAGTTAAGTGTTCTAGTAGCTACGTTCTTTTCTTTATCACATTCATTACGAATCCTGTTCCAGACTTAACGCCAGACGGCGTGAGTTGACGCGTGCCCTTTCGGCTACTTCATCACTGTGGACTGGCTGCCTTAACAGTCCACTACAGCTTTTATTTATAGATTTGTCTCGTAACAATTGCAACACCATTAAGGTGGAATGCAACAACTATCAAATTGACGGTAAGTGTGCAACATGCTTGACTATGTAAATTATTCACATTTCAGCGCAACCTTATTACTTTATTATATAACGAAAGAGTTGCATGCTCTGGGGAAAAATGACGGCTGCAGTTTCTCCTTGCATTCCGTAGTTCAGAGTACCAGCACAGGAAGGCCATGTTTGCTTTCGTTACAAGGCCAGATCAGTCATTCCTCCCGACTGTTGTCATTGCAACTACTGAAAATGCTGCTTCGCCTTTTCGGGAACCACAACTATGGACTCTCCACAGTAAACCCTCCATCGCAGTTGCACGTACGGTTACTGCTATCCGTAATTCTGAGGCACTCTAGCCACTCCACCTCAGCAAGGTCCCATGCTTCATGGTTATGGTTCTGATGCCATAAGGAATTGTTGGTTTGATATTACAAGAAAGTGTGTGTGGGGGGGGGGGAGGGAGGGTTGGTAAAAATTGTAGAGGTGTATAGGGAGGGAGATCAATGGATGAATACAATAACCAGAGATGAAGAGGCTTGCACAGGATAGTTTTTCATGGAGAGCTGTGCAAAGCAATCTTCGGTCTGAAGGCCACTATATCAGCATATAATGAAGATTATGCAGCATTTTTCTCATTAAAAATCGAATTTGAATGTTATTTGTGGTATGTCAGCCGACGGCGACACAAAAAACATCCGGGAAGCAGTGACTGAAGAAGTTTACTTGTGAAATATTAATAGCACATCTACTCCAACATAGACTGAAACAAAACATAAAACAAGTCATTTCTTCAAATAGAACAATGCTACTCCTGGCAGCTGAAGGCCAGTGCGATTGCCACTGAATCGAAGTTTATTAACCACACAATTTGCAATAGTCAAAGTCCCATAGGGAACAGAATTGTCTTAAGTCGTGTGTGTGGCCATTTGAAAGCGAGGAGGTGGAGCGGTGGCTGATGTGACTGTCTATTGAAAGGACCTGTGCCAGGATAGCATCAGGTGCTAGGAGGTGGCACTGTTGCCGATATGAGCGTCTATCGCCAGGTCCTGGGCCAGGGTGGCGGCAGACGTGAGGAAGTGGCGCCAGAGGCGATGTGAGCATCTATTGCCAGGACCTGGGTTAGAGTGGCAGCCCGCATGAGCAGGTGGAGCAGTGGCCGATGTGAGCGTCTATTGCGAGAACCTGGGGAGGGTGGTAGCAGTTGTGTGGAGGTGGCACAGTGGCCGATGTGATCGTCTACTGCCAGGACTCAAGTCCCTGGTAGCAGCAGGCGCGAGGAGGTGTAGTGGTGGCTGATGTGTGTGTCTATTGCCAGGACTTGGGCCTGGGTGGAAGCAGGTGTGGGGAGGTGGCACGGAGGCGGATTTGAGCGTCTATTGACAGTACCTGGGCCAGCGTGGCAGCAGGAGCAAGGCCACAAGTCTGTCACAATGAGAGAGCCCCTGTCTTCTTAGGTGAGGAGGCCACGAAGCACTAAGTCAGCTAGCAGTCCCGGAGTCGAGAAGTAAGACATAAACGGCAGCAGCGTCGTGGTGGCGGCTCTCAAGTGAGAATCCTGCTTGATGGAATCGTTGTAGAATCGGCGCCTGACCCAGGACGCTTACTCACAGCAAACTGGTCTTGTCTGGCCCAGGTGCTGTCCCACGTACTACTCGGAGTTAGGATATAACTGGTCTTATTCTCGATCAAATGTCTCGCAGAAGAGAATATATCTGTGCGGCCCACGACATCCAGACTGCTTGGGTCACCTCCTGGTCGACAGTTGGAGCATGGTCGTCTGTCTTCTGGAAGGAGATTGTTCTTTGTTTATTAGGAATCTTCGAAGCACTAATGTGGTGTTGGCTGCTGACGCCACAGGCGTTAAGCCTCGGTAGAAAAGTTTCTGTGTGAGGTCTTGTTATGCCTTATGTTAGAAGGAGAAGCCGGCACATTTCGGAATTCCACAGAGGCAAGATCGTCACATATTGAGACTACAGTTTGTCGCTGCGTGATACTGTTGCTCTTGTTGGTAGGTATCCTGTGACAGTCATGCCAATATAGAATCGATGGATTCAGGGGGGCTGTATTCAACGACATGCATGGTCTCAATGTGCCCACATGACTAGCGCCTGAATAGACATACACATTATTCGTCCCTCAGGCAATATCTAACAGATACATCACATAAATTTAGTCAGCAAATAAGCTTGTTTACAGCAAAAGAAGTATCCACATTGCGATATCACACTCTCCACATGTAACAAACTATTATCGCCACATCAACATTAGGTTAATTGGAGACAATGTCTCTAATATTAGAAGTGATATTATTTCATTTTGACTATGATTTCATTAGCAGTTTTATGTATGTTGCGAAGGTGAACGAGAGATAGCCTTTCAGTAGAGGGTTTGTCAGTTAATTCAGAAGTTGGCAATCTTCACCATGGTGACCTTTTCTGTTGTAAGGAAGTCCTTTGCGCTGTTTAATGGATCCTTCGCGCGCGAGCGCACAATGTAAGTACCACAGAAGAGGTTCTGGCCCGATAGGAAAAGTCAGTACCTGGCAAATTAACTCAGGTAAGCAAGCTTCACAGAACTGTACTAATGAGTACCTTAAGGTTGGCTATGAAAAGTAGAGCCCTCTGCACAGTTGGTCTTTTCCTCGGAAACACGGCGTCTTAAACGAGCTCACATCGAGACCTCTACTCACGAGACCCGACTTCCTATGTCATCAAATCGCGTTTCCGTGGCTGTCACAGTCAGTCTCCAGACAACATGGTGCTATCATTTAGGCGCCCCGTTGAGGCAATTTAACTGAGTGCTACAGGCACAAGGAAGGATCGATAAAAGATTGACAGTTTGAAAAACAGTTTAGGATCTCATTGAACTCTGATTGCGACATTCATATCATCAGAATTAAGACGTGAATTCGTAATTACGATTGCATCGCGACACCTGACCTCACCTTGCCGCTGCTGAGGTAATCTGCCACGTGGCATCGTTACACAATATCTCTAATGCTCGCCCTCCATTACGCGTCTTATTTTTTCAGTTCCTCTGACATATGTGGTTTCTTCTTCATTGATCGCTTGCTGTCTACGGGTCTATTAATAACTTTATGGTATCCAGGCATTTCTAGCACTTATTTTAGTGGCGTTTTACCCATTTTGATCTGTGAACTTCATCACTTATATTTTGTCGGTCTTTATGAAAGAATGTGTTTTTAATTGAGTCTGTGGTCAACTCTTATTTAAGTAGAGCTGTGCTATTCCCTTCCATACTTAATCTATCCATTTTAATTGTTAGAGCAGAGTGAGGTCTGCAGTAGGAAATGAATTCGATGCCTTAGGCGTGGTCGGGGCTGGAAGTAGGTGCTCGTTCCTAAGCCGCACATCTGGGAACGCGGTTTCGCCTTTGTCGCTGTTGTGAAGTGTTACTACGTCTGGGGCATCATAGACAGCCAGCATGGCGACCGCTCTTGCGACTTCCTTCGATACGCGTGCGCAGACAGTGGTCCGCCCAACTACAAGACTGGTCATAGAAGTGCCACCACATCATCTGTTAAGATGAGTTGCGGCGCGGCATGTTACTTTTTACCGCCCTGCCAGTGTCCAGCAATGTTCATTTGTCTAGCTAAAAGCTGTAGTAGAAAATACTAGACCACTACTGCCTATTGCAGGTCGCAACATACATAGAATTGTCCGGTAAACGGGATGTGGCTAGCTACTGAAATAAAAGTTTTAACTTGGCAATGTAAATTTTCAGGTGTATTTTTACGATAAAGGTCACAGTTAATACTGCCAAGTCCGTACTAAGTGGCAACACAATGTAAAGTTCACACGCACACCACAATCACACACGTAGCCAGTTTATGGTATTTACACCCGTTACCAAAGTTAATAGAGTTCACCGGATCGTTTAGTTATGAAAATGCTCGCTCGAATGTTGTGCACTGTGCTCTACTCGTAATACCTGTTCCAGTCTTAGATCGCACAACACGCCACGCGGTTTTAACTAACAGTCAAAAGCAATAATTTTGATATTCCGTCCGAAATTCCACACGACTTCCACTATACC
Source organism: Schistocerca nitens (assembly GCF_023898315.1). Classification (NCBI taxonomy): domain Eukaryota; kingdom Metazoa; phylum Arthropoda; class Insecta; order Orthoptera; family Acrididae; genus Schistocerca; species Schistocerca nitens. The sequence goes on from NC_064617.1 coordinate 529,031,874, forward strand.
GTTCACTTAACTACACTTTGTACTACTTCGCGAACTCGTAATTAGCATTTTCCGCGATTTTACAGTATTTTCGTTGGAGCTGCTTTCAATGAGATGTTACCAGCTCGAACCCTCAGCCCCGACCCCCCTAGATCACACCAAAGGCTTTGTTCCCAGCAAAGATTGGCGTGAGCCTGCATTTTTCTGACTGGCTGACATCACAAACAGCAAATCAGGTTCCAGTATTATCCCGCACTAACCCGCGCTTTACTTCAATGACCAAGCATAGTAAAACATTTCTTTCTATGGCAATTGCTAAATAAATAAATTTAGAAAAGTATCAAATATAAAATTACTCCTTCTGAAATTACCGATTAATTTGTATTCTACTCACGATTTATTAGTACCATAAACTGACTGCACATTTAATTATAGTAAATCCCCTGTATAGTTTAACTGGTACTTTTTGAATAAACAAAACAATTTTCATTTACTTCTGTTCTTCTTCACTCATACAACACACACACTGTTAATTACTACACATATAAAACAATTATAATTATGCAAATACATTAAATATTAATCAAACATAACTTTACAACATTGTTTTGACTACTAGTACAACTACGTGCAGCTCTGTAACTCAGGTCCATGTCAGCTGGTGACATCTGTCGATGACTCATGCCTATAACGATATCGTCCTAACAAGTGACAGGAGCGATGTGATGGCACTACGCCTCAGAGTCCCCTTGCTGCGTTCAGCATCATGATGTACTTAACCGTTTGGAGGCTCCAACGAAAATGAACTTGCTAATAGCACACGTCAACGTCATGCGTCATCACTGATCAGCATTCGGCATGACGAGATGGGGTGCCATTTGGTACACAACATAGTCGCCTCTGGTTCAAGTAATCGTTCATCTGGGCAGCAGCTGCTACATTTCTGTTGTGTTAAAGACGTGATTTTGACCAGCTGCGAGATCTTCGTGAAGTTATCTTTCAACGAGATAACACAGTGTCGCATCCTGGCTGTGCTGCCCTGAGGATAAAGTGTGTTCGACTGTTACCTTGGCCAACGCATTCTCCAGATCTCTCACCCAGTTAAAGCATCTGGTTATGGGTTGCCAAGAGACGTGCACGCAACTACTCTCCAGACACTTTGACTGACCAACTATGGCACAGAACTGAAGCCGTATGGAATGACGTATTCGGGTCTATCATCCAAGCTCAGTTCTACTCCATACCTAGTCTGGTTAGAGATATTTTTGCGGGCAGATATGGCAGATCTGTTTACTAAAATTCTCGCGCTCTGTACCCCTAAATAATTTACACATTACTTATGTATTTTACCTGCTACTCAGTATATTCATGACAAGTTTTACATCCTTCCTGGAACTCCGGTTTTAATGGCCAACAGTGTCTAAAAATACTTAATGTGAGACAGGTATGATACATTGGCTAGCAACGAAATTCACAGTAGGAACGGCTGAGAGACCCTTGCAATGAAATTTAACCACGCGACATACAGAAGGATTTAAGATAAATGTGCAGAAGTGAAAACTATAAGCGGAGACTACAAGCTATAAATGGAAATTCGATTTTAAGAGGATAAATAAGAACAGACAGATATGTGAAGGCCTGTACGATCTCGAACTGCCCTGGAGAGTGAATTAATATATGTAAATATTCTTTATGGCATATGGCATAATAATGCCCTCCTCAGCCTACGTCCGTGCCACGGAGCATTTTTAGAGCAACTGTTGGTCAGGATAACGACGTATCCGGCATGACCATAGACCTAATGTAACAAGAAACGTCATTCATCCGAACGGCCGATATATTTCCATTGATCCTTTGTCCAGCCTCGATGACGTCGCGTCCACCACAATCTTAATTGACGACATCGTTAAGGCAACACGTAATACATGGAAGTTATATGCCCTGGGGCCCCACATTCCGCAATATGATTACATCGGTGTATCTGAAACAATTGTGCCAACACCAGCGTTATATTCTGTCATCAGATCTGCTATAAATAGCCGATTTACTGAGAGGGCAAGAGGGCAAGCCTTCGACTTCCACTTTCTGTACCAAGGCATGGACGCCCGAGGCTTTGTCGCCTTCTTGTGGTTTCACCGTTCTTCATCCACTCCCTACATATGCTGAAGACACTAACACGCAACAGCCGACCAGCTTCGTCGTTTCCGAAATTCTCGTTTCCAGACGCCGGCTCATAACAATCTGTCCATTGTGAAAGTCGTTTTACCAGTGATTTTCCCCATTTGTGGCCCATAACATCGCTAGCATGATCCCTCATTAGTCTCTGCTCCGATTATATACCCACCTGATGCATCATGTGGCGCGATGCTCCAGGCAGCATTCAATCTTGCAGTTGGCAGTGGTCATAACTTTTGGCTCATGTGTAGATTTCCTGAGCGGACCGACGCCCATCCCCAAACGACGCTTTTGCAGCGACCTCTAGAGTTTCTGCCTTCGCAAGCAGAGCTATCTGTTGCACAGATACTACCGCCACTATTCCGTGAATCAGTTTCCATGTCGCCGATGTGGCGGGATGTTAGGCAAACATAACACTATAGATGTATTCACCACCTACTTCACAAAGTGAGAATTAGCTCTCGTGGTTGTATGCACAAGTCATCGTTTGTAGATGTAATAAAGCAACTCATTATTGAAGCAGAATGGAGCCGCACGAGGAAGGGTTTCGTTGTACTAGAGAGATCTACCTTGGCAACTCGTTTTCAGATCTGGATTTGGCCTGCCTTTAGCTCTTGTATCCGTTGTAAGCAACGTAAACACGCTGAGGTGATCTCCAAGCGCATTTAAACACTATAGATGTCGCTGTCCATTGTCTGAAATTAGAGAGCTTACGACTACTGGCACATTCAGGCCTGTGCATGAATACCATCATGTCCGACAGAACTTTAGAATGTTTGAGGGCTCTGGAGTCAGCTAACACCACGCGTCCTGTCTGCACTGTAGAAGGGTATGGACGTTTTCAGATATAAGAAAAATTTATCAGATGGACAACAAACACAAAGAGCAATGCAAGAAACCTGAAATAAACTTGAAGACATGTCATGAAGTTTGTAACGCTACGGATCTATTACGCTGTCATAGCAGGCAGAGAGAGGATACCTAAACGTAGTGCGTCCCAGATGGCGGATAGGAGAGTCCTCAATGACTTGCCAGCGGACGTGAGTGAAGTAAAGTAGCTCTCGTGGACCAAACACCTAACAACCCCTACGGTTAATAAGTGTTGTTGTAATTCGGAGCATGCACAGTTGACTACCTCTGAAAGTCAAACATGGAAGGAAATCGCTTAAGGAAAAAATCAACGCTTGGCAGTTGTCTAGGAAGACCGCACTCGAGTACAGTGGGCAGCAACTTGAAAGGTAACTTAGATGAACCAGAGCATCTGGAAATACCCAAGACTGACAAAAGAGCAATATTTAGACTCAAGACAGGACAGATAAACTACATAGCAACACACAACACAAATTCCATCATATAACCAGGAAAACTAAAAAATTTTACAGACGAAATGAATCGCAAAGAGACTCTAATAACTGTATTTCAAGAAATGGGAAACACTGATCACGAAGAAACACAATCACTATGATATAGAATTTATAAGGGAATACCAGGAAAAACAGTAATGAAGTAACGCCCACAATTTGGAATGGGATTTATGGTCAGTTTCAAAATAATTGAATCCTTAATAGAATTTAAATAACAGTCTCCCAGGCCAGTAGTAACTATATAAGCTGCAAATAAAATATACACAATAATAGATGTCTATGTCCCAACTAATGACAGAAATATTAAGAAAGAACACAGACAAGACGTGGATGAATTTTGGGAGCTTTTTTATCCGATGACAACAATCATAAATAAAAATCACACCAAAATTTTAATTGTAGGTTTTAATGGCCAGCTATGAAGGGAAAACATACAGAGACGTAATAGCGAAATGGCACAGCATAAAAAAGAAAAAAAAACAGAAATGCATGAGACTGGTGGAGTCATGATCTCAGAATCAACGTACTTCAAGAGAAGAAGAAATAAGCTCAAAATTTGGAAACATTCAGACTGGAGAAAAGGAAAATGTCAGCTGGATTATAACTGTATGGATAAAAACTACCACAGGGAAATATACAATGTGAAAATTTTGAGAGGGACATGATCAAAATAAAAATTAGTTTCGCTCTGTTGGCAAAGAAACAAATTTCGCCCCAAAAAGAAAAGAACTTATGACTTCCATAAATTGGTAAGTACCAATGTATACAAAGAGCAAACAATGAATATAAAAATAACAGATGATTTAGAGGAAATAGTTCCCCAGTTGAAACAAATAACTGAATAGGTGGCCTCCAATAAATCCAAGGAAAAAATACCAATGTTGGAATGACGAGTGTAATAAAAGGCCTGTTTAAATACCATCAAGACTGGTTAAAATACCAGAGACATCAAACAGAAGAAGCACCCTTGGAACTCACAGAACAAACCCAAAGTAATAATAAGAAGGATTAAAGGCCAATATCAAAAGGATATACTTCTAATGATAGAAACAAATAGTGAAAAAACAAACTCATTGGATCACTATAAAATAATTAGCAAACAACTTCAAAGATATAACCCTCCATCAGTAATGTTAAAAGTTAAAAATAATAAGATGGCTCAACGCACTTAAAAAATACCGAACTTTTAGCAGAAACATTTAATAAATTACTAAATTTCGAAATTCTCCCAGAACAAAATCAAATAAACACAAAATGGCTCAAATGGCTCTGAGCACTATGGGACTCAACTGCTGAGGTCATAAGTCCCCTAGAACTTAGAACTACTTAAACCTGACTAACCTAAGGACAACACACACATCCATGCCCGAGGCAGGATTCGAACCTGCGACCGTAGCGGTCGCGCGGTTCCAGACTGTAGCGCCAGAACCGCTCGGCCACCAGCGGCCGGCAAATAAACACAGATACCCCTATTAAAACACCAGCAGAAAAGATGCAAAACTTTGAAAGGCTTCAAAAACTACGAAGCAAACACTTCTGGAGCTTTAGAAACATGCAGCAAAATCAGTAAAGATATTATTGTACCAATGCATATTGAAAATCTGGAACAAAGAAGAACTACCAGGATATTGTGCTGCAGCTATAATCCAACCATTAAAAACAAAGGAGAAAAAGAAACCCAGACAGCTATAGAAGAATTTCCTTCTTGGATATCACAATAATATCATGTCAAGAACTCTATACTATCGTCTTAAAGATGAACTTGAACTAGAAGAATGCCAAGAAGGATTTAGAGCCTGGAAAAGCTGCCCAGGACAGATCGTCACTTTGAAACTGGAAATGGATTACTAAAGAGGAAGACAAAAACAAAAAGTCATAATCTTTGTGGACTTAAAGAAAGCTTATGATTGTATCCACAGATCTTCAATGATGAAAATGCTAACGAATTTTGGTCTTCATCCCAAATTAATACAAATGTTACAATGAACTCTAAGAAACACTAAACCTAAAGTAAAGTACCGAGGAGAAATATCTGAGTCCTTTACGATTAAAACGGAGTTAAGACAGTGTGATCGTTTATCACCATTACTTTTCAACTGGGGGTACGTGATGAGGGAACGGTACAAAAATACAAAAACAGTCCTAAAAAAGTAAGAGTTGGAAACAATAGATATCAAACGAACTTAAATTTTCTTGAGATACCAGATGACTTAGCATTATTCACTATAACAACATTCAACAAGACAGAAATCGAATAACAAACCTACAAAATAGAGCACAAAGTAAGACTCCAGAGATTCGACAAGACTGAAATAATGGTAGCAGGGTAGTAAAAGTAGTCAACAATTTAAATAGCTGGACAAGAAACCTACATCGAAAGAAATATCAAAATTATGAAAACTCAAAAATTAGCATGATCTACATACAATAAAAAGTATATCAATCAAAGCTAAATCAAAACATTACATGACGTTGATTCAACTAGAGGTGACACATGAAAGTGGAACTCTTTTTAAAATCAGGCAGAAAAATAGAATCTAAAAAATCGTAGAAGTAGGGAGAAGAAGAGCTGTAACGTGCGTAAATAAGAAATATAAAAAAGATGAATTACGCGGATAGTGCCAAATCAAGTGGTGTACAGTGAAATGGAGCCCATTACAGATACTATACAGAAAAAAGGATCTCTTTTTTTTTTGGTCATATTATGAGGACACAACAACCCAGATTACCAAGAAAAATTATACAGAAACTTTGGAACATGAAGCAGCAAGTAGGATGGATAAAGGAAATCAAGGATGATACGAAAGAGCTACAGCTGACCCTTGGTGATCTGCAGAACAAAACAGAAAATTTAAAGTTACTGATAAATATAAAAATAAGATTTAAACTAGAAACAGACAAATAATAAAAGGGTATTTCCAGATGAGGAAAGACGAAAAAGATCAGAACGAATGAAAAGAAACTAGGCACTACAGATAGAAAACTTTTTGAAGAAGATGGCCAGAGAATGATTCACTGAAGCGGTTCAGTGAGATCATAGCAGCAGCAGCAGCAGCAGCAGCAGCAGCAAAAGAGGCAGTAGTCTGTAATGCTAGGAAATATACTAGAGATTAACCAATCCAGTAACCTCATTCCATAATTATCAGCAGAAGTCTTGGAGAGCGGAGAATCGGAGAATCTACAGGAGTTGACACGTCGGAGACAGTCTTACTGACTTTCGTGATGTGACTTGGATTACCTTCATCGCTTAGGATACGTCTGATGAAGTCTTAATCGACATTAGTCCTGATGAACGCTGAAAGTCAAAAGTCGCGAGCCTGACGACTTATTTACATATCGTTAATTATTTGATTTAAGATCATAGTTTAATGGCGATTAAGCACAGCAAAAATTGTGTTATAACAAGAAGGCGGATCCGCTTGAATTCATTATAGGATATTCCAGTTATTGAAGAAATTATAGCTTCAGAATTTTTTACTGTGTATGTGCTCGTGGCGTCTAGCTAAATCGAATTGTTATCACTAGATGTATAACATTTGGCTCTCAAATTAGGGAAAATGCATTTTTTTTTACAATACAAATGGTAAAGTAAGAAAGCCACGCATATTTTTAGAATAATACTAGGCAATGAAGATGAAGTTTTCCTACAAAGAAGCAACGAAGGAAATATAATAAAACCTCGGATTTGAAATAATAATGCAAGGTGAACAGATACTGCACTGTGGTCCCCCTTCTTGCCAAAAGGAAGTCTTAGAATACATGTTGAAGGGAATGAGCAGCAACTTCATACAGATTTTGGGCTAAGAAAATAAGCTAAGGCGCAGCCGAACTTATGTAGTAAGAAGAGGAACATGTTGTTTAACGTTACAACGGGAAATATTTCAGTGGGAAAACAGGTGAAAAATTCTACCAGTTATGAAGTAAAATTGCACACAATAGCTGAAACACGAGAGACATCGGAAGAAGATTGTCACACAAGAATTTTCTTCAAATGAAGACGGTTAATAGTATGAAATGTGGATATTGAATTATGGAACACGTCGCAAAGGTTGTTTCGGTTACGGTGCAGAAGTTTCGCTGTAAGACCTTACACTTCCTCTATACAATCCCGATTTCTCCCCATAAGAAGCCCCGAACGAAGACATTCGCTGCTGTCGATTTTCTTCAGACGAAGAGGTGCATTCTTGGGTACAATAACGGTTCCGTAGGCAAACGTAACATTTTTCCATGAAGGCATTGACTGACTTGTCTCACAGTGGGATAAATTTAATAAGAACAATCATGCGAAAAGTACGCCAACTTTCCGATTCTTTCATCACCAAAATTTGCAGTTACTCATAAAGCAAATGTTACTGAGCTCAAATATTTGAAAACAAGTTGCAGTCAATTGAAAATGTGACAGGTGGAAGTAACTAAACTGATTATTTTTTCAAACGTAAACACAATAACTGAGGGGATAGTCTGATAAAATTAATCAATTGGTCATAAATTTTAAACACACACTTTCTGCATAATGCAAAATGTCACTATGAAGTTACAACTCGATCTAGCAAAAAGTTTTTGAGAAATTATTATTTTATTTTGAAGGGTTTTTTTAAAACCTTCCTTTATATATTAAATTTACTGTAATGTGTTTGAAAAATTGAAGATTGTGTTTAATAATATAGACAAACAGTCTTGTGTAAGCTTTCTTGGATATCTTTTACGGTGATCTCAAGATTAATTTTCAAAATTCTGATTCTTTTTATTGAAATAATCAAAATATTAACGTATTAATATTTTCTTTTCTAAATATTTTTGTTTAAGAATTATATTCAAAATTAATAGCGCTGACAGGAAAAGTTTTCTCTAAAAATTTCATCGAATTTAGGGAACATTTATTACGGAGAAGCTATATTCGAATGTTCAGTTTCACAAATTAAAGGTAAACGCAGCCAAAGTTACACAACACAATCGCTCCCCAGTCCAAATCCACCTGGGCTGTAAATTGTTCCTTCTGCTCTCTTCCGAGCTTACTCAGTTTGTATTGACGTCAATCTGGATGCATTTAGTCGTCGTTTTTCAAATTTTAGGCACCGTTTGGCTTTTTGCATCCTTCTTCGCTCGGCTCTACCTTTGGTCCTTCGCGTCCTTATTTCTGACAGTCGAGTGGTCTCTGTTGTTCTTGTTGTTTCTGTCACATAGCACCCTTGATTGAACTGTGAGACAGCTTCTTTCACAGCTAGTTCTACTTTTCTTTTGGATACAAATACATCCTTTGGGCGCTTTGACCTGATTATGCTATACAGACACTCATTTGCATTTTGGGTCTTTCCAGCAGTGCATCTAGAGAGAATTGTATCAGATGCCCGCCTCTGATAAACAGGTATCATTATAATAATAACAGTTGTCGCAGAGCAGTATGGATATCGGTTTTATCTGATTCATTCTCCTTTGGCAAGGGCACGTTTAAAGAAACACCAAGAATTCTGACCTTTTGGACACTTCAAAAGTTGCGGTTTCTCGTCAGTTTTTTCAAACTGTCATCTGCTTTCCCACTGAGAGTAACATTTTGTGCCCGACTTCGCATCTTTGCATTTTTCAATCCTGTCCCAATTCGATTCGCTATGTGATTCACACACTCTCCTTTCACAATTCCTGTGTTCTCATGCTTATCCAGTTTCTTTAGGTGAATATGTGTTTTGCAGTCTCCATCAGAGAACAGTGTAACATAGCGGAATCCGAGATTTTCTGACTGCCTCCATGACCTTTCCGCATCTTCGACTTCCGTGTCTGGAGATGATGCACTGCCGTTCCGATAGCAGTGTGCTCGATGGCCTTTGTACCAAAATGAAAACTACAGAGTTTCTTCACGCAAATCTGCCTTTCCTGCAGTGCGTGAGAGACAGTACTTGGATAAAACTTCCCAGTAAATTACTAAAACAGCCAAAATGTCAATCACACATCCAACGCCGAAGTCACTGGTGAAGCCTATCTTATGCCAATTACCATCCTAACAAACAGAAATGTCAGTGATCCATGTCCCTGCGTGACTGCTCTTTACCTTTATGTGTGCCTCGCGTATGTGCCTCCGTGATTATTTCAAAACATTATTGCAAAAAAGTTTTCTTTCCCTTACAATATAGTAAAAATTTTTATGGGTTTTGTTATGTAGAACCAATACACTTAAAACAATACAAGCATTCGTAAATACAACATTGTGATGAAAAATAGCCCCCACTAAGCACAATTTCAACTTACGCTTGCACAAAAGAGAGCAAACTGAGCAGTCATAAAAATACACCACTCTCGTGAATCAAAAGTGATAGCAGTCCATGAAAAGACTTTTAAAAGAATTAAAATCATTTATGCTTGACAACATCTCTTACTTGCAAATAAATTTGGGAAGAGTTGAAATGTGTGACTGGGCTGCACTTATTTAAATTTACGGTGGATTAAAGGATGAAATAAATATACAGTTACGAAAAACGGTCAGCATGTAATAATACGTTTATTCAAAAATGTTATAATGTTTAGAGATCCACTGACTTGTTCAACATCACAAGTAATTGTTGTGAGAGATATGATCCCTGGATCATGTAAATAAGACTACGAGCGCTATCGATTTCGTAGATTCCTTTATCTGAATAATAGTTATAGCGCCTGAGTGTGTGTTGAAAGTATATTCTCTTTTGGTCATAAAGCCTACTGAACTCCATCAATTCAGTCTTGCCTATATGTAGTGACCATTCATTTGCGTCCAGTTAATATTTTCCGATAGTAGCTGCATTTTGAAAAACAGAACTGATATATTTTATTTTTTCATGTGTATCATCTACGAAATTAGCAAAATGAGGGTCCTGCGTCTTTGTAAGAGGTAAATCGGTAATAAGTAGTCTAATAATCGCATTAAATGTGAACCAATACACATTTTAGGAAAGAAACTTGAGGAGGTACGAAATTTTGTTAAGGATCTCGACAGTAAGACTATACTCCGCAATTATTTTCTAACCTAACCTCTTTTCGTCTCGCATATGACAGGTTGCCGAGACTGCATGGTGTTTCATACCCACGCCAATAATGTTGTGAACTCCAACGGATTCTGGCATTGGCATTTCAGCTCGCTAAGTGGAAGCAGATGTGTATCTTTGGGAGAAGTTTCTTTAGTAGTGGAAACGTTTTTCGAACGTAAACTCGGTGACAGAGGGCCTATTGTTGGCGTGTCTAGAAATGTGGCTGCTGTTTGTCGGTATTGTGCCAAGTTTGCACATGCGTAGTGAGCTTTGCTTCGCGCTCGCCCGCCGGCACACATTGCCATCATTTGCTGCTGTGTCGGCCGAAAACACTGGCAGCCTTATTCTGAAAGGCGCAAATAAATAACTTTCCTGAAAAATTTAAACTGCGACCTTCGTAGACTAAGTCTATGAACAAAGACTTCACTCAAGGATATTAAGTATCCAGTTATACTCTGCGGCATCTTGGGAAGTTTCCGAAGTGTTTGTTCTAGAAACAGTAACGAAATGAAAATTCGTTAAGAGATTGGATGGTCACAGAAACTTACGTGAGAAAATCATATGCTAATATTGGACAGCGTAGACGGCTAAAATTGTCTAAAATTATATATCTGGAAGTTTTTTCAGGGGTAAAGAGTATTCCACGAGGTTTCGGGATTGCAGCCGAACGATGTTGACTACTTGCTTCTGTTTTCTGAGCCGAGTACTATTTCCACGGGACATTCCACAGATTATTCTGGCACGAAACTCTTGGCTACTACGAGTTCCTTTCGGATTCGATTACTAAGGTAATGTATTAGTTCACAAAGACTAAATTATACGCCTGCTTTCTCGACCAGCGACAATTTTGTCAATCTGACTACCGAGTTTTAACTTTGCTGGCGCTCATTTCTGCAGAAGGCATGCATACAAAAACATCGCTAAGCGTACGCTGGTGTACCTCAAATGCAGTACATTTCAAATTCGACAGAGGGTGGTGATGTAAGAGTACATGAGACCTATGCGCGTACTTAAATTAGTCATAAAATTTAACTGAAGACATCTGCAGGACCATCGAGACAAGTCAATATTGTCCGCCTGGAATCTTCAAAATCTCAAGGAATGATTTTGCAATGTGAAAGTAAAGTTTGACAAACTGTTGTGGAAATTTTTAAATTTTATTTCTTAGTTAGCGGTGTATCACTTTCATGATTACTTGTGAAATACAAATAAATTGCGTTTTATAACATCAGCATACATTTGTTACAAACACGATTTCACTTTATTTGACCATCGTCAACAGGTTACTCCGACAAAAGACTACTGAGCGCAAACAAATCAAAATCTTCATCGCTAAGAATATTGCTAACCTCATACAGCCTTTGACAGCTATGAAAGAAAGACATTTATAGACATTACCTCATTGACATTACATGTCACAAGTAACGTAAATTACTAATTAGTGGTACCTGCATTCTATACTGTGGAGGAAATCTAGAGAAAATAACGGAGCTGAGCGTGGATGTAAATAACAGTCACTCTACGAGATGCGCAAAGATATTAAAATTTCGTCACAAACAGCGTATGTCCAGTAATTTCTGTAACAAAATATGCACTTATAGCAATTTTTGCATCAAGAGAAACATAGATAAATGGATATTAACTTCAGTGTGTACTTTGTGACAGAAGTTATATTCCATTTGATAAACGTATTCAAAATAAGTGACCACGTATCCTATGTGTCGTTAGTACTAGTTGTGCCCATCCATAACATCTTCTCATCCTATGTGTTTTTCGTTGTTTTTATGCAGTTGCTAGATGTTTGTTTCACAACACTTTAGTCACGCAGAGACACACACTTAATGTAATGGACGAGAAACTGGTGCCAAGCTTTCGTAAGTAAAAATGCCAATACCCCGGAGGTATAACAAGCAACTGTCATGCGTAGAGGTAGCGTTCATTAACAGCAGGATGTCGAGGGTGTGTCTGGAATCGTGATAACACCTGCATCATATTCTGGATTGTTCCTGAAACCGCAGCACGTTAGGGTCAACATTTTCTGGGGGTTCCTGAATGGGCATCAAGAAAGCCACGAGAAGTATAATAAGTAAATACCACAAAGTAACAAAAGAAAGCTAACTGTATCTTATTTGACTTTTCCTGTCTGTGTGATGATCATAGCCTCTTTGTATCTTCTTGCAAACTAGCAGCTACATAGATGTTAGCCAACTGTTACCCGACGATAAATCAAAAATCCGTTCGTAGTGGTAGTAGTTCTATTTATCAGTGGATCACTCTGAGAAGGATGCTGGACAAGTCACGATATTAAAATTTAAGAACACAAAACGCAATACATATGAGAGGCAGTAACATACAGGTAGAGTTTGACAAGAATGGGACAAGGAGTAGGCTATGACATTGTGATAGGAGCCATGACGGCATTTTCCAGAAATAATTTAGGGAAACTATGGAAACTCTAAGTCAGGATGGCTGGATGAGGACTGGAATCTCCGTCTTCGTGAATACAAGGCCACTCTGCTTAAAGTGGTGCTACTCTATCGGTTTTATCTGTAGTGTACAATACTGTTTTGCAAAGATATGATTAGGTAATGGAAAATGCTAGTGCTACACAGTTCTTTCTGTTCTCGCAACCAGTCATTACACTCACATACAGGCATTATTTCAAAATGTAACCTTACACACACTATCAGTTGTGAAGACCATAGCGACGAGTTTGCCTTCTGTTTTGTGTGACACAACTTTGCATTTGCTAGCCTGAAAAAATGAGCCAGCAGACCTCAGTAATGAATGAGATGGTGAGCTCAGAAAGAGGGCAAGGCGTTATTATTACACATTACATAGCTTTGGGAGAAAGATTTTCCAGAAAAAAGGAAAGGAAAAAGCGAAAAGAAGAAACGAAAAATAGAAAAAATAATGTCATTATCATTATTTATTTGTGTTACATTTTCACCAAACTTCTACTCTGTGCTATCTAAACAATCCTTCACTGTGTACAATGTATTGTTTCACAAGTACTTTGTATCTGTCTTTTTAGAGCGTGCTGAATAGTAACGACTCCGAATTTTTAAGGTGGAAACGTATAAGGCTTTTTAAAAAAGACAAACGTTATTGGTATTCTACATCGTTGTTCTTCATCTCCATGTATTTATTTTTCAATATAGTCTCCCAACGAGAACCCAGTTTGTTGATACCGTCAGGGTAGAATGTTTGACTTTTTCTGACGGAGACACAGCCCCGCCTCTGGTTGCATCGCTTCATCACTACCAAAAACGAATTCCTCGAATACGTTCTTTAACTTTTGGAAACAGATGACAATCGAATGGGCCCAATTTGGGGCTGTATGGTGGATAATCGATGACAATGAACCAAAGGCGTTGGATTGTTGCAGATGTACCAGCGATAGTGAGTGGTCTGGCATTGTAATGCTGAAGAAGAGGATGCTTCATGTGTGAACGAAATCTTCTAATTCGTGCTTCCAGTTTTCTGAAGATCTATCACGCACCGACGTACAGCGATGTTACACGCTACAATTCCAAGCACGCTAGCTGCAAAGGATTGCAACTTGCGTCAGAGAAGTGGGAAAGCTAACCGAGTAATATGCATGATAGGTAGTACCTCAAACGATATTGAGAACAGAATAAAAAATTCGGGGACAATGCTTTTCTGCACGCCCACGTATGTTTGCCTCCACAAAAGTTATGTTAACTTTTGTAGCTGAGCTGAGTTCAACTATAGCTTAATTTATTGAAAATAGTGTCCTCATTGCGACTGAGTGATCGATATAGACACAAAATGATTACTTTCTTGTTGATGACAAGCCCTGTTAACACAACAGTTGATAATTTAGAGCGTTTATTTTCTCTTGCTCTACTAAAGGTTTTCTTGATTCAAACTGTACTTCTTTTCGGAGATAAAAGTACACTACTAGCCATTAAAATTTGTACACCACGAAGACGATGTGCTACAGATGCGAAATTTAACCGAAAGGAAGAAGATACTGTGATATGCAAATGATTAGCTTTTCAGAGCATTCACACAAGGTTGGCGCCAGTGGCGACACCTACAACGTGCTGACATGAGGAAAGTTTCCAACCCATTTCTCATACACAAACAGTAGTTGACCGGCGTTGCCTGGTGAAACGTTGTTGTGATGCCTCGTGTAAGGAGGAGAAATGCGTACCATCACGTTTCCGACTTTGATAAAGGTCAGATTGTAGCCTATCGCGATTGCGGTTAATCGTTTCGCAACATTGCTGCTTGCTTTGGTCGAGATCCAATGACTGTTAGCAGAATTTGGAATCAGTGGGTTCAGGAGGGTAATACGGAACGCCGTGCTGGATCCCAACGGCCTCGTATCACTAGCAGTCGAGATGACAGGCATCTTATCCACATGGCTGTAACAGATCTTGCAGCCACGTTTCGATTCCTGAGTCAACAGATGGGGACGTTTGCAAGACAACAACCATCTGCACGAGCAGTTCGACGACGTTTGTAGCAGCATGGACTATCAGCTCTGAGACCATGGCTGCGGTTGTCCTCCACTCAACGACGAACCTGAGTGCACGAATGGCAAAATGTCATTTTTTCGGCTGAATCCAGGATCTGTTTACAGCATCATGATGGTCGCATCCGTGTTTGGCGACATCGCGGTGAAGTCACATTGGAAGCGTGTATTCGTCATCGCCATACTGGCGTATCACCCGGCGTGATGGTATGGAGTGCCATTGGTTACACGTCTCGGTCACCTCTTGTTCGCACTGACGGCTTTTTGAACAGTGGACGTCACATTTCAGATGTGTTAAGACCCATGGTTCTACTCTTCTTTCGATCCCTGCGAAACCCTACATTTCAGCAGGACTATGCACGACCGCATGTTGCAGGTCCTGTACGGGCCTTTCTGGATACAGAAAATGTTCGACTGCTCCCTGGCCAGCACATTCTCCAGATCTCTCACCAATTGAAAACGTCTGGTCAATGGTGGCCGAGCAACTGGCTCTTCACAATACGCCAGTCACTACTCTTGATGAACTGTGGTATCGTGTTGAAGCTACATGGGCAGCTGTACCTGTACACGCCATCCAAGCTCTGTTTGACTCAATGCCCAGGCCTATCAAGGCCGTTATTACGGCCAGAGGTGGTTGTCCAGGGTACTGATATCTCAGGATCTATGCACCCAAATTGCGTGAAAATGTAATCACATGTCAGTTCTAGTATAATATATTTGTCCAATGAATACCCGTTTATCATCTGCATTTCTTCGTGATGTAGCAATTTTAATGGCCAGTAGTGTATGATCATCCCCCATTTGAGGTACTTCTACCATAAGAGTCTATCCTTTCTTACTGTGATAATACTACGTGTTTGGTTTGTGTGCCTCTAAACCAGTGTTCAGCGACAGATACTACTGTGCAGTTGAAAGACTGGAACTCAGCTTCAGATTTCTGTACATTATTTTTTTATTGATAGCATACATTGTTGAAGTCTGTTAAATGTCCCATGTTACTTTTTCCAACTGCTTCTTATTTTTAAGACATGTAGTAAATATGCCATATGGCGTGTCAGAATATATCTTGTGGGTACTTATATCAAAATATTTTAAACTGAAGGAGGTACTCTTTAGACAGGGGAACTTGTATGGATTTATACTGCGAAAGACCTACTTCTCCTACCCATGACAACAGGCATTTGGCCGTTTGTGGCACGAGATCCACACATTATATTTTCGTGAATCAAGTGTACCAATCTTGCTATCCCAGTGCTGTTTAGATGTAGACCATGCTTAGTGAAACCATATCTGTCAATAGTCCCGACTGGTACCACGGCAACGTGCGCATAAGCGACTGCCATCAGATCCATTTTAATCCCCCTCCCTCCATCAACCCGTCTCACAATTCCTCTATGGCGTAGCTGAGCGTGTTTCCACAACAGCTCAGTAAAGTGTACGTTGGTGCGAGGAGACAGGGTAGCTGTGTTGTCCAGGTCACCACCTGTGTCAAACATCCCCCTCACTGTCCCAACTGTTTCCCTTCCCCATGAACTATCATTATGTGGTTCTTTTTTGAAGAATTCTTACATAAAGATCTAGAGTCCTCTAGCAGATGACGTCGCCTTGTATTTTGTTTGAATATGCTGTGGCCCGCTATTTTAAGGTCTCTGGCTGAATTGCGGCAAAGTGTAAATGAGGTTCAAAACAGTGTTCAGGCACAAGATGTGCAGTTAAAAACCCTAAGGAACACAAACGAAAGAACAATTAAAAGAATTACAGCGTAGCATGAGTGAAATAAAAAACAGTAGTCAGTCTGTGGAGGAGAGATTAAATGAGGAGCTGTCAGTAATAGGACCCAAGCTAAGATTAGAAATAAACAGAAATGAACAGTAATGTGTCGGTTTTAATGCTGAGGCGAGGGATGAAATTGTGAATCTGGATGAAAAACGTACAGCTGAAAATTACAAGTTGGAAGAAAGGCTGAAAGGGAAATTGGAAACGGGTCATGTTAGATAATGAAGAATCTGTGATCTTCTGTTTACATGGCAGATCCTCTATCTGTCTGAGCCAGCGAGGACACAGAAGATACTGCGACTGCAGGGACTTACAGGCCAGTTACCGGCAGAGGGATCCACCAAAGACACTTCTCTCCATTACTCTAAGTTCGTTGTCCAGTGCCGCGTCCCCTTCTTCAATGGCGTGTCTTTGTGGTGGAGGACCCCTTCCCGTCACTGGTAGGGTGGGGCTTGAAAACGCTGGACATGGGGCCCGCTCTAACTGCCACATGTCGATGTGTCTTCTTTGTGCCTGCTATACCCGTCAGAGCACTTAACGCACTTCGTGGCATTACAACAATACTTGACGACGCACCTTTGTTGCTGGCACCTGAAGCACTGTGGCTCAGGGTCCAGGTCAGGCGAGAGGGAAGCCAAGCATCTTCTGCAGCTCAAAGATGCCGCCTGGATTACCTGCCGTTTGCACGGCGACGATAAACAATGGTGACTTTCCTCGGTTGGTTTGGTTGAGCAGTTTCATGGCCGCTTCTCTAAATCCCGCTCATCGCATTCTTCCCTTGACTGCTTGTTTGTCCAGGCCATCCCTCCAAGGAGCGCCTTGGTCTCCTAGTCCCGCTGCTTTGATGAAGATAAACAGGGATATTTTACGATAGGAAGAGGATGAAATTAAAGAATTTAGTAAATTATACATAAAGAGTTCACCAAGTGAGAAAAAATATCAGGCGAGTATGAATGGACATGAGATCACAGGATTAAGATCCGAAGCCACACCAGATAAAGAGGCACCTGAGAAACAGGGGAGAGGAAATTTGAATAAAGATTGAAAATACATAAAGAAATTTTGTTCGGAAGGCTAAAAGAAAACAGTGATGAGTGAAAGTTATGTTTTCCAGAGAAGCAGCCGTGCGGTTAAAGGCGCTGCAGTCTGGAACCGCAAGACCGCTACGGTCGCAGGTTCGAATCCTGCCTCGGGCATGGATGTTTGTGATGTCCTTAGGTTAGTTAGGTTTAACTAGTTGTAAGTTCTAGGGGACTAATGACCTCAGCAGTTGAGTCCCATAGTGCTCAGAGCCAGAGAAGCATATCAATGATTTGCCGGCCGAAGTGGCCGCGCGGTTCTGGCGCTGCAGTCTGGAACCGCGAGACCGCTACGGTCGCAGGTTCGAATCCTGCCTCGGGCATGGATGTGTGTGATGTCCTTAGGTTAGTTAGGTTTAACTAGTTCTAAGTTCTAGGGGACTAATGACCTCAGCAGTTGAGTCCCATAGTGCTCAGAGCCATTTGAACCATATCAATGATTTAATTCAGCATCTATGCCATGGACACTACGGACCTCAAAAATGCATTAAAATAAGGGAAAATGCTGTGTTCAGTAATATGGTCAGAAGAGTGTTTAGATCAGTCGGTAGGCTGGGAAGAGAGTGACTGAGTGTCTGTGCGTAATTGAAAATTTAAATAATTTGTTTGAAATAATTCTTGTACATATGTACATCTGAAAACAGAAAAAAAAGGATGCGCCACGAAAGAGTTTTGCAAATTGCTCACAAATTGATCAGTGGTTAGACACTGGACTCGCATTCGGGAGGACGACGGTTCAATCCCGCGTCCGGCCATCCTGATTTAGGTTTTCCGTGATTTCCCTAAATCGCTCCAGGCAAATGCCGGGATGGTTCCTTTCAAAGGGCACGGCCGACTTCCTTCCCCGTCCTTCCGTAATCCGATGAGACCGATGATCTCGCTGTCTGGTCTCCTTCCCCAAAACCAACCGACCACAAATTGATATTTGTACAGTTATCGCCAGAAAATGAAAAACTTTACTTTTTTCGGCTGATGGATGAATGTGTGACGCTGCAGCTGGCAAGAATAGTAAACAGGGCATAAAGTCTTTGCAAATTTCATTTCATGTGCTCAGTTGAACAGTAACTATGCGTTGAAGGCTGACATGTTAACTCTATATACTGAGATCAGCATTTGAGAGAGAGAGAGTGTAGTTGGGTTCAAAGTATCTGGTTGGAGTAATCGGCGAATCGCTCGAAGTTTGAATAGGGGCGATGCCACTGTTCGATAATATTGGTAGCAATGTGCGAACCATGGCCGAGGGAAGCAGTCTATCTAGAACGACGACAGAACGTGAGGACCAAGCAAGTGCCAGAGAGGCACTCAGAGCCCCAGATTCATCATTATCATCGCTCTGACGAGCAACTGGTGCTTCAGTGATCACAAGTACCATTAATAAGTGCCTCACAGAAAGGGGCTGAGGTTACGCAGCCCATTGCGCCGATTACCATTGACCTCTATACACGAATTGGAACGTTTGCAGTGGTGTTGGGCACATTCGGCCTGCAATCTGACTGACTGGAAGAGAATTGACTTCAGTGATAGGTTCCACTTCGAACTGAGTCCCAATGACTAGAAGGGACGTTTCTGGTGGTGCCCCAGACAGTGACGGGATACCAAAATGACTGTTACCCAACATACGGCGAGACAGCCAGGAGTGGTGGCCTGGGGTGCCATTTCATTTCATAGTATAACCTGCTTAGTAGTCATTCACGACACCCATACACCACAGTGGTACGTCGACGATATTCTACGCCCCGTTTTGTCGCCCTTCATTGTAAGCTTTCCTGGGCCTATATTTCAGCAAGATAATGCCTGTTTGTACTGCTTGTCTTCGTGCTTGGCAACCGCTGCCTTGGCTAGCAAGGTCACCGGATCTCTCCCAATTGAGGACGTTTGGAGCACTGTGGGCAGGGCTCTCAAACCAACTCGGAATTTTGGCGCTCTACAGCGCCAATTGGACAGAATTTGCCGCGATAACCATCTGGAGGACATCAAAAACCCTGTTAATCAATGAAAAGCCGAATAACTGCTTGCGTAAGGGTCAGAGGCGTACTAACGCATTATCGACTTGCTCAGTTTATGAAGCTGTATCTGTTGAATAACTCGCCCAGTTTTTCGAAAGTTGTAGTCATTTATTTGCCTGTACATGTTCATCACATATATTGATTTCGGCTCCATTCGGATAATTCCTTCGTGGTGAGTCGTTTGGTTTTGTCTTGAAGTGTATATACATGTGTACTACTTTTGGAGGGTAAATATTCCGTATCAGTCCTTGGGAGTAGATATTAGTTCATAAAAGATCATGTAATAAATTCAGTCATGCGTTGTGTATTTATCATGCTGCACAGACAAAACGTGAGACGAATAAGAACTATTTTGTACATTTTAAAAGGAGAAATATGTTTTTGTTACTATGATATGTAATGGTGGACATTTTGTGTGTGTTTGTCAAGTGTACACGTCAAGGTTTTGTTGTCTTTCGATTTGAACCTGTATATGCTTGTTATACACACAGCTGGAGAGTAAACTGAGCCATTTGACTTATGTGAGGGATATAGTTGGGGAGATTAATGGATATTTTTCCTGTGGTATATGGCGGATGGAGTTTGTTTTACTGACGATGAGAGGACTTAAGAAATTACAGCTGCGAATTATCATGCATTTTTCATGTTACTTTGAGATTTGAATTCCAAACCAAAGGTCTGATTTATGCATTCTTTAAGCTTTGTTTTATTTTCCTTGACGACCTGTTACAGTAAGATTTCAGTGATTGATTTTTATTTGAATATCTTAACTTGTTTCACATTTAGGGTTTGAAGTAAGTGTATGAATGAGGATGGATGAATGGGCCACAGACTGAAACTGAAATTGTGCTCTTTTTTATGTGCAGTCACATTTCGCTCGTGGATGCAGAGGGAGATACTGGGAACGTCAGTGAAGTTAACACTAGGTTGGGCATATTCACTCACCTGTTGGAAGAAGCAAGACTGATGAAACCTGGAGAATCAGTTTTGTAAAGCTGTGCTGTGAATAGTAAGAGTGAAAACAGAGTACACAAAAGGGAGTGAAATGTGCTTCGTCAGTGTAAAGTTAATAGGTGTAGTTTGCAGGGATACAGAAAAAATGATTTATAAAGTTGGTACAAACATCCCATACATTTGATATTTTGAGAAATCCTCTGTGGCATGAGAGCAAATTCATTCTAAAGCCAATTACTGTAATTTTTAAAACTCTTAAACATTTGAAAAGACAAAATATGCATTGTTTGCACTGGATTATTTAATATGGTATGGCAAGTATATCTAAGTATCTTCCACGCATCTGGCGAATAGGTTGCGGTTATTTGTATATTTTGTAAATAAATTAATTTCATACTTGTTAATTCACGCCTCGTGTGTTCTGTATTATTCATTTCCTTTATATTGGAATGTTCGCTGGGAACACACGTTTTCATGCAGTGGTGTTGTTTATAATAAATGGTGTTCTAAACTGAAAGTAAACATTTTTCTTTAAATTTCATGTGTTCCATTTGTGATTTGACCAAAATATCTGGGGGGTAATTAAAACGTTATAACAATATCAGTTACAAGTGGCATACTACATCCTAGAATCTCCGAAAATAACTGAAAAATGTTATTGCACATGTCAGCTCTTTTCAGTGGAGATTTATAGTCTTAGATATGGTATTAATGCACCACATGGAAATATGAGCGTAAGGTATCCATGCACAACATTTTTTGAAGATTCTTCCCTAGGAGTAAAACAGAATAATTGTACGAGGGGCGTTCAACAAGCAATGTAACATTTTTTTCCCTCGACCAAATTGTGTGAAAAAAACGTGGAATAGTTCTGTGTCAGCTCCTGTAGTTTCATGTTTTCATAAGTGACGGCGCTAGACGTAGCCTTCAAAATGGCACCTGTAAGAGAGGTGCGTTTGAAGAAGAGAGCTGTCATTACGTTTCTTTTGACGGAAGGCCAGAGTATTGCTAATATTGATATGCGCTTTCAGAATGTCTACGGAGACCTGACAGTAAACAAAAGCACGGTGAGTCGTTGGACGAGGCGTCTGTGAACAGCGCCACAAGGTCGCTCACACCTACGAAGAAAAAGTTCAAATCCGCACCCTGAGCCAGTAAAATTATGGCTACCGTGTTATTCTGTTTGATGCCCTCCCTCATGGTGCAACTCTGAACTCTGAAATGTTTTGTGCCACCCTCCGTAAATTGAAGAAACGACTTGACCGTGTTCGTTGCCACAAAAATGTAAACGAACTTCTCCTTTTCCATGACATCGCAAGGCCTCGCACAAGTCTGCCCACCTGATATGAGCTGACAAAACTTCATTGGACGGTTGTTCCTCATCCAACCTATATTCCGGATCTCCCGTCTTCAAACATCCATCTGTTTGACTCTGTGATGGCTGCAGTACGTGGATGATGGGGAGGTTATTGATACGGCAAGACATCGGCTGCGACCAAGTCGACCAGTAGAGAGGTACCACGCGGGCATACAGGCCCTCGCAGTAAGGTGGCGTAAGCCAATGCATTGAACGGAGATTATGTTGAAAAATAGCATTTTGGAGCCAAAAGAGTGGGGAATAATATGGCGTATTGGAATCCTGAATAAAACCAAGCAGCTTTCAGAAATATATGTGTTGCATTACTTATTGAACGCTCCTTGTATTTAATTGAGAACAGCGAATTTTAGCATTTTACAGTATTCTTAGGTAGTGTGTGAAGGTTGCGAAAATTATTGTTTTGTGGGGAGATTAATTTGTTTGTTGGAAACGTGGCGGAAGCTTCGCAAGTGATGAGGTACCCAGACACATGTTGTTCGTTTGTATAAAGGCCGAGATTCTAACCAAGGTCCCTGCTTGCTGGGCAGATCCTTTTAATCACTATGTCACTCTGGCAAAGTGGCTTTACGTTTCTGCCCAGACAACCCTAGCATGCCTCGCTCCTCAATCCAAATTCCCATTCACACCTCAGCCCACATGGTATTCCCCCTAAACTCGAAGAATATTCCAGATTCTCTACAGCTGTATTGGAATAGCCCCTCAGCATCTAACTAAACTAGGGATTCTTCCTGAAACCCAGGCGCATGTGCTTTAATTAAATAGAACTATATAATGCTGGAGACCATTCCAAGCCTGAGACGTGTATGACATACACTCCTGGAAATGGAAAAAAGAACACATTGACACCGGTGTGTCAGACCCACCATACTTGCTCCGGACACTGCGAGAGGGCTGTACAAGAAATGATCACACGCACGGCACAGCGGACACACCAGGAACCGCGGTGTTGGCCGTCGAATGGCGCTAGCTGCGCAGCATTTGTGCACCGCCGCCGTCAGTGTCAGCCAGTTTGCCGTGGCATACGGAGCTCCATCGCAGTCTTTAACACTAGTAGCATGCCGCGACAGCGTGGACGTGAACCGTATGTGCAGTTGACGGACTTTGAGCGAGGGCGTATAGTGGGCATGCGGGAGGCCGGGTGGACGTACCGCCGAATTGCTCAACACGTGGGGCGTGAGGTCTCCACAGTACATCGATGTTGTCGCCAGTGGTCGGCGGAAGGTGCGCGTGCCCGTCGACCTGGGACCGGACCGCAGCGACGCACGGATGCACGCCAAGACCGTAGGATCCTACGCAGTGCCGTAGGGGACCGCACCGTCACTTCCCAGCAAATTAGGGACACTGTTGCTCCTGGGGTATCGGCGAGGACCATTCGCAACCGTCTCCATGAAGCTGGGCTACGGTCCCGCACACCGTTAGGCCGTCTTCCGCTCACGCCCCAACATCGTGCAGCCCGCCTCCAGTGGTGTCGCGACAGGCGTGAATGGAGGGACGAATGGAGACGTGTCGTCTTCAGCGATGAGAGTCGCTTCTGCCTTGGTGCCAATGATGGTCGTATGCGTGTTTGGCGCCGTGCAGGTGAGCGCCACAATCAGGACTGCATACGACCGAGGCACACAGGGCCAACACCCGGCATCATGGTGTGGGGAGCGATCTCCTACACTGGCCGTACACCACTGGTGATCGTCGAGGGGACACTGAATAGTGCACGGTACATCCAAACCGTCATCGAACCCATCGTTCTACCATTCCTAGACCGGCAAGGGAACTTGCTGTTCCAACAGGACAATGCACGTCCGCATGTATCCCGTGCCACCCAACGTGCTCTAGAAGGTGTAAGTCAACTACCCTGGCCAGCAAGATCTCCGGATCTGTCCCCCATTGAGCATGTTTGGGACTGGATGAAGCGTCGTCTCACGCGGTCTGCACGTCCAGCACGAACGCTGGTCCAACTGAGGCGCCAGGTGGAAATGGCATGGCAAGCCGTTCCACAGGACTACATCCAGCATCTCTACGATCGTCTCCATGGGAGAATAGCAGCCTGCATTGCTGCGAAAGGTGGATATACACTGTACTAGTGCCGACATTGTGCATGCTCTGTTGCCTGTGTCTACGTGCCTGTGGTTCTGTCAGTGTGATCATGTGATGTATCTGACCCCAGGAATGTGTCAATAAAGTTTCCCCTTCCTGGGACAATTAATTCACGGTGTTCTTATTTCAATTTCCAGGAGTGTATATGCAGACTGAAGTGATGAATGAAAATTTGTAGCAATGCTGGGATCACCAGCTACGTGTGTAATTGTGCATAGCCACTGTGTCATCGTGGTATAGTGGTTAGTGCATCTGTCTAGTGAACAGATCCAAGTTTCGAATCCCATCCTTAGCAGACATTTTCATTCATCGCTTTAATCTGCATACATAAATCATAGATATTTGAGACTTAGACAGATCTCTAGATCCACATAATTTCAACTGATTAAAGCACCTATACCTGAGTTTCAGGCAGGATCCCTAATTTCATTCGACCCTAAGGTGCTATACCAAGACAGCTGAAGAGCCGTTGGAATGTTGTTCGAGTTAAGGGGGAATATCAAGTTGGCTGAGACAGGAATGGGAATTTGGACTGAGGAGGGAGAAGTGCTAAAGTAGTCTGTGCAGCTGTGCAAAACCACCGAGCCAGGGTTGTCTAGCGATGAGCAGGAGACCAGCGTTCGAATCCCGGTCTTGGCACAAATTTTCATTCATCACTTCAGCCTACATATATACATCTTCCCAATTAGGTTATTCTTCCTGTGGAGGCTATAACCTGTAGCATAGGTACTTACAATGATTTAAAATGTGTTTCTTGTATCCACCAGTACGAAGATCAACCTTGCGCTTGGAATCTGACTTTCTCTTCATGCGTCCTGAACCCATTTACGTTCCATTGTAAAATAGGAACCATCTTGACGGTGAGGTTTATTGTTTCTTTGCCCTTTAGCTACAAACGAGGGATGTTGCGACAGAATGGGATTTGCTGGAAACAACCATTGGTTCGCTCAGGCAGATTTAAATGACCTTCTTGTGTGGAACATACTCTTCATCATACACCAGAAAACATGAGTGCAGCGTGGTCTGGTACTTTTGGCTGCTTCATTTCGATCTAGAGTTCTTCATCATGTTTTTCTGCTTAGATACAGGGGGAGGTGACTTCGTCGTTGTGGACGCAATGCCCAATTTCTGACTGTCTGCTTGTTAGGGACAAATTTTTAGTATTACGTGTCCGTTTCTCAATGGTGTGTGTGTGGGGGGGGGGGGGGAGGGGGGAGAAGTAAGTGTCTTTATGGAAATTCCACAAAACATGTGCTGGAGAGTCACTTATTTGTAATGTTATTTTCTACATCAAAGTAAATAAATAAAGTTAGCGATTCTTTTCCTTTTTTCTTCCAGATAAATTATTTTTTTATGACGTATTCCCCGAAAAGTCATTTCATCTAAGAATATTTGGTTGTCACATGTTCCGAGAGCATGATTGTCTTTTCAATTCACACAGAACAGGGGAGGTGTATAAGGGTTCCCATCTTCGTGTGCAACTTGGCCAAGTTTTCCGCAAGTGCCCTTCTATTGCATGTGTCCATAGTACGACGCTTGAAACGGGTCACTGGGTTATGATTGTATGGTCTCATTTTAGGCGAATGAATTCTGCTCAGGTAACACTGGACAACTGCAGGTTTTTTTATAATTCGGCATCCACTCGTTTAGTTTGGTTTCTGATATACCACGCCTAATTGTTCCCATCACATTTTCGGTTCGTCTATAATCTGTATATATGTGAGATCCCTGCATGTTACAACACACTTGCTAGAATTAAGTGTTTAGTGCCATTGGTAACAACTGGATATTCTCCAAGAGCTTTCACTTTCTGCAACGGTTTGGTTTGATAAGATGTGGCAGTTCGCACCAGCAGTGCTTCCTACATTCCGGGGTATCAACTATATATTGCAGCCCTTTACGTGTACAGAAAGCTTCCCTCCTCTCTCAACTAGTCGGTTCGTATTTCTAAGTACCACCTCTTTCAGTCCTGTTGATTCGAATTGCACAAGCATTTCAAGCATCCTTGGCTGATGGTACGTTTAAGTACGTGTTTATCTTGAGTTGGAAACGTTTCACTGCCTTCAAGATTTCGTTTACTATTTAAAAAGGATGTTTGTACTATCTTTGGTGGCAATTGAATGTTTGCTCTGTGGAGACGGTATTTGTTCTTTTTACTGTCTTATAATCGCTAACAATGTTTAGTTTGTTATCGTAGATATGATGGTTAGGTAGTATTTTCTTCTAGAGCACTTGTTTTGTTAAATATGTAGTTTTCATTTACATTAACGCTTGGCACATTAGAGTACCGACTCAACGTGTGTGCGTTTTTTGCGTATTTCTACACAAGTGTAATTTATCAATTTCTTGATGTTTTTTGTTGCCTTTGACGAGTTTCGTCGATCTTTGTGCAAAAATGGTAGATTCTTTTTAATCTTAACATGCTTCTTATTATTGTAAGTGATGTTTTATAGAGGAGTACCACTTTTCGTGCGTCGATAATACTAAAAGGTTATGAAATTGTTGCAGCCCTTGTCTAAGATTTACCGAATGATAACGATGCTACAAAAGTAGAGAATGATGAAGACGACGATACTGATGCAAGTTATACTAATAAACATGCAGTCTTAGGTTTTGAAGCAATTTTTGAAAGAGATCTAGGTTTTGTTGCAATATTTCAAAGAGGCTCGATTGGGTGTTCTCCAATGGAGCTCGAAATCAGTTTGTTTGAAATTGTAAAAAATGCGAAAAACCAGTTATAAATGATTGTTTAGATGAAAATCTACACAATAGTGGAAAGGTATCTGAGACCAAAATAGATAGAAGGTGGAGAAAACGTAGATGACCAGTAATTTTCTTCAGAGCGAGGTATTTAATGAAATGCAAAAGTGACCAATTTATTCAAATCGTACAACCCATCGAAGCGTTTACAATGGAGTTACAAACTGTGGCATTTTGCAGACTAGAAATGCAAAATTGTTGCCTTTGATATTTAACAATGGAAATATGACGCTCTGGAGAGTGTATTTGAAATTATGGGTTGGGAAAAGAATAGTTTTAGGTTTATCAAAGTTTTGGAGCAAAAACGGGAGACTGCACTTTCATAAGTTTTTACATACTTTGTCCTGCCTAAGAGGCCAAAAGTAGCGAAAATTCTGGCGTGTAGCATAATGAGGGCAAATAGAAAAAGTTTCCTGTCAGTCCCTCCACTTCCTAATGAAATAGAAGACTTGGATTATAGGGTATCGTGCATTGGAACTGGGATTTTCTGTTGAAAAGTAATAAAATTGTACGGATGGCTTCCAATTGTCGTGGGAGAGGTGTAGTGCTTGTGTCCAGAAATCAGAAGAAGAGCACCAAAATCAGCATTCATTACAACTGTAATATTGAAGATGTGTCCCAGGCTGACAGTTTCGATCTGTTCATCTGCTGGGAAGAAGATCCAAAAAGTATTATTAAATCCTAATGAACTGTACGCGGGAAATTTCCACTTATGTGTTTCAGAAGAATGTGGCTAGCGGGCTAATGGGTCCAATGCAAAGCATTTCAGTCCCAAAGCTGCAAGACAAGTTCCGACAGAAATCAGTATAAGTAGTAAAAGGAAGGAAGAAATAATCCTCAAAGAATGTAAGATTACGAAATGAAGGAGTTCATATTCTCTCTTTAGCGGCAAACAGGGGAAGATGTGAGGCATGTAGCGAAAGAAAGGTTCAATTTAGACCACACTCATAATGTGTATTTTGTGGAGTATTTCTCTTCTGTGATAAAAATAAAAATACATTTTCTGAATTCCATTCAGTAACTGTGTAATTACAATTTTTATGTTCACTGATTTGCAGCCTTACACCATTCTAATACATTTTGATTCGTTACTTAGGAAAAGGCTTTATTGAGAACTGTTTGCCAGCAAGCCACTGCAGGTCCAGGCTGTACTCAAAACTACCTCCACTGTAAAACGTTAAAGATAAAATAAAATTAGAACTCCGAAAAATTTCAGTTTTATTACTATTATCTGCTGAGATCCTTCAAAGAACTGGAAAATTTGTATTTTTAATAGTTTAGGCAACTAATATCTAATTGAGACAAATAAGTCTTCTTTCACTCTGAAGCATCCCTTTTTTTTAGCTTAAGTTTTTGTTGAGTGGGCATTATTGCTCCCACACCGTACACGCATCCACGTAGAGTCGTTTTTATGTTTTGAATTCGCCTCGCTGTTCCACCAGCAGTTAGGAAAACATGATTTACCATAGCGGCACATCAAAAGCGTTTCAGTTGAATTGATTCTGCATTATTCCTCTTCCCCATGGTCTTGACATTAACGCTGCCACGTTTGGTACTGATACGGCTATTTAGAACTTATCTTTGTAAAGCTATCTTTCTAAAGCTTTCAATTATATGTTGCAGTGGATGTCATTCTCCTACCGAACGGGCTCGATTTGAAACCTATGTCGTAATTTTGTGTTGTTAGTTTATATTACGAACTTGTTCAAAAATGGTTCAAATGGCTCTGAGCACTATGGGACTTAACATCTGCGGTCATCAGTCCCCTAGAACTACTTAAACCTAACTAACATAAGGACATCACACACATCCATGCCCGAGGCAGGATTCAAACCTGCGACCGTGGCGGTCACGCGGTTCCAGACTGAAGCGCCTAGAACCCCACGGCCACACCGGCCGGCTACGAACTTGTACTTGTTCTTTAAGCTCTTGTAATTGTTGTGTTGTGAAAACTGCGCTAATGTTAACTTGGCACTGTTTTAACTACTGCTGGCTGTATGGTCTTCGCTACTCAAAGCCAAAAATAAATAAAAAAGAAGCCGAAAGCTTATTGTACTATAGGACGGGTGGCGCTTATCAGTCCCCAAGCGTGGCATACCCCGCTGCACCGCTTTCGTCCCCTGTCAGTGAAGACTGAGCTGACTGAATTGCTCACCATTTGGTACTACTCAGAAAGCAAATGTGCCACGGAATTGGCGAGCATTTTTTTTTACATGGCTTTAGCGTTACGTCTCCTGGGGGTGACTAATTTTTACCCGGTGCGAATAGCAGCAAATGAGCAGTTGTAGTTTCAGAGAAAGCTTTTTACAGTACATTAGACTATGAAATTCCGAGGTACCAGGGATAAACAGTTAGGAATGAGAGGTTAGCTACAACTTCTACAGAAGCCAGGCCGCAGTTGTAAGCGTTTAAGAGGAAGGAGGGGAATTATAGCCGCGAGTAGAAGTTCAGGGAGAAGAAATAAAAATATTAAGTTTACCGGTGACACAGAAATTCTGTCTGAGACGACAAAGTACTTGAAAAAGCAATTCAACGGAATGGAAAATATCTTGAAAGGAACACCAGTAAAAGTAAAACAAGGAAAATGGAGAGCGAGGTGACACTAAGGGAGTTGGATTAAGAAAAGACGCTGTAATAATAGTAACTTCGTTAGCTCAATGGCCCGGTGCATGTTCAAAAATGGTTCAAATGGCTCTGAGCACTATGGGACTCAACTGCTGAGGTTATTAGTCCCCTAGAACTTAGAACTAGTTAAACCTAACTAACCTAAGGACATCACAAACATCCATGCCCGAGGCAGGATTCGAACCTGCGACCGTAGCGGTCTTGCGGTTCCAGACTGCAGCGCCTTTAACCGCACGGCCACTTCGGCCGGCCCCGGTGCATGTCTCAAAGACTTTGGCCACAAGAAATAATAATAATTATTGTTATTGTTACTATTGGACGCAACTTCGGTGACCTGGTGTTACCAACCTACCACAGTTACGCAACCGGAGAAAGGGTATATACAATTTAACGTGGAATAAGAACCATGTGTCGTTTCTGACGACTCATCACATCGTGGAAAGGTGAAGGCTAGATTAAATGCAAGCTGAGAGTTTGCGTGGAAAAACCTCTCGATTTTCAGGAGCGTGCTGTACCACTGCACCACCATGCCCGGCAGAAGACTCTAAAACTAATAGACAAGTTTTGCTGTTTCCTGCGCAAAAGAAATAGCGATGGCTGGAGTAAGAGGATATGAAATGTACAGTAATAACAGCAAAAATAAAGCAATATCGTATTATCATTATTAGTGATAGCATCCGCAGTAGTAGCAGAAGTACTTCCAGCATTACTTTATTAGTTCGTAGTATTAGTTACTCATATTGTCTTCTATAGACACTTTGATTATTTTAATATTATTCGTCATATAAAAAAAGGTACTGTATGTGTGATACCTTGGTCCCGTGTCAGTGAGAGGCTGATGACCCTAATCAGATCACATAAACAACACACAAATAAAATGAAAAAGAAAGTAGTTAAGTCCGCTGTAGCCTTATGAGAAGATGAAATGTCGACAGTAAATAACCGAGAGAAGAAGAAAATAGAAGTTTTTCGAATATGGTACTACAGAAAAAAGTTGAATATTTCGTGGGTAGGTCTTATAATTAAAGAAGAGAAAATGAATCGAACTGTAGTGAATAGAAACATATGGCAAATCTTGACTAAAATAAAGGATCTGTTGATAGGCCACATCCTGAGGCGGCAGAGGTTTGTCAACCTGGTAGTGGAGGTATGCGAGTAGGGATAAAAACTGTGGAGATACACAAAGGCAAGACTACAGTAAGCAGGTGCTTATGGATGTAGGCAGAGATGAAGAGACTATCATAGCTCTATGTAACCAGTCGTCGGACTGACCATAGCAAGAACTACAACTTCGTCTTATGGCGTTACAGATTCACCAAAATCTAACAATCAGTGACAGTGGATGAGTTGAGATCGACGCCGTCGATGATCTCCTGAATGGCTGTTTTCAGCTCAGCAGTGGTTTTGGGGTTACTGCTGTACACCCTGTCTTTAATGTAGCCCCCAAAAAGGAGTCGCATGTGTTCAAATCCGGAGAATATGGCGGCCAGTCGAGGCCCATGCCAGTAACCTCTGGGTACCTCAGAGCGAGAATGCAGTACCCAAACTTCTCCTCCAGGACATCGAACACCCTCCTGCTTCGATGGGGTCGAGTTCCGTCTTGCATGAACCACAGCTTGTCGCAATCAGGGTCACATTGGATAATGGGGATGAAATTATCTTCCGAAACTTTCAAGTACCGTTCGGTAGTCACAATGCCATCAAGGAATATCGCACCGATTATTCCGTGACTGGACACTGCATACCACACAGTCACCCGTTCGGGATGAAGAGCCTTCTCTATCGCGAAATGCGGATTCTCATTCCCCCAAATGCGCCAGTTTTATGATTTGACGAATCCATACAAATGAAAGTGGACTTCGACGCTAAACCAAACCATGCATGGAAACACTAATTCCCATCATGCCCCTCGGCCAACTGTGCAGTTTGAACGTCCCAACCCAAACCGTTCAGAAGTTATGACGATTTTCTTTCATGTAGTTCAATAACTGTCACCCTGTATACTGGGGTGTAATCATCATGTCGTATTCCGTGCCAGTACTGCTATGTACACGGTCAGCTGTAGTAAAACCCAATCGCTGTACAAACATTGAAACGTGAAAATAGAAATGAGTACTTTTGTACACTTAAGACACACTACAGATTCAAGTATACGTATTTCCAAGGCTAAAACAACGAAAATCAGTATACATCACAATAAACGACAGAATTAAAAATACGTGAGTAATGACCTCACGCAAATGAATATCTACTAACCTTGGAAATGATCGTGCATATAACATAATTACAAACATAATTTAATGGCATAACTGGTTTATGTTGTAACTAGGAATAAACATGAAAATGACATCTTGGGTTGTCGGGTGTTCTGCCGGATATCAGCGTCGTACTTGCACGATATTTCGGTCACGTAGCTCGTAACCTTCATCAGGTGCGACTTGAGACTGCTCCTCGAGTGGACCTGGTCCAGTATTTATGCCTATGGCCTTCCCCCTCCACCAACGGCTGTAGGCGCTTCCTCTGTGGTCCGCGCCCATTCCCTGCGACCTGCTGGAGCGTTGCTGCTCCGTTTTCGGTCCGCTGCGGTTCTAGGTGTTCCCTTTGCGGTCCGCGCTCACCAAACCCGCTCCTGGGGGTCACCGTCACCGTCACTTGTCCATACGGGTCGGCCCTGACCCGTGATGGGAGCAGGCTAAGCATACACTGCTATTCCTGCATAATCCTGTATCTGTGGAGTGGCTTCCTCACAGTACGAATTGGCCTGAGGGGTTTTCTGGGGTGGAGTTGTCCTCTCTCTGCCACGAGATATTAATCTCGTAACAGGTCAGGCCAACGCGTGGTTGGCCTGTGGTGAAGAGGATGGCCCAAGTCCCTAATGAGCCTATTGTCGGACTGTACAGTCCGCTCATAGAAGAGCCGCGCCGATTGTTTAAATCGGTCGCGGAGGAAGGGGATGCCGGTTTGGCGGTGTAGCCGAGCGGTCGAATAGAGCCTCGGTAGGCGCAGAGCGAGCTTGAGCGCCCTGTTCTGCACCCTCTGCAGCTTGTTGATGTGTGTGTCGGCTGCGTTGCCCCACACCACGGCCGCATATTCCAGCACTGGACGAACCAGCGCCAGGTACAGCGTGATGCCGTGGTGGGGAGGCAAGGCAGACGACGGGTTGAGCAGAGGGTACAGAACGCGTAGGCGCCCTATTGCTCTGCCCCTGACGTCCTCGATGTGGGCTTTCCACGTTAGCTTCTGGTCAAGAAGGACTCCCAGGTAGCGGCCAGTTCTGCTCCATGAGACGGGGCTTCCCATGACGGTGACTGGCGGAAGATCTGGTGGCAGTGGTCTTCGCGTGAACACCACTGCCTGGCTCTTCGCCGCATTCTGCTTCAGGCGCCACTTCATCGACCACGCACCAAGGGCCTCACATCCACGCTGGAGCAGGCGGCGCATCTCGACTACCTTCATACTCCGCACGAATAGCGCCGTGTCGTCGGCGTAGAGTGCCAACTTCACCGGCGCCACGCGCGGAGCGTCGGCCGTGAATAAGGAGTGGAGCAGGGGGCCGAGAACAGACCCCTGCGGCACTCCAGCACGGATGGGTCGGTGCGTGGACGTCCCCTCGTCCAGGCGGACGTGGAAAGTCCTGTCAGCCAGATACGACCGGAGGAGGACCCCGTGCGACGTCGGGACCCCGTGCACAAAAAGTTTGTACACGAGGCCGTCGTGCCACACGGAGTCGAATGCCCTGGTGACGTCGAGGAACACCGACCCAAGGTATTCCCGCGTCTCCAGGGCGCGCATGGCCTCTTCCACCAGCCGCATCAGCTGATGGACCGTGGAGTGACCGCTCCGGAAGCCGAACTGCTCATCCGGTATCACTCCTTCTGCTGTCACGTGGCGAAGCAGGCGCCTGGCGTAGAGGCGCTCGAACACTTTGGAGAGGGCCAGGAGCAGACTGATGGGTCTGTAATTGGCAGCGTCACGCGGGTCCTTGTTCGCTTTCGGGATGGCCACCACCTCTGCATGTTTCCACACAGAGGGGTAGACACCCGAGCGAAGGACCTGGTTGAAGATACCCGCCAGCAGCGGATGGGCCCCTGCTGGAAGGTTCCTCAGCAGGTGGTTGGTGACCCCATCAGCGCCTCCGACCTTCCTAGTATTGAGCGCCTGCAGCTGTGCGGCCACCTCCGCCTCGGAGATGGCTTCGATGACGTCCCCGTCGTCCCTTGCCTCCAGGAACACTGGGAGTTGCTCTGCTACCCGCTGGATGTGGACTTCATCCAGATTGTTGTCCACCGGGGTGAATGACGATTGGAATTGGTCCGCCAGGGCACCTGCTTTGCCGTCTGGGCTGCAGACGACCTCTTGCCCAACCAGTATTGGTGGTATGCGCTGTCGTCGGCGCAGGAACGACTTCACCGTGCGCCAGATGCTGCCGTCCTCTGGGTTGAGGGAGGCGACGAAGGCCGACCACACGCTGTTCCTGTGCACGTCAGCCGCTGATTTGATGTCTCTCCGCATGCGGTTGAGGCGTCGCTTCGTCGCGGGTTGGCGGGTGAGCTGCCACTCCCGGAACAGCCTGTTCTTCTCCCTGATTGCTTCCCGTATCGGAGGCGGTAGGTTGCGGGAGAAGTCCCTGGGCCCCTGTGGCTGGGGTGGGGTGGCTGCGTCGGCTGTGTGCAGTAGCTGGCGGGAGAGGACACGCAGAGCGGCGTCTGCGCCCACTGCGTCGGGATCGGGTGTGTCCGCGATCGATTCCAGGAATATCTCCTGGAAGCGCTCGCAGTCCATGCGCCGGTACGTGCGTCGGCGTGGTGGCAGCGTGGCTCCGGCGACATCTATGTCGAAGACCACCGGCAGGTGGTCCGACGACAGGGGACACCGTGTGGAGGCGGTCGTGTGGTGCCCGATGCCTTTTATGACTGCAACATCGAGCACATCGGGCCGTCCCCTGGCTGGGTAGATTGTGGGCTCCTGTGGGCCCAGGATCAGGGCGCCGTTCCTCGCGGCAGCGCGGGAAAGTCGGCGGCCACTGACATTCGTGAGGCGGGAGTTCCATTCCGGGTGCTTCGCATTGAAGTCACCCGCAATGAACACCCTCCCCCCCAACTGCCAGCAGCGCGTCGACGTCCGCCTCCTGGAAGTGTCCGCGTGGTGGCCTGTAGATTGCCACGAACGTGATCTGCCCGGCTGTCGTGGTGACCGTCACCCCAGTGGCTTCCAGGGTTGCCAGGTCCGGAAGTTGCACCGGGTGGTGCCTGAGTGATGCACGTACATAGATGGCGGTGCCACCGCCGGCTGTTGGCCTGTCATTGCGGTAGCAAACGTAGGTTTAAGGTGAGTTTCGCCGACCAGGCAGAGGTCAATGGCCTCGTCCTGCATGAACTGGCGAAACTCACCTTGTTGGGGGAACAGGCTGTTTGCGTTGAAGCCGCAAACGGTCAGTCCATGGATGAGTAGATTATCCATGGTGCGGCTTCATGGTGACGGTAGCAGCCTGGAGGGCCTCCACGACTGCCGTGACTAGCACGGGCAGTTGTTGGAGCAGGGCAGAGAGAGAGCCCAGAAGGGCTCCCAGGTCTGCGGCTCCTGGTCCTGTTGATGGTGCAGGTACAGCCGCAGCGGTGGGCGCGGGGACGGCCGGGCGCGGCGTCGCCGTCGCGTCCGTTCGCTGGACCGCGCGTCCTGCGGCCTGCGGCGCGGGAGTGTTGAGTGGACGGGCAGTGCGTCGTCCACCCTGGTGGTGGTCGGCCTGGGAGGCAGCCTGTGGGGCCGCTCCTAGGGGTTTCATCTACGGTCTGGGGTACCAAGCGTTCCGCCTGCGGTCCGCGCCCGCTCACCACGACCTGTTGGAGCGTTGCCGCTCCGTTTTTCGTCCGCTGCGGCTCTGGATGTTCCCTCTGCGGTCCGCGCCCACCAGTCCCACTTCTGGGTGTTCCATCTTCGGTCTGGTGCGCCTGGCAGACCGATAGGGGCTCGTTTTCCATCTCCATGTCTCTGGTTCTTCTGTTTGTGTAGTGTTGCAGCTGGCCCCGTTGCTTCTTTAACAATTCCAGAGCCGGATCCCAGGCTCTGCTTAGCTGGTACCCTGTGTCACGGTTCATTAGATCGTCAGCCATTTTTATTTCTATCGATTCTCTTACAACAGTGTCCCAAAAGCTGGGTGTTTGTGCTAGAATCTTGGTATCCTCATACTTTATGGCATGATCTAGTTCTAGACAGTGTTCAGCTATGGCTGACTTAGTCACCTGTCTTAATCTAGTGTGCCTCTGATGTTCTTTGCACCTGATCTCCACAGTTCTTGTCGTCTGGCCAATGTAGGATATGCCACATTGACAAGGTATATTGTAAATCCCTGGTTTTCGTAACCCCAGGTCGTCTTTGACACTCCCCAGCAGTCCCCCGATCTTGTTCTGCTTCGGCAGAAGAAAGGGAAGATGCTGAGTTCTCTCAGTTTTTTGCTGAGATGGCGAGATGGAGAAGTGGTACCAGTATTTGGCAGAATTAAACATCACATCAACTCCAGAGCGGCGAACAAGATAAAA
The DNA here is from genome assembly GCF_023898315.1 of Schistocerca nitens. Classification (NCBI taxonomy): domain Eukaryota; kingdom Metazoa; phylum Arthropoda; class Insecta; order Orthoptera; family Acrididae; genus Schistocerca; species Schistocerca nitens. Next base: position 529,068,093 of record NC_064617.1, read on the forward strand.
CGCAGAGCCAGCATGGCACTGGTGAGACAGGATTCGAGATATGCGTCACAGGTTAGATGTGGTGGCCAGGGAGCTGTTACACATTCATCTGCACATGGCAGCCTCCTTAACCAGAGAAGATTGGGATTGGGTAGACCGTGCCTCCTGGTCTTTAGCGGAGTGTGCTAGAAGGAATACCTCATCTTGCCAATCTGCAAAGTTTGACCGCATGAGTAAGAAAGCACAGCAGATGGAAGAGACACGCACTGTGACGAATCTGAGTGGCATACGGTTTGATGATACAACCTTAAAGGTACTCATCAAGGGTCTCAATTTTGCCACGACCCCTAGAAACGTACCCATTTCAGGTTTAGTCAGTGCAGTAGAGCAAGTTGCAGCCACACTTCCACCTAATGTGGCAGAGGAAGTCCGCCGAGAGACCTGCAGGGCCCTCACCAAGGCTAGGTACAGAAACCAATATTACGAGCAAGCTGAAGGTGTAGCTATGGGCAGCCCACTGTCCCCTGTGGTTGCCAACATGTTTATGGGGAGTTTTGAGGAGAGGGCATTGGAGACAGCCACATTTAAACCCACATGCTTCTTTAGGTATGTGGGTGACACCTTCGTGATATGGCCACATGGGATGGACAGGCTCAATGAGTTTCTTGAACATCTTAACTCATGCCATTCTAATATCAAGTTGACCATGGAACTGGAGAAGAATGGCCAGCACCATTTCTGGATGTACTAGTCCAGAGGAAAGCAGATGGATCAATTGGCCACAGTGTGTACCGAAAATCAACACACACTGATTTATATCTGTAGGCCAGCAGCTGTCACCATCCTGCACAGAAGAATGGGGTTCTGAAGACTTTGGTCCACAGAGCATGTGCCCTGTCAGACCAAGAGAATCTACCTATAGAGATAGAACGTCTGAAAACAGTTTTCTCCAAGAATGGATACACGGACAGACAAATTGAGAGGGCACTCCAACCAGCCACTATACCACAGGTTCCTGAAGAAGACCAAGATGAAGCAAAGAAGGTGGCATATCTGTCCTATGCTGGCTCTATTTCTGCCAGAATCAGTAGGATCCTCCGTAAACACAATATCAAGTGTGTTTTCTGTCCATCCAACAAGTTCGGGGGACTGCTGGGGAGTGTCAAAGACGACCTGGGGTTACGAAAACCTTGTCAATGTGGCATGTCCTACATTGGCCAGACGACAAGAACTGTGGAGATCAGGTGCAAAGAACATCAGAGGCACACTAGATTAAGACAGGTGACTAAGTCAGCCATAGCTGAACACTGTCTAGAACTAGATCATGCCATGAAGTATGAGGATACCAAGATTCTAGCACAAACACCCAGCTTTTGGAACACTGTTATAAGAGAATCGATAGAAATAAAAATGGCTGACGATCTAATGAACCGTGACACAGGGTACCAGCTAAGCAGAGCCTGGGATCCGGCTCTGGAATTGTTAAAGGAGCAACGGGGCCAGCTGCAACACTACACAAACAGAAGAACCAGAGACATGGAGATGGAAAACGAGCCCCTATCGGACTGCCAGGCGCACCAGACCGAGGATGGAACACCCAGAAGTGGGACTGGTGGGCGCGGACCGCAGAGGGAACATCCAGAGCCGCAGCGGACAAAAAACGGAGCGGCAACGCTCCAACAGGTCGTGGTTAGCGGGCGCGGACCGCAGGGGGAACGCTTGGTACCCCAGACCGTAGATGAAACCCCCAGGAGCGGGTTTGGTGGGCGCGGACCGTAAAGGGAACACCTAGAACCGCAGCGGACCGAAAACGCAGCAGCAACGCTCCAGCAGGTCGCAGGGAATGGGTGCGGACCACAGAGGAAGCGCCTGCAGCCGTTGGTGGAGGGGGAAGGCCATAGGCATAAATACTGGACCAGGTCCACTCGAGGAGCAATCTCAGGTCGCACCTGATGAAGGTTACGAGCTACGTGACCGAAATATCGTACAAGTACGACGCTGATATCCGGCAGAACACCCGACAACCCAAGATGTCATTAGATCGCCGGGAAAGCCTGAAGAGTTACAACATGAAAATGCATGTACAGCAGAGAAACTAAAATAAACCACCTAAAGAACTAAACAAAGATTGCAAAAGCAATCATAGGCCTATAGACGTCTGAAGACAAGATAGGGAGAAGAGGACCAACTAATGAAACGAAGAGGCACTCATTATAACTGTGTTGGGTCATGAACTTTAAATGAGATAATGACATCGCCGTCTAACACCCTCAGCCATAAATCATCATAACCACCATAATAGGCTATAAGTGGACCATATAAGCGTGGCCTTAAAAGTAAAGTGTCAACACTGTTGGAACACAGTAACGTATGAACTCTACAACTTGAAAATACACATTAATATTATACGAAATATACAAGTCACAAAATGGTATGCGGTTAGATTAGGTAAAGCAAAAATGAAGTGGTTGCATATTATGTGACCTATAAAGTGTTAACGAGGGAACTAGCGTCATACGACTCACCCCAACAGTATAGCAAGAAAGAAGGGCATCTCAATACTGATTAGACATATTAAGCACTTAAAACATCAGCCGTGCAAAACGGCCCTTTAGTGGAATCCTGACACAACCTTGCGGACGGATATGAGAATAGTGGACTTAGTACTCCAAACACTACGCAATAAAGTGGATTATATGTCGGAGACCATTAGTAACAGTTTGAGATACCGGAATAAAAATTGTAGATCAGTGGTGCGAGATGAAATCCTCGTAATATACCTACTAACCGAAGACGACAGTAAGCGCCATGAGAATAGGCCGAACCTATGTCACACACAGCAGGCGACCGGAAAATTAAAAACAAATGCGTCTTGCGCGTTCGTATATCAGGATTATTAGACACAAAGCGAAATCGATCACTCTCACGTACAGACCATGCCAAAAAGCAACTGCGCTGAAGTAGAACAACTAAATTCAGTGGATGTGAATATAGGGAATAACAGCCAGTATCCAAATTGAAAAAAGGGTGGGATGGGGGTGGGGGGGGTGGGGAATGAGATACAATACATATATACAGTATGGGCTATTAATATCCGAAGTAATGTACATGTAGAAGGTCAAGATAATAAGGGAAGTCATCCATTATAAGGGTATTGTAGCCTATCGTAATTTATAGTGGAAAATTTATCAAATGAGTGACAAAACAACTCATGACTTCAGTGGGTAAAAATAAAGGGAATAACTACCTGTATCAAAATCGGAGAAAAGGGGGAGGAGGATGGAGTAGGGGGAGGGGAAACAACTAAAAAATAATGCCTGAATGCAGTCTAAAATTACCAAGTTTACAAAATTACCACCTAAGTCACTAATATCACACGTTACGTACATATAGCTGGTCAACATAATAAGAGAAGCTGATCTAGATATAAGGATACAGTAAACTAGCTAGAGGTGAGTTTTCCGTCTTGTGTTACGGTTTCTATACTATTGCCTCCTTACGTTATACCTCAATGTTTACTCAATCGACATAATTGTACACGACAGACCAATGTAGTTAGGTCACTGTATCCTTATATTTAGATCAGCTTCTCTTATTACGTTGACCCACTACATATACCTGATTTAAGATATTAGTGGACCATATGGTAGATTCGTTATCGTACTCATATTTATGATTCATTTGTGTAATGGGTTTCTCCCCCTCCCCAGCTCTCCCTCTTTGGGTATTAGTGCCCATACGCTACATTTATGTAATGGATACTCTCCCCCCTATTCTCTTCCTTTTCGGAAAAATGTTTCTATTTTTTAATTTTTTTCTAATTTTGGCGTATGTTTTTATTCGCTACATTCGTACCCACTGAACTGCTTCAGCGCAGTTGCTTTTTGGTATAGTCAGTGTGTGAGAGACACCGGTTTTAGTTTGTGTCTAATAATCGTGATACACAAAAGCGCAGGCAGCACGAGTTTGTTTCTGATTTTTTCTGCTGCGTGCTATGTGCAACATAGGTTCGGTTTAATCTCATGCAGTTTACTATCTTCAGGTACAGGTATATCACGGTGATTTCATCTCATGCTTCTGATCGAAAGGCCTTATTCAAATATCTCATACTATCAGTAATGAGCTCCGACATATAGTCCACTTCACTGGGTAGTGCTTGAAGTAGTTTGTCGACTATTCTCATATACGTCCGCAAGCTTGTGATGACATTCCACTATATGGCCGCTTTGCAGCGTTAATGTTTTAAGTGCTTAATATGTCGAACCAGTCTTGATATGCGTTGTTTCTTTGTATATTTTTGATGAGTATTAGGACGTTAGTTTCCTTGCTAACACTTTATGCGTCACAATATGCAGCCACCACGTTTTTATTGTTTTACCTGATCAGATTCGATCCCTTTTGGCGACTCGTATATTTGGTACACTCATACGTGTTCTCATTTTATGACTTGTATATTTCGTATACTCCTATGTGTGTTAATTACTGCCTATTAATGTGTATTTTCACATTGTGGAGTTCATACGCTACTGGGTTCCAGTAGTGTTGACACTTTAGTTATAAGGTCATGCCTACATGATTCACTTATAGCTCATGACCTGACAGGGCGACAGTTTTGGTGAGTTTTTGGTTTCATTAGTTGGTCCCCTTTCCCTATCTTGTCTTCAGATAAGCGTCTATAGGCTTATGATTACATTTGCCCTTTATATCTGCTTAATTTTATTTGAGCTTCTGTACTGTATATGGGAATGCATTTTCATTTTTATTGCTGATTACGAGATAGACCAGTTGTACAGGTGGACGCACCTTATACCACTACATTAGGTTTGTTATGTTGGATGCACGATCATGCCCGAGGTTAATGGACGTTTATTTGCGTGTTGTTACTAACCAAGAATTTTTAATTACGCCGTTTACCGTGAAACATATTAGTTTCCATTGTCTTGGCCTTGCAGGTAAGTACAGGAAAGGGTTCTGTAATTTGTACTAATTATATAAGGGTTCTCATTTCTATTTTCATGTTACATAGTTTGTGCACTGATTGAGTTTTAACGTAATGCATTAGCAATAGGATGTGGGCGGAAAAGGTAAAATGTTTTTATTATTAACCGCCGCTTACACAAATTTGTTCAGTATGAGCACTGGAGACGTCGACTAAACACCATAGTATGCCAGATTTGCACCTGTTGTCCAAAATTGGAATTAATATTTTCCAGCATAAATCGGTTCCGCATTATCGATAAACATTTTTATCAAGCGCTGCCATATGATAATTAGTCCACACTGGACCTCCGTGAGCAGCTGTATTTTCATTATAACCATCCAGGATAATCACGTTCTTCGCGCATCCTGAAAATGTTATGTAGAGGCCACATGCAAAAAGTGTTTGAACTGGCGCGGCAAGTTGCCGAATATGTTCCGTTAGTGATGGTCACCCTCAATTTAGAACCAAGTGAGTCGTCGTACGTGTGATTTCATTCTTTTCACTGCTCAGAACATTTGTGCATTACGTTTCCTTCAGACTCCGCAGGAGTAGATGTACCTTCCAGTGGAATGAAAGATCACACACGTATAAAACCGCAGCCACTATTTTTATCGATTTTCATAAATTTTGTCACAGTATAAGGAAACAGTTCAAGGTCGGAAAATATACGTACACTAACACAACACGATTAATAGATTAATGGAAAGAAAACATATAGTACTGTCAACAACAAGTCCATTTTCTTGACAAGTGAAGTGACAGGTAGTTCATTGTTGTAGGAGAACATGGTAACAAGATCAGATAAAATGAAATACATATCACAGTAAAGGGTGTCCAAGCAGTCACTTCAGTACACGGTGAACCTCCCCTCCCGCGGCAACTTAGGTGGTATTCTCGAATGCAAACGATCATAAAGATGTTGAACAGCATCCTGCGATGAACTGTTTCAAACACTTTGCACCTTTTGTTGCAGTTCGGCAATCGTTCTTGTAAGCTCTGGAGAACGAACAAGTTCCCGCGTCACCATGTTCCATACGTGTTCAATGGCGGGAGATCAGGTGAGCTTGCTGGCGAGGACCAGTTGTCGAACACCATCAAGAGCACATCAAGAGCTCATGTGAATTTGCGTCGTCCTGTTACAAGTCACTTCACCTTCCCGTCAGAGAAATAGTAGTAGTATAGAGATAGCAAGCTGCGAAATTTAGCAAGCGTTGGTTGCCTTACCCTGAAGAAACACCAAATGTAACCGGGAGTTGTGACTGATGGTCCTCACACCATGAAGCCTGGATTGGGTCCAGTGAGCTGTGGGCGAATACTCTCCGGAATGAGGCGCTCACCAGGTCTGCATCGTCCACCTGTTCGTCAATCACTCGCATGCAGACAGAACCTACTCTCAACACTGGCGACAACAGAGTGGCACTCCACCCTCCGGTTGCCTCTTTGACGAGACCAGCGAGCCGAGGTTGATGGCGTCGTGATGTCAATAGAAGTCTGGACAGAGACACACGTGATCTTAGTCCTGCTGTAAGCAAAGGGTTCCCAACGGTCCTTGGTGACACAGCGGGTGCACCGTGAGCCCAGACTTCTTTCCTGGATGATGTTCGGTCGGCCACTACTGCTCTCAGAATTCGTCGATCATGATGTGCGTTTGTAATTCGTGCATCTCCAGAACCTGGTCTACGGGTGTGGGAATGTTCCGCAGACCACTGAAAGCAGCGACACACCACCAATACATTACCGCCAACATGTGCGGCAATCATCGATATATCCATCCATCTTACTGCAGGCTCTCAATATGAGGCTGTAAAAATGGCCGAAATTGTTCAACAGTAGTATGTGCTCTTCGATTGGGCATGGTTGTACCCTAGGATGAATGTTACTCAAGCTATGCAGCTCTGAATTCAGCACAATTACTGCCTGTAGAGTTCAAAACATAGAGCGCACAGACAGGCCTCCCGAGTGACAGCTGGTCGCCGATAACCGTGACAAACGAGTGACATAGACTACAACCTCTCTGTATGCACATACACTATGTAATCGAAAGTATCCGGACACCTGCCTAAAAATAACTTACAAGTTCGTGGCACCCGCCATCGGTAATACTGGAATTAAATATGGTGTTGGCCCACCCTTTGTCTTGATGACAGCTTCCACTCTCGCAGGAATACGTTCAATCAGGTGCTGGAAGGTTTCTTGGGGAATGGCACCCCATTCTTCACGGAGTGCTACACTGAGGAGAGGTATCGATGTCGGTCGCTGAGACCTGGCACGAAGTCGGCGTTCCAAAACGTTCCAAAGGTGTTCTATAGGATTCGGGTCAGGACTCTGTGCAGGCCAGTCCATTACAGGGATGTTATCGTCGTGTAACCTCTCCGTCTCAGGCCGTGCATTATTAACAGGTGCTCGATCGTGTTGAAAGATGCAGTCGCCATCCACAGTGGAAAGCAAGAAGGTGCTTAAAACATCAATGTAGGTCTGTGCTGTAATAGTGCCATCCAAAACAAGGGGTGCAAGATCCCTCCATGAATAACACCGCCTACAAATTTCACTGTTGGCGCTACACACGCTGGCAGATGACGTTCACCGAGCATTCGCCATACCCACACCCTGCCATTGGGTGGTCACATTGTTTACCGTGATTTGTCACTCCACACAACGTTTTTCCACTGTTCAGTCGCCTAATGTTTACGGTCCTTGCAACAAGCGAGGCGTCGTTAGGCATTTGCCGACTTGATGTGTGGCTTATGAGCAGCCGCTAGACCATGAAATCCAAGTCTTCTCACATTCCGCGTATCATAGTACTTGCAGTGGAGCCTGGTGCAGTTTGGAATTCCTGTGTGATGGTCTGGATAGATGTTTGCCTATTACACATTACGACCCTCTTCAACTGCCGGCAGTCTGTCAGTCAACAGACGAGGTCGGCCTGTACGCTTTTGTGCTGTACGTGTCCCTCCACGTTTCCACTTCACTATCACATCGGAAACAGTGGACCTACGGATGTTTAGGAGTGTGGAAACCTCGCGTGCAGGCGTTAGGGCCTACACCCAATCACCTGACCCCGTTCGAAACCCTCGAGTTCCGCGAAGCGTCCCATTCTGCTCTCTCATGGTGACTAATGACTACTGAGGTCGTTGATATGGAGTACCTGGCAGTAGGTGGCAGCACAATGCACCTAATATGAAAAACCTATGTTTTTCGGGGTGTCCGGTTACTTTTAATCACACATTATACCCTGGCGCCATTCCTCACAGTACTTGAGGGTAGGGCTGTTGATATAGTATCAATATATCGAAGTATTTCCAAAATATGTCGATGTACCTCCGCGACACATCCACCACCGACAAGTCGATATATCGATATCCATATGGCAATATCGAGTGCCCATATTTATATGATATTTTATATTTTTTTCACAATTTTTGGTAAATATTTGAAGTAGTTGTTCTGAAACTGTAGTAGACCATAATTTTACTATCACTGTGTGGAGTCCTCTACTTTTTGAGGTCACATCACGTCAAATCTTTCTCTTTGACTGTGTGAAGCAAGTATATGTGGCACAAAGAAAGAAGTCTGATTGTGCTGGGGATGGCGATTAGAATGGAATAAAAACATTTCTAATGTGTAGAAGTAGCTCACCAGTTGCGTTAAAATACAATTTTTAAAGCTACTTTTGTGCTATTTCTTCATATCAGCATTCTTCAAAAACTTCCTGAAAATGAACAAAAATCTAAATTATAAAATTGGTCTTTACGGTGGGCGTAGACGCTTGAGGGGAGCTGGTGACGTAATCGGCGCTCGACACTGCCAGCAGAAACCGCAACGTTTAGCTTCATCACGCAATTTCGGCACTACAACTGCTAGGTCGCTGGCGTTGGCAGAAGCGGAAAAACAGGGAAGTCGACTGAAGTGTTCCAGGCAAATCCGATATGTGACGAAACCAAATAACGGACCCATCGGACACCTTTCAACTGTACCACTTACATGCAGTTACCAATGTTGGCAAGGTGGTTACCGCCAAGGGTGAATGTGCATCGTTTTCCTTTTAATTCTTGCTCTAAGGGGGACAGGCACTCCGCTACCTTGTTATGTACAGAATATTTAACAGTAAATCAATATTTAAATATGTAGCTCTAAAATCGGCAATATATTTATAATGTGCAGCCGATATTTTTATAGGCAAGTACGTCGGTATTTCTTCCGGCGATATATCAATATATTGTTTCTTTCTTTCGTTATATCGAGAGCAGGTATTGATGTTTTTTAAATATCGATATATCGTATTCACCATTTTTTTTAATATCAACAGCTATACCTGAAATTGTTGCGTTTTTTTCGGGCAGTATAATTTCTATATAACTGCAGCAGTAAACATTCTGTTTGCCAGTATATGTATACACCTAAATATTGATTCCTCATTTATTACTGGTTCTTGGAACCCTGTAAGTAAGCCTTCGCGGGATATGGCTCTGAGCACTATGGGACTCAACTGCTGAGGTCATTAGTCCCCTAGAACTTAGAACTAGTTAAACCTAACTAACCTAAGGACATCACAAACATCCATGCCCGAGGCAGGATTCGAACCTGCGACCGTAGCGGTCTCGCGGTTCCAGACTGCAGCGCCTTTAACCGCACGGCCACTTCGGCCGGCCTTCGCGGGATACTTTGCAACGATATTCAAGTATCTGCTAGCACAAGTTGTTTCGGCATTTCAGTGATGCTCTCCCGTAGGTCCAGCACACTTGTGACCATTTTTGCTGTCACCGTCTCTTGTTAATCCTATTTAGTATGGTTCCGAAGGAACTTATTAATATTCTATGATGCGTCGCGTAAATTGTTTGTAAGCAATCTCATTTGCAAACTAGTCGCATCTTTCCAGTATCCTACAAACTTCACCAACAACTAACCCTAGGTGATCTCTCCATTTCATGTACCTACAAATTGCTACATTCAGGTATTTGTAGGCCTTGAAGTTAACTGATTCCAATTGGGACTCATTAACAATGTGGTCATATGATACTACCGCTTTTAGTATTGACAAGTGCACAATTTCACTTCCCTGCAAGTTGTCTATCTTTGGATCACTTGGAAATATTTTCAAGACCGGTCTGAATATTTCTGCAGCTTTTATCAGACAGTACTTCATCACAGGTAAGTGCATCATCTGCGAATAATCTGATGGTCCTATTAATATTGCCTGATAGGTTATTAATACAATACATGAACAACAACGGACCCAATACATTTTCCTGGAATACACGTGAAATTGTTTGCACATCTGGCAAAATAACTATGTCCATTTTTCGTCAGTTTACCTGGGTAAGTAACTGCTAATACTCACGTCCTGATAGAGGCTGAAGCATAGTATTCTAACAGTTCATCTTACTCTTAATTCTGAATTATCTAGTGTTTTCTCAATTTTTCATTACCAGCCAGCTTCTAGGAGATATAATATCAGTCGCTGCCTTAAAAAAACTGTTACACGTAATACAAAAGAAGTGTGACATGCAATAATATCACAGCTGCCAGTTCACATCTGTTCGCCAGCAGCGAATTGTTTCCAATTTCCGGCCAAGTTCCTCTAAATTACTGAGCGAACAGGAAATGAAATGGGGAGATTAATAGTAGGGACACGGCACAGGGAACTAGTTTTTGGGATGACGTGATTTGCAACGCTATTTCCTTCACGTCTGTAAAAATGATTTAAAACTCTGAACTGACTTCACCAGGATTCAGGACGGCGTGGAAATCTCGCTAATTTTTGTGTTTGCGTTTCTTGCATTGATCAGTCGTACCAGGTACCATTGCCGTTTTCAAATTTGCATATTTCTCTGTAAAATCGAGGATTACGTTTGGAAACATGTACGTAGTTTTAAATTAATATGTGTTTCAAGGAAATGTACACGTGACAAAACGAAAATTTGATACGGCTGTAATTTGAGTACCCTCCCATTTTACGCAAGAGATAATCACATTACATTGTGTGTAGCATTGCTCGTATAGGTAAGGAACTCTTCTAACTGAATTATTGACGCAGTGAAATTCATTCATATTTATCCTTCATGACGGCTTATCTAAAAACACATAAGAGAACTTGCGCCGTCAGCGTTATAAGACTACACACCAGAAATATGAGTGAGATTACTTGAAGTGGAATCAAGGAAGGAATACAGACGAGAAGTATCTGGATACAAGGAGCCAGTGACGTGTTAGTACTTCAGTGACATGATTAAAAGTTTGAAACTTGATGTTTGATACGTGCGCAGACTTAAATATGCAGGGTGATTATTAAAGATGCAGTTTCAAAACACTGACACACTATAAATCACACCGGATGGGAAAAGTCGGTGTCCTGAGGCCAAAAACCGCATAAAGAGCAACAATGAACTCGGTATATGACTGTCCTGAGACCAAAAACCTCATCAAAGAAAATCGGTTTTTAACTGTCAAAAGACTGGCGTAAGATGTGTTCAAGATGTTGTCCACCGCTTTCTGCCACCAGTTGAGATCGAAAAAGAGCATGTTCCACAACAGATCGGACTGCGTTAGGAGTCACCGTTCAGAACGTACCGGTTGATGCGTGAACGGATTTTCCGTTGCTCAAATCCTGCAATTCTTTATATTGACATGTCCTTAGAGATGTAAATGGGCTTCATCTGTCCACAGAATGTTGCATGGTCATCTATTGTCCACTTGTACGCGAGCAAAAAATTCTAGAACAGATGTCAATCTTACTGGCACGCCAGCATGAAGGAACTCCTGAACAAGGGTAATTTTGTATGGATAACGCCAGCATGAAGGAACTCCTGAACAAGGGTAATTTTGTATGGATAACAAAGTAGGATGTTTCGCAGAATTTTATCCACCGTACTCACAGACACGTCGAAAGTTCGGGCAATTCCCCGTGCACGTTTGCATATGATCGCTCGAACCCTCCACCGGTAGGGGTGGCCGAGCGGTTCTAGGCGCTACGGTCTGGAAACGCGCGACTGCTACGCTCGCAGGTTCGAATCCTGCCTCGGGCATGGATGTGTGTGATGTCCTTAGGTTCGTTAGGTTTAAGTAGTTCTAAGTTCTAGGGGACTGATGACCTCAGAAGTTAAGTCTTATACTGCTCAGAGACACTTTTTTTGAACCCTCCATCAATGCTGTAGCCAAATCTTCCACTGACATCCCATCAGCTGTTTTCCTCCCTTTGCCATACTGCACTTTAAAAGAACCTGTGTTTTCGAACTTCGTAATCATTTTCTCCAGACCCTCGGCTGACTCAGACCAACGGCTTTTTTCACACCACGTACAGCAACTAAAGCAGTCACCTGTCCTGTGAAAGAGCTTTACCAGCAGCACGCGATCTTGCATTGAGACGGTCAAGCCGAGAGTGTCAGACGCAAACTGAGAAACGGCCGTATACCCAGTACCTATAATTTTCCATATTCTGCAGCCATGTAGTGGTAAAATTTTCATTAATTTTTTGTTTACATAATGTTTCTCTCTTTTTCGATAATATTCCATTCAAATTTGGCGTCATTCTGAGTGGCGTTCTTTTTTTTTTCAGTGTTTTGAAACTGGAACTTTAATTATAACCATTGAGTATACATACATTGCTTATATTTTTTACCTGTATAAAATACGAAAATGACAGACGAAACTGAAAACACTTCATATTAGAGTATTTTAGGACTGTTAAAAAGAAAGAGAAGGTGGTTTCTTCAGCACTGAACATCTCTTACGCAGACTTTTGGCTTTAATATTAGGAGGAAGAGCGTCTATCAGCTAAGCAGTAAGCCAGTCATTTCATACGATTTTCTAAGAGGCACCTGGAATGCCTTCTCAAAAGCTGGATCAGATTCTTGGCATGCGACGACATAAATTATCTAGCGCCATTGACTGTGCTAAACCTACATTTTGCCGGCCGGAGTGGCCGTGAGGTTCTAGGCGCTACAGTCCGTAACTGCGCTGCTGATACGGTCGCCGGTTCGAATCCTGCCTCGGGCATGGACGTGTTTGATTTTCTTAGTTAGGTTTAAGTAGTTCTAAGTCTAGGGGACTGACGACCTCAGATGTTAAGTCCCGTAGTGCTCAGAGCCATTTGAACCATTTTTTGCGCTCTATATTCTTTCCCACGATATCGCCAATGGCCACAGGGAAAATAAAAAAATTGCGTCGGAAACTTAAGTCTGTCAATGATGGTAATTGTTTCCCTCGCCAAATGACAAAAGAATCGAAATTACATTTTATCCTTGATAAGGTTGCATCTAAAACGCAGCATGTTTCTTGCAAGTAGAAACAATATGCTAGAGGGAAATTAGTGAATGTCCCTTCAAGATATGGAAAGAAATTTCGAATGCACCTACTTTAGTTGTATATTGTTCTAACAACCTACTGCTATCAATATTATTAGTGGTATTATTGTTATTAAACAGTAACTTAGGAACTAAGATTAATCTTTTCCACTCAATCAGTAGTTATCGTTCTACAGTTTACAGAATTCAGGACCTTCCCATTGGAATCGTACTGCTTAGAGGGGCTAACGGCAGAGGATACTTACACTGAGGTTCTTAAAATGCAGTCCTGGAACTCAACCTATGACCAGATCCACGTAAAGCCCGAAATTTGAGCGTTGAGCATTTAGCAAATTCCAGCTCCCTGTTCAGTTACTATGGAATGCATCTGCATTAGCGTTAGTGAAAATTAGAAATACTAACGTAATGACTCGCGAAATCGAGAGATGGAGAATGTGTAAATCAGTGTACCAATGATAACTCATTCAGACTGAAGATTAACGGTGTGTCCGTAGATTTAGCAGTATCTTCTGTTGTATGAAATGGAAAAAAAGTTTTATGCCAAACTTAGTCACTGAAAAACCATAGAATAATAAACGAATGTATTATGCCACGTCGAAAGGTTCAATATGGGGGTAATCGTGAGATCAAACGTTGCAAAGCGATCAGTACGTGAAATATGCATTCATGCGTTCATATTGCTACCACACTGCGTGTTTGGAACTTGTGGATGGAAAATGGTCGTCAGCAGCGCGACTGGACATTGAACCAAGCTGTGTGACCATAGCAGTTGTTGCATCCCTTCAACCTCAACTTCATCACATCGCCGTAGCGGGACATGCAGTTTCATCCTAAGAGTTGGCTTGACACTGGAGGGTGTGGGCCTTTTTGTGTCGATGGTGTGATACGAGGCTGAACACTAAGTGTGAGTATGAAGCGTCATTGAATACAGTGTGCGATCTCAGTTCCTGCGCGATGGGAGCTGTTTGTACAGCAGTCACTACGTTGTGGATGTCCTAAAGCATCGGGCACTGTTGTTCTCCATCACCTCTACACGACACAAACAGACCGGGCAAACAATAAGTCACCTTCAGGGATCAACATATTAATACCATGCTACACTTTGATAAATGAAATCAATTCGGCAAGGAAAAGAATCCACAAGTTTTTCAGGTATGCTGTATCCAGCTGAAGACATTCTTTGATAATCGGATCCTACAGAGATATCGCATTGCAGGGAGGCTGATTGTTACGTTTCAACTGCCGATACGGATAGTCTCATACATTTGCTGTGGGACTATGGTCGTGTGATTTAGCGGACAGATCGAGGTGCGATTAGCGCCCGTGTGTTTGCCAAGCCACTAGTGTACACGTTCAGCACAGTTAACAAGGCTAGTGTCGTCTTCGGAGGTGGGAAAGTCCACAACGAACTCACTGTGAAGATGTAGAAGAAAGGACAAAACTTGATCACCGATAATGCTGAAATAAACGTGCTGGTTCATTCTACGGTACTGAACGAGTGAGCTCACTCTTTAGTACGAAAATCCCTTCCAAAACGTCATGGGAACTATCTCTGGCTTGAACAACAGCCTCCACACACACAGCTTGTTAGAGACCTCACTTGGACGTTGGTGCAAATTGCGGCCTAACGCCCTTTGTTAAGCAAGTAAATGATAAATTAATTTGTGACATGACACCTTGGCTGCGAAATTTGAACTTACAATAGGATTTGAAATGATGCCTTTGGTACGAAAATAACTACCTGGGGCTGACCACAACAGCTGTAAAATAGCTCCATTCTTTAGATCGTAGATCATCAAGTTTATTTGTAACGTCTGTTAACTGCAGCGTAAAATGAATATAAGTAGGTGGAGTCAGTATGACTGATTAACTAAACGACCCTGTAACTTATAATTTCAAATTAAAAAAATAAATCTTGTACCGGCTAAAATCGGTTGGCGTATCAACTCGAGCTGACAGCCTATTCACACAGTGCTTGACAAGTATCTCAGTAAATGAATATAAAAGTTCATTCCAACGCTCGCTGCTTTTTTCGTCACAGCACTAGACGAAAACTTTAGAGGTCACATAATAAAAGTACTTCCCGAAAACATATAAGTCCCACATTGGCTTCTCTCGCAAAATTTGTAACTTTTTATTACGCGGCTGTACACTGTCCAGGAAACGAAGACCAACTAGTCTGTATAGTATTCCTATATGAAGTCTTCACTTAGCCATATTACAGCATGAAGTTATCTATCCCCTGAGTGTCACCTAATATGAAGCGTGCCAAAATGCTTGATGGTTTGATCTTACACAACGCAAAAAAAAATTTGTTATTTCTTATATAATATTAAAATAATAGTTCGTAACACCATTTATTAATTGTTTTCATAACTAGTAAATTAAATCACAATAGATTATAAATATAACTTATTACTAACGTGCCGTGTACGGTAGCACTGAACATTTATTTCGCCTGTACCATTACCATATATTAGAACTAAAGCTCGACATTTTCCCAAGAATTCTGTACAAATCACACTTTTATACCATAGAATGGGATAAACGTAATAAGTTAATTAATTTAAAGAGCTCCGCTTCAATTGTACTAATAATGTATTCAATCCACAAAACGTTTCACCATGTTCAATTTCCATCTTCAAGTGTATAAAACTGTAACACACAAAGAAGAGGAGGGAAGAAATATAACATAAATTATCTGCAAAAATCTGAAGAAGGGGAAGGAAGCCAGTGTGCACTCCGGGTGCATACCGGGGGGAGTCATTCTGGATGTGGAAAGGCTGCAGCCAACTGTAGGTGGTGTCCCATGTCGGTACCAATGACGTGTGTCGCTTTGGTTCGGAGGAGTTCTCTCTCGTTTCGGTCGGTTAGATGAAATGGTAAAGACAGCTAGTCTTGCTTGCGAGATTAAGGTGGAGCTCACCATCTGCCGCATCGTTGACAGAACCGACTGTGGTCCTTTGATGCAGTACTTAGTGTTGGGTATGAATCAGAGGCTCAGGCGGTTCTGTGGCCGTGTAGGCTGCAGATTCCTTGCCTTGCGCCATCGCGTGGTAGGTCAGGGGTCCACTACACATAGGAGGTGGCTACGTGGGTAGCGGGGGCTGTGTCGAAGGGACGGGGCGTTTTTTTTTATGTTAGAGGGTCTCAGGAACCCACAGAAACGGCGTCCGTCTAAAAGGGGCTAGGTAAAACATAATAAGGTAGTTGCAGAAACGATCTGTATTGTAGATGTAAATTTTCGTACCTGTGTTGGGAAGGAACCAGAGCTCCAAGCCCTAATAGAAAGCATTGAATCTCAAATAGTTATAGGAACGGAAATCTGTCTGAAGCCGGAAATAAGTTAAGCCGAAATTTTTTCAAACGACCTAACAGTTTTCGGAAAGGACAGATTAAATACAGTTGGTGGTGGAGTATTTATTACTGTCAGAAGTCGTTAACCTCGCCTTTTTAAGAGACAGTCTCCACTCCTACTGATCTGATCACGTAAGCGAAGAAAATATGTGGAATGATTTCAAAGAGATAATATCGACAGCAATTGAGAGATATACGAGGCCAGTTCAATAAGTAATGCAACACATTTTTTTTCTCGGCCAATTTTGGTTGAAAAAACCGGAAATTTCTTGTGGAATATTTTCAAACATTCCCGCTTCGTCTCGTATAGTTTCATTGACTTCCGACAGGTGGCAGCGCTGTACGGAGCTGTTAAAATGGCGTCTGTAACGGATGTGCGTTGCAAACAACGGGCAGTGATCGAGTTTCTTTTGGCGGAAAACCAGGGCATCTCAGATATTCATAGGCGCTTGCAGAATGTCTACGGTGATCTGGCAGTGGACAAAAGCACGGTGAGTCGGTGAGCAAAGCGTGTGTCATCATCGCCGCAAGGTCAAGCAAGACTGTCTGATCTCCCGCGTGTGGGCCGGCCGTGCACAGCTGTGACTCCTGCAATGGCGGAGCATGAGAACACACTCATTCGAGATGATCGACGGATCACCATCAAACAACTCAGTGCTCAACTTGACATCTCTGTTGGTAGTGCTGTCACAATTGTTCACCAGTTGGGATATTCAAAGGTTTGTTCCCGCTGGGTCCCTCGTTGTCTAACCGAACACCATAAACAGCAAAGGAGAACCATCTGTGCGGAATTGCTTGCTCGTCATGTGGCTGAGGATGACAATTTCTTGTCAAAGATTGTTACAGGCGATGAAACATGGGTTCATCACTTCGAACCTGAAACAAAACGGCAATCAATGGAGTGGCGCCACACCCACTCCCCTACCAAGAAAAAGTTTAAAGCCATACCCTCAGCCGGTAAACTCATGGTTACAGTCTTCTGGGACGCTGAAGGGGTTATTCTGTTCGATGTCCTTCCCCATGGTCAAACGATCAACTCTGAAGTGTATTGTGCTACTCTTCAGAAATTGAAGAAACGACTTCAGCGTGTTCGTAGGCACAAAAATCAGAACGAACTTCTCCTTCTTCATGACAACGCAAGACCTCACACAAGTCTTCGCACCCGAGAGGAGCTCACAAAACTTCAGTGGACTGTTCTTCCTCATGCACCCTACAGCCCCGATCTCGCACCGTCGGATTTCCATATGTTTGGCCCAATGAAGGACGCAATCCGTGGGACGCACTACGCGGATGATGAAGAAGTTATTGATGCAGTACGACGTTGGTTCCGACATCGACCAGTGGAATGGTACCGTGCAGGCATACTGGCCCTCATTTCAAGGTGGCGTAAGGCCGTAGCATTGAATGGAGATTACGTTGAAAAATAGTGTTGTGTAGCTAAAAGATTGGGGAATAACCTGGTGTATATCAATACTGAATAAAACAACCCCTGTTTCAGAAAAAAAATGTGTTGCATTACTTATTGAATTGCCCTCGTATATAACGTAAATTAATAAGTGATGGTACTGATCCCCCATGGTACACAAAACGGGTCATGTTGCTGTTACAGAAGCAACGAAAAAAGCATGCCAAATTTAAAAGAATTCAAAATCATCAAGATTGGCGAAGTTTTGCAGAAGCTCGAAATATAGCGCTTACTTCAATGCGAGATGCTTTTCATAACTTCCACAACGAAACTCTGTCTTGGAATCTGGCAGAAAACCCAAAGAGATTCTGGTCATACGTTAAGCACACCAGTGGCAAGACACAATCAATACCTTCAATACGCGATAACAACGGTGAGGTCACTGATGACAGTGCCTTAGCAGAGTTATTAACACGGTTTTCCGAAACTCCTTCACCAAAGAAGACGAAGTAAATATTTCTGAACTACAATCAATAACAACTGCTAAGATGAAAAACATAGAAGTAGATACCCTCGGTGTCGCAAAGCAGATTAAATCACTTAATAAAGGCAAGGCCTCCGGTCCTATTGTATACCAGTCAGGTTCCTCTCAGAGTATGCTGATACCATAGCTCCATATTTAGGAATTATATACAACCGCTCGCTCACACAGAATTCCGTACCTAAAAACTAGAAAATTGCTCAAGTCACACCAATACCCAAAAAGGGAAATAGTAATCCGCTGAATTACAGGCCCATATCACTAACGTCGATTTGCAGTAGGGTTTTGGAACATGTTCTGTGTTCGAACATTATGCATTGCTTCGTAGAAAACGATTTATTGACACATAGTCAGCACGGTTACAGAAAATATCGTTCTTGTGAAACGCAACTAGCTCTTTATACTCATGAAGTAATAAGTGCTATCGACAGGGGATGTCAAATTGATTCCATATTGCCGGCTGGGTGGCCGAGCGGTTCTAGGCGCTACAGTCTGGAACCGCGTCGCAGGTTCGAATCCTGCCTCGGGCATGGATGTGTGTGATGTCCTTAGGTTAGTTAGGTTTAAGTAGTTCTAAGTTCTAGGGGACTGATGACCATAGATGTTAAGTCCCATAGTGCTCAGAGCCATTTGAACCATTTGAACCGTCTTGTAAAGTCATCAGATGACCAAAACGAATTGCAAAATGATTCAGATAAGATATCTCTATGGTGCGAAAAGCGGCAGTTGACCCTGAATAAAGAAAAGTGTCAAGTTATTCACATAAGTACCAAAATAAATCCGCTAAATTTCGATTTCGCGATAAGTCACACAAACCTGAAGGTTGTAAATTCTACAAAATATTTATAGGTTATAATTATTAATAACATAAATTGGAACGATCACATAGATAATGTTGTGGGTAGAGCAAACCAAAGACTGCGATTCGTTGGCAGAACGCTTAGAAGGTGCAACAGGTCTGCTAAAGAAACTGCTTACACCGCGCTTGTCCGCCATTTTCTGGAGTATTGCTTTGCGGTGTGGGATCCGTATCAGGTGGGACTGACATCAAAAAGTTCAAAGAAGGGCGGCTTGTTTTGTACTATCGCGTAATAGGGGAGATAGTGCCACTGACATGATACGTGAATTGGAGTGGCAATCATTAAAACAAAGGCGTTTTTCGTTGCGACGGGATCTTCTCTTGAAATTTCAGTCACCAGTTTTCTCCTGCAATTGTGGAACATTCTGTTGGCACTCACCTACACAGGGAAAATGATCATCACGATAAAATAATAGCAATCAGGGCTCGCACAGAAGAACGTAAGTGCTCGATTTTCCAGCGCGCCGTTCGAGAGTGGAACGGGAGAGAGACAGCTTGAAGGTGATTCATTGAACCCTCTGCCAAGCAGTTTATTGTGAATAGCAGAGTAATCACGTATGTGTAGATATAGCAGACTAAAGAAAGAAAGCGACTCGCTTATTTTATTTAGTCATGCATAACATGCCATCAGGCGAGTCAGTGCAACGGCTCCATGTGACTGCATTTTAGGTGGAACTAGAAGGAAGAGTGTAAGTACATAAAACTACAAGCAGTCACTTTTTTTAACAATTATTTATTATTCCATGAACCGGGTTTCGAACCTTTTCAGGTTCATCTTCAGGTGGTATATGGAAAGGTTCGAAAACCGATTCATCAATAATAAACAATTATTCAAAAAAAGTGACTGGTTGCAGTTTTTCTGTATTTACGATCAATTAACAGTGACGGGTTCTGTAATATCCGTAATAGATTAGCTTAGTAAATGGAAGAAAGAGGACAGGGCCTAGTAATCAAACGACCCTGAAATTCTAAAGTCCGGGCGGATAGGGCGAAGGGGAAGGGAACCGAAACCAAACACTGTACTCACGCTGTCCGCCGTCGGTCAGCAGCACCCTATGAACGCCAATCACAGCTGAGTGGGAGGTCACGGCGCAGGCGTCAACAGTGTACAACCAAGTAAACTGACGTCTTCATTAGCGAAGATATGATAAGTCTGGACTGACTGGTTCGATCCCTTACAATACTTCGTTTTAAAAGGATAATAGAATATAAACGACCTGGATAACCATAAGACATGGCACAATGTGTGACGTTTTAGGCAAGAAGGCAGTAGCGCACATGCAGAACGGATGAACAAGGCATAAGAAACAGTTTGTTACTAATTGATAACATGAACCACGCTAAGTGAACAGTCATAATATATGTATGATTAATTATGGACTCAAGTGAAGAAAAATATAAAATATAAAAACCATCACAGACCTAAAATGTGAGTGAACTAGTGTAAGCAGCGAAATGACGAAACAAGATGATCTGGCTCAGGGCGCTATAAATACAAAACACTAATATTATGGAAAGACAGTTTAGGGGCGAAACAACTAAAAGAAACGGAGAAAAATAAGCTTGAGCCTCATAAAACTGCAAAGATATGTGCCGTATTAAACAACGAGGCACTGGTACAATGCAGATTGATTGAACAGATTATGAGACACAGTAAAACACACTGGGAAAAATAATGGTAATATGCACTCTACCAAGTAAATCATCATATATGTAGGTTTAGTTTAGTTATGTTCCGTAGACCATTTTCACGATCATTTTATCGATATGATGTGGAACAAGTCAGATTAATATTACTGAAATGTTGAGTTCTACACATGCAACTACATTTAGAGGTATTTTTTTATCCAGTTCTGGAACAGAAACTCATCCATGGAATAGAAGGAGCTGTCCAAAAGAAATGATTTTACGGTAGATTTAAAACTTTACCTGCTACCTGCCAGACACTTTATGTTGTTGGACAAATGATCAAAGATTTCTGTTGCTGAATAATGTACTCCCTTTTTGAGCAACTGACAGTTTAAATAACGGATAGGAAAGGTAATTTTTCGCCCTAGTGTTGTACGTATGAACATTACTGTTCTTCGCGAATTGAGATGGATTATTTATAATGAATTTCATTGGCGAATATATGTACTCTGATAATGCAGTTAAAAAACTCCTTGAGTAGGTGCCTACATGATGTCCTTGGGTGAACACCATTAATTATTCTCACTGTTCTCTTTTGTGCATTCAATAATTTATGTCTAAGTGGTGAGTTACCCCAGAAAACTATTCCATAGGACATTATTGAGTACGTTAGGAGGCTGATCTGTTTATTACCAAGACTAGCGATGATACGAAGAGCGAAAGAAGCTGAAGTAAATTGCTTGAGGAGCTCAGTAATGTGCTTCTTCGAGTTCAAGTTGTCATCAATGTGTACACCCAAAAATTTGGAGAAATCTACCCTCTTAACTGAGCCCTGTTCATATGCTACATCAATTGTCGATATGACTCTATACGGTGTACAGAACTGGATATAGTGAGGTTTTTTTTTTCAAAATTAAGGGAGAGCCCATTTTCTGAGAACCACTTAATAATTCTTTGAAAGACATCCTTAACAATATCTTCAGTTGCTTTTTCTGGAATGGAATTTATTATAACACTCGTGTCCTCTGCAAGAAGTACTAGTTCTGCTTGCTGAACGGTAAGTTGGGTTGGGTTGTTTTGGGGAAGGAGACCAGACAGCGAGGTCATCGATCTTATCGGATTGGAGAAGGACGGGGAAGGTAGTCGGCCGTGCCCTTTGAAAGGAACCATCCCGGCATTTGCCTGGAGCGATTCAGGGAAATCACGGAAAACCTAAATCAGGATGGCCGGACGCGGGATTGAACCGTCGTCCTCCCGAGTGCGAGTCCAGTGTTTAACCACTGTGCCACCTCGCTCGGTGAACGTTAAGTGACAGGTCATTTACATGAATAAGGAACAGCAGAGGACTCAAAATTGAACCCTGTGGGACTCCCTTTGTGATAACTCCCCATTCACTAGAATTTACCGCCCTCCCTACATTAGTACTACTTTTTGCTTTCTGTTCGTTAAGTATGACTCAAACCAGCTGTGTGTATAGACATCAATTCCATAAAACCTTAGTTTTTCTAAGAGTGTGACATGATCCAAATAGTCAAATGTCTTGGAAAGATCACAAAAAATACCAACCGGTGATAATTTTTTATTTAGGGCTTGTAATATTTGATGGGTAAATGTATAGATAGCATTCTCAGTCGAGTAACCCTTCTGGAATCCGAAATGTGACATTCTGAGTAAATTATTTTCACTTAAATGTGAGACTACTCTTGAATACATAACTTTTTCTAATATTTTAGAAAATGAAGTCAGCAATGAGATTCGTCTATAATTATTTAAGTCACTCTCGACCCTTTTCTTATGAAGAGGTTGACAATTGCGTATTTCAATCTGTCTGGAAAAATTCCCTTTGCCAGCGAGGCATTACATGTATCACTAAGTACTCCACTTATTATATTAGAACAACACTTCAGAATTCTGTTAGAGACTCCATCAACTCCACATGAGCTCTTGTTTTACAGTATATTTATAATTCCTTTAATTTCAGTGGGGGATGCTGGTGTTATTTCTAAAGGCTTAAAATCTGGGAAATGACATTTTTAACATATTTTTTTGCTTCTTCAACTGAACCCTTGAACCCTATTTTTGCTGCTACATTCAGAAAGTCATCATTAAAAATACTTGGAAATTGTGAATTATGACTCACATCATCGTTTAGCTTTATTGCTATGGTATGATGGGCACTGTCATGGTGCCTCGTCTCCCATTTGACAATATTCTATATAGTTTTAATCTTACTATCCGCATTATTAATTTATGTCACCACACATAAGCTTCTCGACTTCTTAATGATTTTCCTTAAAATATTACAGTATCTTTTGTAGTAAGCAAGTAACGTCAGATCTTGACTTATTCTGGCGTATCCATATAATTCCCTCTTCCTCTTACACGATATCTTAATTCCCTTAGTAATCCATGGCTTACTTGACTTTGTAATAGCTTCTTTTGGATAACGTTTCAGGTAAGCAATTCTCAAATATTAAGACAAATTTACGGTGGAATAAGTTGAATTTGGCATCAGCATCATTTTTTGCGTGTACTTCATCCTATTCTACCTCTTCTAGACTGTTCTTGAAACTCTGTACCCTGTTCGCGTCAATAAGCCTCAATGTCTTGTATGAACCTGCCTGTAGCCTGTAAGGTGCTACATGTGTTATTTCCAATAACTGTGCATCATGATCAGGTAGCCCATTAACAACTGGGTATACATTAATTGTTTCTGCCTGAGCACTATCTACGAAAATATCGATAAGTGACCTACTATCCTGCTGCACACGAGTTGGAAAATTTACAACAGATACTAGATTGAAACAACCAGACAAAGATTCTAGCTCATTTTTCCTATCCGTATCTTTTAAGAAATCTATATTAAAATCACCACAAACCACTAACTGCTTCTTTTTGTCTGATACGTAGCTCAATAATGCCTCTAAATTTTTCATGAATAGCTGAAAGTTACTTGAGGGGATCTGTAGATTGTTACAACTACTACAAAAGTATATTGCAGTCACAACTCACAAGCACATGCTTCAAGGATCTGATCTGCACAAAAACTATTTGTTTCAATGTTTTTGACTTTGTGTCTAGTTTTTATATAAGTGGCAACTCCTCCTTTTTCCATATTGACTCTACATAAACAAGATGCTAGTCTGTAATCCCTTAAATTTAACTTCTCCATCTCTGCGGTTACATGGTGTTCAGAGGGACACAAAACATCCATGTCTTCAGAATTTACCCCATTTTCTAGGCATACAAGAAGCTCATCTATCTTATTTTTCAATCCTCTAATGTTCTGATGAAACACACAAATTTTATTTCTTTGGATACTGCTACAGACATTATGGCACTGTTCTGTTTTAATCTATTTCAATACTCTCTGTCTGTAATCTGACTCCAGTAATCACAGGTATTTTGTCTTGTGTGCATGTGGTCCCCCTTACATTTTCTGCAAGAAGATCAACTAATCTATCCTTCTCCATCCTATTCAGGTGCAGGCCATGGCTAGTGTAACCCTATCTC
Organism: Schistocerca nitens; assembly: GCF_023898315.1. Taxonomy (NCBI): domain Eukaryota; kingdom Metazoa; phylum Arthropoda; class Insecta; order Orthoptera; family Acrididae; genus Schistocerca; species Schistocerca nitens. The sequence goes on from NC_064617.1 coordinate 529,092,657, forward strand.
CCAATTGCATCAACAGGCACAGCACAGATGTGAGATTTAGTATCTGCCAACAGTAGCACCCCCCCCTCCTCCTCCCACCCGATCACTCTGTTAACACGATTGACAACCGTATTAACCCAGGGATAGTCATGGTGCTGCAGAACATCGACAAACACCACACAAGTGTGAGCTGTTGTTGCTCATATTACATCAAGGTCACACCTAAAGTATTGCTAGCCAGGCTGTTTCCTGCTCCTCCTACTGTAAGAACATGGTCCTCACCATCAAAATTTTTGCACAAATCCCCTAGATTTTCTGTAATCTGGCTAAGCTCATCACTAGGTTTCACAATGCTCGTGACCTGGTACTCGACTCCTAGCCTATCCTGTAGCAACTGGCCTACACCTCTACCATGACTGCTACCTAACAGCAGGACTCTCTTTCTTTCTGCTTGACTTTACTCCCGACCTAGCATTACAATTTTTACTAAGAGTCCACTGCACCCTACTTTGCTCAAAAACTTTTGAAGCTCTTCTTCTTCAGGTAACAAATCAAACTGATTGCTCACTGGAATCTGAAGAGAGATTTCTGGGGTTTTCTCCTTCTGACTACGATATGTTCCCAGTTCCCATTGTCTCTTTCCCCCTTCAACCTGTCTAATTCGAAGTACACCATTTCTAGTTCAGCCTGAAGGGCACAGATCTTTTTTCCCTGTTCCACGATTTTCTTGTCATGGCTACATAATCTACAACTCCATTGGCGAGCCTCATATGGCGCTATAACATGTTCCCCGCTATAATCACCCCAGTGAAACACCAACCCACAATCCTGACATTTCACTCCCGAGCTCACTAATCTACGACAACATCCACATTTGTCACTCATGACGGCAGATTAAACAATACAAATTATACTAAAAACAATATAGATTACACTACAAACAATTCAACTACACCAATTAATAATTAGTAGAAAGTAACTTAGCTTACGGTGAGATGAGCAGAGAATTTCTGGACGTCAGGCGAATGTAGCAGCAGGCGAATGTAAACAGCGAGAAGTTATTTGCTGGAGTAGGTTATAGTGGCGGAAATCACGAAACGAGTAAGAAACTGAAGAGGCTCGATATTTTCTAACGATAAATTTGAACAGGCGCTGTCACTGAATATATGAAAAATTAACTGTACGGAAGTGTAGAAACACAGAAAACACGAACCGAATGCAAACTATACAGGCACGATACTTTTCACAATAAAGCTACACAGACACTATCCGGAAATGATTCTATAATCACATAACTTAATGCAGTCGACAACGAAAACAAACTCACGCCAATGGCTTACACTTCAGAACGCTTATCTTTTTAGGAAAACTACGCGAGTAAAAGCATAACCTTCAATATACAGATCACAATAGATGCTAATTTACTTATTCAAGCTACAACATTACCTTAATAAATTGTTTTTCTTCGAGTAAACACCTATATTTACGACCGCACTGAGTAAACACACACGCCAACCCGGCTTGCACTTTAGAACAGCTATCTTTTCACGAAAACTATGCAAGTAAAAGCGAAACCTTCAATATATAGATCACAATAGATATTAATTTACTTATTTAAGCTACAATATTGCCTTAATAAATTGTTTTTCCAAGAGTAAACACCTATATATACGAGTGCAATGAGTAAACACACACGCCTACTCCAAAGAGCACACTTCATTAGCTCAACTGACGTAAAATAAAATATATAAAATCCATCACAAAAATCTAAAATGTAAGTATAGCAATATAAACTGCGAAACAGCGAAATGTCAAAGTAACATCACCGGGCTGAGCGCCTGCATTACATACACCAATTTTAATGTGAAATGATGATTTAAGGGGAAACAAATAAAAGAGTGGGGGAGTAGAGAAACAGCGAAATGACAAAATGACATTACCGGGATAAGCGCCCTGCATTATGTAAACAAATTTTAATATGGATAGACGATTAAAGGCGAAATAAATAAAAGAATGAGAGATTAGAGAACCTGTGGTATAGGGTTTACGGAACATATAGTTATTCAACGGTAGAAAGATCGGGAGAATGAAGACAGGCAAAAGTTAGTAGAGTTTCGTGGTGCTGTAAAAAGAGCGATACACGAAGCATACAACCACTACCACCGTCATACCTTAGCAAAAGATCTTGCTGAAAACTCAAGGAAATTCTGGTCTTACGTAAAATCGGTAAGCAGGTCGAAGGCTTCCATCCAGTCACTCACTGAACAGTCTGGCCTGGCAACGGAAGACAGCAAAACGAAAGCTGAAATTTTAAATTTAGCATTTGAGAAATCTTTCAGGCAGGAGGATCGTGCAAACATACCACCGTTTGAGTCTCGTACAGATTCCCGTATGGAGGACATAGTGATAGACATCCCTGGGGTTGTGAAGCAGCTGAATGGGTTGAAAATAAATAAATCGCTAGGCCCTGATGGGATTCCAATTCGGTTTTACAGAGAGTACTCTACTGCATTGGTTCCTTACTTAGCTTGCATTTATCGCGAATCTCTTGCCTAACGTAAAGTCCCGAGCGACTGGAAAAAAGCGCAGGTGACGCCTGTATATAAGAAGGGCAGAAGGACGGATCCTCAAAATTACAGTCCAATATCCTTAACGTCGGTTTGTTGCAGGATTCTCGAACATATTCTCAGTTCGAATACAATGAATTTCCTTGAGACAGAGAAGTTGGTGTCCATGCATCAGCACGGCTTTAGAAAGCATCGCTTCTGCGAAAGGCAACTCGCCCTTTTTTCACATGATATCTTGCGAACCATGGATGAAGGGTATCAGACGGATGCCATATTCCTTGACTTGCGGAAAGCGTTTGACTCGGTGCCCCACTGCAGACTCCTAACTAAGGTACGAGCATATGAGATTGGTTCCCAAATATGTGAGTGGCTCGAAGACTTCTTAAGTAATAGAACCCAATACGTTGTCCTCGATGGTGAGTGTTCATCGGAGGTGAGGGTAACATCTGGAGTGCCCCAGGGAAGTGTGGTAGGTCCGCTGTTGTTTTCTATCTACATAAATGATCTTTTGGATAGGGTGGATAGCAATGTGCGTCTGTTTGCTGATGATGCTGTGGTGTACGGGAAGGTGTCGTCGAGTGACAGTAGGAGGATACAAGATGACTTGGACAGGATTTGTGATTGGTTTAAAAGAATGGCAACTAACTCTAAATATAAACAAATGCAAATTAATGCAGATGAATAGGAAAAAGAATCCCGTAATGTTTGAAGACTCCAATAGTAGTGTAGCGCTTGACACAGTCACGTCGATTAAATATTTGGGCGTAACATTGCAGAGCGATATGAAGCGGGATAAGCATGTAATGGCAGTTGTGGGGAAGGCGGATAGTCGTATTCGGTTCATTGGTAGAATTTTGGAAAAATTTGGTTCATCTGTAAAGGAGACCGCTTATAAAACACTAATACGTCCTATTTTTGAGTACTGCTCGAGCGTTTGGTATCCCTATCAGGTCGGATTGAGGGAGGACATAGAAGCAATTCAGGGGCGGGCTGCTAGATTTGTTACTGGTAGGTTTGATCATCACGCGAGTGTTACGGAAATGCTTCAGGAACTCGGATGGGTCTCTAGAGGAAAGGAGGCGTTCTTTTCGTGAATTGCTACTGAGGAAATTCAGAGAACCAGGTTTCGAAGCTGACTGCAGTACAATTTTACTGCCGCCAACTTACATTTCGCGGAAAGACCACAAAGAGAAGATAAGAGAGATTAGGGCTCGTACAGAGGCATAAAGGCAGTCCTTTTTGCCTCGTTCTGTTTGGGAGTGGAACAGGGAGAGTACCCACCACCACGCACCGTATGGTGGATTGCGGAGTATGTATGTAGATGTAGTTGTAGAACCATTGGTTTCAACGTGTTTTGCTCATTCTGTGAAAATAATGGATTCTGGTTCAAACTGCGTAAAATTTCAATTTCTTGCAATGAATCAAAGACGCGACCTTTTGGCTGGAAATGGAGGATAGTTAAGTTATAATTTATGACGAGGATACAGCACTTGTGTGCTTTTAGGTGATGAGTTCACGCAGATCTCGAATTACTTGAGTCCTCGTGTTCTCTGAACCGAATCGTGAAAGTATGCCCCGTTTGTCCAACACAAAGGCATTGACAATCATGACAATTAATCTGATAGGCACCCGACGGTGCGCGCGGTTTGAGGTTACGGGTTTTGTGCCGTCCAAACTGTAGCCCCATTTGGTACGGTACGTAAAACGCAGGCATTATTACCGGTCTTTTATAGCCAACTGCCAGCATTATAAAAAATAATTCCTCCGCATGGTGTTTCTTCCCCCCTCCTCTGTGTATGTTACAGTTTTATACCACGGAGGATATGATTTTATTATCCCGAAACCGGTCGTGGATTGAATAAATCATTAGTGCAACTGAAGCGGATCTCTCTAAATTAATTAACCAAGCCTCTCAGTTGCAGATGTCCTACAAATCAGATCTTATGCAAATGTAATAAGAGTTTCTGATTCTGCATGCCGTGGTCTGTTTTCATATAAAATTCAGTGCATCTGAACGGAACTCCCATCATGCTGTTCGTAACTTTGAATCGCAAAGTTACCTGTGTCCGTCAGTCCCTATAAGTGATAGCGTGGATTTTCCTCCTCGCGTTGTTTGTCCTGCATTTTTGATCTCCTCCCGCTCAACACTTTCTGCCACAACCCACAAGGTGACAATGCCTACTCGTCATCACCGATTTCGGCCAAATTTATGGTATATGCGAGGCTTGAGCAGAAATGGAAGTGACAAAAGTGCGAGCTCCAGAAGGACAAAAGTTTAGAAAAATTGAGTTTTTAGCGCGGTTCGGACGCGACGTGACCATTGTTGTTAACGTAGTTTCCAGGCGATGGTTGGCGCGGTGGAAAGAGTGCCGAAATACAGACCAGTTGTCGAGGAAGCTGCAGTCGTATCCCCAATTGGATCTTTTTTTTATTTTTATGTTACTTGCGCTGGAAATGAACCGAACGATACTGAATATATTGCGTTTATTAATTTTTTCATAATTGTAACGTAAAGTGAAATTATTTTTACAAATACATTTCCAGGAATGGATTGTAAGGCGTGTACGAGAACTTCGTTTGCAGCTGCTGGTTTCCACGTGCTAGGGTAATATTCACCGTAGACTTAGGGGGAAACAGTAACTTTCTCGGTATCTTGCACACATTATAAACGCCGCATTTATACAATTAGATGTTTGTTTTAAAGGTTCTATACAAAACCAAACTTTGTTTACATTCTTAAAACGTTCTTCATCATCGCACAGACTGACAGAAAACACCAAGCAATGCTTAACTTTGCCATATATTGGCGACATGAGATGTACTTTGGTGTAGTCTTCTCGGGATGTGACTTGTATATCTCTCTTGACAGAACCAGAGTGTTAATAACATTTGGGACTGATGACCTTAGCAGTTAAGTCCCGTAGTGCTCAGAGCCAATAACATTTGTTTCGTTTAAAAACCTGTAAGAGTTTTCACATAAAAAATTCGGAGACATTACTATTCAGCACACCTGCGTGCGATGGCCATCTGCATGTGATACTTTCTTGGAATTATTACTTTCTGTGTGAGGTGAGCCAGTCCTGACAAAACTCTACCATCTGGTGAGCAAGATGTACGAGACAGACGAAATACCCTCAGACTTCAAGAAGAATATAATAATTCCAATCCCAAAGGAAGTAGGTGTTGACAGATGTGAAAATTAGCAAACTATCAGTTTAATAAGTCACAGCTGCAAAATACCAACGCGAATTCTTTACAGACGAATGGAAAAACTGGTAGAAGTGGACCTCGGGTAAGATCAGTTTGGATTCTGTAGAAATACTGGAACACTTGAGACAATACTGACCTTACGACTCACGTTAGAAGAAAGATTAAGGAAAGGCAAACCTACGTTTCTAGAATTTGTAGACTTAGAGAAAGCTTTTGACAATGTTGACTGGAATACTCTCTTTCAAATTCTAAAGGTGGCAGGGGTAAAATACAGGGAGCGAAAGGCTGTTTACAATTTGTACAGAAAACAGATGGCAGTTATAAGAGTCGAGGGGCATGAAAGGGAAGCAGTGGTTAGGAAGGGCGTGAGACAGGGTTGTAGCCTCTCCCCGATGTTATTCAATCTGTATATTGAGCAAGCAGTAAAGGAAACAAAAGAAAAATTTGGAGTAGGTATTAAAATCCAGGGAGAAGAAATAAATACTTTGAGGTTCGCCGATGACATTGTAATTCTGTCAGAGACAGCAAAGGACTTGGAAGAGCAGTTGAACGGAATGGACAGTGTCTTGAAAGGAGGATATAAGATGAACATCAACAAAAGCAAAACAAGGATAATGGAATGTAGTCGAATTAAGTCGGGTGATGCTGAGGGAATTAGATTAGGAAATGAGACACTTAAAGTAGTAAAGGAGTTTTGCTATTTGGGGAGCAAAATAACTGATAATGGTCGAAGTAGAGAGGATATAAAATATAGACTGGCAATGGCAAGGAAATTGTTTCTGAAGAAGAGAAATTTGTTAACATCGAGTATAGATTGTGTAAGTAGGCTGTTTAGGTTTTTTTATTGGTAACGCCACCTCTGTATGAAAATCACTGGCTGTGCTGTGTGCAGTCTGTGGCTGCTTTGCATTGTTGTAATACTCGCCATTGTAGTGTTAGGCAGCTGGCTGTGAACAGCGCGTAGCGTTGCGCAGTTGGAGGTGAGCCGCCAGCAGTGGTGGATGTGGGGAGAGAGATGGCGGAGTTTGGAAATTTGTAAGATATACAATGATCTGTTATGTATATTATGAGTTTTCAACATTATTGAGGTAAATACATTGGTTGTTCTCTATCAAAATCTTTCATTTGCTAACTATGTCTATCAGTAGTTAGTGCCTTCAGTACTTTGAATCTTTTATTTAGTTGGCATTAGTGGCGCTCTCTTTATTGCAGTAGCTCGAGTAACCAAGATTTTCGTGAGGTAAGTGATTTGTGAAACGTATAGGTTAATGTTAGTCAGGGCCATTCTTTTGTATGGATTTTTGAAAGTCAGATTGCGTTGCGCTAACAAAATATTGTGTGTCAGTTTAAGGACAGTCTTGTATAATTCTTCAAAAAGGGGATGTTTCATATGTCGACCCTTAGCCGAGGATACCTCACTGGAATCTTCTGATTTTTTCTTGTAGTTTGTGTAATTAGTGTAGCTATTGTTTATTGCTAGCGCATAATTGTAGAGAGAATCTCCTTTGTAGTTGCAGTCTTTCATTGTTGTTGTGGCATGCATGTTAATTTGCACCAAGTATTTCGCAGCTGCGCTTGCAATTAACTAGATATTATTTTCAGTGCTATGTTAATGTGTTCTCTTATTTTTGCTCTTCAAATTGTGCTTTTCTGTGTTATCGTGTGAAATATTGTGACAATAATGGCGTGTGAAAAACGTAACACTAGGCTCCAAAGTAAACTGAGAAATAATAGTGACGACGAGCGTAGCTTATCAGCGCCGCCGAGTAATGAATTTACTAATGTTCAAAGTAGTAATTTGGTAACTGTGCATAGGGAAATGGAGCGGGCATCAAATTATGGTGTAGACAGTGAAACAGGTAGTGAACAGGGAAGCATTATCGATCGATCGGTCGGCAACAGCTCGCCTCAGGAATCGGGAATGACAGAACACAATATTTCAAATACTGTAGACTCAGGTTTTGGGTTCTCACCGTTTTCTCAAATGAGTCAAGACACATTTTCCGCTTGTCAAAATGTGAATGTTGCCGGTGCAAATTCACTGCCGAAAAGCACTGAGGAACATGTTTCAGATACCATTGCATTGTTATTACAATTAATGCAACAAATGGGACAAAAGCTTGAAAAGTAAGACACAATGGAACAAAATCAGAGACAAACACAGCAACAGTTATACACAATGGAACAAAATCAGAGACAAACACAGCAAAAGCTTCAAAAGTTAGACACAGTGGAACAAAATCTTAAAAAGTTAGACACAATGGAACAAAATCTTCAAAAGTTAGACACAATGGAACAACACCAGAGACAAACACAGCAACAGTTAGACGCAATGGAACAAAATCTTCACACCACGCTTGAGCAAACACGTCAAGATTTAACTACTGAGTTACATAACATTGAATCTAAATGTCAAAAAGTCTGTAATGACGTAAAAACACAAATTTGTGAGCATTTTCAACCTATTTTTTCGCGGCATGAAAATGCATTACAGAATCACGAAGCAGCCATAAAAGAACTGCAAACTATTGTTCATGAAAATCATGAGACCTTGCAAGCTAAATTTGACTCAGTTGCATCTATCGATTCGGTTACGCAACTTGCAAAAACTCAGGAAAACTTAAAGGACACAGTCGATACTCTGAAACTTGGTTCAGAAAAACACACTGAGGAAATAAGTACACTATCGGAGAAAGTAGCCGAACTTTCGGATCAGTTCACTAATTTATCTACGAAGGTAGATGATAATCTGAATGACACAAAACCGGTAGTCTTTAATGTCACAGAAGAGTGCGAACAAATTAGAAAATTCAAACAAAATCAAAATCAAATCAATACACAGTACAAAAGAGAAATCCGGGAAGTACAAGATCAGTTGACGCAGGTAATACAAGAATTACATATTTCAGAGGACACTCGCGCTCCAGTACGGGAAGAGGGACATAGAAATACGGAACAACCACAAAATAATAACACAGGACATTTCGGTAATTATGAAAGAAATTGGCAAGGCGCATTGGATTTTGAGATGGAACCGCCGACACGACGTAACAATGACCGATATGCTACTCGCCGACACGATGATTTTGACTATAAGCTGTTCATTACTACACGTAAATTCAAAACGTTTAAGAATTCTGCCAACGACATTCATCCACAAGCGTGGCTCCATCAATTCACTCATTGTTTTCCTCCCAATTGGTCATTGGAGCACAGGTTAGAATTTATGTGTGGCCACTTGGAGAATGAACCAGCTGTAAGAATGCGATCGGTCATTCACGATTGTCACAGTGAAGGAGAATTTTATCATGCCTTCCTCTCAGCGTATTGGTCTCAAGCTACACAAGACCGAGTAAAACATAGCATCATAATGATGAAACGTTTCGAACAATCTGAATTTTCCAGTCTTATGAAATATTTTGAAGACATGTTGCATAAGAATCAGTATCTTTCAAACCCATACAGCCCCTCAGAACTCATCCGCATTTGCTTAATCAAATTACCTGAACATTTACGGCATATTATTTTAGCAGGACGTTGCAAAGACGACACTGAAGCTTTTCAGGGACTGTTACAAGAACTGGAAATTGACACTGACAATCGCGGAACGCAGGAGCACAAAAATTACAGATCACATCCGTCGCAATTCCGCGATGAAAGAAATAATAACTGGACGCGACAAGGCTATTCTCACAACACAAATCGTGACCGAAACAGACACCACCCGTATGCCAACCGTTGGCAGAATAGTAGTTACAGAGAAAGATCGCATTTCCGTAGTAACGAATATGACAGAGATTACCATAGAAACAGACAGTATGGGAACCAAAACAATTATTATCAAGGGAGACAGAATAACTTCAGATGCAACGGTCCAGAGCGCAGTTACGATTCAGGGAGAAATTCTCCACCACGTGACCGATAAGAAAGAAACTATGGAATCTACCGACATGACGACAGACGATATGATCGTAACGACAGACCTGAATTGCATCAGAACTGGCGAGCTTCAAACAGGGCAGGGCCTTCTCGTAAAGGTGAATTTGTAGAAGTTAGGTCTCCTAATCCCAATAACGACGCGCGCCAACAAAGGAACAGACAATGATTCGCACCGCGTGCGCCGGCTGGCTCAGGGAAAAATTACATAGACGCTAACCTTGAGAAAAATTCCAGTATTCTTTACCGACGTATCAAACATGATAATTGCGTCGAAGTTGAAACACTGCTTACTAGGAAGAGTAAAGGTTTACACCACATTTCACATGTAAAACCGTTTATTGAAAGATAATCTGCCTCTTAACTTTGTCTTTGCCATAAAACTTTTCACTTCACATTTCTAGTATGCTTTGTCAGACTTAAGAAACTATTAACATGCAACAATGTTTGAAGTTATATATCCCATCAAGAACCAAGAGAACATATTTAAACAGAAATTACGAATGCATTGTTATTGTGAACAGACGACACAGTGTTATTGTGTGTGTGCATTCTTGCTTGTTAGTTGCACGATGACGTAACGACTATAAGGCTTACATACTTAGGACATATATTGGCACTGCTAATGAAATTTTAATGCAACATTTTGGTTTACTTGAAAATACATTCTGGATTTAAAGTACTTTCTGTGAGATACCAGACGACACAGTGGTTAGTTTATGTGACAACTACACGGTTTTATCACGACACTACTAATGAGTGACAATTTACAGTGTTGCTTTTTAAGTGTTTCTGTTTTATATCTGCACAGTTTTTCTGTATTGTTCTGGAAAGTAAAACATGTTTTAGTAGTAACTTTTGTGGTATAGCTACAATGAGACAGCCTTTTCTGTAGCACAATAATACGTTACAGTACAGTACTTTCTTCATCACAACAATAAGCGTAATAACTACGATATCTATACGCAAAGAATTTCACTTTCGTTTATGATGAGGTAAGTACATTGACTTCTGCAGAACTTAGCTTACAGAGGACGATAATTACGACACTTCCACAGAATTATCTTACAGCAAGACGCACATTTTGCGCTACAGGACACATATTTGAGTGATTAATTTTGCACTTAAATCATTTATTTTTAAATATATTTTAAGTACAATGATACAAAGGTTTTCCGTGATACATTTCATTCCATTGCTGTAATCTGTAACACCTGAGGGTATAATTACATTAATCCTCAGGGGGGTACACGCCTACTTTGTGTATCATGTGTTTGGCAAGCACAAGGAGCCCTAGCTAATGTGGTATTTGCTTATACAACTTTACACATCGGTACCATATTTCCCTAATACATAAATTACACAGCTATCTGATCATTTAACTGAGAGACAAACATTTTTTTTTACTACATCAGTGACAGATGTTTACGTAATTACACCATTGTATAACTTCACACTTACAAAATTGTATTTTGTCTGTACCTTGTGAACTGTTCATATTTTTTCAGACCCATTGTGATATTATGAGAACTTTGAATGATATATTTGGTATGGGATCACGATTTTTAAAGTACGTTTGAGGTAGATGACACTATTGAAATGAGCAGAGAATTTTTTTTTAGGTTTTGACATTATTGCAGAAAGCTACGACGTTTTTGAGATTTGACTGAGGTGTTATGATGTTATGTTTACGACGACGATGTGTATTATGCTGCTGAGGTATGTTTATGGTCAATAAGCTGATGCTATATGAGGAATTTGATTATGCTACGTATCTGTTATGATGAAATATTGAAGAAGTGTCGACGAATATTTATATGTGTAATAAGGTAAGGAGTAATGAATAGTGGTTAGGGACTCTGACTTGTGAAAAAGATGTTGGAAACCAAGAATCGTACTTTAAGAGTTATGAAATGTGTGTACATGTGTGAATGTATTACAATGCCACTGAAAATTTTTTGGACTCTGTTATATTTATAGGATTTTGTTTCTACAGATTTGCAACGCTAATTCTTGACCTGTGAAATATTTTTTTTATGAGACTGTCACTGTAGTGCAAACTGCTGTCGTAAATATTTCGGTAAGGAAGCTAAGTGACTCAGGTGGCGCCCAGGTGTGCCAGCCGCCTGGAGAAAAAGCCATTAGGTGAAAAAAAAGAGGCCATTATCCTCGCTGTTGACATTCCTTTGTAGAAAGCATCGCAAGTACGACACGCTCATTACTTGGAAAGATACTTACATCTGCAAACCTGACTATGACAAGCGTATTTCTACGAGAATTGAGAGAATTTCTACTAACTTATGAAATGCCACTTGACTATTGAATGATATTTTTATGCTTTGTACATAGTTGCTTATTTCATTTGATATCTGTTTTCCAGCTATGTTGCAGTATTGGTTTTATAAAATAAAATTAAATGCATTTGCTAATGTGAAAACTTTCTGTCAACAGATCTATAAAATAATAATTTTATGATCTTCGAAAAAGGAGCACTTGGAAAGGAAAAAACAATAAGAAGGGATTAATAACAGTAACTGCATACATAATTTTCTTTTCAACTACTTGGTAATTTTTTTTTTGGTAGAGTAAGTTATCGTGATGCATCACTGTAGTGTTAAGATGTGACATAGGTATTAGACATGGCCATTTTTAGTGTAATATTTTTTCTGCTTGAGCTATGTCATGTTTAGATATTGCATTTGCTTCTGCTGTTTGCCAGGCATAGTGCTACTAAATTTCACTTTGTATTATTCTTTTAAGCCAGTTTTACTACTGATTTATTTTTCTTGTTTGCTGCTCATTGCCTTATATTAGTTGTAATTTATGCTGCTTGCTTTGCCTTTTGTATTTTTTATCATTGCTGTTTGTGTTAATTGTTTTGTGCTGCTGCATTGCCTCGTTCCTTAGTTTAGCATCTGAGCTCAGTAGATTTAAGTTAGCTTAAGAGGGGGTAGACTATATAAGAAACTAACTATGATGAATTGGAAGAAATGCATTGAGAAGTCTTACAAAAAAAGTACAGAAAGCAGGTATAGATAGCACTTTTTGAAATAATTAAGAACGAAGGGAGATCTCCAAGAATTAAAGAAAGTTTTGGTTGCAAGATACTGCAGTAAAACAAACCCTGTCCTTTCCCTTTCGGTTATTCCGCTATGTGTTTGTGTACTCTTGTATATTTGTTTTTTCCTGTCTTTATGTGTTTAGCTAATAAGAGTTATGTTGTAGAATTTTTCTGATAATATGTTATTTTCTTTGTAAAGATGTTTATACATTATTTATTCTCTTTTGTTTTAATGCTCATGTGTGAAGTTGATGTTTCGAAAGTTATTCTGATCTTTTATGTATGTACTCATGTCATAATTCCTGTAACACTGACGTATATGTTATTTCGATTGTTTTGTAAAGCCTGTATTACAAATGTTCTCTGTGTTGTTATGTTCTTTAATGATGTATTTTGTACCTTTGTAATTGTATTCTTATGTTATAAAATTGTAATTGACACCAGGTCATCATATTATTAACTTGTAAGTTCCATTTCACTGCACACATTTCTGTTGGTCATAGTATATGGACAATATGTGATAAGTAGGGACTGTTAGTGTGTGCACGTGTGTTAATAATTCAGCAAGGGACTGGATAACAGCATTGCTGGTTCTAAGGACAATTCCAAAAACTTTGTGAGTGCACAAGTGGTGGTTTATGGACTTGATATATTGTCCGCAAGACTCTTCAATGGTGATTGTGCACCTGCACAGTCACAACAGATGGCTGCTGGCCATTTCTACAAGGACTACAGTGGGTCTACACCTTTGCTGACTCACCAGTACCATTATTTCTACAAGGACTGCAGTGGGTCTGCACCTCTGGTGGCCCACCAGTACCGTAATCTCTACCAGGACTACAGTGGGTCTGCTCTGTGATGACCTATCTACCAATACTCTTCAAAACTTCGACTGACTCTGCTATGGATTTGCTCTGTTGTGGCCCATTACCTGTCAGCATGTCAAGAGTCAGCACTGTCTTTCCGTTGGAAGGACAACACTACTTCTTCAAGACTGCATGGAAATCCACTACTTCTGTGTGCAATTTCTTTTACTAAAGAGACTTTGTGAAAAAAAACTGTAATTACTATTATGATGAATGATCAGAACTACACTCCGGGAAATGGAAAAAAGAACACATTGACACCGGTGTGTCAGACCCACCATACTTGCTCCGGACACTGCGAGAGGGCTGTACAAGCAATGATCACACGCACGGCACAGCGGACACACCAGGAACCGCGGTGTTGGCCGTCGAATGGCGCTAGCTGCGCAGCATTTGTGCATCGCCGCCGACAGTGTCAGCCAGTTTGCCGTGGCATACGGAGCTCCATCGCAGTCTTTAACACTGGTAGCATGCCGCGACAGCGTGGACGTGAACCGTATGGGCAGTTGACGGACTTTGAGCGAGGGCGTATAGTGGGCATGCGGGAGGCCGGGTGGACGTACCGCCGAATTGCTCAACACGTGGGGCGTGAGGTCTCCACAGTACATCGATGTTGTCGCCAGTGGTCGGCGGAAGGTGCACGTGCCCGTCGACCTGGGACCGGACCGCAGCGACGCACGGATGCACGCCAAGACCGTAGGATCCTACGCAGTGCCGTAGGGGACCGCACCGCCACTTCCCAGCAAATTAGGGACACTGTTGCTCCTGGGGTATCGGCGAGGACCATTCGCAACCGTCTCCATGAAGCTGGGCTACGGTCCCGCACACCGTTAGGCCGTCTTCCGCTCATGCCCCAACATCGTGCAGCCCGCCTGCAGTGGTGTCGCGACAGGCGTGAATGGAGAGACGAATGGAGACGTGTCGTCTTCAGCGATGAGAGTCGCTTCTGCCTTGGTGCCAATGATAGTCGTATGCGTGTTTGGCGCCGTGCAGGTGAGCGCCACAATCAGGACTGCATACGACCGAGGCACACAGGGCCAACACCCGGCATCATGGTGTGGGGAGCGATCTCCTACACTGGCCGTACACCACTGGTGATCGTCGAGGGGACACTGCATAGTGCACGGTACATCCAAACCGTCATCGAACCCATCGTTCTATTCCTAGACCGGCAAGGGAACTTGCTGTTCCAACAGGACAATGCACGTCCGCATGTATCCCGTGCCACCCAACGTGCTCTAGAAGGTGTAAGTCAACTACCCTGGCCAGCAAGATCTCCGGATCTGTCCCCCATTGAGCATGTTTGGGACTGGATGAAGCGTCGTCTCACGCGGTCTGCACGTCCAGCACGAACGCTGGTCCAACTGAGGCGCCAGGTGGAAATGGCATGGCAAGCCGTTCCACAGGACTACATCCAGCATCTCTACGATCGTCTCCATGGGAGAATAGCAGCCTGCATTGCTGGGAAAGGTGGATATACACTGTACTAGTGCCGACATTGTGCATGCTCTGTTGCCTGTGTCTATGTGCCTGTGGTTCTGTCAGTGTGATCATGTGATGTATCTGACCCCAGGAATGTGTCAATAAAGATTCCCCTTCCTGGGTGAATTCACGGTGTTCTTATTTCAATTTCCAGGAGTGTATCTTTATGGACTGTGAGAAAATTTTAGCTTTTGACCAACATTGTATCAATAAGTGTGTGCATTTGATTTCTTTGTTATTGTAATTACGATTATGAAAAATTTTAACAAATATGTATTGCCCAGTGCCCAAAACAATTTGTAAATTTTTTTTGTGGGGAGCATGGGGGCTATGTAAGTAGGCTGTTTAGGTTTTTTTATTGGTAACGCCACCTCTGTATGAAAATCACTGGCTGTGCTGTGTGCAGTCTGTGGCTGCTTTGCATTGTTGTAATACTCGCCATTGTAGTGTTAGGCAGCTGGCTGTGAACAGCGCGTAGTGTTGCGCAGTTGGAGGTGAGCCGCCAGCAGTGGTGGATGTGGGGAGAGAGATGGCGGAGTTTGGAAATTTGTAAGATATACAATGATCTGTTATGTATATTATGAGTTTTCAACATTATTGAGGTAAATACATTGGTTGTTCTCTATCAAAATCTTTCATTTGCTAACTATGCCTATCAGTAGTTAGTGCCTTCAGTACTTTGAATCTTTTATTTAGCTGGCAGTAGTGGCGCTCGCTTTATTGCAGTAGCTCGAGTAACCAAGATTTTCGTGAGGTAAGTGATTTGTGAAACGTATAGGTTAATGTTAGTCAGGGCCATTCTTTTGTATGGATTTTTGAAAGTCAGATTGCGTTGCGCTAACAAAATATCGTGTGTCAGTGTAAGCACAGTCTCGTATAATTGTTCAAAGGGGACGTTTCAATTGAAGTGTCAGGAAGTCGTTTCTGAAAGTATTTGTATGGAGTGTAGCCATGTATGGAAGTGAAACATGGACGGTTAATAGTTTGGACAAGAAGAGAATAGAAGCTTTAGAAATGTGGTGCAACAGAAGAATGTTGAAGATTAGGTGGGTAGATCACGTAACTAATGAGGAGGTATTGAATAGGATTGGGGAGAAGAGACGTTTGTGGCACAACTTGACAAGAAGAAGGGACCGGTTGGTAGGACATGTTCTAAGGCCTCAAGGGATCACAAATTTAGCATTGGAGGGCAGCGTGGAGGGTAAAAATCGTAGAGGGAGACCAAGAGATGAATACACTAAGCAGATTCAGATGGATGTAGGTTTCAGTAGGTACTGGGAGATGAAGGAGCTTGCACAGGATAGATTAGCATGGAGAGCTGCATCAAACCAGTCTCAGGACTGAAGACCACAACAACAACAACGTGAGGTTGTTGCTGCAGTTCTCTCTCTCTCTCTCTCTTTCTCTCTCTCTCTCTCTGTGTGCCTCTGTGTGTGTGTGTGTGTGTCCTTCTTATATTGTTGTTCAAGTGTCACTACTGTGCCACATTTATCCACACTCATCTCATAAAATTGTAGCACGGCGCCAATGACGTTGGAGCTATACATCCGTGGCTAGACATTATCACTGCCATCACTATACTCCACACCACTTTGTCGAGTTACACGTGTCGTCCTCGGTTAGAAATAATTTCCTGTGTGTCGAGCCGCCGGCACGTCCTGCCGCGGCGCGTGCTGTGAAATACTGCGGGGGCGTGCGCAGCGGCTGGGCGGCCAGGCCGGGCCCGCCCCGCGGCCACGTAAATCGCTCAGCCGCACGTGCTGCGCGCCGCCCGGCCGCCACTGCCTGCCGCCGTGCATGTCGCCAGTCTCACACAGATCTCGCACTTCCTCACCCGCAGCGCCGGTTAAACCGAATGTTACGCAATCCCTCTCTCGCCTGAGTCACTCCCACCACTACCGGCTGCTTGTCTCGAGTGTTTTTACTGATCCTCACACTTTATATAACTGCACTGTTGGCAACACTGGCAGTAAAGTGACATCTAGGCAGTTTAACTCGTGGAAACTACGAAGCCTTGCTGAAAAGTTATGGTTCCGAATTTTTTATGTGGAAGATCTTAAAGGTTTTCAAATGGACCAAACGTTGTAATATTCTACATCTTTATTCTTCATATCTTCATATTTACAGACCTCTGCCGCTAGAAGGCCCTGCAGTCTGGGGGGGTCACATAGCAGTGTGTAAAGTAACTTTGTCGGTACGTGAGAAACAGCATGCTGCAATCGAGTTTCGAATTCGAAGAGTTCGTCCACACTTGGAGCACCCTCTCTTTCAGCTTGAGACTGCCAGTCCACACACGAACGCTGAGACATCTGCAACAGTCCGACGCCTTGTGTTCACTGTCGCCAATCATTCTTCCTACAGTCTAGATTTCACCCCATCCCAATTTCATCTGTTTCCGAAAGTCAAAGAACACTTTTGACGATTTCAGGCGATAGTGATGAAGTGGAGCAAGCAGATGTGAGGTTGTGATTCCATCTTCAAAGTGAAACATTCTACAGTGACAGTAGCAACAAACTGATCTCTCGTTGGAAGAAATGTGTTCATCGCCAGGGTGACTATCTTCAGAAATAAATATGTAGACATGAACATTGGAGATGTAGAACGACACTTCGACTTGCAGCCAGCCTTCACAAAGCCTTCTCCACGAAAGAAAGGAAGATACACACCCATTCACACAAGCAGGCTCACTTTATGTACATATGATAGCTATCTTCAGCCACTTTAGCCAGACCGCAACTGTTGCGTTGAATGAAAGCAAAAATCGTGAATGCGTCAGGGATGATGGAGAGATAGCAGAGAAAGGGTGGGGGGAGGGGGAGGTGAGAAGAGAGCTGTATGGTGGAGCAGTCAGGACAAGGCTCCAAGTTGGGGTGGATGGGAGGCCTCGGAAAGGAGTGGAGCAGTGAGAGGAAAAGACTGGTTGGTGCATTTGCAGAGGGCGAGCACAATGAGGGCTAGCGGACGTGAATTGGGAGGTGATTATTAGACATACGACAGAAAATGTTGGTTAGGGGTGTGTAGGGAGAGTAGGTTATTGTAAATTGAGGCACTAATGATTTAATGAGCAGAGAATATGCTGTAACCAATCATGTCATATACCAGCTCTGCTGCAGTCATTGAACAACTTTCTGTATTGATATGACTATCAAACAGCTGCCGCCGGCCGGAGTGGCCGAGCGATTCTAGGCGCTACAGTCTGGAACCGCGGGACCGCTACAGTCGCAGGTTCGAATCCTGCCTCGGGCATGGACGTGTGTGATATCCTTAGGTTGCTTAGGTTTAAGTAGTTCTAAGTTCTAGGGGACTGATGACCACACCAGTTAGTCCCATAGTGCTCAGAGCCATTTGAACCATTCTGAACCACCCAGCTGCCTACCAGGATGAACAGCCACCGCCAAACTGTGGCCAAGTACGAAGTAAACCACCCTGTGGCACAAAATAACAGGTTTGATTTTAATGGCTGCTTCATCACCCAAGCCATCTGGATCCTCCATTACCAGCTTCTCTGAACTGTGCAGATGGGAGTTATTCTTACAACACAGTCTCCAATCACAAAATCATCCCGGCCTCATACTACGATAACCGATGTCCCCACGCCCTCCACCCAACAGTTTCTGCCCCCTGTCCTATAACAATCACCCTCATTGTCCTCGATCTCTACCAACGCACCCACCAGTCTTTTCTCTTCTCTGCTACTCTCCTTTTCTGTCCGCCACCTCCCACCTGCCCCCACAGCCTCCCAACACTGTCCTTACCTTGTCCTACCGTCTACTACAGTAGAATCCCTGCACAATTCACCAGAGAGCGCTTCTTCTCTCTCCCCTGCCCTCCTGTAGCTTCTACATCTGCATTTACATCCATACTCCGCAAGCCACCTGAGGGTGTGTGGCGGAGGGTACCTTGAGTACCTCTACCGGTTCTCCCTTCTATTCCAGTCTCGTATTGTTCGTGGAAAGAAGGATTGTCGGTATGCTTCTGTGTGGGCTCTAATCTCTCTGATTTTATCCTCATGGTCTCTTCGCGAGATATACGTAGGAGGGAGCAATATATTGCTTGACTCCTCAGTGAAGGTATGTTCTCGAAACTACAACAAAAGCCCGTACCGAGCTACTGAGCGTCTCTGTTTCAGAGTTTTCCACTGGAGTTTATCTATCATCTCCGTAACGCTTTCGCGATAACTAAATGATCCTGTAACGAAGCGTGCTGCTCTCCGTTGGATCTTCTCTCTCTCTTCTATCAACCCTATCTGGTATGGTTACCACACCGGTGAGCAGTATTCAAGCAGTGGGCGAACAAGTGTACTGTAACCTACTTCCTTTGTTTCCGGACTGCATTTTCTTAGGATTCTTCCAATGAATCTGTCTGGCATCTGCTTTACCGTCGATTAATTTTATATGGTCATTCCATTTTAAATCACTCCTAATGCCTACTTCCAGATATTTTATAGAATTAACTGCTTCCAGTTGCTGACCTGCTATATTGTAGCTAAATGATAAAGGATCTTTCTTTCTATGTATTCGCAGCACATTACAGTTGTCAACATTGAGATTCAGTTGGCATTCCTTGCACCATGCGTCAATTCGTTGCAGATCCTCTTGAATCTCAGTACAATTTTCCATTGTTACAACCTCTCAATGTACTACACCATCATCCGCAAAAAGCCTCAGTGAACTTCCGATGTTATCCACAACGTCGTTTATATATATTGTGAATAGCAACTGTCCTACGATACTCCCATGCGGCACACCTGTAATCACTCTTACTTCGGAAGACTTCTCTCCATTACGAATGACATGCAGCCTTCTGTTATCTAGGAACTCTTCAATCCAATCACACAATTGGTCTGATAGTCCACATGTTCTTACTTTGTGCATTAAACGACTGTGGGGAACTGTATCAAACGGCTTGCGGAAGTCAAGAAACACGGCATCTACCTGGGAACACGTGTCTATGGCCCTCTGAGTCTCGTGGACGAATAGCGCTAGCTGGGTTTCACACGATCTTTCTTTTTCGATACCCATGCTGATTCCTACAGATTAGATTTCTAGTCTCCAGAAAAGTCATTATACTCGAACATAATACGTGTTGCAAAATTCTTCTTACTGATCTACGTTAGAAATATAGGTCTATAGTTCTACACATCTGTTCGACGTCCCTTCTTGAAAACGGGGATGACCTGCGCCCTATTCTAATCTTATGGAACGCTGCGCTCTTCTAGTGACCTACGGTACACTGCTGCAAGAAGGGGGGCAAGTTCCTTCGTGTACTCTGTGTAAAATCTAACTGGTATCCCATCAAGTCCAGCGGCCTTTCCTCTTTAGAGCGATTTTAATTGCTTTTCTATCCCTCTGTCATCTATTTCGAAATCTGCCATTTTTTTATCTGTGCGTCAATCTAGAGAAGGAACTACAGTACTGTCTTCCTTTGTGAAACAGCTTTGGAAAAAGACATTTAGTGTTTCGGCCTTTAGTCTGTCATTCTATGTTTCAGTACCATTTTAATCACAGAGTGTCGGGACATTTTGTTTTGATACACCTACCTCTTTGACATAAGACCAAAATTTCTTAGGAGTTTCTGCCAAGTCAGTACATAGATCTTTACTTTCGAATTCGTTGAACGCCTCTTGCATAGCCCTCCTCACACAACATTTCGCTTCGTGTAATTTTTGTTTGTCTGCAAGGCTTTGGCTACGTTTATGTTTGCAGTGAAGTTTCCTTTGCTTTCGTAGCAGTTTTCTAACTCGTTTGTTGTACTACGGTTGCTCTTTTCCATCTCTTACGATCTTGCTTGGTACATACTCATCTATTGGATATTGTATGATTGTTTTGAACTTTGTCCACTGATCTTCAACACTATCTGTACTTCCCCTCCTCTGTCTCATTTCTCATTTCTCAATCCAGCTAAAGTGGCTTAATACAGCGGTAATGTATGTGCGAAGTGTGTTTGCTTGTGTGAATGTGTGTGTGTTTTCCTTTCTTTTCTGAAGAAGGCTTTGGCCAAAAGCTCATTATGTAAAAGGCTTGTCGTTGTGCCTGTCAGCAACTTAATGCGTCGTGCATCGTCCTTATGGTGAGTTCAAATTTATCCTTTTCGTAATTGTTGATATTTCAACGTCTACATCATATTCCGCAATCCACCTAATGGTGTGTGACGGAGGGTACTTTTTATACCACTTACTGAGCCCTCCAACTCTGTTCCACTCGCGAATAGCGCGTGGGAAGATGGTTGCTGGTAAGCCTCTGCATTGGCTCTAATTTATCGAATTTTATCCTCATGATCATTACGTGATACGTATGTGGGGGGAAGTCGACTCGTCCCAGAAAGTGCTCTCTCGAAATTTCAGTAGCAAATCTCTACATGATGCAGAACGCCTCTCTTATAAAGTCTGCCAGCAGCGTTTTTTGAGCGCCTCTGTAACGTTCTAGTGCCGACTAAACGATCCTATGACGAAACGTGCCGCTCTTCGTTGTATTTTTTCTCTCTCTTCTATCAGTCCTATCTGGTAGGAATCACAGGTAGATGAACAATATTCAATAATCGTGTGAACAAGCAACTTATAAGCCACTTCCTTCGTTGATGAGTTACGTTTCCTTACGATTCTTCCTATGAATCTGGGTCTGGCACTTGCTTTTTCCACTATTTGTTTTATGCGGTCATTCCACTTAAGGTCGCTCGGGATAGTTACTCCTAGATATTTTATGGCAAATACTGTTCCCAGAGGTTTGTCATCAATGGTGAAGCTATACAGTAGGGGAATATTTTCCCTATGTATGCGTAATATATTACATTTATTCACGTTCAGGGTCAACTTCCAGAATCTGCACCATTCGTCATTTCTCTGGAAGTCATTCTGCAAACTGTTACTACCTTCTGGCGTTGCTTCTTTGTTATAGACAACCGCATTATCTGCGAACAGCCTTAGAAAGCATCCGACGCTTTCTACTAGATCATTTATATATATTATAAACAGTAACGTTTCTATCACATTTCCTTTAGGTATTCCGGAAATTACTTTTACATCTGTCGATTTTGTTTCGTTAGGAGCGACTTGTTGAACTCCGTCTGCAAGGAAGTCTTCAATCCGGTCTCATATCTGCTCCGATACTCGATAAACTCGTATTTTTTTCACTAAACGGCTGTGTGGGACGGTGCCAAATGCCTTCCTGAATTCAAACAACAGGGAATGAACCTGAGCGCCATCTGTCGATTTTGTTTCGTTAGGAGCGACTTGTTGAACTCCGTCTGCAAGGAAGTCTTCAATCCGGTCTCATATCTGCTCCGATACTCGATAAACTCGTATTTTTTTCACTAAACGGCTGTGTGGGACGGTGCCAAATGCCTTCCTGAATTCAAACAACAGGGAATGAACCTGAGCGCCATTGTCTACGGCGTCTTCCATTGTCATGGAGGAACAGTGTGAGATGAGTTTCGCAGGATTTCTGTTTTCGGAATCCATGTTGATTTTTACAGCGGAGATTTTCCTTCTCCAACAACGTCATAATTCTTGACATAAAACACGTTTCATAATTTTATAACAGATTGGCGTCAACGGTATATACACTCCTGGAAATGGAAAAAAGAACACATTGACACCGGTATGTCAGACCCACCATACCTGCTCCGGACACTGCGAGAGGGCTGTACAAGCAATGATCACACGCACGGCACAGCGGACACACCAGGAACCGCGGTGTTGGCCGTCGAATGGCGCTAGCTGCGCAGCATTTGTGCACCGCCGCCGTCAGTGTCAGCCAGTTTGCCGTGGCATACGGAGCTCCATCGCAGTCTTTAACACTGGTAGCATGCCGCGACAGCGTTGACGTGAACCGTATGTGCAGTTGACGGACTTTGAGCGAGGGCGTATAGTGGGCATGCGGGAGGCCGGGTGGACGTACCGCCGAATTGCTCAACACGTGGGGCGTGAGGTCTCCACAGTACATCGATGTTGTCGCCAGTGGTCGGCGGAAGGTGCACGTGCCCGTCGACCTGGGACCGGACCGCAGCGACGCACGGATGCACGCCAAGACCGTAGGATCCTACGCAGTGCCGTAGGGGACCGCACCGCCACTTCCCAGCAAATTAGGGACACTGTTGCTCCTGGGGTATCGGCGAGGACCATTCGCAACCGTCTCCATGAAGCTGGGCTACGGTCCCGCACACCGTTAGGCCGTCTTCCGCTCACGCCCCAACATCCTGCAGCCCGCCTCCAGTGGTGTCGCGACAGGCGTGAATGGAGGGACGAATGGAGACGTGTCGTCTTCAGCGATGAGAGTCGCTTCTGCCTTGGTGCCAATGATGGTCGTATGCGTGTTTGGCGCCGTGCAGGTGAGCGCCACAATCAGGACTGCATACGACCGAGGCACACAGGGCCAACACCCGGCATCATGGTGTGGGGAGCGATCTCCTACACTGGCCGTACACCACTGGTGATCGTCGAGGGGACACTGAATAGTGCACGGTACATCCAAACCGTCATCGAACCCATCGTTCTACCATTCCTAGACCGGCAAGGGACCTTGCTGTTCCAACAGGTCAATGCACGTCCGCATGTATCCCGTGCCACCCAACGTGCTCTAGAAGGTGTAAGTCAACTACCCTGGCCAGCAAGATCTCCGGATCTGTCCCCCATTGAGCATGTTTGGGACTGGATGAAACGTCGTCTCACGCGGTCTGTACGTCCAGCACGAACGCTGGTCCAACTGAGGCGCCAGGTGGAAATGGCATGGCAAGCCGTTCCACAGGACTACATCCAGCATCTCTACGATCGTTTCCATGGGAGAATAGCAGCTTGCATTGCTGCGAAAGGTGGATATACACTGTACTAGTGCCGACATTGTGCATGCTCTTTTGCCTGTGTCTATGTGCCTGTGGTTCTGTCAGTGTGATCATGTGATGTATCTGACCCCAGGAATGTGTCAATAAAGTTTCCCCTTCCTGGGACAATGAATTCACGGTGTTCTTATTTCAATTTCCAGGAGTGTAGGTCCATAGTTGTGTGGATCTGTCCTGCAGCCCTTCTTTAAAACGGGAATGACCTGCACTTTGTTCCATTCGCTAGGTACCTTTCGTTGCTCAAGCGATCAACGATAAATTACTGCTAGAAGGGGAGCACGTTCTTTCGCATAATCTTTTTAGATTGTCGTAGGTATCTCATCTGGTCCTGGCGCCTTTCCACTACTAAACGACTGTAGTTGTTTTTCTATTACGTGATCGGTTATCTCAAAATCAGCCATTTCGACGATTGAAAGGAGGAACCGTATTACAATCTTTCGCAGCGAAATAATTTCGGAAGATCGAGTGCAGTACTTCGGCCTTCTGTCTGCTATCTTCCGTTTCGGTCCCAGTATGGCCACTGAGTCAGGGTTTTTACTCAGATCGGTTGGGAAAGTTTTGCTTTCAAAGTCATTGAACGCTTCTCTAATTGCTCTCCGTACGCTCTTTTCACTTCGTTCACCTTTTGCTTACCAGCTAGGTTTTTACCAGGTTTTTACATGGGCTTTTCACTGTTTGAAAGGAGTAGAATATAAGAACGTTTGTTTAAAAAGCTTTGAGTGTTTTCACATAAAACGTGATGCCTTTCATCGTGCCCTCATAGCTACATTTATTACTGTAATAGTTTGAAGCTTTTAATCTAAAATATAGATATGTCATTATTTCACACTAAATAACGAAAAGTGTGAGGTCATCCACATGATTACTAAAAGGAACTCGTCAAACTTCGGTTACACGATAAATCAGTCTAATCTAACAGCCGTACAATAAACTAAATACCTCGGTATTACAATTACTAACAACTTAAATTGGAAAGAACACATGGAAAATGTTATGGGGAAGGATAACCAAAGACTGCGTTTTTTGGCAGGACACTTAGAAAATGTAACAGACCTACTAAGGAGACTGCCTACATCACGCTTTCCCGTCCTGTTTTAGAATACTGTTGTGGGATCCTTACCAGGTAGGATTGACGGAGTACATTGAAAAGTTCAAAGAAAGGCAGCACGTTTTGTATTGTCGTGACGTATGGGAGAGAGTGTCACAGAAATGATACAGGATTTGGGCTGGAAATCATTAAAAGAAAGGCGTTTTTCGTTGCGACGGAATCTTCTCACGAAATTCCAATCACCAACTTTCCCTCCGAATGCGAAAATATTTTTTTTGACTCCGACCTACATAGGGCGGAACGATCACCACGATAAAATAAGGGAAATCAGAGCTCGTACGGAAAGATATAGGTGTTCTTTCCGGGCGCTGTACGAGATTGGAATAATGGAGAATTGTGAAGGTGGTTCGATGAACCCTCTGCAAGGCACTTAAATGTGATTTGCAGAGTATCCATGTAGAGGTAGAGGTTATAGGAACTCTAACTGCACTACAAACAACACGAGAATAGTCCTAAAATTTTGATTATCTCCCTGAAAAAATTATACTGTCATTATGAATCGTGGTGATAGTATTGATACTTCTCTACATGTTAACCCTTCACGGCGACACATTTTTCTCAAGAATGGAAGACTTTGCAGTGACCTTGGTTGTGGAGAAGTGTACAGTTTGGGTGTTTAGGAGTTTCACATCGAACCTCATTTCATTGACATTCTGAAAATTCCTGCCACATGATGGATTTTTCATCCAAGAAAAGAAAAGGAAGTCGCTGGGTGCCATTCCAGGAGAATACGGGGGTGATGCAAATTTTTGATAACACAAAGAAGCAGCATGTATGACTGTATCCTTTGTGACTGGGGCAATTTCATAACCCAAAAACGCAGGATTGAATATCTTCCCGAAACCCCGGTCTTGACAGCCCCCTACAACCTGGTCAGACGATATCAATATGATACTCCTCTGACGATTTGCCCATTACAAACATGATCAGTTAACATCACAGTGAGATACACAGTCCATTCACATTAATATGGGCACCGCCTCTGTGCGCAATCAACGTGCAATAACCACTCACAGACGGCAGGGGGCAGCGCTAACACTGGAAGGTATATAAAGCGTGCTGGGAGTGGGGGTGGGGGCAGGGGAAGGGAGGGTCGTGGGCAGCGAGGAGTGGGGGACAGTCTGCGGAAAACAGTGCAATCGTTGTCATAATGCGGACACGGAGCAGTTTACCTGACATCCAAAAGGCCATCATCATTGCCATTCGGGTCAAGTGTGGACAGCATTTCCGAAAGGTATACGTTGGTAAATTGTTTGCGTGCCGCCTTGGTTAAATGGCGCTATGCACAACCGGCGCGGAGGCAACTGTACTGCACCACAGGCTGTAGATGACAGTGGTGAACGACTGCTGTGGAAAGGGCGAATAGACGTGCAGAGGTACTGACTGCCCAGATGGGCTAAGAGGCTACCAACATCCTCAACGACCGTACAGGGAACGTTCCTGCGTATGGGCCTCTACACTAGGCACCTGGTTCATGCACCCAGACTGATTCCTGTTCATTGGCGACGAAGACTGGAACTTGCACGCCAATACCGCAGCTGGGGGTCCTCTGTGTGGTGACAGGCGACCTTTACAGCTGAATCTCGTTTTATGCTCCATCAGACAGATGACCGTTTGAAAGCAACAACCTGCAACAATCGTCAGAAGGGTTCAGGACGGAGGAAGGAGTGTTGTGACCTGGGGAATGTTTTTTTGGCATTCTCTGGGTGATCTCGTTATTCTGGAGAGCACAATTGACTAACACAAGTTTGCATCCATCACTGGGGAGTTTGTCCACCTCTACATGTAGGATGGCATCTGCCAGCACATACAACATGTCACACAGTTCGCAGTGTACGTGCGTGGTTCGAAGAACATAGAGATGAGTTTACCGCACTCCTCTGGCTACTAAACTCCCGGATTTAAACCCAGTCGAGAATCTGTTTGACAACCGTAATCGATGTTTATGCGCCACAGATCCTCAACCGAGGAACACAGCACAGCTGGCAGAGGCACTAGTCAGCAGTGCTCGACACCCCTGTTGGTAACTTACAGAGCCCCTCTGCCTGCCCGTTTCGCAGCGTTCCTCGATACCAAAGGATTTTATTCATGCTTCTGACAGGTGGTCACATTAATGTGACTGGACAGTGTAGTTCCAAGGACTCCCAACATCACCTTCCCCGATGATGGGTAGATCTTCACCTGTTTCGGCGTAATCAGTGCACGTGTTTCAAATGTTTGCTTTCTCCATTTGTTTCGGACTCATAACGACTCCGTCAGCCGTAGCGATTAAGCGCTTAAATAAGTTATCTGCATTGGCCTGACACGGCAGCATGACGCAGCAGCAACATTTCCGCAAACATTTCAGTGTCTTCTCTTTGCTTCATAGATCGGCATCACCAACTCAGCTTTGACATGCCTTAATCTCTCTGTTCTCCTTGTGCGTTAGCTGTGTTGGTTCAGTGAATATATGTATTCGTATTGATTTCAGAGCATTTTATTACGAATACGCCACTGCCGGTAAGCAATATGGAATAAATGAAGGGAATCATTCGTTTTCGGTGCACTGAATGGACTAAAAGTGCAGGTGGAGTAAAATTATATCCACCCTTTAGTGGAAGGGGAATTCTAGGAGGGGTGGGGGGTTGAGGAGGGCGGAGGAGCACGT
The DNA here is from genome assembly GCF_023898315.1 of Schistocerca nitens. Classification (NCBI taxonomy): domain Eukaryota; kingdom Metazoa; phylum Arthropoda; class Insecta; order Orthoptera; family Acrididae; genus Schistocerca; species Schistocerca nitens. The sequence goes on from NC_064617.1 coordinate 529,120,345, forward strand.
GACTCGACCGACAGATCTGGCAGATACTTAGGAACTAAGGTGTCACATACATCCCGCATTATCTAACTTGCATGTATAGACATGCACATGGGGAAATATGATTAGTAACTCTTCACAGAACTGAAAAGATCTTGTGTATAAAATCTTTCATTGTGATATGTTACTTTATTCGTTTCACTGACTCAAAATTACGTTCAGAAGGCAAAAAGTTTAAATCAACTTCTGTGAAGGATTACGTTCCAGTTAGAAGATTTATATGATGTATGGGAGACGCTGTGTTTTAGTTACTTACAATTTCAAGAGTGAATTTAGAGATTTTTTTTCAACACTAAACTAAACAAATCTGTCGTAATTTTGCAACTCACTGTAATAATGTCTTCAATTATCAAGTGCTTATTCAGTACTACGCGGTAACCGAACAGGAGAGTATGAGCTACATATTCTAGTACCCCTTAGAACATTTAATGTGATATGTGACAAGATATCTCGAAAAATTATGACTTCCACCATGGAGTTTAATTCCAGAAAGAAAAATTCAGGAAGAAGGTAAGATCTCTCTAAATAGGAATTGAGCAACTTACTCGTAACAAAAGTGTTAGTTTAGTGTACTGGTGTGTATCCTCGCGATCTGAAATATACTGAGTGAAAATGAAATACGTGCTGGAAGAGTTTTGCAATGCAGCGATGCAGGGATTCTCTCACACGACACTGTTCTCGGAGCTGAGTTTTTGAAGCACTGAAATTCTACTCCCAGAGCGGTGAGTTCACAACTTTGTTGTTTTTTGTCGGCGCTGTAACTCTCGTGAGGAACTGGAGCTCCGAAGGCGGGCGTATCCACTGCAGGCAATAAATAAAACAGACCAGCCGGCGAACATGGCACACTTTCAGCGGGCAGCCCCTCCGTCTCGTTTGTGTGTGTGTGTGTATGAATGTGAGTGTGTGAGTGAGTGGGTGCGCGAACAAAACAACTGAGAAAAAGAGAAGGAAAAGGAAAGAAAGAGATAGGGCAGCAATCACCGTTCACAAAATCGTTTCAGATATGAAAGCATGAAATATGCAAAATTACATCACTTTGAGATCGTCTCAAAGGGACACCGTAAATGGCCAGTAAATGACCTGTCATCCAGATATATACCCTCTGTTTTTCCAATATTTTCCAGTGGGTGGCATCGGTTAGAGGAAACAAAAAATACGTACATTGTGAGCGAAAAGAGATTTCCCTAGTATAGCTTCAAGTTCATTAAAACATAGACATAATGTTGCTATTTCAACAGCACACATTTCGTGTATGTTACTCCTGACTTGTGAGAGAGTCAGCACAGTGAGCGGTGAGGTGTCCTATATCACATAACAGAACCGCCAAATACATTAGAGTAACACTAAGTTTTCAGTACACAGTTCCTGCCCAAACTCTGTTTTCCATTGCGGCGGACATCATATGGTAGAAACAATATCTCCTACACATCCAAAGCAAGGGACTATTTAGTCAACGATACATACCGAGCAGTATGCAGAGTGATAAAAAATGTCTGCCATACATAGGGTTCCTGAAAATTAATGGGCTTCTCAGAAAAACAGCACTAATTCAAAATCGTGTAAATTGAGGTAGCGCTGTCATCTTGCAGTGTATATATGAATGCATCTGATGATAATGTTGTGCCAGGTAGAAGGGCATTAGTCCCACAGAAAACGAGGGTTATAATATAGGCAGTTCTGGAAAACCAGCATATATCCAACACGATTCCAGGAAAACCAGCACTAGTCGTGGACAACTGACGCTTTTGCATGAAAGAGCGGCGCATGGTGCTGCAGTATAGTGGCAGGCTCTGAAACTAATCTCGTCAACAGAGACGTCGTGTTTTCCGTAAAGACGTCCTGTCCTTCGAGGTTACATTGCTTGTGAGAGGGTGTTTAATCATGAACCCAGACGGGGAGCCTGAAGGTTATGACTGGCATTTACGTAAGACGTGGAAGAGACATACTAGCGAGCTGATACGTCAGAAGACAGTGGCTCGGATGGAACATACAAACCGTGTTGGCCGTGTTGTACCAAACCGAGTAACAGGAGCCGACTGTAGGTAAGAAATACGACGATTTCCCACACGTTTATTTTGCTGATTGAGTCCTATTGTTTGTGTTTAAGTACTGATTCATTTGGAAATTGTGTGTGGTTTGTTGCACTTCACAGTAGTATTTGTATTACATAACCTCACACTGAATATGATTTCATTTTCAGGTGTGCGCCCTTTCATTGTTTTCAGAAGGTAGGACATGAAGGAAGAGAGTATATCCTTCAAACGCTTAATACACTGAAAAACAAAAACGATCTAGATTTTCAGATGGTTGGACTGAATCATGTGCATCAAGTATTTCAAAGACGTCCACGTGTTGCAGAATCCAGTGGCAAAGATCATTGTGCTACTTATACATACAAAGTGAAGTTGGATGATAAGGATATGCCAATTTATCTGAAAGCATTTATAAGCCTTATGGCGTAACTCACGCGCATGTGCGCAGAAGTCAAATGACTTTGGCAGTTCATGGCACAACCCCCAAAGATATGGGCGGCAGGCATTACAACCAACCTAATGCATACCCGGAAGTAGCAACAGATCTTATCACGTTCCACATCAAATCCTATCGTGTCCGGCAGTCTCATTATTCGCTCCGACACAGTCCGACAGTTCCAACGTGAAGTATCACCGGAAGATATGTCAGTGAAAAGGGTGCACAGAATGTTCCTACCGCAGTATCACTTTAATATTCCTTAGAAACTGTATTGGCAAGTATTATCCAATCATAACATTAAGTTCGGCTTTCCACGATCGGAAACATGCATGTTTTATGATTTGCTGCAACAGACGTTAAACCGGTCGCAGGTTCGAATCCTGCCTCGGGCATGGATGTGTGTGATGTCCTTAGGTTAGTTAGGTTTAAGTAGTTCTAAGTTCTAGGGGACTGATGACCACAGCAGTTGAGTCCCATAGTGCTCAGAGCCATTTGAACCATTTTTGAGACGTTAAACAATCCACAGTTGACCCTGGCGGACAAACAGAAGTTGAGAAGACAGAAGGAGCTTCTCCTGCGCAGAGCAGAAGCATTCAGACAATAAAAGAGAAAGATCAAGGCAAAATGAAGTGACATGCATTAGCATCGATTATATGCAAAACCTTTCGCAATCACACATTAAATCCAATGCTGTCTTTTACTCCAGGCAGATCTGCTATTATGTTTTTGGTGTACTCTCCCTAGCTTGTGACTGAGCTACTATATTTACTTATCACGAAACCGACGGGAGAAAGGGAGCCACTGATGTTACGTTAACGCTATTTACCTACGTGAAACATTTGAATTACGATTCTGAACATCTAGTTGTAATAAGTGATGGTGCATCTGGACAGGACAAAAACCATGTAATGGTGTGTTTCTTGTATTTTCTAGTGCATGTCTTGAAAATGTTTCGTAGCATAACGTACTATTTCCAATTTGGGGACACGGCTACCTCACAAATGATCAAGACTTTGCCCTCATTGAAAAACAGAAAAGAAATCTGAATGCAGTAGAATCTCTAATGACTGGATGGAACTAATATCGAGATCACGACAAAATCCGTCATCATTTAATGTACAAGAAATGCAATATAGCGATTTCATTGATTTCAGAGCAACTTTGGCCCCATACTTCCTGAATTATCACAAACCTCCAATTCAAGAGAGAGCAGAGGCGTCCAGCCGTAAAACTCAGAGATACATATTCAGGTTCGTGGAGGACCAGCGTCATTCGCATTTGCGTTCCATTTTTACAGGATACTGAACTAAACGCAGCATGCAGTGCAAGGTACCATTATCACCAGCCAAGATTGCGGACCTGCACACCTTTATTTAATATTTGAGCAAGCACGACAACAGAGCGTTTTAGAACAAACTTTGCATGGCACCTGAAGTTAACAATGAAGAGGCTGACATTGACTGTGATGACAATAGCATTGGGTGTGATGAATGAGCAGCTATTCTAAGAATGTAAACTGTGTGTATTGCAGGTTCAGTTCGCCGAAATGGTATTAAAGAGTCCTTCATTAAGAGTGTGCGGTCTAATTGTGCCACAGAGGATTACATATAATAAGTACTCTCAAGTGTAATGTCATTTTGGTATTTTTGTGATACATTGTTACGCTTATGACTGCATTACAGCAAAAAAAGAATGTGTTTATGATATCGGTGTTTTTCAAGTATAAAAGATATATGTCCACCGTATTTTTCGTTTTCATGTGTGAAATGTAATACTTTATGTCTTTGTAAATGCATATAATGTTTCTTAATGGGTGAACGTATCCCTACGCAACACGAAATTCCATATATATCGCTGCATTATGGTGGTGGAGAGTTTCGTCTCGTTCCCCAAAAACTTGGTTTTCGGACAATGCTGTTTCTCCGAGAAGCCCTTCAATTGTATCATTAGGAAGAAAAGCGCGGGAATGAATCTATAGTCAGAGGGTGTGGAGAAAATTAATGACTCCTCCGTCTTTTGTGAACCGATAGGTCAGTGTTTGCCCAAGGGTTGTCAGTTAAAGGCTGCAAAACAATGTGGTAGTTTCTGAATGTTTTTATTTATTTATTTACACGTCAAGTTCCGTAGGACCAAATTGAGGAGCAAATATCCAAGGTCTAGGAACGTGTTAGTACATGAATTTACAATATAAAAGTAATAACAGATAAAAATAAATGTTTATGAACGCGAAAAAGTCAGTCCATAAGTTTAAGAAAACGCAATCAACAATGCAAAATCAACAATGCAACAAGAATCAGCTTAATTTTTCAAGGAACTCCTCGACAGAATCATCTGCGTCTTTCTTGCCTTTAGATGCGATGCTTGACCTGTGTGCTTCAATCTCTCATTATTTAGCGGCCACCTGAAGTAGCAGAGCGTGCAGTGACTACTACTCAAGCTAATGACTTAGTGGCTTTGTTTTCCTCTCTAAATTTGTCATTTTTTTGTATGACCAGTCGAATTCGTGTTAGCGTCTAAAATGGAGTAGCAGCGTGGATCAGAGTGCACATTAAACCGAAGGTCCCCCTAGATGGCTAAATCAGTTCAGTAGTTGGAGGAAGGTAATGGCATACAACTGAAAGTAGAATCATGTCAATAAAGGGCTGTGATGGTCAAATCAATCTTCGGGTTGACGGCAAATTTACATTTTACATGCAACCAATTATTTTTGCGTGCTATATTGCCCGGTGGATGAGTTTTTCTTACAACTAGTGTTTCTGCGGTATTAAACTTCGCAGTTCTTCATTAACAAATTTTATTGTGTCTTTAAGTTTGTCCGACACTACACGACTCAGCAATGAGAGCTCAGGAATTTCCCGTTTTCCTTTATGCTTCATACATGTTTGATATGGGATGCACGAGGCACGGAAAGATATGATTGGAAATATTTTGGATTCATGCTGAGTGTTTCACACTCATATACAGAGTGTTAGGATTATAGCTACAAAAATTGTGGTAATTGGTACGTTAATATGTATTAATTTCAGTGTGGTGTTTTTTCCTCTGTGTCTAACAGTCTTCCCACAAACATATCACAAATTTACTGTCGCATGCTTTCTGCATGGTCTAACTGCACAACGAAGTGGACTGTGCCTGTCAGAATAGACTATCCGTTTTGCATCCACATGTTCGCACTGTAATACCTGACCTGCTGTCCAGAAAAAAAAGAAATATTGATGACTTGCTTGTGCCATGGCTTCTTGGAGGTACTAACAAACCGAAAACCTTCCTACTCGTAACAGGTATAATTATAACTCTGGAAATGAAGTAAATATTGATCTAATGTTGTTCAGCACACTGACGTGTCATGGGGGGAAATATCTGCACTTATACCCCAAATAACGTGTATATTTGTCGTCACTACAGCATAAGTACTCAGCTGTTGGTGTGTGTCCCCTCATTTACAAAGCAGTGTTACTGACATCTCTGCTGTCTACTTCCGTTGTAGTATGTTTACTATGAATTACACAAAGAGCACGTTTTCGTGAACTATATTAACACTTATGAAAATTTCAAAAGTAAGAACCATATAGGTAACACGCGTTAGGGAAACAGCAGAATATATTTTTATTATAATTACTATACTCTGATGAGAAGGCGAAGATTTGGGTTTGTGTCCCGTCGACGACGAGACTATTAATGACAGAGCAAATCAAACGTTGATGTATCTCACATCAGTCCATAATGAAGCCTACCAGTGAAGCTGTCGTGATCTGCAACTTCAGCCGCCAGTGTGGGAGGAGCCGAGACGCCGAGCAGAATCGCGAACTGATACGGACGACTACACAGCAGAAACGCAAACTTTCTGTGGTCTCCACGGCCTAAAATACAATCCGTGGAACTACCCGGCTGTCGCCCAGCTGGAGCCGCTGGAGACAGCTGCTACTTCAGACGGTAGGCCTCTGTTGGTCATATCAAGGTTTCCAATGACACAGTAGGCCTGCTATAAGCACGTGGTTGCTAGAGTCCAGTGGTGCGAGCTCATAACTCAGTAGTTTTCTAGGCTCGAGAACGCTGAGCAACGACCTTCAAGCAGTAGGTACTCACTCTGGCAGAGGAGAAATTGCTACAATCAGCCTCGCCCCCATCAAACGCCTTACAGGCGACAAATGTAAATATTATTTCTACCAAAAACAGCTAGGAACTCCCCAGCCGCCCCCCCCCCCCCCCCACACACACACACAAGGGAAAATTAGCATGCTTTGGATAGTTCCCCTATGCTCTCAGAAATCTGTCTCGCAGGATTGTCCGTTTGTCCCGACCTCAGTGCAAAATAAAGAAGAGAGATCCTACCCTATAAACACCCATGTTTTTTTGAACAGACAGTTTTCTTCGCCGTTAGTTAAAAGTGAACGGACCCAGTACATGTGCCCACCAGCCCAACTCATAGAATAAGCCAGTGTAGGAAAACAGACTGTTTTGTAGCATTTCGTGGAAGTCTATGCAGTGTTATGCGTTCCATCTGCGACTTTAAATAATCAATACGAACAAGTCCGTATCCGTTGCAGTCCCATGCCAAGCTAATACTATATTCAGTTGCAGGGTGCATTATAGCCCTACGTGTGGTATGGCAGTTATTGCGGAGTCTCACCACATGGTCCAATGCCCCCTCCTCACATCATTTATCTCTTTCCTCTTGAACTGTCTTAGAAGGATGGGACTCTTCTGATGGCTTATTCGCTCTGAGGGTAGAAACTGAAGAGGAGTGGGCAACCTGGGAACAGGCAGTTCTTAGCTCCTTCGGTCACTGGGTGGGATCGGATCACTAATGTGTAGATTTCTGGGGAGAGAGAACCTAACGGAAGCTCTGTCACTGGTAGACGCTAGAGGTGGAGGATGCGTTTGTGGCAGGGTCTCCAAAGACAGTGCTGCACGAACAACAAGGGTGGAGGGCTTATCAGCTCCATGGACTAATTTACGTTGTGGGAATGGAGGGATTAACTACTCAAGGTACTGTTGTTGACCCAGACACAGTGTTGGTACAGCTGGGACGGGATACAAGCAACAGTACTTTTTGAGAGTATCAAAAACTGAGATGCGATCGGAGACCTTAAGTTCATGGGTTTTATGTTACTCAATTAGGATGGCACGTTTTGAGGATCGGGTGAGTCGATCGTCTCTCCAATTGACACAGAAAGGTGGTAGGGCACATGGCGAGTTTTCATGAAGCAGCCAACCACTATCTTCACAAATTCGGTTGTTCGTACAATGGGAAATATATGTCCAAAGTGTTGACATTTAAAGCGCTGCGTCTAGGGTGGGAAATATGGCGTCATAATCGGAAAGGTAAACTATGATTCTGAGATTCTCGGAAAAAGAATCCCCCTCAAAGCCGAGGATGAATACTCCGATTTACGCCTTGTCGTCTAACGGGCCTCGATATAAACGAGTTTCGAAGTGTATCTGTCATTTATCCAAGTTTCCGCATAATTTGTTATCCATGTGCAGCGTTAGTCCCGGAGAAGGAATGAACAATGTACCACTTGCCAGCTGATATGACGTGCTAGGGTAACAGATACAACAACACGTTTTTTACAAGGGAATGACACTCGGAACTCCGAAAGATTCACTGCTGTAATTAAGACGGAAAAACTTCGTAATTTACTGAGTGTAGAAATTTCTGCAAATACATTTCAATGTTCCCACAAAGAACATCGACTTAGTGAATATAAAGAACCATCCAGCAGTCCATTTGCAAACCAGAAACAGAGGAGAAAGTTTCTGCAGCTCATCTGATTCGTTTTCCTTCCGTGATAAGGCAAGGTGGGGAAGTTCTTAGGTTCAAAACGGTCTGCACAGAAGAATTCATGTCTGCCTGATGACTCTGCCGGCACTTCAGAGTCACCCGCTGGTAACTAGTCTTCTCCCTGCCCCAGATATCCGTCATGAGAGAGCCTATTCGGAACGAAGGCTCTCCACAAGGGCGACAGCCAGAGCAATGGCCACCTGGATTAATGGCCATTGCAAGGAGCCCCAGTTTGTTAAAATACTCAAAATTGTGGTTGATTATATTTAACAAACAAAAAATAATCATGATTTTACAATTTCTCACATAATTTTTGCTTAAAAGTACTTTCCAGACATGTAAGGCAAACATGCTCATGTGCCCTCTACGAACGTAACTGATTCATGTTAGAAACAGGACGCGAGACAAGCACGACGATTGATGTCAAAGGCCCGAGGTGGGCGTTAGGCGACTGTCCGACACGTTACTTTTTTAGCAAGTTCCTTGTATATTTCTATTTTTTCTGTATATTACACTCTAAATTTTTATATTTAATAGTATTTCTGTCATTTCTGTATTTTTACTTCTGGTGAAGATTAATCAGAGTCGCAAGCGGTAAAATACGACGAAGACAAAGGTATTTTCCGTTATGATGTAACTAAGCGCACTCATATAAAGATTGGGTTATGATACTGACCTGAGTTAAAATGTCTGAATATGCATGTCGAATCAGAACGTTTGTACGTCTCTACGAATGGAAATGACCAGAGAGATATGGACGACATTAGAAAAAACGAGAAAAACAGGGTTCGGAAAACCTTGAGCCATAATATAAAGGATGGGGTACTTTTTGAGACGATTGCCCCTGAATGTAATGACATTTTGGCTAGTTCTTCAACCCTCACTCCCCCCTCACCGATCTGTCACCTCACCGACGAACATCATCAGCATTAGCGCTTAATTAAACTTAAAAAAGCGTACCTTTTTGAAGATTTATTTCTAAAAAGGACAAAGACAAACGGTATTTAGTTTTCGTAGCTTACAATCCACATCGGGGGGAGAGACTTGTACAAAACATTCTTCCTATGCACCACTCCTCCCCCTAGCGACACTTGCTACACCATCACCTTGCACCCAAACTGTGTGTAGCACTCGTGCTGTTTGTAAATTACTTGACTGCTGGTCTCCTTACTTCTGAAATAGCAGAAACTGGAAGACTTCAGGCCGCCATTGTTTTGTGTATGACCGCTGTTTAAATGGTTCAAATGGCTCTGAGCACTATGGGACTTAACATCTGAGGTCATCAGTCCCCTAGAACTTAGAACTACTTAAACCTAACTAACCTAGGGCATCACACACATCCATGCCCGAGGCAGGATTCGAACCTGCGACCGTAGCGGTCGCTCGGTTCCAGACTGAAGCGCCTAGAACCGCTCTGCCACACCAGCCGGCTATGACCGCTGTCACCAATAATAATGGTTATAATAGTAATAATTATATGTAGGGTCTACAGCTGTGTAGTAGCCACCGTATAGTTACAGTTGTGAAATTTATTCGAAATTACGGTTTTTTCTGACATTGGCTGCATTAGATACAAAGATTTTACTTATTGGTGACACATGGAAATTTGTGCTTGACCGGGCCTCGGACGTGGATTTCTCACTTATCACCAGCGGTTGCCTATCCGGCTATCCGAGCAGCTTCCAGGACTGACCCAAAATTCCCTCTGTCACACTGTTTGTAACCCCATCGGTCGCAACTATTCTTGGATTCCCGCCACAAGGAGACAAACGTATTCAACGTTAGTATTACGATTGTCAGTTTGCCCGTGAACCTTATAATTCTTATTTTTGACAATATCTGTAGGAACGGGCATTGGTGAGGATCTTCCTACTGTACTAAAGTTACACTACTGGCCATTAAAATTGATACACCAACAAGAAATGCAGATGATAAACGGGTATTCATTGGAAAAATGCATTATACTAGAACTGACATGTGATTACATTTTCACGCAATTTGGGTGCAGAGATCTTGAGAAATCAGTACGCAGAACAGCCACCTCTGGCCGTAATAACGGCCTTGATAGGCCTGGGCATTGAGTCAAACAGAGCTTGGATGATGTGTACAGGTACAGCTGCCCATGCAGCTTCAACACGATACCACAGTTCATCAAGAGTAGTGACTGGCGTATTGTGACGAGCCAGTCGCTCGGCCACCACTGACCAGACCATTTCAATTGTTGAGAGATCTGGAGAATACGCTGGCCAAGGCAGCAGTCGAACATTTTCTGTATCCAGAAAGGCCCGTATAGGACCTGCAACATGCGGTCGTGCATTATCTTGCTGAAATGTTGGGTTTCGCAGGGATCGAATGAAGGGTATAGCCACGGGTCGTAACACATCTGAAATGTAACGTCCACTGTTCAAAGTGCCGTCAATGCGAACAAGATGTGACCAAGACTTGTAATCAATGGCACCCCATACCATCACGCCGGGGGATACGCCAGTATGGCGATGACGAATACACGCTTCCAATGTACGTTCCCCGCGATGTCGCCAAACACGGATGAGACCATCTAGATGCTGTAAACAGAACCTGGATTCGTCCGAAAAAATGACGCTTTGCCATTCGTTCACCCAGGTTCGTCGTTGAGTACACCATCGCAGGCGCTCCTCCCTGTGATGCAGCGTCAAGGGTAACCGCAGCCATGGTCTCCGAGCTGATAGTACGTGCTGCTGCAAACGTCGTCGAACTGTTCGTGCAGATGGTTGTTGTCTTGCAAACGTCCCCATCTGCTGATTCAGGGATCGAGACGTGGGTGCACGATCCGTTACAGCCACGCGGATAAGATGCCAGTCATCTCGACTGCTAGTGATACGAGGCCGTTGGGATTCAGCACGGCGTTCCGTATTACCCTCCTGAACCCACCGATTCCATATTCTGCTAACAGTCACTGGATGTCGACCAACACGAGCAGCAATGTCGCGATACGATAAACCGCAATCGCGATAGGCTACAATCCGACCTTTAACAAAGTCGGAAACGTGATGGTACGCTTTTCTCCTCCTTACACAAGGCATCACAACAACGTTTTACCAGGCAACGCTGGGCAACTGCTGATTGTGTATGAGAAACCGGTTGGAAACTTTCTTCAGGTCAGCACGTTGTAGGAGTCGCCACCGGCGCCAACCTTGTATGAGTGCTCTGGAAAGCTAATCATTTGCATATCGCAACATCTTCTTCCTGTCAATTAAATTTCGCGTCTTTAGCACGTCATCTTCGTGGTGCAGCAATTTTAATGGCCAGTAGTGTATGAAAATTATTCGCAATTTCGAAAGCTTTCTCACTTGGTTTCGTTATGTACGAAGATATAAGTGCCGCCATTACAATAAGCACCGTCAACACCCAAATCCAGGACGCGTCTGAAGTGGGAACCATCGGCATCCTGGTCAGCGTCTGTTCACACAATGTGCGGCTGGTCATAATGCTCCAGGAACTAACAATCCCTGGTTCTAAACACCCAGTGGAAACACTGGACCAACTTGATTACAAGCAAGTATGACTCGTGCAAGTAATAACAACATTACCCCAGGTGGTAACCAATCCACCCATCAACAGATGGCAACCAGGAATTCGGATTCTGGGGAACCTGGACTTACACGATTACATCAGAGAAAGTCGGAGCTCTCTGGCAAACTTCCACTTAAAACACCTACATACATTGGAACCTTTAACATAAATACATTAATCCAACCAGGAAAACTTCTAAACCTTACAACAGAACTTGAAAAGCAAAAGATAGTAATACTAGCTTTACAGGAGACACGTTTTACAGATGAAGAAACATCAGATTATGGCAACTATCGCATCTTTAAGAGCAAGACGGATAAACGAATAGGAAGAGGAGCCCCCCATCTAGCGATGGCGTTTATCATACACAAGAGCGTGCTCAGCTCCATCAAGGAAGTGACTCCCGTAAATAATAGGATAATGACGATGCGCTTACAATGTGCCAACAAAACATACACAATGGTTAATGTTCATGCTCCCACAAACGGAGACAACAAGAAAAACCCCATAGAAACAGAAAAGTTCTGGGAAAATTTGGAGAATATAATGGCCAAGATTCCAAAAGATGATACAAAAGTTCTACTCGGCGATTTTAATGCCCAAATTGGTAGAGAGAAAATCGACCAAAAAACCGTAGGCAAATATCCTGCACATAAATTTACCAATAAAAATGGTACAAGGCTCGTCGAACTATGTAAGCAGAATAACCTGAAGATAATGTCAACATCTCTAAGAAAATGTCCAAGAAAACAAAAGACATGGAGATCTCCTATACAACAAATTGGCGAGTTTCAAATAGATCATGTGGCGATTTCATACCCAGTACAAAAAGAAATTTACGACGTCCAAGTACGCAGAGGAGCAAACATTGATTCAGACCATTACCTAACTAGAATTAAAATCAAGTTTACAGCACGAAGAAGTCATCAGAAGAAAACAGAAATACAGAAATATGACACCAAGAAGATTAAAGAATCTAAAGTAAAAGAAGAATGGGAGAAGGAAAAGGCAAACACATGGGAAGAATTTCATTCTAAAATCAAGCGAATAGCTAAGGAAACTATTCCCTTGAAAAAGATATTCAAACACCCTTGGTGGGAGTCAGACTGTGAAAATGCATTGGAAAGGAGAAAAAAGGCATTTCAAGAATATAACAGTAAAAAATCACAAGAAAGTCTACATTTATTTAACGAGGTTAGAAAACAGGTTTCAAAATCTATTAGGCAAGCAAAAAGGAAGTACACAAAGGCACAACTGGATGCCATAGAAGAAAATTTCCAAAATTATAATACAAGAGACTTCTACAGAACTTTCGCAGATAAAATACGAGGATATATCCCTCAAAATTTATGTTTCAGAAAACCAGATGGTAAATTAGCCCTAACAAACCAGGAAAACTGTCAAGTATTGGCTCAATATTTTTCTAACCTACTAAATTGCCCAGAACCTAGTTTAAGGTTTCCCAGAGAAATCTGTGCCAACGCTCAACCGGATTCATTACCACCAACACAGGAAGAAATCAAATGTCACATTAAAAACTTAAAAAATAACAGAACATCTGGCGAAGATGGCATTGTTGCAGAGCTATTAAAAAACCTAGGACCAAAGACGTTGCAAGAGCTCACAAAAATAATAACAAAAATATGGGAAACAGAAAAATTACCAGAGGAGTGGAAATGTGCCCTTATTCACCCGTTACATAAAAAAGGAGACAGAACAAATGTCAATAACTACAGGGGAATCTCACTTTTACAAGTCACCTACAAAATTCTCTCAACATGCCTGCTGAAAAGAACACAAGAGCAGCTGGAATGCCAAATTGGTGATTATCAAGCAGGCTTCCGCCCCGGTCGCTCATGCATAGAACAAATATTTAATTTAAAGACAATATTAAAACACAAAGCAATTAGAAATGCCCCCATAATTTGTACATTTGTAGATTTTAAGAAAGCCTATGACTCAATTGACCGGCAATCTTTGTTTAACATTTTAGAGGAACTTGGACTTGACTCCAAAACACTAAGGCTTATCAAAGAATCACTGACAGACACTGTATCTAAAGTTAAATTCAGGGCAGAAATCTCTGAACCTTTTCTCATAAAAACTGGAGTACGTCAAGGTGACGGGCTATCTCCACTTTTGTTTAATATAGTCCTGGATAAAGTCATTAAGGAATGGGAAAAAGAATTAAAAAATCAATCCTACTGGAAACCAATCCATCTTGGTAGAACCAAAGACAACGTGGAGATATCTTGTTTAGCATTCGCGGACGACTTGGCCATACTTGCAGATGATGAAGAAATCGCCACCAAACAAATAGAGATCCTTAAGGAATGCGCGGATAAAGTAGGTTTACAAATTTCGTTTCAAAAGACAGAATTTTTCTGTACGAAATTCCATATACACAGTTTGAACACAAAATATGGAAAAATAAATAGAGTAAAACATTTTAAATACCTAGGTGAAATTTTGGAGCCAACCGGAGGAGAGAAAGTTGCACAGAAGATCAGACAACAGAAAATGAAGAGAGCATATGGTATGACACATGAAATATACAATAAAAAATGCATCTCCTCGAACACAAAAATCAGACACTACTGCGCAGTAATTAAGCCAGCAGCACTATATGCTAGTGAAACGCTCACACTCCACACAAAATGTGATTTAGAAAAAATACTAAAAGAAGAACGAAAAATTATGAGAAAGATTTTAGGTCCAAAATTAACAGAAGAAGGATACCGGATACAATCAAGAAGAACCACAGAAACTATATCAAACCTGGCAGCAGACATAAGAAGGCGAAGATCAAAATTTTATGGACATGTCACTAGACTTCCCCCCACACGACTCACCAACAGAATTCTCACTTACATAGAAAAAGTCAAATCAACAACACCATGGATTAGTCAAGTAAAAATAGATTTACAAAAAGCAAATATTGAACTTAAAGATGTCAAAGATAGAAAAACTTTTAGAAATAAGGTGGAAAAGTGGAATGTATTGTCGGAGAAGGAAGCACTAACGAGACCAGGAACAAAACGGACAGAAGAAAGAAAAAGAAAACATGGAGAACGAATGAAAGAAGTATGGAAGAAACGACGTCAGAAAGCTTTGCGTGATCCTTCTGGGTCCATTCGCGATAAGTAAGTATAATATATATATATATATATATATATATATATATATATATATATACATATATGTGTGTGTGTGTGTGTCTGTGTGTGTGTACTTCAGTTTTACTGTCATAGATACATGGTACAAAGTATGTGTCTCGTGGATAGACTATCTGAGAAAGATGTTCATACATTCGTCTCACAAGCTATAAGGTCCATGACAATGTATAGCGGGTAATGCTGGTATTTGAAACAAAAAAGTGGTTGTTGGTGACTTTCGTGATCAGTACTACAGTCTTATGACATAGTGATAATAATAATGATCTTATAGCTCAATGTGGTTTCGTGACCCAATCACAGTTGATCCTTTTGATTTTACCCCTCACAAAATTTGTTTTGCCCTCAGATAATAAAAAAAATGGTTCAAATGGCTCTGAGCACTATGGGACTTAACTGCTGAGGTCATCAGTCCCCTAGAACTTAGAACTACGTAAACCTAATTAACCTAAGGCCATCACACACATCCATGCCCGAGGCAGGATTCGAAACTGCTACCGTAGCGGTCGCACGGATCCAGACTGTAGCGCCTAGAACCGCTCGGCCACTCCGGCATGCCCTCAGATAATAATTTCCTCCAAGTTGTGAACCACTGGCTTAGACTAACGAGGCGCTACAACAGAAGATAGGAATTGCAGTACAACTGATAAGAAAAGTACTTAGTTTTATGGTCTGTGACGAATTTCTACTGCCATGTGTAATTCCTTATATTTTACTTTCAGAAGTAACACGTATCCCTAGGAAGAGTGGTCAAGGTAAATTTAATGCGTACTCACGATTTCTGTCTCGTCAACTGGTGAAATCTGCGCCACTAGTAATGCGAATACACTCGCTGTTTACACCCCGCCGTCTGATCGTAGGCTACAAGGACAAAAAGATTAGAGTGGCGTGCTCAGTGCTGAAGTGTCGCAGCCGTTGTGTCGTGGCAGTGTCCGCTCGAACGAATTAAACAGGCCATTTGGTTATTCAGATAATGGAGCCGGCGGCTGGCTAATGATAATTGTGGCGCACAGTGGGCTCATTACGAGCACCTGCGGGGCAGATTGGAGCCGGTCGGCCGTCTGACGACCTCCTTCTGCGGTCGCCGGCGAGTCCTCGAGAGCGGCGGACAAGCGCTACAAATGAGCGGCGCTTCCCGCTGCGCCCTCCGCGGCCGCCGCCGCCGCCTGGGTGGACGCCCTCGGGCCACTCCCAACGCACCAACTCTGCTAAACGCTGCCCCTCAGTTCACGCTGGCTCCTCATCGCCAGATTCACTTGATGACAAGTTGCGGGCCGAGTCATACTGTCGTAAATCGATAGACTTGTGTACTTGTCTTCAGCCCGAAGACTGATTTCATGCATTACTCCCCACAAATTTATGCCACTCACGTCCCTTCAAATCCGCACAGCTACTGCAACCAAAACCCATTTGAAGTTTCTTATTGTAGTAAAAGCTTAATCTCCCTCAAAAAATTTTACCACATTTATCAGCATACATACAGCATTTACAGAACTGATGACACTGAAACCTACGGGACTCCTGGTACTAAAAAATGGTTCAAATGGTTCTAAACACTATGGGACTTAACATCTGTGGTCATCAGTCCCCTAGAACTTAGAACTACCTAAATCTAACTAACCTAAGGACATCACACACATCCATGCCCGAGGCAGGATTCGAACCAGCGACCGTAGCAGTCGCGCGGTTCCGGACTGCGCGCCTAGAACCGCTAGACCACCGCGGCCGGCTACTCCTGGTACTACCTGTCTCTATTTCAGATGGACATCACCTGTTGTTGCTAGTATGTCTGCATCTACACGCACAGTCAAAAATCAAATGGCTCTGAGCACTATGGGACAACATCTGAAGTCATTAGTCCCCTAGACTTGGACCACTTAAACCTAACTAACCTGAAGACATCACACACATCCATGCCCGAAGCAGGATTCGAACCTGCAACCACGGCAGCAGCGCGGTTCGGACTGATGCGCCTAGAACCGCTCGGCCATTGAGGCCGGCCGGCCACAGTCAACAAACCACCGGACAGTGTGTAGCGGAAGGTACCCTGTACGCCTTCTAGTCGTTTCCTTTCCCGTTCCACTCGCAGACAGAACGAGGGAAAAGTGACTATCTATATGCCTTCATACGAGGCCGAATTTATCTTACTTTCGTTGTCACTACGCGAATGTATGTTGGCGGCAAGAGAATCGCTCTGCAGTAAGCTTATAAATTTTCTCGGTAGTATTCCTCGAAACGAACATCGCCTTCCCTCCATGGATTCCCATTTGAATTTCCGAAGAATCTCCGTAATAGCCCGTGATTTATCGAACCTACTGGTAAGAAATTTAGTAGCTCGCTTCTGAATAGCTTCAATCTCTTCCCAATGGATCGTATCAGAGTTGGGCATCCTTAAGGAAAATCTATTACGTATCCTACACCCAGAATATTTGACATGATTCTCTTGAGAGTAAATAATTTTCCAACAGAGTCTAAACCATTATGTGACCTCATTCGGCAGACGTTCAGAAGTAGAAATAAACCATTCGACGTTGAGCATTTATACGTAGATTTTGTAAAAGTGTATGGACGCGTTTTCTTTGACCCAGCCCTACCCTCGCCGATGTGATTTTTTACACTCGAGACACGTAAAAGGAAAAAGATACTACAGATAAATGCTGTTCGAAATAAACTGACAGTGACTGAAATACGAAAACTAATTTACGAACTAAGTCTTGATACAACCTGTTTGCAGGAAACGTACTGTAGAAACAATAAGCTCTCCGATTTTCCTGCGGATATGGTAACAAATACTGGCCACAAAGATGCAATGTCTGCCATTGTTGTTACAAGAAGAAGATTCACTTTGACAAAGGTGTCACAGCTGGATGACAAGCACATGTCCACATTAGAAGTGAAGGACGCGCAGGCAGAGTGGGTTGTAGTAAGCATTTACATGCAGTGTTCTCATCCCATCGTACCTTATGTAGATCAACTCAGGGTGGCTGCTCTATACGGACAAGGTGCGTGTATCCCTGTGGCAACAGAAGCGAATGCAAAATGCTCTCTGAGTCGCAGTAAGCAAACCGACGAACGAGGTGAGATGCTATAGGACGCAATACAGGAATTGGACTTCATTGTTTTAAATCCAGAAGGCCAGCCGAGTACATTCGAGGGAGGAACACGTGTAGTCACTAACATAACTGTCACTTTAGCACACTGCATGTCAGCAGCTAAGATTAATAGTTGGCAAGTGCTCCATTTCCTAACATCCAGTGACCTTAAAGCAATTGTTATGGAACGGAGAAATGATAACAGAGACAGATAAGCAGAGGACAGAAGGATTGGGTTAGACATCAGAAAAACGGATTGGAATGGCTCAGTTGCCTACCTTTCAGCATTCTCAGTGGAAACGCATCGGGTCCATGTGGACTTGAGTGCGCAGCTACTAACTGCAAAGAGCACAGGACACTTATATTCTCAAGGAAAAGGTAAACAGTCAGGCTACAATCCCTTGGAGCCCAGAACTCTCCACGCTGAGGCGAAAACTAAAATCAAGAAGAAGAGCTTATCAACGTGCTATAGGGCAATCAGAGAGCACAGCTAAGCTCAACGAATACAGGACAACTAAGATGCGCTACAAAACATTGCTTCAGGAATCTAAAAGAATACATTGGGAGAAATCTCAGCGAAGACGACTTCAGTTTGACATATGTGGAAGACCGTATAAATTATTAACTGAAAAGGATAAGAGACCTACTGTCATGTACACAATTCGTAAAAGGGATGGCTCAATGAAGGCTGGATGGAGGGAGTCTGCAGAATATCTGCTAACCGCTCTGCTTCCTGATGGTATAGAGATGGGGTCCCTCCACGCCCGCACCAACGTGGTGACCAAACCAAAAGTTCTACTGTCACCTCCGTCAACATGTTAGCTGTCTAGTAAGTGCATCACAGGATGCTGGGCTGTGATGTTATCCGTGCGTCTGGGTAAGACTACGCATTAACACGGTCCATCAGGTGATAGATAGTGGACGAAACGCGAGTGAGGGTAGCGATTTGAAGAGCAGAGGGAAAAAAGTGCCGAGGTTCGTGCCGTGGGAAATAACCTCTGCGATTGCTTCCTGATGGTAACACAGACACAGTTACTGAAATAAACGCACAACTTAGAAGTGAACTAGGTAACGAATACAACAATCAGATGTTGGTGACATTGTTCGCTCAGGAAGAAGTTGCTGTCGCAGTTTACAAGCTCAAAACTGAAAAGGCACCTGGTCCGGATGGCATCCAACCGGACGTCGTGTGGATGGTAGGACCTCTAATAGTATCTTTTTTGACGGTATAATTAAATGAGGCGTTGCGAATAGGTGGGATCCAGGCGGTATGGAAAACAGATGTGGAGTAGTGGTTAAACAGGGAAAGCATAAAGATCCAGCATCACCGAAAAGTTATAGACCAACTCGCTAACTAAACGTCTTGGAAAAAGTACAGGAGCGTCTGCTCTGTGATCGGTTGCAGGCGCACAGGGAGCTCTTGGCTCTAAACCAGTGTCAGTATGGATTCAGAAAAAGGAAGTCTATTGATGATGCGGTTAATAGAACTATTCATATTATAGAAAATTCTACAATGAATTGATTGATATCGCTGGCGCATTCGACAATCCTTGGTGGCCTGCGATGTTCGCACGCCTTCTAGATCTCAGGGTCCCCATATATCTAGATAATAGCTTTGTAGATTGTTATAGCGGACGTAGTTTACAAGGTAATCAAAAAGGTTACCAAGGGCTGTCCTGAAGGCTCCATAAGTGGTCCACTGTTATTGGCTCTTAGTACTGAATCCCTATTACATCTGTTGGACGAGGCAGATCCTAATGAAGGAGTTGTTGCACACACAAATGACACCCCAGTAGTTCTATCTGCAGACTCCAGGGCGAGACTTGAGGAAAAGGCGAATGACGTGTTTGCTCGGATTCAGCATTGGTGAAAGAACATCAAACTGACTACACTTCTGAAGGGAAGACTCTCTCGCCAGAAATCCTTCTCTGAGGTTTGATGGAATACCTGAAAAACATGGCACTGTTTGTAGATATTTAGAAATTCCTCTAGGTGAGAAAAGAAACTTTCTAGAACACGTAAAATCAGTTACTCAGAAAGCGGCCAAAATTGTGCATATGACTGCCTGTGCTGGCACTGCTGACTATAAATTACCGTTGCATGTGATGCGGTCATATCACAAAGCTATCTTCACCGCCATTGTGGGCTTCACTGCCAGCGTCTGGGCGCATCGCCTTATATTAGGCAGCTACAAAACAATACTGCGACGAATTCAGCGGAGTATACTTCTGACGCTCAACGGTACTTTTCGAACTACACCTGTAGAGATTTTACTGGTGATCCTCGGGATATGTCCGATGGATATCGTGGCACGTTACAGGACATCGCTGTATAGTTTGGGACGCGAGCAATATGATCGTGTGTACGAGTTCAAATGGTTCAAATGGTTCTGAGCACTATGGGACTCAACTGCTGAGGTCATAAGTCCCCTAGAACTTAGAACTACTTAAACCTAACTAACCTAAGGACAACACAAACATCCATGCCCGAGGCAGGATTCGAACCTGCGACCGTAGCGGTCGCGCGGTTCCAGACTGTAGCGCCAGAACCGCTCGGCCACCAGCGGCCGGCGTGTGTGTACGAGTTCACAGGAAAGCATGTTCAAATGTTCAAATGTGTGTGAATTCCTAAGGGACCAAACTGCTGAGGTCATCGGTCCCTAGTCTTACACACTACTTAAACTTACTTATGCTAAGAACAACACATACACCCATATGTATATGAAAAGTATAATGGGCAGGGGCACTATGAATATAGTGCGGGACAATAAGTTGAGAATGTGGGTCTCACGGGAGGCGTGCCAGAGCTAAGTCCCTGCAGTCGCGCTGTCCTCTGAGTCCTCGGTGCCTCAGATGGATGGAGCGTCTGCCACGTAAGCAGGAGATCCCGGGTTCGAGTCCCGGTCGGGGCACACATTTTCACCTGTGCCCATTGACGTATATCAATGCCTGTAAGCAGCTAAGTGTAGTCATTTAATTGCAGTTTCATTCTACATACCCCCATATCAGAGGGAGAACACGATCCTCCGGCGGGAGGGGCCGCGCAGTCCGTTTCATGGCGCCTGAAACCGCACGGCCACTCCGCGCAGCACAGGAAAGCATTAAAAGAAATTTACAGTCCTGGAAGTCAGATGAATGGCAATCTGACTGGGATACTAGGAGCACTGTAAGACGTGTTTATAGCGTATTCCCAAGCATCAGGAACAGGCTCAAACTGTGCGACATTGCCCCTACTCGAGGTATCGTGCACCTATTAACAGGTCACGGTCCATATCCCAAACATCTGCATCGAGTAGAATGCAGTAACACACCAATTTGCGAATGTGGAGGGTAAGGTTCCGCTGATCATGTCGTTGTCAGCTGCCCCCTTTTTCAGTAGAGAGTGTCTGCTGACGATTAGACTCCAATCTGCAAACAATTGGTTTGGTTAGGTTTGCTTATATATAAATTTAATTAAGAGGAGCTTCATATATAACAAAAAGAAAAAGAAAATAAAAAGAAAAGAACGTCGTAGCCACCCACACGGATATGCGTAGACTCAAGGATTGCCGAGGCGCGCACACACCAGTGTGTGTGATGTAGAATAGTGTAGCAACAATAGGTTTAGAAGTAGGTATACTTGTAGTTAGTCGGCAAACCTCGAGTTCTTCCGAGGCTGCCAGTAACATATGTAGTAATGAAAAATGGAAGTTATTAACTTGAAACTAGAGTTAATTCCTTTTATTTTATGTTATTATTGTTTTTTAAGTGATTCTTATTTTTCAACTGTTCTTTTTATTTCTAAATCAGTTTTACCAATGGTTGCTGTTAACATGATTTACTGCTACGTACGTAGTATAAAACATTATAATCGCCATGATTAACGAATATGTACGACCAGTTTAGAGTTTCTAGATAAGACGTTTGAAATTCGTAACAATAAATAAACTGAATGGAATTCAAACAAACTAGTGTCCTATATGCGATCTCCTTTACAGTTGAAACACACTTTCCAAAAGCTCCCAATAAATCAGAGTCGTCTATTTGCCTTCCCTACTACAATCCTCACATGCTCGTTCAATTTCATACCGCACTGCAACGCTTCGCCTTGATAATTAATCGACATGACTGTATCAAGCAGCACTCTGCTGTGCATTATGGGTTTCTTTTTCCTACTCATCTGCATTAACTTACATTTTCTACATTTAGAACTAGCTGCCATTCATCACACCAGCTAGAAATTTTGTCTAAGTCATCTTACCTCTTCCTAGTGTTCAAATGGCTCTGAGCACTATGGGACTCAACTGCTGAGGTCATTAGTCCCCTAGAACTTAGAACTAGTTAAACCTAACTAACCTAAGGACAGCACAAACATCCATGCCCGAGGCAGGATTCGAACCTGCGACCGTAGCGGTCTTGCGGTTCCAGACTGCAGCGCCTTTAACCGCACGGCCACTTCGGCCGGCATCTTCCTAGTGTCACTCAACGAGAACATCTTCTCGTACAGCATAACACCATGAGCAAACTGCCGCAGGTTGCTACTCAACCTGTCCGTTAGATCACTTATGTATACAGAAAATGACAGCGGTCCTATCACACTCCTCTAGGGCACTCTTGACGATACCATTCTCTCTGATGAGCAGTCGCCATCGAGAACAAGATACTGGGTTCTGTCACTTAAGAAGTCTTTGAGCCACTCACAAAAAAAGAAAAAAATATTATTCTGTATACTCGTACCTCCGTTAGCAGTCTGCAAGGGAGGCCCCGCGTCAAATGCTTTTCGGACATCTACGAAAGTGGAATCTGCCTGCTGTCCTTCATCCATAGTTTGCAGGATATCATGTGAGAAAAGGGCAAGCTGAGTTTCGCACGAGCGATTCCTTCTAAAACCGTTCTGCTTCGCGCACAGAAGCTTTTCCGTCTCAAGGAAATTTATTGTATTCGAACTGAGAATATATTCAAGGAGGCTGAAACATTGTGCTCCACCACTGCCAATTGTAGCAAGTGAAAAATCTGAGCCAAGAGTATCAAAGGCTTTGCTAAAATCTAAAAGACATGTTACTGACCAAACATCTGTCCATGATAAATTTCAGGTCAAATGTTTTCTCTCCATTAAGAAACTACCCTCATCCTTCATTCTGTTACCCTTGTTTTGATTTTGTTAATATTTGTCTTGTAAACTCTTTTCAAGGCACTACCTACTTCATTCAACCGATCGCCCACATCTTTTGCAGACTGACAGAACTACAGTCCCATTGACAAACCTCAAAGTCTTCATTTATTCTCACTGAAATATAATTCTCATTCGAAATTTCTCCTTTGTTTCCTGCACACCTTCCTGAGTGTACCGAGTTAATAACATTAGGGGGGAGGGGGATAGGTGTAACCCTGTCTCACTCCCTTCTCAATTGCTGCATACCTATCATGTCCAGTTTCATCCAGACTTAGGTGCAAAGAGGGTGCCTTTGAAAAAGACATGGGTGACTTATGTCCACATCCTTACCCAAAACAATCTCATGTTCCGTTTTTAATGACTTCATCGACGGGACGAAAACCGGCACCTTAGCTAGTGGATGCTCTAAACTGCTCATGAATCTCACTGACACAGCCTATTGGAAATACAAATATCATGCCGCCACGGAAATTCATATTGCTTCTAAGCAGATGCAGAAATGTTAATCAGTCTGAGATGCATGATAAACACAGACGTGTCTGTACATTAATTGACAACAGACAACAGCTGCCCTGTGAAAAAGATTAGTCTAGGGACAGTTGCAGTTGATCTCTCTGCCCCTGCCGAGGAACGCAGCCGATAAGGCACTTCACTTTATTAGCAACCACTAATGAAACTTAAAGAAAAAAATGTGACGTTATAATCGAATACCGCACGCGTAGCCTTTAAGGAGTACATGCTGGAAACGGCCGTATTTAGATTCGTGGTATCAGAACTCAGTGACTGAAAGGAACGAGGACACTCGATGCGTCTTGATCGATCACCTCACGCTGTAAAATTCGTCATTTACTGCCCATGGTCGTCACAGCGTTATACAGTACCAACTAAGCTACGAGAACTTTAATCTTTTTGATAGTGATTCCATAACATTTTACTCATTAGGAATCAAATGGTAGCTAATAACTTCTGGTGATCATAATCTGTAATAATAAAATAGATAGCAAAATCCATGAGCTTGTGATTCAGCTGTGGATTGGGGAGAAGCTACTTACCAGTGGTGTGTGTTTAGATGTGAAAGAGTACACTTCTTGTCCTTTTACGCCCCAGGGGATGCACTAAGCCAGCGAAGTAGCCACTTCCCATTTCACCTTTCTTTTGCTGCAGTGAGCTGTAGGATAGCAAACAAGTGAATGACTGACGACAACTCTCAGGAGCACAACCTATCTCGTTAACATTCGCGTTAGTCTCAATAGGAATAAAGGAGCATTGGACCGCTGAATGGCGAGTAGCCTTTCGTAGACAGCCTTCAATGCAGTGAGCCCCCGCAATGCGAGGCAACTGCTGAACTGTACGTCATGAATAGAGCAGTCTTCTGCGTCACTACGCAGTTGCAGCATTCATCCGGACACATCCGGAAAGCAACATACCTTATAAACAGTAATTATTCACAGAGGCTGAAACCCCACGAGCATCCCTGGATTTTCCGTTCGCCGACTTTCTCTATAATCCACTGCCTGCGCCGATGACCATCGCCTAGTAAAGTCTCAGACAATCATTTCAGATCAGCCAACAAGAAAGGAAGATCAGAAGTTAACTTATAAGCTCCCGATAAAGATAGCTTGTAGTTAAATCTGATTAAAATAGACAAGAAATGTTCCTAAAACTTATCGAATTAACAAATAAGCGGTTGAGGAGCAAAACCACTGTTTCTGCACAGTCTCCGTATGCAAGGTCACTGACCAGTCACATTAACGTTGCCACATGGCGAAAGACTGAATAATCACCTTTTGCCACGCAGACCCCTGGGAGTCGTGCAGGAAGAGGAGGAGGTCCTTGAAGATACCGACATGGGTGTGGAGCCATGTCGCCTCCAGTACCATGATCAACTGTGCAAGGTTTCTCGTTTGAGGATCCATGGTGCGAACACCCACATATTGTCGAATGTGTTTGACACCAGTGGGGAGGGTTGGGGAGGGGGGCACCTGAGTATGGTAAAATCATACTGGTGCCCTTCGAATCACGCACACTTCGAGCTGTGTAACACATTGCACTGTTCTGCCAGTAGATACCATAGTGACGAGGAAAAAACCAACTGCATATAGGGGTGGACATGATCCTCAAGGATAGATACCTATTTATGTTGATCCACTGTACCTTCCAGAAAGACATCAGCAATGTTACGAAAACATACCCCAGACCATAACGCTCCTTCCTGAGACTGGAACCTTCCGATGGTTGTTGCAAGGCCGTACAAGCCGAAGGCCATCTGTCCGATTGAGCATAAAACGTGATTCATCTGTAAAAATTACCTATCACCATTCAGTCTTCGTACAGTTGCGGTACTGGAGTGCAAAGTCCAGCCTTCGATGCCGATAAACAGCAGTCATCAAGGGTCCATGAAAAAGTTGCCTGCTGCGGAGAGCCATTTGAATCTGCCGCGGAGGCCCCTACACAGCAACGTTCACTGAAAATTTGTTGAGTAGACACAGTTGTTGGCCCCTTAGTTGCTCAACAGTTGCACGTCTACTCACCTGTACACATCTCTGCAGCCGTCGTTCCCCCCTGCCGTCTATGGCCAATGGAACACTACTCGGAGTCAGTTTTGGATAGTTCCATTTTGCTATCCTCGGTATACTTTAACCACGACGGCACGCGAACAGTTTACAAACTTAGATGGTTCGGAAACGATTCCACCCCTGGCCCGAAAGACAATGATCGCGCTCTTTTGGACCTCAGATAAATCACTCCGTTCGCGCATTATGCGGCGACTGCACTATTATCCGCGTTCTGCCGACAAGACTTATACACTCTCCATTGCTGCCATCTGCGAATGTTTATTGCACGTTGATGCAGAACATAGGCGGTGTTCACACTAATGTGACTGGATCATGCATAAACCACCCACCGATAATAAGTGGTGCTACTCTTGCTTTCCTTGTAGTGCACTATAATGGTTGTACGGTGGTAGTTGTAGTGTTTCAAGTGGCTGCCATGTCACCGCGGTGGTCAGTGGTAACCACGACCGCCGGTTTGTGTTCGCAAAAAAGCTTCCATATAATATCACAGAAGCAGAAACAATAACCGGAAAAAATGAAAGTCACTATTCATAACACGAATTTCAATCGTTTCATCTAACTTATCATCCATTTTTAGCACTCCTGCGTGTATCAAATTGATACACATATTCCAGGTCGTGTGTATAAACCGTATAAACAGCTACAATGATTTTAAACGGATGTATGGTTGCCCTGGCCTCCTAGAGAGGTCGTGCACTTTTGGTCCCGAATTTCTTTGACGGATAGTATGACGATATACGGTTGTAGTTTGCCCTGCAGTCAAACGTTCAGTTGCTTTTACGACCTTTTGTTGCACTCGAGATAACTCGCGTGCCAACGCTGCTAGAACCTACTTCTGTTTGGAGTCGTGTTTCCTTGGAGATCTGAGCTTGTTTTCTTGTGAATTTGTGACAATGTCCGACACGTAGTCAGTTTCGGGTTGGACAGACGAGGAAAGCAAATTCAGTGAGAGTGAGGCCAGCTTTTTTGGCGACATATCTGACGGTGATGATCCTGAATACTCTCCTGAGTGTTTCTATGGTGATTCCGACAATTCCGATGCAGGCGGACCGAGAAAAAGAAAAAGGACAATTGGTGGGGAATCAGGAATTGTGCCTCAAAGAGAAGTCTCCGAAGTTACTTGGCATGATGTAGCTGGAAACACGAAAGACTTTACCACAACCTGAAGTGAAGCAATAGGCAATTGCTAATCACGTCAAATGAGAATGACTGGAAGGTGTGATGAACTGGATTTTTACATTTTTTTTTCAATGACCAACTACTGAAAATGATTGTCACCGAGACGAACCGCTATGCCGTGCAACGAATAACTGACAGTAGTCTCAACGAAAAGTGAACAGAACACAGAAGATACAACAATGGGAAGATACAAATAACGAAGAAATCCTACGCTTTTTGGATTCCTTCTGTGGACTGCTTTAGATGGCAAACCTACTCTTCAGAAATGTTGATCAAAGGGTATACTGTACCAAAATGAAGTAAGTAAATTTTTATCTCTCAACAGGTTTGAGGTCCTTTTGAGTATTCTACGTTTTTCGGGCAATTCTGGTACAAACAACGCCAAGCTGTTCAAAATTTAGCCATTAGGTGTTCCACTAAACGATAAAAGTCACAAATTGTACAGTCATGGTGAGAAGTGTGCGTTGTTGAAACTATGGCGCCGTTTAAAGGAAGGCTGGGGTTTCGCCAGAATATTGCAGGGAAACGTCGTAAAAATGGTCTCAGGCTATTCGAACTTTGTGTTCATGGAGGCTATACACAGCACGGGAACGTGTATCCTGCGAAGGAGATTGCCCCCGCAGATCATGACATGTCCTCCAGTGTATTGATGGCGATGACTGGTCCCTTGTTGAATGCTGGACGCAATCTGTACGTCGACAATTGCTATACAAGCTTCGCCTTAACCCAAAAGTTGAACGAATATACAAACCACCTCGTTCGTGCATTGAGAAATAATGCCAATTACAGTCCAACGACCGAAGTGAAAGGAAAAGTCAAGAAAAGTAAAATGTTATACATGCAGAGTAATGTGAATTCTAATATAGGTAAAGAAGCGGAGCAACCACGAAACTATCTACAATTCTGGAATACAAGTAAGCAAAATTTTTCATAGACGTGTCAGATCAAATAGCATCTTATGTCTCCACTTTACGAAGAGGAGTGAAGTGGTACCGCAAGATTGCATTCGAGCTCCTCACAAATACGGCAGCAGTCAACGCTCATGCTATCTACAAGCAAGTAATTGACAAAAATGTGCACATAACCTAATTTCAAGAGAAAGCTGCACTTGCACTGATAAATACTGAAAACTCGAAAAATGTACCAGAATCACCAGGAACACTTGGATCATAAAGTTCGCTAAACCATACCTTGCAACAAACTGGTAGCAAGAAAAACGGGTGCACATCATGTTACTGACGATACTATGACAAATATCGACGCTCTGAAGCTATGAAGAAATCACAGCAAGTCATTACAAACCGTAAGGGTCACCCGAACGAAATGTTCAAGTGCTGGGATGTTTTTTTCATAATGCACGCATGTAAAGAAAAGTATACAATTATTCAAATATGTTGCTGTGAATTTGTAAACCAACCTGTTGAGTTAATAAATATTCCGCATTTATATTAGTTTTGCTCTATTCTTCCAAAAAATAAATGTCATTCATCTGAAATGATGAAAGGAGTCTTGATTTGTTATTAAAGGTAATGCATAAATCCCATACACGTGGCCTAGCAGGTACGATATTGAAGAAATTAACTTCACAGGCCTTGTGTCTAACACACCTTAAAAGAAAATGCCTGGGTACAGAACCTTGGCTGATTCAAGTCCGGTAGCAAAGTGTTAAGAGGCTCCAATATTAGGTAAGAATAGGAAAACATTCCTACGTTACGGAGTGAATTTACGTGAAACGTGTTTCTCGCCCGAAGAGATAAACGTAGCGTTTTCTCGTGTTGGACGAACACAAAACTTATTCGTCTTGGCACTCGAAAGTAATACACCAAATATACTTTACGCCAATACACCACGGGAAAGCTGGATGCTATGGAAATGAGATGATTAACTGCACATTTTTACAATCCAAAAACTAACTGTAACAAAGATCAAGCGAAGCGAATACTTTGCTAGTCAGTAGAATGAAATTACGAATGTAATTTTAATATAATGTAATTTTAATACATTGATATAGTTACCATTTGCCATCAGCACCTACAAGCTGTGAGCTATTATTTGTGGAACCGATCCCATAAGCTACATAAATTTATAGACTACATGGAGATATTGCTGAGAAGAAGGACAAATGTAACGGTCTATGGCCTGTCTATGCATCATTGACGAACCATCGCTATTTAGTTGAGGATCGCACATGGTAGCTCAGCAGTCCGAAGGGTGATGGGTAAGCTTGAGCATATCAGTGGTAATCCACTTTACGATTTGTTACGTCAAAACAATGGTACTGCTGGCAAGGTTACAAGAACACGATTTCAAAATTCCAAATTCCAAATGAAATTGCACTTGCATCCGAAATCTGAGAAACTTTCAGCGGAAATATTTACCTCGGTCAGTATAGCTTGCTTGTCTGTTCTTAGAGTTTGCATGCTAGTTAGTGTAGAACGTTCGAAGCCCCGTATCGTAAGCTGTCGGTTTCTATTTGACTGAAGTAACGGACTAAAATAGTGGGAACAACTTCCATGCATCTGATTACACAGTCAAATTACAACCAATTACTTACCACAGCATCTCCGGAACATCGTGAAGAGTATACCACTATGCTTCCATTTCTCCGTTGGATAGCGCGAACATTCGATTCTATTTACGTTGTGCCGTCCAATTGAACTTGTGGATAAAATGTTGTAACTTTTTCACATATATTACATCAGCTAGTAAGGACGTTACTTTCCAACAAACGGCTTCTTTCTGATTCGATAAACAATAATCTCGGAGAACTCTAGAATATCTGTGGCAAAGATAACGTCATCTAGAAGCAATATGGATTCTGGCCGGGGATCGTCCTAGCTGTAAATCTCACACAAAGCGTTAATTTTTTTCAAATGAAACCTCAAAAGAGAATATCTGAATGAAATACCAGCAAAAGGCATACTTTCCAAACATGTTACCTGCCGCTCGTGGTGGGCACTCGCCCTATTATGAACCATGTACCGCCGTTTTTCATGTCTAGGGGACCATAATGAATCGCGGTGACCTGAGTGTGATTAATATCTTTCAATAAAAGTATCATTCCTGTTCATCTTAGTGCGTATTTCTTTCCCTTGTCTTCTGTCCAATAATGCAGCATTTCCTCCTATGTATGGTCCTCGATTCATTGAGGTATGTTTCTTGGCGATGTCACATCATGGGAAAGTTGCTTTCGTCCTTAGGTTTTGCTCACCAGTGTAAAATTGGATGCAATGTCAAAAAGGCTCCTGAGTTCGCAATGACTTTCTGACTGGACTGCAAAACACCTACTGAAATTGACGTTTCGTGAGAGGAATCTAATGATGGTGCATCTTTGATCTTGGTGCAATGAATGTTCACAAAGAAGGAAGATACAGTACCTTGCGGAATTTACGTTTAGTCGACAAAGGTTCTATTACAGAAAGAGCTGCCGGCCGCGGTGGTCTCGCGGTTCTAGGCGCTCAGTCCGGAACCGAGCGACTGCTACGGTCGCAGGTTCGAATCCTGCTTCGGGCATGGATGTGTGTGATGTTCTTAGGTTAGTTAGGTTTAAGTAGTTCTAAGTTCTAGGGGATTGATGACCATAGATGTTAAGTCCCATAGTGCTCAGAGCCATTTGAACAGAAAGAGCTCAAAAGCTCCGATGGACAAGGCCGGGACACATATTTTGACGTGAGCTTTTCAGAAGAGGTATCCCAGAAGTCGCCATAAATGAGTTAGGAAACCACGGTAAATCATGTCTGAATGTACAAGCTAGGGGGTGAACCCCGCTTTGCCCCTACACGAAACCAGAACCAACATCGCCATCTCGATATGAATTTTGAGAAGACTGGACTCTTCTGAATCAAATTCATGAATAACGACGAACTAAAGGAGTAACTTTCTTGTTAGCGACTTGATTGTAATTACCGATTCCCCACACGTTATAAATGTTTGCTCATCTTCGATATGGCGCTTGTTTCTATGCACAAACGCACTTTATAACGTAACCTTAATATAAAAGAGAGGGGGAGTAGAACAATTACGTTCGTCCTCTTTCACAAATTGTATGAACATTAATTTATTATTTTTTAAACAAATCTTGAGTAAGTCTGCCTGTAACGACAGCCGAAACTTTGGTGTCTTTTATTTATTTGAACTGATTAGCTGTGAAAGTCTAAACGCATATATGCTGTTGTATGTTTCCGTGTATCTTCTTCTTTCGTATGTCTGAATGTGATACGTGGGACCCAGCGTTCACCTATTAACCTAAGCCCCTGCTTGACAGCGCCTGAAGACCGCGGCACGAAAGCCGGTCAGTGAACGTAACTATAGGTATGCTAGCAGTCTAGCTAAGTGAGTGAAAAATACAATGGATAACACAAAAGTCACTATACCACTCTACTCCAGTACAAACCGGCGTGCACCATACTCCACTAGACATTCTTGTTTCCACTGTAATCACCCATCGGCAGCTATCTTTTTCATTATTTGAAACTTTCTGACTGGAGAAAGGTTCACCATACCAACTTTTATTTCATCCAACCTGTAAACGTCTTCACTTTGTGCAGGTCTCCAGTGTTCAGAGCCGAATCGAGAAAATTTTTCCATACAAGCAACGTACTAAGTGGCGTCACCCCCCCTCCCTGCAACTCCCCTCACCCCCCCCCCCCGCCATTCCTTGGGCTCTTGGCAAGACCTTCCTAAATAATTCTAATTGTAGTGATCATGGAAATGAGTTGTTTTTGTTTCAAATTAAATACTGTATAAACATTCCTCTATAACAGAAATACATTTCTGACTTATTCCAGTGGAAAATATTAAGAGAAAAACCAATTTGTTTCCAATTGATGTACGTCGTGTAATTTTTAAAATATTTTAGTGAAAGCAGGAAGAACTAGACTTGTATTGGTCTAGCTTCGAAAAAATTCACTATCTATTAAAATGAGTGGAAAAATGAAAATATAAATTTCAATTCTATAATTACAAATAATTTCACTTCCTTTTGGAAGAAATGCAACAGGAATATAAAAAATATATAATTTTATCATCGTCTTAAGCCCAAGACACCGTTGGTTTGTTGATTTGAGGGAGGGGACCTAACAGCTATGTCATCTGTCCCGTCGGATTAGGGAAGGATGGGAAAGGAAGTCGGCAGTGCCCTTTCAAAGGAACCATCGTGGTATTCGCCTGAAGCGAATCAGGAAATCATGGAAAACCTAAATCAGGATGGCTGGACGCTGGTTGAACCTCGTCCTCCCGTATGCGAGTCCAGTGTGCTAAGCACTGCGCCATCTCGCTCGGTCGCTCACAAGACACTGTTTAACTGCGTCAGATGTATTTTATATGTGAAGAAAACTCACCACAACCAAGAGGGAATAATAAGAGTGGACGATCAGGAACGAAGTGCTCGTATTAAGAAGGATGTAAGACAAGGCTGTAGCCTTTCGCCCCTACTCTTCAATCTGTACATCGAGGAAGCAATGATGGAAATAAAAGAAAGGTTCAGGAGTGGAATTAAAATACAAGGTGAAAGGATATCAATGATACGATTCGCTGATGACATTGCTATCCTGAGTGAAAGTGAAGAAGAATTAAATGATCTGCTGAACGGAATGAACAGTCTAATGAGTACACAGTATGGTTTGAGAGTAAATCGGAGAAAGACGAAGATAATGAGAAGTAGTAGAAATGAGAACAGCGAGAAACTTAACATCAGGATTGATGGTCACGAAGTCAATGAAGTTAAGGAATTCTGCTACCCAGGCAGTAAAATAACCAATGACGGACGGAGCAAGGAGGACATCAAAAGCAGACTCGCTATGGCAAAAAAGGCATTTCTGGCCAAGAGAAGTCTACTAATATCAAATACCGTCCTTAATTTGAGGAAGAAATTTCTGAGGATGTACGTCTGGAGTACAGCATTGTATGGTAGTGAAACATGGACTGTGGGAAAACCGGAAGAGAAGAGAATCGAAGCATTTGAGATGTGGTGCTATAAACAAATGTTGAAAATTAGGTGGACTGATAAGGTAAGGAATGAGGAGGTTCTACGCAGAATCGGAGAGGAAAGGAATATGTGGAAAACACTGATAAGGAGAAGGGACAGGATGATAGGACATCTGCTAAGACATGAGGGAATGACTTCCATGGTACTAGAGGGAGCTGTAGAGGGCAAAAACTGTAGAGGAAGACAGAGATTGGAATACGTCAAGCAAATAATTGAGGACGTAGGTTGCAAGTGCTACTCTGAGATGAAGAGGTTAGCACAGGAAAGGAATTCGTGGCGGGCCGCATCAAACCAGTCAGTAGACTGATGACAAAAAAAAAGAGTAGTTGAATTTCAGAAAATAAGCCATGAAAGTAGTTCAGAATTAATTAACAGGGTGAAACTTTTTTTATATGTAACTGGAAATGGAGATGCAAATTTGTGTGTGGCACGAAAGAGAAATATTTTATTAATAAAGTCGTGCATGATTCCTACAGTTGTTAAATATACGTACAGACAGTTTTCCCCTGGATAGAAATATGAACTTTTCTAGCGTTTAACTTAGTGAACTCTTTCAAAATAGAATCTAAAGCTATTGACTCCAAGGATAGCTTCAAAGGCAGAAGTTGATAATCCACACAATCGTTCACGAGGGAGTGTTGACTCAAGGTACACCTTCATACATACATACATACATACATTGATCTTTGTTCCATAGATCATGAACACGACATTTCGTAATGATGTGGAACGTCTCACCTTAACGTAAATTTTCTTTACACAAAATAATTAATTAATAATTTTTATTTATTTATTTTTTTACAGTTACTACTTCATATCTAAGAATTCATCTATTGAGTAGTGGGTTTTGAAAAGTCGTTTCACCACATCTAAAATGCTGAAGTAGTGTTGCATTTTAAAAGGTAGCCCTTGGGCGAAATTTGAGTGCAATTACATGACGTACAGACCAAAACGTTTACGGTTCAAATACATTTGTGCTAACTAGGACGATATTTCGTACTGAAGTCACTAGCGGCTCGTAACTACACGTTCTGAATTACCTCGCACATGACTCGCTAGCGGACACATTCTCACGGGAACGTTTTGCTTCTGTTATCGTATACTTTCACCTGTGGCATTTCCAATTGTGAAACACTCTATAAACAAATTTTGCGTTTAGGCGTATCTGACGTTGCTCTGACGCCTGTACTGCACCACCATTTAGATACCACTAACTCGTAAAAGATATATTGTGTGAACAGACTCTTAACAGCGCTGAAATGCTTAGGTGAAAAGCAAGGTCAGACAATATAGCTGACTGTCGTAAAACTACAATAAGTTGTACTGTCATGACCTTGCCTACAGTGAATGACGTAATCTGTGAGACATGAAATAATCGTCTGTACTAACACATCACGTAAGATTTGGCGCTCAGCTTCTCAAGCTATAAATCACACTACAACTCGCTACGACATCAGTATGTACTAGAGGATGGAAACAGTAACACTTTTCGTGGTGTAATATGGTCAGTGGTAGCTATCTGGATATTAATTACAACGACGCATCTGACTATCAGTGTTCACAAGGTTCGAGAGATAAACTACCACCAAACCTAGTATCAATCACGAGAAAAATATTGGATGCGAGAGTCTACGTGGAGTAGGGATGATATGTTTAACCTGTAGCAACGTATAGTTAAGCTTTCTCTGTGTACTCTGACATCACAACTAAACGCATTCTCGACAACGTACTCGTAGGTACCAGAAACCGCAGCTTACGCATATCACTGATGAATACGTCAAATAGACCCGTTGCCACTTGTAGTTTCTCCTCTTTTAAAGCTTCAACCAATAATCGTGTATACAAGCAATCAGTGTGATCGTTATAAATTTTTACACAAAAATGGAGAATACGTTCACAAGGCAAAGATGTAATTTAATATTGCTTACCTTTCGTTGTCGATGAAAGACATACTCTAGAAGTAGCGCCTTGCTATAATAGTATCCTTGATTCTTTTGAAATTTTATCGTAATGAACTACTTCCTCAGTCTTAACCATTCACAGTTAAATGGAATAATTTTTCATTTATAATTAATCTATCTTCAATAAAATGTAAACTTTGTTTCCGTGGCTAAATGTAGATTAATTATCTTTCTTTTCGTTGAAAGTTATTCACTGAAAAATACTACTCCTTTCTTTAGAGTTTTAATTTCTTTGAACTTTGCTTTTACCAATATGGTCTCTGGATTTACTTTGATACTAAACGGCATATTCGAGATATTGGTCTCCTCTGAAATAAACTTTTGAATATTTTTCTTGTAATAGTTTAGGGATAAAGGGCAAGTTGGGTATTGATTTTTTTCAATTTGTAACAGTTATTTCTTTACTTCGTGCAATTAACGTTTACAGGTACAAGTCAGCGTTTTACTTTATGAGTGTTGGTTCTCTGTTCAAAACCACATTAAGCGGAAAAGTAATAAAAAAATACCTGTCACCCCCACTTCTCAACAATATTAACTTCAAATAATCAAACAAAGCTCAACCACTTCAAGTCTTGACTTCCGCGACCAACTAATATTTAAAACTCAAAACACAGCACTCGATGATGTCTTTTAAAGAGAATTAGCGTGTTCTCTAATAAACTGTTCTTGGTTTGTCGTTTAGGGACAAGGGGAAAAGCTATCGGATTCGCAATAAACTTCCGATTGATTCTCAATCAATAACTATTAAGTAGGATGACCGGTCTCTTTAATACTTAATATAGACTACACATTCAGTGCATCCAACGAGAATTGCAGAATTTACTCTATTACGACACACATGCCGAAGTGACACAATAAGTACTTACCAAAGATGGCTTAGTCACTATTCCTCAGCGCTTGCGTACACCAACACAACCACAATAAAATAACTAAACGTCTTCGCGTGCACACGTCTCTTCACGCACACCATCCAACGAAAAATCTCCCGAAAATATTGAAACACGGTTTGAATAAATCGGAGCTTTTCCTATACCTGTCGAGTCTGCACTCTAGCGAATTCGGCGACATAGTCACTTTCTATACAAGCCGATAATCTTCTCAAAATATCTTCCCAAACGACTTACGTATCATACTGTAGAAATAGTCTCTCTCGAGGCTCACTTCTCGAACAATGGTCGGACACTCAACTGAAATCCTAAAAGGATAAACCAAGAACAATTTTCTGGAATAAACATATCACGCTATTTCTCTCTTTAACAATAAGAGTTTCTTCAGCAATCACCGAAAAGCGTTCGTAGTGGCCAGTTGCATCGTAGTTGTCTTTGCCGCACGTCGCGATGCAGCAGTCAGCTGGGCGTAGTTGCTAACTTGATAGTGCACAGCTTTTCTCGACCATATGTGTCATATATCTACAACATTTCGACACAAAAATATAAGTAAAGTATAGAAACAACTCAACAATTTCTTCATTCTCCTGGAACATAAAAATCGATGGTAAGCTGAGACGATACAAACAAGTGATGCGCTTTTTTCGGGCTGAAGAAGATTTGGCGCATGACATGCCCCTCTCAGCCTGCTGGCCACAAGCTGCCGCTTGGGCCTTAACCCGGCCCAGCTAATGATTTTTGTTTTCTTTATTTGTGTTTCAGACTTTTGGTAAGCTCTTCTTTCTTCCTTGCTGCTATAACCGATTAATTAATCTCCTACGTCTTAGGATACGCCTTATTTACCTTTTCTTTAGTATGAAAAAGAATTTTCGCAGTTTAACCAAGATGTCACATAATACACAACTCATGATGAATTCTTCTCGGGTTATCAACCGAGAGGTGGCGTCGTCTTGACGCAACGTTTCAATGAGTTTCGCACCCATCATCTTCGCCAGAAGATGGTGGGTACGAAGCTCATTGAAACGTTACGACAAGACGACGCCACCTCTCGGTTGATAACCCGAGAAGAATTCATCAGTGGAATACGCCGAGAAAGACTGAAATCGCATATACACAACTCCTGCCGGCACGATGCAACGATTTAAAAGTTAGAGCAGTTGCGTTACCATTTTCACGTCGATATTAGACACAGCTCCCTGTAACACTTGTAGCGTTTCCGACGTAGAAAACTCTTCTAATCACCACCTTTTAGGCCACGTTTAGCAACCACGTAATGTTTTTGCGCAAATCACCAAGATCATTTCGTGCAGATCTAATGTAATTCCAGCTCAGAATCATATAATGACGCTTTGTTTACACTGTAGAAAAGGCCGGTTATCCGTGGACAACGGATTCAATTCTCAGCTTGACGTACTGTGATGTCGAGACGGGTCCCCTAAGGGATTTATTCAGATGTAAACAGACAACTTGGAGTGCAACCAAGCACCGATCACCGTGCAAACCAAGCACCTATATTCCATGCGGCCCAGTGTTTCCCAAAGTGCTTCCAACAGCTATTTTGTTGGCGGCATTATCTGTAATATGAACAACAAAGTAAAGTAGGCTTTTAATTACCCAGGGAAGTGGTTTTAAATGTTTAGTGTACGGAAAGCCAAGAAACGAGACATCTGCATATATGATGGCTTCACTAACGTCTTATGTTATTCACTTCATCTTAACTGTAGACATGGGTGAGCTGAAAAACGTCATCAGATGACAGACTCTGATGAGTTCTTCGTCTTAAACTATTGTAGATATGACTTTGGCTGTCACTGACTTCCCTTGACAGACCTGATGGCATAGCCAAACGCTTAAAACGCTAGTTTGGACGGCAAGAAGGTAAACCAAACGATACGGAATTCGAAATCGCTCACCTGATTGAAGATCATTTATCTCGTACACTAGAAAATCTAGTTGTGAACTTAAGGTGGTTTCGCACACCTTTCTATGTAAATATTCAATTATACTACACTTCAGAAGCACAACATAAACTGTTGAAAGAAGGGCACACCACCTGCATATACGAGAACTTACTTGTGATTAGTTTATGAGAAGCAAGGAGTGAAACAAGAGCTTTATTTAAAAAATTTAAGAAAGCTTTGCTATGAAAAAAACCTAAACCATCCTATTCGATAGCGCACAGCTGTGAAAGCAGCTTCTGCAGCTGGGTAACTTTCAGTACCATGTCACTCCACTCACTGCATTGTAATGCGCTTGGAATCTTCTTAGCCTGCTGTCCAGAAGGTGATCAGGACGGGGTTGCCCAAACCTGGTCCACCCCTTGACGTTGGCCCTCTGACGTCATCCAGCATGCGAGAAGAATGCTTGCAGCGTTTCTGTAGCATTCGATTGATCTCGATAATGCTACATCGGATTCATTCCAGCAAACACTCTCTTACTTCCTGCGTACTGGAAAAACTTTAGAAATTTGTGGTAAGTTCATATGGGACCAAACTGCTGGGGTCATCGCTCCCTAGGCTTACACACTACTTAATCTAGCTTGAACTAACTTACGCTAATGGCAACACACACAACCATGCCCGAGGGAGGACTCGAACCTCCGACGGGGGAAGCCGCGCGAACAGTCGCAAGGCGCCCAAGACCGCTGGCTGCGTATTGGAGAAAGCTGTGCAAAGTGTTCTCGTGCGGCACCTTCTTGAATGACGAAACTCACACCGAAAAATCGATTAATGATCCGGACTATAGAATGTTGGGGGCAACGGCCTTGCCGCAGTGGCTACACCGGTTCCCGTGAGATCACCGAAGTTAAGCGCTGTCGGGCGTGGCCGGCGCTTGGATGGGTCACCATCCTGCCGCCATGTGCTGTTGCCATTTTTCGGGGTGCACTCAGCCTCGTGATGCCAATTGAGGAGCTACTCGACCGATTAGTAGCGGCTTCGGTCAAAGAATACCGTCCTAACGGTCGGGAGTGCGGTGTGCTGACCACACGCCCCTCCTTATCCGCATCCTCCTCGGAAGATGACACGGCGGCCGGACGGTCCCGGAAGGGCCACTTGTGGCCTAAAGACGGAACTATAGAATGTAAGATCCTGTCCAGATTCTACACAGCCCTCAGTTGGCCCTCAATAATGATGACAGGAGTCCGACTTCCGTAAGTGATGCCATCCCAAGACAACTCCCGCCTACCTCCCTGTTGAAGCCACCGGACTGTGTCCTTGTGGCCGGCACTGCTACTTACCGACTGCACACTCTTCTACAAAGATCGTCAGGTGCCAAAGATAAACCTTGCTTTCGTCGATGAAGAGAACATGACGTCACCGACGCGGATTCCTTTCTGTGTGTTCCCTTGCGACCCGTGTGCACACTCACAGCGATACCTTTGTTTGCAGAACGTTTTTGGGCTTCGTTGCCTAGGTACGGTTTCTGCGGCGTCTTGGTAGGTGGCGCCCTTCTGGTACCTCAAGATTTGACGGGCGTGCGTGGCCTACACTATTACAAGTCTGTTTACCGCGGGTTTACTGCCTGGGAAGGAGTCTCTCTGCCTCGCTGCCTGAGCATGCTAGCCGTTGAGGTCCACTCGCCGTGATTGGATAGCGGATATTTACTTGGAGGAGCAAGCCTATGGCTACTGGAGAGTCGCTGCTTCCGTCTGCCGATGCGGTACCGGCCATACTCTGGGCTAGGCCTGTTCCCTGCTGCTATGACTGGTGGACGTGGCCACACACACCATCCTAAATTATCCTTGGCCTGACGCAGGAACAAAGAATCTGTACTGAATCGCGCATCTCGTCGGGACGTGGGCCGAGCAGGTTACCGTGTGTTGGTTAATTCACGTGTTTCAGTCCCTCTATTGTCCTTAGTTATTCTTATGACTAATTGCTTACGCTTGTCGATTCACGAAAATTCACTTTTTTATTTGAATGCCTTTATAGAACTTGCATAATCTTCTGCCTTGAAAGTTTTTTTTAATGTTCAGATTGGATGCACATTGTGGCCTCTGTAATAGCCAGTAAGATTGTTAGACCCAGTAAACCTTTGGAGCGAGTTCTAGAGTTCAGAGAGTTAGTTTGTCTTTGATTACAAAAAAATGTTCAAATGTGTGTGAAATCTTATGGGACTTAACTGCTAAGGACATCAGTCCCTAAGCTTACACACTACTTAACCTAAATTATCTTAAGGACAAACACATATACTCACGCCCGAGGGAGGACTCGAACCTCCGCCGGGGTCC
Organism: Schistocerca nitens; assembly: GCF_023898315.1. NCBI lineage: Eukaryota > Metazoa > Arthropoda > Insecta > Orthoptera > Acrididae > Schistocerca > Schistocerca nitens. Next base: position 529,160,426 of record NC_064617.1, read on the forward strand.
TTTGATTACAAATAGAGGAATTCCCTGAGTATTATAGAAACAGAAATGTAAATTTTTATTCCGTGTCCCCGTGAGCTTAATGATTCGTAACTGTTCATGTTAAACTTGGCCTCGTGACGTAGTTAAATTTGCCCTCTGTGGTAAATAAATAAGTTAAAAAAATTTTCTTTATGCTCAGCGCCTTGGCACTCACAGATTCTACTTCTCTTTCACCTCATTTTGCCCACTTTCTCCGCGCACTACTCTGCTGGGCAGAAGTGGAGGAATGGACGCATAGAAGCCAAACATCGTGTGGAGACGGTTGTGTATTGTCTGTGTCAACACAGCGTTTCCACTTGCCACCAAAGAGGAAGAAAGAAGTTCTGTAGCTACAAGTCATACACGGTCCACTCAAATTTACTTGAGCACCGCGTATATTCGACGTCGACTTGCAACAACCACTCACAGCGGCAGGTGCCTCCACTAGCAGTGGAGGGTAGTAAGTCGTTCGGAGGGATGCGGGAAACTGTGCAGTCGTTGTCCTAATGTGGGAACTAAGCAATTTATCTGATTTCAAAAAGGACATGGTCATTGGTTTTCGGGCCAAAGGTGGAAGTACTTACTAAACGGCTAAGTCTGTAAACTGTTCACGTGCAGCCGTGGTAAATACATACCGTGCGTGACAAAACTCCCTTTCCAAAACAGGCATCGAGGCAACTGTGGTGCAGCAGGGGTTATAGATGACAGGGGTAGATGACGGTTGCGTCGATCTGCACGGCCGAATAGACGTGCAACTGTTCTGCGAGTGACAACCCAGACGAACCAAGGGCCAATCAATATTTCTCCTCAATGATAATTCACCAAACATTGCTGCGTATGTGTATGCAGGTTCACGTACCCATGCTGACTACTGTTCATCGGCGACGAAGGCTGGAATTTGCAAGTCAGTACCGCAATTGGAAGTCCACTGAATTGCGACAAGCGGCCTTTTCAGACGAATTAAGTTTTAAGTTTCCTCAAGCAGATGGCCGTTGCCGTGTACGGCGTGCAACGTCTGAAAGCAAATACCCTGCAATAATCGTTGTGAAGGTCCAGACCGGAGGAGGGAACCTTAGGAGTGTTTTTGTGGTATTTCCCGGGTGAGCCTCGTCATTCTGGAAGGCATAAGTATGCATGTGCCCTTGTGGACCATGTCCACCCCTACAAACAGTTTGTTTCTCTTCGGCACATGGCATCTATTAGCAGGACAATGCAATGTATCATACAGCTCACGGTGTAGATTCGTGTTTCGAAAAATACCAGGATGAGTGTACTATACACCTCTGGCCCCCAGACTCCCCGCATTTAAACCCAATCGAGAATCTGTGGGATCCTCAACCGAGAAACCTAGCGCAGTTGGCCGCTACACTGGAGTCAGCATGGCTCCACAGCGCTGTCGGTAATTTCCAGAACCTCAGGAATCTCGTCCTTCACATTTCGCAGTGGACAGTACTGCAACAGGTAGTTATTCAGGCTTCTGACAGGTGGTCACATTAATGTGACTGGAGCGTGCAGAACGAAGCTGCTTCCGTTTACTACTGCCGAAGTTCTGTGTTCAAGAATAAAACGAGAATAATATAAAACTATGTAACTAGATACCTAATAAAAACGTTACATTCATAATAACAAGTTGTGTAAATGTTCAAGTCGAAAAAAGTCCAAATTCAATGAAATTAATACTAAAATTTAATACGATCGACGTCAGGAGGGTCTTACAGACCAGACCAGTCCACCGTACACATGAGGAGATAAAAGGAAATGAGTATATGAAATAAATTCTAACATTCAAACCAATTACGTGTAGAAAAAAATATCTCTTGTAATGTAACTATACAGCGATTATCAATATACAGAACATACTTATTGCAATAGGTATTTGTTAAATGATAGATCTTGGGGTGCAAACTCACTACTAACATTCTCGTTACTTCGCTTTTTTTTTCTTTTTTCTTTTCTTTTTTGTTAGAACTATAAGCCCGTCAAGCGAAATCCAAAACATTATAGTTTATCAAAGAAAATAAGATCATAAACAACAGAAATGACTAGCAATATGTAAGCTTTACTCGACCATTCTGTACCCATTGGTTCTGTAAGAGAATGCGAACGACCACAAACAAATTGGCGCAAATGTTCATTTCCTGCAATATGATAAACTCAAACAATATCTTAACATGTAAAATTAAATAACTGAGTTTACAGGTTCAAAATAATATTCTAGTTTATTATTATGTACTAATTCTTTCCGATCTTAAGATAGGGTCTTATTTTCTTGATATCGCTGCGTTTTATATTTGGCTTGCAAACTAAAAACTAAGAGTTAATTGATGTGCAGTGAAGTAAACTTATTACTTAGAACGATAATTTTGTGAATCATATTGACCGGTGTTTGTGGGACTTACTGAACTGCTGAAGTTGTTTATTTCCCTCTCCTCAGCGTTGTACGCATGGAACGTGTACTTGTATTAGCTGCCGACTGATTAACCTTACTGCAGTATGGTAAATGTGTTCTTACTGATGATCAGAAATCATCAAATCATGAAATCAGGGACAAGCATATAACCTACCCCCACTGAGGCTGAGGTTGCCACTGGTCTAAAGGATGAACATCGACAGTGCTGTTCTCTCCCAATGGGGGACTGTAGACAAATTTGCTATTTAACTTAAGACATCGACATACAGTATATTGATTATGAACTGCACGTTTGACCGCTGGTCCCCTTACCAGCCAAATTCCGCTGAATATTTCTTGCACTATCAGATTTGAAACTGCTATCTCCCAGTACTGTGACATCGCTTTACCTTACTTTAGCAACTTCACCTAAGGATGCCGGACGTCGAATAGCTAATCATATTTAATCTTAAAGTGTTTGACAGTCGTTAGGATACGTATTTCCCTTCGACCAGGCAGACAGAAGGAGCCGTCCTTCACCCCTTACATGTGCTCACTGCAGATTTGGAGCTAGCGTTGGGCGAAAGTGTTCGAAAATCTCCAGGGGCCTCCCAACATCAGATATGGAGCCAAAGCTACCATTCTGTTGAAAAAAAAATTGTTTCATAAGAAAATTTTCTACAAGAAACTGTGTGATTAGACTTGCATTTCGAGGAGACTACCTTTTGAAAGCTAACTGGGAAGTGGACGTATTGTAGAACTGAATTCTGTATGTTTTGATCGCTAGAGAAACCGAATCCATCGAGGGAGAAGGACCGACGAGGACTCGCTATCACCCGCAATAAAGTCATAGATTGTCTCACCTTAGCCGGCCGGAGCGGCCGAGCGGTTCTAGGCGCTACAGTCTGGAACCGCGCGACCGCTACGGTCGTAGGTTCGAATCCTACCTCTGGCATGGATGTGTGTAATGTCCTTTGGTTAGTTAGGTTTAAGTAGTTCTAAGTTCTAGGGGACTGATGACCTCAGAAGCTAAGTCCCATAGTGCTCAGAGCCGTTTTTTTCTCACCTTACCTTCACCACTCGCTGTTATCCAGTTAACGTACGCTGATGGCAGGCATCATGTAGTTTGACAGATGTCATGCTATGAGACGAACGATGTGTATACGAACACCGCAAATTGAGCAGTGTTTTATTAGTTAAGCATTCCTCTCTTTCAGTTTAGTTCATGTACCACTGGCGTCCACTAAAATAAGTGCTTATTATCTTTTGTAAGTTTAGTTCTCATCTTCAGTTCGAGGAATTGTTCATAAAGCCTTCCTCGTAAAACATGCACCACTTGTGTCCACTAAAATAAATCGTTATTATCTTTCGTCAGTTAAGTTCTCATCTTCAAATGGTTCAAATGGCTCTGAGCACTATGGGACTTAACTTCTGAGGTCATCAGTCCCCTAGAACTTAGAACTACTTAAACTTAACTAACCTAAGGACAACACACACACCCATGCCCGAGGGAGGACTCGAACCTCCGACGGGGCGAGGCGCCTGTATCGTGACAAGACGCCCTAGACCGTGCGGTTACCACACGCGGCGCATTCCTCGTACTTTCCTTTGCAAAGTCTATTACATCCTACCTCGCAAAGCCATCGTATACTGGTGGTCTATATAAATACGTCCACGTTCTCAATTGCTGGAGACAGTGATTGGCTTTGTTGATATCTTTTGCACAGTAACGAGTGCGCGAAACGACGGTATCTCGTACGGAAAGACAGAGCAGCTGATGCTGCTGAAGGCTCGCTCGCGAACATTTCCGATACTGGCCCCTTGATTATGATGGCATTCAGACAGGGAAAGCTATTGGCGATCAAGTGTTTCCTGTGCAGTGCAAAAGAAGCTGAGGCTGCCATGAATGGGCAGGTACGAGCCTCTCAGCCCGTCGTTTCTCTGGTGTAGCGGTTATCACTATTGCAAACTACATAAATTTCTGCTTGCTTACCATAATCAAACCTTGATCTCCCTCTAGTATTCTATCCACCACACTTACTTCCATTACAAAACTGTCGAATCATAGACATCGCAGAATGTGTTCCACAGCAACCAGTCATTACTTTTAGCTAAGTTGTGCCACAAATTCCTCCCCCCCCCCCCTCCCACCAAATTTTATCAAGTCCTTTCCACTAGTTGTAGATCCACGCATCTAATCTTAAACACTCAACTACAGCACCTCCTGCATCTTCTTGTTCACATTTCATTTCCGTACAAGGCTACACTCCAGACAACTACGTTCTGAAACGACTTGCTGACACGAAAATTTATAACCTGCGTTAAAAAATTCTCTTTTTCAGAAAGGTTTTTCTTGCTGTTACCTAACTGCTTTTCATTTTCCATTCTAAACAGCAAAATGCATTTAATATGCTTAATGTCTCATTTTCTAATCTGGTTCCCTCAGTGTCACCTGATTTGATTCGACTACATTCCGTTAACCTTATTTTGCTTTTGTTATTCTACGTATAACCTCTTTCAAAGATACTGTCCGTTAATTCAACTGACCTGTGACGGACTTACAAGTCATCGGCAAACCATAATGCTCCCATTTCTTCTTCTCTAATTTTAATTCATTTTCTTGATTTCCGATTTTTTTTCTTTCCTAGTTGTTCATTGTACAGATAAAATAATATAGGGAATAAGTTACAACCATGTCTCACTTCCTACTCAACTACTGCTTTCCTTTTGCGTTCTTTACTCTTATAGCTGCTCTCTTGGTTACTGTATAATTTGTAGATTGCCTTTTGCTCCACGTCTCTTATTCTAGCTAGCGTCACAATTTCTAAGAGTTTATTCAAGTTTATGTAAGTATGAAAATTTTAGAAGAGTAGGTTTATCTTTTATAAACATATCTTCCAAGATAAGTTGTCGGATCAGTATTCCCTCACGTATTTCTCCGGCACTCAAACTGATTTACCATGAGGTCGGCTTCTACCAATTTTTCCATTCTGCTGTAAATACTTTGTGCCAGTATTCTGCAACCATGACTTATTGACTAGTTTTTCCATGGATTCACACCTCTTAGCACTTGAACTATTTGGAATTTCAATTTTTAAATTCTTCTTAATAATGAGGGTATTTAGCTCGTCTCACATATTGTGCAATTTTTTTTTTATGGTCTTCAGTCTTCTGACAGATTTGATGGGGCCCATCACGAACTCCTCTCCTGTGTCTTCAGTGAATGTTATCATTAAGATCCTTTCACCGTGATTTTAATCCCAGTACTGAACATTTCTTTTATTTCCGTCATTGGTTCTTCAACGTACAAGCTGAACAGTAGGGAAGAAAAACTGCGTCTCTGTCTTACAATCTTTCTAAACCGAGTACATCTTTGATAGTCTTCCATTCCTGCTATTTGCTTTCAATTCCTGCTTAGCAGGTTGAGTAGTTTCGTCATGATATGTTCTCCAACGGATCTCAATAATTGTGAGGGGATGACTTCTACTCCAGGCTCCCAGTTTCGACGTAGGTCTCACAGTGCCTTTCAAATCCTTCTCGCATTATCATATCTCGCATCTGATCTCGTTCTAAAACGAGTCTTGAAAGAGCACCCAAATTCTATTATTTATCTTATAAGTTTTAATGATTCTGTTTTAAACGAACAATGCTCAATTCCCCCAGCGCCCCATGGTCCCGCGCACTGCGTGTGCTCAGCTTAACACATTAAGAATGGCGCGGGACAATGCGGCGCGGGGGGAATTGAGCATTGTTCGTTTAGAACAGAATCATTAAAACTTATAAGATAAATAATAGCATTTGGGTGCTCTTTCAAGACTCATTTGAGATTTATCTAAATGTCCTAATAAACAGGTTTAAGATCCTTTTGTTAAAAAACACACAATAGTAACTTTATAAACAGTGAAAGATAAAAAGCTAAACATAACGGGCAGAATACTGACAGAAGTGGTGCCTGTAAGGCGTGATCACCAACAGAGTGTCCTAAGATCTGTTAAGGCTCCCAGCTGACACGTCAACCAAAACACCCACGCATAAGGTCCACCCACGCACACGCTAAAGTTGACATAAGAGACCAGGTTATAACTGACTTCTGTAACACACCAAAAGTCTTTAAGATAACTGAGAAAAAGTTTATTACAATCTCTCTTTTTAACGTAATTAGAAAAAAAGGGGTGCCTCGAGAGAGGTTGGAACTTTTTACAAATTTATGCATGAAATACCAAAAATTGGCTCCAGTAGCCAAACATCCTTCAAAACATGTACAGTGGGTACACTAGCTCGGACATATAACATATAAGGCGCAGTCAACAGGTGAACATAATAAAACAGGAAAGCTTGGCAGTAGAAGCGAAAAGCGAAATCCAATTACATCTAAGAGAAAGCTAAGCATAGCGTTACTAGATCAACATGAACACGCCAAAGGCACACTAAATAAGCAATACCAGCACGTGTCGAAATAAGGAAGAAAGTGATGCACAACAACACGGAAAATATTCGAAGAACTGTCCTAAATACTGGCTGAATCTGCGGAAAACAACCAATGTATGACGACAATTACGGCGCTCACGCAGTCTTAATAAGTTCAGGAGCAGCAAGCGTTCGTCCTCCTCTTAAACCAGAACCAACAGCGACATCTGGAAAAGGAGGTGCCACAGGTCGCCCACTTCTGGTCATGGTGCAGCAACGTTCTCCTTGAAAAGTTTCCGTTCTTTCTTCCCACCAAAAACGTCTCTCAACGGCAACCACCAGAAATTTCTCCCCACACGCTGCCCCAGCCTGCTCTATCTAAATAGACCAAAGAAAGCTTCACATCACAGCACCATAGATATACTCAGGAGTCGGTTCACAGATATGGCCCTTGCGGGACGGCTCACACAAGTCATATCTTAATATTTTGTTTGACACAATGTATAACATTGTTTCAGTAATAAATTAAAATAGGTCACATTCCACTGTTCCGACCAAAGCTCAATTGGATCCCCTCTAACCCCTCCCAGTTTACTGAGATTTGGCTAAAAAGAGTCGCATTCCACAAATTGGGTGGCTGGCGAATAGCTTTCCTCTTTCCAGAAGAGAATGAAAAGTGCAAACAATACCAGTTCAAGTTTCTTTCCTTTATGCAGCCCTTCTAGATATTCATTCCACTTTTCAGTCATTCTTCCCTGCTTAGTACTGACTTGCCAACTGAGTTATGAACATTCATACTAGTGCTCTTCTTTTCTTCGAAGGTTACTTTCATTTGCCTATAGGTGGCAAAGATCTTTCCCAGTGGTGCATGCTTAAAAGCTTTGCATTTCTCCGCTAGGAAATCCTGCTTTGCTGTTTTAATCTTCCTCACAATGTCATTTTTTAGTCGTCTATATTACCTTTCGTCTTCTACACTTGGTGCGTTTTTACATTTTCTCCTTTCTTCTGTTAAATTCTATATCTTGCGTGTTATTCAATAATTTCTACTTTTCTTGTGTTTTTTCCCAATTATTCTTTTGCTGTACTCCATATTTCATCTCTCAAAGCTACCCGTTCGTCATTTCCCCCCCGTTTCCATCATTTTCTCAACAGTTTCTGGTCCTTTCAATTTATTTCCCTAATGTGCTATTTTTCTCCAGTTTCTTCAGTTTTAATTTCTATTTCATAACCAATAACTTATGATCATACTACACACCTGCCTTAGGAACCTTCTGGTGTCTTTAGATCTCTTCCAGGTATGCAATCTACTTCTATGAAGAAACTTCCCAGCACATTAAAACTGTGTGCCAGACCGAAACTCGAACTCTGGATCTTTACCTTCGTGGGCAAGTTGCCTAACATTTTTTTAGGGGGGGGGGGGGGGGTGAGGAACAAGAGAGGGGACCGGCCGAAGTGGCCGTGCGGTTCTAGGCGCTGCAGTCTGGAACCGCGAGACCGCTACGGTCGCAGGTTCGAATCCTGCCTCGGGCATGGATGTGTGTGATGTCCTTAGGTTAGTTAGGTTTAACTGGTTCTAAGTTCTAGGGGACTAATGACCTCAGAAGTTGAGTCCCATAGTGCTCAGAACCATTTGAACAAGAGAGGGACATATAAACAGTGCTCCAAAAAAATGCAACAAATCTGCAGATAACGTCAGAAATGCAAATCGGGAAAACTGACCGTTCCTTGTAAGCGGTCGGGGGTTGGGGGGAGGGGGGGGGATGATGGGAGATGAGAACGTCTGCAGCGTCTCCGGCTCGATGGCAGGGCAGGGGGCGGAACGGGCAGAGGACAATCGCACGAGGCCTGGCCACTGCGTCCCGTAGACCAACAGCCAACCAGAAGTTGACAAGAAGGGACTCAATGATAATCATGAAATTCCACATTGTCATACAGGAATGGGAGGTATGGGAGAAAGGTACAAGAAAGATAGCGCGGTATCATGCGCTGCATCCCCCGTTAGCTTGAAGTAACATGAGGGGGCATTAGTGCATCTCGACAGCAGTCGACCCAACTGCGCCGGGCACATTCCAACTGAGCGGGGGACTGTGCAAAACACCACGGATGCAATTGGCGAAATGGTTCGATAGCGTGGACAATGTTCAATCACCACCTGTTCATCCTGTTGGAGCTTCCAAAGGCCGATCCACAACTTGTCCCCATCACTATATGGCGACCGTCCATCCTTCGACCCAAACTATCGCATGAGTCTTGGCTACAGGGAAACACAAAACCTCCGGACAAATTAAAGCATATGGTTCGACAACGGATGAGGGGCGCAGAGGAAACAGACGACCATGTGCGTCGCAGCACTCACACCTGAACACTGACGTAGGTCAGGCGATGGGCGTAATCGTCCACCGAATGACAGGAGTGTCCATCAACCCAGTCGCAGGTAAACGCTGGTTAGTGGCGAATTTTCCACAGATGACGTGATATCATGTCGCTTGGTATGGCTGATGAAAGTTGCGCCACACTACAGTTCATCTCGTTAAAGGATACTTCATCTCAACGTTGCTGCAACGTATGCCGAACAGTAATTAAATATAGAAATATTTCAGACATGGGGGGATGTGTACATGGGAAGCCGGCGTGTACATAGCTAAGGTCCTTAAAAAGACAGACAGATGCGCAAATAGAGGCGCAGTGCTTCCTACCGATGCCAGTGGGGACATGAATATGGTCGCGACTGAGTTCCCTGTGCCCGACCACTGTTTCTTCACGGTGTTCTCAGATATACTGCCGCCACTCGAAACCGGACGTTGGTGAGTCCAAGTCTCATGGCCGTCTGGGAGAGGAGATCAAATGAGCTACCCAAGTACCACTCACGACCTGTCCTCATAGCTTTGATTCAGCCGGTTTGTAATGTAGGAGACGAGGCACTGATGGAATTAAGTTGTGAGGACGGGTTGTGAGTCGTGCTTTGGGAGGTCAGTTGGTGGAGCACTTGTCCGCAAAGGCATGGTCCCGAGTTCGAGTTTCAGTGTGACACACAGTTTTATGTGCCAGAAAGTTTCATATAAGCGCACACTCCGCTCCAGAGTGAAAATTTCATTCTAGTTCTATGATTCTTAAACAAGGTGTTAACAATGGTCAGTAGTACTCTATACCAAATTCAGCTAGGCGACTTCCCTTTTATACATTTAGAATCGAACTGAGCTTGGATGACAAACACAGGTACGTAATTTCATGCTGCTTGAACTCTACGCCAGAGTTCATTATTCGCAGTGTCTCTTAAGTGGTGGGGTGCCAGTCTCTGGGGGATACCTTGACCAGTGGTTGACAAAACTTTTTGTATAGAAGTTGGTGGGGACACTATGGACACTATGCAGTCTTGCGTTACTGTGTTGAAAAGCAACGTCACAGACGCTTCTATGATAGGGCACAACAATGCGTGATAAATGTAACGATTGCTGTCCAAATTACTAACTATGTCAACCAGAGCTGATCGTGTTGTGTACCCAGTGGAACCCCATACTATCTCACCAGCTCTGGGTCTGTTTTATGATGACAGAAGCATTCTGACTACGCAAATTTTTCTGGAATCTTCGTAAACAGATACGTTAGTCACGTCGTTGTGCGCAGAACCAGGATCTTTCTGGAAAGAGTCACGGTGTCTCTCGGATGTCGAGTGCTTTTGAGCGCATAATGGGAATACTCCTCTCGTATGTGCTGCTATTTTAAGCGAAGCCACAGTTGTCGCCACACTGTAAGTCTGCAGTTTTCTAGAGTACGTATCACTATCCCATATCTTGCTGCAAAGATGCCCATTTCCTTACTCAAGGAACTTGAAATAGTTCTTCGAACCTGCACGTCAGATCGAATAATATGTATGTCCTCTTGGGCTCTAGTTCCGCTGTGCCGTTGAGTATGGCCGTGCTGAATCTATCGATTAAATATTCACGTGACAGTCATAGGACCGTTAACAATGCAAGCAACATGGCCGAATGTTAAACCTCAGTCTCGATAGCTCACGACCCTGCCGCTGAGTACCGTGCTGGTAGCCGTTTCTCCCCCTTATACGAGGTGTAACACGCTCTTCTCGCAACAATCAACATTCAAATGCGATTTCTGATTCGGAAACCCACAGCGCAATCTTTCTTTACGTGCAGAATGTAGATGGTGTGAAATTATGAGACGTGAGTCCGCAATGCAGAGTAGTCTAAAACAACATGTTTGGGTGAGTGACATGTGGATGGCCAGCTGCTGTGTAATGACCGGGCCAGACAGGTAAGCGGACTCTAGGCAGTGAGACCCATGCTGTGGAGAGCCGAGAAGGGAGTTGGGGAGCGCTCAACCAGGCCGCAACGGCCTCACTTCTTGAAAAGTCCACTTACACCAATACCAGACATGCTACCACAAATATAAAGACAGCATTGAACTCGCAGTACTGTGACGAGCTCGCTAAAATTATTTTTGTAAGTATACGTGTAAAGTTATCAATATCTATACTACTGTATAAAGACAAGTGTTGTTTAACGTTGTTACCAAAAATTTGGGACAGTACTCTACCCGTTTACTTCAGATATTTACACAATACTCTAACGAACCTTCTTACGGACATAGGCTATATATTTACTTAATATCCACATATACTTGTATTATAATAATGGATGTATTCATGTATGTTCCACGTCTCCTCCAGAACCACTGAACCCAATTCAGCCAAACTTGGTAAACGTATCACTAACTGTTAGGAAAGAATCACTGTGGGAGTAAGGACCACGTACCTATCAAATGGGTGGAGGTGGGGTAGTAAAAAGATGTGTAGCCCACTATGGGCGAATACAAAGACTTTACTCGGCCAGTAATAGAGAATTAGATCACTTAATGGCATGCGACAAACTCTACACATAATTTCAGACCTTAAGGAACTTTTTATCGCTAATACCACCAGCAACATGATGAAAGGAAAAAAAATCTTTATCGCTTACTACATTCTCCCTGTTCGTGCAGTAAAACTGCCGCATCAGGCATGTCGTTTAAATTTCTTACTTCTTTGCTAATAACTCTACTCACAACACTTTTCACAGACAGTACCCACATATGCCGCAGAATCTACCAGTAAAATTGTACTATTGTACGCCACAAAGTTCAGCAGATATACGGTCATAAACATAGAGCAGGGCGAAAGGAGAAATATATGTAAAAATATCTGTAAAATATACACATAGATTCCAGTCTTTGTACACATACGACTTACTATATAGAAAACAATACTGTTGGGTTGAGAACCAGCAGCCTCCTTTAAGGGTAGGTGATGGACAGAGAGAGGAGAAGGAAGAGAGAAGAGGAGAGGGACAGAGATAGAGGGGAGATGTATATAGTGAGGAGTCAGAAAAGAATGGATTGAGGAGGAGATGGTCATAAAGAGGGGGAGGAGAAGTTGACTTAGAGGGGAAAGGAAGAGATGGACAGAGGGGAAAGGAGCAGATGGGCAGATGGGGAGGAACAAGTGGACAGAGAAAGGAAAGTGGAGGAGATGGACAGAGACTGGGGGGAGGGGGAAGAGGTTGTGGGATAGGGGGAGGAGATATGGACAGGGAAACGAAAGAGGAGGGGATGGACAGAGAGAGGAGATAGAAGGCGAGAGGTAGGAGGGAGCAGAAGTTGGACAGGTGGGAGGAGGAGATGAACAGTGAGAGGGGAAGAAGGAGATTGACAGTACAGGGGGAGGAGGAATTGGACAGAAAGAAGGGGAGGATGTGATGGACAGAGAGTGTGGGTTCGGATACAATAAATTTCCATGAAACAGAAAAGCTTCTGCCCACGAATCAGCACCATTTTAGAAGGCATTACTCTCGAGAAACTCAGCTTGTCCTTTTCTTATTTGATATACTGCTGACTTTGAAGAGCAACAGGCAGATTTCATATGTCTCTATTTAAGGGAAGCATTTGACGTGGTGCCCCGCTGCAGACTTTTACAGACAGCACGAACATATGTAATATATTCCGCGATATGTGAGCGACTCAGTGACTCGAAGACTTCTTGAGTAATAGAATCCAGTAAGTTTTCCTCGACGGTGAGTGTTCATCGGGGACAAGGATATCGTTCAGGAGTACCCCACAGAGCGAGGTGGTGCAGTGGTTAGCACACTGGACTCGCATTCGGGAGGACGACGCTTCAATTCCGCTTCGGGCTATCCTGATTTAGGTTTTCGGTGTTTTCCCTAGATCACTTTGAAAGGGCGCGGCCGATTTCCTTCCCCATCCTTCCCTATTCCGAGCTTGTGCTCTGTCTCTAATGACCTCGTTGTCGACGGGACGTTAAACGCTAATCTCCGCCTCCTCCTCCTCCTCTTCCTCCTCCAGGAGTACCCCAAGGAAGTGTGATTGGATCGCTGTTATTTTCTGTATACGTAAACGATTTGGAGAACAGGGTGGACAGCAATCTGTGGTTGTTTTCTGATGATGCTGTGGTGTATGGGAAGTTGTCTCTAAGTGACAGTAGGAGGATACAAGATGACTGGAGAAAATTTGTAGTTGGTGTGATGATTGACAGCTAGCTGTAAGTGTAGAAAAATGATCGTTGATGCAGATGAGTAGGAAAAACAAATACTATGTTCGGATACAACATTAGTCAAGTCGTTTAAATATCTGGACGCAATGCTGCAATGTGATATGAAATGGAACTAGCATGTAAGGATTGTAGTAGGGAAGGTGAATGTTTGACTTCTGTTTATTGGGAGAATTTTGGAAAAGCGTGGTTCATCTGTAAAAGAGACCGCATATAGTACACTAGTGAGACCCATTTTTGAGTACTGTTCGAGTGTTTGGGATCCGCACCAAATCAGACTGAAGGAAGACATTGAAACAATTCAGTGCTAGGCTGCTAGATTTGTTACTAACTGGTTTGATCAATACGCAAGTATTTTGGAGATCCTTCAGGGACTCAGATGGTAGTCCCTGGAGAGACAAAATTTAAATAATCGGCATTTAAAGCTGACTGCGGAACGATTCTAATGCCGTCAATACAAGGACTAGGATGATAAAATAAGAGAAATTAGGGCTCGTATGGACGCTTATAGACAGTTGATTTTCCCTCGCCCTATTTGCGAGTAGAGCAGGAAAGGAAATGTAGTGGTAGAAGGCACCCTCCACCAAGTACCTTTTGGTAGCTTGTGGAGTATGTATGCAGATGTAGAATAAGGCAGATAGATGAAGGGAGAGGGGAGGAGGCCATGGACAGAGAGGGAGGAGAGGAGATCAGCAAAGAGAGGTGGGGGCAGAAGATGGACTTACAAGGTGTGAGGAGGTGATAGAGGTGGACGATAGATGGATTTAGTGGGACTGCGGAGGAGATGGACAGAAGGAGAAGGAGCAGATGGACAAACAGGGAGAAGGAGAGGGATAGAGAAGAGAGGTGTAGGAGATGGACAAAGACAGAGGAAAGGAGCAGATGGACTAATGGAAGACTGGAGTAAATACATACCCAGACAAAACTGGGCACCTACCTTATAAACATATTGGATGAGTGAGGAGGGAAGGTACATGCTTTGATACTGTTGGTGATTCTGAACAAAAAACTTCAAATGAACATACCGCCTTTTCTTAACCATATCCGACATGCAGCTGTTCGAAAATCACTTGCCTCAGTCGCATGTACTTCAACAGCACTCACATGCGAATAGGCTACGTAGTGTTGTCTTTTCTGATCATTTCAATGCGCACTTCACTTATTATTAGACAGCGGATTTTTAGGTCGGAGGAACTGCATTTTAGGCACCTAAAGTAGGCCCCTTCAGTACCTTAGTTAGGCTATATACAACCTAAAATAGGCTCTAAAAAGTATAATGCAGAGAAACCAAATATAATGTGTAATACACAGTATTGGCGTAGGTGCCTATTACTATTCATTAAAACGAGGAAAATTAAAATCTGTATGGCTGCACAACATAGAAAACTTTATACTACTTTAATGTTCAAACTGATCCCAAGCGTTTTAATTTTTCCAAGAAAAATACAGTGTAAAACACTTATAGCCATATGTTGAAATGTATGTAATACGTAATGCCGGATACAACAGTTGTTTCAAACATTCAGATCAAACTGGCTTCACAGTAAATAACCAAAAGTTTTTCTAGGTTTTCCAGAGAAAAACAAGGGCGCTTGTCAGTCAGTATTAGTTTATACGCCAAAAATGAGCGTTCTACATCAATGGGTCTTCGTTAATTTTCTTTGTAGCATCCTCCAGTGAAGAAATGTTCCCGTAGATAGGTCTCCGTGAGCGTTGTAATTCGAAAATAGTTCTTGCCATAAATATGTAGTTTACTTAAATGTAAGCCAAGTATAGTTTGATTGAGGGATCTTTAGGTAGTTGTTTTTCTGAATTTACTGAGGTGGCATTCTCTGCTAGATTTTCAGTTTCCCTCCGGAATGTTGGGAGATGCTTGCTGTAGTTCTTCGCTGCTGCTAACCATGAGCCCCAGCGGCTAACAACAGGCTCAGGAGGCAGTGGGACATCAAAGGATAGAATACTTGAAGCAATTGAAACTCTGCAACTGTATACACAGCGACATCTGGCCTGAAGCACCTCTTTCCATCCACGTCGTCTGGAAATAGCATCTTCAGCCCATTATTGACAAAGTATGCAACTGTTTGTTGGTTAATCTTTTGGAGCTTTTTCTCAACAAATGAAATAAGCCCTCTATGGCTCATCTCGGTCCAACTTGTCAACAATCAGATTTGCAATGTACCGGCCAAGGCTGTCAGAGTTTCATTAACGGAAATCTGTACCGAAGACTCCCCAATATCTCCTCGGATTTTGTGCACTGTGTCAGTGTAAGTTTAATCTACATAATTTTTACGCGATCCTGCAGGAACAGACGGATGACAGTACTTCTGAAGAAAATCTTTGAAAGTAGGATTTTCAAAAGGAGTGTCTGCTGCCACAATAGCATGACACAAGTCGCTGTAGAACTGGTTCTTCTTGGTGGATTCATCGGATGTCTTTGTTAAAAGTGTTTGCTTCTATTTTGATTTTCATTCAGTATTTGCCTTATGTAACGCTCCATCACGCCGAGTTAAGTGGGACTTTCTACCGCTGGAAACGTAATAGAAGAAAGACACAAAATGCAGTATACAAGTGCGTATAAAAAGTATTTGGTATTGCTAATGGATAAAGTTACTTAATTTTAGCAAAATAAAAATAAAATAAAAAATATACATTGTTGTTTAGCAATTTTAGTTCCCAAGTGTCCAAGTAAGTTTTTGGTACAACTCGTAACTTAAAAAGAATCAAAACTTGGTGCGCAATTTTAAAAACCTTGTACTATAGGTGTGAAATTTTAACATTGCTTACTTATCCTTTATATCAAAACTGAATTCAGCAGCTTAAAAACAATAATAAAAGAGAAGAATTGAGTTCCGGTGTCCCATAGTATAAGTTTAAATAATAGTAATAAAATAAACTGCTCCACAAATGCACTGGTGTCGAAAGCTGTGTAAATCAATTCACAATTACAAAATGACAGGAAAAACTAGAAAGCATAAAAAAAATAATTACTAAACTGCTGCCGGCCGAAGTGGCCGTGCGGTTCTAGGCGCTGCAGTCTGGAACCGCGAGACCGCTACGGTCGCAGGTTCGAATCCTGCCTCGGGCATGGATGTGTGTGATGTCCTTAGGTTAGTTAGGTTTAACTAGTTCTAAGTTCTAGGGGACTAATGACCTCAGAAGTTGAGTTCCATAGTGCTGAGAGCCATATGAACCATTTGAACCAACTAAACTGCTTAGCAGAGTAAAATTTTTTCATATTTCGTATAGTGCGGAAACTTTGGCAGTCAGAATCTTATACGACTAGACATTGAAGTAGCTGTTTCGGCATTTTCTTCTGCCGAGCTACTCAGGCACTGAAACTCGAATATATTTTGAACATTGAACATGTTACACTTAATATTTCCGTCGATACACTACGCAGTAGTTTAGTTGGGCGAGTGGATAACAAAACTTCGACAATGTCCTCGCTTTCCCTCAATGAGAGTCCCTATATAACCAAGAAGAGAGGTGAAGTATGTCTTATTTGAATGGCTACGCATCTTTAACCCTCCCCTCTTCAATTCTCATCGGAAGTCATTTCGAGGCCTACGAATATCTTTCCTTGTGGAAACAGGCAGTTGACCAGGATTTTGTCAGCGTCAGATTTTATTTATTTATTTTCTAATTTAGTCCTCTCACATTCGACTCTTGTAAGCAGTTCCAATCTTTCGAAAATAAAATAGTTTTATGTTAGTTTAAAGAAATAGGTCCTTTTTAGAATTTCAAAGCTCAAATAGTCAAAATCAGGCTTTAACGTTGAAAAAGGCTGTTTTAGGTGGTATTAAATTAACGGTTTCGTGTTCAATTAGTCATGAAACTCGTAAACACCGGTTTATATGCAAGTAAGAATTCAGCAAAAGAATAGGTTTTAACCTAAAGGTCCGGAGTCTACTTATTATTGATGACCAACTTTTCGACCCGGTTGATTTACATAACCATCTGAATGAAATACAGTATATGGATTTCCTTCAACATGTGTTACCAGAATACTTGACGGATATTCCTTCGGTAACACTATGCCTTCGTAATTTCTTCACGGAGGAGCTCCTCTACATTCCATACGGTCAGTGACACACGGTCGCCTTGGAGTCATTACTTCGCCATCGATGTCGCCCAACCATTCTCCTTTAGGTTACTGTTGGTGCTGTTGGCTTAAGGGTGAAGTCTAGAACCGCAGAGTGGACACAAAGGAGGAAATACTTCTCTTTCGTTATACGTGCATGTGCTCAAGTAAAGGGTCGTACGCTGTCTACAAGAGCTGCTAAATGATTGCACTTGACGCTGTGCTTTTTGAACATCTTTTCTGAGGAAATGTACACAGTTAAACAAAACATTAGATCACAGTGGTTCATTTACTATCCCCTGCATCTGTCCCATTCCAAACTGTTTTCATTAGTTTCTCGGAAACACTTAAGTACGGGACATACGCTCACATTATATTTTTTCTTCAGAGTCACTAATACTATCACCCCTAGAAGCATGTACCTTCGCTCTTAATTCTCCTCATATATGTATATATAATATATACAAGGGGGAAACGCCGATACTAAATACCTTGAAAAGTTTTTCACCGGTTTACTTCAAAATTTTACTCTGATGAACATTAGGATGGACATAGGTACGTATAGTTTGATATATATAATATGTAAGCGTACATACACTGATAGTTATCCTGACGGAAATAAGCTATGTACACATATTTATTTATCATTCTCCACGCTTAGGAGTGGAGATGGGTCGGGGTTTTTCTCCGCCCGAGGACTGGGTGTTTGTGTTGTTCTCATCATTTCATCATCATTCGTGAACGTAGCGAGACAGGACTGTGCAAAGATTGGGAATTTGTGCGGGCACTGATAAACGCGCAGTTGAGTGCCCACAAATCAAATACCATCATCATGGAGCAGGATGTTCGACCTATGGCCCATTAAGAGTCGCGTTTCACGTTCAGCCAATTACCAGACAAGCTAGTAGTGGGGCAATTGCGTTATCGCAATTGGAACTACACATAAGGGGCTTACCGGTTCCTGCATTCGCCTAACAACCGACGGAAATTTCTCCAAAATGTTAGTCGGATCCGAAGAATTGGATACATACAAATTTATTTCTGGGACATCATTCTTCGTTCAGAATGTTGTCCCACCGAAAGTCTAAACGGGTGTACGAATTACTCGACGCAGACTGCAAGAAAGAAAATGCTGTGCTGTGAAAATGTTCTGTTTCGTGTTCTTTCTCACAGGTTTAACTACGATAGCAGGGCATGTAAGCCATTAGGTAACTTGTTTCCTTATATATAATTCCAAACAAAAATTGTATATAATGTGCGTCTTTTTTTAATTGCTTGCCGCCCATTTTACGGAAAACAGAATCTGATTCGTCTGAAACTTTGTAACCCTATTCATTCGCAGGCTAAAACTATGCGAAATACTGTCATTGAAGCTACTATTCTCACAGCTCTTGCGATCCTCTCTTAAGCTGTGTATCAATAACCCCAACTGACTTGCCCATTCATTTTAAGCGACTTCAGTTCTCAATTAAGATTATGGTTGCAATTACAATTAACAAGGCTAAAGGTCAGAGAAAGGGGTAAGAGGACAGAGAGGGGACAGAGAGAAAACTGGCATGTAGCGGGGACAGAGAGAACGAGATACAAGAGGAAGAGTGGGAAGGGGGAGCTTCACAAGGAGAGGGAAGGGAAGAGAAGAAAATTGGGAGGAGGAAACGGATAGCGAAAGGGAAGAGGTGGAAATGAAGAGAGATAATGGAGATGGACCAAGAAAGGGAAGAGCAGGATATGGATGTAGAGCGGGAGATGGGCAAAGGGAGGGGGAAGAGATATGGCGAGATAGAGAAAGGGGGATATGGACACAGGAGACGGAGGATATGGAGAGAGAGAGAGACAGAGGGGGAAGTTCCTACTTGAGGCATGAGGGGATGGACAGAAACTTGGGATGGTGCAGATGGACAGAGTGGTTGGAGAGGAGTAGATAGAGAGGGGGAGGGAGGGAGGGAGGCAGGTGGAGGGAGGCAGTAAGGAGGAGATGGACAGAGAGTGGGCGGGAGGACAGAGAAAGAGGGGGTAGGAGGAGATCTTCAGAGAGGCGAGGAGGTGTTGGAGAAGAGGGATGGTGGAGGTGGACTAAAAGGAGATTGTAATAAATACACTCCTGGAAATTGAAATAAGAACACCGTGAATTCATTGTTCCAGGAAGGGGAAACTTTATTGACACATTCCTGGGGTCAGATACATCACATGATCACACTGACAGAACCACAGGCACATAGACACAGGCAACAGAGCATGCACAATGTCGGCACTAGTACAGTGTATATCCGCCTTTCGCAGCAATGCAGGCTGCTATTCTCCCATGGAGACGATCGTAGAGATACTGGATGTAGTCCTGTGGAACGGCTTGCCATGCCATTTCCACCTGGCGCCTCAGTTGGACCAGCGTTCGTGCTGGACGTGCAGACCGCGTGAGACGACGCTTCATCCAGTCCCAAACATGCTCAATGGCGGACAGATCCGGAGATCTTGCTGGCCAGGGTAGTTGACTTACACCTTCTAGAGCACGTTGGGTTGCACGGGATACATGCGGACGTGCATTGTCCTGTTGGAACAGCAAGTTCCCTTGCCGGTCTAGGAATGGTAGAGCGATGGGTTCGATGACGGTTTGGATGTACCGTGCACTATTCAGTGTCCCCTCGACGATCGCCAGTGGTGTACGGCCAGTGTAGGAGATCGCTCCCCACACCATGATGCCGGGTGTTGGCCCTGTGTGCCTCGGTCGTATGCAGTCCTGATTGTGGCGCTCACCTGCACGGCGCCAAACACGCATACGTCCATCATTGGCACCAAGGCAGAAGCGACTCTCATCGCTGAAGACGACACGTCTCCATTCGTCCCTCCATTCACGCCTGTCGCTACACCACTGGAGGCGGGCTGCACGATGTTGGGGCGTGAGCGGAAGACGGCCTAACGGTGTGCGGGACCGTAGCCCAGCTTCATGGAGACGGTTGCGAATGGTCCTCGCCGATACCCCAGGAGCAACAGTGTCCCTAATTTGCTGGGAAGTGGCGGTGCGGTCCCCTACGGCACTGCGTAGGATCCTACGGTCTTGGCGTGCATCCGTGCGTCGCTGCGGTCCGGTCCCAGGTCGACGGGCACGTGCACCTTCCGCCGACCACTGGCGACAACATCGATGTACTGTGGAGACCTCACGCCCCACGTGTTGAGCAATTCGGCGGTACGTCCACCCGGCCTCCCGCATGCCCACTATACGCCGTCAACTGCACATACGGTTCACGTCCACGCTGTCGCGGCATGCTACCAGTGTTAAAGACTGCGATGGAGCTCCGTATGCCACGGCAAACTGGCTGACACTGACGGCGGCGGTGCACAAATGCTGCGCAGCTAGCGCCATTCGACGGCCAACACCGCGGTTCCTGGTGTGTCCGCTGTGCCGTGCGTGTGATCATTGCTTGTACAGCCCTCTCGCAGTGTCCGGAGCAAGTATGGTGGGTCTGACACACCGGTGTCAATGTGTTCTTTTTTCCATTTCCAGGAGTGTACATACCTGGGCAGTGCCAGGTACTCTGCTAGTTCTGGTAATATAATAGCTGGTCGTTTGAGTAACTTCGTGCAGCACAGACATGATGAATGCAGTTCCAAATTGTAGTGTGAAATATTTGAATAAAAAATAAGTTTTTCTGTATTAAATTGAATAATGTACTCGTGATATGAGAATTGCAAATTAACTGTAAATATATGTCATATATTTTTGAAATGTATTAGTAATGGAGAAATTCGTTTGTCTTTGGTAATTAGTTCACTGGTGATCGTTTCTTTTTGGGAACCATTCATTTTTACTTGTTCACCATTCCCTTTTTATCTAATTATGCATGCTGCATGGATTTTAATAAGTTATCAGAAAAACTATCAGTTATGCACAAGTGTTACTTCTACATGATAAATTCATTGGTTATTTTGTATACAGACTTTGCTTACTTCGATTTCCTTAGCTGAGAGCTTCCTTAGAAAGTACCGCATTTCTCAGGCGACGTGACGACCGCAAGCCAGGTAGAAGGAGGACAGCGCAGGCTGCACGAAATTTCAGAATACGGAACCTGAACATGACCCATCCCAGTCGTCATGTACTTGCAACAGAAACTCGTAATTCTAGTAAGTACAATGTCACCGTTTCCTGTTCGTTTGCAGAAGATAAGTAATATATAGCCGGCCGAAGTGGCCATGCGGTTAAAGGCGCTGCAGTCTGGAACCGCAAGATCGCTACGGTCGCAGGTTCGAATCCTGCCTCGGGCATGGATGTTTGTGATGTCCTTAGGTTAGTTAGGTTTAACTAGTTCTGAGTTCTAGGGGACTAATGACCTCAGCAGTTGAGTCCCATAGTGCTCAGAGCCATAAGTAATATAGATACATGAACAAGCATTACTACCATGAAGTAACCGGAAGTAAACTGTCATCTTTTGAACCAACATTAAAAGTGTTATTTTACAATGCGCGGGCTTGTAAACAAATTACGCATCGAAGTGCCATTATGTCTGTGTGCGAAGTGAAAAGTTATTTGAAAAAATACAACATGTAGGCCCACTTATTGCTCAGGTTGTTCCGATTTGCTGCAGAAGTTTCGTTGGGAAGCCCTTACACATGCTCCATACAGTCCTGATCTCTCCTCATGGCCGGCCGCGGTGGTCTCGCGGTTCTAGGCGCGCGGTCCGGAACCGTGCGACCGCTACGGTCGCAGGTTCGAATCCTGCCTCGGGCATGGATGTCTGTGATGTCCTTAGGTTAGTTAGGTTTAAGTAGTTCTGTTCCTTAGAAGGTGCTTCTTGGTCTTTCCACTCATTTTAGTGAGGGAAGAGGAGGGGAAGGGAGGGGACGAGCGGTAGCTTTGAATATAACAAGCACAATTACATCACCTGTAACCGGACACAGGATGCAAAAAGTGCTGATATCAGCAGTTTGGCCAGAAGTGATACTGCTACCCTACTAATGCTGTTGTCTTACCCGCCGTCGATGGCATCTTCTAGCACGATAACTGTCCCTGTCACAGGGCCAGGATCGTACTACAGTACTTCGAAAAACACAATATGAACTCTAGTTGGTATCTTGGCCACCAGATTCGCTTTATCTGAACTCGATGGAACCCACGAGGGCCGGTATTGGGAGCCTGGGACGTTCTCTCAAAGTACTATCCCTTAATGTAAGGAAATTACGTGACCTGTACGTAGATATATGGTGCCACATGCCTATGAAAATCTGCCAAGGAGTTGTCATACACAGGCCACGTAGAATCACTGCTTTATTGCGTTGTAAATGTCTAGCAATGCAATATTACAAAGGTGGTCATAATGTTTTGGATCATGGGTGTATATTAAAGTCATTACTTTCGATATCGCACTGCAGAATCATTTACATCGTTGAAAATGTCGAAGCTCTTCCGCTCTATTAGCCCATCACTACATTCTTAAAAAGAAAAATCTTGGTTAGACCGAGCAGAAACCTGTTTTTGTTTGCTATTGTAAGCGGAAAATACCGTCAGAAGGGTACAAGCTTTACTGCTGAACGGGACTGTGAAGTTTCCTAACCCAATTCACCGAAACGGAGACGACAGGCGGGAGGAGAGAGTGAGGCAGCACAAATTGTGCTGGGGACGGCAGCCGGCTCGTGGCCTGTGTCTGCTGGTCCCGGGGTCACGGGCTGCAATCAGCGCAGCCCGCCGGCCGCCTTCCTGCGGCTGCAGTGGCGGAGGCTGCGCGCCTAACGAGCCGCCGCCCGCTGCTGCACGCGCCCTGACGGTCGATCGCTGCCAAGTCCCGACGACAGCGGATGCAGTCCGCGTTCCGGAGCACACTGTCACCACTGTCTACCTTTCCCTTCACTAGCTACGTGCCACCCTGTACTCGAAACTGTAACTTTCTCGTTTGTGCAATGCTGATTTACCTACATCAGTGGTTCTCATGCTGGGGTGACCACATCCGAGAGGTAAAATACAATTTACTGACGGGTAAAAACAAAATGGTTGAACTGAGCTTCGGTCACAAAACTAAATTATTTTGAAGGATAATTGTTATTATTACTATTTCGTATTACTGTAATGCGGATTATGTAAGTTATCAACAATTACAGTGCTTCAAGTACTAGCATTACTACGTTATACAACGTGGTGGAGGCTACAGCCTGTGAAACAAATGTATAAACATCATCTTCCTCACTAAGTCCACCCACTACACATGTACTTTGTGCTTTGTACCACGCTTCTACACGGTGTGTCCCAGTTCCGTCAAGACTGCCTGTGTGAAATTCCAAACTGCAATGCTATCCTGTGGCGAGTTGTGGTGTAATGATCCTTGAAGTTTCAACAACAACCGTGTAGAAAGTCAAATGGTTCAAATGGCTCTGAGCACTATGGGACTGAACATCTGTGGTCATCAGTCCCCTAGAACTTAGAACTACTTAAACCTAACTAACCTAAGGACATCACAGACATCCATGCCCGAGGCAGGATTCGAACCTGCGACCGTAGCAGTCACGCGGTTCCGGACTGAGCGCCTAGAACCGCTAGACCACCGCGGCCGGCGTAGAAAGTCAAAGTGCTAACATTGCTGCTGCAGGCATCCCGGACGCGAATGTAACAGTACGTGCCTGACACTCAAAAAATGATGGTGGAGCACCGAGGCAACATCAAGTTTTGTATTAAGTTTTGTGTTTGTGGCCGGCCGCGCTGACCGAGCGGTTCTAGGCACTTCAGTCCGGAACCGAGCTGCTGCTGCGGTGGCAGGTTCGAATCCTGCCTCGGGTATGGATGTGTGTGATGTCCTTAGGTTTGTTAGGTTTAAGTAGTTCTAAGTCTAGGGGACTGATGACCTCAGATGTTAAGTCCCATAGTGCTTAGAGCCATCATTGTGTTTGTGGGCGTGGGTTAGTCGAATTTAACCCAAACGAGAGGCAGGTTCCTGGTCGCCCTCCACGACAACACCCCAGCCCTCAGAGTGAAGATCGTGAGTGAGATTTTGGCATACAGATGGATCACAGTCCTCGATCATCCACCGTATTCGTCGGATTTGGCACCAGGTGACTTCTGCTTCTTCCCCAAATTGAAGTTGCCAATGAAAGGACACCGTTACCATGTATTTAAGAACGTCTAAAAAAATCATACTCCTATACTAAAAGCAATTCCAAAATAGGACTACAGTGACTGTTTCAGAACACTTTTAAAAAGTTTATCTGTATATTGATTCAGGGGGAATCTATTTTGAATAAGTACAGTGGTTTTGTGAACATAATTCATGACTTATACTTTTCATAGCCACGGTCCTAACGGAACTACAACACACTGTGTATGACAGTTAAGTCGAGACATATATATCACATCTATTTAAATATCTCATCACAATGCCGTCTTCGAGTTGTATGTAATACCCACAAGAGATTAGAAATGCTTTCGTTATTCACTTCACAACAATAAATGAACTAACCGACAGCATAGTACAACAGTAACTATGTAATGGCTATTACTCTACTGTAGGGCCCAAGCAGTATACTTCTTCGTCTTCTTGTTATCATTATTAGTGGCAGTGTTCGGACACAAAGCATTGGCAATCTTAAGCCTTTCATTTCTGTCAGTTCAGATGTAACCAGCAATCGAGTGATTTGCAAACAGTAGGTCTAAGCACAGTGCACACATCTGAATGTGGTTGATTTTAAATGTGAGTGGAAGGTGTTGGTGAAGCAAGTTCCTCTAGGGAGAAGTGTCGTGCATAGGAAACATGTTTTGTGACAAGTGTCTACCCTCAATATGGATAGTTAGCTTTCTGTTCTGAGCAGGAGTTTGATGTAGCACTCGCGATGCACTGAGAATTGCTTCATCATTCAATAGATAAGGATTACTAGAAATAAGCAGTACGAATGGTTTCATTCCCTCATTCATTCGTGGCTTAAAAGACAGTTGCAAAAAATAAATATCATTTATCTTCCATCATTTTAAATATGAAAATATTCAAATAAAACTGTTTTCCATTCTTTAATTTAGTTAGGCGCTAATGTTAATGACGGCGGTGGCAGGAGGTACTAGCTAATATCTGGTTGCAGCGTGCGGTAATGGTCTCAAAAAGGCTGAGACTCACTGACTTGCATCTATGCTCTGCCACCCACGTTATTTTGCATGGCGGTCGCTACTTTGAATGCCACTGTCACCCCCCCCCCTTTTCGTGTTCCAGCTGCGAATGGTCCGCAGGAGCAATGATTTTTGGTAAGTCTCTGTGTGATTTCAAATCTCTCTAGTTTACCTTTATGGTCTTTTAGTGATATATGTAAGGGACGCTCAAATGTAAACGAGACAGACTATACAGTTAGTTCCACAAGAAAGTGTACGCCATAATGTTAAATGTAACGTCCGCAGCGACATCTCTGATAGTGACGAATTCTTCTCGGGTTATCAGCCGAGTGGTGTCGTCTTGTCGCAACGTTTCAATGTGTTTTGTATCCATCATCTCTTCCTGAGAAGAATTCATCAGTGGAAAACGCCGAGAGAGACTGCAATCGCATACATCTCTGATAGTTATCTCGAATCTGTACTCAATGCGCTTTTGCACAGTGTGTAGATAAACAGTGTGAGAGTGCAATGTTTTATTTTATCGGTTGCAGTTTTGGCTATTCGCACTTATTTACACCCAGTTTAAGCGCTGAAAAAAACGTGAAATATTTATAAATGCCTTCTGAGGTCCGTTAAGAAGTTGTTTGGTTCAAACAAGGCAATCTGGGTGCTTCAAGAGGATAATGATCCGGAACATCGCAGCCGTCTCTGTACAGATAGGAAACAACACAATGCGGTGTCCACGATGGATAGGCCTGCAAATTCTGTGGATGCAAACCCGATAGGAAATGTTCCGTCGATTATTAAGGTGAAGCTTAAAGGAAAGCCATTATATACTTTGTAGCAGCTGTCATGTAAAATCAGGACGATATAGACCGTTAACGAGAGAATATGCAGAAAGTCTCTTGAAAATCATGCCAAAAAGGTGCCAATCTTTAATCGATAGTGGCGTCGATTGGATTAACTGTCAGGTAATTGTGCGATTAGTAATAACACGTATTTTCATGTAAAACTATATTTATAACAATGTCATTTGTTTCATACAGATAACAGCGGATAATTTCTTGTGTAAGTGACTGTATAATGAGCTTGGCGCCGACGTTGGTACCGCAGGTACAGTCGTGCTCAAAAGGATCCGAACGACCTGAATTCCATTTCGCCTGATTCACATGCAACCCACCTAACGCAGCTGTCTAGCAGGTCCTCTAATCGCTCCTTGGAACAGTCGTTTGACTATTGAAAATGGTTCCAACAAGTCACCACTGGAAAACATTGCTCTGTATCGCAATAACTCAAGATGTAAGTAATACACCGATACTAGAAACATTACAGAACATCTTATCACAGATAAGCCTGTCCTTAAGGCTTGTAAGCTCACATTTATTGCAATAAATGAGATACCTGAAATGTTACCACTCTCATTATTACGTCAGATAGGTAATGCACGTAGTAAGTTCGTCGTATTCATGATTTCCTCTTCATAGTAACATACCGTACTTGTTATTTAGCACAAAATGACATTAAAAATTTAAGTTATTCACGAGCAGGTGGTTGAGAATATGTATGAACTTTAAATGACACGACGAACCGTCTCGTTCTGCATATGGATTCAAACCCGGTCATGCAGACAAAGATTTCGTGACTGACGGAAACTAACAGTCATTCCTGACTAGGCATAAAGAGAGTGATATACCTCGATTTTAGACAGTATCAGTTAGCAAATATCAGCTTTACATTAGATAAGATAAACATTTTTACCGGACGCGAATTCCTACCCAGCATCTATTGTCGCTGTTAACGAACTACGAGAGACGTTAAATATTGCTTCTTCACAAGTAACTTACTTGAAATTCCGTGAGGTAAAGCTTTGTGTTGGACAGGGATTCGAACCCAGAAACAAATCGGATTGTTATCGAAGCACAATCAACTGTGACACATCGGATTTTCTCGGCAGTAGCCAGATCTTTTAACTGAAATGACTAGACGAAACATTAAGTTTTTCCTTCCCAGTACTCCAACCCGGCACCTATCGCTGTTATCTTCTAGAGAAAACGAACGTTAAATATGGGTTTGTTACACCAGCAGCGACATGTGAGCATGTTTGAACTAGAAACAATATGACGAAGAGTTCTGTGCTGACTGGGAATCGAACCCCACACATATCGTTGTTGACTACACACAAACAGACGTCAGCTACCGAATTTTTCTCCACCAGCAGCTCGGAATAACATCCTTGAACTTACAGTGATCTCTCAAATAGTTATATGTCTCACTGGGAGTCAAATGCAAATGGCTCTGATCACTATGAGACTTAACTAACATCTATGGTCATCAGTCCCCTAGAACTAGGAACTACTTAAAACTAACTAACCTAAGGACATCACACACATCCTTGCTCGAGGCAAGATTCGAACCTGCGACCGTAGCGGTCACGCGATTCCAGACTGAAGCGCCTAGAACCGCATGGCCATACGGGCCGGCTCTGGGAGTCAAAAACGCCAGATATCGTTAGTGTTGACAACGAATGAAAATGCATTAAAAATCAAAATTATTTTCCACCATCAGATAGGTGTTCTCATACTAGAGATTGATAATTCATAATGAAAACCTTAGTGCCCAGCCAGGATTCGAACCCATTCACGCGCAATATGTGGAGATGGAATCTGCAGTTTTGAACAAACAACAAATTGTAGTCGAGCTGTATTGTCACGAAGTTGTCAAATTCTGCGTTAATGGCGGTCTGAGTTGCATTCCCAGTTCAGAACCAATTTCATCGGCATACAGAAGCTCAAATAAAAGATGGAATAAGTGTCCTGTGACTCTACATAGCGTTTGTTTCGTCACTAGAAATAAATAACCAGTATAAGAATGGATACTGGTGATAGAGTTTCTACATGTCGCCACTCCTATCTTTATTGTGGTTCAACCTAACGTCTACTTGGTAGACAAGGAATATCATGTTTAATATGAATTTCAGACCACAATTCCATTATACTTCCTTCACTTTGCGTAACCAGGAGCGAATAGAATCTGTCTCTCCCTACCAAAATGCAACTGCAGAAGTTGTAATCGAACCTAGACCGTCAGTATACGAGGTGTGGCTGGAAAAAAACCGAACTAGTACTGGTGAAACAATAAAACGAATGCAATAAGGCTGAAAGTCGCGTGGCCTGTCACGTGACTCTCGCTCCGCCTACTGCTCGAGTTTCATCTGCCTCCCGAGCGAGGTGGCGCAGTGGTTAGCACACTGGACTCGCATTCGGGAGGACGACGGTTCAATCCCGTCTCCAGCCATCCTGATTTAGGTTTTCCGTGATTTCCCTAAATCGTTTCAGGCAAATGCCGGGATGGTTCCTTTGAAAGGGCACGGCCGATTTCCTTCCCAATCCTTTCCTAAACCGAGCTTGCGCTCCGTCTCTAATGACCTCGTTGTCGACGGGACGTTAAACACTAACCACCACCACCTCATCTGCCTCCTGCACTCAGTCTGCCCGTGGCGTCTGTTTTAAGTAGTTGACGTTTTGTCTGTGCGTCGGAAAATGTTGAGTGTACAGAAAGAACAGC
The DNA here is from genome assembly GCF_023898315.1 of Schistocerca nitens. NCBI lineage: Eukaryota > Metazoa > Arthropoda > Insecta > Orthoptera > Acrididae > Schistocerca > Schistocerca nitens. The sequence goes on from NC_064617.1 coordinate 529,189,491, forward strand.
GTGTTAACATCAAATTTTGTTTCAAACTAGGAAAATCTGCAAGTGAAACGTTTGTAATGTTACAACAAGTGTACGGCGATGATTGTTTATCGCGAACACAAGTGTTTGAGTGGTTTAAACGATTTAAAGATGGCCGCGAAGACACCAGTGATGACACTCGCACTGGCAGACCATTGTCAGCAAAAACTGATGCAAACATTGAAAAAATCGGTAAACTTGTTCGACAAGATCGCCGTTTAACAATCAGAGCAGTGTCTGAGTTAACAGGAGTTGACAAGGAAAGTGTTAGGCAGATTCTTCATGAAAGTTTCAACATGAACAAAGTGTGTTCAAAAATGGTTCCAAAGTGTCTCACAATTGAACAGAAGGAACGCCGAAGAATGATTTGTTCTGACATCCTGGAAAACATTGAAAGTGATCCCACCTTCTTACAAAATGTTATTACTTGCGATGAATCGTGGTTTTTTACTTACGATCCCGAAACTAAACGCCAATCGATGCATTGGAAAACTCCTGGTTCTCCACGACAAAAAAAAAGCACAAATGTTAAAATCGAAATTCAAGGCAATGATGATTGTTTTTTTTTTTTTTTTACATCAAAGGGATTGTGCACATTGATTGGGTACCAGAGGGACAAACAGTGATTCAGCATTACTACATTAGCGTCCTGGCTACCCTACGTGAGCGAGTACGGAGAAAACGGAATGATTTGTGGAGAAAAAAGTCATGGATCCTTCACCAAGACAATGCCCCAGCTCACAGTGCGTTGTCAGTGAAGACGTTTTTGGCAAAACACAACATTCCCATCTTAGATCATCCACCCTACTCACCTGATTTGGCCCCCTGTGACTTTTTTCTTTTCCCTAAAGTCAAGTCAGCTTTGAAAGGAACTAGATTTGAGACTGTTGAAGCAGTAAAAGAAAAAGCGACGGAAGTAATGTATGGACTTACCGAAAATGATCTGCAGCATTGCTATGAACAGTGGAAAATTCGTATGGAGCGGTGTAGAGATCGAGGAGGAGAGTACATTGAAGGAGATAACATGAAATTGCAAATAATTGTAAATAAATGATTTTTCCAGCATCAGTCCGGTTTTTTTCTAGCCGCACCTCGTACGAACCTACCAGCAATCCAACAGACCACCAAATCCTCTTCGCTGTTATTCATTTTTCTGTCATAACACCGATGCGGCACACTCGATGAGAATTCTCACACACAGGCTCCCTGTAGTGGTTTGCAGCATGTTCAGTACAGTCATTTACTTGGTTAACCGAATCGCCATGAAATAGCTGCCTCGGCTACCCAGTACATACATTCGACTCTATTTTGTAATCACCGAAATAAAATCAAGTAACTGCCACCTTCTCAGAACTGCCAACAGTGTAGGATACAGAAATTTAAATAGGAAGTGTTCCTTTCCATTTGAGCTACTCTATTGTGCTATCTGTTTGTTGAAACCATCGTGCAGTGCAAAAGAAACCTGCAACTGTCTGTCTCTCAGAAGTCTAGATCCGGCCTTATGCATTATCTCACAGCACTGTGGAATGCGGAAGTTCTGGAGGAACTATTGTCGACTTCGGCAGCTGATTGCTACTAGCGTAACGGTAAGCGTCGCGCACTGTTGATAAGGCGTCGCGAGTTCTATTACATCTGCTGCTACATTTTTTAAAATGCAATTCTGCTGTCTGCTGAAGTTATCAGTATAATGGAACTTTGAACATAATTCCCTTCACTTCTCAACCCAAAATAGTCGCATGTGGAAAAAGGGCTAACTTCTGTGACATTTTGTTCTTTTCAGGTTTAATAGACGGCCAGGCAGCAGATGCATGTCGAAGCTTTTGTATTCTGTCTGGGGAGAGCGCATCGTGCCAAAATAGTCAGAAAAGTATTTTCTACATTAGCTGTCGTCTGGTAGTGGCATTTTATTCTTCTTCAAACCTTGTTTGACAGTTTTAACTCAGAACAAGTTTTCTACATGCTTGTAATCAATAAACTGCATGTGCATTGTCAGACATAGATAACATCAGAGAATTCGCATATATCGTTGATGATTAATTTCTCTCTCATGTTTAGTATTGTTTTAACAACACTAAAACACAAACCTTACGAAAATTGTGCACTGTATTGTAAGAAATGAAATAAAACTACCCGCGACAACCTTATGACGAAAGACTGTTTTAATAAAACTGAGTATCTATACAAAGCGTGCCTCTGTCGGCACGAAGTAGTAAAATACTACTCACTTAGATTTCGATTGGGTCGGTGTTCAATTGGTATGCTGTGTCATACTCAACAGGTATGCAAATGTGGCATTTCATAAATAAAGTTATGTATTTGTAGAAACCCAAAATTTGTTTGTCAGCTGCGGAAAGAGGCGTTACCTGTTGTGCAGCATTGTAAGTTTTGCACCATTGCACATTATGAGCTGAAAATATTTTCTTGCGATTTGGTTATCAATTCATTTCCTTCATACTTATCACCCTGGCACGTGAGTCTTAAGTGAAGAACAATATTGAATTTCGTATCGTTGACGCTTGTATTGTGAAGCAGCTTGGCAGTCAGAAAGCCGAGATCTAAGATCATTAACACAAATTACTGTGTCGAGCTATTAAGAGGATTTGATGTGTAAAGGTTTTCTCCTGATTTCGTTACAGAATTTTTTCTGAAAATTAACAGGCTCATAAAATAAATCAGAAAAAAACTCGCACAAGCTAGCCCCTACCACAGTTAGAACTGACGACTCCTTGGACCGTTGTGACACGAGACACAGGAAGTACCACGGGGCTACGGACACACTGCTGCCGGCATGCCACTCTCATCATGGGATTGGTCACTAAGCCTCATAACGCATCGTGAACGATAGTAAAAGTTGTCACATATGTGAAGAATAGTATTCCTTTATTCAAAAAATTGAATTTTCTGTCGCAGTGTCTTAGTTAACATGAGGATTATATAGCACGAGTCATTCAAATGGAAAGGGAATATCAAGTGAATTTAGCGAGTCAATTCCGTACGTGGAAGAGATTGCACTGTCACAGTGTTGCCAAATGTTTGTGACCATGTTGCCAATTCTCAGCTGTGCTAGGAACAGCTCTGTAGCGTTATAGGAGGAAAATCCCGTGCTGGTGTCTTAGGAGGATATGGAGAGGAGGCGCGGGGTTTGGTTAATAACCAGCTTTTTCTCCTACCAGTTGTGTCAAACATTCAGGTGTGTAATCTTACATCACGATTACAGTTTCCCACAAAATATATACGAATAAAACACTGACCTAGTTACTTTGTGACAAAATATTACTTCAGTACAATAAAAAGTCTTTGGAAATCAATTTGCCCACCTGCACCTTTGCACCTCGAAATCGATTGTATCTATATGTAGTCTTGTGATCATATAAGTAGAATTTCATAAATTGCACGAGAATGTAGAAAAATGTTGGTGCGAATGGAAGCTGTAAGAAACACAGTTAACTAATCATTCTGTACCACGTAATAATCAATACATTTGAAAATTCAGAAGAAACTAAAAATTATGCCCATTAGAAGATAGAAACTAAAGTGCAGATGCGGGCACTGTGCAGATCTGCGATTTTTCATTTTCAGATCTATACAAATAATGTATACTAGCCAGCGTATTCATTGCTTTCGTAATGTTTCCCGCTTGTTTAGTCTTCTAATGATGAACTGGATCCACACCCATGCGTCTGATTGTTTCTTTGTATCTTTGTGTGTTATTCTTCGGTGTTCAAAAAGCAATACATTATGCCTGCTCCCACGAGGTATTGAAACGAGGTCGCAAGAAAGCTAACGAATTATAATCAAAATACAGTGAGACGCCAGTTTGTCTGTCGTCATGGTGTTAAGTCGACAGAAATAGTTGGGTGTTATTGCCTGCATCACCGGCATCGCATTGTCGTCTTCTCTTATTGAGATTTTCATATTACCCTGAACACAAGACGCCGAGATAGATGTGTATATTCTCCGTGACGAAACTTCCGACATTCCATTCATCCTGATCCATTTGTTATGTGCATCGGCAGCAATGAGTGATAGGAAAGCTATTATAAGGTGACGAATAACAATAACAATGGTAGTAATAACAAATCAGTAATCAAGTATGTTAACTGCATTACAGACAATTGTTAACGATTAACAAAATAACCAAGAAAGGCTGAGTGTTTGATTGGAGCACTGCGTAGGTGTTCTTACCACTTTGTTACTGAATTCTGATCTGGTTGTTTGCAGAGAGAAAAGAAAGAACCCTGTAGCCGTATATATCGCTAGTACAATGAGATATTACCTATCAACTATCCTTGCTTTAAATCACGAGACGAACATGGTGTCACTGAGCTGATATTTGAAATACATTCCTGTTTTCTCTCTCTGTCTCTCACTCTCTTTTTATTTTTATTTTTTGAGGAAAGCATCGAGAATCGCGAATAATAAGCAAGTAGGCATATAACCTGTTTACAGTTAGTTTCATGTGGATACATAATGCAAAAATACAACTTTTAAGTGTATTATTGCGAAATTCCAATTATTGACAGTCTATTCGTGAGCTTGCTCGCATTCCGTGGGGTGAAACCTATCAGAGAAGCAAGCAAAACACAAATATTTCTTGCACAATGCGCAACATACAAACGAAATCTCGCTGCACTGACGTGTTGTCCGATATATTTCACGGAAAACATATGTGATTCATGTTGCTGAATAGAGCTCTATCACATATCAATTTGGATGCGTACCAAGCGTACAAAAGTATATCTTGAAATACACACAAAGGCACTTAGATGTATTCGATTGAAACATAGCCATGACCAAGATTGTACCTGGGGTCGACAGCATCGTCGTCTACCACCTTGACAACTCGAACGGTGTCAGTGCTCGGCCGGTTACTTACGTTTACTTGTATCAAAGCTACAGCATGAAAACACAAAAATGTTAATAACCCGAAGATCATTAATTTTGGAACCCATAGAAAGTAAAGCAGTCATCAGTCGGAAGAGTTGTTTGAACACCACAGTGCTTTAATAGGCACAGTCTTGTTGGAGGTGGTATGCCGTTGCTTTCCTCCGACCTTTGAGTTGACTTACCTAGCCAGTTAATAGGGGAACCTACAGTTTAACGTGGCTTTCGGACCACAGTCCAACTCGGCGTTTTTCACATCAGAAAACACTGCCCGATGGGAAATAATGGCAAATAAAAATCGTGGGTCTGACGGGGATCGAACCTGAGATTTTTGCATCCGTAGTCTTGCTCTTTATCACCTTACCACTATGCAGCCAACACTGTGCTTCCTGCTGGCATTAAAACTAGGATCTCCGTTTGTGCCCCCGTTGGCACTTGGGTGTCCCTTAGGAGACCTTATCTTTGGGATTACCCTCGTATACGTGCGTGTAAACGCCTTCCAATGCCTACTCAAAAAAGACAAGGATACACGGTCTAGCTTCAATATTACAAATACGCCTCAGTTTGTGGATGAACGCAGACTTAGGTTGATAATCATTTTGAATATTTAGCAGTGCTGTACCCATTGGTGATAAACTCGTTTTCAACCAGTGATTCCCACAGCTACAGGAACATTACTTGTGATACCTCTCAGACAAAATACGCAGTGCTATAAGACGAAAAGATCAACCTGACACAAACTTTGGGAAGTTTGCTTTACAACCTTCGTACCTGGATGAAGAGCTTTTCCTATTTGAGATATCTGTGAACGTTGCTGCATAAGACGATTTATGTTGTTGTTGTGGTCTTCAGTCCTGAGACTGGTTTGATGCAGCTCTCCATGCTACTCTATCCTGTGCAAGCTTCTTCATCTCCCAGTACCTACTGCAACCTACATCCTTCTGAATCTGCTTAGTGTATTCTCTTGGTCTCCCTCTACGATTTTTACCCTCCACGCTGCCCTCCAACGCTAAATTTGTGATCCCTTGATGCCTCAAAACATGTCCTACCAACCGATCCCTTCTTCTAGTCAAGTTGTGCCACAAACTTCTCTTCTCCCCAATCCTATTCAATACCTCCTCATTAGTTACGTGATCTACCCACCTTATCTTCAGCATTCTTCTGTAGCACCACATTTCGAAAGCTTCTATTCTCTTCTTGTCCAAACTGGTTATCGTCCATGTTTCACTTCCATACATGGCTACACTCCATACAAATACTTTCAGAAACGACTTCCTGACACTTAAATCTATACTCGATGTTAACAAATTTCTCTTCTTCAGAAACGATTTCCTTGCCATTGCCAGTCTACATTTTATATCCTCTCTACTTCGACCATCATCAGTTATTTTACTCCCTAAATAGCAAAACTCCTTTACTACTTTAAGTGTCTCATTTCCTAATCTAATCCCCTCAGCATCACCCGATTTAATTTGATTACATTCCATTATCCTCGTTTTGCTTTTGTTGATGTTCATCTTATATCCTCCTTTCAAGACACTGTCCATTCCGTTCAACTGCTCTTCCAAGTCCTTTGCTGTCTCTGACAGAATTACAATGTCATCGGCGAACCTCAAAGTTTTGACTTCTTCTCCATGAATTTTAATACCTACTCCGAATTTTTCTTTTGTTTCCTTTACTGCTTGCTCAATATACAGATTGAATAACATCGGGGAGAGGCTACAACCCTGTCTCACTCCTTTCCCAACCACTGCTTCCCTTTCATGCCCCTCGACTCTTATAACTGCCATCTGGTTTCTGTACAAATTGTAAATAGCCTTTCGCTCCCTGTATTTTACCCCTGCCACCTTCAGAATTTGAAAGAGAGTATTCCAGTTAACGTTGTCAAAAGCTTTCTCTAAGTCTACAAATGCTAGAAACGTAGGTTTGCCTTTTCTTAATCTTTCTTCTAAGATAAGTCGTAAGGTTAGTATTGCCTCACGTGTTCCAACATTTCCACGGAATCCAAACTGATCTTCCCCGAGGTCCGCTTCTACCAGTTTTTCCATTCGTCTGTAAAGAATTCGTGTTAGTATTTTGCAGCTGTGACTTATTAAACTGATAGTTCGGTAATTTTCACATCTGTCAACACCTGCTTTCTTTGGTATTGGAATTATTATATTCTTCTTGAAGTCTGAGGGTATTTCGCCTGTCTCATACATCTTGCTCACCAGATGGTAGAGTTTTGTCATGACTGGCTCTCCCAAGGCCATCAGTAGTTCTAATGGAATGTTGTCTACTCCCGGGGCCTTGTTTCGACTCAGGTCTTTCAGTGCTCTGTCAAACTCTTCACGCAGTATCTTATCTCCCATTTCATCTTCATCTACATCCTCTTCCATTTCCATAATATTGTCCTCAAGTACATCGCCTTTGTATAAACCCTCTATATACTCCTTCCACCTTTCTGCCTTCCCTTCTTTGCTTAGAACTGGGTTGCCATCTGAGCTCTTGATATTCATACAAGTGGTTTTCTTCTCTCCAAAGGTCTCTTTAATTTTCCTGTAGGCAGTATCTATCTTACCCCTAGTGAGACAAGCCTCTACATCCTTACATTTGTCCTCTAGCCATCCCTGCTTAGCCATTTTGCACTTTCTGTCGATCTCATTTTTGAGACGTTTGTATTCCCTTTTGCCTGCTTCATTTACTGCATTTTTATATTTTCTCCTTTTATCAATTAAATTCAATATTTCTTCTGTTACCCAAGGATTTCTATTAGCCCTCGTCTTTTTACCTACTTGATCCTCTGCTGCCTTCACTACTTCATCCCTCAGAGCTACCCATTCTTCTTCTACTGTATTTCTTTCCCCCATTCCTGTCAATTGTTCCCTTATGCTCTCCCTGAAACTCTCTACAACCTCTGGTTCTTTCAGTTTATCCAGGTCCCATCTCCTTAAATTCCCACCTTTTTGCAGTTTCTTCAGTTTCAATCTGCAGTTCATAACCAATAGATTGTGGTCAGAATCCACATCTGCCCCTGGAAATGTCTTACAATTTAAAACCTGGTTCCTAAATCTCTGTCTTACTATTATATAATCTATCTGATACCTATTAGTATCTCTAGGATTCTTCCAGGTATACAACCTTCTTTTATGATTCTTGAACCAAGTGTTAGCTATGATTAAGTTATGCTCTGTACAAAATTCTACAAGGCGGCTTCCTCTTTCATTTCTTCCCCCCAATCCATATTCACCTACTACGTTTCCTTCTCTCCCTTTTCCTACACTCGAATTCCAGTCACCCATGACTATTAAATTTTCGTCTCCCTTCACTATCTGAATAATTTCTTTTATTTCATCATACATTTCTTCAATTTCTTCGTCATCTGCAGAGCTAGTTGGCATATAAACTTGTACTACTGTAGTAGGTGTGGGCTTCGTATCTATCTTGGCCACAATAATGCGTTCACTATGCTGTTTGTAGTAGCTAACCCGCACTCCTATTTTTTTATTCATTATTAAACCTACTCCTGCATTACCCCTATTTGATTTTGTATTTATAACCCTGTAATCACCTGACCAAAAGTCTTGTTCCTCCTGCCACCGAACTTCACTAATTCCCACTATATCTAACTTTAACCTATCCATTTCCCTTTTTAAATTTTCTAACCTACCTGCCCGATTAAGGGATCTGACATTCCACTCTCCGATCCGTAGAATGCCAGTTTTCTTTCTCCTGATTTATGAAGAAACTAAATTCCTTCAGCTACGCCAATGTTTAAAGAAATCGTCTTAACGGCACTAAATCGTGGTTTGTGAATCGTTTACCGACCGTACTCTGCCGCATTTCGCTGGTTGGAAGGCTAAAAGCTTACTGACAAATTTCACAGAAGGAAAAAGTGGACGAAATGTCTCTCACTGGAAGGTCATGTTGCTTTATTTAAATGGTTACCAAATCAGGTAAAACGAACAGCGAGGTTGTCAGTATAAGCACATTACTGTTGTCAATATGATGTTGCACCACCCAGAGCCTGTAATGATAAAGGGCCCGTTTAAGTCAGGCATATTGTATACAGAAATGGAAGAGAGAGCACCACTAAATTCTACAATCCATATGCATTGCATACACACAGAAATTACTGTTACAGTGTACTTATGGAGCCCAATGAGTGAATTGCATATTTGCCGGTGAGAAAGAGCACTGGCAAACAGTCTTCGCTACATTAGGTTACTTAAACTGGTGTCACTCTGAGCTAGAATTTATGGTCAGCGACTAAGTGTAAGGACAATGAGTCGGATGCGGGTTTTGCAACTGTGAAGTACTTTCCTACATTATAGAAGCGAATATTAAATTTGAACTAATATTGCGAAAATTATGGACTTGGATAGCTTAGAATGAAAATCTTTCTGTTTATCACAAAGGAAAACAATTGATTTTCTAAAACGTTCTCTTTCATACACAACTTGAAGCAGGCCACGTTGACCAAATCATATGGAAGAACTGACAGCGACGTGTATCGGAAGGCAGTAAGATCCCTTGGCTTTTGGTTAGGCAGTATTCGACAGCCATTTCTAGGCGCAAGTAAATGAAGAAAGGCAGCACGTCTTTGTTATCAAGTAACGTCTTCATCAATCACTTTAGTTTCTATGTAATCTACGAGTAATTGCTGATGTTTGATATTGACATGAAAAGGATTCCGTAGACAGGGAAAGAACCCGTTCTTGAGCAACTACTTCCATAATGACCAAAAGGCCTTAAATGATCTTCAAACGCATGGGTTAAAGCAGCGGTATGAAAAAAATGATAGTAATAATGACGGTAATAATCGGATTATCCGGTAACTTCACACTTCACAGTGGATTTTTTCGAACTAAGAAATTTGCTGAATTGGTGAAAATTTCAAAATGGCTTCACACCGTGGCTATGACGCCTAGAAGAGTCTTTACATCCTGCTGACATGAGAATAGTATAATCTCCACGTCAGAAGCTTGCTTCTACTTAACCATTTAATAGACTCGCATTTTTTCCACCGTGACTAATTTTGTAAGCTAAGCACATCATCCGTTACAGCACACTCTTGGGGCTGGGAAATGTGGCCACAATGGTCTGGTGGAACGAACTATCCCAAGTGCACTGCGTGGGTTCAGGCATTTACTTTTCAGATGCACAAACAGATTTGCTTTACCCCTGGTAGCCTTCAGAGAAAGATGTTATAATCCATAACGCATTACACATAACGTTTCTTTATTACCAAATGGGCAGAGCCGGTTTACGTTGGGAAATGACGTAGGTGGTGGTCATGGTAAACAGAAATACTGTCGCCAGTAAACTTACTTACATTAGAAAATTTTATTTTATTTGATGAACCGATAGCCATTTAAAGGAACAGGGCTCTTATTTTACTTGTACTTGATTGAACTAGAGACGTTGAAAAATTTGGTGCTGAACTGTGATTCGAATTCGTATCTCCTCTTTCGAGGATCTGAATCTCTCGGAACAGTATAGTTCAATCATTTCGTTCCTTTTCCCAAGACTGCAATATTCTCTAGGTCTCCTCCAAAGGTAAGCATGTGGGTCCCAATCCTGATCCAGTCCAAAATTATTCATAATTTAATTTCAAGCCCTATCACGTTCACACCGGCCTGCTAGTGAAAATTAACGTGCATTTTTAATGTCTGTTCATGTGTTGTCAACAAATTCTGGTCAAACACGTACACATCTTACTGTTGTTGAGTAAGCAATTGATACTTAAGCTATATTCGTGGACGATAAAGAAGAACGGTAGAAGCGCGGTTCGATTGCGCTCAGGCACAAAAATTTGAATTCTTATTTTAGATTCAAACACCGATCAGCTGGTAAAAAAAACAATACGTAACATTTGATTTTACTTAGTTAACAATCCGATTACGTGTTGGGTTCGTATCTCCGTCACAGAACTTCATATTATGCGCTTCATCTTTAAATGCATACAAACTTTGTTACTTCTGAACTGAGGTATGTCAGACATCTTTCGTGGTTAGTTAAGAGGGATGAAAGGGTCTTGATTGGAGTCCCGGTTTATTACTAAATCTGTCGTCTTTTATTTTCATGTTTAGATTTAGTTACTGATATTGGCGAAAATTTCGGTAATTCATGACTCTTCATGGCTAGTCAGCAATATGATTAGATTAGTTTAGATTAATACTTGTTCCATAGATCATGAATATGAAATTTCGTAATGATGTGGAACGTGTCATTTTAATGAAAGATTTCTTTACATACCAGTATTCAATTTCTTTATAACAGTTTTTTATCCTCTCTCTCATTCTTTCTTATATATCTGTATCTCTATCTCTCTCTATCTCTCGCTCTCTTCTCTCTCTCTCTCTCTCTCTCTCTCTCTCTCTATCTCTTTCTCACACACATTCTCTTTTTATTTTTGTTTGTTGTGCTCGACTATCGGCGGGGCACGAAAACGTCCGTGAATGAGTTTCTTAGTTTTGAGTACAGCTACGACAGAAATATAAAAACAACTACGAGAGTTACTGATTTATGATGCTTAGTTTGCAGTCAGTTCTGAATATTATTAGTAACTACGCTCCAGTCCCTAAACATAGTTACAGAAATGCGAGCGAATCAGACGCATTAAGTATTCCAGGTCGTAGCAGCCGCGTCTTTGAGACGCCAGCCATGGTCACTTCCCAGCCCGCTGTAGGATCACATCGGTTCGTCTTCCTCCTGCTTTCTTTTTTTTTTTTAATCCATATTTTATTTGAGCCTCTGTATGCCATTAAATTGGTTCTGAACTGGGAATGCAACTCAGACCGCCATTAACGCGGAATTTGATAACTTCGTGACAATACAATTTGTTGTTTGTTCCAAACTGCAGATTCCATCTCCACATATTGCGCGTGAATGGGTTCGAATCCTGGCTGGGCACTAAGGTTTTCATTATGAATTATCAAGCTCTAGCATGAGAACACCTATCTGATGGTGGAAAATAATTTTGATTTTTAATGCATTTTCATTCGTTGTCAACACTAACGAAATCTGGCGTTTTTGACTCCCAGAGCCGGCCCGTGTGGCCATGCGGTTCTAGGCGCTTCAGTCTGGAACCGCATGACCGCTACGGTCGCAGATTCGAATCTTGCCTCGAGCATGGATGTGTGTGATGTCCTGAGGTTAGTTAGTTTTAAGTAGTTCTTAGTTCTAGGGGACTGATGACCATAGATGATAGTTAAGTCCCATAGTGATCAGAGCCATTTGCATTTGACTCCCAGTGTGACATATAACTATTTGAGAGATCACTGTAAGTTCAAGGATGTTATTCCGAGCTGCTGGTGGAGAAAAATTCGGTAGCTGACGTCTGTTTGTGTGTAGTCAACAACGATATGTGTGGGGTTCGATTCCCAGTCAGCACTGAACTCTTCGTCATATTGTTTCTAGTTCAAACATGCTCACATGTCGCTGCTGGTGTAACAAACCCATATTTAACGTTCGTTTTCTCTAGAAGATAACAGCGATAGGTGCCGGGTTGGAGTACTGGGAAGGAAAAACTTAATGTTTCGTCTAGTCATTTCAGTTAAAAGATCTGGCTACTGCCGAGAAAATCCGATGTGTCACAGTTGATTGTGCTTCGATAACAATCCGATTTGTTTCTGGGTTCGAATCCCTGTCCAACACAAAGCTTTACCTCACGGAATTTCAAGTAAGTTACTTGTGAAGAAGCAATATTTAACGTCTCTCGTAGTTCGTTAACAGCGACAGTAGATGCTGGGTAGGAATTCGCGTCCGTTAAAAATGTTTACCTTATGTAATTTAAAGCTGATATTTGCTAACTGATACTGTCTAAAATCGAGGTATATCACTCTCTTTATGCCTAGTCGGGAATGACTGTTAGTTTCCGTTAGTCACGAAATCTTTGTCTGCATGACCTGGGTTTGAATCCATAGGCAGAACGAGACGGTTCGTCGTGTCATTTAAAGTTCATACATATTCTCAACTGGCTGCTCGTGAATAACTTAAATTTTTAATGTCATTTTGTGCTAAATAACAAGTACGGTATGTTACACTGAAGAGGAAATCATGAATACGACGAACTTACTACGTGCATTACCTATCTGACGTAATAATGAGAGTGGTAACATTTCAGGTATGTCATTTATTGCAATAAATGTGAGCTTACAAGCCTTAAGGACAGGCTTATCTGTGATAAGATGTTCCCTAATATTTCTAGTATCGCGGTATTACTTTACATCTTGGGTTATTGCGATACAGAGCAATGTTTTCCAGTGGTGACTTGTTGGAACCATTTTCAATAGTCAAACGACTGTTCCAAGGAGCGATTAGAGGACCTGCTAGACAGCTGCGTTATGTGGGTTGCATGTGAATCAGGCGAAATGGAATTTAGGTCGTTCGGATACTTTTGAGCATGAATGTACGTGACTGCGTACAGGGTGGTCAGCAACAATTTGAAAAGCTTGTAAGGGTGTTAAAGGGTAGGTTGTGCTTAGAAATAATAGGTTGTGCTGAGAAATTAGTTAAGAAAAAAAATCGATACGTTGGGTGTTAATTAGCATTGAAGTTAGCCAATCACGCCATTGCGTCAGCAATTTCAAGCAGCCCTCACATTTAGTGTCGGTTGTTCTCACAGCGTAGATGATAGCGCACGAGACTGTTCAGTCTTTGGCTCAGGTTCGATCCTTACCATCGTCCCATGTCCAACTTCTTTATCGGTCTCTTGTCCGGATTTAGGAAACCAGCCGAAGAACAAGTTTGGAGACCCCATCTTTGGCGGGCTGCTTGAATTTGCGCATGCAATGCCCTGATTGGCTAACTTCAGTGCTAATCAACTCGCGAAGCAGCGCAATATATTGAGTTCTTTTCCTAACAACCTACACTGCAACGCCCTTACAAGCTTTTCAGACTGTTTCTGACCACTGAGTAGAAGTGCCCTCTGTAGGGCATCAGGAAGAAACAGCGCGAACATTCATTGCTGTGTAATTCGTCTGTTAGACATGTTCGACGTGATGTCGGCAAGTTATGTGTGAGGTGTAGTGCCGTTCTTGACTGTGGAAGGAGGGTAAGGGAGCGAAGTTCATGACACAGTCTATTTTGTGTATGGCGAACTCAGTATGTAAGTGCACGTGTGATTGTGTGACATAAACGATTTCGAGAATGTCGAGTGTAATCGAAAGACAACAGTCGGCAGGACAGGTGTAGTTGCCCTTTCTGTCAATGGTGCGATGGATGCTGCCGTCAGAAATGACCGACAGCGGACTGTCGACCACATTACGTTAATGCTGGGCACCAGTTGACGCAGAACCCACGCCTCTCGCGGTCGGAAAAACAGGACCCACGCCTCCCGGACCCTTAAAGGGTCCGCCTGGTGTGCAGGACCCACACTTCTCACAGTCGACCTAGAACTCCCATTCAAAGGAGGTAGCTACATATACGCTTCTCATCGAAGCTGTAAGCATTTTTCGCGTCTGGCGTAAGTAACAAGGAAAAACGGCTCTGGTTAACCTACACATCGAGATCAAAATATAGTGCTTAAATGTAAATTGGTGGTATATGCACCAATTCGTTTATCGTCGCTCAGGGAGGAAGCGAGCTGTCATCCACCCCAAAAGTATTTATAAATTTCTTTTATTTTGTTGTATTTTTGAATAAATTTACAAATTAATCGTCGTGATGCCAGAAAATGTACGCGCATAGTCAAAGTAGTCAATATTTTTCATTTTAGTTTGTGCTTTCAGCTTTCATTTTATAGGCAATTAACTTCTGCATATTTCATTATTGTAATTTTTCCAGCTTTAAAGCTCGTCACAAGCTGCATCATAAATAAACTTTAAAGCCAGACAAGACCTTTCGTTCTTCTTGTTTTTTAAGGAATTAATTGGAATTTTGGTTCCGAATTGAATTTACTTCAGTATTTCAGGAACTCTGTTTGGTAACAGGAATAGAAACTGACTGTCGTGTTTGCTCTGAAGTTTCACAAGTATTGGTGGTTCTCTCGCTTCTGCGACTTGGTAATGCTCACATGGGTGGAGAAATTAGTGCGTTTTCGTCTGTATAAATATATACTAAGTAGTCACAAACCTTTGTAGTTTCTCAGATACAGGCATTGCTGACATTAAACCCTCACTAAAACAGTTATCACCATATTGTGATACAGTAGTGAGTGCAAAAACATTGTCGATGGAGATAATTTCACACCTAGATTACCACATTTGTCAAAATTTGTTGAAAAGCCATTCGATAGCAAGAAGTTTTCTTATGATTCAGAAAAAAAAATTATTGGAATGTATTGTCTCTTATACGCCCGTGGATTGTAAATGGTTAACAAAAGGTTAGTGCAATACTTGAAAGTTCCATCAGCTACTAAATTAAATATTTTGAGGTTTCCAGCTTAGAAGAATATAACAATGTTTTTGTCAGCAACAGTATGTAATAAAAAATTCATTAATGTGTTCTGAACAACTTTTCGGCAGAATTTTCCGCCTAACTTCGTAAATGAATTTACTTAAGCTGTCGACACCTTTAATTGTTATTTCTTCAACATGTTCTCCTTTCAGTTGATTATGAAATAGTTCTGATGATATATCACATAAATCTTTTGTAGTTTTCCTCTTCAGACCAAAAAATGCTTTTTGGCTCGGAATTTTGTGACTAGATATTCCTGCATTGTTTTGGTCGTCTTGACTCTCGAGCACATTTCCGTCTTTAACGGAGGGAGATTTAATAAAACTTTTGCAACTCCATATGTAGCCCGTGCATCATTTTTACTATTGTAAATTGTAACCATTCTGAAGTAGCATTTCCCTTCCCACTTTACTAAGCGTAACTGCAATTGCATAGCAAAGCAAGGTCACTATGAAATGATCTGGTGTAAACTGAAACATGAGCCCACAATTACCACTCCGACGAGACTGCAAGGACTTGGTAACTAGACTTGTTCCGGAGGTATGAGTTCTGCTTCCTGCTAATGCTATGTGGTTATGGGAGTCACGGGCTGATACCTGCTAATCCACGAGGTTATGGGAGTCGTGGTTCCTGCTTGCTGCTAAGCCTACTTGCTTATGGGAGGCCTGGGTAGTGCGCCCTCCCAGTCGCGGTACCGCACTCACTATCATGACAGAGCATCTGAAGTTATGGAAAACCTGTGTGCACCGGATTCCCCACAGCCTCAGACGAGTAGAACGGAATGTCGACATTACTACATCACTTGGAACTGTATTACTATGAAGAATATCGTTTCCTGTCTCATTTTGTAGCGGGACATTATAGCATGTTATGGAAAACCTGTGTGCACCGGATTCCCCACAGCCTCAGACGAGTAGAACGGAATGTCGACATTACTACATCACTTGGAACTGTATTACTATGAAGAATATCGTTTCCTGTCTCATTTTGTAGCGGGACATTATAGCATTACGCGTATTTTTGCGAGATGATCGGCCGCCTAAAACTAGTACAAGGTAAGGTGAATTTGTTTGCGAAGCAGTGCGGCTCCAAAGCCGACGAACGACGTGGCCGTGCGCGCCGCCACGAGTGCTGCAGACGAGCACGTGCGTTAGAAAAAGACCGGATGTGGGGAAAATCTCGAAGGCGAATTACTCGCATGTATTTTGTGCAGAAGATGCTCCAAGAAATGACGCAGTATGAGATAATCTTAAAGATGGCTACGTTACAGCTCTTTGAAATTCGACAATAGCTCACAGTCAGATATTATCGCATATCTGAATACATGTCATCTCCGAAAAATGAGGCACATCCAAAGAAACAACAATATTTCGATACCTTTAAAACTGCAGAAGTTTAATACACTGAAGTGCCAAAGAAACTGGTATAGGCATACATATTCAAATACAGAGATAGTAAACAGGCAGAATACGGCGCTGCGGTCGGCAACGCCTATATAAGACGACAAGTGTCTGGCGCAGTTGTTACATCGAATACTGCTGCTACAACCGAAGGTTATCAAGATTTAAGTGAGTTTGTACATGGTGTTATAGTCGGCGCACGAGCGATGGCCCACAGCATCTCCGAAGTTGTGATGAAGTGGGGATTTTCCCCTACGACCATTTTACGAGTGCTCTGTAAAAATCCGGTAAAACGTCAAATCTCATACATCGCTGCGGCCGAAAAAAGATCCTGCAAGAGCGGGACCAGCGACGACCTAAGAGAATTGTTCAACGTGACAGAAGTGCGACCATTCCGCAAATTGCTGCACATTTCACTGCTGGACTATCAACAAGTGTCAGCGTGCGAACCATTCAACGAAACATCATCGATATGAGCTTTCGGAACCGAAGGCCCATTCGTGTACCCCTAATGACTGCACGACACAAAGCCTTACGCCTCGCCTGGGTCCGTCAACACTGACATTAGATTGTGGATGACTAGAAACGTGTTGCCTGGTCGTACGAGTCTCGTTTCAAATTGTATCGAGCGGAGTGGAGGTGTACGGGTACAGAGACAACGACATGTACCCATTGACCGTGCATGTCAGGAGGGGACTTTTCAAGCTGGTGGAGGCTCTGTAATGGTGTGGGCCGTGTGCAGTTGGAGTGATATTGGAACCCTGATACATCTAGATACGACTGTGACAGGAGACACGTACGTAAGCATCCTGTCTGATGACCTGCATCCACTCATGACCATTGTGTATACCGACTACTTGGGCAATTCCAGCAGAATTGCGACACTCCACAGGTCCAGAACTGCTATAGAGTGACTCCAGTAACACTCTTCTGAGTTTAAACACTTCTTCTGGCCACCAAAATCCCCAGACATGAAAATTATTGACTATATCTGGGATGCCTTGCACTGTGCTGTTTAGAAGAAATCTCCACCCCTTTGTACTCTTAAGGATTTATGGACAGCCCTGCAGGATTATTGGTGTCAGTTCCCTCCAGGCCTACTTCAGACATTAGTCGAATCCATGCCACGTCGTGTTGCGGCACTTCTCCATGCTCGCGTAGGCCCAATACGATATTAGGCAGGTGTACCGGTTTATTAGGATTTTTCGGTATATTTCAGAGGAAATAAACATTTACGCGCTGCCATAACGTCCTCTCAGTGCATTTGGCGGGCACTTTATATATAAAGCGTGGTTTGTAGAACTGCGCTTTCGCAGAGATTAGAGTATACGAAGTAGTCCCAGTTATGAAAAAAAGAATATCTGGATCCTGCAGCGCCCGTACATGGTGTGTTTAGTGCCTCCCGGTTCCCCACGGTGATCCCTGAACTTTTAATCGCTTCATGCGATTTCGACAAACAGTATCTCAGAAGGTAGCATTGCACTATTGTGGCCACCTCTATCCGTTCATGCTTGATGTCTGTCTTACCCGGCGGCAATGGCGTTTTTCAGCCAGATAACTGTCAGTGTCTTAATGCCAGAAGCTAGCTACAGTTATTTTGGGCAGCATGGTTATCTGAACCCGAAGGAACACTTTTAGGACGCTATGGGTACCACCTCCGCGACCACAAATCGATCTGCAATTTACTGGAATTGCAAGACCTGCGCGTAGATACCTGGTGCTATAGTCCTCTGGAACTCAACCAAGGACTTGTAGAATCTATGCCACACCCAATCGCTGCTATATTGCGTTGCGAAGGCGGACCAGTAGCTATTAAGCAGTGGACCAAAATGTTTTAGCCATCATCATGTTATTTTGTGTGTGTGTGTCTGTGTGAGTGTGCGTGTGCGTGTGCTGGAGGACAAATAAATGTAACGATCACTCAAAAATCTACCTGTCAAATACACTGGTGAAGACAGGACAGACGTCGAGTTTGCAATCTGACTTACCGAGAAAGCAATGAGATTGTATTTTATTTCCTAATCTTTGAAATTGTTGTCAGCTCGCAGTACTGTTGCGATTAGTGTGATATTGCACTAATTTACCATCATCTTATGTTTTATAGGCTTGGAAAGTGATTAAATTATTGATTTCTTCCATCCATTTAATCAATGACAACAGTCGTAAATCTGCAGTGAGCGTCTAAAGTTGCTATATCTAGGGCCATTCCAGGATAAAGAGATGACTTACGCCTACATTTCCATTTACATACATAGCCCTCAGACCACTGTACAGTGCGTGGAGTTGTGCCACTACCCGTCATCTTCCTTCCTCTTCCACCCGAAAACAAAGCTAAGGAAAGATGACTGTCTGTATGCCTCCATACGAGCCGTAATTTCTCACAGCTTATGTCCGTGGCCCTTACGCGAAATTTACGTTGGCGGCAGTAGCATCGTTATGCAGTCAACTTCAAATGCTAGTTGTCTAAATTTTATCAATAGCGATCCTCAAAAGAACGTCACCTTCTCTCCACGGGTTTCCACTTGGGTTCTCGAATCATCTCCGTCAGACTTGCGTGTCGAGCAAACCTACCGGTACCAAACTAGCAGCCCGCCTCCGAATTGCCTCGGTATCTCCCTTTAATCTTCCTCGTGGGGGTCCCAGACACGTGAGCAGCACTCAAGAATGAGTCGCACTAGTGTTCTATATGCGCTCTGCTTCATCAGCTTTTCCTAAAACTCTACAAGTAAACTGAAGTCGACCATTATTCATCTTCCCCACTACAATCCTGACATGCTCATTGCATTTGATACCGCTTTGCAATGTTACGCCCATACGACGTGACTGTGCATTTTATTAATGCTGTATTCGAACATTATATTTGCTGTGCATACTCATCTCAATTAACTTACATTTTCCTACATTTAGAGCTAGCTGAAATTGATCACCCAACGAGAAATTCTAAGTCATCTTGTATCCTCCTAGAGTCACTCAAACGGGGACACTGTCCCTGTACACCACAGCAGCATCAGGAAAAGCCGCTGATCGCTGCTCTCTCTGTCGGTCAGATCATTTATATACAGAGAAAATAACAGCGGTCCTATCCGCTGAGGCACTCCTGGTTTATTTATTCGTGTCAGAAGCACCACCAAGTTACACATTATAGTACGTACAACATTCACACATAAAATATGTACAAAGAAACACAACAGCATTTTAGATACAAATTATTTAAGTATTACGTCAAGTACAAGACATATCATGATTTGAAGCTAGAGCTGAAGATTTCTTGCCCCCGAACCGGGCGACGTCTATTGCCTTTGGCTTTGCTGCCATAGGGCCCTCTCAGTGCATTTGGCGGGGCACAGTGGACAGGTTTATACATAAAGCGTGATTTGTAGTACTCCACTTTCGCAGAGGTTAGCGTCTACAGTGTAGTCCCAGTTACGAAGAAAAGTATGTATCGATCCTGCAGCGCCCGTACATGGTTTGTTTGGTGCCTTCCGGTTACCCATGATGATCCTCTCATCTTTGAAGAAAACTGACCGTAGAGTGCAACATACTGGGTTCTATTACTTAAGAATCTTTAAATCACTCACATATCTTAGACCTCTTCCGAATTCTCGTACCTTCATTAACAGTCTGCGGTGGGTCACCAAGTCATAGGGCCAGTTTCTCTGTTAAATACAGTAATGCAAGATAAATATTTATTGTTACGGATATTAGGACATTAAAGAGGATTGTTGCGGTGTTTGAAATTTTCCCGGCGTACTGATTGTTCCATAAAAACACGGGAGAACTGCCGTAAGTCAGTAACATCAGGATTGTCACCTTTAGTGAAGTGACCACTACCCCGAAGGTGACATATAAGCTCAGGATGAGTCCAGAGAATAAACTGTCAGAGAAAATCGTTAGACCCAAACTGAATAACGGAATACTTGCTGCTCTTGGGAGACAAAGATACTAAAAGGAAAAATAACTGTTCCTGTCAATGGAATCATTTTAGATGATTGAGGCTAAGAGCTCAGGAAGTATTCCAAGAAAGTGACTACACGTCGCGGGGTGATATGGAGAACATACATTGATGGAAGTATCAAAAATTGATGTAACGGGCATGGAGAAAAATAACACGTTTTCTGTAGTCTCCTTAAATGAATAATGCGAATGTTATCGAACCAAAGCTGTTTACGATGGAAAATCAACTGTCTGTTACCACCCTCCAGTATCTCTCAACGAATACAGTTTCTTTGCGAGGAATGTTATATAACCTCATATCCAGGCATTTATGTGGGTTGAGTCCAAAGAGAATTCAACTATTCTTGATAAACAAATACTTATACTAGTCGATCTCGGAAAGTGGGTGAAGTGTATGACGTGAGAAGTATTGCAAAAGTAATTCCAGTATTTGACAGAGATTAACGCAAATACCTATACTAACATACAGCGGTGCAAGATTTTACTGAACGAAATAATGGAATGTTCACAGCAGTCTTTCTTAAGCATGCAGTTGTGTTTTCTATATCTGCAAGTGGATTTTCCTGTTTGTAGCTACTCAGAGGGACAGAACATTCTCCCAGCCCGTGACACTCACTCTCTTTTCCGTGGCCCATTTCACTCCCCTAAAGCTGGACGGTTGTTGTATATAAGCTAGTTGCCACGGAGTTGTGAAGGTCAGTAAGAAACTCCCAGCAGTCACAGAAGATTCTTAGTAATCCACTGTGCGACTGGAGATATGATTGGATGCCTGTAGGCCGCGGCAACAAGTAGGGCCGATGGTGGAGAGGCGCGATCGATGCGGGCCAGACACAGGCCGCCCTGTCCTCCAGACCAGGGGCCACTGACTCGACGGCCTTGGCGATTTGCTCACCACTCTTACCTGGAAAGCGCCGCGCCGCGCCGCCCCGCTATCGACAAGAGCTGGCTGGCCACTGCGGTTGCGCAACAAGTACGCTTCAACTCTGTGTGTGTGTGTGTGTGTGTGTGTGTGTGTGTGTGTTTGTTACCAGGTACAGCGAGCAGTGCGCTGTGGTGGACTTGTTAAGGGGGTGGATACTTCTTCGCGAGGAGCGATTTTCACTTTCCTTCAGTACATTCGGATTTAGCAGTGTAGGACGGCTTTTCACGATCGTTTAGTTCCCTCACCCTACATCTACAGCTACATCTACATCTACACACATACACCGCAAGCCCCGTACGGTGCGTGGCGGAGAGCGTACTGCAGCACTACTAGTCATTTCCTTTCCTGTTCCACTCGCAGATAGAGCCAGTGGAAAACGGCTGTCTTTATGTCGCAGTACGAGTGCTAATTTTTCTTACCTTCATGCCTCTTACCCGAAATGTACGGTAATGGCGGTAGAATCGTCCTGCAATCAGCTTCCAATTACGGTACTCTAAAATTTCTGAATAGTATTCCTCGAAAAGAACGCTGCCTTCTCTCTAGGAATTCCCATTTGAATAACGGAAGCATCTACGTAACACTTTCCTGTTATTTGAACCTAACAGTAATAAATCTAGCACCCCACTTTGATGTCTTTCTTCAGTTCAGCCTGGCGCAAGTCCCAAACACTCGAGCGGTACTCAAGAAAAGGTCGCACTAGTGTCCTGTATGTGAGCTCATTTACAGATGAATCACTATTTCCTAAAATTCTCCCAGTACATCGAAGTCAACCATTCACCTTCCCTGCTACATACCTTACAAAATGGCTCTGAGCAATATGGGACTTAACATCTGAGGTCATCAGTCCCCTAGAACTTAGAACTACTTAAACCTAACTAACCTAAGGACATCACACACATCCATGCCCGAGGCAGGATTCGAACCTGCGACCGTGGCGGTCGCGCGGTTCCAGACTGAAGCGCCTAGAACCGCTCGGCCACACCGGCCGGCTTACATACCTTACATCCTCGCTCCATTTCATATCACTTTGCAACGTTAAACCTAGACATTTAATCAACGTGACTGTGTCAAACAGCACACTACTGTATTCGAACATTACGAGTTAGTTGTCCGCCTGCTTAGCTGAGTGGTAATGTGCTTGCCTCCAATTCAGCGGGCCCGGGTTCGATTTCGAAGATTTTCTCCGCTCGTGGACTGGGTGTTGTGTTGTGAAATGGCTCTCAGCACTATGGGACTTAATATCTGAGGTCATCAGTCCCCTAGAACTTAGAACTACTTAAACCTAACCAATCTAAGGACATCACGCACACCCATGCCCGAGGCAGGATTCGAACCTGCGACCGTAGCAGTCACGCGGTTCCGGACTGAAGTGCCTAGAACCGCTCGGCCACCACGGCCGGCTGTTGTATTTTCCTCATCATCATTTCATCCTCATTACCGGCGCGAAAGTCGTCCAATGTGATGTCGACTGAAGTAGGACTTGCACTTGGTGGCCGAACTTTCCTGACTGGGGCCTCCCTGACAACGATGCCACACGATCAGTTCATTTTTTTACGGGCTGGTTTTTCCTATTCACTTACTGCAAGTCGAGACAGTAAGTCCAAATGATGTAGTTCTACTTCTTTAGTGACGTCAAGCATATCTAACTTTCTTGCTTTCATTAAAACATAACAGGCGAAAATAGCCCTCAGTAGTTCATGTAATGATTATCCATGGGCCATTATCGATTCCGGCTGACACGATCTCCGCAACTTTTACCCTCTACCAACCGAACTCTGCATCTTGTTCAAAACTGTCATTACCACCGGTAAAGGAACTCCACAACTAGAAGCAACTCACAGTAAGCTTTTAAGAATTTTCCATCGGTGCTTGGCAGGACATGATAACAATAATAAAAAGGAAAACACTTCCTAATGTACTGCAAAATAATACTTGCTTGGTAAGGAACTGGCTTTCGGTTCCTTAGGACATTTTCAGGTGACAAAAATGTCGCCAATCTAGATAAACATGATGTGTGACTTACGAAAATATTATTTGTGCAGAAGATTCAAAAATTACATAGTTTTTACACAGGAAATATTAAATTTTTTGAAACTTCCTGGCAGATTAAAACTGTGTGCCCGACCGAGACTCGAACTCGGGACCTTTGCCTTTCGCGGGCAAGTGCTCT
The DNA here is from genome assembly GCF_023898315.1 of Schistocerca nitens. Taxonomy (NCBI): domain Eukaryota; kingdom Metazoa; phylum Arthropoda; class Insecta; order Orthoptera; family Acrididae; genus Schistocerca; species Schistocerca nitens. The sequence goes on from NC_064617.1 coordinate 529,213,219, forward strand.
ACCAACTGAGCTACCGAAGCACGACTCACGCCCGGTACTCACAGCTTTACTTCTGCCAGTACCTCGTCTCCTACCTTCCAGACTTTACAGAAGCTCTCCTGCGAACCATGCAGAACTAGCACTCCTGAAAGAAAGGATATTGCGGAGACATGGCTTAGCCACAGCCTGGGGGATGTTTCCAGAATGATATTTTCACTCTGCAGCGGAGTGTGCGCTGATATGAAACTTCCTGGCAGATTAAAACTGTGTGCCCGACCGAGACTCGAACTCGGGACCTTTGCCTTTCGCGGGCAAGTGCTCTACCAACTGAGCTACCGAAGCACGACTCAGGCCCGGTACTCACAGCTTTACTTCTGCCAGTACCTCGTCTCCTACCTTCCAAACTTTACAGAAGCTCTCCTGCGAACCATGCAGAACTAGCACTCCTGAAAGAAAGGAGCGCACACTCCGCTGCAGAGTGAAAATCTCATTCTGGAAACATCCCCCAGGCTGTGGCTAAGCCATGTCTCCGCAATATCCTTTCTTTCAGGAGTGCTAGTTCTGCATGGTTCGCAGGAGAGCTTCTGTAAAGTTTGGAAGGTAGGAGACGAGGTACTGGCAGAAGTAAAGCTGTGAGTACCGGGCGTGAGTCGTGCTTCGGTAGCTCAGTTGGTAGAGCACTTGCCTGCGAAAGGCAAAGGTCCCGAGTTCGAGTCTCGGTCGGGCACACAGTTTTAATCTGCCAGGAAGTTTCATATCAGCGCACACTCCGCTGCAGAGTGAAAATCTCATTCTGGGATCATTAAATTTTTTGTCACATAGAAATAATTACGTTAACTAAGAAGGGGAAAGAAGGAACAAAGTTTTTATGTGGAGATACAGTTAACAACTGATGAGAAATAAGATGAATTTACAGTCTTAATCTATTATTTGTAATAAAAACTTAGTCTAACAAAGGATAGAAAGGAAACTGAGTCTCATTATTTAATAGTAAGCTGGCAGTCTGTCTTATGTGTTTGCTGATATCCAGTATTTCCAGTAGGATCATCTTTCTGGTTTTCTTAACACTACGTAAAGCTTCATATTCTACATAATTAAAATGGTTTTCTGTTAAAAGGTCATCAGCAAAGGTTGTATCTTTCTCCCTTAATCTTCAGCTTTTATCGTGTTGAGGTACCCTAATTGTCACAGCATTGCCTGACTAAGCAACATGTACTGCACTTTTTCACAGTGCTTGCGTTTGATTTTATACCACCCCTGTCTGCCAAGAGGTGCAGTTTGTCTTTACTAATTAAAAAATTAGATATGCTACTGGTATTATAAAATACAGGTCTGTAGCTATGAGACTTCAACTTTTTTCCAAAGTCGTCTGAAGTGTTGCTAGTATATAAGACTTTTGTCAGGATTTGTATCTACTTACTGATTACTGTTGGTCAGCGTACTAGAAGTGGTGTAATTTTACGCATTTTTTATCTTCGTAGTGTATTATCAATCAGGGCAGAGCTATAGCCATTGCTGGAAGGGATTTCTTTGATAGCCTGAAGTTTTATAAACCGTATTGTAAGAGTGTAGCAATGTTAACCTAAATAGTACTGTTAGACTTGTACAACAAAATTTAAAATAAAGGAAGTATTATGCCAAATATCGTGACTGGTAGAAGGTAGACGAAAAAAGTTTTGACAAAAATGGAACGTGTTATAACGACTTCAAATGCAACTATTTTTAAGCTAACCACAACATTCAAGCTTTGCGCAAAGACGCATCAATAAATGCATTCTATCCATTTCAGCATTTTACTTAGCACTGCACGGTTTTGTTCCGGATACATTATTCTCATGCTTTGGTTTTCTTATCAGTTTTTGGTGCGGAACCAAAGTCTACGTTATTTACCTGGATGTTACAGCGTGTTCATTCTGTTCTCAAGTTACTCACAAACATGTAATGTTAGGGTGAGCCGATTCAAATAAGAAGATAAAATGAGAACAAAACCTCTGCCTGAAATTTGTCGTTCTCCAAAGTACAGAAAACTCTCATCTGCCCGTATATATGTATGCGTTTTCCTGCCTGAAATGTCTAAGTCGTGAAATTCGGGTAATGGAACGGTGCACCCTCCCTGGACCTTTTCTGATCTACGGAGTTCGTGTCCACCGATGTATTCTGGTTTCCATTTCTGGCTACTGGGAAACATTACAAATCTCCAGTATTTACCTTTGCATAGCTGTTTGTGGAAATTACAAATCTACCAGTGAATTTCCCGAAATTATAGACATTTAATACAAATACGACGATCACCGATACTATCGATGAAGTATTCATTACAGTAAAAAGAGCTACAATAAGATGCACGCCGGCCGCTGGGGCCGAGCGGTTCTAGGCGCTTCAGTCCTGAACAGCACTGCTGGTACGGTCGCAGGTTCGAATCCTGCCTCGGGCATGGATGTGTGTGATGTCCTTACGCTACTTAGGTTTAAGTACTTCTAAGTCTAGGGGACTGATGACCTCACATGTTAAGCCCCATAGTGCTTAGAGCCATTTGAACCATTTGAGTAAGATGCTCGATACGTCGGTGGTAGCCAATGATACATATTTTTAACGTATGCCTGAAGAACAGAGTTTGAGACAACTTTAATTAGTCCAGATTTAATCTGCATTTCACTTACATTCACCTACACATCCTCAATGGTTGACATACTACGTGACTAAGAGGGCAACGCAAGAGAGGTGTCTGCATGCAGAGATGGATTCTTTTAACATACAGATAAGCATTCTAATGTTGGCAAGAAGATCAAACAATTGTCGAGTGAAGCGCACCACTTCGACCACTATAATGTGCCAGGTCTGTCATACACCGCAAAACCTTTCTGCTTGCAGTTGCAGGAGCCAGCGTTCCATTAGTGCTTTTAGAACCTTCTGGCGGCAATATATTGATCTATTCTTGAATTCTAACTCCTAGTGGAGGTGTACAACAAAAGAGTAGGTTTTCCCACAACGGAAAATTTTGCAGACTTGGACCGTCAAGATGTTGCGACAGTATTACACCATATTACGCAGCCAAGGCAAAAAATCCGTTGCATCTGATTTGCATCTTTGTATACACTCGGAAAATCACTGTACACTGCAAGATTTTACGTATGGCATTATTAATCACGAGACCCTGTCTAGGTTTGTTGGACCATCTGATGCAAGTCTGATTTCAACGACTAATGTGTCGATGAGAATGAGACGAAATGATTAGGACGACACGGACACCCAGCCCCAGAACGAAGAAAATCTCCAACCCGGCCGGGAACCGAACCCAGGATCTTGCGATCTACATGCAGTAACACAAATCACCCAATCTCAAATTTCGAACTTTGTATCAGTCTTCCCAGTTCTCAATTCTGCTCTATTCGTGGAAGATCAAGGAAAAAAATGACTGACTGTGTGTCAGCGTATGTCCAATCTTTTGTGTGTGTGTTGACCTTGCTAGAAGTACTGTTTAATTATGTGGTATAAGGTGACTTTATCAGTCTTAAACATTATTTCGTAATCAATAAGCTAGATGCTTGCTGACGTAAACTCATAGGATCAAAAATTTGTTCTGGAAGTAATGAACGAAGAATATAATTGTTTCTCTAAAATCTCACAAAATTTACTTTTTCCTACATTTAGTTTATGTCATCAATGTCGAGATTCTGTTGATGGAAGATATGAAGTAACGTGCATCGGCGATAATTATCTTTATTAAGCAAACCATGATTTCGCTTGTCTGAGGGATTACAGTGGCTTCTCGGAGGGCTGGGATCGCATGACGGGGAACAGAGGGTCACTGTAAGGTACATGTAGGCTAGAATAAGTACTGCAGGAATCACAATTGGGAAGCGATTTGCTTTAGACTCTGGGTAAACGTGATCGAATATAGGCGCTGTGATGTGTCCGTCGCATCGTCGTCCTCTAGATACGTAATCCATATGTCACCATTGCTGGTCAGATACTCCACCAACCCGTGAAAGAAATGCTTACAGACTAATAGATATTACAGCTGAAAATATGCACATTCTGCGAACTGCTCTTACAGAACGGTCAGTTTCTTATATCTTAGAAGGGGCAGTGAAATGGAAAAGAGACAGATGGAAAAAATGTAAACTGTTTATTATTTCAAAAATAATTTCCTTATATGTTAATATATTTATCCCACTGTAAGAGAAGCTTTCCAGAAAAGATGTTTGCGGCTGCCCACGGGACCACGGTTGTACCCAGGCGTGCATCTCGTAGCACTAAGTAAATCGACGGACACAAACATCTTTCCAAAAACATGGAATTCGCATGGTGAGAGATAGGGGCTTCCTAGAAAACTTCAGCATTGTAGTCAGAATGACCTTGGACATGGTTCTGTAAACATCCGCGAACATTTCTCCATAAAGGCATTGACCGGCTTGTCTCACAGTCGGACTCTTCTATTAACAAATACGACGATTACTTTTGGCTGGCTCTGAGCACTATGGGACTTAACATCTATGGTCATCAGTCCCCTAGAACTTAGAACTACTTAAACCTAACTAACCTAAGGACAGCACACAACACCCAGTCATCACGAGGCAGAGAAAATCCCTGACCCCGCCGGGAATCGAACCCGGGAACCCGGGCGTGGGAAGCGAGAACGTTACCGCACGACCACGAGCTGCGGACCATTACTTTTGAAACAATAAACAGATTACTTAGGTTTTTGAACCTCTCTCGTTTTCATTCGACTGACCCTTCTGTATGACATGAATTGCTTGAAAGAGAGCGGACTCCATGTATTGTGCTAAATTGTCTTATTAGGCTGACAGAACAATACTACTGTATTTAAAAAAGACATCACTCACAGATCGCGTTAAACTCTTTATTAATTAATGCATATTAATCATGGTTAAGCTCCATGACTGTGAACTGAATTCCGTTAAGAAATACTGCAACAAGTCCCATTTTTATGCTGATTTATTTATGCCAAACCGTCTTTCGGACTTTCACTCATCTTCAGTTAGCATAACACGTTTATGTATTCGTCAGTATAAAGTTTATGTCAACTATTTTTAGAACTCTGCAGTTGCCCTGTGCAGAATGAAATTCCTTTAGTTACCACATTACCCGAGATGCATTTTTTTAGGTTTATTAATAGTTACGTGCCCTTGTTTTTGTTGTGCATATTATGGCTCTACCGGTAACAGTTACTACTAGTGTTGCTTTTTTTTAAACTACACCATCATCTTCCCTACTATTTAATATTACTTGGAGCAACTGATTCTGCAAACGCCGAATAACGTTTCAATCTCCGTTGAACTTCGAGCTTATAGTGACTCTCGTCTGTGTTATTCTTCAAGCTGGTGATTAATTCATCAGTAAAACCAAAAAGAAATGTACTGCCGCTAGGCGACATGAAATGACAACTCTGTGATTTTTTTCGTGCTTAATGAAAAGTAGCCGTTATGAATAGGAAACGACTTGTGTAGCAGATAGATGATAAGTGTGCATCACATAATCATTGCTACAGAGGTTGCTTCTGAAATGTAAATTTCTCCATCCTATTCAGTTCCACGTCTCCATGGGACATGAATCACCCAAAGCAAATTTTCGGCATATATCATAACACTGGTGGTACCCACATATACAGGGTGGTCCATTGATCGAGACCGGGCCAAATATCTCACGAAATAAGCATCAAACGAAGAAACTACAAAGAAAGAAACTTGTCTAGCTTGAAGGGGGAAACCAGATGGCGCTATGGTTGGCCCGCTAGATGGCGCTGCCATAGGTCTAACGGACATCAACTGCTTTTTTTTTTAATAGGACCCCCCTTTTTTTTACATATTCGTGTAGTACGTAAAGAAATATGAATGTTTTAGTTGGACCACTTTTTTCGCTTTGTGATAGATGGCGGTGTAATATTCACAAACATATGGCTCACAATTTTAGACGAACAGTTGGTAACAGGTAGGTTTTTTAAATTAAAATACAGAACGTAAGTACGCTTCAACATTTTATTTCGGTTGTTCCAATATGATAAATGTACCTTTGTGAACTTATCATTTCTGAGAACACATGCTGTTACAGAGTGATTACCTGTAAATACTACATTAATGCAATAAATTCTCAAAATGATGTCCGTCGTCCTCAATGCATTTGGTAATACGTGTAACGACATCCCTCTTAACAGCGAGTCGTTCGTCTTCCGTAAATTTTCGCACATGCACTGACGATGCGGTGACGCATGTTGTCAGGCCTTGTCGGTGGATCACGTAAGCAAATATCAAATGTTCAAGGTTCAAATGGCTCTGAGCACTATGCGACTTAACTTCTTAGGTAATCAGTCGCCTAGAACTTAGAACTAATTAAACCTAACTAACCTAAGGACATCACACACATCCATGCCCGAGGCATGATTCGAACCTGCGACCGTAGCGGGCGCTCGGTTCCAGACTGTAGAGCCTGGAACCGCACGGCCACTCCGGCCGGCCTAGCAAATATCCTTCAACTTTCCCCACAGAAAGAAATCCGGGGACGTCAGATCCGGTGAACGTGCGGGCCTTGATAAGGTACTTCGATGACCAATCCATTTGTCATGAAAAATGCTATTCACTACCGCTTCAACCGCACGCGAGATATGTGTCGGACATCCATCATGTTGGAAGTACATTGCCATTCTGTCATGCAGTGAAATATCTTGTAGTAACATCGGTAGAACATTACGTACGAAATCAGCATAAATTGCACCATTTAGATTGCCATCGATAAAAAGAGAGCCAATTATCATTCCTCCCATAATGCCGCACCATACATTAACTCGCCATGGTCGCTGATGTTCCACTTGCCGCAGCCATCGTGGATTTTCCGTTGCCCAATAGTGCATATTATGCCGGTTTACGTTACCGCTGTTGGTGAATGACGCTTCGTCGTCAAACAGAACGCGTGCAGAAAAATCTGTCATCGTCCCGTAATTTCTCTTGCGCCCAGTGGCAGAACTGTACACGACGTTCAAAGTCGTCGCCATGCAATTCCTGGTGCATAGAAATATGGTACGGGTGCAATCGATGTTGATGTAGCATTCTCAACACCGACGTTTTTGAGATTCCCGATTCTCGCGCAGATTGTCTGCTACTGATGTGCGGATTAGCCGTGACAGCAGCTAAAACACCTACTTGGGCATCATCATTTGTTGCAGGTCGTGGTTGACGTTTCACATGTGGCTGAACGCTTCCTGTTTCCTTAAATAACGTAACTATCCGGCGAACGGTCCGGACACTTGGATAATGTCGTCCAGGATACCGAGCAGTATACATAACAGACGCCCGTTGGGTAGTTTGATCACAATAGCAATACATTAACACGATATCGACCTTTTCCGCAATTGGTAAAGGTCCATTTTAACACGGGTAATGTATCACGAAGCAAATACCGTCCGCACTGGTGGAATGTTACGTGATACCACTTACTTATACGTTTGTGACTATTACAGCGCCATCTGTCACAAAGCGAAAAAAGTGGTCCAACTAAAACATTCATATTTCTTTACGTACTACACGAATACGTAATAAACAATGGGGGTTACTATTTTAAAAAAACGTAGTTGATATCCGTTAGACCTATGGCAGCGCCATCTAGCGGGACAACCATAGCGCCATCCGGTTTCCCCCTTCAGGCTAGACGAGTTTCGTTTTTTGTAGTTTTTTCGTTTGATGCTTATTTCGTGAGATATTTGGCCCGGTCACTGTCAATGGACCACCCTGTATAATTTGAAATCAAATCTACTGTCAGTGCGAGGACAATCGTACAACCTTGTAGATTTCTTCATTAAGGTTGAATTACAACTTCTGTAATGTCAGCTCTTACGGCTAACTAACTTCTGAGGTATTCTTCAAGGCTTGACACTTTGAACGTGGTGTTTTAGGAGCATCTCTTCTCTGTTTATGTCCTAAGGTCCCGGTGCCACGCCACAGCTGGCAATGCGCGTTGATACCACAGACATTAGCTATACCTCGTCCGCCCCCGGTAGCTGAGTGGTCAGCGTGACAGACTGTCAATCCAAAGGGCCCGGGTTCGATTCCCGGCTGGGTCGGAGATTTTCTCCACTCAGGGACTGGGTGTTGTGTTGTCCTAATCATCATCATTTCATCTCCATCGACGAGCAGGTCGCCGAAGTGGCGTCAAATCGAAAGACCTGCACCAGGCGAACGGTCTACCCGACGGGAGACCCTAGCCACACGACATTTCATTTTCAACTATGCCTCGCTGCAATCTGAAACGATGAATGGGAGAGGCTGAAGAAGACATGTTCCCTCTCTCAGTACAGAAGTGCCCTTACGCAAATGTCAATATAGAGCCGAACTTGGAAGTGCTTAGCCCCAGGTCATGACTTCACCCAAAACAGTCTACCTCAATGAGCAGGAGATATTCAAGTCTCAGGTGAAAATGTACTTTTGTAAATCTTGAACATTGTACTTCCAGAGACGAGTTTGTTAATTAGGATAACAACATATGATTTAATGGTCAATAACAGTTGTAAATTATCAAGCACTTCTGAGGCAAAGGACTGTACCAAGTTCAGTTTATCCTTTTATGATTCATGTAATACAATCAACAAATATTTCATATATTGTAATTCTGATGAGCCATCTTCCCAAGCATTCAAAGAAACCACACGTATGTCCGAACTATTGTATTTTCGTTTAGTGCTAACATGTTCAGCACAGATGCACTGTATTTTGATTGCTCTATCAAGACAAGGCTCAGGTTTCGGTTGCACAGGCTGTAATTTGTAACAGAGGATCAGTGAGACACTCAGGTGCTTCAAACTGTTGTCACAGATGGGTCGATGACAGAATAACTTCAACAACGTACTGATACGATAAGTTACTATAGTTGCGTCAGATTTCACCGTAGAAAGCCATGTATCACTGAAGATACACTCGGTGTAATTTATGAAACACGACATAAAATTTGAAAGTTATTGAAAGAAATCAACACATTTTACGTTGCTTGGAAACAACAGAAAAGATAAAATCGGAAACTCTGAAACAGAATACCAGCAAATGGTACGAAAACAGGAAAATAAATTGTTGCACGTGGATCTGATGAAAGCTTATTAAAGACAAAATTGTAAAGTAGGTGTATTAAACTTAAGGTTTTGAATATGCGAATCATGCGTTTGAGATGTAGTCTTACAGAAGGATGTCGAAAATATAGGTAGACTGACAAGATAGGGAATGAGGACGTTCTACGCAGAATCAGCAAAAAACGGAACCTATGGAAAACACTGAAGAGAAGGAGGGACAGGATAATAAAGACATGTGATAAGACGTCAGGGAATAACTTTCATGTTACTAGAGGGAGCTGTCGTGACTACCAACTCTCAAGTAAAAAGAGACTGGAATACATCCAGCAAACAATGGAGGACGTAGGGTGCAAGTGTTTCTCTGATGTGGTTAGTACAAGGGAGGAATTCTTGGCGGGTCGCATCGAACCAGTCAGAAGACTGATCAACCAAAAAAGAAAAGAACTATTACGCTTATTTCCGAGACCGGTGACTTCATGTCACTTTCATGTAACGAGGCACGTAAGTTCATGGAGAAACAGAGGAGGGCGATTGCTGGGAATTTTAAACGTCTATAATTGTATTTGGTGCTGAAGAGAATGCGTGATGGCTGGGTGTTGTGTGCTGTCCTTAGGTTAGTTAGGTTTAAGTAGTTCTAAGTTCTAGGGGACTTATGACCACAGCAGTTGAGTCCCATAGTGCTCAGAGCCATTTGAAGCCTGAAGAGAATGACAATGGCTGAGAGAATGGGCGACAACCGAAAATAAGTCAAACGTTTGTTTATTCGAATAATACCCTAGCAGACGTGAAAGTAAATATATTTTCAAAATGTTCATCTTCGGTAAATCAACACAGTGTGATAGATGACACCACAAACAAATAGGAACCAAGTGTATCCTATCCAGATTATGCAAATCGAAATGTTCATATGTCTACGATCTCCTGTGCATGTTGTAGGACAATAAATCACACAAAATTTAGAAAAGTCTTCTTTAATTGTGCATGTAGTGCAACTTTCATAGTTTATCCTAGTGGTAAATTACACACATCAAAAAAAGGTTTTGCATCACTTCGGTCCCGAGAGTCCCGAAACCTGTACAGAAAACTGGATTAGAGATCAACATAAACATCATTACCGCCTTTTTTATTGCCCATGAAAACCACACATTGCATGTACTACCACCATACAGGGAGACCTTCAGCGGTAGTGGCCCAGATTGCTGTACACACCGGTACCTCTAATATCCAGTACCACGTCCTGTATTCGTCGTGGCATACTATCCACAAGTTCATCAAGGCACTGTTGGTCCAGATTGTCCCACTCCTCAACGACGATTTGGCGTAGATGGTTCAAATGGCTCTAAGCACTATGGGACTTAACATCTGAGGTCATCAGTCCCCTAGACTTAGAACTACTTAAACCTAACTAATCTAAGGATATGTCACACATCCATGCCTGAGGTAGGATTCGAACCAGCGACCGTAGCAGCAGCGCGGTTCCGGACCGAAGCGCCTAGAAGCGCTCGGCCACAGCGGCCGGCTGATTGGGCGTGGATCCCTCAGAGTGGTTGGTGGGTCACGCCGTCCATAAACAGCCCTTTTTCCATCAATCCCAGGCATGGTCGATAGGGTTCATGTCTCGAGAACATTCTCGCCACTCTAGTCGAGCGATGTCGTTATCGCCGGCCGCGGTGGTCTAGCGGTTCTGGCGCTGCAGTCAGGAACCGCAGGACTGCTACGGTCGCAGGTTCGAATCCTGCCTCGGGCATGGGTGTGTGTGATGTCCTTAGGTTAGTTAGGTTTAAGTAGTTGTAAGTTCTAGGGGACTTATGACCTAAGATGTTGAGTCCCATAGTGCTCAGAGCCATTTTTGATGTCGTTATCCTGAAGAAAGTCATTCACAAGATGTGCGCGATTTTCGTCCATGAACGAATTCCTCGTCAATATGCTGCCGATATGGTAGCACTGTCGGTCGGAGGATGGCATTCACGTATCGTACAGCCGTTATGGTGCTTTTTATGACTACCAGTGGCGTACGTCGGCCCCACATAATGCCACCTCGAAACTTCAGGGAACCTCCACCTTGCTGCACTCGCTGGACACTGTGTCTAAGGCGTTCAGCCTGACTGGGTTGCCTGCAAACACGTCGCCGACGATTGTCTTCGTTGAAAGCATATGCAACACTCATCAGTGGAGAGAACGTGATCCCATTCCTGAGCAGTCCATTCGGCATGTTGTTGGGCCCATCTGTACCACGCTACATGGTGTCGTGGTTGCAAAGATGGACCTCGCCATGGACGTCGGGGGTGAAGTTGCACATCAAGCAGCCTATTGCGCACAGTTTGAGTCGTAAAACGACGTCCTGTGGCTACGCGAAAAGCATTATTCAACATGGTGGCGTTGCTGTCCCAAGCCATAATCCGCAGGTAGGGGTTATCGACTTCAGTAGCAGCCTTTGGGCGTTTCATGTCATCGACAGTTCCTGTCTCTCAGTATCTCCTCCATGTCCGAACAACATGGCTTTGGTTCACTCCGACATGCCTGGACACTCCCCTTGTTGAGAGCCCTTCCTGGCACAGATTGAACAGCGGTATTGATCGTCTAGGCATGGTTGAACTACATACAACACGAATCGTGTACCTCCTTCCTGCTGGAATGACTGGAACATCGGCTGTCGAACCCCCTCCGTCTAATAGGCGCTGCTCATGCATGATTGGTTACATCTTTGCGCGGGATTAGTGACATCTCTGAACAGTCACGGGACTGTGTCTGTGAAACAATATCAACAGTCAACGTCTATCTTCAGGAGTTCTGGGAAGCGAGGTGATGCTAAACTTTGTTTGATATGTGTATTAAGAAAAGACTGACTAGATAAAAAATAACAATAGCCTCAAGGTTTCTAATATTGTAAATCAGTACTATGTACGAAGATGTTTTGTGGTGGTAGTTACGAAGTGACATTGGCAAAGTTGCTAGTAAATGTTAGAATAGATTGACGCCGAAGGTGGCTGCGTGTCGGAGTGCTGTCTCTCAGCATTCAGCGCCAAGCACAGGAAATTATACTTAACTTTATCTCACATAATAAAAGTATCTTCATGTGATATACGATGTGGGGCAGTCAGCACTGAATTTTCATCACACCAAATCATTGTGATTCCTACGCCATATCGTAACACACTCTGATGAGCTCAATACATATGAAATGATCAACGATTAACTACAAAGAACAGCGGCATGAAGTCCGGGTTAAAATCTCAGACTGTAATGAAGACCCTATATGCACTCGTATCTAGTGCATATGTGAACTCTTGGACGCCTCCGGCTGAAGCGCTATAGCAGGATAGAAGTTCTTTAGTAACAGTATTGGTCCTTGAAAATTGAAAATATATGTGTAATTTATTATAACCCCCAATTTTTAATATGTAGAAGACATGTCATCGAACCGACATGTTTCAAGTACACGAAACTCCACAAGGCTTAGGATGCCCAAACTTGTGATTCTCCTCAAAGGAAAATACGTTGGTAATCATCCGCGTTAGCCGACGCTCGTCTTTTACCATTATCGTGTTGTGGAAGGAATTCATTCCTCAGTTATCACACAACGACGCTAATCAAGAGTGTAAGTTAAAGTGCCCTTTATCGTGATTTCACTTTATTCGAATATGTAGACTCCAATATACAGTATGATTCAGAATGACGTTTTAAAATTTGGGCAAAGGTTCCACACACAAAAACAAAAAACAAAAAATATAGAATAGACGTGGGTTCTAAAATGCGCACCTCAAGAGTTACGAGCACTTGTTCATCTTCACTACAGCGAAACACTGATAGCTCAGATATTCATTTTAGAGGCTATGTTTACCGGACATTCTTTTCTCGTTTTCTCCCATACTACCTCGTTCCAAAATATGGGAAGCAAAGAGCTTGCAGTAGAAGAGATGTGGTTCACAGTACCGAGGATGCAAAAATGCACAGAGCTCTTAAGCTATGCGTTTTAGAGCCCATGTTTACTGGACATATTTTTTTTCTTGTTTCGGCGGATGTAAACTGCTACACCGCGTGACCGCTAGCCAGAGCGGATGCAATGCTTTATCATTCATGAAAGCACTGGCGCGGGACTGGGAGTAGCGTGCTTCTTGGAACTTCGTCTAAGTGCGCCTAAAACTCTCTCACTACAAATTCTTCCCTGTGAACTCTTCCTTACTGGCCCTTAAGGTGTTATGGTCAATGCGTAGGACTGAAGTCGAGGAAACGCTTCAGCCTTAATCACCGCAATTACACTCAAAAATTCGTTACCGATGAAAGTCATCGATGAGATCTGATTTCTAATTTTTGAAGTGTTTCCGTATTGCAACGGTTATTCTTGTCGTGGAAAACTCGCCTGCCTAAAATGTCGAGTACTCAAAGACCCTTGTTAATGTAATTACGAAAACTCTGTAATTACTTACTGGACACACTAGTCCAGTGTTGCAGTTAGCTGTCTTGTACGGTGAGACTTAATTTTGTTTTCGATTGTTTAACCAAAGCGGTACTGCCGGCAGCAGCCGTCCAACCCAGTCACTGAATGTGTAGATGTTGTTGTTGTTGTGGTCATCAGTCCTGAGACTGGTTTCATGCAGCTCTCCATGCTACTCTATCCTGTGCAAGCTTCTTCATCTCCCAGTACCTACTGCAACCTACATCCTTCTGAATCTGCTTAGTGTATTTATCTCTTGTTCTCCCTCTACGATTTTTACGCTCCACGCTGCCCACCAATACTAAATTGGTGATCACTTGATGCCTCAGAACATGTCCTACCAAACGATCCCTTCTCCTAGCCAAGTTGTGCCACAAATTTCTCTTCGCCCTAATTATATTCAGTACATCCTCATTAGTTATGTGTTCTACCCACCTAATCTTCAGCATTCTTCTGTAGCACACACGCCGAAAGCTTCTATTCTCTTATATGAAGTCTTCAAAGGATGTCAGCCGAGTAGCATCGTCGTCTCGTAGCAACGTTTCGATGGCATGCGTCTCCATGATCTTCAGGCAAAGTGTCGGGATATCGTCATCCGCGGGCTTATATCTCTGCTGGATCGCTCTCCGCTTCCCGCGGCTGGCCAATCACGCGCCCGCGGAATCGCCCGATGCGCCTGGATCGGATGGTGATGGGAACGACGCGGGCGCGGGGTTCGAGTCCCGGCGTCGGTCTATCTGCTCCGTCCGCGGTCCTTGGTGGAACGGAACGTTCTTCTCTGATTTTCCTGATTGCAGGCTCCCAGGCTGTGCTGAGATGGTAGCCACTGTCGCGGTTGATTAGGTTGTCGTGTAACCGTATTTCTATGGACTCTACGAGACGACGATGCTACTCGGCTGACAACCCATGAAGACTTCATATATGAAATTCACCAAGAAAGCCTGCACTCGTTTCTATTCTCTTCTTGTCCAAACTATTTACCGTCCATGTTTCACTTCCATACATGGCTACACTCCATACAAATACTTTCAGAAACGACTTCCTGACACTTAAATCTATACTCGATGTTCACAAATTTCTCTTCTTCAGAAACGCTTTCCTTGCCATTGCCAATATTCTCTCTACTTCGACCATCATCAGTTATTTTGCTCCCCAAATAGCAAAACTCCTTTACTAATTTAAGTGGCTCGTTTCCTAATGTAATTCCCTCAGCATCACCCGACTTAATTCAACTAAATTCCATTATCCTCGTTTTGTTTTTGTTGATGTTCATCTTATCCCCGCTTTAAAGACACTGTCCATTCCATTCAACTGCTCGTCCACGTCTTTCGCTGTCTCTGACAGAATTGCAATATCATCGGCAAACCATAAAGATTTTATTTATTCTCCATGGATTTTAATTTCTACTCTGATTTTTTCTTTTGTTTCCTTTACTGCTTGCTCAACATGCAGATTGAATAACATCGGGGGTAGGCTACATCCCAGTCTCACTCCCTTCCCAACCACTGCTTCCCTTTCATGTCCCTCGACTCTTATAACTGCCATCTTGTTTCTGTACAAATTGTAAATAGCCTTTCGCTCCCTGTATTTTACCCCTGCCACCTTCAGACGTTTGAAAGAGTATTCCAGTCAACATTGTCAAAAGCTTTCTCTATACAAATGCTAGAAACGTAGGTTTGCCTTTTCTTAATCTATCTTCTAAGATATGTCGTAGGATCAGTATTGTCTCACATGTTCCAATATTTCTACGGAATCCAAATTGACGTTCCCTGAGGTCGGCTTCTACCAGTTTTTCCATTCTTCTGTAAAGAATTCGTGTTAGTATTTTGCAGCCGTGACTTATTAAACTGACAGTTCGGTATCTTTCACATCTGTCAACACCTGATTTCTTTGGGATTGGAATTATTATATTCTTCTTGAAGTCTCAGGGTATTCCGCCTGTCTTATACATCTTGCTCACCAGATGGTAGAGTTTGGTCAGGGATGGCTCTCCCAAGGCTGTAAGTAGTTCTAATGGAATGTTGTCTACTCCGTGGGGTGGGGGGGGGGGGGGGGGTTTAGACTCAGGTCTTTCAGTGCTCTGTCAAACTCTTCACGCAGTATCATATCTCACATTTCAACTTCATCTACATCCTCTTCCATTTCCATAATATTGTCCTTGTATAGACCCTCTATGTACTCCTTCCACCTTTCTGTTTTCCCTTCTTTGCTTAGAACTGGGTTTCCATCTGAGCTCTTGATATTCATGCAAGTGGTTCTCTTTTCTCCAAAGGTCTCTTTAATTTTCCTGTAGGCAGTATCTATCTTACCCCTAGTGAGATAAGCCTCTATATCCTTACATCTGTCCTCTAGCCATGCCTGCTTAGCCATTTTGCACTTCCTGTCGATCTCATTTTTGAGACGTTTGTATTCCTTATTGCCTGCATCATTTACTACATTTTTATATTTTCTCCTTTCATCAATTAAATTCAATATTTCTTCTGTTACCCAAGGATTTCTACTAGCCCTCGTCTTTTTACCTACTTGATCCTCTGCTGCCTTCACTATTTCATCCACCTTTTTGCAGTTTCTTCAGTTTTAATCTACAGTTCAGAACTAATAGGTTGTGGTCAGAGTCTACATGTGCCCCTGGAAGTGTCTTTCAATTTAAAACCTGGTTCCTAAATCTCTGTCTTAGCATTGTAGATGTGTAGATACTTTAATGAAATTGCATCTCTTCGATTTTGAGTTTTTTGTCGTGAAAGGCGAAAGTATGGTATCTTATCCTTACAACAGGAACCAGTAAGACACCAGACTTCACACAAATGCCGAATATGCAGTAAACTGACACTCAAGAAAAAAAAATGGTTCAAATGGCTCTGAGCACTATGGGACTTAACAGCTGTGGTCATCAGTCCCCTAGAACTTAGAACTACTTAAACCTAACTAACCTAATGACATCACACACATCCATGCCCGAGGCAGGATTCGAACCTGCGACCGTAGCAGCCGCGCGGCTCCGGACTGAGCGCCTAGAACCGCTAGACCACCGCGGCCAGCTGACACTCAAGATTCAGTGCTGAGTTCGCTGTCGCTTTGGGCTTACTAGCACAAATACTATTCTAAATTGACGATAAGTTTCAGAGCTTAGCTAACGATTCTTGCACAGAGATAAAAGGAGCAAAATTAAACACAGCGGAAATGATAGCTGAATAGGTGTATATAGAAATTATACACCTATTCAGCTATCATTTCCGCTGTGTTTAATTTTGCTCAGGCAACTGACAGCTGTTTAAGTCTGAGGTACCATGAAGTAGTTTCCAAAGCACACTGACTAAATGAAGCTTTAAGTATAAAATTCCTTGGTCGATAATAAAGAAAAAGTAATAATGCACAATGATAATCTTTTAAATTTAGCCGATTAATGCAAAAAAGTGACAGCCTATTTCTAAAGAAGGCTGAGCTTAAATTCTGAGCCTGACAGGCCAATCGTGACAGCCCGACCGCCGTGTCCTCCTCTTCCAGAGGCGTCGTGCTATGGTACGGAGGGTCGCGGGGTCAGCACACCGCTTTCCCGGCCATTGACAGCTTTCTAGACCTAGGAGATCCTCAGTTGGCAATGCAAGGCTGACTACACCGCACTCCATTCTTCTCACCAAGGAAAAGTCCCTAGCAGTACCATGAATCGACCCAAGAAGACACTCTGACCACTGAGCTACGGAGGCTGTCAGCTGCATTCACGTCCTACAGGACAATTTAACTGTTTAATATGCACTGTCGAGTCAGATTATCGTGACCACTTGCCAAAAGGCTGAAAAACCACCTTTCGCAGCGCGGACCACTGCAAGACATGCAGGGGGAGAGTCAATGACGTTCTGTAAGGTACCGATACGGTTGTGGAGCCATGCCATCTGCGCAAGGGTTCTCGGTCGAGAATCTGTGGCGCGAACAGCCCGATCGAGGTGGGCCCACAGATTCTCAACTGGTTTCATATCTCGGGAGTTTGGTGGCCAGAAGAGTATGGTAATCTCAATCTGGTGCTCTCCAAACCACACAGGAACACTCTGAACTGTGTGACACTTTGCATTGCCCAAATGGGAGATGGCTTTGTGAGAAAGAAACTGCATGTAGGGGTGGACATGGTCCACGAGGACAGATGCATACTCGTGTTGATCCACTGCGCCCTCCAGAACACGAGATCTTCCAAGGAATGCCCACCGGTCTGGAACCTTCTGACGATTGTTAATCTAATGCACTACGGATTAAAAAGTCAGCGTATTCGGCTTCCATTTAATAAAGCTTGAGTAAGCAACGAGTTTCCATTTAAACCGACTGGAAGACACGACCAAACGATACAGAAATTTAGCCTAGTCCCGTACACTTGGCCTAAACTTTACCACATCAAATATCTGAAACTGAAATGATCTCAAAAAAAAAGAGAAAAAAAAAGAAAAAGAAAACACCGTCCGAACAAGCCTTGAAGGCCCGTGTCATCCTCAGCCCTTAGGTGCCACCGGACGTGGATACATAGGAGCATTATGTCAGCACACCGCTCTTGCGAATGTTCTCAGTTTTCGTGACCGTTGTAGTCAGTTCTCAATCAAGTTGCTCCTCAATTGGCCTCACAAGAGCTGAGTGACCCACACAAGTGCGAGCCAAGCCCGACAGCGCTTAACTGCGGCGATCTGATGGGAACCGGTGTTACCACCGCGGCAAGGCCGATGATCAATTGATCTCACCAAATCTTTTAATCATTTTAGCATCTTCACATCAGTTCAAATCGTCTCCATGCAAAATCAGCCTTCCTTCCAAGTCGGTATACAGCACAAGTTCCTCCAAATATGGCACCAGGAATTATACTGGTGAATGCTATTTCAAACAAAGACGACCTCGTGGTTTCTAAATTCCGATGGCTTCCCATTGGTCGAAAGAAAAACTTACTCACAGAAGATGCGAAATTGCCTCAGTGGCCGTGCAAAAAGGTTGGTGAAAGAACTAACATTGATCAGTCGTAGGAAAATATTGGATATACGCGTAAAGTATTGCAAAGATAACTGCCGCGACTTGCTAAAAGCAAAATATAATGGGACGGAATGAAATTGTTGAATGAACAGGAAACTTTCAATTTACGCTGACAAACGTTACTGGCATGTTCTATGGCATCTAGAAATTTTATGATAATACACTCCTGGAAATTGAAATAAGAACACCGTGAATTCATTGTCCCAGGAAGGGGAAACTTTATTGACACATTCCTGGGGTCAGATACATCACATGATCACACTGACAGAACCACAGGCACATAGACACAGGCAACAGAGCATGCACAACGTCGGCACTAGTACAGTGTATATCCACCTTTCGCAGCAATGCAGGCTGCTATTCTCCCATGGAGACGATCGTAGAGATGCTGGATGTAGTCCTGTGGAACGGCTTGCCATGCCATTTCCACCTGGCGCCTCAGTTGGACCAGCGTTCGTGCTGGACGTGCAGACCGCGTGAGACGACGCTTCATCCAGTCCCAAACATGCTCAATGGGGGACAGATCCGGAGATCTTGCTGGCCAGGGTAGTTGACTTACACCTTCTAGAGCACGTTGGGTGGCACGGGATACATGCGGACGTGCATTGTCCTGTTGGAACAGCAAGTTCCCTTGCCGGTCTAGGAATGGTAGAACGATGGGTTCGATGACGGTTTGGATGTACCGTGCACTATTCAGTGTCCCCTCGACGATCACCAGTGGTGTACGGCCAGTGTAGGAGATCGCTCCCTACACCATGATGCCGGGTGTTGGCCCTGTGTGCCTCGGTCGTATGCAGTCCTGATTGTGGCGCTCACCTGCACGGCGCCAAACACGCATACGACCATCATTGGCACCAAGGCAGAAGCGACTCTCATCGCTGAAGACGACACGTCTCCATTCGTCCCTCCATTCACGCCTGTCGCGACACCACTGGAGGCGGGCTGCACGATGTTGGGGCCTAACGGTGTGCGGGACCGTAGCCCAGCTTCATGGAGACGGTTGCGAATGGTCCTCGCCGATACCCCAGGAGCAACAGTGTCCCTAATTTGCTGGGAAGTGGCGGTGCGGTCCCCTACGGCACTGCGTAGGATCCTACGGTCTTGGCGTGCATCCGTGCGTCGCTGCGGTCCGGTCCCAGGTCGACGTGCACGTGCACCTTCCGCCGACCACTGGCGACAACATCGATGTACTGTGGAGACCTCACGCCCCACGTGTTGAGCAATTCGGCGGTACGTCCACCCGGCCTCCCGCATGCCCACTATACGCCCTCGCTCAAAGTCCGTCAACTGCACATACGGTTCACGTCCACGCTGTCGCGGCATGCTACCAGTGTTAAAGACTGCGATGGAGCTCCGTATGCCACGGCAAACTGACTGACACTGACGGCGGCGGTGCACAAATGCTGCGCAGCTAGCGCCATTCGACGGCCAACACCGCGGTTCCTGGTGTGTCCGCTGTGCCGTGCGTGTGATCATTGCTTGTACAGCCCTCTCGCAGTGTCCGGAGCAAGTATGGTGGGTCTGACACACCGGTGTCAATGTGTTCTTTTTTCCATTTCCAGGAGTGTATATGGGAGTACAACATTCTAAACCCAATTCACAGTTTAGGGAAAGGTAATAGCAAGAACGTTTGGGCTTCAATGATCGTTCCACAACAATAAAACACAAAATTTTGGAAATAGATTAGGAGGGAGTCTGATAAGGTGGATAAATATCTATCTCCGCCATAATGGGTAATGTGGCACCGTTTCTCCACCTTGACAAAAACAAGAAATCACTAATGATTTTTATAAAATAACGTCTGATGGCACTAAAAAGACGCCATATTCCTGTCCTGGAAAGAAGTTGCGAAGAGGGGACGATTGGGTTTGGAAAAACCAATGTGAAAGTTCGATAATACCATGCCTACACAAATCTGCGTATCTTCCAAGCAACATATCCGGATTCATGGAGGAAAGCAATTACAATATTCCACATAAAACCAGGGAATTTCATGAGCAGACGTTCTCAGAAGCTGTGCAGGAAACACCCTAAGATGTTGGTAGACTGCTCCATAATGGTATATGCTAGTGAGAAGAAGCTCACCAGTTGTTTTAGTGTGTATTCAGATAGTATCGGCCCAACCCTGGACAGCCTAACACAGTCTGAGGACATCTTCGTAGTGCACAACATCTCAGTGGTATGTTCTATGATGTCTAAAATGTGTTTGAAATCTTATAGCACTTAACTGCTAAGGTCATCAGTCCCTAAGCTTACACACTACTTAACCTAAATCATCCTAAGGACAAACACACACATCCATGCCCGAGGGAGGACTCGAACCTCCGCCGGGACCAGCCGCACAGTCTATGACTGCAGCGCCCGAGACCGCTCGGCTTATCCCGCGCGGCTCTATGATGGCTAGGAATGTTATGATAGTACATGGAGGTACAACATAGTAAGCCCGCGTCGCAGCTGAAACTTCCGTTCAAGACTCCCAGTTTTGTAAAAATCCATCCTTGCAGGGCAACTGTTCCGGAACCGGACAGAAGGCACTCTCTACGCAAACTCTCTGTGCGATATTTTTCCTATTCGAGTCACGGAGGCACATCTCATCAATCACAGATGAAGCCTCATGTACTGGAGGACTGGCTCAAGAGATGGGGTCTGGCCGAAGGGCAGACAAAGCTCTCGTCTAGTTCCGACTACAGTATGGTACACTTCCTATGACTTACCACAAACTTCTGAAAGTGCTAGACATCCGATTGGCAACTATGTGGACGTCAGACGGGCATCAGATAAGCAGCAACGGCTTACAGAGCAACTGCTATATCTAACATCTGCGCTGTAGCCGGTAAGCTGTCAGTAACTATACGCTGGTGGTTGCTTAGCTTTGAACATACTTTCAAAACTATGCTGACTACAGAATCCAGGAAATCCGCCAAAGCTGCTCACATCCCAGCAGAGCGGCCTCAATTGTACATGACCACCAAACCATAAGTGATACGGTCGTAACAGTTCATGGTAGAGACTGTAGTAGAACACTCGGCCACATTGACTGGTCACAATGCCATGGATACATTTTATACGTATTACTTTTACACAAGTTATGGACTACTCTAATTATACATTTTAATTAAACACCGTGAAGACACTGTAGCTGACACTGGCTTAGTTGACTGTTGTGTTATCTCCTCCTGAAGATGATATGAGTCCTTCCGAAGACTTTCATCGCTTATTCATATTCACAGGATGCTCATCAGAGCATCCACAGGACGTACCGAGGCAAAGATTTCACTCTCAAAGATCTGGCAAATGATGTGAAATTCTTTTGGGTATTGGGGCACGTAGCATCCGTGACAACGCGGCTGCTTATGCAGTCGCCGAACAGTTTGTGAGGAAAGCTATATGAATGATAAGATTTCCTCTTGTAGTCAGTCATTTCTGAGGCGGACATTCAGGAGTATATAGGAAAGAGGGTTGCTGGAACGAAAATAAATATGCTTATCTTTGGGTTCTCGCATTCAGTCTATCTCGTGAAACAAAATTACTCTAACCTACGAACAGGGTACTTCTCTTCAATCTCTGGTTTCCTACGCCATAAGGGACCTGCAGAGTGTCACTGACAGTGCGTCATCTTTTAGCATAGTGAGGTTTATTTGATGAATAGAGTTCACTCAACTGCGAGGGTAGATGTATGTTATCTATGCTACTCAGTAACAGGTGTAAACAAGTTTGTGATCATTCACGTAAACGGTGACACCAAGGCTGATGGAAGAAACGAACAGCTCCGGTAGGTCAGAGTTCACGTAGTAAAACAACTGGCACCCTAAGGTCGTCGAACAAAAAAATGGTTCAAATGGCTCTGAGCACTATGGGACTTAACATCTGAGGTCATAAGTCTCCTAGAACTTAGAACTACTTGAACCTAACTAACCTAAGGACATCACACACATCCATGCCCGAGGCAGGATTCGTACCTGCGACCGTAGCGGTTGCGCGGTTCCAGACTGAAGCGCCTAGAACCGCTCGGCCACTCCGGCCGGCGGTCGTCGAACAGCGCGGTAAATCTGTGGAGAGCAAACAAAACCGAGAACAATGAACAAGTGACGTCTAAAATACCATATGGCGCGATGATTGCAGCTTCATAGGACACAAGACAGCTTACTGCGTTTGACTCGAGTAAATGTCGCTGGATAAAGCGCGTTTCTTTGGCTTTTTTTGTTTTGAACTGAAGGAATGTTTTCTGACCACACAAATTTGAACCCTTATTTCCTTACAGACTGAAAGTATGGGAGATTTGGGTTGGCTGCAGCATAAACTTAGCGTGGTAAACAACTGTGTCTCAGAATGACGGCAGCCCGTTTAAATTCCCAAGGAACGTTTACGGGGGCCATAGAAACTTCATTTTTCCGACAGTATAGACCGTCAGTGTTGTTCAGCAACACGAAGAAACATATTCAACAATATTGCCAGACCCTGTCGCCCGGCAATGTTTTGCGTCAATACATTTTCAGACCAGAGGTGTTTGCACGGATAACAGTGTTGTCGCTAAATGAATGAAAGCGACGGGAAGTGCTTTCGGCTGTCTTGATTCTGCATTCTACAAGAAAAAAAAGTTTGCAAGACAAAAGAAATGGGCTTTGTGGGTGCGTACTTCTTTAAGGAAGCGATCTGCTTCCGAAACTTTTAGTCGTGAACTGATACTGGATACGCACATTTTCCCGAACTTCCCAGAATCTCGAAACGAGATTTTGAATACATAGCCCGCATCTCGTGGTCGTGCGGTAGCGTTCTCGTTTCCCACGCCCGGGTTCCCGGGTTCGATTCCCGGCGGGGTCAGGGATTTTCTCTGCCTCGTGATGGCTGGGTGTTGTGTGCTGTCCTTAGGTTAGTTAGGTTTAAGTAGTTCTAAGTTCTAGGGGACTTATGACCACAGCAGTTGAGTCCCATAGTGCTCAGAGCCATTTGAACCATTTTTTTTTTTTTTAATACATTATACAAGCAATGTGTTCGATAACTGGTAAGACCTGAACCAATACGAAAGACCGTGTACCACAGTAGCGTCGCAGCCAGTTTTAACGAATATTCTCCCATATCAAGAACAATAATTAGTAAATGGCAGCGTCTAGTACGCTTAAGTGAAATAACATTTAATTTTGTTGTTAAACCGTTTGTGAATTGCAGCGACGCATGAAACTTGTAATTAGTATTGAGAGAAAAATTACGCGTAGATAATACTGTTAGAATGTTATTAAAGAACATGTACGAGTGTAAAATGCTCTCTTGTTATCTTGTTGCCTTGTTACACTATGTGATCAAAAGTATCCGGACACCCCCAAAAACATACGTATTTCATATTAGGTGCATTGCGCTGCCACCTACTGCAAAGTACTCCATATCAGTGACCTCAGTAGTCATTAGACATCACGAGACAGCAGAATGGGGCGCTCCACGGAACTCACGGACTTCGAACGTGGTCAGGTGATTGGGTGTCACTTGCGTCATACGTCTGTACGCGATATTTCCACACTCCTAAACATCTCCAGGTCCACTGTTTGCGATGCGTAAACATTGGACGATTGAACAGTGCAAAAACGTTGTGTGGAGTGACGAATCACGGTACACAATGTGGCGATCCGATGGGATGGTGGGTGTGGCGAATGCCCGGTGAACGTCATATGCCAGTGTGTGTAGTGCCAACAGTAAAATTCGGAAGCGGCGGTATAATGGTGTGGTGGTGTTTTCCATGGAGGGGGCTTACACCCCTTGTTGTTGTCTTGCGTGGTACTATAACAGGACAGGCCTATATTGATGTTTTAAACACCTTCTTGTTTGCCACTGTTGAAGAGCAATTCGAGAATGGCGATTGCATCTTTCAACAAGATCGAGCACCTGTTCATAATGCATCACCTCTGGCGGAGAGGTTACACGAAGATAACATCCCTGTAATGGACTGGCTTGCACAGAGTCCTGATCTGAATCCTACAGATCACCTTTGGGATGTTTCGGAACGCCGACTTCGTGCCAGGCCTCACCGACCGACATCGAAATCTCTTCTCAGTGCAGCAATCCGTGAAGAATGGGCTGCCATTCCCCAAGAAACCTTCCAGCACCAGATGGAACTTATGCCTGCGAGAGTGGAAGCTGCCATCAAGGCAAAGGGTGGGCCAACACCATATTGAATTCCAGCATTACCGATGGAGGGAGCCACGAACTTGTAAGACATTTTCAGCCAGGTGTCCGGATACTTTTGATCGCATAGTATATATTGTGCTCTTGCTCTCTTACCATTAGGTCCCTGGTATTAGGTCTTTACCGTTGAGCTGCAATAATAAAACTGAGTCTGATTTACGTCTGGAAACGGAATGTTCATTAAAGCATAATAAAGTAAATTGTGTAAATTATGTATTATGATTCCGCTATTTTAGGATCCTCTTTTGTTTTAGATGAAAAGAAAAAAATAGATGAACTCATTACAAGTGAGGAAATTAAGTAAGTAATTTGTATGTAATTACTATTTGCATATTACATTTATTAAAACCTGCTTAAACGAAAGTATTATTATCATTCTTCATTTTTACGAAAGTAATTGAGATTAAAGAAAAGTGTATCAGACTCAAGGTTTCTAATAGCGTTATCGGCAAAGATAAAGTTTTCAGAATAATTTTACGTAATAGTTCATGCTTTTGAATATCAGACACATAATATAAAGCAAATTTCACGTAATAGTAGGCAGTAACGTTATACCACTTACAACCATATTGGCGTTAGCCTTCAGTTTTAGGCTACAGGTGATTCATACTGAAGTTTGAAGTACTTCTAAGACGTAATTCTCACCGATTTGTCTCTTAGTACCGCATGTTTTCGATGTATTCGTGGAAGACAATAAATGCATTAAAATAAGTTTGAATTAAAAATCAGATATTTATATCAATATTTATTTATGCACTAGTATAGTGAGGAAATTATAATTTGATCAAATACGACCAGGGCTTTGGAACGTGGAAAGTAATGTATACAGTGAGTGTAAAAGAAACAGAGTACAGTTGGCAGGTCGATATGCTTGATTGCGGGACCTTTGTAGAGATTGCAAAAGCTTTGGATGTCTTAAAAACGTGTAGAATCCAGTTAAGGCGAACTGTCTCCTATCATCTTCTGATGCGACGGTAGTAGACAGAATGTGCCTTTCCAGATTACTGTCTTTGCACAAGTATGTGCCGAAAATTAATGCCTAAGAATTTTTTGTGTTAAAACTCAGTTTTTTTTAAATGAAACAAACGTTATTAACATGCTACGTCTTTATTCTTCATTTTTACTGTTTCTTTCTCAACATAGTCACCCTGGCGACGAACACATTTCTCCCAACGAGAGACCAGTTTGTTTATACCGTCACTGTAAAATATTTGACTTTGTTCACGGAGCCACAACCTTACCTCTGCTTGCACCGCTTCATCACTATCAAAGTGAAGTCCTCGGAGGTGTTCTTTAAGTTTTGGAAAAAGATGAAAGCCGGATGGGGCCAAGCCGAGACTGTACGGAGAATGCTCTATGATAGTGAACCCAAGGCCTCAGACTAGTGCAGATGTCGGAGCACTCGTGAGTGGTCTGGGATTGCATGCTGTAGTAGAGGGTACTGCCTGCATATGTGGGCGAACACTTCGAATTCGACGTATCATTACAGCCTGCAGTTCCTCACGCACCGACGTAGTTAAGTTACACACCACCATGTTACACGCTACAGTTCAGAGCCCCCTAGTGGCAGAGGGTTGCAAATATTTGGACGTGAAGAACAAAGGTGCAGAATATTAATAAAATTTGTTTTACTTAAGAAGGGTTAAGAGTTTTCAGAAAAAAATCAGAGGTATTACTTTTCAGTGGGCCCTCGTATATACGTAAAAAAATGGTTCAAATGGCTCTGAGCACTATGGGACTTAACTTCTGAGGTCATCAGTTTCCTAGAACTTAGAACTACTTATACCTAACTAACCTAGGGACATCACACCCATCCATGCCCGAAGCAGGATTCGAACCTGCGACCGTAGCGGTTGCGCGGTTCCAGACTGTAGCCTGTAGAACCGCTCGGCCACTCCGGCCGGCTCGTATATACGTACTATGGTCTACGTTCCATATCTTTTGTCTTATATAGGATGATTCTTATGAACATTTAAAAACCTGTGAAGCGACGTATATGAAACTGAGACAATTAATTTAAATGTAAGAAACATCGGGCCGCAAATACCAGAAAATATCCCAAAAGTTGATGACAATTGTTGAACATGTTAAGTCATCACATGACGTACCTCGGCGCACGTGCAGAGGTCGCGCCTATCGGTCTGTCGCACCTGATCATCCCAACACATACCGGAACGGTAGCACAGCGTGTCCGGTCAGAGAGCTGGCAGGTCTCTGTAAGGAAAAAAGTGAAGGGATCAAGAACGAACTACAACGGATGTCATGCGACGTCCGCTACCGCCAAATACAAAGAACAAAATGTAAAAAGAAAAAAGAAAAAAAAAGGTCAGTTATTCAAAAAAATGGTTCAAATGGCTCTGAGCACTATGGGACTCAACTGCTGAGGTCATAAGTCCCCTAGAACTTAGAACTACTTAAACCTAACTAACCTAAGGACAACACACACATCCATGCCCGAGGCAGGATTCGAACCTGCGACCGTAGCGGTCGCGCGGTTCCAGACTGTAGCGCCAGAACCGCTCGGCCACCAGCGGCCGGCGGTCAGTTATTCCTGTCGGTGTGACTCTACGTGAGCGACATGTGCGCCTGAGCTTGCGGGGTCAAGTGTTGTGTCTGGCAGGCAGTATTTTTTTTTATTGCGTTGACAGTTATGTGTTTACATTGAGGTAAGCTTTATTATTTTATTTACCGGTATCGCAGTCTCCGCTGGTTTACTGCAAAGTACAGTACAACAAATACGTACCGTATTGCGTCACATTTAACTATGTGTAAGCTTCCGAATTGTGTCCTTACCAGTAAATGATTTACGTTTTCCTAATTGAATGATGTTTGAAAGAAAGAAAATAAAAGAAGAAGAAAGGCCAAAAGGAAAGAAACATAAAGTAAGAACAGCTTTTACTTGATTACAGCGTGGACAAATTCTGTAAGTTCTATTTTACAATTTATCACATTTATACAAAACGTGTTCGAAATTTGCACCGTTTGTTGAATGGAAGTATTACATCGCTCAGTCATCCGTTCGAGTCCTCCCTCGGGCATGGATGTGTGTGTTGTCCTAAGCGTAAGTTAGTTTAAATAGTGTGTAAGTCTAGGGACCGATGACCTTAGCAGTTTGGTCCCTTAGGAATTCACACACATTTGAACATTTTTGAACAAAAAAACTGTCAATAGGTCATGCTGCAATCCTGATTCAAGAAGGAGGTTACACCGTGTATTGAAAGGTAGGAAGGAAGATTACAATTTAACGTCCCGTTGACGTAATCGCGGTAAATCTAAATCTGGATGGCTGGCTTCGGATTTGACTCGTCGTCCTCCAGTATGCGCGTACCGTGTACTAAACAATGCTCTGCCTCGCTCGGTGTGTCGATAACTAGAGAGCTATGGAATCCGGCACATCAGTTTGCAATCTGTAAATAGTAATTAGAATTGTCAGAACTGAACTTAGTTTGGGGTTGTTGTCTGTTCTTGCAACAGTGTACTGCTCATGAGATGCAAATTTCAGTAATGAGAACACGAAATTGAAAAATAAAATGAAACTACAGCGTTGGAGGTGCGTCACACCCTCTGGAAAGGGATAGTCAGTACTGAAAGCAGCTCGACTGCGCTACGAAATTTGATATAAGATTTTGCCGATGCTCTGCGGTGAAGATTACGACAATATTTGAAGTATATTTGTTTCCGCTGGGGAGTAGGTCATTCTTTTAGCAAGACACATCTCTTTGCTCTGGCAGGAACGGCAAAGTGGGCCGACGCATTACGGACAGTGCGTGGGATGAAATGAGCTGCAGCGTGCCGGCTAATGCGACACCAGGCCGACGGGTTCCGCGATGCAGCTGATCAGCAAACGTCGTGGTTCTTAGTGTCTTTTCATGTTTTACTGCGTCTGTTGATTAAGTTCACGAATTACTTCATTATTGAGTGAAGTATGAAGCATCTCTCTTCAAAAGACGCCTTTCTTTGGCGAAACATTCAACTTGTGCAAACGAATCACTTTTATAGGTTTCTTCCTCCTCTGCTTCTTCTGTCTTTATTATTCAATGTATTAGTTACGTTTCGTTAGCTGCAATCACAACCTAATAGCTGAAAGCGTTGCGCCTATCCTACTGGTAACTCGTCTGTTACTATTACGGAATATATTGGAAATTGGCTTAAATTTATTATTGTAGTTTTGATACACAGTTTGAAATGATGCCTCTTACATATTCCATTTAGCCGATTTATTACAAACCTAAGTTCATCAGCAAAGAGTTGTTATGTATACTCATTGGATAACTTGACATTTCCCGATAACTTCACATTTCCATTGACGAACAAAGTCACCTAAGCATGTACTGAAGAAAGTAGGTCAAAAGTTACACCCTTGTCGTACTCCTATATTGAGCTTTCTTTGTATTCTCTTTACGATTATTATTTATCATCACTGCAGTCTTAAGTCATAAAACCTCTCTCACTTGTATTTACTAGCTGTGATACCATCATTTTTTCTTTGTTTCAAAGCTTTCCCTTGTTTACCCTACTTTTCATGATCTATGAATGCAGTGCGAGTCCCCACATTCAAGTGCACAAATTTTTCGATTAACTGTTTTACTACATTGACATTGTCGCTCTATGATCATAAGAACAATTTTCTTTCTCACTTAGGAGAACGTCAACTCTCTTTCTGAATTTGTCTACCACAGTTCAGGTCCCTTCAACTTCTCCCAACATTCATTCAATGGATATAAGAGCCGTATTTGATACATTATTCTTCCACATGTAAGGATCATTGATTGCGTGTGTTCAGGACTTGTATCGTACTTTTCATATTTTTCTAGGCTTATGCATCTCATCTAGTGTAAAATCATCCACTTAATATGTAACTTGGACTCTTTCATTTGTGGAAATAACTTTTTCCTCCTCTTCCTCAAGTTCCTCAGTCCATTTTACACGAATCACGTCTATGATAGCTTTTCCTGCAGAATCTCTTTCATGCTTGTTACGTTGTTTCATAAATTTGAGGGCTACATCTTGTCTAGCATGCCAGTCGCATTTTCACATGGTTCAAATGGCTCTAAGCACTATGGGACTTAACATCTGAGGTCATCAGTCCCCTAGACTTAGAACTACTTAAACCTAACCAAGCTAAGGACGTCACACACATCCATGCCCGAGGCAGGATTCGAACCTGCGACCGTAGCAGCAGATCGATTCCGGACTGGAGCGCCTAGAACCGCTCGGCCGGCTCGTATTTTCAGGCTTTATTTATATGTTAATGATTTGAATTTTAGTAAATAACTATCAGCTTAATCATTTAAGTTTTCAGTTTACAGAGGCGCTTAAGCTAAAATGATCCTGTCTGCCAGATAACGCCAGTATTTGTAAAGCTACAGTAACCTATAATATTTCTGTACTTGGTTACATTCGAATTACCATCCTCTGCCCAGGCTACTGCTGACCGCGTGACTTCAAACCGAGTACCCAGTTCAGCGATAACATCTGCGCGAAGACAAACACTAAATCACAATATTACATACAGGAATGAACAAAAGTATGGAAACAGGTCGAGAAATGCATGCTTGAACGTAAATGCAAATGTTAGCCAAACTTGCACGTTGCACAGTTGCATTTGACAACGAACGGCACCTGTGCAGCAGCCTGAACATATTCCAAGTGTCAGTCGTGGTCAGAACAACTTTTCGTGTAGTTGTGAGTGCAGTATTGGTAAGCTAAATGTCTTAGAAAGCACAGCTGCAAAAGTCACTTCAGAACTGAATGTCGCACTCGAGAACTCTACCTGATCAAAACAAGCTCCATAAGTTGTGAAGTAAAGGACGAGCAGGAATTCCAAAACCACGCATCAGTGATGCAAGTGCCCATAGCAGGAAAACGTGGTGGCGAAACCATAAAACCTGGACTTTGAAGCAATGGAAGAAAGTCGTTTGGTCAGAAAAGTCACCTTGCACTTTATTACCATCTCCTGGCCGTGTTGACATCCCACGAGTGAATCACGGCGGGAGCCCGGTGATGATTTGGGGAGCTTTATCTTACTATTACATGGGCCACATGGGCACTCTGCGAGGTCGCATTATTGCTAAGGATTATGTGCGTTTTGGCTGATCAGGTCCATCTCATGTTAGTATGGAGTATGTTTGTTCCAAAAAAAAAAATGTTCAAATGTGTGTGAAATCTTATGGGACTTAACTGCTAAGGTTATCGGTCCCTAAGCTTACACACTACTCAACCTAAATTATCCTAAGGACAAACACACACACCCAGGCCCGAGGGAAGACTCGAACCTCCGCTGGGATTAGCCGCACAGTCCATGACTACAGCGCCTTAGACCACTTTCATTTTTAATCTCATTTTGTTCGTTTTCGTTCGTTGAAGGTGTTTGGGGCGGACGTCGCAAGACACCCGTTTCAGTTCGTCGTTGATCCATTAACTCAGTTTTTTTTTATTACATAGGGTAGTTAACCCTCTGACCGAACACGCTGAGTTACCGTGTCGGTAGACCGCTCGGCTAATCCCGCGCGGCTATGTTTGTTCCCATATGGTTATGTTGTATTCGAACGCAACAGGGTCCCTGTTCCCACAGCTCACATCGTCCAAGGCTGGTTTTGTGGCCACGCGAATGAACTGCCGCATATCCCATGGCCATCACAGCGAGCAGATCTCAATGTGGTTCAGCCTTATTGGGCTCCTTTGGAGAGAAGTGTGTGTGATCGCTGTCCATGTTCATCATCGTTACCTGAACGTGCCACTATCTTGCAGGAAGAAGGGTATAAAATTCTGTTGAGACTCATACACGATCTGTATTTATGCATTATGAGACGGCTGGAAGCTGTATTGAATTGGAACGGTTTCCCTACACCTTACTGGACGTGATAATGTGTTATGTTTTTGTTGTTCCTATTTTTGTATCCACCCTCCGTCAATGTGTATACGTAATTACTCTTATCTGACGAACTTCGGTTTGCAATAAGTCGCCTAAATGAAATATGTAAGAACCATTATTCGAACCTGTATATTCAAATTCAAATAACGAATATTAACGGCAAATTTCCACTACATTCCGTAACAGTAACAGTAGGATAGGTGCAACGCTTTCAGGTACTACGTTGTGATAGCAGCTAGCGAAAGGTCACTAATACATTTAATAATGAAGACAGAAAAAGCTGTTAGTTAACTCCGTAAATATAGGGAGAGGAGGAAGGAGAAGTCTACAAAAGTTATTTGTATGCACAAGTTGAAGATTTTGCCAGAGAAACGTTCAGACATAAAGTAAGTCGTGGACTTCCTAGGCAGACGCAGTAAAGACGGTAACGTAGTTTTCGACCGACAATATTGTGTGGAGTAAAAGTTAAAGGAAAATCAGTACGCATCTCTTGTCGAACTTTGCTCACAAGTCTGGATATTCTGACACTGGCCTCTAAATATATATATTCTTTACTGTCGTTTCTTGTTAACAACATCAAGTTATTCCCAAGAAGTAGCAGCTTTCACTCAGTTAATACTAGGCAGTAATCCAATTTGCATTTGGATCGCACTTCCTTGACTCTTGTGCAGAAAGGTGTGCAGTATACTGCTACTTTCATCCTGAATAAGCTGCCAAAAGAATTCAAAAATCTTAGCAGTAATCGACGCGCTTTCAAATCGAAACTGAAGAGTTTCCTCATGGATCAATCCTTCTATTCTGTCGAGATGTTGTGCTGCGTCAAAAGCACGGATTTCGTTTGCCTTTACAATTGCTGAGCATCCGATCCGGTAAATGGCTAGTAAAACCTGGTGAATAGAATATATGCGTATGACGTATTAAAAGGGGATAAAACATGTTCTAGATGACCCGTGGGGACTGATTAAGTCCCATAGTGCTTAGAGCCATTTGCACTAGATGACCCGAGCGCACAGCAAAGTAAACAGGTGAAGAACGCGCGCGGATTATCGATGTAACAACTCGCCATCGCTGATTCCAGAGATGTTGCGTCAGCGACGCGACGCAGCCTGACGCTATCGACGTTACCCGAAGACCAAAAGGAATAGTAATTTAACAGTCAAAAATTGGCATTGCGTTCCGTGTTTGGTCATGTAAATGGTTATCATTGTATGTTAGTTCCCTAGTAGACCTCTTACCGATAGAGTTAGTCTCCGGTTAGGTCCAGGTCGGATTTAGTACCGACCCACTGCGTGTTGTATAGAGGCACCGCAGTTGGTGTTTAAGACTTGGGAGACGTGTAGTATTTTGTGCAGCATACGGAGACACTGTGGCATCTTTGTCGTTTAGGCCCCTGTTCATAGACGTAGCTGTGACTGTAGTTTTCCTCACAAGGCCAAGCTACGGAATATATGTAGGTTCAGGGTTTTTGAAGTAGTCGCGGATTAGATACCGGTTTGGCGAAATTGTAATTTTGGGCGGTCGATTGGTTGTCGTCCTGTGGACAGTTTGGGAGGAAGGAGTGGTTATTTTGCTATGATAGATATAGCGTGAGCCGTGTTAGAGAGAGAGAGAGAGATTTGCATTTGATGATTTTTAGGGAATCGGTAGAAGCCGATGTCCTGTCCGTGCTGTATGATCAGTGGTTGAGTCTCGCCTAGAGATAATTGGGTTGCTAGCTGTTTTTCGGAGTGGTTTGATAGTGACTGGTGTGTATCGAGAAGGGAAACCCTCGAATACATTTTTGGTTGGTGTTCGGATGCCGCGGTCACACAGCAGATCTAGAATTGACTCGTGTATATTCCAACTGTTTTACCTTGATATGGGAGATCTCACCAGTAGAGTGAGTTGGTAAGCGACGGTAATAGAAAGGAACCATTTGCAAGCAACATGTAATTAAAGAGAAAACTTGGTTAGCAGAAGTGACGAATGGCCCGATTTAATTCAGGGAACTTTAGCGGGTCGCGTTGTGCTAACTCCTGAAGAGGCTCAGTTTTGTTTCAATTGTTAAATAAGGTTAAGGCAAAAGAGGCAACGGCGCCTAGGTTTTTTGTTTATATTTTTCTTTGTTCTTGAATTTCCGTTCCTATGTGGGGTGTGCAGTCTCTGTTGGTACTCAGTCACTTACGATTTGAAATTGTATTGAGGTACCTAGCCCAAATAAAGACAAGTTTTCTTGGGTAAAAAGAAACCTTTACGTGTGATTACTTAGTAGCTGTTGCGTGTACTTCATTATGTTGTAATTGCAAGTTAAAGTGTCACCCTAAAAGTGACGTGTTTGAAAGATATTTAATTTCAAAGTGCAAGGCAAACTTATTTTTGTGGAAATTGAGTGATGAATAGTCTCTGATAACAGTATTATTACGTAAAGATGAATCAGTAGAAACTCTTACAAAACGATAAAAGCAATGATTTAGTTTCAGAGATATTATTAGCTTCTTGCGTAACATAATCTAGAGTTGGTATTAGGAAGTATTAGAAGGTTCCAGTGAAAATCACTTAACTGCGTTGGTAAACGCAAACTACACAAGAGTCCCATACTAATAAAAGCTAACAAGATTACATTTACGTAAGAAAAGTTCTAAGCGAGTGAAAATCAGAATTGAAGTTATTTGAAGTTGTTGCGAAAAGTCAGCGATCATACTCAGATGTAGTGGTTAATCTGTGGAATTCATTAAGTATCATTATTTACATAGGAACGTCAGACTACACAGAAAGGAATAGAATTATTGAGTCAGTTATCTTTTTACCGGTATAAACAGTATCCAAATACAAGTTTAATATGAATCGGTCTTTGCACTCACTTCATATCTGAGATGAATATTAAAAGTTATTAAAAGCGTATGAGGCGGTTCCAGGGAGATTGTTCTGTGTTGAAAAGAGGTCGTTGTTGGTAAGGACAATTGAGAACAATTGCAATTCGTATTTACGATTTACCTTGACATAAGTGGTATAAACAGGTATCGTATTGAAATAATTTTGGTGTTGTGTTTTGGACGACAGGGAGACAACGTGTCTTATCGCTATATTCTGCTAGTCTCGTCATTGCTGGTAGATAGCGATTGTCAGTGTCATTTGGATATTTCGGTGTAGTAACATTGCTGTACGACCTTGAATTTTGTGGCCGGCCGCGGTGGTCTCGCGGTTAAGGCGCTCAGTCCGGAACCGCGCGACTGCTATGGTCGCAGGTTCGAATCCTGCCTCGGGAATGGATGTGTGTGATGTCCTTAGGTTAGTTAGGTTTAAGTAGTTCTAAGTTCTAGGGGACTGATGACCATAGATGTTAAGTCCCATAGTGCTCAGAGCCATTTGAACCATTTGAATTGTGTGTATAGTGAAAATTCTGTTAGTTGTTATCTAGCATTTGAGTCTACTGTCTCGTCAGCGTTTATTATCGATGTAGTTTTTAATCACCAAAGGGTTGATCTGTCCTCATTTGCTGTCTAAGAGTGCAACCCGTGTACAAGAGAGACTCCAAGTGTTTACCAGGCGTGTACAGTACGATCCGTTGTCATTCTGAGTTAGATCTTGAATCCCGCCAGTCGGCGCGTTACAGAGTTGCTTGAAAAATTAAGCTGATTCCTATGTTATATTGTTGATTGCGTTCACTTAAACTTATGACTTGTCTTTTTTGGGTTCATAAACATTTTTACTTTTATGTTGTAATTTCAGGTACTGACATGTTCCATGACCTTGGAGATTCGCTCCTCAATTTGGTTCTACGGCACTAGACGTGTAAAATAAAAATAAAACATTCTTAGAGGAAGTGTTAAGTGAACGCAGCAGCTTCGCGGTGTCGGCTCACTAACGCCGGAGGTAAACCTTACAAGAAAGACATGCCTTCAGAGGTCAGAGGATGCAATGTAATGATCTCGACGAGAAGGCTAAAATTAAATAAAATCGTCTCCGTCTCCTCCCTTGATTCAATAAAACCACTCATGGCCGCCACAGGTAAAGTGATGAAGCAGTGTAGACCTGGTACTAAAAAATACACCACACGACATCCAGTAGTTTCAGCAGTACAAAGATACTGTGTATTTCATAGCAAAGGGAAGCATACAAGAAAACTGTGTATCGAACGTAAAGAAACTTACTCCAACATACGAGTACGTGACAGTATATAAATGAAACTTGAAAACAAAAATATAGTTTTAAGATGTTTATTTTGCATAACAATTTGCCGTAATAGAATATTTAACTTTAGATTCGTTTGCCTTATGTATTCATGCGTTATTGTTTTTTCTTCTGCATTTGCCTAACTGATTGAAATAATGAGATGTCAGCAGTATACCTACAACACTAAGGTAAAAGGAATGCCTTGTGGTGAAATTATGAGATACCTGCAGTATACCTACAAATCGTCGATGACATTGTAATTCTGTCAGAGACAGCAAAGGACTTGGAAGAGCAGTTGAACGGAATGGACAGTGTCTTGAAAGGAGAATATAAGATGAACATCAACAAAAGCAAATCGAAGATAATGGAATGTAGTCGAATAAGTCGGGTGATGCTGAGGGAATTAGATTAGGAAATGAGACACTTAAAGTAGTAAAGGAGTTTCACTATTTGGGGAGTAGAATAACTGGGTGATGATGATAGAAGTAGAGAAGATATAAAATGTAGACTGGCGATGGCAAGGAAAGTGTTTCTGAAGAAGAGAAATTTGTTAACATCGAGTATACATTTAAGTGTCAGGAAGTCGTTTCTGAAAGTATTTGTATGGAGTGTAGCCGTGTATGGAAGTGAAACGTGGACGATAAATAGTTTAGACAAAAAGAGAATAGAAGCTTTCGAAATGTGGTGCTACAGAAGAATGTTGAAGATTAGATGGGTAGATCACATAGCTAATGAGGAGGGATTGAATAGAATTGGGGAGAAGAGGAGTTTGTGGCACAACTTGACAAGAAGAAGGAATTGGTTGGTAGGACATGTTCTGAGGCATCAAGGGATCACAAATTTAGCATTGGAGGGCAGCGTGGAAGGTGAAAATCGTAGAGGGAGACCAAGAGATGAATCCACTGAACAGATTCAGAAGGATGTAGGTTGCAGTAAGTACTAGGAGATGAAGAAGCTTGCACAGGATAGAGTAGCATGGAGAGCTGCATCAAACCAGTCTCAGGACTGAAGACCACAACAACAACAAAGGTAAAAAAATGTTGAACTGTGTGTGAAATCTTATGGGATAGCCGGCCGAAGTGGCCGTGCGGTTAAAGGCGCTGCAGTCTGGAACCGCAAGACCGCTACGGTCGCAGGTTCGAATCCTGCCTCGGGCATGGATGTTTGTGATGTCCTTAGGTTAGTTAGGTTTAACTAGTTCTAAGTTCTAGGGGACTAATGACCTCAGACGTTGAGTGCCATAGTGCTCAGAGCCATTTGAACCATTTTCTTATGGGACTTGACTGCTAAGGTCATCAGTTCCTAAGCTTACGCACTACTTAACCTAAATCATCCTAAGGACAAACACACACACCCATGCTCGAGGGAGGACTCGAACCTCCGCCGGGACCAGCAACAACAAAGGTAAAAGGAGTGCCTTGTGGCTATTAGAGATAATGCTAGTCCATCCGATCTTAACACCGTGCAATTGCTTCCTTTCTTAGGACATTCAAGACATTCCTTTTGTGACCACAAGACTCTAGAAGCATGCTTTAACATTCGTAACAACTGGCGCAGAGACGTTACAGAACTATCTGTGATCATTGAATTTAACTCCAGGCTGAAGGAAATTGGAGAAACAAGGAATTCAGAACTACTTTCCCTCAATATCTTGAAATATATTAGTTACCTTCTGTTTGTAATCCTTAGTTACCTTCTGTTTGTAATCCACAGTCAAGTACGTTTAGTCGAGCCCTTTAATAACCCTATGCTAGATGTGATTTTAATGAACAAATGTGTCCCAAAATTCTAGTGTAACCATATTTTAATTACTCAGCTGGTTGTATTTCTCCACTTTCAAAACATGTATTCATGTAAAATTATACTGTTTTGGTAATGGGGATATCTGCTCTTGTCGGGGAAACTTATATGAACATCAAGGTATTTTGCAGATAACCTATCGTTGAATGTTAGTTATAGCTTGAAACGTACCAATGTATGATCGTTAGAATAAGTGTGACGTAAAATATTGACTTCAAGTATCAGGTTGCCACAATTATAAGTTATATAAATTTTTTAACAATCTTATTTCATTTGTCTCGTCATTTTGTAACTCAGTTTATTTTACTGAGTCATAGTCTGACATTAATTTCGTTTCGACCTCAGCAAGCATACAAATATCTGTGCACTGATTGGGCTCTTAGTGATCGATAACTGAGCACAAAACACGCACAATTCTTATTCTGTGACTCCAGAGTATCTTTCCGAAGCAGTGAAACCATCTTTTCCTTAAAATTTATGAAAGAAATGCAAATGTTAGGAACATTTTCCAACTAATAATCTCTGATATAAACAACTTAATAAGAAGCATTACTAACGAACGTATTTTATCTATTTCATTACTAAATACTAAAAAGTCATGTAAAACTTTATGTTGCAACGTGAGAGGAACAAATCAATGCGTAACTGGATGACGCCAGTCGGTATACACCAGGAAGTTTCTGATTGTAATCCATAAATTTTCTGTTTCTAATAATGGATGACGTAATCAGTGATCGTAAGAAATATATCTAAGGACATCAGATTTCCGGCAGAATTTTGTGAGCTAGTTTTGTTACAGTTTTATACAAAAAAGTGTTATTCTGAGAGAGAACGCCGTGTGAACCTGAATTTCTTGAAATTTCTCTTTGCAGTACCAAATCATTAGCTACATACAAGAACTCAGCAAGCTGCAGCAAATTTTGGTGGAGCAGATACTAGCAAAATTCTGTTACAGCTACTGCAGCATCAGAGATCACCGAGAAACGAAGATGAGTATTTGTTAATTAAATGGTATACCTTATTATATTTCAAGTTCCCATTGAGAGCTGTTTAGTATAGCACAGTCGTTCTTCATGGCCTGAAACGCCTAATAACCTAAATGCATTTACTTACACGCTTTCTTAATAGATTAATAGCGGAAAATAAATTTCGTCACCAACTTCTTTCAAACTTCTTTGTCAAACTATTGAGAACCAGTTGTAGCCATTGTCAAGAAAGACCCGTTAGACAAAGAAGCTGAAATTTATAGCAGATGAAGAATGTCTGCGTAAACAGGAGCTTATTCGAGTAGTCGTTGTGAACAAACTAGGACGCAGGCAGTACTGGCAAATGATTTCTTAATACTAAGTTTCGCAAGCCGACACGTGGCGCAATCGTGCAGAACGTTTGAATTACAAAGATGTCAGCCTACGCGTTTCACAAAGAATATTCTAGCGAAGCGGGCTGCCAAGAAAGACCGATGTTCATGAAGTCGTTACTGAGGCACAAAGGGAATTTATTGTGAAGCGTGCTCATAAATCTGACTGCGAGGGTAATCGATAAAAGAGGGACATGAAGGGCTTAACTGTACTGACTGAACTGCTGTGACTTCATCTCCGACGTGAAGAGAAGCTTATTTACAACAGGCCACACTATGCTGCAACTGCTAAGACACCGGCTTTAAGTGATCGTAAAGCTCTACCTGACCTTTGCGAACTTTGGTTGGAAATTGTCATAGGAACATTCATAAAGAATATATTGTAAGGTTATTAAACGTTTCATCTTAATTAGCATAATCCAATTAAATAAATTTTAGTTCCCCTATATTCCGTCTTCCTTCTGATAATTTCCTTTTCTAGAGGTGCTCAGGTGTAGGCTGGTCAACGGGTAGGCATTCGAAGAGGAAGTTTTTCCAGTTTCATAGGGAAGTTTGTCAGAAAAATGTCATTTTTAAATGATCAGGATGATAGCTTATTCTTTATTAATAACTGGTTTCGACCTTCAGATAATCTTTAGGTATCTCACTCAAAGCAATTAATAACAGCTGGGATTAATCAGTCACTCATGTTTCGCTCTTTTTTGTTGGTATGTAGTACGGGAAATGTCTAGAATAAAAGTTACAACGTCTTCTATTTTTTGAGTAATCGTATTAATGTTTGTTAATTCTGAACTCCTAGTACCATACAAATTTTTCTGTAGTGTTAGTTATTTATATAACAAAGTTTCTGAGTCTGTTCGTGAAACAAAAGTAATTTCAGCATTCACAAAACGCAGCTTGGTTCAAATGGCGCTCTGAGCACTATGGGACTGAACATCTGAGGTCATCAGTCCCCTGGAACTTAGAACTACTTAAACCTAACTAACCTAGGGACATCACACACATCCATGCCCGAGGCTGGATTCGAACCTTCGACTGTAGCGGTCGCGCGGTTCCAGACTGAGGCGCCTAGAACCGCTCGGCCACATCGGCCGGCAAAAACACGCAGCTTGTATTTTGTGTTGCACTGATACTGTTTGCATCTTGTTTATGTAACTTACAAACTCTATAGCAGACTGCTGTCGTAAGAGTCAAAGGACACGAATAGAAAACAGGAGTTGGAAGGGAGTGAGACATGGCTGTAACCCGTCCCCCAGGTTGTACAATCTGTTAGCCGAGCAAGCTGTGAAGATACCCAAGGGAAAATTTGAAGTAAGAGAGCTAAAGTCTCGGGAGAAGAAAATAAAACTTTGAGGTTTGTCGACGACTCTGTAATTCCGTCAGAGACGGTGAAGAACTCGGAAGATCATTTGAACGGAATCGACAGTGTCCTTATAGTTTGTTATACGATGAACATCAAAAAATGTAAAAGAAGGCTAATGGAATGTAGTCAAATCACGCGATGCAGAATAATCAGATTAGAAAGTCAGACACTAAAAGTAGTTGATCTGGCAGCAGCGTAACTCACGATGGCCGATGTAGAGAGGATAAAAAATATAGACTGATGAATGAGAAAAAACTGAAAAAGAGAAATTTGTTGATGTCTGACATAAATTTTAATATTAGGAAATCGTTTCTGAATGTATTTGTCTGGGGTGTAGCATTGTATGGAAGTGACATGTAGACCGGAAACAGTTCCGACAAGAACAGAATTTTTTTAAACGTAGTGCTGCAAAAGAATTCTGAAGATTAGATTGTTAGATGAGCAACTATTGAATAGAATTGGGGAGAAAAGAAATTTGTGGCACAACTTGAACAAAACAGGGGTTCGGGGAAGGGACACATCCTGAAGCATCAAGGAATAGTCAACACAGGAGGAAAGTGCACTCTGTAAAAATTGTAGAGGGACACTAAGGCTTGGATATGCTAAGCTGGTTCAAATAGGTGTAGGCTGAAGTAGTTATGCAGGGATGAAGAGACTTGCACTGAATAGACTAGTGTGTAGAGCTGCATTAAACCATTCATCGAACTGAAGATGACAGCAGCATATAAATTACATTTACCATCTAGGTTATCACATTAGTTTGAGTAGCGTCTAACCATTTGCTAGTGGCAGTTCTAACGAGAGAGCTGCGGTATCATTTTGCATATAGGAATTTCAAGTAGGTGAGGCTGAATAGTCGGGGAGTGTTGTGATGTTCATGTTTATTGTTGAACGCATGGAAATTATGTTCTAAATTTTTATTCGCTAGATCTGTTCGGTACCTTACTGTTAGAGGAAGTGGCGTCACATGATAATATTCAAATAGTCTTTTTCTATCAAAAGCTTCATATTTTTGCTATCTTTAGTGACATACAGGATCATCTCTATAGTACCAGAAGAATTACCATCATGGTGTAAAAGTAGTTTAGAAACCTTAATACGTGCATATGTTCTGGTTTGTTCCTATCTGTCCTGTGCATAAGATAGGCCACACTGCAACTTATGCAGTTCATTTTTCCAGAGGTAATATTTGTTTGTATGTTATAAGTAACACGTATCTGTTAATACATTTATCCCACTGTGACAGAGGACGGTCAACGCCTTCACGGGAAAATTTTTGCGTTTGTTTACGGAATCACGATTGTACCCAGACACGCAAGTCTTCTTCCAAGGCAAATCGACGGCCAAGAATGTCTTTCTTCGGGCTACGGAAATGTGGAAATGGCACGGGGAAAGACCGGGACTGAATGGAGGATGTGTAAAGGCTTTCCAGCGAAACTTCTGCGGCGTAGTTATAACAACCTGCAGACAAATTGGGCGCCCACAAATTTCCAAGGTTGTTTCGACTATGCTGCAGAAGCTTTGCTGGGAAGTCCTTACACTCCCTCCCTACAGTCACGATCCTTCCCACGCGAACTCCAAATTTTTGGGGCCCTGAAGAAAGACACCCGTGGCCGTCTATTTGCTTCGGATGAAGAGGTGCACGTCTAGGTACAATCGTGGATCCATAGGCAGCTGCAAACATTTTTCCGTGAAGGCATTGATTGTCTTGTTCCACAGTGGGATAAATATATTAACAGCTGGGATGTTTACTTTTGGCACAGTAATATTATTTACTTATTTTTTCCATAGCTATCGTTTTCATTTGACTATCTCTTATACATTATCTATGGTACTCGATTAACACAGTCGCTGAAGTTTGACGAAGTATCTGCAGTTTTCAAGTCTTCATTTGAGTTTTGATGGTTGGTGGATAGTGTACCAGCACATTTATTTGTCCTTTCTGTTTCAATCGTGTATAGTGTGGGGGAAGAGTGGATTCTCTAAAGAGTTTGAATGTATCAAAGTTCCCACCAAGAAGTGTATGTGGAAGGTAGTAACATATTTTTTGAATGTACTTGAACACCGGGTTCTCAGATTTTTACGATTGATTTATTCCGTTGTGTAGGAACCAGTAGGTCCAAGTCAGGCTCATCTGCATTGTCAATGTGACCTTGAAATTGGCTCTTAAATGCCCACTGATACCTTACTGAAGCCATCATTTTTATCGTCCTCTCTGAAGCTTTGATAAGAATATCTGTGACGTTATGAACGACAAAAAAGAAAGGCTTGACCAGTTATATAGTTCTTCTTCGAAGCATGCTTATCTCTTAATAGAGTTATGAGACACCTGACGGTGGTCTACATCCACAGATATATTCGGCAAGTGACTGCATTGTTCAAGACAGAGAGTGCTATTTTTTAACATTGCTTTTCTAATCTGTTTTATTCCATGTATGTAGGGAACTAAGGCAAATTGCGTCCGTAACTCCACTATACTCATTCTCATTGAACCTATGTAAGGTATAAGATGGAGACTGCAGAACTGTTGCACAATCTGCTTACAATACTGAATCTTTGGAATAGTGTACAGCAAGATCAAAGCCTCCATTTCCCAAACATTCCTCTTTAAGTAGCATGCCCACATCTTTTACTTAGTCGTATGAGCTACTCATATACTGACGTGTTTCGATCTTAGGAGAGGCGCCTCAGAACTATTCTCCTGCAGAGGCGGCTTGCGCAGGATAAGTAGGATAGGTCTAGCACGGTTTTGCTGGGTCGAACTCTGCCCGGGAAGGGTCCCAGGGCTGGCCCTCCAAACTTCCAGGCTGTAAACACCACGGCGCAGACTAAGCTTACCGAGCTACTAACTAGCTTACAGGGACGTCACCCGTTATCTCGAGATGGTGTGACGTGCGCTGGCTTGTAGTACCACAGTCTTGGACAAAAGTAAGAAGGATACAAGTTACTAATAATATGTTGCGGCGTGAAATCAAGTGCCGGCACGCCAGTCGGAAGGATAGAGAAGGCTGTGAGAAGATGTCAGCCAATAGCACGCTGACCGACCCCTCTCCAAGGCGGCAACGCGACAGCAGGGCCCCAAGGTGAAGAGGACATAAGCGCCGCGCCCGACTGGTCGCGCCCCAGTTGGAGACTAGCTTCAAGACTATTTATTTCGCTTGTACTATGTACTAATTGTCTATACTGAGGAAACTTCATTATTTCGTATGTCGCCCTTTGCTTGCGACACATCTGTGACACAAAATTAGGTATTGTAATGCTCATTTTCTAATAAAACTCATTAATATTATTTGTTTGAATGTTGTCTAGCGATCCGAGAAAGTACGTTCCCTAAACACCCTATATTTGGCGATTAGGCTGGATTTAACAAAATAGTTTGTTTGGTTCTCTTATAATATAGCACTTATAACTTTCTTTTGCATTTCGTTATGAGGAAAGTAGTTCTAGCGCTCCAACGAGTCGTTCATTTTATTTGTCATCTCTGGAGGTGGCAGGGGTAAAATACAGGGAGCGAAAGGCTGTTTACAGTTTGTACAGAAACCAGATGGTAGTTATAAGAGTCGAGGGGCATGAAAGGGAAACAGTGGTTGGGAAAGGAGTGAGACAGGGTTGTAGCCTCTCCCCGATGTTATTCAATCTGTATATTGAGCAAGCAGTGAAGGAAACAAAAGAAAAATTCGGAGTAGGTATTAAAATCCATGGAGAAGAAATA
The DNA here is from genome assembly GCF_023898315.1 of Schistocerca nitens. NCBI lineage: Eukaryota > Metazoa > Arthropoda > Insecta > Orthoptera > Acrididae > Schistocerca > Schistocerca nitens. The sequence goes on from NC_064617.1 coordinate 529,257,136, forward strand.
AAAACTTTGAGGTTCGCCGATGACATTGTAATTGTGTCAGAGACAGCAAAGGACTTGGAAGAGCAGTCGAACGGGATGGACAGTGTCTTGAAAGGAGGATATAAGATGAACATCAACAAAAGCAAAACGAGGATAATGGAATGTAGTCGAATTAAACCGGGTGATGCTGAGGGAATTAGATTAGGAAATGAGAAACTTAAAGTATTAAAGGAGTTTTGCTATTTGGGGGGGGGGGGCAAAATAACTGATGATGGTCGAAGTAGAGAGGATATAAAATGTAGACTGGCAATGGCAAGGAAAGCGTTTCTGAAGAAGAGAAATTTGTTAACATCGAGTATAGATTTAAGTGTCAGGAAGTCGTTTCTGAAAGTATTTGTATGGAGTGTAGCCATGTATGGAAGTGAAACATGGACGATAACCAGTTTGGAGAAGAAGAGAATAGAAGCTTTTGAAATGTGGTGCTACAGAAGAATGCTGAAGATAAGGTGGGTAGATCCTGTAACTAATGAGGAGGTATTGAATAGGATTGGGGAGAAGAGAAGTTTGTGGCACAACTTGACTAGAAGAAGGGATCGGTTGGTAGGACATGTTTTGAGGCATCAAGGGATCACAAATTTATCATTGGAGGGCAGCGTGGAGGGTAAAAATCGTAGAGGGAGACCAAGAGATCAATACACTAAGCAGATTCAGAAGGATGTAGGTTGCAGTAGGTACTGGGAGATGAAGAAGCTTGCACAGGATAGAGTAGCATGGAGAGCTGCATCAAACCAGTCTCTGGGCTGAAGACCACAACAACAACTCTAAATGAAGCATTTGCACCTAGTACAAGATGCACTTGTGTTGTAACCATAGTTGTTAAGGATACTTAAATTAACTGTTTGAAGAACAAACTAATAGCTATCGTAAACATGTTTCGCATGTTGTGAGAGAGAATGCGATTTGAGTGGCAGGAACGGCTAGAAGAACGTCTGGGGCCTCCGAGATGAAACTTCTACTTGGCAACAAGAGTCCTGAAGCGGCCAGCCCAGGACGTTCGTCAAAATGGTATCCTGTGAGAAAGAAAGAAAACAATATGTCTACAACGTCAGATGAAGAACCTAATCCATAAATAGGACTACTACCATTACAGTCGCATAAGTAGTATCACCGCACAAAGGGAGCCGACGAACATTGCTTTGTTTTAGCTGACTTTTTTTAGTTGGCCTGGTTTGAGGTGCACGTAATCTGGCGAGAGCTACTGCAGTCCTCGAATAGTAATGCATGGACTCTGTGAAGACACTTCTGTCTCAAATAAAACAATGGGGAGCTGCTGGGCCTGCTTTATTGCGTCAAGGTGTGAAAGTGTAGATAGCGAAAAGGAAAAAGAAAAGTACTTAGCAGAAATACATCAATAGGGAGAGTTATTTTGAATAAAGAGTTATCGGTTGACTTGCCAAGTCACATTGGAACAAAATGTCAGGCTTTCGAAAATAGTCTCCATCGTCTAAAACTGACATGGCATGTTGATCGAGGACTTCTTATGCAAGAATACCTTTGTGAACGACATCATGGGGAGATATTTTTGCCCATGAGTGGTAAGAGAGGATATAAAATATGGATTCTTTTTGTTTTATTATTTCATTTGTGACTCTGTTGTTTCCTAAGTAGAGCAGAAATAGTGGCTCATAAAGTATTAACCGACTTCGTATGCTTCTCCACGATGAACTAAATTTCCCGAAAAATAAAATGCCACTTCCCCCCCCCCTCTCTCTCTCTCTCGCGTCTGTTTGTGCGTGTGTGACAACCCTCCCTCTCCTCTTCTCGAAGGCGCACAAGAAATCATTATGCAATTTTTATACGTTAATTAATAGCTAAGTAGCTAAGAAAAGTACCACATTTAAATAAAGTGCCAGAAAAAAAGATTAGTACACCTGGAAAGACGACGTGGATTTTGACCGTTGACGTCATATGCCAACTGAGCGATGGAAGAATTAGTGATAATCGTTTCAACGTAGCCCGCCAACAGATATCGTGGTGGCATAACTACCAGAGCCCTGTCTGTACCTACCCTTTAACTGGAAATGTTCATAGCTAGAAGGTTCAGTGTGGTGCAAACGTGTGAAGCAGGCAGGTAATCATGCACCTGTGCTTCCCACAGCCAACTGAGCGAGTGTGAAACCGGTCACACTGTGGCCTTCCGCGTGACAGGGTGGTCCTTTCAGAGAACTGCTAAACGAGATGGACGTGCTACGTCGGTTGTGCAATGATGCTGATATAAGTGGTCACGTGAACATTCTCACACCAGTAAACGAGGTTCTGTACGTCCACGCAGCACAGACGGCCGCCAGGATCGTCGTATTGTAAGGGCAGAAGTGGCAGCTACCACAGGACATATGAAAGGCATTGTGAGTCCAGACGTGTCAATAAGAACTGTAGCGAATCTGTTATTAGCAGTGGGACCACGGCTACGTACTCCTCTAGCCCGCCTTCGACTAACACCACAGCATCAACGTGCACAGCTCGACCGGTGCCGTCATAGGATCACTTGGAAGATGCAGTGGCGCCCTGTGGTCTTCAGCGATGGAAGCAGATTCTGCCTGCACACAAGTAATAGTTGTGAGCGCTGTCCATTAGACTTCATTCATCCAAGACACACTGACACCACCCCAGGCCTCATGGTCAGGGGTGCGGTGAGCTATATCTCTCGTTCACCTATGGCGTTTTGATGTGTTGTTCCAACAGTATAATGGTCGCCCATACCCTGACCGTGACATTCAACGTGGTCTGCAAGACATGCAGCAAATTCCCTGGCTAGCGTGATCTTAGAACTTGTTTCCAAGCGAGCACGATTGGGATACGATGGGGTAAGAAGTGACTCCTGTGATTCGTCAACCGACATCTCTTACAGAACTACGTAAACAGGTCGAGCAGGCGTGGCATAAAGTATCCCAGGAAGTATTCGCCATCCGTATGATCGACTGGATTCCGGAGTCGGCGCCTGAATTGCCGCCCATGGAGGCTACACCAAGTACTAATATGGGTGTTTCAGCATGGACTGATACCTGATACCCTTGAAATGTTTGTGCTATTGATCTCATATTCACTGCTGCAGCAATGAATGTTGAGTGAATATGAAAGCTCTGAAAGGGTGTACAAACTTTTTCCAGCATTGTGTAACAGTGTCCATAAGTTTGAGCCATTTCATTATAACAGAGTGTCCACCCATTTGGGTGCCAAGCCGCATTATGTTTCCCCAAAAAATCTTAATGGAGTTTTGTGGCCAGATCGAGATATATTACATGGTCTAGTAATATAGCAGCTATTTCTAAAGAAAATTAGTCTACTTTTGCAAGGGTGAAATGAAGCCCCTAATTACTGTAATTACTGTTATTCCTGCTAGAAAGCATTGATTTTGCTCAGCCACCCACAAAACAATGTACCAGTGCCACTAAGAGGAATTGCATTATGGGCTGGGCCAATTCACACACACTTATTTACAATAAATCACAATACCTTAATTTAGATTTCCCACGCTCACAATTCATTAAAATTATTTGCTAAATCCAAACTTTATTTTGGACAGAATATGTGTAAAGAGAAAATAGGGTAATCAAATGACAAAAAAGTGAATTTATTTAAAAAAATTGTCTTTTCAAGAAAACTTTAAAACTCCTATTAAAAGGTAACTTTATCAAATCTTAACAGTTTCAGAATCTTTTAGAGCGAAGATGGAGCTCGACATATCTCTGCGGCCCATACGTGGGTTCAGTATTAACGCCTCTGAACAAATTTAAAACACTGTCGGCGGCGTGGCCCAACATAACCCACCCCTTAACAAGATAAAGCAGATTAACCTTAGATGGAATCTGCAAAGAACTCATGTTAATATGACACGATAGTCATCTTAATCCTTCCAGAAAGCAACTTGTTATGCACGTAGCTGACATTACATACACATTAATGACTCATTAATTAAACCCACTTCGTCTAATAATTTACTAAATCATACATTAGCAATGCTAAAACTACCCCAGGGGCTATCCTTTATTTACCAAATAACAGGCTCGCTCACAGCCAGCCAGTGCCACCAAATAACATGTTCATGTCACAGTTCGGTCAAAGGAGGCGTGCAACAACTTAATCCAAATAACATGCTAGCTGTTTACCTCGAAGATACAACACCGTATCACCACAACGCTTAAATCACTCTTGTGGACATTCCAAAAGAAGTGATAATGTAAAAAGAAGAGATACTAGATTATAAGTGGTCAGGCAGACCGATACGATCACAGTTACAACAAAAGAAAACAGACTCCATCACAAATCAGTACCTTATAATTCACTGCTGCTGAATACACAAACGTTCCCCACGTTCCTCAAAAATCGCCACAATTTTTTCTGTCGACTCTTATGCTCTTCTGCAAAAAATTCGTCCCAGTGCATAGAACTTCAAGCCCCGCCGTCGAGCGGCATCGCCTAGCGGCTTCCGGAACAGCTGTCTCGCCGTGCACGCCACTGGCGAGACCACCTCGGCTCATTCTCAGCTTGCCTGCATGTGCCACACCAATATCGGGACTCAGAGTACCGATTCTTCGGTTTCAGCATTTTGTTGACAGCAACACTTTTTTTTTAATTCCTTAAAGCGTTTATTTATGATTCTGTTAACGGTTGCAGTATTTATATTAGACGACTAGTTTCGAACCTAACAGGTTCATTTTCAAGCGTGGGCTACTGAGGCTACAATGGCGGTGGCTGATATTAATAATGAGTATCAAAGTGGCAACACCTGCTTTATAAATGTACCGACCATTCCCAGCAGGGGGCGTGGCACAGATTTTAAAAAATGGTTCAAATGGTTCTGAGCACTATGGGACTTAACATCTGAGGTCATCAGTCCCCTATAACTTAGAACTACTTAAACCTAACTAACCTAAGGACGTCGCACACATCCATGCCCGAGGCAGGATCCGAACCTGCGACCGTAGCGGTCGCGTGGCTCCAGAGTGAAGGGCCTAGAACCGCCCGGCCACCCCGGCCGGCTACAGATTTTCGTCGAATGATAAGCTAAGCGGCAGATTCAGAATGTGTGGACAACTAGCACAACAGAAAAACTCAGTAGTTAAAAGACAAATAAAAATTAAAGGCAGCAGTAACAGCAGTAGAAAGTCAAAAATACTGATATAAGCAGTTTTGGTATAGATCAGACCCTAGGAGCATGTATTTTGAATTGTTGATGCAGAATACTTCTCCCATAATAGTAGTAACAGTCTACAGATCCCCACCTAGGAAGCTTTCAGCTATTTGTAATAAATCTAGATGCATTATTGAGCTACCTGTGAGACAAGAAGAAACAGATAGTAGTTTGTGGAGATTTCGAAGTAAATTTCTTAAAAAATATGGACAGGAAAAATGAACTAGAATCATTACTTGGGAGTTTCAATCCAATTTCAGTAGATAATTTTCTAAATCGTGTGCAGCAGTGTAGTAGGGCATTGACTGACAAATTTTTTATAGACAGTGCTCAGGTTGAAACAATTAATGTGATCCCAGTCGTTAGTGGATTGTATGATTATGATGCACAATTAATAGAAATAAACAATATAGCACCTTACAGCTCTGAGGCAGTTTCGTAAAAAACAGAGAGTTTTATTAATAAGAACAGGATACAATGCTTTAGGAGTAAGTTAAGAGAGTATGTGATAAGGTAAATATAGAAAGAGATGTTATTGTCAAATTCGAAAGTGGCATTCTTAAACAGTTATCCAAAAAATTTATTAAGGAAAGAAGCAAGCCCTGGACAAACGAAAGGATTAATATTTCATGTAAGAGGAAGAGTGAAATTTATGTCTAGGGGAGAATATCACAGTACCTGATGTAGATTGCATACTACAAAAATCATTGTAATATTTTAAGGAAAGTGATTAAAATGTCCAGAGGTATGCTCTTCCTGATGAAACTTAATAATGTAGATAAAAAGATAAGACTATATGGGATATTGTCAAAAGGAAGGCAGGATAGTCAATCATTGTACAAAATACCATATCCCTACAGCTAAATGACATTGTTATGACTGATAATTCACAAGCTGCAAGCACGTTTAATAATCATTTTCTGCTTGTAACTGTAGAAATAGTACTGAATGGTTCAGCTGAAGAATCAAGGGAATATATTAAAAATGTAGAAGTAACACCAAAACCCTTCACTAAAATTAATAAAATTACGAAAATTCTAAAGAACAAACTCTTTTGTGATGCTGATGGAGTTTCAGGCAGAATTCTGAAAAGCTACTCCAGCCTCATAAGTCATGGCCTTCTATATATATATATATATATATATATATATATATATATATATATATATATATATATATATATAATTCATCACTGGCACAGGACATTTTTCCAGACAGATTACCCATTGTTAAATTTGCCAATGGCTCAGGAAGGAGTTCAATATGCTGCAAAAAAATTTTTTTGATCACTTGTCCAACAACAAAAAATGTCTGTCAGGAAGCAAAATGAATTTTAAATCTAGCTTAAAATCATTTCTGCTGGGCAAGTCCTTCTAGTCTCTATCCAATTAAGGAATTTCCATTTAAATATTATCAGCTTTTAAAAAAATTTATTTATAAGTGTAATTCAACAAGTAGGACTAAGAAAAAATATTTTCACTAATGTTAACCCTTGTCATGTATACATATCCTGTAAACTGGCTCATTCGACATAATTTCAATAAAAAATCGTTCAGGTGAACTGTGGAACATGTAATTAACCATCTCCTTAATTTTACGATGCCCTTAAGTATCTGTGAGTGCTAAATTTGTGAAGGACAGTGCAGTCACTTCAGGAAGTTCTGCATTAAATCAAATTTGTAATCATGATGGGATCGTAACCTCTTGTTAAGAACACAGAATATCCTGTTTTCAAGATTGATTTGACAGTCACATTATATAGAGTCTCAAGGAAAAATTTCAAACAATAATCAGTAGCATAGTTGATGTAATATCATGTGTACTTTCACATCAGTTATTGCTTCACAAATGTTCTTGATTTGATGGCCAATGGTAGAACGCAATTTCAGTTAACCAACGACATGTAGTTGGCTACACGCTGTGCTCTTCTTGGCATCCAGTGTACCCATTCCCCATCTGGAATGACTCCCCACTCAGTATGCACACAAAGTACAAACTGGACTTTTTCCCCTACTTGGTAGCCATATCTCTAAGAGGCTCCCATTGGAGCTTCCAAATACCAATAATCCCATCCTCTGTGAACACCTGGATCTTACAGAACTTAGAGCCTTCCTCAAAAACAGGTCAAGCTACTGCATGTGGTTCAGGATCTTGATCAGCCACGGATAGCGCCTGAAACACAGGCCCCTGGATCCACCTTGAAATGAACTCTCACTCAACAGCACAGACGGAAGCAGAGTAGTGGACTTGCACCATGCGAACAGTCTAACTGATGGGAGGCCCTCACCACACGACATTTCATTTGAGTGTTCAGTGGAGTGATATGGTGGGTGGGGGGGGGGGGGATACATGGGACATACTGGATTACCCTTGGGTCCCCACAGCCAGCACCTGGCTGTGTTGCCCATCGGCAATAGCCTCAAGCCGCATGACCAAAGCTAGCACCATCATGAGCTGTGAGCAAACAGCGACCAACTAAGCTTCTATTCAAACACAGCGATCAAAGTCCATGTCCATACTAACGATGGCATAACTATACACTGCACAGATTAAAACCTTGAATTGCACCTAGTTTGTGGACACACAAGGAATTTAAGGATTTAAACTACAAAACACACATGTAAATCAAACATAAGTCACTCCTAGTTAGAACCTCATAAAAACAATTCACAAACAAAATGCTGTGTTCCGTTGTGCTCCTATGCTACTATAGCTATAAAAGCTGCTGCCTAACTGAGAGTCAAGCACGTAGCAGAAAAGTTCACAATAAAATTTACTTCTTATGTAAAGAAGAGTGTATATATGTACATCCAGAATCTCCTCTCTAACCCCTGGATCGATTAGAACCTAATTTTGCACAGAAACGGTAGGCCTCATGGGGTTTATAACTCCCTAGCTCCAATATTAGCAGTTACTGAGGGAAAACTTGTTTTTCCAGTGCCTGATGGATAGACTGGCTTCTACAACAGGCATGCTGTTTGGGAACGTTCTCACCACGCCAAATCGACCTGCTTGTCAGGGGCAAGAAATGGTTTTCTGGGCCCCGACATATAGGCTGCCCTGCATCTCAGGCATTTTGTGGAGGAATGGTGTCGGTCTGCTTCATTGTCTGTATTTGCATGGCGGTCTGAGCATCAGGGCCTAATAAATTATTTTCAAGCTCCTGATGTTTAGCATGTCCTGCATGACAACATGTTGTCAGAGTAGTATCTGCATGCTTTACTGAACTATACTGCAGAAGCTACACATGCCTATGAGCATGGCTGGTGACAGGTTGAGATGAATAGAGTAGGGAATGGAAACAGTGAGGACGAGGAGGGAATGGACAGAGAGAGGTGGAAGGTGTAGTAGGATAGTGGGCAGGTTGGAAAGGAAGACGAGGAGGCTGAGGGGGAATGAGAGAGGGGGAGGGGGATATGGTAAGATAGTGGGGGAGGAAGATGGGGTCAGAGAGAGGGGACGGAGGAGATGGGGCAATAGAGGGAATGGGAGGTGAAGAGACAGTGGGGAGGAGGAGATATGCAAATAGAGGATGGAGGATAAGATTACTGGCTAACACTGGTAGCCAGGTTGTAGGAGTCTTCAATTCACTGACCTCCAAGTCAACTTTTTTCGTGTAGGCGCTCAATGCCCATTATGGTTTGCATTGTTCTGCAGTACTATATGCCAGTGACGAAGCTGATGCACATGATTGTTTGCTGCCTACTAGTTTGGAGAGTATAGAGTTTCTGGATTTCAGTTTTGCCCAAACAACATCGCATAAATTTCGCGAGAGCTTCTTTCCTCTTGGCAAAGGATTGAGTGTAATAAGTGTGATGTCTATGGTTTTCTCAGCTTGACAGGTTAATCAAGTGCCTTAGAGTGTTCAGCCCAGTTGTTTTTTATGCAGTTGTATATGAAAGGTATTCAGCAACTCACCTGAAATCTCGAAAGCACGCGATTAACTAAAATTCTATTCGAATCCTTATACACACAATTTGAATGTGATATGAGCACAGGCCTCACACCACTTGACCACTGCCTCATTGAGCAAGAACTTGGCTTCTCTCAAATATCTGCAACGAATCGAGATTTTAACTAATATTTCGAGCACTGTAACAATTTCACAGGGTCCAAAATGGATCCTACATCAAGATATTTGACGAGGTATTTTGTTCTCTCCTTAATGGAAATATATTGATCTCAACACTTTCACACAATCGTTTACCTATATCGAGAACATTTGCAGTCCTATTACGCGTCTTTGGTGTATACCTGATATATTTTTCGGTGTGACTGAATATTCGCCGAAAAATAGTTTACAAGTTCCTTTAATTCTCCTTGCGATTTGATAAATAAATCGCACATAAATGCATTTCCGTTTAAACGATATAATCGTTTGTCGGAACGTAACGAGATTACTTCCGGAGAAGTGCTGTAGGGCAGGGGTTAAACCTGTGGCGAAACAAAAGGAAAAGGGTCGTAATGAAAATGGCTTGTTCGTGGAATGAATAAGGAAGAGAGAGAAAGAGAAGGAGCGAGCAGTAAATAGCGTGCTGTACAATGGCGGCGAACTACGGCGGGCGGCAGTGCTAGATCAGCGGCGGTCACGCCACCGGGCCAGCCGGCCGGCCCGGGCCGAGCGCTGCCTGCCCCTGCTGCAGACACGCCTCTCCGCAAATAGCGGGCCGCCCGCACTGCAGCTCAGACGCTGTGCTGGCAGCCGCTTAGTCTGGCCCCGCACTTCGAGCACTACAACGCGTGTGAGCAACACACGCCAAACACTGGCACACGAGGGTCATTCGAAATTAATGACTACTATTGATTATTAAAGACACAGTGTAACAGAAAGCACAGAGTAACGCAGAAAACTATCCCTCAGGACGGAAAACGATGTGAAAAGATGTCCTGCAATGTTCTATTCTCTGAAGTACTTTTTTTTTCTTTTCTCTCTTCATGATTAACCAATCAATCTCAGCTGCCCATCAGATCTGTTTGCAGATGATACATCTTTACAAGTTTAAAACTGTGAAGCAGGAAAAGAATCTCCGACCGCATATTTAATATACACAACAGGTTAGGAACATGTTTTTAGTTAAATGCATTAACTCTGTGTTCCTCAAAAACACATATGATTCAGTTCAGGACTAAGCAGTCAAAATTGCAGAAAATAAAAATAATGATATAGCACAACTGGAATATAACTATCAAATTTCTGTAACTAAACCTTCATAAGAATTTAACCTGGACCTTGCATATGGCATACCTGTCAGGTTATGAATAAATGACAACAATAATCGAGCCAAAATATTGAGTCATTTATCTTCATGACAAAACCAAAAGATTGAGAAAGGCCAAAGAGCCTGTATTCCGAAGAAAAATCTGTTATATTCATAAAGCACATGTACATGTTGTGTGAGATCTCCTTCAAAATCCCTGGATCCATTCGCGACCAAATTGGGCACTGAAACAGCAGGCATCAAGAGTCAGCATTGTGAGGTTTATGATAGCCTAGCACCAACAGGAACAGAGATGCAGGCAAAAAATGTTTTTACAGTCTTTAGTATATAGGCTCCCTTTCACAACAAGCATGCTATTTAAGAATAGTATCGGCCTGCCAAATCAACCTGCTTTGTGGGGCAGTGTACATATCTGGGAAAGAAAGAGTTTTTTACTCCGTAACATGTATACTGCTCAGCATGATCTGTGTGTTGTGCTGGAGTAGTATCAGTCTGCTTTATTAACCAGCTTTGCATAGTGGCCTGCATGTCAGGGAGAAATAAATGATTTTCAGGCCCCTGATGTGTAGCCTGCCATGCATAACAGGTGAGTTTTAGTAGTAGTATTGGCTTGCTTTATTGAATTGTATTGCAGGGGCTACATATGCCGATGGTCATGGCTGGGGACAGGTTGAAATGGATAGAGAAAGGGATGTGAAAGTGAGGGTGAGGAGGAAACAGATAGAGAGGAGTAGGTGGCAGGCAGGTGGAAAAGTGGGAGGTAGAGATAGAGAGGGAGAGAATGACATGGCCATGGGGAAGAGAGGAAAAGATGTGGTCAGAAATTGGGGATGGAGGAAATGGACAAAGAGAAATGGAGGAGAAGATAGATAGAAGTGGGAGTATGAGGTAGACAGACATAGTGAGCAATAGGTGCACACAGAGGGGGGAAGAAGAAGATGTGTTCTATATATGTGTCGAATCTATGTACAGGTGAAGCAATGGGGAAAAAGCTAATATTCTGATAAAATCAAGTGCTTCAATTCAAGAAGAAGATGAAACAAAAGTTAATGGTTTTAGAAGCTTTGCATCCCAGACTCGATGTCTAATGTATTCATTGATTACTACTTTGTTTTGTGGTTTTGTTTCTGATGAAAGTCTTTGTGTGTGAATGCAGCTTGCCGCTAACTTGGTGTAATGTTTGTCTGTACAGAAGTGTGTCTGTCGTCTTTATCGCTCCTTCACTCTCACACCTGAATCAGTACAGTAAAGTCAGGGCTTCGTGTATTATGATTGGCTGATCCGTAAAAGGACAGACAAACAATTATACTACTGGAGGATTCTAAGTAATTTCTAGAATTACATTCACTCTCTCTCTCTCTAATTTATCTGTGTACAATTCAAATATAAATTACTTGAGATCAGCCTGGTCGAATCTCCGGTAGAGCCCTTCGTCTTAATACTCAGCGGCGGTCATGCTAGAAAAAATCTTTACATTTGTTATTATTATTAAGCGCTGCATTCAGTTGGGAAAATCGATCGTTTGAACAATTCGTTCAGTTTACGACAGATCTAATATTTCAGATGTGGACGAAGCCTTTTTGGACGATGTATAAAACTCATAGATTGCAGGTTCTCTTCGTCACAGCTGAAACTTCCCAATTAATTACAGGCCTAGACAATCATCAATGATTCATACGGAGAACTCATTCTTCATTCACTCGATGATAAAATGGTCACAAACCTTATTTCTGATGAAAGATGTATATTGAATTCCTTTTATATACAGGTTCCGTTTCCGTGTATTTTAAGTCTCAGGAAAGTTACTTTTTTACAGGTTTATCATTTCTTTATCTATCCCGCTAGTGGCACAAATTTCCCTTGTTCGCTTTAGTGCGAAGAAGAGTACCTAAACTTCTTTAGGAATCTCAAATTTCCTCCCACCGATATTTCCGAAACTGTTCCTTTCTCTCTCTCTCTCTAAACTATAATAACCATGGAGCATACATATCTGTACCTCTGTTGTTCCAGAGAATAAACGTACTAGAAAAATACCTTGGCGTCGACGAGCTGTCGGCGCATATCTTACTAGAAAATCTGATCAAATACTTTTCAAACGTAAATAAATGTGGATGATTTGATTGATCACTATTAATTAGTGCGTGGTAGAGGGTAATTTTCCGTGGCGATATTACAATGCCCCTCGCAGCGAGCGAAGTTTGTGAGCTCAATTTTGATTCACCGAACACACTTCGCGAGCTATCTATTAGCGTGGATAACCCGGAAGTGATGATTGTCAGTCCTCCGACTGAAAAGGAATATTCTGTTTGAGACAGACGAAGAAAAGAAATGTGGAAAACAGATGAAATGAAGAGACAGGTACCGCGACTGTATTGCTTTTACGTGCATCTCGGTGTTATGTTTGCTGTGCACAACCAAGGAAGATGATCTTTCATGAACTGTTGTCAGGGTCTACCCATTCGGGAACTTTCTTAAGCAGGGAAACCTTGGAAAACCTCTTAAGCTTAGACCCCCAGCTTACGGTACATAGAAGATAGGAAAGCCTATAGAAGAACAAAAATAATTTTGAAATTTATCTCTAAAGAAAAGATAGGGATCAATTTGTATCACGACTTGGAAAAGGGTAGTTTGTGCCTCTAGCAAAAAAAAAAACTTTTTACAATAAATAACGTGAATTTGCGTTTTACAATCTTGCTCCTAGTACAATATCTTGCTGTGCTAAACTCCCCCAGGTCTTGCATGTTCCCGACGTCCACATTTGTAGTTGGTCTTCTACGCGGCCCCCTTTGTAGTTGATCTTCTACGCGGCCCACAATGGGAAGAGTAGAAGGAACAGGGATACTCGAATTCACATGCAACATTCATTCCAAAAGAATTAGCAATGACCCAAAAGGAAGACTCTTCCTGTAAGAGAACTGATTAGGTTGCACCATCCAAGATTCTCCTTTTTGAAAGCAAAATCCTTATGGCTTCATGGATCCTTTTTGTTACGACGTATTTCAATGAATTCCACTCTTAATTAATGATGTTGCCAAAAGCATCATCCGATTTACTCTCGTTTGAATACTCCTTTTTACTTTGCCTCCCCACTTGTACTTAGAAGTCCAAACGCTTTAACAGATTTTCTATGACTGATTTGTTCTTCGTAATTTAAAGGATTCATGTAACTTACTATAGATTTTGGATTCAAATCATCGAATAATGGAAAGTGTAGTTCATTTTATACCCAGACATCATCCATATTCCCTTAATAAGTCATATAATTTAGCTATCCTCAAAAACTTTTTATTCTAAACACATATATTTCTTCGCTTTAGTGCTGAAATGTAAAAATTATTAGCATTGAGGAATACGGATTCGCTTCTTTCATTTACTCTCTGATGCATACTGCGTTCATCCATGCTCATCTATGGAAATGGATTTTTCAAACAGAATTCCCAAACGAACACAAACCATTAAACAACTATTAATTCTATGAATATTACTTTTTTTAATTATTCATTAATAAATTAAAAACTCTTAACTTCTAATTATAACACCTATTCCTTTTAAAGTTCAACATGAATCAGTTTATCCTCGCGTTTGGTGCGAGTCTCTTATAAAGCATATCTGTGTCGTCTCTATCGATTTTAATTCTCGCGCCGACGTCAACTGTTTTGCGCGGGAAATTGTTTTTGCGGCGTTAACCGTCATTCACGATTCACTACCACAACACATCCCTTCACACGTTTACCCATCTAAGCGTTCACATGAGATTATATATGAATATTCACTTTAAACCTTTTTTTTTTTATATTCAGCATCATTTGCAGGAAACATTTCATTCTTCTCGCAGGTCAGTCAGATACTTTATACATCTTGATCACATTAGCAAAGCTAAAGTTCTATGTTCACTCAAACCACAGGTGAAGCCTATCTCCACTATCCTTTTTACAACACTCAATAGTAATAATTAGTCACTATTTCTATATTCTATGTCATTGATTAACTACTTCACTTTAAAGGTTTTTAACACTACACACACACAGTTCATTGTTATATTTTTTACGAGCGTTCATCTCTGTCACTCGGAACACCATTCCTCCCTATCTCCTATTCTTCATTATATCTTTTTAAGGCGTCATGAGGAAATAACCCTTTTATTTTGTTCGATCCCGTGTATGCTTTTGGCACGACCAACAATGGGGAACAGTATGGGCTTGTAGAGGGTTCGATCAAACCCCATTTCAACATGCGATCTATTTCTTTTTGAACTTGAGCCTTTAACCTCCAGGGAACAGGATAGGAAGTTCGACAATATGTTTCGTGCGGCTTAACGTAGAGATGGCATATGTATCCTTTAATCACTCCTGGCCTTTCATCAAACACGTTTTCATAAACTAATAATAATTCTTTGAGCTGCTTCTTCTGATCTTCAGTGATGCAGTCGGATTCATTTAACTTCTCATACACTAATTGACCGAAATCTCCTTTGACTTGGAACTCATTATTTGCGTGCTGTTTAGAATTCTGTGCAGTCCTGATTACTTGCACACTGATCCCACTATTATATTTTCTGGTAAGGCCTTCCTTTTTCAACAAGTCCAACTCAATTTCTTGTTTATTTATATTTAACCAAATTTTTCCTGTTTTAAAATCTATTCTGCATCCGTATTGACGTAGGCTGTCGACTCCGATAATGCAGTCTACCACCAAATTTTTCACAACAAGGAATGTGCTTAATATTGCTACATTTCCTACTTCTACACTAAGTAGTGACTGCACTTTTACATTCGCCGATCGAGCCCCAACGGCGCCTATTATTCTGCAATTTTGAACTGGGAAAATTGGTACTCTTCTTATATTTCTGATCTTGTTGAATAGAGCCTCCGAAATAACATTTGTGGTTGCAGCTGTGTCTAAACCCGCCACTATAGGTACATTCTCCAAAATTACTTGCACTTCGGCTACTGCCACCTGTTCCTTATCCTCATCTTTGGGTTCTAAGTCTTCGGTCAATTCATCTGCCAGTAATCGTCCATCATTGTACGTTCGCATTGGTACACATATCCTGTTGCCCCTCAACCTATTGTTGACCGCTCCTCCGGGGCACGAGTGGGTCCTTACAAGTTTGTTGGATTTTGATTCGCCTGGTGGTTGACATCGTCCGTTACTTCGGTAATTACCGGTTGATTCGTTATGTCCGTCCCCACTGATGTTGGTTGTTGGAGTTTATTCCCCCCGGTTGATTCCACTTTCTATTACCGTTATTATTCCAAGCTTGCGGTCTAAAATTCTTTTCGTTTCCCCATACGGGATTGTATCTTTTCCCATTCCTGTTATTCTTTGGATAGCCCCTCGCAAGACTATTGCCGGTATTATTGTTGAGATTTTGAGGGGTTTCTCCACTATTTATCGATCTCTGTGCGTTCCCTTGCCTACCATTTGCCGGAAGTTCTATCTCTCTATATTGGAATCTGTTATTACGTGCTTTCTGGCTGTTCTCTTCTATAATGTCTATATGATCTAACGTCGTGAGGAACGACTCCAGGTCTTTATCGTTGCCGTAAATTAATTGATTGCGGATGCTAGTTGGTAATCTTGCCTTAAGTATGTTTATTATGTCTGGCAAAGGCATAGGTCTGTCCCAATATCTTGTTTTATTTATATATTTTTCAAAATACTTCCTAAGGCTTCCTTTCGAAAAAGAGAAAGGCTCTGGGTAGAGCACCTCCTGCCTTAGGCGTTCCTGTACCCCTTCTGACCAGAATTTTGCTAAGAACGCTTTTTCAAAATCTTCATAGGTCGAGCAAACAGAAGTCATGTCCGAGGCCCAGATCGCCCCCGAACCTTGTATATACCCAGTAACAAAACTGATCTTCTGCCACTCCGACCAACTTCTGGGTAGCACTCCTCTAAAACTTCGAATAAAAACAATCGGATGGACCCCCCTTTTGTCAGTGTTAAAAATCTGAAATTGCCGATGCTTTATCATTTTTTTCTTCGGCATGACAAAGGCTTTCATAATCTCCATCCGCTAAAACGTCACGCGAACAACTAGCTCGTGGCCATTTGATATTCGAGTTACTTACACATGTCGGTATTGTGTGCGAATGTGCAGTAACGGGGTCTATAGTCGCTGACAACTTCTGCTGTTGGCCTGTATTCATTTGTTTTGAGCCTTGTTGTGAAACACGTATCGACTCTTCGATCGTTTGTTTCCAATGCTCGAAATCAGCACCTAACTGCTGTCGCACTTCCTCAAGTCCTTTCGCAAACAAATTCTCTTCCTGTTTGCCGCATAGACTCTGGAATGCTGCTTTAACATTTTGCTCAACGTTTTCACACATTAGCCTTTTGTTTTCTAATGTGATTTCGGATAATTTACCCGTTAATACATGAATCTGGTGGTCAATAACGTCTTGACGTTCTGTCAGATGTTCCACACTTTCCTTTAGGTTCGTCTGCGTACGTGCCAATTCAGGGAGTTGCGCAATTGCACATGACATGGCATCTTGCTTTTGTACTAACTGCGGAACCATTTCCACCCGTTCGCGTACTGTATCTATCTTAATAGCCACGTACTCCTTCATTTCTACACGAACGCGTTGAGTAGATTCCTCACATTGAGCTTTAACCAATTCGATTTGTGCAGTTAATTTTCGTTCCGTCTCTTCGGCCTGATCTTTTAGTTCCTTTGTCTTTTCCTCTATCCGCTGCTCTAATTCGGAAAAACTATCATGTAACTGCTGCTTAATCTCAGCTTTCAAATTTTCCTGCCCTTCAGTAACTGAGGCTAATTTTGTATTCAAATGGTCTTGCCCTTCAGTAACTGAGGCTAATTTCGCGTTAATGTCGTTTTTCAAATTTTCCTGCCCTTCAGTAACTGAGGCTAATTTTGTGTTCATATTATTCATGGTCTCAGTTAACATTTGCATCTGCCTCATTATAATTACTAATGGATCTAATCCATGTTGCATCCCTGCTGTTACATCTCCAGCCGTGTCTACCGGGCGTTCTATTGCGCTATCTGTAACTATCGGCTCTACAACACTTCTTACTACCTCATTATCATCGGTGCTCACAGCTGAAGGCTGTTGCGTGTTGCTCTGCTCTGCTTGACTCATCTTAAACATTGCCCTAGTTAAAACCATATAAATATTCTACAGTCAAGATTTATATATATCTCCCTTCTCACAAGAATACTTTCGTATAGTACTTATACGGTTAAATGCAACTAGGGCAGTTCAATCAAACTACGTCTTATATGAACACAATTAGTAAATGTTCAAATCTACGTCTACTTCCAGAATACTAGCAAGCTTTCATTAAAAAATTATAAATCTGGCCTTTTGTCTGCGCCCTGCGTGCTAGTTATCTGTGGATCCAAGTAATTCGACTGCGAGTATTTCTTCTCTTTTTTCCAAGTTAGGTTGTCTCGTCGTCGTTCACATGAAACAAAGAACAAAATTATTTTAACAACGTCCAAAAACGTGTCCTGTCACGGATTGGCCATTCTAATGAATTCTTTGATTACTACTTTGTTTTGTGGTTTTGTTTCTGATGAAAGTCTTTGTGTGTGAATGCAGCTTGCCGCTAACTTGGTGTAATGTTTGTCTGTACAGAAGTGTGTCTGTCGTCTTTATCGCTCCTTCACTCTCACACCTGAATCAGTACAGTAAAGTCAGGGCTTCGTGTATTATGATTGGCTGATCCGTAAAAGGACAGACAAACAATTATACTACTGGAGGATTCTAAGTAATTTCTAGAATTACATTCACTCTCTCTCTGTCTCTCTAATTTATCTGTGTACAATTCAAATATAAATTACTTGAGATCAGCCTGGTCGAATCTCCGGTAGAGCCCTTCGTCTTAATACTCAGCGGCGGTCTTGCTAGAAAAAATCTTTACATTTGTTATTATTATTAAGCGCTGCATTCAGTTGGGAAAATCGATCGTTTGAACAATTCGTTCAGTTTACGACAGATCTAATATTTCAGATGTGGACGAAGCCTTTTTGGACGATGTATAAAACTCATAGATTGCAGGTTCTCTTCGTCACAGCTGAAACTTCCCAATTAATTACAGGCCTAGACAATCATCAATGATTCATACGGAGAACTCATTCTTCATTCACTCGATGATAAAATGGTCACAAACCTTATTTCTGATGAAAGATGTATATTGAATTCCTTTTATATACAGGTTCCGTTTCCGTGTATTTTAAGTCTCAGGAAAGTTACTTTTTTACAGGTTTATCATTTCTTTATCTATCCCGCTAGTGGCACAAATTTCCCTTGTTCGCTTTAGTGCGAAGAAGAGTACTTAAACTTCTTTAGGAATCTCAAATTTCCTCCCACCGATATTTCCGAAACTGTTCCTTTTTCTCTCTCTCTCTAAACTATAATAACCATGGAGCATACATATCTGTACCTCTGTTGTTCCAGAGAATAAACGTACTAGAAAAATACCTTGGCGTCGACGAGCTGTCGGCGCATATCTTACTAGAAAATCTGATCAAATACTTTTCAAACGTAAATAAATGTGGATGATTTGATTGATCACTATTAATTAGTGCGTGGTAGAGGGTAATTTTCCGTGGCGATATTACAGATGGTCTTCCCTAAATTCATAAAACTGATATTTCTCTGAGACCCACTGTTAGTGCCATCAGTTGCCTCACATATCAGATACCAAGATATTTAGTATCCCGTGCATAACTGTACGCTGGAAAAACTAACTCACACATAAAAGATTCACTTCATATCATAGACAATCTCGAAATGCTAACTTTGGCTCCTGTAGATATTCTTATAAGCTTCGACATAGTATGTTTATTTATTATGATTCCAGTTAAAGAAGTCTTGATCTGTATAACAGATGCTTTTAGCTGATCTTTTTGACATTGCCTTATTTCTCGTCAGCTTCAACGGGAGAATGATTTCGGTGAACGAGTACATGGTGTCGCAGTTGGTAATCCGTTTAGCCCTACGATAGCTTGTTTTTATACGGAAAAGTTTGAACAGTTAAATCCCTTGAAAGTCAACAAGAAATAATTTTGATGGTATCAGTTTGTGATTGATGTATCTGTGATTTGGCCACGCAGTAAAGGAACATCAAAGGAATTCTTTCGTTGTGTAAACAATACATATCCAAAAAAATTCATTTTCCTATGGAAATGGGCAATGACAGACTATTATGAACGCCTATATTGTGAATTCATAGAAATATGCACATGTATATAAACGTGAGGGCAATAAGGCATAAAAACTTAGCGACTCATGAATATTAGCTCTACAGAATCGATGAGTTTTATCTTTAACTGATGACAATTCGATAGTTACGTTTTAACTTTGACAAGCATTATCTCACCTGATCGTGTGAAAATTTATGGGCGCACCACCTTCACTTTCACGGTATTTACGTCGCTCTCCAATATCCGTCTTCTCAGTCGACAAGGCCCAGCGGAACCAGGAGCACCTAAGAATATGTCCGACAACGGTCTGGACCAAACATCCCGAAAGATTCATGAGCTACTAAGACAACAGGTCGTGAAAGTCGTCGTTGTAGGACCTGTTATTATGTAACTCTGTATATACAGTGCAAATATCATCCAGTGCTACTGACAATGACACATGGAAAATTGCTTACCACAGCTATTTTGCAACAATAACCATTTATAGCATAGTTTTATGGGGAAGTTCTCGTAATATATCGTGCGTAATTAAGCTCCAGGCATAAGTCATCAGAAATACTTGTGCTGAGTGAATCATGTCACCCATTATTTAAAACCTTGGAGGTTGTAACAGACCGCTCACTATTAAACCATGAATCACCCACGAAAAAATCGAGGACACAAATTTTCCTAACACTGACATGTTTTGCAACTAGGCATGGTCTGTTCTAGCAGTTCACTCGATGTGCACGACGATCTCCTGCTTCGTCGAGAACACCGTGTTCGGCATGCTACAGCTCGCTACATTGATCTCTGAGAAAATCAGTCCAATTAAGCCAACATTTTATCATAAGATTTTCACATCATTATTTGAGAAGGGAAATACTTTTACTTCTGTTCATTTCAAAAACTTGCTGTGCCTAAGAAATTCTGAACTACAATTAATTCCGACAGAGCCACTCAATTTCCGCATTCAATCTCTTTCACTGTGAACGACTAGACTTCTTCACGCTTTACTTAAGGTCGCGTATCACGTACAGACTCCTCATTCCCGTCTTCGCATCACGAATTCTGCAATCTACTCTGTCGTTTCTGCTTTTCATCATCCCCATTCGTATTCATATTCCTCCCCCCCCCCTTAGTTCAGTAAGACTTCTTTTGTCCAGGTACTCCGAGGTTCTTCCGATTACAGCACAACGAAGTATATCTACCAGGTATAGTATTTGTTCACAAACAACACAAAATGTATTGAGAAATAACACCAGCACATTTACAATTGTCATATGTGATGTTACTAAGGTCATGTTCTAACAAAAATTATAGCGTCATTCTTTTTATTTTGTATAATCACTTAACTGCAATCTCTGAAACTACCTGTTTCAGTAACGTACACCACAATCACCCGCTTAGAACCAGCACAGTATTGCAGCCACATCGTATTACTCCAATTTAGTAAAAATTCGTGTTTTAAAACAACGTTGTCGGTGTATTGATTTGATTTTGATTTTGTTTGAATTTTCTAATTTGTTCATACTCTTCAGTGTCCGTGAAGGCTACAGGTCTTGTGTCATTCAGATCATCATCTACCTTTGTAGATAAGTTAGTGAACTGATCTGAAAGTTCGGCTACTTTCTCTGATAATGAACTAATTTCCTCAGTGTGTTTTTCTGAACCAAGTTTCAGAGTATCTACTGTGTCCTTTAAGTTTTCCTGAGTTTTTGCAAGTTGCGTAACCGAATCGGTAGATGCAACTGAGTCAATTTTAGCTTGCAAGGTGTCGTGATTTTCATGAACAATGGTTTGCAGTTCTTTTATGGCTGCTTCCTGATTCTGTAATGCATTTTCATGCCGCGAAAAAATGGGTTGAAAATGCTCACAAATTTGTGTTTTTACGTCATTACAGACTTTTTGACATTTCGATTCAATGTTATGTAACTCACTAGCTAAATCTTCACGTGTTTGTTCAAGTGTGGTGTCTAACTTTTGAAGCTTTTGCTGTGTTTGTCTCTGATTTTGTTCCATTGTGTCTAACTGTTGCTGTGTTTGTCTCTGGTGTTGTTCCATTGTGTCTAACTTTTTAAGATTTTGTTCTACTGTGTCTAACTTTCGAAGATTTTGTTCCATTGTGTCTAACTTTTGAAGCTTTTGTTGTGTTTGTCCCATTTGTTCTATTAATTGTAATAACAATGCACTGGTGTCTGGAACATGTTCCTCAGTGCTTTTCGGCAGTGAATTTGCACCGGCAACATTCACATTTTGACAAGTGGAAAATGTGTCTTGACTCATTTGAGAAAACGGTGAGGACCCAAAACCTGAATCTACAATATTTGCAAAATTGTGTCCTGTCATTCCCGATTCCTGAGGCGAGCTGTTGCCGACCGATCGATCGATAATGCTTCCCTCTTCACTAATTGTTTCACTGTCCACGCCATTGTTTGCCGCCCGCTCCATTTCCCTATGCACAATTACCATATTACTACTTTGAACATCAGTTAATTCATTACTCGGTGGCGCTAACACACTGCTTTCGTTTTCACTGTCATTTCTCAGTTTACTTTGGAGCCTAGTATTACGTTTTTCACACGCCTTTATTGTCACAATATTTCACACGACAACACAGAAAAACACAATTTGAAGAGCAAAAATAAGAGAACACATTAACATAACACTGAAAATAATATCTAGTTAATTGCAACTGCGAAATACTTGGTGCAAATCTACATGCATGCCACAACTGTTTTACTGTACAACAATGAAAGACTGCAACTACAAAGGAGATTTTCTCTACAATTATGCACTAGCAATAAACAAAAGCTACACTAATTACACAAACTACAAGAAAAAATCAGAAGATTCCAGTGAGGTATTCTGGCAGGGTCGCCATATGAAACGTCCCCTTTTGAAAAATTTTACATGACTGTGCTTAAACTGACACACAGTATTTTTTTAGCGCAACGCAATCTGACTTTCAAAAATTCCTACAATAGAATGGCCCTGACTAACATTAAACTATACCTTTCACAAATCACTTACCTCACAAAAATCTTCGCTACTCAAGCTACTGCAATACAGCGAGCGCCACTACTGCCAGCTAAATAAAAGATTCAAACTACGGAAGGCACTAACTACTGATAGGCATAGTTAGCAAATGAAAGATTTTAATAGAGAACAACCAATGTATTTACCTCAATAGTCATAATATATATAGCAGTTCATGACAAATTTCAAAACTCCGCCATCTCTCTCCCCACATCCACCACTGCTGGCGGCTCACCTCCAACTGCCAACGCTACGCGCTGTTCACAGCCAGCTGCCTAACACTACAATGGCGAGTATTACAACAATGCAAAGCAGCCACAGACTGCACACAGCACACCCAGTGATTTTCATACAGAGGTGGCGTTACCAATAAAAAAACCTAAACAGCCTACTTACATCGTATTGTTTGAAATATGCTCACTCAAGTTCAGGCATCATAAAATACAACGCTGAGAATTCTTTTTCCGTTAGGAAATTATGAACTTGATCCTTCAAAATCTTTCGCATAGAGATTAAGGAGAATACAGATTAACCAAAGTATACACATCAAAAGCAGTTTTGCATCACCCCAGTTTCCAGACCTCCTGAAGATAGACGTTGACTATGGGTATTGTATCACAGACATAGTCCGTTTGACTGTTCAGAGACGTAAATATCCATGCATGAGCAGCGCCTATTAGACGGAGGGGATCCGACAGCCGATCAGTTCCAGTCATTTCGCCAGGAAGGATGTACACGGCTCGCGTTGTCTGTAGTTCAACCATGCCTAGACGGCCAATACCGCGGTTCGATCGCGTCCGCATTGTTACTTTGTGCCAGGAAGGGCTCTCAACAACGGTTGGGTAAAGGCGTCTGGGAGTGAACCTGAACGAAGTTGTTCGGACTTGGAGGAGAAACAGAGAGGCAGGAACTTTCGATGACATGCCTCGCGCAGGCCGCCCAAGGGCTACTACTGCAGTGGATGACCGCAGCCTACGGATTGTGGCTCGGAGGAACCCTGATAGCAACGCCACCATGTTGAATAATGCTTTTCGTACAGCCACAGGACGTCGTGCTATGACTCAAACTGTGTGCAGCAGGCTGCGTGATGTTCAACTTCACTCCCGACGTCCATGGCGAGATCAATCTTTGCAACCACGACACCATGCAGCTCGGTACAGATGGGCCCAACGACATGCCGAATGGACCGCTCAGGAATGGCGTCAAGTTCTCTCCACCGATGTGTGTCGCATATTCCTTCAACCAGACAATCGTCGGAGACATGTTTGGAGGCAACCCGGTCACATTGAACGCCTTTGACACATTGTCCAGCGATTGCAGCAAGGTGGAGGGTCAATGCTGTTTTGGGATGGCATTATGTGTAGCCGACGTACGCCGCTGGTGGTCTTGGAAGGCGCCGTAACGGCTGTACGATACGTGAATGCCATCCTCCGACCGATACTGCAACCATATCGGCAGCATATTCGCGAGGCATTCGTCTTCATGGACCACAATTCGCGCCCCCATCGTGCTCATCTTGTGAATGACTTCCTTCAGGACAACGACATCGCTCGACTAGAGTCGAACCCTATCGAACATGCCTGAGATAGATTGAAGAGGGCTGTTTATGGACGACATGGCCCACCAACCACTCTCAGGGATCTACGCCGAATCGCCGTTGAAAAGTGGGACAATCTGGACCAACAGTGCCTTGATGACCTTGTGGATAGTATGCCACGACGAATGTAGGTATGCATCAGTGCGAGAGGACGTGCTACTGGGTATTAGAGGTACCGTGTGTACAACAATCTGGGCCACCTCCTCTGAAGGACTCGCTGTATGGTGGGACAACATGCAATGAGTGGTTTTCATGAGGAATATAAAGGGCGGAAATGATGTTTATGTTGACCTCTATTCCAATTTTTTGTACAGGTTCCGGGGCTTTCAGAACTGAGGTGGTGCGAAACTTTTTTTGATGTGTGCATGTTTATGAAATTTATTCGCAACTGCGGAAACTTTCTGACAATGACTGCACTAAGCATGAAGATATTACCTAGTGGTAACATGAAAATTGTGCCGGACTGGAACTCGAAACCGGATTTCCTCCTTGCCGGCAGCGGTCGCCTTAACGATTTCGGCTATCGGAGCATGCTTCCGGAATCGACGCGATCTTCTACATATCACTGTCTACTACACCATCGCTTGCAACTTTACTTGGATTCTCGCCACAGAGTTTCGTGTAGACAAACAGATGCGACTTAGTAACAATCGTCATTTTTCCCGTCGAGGCATTAATGCTTACTTTAACAATGTTGGAAGAAAGAGCTTACATCAGAAAGAATCCGCAATTGTGAATAAATTTAGTAGAGTTGCAAGTTCGTCATTGATGTTTGTTTTCTCCATTGATGTTAGCGAGCAGCAAAGAATGCCGTCTGAAAACCTGAATTACTGCATGTAAATACTATCTCTGGCCAGCATGTGACTGACCAAGCAGATGCAAAACCTTCGCACAATAAGCTCGCTAAAACTGAAACACTACATCGTCCTCAATGGCAACAAACGTGTTTACTACATAAATAAGTTTGGCGACATTCAGTGCCACTGGCCTTACATACAAATAATTTTTAAGTATTCTGTAAGTTGGTTGATAATTTTTCAGATTACACTGTATGCAGAGTGTTTTTCTTTTCACTTGTAATTTGATTTTCTATTAATCTGAAAGTTTGGACCATGATTTGGAAACATGCATTTACATCGTTTGCTTTGAACACATAAAAAATCCTGTTTGTTCTTTTGAAACATTATTTGCGTTACAAGATTTTATCGTTGTCAGTTTTCGGTTACTTATGAGGTTGGACACTTTCCTTCATCCTGAATCGGTAAGTTACTTAAGACTCCTCATTCGAGCAAGATTTATGAAAAACCAGCAAAACTTTCAAAAGAGGCCTTTTACATCATGAGACACTTAATATGAAGACGTAATTTACAGAATGACTTTTCATGAAATATAGATTTTTGTAAATTGCGTTTCAGTTCGCAGCAAAATTATTTGAGTTGCGAAGTTAGTTTTTGCTTATGTTCACATTAGTCGAAATATTTACAGAATACCTACAGCATTGTTAAATAGTCCTGCATTAAACACGTTACAGATTGGCTAGAGAGCAATATTCACAGTTACTGTCAATTTTTGTTCATATAGGTTCACACTATGCAGATCTGAACAGTACATTCGTAGTATTGAAATTTTGAATTCATCTTCAGGTGAACTGTGTTTTCTTGAAATAATCTTCGGCGTCTGAGGTCTTCGGATGGAGCAGATAGGTGGTTATCTTCTCAGCCAAGTATGTGGTTCAATGGTACATATTTTTTAGAAACAGCGAAAGGGAAGATAATGCTACTGCCTATCTCGCCGTCGTACATTGGATGGTCGTGAACACTAAACTATCAAATAAATAATAATCAATAAACAGGAAAACTTTTAAGCTTCCAGAGCAAAGAAACGTGCAAGTATTTAGTCATTTGTAGAGTGCAGAGGTATTCTCTCTGTCCTGAATATATCTTATTTCTTATCTATAACCTGAAATCATGAAGATTCGAGAAGAGTAATCTACACGGAACGTTAATTTATTAACTTCCCCCCAATTTTCTTTCCTTTCTTCTTCAGCACATGTCTTTTCTTCCTGTTTATTCTGGTCCTGCCTGTGGAGTCTGTGTTTGTAAGGCCTTGACATTCTGGTTCATCATCTTTGTAATTACAGTGTACCATCTGAATTTCAGTTAAAAGACTCTCACCACCTCTGCATTGGCTGCTAATTAACTAATAACCCCTTTGAACGAGATAACCCATCGCCACAACAGCAGCCCACAGCTTCCCAGTGTCCCTGGAACACACTGTCTTCCACTGATGAACACCTACATTAGTGTCCACGTGAGGTGTCAGTTCCTTTGCATTAGCACACACTAGAGGTCCACATCCTCCAATGTAGAACTTCACGTTCAAATTAAGTCTTGTCTTTTGCCTAAATCTTTATATTTGTCTCTTCATAGTCTGGTTGTGGTAGAATATTCAGTTCAGGTTCGAATAATTTCACAGCCTAGTAACTAGATATTCATGTAAGCATTCTGCGTTACGAATCTGCC
This sequence comes from Schistocerca nitens, assembly GCF_023898315.1. Lineage (NCBI taxonomy): Eukaryota > Metazoa > Arthropoda > Insecta > Orthoptera > Acrididae > Schistocerca > Schistocerca nitens. Next base: position 529,283,837 of record NC_064617.1, read on the forward strand.
TGTTCATGAAACTTCCTGGCAGATTAAAACTGTGTGCCGAACCGAGTCTCGAACTCGGGACCGTTGCCTTTTGCGGCCAAGTGCTCTACCATATGAGCTACCCAAGCACGACTCACGACCCGTCCTCACAGCTTCAGTTCTGCTAGTACCTCGTCTCCTACCTGTCTTATGTCCCATGACCGAAATATAATTTCCTTTGACCATTTTCTCGGTACTATGATGATCGCAGATCAATCTACATCTACTGCAAAAATTCATTACTTAAAAATCAAAATGTGAACGTAAAATCCCCTTAAACCTTATTTGTACCTCTGGATCGTATTGTCCCTTGTCTGTTGGTTAACCATTTACACGGATGTGGACAATTCAGAGGATACTTTCTGTCGTCTATACCCATTTTGTATCAAGTCCCCTTGTATCAATTCCAAGCTAAAATATTGTTGGAAGAAATATCCAATTCACTCTGAATTAGGTTGAGATCTAACGTAAGCTTAGAATTCTACAAAATGTTTTCGTTTCATCAGCCATACACTTAAGCAAATGCTGATACTTTTTCTTGATCGGTCATGTGCGTGGTTGCTTCAACTTGGCACTCACCACAAGCCTATACATGTACAGGATGGCCCATTGATAGTGGCCGGGCCAAATATCTCACGAAATAGACATCAAACGAAAAAACTACGAAGAACGAAACTCGTCTAGCTTGGAGAGGGAAACCAGATGGCGCAATGATTGGCCCGATAGATGGCGCTGCCATAGGTCAAACGGATATCAAGTGCGGTTCTTTAAATAGGAACCCCCATTTTTATTACATGTTAGTGTGGTACGTAAAGAAATATGAATGTTTTATAGTTGGACTACTTTTTCGCTTTCTGATGGATCTACATCTACATCTACATCTACATGACTACTTTGCAATTCACATTTAAGTGCTTGGCAGAGGGTTCATCGAACCACAATCATACTATCTCTCTACCATTCCACTTCCGAACAGCGCGCGGGAAAAACGAACACCTAAACCTTTCTGTTCGAGCTCTGATTTCTCTTATTTTATTTTGCTGATCATTTCTACCTATGTACGTTGGGCTCAACAAAATATTTTCGCATTCGGAAGAGAAAGTTGGTGACTGAAATTTCGTAAATAGATCTCGCCGCGACGAAAAACGTCTTTGCTTTAATGACTTCCATCCCAACTCGCATATCATAGCTGCCACACTCTCTCCCCTATTACGTGATAATACAAAACGAACTGTCCTTTTTTGCACCCTTTCGATGTCCTTCGTCAATCCCACCTGGTAAGGATCCCACACCGCGCAGCAATATTCTAACAGAGGACGAACGAGTGTAGTGTAAGCTGTCTCTTTAGTGGACTTGTTGCATCTTCTAAGTGTCCTGCCAATGAAACGCAACCTTTGTCTCGCCTTCCCCAAAATATTATCTATGTCGTCTTTCCTACTGAAGTTGTTCGTAATTTTAGCACCCAGGTACTTAGTTGAATTGACAGCCTTGAGAATTGTACTATTTATCGAGTAATCGAATTCCAACGGATTTCTTTTGGAACTCATGTGGATCACCTCACACTTTTCGTTATTTAGCGTCAACTGCCACCTGCCACACCATACACCAATCTTTTCTAAATCGCTTGCAACTGATACTGGTCTTCTAATGACCTTACTAGACGGTAAATTACAGCATCATCTGTGAACAACCTAAGAGAACTGCTCAGATTGTCACCCAGGTCATTTATATAGATCAGGAACAGCAGAGATCCCAGGACGCTTCCCTGGGGAACACCTGATATCACTTCAGTTTTACTCGATGATTTGCCGTCTGTTACTACGAACTGCGACCTTCCTGACAGGAAATCACGAATCCAGTCGCACAACTGAGACGATACCACATAGACCCGCAGCTTGATTAGAAGTCGCTTGTGAGGAACTGTGTCAAAAGCTTTCCGGAAATATAGAAATACGGAATCAACTTGAGATCCCCTGTCGATAACGGCCATTACTTCGTACGAATAAGGAGCTAGCTGCGTTGCACAAGAACGATGTTTTCTGAACCAATGCTGATTACGTATCAATAGATCGTTCCCTTCGAGGTGATTTATAATGTTCGAATACAGTATATGCTCCAAAACCCTACTGCAAACCGACTTCAATGATATAGAGCTGTAGTTCGATGGATTACTCCTACTACCCTTCTTAAACACTGGTGCGACCTGCACAATTTTCCAATCTGTAGGTACAGATCTATCGGTGTGCGAGCGGTTGTATATGAGTGCTAAGTAGGGAGCTATTGTATCAGCGTAATCTGAAAGGAACTAATCGGTATACAATCTGGACCTGAAGACTTGCCCGTATCAAGCGATTTGAGTTGTTTCGCAACCCCTGAGGTATCTACTTCTAAGAAACTCATGCTAGCAGCTGTTCGTGTTTAAAATTCTGGAATATTCCATTCGTCTTCCCTGGTGAAGGAATTTCGGAAAACTGCGTTCAATGACTTCGCTTTAGCGGCACAGCCGTCGGTAACAGTACCATCGGCACTGCGCAGCGAAGGTATTGACTGCGTCTTGCCGCTTGTGTACTTTACATACGACCAGAATTTCTTCGGATTTTGTACCAAATTTCGAGACAATGTTTCGTTGTGGAACCTATTAAAGGCATCTCGCATTGAAGTCCGTGCCAAATTTCGCGCGTCTGTAAATTTTAGCCAATCTTCGGGATTTCGCGTTCTTCTGAACTTCGCATGCTTTTTCCGTGCCTCTCCAACAGCGTTCGGACCTGTTTTGTGTACCATGGGGGATCAGTTCCATCTCTTACCAATTTATGAGGTATGAATCTCTCAATTGCTGTTGCTACTATATCTTTGAATTTGAGCCACATCTCTTCTACATTTGCATAGTCAATTCGGAAGGAATGGAGATTGTCTCTTAGGAAGGCTTCTAGTGACACTTTATCCGCTTTTTTAAATAAAATTATTTTGCGTTTGTTTCTGGTGGATTTGGAAGAAACGGTATTGAGCCTAGCTACAACGACCTTGTGATCACTAATCCCTGTATCAGTCATGATGCTCTCTATCAGCTCTGGATTGTTTGTGGCTAAGAGGTCAAGTGTGTTTTCGTAACCATTTACAAGGTTGTAAGATTGTCCTCGCACTGACAGTAGATTTGATTTCAAATTATACAGGGTGGTCCATTGACAGTGACCGGGCCAAATATCTCACGAAATAAGCATCTAACGAAAAAACTACAAAAAACGAAACTCGTCTAGCCTGAAGGGGGAAACCAGATGGCGCTATGGTTGTCCCGCTAGATGGCGCTGCCATAGGTCTAACGGATATCAACTACGTTTTTTTAAAATAGGAACCCCCATTGTTTATTACATATTCGTGTAGTACGTAAAGAAATATGAATGTTTTAGTTGGACCACTTTTTTCGCTTTGTGACAGATGGCGCTGTAATAGTCACAAACGTGTAAGTGGTATCACGTAACATTCCGCCAGTGCGGACGGTATTTGCTTCGTGATACATTACCCGCGTTAAAATGGACCGTTTACCAATTGCAGAAAAGGTCGATATCGTGTTTATGTACGGCTATTGTGATCAAAATGCCCAACGGTCGTGTGCTATGTATGCTGCTCGGTATCCTAGACGACATCATCCAAGTGTCCGGACCGTTCGCCGGATAGTTACGTAATTTAAGAAAACAGGAAGTGTTCAGCCACATGTGAAACGTCAACCACGACCTGCAACAAATGATGATGCCCAAGTAGGTGTTTTAGCTGCTGTCGCGGCTAATCCGCACATCAGAAGCACAAACATTGCGCGAGAATCGGGAATCTCAAAAACGTCGGTGTTGAGAATGCTACCTCAACATCGATTGCACCCGTGCCATATTTCTGTGCACCAGGAATTGCATGGCGACGACTTTGAACGTCGTGTACAGTTCTGCCACTGGTCACAAGAGAAACTACGGGACCATGGCAGATTTTTTGCACGGTTTCTATTTAGCTACGAAGCGTCATTCACCAACAGCGGTTATGTAAACCGGCATAACAGGCACTATTGGGCAACGGAAAATCCACGATGGCTGCGACAAGTGGAACATAAGCGACGTTGACGGCTTAATGTATGGTGCGGCATTATGGGAGGAAGGATAATTGACCCCCATTTTTTCGATGGCAATCTAAATGGTGCAATGTATGCTGATTTCCTATGTAATGTTCTACCGATGTTACTACAAGATGTTTCACTGCATGACAGAATGGCGATTTACTTCCAACACGATGGATGTCCGGCACGTAGCTCGCGTGCGGTTGAAGCGGTATTGAATAGCTTATTTCATGACAGGTGGATTGGTCGTCGAAGCACCCATACCATGGCCCGCACGTTCACCGGATCTGACGTCCCCGGATTTCTTTCTGTGGGGAATGTTGAAGGATATTTGCTATCGTGATCCACCGACAACGCCTGACAACATGTGTCAGTGCATTGTCAATGCATGTGCGAACATTATGGAAGGCGAACTACTCGCTGTTGAGAGTAATGTCGTTACACGTGTTGCCAAACGCACTGAGGTTGACGGAAATCATTTTGAGCATTTATTGCATTAATGGGGTATTTGCAGGTAATCACGCTGTAACAGCATGGGTTCTCAGAAATGATAAGTTCACAAAGGTACAAGTACCTCATTAGAACAACCGAAATACAATGTTCAAACGTACCTACGCTCTGTATTTTAATTTAAAAAACCTACCTGTTACCAACTGTTCGTCTAAAATTGTGAGCCATATGTTTGTGACTATTACAGCACCATCTATCACAAAGCGAAAATAGTGGCCCAACTAAAACATTCATATTTCTTTACGTACTATTCGAATATGTAATAAAAAATGGGTGTTGCTATTTTAAAAAATGCAGTTGATATCCGTTTGACCTATGACAACGCCATCTAGTGGGCCAACCATAGCGCCATCTGGTTTCCCCCTTCAAGCCAGACGAGTTCCGTTTTGTGTAGTTTTTTCGTTTGATGCTTATTTCGTGAGATATTTGGTCCGGTGACGATCAATGAACCACCCTGTATATCTTTCCATACCTTCTATACGGAAGATTAAGTTCTTTCTCGGGTTTACATACAATAATTTTCAGAATATAAAAAAGTTGGAGCAAACTCAAAGCACCAAATTATAATTTATCATTTATCTTACCTTACGTTTTCAACTGAAATTGTCCTTAGACAAAGACTCTTCTTTGGATTATTTTCACACCATAAAATTTTATGCAGTTCGTCATTATATTTGTAACGTTTGTAAGGTACTGTGACTTTTATACAACGTCCTGTTGCTGCAAACTTCCTTTGAAGTCAACACTTTCCTTTCAACATAAGCAAATCTAAAATTTATCCATATATACAGTCCATTCCCTTATTGGTTCAACCATATAGTTTGCTCCAGTCATTTCTTATAACTAAGGTCTCTTCGAATAATTTTACCATACATATTTACAAGTAGGAAAAATATATGTTTGACTGTACAAATCCTAAATCACCAATACTTTAATCAACAAGAACTAATTTAAATATTTCTTCAAATTCTTATTGCCATAAAACCCTTTCATTATATGAGTTCCAGGTTATACTAGAAGATATGCTCCTTGACTAGGGATATCACTGACTTTGAATGGGATGGTGCACATCAATTGCCATTTTTATTCTCATTCTTTATCAGTGATGTCTTGGGGTGGTCATGGAGTAGAGCTCTTCCTCTCACTATGAAGTGCTGTATTTTCCCCAGTCCTTTGTCATAATAGTTTTTCCACTGGGCAGCCTTATCATTAAATGTTATAAAGGCTTGTGTCATCTTCTATTCCAACAATAGTTTAGCTCTAAGTAATTTAGGCAAGGGGTTAGTCCACTTATTCCTTTTAGTTTATCTGAAGTATACATTGAAGTGTTCAATATTTCCTCAAATGGTTTTAGATAATTAACCCACAAAATTTGTCTACTTGAACAGTGAGTTCGCATAAACCGACTGAGCTCTTCACATACTTTCTCCACCAAATTAGTGTCCAGCTGGTACTTATACAAAATCACCAACAAGCAGTAGTAAAATTCTTTTCCTTGTCATACAGAATCGTTTCTAGTTTCCCCACATGTGGGATATACTCATTCATAAGTTCCCATATTATTGAAGCACTTGTATTCATTCATAGTGCATATAATTTTAGATCTTTTAATAAACAGATCACACATACATAGCGGCTATCTCCATCACCCCCCTCCCCCTCCGACTGGAACGAGGAATGGGGCCATCCATGTCGATTGCAATTACGTGAAACGATTTGTTTGTAACAATTGGTAAGGACCCTTTATTAGAAGTTGTTGCCTTCTGGCAAAGTATATATTGTAATTCCATCACAGATGCATTTAATTGTACTGGCGACTAGTTTCGAATAACAAGGTTCATTTTGAAGCCAGGTCTATTAAACCCAAAATACACAACGTTATAGAAAAACACAAAAATGCAGTTCTTTAAATTTCATTAGTTGTTCGTTGAATTATAAAATGACTGCACTAACAGTTCTTGGTTAGGTGGCAGCCAATTTACACAAAGGTAAATATACACATAACTCTTAGTGACATGGAATGTCACACCAATTGCACAATGTAGATGTGTTCACAAAGTGCAGTGCTGTAGACAGCTCCATGAAAAATAACTGATATTGATAGTGTCTCTTTTGGTACCTGTCCATGTACCTAGAGCCAACACTCCATCACATCTCAGATCCAAACTACTCACACTCATCTTTGTATAGTGCATCACCAATCCTACCTGACAAGTAATAAATGCAATATTATGCTCCATTTGTCAAAATTAACTGTAGTCCATGTGTATAACAGACAATGCATCCATTATAACTACATCATTCTGGCAGTGATACGTGGACTAACATCATTCGGGAACAGTGTGCTGTCAGAAACATAGAATTATGTCAAATCCGCATTCGTTGAACACTGGTTGACACAGATCTGTGGTTATAACATTTCACTGTGACAAATCAACACTGATAACATAATAGCAAAATTCTAATTTTATCATTCTGTACCTATATATCTTGCTTATCCATGCAAGGTGATCTTAATATATTTTTGTTAATTGAATGTCCAAGAATTTTGACACAGGTCGTCGTATGAACACAATGCTGCTATTTCTTAGGCAGCAGAGGTTAATGTATGGCCGATAATTATTATATTTTGCCGATGTAACTGTTTTATAAGGGACGTGTTTGTCAAGTCTGTTTCATACGAATTATTCTCTTTTAAGGTTGTTAACATTAGAGTCTACGTGTATCAATAAGGTTTCGTCATTTTCAAAAACTAACAGCTAGTGATAAGTGGATGTCACAGTAAATTATGTAATTCGGATTGTGTTATCATGGATATGGTTAACATGTACATTGCATAATTTATGTGTATCTGGACTACAGTTAATTTTGACAAATGGAGCATAATAATTCCATTTGTTATTTGACATATAATATTTGTGTAACGCTGTATAAGATATGAGTATGAATAGTTTGGATTTGAGGTGTGATAATCGGTAGCTGGAGGTGAACGTTCAGATACCATATGACACACTAGTGACATCAATTATTTTTCTATGGAACTGTCATCAGCGCTAGTCTTTATCCTACTTCAGCTGTGCATTTTCGTGGTTTCTTATAACAGTCTGTATTTTAGCTTTAGTATATCTGGCCTGAAAATGACTTTATAGTTCGAAACTACAGTGAAGGGCCAAAGAAACTGGTACATCTGCCTAATATCGTCTTAGGCCCCGAGAGCACACAGCAGTGGTGCAACGCGACGTGGCATGGACTCGACTAATGTCTGCAGTAGTACTGCAGGGAAATGACACCATGAATCCTGCAGGGATGTCCGTAAATCCGTAAGAGTACGAGGGGTTGGAGATCTCATCTGAACAGCACGTTGCAAGGCATCTCAGATATGCTCAATAATGTTAGTGTCTGGGGTGCTTGATGGCCGGCGGAAATGTTTAAACTGAGAAGGATGTTCCCGGAGCGACATTGTAGCAATTCTGGACATGTGGGGTGTCGCATTATCCTCCTGGAACTGCCCACAATGGGCATGAATGGGTGCAGGTGATCCTACAGGATGCTTGCGTATGTGTCAGCTGTCAGAGTCGTATCTTGAGGTATCAGGGGTCTCATATTACTTCAACTGCACAAGCCCCATACCATTACAGAGCCTACACCAGCTTCAGCAGTCCCCTGCTCATATGTAGGGTCCATGTATTCTGACGTTGTCTCGATACCCGTACATGTCCGTCCGCTCGATACAATTTGAAATGAGACTCGTCCGACCAGGCAACAAGTATTCACTCATCAACAGTCCAATGTCGGTACTGACTGGCCCATGCGAGGCGTTAAGCTTTGTGCCGTACAGTCATCAAGGGTACACGAGTGGTCCTTCGGCTCCGAAAGCACGTATCGATGATGTTTCGTTGATTGGTTCGTACGCTCACACTTGTCGATGCCTCAGCATTGAAATCTGCAGCAATTTGCGGAAGGATTGCACTTCTATCATGCTGAATGATTTTCTTCATTCGTCGTTGGTCCCATTCTTGCATGATCGTTTTCCGGCCGCAGCGATGTCGGAGATTTCACGTTTTACCGGATTCCTGATATTCACGGTACACTTGTGAAATGGTCATACGGAAAAAGAGCCACTTCATTGCTATCTCGGAGATGCTGTGTCCCATCGCTCGTGCGCCGACTATAACACCACGTTCAGACTCACTTAAATCTTGTCATCCTACCATTGTAGCAGCAGTAACCGATCTAACACTTGCGCCAGACACTTGTCGTCTTATATTGGTGTTGTCGACCGCAGCGCCATATTCTGCCTGTTTACGTATCTCTTTATTTGCATACGCTTGCCTATACAAGTTTGTTTGACGCTTCAGTGTTGTTGCAAGTATTGTTAAACGCTACTGTGGCAGAATTACAACAATGAATTTGTCACTCAAGTTGCTGTTCTTGTCGTGCCTTCATGTTGAGTATATGCAAATAAGGTGTCCCAGAAATGTTGCGACAAATTTCGAGGGGGTAGAGCACGTCATAAGGACTCAGAATAGCACAGAAACTGATGGCCGCAAATATTGTTGTACGCCACTAGGTGGTGTTGCACATGAGAGTACCTGGCCCCCACGCTTTCCGGATTTATCGAGGGTTGATTTCTTTCTGTGGGGAACCATGAAATCTCTCGTCTATCGTAACCCTGGGGAGTCTCAAATGGATCTCGTCGCTCGCAAGAATCGTTTCCGCTCCTGCTACAATCAAAGAAACTGCGATGTGTTCAAGTATCTCTGGTAATCAATACTACATAAGCGTCAGGCATGCGTGGCGTCTGATAGTGCAAACGTCAAGTATCTATCGCGTCATTAGAGATGTATCAATGTCTTACACCATGTGCACTTATTACGTCAAAAAAAATGTTTCAAATGAATCGCTCTCTTGTTTCTTTTCCGTTCTGCGACCTTTGCTGCAACTTACCTTTGACGTTTGCGGCCACGACTTACTATGCAATTCTCAGTCCTTATTAAGTGCCCTACCTCATCTAAACGGTTGTCACAACATTTCTGGGGGACTCTGTAAATATACATTGTCTTACGACATGTTGTGTCTTGTGCAGCTTGTTGGAAAAATAACAGTATTCTTATAATTTACTGGTACACCGTCCAACACTTGGTGTGTATACCAAATTTAATGCTCTTGACATGCCTCAGGTATATATAGACACCATTTGTCCCATTTGGGATCACACCAATAGAATAGTACATTACCATGCAGTACAAGCTTCCATACCAAGTTTTCAGTTCGATTTTCCAACAACTGTTCCTTTACTCCTCTCCACCTTGGATCTGCATCTTGCAAGCTGACATATTCTTGCGCATGTCCAGGTAGTATCGTCAATGAACATTACCTTGCATTAGTAAGATCTTGAAATCCGCTAATTTCTTTTCGCTTTTGGATATATCTTTAATCTCTCTAGCAGGAAGTATGATAGCACAAATCCACAACACTGCTTTCGCCTGTATGATTTCAAAAACCACCCTTTTGAATCACTAAAGACCTTCTTACTAACCTTGTTTGCAATAACTTACAGCTGACAACAAAGCTCAGCACATGGTGATCACAATAAATTTTAGTATGAGTTTCTGCTAAATAGTAATGGAACTTGTGGAATGCCCATACTATAGGCCTATACTGTTGCCTGATAATCTCATTCACAATTTGGCTCCCAGTTGCTATTGTACAGGGTAGTACGCATTTCATCTATGTTCCTAACTTGGAATACACAAGCTTCGATTCCAGCAGATGAAGAATCGATCTCTAAACAGAAGTCTCAAAACTTATATGGGTGATAAAGTAATTTGGAACTAATTAGCATCTGTCTGATTTTGTCAAAAGCTACCTGACATTCCTCCGACCATAACCATCTGTCATGCTTCCATAAGAGAGGCAATTCAAAAATTGGTCTGGTAGAAAAAGACGATAAAAAGAGGCAAAGCCCAGAAATGCCTTCAATTGTTTGTTTGTCTTTGGTACAAGAAAAGATTTTATTGCTTTGAATTTACTTTCATCAGGGTGACTTCTGTGGTGACTATATGCCCTAGAAATATTAGTTTCCCTTAACGAGATTTTGGTTTTGGAGATTTACCATCATCCCATAATCTTGAAACTTTTCAAGACCCAACGAATCGAAACTTCATGCTACTCCCATTTGGAGGTTGCTATTAATAGATTGTCAGCATACCAAGTCTCGCAAGCCTGGGCCAAGGGCAGGGTGAAATATGGTAATAAAAACTCCGTGAATTATGTTCAAACCAAATGGCGGAATATTGAACTGATAAGTCCTTCCCGCAAATATGAAAGCTGTATACTTGTGTGATGCCTCATCGAGTGGTATCTGCCAACATGATCCATACAAGCTGATGTCAGTTAAATACTTTAGGCATGGGATCATTCAATTTGCTCTTCTATGTTTTTCAGGCGAGTTCTCATGAGTATAATAATGTTACCAGCCGAATTTTACTTCTTGCATTCGCCATCACTAGCAGTAGACTACCGTCTTGGTTCATCGAAGGTTCTGTAATGTTCCAGTAGAGCATACTTCTGATTTCTCTAGTTATGGCTGGCCTTTTAGCCCAAGGAATAGGGTAAGAAAGATACCAAAACGGTTCCGGTGATTTAACATTTAGATGACATTTATATCGTTTAATTATACGTAATTTCTCTTCCAAAACTTTTGTGTAATTTAACAGAGTACCAATCAAGTCTGATCACTGTTTTCACCTAAATAAATCGACTCTCATGCCTTTCGTTTCATCTGTTCTTTCCGAAAGTTGTGTTTTTAACCTTCGGTTAGGTGGGAACGTAATTCACAATTCTCTCTTACCTTGGGATCTACTTATTTGCCGTGGTAATGTTTAACATGGTTAACCCGAGTTTTACATAGTTCCATAACAACCTCCTTACATCAGCTATTAAAGTACTAATATCCGCTGAAATGGCAATCACAGCTTGTCTCTCATGGAGGAAATCAATTCCAAGTATGCAGCCCCACAGCCAAAGAATTAACTATTAATGAAGTGCCTAGCGATGCTCCATTTCCTTACCTTAACGGTAGGCGAACCTACAATTTTATTTCATGATCTAATGGTAGTCACTCTCAGAACAGGACAATTACTCACTAGCAAGGTGGGTGCGTCATTTTTCTCGCAAATTTTGCCATAAAACTTAGTGGACATTACACTTTCTGCAGTCTAGAATAATTGTAATGGGTTTACTCACCAAATAAGCTTTGAACGCTAACTGCCACCCTGTATTGTGGGTATTCTTACATTTGTTGGTATCAGAGTGTCCATCCTCTCTTATGGCAAATCCTTTATCGTACTGGATATGCTGGATTTCTCGTGTTTTCCCCTATCCTATTTCTCGACGGTCCGACAGGGGCTTAATGTGGTGAGGTTTAGTTTTTCTGTTACGATGTTGACTGTCAGTTCACATCGTCCGTCCCCATCCTCTCAACATTCAGTCCAGTCCAGTTTCGATTTATATTATATTCCCCTGATGGGTTTCGCCACTGTCTTTTGTTGTTGTGGTTTGCGTACCCTGGACTGAACGTGTTGTCATGTTTTCTTTGTTTTCTTTTTTTTAGGAACTGGTTGTTATTATCTTTCCTATTCTTGCTGCTGTTATTATTATTATTATTATTATTATTATTATTAGTATTAGTAGTAGTAGTAGTAGTAGAAATGTTGTTATTGTTATTACTGATTTACTGATACACTCGCGTCCTGATCCATTTGTCAGTCACTGAAATTACTGTGACTTTGTTCTCCATTATGATTGTTCTTGTTATTGTGCCGATTCTTTCTGTTTGGTGAAAATGTCTTCGTGTCTTCATGTATTAAGTTTCTTACATCTAATATAGATAAAAATTCTTTGCTGTTACCCTCTGCGGGCCGGAGTGGCCGAGCGGTTCTAGGCGCTACAGTCTGGAACCGCGCGGCCGCTACGGTCGCAGGTTCGAATCCTGCCTCGGGCATGGATGTGTGTGATGTCCTTAGGTTAGTTAGGTATAAGTAGTTCTAAGTTCTAGGGGACTTATGACCTCAGAAGTTAAGTCCCATAGTGCTGAGAGCCATTTGAACCTTTTGTTACCCTCTGACGCATTTACTAACTTTCCCTATTGAATACGCAATTTCGTATTTAATAAATGATAGTTGTGATACTGGGCTGTCCCAGTATTTTGTGTTGTTCAGATACTTGTCGAAGTATTTATAGCAACTTGCTTGATGTGACTGGAAACGTTCCGGATTGAACACTTCCTTTCTTAGTATTCCTTGTATAACAGCTAACCAACGTTTAGGTGAGAAAGCCTTCTCCAGTTCCAGTAGTAAATCCAGTAGTACTCATATATTTTGGTTACCCATAAGGCGGCACTGCCTTGGATAAAGCCAGTTGCAAAAGCTATCTTTTGAAACTTGGACAATGATATATGCATGGCACCATGTCTGCACATGAACCATTGTGTTTCAAGTTCGATCCTGAACAAAGTCTTCTTCAGTGCCCTGTGTCACTGATTAATTATCGTTGACTACATCCATCACCTTGGACAATTCCATTTTTATTTCATCTAATTGTTAACCTGTGTCACTACAGTATAGCAACAAATCATGTTTCTGCCATCTCTCGACTGTGAATATTTACCATTGCCTCGGATACACTACGTCCCTCCATTTAAGATGCAGAAATTTTTTTCGTCACAGGCTGGACTTTTGCATCTGCCAGTTGAGAAGAATGTTCATATTTGGATGCAATTCAAAAAGTAAATTCCTCCTTTAATAATTTTCTGTTGGATTCTATCTGCTCATTCCACAGCCCATCTAGTTCACGCGAGCTAATTTGTCTACACTGTCCGATAGCTTCTGAACAATTCTCGATAGGTTGGACTAAGTGTTTATTACTTGGCCATTGTAGTCTGATGATCTTTACCCTGCCACGTATACCTGCATGCGCTAATATCAACACAGCTATTTCATCATGTAATTCTTGAGCCAATGTGTCATGATTTGCTGACTATTATGAAATTTCTATCTGAATCACATCCTATTTTTCCGATAGTTCATAAGCCATTACCTTCTGTTCCTTTGATAACTCTGCAAACTCGAATGTCATAACATCCCGCTTAGTTGCCATTGCATTCTGTTTAGTTGCTACGGATCATAATTTTTCGCTTGTTCTTCAAGCGCGAAAAACATTGCATCTTGCTTCTTTGTAAAATCATCTACTCGTTTAACACTGTGGTCATGGTAGATTATATCGTTTCCAATATTTTAAATAATACTCCTAAGGAGTCAGTAGCTGTACATTCCCCGCCTCTACAGTGTTTGACTCACCCATATTATATAGGTGCACGTGTTTATTGTTAGACAAATCTTAAAAAGTTTCAAAAGATAAATTATCACTTGCATGCTTTAAAAAGTTAATTATATTTCGTATTAACATAGCAACTAGTGTCCAATAATAAGAGTTATGCTAAAAATCAATGTTTAACAAGAAATTATCTGGCAGTATCTGCCGTGATTGTTGGAATAGCACGTCATCTAAGCTTAGGAAAAAATTACAAAAATCCACTAGGGCCAGAAATTGCTTACTAACCAGCTGAAAACTATTGTAATAGATTTTGAGAAATTCCAACTCGAAACTTGATACCGGAAATATAACATAATAAAAGTATAACTATTAACGTGCGTGTATAGCTGTTCTACTGATAAAGCTGTCGTTGATTCAGCATGGTACAATTCAAGTCTCTCTCGATTCAGTCATTCTCTCCACTCAAGCTTCATTTATATCGATACAAGGAACGAAACGTTGCCGAATGGTTAGTACACACACATACACACATTCAATAGGTTACAAATCAGACTTTTTTTTTTTTTTTTTTTTTGGCACGTCATGGTCACCACTTTTATAACGGACCATGCATTTATTAAACGGAATATATCATTATCATTACTTAAATACCTGTCGGTAATATTTCAAACAAATGTTGCTTTGAAATATATTGCTACTGCTAACAATTTTAATCCCTGAAAATAAGACTTCGTCTCAAAAATGCAGGTTCCATGTTATAAGAGAGACTAACAATTTCAAATTATTCTGAAAATCTATTCCATCACATAGCATGGAATTCATAGCTCATTATATCTACCATTAACTCTTTTAAGCACTTATAAATCAATCTTCAGTTAAATACTATCTACCTTGAAATGAGGTATCAGAATTTTATGCAATCAGATCCACATACACCAGCAATTGTTGTGCATTAATTAATCTTTGAAAATACGTTTCACAGTATCTGGACTGTTTTCGTAGCGATCGCTAGCGACAAATACCAATTGAAATTTTCTCAAAAGCGAAATATGCAGACATATCAGACATCAGCTACGAAGGCTGATCAGAAGTCAAATCAAACGGCAGCTACAAAGTGAATCTTTTTCAGTCGTTTAATAGCACAAATTGTTCTCCATTGTTGTTAACAAGCTGCAAGGAACATCGCATGAAAATCTAAACTATTGCACGCAAATACTGTCTTTGACCAGCAGGTAACAACGCAGCAGCGGCAAAAGTTGCGCAAAATAAGAGCACTAAAACTGAAACACTACATACGTATATTGTCATCTCTTTGCTTTTAAGAAACAAAATTGTATGTTAAAGCGAGTATTTTTCCTCACAAGGCCATCCATTTCTCTTCACTGTATGAATACACTTCTCCTTACCAAACATTCTGTCAATGACACAGGTTACAGATAACATGTGGATTTAAGGCTACTCTCAGTATTCAGTTACTCCCTTGCTTTACCTTTGGTTATATTTTGTTGGCACCCGACTGAATGCTTCCCATTGGAATATATATATTCTGATTTCTTGCATGGACTGTTTAGTGTAATGGTTTAAGCAATAAGAGGGAAACCCGAAATGTTTCTTCTGTGCCATCTCTGTATTTCATCCTACCTTCCTAACTACGAACCACGATTTACCTGTTCTGCAGCTATCCCTCACTATCTTTAGCATCTGTTGTTCAGGGAAAGATATTGAAGACACAGGTAATATTGAACGAGGTAGACGTACCAAGCAGTTTTTGGCGTATAAGCTGTGCGTGAGAGATAGGTCAGAGCATAACAAATCTGATGTAATTAATAGGAAGTGTGTGCACAGTCTAATTATTCGTTAAAGTCCACGGACGTATCAACAGCGGAAGACGCGTTAAGGTTTAACCTTTTGTTGTCGACAGTCGACATTGGAGTATTAAAAGACAGAACACTAGTTCATGTGGAAAGGTTGAGAGAGAGAAAAGGGCATGTTTAAACTATTAGTCCGCCATTCATTAAAAGCCCTAGACTTCACAGTCTTGGTCACATTTCACTGTATTTTATTGAACGACCGGTTTCGGCTTTACAACCATCATCAGATCTTTGAAAGAGAACGTGTAGTCGGAAACAGTTTGCGACCACGCGTCCTCTGTGCTGTCGCTGTTTTCAGAACGGCTATAAAGCCGAATCATATTATCTGTTCAAATAAACTAAAATATGACATAAGCTGCGAATTCTACAGTTTATTGCACCGTTCGGCTGGATTTACCCTACGGAAACAACTAGAAAATTAAATCAAGAAAGACAGATGAGTATCTAATCCACCTACATAGGGAGAAACGATCATCAAGATAAAATAGGAGAAATCAGGGCTCGCACTGAAAAATTTAAGTGCTCGTTTTTCCCGCTTGCCGTTCGAGAGTGGAACGGTAGAAAGGCAGCTTGAAGGTGGTTCATTGAACCCTGTGCCAGGCACTTTATTGTGAACAGCAGAGTAATCACGTAGATATAGATGTAGATGTAATCCCTCTTCTTGCGATTAACACGAATGCAGTGTCTTAATCAGTCCAAGATCCGCATGGAGAGGAGTGTGGGCTATATTATTGCAGTTGGAAATGCATGAACTTCAGCAGAGCAGCTGATACGGAAACCGCACTGGCTGTTGAGAAGATGTAGTTTAATGGTATGATTTCACTGAAAGGGAATGAATTTAGATAAATATGTAGGCGTTTCAAAAAGAATATATCTGTTTCGAACGCATGTATTTATCAAACTGTAAGACTTACAACTACGAGAGTTGGGACACACCTTTACGGTTCTCTCAAGTTTAGGTTACAGATGTTCAACATGTCTTCCGTCAGCGAGATGAAGCAAACCGCATCGATACTCAAGTTCCTCCCATACTCGAGTAAGCAAGTCCGTCGTCACTAATGTTATGGCAGTACGTAACCGGTTCTCCAACTCTTCTAGTTTCTTTAATGGTACTGGTACGTAAAAGTTGTCCTTCATGAAACCCCACAAGAAGAAGTCACAGGGCATCAAATCCAGCAACCGTGATGCCCATCTGAGAAGTACTAAAACTCCGGTTGTCTGATGACCAATCCAACGGCTCGGTATTTTTTTTTCTTTTTTTTTACTAAGCTGGAAAGTAGCTTCATCACTGAACACGATGTGCTGTACACAAGTGTTATCAATTTCAATAGTATTCTCAAGCTCGTCAGAAAATACCACCACGTTTGTGTTTGTCGTCATGATTCAGAGCCTGTAAGAGCTCCGACTTGTACCGGTTCATAATCATCCGACATCTCAGAACACGTCAAACTATTGTTATAGGTAGTTGTAGTCCCGACTGGAGGGAGAAGTTTATTTTGTAGCACTACGTTGGAAAGGCGGTTTGAATTCAACACGAGGGTGCTCAGGATTCTTTCCTCGGCATATCCATCCCGTGTCTACAAACTGTCGATTCTATCTGCGGATGTTCCAACCATTCGAAGGGTCAGTTTGGTATGTCAACCTGGAGTGTCTTTGCACTGTAATTATAGAATTGCACTTCGCAAACTGGAGAGCACTACATTATTTCTGATGCGGAGTAGCCTTCCATGTGATGGAAACTAAGCAAAGAGAAGACAACCGACATTTGGCGGCAAAGACTATAATCTGGGCAATGTGTTCGTTCCTCCAATAAGAGAGCCATGGTGCAGCGATCGACAGTTTTGACAACATTATACTTTGTAATACTACATTCCCTTTTGAAACACCCTGTATATCTGAACTCTAAGGCTAGCTACATTTTGGACTCACCGACCCTTAGGATGAACCACGCCGCCGGCCCTACAGGGATATTTTTGTAAAACAGCACTTCAGCGCAGTTTTCGAATTAAAAGGTCGTAACGCAATCTTTAAGATTTATATTTTAACTGTGTAAAATTTTGCTATACACTGGTACTTTGAAATGGAATGATGAGATTAAAAATGAAAGGAGTTAAAACCATTAAGGTACTACTCAAGATGGTGTGTTAAATCGATGTAAAGAACTTTATATTCTTAAAAAAAGAACAGAATAAAAACTTAAGTTTAATGTCCACGCAAAAATCAGTACTCCAGTTTCAAAAATAATGGAATGTAAACATAAGCAGTTGGTAGTTGGGTAATTTTTACGACAAAAAGTATTTTTTATACATTGGAATTTAAAAAAAACACGTTTGTTTATTTTACTTTTGAAGTTCCCTCTAAAACGCTCATGATGGTCATGTGACCTTGCCGGGACGTCACGAGTCAGTGAACTACCAATAATCTCCCGATTGTTTAAAGAATCGAACTCCGTAGTATAAAATAGCTTCAAACGTCTGATTGCTTTGCTAATCAGTCAATGTGTTAATTATTTGACGTTAAGCATGTAAGTCAGAAAAGGTTTAGGAAAGGTTTGAAATTATGTTTAAAATTTGTTGGAAGTCGCTAAGTGCTTTTGTTATCAAACACTGGATGAGTGTAATTTGGGAAATTTACGCTCCATTCTAAGCAAAAACTGGGTTTTCATCCATCTCGATTTTTATGAAGTCATATTTCCTGAACTGTGTGTGGTAATAATTGGACATTGTCTGAAAAATCTGTTGCGTATACAGTGGGTAGCGAAGAAGCAATAAATTATAACGTCGAGTCTAATGCGGCAGTTTTACCACACGAACAGCAAAAATATACGAGGGCACTTTTTTTCGATCGCGAAATGACAACAGCAGTGAAAATCTAAAATGTTTGATTTGCATTCACGTACATCTTCCAGCTACTTCTCCACGTAGTCGCCACTCCAATTTAGACATTTGTCGTAGCGTGGTACCAGCTTTCCAGTACCCACGTCGAAGATCTGTGCCTTCCTCCAATTCTATACGCTGGTGTGCAGCTCGTTGTCTGCGCCAAACTGCTCTCCTCATAGACACCGTTTCAAGGAATCAAAGAGATGAAAATCACAGAGAGACAAGTCCGGACTGTATGGTGGGTGATCAAACACTTGCCATCGAAAAATCTGCCGGAGCACCTTTGTGGAAGCTGCACTGTCATGATGAAGGACTATGCCTGATGACAGCATTCCTCTTCGCTTGTTCTGGGCTGATCTTTGTACGGATTTTCTCAAGCCACATGATCCACTCACTGAACAAGATCATCGGTTCACAAACGCTTCCTTCCTTGACTGCCTGCATGACTAACGTCTGTACGTCCTGCTTCAAAGTTCCTACACCATTGCCGCACTTTCCTATCACTTACGAGGGTAACGTTATGTGAACCGGCCAATGATTATAAGAAATATTGAAATTAAATTTTAATTGGTTTTGGAAGCTGCGAGATGGACAACCTGCAACTGGGTCTGTGAACCATGAATCATGAACTGGGCTTGCCGGTTAGTAACATACACTTGTGACGAAAGCTTAGGGACGAAAGTAACTTTCGTATGATGTGTCGCTGTCAAGTATCGTAGCTCGATGAAACTTGGACCATACGTACAAAGAACTCCTACAGTATCGTACGGAAGGTAACTGAAAGAAATATGCAGTGATGCGAGCAGAAGTGATACTTTTATTCAGAGGTGATAATTAACTGAAGTCATAGCGATTTATGATGGTGCCCTGGACATTACAAAAGTCGGGACATGGTTCTTAACAGGGTATGTGATGACCATAGAAGGCAGTGCGTGGTATGGGACGTGCTCCAATGCCGGCCACAAGGTTGAAAAAGAGTTCTTGTGGTAGAGCGATCCGTTCCTCCAACAATGCAACCGACAACAAACGGATGGTCGTTGGTACATATGGACATGCTGGAATACGTTCTGCCAACACATCCCACGAGTTCTCGATGGGATTTAAGTTGGGGTAACGGGCAAGGCAGACCTCTCCAGAATATCCTCTAGTTTTAAGAGCTCCTCCACCCACGCAGTTCGATGTAGTCGCGCACTGTCATTCGCAAATGTAAAGTCGGGGCTGAACGTAGCCCTCATAAGACGCACGTGGCGAAGGAGTACAGTGTTGCAATAACGTTGACGGGTGAGTGCATCGTGTTTAAAGATTTGGAAGCCTATGCAACATTAGGCCCACACATCACAAGACTTGCACCAGCAAAACAATCACACTTGACAAATTGTAGGAACACGTAATGTACCCAGGAACATTAAGAATCATTTCCCACATCTTGTAATGTCCAGTGCACCACCACGAATCGCGGTGACTTCAGTGTCATTACTATCTTTGGGTAAGTCATTTCTGTTCTTCTCATTGCGTATTTCTTTCAGTTTCCTTTTGCACTATTCTGTACCAGTTCTTTCTACGTATAGTCCACGTTTCATCGAGCTATACTACTCGGCAGTGACACGTGTTACAGTTACTTTCGTCCTTTACTTTTGCACACCAGTGTAGTTGGGTATGGAGAAACACGCTTTCTGCTATACTGAAAGTCGCTTAAAACTGACAGTATTCCTCTAACCGTTCTTTTAAAAGTTGGGAGTTATGTGCTGCAACTTGGAAACTGTGAGTCACAAAACCTCTTACTTATGAATGTTCCCTACTACCATTCTGTATAGCTTGTATACATTAGCAGCAATATGTACTTCTATTTTTATATTTCTACAAGAACAATATCTCAGTGAAAGCAAGCGCTCTAAATTCCGATAAGTGTCGCCCATATATTATGATCTAAAATAGATTTTGCTACTCTACTTTTCAACACGAACAATAACTGTGCAAATTAGTTACGATATGTGTGGTGCCAATTACACTAAACTGAATCTGAATACGTCTAAATGAAACTGAATACAAATATTTTATACCAACAGTAAACATAATGACTTCCTCTTCCAACAATCACAACACAATCGGTATCTATTGCGTATTGAAACTTTGCTCTGTCCAAAAAAGCCCTTACTAAGTTACATGAGGACTTTACAACCGAATGCAGTTTCCTAATTCAATCTCGCAACGTTAATTTATGCCCTGCGATTAATTTTTACCCGCGCAAGAAGCAATTCAGCTCTGCTCAATCTGCTAAAAGATGTTATATGCATTGTTGAACTACATGTACCTGAAATAAATCAATGAGCGACTAACTTCCTTATTTCATTTTAAACTGACTCGCTAAACGAGAATATTTTGCTGTCTTTCCCAAAATGCAGCTAACTGTCCACTGTCTCCACATCCCCTATTCTCAAATACAGTGTACTCTTACCGCAATTTATTACGAGTGACTAGTTGTTTGGTTGGCTTGGTAGTTAAAGGCACTAAACTACTAGGGTCATCAGTCCCTTAGTGGCTACTTGCATCTATTACACTAAGTAACCTTGCTACGAACTTAGCAGTCTTTTGTAGTCTCTACTTCGCACTAGCAAACGAAAACGAAATTAACTTTGGAAACTGTTTTGAAATAAACTGGACTCACTTACGAATGTTAAGTGTGTTTGTAACTGTGTGAATATTAATTAGCCTATTATCTTCCAGAGCATGTAGTAGACAACTATGGGTTCGTTATATATAGAAACGAGATGTAAACTTCACATCTTACCCTTAGTGTCGTTTTGGTAACTAATGTTTCCTATCAAAATATACACTCCACATGACTTCTTTTAATCTACGAACCTTAGAAAAAAATGATGATAGCTGTTGTCATCAGACTGAATTTATTTTAATTTTGAGAGCTTTAGCAAATGAATTTAAGGAAGCACTGCTACAATGCGACCAATCAAAGACGTATGTTCCCACTTTTTTATGTTAATGAACCACACAAACATTACGTTAAATGCACTTTTACACTTAATAAATAATTTAAAGATAGGACTTAAGCAAAATAAATTATAGGTACCTGAAATGACTTACTGAGCAGGGTAGTGCAGTGGTTAGCACTCTGTATTTGCATTCAAGAGAATGACGGTTCAAACTCGCATCCAGGCATACTGATTTAGGTTTTCCTTCATTTCCCTAAATTGCTTAAGGTAAATGCTGGGATGGTTCCTTTGAAAGGGCATGAGCGCTTTCCTTCTCCATCCTCGTCTAATCCTAGCTTCTGATGACCTCATTATCGATGGGACATTAAATACTAATCTCCTCCTCCTACTCCTCCTACTCCTCATCCTTGAAATAAAATCATAACACCTTTTATAAGTAACTGTCAACACATTAATTCAAAATCACTTTTCATTACAGTTTATGTTTACTCAAATCTGATGTTCTTTTACAAGAATAATACCGACATAAATTACCAATAGCTCGCCTTTTTTGAAACTGTACACTTGAGAATATAGTGCAAAAAGGCCGCCACAGATTTTTCATTTCTCGTATTATTTAGAAAGACCAAACATACCATAATGTCTACCTTTTAAAACTATTCTCGAAGTAAGATTATGTATTTCCTGCAAGACTGTACCTTAGACTAGAAATGCCTTGCATCTGCAGCTGTGATTTGCATGAGATGACTTATTACTGCAGTAGTAATAATTATCATCTTGCTCCATACACTGCACCACTGTTATCACAAAAAGTTAGTATCTTAAATTAGTTAGTTAGTTGCACATTTCTACATATTTGAACAATTCTTTTATCGAAACAATGTGAAATGACCGTGCCATTACATGATTTCACTCCTCCACTTGAATCTGTATGCTGTATGCCTAATTCTGTAGAAAAGTCATTCCATAAATGGAAAAGGTATGGTGCACCAGAAAATCCTATAACAACGCAATCAGCTGGGTAAGTCTACTGTGCAACTTCTCTGATAAAAAGTGTTCCAGAAACGAAATAACAAGGGAAAAGCTGGGCCGTGCATATACCTAATTGGTTCAACATTTTGTAGGCTAATACAACTCTTCTCATTATAATAAATTATAGCATCTACAGGAAAAGCCTAGACCTTTCAGATATGATAGTTTTAACCCTTAAATATATAACAATGTACCCTTCAATTACTAATCTCAACATAGTTTTGCCATTATTTTATAACATCGCACTCCCCATATACTTCTTTAAATAACAATAAATAGAGAACACACTATGTACATATAAAAGTAATGTTTTTTCATTAGACTTGCCACATATTTTCATGGAATATCCTACAATAGCAGACACAATCAAATTTACCCTCACATCAAATGTAGCTATTTTGTGAATGTAGTGTAACATTTATCAAACCAATAAAATATTACACTGCAATATTTATATATTTCTCAGTTTTATTTGAATTTTTAATTGTTTTATATAAATATTATTTAAATAATGCTCTTCTTCATCACACTTAAACATTCACATTTTTCAGCATGATAACACTCCACTGAGCATCTTCAATTTAACACAGCTTTCTGCTAAATATTCATTTTTCAGTTAGATTTACATTAAATTTATCTCCATCTTCACATTTCATTTACATTGCTGAATGTATTGTATTATTATATTCACCTACCATATTCTTAACTAAATCACCCCATTTATAATTATCTTGAAGAGCAAATTTTACCACATTTTTCTTCCTTCAATGTTCTGTTAAATCTTTCAACAAAAGATGCTTTTAATATTGAAAAAGTTGACTAATGGTTAATGTTGAATCTTTTTATAAGTTCTTGAAAATATTTCTTGTAAAATTCTTTATAATCTGTTTACACTTTCACAGACATATAGTGACAAAATTTTTTTCAAATATTTCTGAAACATTTTTACCAGTTTTATCATTAATAGGAATAGACACATGAAATTTTGAAGAAAACATCAGTTAAAGTTAATAAATATTCACAAACTTTATTTTTTATGAAATTCCTTTTAATTTTCCAGAACTTATATCTACTAAATCTGCTGGACACAAACAATCTACATCAAGATAAGCAAAATTTCTTGTTTTGAAAGTTTTTCTCATTGGCATATGTAATTTATTGACAATTCCTTATGAATATTAACCTTGCCAATATTTTAATTTTTTTCAACAAATCTAATCTTTTGTTTTAAAAATTGTGCAAATTCCTTCAATCTTTACTATCCATTTGTAGTTGTTATTTGAGGATGACAAGTTTCAGTAATTTTTTTGCACTTCAGACACCAAACATGATCCTCCTTAATGACTGAGAATGAATTTTAATCTACTTTTATGTGGAATCAATTCACTGAATAAAATTATTTTTACATCTGCTCAATTATTGATTGACTGACTATTATTATTATTATTATTATTATTTAATATTGATTCTCATATACACTTCATGCAATATTTAAATCATTAAATGTCAAATTTTGTTTCTCTTTTTAACAATGACAATAATTTTTTCATTGTAAAACGATGTTAAAAATTATAAATCTGTTGCTCATATCATGTGAAAAATGCAAAATCAGTCATTTGTTTATCATATATGTTTCTTTCTAAAACATTAAACAATGTTTTATATAATTTTCTAGGTCTTTATTTAGATTATTAATCTCTTCACTAACATGAGCTCTACTGACATAATTATCATTATGAAGCTATCCAATTTTTTCATTAACATCTGTTTTAGTGACATAGTTACTAAATTGCGATAAAATACCTGTGTATTTCGCTTTTGTAACAAGAGTAATTAATACTTAAACATCTTTTGGCCCTTACATCTTTTTTATCAGTTGGGTCATTTACATCTTCTAATATTCTGTCATTAAAAATAATTTAACTGTCACTTATGTTAGTCAGTTCACTATGTAATTATTTTGCTATTTTTTCATTTTTGGATGAAAACCATTTTTAATTTCATTTTTTATTTTTTTCAGTCATCATAGTTATACTTCTCCAGTATGTTGCATATTTTCAAAAATATCGCTTTATTAAATTCCAGATTTCATTAAAGTTATAATTATCTGTTCATAACTTAAGCACCTGTAACCATTTATAGCTTCATCATAATTTCTTATTCATTCAATATTCCAATGTAATTCTCTTTGAACTAAATATTTAATTAAATATGTTGGTATATTGTGACCTAATGAAATGTATACAGTTTTTGTACTATTTGTTTTATAATAACACACCCATTGTGTATCAATATGATTCGATGTATCTAAATTCACTTTCCCTAATTCAATTTTTTTGATTTATTAGGTAATTTATTAATCATAAAACACAACAAATTGTATGACAAGATTTTATAGGTAAAACTTACTTTTACCATTTTTGAACATCTTTAACTTGAACCATTTTTTCTAGTAAGCGATTTTATCTTTTTCTGTTCTGCTAATTCATCTTTTGTTGTCTATGATGAGCTGATTTAGTCAAACATGCTACTTTTTTTTTGCTAGATATTCAATATTTTTTTCATTACAGATAGATGAAATGTTATGATCAAATTATCAGAAATTTTGCTTATCGCCCTGTAGGGCTATAGAAACTTCATTTCTGTCTCTCCCACTTTTTCAAAGGTAAATTTTAATTGATGTAGCTTTAGTTTTGCCACTCTTTAACAAAGATTAATAGCTGCTGAAATTATTGATTTACATAGCATAAAAATTTAAAAAATTATAAATGCAAACATTTTTATCTATTTCTAGGCCTAGTCCTAATCTTCTTTCTCCACACATTATTCATCCGACCCCTGCTGCAGCTAAACTTTCTCTAATTGACTGATCTTCAGCACAATTCTTTCTTTTATGATATCTTGAATTTGCTCACCTTCTTTATGTCCAGATTCTAATAGTTATAGTCTCTTGAACAAATATAATGTTTTTTACATACTTCATCTAAGTTATTTGTACCTTGACCTCCTCTTGCTAATCTGTCTTCTAATTTAGTTTGTGGACCACAATAATTATAGTTTGGAATATGCATTTTGAATGGTAAGTTGTTAATCAATATGCTAATTAATCCTTTTCCATATTTTTCAGTTTTCCAATGAATGGTATAATTGTTAAAAAATTAGTTAAATGAGGTAAATCTTTAGCATTATTTATGGTAAAATCATTTATTTTACTAGTTAACATTTTTGATATACATACTTATTCATTATGATAATTCTTATTTCCAGCTAATTCTTCATCATAAATTACAGCTAATCTATTGATTGGATCCTGACACATATCCAAACATATTAAAATGGTTTTTATGTATCTTTTTTTATTATACCTTCCCTTGTTTACTCATAATTTGGAGAAATTGCCGCTAATTTTGGAAAATAGACCGCAACAATTTCTATTATTAGATTATTGTGTTTAACACCTCTAGTTAATTTTATTTCGTTTGGAGTCTTATCAGGATATAGGCTTCTTGAGTCAAATACTATATTTGCATTATCTCATAAATCACTAAAATCAAATTTTGTATTTACTTAATCATCCATGTAATATTGCATAGCTAAACATTTATGAGTCCATCTGTACCTTTGGACTGTCTTCACCAATCATTAATTTATCTCCAACAAATTTTCCTGGTAAATTACCAATACATTTAAAGATAACAACCAGTCTTAATCCAAAGTCTTCACTCTCATTAATATATTTGATCATTATTTCACTTTTATTTCTCTTTAAGTCTGTTTTTATTCTGTTCTTCATACTTATTTAATACATATTGTATTTCTTATTAGCTTAATATATAATTAATGTGTGGTATATCTTCAAATGTTTCTAAGTGTTGATAATGATATGAACAACTTGTTTTTCCAATATTCTGTTTCCTTCGATAGCATTTCGTTTTCAGGCCACATGTGGCCCATCGGGACCATCCGACCGCCGTGTCATCCTCAGTCGAGGATGCAGATAGGAGAGGCATGTGGTCAGCACATCGCTCTCCTGGTCGTTATGATTGTTTTCTGTGACTGGAGCCGCTACTATTCAGTCAAGGAGCTCCTCAATTGGCATCAAGAGGCTGAGCACACCCAAAAAATGGCAACAGTGCATGGCGGCCCAGGTGGTCATCCATACAAGTGACAGCCACGCCTGACAGAGCTGAACTGTGATGATCGGATGGGAACTGATGTATCCACTTTGGCAAGGCTGTTGCCATTCCTTCAATACCTTTTATCATATTATCATCTAAACGTTCACTTCCTTCTTTAACTATTTCGATTGCATCAATGACAGGTTGGTCTTTTTTATGGTTCTCAGAGTGTGTTCTCAGTTGTTTCTTTCATTTTTTAAATTCATTTTTAATTTTTCAGCTTTCTTCTATTTCATTTACTTGTTTAATAAGATCACATTGAAAAATTTCAGCTCATATGAGATGCATCCCAAAAGTACGTTTCCCAATGTTGTTTCCTTTAAAGTAGACATATTTAGTTGGGAAAATTGCACATGCACAACAGAACTATGACATAGCAATCAAATGCTGGCCAGACAATTTCTGCCTACTGTCAGTACTGTAGCAGCAGTACCCTGAAATGGCGCCTCTTACTTGTTCTCCCTCTGCCTTCGAGGATTGGTCAGTTATAAGGTTCCTTGATGTGCGAAACATAGCCCCCATTGAAATTAATCATCTGCTCTGTCAGGTCTATGGGCAGAACGTCATGTCAGACACATGGTACATTGCTGGTGTAGGCTTTTCTGCAAAGTTCGACAAAGTGTCCATGATGTTGAGTGCAGTGGGTGACCATCCCACATCAGTGATCACCTGGTAGAGCTGTTGTGGCAGTGTGTCCTGGAGAACCTTCACGATTAAACCCTCAACAGCCGTTTTCTGCAGATATCGTAATCAGGGGACCAAAAATCCTGATGAGCTTTGATGAAATGAAACACTTTGGAGCAGTACTGACTTTTCTGCAGTGGTATCATGATGGTGGGGACGAGTTCCTTTTCAGGATCACATGGGTGAAGAGACACAGATTTGTCACTTGACTCCATAAACAAAGCGACAGTCAATGCATTGACATGACAGTGAATTTCTCGTTAAGACGAAATTAAAACAGATTGTGTCGATGCAAAAAGTGGTGTGCATGGTGTTCTGGGACAGGAAGGGCGTTCTGCTCATTGACTTCCTGCTCAGAGGTGAAACAGTGAATGTTGACTATTATTGAGAAACAATGCTGAAAATGTGATATGCCATTGAGAACAAGAGTGAAACGCCTACCGCAGGTGTTGTAAGTGTTCCATGAAAATGCTAATCCCTATATGACTCAGCATGCAGCAACTGTTTTGCAGAAGCTCATCTGGCAGCTGTCTGATCATCCAGTATACACTCCTGATCTTGCTTCAAGCGATTTCCATCTCTCCTTTCACAGCAAGAAATTCCCATCCTCTGGCTAGTGTTTTGACAATGACGAAAAGTTGATGACGACTGCCACACACTGGTCCCAGTCACAGGCAGCAGATTTCAATGACACAGGAATAAAATAGTTGATCCCAGTTCTTTTGGTGACTATCGACGAAAAATAGCTCAAACATTGCTATTCATGTTGCCAATAAAGTTTTTCATTTAACTATGTTGTCTTTGATTTACAAAATAGGAGAACTTACTTTCTGGATGCACCTCATATTCTACTAGAATTTTATTGAGATAAATATTAATAATTATTAAATTTGATGTTCAGCATTCATTTAAATATTTAAAGATTAAATAATTTACATCAATGAATGATTTAAATTATATTCATATGTGTATAAAATTAATAAGATGACGTATTTTACATTTACAGTTACAGAAAAGAAGCATTAACCACATGAACATAGGCCACACTTAGCTTCATTGTAAAATGTTGGCTAATTTTTTCTAATCTTTCATACTGTTCTAAATCCTCAAGATCTTCTGTAAATTCGTTTTTATTTTCATGTAATATGCAATCATAGATTTCTGATATCTTTTTTAATAGATATGTAGTACTAGCCATTTAATTAAGATAGAAGAACATAAGTTGTTTATGTAGTGAAGTTGAATATTACAAAGGAGTATGTCACAAGGAAAACTTACTGTATTTTTCACTTGGACATTAAGATCAAAATATGTTAATTTTCGATAAGCCAATTATAATGATTCTGAAGATAAAATAGGAGATACATTGCCAGAAATGGCAAAACTGTTGTAGAGAATATGGAAATTCATGTGCCAATAGTTAAATGCGAACGAAGTTATAAGCTTGAATAAGATGTCAATTTCTTTTTACAAATTACAGACAACTGAGGTACTGGGATTATTATAACTCACATTATTTGATAGGCCTTATTTTATATTTGTTGTGATTAATATTAACCATAACAATAATCAAGTGATTGTATATGTGAAACTATGCACATTATATCTGAGAAAAATGAAATTAAATATTTTGCAAGAAATACGGAATTTACAGGTACTACATAATTATCTCAATATGTCACATTCGTTTTATGATCATAAACTCATTACATGGTTAAAATGAGGTGTTGATGTGAATACCTATAACTTCATAGCAAATTATGCTATCTATGTCATAAACATGGCACAGAAAAAATATTGTGGCAACATAAAAAACAACAATGGAGAAATTATTTGCTAGTTTTAATGCTAATACATCAGCTGCTACACCTATGTACATAATAATGTATGAGAGAAAGAATTTAACATATGATGTTGAATGTAGAATACTCTGTGATAATTTTTAAATCATCAGATGAATTTTATCTTTCATATTTGTTTATCATTGTCTAAGAAATGTTTAAATTACTACATTATAATGGTATTCTGATACCCATAGGAAACTGAGGATCTGACTTTTCAGTTTCTTCCCAAATATCTACTATATTTTTCATTATACATTCAAATTCATGTACATCATCTCCATAAGTACCTTTTATATAGTCAATATTATTATTATTATATCTTATACTTCATAAATGTTCTATAATTAAGGATGTTTTAAAATAATATTTGTAAATATTACATTCAACTTGTTTCGCTTTTGGTTTATTATTTCTCTCATTAAAAATATTTTATATAATATAAATTCACCTCATATATTAGTCATATTTGATTTTATTTGATGTTGCAGAAATTTGTGATTTCTTTCTTTGTCCTAATTTTGTAGAAAAAGTTTTAAAAATAAAACTAATTTTTCACAAAATTGTTAAGGCTTTCGTGGCCACTTGTTGACAAACTGCCTATTGGCTTCTGTCTCGGGTTCTTCGGCCGACGTTCATCTAATGATTTTTCTGACGTTTCGCCAGCACGAGTGGCTGGCATTGTCAAAGCTTCACCCTCCATTGCCGGTGGTGAACTGGAGGCGAGCTCGCGGCCGCAGACTATATGTACCTGGCGCGCCACCGTCCGAGAGCTTCTCCGCGGTCATTTCCGGTGCGGTTCTCCTCTTGCTACCTGCGACGGTCGTTCGCTGCAGTACGGGAAGCCAGGATCCGTTTACCTTAAGGCTTTCCTCTTTCTTGTTGAAACTGTTCGCGTGTTTTTGGATTTCTACAGCTTCTCTGAACAAGCGCGTGTGATAGTGCTTCTCTACAGCCAGAACTTCCGTGTCGGCGAATTTTATTACGTGGTCGGTCTCATTCAGTGCGTGCTCTGCCACGGCCGATTTCTCCACCTGCCCCAACCTGCAATGTCGCTTATGCTCTTTGATCCTGGTGTTAATGAATCGTCCAGTCATTCCGACATAAACTTTTCCGCATGTGCAAGGTATACGGTATATTCCCGACATTGCAAGTGGGTCTCTTTTCTCCTTCGCCGATCTAAGACACTCTTTGATCTTCCTTGTCGGTTTGAAAATCGTCTTTACGCCGTGTTTGCGCAATATACGGCCGATTCTGTCCGTCACTCTGGGAATGTATGGCAGGAAGGCCGTACCCGACATTTCTTTTTCTGGTTCCTTACTTCGCCGAGTGTTTGGCTCTGTTACACTTCTAATGTAATTTGTGGAGTACCCATTGCTCCTCAGAACAGTTTCCAGGTGTTGCATTTCTCGTTTGAGGTGTTGAGGCTCACATATTCGTCCTGCTCTCGTTACGAGCGTACTAATCATGCCTATTTTCTGGCTCGGGTGGTGGTTTGACAGTTTGTGCAGGTATCGGTCCGTGTGTGTCGGTTTTCGATACACGCTGTGTCCCAGGTTTTCGCCGTCCCTTGTGACCAGCACATCTAGAAATGGCAGTTTCCTGTCCTTTTCTACCTCCATGGTAAATGTTATGTTGGCATGGAGGCTGTTCAAGTGTCTCAGGAATTCACCGAGCTGTTCTTCACCATGGCTCCACACCACGAAAGTATCATCGACGTACCTGTACCACACCTTAGGTTTGCAAGTTGCCGAGTCCAGTGCCTGTGCTTCGAATTGTTCCATGAAGAAGTTGGCCACCACTGGACTGAGAGGACTACCCATGGCGACGCCTTCCAGCTGTTCGTAGAAATCGCCATTCCACGTGAAATAGCTCGTGGTGAGACATGCATGGAAGAGCTTTTTGATGTCTTGCGGGAACATGGAACCGATGTGCTCCAGAGCGTCGCTGAGTGGCACTTTCGTAAATAACGAAACAACATCAAAACTGACCAGGATGTCGTTTGGCGCAAGTTTCAGTTTCTTCAGATTCTCAATGAAATGTCCTGAGTCCTTAATGTATGTGTCGGTCTTTCCCACAAGGCGTCTTCTCTGCCGGCGGACATACAGAGAAACCTGCGCAACACAGAAGCCCTACCACCTCGGCTGTATGGAATACCCAAGATCCATAAGAACAACGTTCCACTGAGACCGATCGTTAGCGCTCCTGGCTCACCAACGTATAAACTGGCGAAACACTTGGCCTCTCTGCTCCAGCCACACGTGGGAAAGACCGACACATACATTAAGGACTCAGGACATTTCATTGAGAAGCTGAAGAAACTGAAACTTGCGCCAAACGACATCCTGGTCAGTTTTGATGTTGTTTCGTTATTTACTAAAGTGCCACTCAGCGACGCTCTGGAGCACATCGGTTCCATGTTCCCGCAAGACATCAAAAAGCTCTTCCATGCATGTCTCACCACGAGCTATTTCACGTGGAATGGCGATTTCTACGAACAGCTGGAAGGCGTCGCCATGGGTAGTCCTCTCAGTCCAGTGGTGGCCAACTTCTTCATGGAACAATTCGAAGCACAGGCACTGGACTCGGCAACTTGCAAACCTAAGGTGTGGTACAGGTACGTCGATGATACTTTCGTGGTGTGGAGCCATGGTGAAGAACAGCTCGGTGAATTCCTGAGACACTTGAACAGCCTCCATGCCAACATAACATTTACCATGGAGGTAGAAAAGGACAGGAAACTGCCATTTCTAGATGTGCTGGTCACAAGGGACGGCGAAAACCTGGGACACAGCGTGTATCGAAAACCGACACACACGGACCGATACCTGCACAAACTGTCAAACCACCACCCGAGCCAGAAAATAGGCATGATTAGTACGCTCGTAACGAGAGCAGGACGAATATGTGAGCCTCAACACCTCAAACGAGAAATGCAACACCTGGAAACTGTTCTGAGGAGCAATGGGTACTCCACAAATTACATTAGAAGTGTAACAGAGCCAAACACTCGGCGAAGTAAGGAACCAGAAAAAGAAATGTCGGGTACGGCCTTTCTGCCATACATTCCCAGAGTGACGGACAGAATCGGCCGTATATTGCGCAAACACGGCGTAAAGACGATTTTCAAACCGACAAGGAAGATCAAAGAGTGTCTTAGATCGGCGAAGGAGAAAAGAGACCCACTTGCAATGTCGGGAATATACCGTATACCTTGCACATGCGGAAAAGTTTATGTCGGAATGACTGGACGATTCATTAACACCAGGATCAAAGAGCATAAGCGACATTGCAGGTTGGGGCAGGTGGAGAAATCGGCCGTGGCAGAGCACGCACTGAATGAGACCGACCACGTAATAAAATTCGCCGACACGGAAGTTCTGGCTGTAGAGAAGCACTATCACACGCGCTTGTTCAGAGAAGCTGTAGAAATCCAAAAACACGCGAACAGTTTCAACAAGAAAGAGGAAAGCCTTAAGGTAAACGGATCCTGGCTTCCCGTACTGCAGCGAACGACCGTCGCAGGTAGCAAGAGGAGAACCGCACCGGAAATGACCGCGGAGAAGCTCTCGGACGGTGGCGCGCCAGGTACATATAGTCTGCGGCCGCGAGCTCGCCTCCAGTTCACCACCGGCAATGGAGGGTGAAGCTTTGACAATGCCAGCCACTCGTGCTGGCGAAACGTCAGAAAAATCATTAGATGAACGTCGGCCGAAGAACCCGAGACAGAAGCCAATAGGCAGTTTGTAAACTAATTTTTGTTATCTCTGTTTTATATCTTATTTAATGGGATCTTTACTTAAAAAATCAATACTATAAACAATACTAAATTACTTAAGAAAACGAATGAGGTTGAAATAGATGTTTTAGATAACATTACTGGGTGTTTTTATTTGAACTTTAAATATGGAGAAAAAGTTTGTATGGAGCTCAATAAGGAATTCAATATTGTTTTGTCAAACAAATATTTGAAAATAATTTTGAAATTTGTGGTAAGTTCCTATGGGAACAAACTGCTGAGGTTATCAGTCCCTAGGCTTACACACTACTTAATCTAACTTACACTAAGGACAACACAAACATCCAGGACTCAAACCTCTGACGGGGAGAGCTGCACGAACCGTGGCAAGGCACCTCAGTAGGTGTGGTCACCCCTCTCCGCCTTGAAAATAATAAGTGGGTCTGATTTTTAATTTTTTCATGATGGGAATGTGAAATTAAATTGTAAAATAAGTATAAACTAAGTGATCATAATATATTTCATGACACTGACATTATTTTATATGAAATATCACTGGAGTTCATGATGTTTCTATAAAATCTGTGGAAAGTGATTGGAAAAATGAGAGAAATAGTCGAAATTAATGCTGAAAACGTTCAAAAAAAGAAAAAATACTATAGAATGATGAAAATTTTTGAGAAAGCAGTAAAAATGTCTGAAATTTCTAAAAATGCTTGAAAAATCGAGTATTATATTTTTCATATCGATTTCACTTTTTTGTGACTGAGTTTATGGAAAAATTGTCTTTTTGATGAATATTATGTCTTTTTTGAAAAAATTTGTTGAACTATGATTTTCTTAGTTTTATGAAAATGCAGCAGACCCCAATTTATATCTACTCTTGTTTCTGCTTGCTGTTTCATTCTGTCTTCACACTTGTTTTTGTTTTTGTTCGTAGAAGACTACCTCTGTGTAGGAAAATGTATCAGTTCTTCATATAAACTCTTAGTCTTTCTGCCTGTTATAATTTCCTCTGAAATAAAATCTGCACTCTATGGCACAGAGGATTTATTATTTCTTCAAAATCATTTACATATTTTCTCCCTAACCTATGATTATTATGTCAGTATGTACAACACATACTACCTATCAGTCTTTGTTGATCGGTTGTGGATGTAGGACAGTGGCTGGCCAAATACTTAACAAAGAAATTCACCAAACAACCAGGAAAACTGAGAAGCGATATTACCTTATTTTCTCTAGCACATTCGACAATTCTGTATGCCATCTTCAGGCCCCTCAAAAAGTGTCAATATTGGCATACTGGGGCCATATATTTCTGGCTGCCATGAATTCTCAAGTGTAGTCAAGTCTTCGAAGGTCAAGCTCCAGTTACAGATGGCCCCAGCATGCAGCACACCCCAAGGGAGCTGAAGATGGCCTTGAATTGCCAAAACTGGTAGCGAAAATAAAACAAAGAACTTCTCAGTTTGCATGGCTGTTTGGCGAATTTCTCTGTTAAACTATGTATTTCTCACACATACCTTTCTTATAACATATCCTTTTATACTTGAGGACTGTGCCAAGATATTTGACAGACTTTTAAGAAACCAACTTTATCCAGAGGTCTTTGCTGTTTCTTATTCTTTACCTTCTTAATTGCTTTCCATCTGTGGTGAATTATCATGACTTGATCTACTTTTTATTTTGTGTTTGTTTGTCCTCAGTTTCTGATCTTTTCTGAAAATCTTTGCTTTGATTATTCATACTTGTGGGTATTAATGTTTCAATGGCAATGGATGCATATCCTTTACCACTCTCATATATTTGTACATTGCACAGATTATCGTGCACTTCAGCTTTAACCTCATAAACAATGTAACCATCATTGCATTCTATCATGTGCTTACATACTTCGAAAGATAAAGCTTTATTTGATACAAGCCTTGTTTTGATATCACAGAATGGAACTACTTCTTCATCAGAGTGAACCTGTGTAATATGCCCTATTACTCCCTCACACTTAATTTTAACTGGATTTGATAGAACCCATATCACATCTTTGTCTCTGTTAGTTATTCCATCCTCCTCTTCTTTTCCATTCTCTAAAAACTGTCATACATCTTTCTCTACACACATTTCAGCAATTCTGAACTCATCTTCCTGAAGCACTCTACTGCCTATAGGAACTACATTATACCTCTTCTTTGGCAACTTCCGACATATTTCTGCATGTTTCTTTAACTTCTCTTCCCATAACGCCAGTCTCCTCTATTCCAACTTATTATCTGTTTCTACTTTAACTCCCAGTACTATCATAACCAAACTTATGGCTACTACTTTTGCTTGTTTTTCACCCTTGCATCCACTAGCTTCAGAAATCGTTACTACAACTGCTGTTTGTTTTTGAAATCCATCCCACATCTTACAAATCTAACCCTTTTATTTTGATTGGACCATTTATATCGTCCTGCACTCTACAGGCCCATGACTTCCTTGGTTATTAATTTGTTGAACAATTCCTCTCTCTGTAGTTGCTATAGTAAACAAGACCTCTGGTGACATGAACTTATTGTCCATTTCTCTTATTTCTCCCTGTTGCATTTCCATTTCGAAAAACAGCTGTTCGTGTGTCTCTTGCCAGTTATCCTCATCCTGGAGTTTTTCTAAAAGCGGCTCAAGTATCTTGTGGCTGCTACCAACAGATGTCTTGAAATTGTCCAGCAACTTTTTCCACTGTTCGCCTACTGTTTCAGATTTTGTTTTCCTTTCCATTAAATGCTCTAACTTGCAAAATCAGTTTTGGCAATAACACTTCAAGGAATGTTTTCATAAAGTATTCCACATTGCTGGCAACGTGTTATACACAATGCTGAAGACTACTTTGAAGATCAGTAAAACTTTGAAACACATATCTGTTTTGTACGAGATGTAAATAAATAGTTCCCACTATTTAAGTTCCAATCCTCGTACTGTATTTTCATGGCTCAGGAACGGAATGAATAGAGAACGATCTCTGTATTGATTTTTATTTTTTGTGTTTCACACCAACAACTTGTATTATCCTTTTTATAATCCCTCAAAAAAAGCCTCTTTAATATCTGGATGTGTGCATAGTTGGGCTGCACGTGAACTGATACTTATCAAGGTAGATGCTCTTATTTCTCCTTCTAGAAGCTTGGAAACTTTCAGTTGAATCGTGTTTTCAAACCAGGCTTCTGCTCTGATAGGAACAGGGACAACAAATAACCTGCTTCTTTAAAAGTACGCTTTGTGATTACTCAAGAAAACCGATGTACAAAGTTGTGGAAATTTCCACTGAACTCTGTTCTGGCGGGAGTTTACAACAACAAACTCCCACACTTTTAGCATCTACCCGATTGGGTAAATGCTGTATTGCTGGTGTTTCTTGGCTACTTGTCATCCGCCACCCCCCTCTCTTAAATAGTGTGCGTCTAGGGAAGTTTCCAAAATTTTCTGAGTCTACAGCATTTCTGTGTTATCGAGGCGAGTAATACATGTTCTTACGATCACACATAGTATAAGTTCATATCTGGTTTTGACCCATTAGTCATTTTGCTTTTCAATGTAGGATACCATCGCATAATTTAAATTCAACAGCCAATAGATTCAATGCTCTTTGGTATCGTGTGAAATGTCTACTTACTTAGATCAGCTGTTTTCCTCTTTGTGGACCATGAGATCGATTATTGTTCGAGTTCTCATCCTAATAATCTATAAATGCTTCTTTCACTGAGTAAACACAATAACTAGATCTATATACGAAATTGTGTGGTCCGATTTTTAACGATACTACAATGTTTTTTTTGCCGAACTAATTTTGGAGATATCCAACATCCCCGGCAGAACCACATCATTGTATTCCATCAACATCTTGATCAGGATGAATAGTTGCAGACCAGTGAAAGTATTGAAGCTTGGAATTTGCTTGACTTATTAGAACTTTACCCAACATGTTGAACTTAGTTCCTGGTTTTTTCCTGGTCCAACTGTAATGATATTACTTGCTGATGCGCAAACCTCATATAACCTTCTTCTGTAGGATTTTGTTACCTAACACAAGTGTTGGTGGTGCGAGTGTCCAAGGTTACTGCACTTCCACGAGTATCCATGCCCTGTCGTCTTGTGTGAGGATCCCTTGCTGATAGCACAATGTGGAGAATGTCTGTTAGAGTTGCACTCTTCTTAAGAAACTATATGAAGAAGTTTCTTCGATTTTTAGAAAACGACGAATAGATCAAGAAAAGAAAGCTTAAAAGCTAATAAATGTTTATTTTACGGCATACGGTTCGATTTTTGTTTTTTCCACCGTCCACACTCGGCTATTTCTTCATGTTCTCTACGATCACTAATTGAACAACTCCTGCTTGAGAAATAAATCGTAAATTTTTAAGGAAACCCATTACCCGGACCATCGTGCAAAAGTCAATATTAGTTCCCGTTGCGCATTTCGAATAAGTTGTTGGAGCAAGTAAATTCTTTTAATGATTTTGCACGATATTGCTCACGATGTAATTGGGATGTCAGAGGCCCACCTACTCTTAACAAGGAACGAAAAAGCTTCTCAAGTCCATGGTATAAGGCAGAACATGCATTCTATAAAGTGCGAGAGTTATTTTGTAAATAATGTCTGGTTTTTAAAAAGAAGAAACGTACTGTAAATATCTTTAACATATATTTTCGTCAATGTTCCACATACTTTTATCTACGTTTTGACATAATATCTGTCATACCATTCAACATCCTTTTCAGTTCTAATGTCAAGGAAATCTGCCGCTTGTGAAGAAGCCCATTGCATGATTGCAGTCTTTTCTTTGTCGTCGTTGACGGTTTACCACCAAATACTCCTATAAGTACGGTACCAAAGCAGATGAAAATCGATGGCTGCAAGATCTGATTTGTAGGGTAAATGATCCAATTGTTCCCATCCAAAAGAGTTGATTAGACCTCGTATTTATGCAGAAATCTGTGGTCTTGCATTGTCATGAAGCAGCAGGACACTGGGAAATAATAGGTCACGCCGTTTGTCTTGAATGGCATGATGGACTTTCTTGCACTCAAGAATCGAATTGTGGATTCTTCATATTTCATATTATTTACAAATATCAAATAAACCATCATGTCTACCTTCTGGAACCATTCTTGAAGTAAAATGCAGTTCTTGCGACACCATATCTTAACCCGGAAATGTCTTGCATCTGCAGCTACAGTTTACTTGAGATGAATGAATTGCTGTGTAAGTAATAATTATCAGCTTCCTCCATACATTGCACTATTGGTATCACAAAATATTTTCAGATCTCATAGTCAGCGGGTGACATAGTTTCCTCAAACATTCAGTGCACAGACAAACGATGAAGCTGGAAATAATTTCTAAATGCGTGCAAAGTATGCTGGGGGCAGACGCACATAAGGACTTCGGCGACCAAGCTACATTCTCATTCACAAAAGGAAATTATTTAAAGTGGACAGATATGAAAGAGATTTAGGATTAGTAATGGAAGGATAGACTTTTAACTGATAACGGATTCCTTTTACAACTTTAGCTTGGCTTTGTGAGTTACCTAAAAAAATTATCCTGTATGGCGTTATGGAACTAAAGTAAGATAACTATGCTAACTTCCCAATTTGATTTCATTATGTAGTTTTAATGCAAACCATTTTGATACTGTCAAGATATTTTATCTGCTCGTCTTGCTATTTTAGACATATCCTAAGAGGAAATTTCTTACAAATTCGGAATTTTATTTACTGCGTCCTTTCAAACTTTCGTGACAAAGCATTGGCTAGGAACCATTTATTAACGTCCATGAAAATCTCGTTAATTGAT
This sequence comes from Schistocerca nitens, assembly GCF_023898315.1. NCBI lineage: Eukaryota > Metazoa > Arthropoda > Insecta > Orthoptera > Acrididae > Schistocerca > Schistocerca nitens. The sequence continues at coordinate 529,322,802 of NC_064617.1, forward strand.
CATTCTAAAACTATACTGGATTTGCTATTTATTGTGTTTTTATCATCTTCAGACAAAAGAAACTTGGAGTCTCGTGCTGTTACTAATGAAAGGCAATAGTATACAAGAGAAAGTAATGGTCCTAAGATGCATTCTCGTGGAGGACCAAGTAGAATTAGTCCCCATTTGGAAGATGACTACGATAGCTTAACCCAAGAATATTTCCTGTTGACACCCATTGTTTCCTGTCAGAGAGGTAAGATTTGGAACATTTTGGAGCGTTCCTGAAACATTTTGGAGCGTTCCCTGTTACACGGTAATACTCTAATTCTTTTAAAAGTTTTCTTTTTGTTTAGAAAGTACAATGTCTTTGACAGATCACAGACACACCAGTAGCCTGTAATTTACCGTCTAACGAATTAACTACATTCACACCGTTTGTGTAAACAGCCCCACCATTGACAGTATTCTTTAGAATACCAAACGGTGACTTTGACGATATTATGTGTAGTCAGATGATTAAGAAGTCGCTAAAATTTTTGAAACTGCTGACAGTAGTGAAACTGGAGAAAATTCTGACGGTATTTCTTTATCTCGTTTCTTAAAAATGAGCTTCACTTCAACATATTTCAGCCAATTGCGAAACGTTCCAGTGATGGTTAATTAGTTACATATGTAACTTAATATTTTACTAAACTCATGTTCAAAATGCCGTGCAAACTATTGATAATTGATCCAAGACTTACGTTTTTCCCTCTTCCGCCTCGATTGTGATACGTCGGTCCTCGAGCACCAGGGCCTTCACTCCTCTTGTGATTCTGTTCTTCACAGAGAGGTAGCCTGCAACGTCGTTAGTCATTCAGACTCCTTTGTAAAAGTGAAAGCATTTACACCACAAAAGCACACAAGCTGGTACACTGTTGTAAACTTCCATCAGCTGTATGTGCACGAATATCTTACGTTTCATTCAGATCGTGTTTATTTAGCCAATTTATCCAAATACATATGTTCTAAGCTTTATAATTATTTTGATTTGGATATTATTAATATCTCTTTCAGTAGTATTCAACTTAGGTGGCGAGGGCATTACACCAAACAGCTAATACCTCATCTCACCTGCACTGAGCGAACGGACTGAATTAACAACTTCACTCACGCTATTGTGAGCCATAGAGAATATCAGAAGCTGTCTCTTCTTAAATATACGAGGGCTCCTCATAAAGTTTTAATTTTCACCTCGAGATAAATGTAGTTTAACTAATTTTTTTTGTTTCTGAGTATAGTTATGCATTTTAGGTACACTTTGAAATCCCACATCTTACTACCGTAACAAGTCGCTAGTTTAGCCACAAAAAATGCCGCAGTCCATTGATAAAGTGGAATATCGTGCGATAATTCTACAACAAAGTATTAGTTTTGATTCAGAAAAGCTTTTGGTATTTTATAGAATCACAAAGAGATTATAAATACTACCGTAGTTCAAGCGAAGATTTCTCGACTTAATATAATATGGCAGGTGATAATCCTAAAGACACAACATAGATAGGTGGGAGAGAGAGAGACAGCGCACTTCGATTATGGAAATTCAATAATGTAAATGTGGGATGGATAAAGATAGTGATGGATTTCGCGAACTGGTAGTGAGAACTAATTGAAATTCAGCTGCGGCTAGTTGGCAAGTACATATCTAGGACCGAAAGATCGAAAGCATTCCCTGAAACCCATTACGACATCTTGAATACTTTAGGACAGAAAAAGTCGAAGGTACAGTAGATTTGCTACCCATTCACTGTCCAGTAGAAATGTTTCAGCACGTTTGTTTTGTTGTGTATGATCCAGTTTGCAACAGAGTGAAATAAATTATCTGCGTGCACCAAAAATTTATTATACGCTTTGAGAGGAGTAAAGTTACGGGACGGCACAGATTTGATTTTATTCTGAGCGGAGCTTTAGACGGTATATGATTTTACTAGCATCACTGGGAGGCAATACTCTAACCAGCAAGATACCAACATCATGGTACTGACCCAGCTGGGAGATCTAGGTATACTAATTCTGTATAACAGTTTTAAATTGTCATAGCTGTGTCGAGAAATTACCGGAGCTCCAAGGGCTAATGGAAAGCACTGACGCTCAAATCGTTATAGACACTGAAAGTTGGCTAAAGCCGGATATAAGCTCAGCCGAAATTTTTGCAAAGAACCTAACGGTGTTCCGCAAAGATAGGCTAAACAGTTGGTGGTGGCGTGTTTGTTGCTGTTAGAAGTAGTTTTCCTTGTCGCGAAATTGAAGTCGATAGTTCCTTTGAATTAGTATAGGCGGAGGTCATTCCTGACAACTGGACTAAATAATACGTGGATCCTTTCACGGACCTCTAAATTCAGATGATACAATTGCTGAAAGTTTCATAGAAGACATGAGTTTGATTTCAAACACGTACCCAACTCATAAATTACAGTTGGTGGTTACTTTATTTACCTTCCATATATTGGCGAAAATACTTGTTCAATTCCGGAGGTATGCATAAAACATTATCCGAAATTGTGCTAAACACATTCTCTGAAAATTATTTCGAGCAGTTAGTTCATGAGCCAACACGAGTAGTAAACAGTTGTGAAAACACACTTGATCTGTTAGCAACAAATAATCCTGATTTAACAATGCGCGTCAAAACGAATACACGGATTAGTGAACACAGGGTTGTCATAGCGTGATTGAAGACAGTAACCTCCAAATCCTCCAGAAATAAACGAAAAATTCATCTATTCAGAAAAGTAGATAAAAATTCACTTGACGCGTTCCTGAGAGCAATCTCCACTGCTTTCAAATTAACAATGTAAGTGTAGACCAGATGTGGCTTGAATTCAAAGAAATAGTGTCGGCAGCAATTGAGAAATGTATACCAAATAAATTAACAAACAACGGAGCTGATCCTTCTTCGTACACAAAACGGGTCAGAACACTTGCAGAAACATCGAAACAAACATGCCAAACTTTAATGGACGCAAAATTTCCAAGACTGGCGATATTTTACAGAAGCTCTAAATTTAGTGCGGACTTTAATGCGAGATGCTTATAATAGTTCACAAACGACCAGAATCTCTTTGGATTTTCCCTCAGGTTTTGAGAGAAAGCTTCGTTGTGGAAACTAGCGGCAAGACACAATCAATGCCTTCTCTGCACGATAGCAATGGAAATACCATCGAAGACGCTGCCAAAGCAGAGTTACTAAACACAGCCTTCCTAAATTTCTTCACGAAAGAAGAGAAGTAAATATTCCAGAATTAGAATCAAGAACAGCTGCCAACATGAGTAACGTAGAAGTAGGTATCCTAGGAGTAGTGAAACAACTTAAACGATTTAACAGAAGCAAGTCTTCCAGTCCAGATTGCATACCACTTAGGTTCCTTTCAGAGTGTGCTTAACAATCATATACAACCGTTCGCTCGACGAAAGATCCGTACCCAAAAACGGGAAAGCTGCACAGATCACACCAGCATTCACGAAAGACAATACGAGTAATCCACTACGTTACAAGTCCATGTCATTAACGTCGATATGCAGCACGATTTTGGAATATATATATTGTGTTCGAACGTTATGAATCACCTCCAAGAGAACGGTCTATTCACACACAGTCAACATGGATTTATAAAACATATTTCTTGTGAAACACAACTAGCTCTTTGCTCATACGAAATGTTGAATGCTATTGACAAGAAATTTCAAATTGATTTTGTATTTTTAGAGTTCCAGAAGGTTTTTGACATTGTACCTCATCAACAGCTTGGAATCAAATTGCGTGCTTATGGACTATCGTCTTAGTTATGCGACTGAATTCGTGGTTTCCTATCAGAGAGGTCACAGTTCGTAGTAACTGACGGAAAGTCATCGAGTAAAACAGAAGAAGTTTCTGGCGTTCCCCAAGGTAGTGTTATAGGTCCTTTACCGTTCCTTATCTACATAAACGATTTGGAAAACAATCTGAACAGCCTTCTTAAGTTGTTTGCAGATAACGTTATCTTTTAGCGAGTAGTAAAATCATCAGTAGATCAAAACAAATTGCAAAACGATTTAGAAAAGATATCTGTATGGTGTGAAATCGGCAATTGACCCTAAATAACGAAAAGTGTGAGGTCATCCATATGAGTGCTAAAAGGAATCCGTTAAACTTCGGTTCCACGATAAATCAGTCAACACTAAAGGCCGTAGATTCAACTAAATACCTAAAAATTAGAATTACGAACAAATTAAATTGGAAGGAACACACAGAAAATGTTGTGGGCAAGGCTAAGCAAAGACTACGTTTTATTGGCGGGACACTTAGAAATTGTAACAGATCTACTAAAGAGACTGCCTACACTACGCTTGTCCGTTCTCTTGTAGAATACTGCTGTGCGGCTTGGAATCCTTACCAGACAGGACTGACAGAGTACATCGAAAAAGTTCAAAGAAGGGCAGCACGTTTTGTATTATCGCGAAATGGGGGAGAGAGTGTCACTGAGATGATACAGGATTTGGGGTGGACATCGTTAAAACAAAGCCGTTTTTCGTTGCAGCGGAATCTTCTCACGAAATTTCAATACCAACTTTCTCCTCCGAATGTGAAAACATTTTGTTTCTCCCCTACATGGGGAGAAACGATTACCATAATAAACTAAGGAAAATCAGAGCTCGCACGGAAAGATATAGGTGCTCGTTTTTTCCGCGCGCTATGCGAAATTGGATTAATAGAGAATTGTGAATGTGGTTCGTTGAACCCTCTGCCAGACACTTACATGTGATTTGCAGAGTATCGATGTAGATGTAGATGTAGAGGTATGTGTAGGTGTAGATGCGTGTGATATTAGAAGTTTCTGCAGTGTTTCTGGCTGTGACCGGAGCAGTGGATAAGTTATATGTCTGGAAAATTGGACTCGAGCCACAGCTGCTGTTGCATGTGTGACAAAAACTGTGCGTCATAGATCTGCCTCGGCTGCGGACATTGGAAACAGTGTACTTCATGTCGCATTGGACTTAGACAGTGATCCTGCTGCCTGAAGTCACTGACTAATTTAGCACCGAGAGTTTCTAAGAAGTAACAAGTATTTGTCCTGACGATGTCGTGATGGATATGATGTGAGAATATATGGCGTAACTGTAGCCATTGCAGTGGTGTGACATTCCATTAATTTGTCTCAGAGATTTCAAAGTACTTCGTGTGTTTACTGTATGTCTCGGAATAATACCACGTGAGAAGTACAAATTTCGATATAAGAAAAACAATCATAAGTAAGACCAATAACATGGTATTTCCCACTTTATCTCAAACATACACTGTACTTCTAAAAAGTTCGGAGACCTGTTTTATTCATGGCGTACAAGCGACGTGAGTGCGGTAAATACAGCCGCAGATTGAACTACTGACTGTAAACAAGATATTCGACCACTTGTAAGTAGGTTGTTTAGGTTTTTATGTTGGTAACGCCGGGTAGCGCTCTGTATGAAAATCACTGACTGTGCTGTGTGCAGTCTGTGGCTGGTTTGCATTGTTTCGATATTCGCTATTGTAGTGTTGGGCAGTTGGATGTGAACAGCACGTAGCGTTGCACAGTTTGAGGTGAGCCGCCAAATGGGGATGTGGGGAGAGAGATGGCGGAGTTTTGAGAGTGGATAATCTGGATGTGTGTCCATCAGAGACAGTAAATTTGTAAGACTGGATGTCATGAACTGATATATATATATATATATATATATATATATATATATATATATATATATATATTATGATTTTTGAACACTATTAAGGTAAATACATTGTTTGTTCTCTATCATAATCTTTCATTTGCAAACTATGCCTTCAGTAGTTTGAATCTTTTATTTAGATGGCAGTAGTGGCGCTCGCTGTATTGCAGTAGTTCGAGTAACGAAGATTTTTGTAAGTGATTTGTGAAAGGTATAGGTTAATGTTAGTCAGGGCCATTCTTTTGTAGAGATTATTGAAAGTCAGATTGCGTTGCGCTAAAAATATTGTTTGTCAGTTTAGTGTTGATCAGAATAGGTAAAGAGCGAAATGTCTGAGCACGTTCAGTTCTGCTCAGCTGTTTGAAAATCAGATAACGTAAGAGGTTTAGCAGTACTGTAATTCATAAATTTTTCTAAGGGGATGTTTCATATGGCGACCCTGTCAGGATACCTCACTGTAATCTTTTGATTTTTTTCCTTGTAGTTTGTGTAATTAGTGTAGCTATTGTTTATTGCTAGTGTGTAATTGTAGGGAGAATTTCCTTTGTAGTTGTAGTTTTTCATTGTTGTACAGTAAAACCATTGTGGCATGCATGTAGATCTGCACCAAGTATTTCGCAGCTGTGTTTGCAATTAACTAGATATTATTTTCAATGGTATGTTAAAGTGTTTTCTTATTTTTGCCCTTCAAATTGTGCTTTTCTTGTTATCGTGTGAAATATGTGATAATTATGGCATGTGAAAAACGTAACACTAGTCTCCAAAGTAAATTGAGAAATGATAGTGACGACGAGCGTAGCTTATCAGCACCACCGTGTAATGAATTAACAGACTTTCAAAGTAGTAATTTGGTTATTCTGCATAGGGAAATGGAGTGGGCGGCAAAAAATGGTGCAGACAGTGAAACAATTAGTGAACAGGAAAGCATTATCGTTCGATCAGTCGGTAACAGCTCGCCTCAGGAATCCGAAATGACAGGACACAATCTTGCAAATACTGTAGATTCAGGTTTTGCGTCATCACCGTTTTCTCAAATAAGTCAAGACACATTTTCTGCTTTTTAAAATGCGAATATTGCCGATTCAAATGCACTGCCGAATAGCACTGAGGAACATGTTTCAGACACCAGTGCATTGTTATTACAATTAATACAACAAATGGGACAAAGGCTTCAAACGTTAGATACAACACTTGATCAAAATCAGAAACAAATGGGAGAAAAGCTTCAAAAGTTAGACACAATGGAAGAAAATCTTCAACAGTTATACACCACGCTTGAACAAACACGCGAAGATTTGACTACTGAGTTACATTATATCGAATCGAAATGTCAAAAAGTATGTAATGACGTAAAAACACAAATTTGAGAGCATTTTCAACCTTTTTTTTCGCGTCATGAAAATGCATTACAGAATCAAGAAGCAGCCATAATAGAACTGCAAACTATTGTTCATGAAAATCATGAGACCTTGCGGGCTAAAATTGACTCAGTTGCATCTACCGATTCGGTTACGCTCCTTGCAAAAACTCAGGAAAACTTAAAAGGACACAGTAGATTGAAAGTAGTGGAACTTTTGGATCAGCTAAATAATTTATCTACGAAGGTAGATGATAATCTGAATGACACAAGACCGGTAGTCTTTAATGACACAGAAGAGTACGAACAAATTAGGAAATTCAAACAAAATCAGAATCAAATTAATACGCAACACCAAAGAGAAATCCGGGAAGTACAAGATCAGTTGGCACAAGTAGTACAAGAATTACATATTTCGGAGGAGACCCTCGCTCCAACAAGGGAAGAGGGACTTAGAAATACGGAAAATTCACAAAATAATAACACAGGGCACTTCGCAAATTATGAAAGAAATTGGCACGGTACACCGAATTTTGAGATGGAACCGCCGAAACGATGTAACAATGACCGACATGTGAATCGCTGACATGATGATTTTGACTATAAGCTGTTTATTACTACACGTAAATTCAAAACATTTAAGAATTCCAGCAACGACATTCATCCACAAGCGTGGCTTCATCAATACTCTCATTGTTTTCCTCCCAACTGGTCATTAGAGCACAGATTAGAATTTATGTGTGGCTATTTAGAGAATGAACCAGCTGTAAGAATGCGATCGGTCATTCACGATTGTCACAGTGAAGGAGAATTTTATCATGCATTCCTCTCAGCATATTGGTCTCAAGCTACACAATGCCGAGTAAAACATAGCATCATGATAATGAAACACTTTGAACAATCTGAATTTTCCAGTCGTGTGAAATATTTTGAAGACATGTTGCACAAGAATCAGTACCTGTCAAACCCATACAGCCCCTCAGAACTCATCCGCATTTGCTTAATCAAATTTCTTGAACATTTACGACATACTATTTTGGCAGGACGTTGCAAAGACGACATTGAAGCTATTCAGGAACTGTTACAAGAACTGGAAATTGCCACTGACAATCGCAGGACACGAAAACAGGAACACAACAATTACAGGTCACACCCGTCGCAAGTCCGCGGTGAAAGAAATACTAACTGGACACGACAAGGCTATTCTTACAACGTAAATCGTGACCAAAACAGACACCACCCGTATGACAACCGTCGGCAGAGTAGTAATAGTTACAAGGAAAGATCACCTCTCTGCGGTAATGACTATCACAGAGACAATCAGAGAAACAGACAATATGGGAACCAGAATAACTTCAGATGCAACGGTCCACCGTGCAGTTACTATTCCACCATGTGACAGACAAAAGAGAAACTATGGAAACTACCGACATAACGACAGACCTGAATGTCATCAGAAGTGGCGGGATTCAAACAGGGCTGGGCCCTCTCGACAAGATGAATTTGTAGAAGTTAGATCTCCAAATCCCAATAACGACGCGCGCCAACAAAGAGACAGTAGGCAATGACTCACACCGCTGGCAGTCACAAAACGTACTTATGAAGCTGACAACGTAGCTGCCGTGGCTAGTAATTACGTAAAAATGGAAGACGTTAGGGACATATTACTCCGGGAACACGAAGTAAAACATAACAACATTGCTTGTTCTGTAATTCACATTACAGTAAATGACGTAAAATTTACGGCAGTACTTGACTCTGGCAATTCCATTTCAGTAATTTGTGAAACAGCTTTTAGCAAATGCAACAAAGCGAACGATTGCCCCACACTTCCTTTACGTAAGATTAAATTACAAGGTGCAATTTTTGGAAAAAGTGTAGATATACGCCAACAAACCAACTTAGAATTCTTTTGTCAAAGCCACAGCTTCTCTATGAACTTTCTTATTGTTCCATTATTGTCGACGGAAATTATATTGGGAGTAGACTTTTTGAAGGAATACAAAGCATTGTCAAACTTTCACGATGCTGAAATAAGTTTAGAGAAAGAAGGTAAGTAAGTAGCTTTGAAATTTGGAGATTGGCTCTGAAACCATGACGAGGAAATTAATCGGCTTTACCTTCTGTTAGACAACAGTTCGGAATTTTCGACGGAACTAGACACTAACAATCACTCTGCAAATACTGACAGGGATGATATCGACGGCATATTTGATACTAATGAGTTAATTCAGAGTAAAACTCAAACACTTGAGAATTGTAATGAAACTGATAGACAGGACCTTTTTGAGATTTTACAAGCACATTCCACAGTTTTTACTCACAAAACAGGAACAATCGAGGGATTTCAATACCAATTTTGTGTTCGTGAGCATACTAAATTTTGTGTTAGACCAAACGTAATTCCAGCACATTATAGGGACCGTGTTAGAACAGAAATACAATCTATGCTTGACGAGGGCATTATTGAGCCTGCAGTAAGCTCATACAACAATCCATTACATGTTGTTGAGAAGAAAAATGGATCGATCAGGCTTGTCTTAGATTCGAGACAAATCATTACTATCATCATTCCTGAAACAGACAGGCCGCAAACGTTGGAAGAACTTCTTCAAAATTTTAATGGTGTAAAAGTGTTGTCTTCCATTGATCTCAGATCCAGCATTTATCACATCGAACTTCATCCAGAATGTAGAAAATACACAGCTTTTCTTTGTTTCGGCCTTTGTTATCAATTTCGGAAACTTCTTTTTGGTTTGAACATTTCTTCGGCAGCATTCATTCGTGGAATAAATTCCATATTACCTGAGTTCTTAAAACGCCACATCACCTTATATGTGGACGATATTGTGATAGCAGAAGCCTCATGGGAACAACATAATCGCGTCCTCAACAGTGTGTTACATGTTTTGCAGAGTCTGGAATTACAGTTAACTTGGAAAAGTCTGAATTCGGTAGGACAAGTTTTTGGGACATATTATTTCTTCTGAAGGCATTCAGCCGGATCCTGAAAAGTTAGAAGCAATCAGAGCCATTCCAGTTACATCCACAAAAAACAAGTCCGCAGTTTTCTAGGTCTCGTAAATTTTTACCGTCGTTTTCTGAATATGCAAATTCTAGTTACACCAAAACTTTGTTCTCTCACTTGAAAAAATACTATTTGGAACTGGGACGAACAAGCACAGTCGGAATTCAATTCTTTGAAAGAATCGCTACGTAACGCGCCAATACTAGCTCATCCATATCTGTCATAAAATTCCTTCTAAAGTCGGTCTTGGTGCCCATTTACTTCAAGAAGCCATAGAAAATGACACTACTGTTCAGAAAACCATTGCTTTTGCTAGCCGATTGCTAACAAAATCTGAAAAAAATTATTCCGTTACTGAATAGAAGCTTTAGCTATCGTTTGGGCATTTAAGAAATTCCGTTTCTTTCTTGCTGGTAAGCACGTAAAAGTATACAGTGATCATCGTGCATTACAATTTCTTATGTCTTCAAAATTAAATCATGACAGGTTAAAACGTTGGGCATTGTTTCTGCAAGAATTCCACTTCACAATAGTCTACGTTCCCGGCAAGGAGAACATTTTTGCAGACGACTGTCACGCGCACCGGCTGGGCTTGAGAAAAGTAACACAGAAGGCAACCTAGAGAAAAATTTCCGTATTCTTCACATTCAGGAAGTCGCCTTTGAAAACTTCATCACCACAATTTTAAAGGACATTGCTCATGAACAAGATAAAGATCCGATTTGGAAAGACATCAAAAGTAAATGGCATGAAAAGACACACACACAGATTCGGCATTATTATCTGGTTAGAAACAACATACTCTTCAAGCGCTGCACTGTTGATGACAAGCTATGGGTACTTTGCATTCCAGACGATTTTGTTAATAAGCTCATTTGGTACATTCATTTCAGCTACGCACTTTTTGGTCCACTAAAATGTTATCATATTCTTCGGACGATTTGTTATTTTAACAATATGGAAAAGAGAATTCGAAGAGTCTTGTCTATTTGTAAACTTTGTCAAAAGGCGAAACCATCTACTATCTCACATCGTGCTCCGTTGTTTATTATCATTCCTTCTAAATTAAAAGAATTTGCTGCTGTTGATCTCTTGGGACCCCTTGTCAGAACATCGAATGGATTTTCGTACGTTCTACTCGCTGTTGAACTTACTTCAAAATTTGTTTCTTTCACACCGTTACGTAAAACCACTGGACGGTCTGCATCAAACGCCTTTGTTAAAAATTTCTTACGTGAAGTTGGACAAGTTAGTAAAGTCATTTCAGATAACGGACCGCAATTCAGGTCTGCTGTTTGGTCACGCATGCTTCGGAATCATAAAATCAAACCTGTTTTTATTTCATTGTACTCACCTGATTGTAACCCATCTGAACGACTTAGGAAAGAAATCAATAAGCTTTGCAGACTTTATTGTCACAGAAAGCATCAACATTGGGGCAGATATTTACACTTATTTCAAAACGTGCTGAATGAAATGCCTCATGACTCCACTGCTTTACCAGCTATTCTTGTACTGAAGAATGAAGAATCACCGAACAGAATCAGAGAGCTTATACCTTTTCCGAATACACGTAAACTTCGACACAAAGACATAATTGATATGGCTATTAAAAATCGGCAGCAGACAAAAGGAGAAAACTACATGGTAAAGCAAATGCAAAGAAATTATGTATTGGTCAAAAAGTTCTCATTAAAGCTCGTTCATTCTCACATAAGAAGAAAACACTTGAGTCACAAATTCTTTCTGATTTACAATGGTCCTTACAGAATCTGACGTTACCACATGATAATTGCGTTGAAGTTGAAACTCTGCGTACTAGGAAGAGTGAAGGATTGCACCACATTTCACATGTAAAACCGTTTATTGAGAGATAATCTGTTTTTTAACTTAGTCTTTGCCATAAAATTTTTCACTTCACGTTATTAGTACGCTTTGTCACACTTAGAAACTATTAACACGCAACAATGTTTTGAAGTTAACTATCCAGTCTAGAACCTAGGGAACATATTTAGACAGTAATTACGAATGCATTGTTGTAGTGAACAGACAACACAATGTTACTGTGTGTATACATTCTTGCTTGTTAGTTGCACGATTACGTAACGACTATAAGGCTTACATACTTAGAACATATGCTGCTAATGAGATTATAATGTAACATTTTGGTTTACTTGAAAAGACATTCTTTATTTAAAGTACTTTCTGAGAGATTAAAGCTCGTTCCAAGTGTCGTAGTTATCGTCCTCCGTAAGCTAAGTTCTGCAGAAGTCAATGTACTTACCTCGTAATAAACAAAAGTGAAATGCTATGGGTATAGATATCGTTTTACGTACATTACCGTGATCAAGAAAGTACTATGCTGTAACGTATTGTTGTGCTACGAAAATGGCTGTCTCATTGTAGCTATACCACAAAAGTTACTACTAAAACATGTTTTACTTTCCAGAAGAATTTAGAAAAACTGGGCAGATATAAAACAGATACAGCTCGTTCATTCTCACCTAAGACCACTTGAGTCACAAATTCTTTCTGATTTACAATGGTCCTTACAGAATCCGACGTATACCACATGATAACTGCGTTGAAGTTGAAACTCTGCGTACTAGGAAGAGTGAAGGATTGCACCAAGGTAATTGTAAACTGTCGAAGCTGCATTGGTAAAGTACCGGAACTTCAAGCGCTGATAGAAAGCACCAAAGCTGAAATCGTTATAGGTACAGAAAGCTGGCTGAAGCCAGAGATAAATTCAGCCGAAATTTTTACAAAGGCACAGACGGTGTTTAGAAAGGATAGATTGCATGCAACCGGTCGTGGCGTGTTTGTCGCTGTTAGTAGTAGTTTATCCTGTAGTGTAGTAGAAGTGGATAGCTCCTGTGAAATATTATGGGTGGAGGTTACACTCAACAACCGAGCTAGGTTAATAATTGGCTCCTTTTACCGACCTCCCGACTCAGCAGCATTAGTTGCAGAACAACTGAGAGAAAATTTGGAATACATTGCACATACATTTTCTCAGCATATTATAGTCTTAGGTGGAGATTTCAATTTACCAGATATAGACTGGGACACTCAGATGTTTAGGACGGGTGGTAGGGACAGAGCATCGAGTGACATTATACTGAGTGCACTATCCGAAAATTACCTCGAGCAATTAAACAGAGAACCGACTCGTGGAGATAACATCTTGAACCTACTGATAACAAACAGACCCGAACTTTTCGACTCTGTAAGTGCAGAACAGGGAATCAGTCCGTTGGCCGTTGCAGCATCCCTGAATATAGAAGTTAATAGGAATATAAAAAAAGGGAGGAAGGTTTATCTGTTTAGCAAGAGTAATAGAAGGCAGATTTCAGACTACCTAACAGATCAAAACGAAAATTTCTGTTCCGACACTGCCAATGTTGAGTGTTTATGGAAAAAGTTTAAGGCAATTGTAAAATGCGTTTTAGACAGGTACGTGCCGAGTAAAACTGTGAGGGACGGGAAAAACCCACCGTGGTTCAACAACAAAGTTAGGAAGCTACTGCGAAAGCAAAGAGAGCTTCAGTCCAAGTTTAAACGCAGCCAAAACCTCTCAGACAAACAGAACCTAAACGATGTCAAAGTTAGCGTAAGGAGGGCTATGCGTGAAGCGTTCAGTGAATTCGAAAGTAAAATTCTATGTACCGACTTAACAGAAAATCCTAGGAAGTTCTGGTCTTACGTTAAATCAGTAAGTGGCTCAAAACAGCATATCCAGACACCCCGGGATGATGATGGCATTGAAACAGAGGATGACACGCGTAAAGCTGAAATACTAAACACCTTTTTCCAAAGCTGTTTCACAGAGGAAGACCGCACTGCAGTTCCTTCTCTAAATCCTAGCACAAACGAAAAAATGGCTGACATCGAAATAAGTGACCTAGGAATAGAAAAGCAACTGGAATCACTCAACAGAGGAAAGTCCACTGGACCTGACGGGATACCAATTCGTTTCTTAACAGAGTACGCGAAAGAACTTGCCCCCCTTCTGACAGCCGTGTACCGCAAGTCTCTAGAGGAACGGAAGGTTCCAAATGATTGGAAAAGAGCACAGGTAGTCCCAGTCTTCAAGAAGGGTCGTCGAACAGATGCGCAAAACTATAGACCTATATCTCTGACGTCGATCTGTTTTAGAATTTTAGAACATGTTTTTTGCTCGAGTATCATGTTTTTGGAAACCCAGAATCTACTCTGTAGGAATCAACATGGACTCCGGAAACAGCGATCGTGTGAGACCCAACTCGCTTTATTTCTTCATGAGACCCAGAAAATATTAGATACAGGCTCACAGGTAGATGCTATTTTCCTTGACTTCCGGAAGGCGTTCGATACAGTTCCGCACTGTCGCCTAATAAACAAAGTAAGAGCCTACGGAATATCAGACCAGCTGTGTGGCTGGATTGAAGAGTTTTTAGCAAACAGAACACAGCATGTTGTTATCAATGGAGAGACGTCTACAGACGTTAAAGTAACCTCTGGCGTGCCACAGGGGAGTGTTATGGGACCATTGCTTTTCACAATATATACACTCCTGGAAATTGAAATAAGAACACCGTGAATTCATTGTCCCAGGAAGGGGAAACTTTATTGACACATTCCTGGGGTCAGATACATCACATGATCACACTGACAGAACCACAGGCACATAGACACAGGCAACAGAGCATGCACAATGTCGGCACTAGTACAGTGTACATCCACCTTTCGCAGCAATGCAGGCTGCTATTCTCCCATGGAGACGATCGTAGAGATGCTGGATGTAGTCCTGTGGAACGGCTTGCCATGCCATTTCCACCTGGCGCCTCAGTTGGACCAGCGTTCGTGCTGGACGTGCAGACCGCGTGAGACGACGCTTCATCCAGTCCCAAACATGCTCAATGGGGGACAGATCCGCAGATCTTGCTGGCCAGGGTAGTTGACTTACACCTTCTAGAGCACGTTGGGTGGCACGGGATACATGCGGCCGTGCATTGTCCTGTTGGAACAGCAAGTTCCCTTGCCGGTCTAGGAATGGTAGAACGATGGGTTCGATGACGGTTTGGATGTACCGTGCACTATTCAGTGTCCCCTCGACGATCACCAGTGGTGTACGGCCAGTGTAAGAGATCGCTCCCCACACCATGATGCCGGGTGTTGGGCCTGTGTGCCTCGGTTGTACGCAGTCCTGATTATGGCGCTCACCTGCACGGCGCCAAACACGCATACGACCATCATTGGCACCAAGGCAGAAGCGACTCTCATCGCTGAAGACGACACGTCTCCATTCGTCCCTCCATTCACGCCTGTCGCGACACCACTGGAGGCGGGCTGCACGATGTTGGGGCGTGAGCGGAAGACGGCCTAACGGTGTGCGGGACCGTAGCCCAGCTTCATGGAGACGGTTGCGAATGGTCCTCGCCGATACCCCAGGAGCAACAGTGTCCCTAATTTGCTGGGAAGTGGCGGTGCGGTCCCCTACGGCACTGCGTAGGATCCTACGGTCTTGGCGTGCATCCGTGCGTCGCTGCGGTCCGGTCCCAGGTCGACGGGCACGTGCACCTTCCGCCGACCACTGGCGACAACATCGATGTACTGTGGAGACCTCACGCCCCACGTGTTGAGCACTTCGGCGGTACGTCCACCCGGCCTCCCGCATGCCCACTATACGCCCTCGCTCAAAGTCCGTCAACTGCACATACGGTTCACGTCCACGCTGTCGCGGCATGCTACCAGTGTTAAAGACTGCGATGGAGCTCCGTATGCCACGGCAAACTGGCTGACACTGACGGCGGCGGTGCACAAATGCTGCGCAGCTAGCGCCATTCGACGGCCAACACCGCGGTTCCTGGTGTGTCCGCTGTGCCGTGCGTGTGATCATTGCTTGTACAGCCCTCTCGCAGTGTCCGGAGCAAGTATGGTGGGTATGACACACCGGTGTCAATGTGTTCTTTTTTCCATTCCCAGGAGTGTATAAATGACCTAGTAGATAGTGTCGGAAGTTCCATGCGGCTTTTCGCGGATGATGCTGTAGTATACAGAGAAGTTGCAGCATTAGAAAATTGTAGCGAAATGCAGGAAGATCTGCAGCGGATAGGCACTTGGTGCAGGGAGTGGCAACTAACCCTTAACATAGACAAATGTAATGTATTGCGAATACATAGAAAGAAGGATCCTTTATTGTATGATTATATGATAGCGGAACAAACACTGGTAGCAGTTACTTCTGTAAAATATCTGGGAGTATGCGTGCGGAACGATTTGAAGTGGAATGATCATATAAAATTAATTGTTGGGAAGGCGGGTACCAGGTTGAGATTCATTGGGAGAGTCCTTAGAAAATGTAGTCCATCAACAAAGAGGTGGCTTACAAGACACTCGTTCGACCTATACTTGAGTATTGCTCAACAGTGTGGGATCCGTACCAGATCGGGTTGACGGAGGAGAATAGAGAAGATCCAAAGAAGAGCGGCGCGTTTCGTCACAGGGTTATTTGGTGACCGTGATAGCGTTACGGAGATGTTTAGCAAACTCAAGTGGCAGACTCTGCAAGAGAGGCGCTCTGTATCGCGGTGTAGCTTGCTATCCAGGTTTCGAGAGGGTGCGTTTCTGTGTGAGGTATCGAATATATTGCTTCCCTGTACTTATACCTCCAGAGGAGATCACGAATGTAAAATTAGAGAGATTCGAGCGCGCACGGAGGCTTTCAGACAGTCGTTCTTCCCGCGAACCATACGCGACTGGAACAGAAAAAGGAGGTAATGACAGTGGCACGTAAAGTGCCCTCCGCCACACACCGTTGGGTGGCTTGCGGAGTATAAATGTAGATGTAGATACCAGATGACACTGTTAGTTTATTTGGTAGCTACACTATTATATCACGACGCTACTAATGAGTGACACAGTGTATATTATTGCTTTCGCGCTGTATTTGACAGCTACATGATTTTATCACGATGCTACTAATGAGTGACACAATGTATATTATTGCTTTCGCGCTGTATCTGTTTTATATATGCACAGTTTTTCTGAATTCTTCTGGAAATTAAAACATGTTTTAGTAGTAACTTTTGTGGTATAGCTACAATGAGACAGCCTTTTTCGTAGCACAACGATACGTTACAGCATAGTACTTTCTTGATCACGGTAATGTACGTAAAACGATATCTATACCCATAGCATTTCACTTTTGTTTATTACGAGGTAAGTACATTGACTTCTGCAGAACTTAGCTTACGGAGGACGATAACTACGACACTTCGACAGAATTATCTTACAGCAAGACGCACAGTTTACCGCTACAGGACACGCATTTGAGTGATTAATTTTCGTACTTGAAACATTTATTTTTAAAGATTTTTCAACTACAAAGATACAAATGTTTTCCGTGATACATTTCATTCCATTGCTGTAATCTGTAACACCTGAGGGTATAATTACATTAATCCTCAGGGGGTACACGCCTACTTTTTGTACTAAGCGTGGCAAGCCCTAGAAGTCCTAGCTAATATGGTATTTGCTTATACAATTTTACACATCGGTATCATATTTCTCTAACACAGAATTGCACAGTTATCTGATCATTTAACTGAGAGAGACAAACATTTTTTTTACTCCGTCAGTGACACATGTTTACGCAATTACACAGTTGGATAACTGCACACTTCTGAAATTGTATTTTGTCTGTACTTTGTGAACTCTTCATATTTTTTCGGAAACATTGTGATACTATGAGAGCTTTGAATGTCGTATTTGGTAAGGGATCAAGATTTTTGAAGTACATTTGAGGTAGATGACCTCTTTGAAGGTCTTGAAATTACTGAAAGAAGCTGCGACTATTTTGAGATGTGATTGATCTGTTATGATGTTATTGTTACTATGACGATGTGTATTACGCTGGTGAGGTACGTTTATGACCAATAAGCTGATGCTACCGTATATGAGGAATGCGATTACGTGTTTGTATGTATATGAATAATGAAAAAAAGAGGCCATTAATCTCACTATTGACATTCCTTTGTAGAAAGCATCGCAAATACGACACGCTCATTACTTGGAAACATATGATTACACTTTGTAGAACGATGTTTTTATGCTTTGCTTTGTACATAGTTCTTATTTCATTTGATATTTGGTTTCCAGCTGTGTTGCAGCATTGATTTTATAAAATAAAATTAAATGCATTTGCTAATGTGAACACTTTCTGTCAACAGATCTATTAAATAATTTTATGATCCACATTCTTCGAAAGGAGCACTTGGAAAGGAAAGAACAATAAGAAGGGATTAATAACAGTAACTGCATACATAATTTTCTATTCAAGTACTTGGTAATTTTTTGTAGAATAAGTTGTTGTGGTGCACCACTTTAATGACATAGACATTAAGATGTGATTAGACATTTCCCTTATCTGCATTGTTGTCTTTAGTGTACTATTTTTTCTGCTTGAGCTATGTCATATTAAAGTATAAGTTATTGCATTTGCTGCTGCTGTTTGCTGAATTTTACTTTGTATTACTCTGTTAAGCCAGTTTTACTACTGATTTATTTTTCTTGTTGCTGCGCATTGGCTCCTATTAGTTGTAATGTTGCATTTGCTTTGCTAATTTATATTTATTGCTGCTAGCTTTGCCAATTTGCATTTTTTTTGTCATCGCTGTTTGTATTAATTGATTTGTGCTGCTGCATTGCCTCGTCCCTTAGTATATATATCTGAGCTCAGTAGATTTAAGTTAACTTAAGAGGGGGTATACTATATAAGAAACTAACTATGGAGAATAAGGAAAGAATGCATTGAGAAGTTATATGAATACGTTTTGGGCTAAAATGGGTATTGTACAATGAGAAATAATTATTTTGAAAGAGGATATGAACCAAACAGTAGGGTTTAGGGACGACACATTTAGGTAGGATTTTATTGGAAATAAATGATGAGGTAAGATAATGGAAAATAAATAATGAGGTAAGAAATAAGTGAACATATAAATACAGAAAGCATGCTTGGATAGGATTTTTTTGGTGGAAACAAATGTTGAAATAAGAGGAAACATCTATGGAATGAAGTTTTGGGTTGGACTGCAGTACCAAATGTTACACTGAAAACGAACCCTGTCCTTTCCTTTTGTTTTATTGCGCTATGTACTTGTGTACCCTTGCCTATTTGTGTTTTTCCTGTCTTTATGTGTTTAGCTGATAAGAGTTATGTTGTAGAATTTTTCTAATAATATGTTATTTACTTTGTAAAGATGTTTAGACATTATTTATTCTGTTTTGTTTTAATGCTCATGTGTAAAATTGATGTTTCGAAACTTATTCTGATCTTTTATGTATGTACTTAATTCCTGTAAGACTGATGTATATGTTATTTCGATTCTTTTGTAAAGCCCGTACTACTACGCTGTATTGCAGTAGTTCGAGTAACGACGATTTTTGTGAGCTAAGTGATTCATGAAAGGTATAGGTTATTGTTAGTCAGGGCCATTCTTTTGTAGAGATTATTGAAAGTCAGATTGCGTTGCGCTAAAAATATTGTGTCAGTTTAGTGTTGATCAGAATAGGTAAAGAGCGAAATGTCTGAGTACGTTCAGTTCTGCTCAGCTGTTTGAAAATCAAATAACGTAAGAGGTTTATCAGTACAGTAATTCATTAATTTTGCTGAGGGGACGTTTCACAGTCAATTGTGATTACTCAGTGTTGTGTGATGCCTGATTTGAACAACATCCCAAAGTAGGACTTTTCTGAGAGTTTCACATGGTTCCATGAGTTCTGTGAGTTATGCTCAAGTGGGAAGAGACATTGTAGAAAAAAAAATTGTTCAAATGGCTCTGAGCACTATGGGACTTAACTTCTTAGGTCATCAGTCCCCTAACTAACCTAAAGACATCACACACATCCATGCCCGAGGCAGGATTCGAACCTGCGACCGTAGTGGTCGCGCGGCTCCAGAGTGTAGCGCCTAGAACCTTTCGGCCACTCCGGCCGGCTGTAAAGAACACTTGAAACGTTCAAACCATTGACAAGGAAAAGGGACAGGATGGGTGCCCACGTGAATTTTTCCCAGAGTACAATGGAGCAGCCGCCAACTTGTCTCCGCCCCGCAGTACAAGTGTCAAGGAGCTATTCCCCTGGAATACAATTGATTCGCACCTTGCCATCGGGCCTCACCAGAGCATACTACTCTCTACCCTTGCGTCAACGTCCAGTGCCTATGGTCACGTGCCAAGTTAAGTCGTAGTTGGCGATGTGTTAGTACTAACATTGGCACATGCATGGGTAATTGGCTGTGGAGGACCATCGTTAGGAGTGTTCGGAGCACTGTGTGCTCAGACACACTTTTACTGTGCCCAGCATTAAAGTCTGATGTTAGTTTCGCCACAGTTCACCGCCTGTCCTGTTTTGCCAGTTTGCCCAGCCTACGACGTCCGACATCAGACATTGGTTTCGCCATGTGTTCAAGACACACACCACGACACTCTTCAAACTACCGGCAAGTCGTGCAGTTTCCGACATCCTCGTGCCGAGCCTCTGGGCCATCACAATCTGCCCTTGGTCCAACTCAGATCGTGCACCTTCTCCATTCTACACACGGACAGCACTCTCACTTACACATGTACCGCGCGTTTGTCTAACTAGGAGTCATTCATTGCCAGGTGACGCTACTATCGCCTGAACGAGTTCATATCGACAGTAGGTCGATGGTCGTAATGTTCTGGCTGATCAGTGTATGTCTCAGGTGGAGAGGCAACGGAAGAAGCATGCGAAGTTCAGAAGAACGTGAAATCCCGAAGATTGGCTAAAATTTACAGACGCGCGAAATTTGGCACGGACTTCAATGCGAGATGCCTTTAATAGGTTCCACAACGAAACATTGTCTCGAAATTTGGTACAAAATCCGAAGAAATTCTGGTCGTATGTAAAGTACACAAGCGGCAAGACGCAGTCAATACCTTCGCTGCGCAATGCCGATGGTACTGTTACCGACGACTCTGCCGCTAAAGCGAAGTCATTGAACGCAGTTTTCCGAAATTACTTCACCAGGGAAGACGAACGGAATATTCCAGAATTTGAAACACGAACAGCTGCTAACATGAGTTTCTTAGAAGTAGATACCTCAGGGGTTGCGAAACAACTCAAATCGCTTGATACGGGCAAGTCTTCAGGTGCAGATTGTATACCGATTAGGTTCCTTTCAGATTACGCTGATACAATAGCTCCCTACTTAGCACTCATATACAACCGCTCGCTCACCGATAGATCTGTACCTACAGATTGGAAAATTGTGCAGGTCGCACCAGTGTTTAAGAAGGGTAGTAGGAGTAATCCATCGAACTACAGACCTATATCATTGACGTCGGTTTGCAGTACGGTTTTGGAGCATATACTGTATTCAAACATTATGAATCACCTCGAAGGGAACGATCTATTGATACGCAATCAGCATGGTTTCAGAAAACATCGTTCTTGTGCAACATCTCTTTATTCCTCACGAAGTAATGGCCGCTATTGACAGGGGATCTCAAGTTGATTCCGTATTTCTAGATTTCCGTAAAGCTTTTGACACCGTTCCTCACAAGCGACTTCTCATCAAGCTGCGGGCCTATGTGGTATCGTCTCAGTTGTGCGACTGGATTCGTGATTTCCTGTCAGGAAGGTCGCAGTTCGTAGTAACAGACGGCAACTCATCGAGTAAAACTGAAGTGATATAAGGTGTTCCCCAGGGAAGCGTCCTGGGACCTCTGCTGCTCCTGATCTATATAAATGACCTGGGTGACAATCTGAGCAGTTCTCTTAGGCTGTTCGCAGATGATGCTGTAATTTACCGTCTAGTAAGGCTATCCGAAGACCAGTATCAGTTGCAAAGCGATTTAGAAAAGATTGGTGTATGGTGTGGTAGGTGGCAGTTGACGCTAAATAACGAAAAGTGTGAGGTGATTCACATGAGTTCCAAAAGAAATCCGTTGGAATTCGATTACTCGATAAATAGTACAATTCTCAAGGCTGTCAATTCAACTAAGTACCTGGGTGTTAAAATTACGAACAACTTCAGTTGGAAAGACCACATAAATAATATTTTGGGGAAGGCGAGCCAAAGGTTACGTTTCATTGGCAGGACACTTAGAAGATGCAACAAGTCCACTAAAGAGACAGCTTACACTACAGCAGTTCGTCCTCTGTTAGAATATTGCTGCGCGGTGTGGGATCCTTACCAGGTGGGATTGACCGAGGACATCGAGAGGGTGCAAAGAAGGGCAGCTCGTTTTGTATTATCACGTAATAGGGGAGAGAGTGTGGCAGATATGATACGCGATTTGGGATGGAAGTCATTAAAGCAAAGACGTTTTTCGTCGCGGCGAGATCTATTTACGAAATTTCAGTCACCAACTTTCTCTTCCGAATGCGAAAATATTTTGTTGAGCCCAGCCTACATAGGTAGGAATGATCATCAAAATAAAATAAATCAGAGCTCGAACAGAAAGGTTTAGGTGTTCGTTTTTCCCGCGCGCTGTTCGGGAGTGGAATGGTAGAGAGATAGTGTGATTGTGGTTCGATGAACCCTCTGCCAAGCACTTAAATGTGAATTGCAGAGTAGTCATGTAGATGTAGATGTAGATTGTACGTGTATAGTCGTGCCAGAGTGGCAAAAAGGGACCATCATGTTTGGAAGTGCCCATGGCCGTACGGTGTGAGAGGTTAGATTTGTTGGTATTACGCGGAGGACTGCTCAGTATGTCTATAAGCAGTGGTGTAACACTCGTGGCCAAAAAATTCGACTTCAGAATTGTGGCCGGAAAAATATCCTGACAGAGGGATAGGAGATGCGTTTCACAGCTTATGAATCAAAATCAATTTCAAAGCCGACAGGTATTTCTGCAATCAGTGAATGAAGGTCCTTCCCCAGCTGTCAGAGGGAGAATGTTGCAATGGGATCTGCTTGCAATAACCATTTGCAGTCGGCGCCATTGCTCAGACAGGCACATAAAGATGACAACAGCGAAGTTCATCGGGCTGGAGGAATATGTGACTGGCTTTCTGAACACTCCCCCCACCCTATTACATCTCGATTAGCCTTCAAAATCACCTGGCTTGAGCACCACAGAAAATCTGTGGGGACATGTTGGAATAACTGGTAAAACGTCGACATCAGTATCCGTACAATTTGTTGGAACTGAGCAATTAAATTCTCAGCGAGTGGTGCAACCTGTATGCGACGTACCTGCACGAACTTGTGGACTCACTTCCTACCCAAATCCAGGTGGCTGTCAAGTCCAGGGGCGAAATTACACGCTATTAAACTATGCATCTCTAGGGGTGACTCCTTTTTTTGTCTGGTGAGCTTATTAGCGAATGGCGTACCAGTTTAGAAGTGGAGCCGATTATTCGTTATGGAATGCATCAATGCGCCACCATAAAGTTTGTGGTTTTGGGCTGTAAGCACTAGATTCTCGTACGTAGTACCTGTTTCTTTTCCTGCTGGCGGGAAGAAGTGGAGCGCCGAGGCGTCTTCGGGAGTGGGAGTGGCGGCGGAAGAACCATTCCGGTTTAACGGCGGCCCCTATCGACCGCGCGGTCAGCCGCGGCTGTGGGAGGTGACCCACTGGCTGACTGGCTGGCGCTGAGAGCCGCGGAACGCCCGCCTGCCACGGAACTATGCAAATTGCCTCCAGCAACTCCAGCCTTATCTCTCCAGCCTACCATTCCTTTGTGGACCTGCCACTTCCTTGCATGTCTAAATTACATCGAAGCTGAGGAGAAGAATTGCTGGGCTCGTACTCTGAACTTCATCCGTAGCCAGATTTACCAAGATTATCCGAAACTCGCTCAGTTAAACGTGAGAACGCTAGTTTCAACGAATCCATAGCAAGTAATTCCACCTCCCTTGTGAAAATGCAGCTAGTTTATGGTCTGTGCTTATTCCATTAACGATGACACTCCAACAGCGAAAAGGAGAAATCAATAATGACAACTTGTCAGGGAGCACATTGCCCCTGATATCCAACGGCTTTCTTTTTTTGTAGAAATAATATTATTAATCTTAGACTGAATTCTCGGAATACGTTACCAATATACGAACTGGAACATTACAAATGGAATAATACCGGAAAAATAGATAGAATTTGTTTAAAATTGGTATAAGAAAAGTTTTAAGAAAATGAACTGACATTTCATTTTTATTTCCCTTTCTGACCATATTTTATCGAGAACTGCTGGCACATAATACCTATTAAGAAAAGCGCCATCTGTTAACGCATCGCGGACGACAGCTGTAAAAAATCACAAGAAATCGGCAGAAGGCGCAACGCATGAGCTCCAAAGCGCTACCGTCAGTGTAACTAGCACAACGAATGTACGTATGGAGTCAAAAATAATGGGATATAATGGCGGAGCAGTTCCTCAGACGTCACACATTTCTGGAGTCAGTGCTATACGACGCTTGAGGAAATGTAAAGAGCGACGTCATTGGACAGTGGGTGACGGGAAACATCTTTACTGATTAAACACGCTGTACTCTGTGGCAATCGGATGGAAGCTTTAGGTTTTGACGAATGCCTGGAGAACATTACCTACCATTATGTAAAGTACCAACAGTGGATTATGGAGGAGGTAGTATAGCTGTATTGGATGTTTCTCGTCTTTAGGATGTGGTCCACTTACTGGGCTTGAGGAAACCCTACATGCTCAATGATATGAAGACATTTTACAGCGTTGTATACTGTCCACAATGGAGGAACAGTTCGGAGATTAAGACTGTTTGAATCAGTAAGATAAAGCATTCTGTCATAAAGTGGCGTGAGTGAGGCAATAGTTTGTAGACGATAACCTTCCTGAAGTAGACTGGCCTGCACCGTATTTCGACCTGAACACAATGGAATACCTTTGGGATGAGATAGGCCCCAGCGTCCAAAATCCCTAACTTCTTCTTCCTCAAACGTTTCTGCTCATGCAGGTCTTTCACAGAGTCTCTTCCAAGCTTCTCTTTCCCCCACAGTCTATCAATTAGCATCTCTTCGGTTCACATAATCCTTCTCCTGGTCTTCTCTCCATCTTGTTTTTGGTCTTCCAATTGGTCTTCGTCCATATTCGGCCCATTCTTGGGCTCTTCTCGAAAGTCTTTCTGGTCGCATTCTGTTTTATTTGGCCAAACCATTTAAGCCTATTACTCTACATAGTCTCTTTTAGGGACTTAACCTGTAGCGTGTTTCGTATTCTTTCATTCCTTTATGCTGTCTCTTCTCGTCTCACACAGGATCTTTCGTAGAAAGGGCATCTCTATGGCTTGTATTCTGCTCAGATCTTTCTGTGTCCACGTCCAACATTCTGATATAAATGTCAGAAATGGAAGATAATATGACTTATATATCATGATCTTTGCTTTAGAAAGTACTTTCCAATTTCTTATTATGTCCGATATGCAATAAAATTTCGAACGATTTTCTATTCTCTCCGAAATTTCATCCTTGATGTTTGCTTTCTTGGTTAATTTACTTCCTATATATTTGAACGGATCTACTTGTTTCATAATTTTTCCATAGCAAGCTACATCCTTATTTTTTCATTTTTCCTGCTGATTTTCATTATTTCGCTTTTTGTTAAGCTTATTTCAGTTCTTTCTTCTTCAGTTACTCTCTCCAAGATGTTTAGTGTTCTTACAATTTCTGCTCATTTTCTTCCGAAATCATCACATCTGTGTATGCTATGATTTTCATATAATCTGTTGTTGCCCCATGGCGAACTTTCCTTATGATGTGGTCCATAAGTATATTAAAAAGCACTTATGAGAACACTTTTCCTACCTATTTACGTATTTATTGCTTTCAGTCGTATTAACAAATTCTAACACTCAGCGTTAGTTGCGAAAATGATTTTACCCAAAAAATTTGCCGGTATTAAATATTGACTTGTAAGCGAGAAAGATCATTCTGAAACTGTACATCTGGAGCATAAGTATGCAGAAGATCCCAGCTCAAGCTACAGAAAGGCCGATGCCGTCAATAACAGTTGAAAGACTGACAAAATATATAGTGAACAGAAGTAGTAGCACATGCTTGGAACGGCCGATAGTACAAAACGCTATTACATATCTGGAGCTCAACGCCGATTGCTGCCCTTCCATCTATATTTTTATGACATCACATATCATTCTACAAGACAGCGATGAAATGTCTCTTACGAGTTTCAGCTCAAACTATCCGTAAAACGTCGTATTATGTTTCCTCGTGCGCCTGTAGCCGACGTGTTTACGAGCTTTACTTCTTTTTAACGACATTCAACCGAAATTTATTCCGCATCAAATAATGTGTTCTCCATGTGCGTTCGGTCAGCCAGGATAGAACAAGTTGACCTTCCCTGGCAATAATCTCGATAATCTGCATCGTACGGTTTTCACATAGTTTTGTAGCATAAGAAGCCCTTCAGTACTTATTTACATTTAAAAATTAAAATAACGACATACACAAAACTGTTTGTCCTATATCATAAATAAGATTTTTAGAATCTCTTTCTTCTAATTGAGAGTATAGAACGTGGTAATTTCTTTGGAATTTATACCGAACTGACGCAGTAGAGATCAACATTGGCGAAATCAAACATATTATACAATCTGAGGACCAATTCTATTATCTGAATTGAGTTAAAAAATAAAATCACCAACAACAGAGTATTTCCTTTTATATTCAGCAATAGGATTCTACTGTAAACTCCGTTCATATTTGAAACTTCCTGGCAGATTAAAACTGTGTGCCAGACCGAGACTCGAACTCGGGACCTTTGCCTTTCGCCAGCAAGTGCTCTACTCTACTCTACTCTGCTCTGCTCTGCTCTACTTCTGTGAAGTTTGGAAGGTAGAAGACGAGGTAATGGCGGAGGTAAAACTGTAAGGACGGGTCCTGAGTTGTACTTGGGTAGCTCAGTTGGTAGAGCACTTGCCCGTGAAAGTCAAAGGTCCCGAGTTCGAGTCTTGGTCTGGCACACAGTTTTAGTCTGCTAGGAAGTTTCAAAATCAGCGCACACTCCACTGTAGAGTGAAAATTTCATTCCGTTCATATTTGTATTCACACAGAAGTCGCTGTAATGGCGAAGGTTAACATCCTTTGGTGTTTCTAAATTTTTAATTTAGATAGTTTTTTCAAGAAGTCATATTAACAATATAATAGACTTAACAAAGTCCGATGTGAAAGAAGTGAAAAATGTCACATGAAAGTCCTAAGCTGACTGGGTATCTAACCAGAAACCTTCGGAACCGCTGTCTGGTTCTTTACCAGTTACCACTGAGACACACAAACAGCGCCAATATCACGACACTGAGAGCCATCTGTCCTGTTCTGTTTGTGTATATGCCCACGGCACCGAATACTTGGCACCACTGGCAAGTTGGTTGGTTGGCTGGTTTGTGGGATTTAAGGGATCAGATTGCTATGGTCATCGGTCCCCACTGGCAAGTCTGGACAGGGTATCTGCCCTCTAGGCCGTTAGTAAATTGATGGTGACGAAGTTCCAGCTGAAAGACATCTCTGAAGATAACGTTGAGTTCTGATTGGATGGTCCCTCCGCTTGCAGTTGGGATACGGTTTCCTATATTCGTTCACCAATCCCACCTGGACGTGTCAGCAATAATGTCCGTACAGAATCGTGAGCGTCCCCGATGCAAAAGTTCTGTTGGGAGTTAAAACACTCGACAATTGACATCCAGCATTATGCAGGTGGTAGCTTCCAAAGCATTTTGTGTCGTCTTCTGCGTAAACCAGTCGTTCGGATGCTGGATAGAATCAGTATACAATTACTAGCACTCGTAGATTTTCCATCTTTCCTCCTTTCTGGGCTCTCTCACATTTTTCTGATAATGATAATGAACTCAGTGGTTAGCTTGTTATCCTCGTCTCTACTCATACTTGATGTTGCAAATTGGGAAAACATATGGTTTAAATCTGTACTGCAACAGTATTTTTCAAATTCATGTTCATACAAACAGCATCCCTAGTGGTGACAATACGTGCTTAATCACTACTTGACAAAGTGCTTTAATACGAGTATGGAATTCAGCACAAAATAAAAATTCTGGAAAGCCATATAATTTAAATATCTGAATAATGAGTAACTAGCATTTGCCATACGACCATTGGAAACGTCTGTTTTCCTTGTAATTCTGGCAATGGGAAAAAACTCGTTGTTCTAGAGAGGTACTGTACTATATAGTGTTCTAAACCTTTACAGCTGAAATTTTACAGATGGCAGACGATCCTACGATGAGAATCTTGAGAAAAGAAACCAATAGTAGAAAATTAATCTTTAGTTTTTATTGACATAAACTACTTACACCTTATTAGCAACATATTACACTCATAAAAAATGTTGAAGTGGCGACTATAAATCCCAGTGCTTGCATTACAAAAGTGTATAAAATTTCCTTTCCGTGCCTCAAATGTCCCTTACGAGAACTTACCGATTAATCAGTTATCCATACTGACTCAACATGACGAATCTATACTACTACTAAAGACAACTGCTATGGTGGCATTTGAATTATGAAATAATACGGGAGAGCGTTGCACCTTGGAACAATTGTCAGATATTCGCCTGTAGATGGCTCGCTAACACAATCATGTTTAATATATTTTCTTACCCCATTTTTAAAGGGCAATATTCACATTTTATGTACTGCAGTCTTTTTCTGAAATTACAAAACTATTCCAAAAAAGTAAGCATTTTTCAAACGTGGAAAAATGTTTCAAGGTAAATCATGGTCATGTACCTAGTTACAAATATTCTGTTGAAATTAAAAGTGTTGCAATCGAGGACATATTGTCAGTGCTCTACTTAATAGTCTCACTCTACCACATATCTATAACCAGTAAGTTAAAGCAAATTTATTGAAGCAGTATCAAGAATCAATTACAAGTTAATAGCAATTTAAAACAGAAGCTGTTGAAAACTAATATAAATTTCCGTTTTCAAGGCATGTAAAATTGTTATGATAACAAAGAAGTTCAGTTCATCTGAAATATCATATTTCGATAATAGAAGACATTCTTTCATTTCAAGGTATAAGATGGTGCCTGGCTGGCGAAGTATGGCTTATCTGTCCGTAAGTTACGTAACCAGTTTTAAAAATACAGGGTGTAACAGTTGCAAATGCAGATATTTCTGGATGGTACACTGAACAACATTACCTCAGTATTTACGTCATTCGCAGACTAACTACTAAGACTAACTATTATAGCTATTGGGAGTAGCATGTTTTTAGGTTGGTTAGTACTTCCAAGTAGATGTGGCAAGAGCGTGCCATTAATGCTTGATTTCCCCTGGGCAGCAGGCCAGGTGTTGAAGTCTGATGAGTAGACACACAATGCTTAGTCTACACTGACAGGTGTAGTCCACTTAGTACTGCAGTTACGATTAAGCATAAAACATCAGGTAGTTAATTATGTAACGTATTTGTGAGAAGACAGTTCGACTCAGAGAAAGAACAACTAATACACTGATGTGTATACATATTAAGGTACTACATATAAAAATATCTTCAATAATAGCCTGTTACCCCTGTATACATAATTTTATACAGTATAAGAATTTGTAACTGAAGAATTAAGAATATCTTCCAAATAGCTTTTTTACATGGCATTTAAATGTGTAGAACAACTCGTATTTGCAAATGCTGCACAAAACACAACCTCTTCTCTCATACGACGAAAACTAGTGGCCGAGCGGTTCTAGGTGCTTCAGTCCGGAACCGCACTGCTGCTGCGGTCGCAGGTTCGAATCCTACCTCGTGCATGGATGTGTGTGATGTCCTTAGGTTGGTTAGGTTTAAGTAGTTCTAAGTTCTAGGGGACTGATGACCTCAGATGTGAAGTCCCATAGTGCTCAGAGCCATCTTTTGAGAAGTGTAGAAAACTGCTTATGGCGGTCTATAGTCGTCATTCCTTTATTTTCTAAAATGTGTCAGTTGATTGAAACACAGAGCAAGAAATATATTGTGTTGCAAAATACACTATCCTCAAGGTGCAACACCCATCTACAATTCCCTCTCTTGGTCTCTAGAAGTTAGCAATGTTAGGACCCGAAGTGCTCCCCATATTTTTTTTCGTTTGTCCTGTCAATTACTTTTCCCATTTATTTTCAGTATCCTCAACTCTGTATCCTGATCGCTATCGTTTCTTCCTTTCAGCTTCCTTCTGTTTCGTTATTGCTTCCTTTTCGTCTCTCCATTGGAGGCTCTTTCTCTTTCATTTCCAATTTTTGTTTATCTACTTTTTTTGGTTCTTTTTTTACCTTACTTTCTCTCCTTGCACCATTCATTATTTTATAAGTGATGTTCTCAACTGCTGCATTTTCCCTTTTATCTTTTGTCTGTTATCTCCCATTCCATTATGGCTCAAAAAGTTGTATTCTTCTAAATTCTGAGGCTTCCTTTGTCCTTTCACTATTTAATATATTCTCTCTTCTTCTCTGTTACTATATTCTTTCCCCTCCCTTTGCGCAAAATAATATGAATAGTCACAGTGATAAGATACACAATGTTGAGGATTGAAGTCGCATTCAAGTTATCACTTCCATGCGAATTATCAAGTTCTATTCAAAGTAGACATGTTCACTGCATTATAATACACTAACTGACAGCAACTGAGATTGACCACATGGTGATTACTGCGCTGCTTCAAGGCGTATGTGAAACAGAAACTGTGTTACTATGCAGATAATAGTGAGAAATGAACTACAAGTTACTGAATAAAAGTCTTCAAAATGCAGTCGATAAAAACATTGTATTTATGAAGCTATAAATGTACAACACCAATTAAAGACGCGTGGAAGTACGAAACGCGTTTTGGCATAAATAAATTATGAAAACCGACAGGTTGCTGTATTTCTTCAACTAATCCAATTGAAGTTTTCGTCAGGCCATCCCAGGAAATACATTTTAAAAACTAAATTAATTCCCCAGTCTGATACAGAGTCAATGAAAACCTGCTCTCATTATGACCACTAGAATCACTTTTGCTCTTAAAACTGGTACCGTATAATATCTCATTCTGTTCTGGGACTCCCTAGACACATAGAAAAGTGTACAGCACATGAACTTTTCCTTTGCTCTCCTCCCATGCCCCCCACCCCTGCACAAGCGAACTCCTTGGCCCTCAGTCCAACACCCCGACTAGTGTTCTGGTTCCACTGACTCATCACATCTCTGACATTTTGTGTGCGAAACTCCATTCGTGTGGCCACCTCTATTTTATTCATGACACTTGGCGAGTATCTGCGTTTTATTTTTACTTCCATCCGTCAGAGTCGGAGCACAAGTGATGACCCAACCGAAGGACCGACCTGGTTCTCTGAGATTATCGGGTTTTCCGGCCAATAGAAGCAGAGTGCTCTGCTGCACTTAGTTTTAGGGATACGTGGGCTTTCCGATCTTGGTGTGTCCGATCGTTTTTTAGGTGACGCAAGACCGTGGGACCAAGCAGTTGGCTGCGCGGCCAGGGGTGCGTTGTCACGGCCCACGCGACTCCCCCCGTCGGAGGTTCGAGTCCTCCCTCGGGCATGGGTGTGTGTGTTGCCCTTAGCGTAAGTTAGGTTAAATAGTGCGTAAGCTTAAGGACCGATTACCTCCGCAGTTTGGTCCCATACGATCTTACCACAAATTTCCAATTTACCGAGTAGTTTTGCATAGTGGGTTCTCGTCCGGAGCCTCCACCTCTGCTGATTTACGCCAGTTGTTCACCAGCAGCGGATGTGTTCTCACCGTCAGTCAAGCAATGCCCTCGCCGACTGCCATCGTTACCGTATAGTTGCGTAGGCTTAAGCTACGTAAGTTCTACACATAGTGAATAATGTAAATACTTGCAACAACGAAAGGAACGTTGTGTCTTCAACGAACGGAAAGCTTTGTCTTTTCAAGGACGGTCATCGCTACCGGTACACAGAAAATGCGATATGTACGTGAACTGGTTGTGCGTGAATTCAGAATGTAGAAAAATTTGCAACTGATAGAATCACGGCTGAATAGCAACATTCTTGGCACCTGACGACGAAGACGTGCTGATTAAGAAACGGATGTATAACTGCAGGAAAAGAGTCTACGACGAAAAATAGTGATATTTCTGAAAGTTTTAAAGATGAATTTCAGGATCTGTAAGATAAAACTTTAAATTTCGTCGCAAGTATGGAAACTTATGAGAACTGGAAGACTGCATAGTGTACAGCGAGAAGGGAAGCTACTGAGACGACCCTGAACCTTGGCGCTAGTTCGGAGATTCAGCTAAGAGAAGAAATTTTAAAATTACCTGAAGCTAATAAGTTTTTGACAAAAACATCCTTGTGTTCGGTTGTGTAATAAGCTGAGTCAGTCCTGTGTGAAAATGGAACTCATCTTATGGACGTAACATTCGATAGTTACTCGAAACAGTTCAAACAACTGCACACAATACACGTTGACAACGGAGGCACAAAACAAGAGACGAAAGTATTTCCTGTTTTATTTGCCTTGCTCCCACACCAAAGTCGAAATACATATGAAATACTTTTTTCTGGATTGAAAAATAAGAAGCCCGCAGTCCTAGACTTTGAAATAGCCCGTCTAGCAACAACTGTCTAGCAGCAACTGTCCAAAGTGTTTACCTGGGAGACCAAGTAAAATTATCGGCGGCTCACATAACAATAGTCGAATGAACGCAGTCATTAGCATGCAGTTGGGCAAAAGGCCTTGCTGCTGCATAAATTTAATGCGCATCTGGACATAAAACGTAAGGCGTTCATCAACCAGAAGGTTGGTTTGAACACCACAATGCTTCGCTGGGAACCGTATCGCTGGTCGTGGCGGTGTGCCCTTGCCTTCCTGCGACCTTTGAACTGACTGACGCACCCAGTTATAGAGGCAGCTTACAGTTTAATGTTGACACTCTTGTTAGACGATGAATTCGAAGGGCTGTGTATGGGCACATGTACCCACACGAATGACACATCTGCCTGTAGCTTTTACATATTTCCCATTCGCCACCATCAGCAGAGATGTTTTGCTGTCGACGAATACGGTTTCCTGCAACTGGCGACGGTACTTCTCCAAAATGACTGAATATGATGCTCCAGAGTCCACAAGAGCTTGGGATGGTCGGCCATCCATGAGGATATCGACGTAGTTTCCTATCATTTTTGTAGTGATCGACGGCGGACGATTTTTCTCTTCGGCGGCCTCACCTCCAAGGAAGGTCGCATCCTTCAGTTTTCCAGATTGCGGCGGCTAGGTGATCGGCTGGAGCTTCTAAACGGCGATGGAGACCTCGATCGGCGTGTTGGGGAGCGTCCTCTCCAGTGGCTAGCTTGCGGCATTGGTGGCCTACGTTGTCCTGCACTCACATCTTCTTGTTCATCTTCGTCGCCCCGGAGCTGGCGTTGGCTAAGATCTGTCTGCTGTCTTTTGGCGCGGGCATCATCAAATATCCGCCTTCTTTCTCGACAATAGTGCACCGTATGTCCCGGTCGTCCGCAGTGGAAACATACTGGTTGGTTATACTGGGTCCTCCAGATGTCAGTCTTCTTTGGTGCCCAAACAGGATCTTCGTGCGGCATTGTAGGAACGTAACTCCACCTGGGTCTCGACTTTTTCACCGTTTTAAAGGGAAACGAGGGACGAGAGATTGGGTTCAATGTCTGTTCCACTTCCTCCCTTATGACGTCATGAAACGACTCTGTTTTTTGCTCGCCGTGCAATGCAAGTGCCTTCTGAACTTTCTCTCTCACCATCTGACCAAGAAAACTTCTGAAATCAGTTGCTTCCTCCATCACAGACATCGATACGGCGTTTGGAAGCCGTTCAGACTTCTTGCATGGTATTCTTTATTGATGCATTGTCTCGATATGCTGGCACCATTTTATGAAGTCGTCTGTTGTCGAAACCTCCTTCAGGAGTAGGGCTTGATACATGTCCTCAGCAACACTCTTCATGAGATGTGCAACCTTATCTTCCTCCTTCATTCTAGGATCCACTATTTTACACAGCTCCAAGACGTCTTGATTGTTGGATGCTGTAGTTTCTCCTGGACGCTGTGCCCTGCACTTTAGTTTATCTTCAGCCTTTCACTTCTGTCGTTGTGTGTCGTCGAAGTACTTCCACAGTTCCGCCTGGAATACTTCGCAGCTTGTGAACTTCTCCTCGTTGTTCTCATACCATTGCTTGGCAGTGCCCCCCAAGTAGAAAAATACGTTAGCCAAACACACCGTATCATCCCATTTGTTAAATTTGGCTATACGCTCATATACCTTCAGCGACTTGTTTGGATCTTGGCCATCGTCACCACAGAACCCGTAAGGAAGTCTCACGTGGTGGCAC
The DNA here is from genome assembly GCF_023898315.1 of Schistocerca nitens. NCBI lineage: Eukaryota > Metazoa > Arthropoda > Insecta > Orthoptera > Acrididae > Schistocerca > Schistocerca nitens. The sequence continues at coordinate 529,357,206 of NC_064617.1, forward strand.
ACAGCTGCTGTCATCATAACGTCCTCTACTTCTTCTGTCTCCGATAGATTGCGATCTGTTGAACATGGCTCGAACTCGGGTTTCTCACCACGTTAACGGCGGCTCTGTCGTGGCCTGATGGGAGCCACTGTGTCGTCGATAGTGTGCACTATCACAAGTTCCAATACCCATCGTCTCCACCAGACTAATGTCACGTAGAAGAAGGTGTAATTAGATGAATAGCGAACACTTACTTCACTTAACGAACGTTTGGTCAACACTTGCACATACAAGAGCGTGGAGCGAACTGCCTCCAGCCAGAACAAAAAAATGGTTCAAACGGCTCTGAGCACTATAGGACTTAACTTCTGAGGTGATCAGTACCCTAAAACTTAGAACTACTTAAACCTAACCAACCTAAGGACATCACACACCTCCATGCCCTAGACAGGATTCGAACCTGCGACCGTAGTGGTCGCGCGGTTCTAGACTGAAGCGCCTAGAGCCGCTCGGCCACTCCAGCCGGTCGCAAGTTCGAATCCTGCCTCGGGCATGGATGTGTGTGATGTCCTTAGGTTAGTTAGGTTTAAGTAGTTCTAAGTCTAGGGGACTGATGATCTTAGATGTTGTCCCATAGTGCTTAGAGCCATCTGAAGCATTTTTGAGCTGTCGACGGACGCGATCCTCTTTGCCAACAGCACGATATCGCCTGCAGCGCCTCTGCTGACCGTATCGGTTGGACCCTAGGAGACTGGAAAACCGCGGCCTGGTCAAATGAGTCCCCATTTCAGTTGGTAAGATCTGATGGTAGGGTTCGAGTGTGACGCAGACCCAACCAAACCATGGACCCAAGTTGTCAACAAGGTACTGTGCAAGCTGATGGTGGCTCCATAATGGTGTGAGCCGTGTTTACATGGAATGGACTGGGTCCTCTGAACGGATAACTGACTGGGAATGGTTATGTTCGGATACTTGGAGACCATATGCAGCCGTTCATGGGCTTCATGTTCCCAAACAATGATGGCATCTTTATGGATGACAATGTGTCATGTCACTGAGCCATAAAAGTTCCTACTTGTTTGAAGAATATTCTGCACAATTCGAGGGAAATATTTGGCCAGCCAAATCGACCGCCATGAAACCCATCGAACATTTATGGAAATAACAGAGAGGTCAGTTGTGAACAAAATCCTACACTGGCAACACTTTCACGATTATGGATGACTAACAGACATACAACAGTCACGAATTGGTGCCCACAACATTAATAATTACTAAACCAAAAACCTATTTAATATAACACTTTTTTTAAAACAGGCTAAAAATTATAAAATAATTTCTCGTAGCTAATACTGGTTCCTAAACCTATGCAGATAGTCCTGAAAATTCGGGATTGTGAATTTTTAATAACCATGAAAATACTTGTAGAATTACAACAAAACGCGTGGGGCACGTGCAATAGATAATAGTAAGGAGGTGAACTATTCATGCATCCCTTATGTACTAAATGCGGCCCACGGTTTTCGTTTTGATCTCTAGAAGAATTTTCATAGTTATTAAAAATTCAGAAGCACAAATTTTCATGTTAATCGATATTGGGTTAGGAATCTGTATGAGGCTGAGAGAAAGTATTTTATACCTTTTATTCTGTTTTAAAAACGTGTTGCATTAAGCAAGTTTTCATTTAAATAATTATTTTTTTGCTTTTTAGTCTTGTTTGTGTGAAATCTTTTAATCTGTTTCAAAGATTTTGATGGCATTACAACAGAGACATGTGGTAAATTTCAGGATTATTTCTTTTTCTCTTGACCTGAGTCAACCTATACATTGGTTCCTCCTACGATTATCTCACGAAAAGACCTCGAAGGTAAAAGTTAGAGAGAATCGAAGTCACACGGGGACTTACTGTTCTTACCACGAAACATTTGCAAGTGGAACAGCAAAAGGCAAAAACACCATCGCCACACCAAGTACCTTCAGTCACACACCAGACACGAAAACAGGTTAATATTGCATTGTCATCGAGTTCTAAGCCATGTTGAAAGTTTTAAATCTCTAACTCATCGGGAAGTTAGTATAAAATTAAACGAAAAAATTGTACCGAACAAACAGAGAAGAAAGCCACCTAATAAAAAGTTGTTAAAAGCGGATAGACCTATGGTAGACATGAAACTGGGTGAGAAGCACCTGCTCACAGTGTAAAGTATCAAGTACCTGGGGAGAAAAATACAAGAAAATAGAAATGACAAAGCGATAAGTGAACGAACGTGGCAAGCTGTTCCTTTTATAAGAGGTGTGAGAGGAATGATGTGGAAGAAAGAACTCCCCAGAAAAGTAAGAAGGTGATGTATCAAACGTATTATACACCAGTGCTGTAGTACGCTGCTAAAACCTACATGATGAAAGAAAGGGTAAGAAGTAAGCTTAAAGCAAATGACATCAAGTGTTTCAAAAAAAATTCTGACACTCTTATTATATTAACGTCAGTTGCTTTAGCTTTGTTAAATGTATGTTAGGCATATGAGTGACTCTAGGGTCTGCTGACTGTCATGCTCATAGGGGATGTTTAATACGTGTCATCCCTAGTGGAAGCGTCTTTGATAACCCGACTACGAACACGATATGGTCAGTCGTGTTGTAACACGCCCGGGGGTACAAATGGGTGAGTTACTTTAAACTGGTTGTCGTTTCGACTGTGCGCCCTGTCCACACCACGTACCTGATAATTCCGCGGCGGTCGTATTGTTCTGCCCCACACTGCTGCTGGCTTGCCTGAAATTATGTATGTAATATGCAAGCAAGTTAGGGGAGCCACTCAACGTCAAAGCACAACACTGTTCTACGTCTGGTATGAACAACTATATTCTGAGACGATAAGAAATCACAAGTTGCACTGTTTACACTCTAAGTCGTAAATTTTTATCCCAATTAACAATCTTGATGATTATCTGTCCACAATATCATTCGGACAAGCGCACGCGTAACCGACACGACGCGGGTGATTGTTGATGATGCGGAAGCCGAGTGATCGCACGAAAGTTCTTACGCTCGTCACGCATACACAGATATCTGGTACCAGTCTTCCTAGACACTAGTAATAAGTTTTAACACTGTTCAAAAAGTTAAATTTACAGTTCACAGTTCAGAGTTGTACGAGCGTGCGCGTAACCGTCGCGGCGCGGTTGAATATTGATAATGCGGAAAAATGGCTCTGAGCACTATGGGACTCAACTGCTGAGGTCATTAGTCCCCTAGAACTTAGAACTAGTTAAACCTAACTAACCTAAGGACATCACAAATATCCATGCCCGAGGCAGGATTCGAACCTGCGACCGTAGCGGTCTTGCGGTTCCAGACTGCAGCGCCTTTAACCGCACGACCACTTCGGCCGGCGATAATGCGGAAACGCGATATCAAACGCAAGGCACTGGCACTTGTTTGCACTCTTTTGTGGTAATTAATTTTTGCTAATACACATTAGTTTATTCTGAGAGACCGAACACGGCGCGAATGATTGATGCTGTACGGTACGACACGCAACGAGAGGATACACAAATACGTTATCGGCCGCGCTGCTCATTTTTAATTACATCTTGACGCACTTGCGTCGGAATCACTTCCATATTTTATCACTTTACCGTAATAGCACTTGTAGCAACACTTCAACCTCCATTACAATGCTTCTTACATGCAGAGCTACCCACAATACAACATAACAGTTTCGTGTCCCGTGCTCGACTCGATAGACGCGGCTGCCCGCAGATACTCCGCAGCCAATCCAGCGATATGACAGTACGCTTACAGTGTTACATTTGTCTTTAAGTTTGCCTCTACTTTCCTGGAGAATGAGAGGAGGCGCACAAGAATTTCTAACACTGCACCGCTAATGACGTTCACGTTCGGCACATACTGATTTATTTTTTCTGCAATGCAAGTGCTGATAGGCTACGTATTATAAAGAAGATTTGGCTGTAGGGGAAGAAACCGCAATATTTTTACTGACTTTTATTTGCGTCTTTAGTTTCTTACCTTTATACAATACGATACTGCCGTAAGAACTTTTCATAGATGAACATTTATAAATAATTTCCTTACAGTGAAGAAATTTATGATGTTGCAACCATGTACCATCAAAACCTATTAAATTAGTAATTTTATTTTGTAAGTGAGTGAGGCTACATTTTCCCTTTCCTAAATTAAGATACAGTTCTTGATAAGTCGGACAGGTATAACATAAACGGCAAATATGAGGCACGGAAAGGGTTATGGACCTCACTTATGAAGAACCCTTCAAGAAATGATTCAGGAAAAAAGAACAAAATGCTCTGAGAATTTGAAGAGAGTGAATGAGACGATGGTGTCTAGGAAGAGATAAAGATGGACGACAGGAGACAAAAGGAAAAGCTATGTGGCAAGCGGCGAAGAGGAGTCGAAGAAACAATCGGGAAGAGACAGGGGAAAGTTGGACCAGAGTAGCGACAGACAGATGGTGAGATGCTCGGACAAGGTGGAGAGGCTTGTGTCCCAGACGCTGCAAGTGGCAAGAGAATGTATAAGATGATGATGATGATGACGCACCACTTCAGTCAGTAAACGGATCAAAGCCTTCTGTCTAGACACCCTATGACGCTTCATGGCATCGAACGAATGATGACGGAGTGAAGGCCGAAATACTAAATTCCTTTTTCCAAAGTTGTTTCAGTGATGGAGATCGTACAGTGATTCCTCTTTACACGAAAGTCAAAAAGACAGATACCGAAATAATGTTTTGCACAGAGTATGCAAAAGGATTGCTTCTTCTCTAGAAATACGTCGCTGGAGGAACCAAGCGTTTCCCATTGATATGAAAAACGTGCAGGTCACTCCCGTTTTCAGGAATGGTCGTTGAACAGGCGCTGACGTCCGTCTGTAGTACACTTTTGAAACATTTATGCTCGCTTATTAAGACAATTCTGAAGAACGAAAACGTTCTCCGCAGGAGTTAACACGCATTCCCCAGACAACGATCATCCGAGCCCCAAATCGATGTGTTCTTCCATGACACCCAGAAGGCGGCTGATACCGGCGTTTAAGTTGATTCCGAGTTTCCTGACTTCCAGAAGACATCAGACACAGTTCTGCACTGTCGCCCAGCGTATGGAATTCAGACCAGCAACACTGAAGTTGCTAGTAGACAGAACACAGCATGTGTTCTTAATAGAGAAAAATCTTCAGCCGTACTCCAAAGCAGTGTTATAAGACTATTATCTTTCACAGTGGATATAAATTGTCTAGTGCAGCGATCGCAAAACTGCGACCCACGGACCGCATGCGCCCCGAATCAAGCATTCGTGCGGCCCTTCGTTCTCAGACGTAGTTTACAATAATATGCATCTAGCAACTAACAGCCGAATCTGAAAATGTCAACTAACCGAAAGAACTTCTCAAGAGCTCGATTCTCCTGGTCAGTAAGAAACAAAAATTACTTACAGTTACAGTAATACACTGAAGGAAAAAATCGCAGCAACAAAAAGTAATCAACGTAGAGTAACGAAATTTTGGTAATGCATTCGTTTACGTAACATATTTAAGTGATTAACATTGCAAGATCACAGGTTAATGCAAGCGCGAGATAAGCCATTGCAAGTGTGAAATGCTGGTATATTAATAACCGGTTTAATTGCCAGCCTGTTGAATGTAAGCATGCAAATGTGCATGCATTGTGTTGCACAGGTGCTGGATGTGAGTTTGTGTGATGGAGTTCCATGCCTATTGCAGTTGGTCGGTCAATACAGCAACAGTTAATGCTGGTTTTGGATTACGCTGGAGTTGTCGTCCGATGGAGTCCCTTATGCGCTCGACTGGAGACAGATTTGGTGATCGAGCGAGTCGAAGCAAAATGACGACACTCTATAGAGCGTGCTGGGTTACAACAGCTGTATGTGGGTGCGCGTTATGTTGTTGGAAAACACGTCCTGGAATGTTGTTCACGAATGGCAACACAACAGGTCGAATCACCAGACTGACACACGAATTTTCAGTCAGGGTACGTGGTCTAGGGGTGCCGGCACGGTAGCTCAGCGTGTTCGGTCAGAGGGTTAGCTGCCCTCTGTAATAAAAAACTGAGTTAACGGATCAACAACGAACTTAAACGGATGTCTTACGACGTCCGCCACGAGCAGATGCAACAAGCAAAAGTGAACAAAATGAGATAAAAAAAAGAGGTAGCGTTTTTGATTCATAATCGAAACGTCTTCGGTCCCGGGTTCGATTTCCGCCACTGCCTAAATTTTGATAAATAATCAGCATTGGCGGCCGAAGACTTCCGGCACAAGAAGTCATCCTCATTCTGCCAACGGCCTTGTCAAAGAGGGCGGAGGAGCGGATAGAGGTTCAGGGCACTCTCTTGTCCTAGGGGTGGGAAATTGTCCCTAAAGGCGGAAGAATCAGCAATGATCAACGACATGAGGATGCAGAAGGCAATGGAAACCACTGCATTAAAGACACGTAACGTGTATCCACAGGACATGTGGCCTGTAATTGAAGAAGAGTCATAATGATCTCTCCATTGGCAAAAGATTCCGGAATAGTCCCCCATTCGGATCTCCGGGAGGGGACTGCCAAGGGGGAGGTTACCATGAGAAAAAGATTGAATAATCAACGAAAGGATAACGTTCTACGAGTCGGGGCGTGGAATGTCAGAAGCTTGAACGTGGTAGGGAAACTAGAAAATCTGAAAAGGGAAATGCAAAGGCTCAATCTAGATATAGTAGGAGTCAGTGAAGTGAAGTGGAAGGAAGACAAGGATTTCTGGTCAGATGAGTATCGGGAAATATCAGCAGCAGCAGAAAATGGTAAAACAGGTGTAGGATTCGTTATGAATAGGAAGGTAGGGCAGAGGGTGTGTTACTGTGAACAGTTCAGTGACCGGGTTGTTCCAATCAGAATCGACAGCAGACCAACACCGACAACGATAGTTCAGGTATACATGCCGACGTCGCAAGCTGAAGATGAACAGATAGAGAAAGTGTATGAGGATACTGAAAGGGTAATGCAGTATGTAAAGGGGGACGAAAATCTAATAGTCATGGGCGATTGGAATGCAGTTGTAGGGGAAGGAGTAGAAGAAAATGTTACAGGAGAATATGGGCTTGGGACAAGGAATGAAAGAGGAGAAAGACTAATTGAGTTCTGTAACAAGTTTCAGCTAGTAATAGCGAATACCCTGTTCAAGGATCACAAGAGGAGGAGGTATACTTGGAAAAGGCCGGGAGATACGGGAAGATTTCAATTAGATTACATCATGGTCAGACAGAGATTCCGAAATCAGATACTGGACTGTAAGGCGTACCCAGGAGCAGATATAGACTCAGATCACAATATAGTAGTGATGAAGGGTAAAAGGTGTGTGAAATCTTATGGGACTTAACTGCTAAGGTCATCAGTCCCTAAGCTTACACACTACTTACCCTAAATTATCCTAAGGACAAACACACACACCCATGCCCGAGGGAGGACTCGAACCTCCGCCGCGACCAGCCGCACAGTCCATGACTGCAGCGCCTAAGACCGCTCGGCTAATCCCGCGCGGCTGATGAAGAGTAGGCTGAAGTTCAAGACATTAGTCAGCAAGAATCAATACGCAAAGAAGTGGGATACGGAAGTACTAAGGAATGACGAGATACGTTTAAAGTTCTCTAACGCTACAGATACAGCAATAAGGAATAGCGCAGTAGGCAGTACAGTTGAAGAGGAATGGACATCTCTAAAAAGGGCCAACACAGAAGTTGGGAAGGAAAACATAGGTACAAAGAAGGTAGCTGCGAAGAAACCATGGGTAACAGAAGAAATACTTCAGTTGATTGATGAAAGGAGAAAGTACAAACATGTTCCGGGAAAATCGGGAATACAGAAATACAAGTGGCTGAGGAATGAAATAAATAGGAAGTGCAGGGAAGCTAAGACGAAATGGCTGCATGAAAAATGTGAAGACATCGAAAAAGATATGATTGTCGGAAGGACAGACTCAGCATACAGGAAAGTCAAAACAACCTTTGGTGACATTAAAAGCAACGGTGGTAACATTAAGAGTGCAACGGGAATTCCACTGTTAAATGCAGAGGAGAGAGCAGATAGGTGGAAAGAATACATTGAAAGCCTCTATGAGGGTGAAGATTTGTCTGATGTGATAGAAGAAGAAACAGGATTCGATTTAGAAGAGATAGGGGATCCAGTATTAGAATCGGAATTTAAAAGAGCTTTGGAGGACTTACGGTCAAATAAGGCAGAATTTCTAAAATCATTGGGGGAAGTGGCAACAAAACGACTATTCACGTTGGTGTGTAGAATATATGTGTCTGGCGACATACCATCTGACTTTCTGAAAAGCATCATCCACACAATTCCGAAGACGGCAAGAGCTGACAAGTGCGAGAATTATCGCACAATCAGCTTAACAGCTCATGCATCGAAGCTGCTTACAAGAATAATATACAGAAGAATGGAAAAGAAAATTGAGAATGCGCTAGGTGACGATCAGTTTGCCTTTAGGAAAAGTAAAGGGACGAGAGAGGCATTTCTGACGTTATGGCTAATAATGGAAGCAAGGCTAAAGAAAAATCAAGACAATTTCATAGGATTTGTCGACCTGGAAAAAGCGTTCGACAATATAAAATGGTGCAAGCTGTTCGAGATTCTGAAAAAAGTAGGGGTAAGCTATAGGGAGAGACGGGTCATATACAATATGTACAACAACCAAGAGGGAATAATAAGAGTGGGCGATCAAGAACGAAATGCTCGTATTAAGAAGGGTGTAAGACAAGGCTGTAGCTTTCGCCCCTACTCTTCAATCTGTACATCGAGGAAGCAATGATGGAAATAAAAGAAAGGTTCAGGAGTGGAATTAAAATACAAGGTGAAAGGATATCAATGATACGATTCGCTGATGACATTGATATCCTGAGTGAAAGTGAAGAAGAATTAAATGATCTGCTGAACGGATTGAACAGTCTAATGAGTACACAGTATGGTTTGAGAGTAAATCGGAGAAAGACGAAGGTAATGAGAAGTAGTAGAAATGAGAACAGCGAGAAACTTAACATCGGGGTTGATGGTCACGAAGTCAATGAAGTTAAGGAATTCTGCTACCTAGGCAGTAAAACAACCAATGACGGACGGAGCAAGGAGGACATCAAAAGCAGACTCGCTATGGCAAAAAAGGCATTTCTGGCCAAGAGAAGTCTACTAATATCAAATATCGGCCTTAATTTGAGGAAGAAATTTCTGAGGATGTACGTCTGGAGTACAGCATTGTATGGTAGTGAAACATGGACTGTGGGAAAACCGGAACAGAAGAGAATCGAAGCATTTGAGATGTGGTGCTATTGACGAATGTTGAAAATTAGGTAGACTGATAAGGTAAGGAATGAGGAGGTTCTATGCAGAATCGGAGAGGAAAGGAATATGTGGAAAACACTGATAAGGAGAAGGGACAGGATGATAGGACATCTGCTAAGACATGAGGGAATGACTTCCATGGTACTAGAGGGAGCTGTAGAGGGCAAAAACTGTAGAGGAAGACAGAGACTGGAATACGTCAAGCAAATAATTGAGGACGTAGGTTGCAAGTGCTACTCTGAGATGAAGAGGTTAGCACAGGAAAGGAATTCGTGGCGGGCCGCATCGAACCAGTAAGTAGACTGATGACTAAAAAAAAAAAAAGTGGGATAACTATGAGTGTGCTACCGCTGTCAAACGAAATCGTACCCCAGATCATAACCATGGCTGTACATCCAGTGTGTCTAGCACGCAGAGAGGTTGGTTGCAGGTCCTCAACTAGCCTCCTTCTAAGCAACACACGGCCATCACTGACACCGAGGCAGAACCAGCTTTCATCAGAAAACACAGCAGACCTCCACCTGCCCCCAATGAGCTCTCGCTTTACACCACTGAAGTCACAAATGGCGGTGGTTTGGGGTCAGTGGAATGCACTACACATGGCGTCTGTTTCGGACCTGTGCTTGAAGTAAGCGATTTGTAACAGTTCAGTGTGTCGTTGTGGTGACACCTGCTGATCAAATTACTGCTGCAAATGCAACAAGATGCGCCAGAGCTATACGCCGAACACAGTGGTCTTCCCTCTCGGTAGTGGTACGTAGCAGTCCGCAGTCCAGTCTGCTTAAGACCATATAGTCTCGTGATCACCGCTACCAGGTACAGTTGTTACATCCCTGTCAAGTCTTTCTGCAGTATCGCAGAAAGATCATCCAGCTTCTCGTAGTCCTATTACACGACCTCTTTCAAACTCAGTGACGTGTTGATAATGGCTTCTTTGTTGCCTTAAAGGTATTCTTGACTGCCATCACCTCACCATGTCCAATCTCAAAGGCAACTAAAGCTGAGGCGTTACAGGTTGTACACTCCTGGAAATTGAAATAAGAACACCGCGAATTCATTGTCCCAGGAAGGGGAAACTTTATTGACACATTCCTGGGGTCAGATATATCACATGATCACACTGACAGAACCACAGGCACATAGACACAGGCAACAGAGCATGCACAATGTCGGCACTAGTACAGTGTATATCTACCTTTCGCAGCAATGCAGGCTGCTATTCTCCCATGGAGACGATCGTAGAGATGCTGGATGTAGTCCTGTGGAACGGCTAGCCATGCCATTTCCACCTGGCGCCTCAGTTGGACCAGCGTTCGTGCTGGACGTGCAGACCGCGTGAGACGACGCTTCATCCAGTCCCAAACATGCTCAATGGAGGACAGATCCGGAGATCTTGCTGGCCAGGGTAGTTGACTTACACCTTCTAGAGCACGTTGGGTGGCACGGGATACATGCGGATGTGCATTGTCCTGTTGGAACAGCAAGTTCCCTTGCCGGTCTAGGAATGGTAGAACGATGGGTTCGATGACGGTTTGGATGTACCGTGCACTATTCAGTGTCCCCTCGACGATCACCAGTGGTGTACGGCCAGTGTAGGAGATCGCTCCCCACACCATGATGCCGGGTGTTGGCCCTGTGTGCCTCGGTCGTATGCAGTCCTGATTGTGGCGCTCATCTGCACGGCGCCAAACACGCATACGACCATCATTGGCACCAAGGCAGAAGCGACTCTCATCGCTGAAGACGACACGTCTCCATTCGTCCCTCCATTCACGCCTGTCGCGACACCACTGGAGGCGGGCTGCACGATGTTGGGGCGTGAGCGGAAGACGGCCTAACGGTGTGCGGGACCGTAGCCCAGCTTCATGGAGACGGTTGCGAATGGTCCTCGCCGATACCCCAGGAGCAACAGTGTCCCTAATTTGCTGGGAAGTGGCGGTGCGGTCCCCTACGGCACTACGTAGGATCCTACGGTCTTGGCGTGCATCCGTGCGTCGCTGCGGTCCGGTCCCAGGTCGACGGGCACGTGCACCTTCCGCCGACCACTGGCGACAACATCGATGTACTGTGGAGACCTCACGCCCCACGTGTTGAGCAATTCGGCGGTACGTCCACCCGGCCTCCCGCATGCCCACTATACGCCCTCGCTCAAAGTCCGTCAACTGCACATACGGTTCACGTCCACGCTGTCGCGGCATGCATCCTACGGTCTTGGTGTGCATCCGTGCGTCGCTGCGGTCCGGTCCCAGGTCGACGGGCACGTGCACCTTCCGCCGACCACTGGCGACAACATCGATGTACTGTGGAGACCTCACGCCCCACGTGTTGAGCAATTCGGCGGTACGTCCACCCGGCCTCCCGCATGCCCACTATACGCCCTCGCTCAAAGTCCGTCAACTGCACATACGGTTCACGTCCACGCTGTCGCGGCATGCTACCAGTGTTAAAGACTGCGATGGAGCTCCGTATGCCACGGCAAACTGGCTGACACTGACGGCGGCGGTGCACAAATGCTGCGCAGCTAGCGCCATTCGACGGCCAACACCGCGGTTCCTGGTGTGTCCGCTGTGCCGTGCGTGTGATCATTGCTTGTACAGCCCTCTCGCAGTGTCCGGAGCAAGTATGGTGGGTCTGACACACCGGTGTCAATGTGTTCTTTTTTCCATTTTCAGGAGTGTATTTAGAGCAAGCCTCATCTGCATATAAACGAAAAAGAAAAGGAAAACACAAACAGTACATATGTACAAAGTCAAAAGCACTTTTGACTTTGTACATATGTACTGTTGGTGTTTTGTTTTTCTTTTTCGTTTATAAATGTATAGCTATGGTGTTCTTTTAATCATTGACAAAGGTCTTCTTAGGCACTTGTGGGTTTTATTGTTATTCTGAAGAAGGTGTAGTTATCTACGGCGAAACCTGGGTTATCACTTAATACTAGGTGCTTTTTTTCGCAATCGAGGCGGGTTTTTAGTTTTTTAATATATTAACGATTGCTGACGCGCTGCGATGGTGAAGATTCTTATTCCTGATAATGTTCACATAGTCTGCAAGTGTCATGGTGCCTTCGATTATTACCGCAGGTCCCATGGAAGCCCCTAACGTAATGCTGCTCCCCCTCGGCCTGCGTCCTTGGTGCGCTGCATCTGTCGAGCAGCAGATCGCCTGGATGACGACGTATCTGGACAACACCACAGACCTGCTTTAACCATAAATGGGATTTATCCAACCAGATGGCTCGATGCCATTGATCCGCGGTCCAACCTCGATGATCCCGTGCCCACTGTACTCATAATTGACGATGTCGTTGGGTCAACATGGAAACACATAGGGGTCCTCTAGTGTGGAACACCGTGTTCAACAATGTGCACTGAACGGTGTGCTCCAGAACACTTGTGTCTGCACGAGCACTGCATTCTGTCGTCAAATCTTCCACATATCGCCGCCTATCCTGCTTTAGAGTGCGCGCAAGCCTTCGATCCCTGTGATGAGGTATGCACGTCCAACTTCTTATCGCCTACCCGTGGTTGCAGCATTCTTCAGCCACTTCCTGTAGTTGCTCATGACACCAGCACGCGAACAGTCGACCATCTTCGCTGTTTCCGAGATGTTCCCTCCCAGGCACTGAACCTCAACAATATGGCTTTTGTAAAAGACGCTCAAGTCGGCGGACTTGCGCATTTGCGCCACTTATCGTCGCTAGAATGATTCCCCATTCGTCTCTACTCGGCTCACATACTTCTCTTCCCGCACCACATGCCCTCAGCGCCACTAGGCAGCATACTACCTGGCGGTGGGTAGTGGTCATACTGTTTTGGCTCATTAGTATATTTATGAGCATCTCACTCATTTAAGTTTTGCACTGACAATGCCAGTAAAACTTGGCTAGGCAGTGAATAGTTTCCGTACATCAGATCGTATCAAACATAACATAAAAAACTGGCAATACAGATTAATCCTTTTCTATCTGCAGCCGTCCTCGACGCGGAATCTTTGAGACCCGCCGCCTTGTCGCCCAGCCGTAGGCTCTCTGCTGTCGGGTGATAAGTTACCGGTTGCACGACGGACAGCGGTGCACAGTCATACTTAATCGTGCTTTCTGTAACACATTTTCCTTACTATCAACCACAGTATTTTCCCCGTCATGGACCGTGGTTGTACCCTCAGTTGTCTGCTTATGAAACAACTTACAGATCGCGTGTTGATGTTCACTGTATATTAACCGGGCCGACCAGAGTGGCCGAGCGGTTCTAGGCGCTACAGTATGGAACCGCGCGACCGCTACGGTCGCAGGTTCGAATCCTGCCTCGGGCATGGATGTGTATGATGTCCTTAGGTTAGTTAGGTTTAAGTAGTTCTAAGTTCTAGGGCACTGATGACATCAGAAGTTAAGTCCCATAGTGCTGAGAGCCATTTATAAAAACAAGTCCCTTAAAATTGGAGGAACATTCAGAGCCGTAATAATCTTCCCAGCTTGTGAATCGCGCGTCAGAAAGGCGAAGGTGGTTCTGGAAACGCAGCAAGTGCCTCGCGTGGAGAGTCAGTTGGCAGATCTGCGAGCGGCTGCCCGGTTCGGCAGGTGAGGAGTTGAGCGTAGCGCAGGCATCCATATGGCACGCAGCTGCCAGCCACGGCCCCTGCGCTGCGCCACACCACACGGCCACACCTGCTTCACGCTCCAAAGACGCCGAATTCCCTCGGCACGGCACGCCACCCTTTCCGGCCCTCGCCGCCTGCACTTACTTCCGCGAGTATTGTTTCGCTCAGCAGCGCATCGGCGTTGGCAGCTTCGGCCGGCTTGCCGTGTCCCCTTCCCACACGGGAAGCATAACTGAGGTGACGAAAGTCGTGGGATAGCGATATGCACATATACAAACGACTGTAGTATCACGTACACCAGGCGTAAAAGCGCCGTGCTTTGCCGGAGCTAGCAGTTTTATCATGAGATTCATGTGGAAATGTTTACGAGGTGGTTATGACTGCACAGAGAGAATTCACAGAATTTCAAGGGGGATGGAAATTGAAGCTAGACGCTTGGGGCATTCCATTTCGGAAATCGTTAGGGAAATCAATATTCTGAAATCCACAGTGTCAAGAGCGCGTCGAGAGTACGAAATTTAAGGCATTCCCTCTCGCGGCGGACAAAGCAGTGGCCGACGGCCTCCACTTAACGACTGAGAGCTGCGGCATTTGCTTAGATTTATCAGTCCTACAGACAAGCAATGCTACCTCGAATAACTGCAGGAGTCAATGTGTACGTATGCTGAAAGTATCCCTTGGGACAGTGCGGCGAAATTCGACGTTAAATGACTAAGCAGCAGACGACCGACGCGAATGCCTTTGCTGACAGGACGACATGCCTGGAGCGCCACTGATCGACTCGTGACTTTATCGGCTGGACCCTAGACGACAGCAAAACCGTGCCCCGCTTATATGAGTCCCGATTCCAGTTAGTAAGAACTGATGGTAGGGTTCGAGTGAGGCCATCAGTCCCCTAGACTTAGAACTACTTAAACGTAACTAACCTAAGGACATCACACACATCCATGCCCGAGGCAGCATTCAAACCTGCGACTGTAGCAGCAGCGCGGTTCCGGTCTGAAGCGCCTAGAACCGCTCGGCCACAGCGGCCGGCTAGGAGGTATCCCATGACATTTGTCAGCTCAGTGTAAAACGTCTTTCCTAAAAATCCCCAGACTGATTTCATTCCTGGCGTGCAAGGCCCATTTTACAAATATCTTTGTCAAATATTTCATCAGACTTCTTTGACCAAACTACTTCACTGGAGCTACTACAGTATTATAAAATTTTTCGTCATAATTACTCGAGAATGGATACCTAACAGTAAACGCCTTTTAACCAGTACATGTTGGTGCATTTCAATTTGCCCTCATGAAAACAGCCTCCCATACTTGCATACACAACACTCAGTTAAGGACTGCCTTTTCTTAATTTCATTCATCATAACCTATGTTTTTAGAAAGCCTACAGCTGTGTCACTCATGACTTAAATAATTAATGATGCACTAGGTATGTTTTCATGCTTAATATGGTATGTTTAAAGAATTTCTTCTCGTTATCAAGAGCAAATATTTATAAACGTATTTTAGGAGGTGTTAATATGTGTCTTGTTTTGCCTCTCTCTTGCTCCGAAGTTGTGTTTTCATGGTTTACTGCAGTCGGACAGATTTCTTTTGTCCGATTTTCTGAAACATCACGTAGTATGCCCACGCAACATTCGCATTTCATAATGAGAATAAATTCTCGCAAAGTATCATGCTAAGTATGAAAAAAATACCTAATTGCTGCAGTATTTAAACCATGAATGAAATTTCTTTTAAAGATCATTTCATCGTTAAATTATTATTAGCAACAGGCGAAAACTATTCCAACTTCCTATATAGTACTCGATTCCCATAATCTATCATTTCAGAACCATGTGAACAAATATACATATCACTTACAGAGGAATTTATGAAGCTTCGGTTAGGTTATTTACAACACAATAAAAACATTTTTTTTATTTCTATTTTGACAACACATCTCCATCTCTTTCCACATTCTCTCTTTCTACAATGTAAAAACATGATACACAGCGCAGCCACTTCGAATGCAGCTGTTTGCTGCAGCTATTTATTTATAAGATTCTAACCGCTTATTACGATTTTGGTAGTCTTCGTGCCTTGTGCTCTGAAGAATTTCGTATTCTTCATTTTTTGCAGTGAACACTGTGGTGGTTGTCACGCACCAAATATACTTCGACGCCATTTTGTAGGTTAAATGTACTAAAAATATTGAAAAGATATGTATACAACGGCGAACTTTGATCAAAGACAGGCCCTCGATCTAACTTTAACACGTTCACTGCCACTGTAATTGGCCTTGCTTTGCCACGTAACCAATATTTTTCTTAATAGAATCTGAAAATATATTGCTAAAAGTAATATAACATGTATTTATTTTATAAGTACACAATCAAATTTACTCTCGTGAATCAAAGTTGTTTTGGGGCGCACTAAGGCGTCAGTGGCATATCAGGCCATATTCTGTAGCGGGTGGCCGTGGACGCGCCAATGCGTCTAGTGTATTGTTCCTGGTTAGTGTGACAGTTTGGGTTACTACAATTTCATTTTATATTCATAAATGAAACGAAACATCCTACTGACAAACGACATATTTATTGGACAAAAAATATAGTAGAAACATTCAAATACAAACACAAGATCTCGAAGAAACTTCTGAAATAAAATGTATGTCGAATCTAAGAAAAATACAATCTAGAGCTTTATCCATTACTCTCAAACAAATAAAATAAATACAAAGTTTAAGAATAGTACCGACACATAACTGTCGAAAAATAAATGAGCAACGAAAGTGCTATCTGCCTTTAGAGGTGGTGAATAACACAACAATTCAAACAATATCCTGCTTTATTTGGGCAATCTAGGCACTCGTAAATCGTGTCTGTTCGTTGTCCACGGCTGGCGCATGATCTGCACTTTTTTCGCGGTGTTTTTGATTTTCCATTTGATTCTCGTTTTACCACAACATGTTGGGGATTTCTGACTGGCCGTTCTACCTGCTTTCGTGGCAATAGTGCTCTTATAATACTGAGTCTAAATTCTTGGAGGGGCATTTTTGTGCCACAATATTTATTGTGTAGGGCATGTGCGTTTGTCAGTATCATTTCCACAACGTGGATAAAAAGTTTCTTGTACCAGCGTATGGTTTTGCGTTCCGAGAGGTAATATGATAACATCTGATCGTGCCGATCAACTCCCGCCATAAATTTATTGTAGTTTACAATGGCCAAGGGCTTAGATTTCTTCTCCTTTCTTTTGGTTTCAACCTCAACCATTTCATTTGTAAATGCATTAGAAATGTAGCAAACCTCCCTCTTATCACGCCACTTACCTATCATAACTCCTTCCGCAAATCTGGCAACGGCTTCACCTTTTCGTAGTTTTGCTTCCTGTATTTCCTTGGGTGTATCCTTCCTATTCGCCCTCAGAGTTCCCGTGCAGTGGGTCTTCTTATCCAGGAGCAGCTTTGCCAATGCGAAGCTGTTATAGTAATTGTCCATGTACACATGGTGACCAGCATTCAACTTTTCATCTAGTAAATGAAGAACAATTTTTTGCGCATGGCCTCTTCCTCCTAAATCGTCCAGCATGCCAGTGTATACCGCGAATTTTAGGACCATTCCAGTGGGAGTTGTCAAAATATATAGCTTTATGCCATATTTGTGCTTTTTGTTTTTGATGTATTGGCGGAAAAGTAATCGTCCACGCCAAAGGATCATTGATTCGTCCAGAGACAGTTCCCGTCCAGGGTAGTAAACTTGGCACATCCTTTCATTGAAAAAATTGATAACGGGACGTATTTTATACAACCTGTCGGATGGTGTTGGTTTGCCCTGTTTTGGATTTTCAGAAAAGTGTAATGCACGTAGTATTAGCAGAAAACGATTTCGTGAAATACTATCGGCAATTCCTTTCACGTTGAATAAAGCGTCCTTTTTCCAATAGTCCTGCAAATTCCTCATCTTTACATTTCCCATGTGCAGGAAAACTCCCAAGAACACTAACAATTCGCCAACAGTCACATCTTTCCAACAGTTTATTCGTGATTGTCCTTTGGTTCCCGCAGAAAGGAATAATTCAATCGCGTTTCGATTTGTTTCTTCTACAACTGTCAATAGAAATTCGTCCGTCAGCAAAAGACGAAAATAATCTAAGGGAGTGTTTTCCGTCGGTTGAATAAGCAGTCCCTCATTTTTTATAAATGGGCAATTTATCATTCCAACTGGCTCTCTTTCCCACGCAACAGTTGTATCAGCTGCGTTATCTCTTGTTACCACTCCTTCTGCCATTTCCCTGTCGCTAGGATTCACAGCCATTTCTACAGTCTCATCTAAAACAAACTCGGCTCCGTCAGACTCTTCACTGGATTCCACGCCGTCCTCCTCACTGGCCAGTTCCGTTTCCGAATCGCTTTCTTCTAATATTCGTAATAATTCCGCATCCGTTAGTTTTTGTACGTTTCTTGTGTCCTGTGTTTTACGTTTCTTAGGTTCTGAAGGGCCCGCCGTGTCACGATTGTCTTCCATTTTCAGTCCCACAACAGAGAAAAACTGTAGGGAAAACACACGAACCGCACCCGCAAAAATTGAAAACAATACGTTCTTAGAGTGCCTGCGCAATGAACCACACCGAATGGCTGTGCCCGACTAAACTGTGGCGCTGAGAAACAGCTGAGTGTCTCGCCGCGCAGGCGCGTCGACGGCATATGCACTAGTATCGGCCGGACGCGCTGGTGCGCCGATGGCAGTGAACGTGTTAATAAGAGATCTTTGATAAAAGGCGTCTGATAAGAGCTTCCATAGTACACGGTTAAAGAACTGACCAAATGGCTTTAATAAAAGATATTTGTCACAGATCTCTTATAGTGTAATAAGGGCCTAAACGACATCTGCGCATTAAGTACGGTGGCAGCTTGATATAACAACTGTAAAAAGTAGACACGCATTCGACCAGTCAGTTGTGAACAGGCACTGTTAAGTAGTGAATGTGCGACCGTAGTGTGTCTAAACCAGAAGAGAAAACTGTGTGCAAAGTTTGTCTTGTCCACCTTGATTGCTGCTCAAAAACAACGAGGCGTAGAAGTCTTTCGTAACTTTGTTGAAATGAAAAACGCTGACAATTTCTTTTTAAATAATCATCAAGGATGGAGGTATTTGGTGTTACAAATACGAACCTACCACAAAAAGATAAAGCCCAGAAATTCACATGGAGAGGCATCACTTTGGCAACATAGCCCACATTCAAGGCAACGTGACTCGCGACTTGAGCAACATCCCAAAGAAGGACTTTACTGACAATTTACATTGCGGTATAAACGTTTCGTGCGCAGTGATTAAGTAGGCAGAGGATAGACCACATCTAAAGCCTTCAAACCACCATATTAACTCTTCTCTATTTTTTATTTACCCAGTCTTTTTGAAGACAGGGTACATGTTGTCTGTTTCGTTCTTGAGTCCTCTATTCTGATGTTGTAGTTTTACAAGTGATGTGGAATTATTCGGTCTTTTGAAACTGTAACAAGTCTTATTTGGACCAGAAGTGTTTCGATTTATTTACAGTATTTTAATTGGTCACTGCCACGTGTCGATCTGCCTCGTGGATCAACGACGAGGGCTTGTGAGCCCGCATGTCTAGATGTGGTAGTTATGCGATTTCCCACATCCATCGAGGTAAATACTGGGCTGGTACCCACGTCCCGCCTCAGGTAGCTGCTTGACAAGCACTTAAAAAACTTTCTCACACTTGAATACGATATTTACACTAGACACAGGCAAGTGGAGGGGAAACGGGAAGAGGTGAAGAAGAAGAGACACTCACAAAAGACGGATTAACTCCTATATTACTTGAACCATACATTTTTCTACATTTAATCATCTACAGGGGAATGGAAAAGCTGGTAAAAGTTGACCTCGGAGTAGATCAGATTGGGTTCTGTAGAAATGTAGGAACACATGAGGCAATACTGGCCCTACGTTTTAACTTATAAAATAGGTTAAAGAAACGCAAACCTACGTTTATAGAAATTTAGAAACCTGTTGCCATTGCTGATTGGACTATAGTCGCTAAAATTCGAAAGATAGCAGAAATTAAATACAGGGAGTGAAAGTTATCTACTATGTGTACAGAAATCAGATGGCGATTAAAAGATTCGAAGGACATGAAAGCAATAGTTGAGAAAGAGACGAGAAAAGTTTCTATACCATGCTTGACGTTGTTCAATCCTTACGCTGAGCAAGCTATAAAGGGAACAAAGGAGAAATCTGGAAAGGGAATTAAAATTCGGGGAGGCGAAATAAAAACGTTGAGATTTCCTAAAGACATAGTAATTCACTCAGAGATGGCAAAGAACGTGAATAAATATTTTATCGGAATGTATAGTATCTTGAAAAGAGGTTATAGGATCAATACCATAAAAAGCACAAAAACGCGAAATTTGTTCGTACAACTTTCTGTCTATTCGCTCTAATACGAATTCTGAGTCGGAAGTCTGTTACGAAGACAGTCTGTACCAGGGATATGGATTGCTTAGTGAGTCACAGTCTATGAGTACTCGAACCAAGTCACGTCTGCTATTCACACTTTGGAAGTAGTAGGTACAAGTCAATCACATGTCTGCACAGACAGCGTCGCGTGTAGAAAGTCCGATTGAACAGTGGGCGAACCATTCAGTTTCTGTTCCTTCTTCTTCCTACATTCGGTTATGTTCCATGCACCTGGTGTCAGTGCTTGTTCACGGACGTTGGTATTTGAACTGAGGTTACTTTTTGATGGTCGTTCTAAGGCTGCAAACTACAGAAGTATGGTGAGACTGCCTCATGAATTTTGCAGGTTAGCATAATGTTCTTCCCGAAACGTTTCATATCTTTAAATGTGCCTTCGCTTATTTTCAGACTTCATTCCTATTGTTTGATGAGGTAGGTCGTCATCCATTCTCGAGGCACAGAATCGGTCTTCCACACATTCATCTCTATGGCAGGAATACTGGTCACATGTAATTGCTGTTAGCCGGCCGGTGTAGACGAGCGATTCTAGGCGCTTCAGTCTGGAACCGCGCGACCGCTACGGTCGCAGGTTCGAATCCTGCCTCGGGAATGGATGTGTGTGATGTCCTTAGCTTAGTTAGGTTTAAGTAGTTCTAAGTTCTAGGGGACTGATGACCGCAGATGTTAAGTCCCATAGTGCTCAGAGACATTTGCACCAATTGCTGTTAAATTACATGTGGTTAAGATTTGCTTAAGTGTCTAGAGTCTTTCATTGTTCAATTTTTTTATGCGAGGTGTGTTCAATAAGTAATGCAACACTATTTTTTCTGTGCCAATGTCCGTTGAAAAATGGCGGAATTCGCTGTGGTGCATCGTAGAATAGTGCCGCTCCAGCCCCTATTGTTTCATGAAGTTCCGATAGGTAGACTTCAAAATGACGGCTGTAGTGGAGGTGGTATCCAGGCAGAGAGTGATTGAGGTTTTTTTGGCGGAAAACCAGAGCGTAGCAGTTGTTCTTAGGTGCCTGCAGAGTGTTTGCAGAGACTTGGCAGTGAACAAAAGCACGGTGTCGTCAAGCGAGGCGTCTCGCATCATCGCAACAAGATCCCGTAAATCTGTCCGATTTCCCATGTGCCGGCCGCCCGCACACAGATGTGACCGCTGCAATGGTGGGACGTGTTCGGCTCCACAAAGATGCAAACGAACTCCGCCTCCTGCATGTGAGCGCAAAGTCTCACGAAAGTCTGCGCGCCCTAGAGGAGCTCACAAAACTTCACTGGACTGTTCTGTCTCAGCCACCTACAGTCCCGATCCCGCATCTTCCGACTTCCATCTGTTCGACCCAAGGAAGGATGCACTCTGCGGAAAGCAGAACGTAGGTACTGGGTATGTTATTTACGCAGCATGCTGTTGACTCCGACGTCGACCAGTAGAGTGGCACCATGCAGGCATACAGCCTTTCCCAGTAAGGTGACGTAAGGCCGTCGGATTGAACGGAGACTATGTTGAAAAACGGGTTTTTGTATCCTGGCGTACGGGGAATAATATGGAGTACTGGAATCCTGAGTAAAATCAACTTGATTTCTCAAAAAACATATGTTGCGTTACTTATCCAGCGCCCTTTGTACATATTGGACTTGTGTACCTCGGGGTCCATCACAGGACAAATGTAATCTTTTGTTTAGTACTGCTTTTGAATTGCGTCTTAATTATCACGATTATAATCCATGTCAAAAAATCGATTGCAAATGTGTACTTCGAGCACGAACTTTCTCTGAATTTTGCCTTCAGCAAGACTATTACTCAATGCGAGGCATAACTGGACCTAGTAGAGACTTTTTCAAAAGTGCAGTCACCAGAAACCCTTTTTCAGTTCTTCGCATGCTTACACCTCAGAAGGTAAGCTGTGCTGCCAACATTCCGAGACTGCTTGCTGCTTACCGGATTCTTTTAGGCGTGATTTTTATGTATAAATTTCAGGTTTTTTGTGTTGACAAGTATTAGGTTATCAAATGAGGCACATATCCTCATAGCATTTCATCTGCTCATAAGAAAGATCAATTATACGTTCACTGAATCAGATAATAAAGGTTCTAGAAGTAACTGTGATCATAAATTCACTCAGGCATTCATTTCTTCACGTTTCTCATTGTAAGTATCCTGTAGACGTACGTATTTTTATGAAACCGTGGCCAGATTGTGATATAAATTATTTCTTGACTCAATATTTTGTGCATAAGGGACTTGTATTCAAGAAGTTTTCCTAAAGACATATATGCATGTACTCAGAACAATTACGAAGAAAGAGCAGGAGACTTGCAAGTGGTAATGGAGAGACTGAAAGTAGTAGCTGAGTTTTGATAATTTGGCAGCAAAATAACTGATGGTGTTCAAAGTAGAGAGGATATAATAGACACACTGGAAAGAGCAAGAAAATAATGTCTGAAAACGATAAATTTGCTAATGTCGCATATAAATTTAAATGTCAGAAGTTCTTTCCTGAAAGAATTTATCTGGAATGTAGATGTACAGAAGTGAAACGTTGACATTAAACAATTCAAGCAAGGAGAGAACAGAAGGCTTTGATATGTAATGTTGCAGAAGAATGTTGAAGATTGCATGGGTAGATCAACTATTTAATGAGTTATTGAACCGAATTGGGGGAAAAAGATATTTTCGGCACAACTTGACTAAAAGGAGAGATCAGTTGATAGGAAGCATGGGGGTAAAAACGGTACAGGGAGGCGTAAACATGATTGGAATAAGCAGTTTCAAATGGATGTAGCTTGCAGTAGTTGTTTAGAGTAGAGGAGGCTTACAAGGGTAGAGTAGCGAGCAAAACTGCACCAAACCAGTCTTCAAACTGAAGACCACAACAACATTTATCTTTATTGATGGTCGACCATGTAGCCAACCAAATGGATTGATTGTTATTAATTACACTTTGAAATAAGTTTCACAAAAACACATACATTTTTGTTACTTCTTAAAGTACTTAATAAATAGGGTGATTGAGCTGCACCTGCCAATGTCGCTTTTTGCAACCCCACATGACAGAACAATGTTGTTGGCCATTTCGCTCTAGAGGCGTAAAGCACATTGTCAAAATGTCCCAGAATAACTGGTAAAGTACACAAAGACATCTTAGACCTATTCTGCAATTTTTTTATAAAATTGCTTTAGCACATTAACGCGGCAGTCGAAAAGTTCTCATATTGATATCTCTTGTTAAATTCGTTGTTTCCAGTGGCGAAACACATTCTATAAGGCAACATTTCTGAACCATTTACGAAAGATCAAGCACTATAAACGGAATAAACTTACAGAGTCTCCCCGAAACCTGTATGACTACACCGCTAATTAAACAAAGAAATATTGGAGACACTTGGATAAGTGTCTACCTTGGTCCAAAAATACCGCCGAACTCGTGGCCAACACTCACTTGCACTTTTTACAGTACGATACCGTTTGCTAACAGTCGCCCAAAGCTCTGAGAGGCAACATACGTCGATTACGTAGCTGTCGCCATTCTGTATATCGTTCCTGACGCAGATGTAGAGTGGCATGAATAAAGCGACATCAGTGGGTGCAGCTGACTCACCCTGTATACTACTGACGAAGTTATCTGCTGGCGCACGGCTGCTCTGTTATTTTATGTTACTCTGAATTTACACTACTGGCCATTAAAATTGCTACACCAAGAAGAAATGCAGATGATAAACCAGTATTCATTGGACAAATATATTATACTAGAACTGACATGAGATAACATTTTCACGCACTTTGGGTGCATAGATCCTGAGAAATCAGTATCCAGAACAACCACCTCTGACCTTAATAACGACCTTGATACGCCTGGGCATTGAGTCGAACAGAGCTTGGATGGCGTGTACATGTACAGCTGCCCATGCAGCTTCAACACGATATCACAGTTCATCAAGAGTAGCGACTGGCTTATTGTGACAAGCCAGTTGCTCGGCCACCATTGACCAGGCGTTTTCAATTGGTGAGAGATCTGGAGAATGTGCTGGCCAGGGCAGCAGTCGAACATTTTCTGTATCCAGAAAGGCCCGTACAGGACCTGCAACATGCATGCGGTCGTGCATTATTCTGCTAAAATGTAGGGTTTCGCAGGGATCGAATGAAGGGTAGAGCCACGGGTCGTAACACATATGAAATGTAACGTCCACTGTTCGAAGTGCCGTCAAGCGAGCAAGAGGTGACCGAGACGTGTAACCAATGGCACCCCATACCATCACGCCGGGTGATACGCCAGTGTGGCGACGACGAATACACGCTTCCAATGTGCGTTCACCGCGATGTCGCCAAACACGGATGCGACCATCATGATGCTGTAAACAGAACCTGGATTCATCCGAAAAAATGACGTTTTACCATTCGTGCACCCAGGTTCGTCGTTGAGTATACCATCGCAGGCGCTCCTGTGTATGATGCAGCGTCAAGGGTAACCGCAGCCATGGTCTCCGAGCTGATAGTCCATGCTGCTGCAAACGTCGTCGAACTGTTCGTGCAGATGCTTGTTGTCTTGCAAACGTCCCCATCTGTTAGAGATCGAGACGTGGCTGTACGATCCGTTACAGCCATGCGGATAAGATGCCTGTCATCTCGACTGCTAGTGATACGAGGCCGTTGGGATCGAGCACGGCGTTCCGTATTACCTCCTGAACCCACCGATTCGATATTCTGCTAACAGTCATTGGATCACGATTCGATAAACCGCGATAGCGATAGGCTACAATCCGACCTTTATCAAAGACGGAAACGTGATGGTACCCATTTCTCCTCCTTACAAGAGGCATCCCAACAACGTTTCAGTAGGCAACGCCGGTCAACTGCTGTTTGTGTATGAGAAATCGGTTGGAAACTTTCCTCATGTCAGCACGTTGTAGGTGTCGCCACCGGCGCCAACCTTGTGTGAATGCTCTGAAAAGCTAATCATTTGCATATTACAGCATTTTCTTCCTGTCGGTTAAATTTGGCGTCTGTAGCACGTCATCTTCATGATGTAGCGATTTTAATGGCCAGTAGTGTATTTCTTCTAAGAACTACCTATACGCTGTCACCAATTTATCCATTAGAACTACCCTTTAAAGCTTCCTTGCACTTAATATTACATAAAACAATAATAATAATGCGAGAGAACTAATAACAATGAAAACTGAATAAAAGAATGGAGAACTTTAAAAAAAATTGTGTGATCCTGCCCACTCGTGTAATACAGGGAGCCTAGGAAGCTGTTTTCTCGTATAGCTAGACAACATTCAAGCAAATATTCTTAACGGTGTTTATTACAGTAAAATGAATTGACAAAACTTAGCTTTGCCTATGTACAATGAGGTGTCGCAAGCAAATGGCATCATGAAAATAATCAGTGTCTTTCGAATTATACACTTTCCACGCAAGCAACTAATATAGTGCTGGCTTCTAGTGCGACTCATCTAGTGCGGCTTTTCTTTTGCGGCTGTTCTAGTGCGGCCAAAACTAGCTGGAACGGCTCTTTTATTCTCTTCGTACAGGGGCCGCTCCTGTTGGGGTGTCGTCATAGTCAGCGTTCTATTTGCTGTTGTCGTCTCACAGCCTTCTCTGCTGTTTCGTTCAGGCCAACGTGCCGGCGCTTGATGTTACGCCGGAACAAAATTGTCATTATAACAAAAATACTTGGAGGAAGTGACAAGTAGCTTTACACCTGTTTGGTAAACATAAGTAATTTCAGTGTCGACGGTATTTTACGTCCACTTTTCCCTCGCACACTAGTTTTGAGTGCTTCGTGTGTCCGAAAACTTGTCGAGGGCGTACTGGATTATTTGCGATTCACTGCACGGCAGATGAGGTACTGGGGGTCCCGTACCCCTTTCACACTCGATTTCGGATCCAACCACAACACAGTTTCGGAAACAAAGAGAAGCTGACAGTCTACTAAACTTTTTCTCTCCATACCTATCTTGGTATCAAGCCATTCTGCACCCCCAAGGCACAACACATCCTTCTGCCTTTGATACGCGGTATTGGTCCACATGCTCTCTTACGGTCGCATTAGAGAAGAGTAAAGCTATTTCATTCAAGAAGGCATATTTCAGTCACTACGCTATCTCTCGTGGGTAGGAGTACGTTGAAGATTCTCGCCGGCCTCTGTGGCCGAGTGGTTCTAGGCGCTTCAGTCCGGAACCGCGCTGCTGCTACGGTCGTAGGTTCGAATCCTGCCTCGATCATGGATGTGTGTGATGTCCTTACGTTGGTTAGGTTTAAGTAGTTCTAAGTCTAGGGGACTGATGACCTCAGACGTTAAGTCCCATAATGCTCAGAGCCATTTGAACCATTTTGAAGATTCTCGAGCGAATTTATGAACCTACTGACTACTATCTCAGGCGAGCGCTATCCTTACTGCAGAGGCGTTAGCCCAACGATTCAAAGCGCTAGCCTAGATGTTTACCGGTACTGGGATCCAGTGTCCTCATTTTCCTCTAGTTTTCCTCACTTATATCGCTAAAACGGAACAGTTCATCAGAAAGGAATAATAATAGTAATAGTGATGATGATGGTACATTTGAGGCGAGGTTTAGCAAAGAACGTTTAAAATGAGCACTTGTCGATTTATTATGCACGCCCGTATAACAATAAAGTCAGACCGGGTTATACCCACCCTGAAATATATACTTTCATTGTCAAGTCAAAAATTCTTCGACATTGTCGCAGGGCCAGGGAGAAATACACTCTTAAGACCAAAAAACGACGTAACACGAAGGAATTATTCCAATGGGACGGAAATCTGTGCATGTGATGTACATGTACAAATAAAGAAATGATTATAATTTCAGAAAAAACTGGGTGATTTATTCACGAGAAAGAGCTTCACAAATTGAGAAAGTCAATAACACATTGGTCCACCTCTGGCCCTTACGCAAGCAGTTATTCGGCTTAGCGTTGAGTGATTTGCTGGATGTCCTCGTGAGGCGTATCGTGCCAGATTCTGTCCAAATTGCGTGTTATATGTCAAAATCCTGAGCTCGTTGGAGCGCCCTGCCCATTATGTTCTAAACTTTCTCAACTGCGGAGAGATCCATCGACCTTGCCGGCCAAGGTAGGGTTTGGCAAGCACGAAGACAAGGGGTAGAACTACTCGTATAATACGTCGAGGAGTTCTGACGCAGATTAATGACACTCGCGACTTCACTGTTAACAAGACAGTAATCGCGCCATCAGCCAACTCACGATACCCGCTCGCCACAGAGACAGCACTTTCAAAAATTCTGGCCCCCTATTTTGGTATAAACCTATAACTCTTTTTTCCAAGAGTATTAAAATTCAACAGGCACATAAATCGCAATAATATTGAGTACTAAAATGAGTCTATGAAATAGTCTTGCCTGAAGAAGGGACACGTGAGTGGAATATTACCGTGTCGCCCAGGAAAAGTTAAATTAGCGCTGGAACAATCA
This sequence comes from Schistocerca nitens, assembly GCF_023898315.1. Lineage (NCBI taxonomy): Eukaryota > Metazoa > Arthropoda > Insecta > Orthoptera > Acrididae > Schistocerca > Schistocerca nitens. Next base: position 529,385,079 of record NC_064617.1, read on the forward strand.
GCTGTTGTTTTAGTCTCCAGTATGGTGTGACGAAGATCTCCACACGAAGTCTCTTGCTTTCTGCCGAACTTCTGCAGACCACACCAATTTGAACGTGGCTCGGTGCAATTGCGCTGGAAGACTTTTACCCATCACACTTCCTTCTATTACCAGACTGACATGTCCTTGATGCCCCGTGATGAGTCCCAGCAGCCAAAAGATAGCAGGAGCAGGCAAAGAATGGAAAAAGATATAACAGAGGATGTTGTAGCTACGTAGATGTGAAAAGATTATCACAAGATGGAAAAAGATGGGGAAATCATCAAACCAGCCGGAAGACTGATGACTTAAAGAAGAGTTTATTCGACGGGTTCTTCTCCCCCCCGATACTTGTTTGCAAAAGTTGTATGTAACCTAAGTATATCGCACAACACGTATCATGAACTGTGTGCTGTCACGTCATACCTAAGACCCGTTACACAAGGTACTTCATAAGATTCATCTGATTCCAAAAGACTATTCTCTGCATGAATGAAGTCAGATCCTTGTTGATTATAAGTCTTGTGACGAAACTAAAAGTGTACTTTACAGTCAGTTCTAAGCCGCAAGTATAGGTTTCCCTGGCAACTGGCTCGTTCATTACCAAATGTGCGACGAGTCGAGGCCGCGATAACACAGCAACAAAAGGTACTTCACGTTCTCCGTTTCATTAGCTGCAGTTTAGTTATCAGCTGTGCCCCGTGATTTTCGTTGAAAGTATCGAACTGCACCTCCTACAGCTCAAAACATTCTACTTTAACACCATCAGTTCCAAGATACTGCTTGTTTGCATAAGGTGGAGTCCAGAGTCATTAAACATCTACTATTATTTTAATAGCTGTTTCCTCTTAATAAATCAAAGTTTCCAAAGCCACTAAATTGTTTGTCTAGATTAGCACTGTTGCATCCGTACAGACAAAGACATCAATCACAATTTCAGCCAAATGACTCTTTCATACTTATTTCTGGTTACATGACCAATATTTTTACATGATCCCACTGATATGTCTTTGCGTGATAATTAAAAAATATGGTTTCAAAAACATCATTCTTGTCCTCATACATTTTCTGGTGAAACTGTGTACATACGCTTTCAATAGATAAATAAATCGCTATTACTGTGAAAGTTGTTCGCATGAACTAAGTATCCTAGCAGGGCGAGTCAAATGAAAGATGCCTAATACTGTGCGGAGGAACTAAATTAACTGTATAAGCTGTTGTTTTTAATTCTACTAATGATTTAATACAAGGGTCGTAAGATGCCTGATTATTAACACAAAAATAAAGGAGCAGGCCCTATGTCCTGTAGGCTGACCGGAAGCTGTCTGATGTAAAAGAAGATTTACACCACGGAAATGACACGAGAAACAATGTCTTTCACATACAGTATGGGTGACAGCATTGGTTCATCTACATTTCAGGGGCATACACTGAAGCGCCAAAGAAATTGGCAAGGTCATGCGTATTCAAATACAGAGATATGTAAACAGGCAGAATAAGGCGATGCGGTCGGCAACGCCAATGTAAGACAAGTGTCTGGTGCAGTTGTTAAATCGGTTAATGCTGCTACAATGGCACGTTATCACAATCTAAGTGAGTTTGAAAAAATGGTTCAAATGGCTCTGAGCACTATGGGATTTCACATCTGAGGTTATCAGTCCCCTAGAACTTAGAACTACTTAAACTAACTAACCTAAGGACATAACACACATCCATCCCAGAGGCAGGATTCGAACCTGCGACCGTAGCAGTTGCGCGGTTCCGGACCGAAGCGCCTAGAACCGCTCGGCCACCGCCGCCGGCTAAGTGAATTTGAACTTGATTTTACAGTCGGCGCACGCGCGAAGGGACACAGCATCTCCGAGGTAGCGATGAAGTGGGGATTTCCCCGTACGACCATTTCACGAGTGTACCCTGAATATCAGGAATTAGGTAAAACGTCAAATCTCCGACTTCGCTGCTGCCGGAAAACGATCATGCAAGAGCGGGACCAACGACGACTGAAGAGAATCGTTCAGCGTGACAGAAGTGCAGCCTTTCCGCAAACAGCTGCAGATTTCAATTCTGGGGCAGCAACAAGTGTCAGCGTGCGAACCGTTCAACGAAACATCGGAGCCGAAGGCCTACTCGTGAATCCTTGATGACGGCACGGCACATAGTTTTATACCTCGCATGGACTCGTCAACAGCGACATAGGACTGTTGATGACCGGGAACTTGTTGCATGGTCGAACGAGTCTCGTTTCAAATTGTATCGAGCGGATGGACGTGTACGGGTATGGAGGTAATCCCATGAATCAGCGGACCCTGCATGTCAGAAGAGGACTGTTCAAGTTGGTAGAGGCTGTAATGGCATAAGGAGTGTGCAGTCGGAGTGATATGGGACCCCTGATATGTCTAGAGACTCCTGAATCCATTCATGTCGATTGTGCATCCCGACAGACTCGGGTAATTCCCTCAGGACAATGTGACACCCCACACGTCCAAAATTCCTACAGAGTGGTCCAGGAACACTCTTCTGAGTTTAAACACTTCCGCTGGTCACCAGCCTCCCCAGAATTGAATGTTATTGAGCATATCTGGGATGCCTTGCAACGTGCTACTCAGAAGGGATCTCCACCGCCTCGTACTCTTATTTATGGACAGTCCTGCAGGATTCATGGTGTCAGTTCCCTCCAGCACTACTTCAAAGATTAGTCGAGTTCATGACACGTCGTTTTGAGGCACTTCTGCGTGGTCGGGGGGGCCCTTTATACGATACTAGGCAGGTGTACCAGTGTCTCTGGCTCTGCAGTGTAGGATTAACTAATTACAGAAATAATATCCAGAGAAATTCGATTATTGAATGTTTATTTTACCAAGCTCTACGCACGTGACAGGAAACTAAAATGGCGAACATTGTTGTTCGAAAATAACAAGAAGTACATATAGTATTCTATCAGATACAAGTAATGCATATACGGTGGATCCGCAAGGAACTGGGAAACATAATTTGAAGACGACGTTACTTCCAGAGATCGTGACTGACTCGATTTTAAATGATGTGGCAGAAATAATTGCTTTACCCATGGTGTTAGGGAGAGGTTAGACATACACCGGAATTAACACGTAAACCAGGCGAGTTAACGAGCACGTCGTCGTAACTCAAGCTTCTCTGTAACAAACGTTCAGTGCCGAATCGCGAAAGAATTGAAACGAAAAATTAAGGAACATGACTACACCTATTAAAAGACTCTAACTTGATCGCAACGTTCCTAAACTTCACACGGCGCTAACCTCAGTTAAATCCTATCACTGCAGCGAGAATAATCGCCATTCTAGCTGCTGCCTCGGATCTGGAACAAAGACCAACTGCTCTCCATCGATCTCAGAAACAGAAAACTACTGTCTTCCGCCACTCTCTGAAACAAAATGTTCTCTCCATCGCCCTCCAAAACAGAATGTTGTCTTGACCGCTCTCTGAAAGCGAATGTCATCTGTACTCTGTTGTTTCCCTTACTCGAGGGTGTCAATAAAATAATTCCACCGACGGTCCGCGTCAGCCAACCAGGGCACGTGCTTATTTGTTTCACCTATTGGAAGAGGGAAAATTTTCCGCATGACTATCTCTCTTTCTTAAAAGTCTTAGAAAGATCCAAGTCGCATATTAGCAGGCAATGAAAGTTCTACTCTTGAAGTTAGCCTATGAGATATGAGCCAAATGCTCGTTTCTTCCCTACCATCCTGAATATTTTTCGAAGGCGTCTTAACTGTTCCCCTTGTTTTGATAAACGTCATTGACATCGGTACTTCTGCCGGAGTAGTAATTTTCTACTTAACCTGCAGGTTGTTCAGCCTTCGACTGGCGCCACTATGTCTCCTGGAGGCGGATTTATGGGCATTAGTTTCTCAGCTGTCATGTCTGGCCTGGAGCCATAGAATCCGCAAGAGGCGTGTCTCCGCCGTTACTCAGCGAAGTGTCCATCTTAGTGCACACCGGCGACAACTTACCATGACGAACCCCTGTCGGGCCTGTAAAATCGTACTGGACACCAGCCCTTCTGAATGCGTTAGGCAAAGGTGCGACACAAGGAGGGCCTCCGCGCTCTAAGAGGCACGCGCGTGTGAAACTCAGTCATCCGATCATTACCTCAAACGTACGAAAAACTATCATTTCAATAAGATCTGACTTGCTTCTTCCCAGACTTATTAAGAGGGGATTCAAACTGTCTATCTAATTCTGTTAAAAGGAATTAATTACGAGGACGGGCTGCAATTGTTTCTCCTATGTTCACACTGAAGTGACCGGTGGAAACCAAACTCAACTGAATTTTAATTACAGAAGGCGGACGTCTCAGTCAAAGCACAAGTAGTGAGATACACGTCAACATCTTCCAACATTCGTTTTATTAATCTACCTCTTTGTCGTCAATTGTAACATCATATTTTCGCATTAGTTAGATTGGGAAAGAAATGAGGAGTGCGGACCTACATTACCAACATATGACCGGCCGGAGTGGCCGAGCCGTTCTAGGCGCTATAGTCAGGAACCGCGCGACCGCTACGGTCGCAGGTTCGAATCCTGCCCCGGGCGTGGATGTGTGTGATGTCCTTAGGTTAGTTAGGTTTAAGTAGTTCTAAGTTCTAGGGGACTGATGACATCAGAAGTTAAGTCCCATAGTGCTCAGAGCCATTTGAACTTAACATATCTGTAAACCTAAACAAAAGAATGATTCACTTCTCTCCGAGAGGTTGGTTGTATTAACAAATATTTAGCAAGTCGCAGAAGGCAATTAACAGTTTAGAAAAGCAAAAAGATGTGAAAGGGATCTGACAGATCTCTCTGAGCTGAATAAAATCCCAACTGTAGTTGCTACAGCAGTACGGTGTAATCTCAAGTACAACGGAGGAGCTTCTGATTGTAATAGTATCTCAACAGCTATTGATTTTGAATGCAAATCAATCACTTCATTACATTATTGTAACAATGGAAATGGAAATGATTGTTTGGCGTCATTGGGCGTTAGGCCCCTTGCGGGGCAGGTCCGGCCGCCTTGGTGCAAGCCTTATTACATTCGACGCCAATTGGGCGACCTGTGCGCCGGATGAGGATGAAATGATGAAGACAGCACAACACCCAGTCCCTGAGCGGAGAAAATCCCCGACCCAGCCAGGAATCGAACCCGGGTCCGTAGGACGGCAACCCGTCAAGCTGACCACTCAGCTATCGGGGCGGACATTCACGTAACAATAATATCCTACAATGGCGCGGTTGGCAAAAGTCGATCCTTTCCCCCTTAGTGTGGCCAATTCCGTGGACCATCCGTAAAGTATGTAACATGGACTTGGCCACAATCTTCTTCGGTGGACACGAAACTTAAGAAAACAAAGCGAGACAGACATTAATAAAAACTAATAAACAAAGGGTGTACATAAAGTCAGGTAACACTTTCAACTATTTATTGCACAAGAACTAAACATTGTACAGATATCATACATATGCATATGCATTTTGAAGAGAAACTCTGAAAGTTTTTTTTTAAAATTTTTTTTTTATTCTTTTTTTTTTTTTACAAACATTCAATATGCGAACCATATCGCCGACTGTGGCAGTCACTTCTCTCACTGAGCTCTGCTACATCACGTGGTAGAGGCGGTACATACACCGGATCATTAATGTGTCCCCACAGAAAAAAAGTCAGACAGAGTGAGATGTGGTGATCGGGGAGGCCATTTCATGAAACAGCCGTCCCCTTCTGTAGCACGGCCGATCCATCGACGTGTTCAGGTACCCACGAACTTCACGATGAAAATGGGGTGGAGCCCCATCCTGCTGAAAGATGAACGGAGAGTCCGACTGCATTTCAGGCATGAGCCATAGCTGCAACATGTCCAACTAGGAATATCCAGTGACAGTGCTCTCGTCGAAGTGCTCTCGCACCTGAACTCGTCATATTTGCGACTAGCGCTGACTATCGGCAAATTACCAAACTACGCTGTGGCGGTATACAAGTAAGAATCAAAAAAACTTTCAGGATTTCTCTTCAAAATGAGATACGTGTGATATCTGTACAATGTTTGGTTCTTTTACAATAAATAATTGAAAGTGTTCCCAGACTTTATGTACACATTATTTTCTCTCATTACCGTATGTTGCTGAGCTGGGAGAAATACAGCCGCAGTTCAAATTTTGTCACACTACAGTAGGTGCGAAGACAGGGTTCAATTCTGCAGGAGTCACATTCTTTTACTGACCTCTTCCTCCACACAACCAAAGATAACTTATCAAACATATCCACATTTTACGTCTTACAGATGCCTACGACCTTACTAGTAAAAATAAAGTACATATTGGCAAAAAGAGTGAATCAGCTTGAAGACACGGTCAGATGTCAGTGCAACACATAACCAGCACCGTCAGTGGGTATGTAAATTACTAGAGTTGAAATTCTCTGTGAGAGGTAGAATGGCCACCAGAGTACAGTAGTGTTATTCATGTTCATTGTTGTTACCAGACCTGCGAGGGTATATAAGAGGTGTGAATACCGTCAGATGATGATTGATCACTGTGAAGGAGACGGAGACACCGCGTTTCGTGTGAGTCAGCGTTATCAGCACCTGACATAGTTTCAAAAGAGCCTCATTGTGGGTCTCCATTAACCAGCTGGTCAAATTATGCGGTATTCAAATGGTTCAAATGGCTCTGAGCACTATGGGACTTAACTTCTGAGGTCATCAGTCGCGTAGAACTTAGAACTACTTAAACCTAACTAACCTAAGGACATCACACACATCCATGCCCGAGGCAGGATTCGAACCTGCGACTGTAGCGGTCGCGCGGTTCCAGACTGTAGCGCCGAGAACCGCTCGGCCACCTCGGACGGCCTATGCGGTATTCAGTTTTATGAGGATAATCATTGTATGGTAGTGAAACATGGACTATGGGAAGAGAATCGAAGCATTTGAGATGTGGTGCTACAGGCGAATGTTGAAAATTAGGTGGACTGATAAGGTAAGGAATGAGGAGGTTCTGCACAGAATAGGAAAGGAATATGTGGAAAACACTGACAAGAAGAAGGGACAGGATGATAGGACATCTGTTAGGACTTCAGGGAATGATTTCCATGGTACTAGAGGAAGCTGTAGAGGACGAAAACCCAGCAAATAATTGAGGACCTAGGTCACATGTGCTACTCTGAAATGAAGAATTTGGCACAGGAGAGGAATTCGGGGCGGGCCGCATCAAACCAGCCAGAATACTGATGACCAAAAAATTAAAAAAAATTAAAAAAAGTATATGAAAATAGTCCTATGTTGCATTGCATGGGAATATGAGCAGAGGCGTAGTCGTTGTTAAGGCTCCGGTTGAACACATCTGACCACCACAAGAGATGGTGGCTGTGCTGGGCACCAAGCAGTTCACATCTGCACCTGCCATCCGAGAGCAAGCAATGGACACAGTGAAACATTTTATGTCATCCTGCATCATTGGTCGGAACCAAAAGCAGCCATATGAGGGAAGTACCGTCACATGAGTAGGCTGCCGTTATAACCAAAAAACAAACGCATGCATTTGTTGTGGTGCTTTGACCACGAAGCATGGACAGCGAATGAATGGAGTCGCATTATGTTCAGCGATGAGCTGCAGTATTATCCTATTCCGGATTATCATCGTTGGAGGATATGACAGCGACCTGGAAGGGGGATTCATGGTTTCCATATTTTGGAGAGGCACAGCGGTGTTAGTCCTGGTGTTTTGGTGTTGGGGGGCTCTTGGGTATGACTTAGGGTCACACCTGCTAGTGATTTGGGGAACTCTGAAGACACAACGGCATGTCGCGAATATTTTACGTTCTCATGTGTTGCACCTCATGTGTCATTTTAAAACAAGCCATCTTTCGTCCATATATATGAAACGTCTCTATGAACTGCCTCTATGATGAGGCAGACTCGTGTCCAGTAAGCTGCCCAGATCTGTCCCCGATAGAACCTGTGTGAAACCAGCTCGGACGTCAACGCAATCCCAGCGCCAGTATCTGGGACATCAAGGACCAGTCACAAAAACTGTGGACAAGCTTGCCCCTCGGGAGGGGATGCAACGGCTTTATGATGCCCTTCACAATCGAATCAGTGCATACATCAAGGTCAGAGTAGAGGTGGGGGGGTGGGGGGGAGGAGGCGAGGGAAGATTGCAACATTATATGATACATACGATCATAATGCGAAATTCTTTGTAAATCTGACTCGATTTTGCATTCAGTGAAGTAACGCCACAAACCCTCTCAGTCTTTGAAGTTTCATTTCTTTGCCGGCCGCTGTAGTCGAGAGGTTCTAGGCTCTTCAGTCCGGAACCACGCGGCTGCTATGGTCGCAGGTTCGAATCCTGCCTCGGGCATGGATGTGTGTGATGTCGTTAGCTTAGTTAGGTTCAAGTAGTTCTAAGTCTTGGGGACTGATGACCTCAGATGTTAAGTCCCAAAGTGTTTAGAGCCATTTGAATCATTTATTTTTCTGAACCATGTCTTTTCCTCCTTCCCTTCTTGGTGGTTTCCTATTTTTGTCAGGCAGCGTAAAATGTTGAAATACAACGACAATACTGTGTTTTCATCAGTGGTTAGTGCAGTGTTCCTGATTTTTTTGGGCTCGAGGGTGGTGATTACAATCCCAGTGGCGCCACCTTGGATCCACCGCTGCGGGGTAAGAAGTCGTCCAACGATGCGTTCCATCCGGACGTTGGCCTCGGCTGGTTGTTTCAGCTTAACGTCAGGTCCATCACGAATCCACTGCAGCTATAAACACTGCCGTCTAGGACCGCTGCCACAGTTGAGCGAGTGAAATTACGCGACGCAGCCCGGCGCGCTGCGCGCCTGCGGAGCCGGCATGATCCCCCCACCCCCTCCCCACGCCCGCCCCCGCCCCTGGCGGCAGGTTTTACGGCCGCAGCGACCGCTTTATGCCAGACCGTAACCCACGGCCAGGCCACGAGTCCGCATGTCTAGCGGCATTCGCGAGAGTTTGTCTAGCCTGCGCGGATTGCCCCGACAACGATAATCCACATGTTTGCTTATCTCTCTATAAAACATGTCTGGTATTTCTTGGGAACAGTTCGGTTGTTTGGATGCTAGTTGCACAAATGAACTACCATAAAATAAAGCAGAGTAGCGATGACGTTGTTACCGATGTGATTTGCAACTGGATGATGGTTCTTGGTTGGAGTGTAACGGGTAAATACAACTGCCTAGAGTCGTTTCTAGTTCACATTAGTTTGTGATGGAAAGATCAGAATGAATTAAAAACTAATAAGATGAGGTGCTAAAGAAAAGGGTGTAAAATAGTGAACGGGCAGGTGATAAAAGCAAAGAATCTGTAGTAGAGATACTAAGCAAATACTTCACAAACCAAACCAACAGAGGTCTTTGGACGAGGCAATGAATCCATAGAGAGGACGCCTGAGGTTTCGAACGTGCAACGCTGCAAAGATTACTAAGTATGGGCTACTTGTTAGGACACTGTGCGAGAGTGACACAAGGTATATCAATCTGGAGCAGTATCCCGACAAGTAACCCATACTTTGTAATCTTTGCGTGGTTATGCGATCAAAACTTCAGGCCCCCTCTTCATGGAATCAGCCCCTCGTCCAAATACAACAATTGCTTTAGTTTGTGACGTATTTGTTTAGTGTCTGTACTGCAGAGTTACTCTAGAAAAACCAAACCAGAGTCTGTGGTACTACTTGGGTCAACAGAAGTTTACCGCAAACCCTGAAAACCAAAGCATCAAGAGTAAAGAAAGGTGACATAGTTTTCTGTAGAAATCGTGAAATTCTTCTCCTCGTATGGAAAGACAGGAGGGATGACAGAATAGTATCAACAATTCTTGACGCTTGTGTCGCAAACACAAGAGAGAGAAATAGAAAAAACGGAAAAGATGTTTTGAAACTTGTGTGTGTAAATGAATACAACGTCCAGATGAAACGAGGTGATCGTGCGGATCAGTTTTTTGCTATCCTGCTGGATGAAGCGTACAAAAAAGGTAGTCCTTTATGCAATAAATTGAGGACTTTCCCATTCATTTAGAATTTACGGTGGGCTGAATAGAGAGAAAAAAAATACGGTGTAAGCTGTTCCTCCATTCTTTCATTTAGATGGTTTCGTCAATAAGTACAATTGTCGCATTTGAGAGACTGAGAATCCACTTTTCGCGATCGAGAAGTTTCTTCACCCTCAACGGGTGACTGTGTGGTGCGCAATGTCCAATCACGCAATAATCGGTGCGATATTCCTTGATGGCACGGTGACTACCGAACGGTACGTGAAGGTTTTGGAAGATGATTTCATCCCCACTATCGAAAGCGAATCTGATTTCGACAAGATGTGGTTCATGGAAGACGGAACTCGACCCCATCGAAGCAGGAGTGTGTTTGATGTCCTGGAGGAGCACTCTGAGGTACCCAAAAGCCACTGGCAAAGGCATTGATTGGCCGCCATATTCTCCGGATCTGAACACATGCGACTCATTTTTGTGGGGCCATATTAAAGACAAGGTGAGCAGCAATTACCCCAAAACCATTTCTGTGCTGGAAACAGCCATTCAGAAGTTCACCGACAGCATCGATGTTCCGACACTTCAACGGGTCACGCAGAATTTCGTTATTTGTCTCCGCCACATCATCACCAATGATGGCAGCCACATCGAACATGTGAAAAGTAAATCCGAATATCTGTAGTGACGTTTACATGTTGAATAATGTGTGTGCACGCAGCACTTTGTAACTAATTTACGTTTTTCTTTCATAAAGTTCGATAATTGTCACCCTGTATATCCACTCTTATATATTAACGATGAAATGGACAGTAACTGCTCCAGCTAGGAGATTTCTGAACCAGAATTACTGCGTCTTCTTCACTCAACCCCATCTCTGTTTTCCAACAGGACAACGCTCATTTGCATATGGTCAGAAATGGGGTAGACTTTTTAGAGCAATGAATAGTATCTTCGCTTGCATGGTGTGTGCCTAATGTCTGACCCACATGAAACATAGATACGATTGTTCAAAAATTTGTTTACCACGAACATTCAGAAACCACTGTTCATACTAAGCTTATCCAATACGAACATTTTAGCACCCGTGATTCGTGGTTGTGTGCTAAGTATAAGTAGAGAAAAATGCACCCAGTCAGATTTTTGAAATACTGCATCATTCCAGTAACTAGCTTTCGAATCTTTTCAGCCCCATCTTCAGATGTTGCACATGGAAGTTACATGCTTATTTCCATTGCCTGATAGTATGGGCGGTTTTGCAGTTCGGGCGATCAAAAATGAATGGTAGTACAATTTTTGAGTCTTCACGGGAATCAATTACCGAACAAACGAATACGTATTATATTACAGGTCTATGCTCTTTTTGCCTTCATCATGGCACCTTCTGACATGCTTAGCAAACCATTCTTTGGGTGTATCCCGGCGCCAGTGGTGGACAACGGCATAAAGTTCATCGTTGGTGATGAACTTATTATCCAGCATGACGTCTTTCATCCCGTCGAATAGTGAATAGTCGCTATGAGCCAGATCCGGCGAATTTGGAGGATGTGGCAGCACAGGAAACCCTAGTTCACGCACGGTGGCAATGGTCTAGCGAATGGAATGTGGCCGCGCGTTATCGCGTTGGAGAAGAACGCTTCGTTTCTGCGAAATCGTGAGGGAATGGGACATCAATTGTGCGCACACTTTCTAAATCTTCAAATCCTCATGAACGATAGTGTGGAGAGTTTCTCATGAGAGACCTGTTTGTTTTGCGTGCAGTTCCTGGATGTCCAGTGCTTTTGCGTTTTTCAGCACACTCTCTGCCATCTCTGAACTCTGATATACGAGGAAACACAGATCTGCAACTTGGCGCTGTTTCCCCATTTACGGCTACATGTCTGATGCATTTACCCCTTCCCTCCAGAGAATCCACACTGTCCACCGTTGCCCATGCTCTTCTGCTTCCATATTGTCCTACCTACGTCCACCAGCGTACTCGCAAAGCGGAACAAGTGTTGCTACAAAGAGCTTTGGGAAGCAACAACACTATATGGCGGTGGTAGACAGTACCGTAAACTATCCTCACGCATAACGAAAACACTTTGCAAATTGAACCTGCAAAAGCTATAGGGGGAATACCAATAAATACTGGACGAACTAAATAATAGTCACCCGCCATGCAGCTTCCATTCTGCCAATTGCCATGGATCACTCACTATTCGCTATAATTATAAATGTATATCGATTGTCACATAAATCGCTAGCTTCCAGCATGTGCTCTGCAGTTGTGGATTCGTTTGGTTGTGAGTCTATGCCGCTGTTTAACAGATGTTTTCCACACCACTACTTGGGTCCACACATTCAGGTTACTGTCAACGTGAACCAAAACCTTTACTTCAACAGTTTCGATGGCCAAGTGTTGTCTCTCTCTTCTAGTGAACACTCCCACCTTCTAAAACGAGAACAGCTGCTTTCGCAGGGCTGCATGCACATGTTCCTGGTTAGGCTTAGGCAGTAGCCGGCCGCTGTGACCGAGTGGTTCTATGCTCTTCAGTCCGGAACCACGCTGCTGCTACGGTCGCACGTTCGAATCCTGCTTTGGGCCTGGATGTGTGTGATGATCTTAGGTTACTTAGGTTTAAGTAGTTCTAAGTCTCGGGGACTGATGACATCAGATGTTAAGTCACATAGTGCTGAGAGCCATTTGAACCATTTTTGAACTTAGGCATTCACTCACAAGCGAAACTCCCCATCGCACCGCCCCAAATTTAGTGGTAAAATGACCAGTGGATATCACGCCAAAAACTGAACGCAGATCAAGCATGACAAGAGGAAGAAGGTGGACTGTGAAAAAAGAAGCAATCTAAAAACAGTGAACGGTCGAAGCTCAAGATGGGCAACGACGAGCGATTTTCAATGGTAAGGCCGCTGTGGTTGTGTGGTCACAGTGTTGGCCTACAAAAAAGAAGATCCGCGTTCAATTCTCTCTCGTGCCTCCATTTTTTTTCCACAAAATTATGATCTGTCTGTCCGGTTATTGACGTGTCTGTTCTCCTTCTGGAGTCTTAACAATTGTCACACTATACATCAGTTATAGAACATAAATCTTGTGGTACGAATATATTGTGGTCGTAAGTAAATGTGATGAATAGTAAAAACAAATAAACGGGTGCGAACTACAAAGGAATTCAAGAGTCAAAACCTGCAAAACGGAACACAAAAGTCATAAAGTGTAGTACCTGTGTGCAAAAAATAGAAGGCCGTTCGTCTGGACGTCCCTTCCTTAGACCTCGTTGTTACACAAGGCGGTTACACCACGACACAGACAAAAATTTTAATATAGCGAACTGGCACACCAGTGACAGTACGGACAGTTGATAACTCTGAGAAAAAAAAAGAGGCACGAGGGAGATTTGAACATGTATCTACCCTTCTCAGTCGAACACTGTGACCGCACAACCACGACGCGCTGATACACTCATTCGATGTTGCAGATTTAGAGCTTAGAGCATTCACTGTTTCCATTTTTCTTGTTTTTTTCACAGCTCAGTACACCTTCTTCATGTTTTCATGTTTGATCTGGGTCCTGTTTTTGACGGGTTGTCCACTGGGCCATCTTACCACTAAACCTGAGGGAGGGTGTAGTGGGGAGTTCCCCTTGTCAGGCATCCTATCGTACCTCTGCTGGACCGGTCAATCATCCGATATTAATGCCTTAGAAAATATCTAGAGCTACTATGAACACCGGGTGTAACGTAGAAAACAACTTTCCCGCAGTTTGGTAGCCTTATGGAATCTAATCGTCAATGAGTGGGTTCCGTAGGATATCGCATACATGAAGAAATTCGTTGACTGTCTTCCTTGCCGAATTGTTTTCTTTAGCATGGCTCGAGGCAGTGCTACAGGGTATTAGTCTTACGTTTCCAGGAGGCCCCTTTTGTTTGGCAGGTGTGCTTGTCCTCCACACGTAAAACAGTCCTATCGAATTTTGTAGGGATTCCTGAAGAAGAATATTCTAGCAGAAACTCGCACACTCGCTAACGAAACACTAGGTCGTTTTTGATTTTCACTACGTTTACTACTAACTCGTATACCAACAAATGTCACCTGTTGCTACCTTCTTGCACATTTCATACGGCTTGTGTCGTCAATATTCCAGTCGAGAGTATGCTACGCCTTAACAAAACGTTTAATCTCATCATTCAATACAACATAAAAGTCCGGTTACGTTTGCAAGCACGCATAGTCTGAAAAAAAAAATCTCATGTCTGTCTCAGTAACGGTTCGAATCGCTCTGTGACTACAACGGCGCAATTCATCGGTAAAAAGTTACAGAAGTATCCCCGTATCCACTAGTGTATTCCTTTGAAAATCCAGTCGCCCTGCAGTAGTTATTTCATCGTATTTTTCACTTATTCGCTGCTAGATCTTATAGTGTGTAATCACACAACGATGCAACGTTTCTTTCATAAGCGATGAGGGTACAACCATGTTATAGTTCTGAGTGGAGATTTTAATTTACCGGATATAGACTGGGAGACCCAAACGTTCATAACGGGTGGCAGGGACAAAGAATCCAGTGAATTTTTTTTAAGTGCTTTATCTGAAAACTACCTTGAGCAGTTAAACAGAGAACCGACTCGTGGCAATAACATATTAGACCTTCTGTTGACAAACAGACCCGAACTATTTGAAACAGTTAACGCAGAACAGGGAATCAGCGATCATAAAGCGGTTACTGCATCGATGATTTCAGCCGTAAATAGAAATATTAAAAAAGTAGGAAGATTTTTCTGTTTAGCAAAAGTGACAAAAAGCAGATTACAGAGTACCTGACGGCTCAACACAAAAGTTTTGTCTCAAGTACAGATAGTGTTGGGGATCAGTGGACAAAGTTCTAAACCATCGTACAATATGCGTTAGATGAGTATGTGCCAAGCAAGATCGTAAGAGATGGAAAAGAGCCACCGTGGTACAACAACCGAGTTAGAAAACTGCTGCGGAAGCAAAGGGAACTTCACAGCAAACATAAACATAGCCAAAGCCTTGCAGACAAACAAAAATTACGCGAAGCGAAATGTAGTGTGAGGAGGGCTATGCGAGAGGCGTTCAATGAATTCGAAAGTAAAGTTCTATGTACAGACTTGGCAGAAAATCCTAAGAAATTTTGGTCTTATGTCAAAGCAGTAGGTGGATCAAAACAAAATGTCCAGACACTCTGTGACCAAAGTGGTACTGAAACAGAGGATGGTAGACTAAAGGCCGAAATACTAAATGTCTTTTTCCAAAGCTGTTTCACAGAGGAAGACTACACTGTAGTTCCTTCTCTAGATTGTCGCACAGATGACAAAATGGTAGATATCGAAATAGACGACAGAGGGATAGAGAAACAATTAAAATCGCTCAAAAGAGGAAAGGCCGCTGGACCTGATGGGATACCAGTTCGATTTTACACAGAGTACGCAAAGGAACTTGCCCCCCTTCTTGCAGCGGTGTACCGCAGGTCTCTAGAAGAGCGTAGCGTTCCAAAGGATTGGAAAAGGGCACAGGTCATCCCCGTTTTCAAGAAGGGACGTCGAACAGATGTGCAGAACTATAGACCTTTATCTCTAATGTCGATCAGTTGTAGAATTTTGGAACACGTATTATGTTCGAGTATAATTACTTTTCTGGAGACTATAAATCTACTCTGTAGGAATCAGCATGGGTTTCGAAAAAGACGGTCGTATGAAACCCAGCTCGCGCTATTCGTCCACGAGACTCAGAGGGCCATAGACACGGGTTCACAGGTAGATGCCGTGTTTCTTGACTTCCGCAAATTGTTCGATACAGTCGTTTAATGAACAAAGTAAGAGCATATGGACTATCAGAACAATTGTGTGATTGGATTGAAGAGTTCCTAGATAACAGAACGCAACATGTCATTCTCAATGGAGATAAGTCTTCCGAAGTAAGAGTGATTTCAGGTGCGCCGCAGGGGAGTGTCATAGGACCGTTGCTATTCACAATATACATAAATGACCTTTTGAATGACATCGGAAGTTCACTGAGGCTTTTTGCAGATGATGCTGTGGTGTATCGGGAGGTTGTAACAATGGAGAATTGTACTGAAACGCAGGAGGATCTGCAGCGAATTGACGCATGGTGCAGGGAATGGCAATTCAATCTCAATGTAGACAAGTATAATGTGCTGCGAATACATAGAAAGATAGATCCCTTATCATTTAGCTACAAAAAGCAGGTCAGCAACTGGAAGCAGTTAATTCCACAAATTATCTGGGAGTACGCATTAGGAGTGATTTAAAATGGAATGATCATATAAAGTTGATCGTCGGTAAAGCAGATGCCAGACTGAGATTCATTGGAAGAATCCTAAGGAAATGCAATCCGAAAACAAAGGAAGTAGGTTACATTACGCTTGTTCGCCCACTGCTTGAATACTGCTCAGCAGTGTGGGATCCGTACCAGATAGGGTTGATAGAAGAGATAGAGAAGATCCAATGGAGAGCAGCGCGCTTCGTTACAGGATCATTTAGTAATCGCGAAAGCGTTACGGAGATGATAGATAAACTCCAGTGGAAGACTCTGCAGGAGAGACGCTCAGTAGCTCGGTACGGGCTTTTGTTAAAGTTTCGAGAACATACCTTCACGGAAGAGACAAGCAGTATATTGCTCCCTCCTACGTATATCTCGCGAAGAGACCATGAGGATAAAATCAGAGAGAATAAAGCTCACACAGAAGCATACCGACAATCCTTCTTTCCACGAACAATACGAGACTGAAATAGAAGGGAGAACCGATAGAGGTACTCAGGGTACCCTCCGCCACACACCGTCAGGTGGTTTGCGGAGTATGGATGTAGATGTAGTTGTAGATCACTCATTATGAAAAACAACAAATCAAACAAAAGTCGATTCATGTGTTTAAGTCTCGCCCTTGTGACTAAAACGATCCGGATAAGTGCTACTAGGACTCCTGCACTGAGAGTTCAAACTTTATTATTTATACAGTGTTTCCCACAAATGTCGTGACAAAGTTCGAGGGGTTGTAGAGGGCGTGTTGTGGAACAAATCGAGTATAGGAACCCGTGTCTGGAAACTTCATCCAACAACGCTACAGGACGTCGAAGTCGTGGGTGCCGGCGCCTAACATTAGACCACCTCTACGGCAGCAGACGTGACTTGTACGCTGAAGGACCGTAGGCTGAACGTCTAGGACTGTTGTTTATTATTTAGTGATCACGTCTGATGCCACGATCGCCAGTGGACAAGATGAGCTAGCTGCTGCGTAGAAAGGCCTTGTCTCCTATGAACGTGATGCTTCGTTGCCTCGGTGGATGACTGTTTCGGACGCGGGTTTCCATCCGTAATTTATTTTTCTCCTGGAACCCTCTAAAATCTCCAATGTTTTCCGGTGCAGATGCAAGCCCGTGTTCAAAACCATCATCCACCAAGGCAACAGAGCACAGCATTCACAGGAGACAAGACAGCTACATAGCAGCTAGATCCTCTCCACTGGCGATCGCGATAATCAGTGGCGATCACTGAATAACAAACAACACTGTGACACGTTCCGCCTGCAATCCGTCAACGTACAAATTCACATTTGCTGCCGAAGGTGTCCCTTGTGGCAGGTGCCAGCGCTGTAGCTTCGACGCCCTGCAGCGTCGTCGGATGACATTTCCAGACACGGGTCTTTGTTCTCGATTTGTTCCTCAAGACACACTCTGCAACTCCTCGGGGTTTGTCGAAACATTTTTGGAACCATCCCGGGAATCGAGAATTTCGAATGCTTTTGCCTCTTATCGATATCGATATTGGCAACATATCAAAATATGTGACATAAATTGCCGTTTCTTTTGATTTCACTGACTCAGAAGCTTAAATATTTTACACGCCAAAGGGCCGTAATCTCAATAAATTTCAGCTCGATACCTCTATCCATTCCTGAGGAAAAGAGACCTTAACAGGTGGACAAACAGGTACACAAACAACTAAGTGATCGTGTAATTGTTCCGTTTGTACTGACTGAGGTATGGAATCCTGAAAAACCACTGTATTTATCAACATATAGTTTCTTGACAAAATGGAAAGTATGAAGGGGCAGTTGATGTCACACATCTTCTACTCTTACCGAACAAAGCCTAGTTGCTGTTACAATCTCTACTTTCGTATTCCCTTCCCGAAAAATAAATACCCTGTTAAGGCAATTATCAGCTTGTAAATACTTTATAAAATGCATGCCAGACAAATTCTGACTTTAGTTATATTTTATTCCAACTGGTTTTGGTGATAAACCATGTTCAAGGTGGTCGAAATATTAATCTATAGCCAACATTACACATCAAAACTAAAAGCATCATTCATTTCAAACATTACAAGTATGTTATGCTCGTATGCCTGAAGAGCAGGAGAGTTACTTACTCTTCTGACAGATACCATATTTGTAATTTTTGAATGAACGATACTTTTTGTTATGATATGTTTGGCTGCAGAGCAATATTCCGATGACCGTGAACATTATTTAATATCAAACCGGTTAGAATAAAATATAAATGAAGTCAGCATTTGTGCGTCATGATTTTATAAAGTATGCCAGAAAAATGTTGCTATAAACGGTGATGATGTTAATGTTGATGCAATATCTTCGCATGGTGAATTACAATGTAATAAGAAAAATGCATTATTTATTTATTTATGAATATGTTTCATGTGGAAAAGTAGGTGCCTTAGGACCTGTGTTACCAAACATCCTCAGTGAGGAGTGTAATAATGATAGGGTTAGTTGTCCGCAGCTCGTGGTCTTGCGGTAGCGTTCTCGCTTCCGGCGCACGGGGCCCCGGGTTCGATTCCCGGCGGGGTCAGGAATTTTCTCTGTCTCGTGATGACTGGGTGTTGTGTGTTCTTCATCATCATTGACTCGCAAGTCGCCGAAGTGGCGTCAACTAAAGAGGACTTGCAATACGGCGGCCGAACTTCCCCGCATGGGGCCTCCCGGCCAACAATGCCATTCGATCATTTCATAGGGTTAGTTTGGCAAATGAAGTTGATCGAAGAAAACAGAAGTGAGATAAGTGGATAGTGGTAATGTGACAGAGATAATTATTCACTGTTCAGGGAGGAAAAAGCAAAGGTATGCCGAAATAAAATTAATGTCGATAATAAGACACTGTAAATCATTAATCTCTTTTTGAATGCAAAATGGATTTGAAGAAGATGGATGTTATTGGGTATTGCAGTTATGGTATGATACTGTATGAAAGAAGATGTATTGAGGACACCCGTGATTGAGAAACCAACAAACGAATCACAGAATGTAAAAATCACATTGTAAACACAGTCGTGAACAAACAGCCGAACGTGAGAGACACATCTTACACAAATATTTAAGGCTATCTCGAGTCGTGTGTAGTTTTCACTGTCTGTGCCGTTTTGAGCTACATCATATTACTATAGCTTTGGTAGGATGAAAGACAACAGTAATTTTTGTTTTACTGGAAAAAAATTTTCTAATTGTTTTGGTTCCGTCCAGGCGAGACCGGTATTTCCTGCACTGCGTGTCAGTTTGTTCTTCCCAGTTTAAATGCCCATCCAAGATTGTGATGAGATCTGTTTATGTTTTTGTAGGGTAACTGAGGAACTGTTAAACAATTTTTGCAGATAAACTTTCGGTGTTATATATGGATGACATGTGACTTGTTAGGGTTTGGTTTGAGGTAGAGGATTGTGCCTGTCGTGATAATGGAAAAAAATGTCGCCAAACCCGCCCGATATAGAAACAGCAGTTTTCTTAGAACTGGCGCTTAGATACAGTTAGACGTCGTCAGCGTACAATTACAAGACTATTGCACCGAGAAAAACAATGCACCAAGTTCTAAACCCTGAGGGTCTTCGTCAGTTGTATTTTTCATATTGCAGGAATGCGAATCGTATTATACAAGACAATCCGTCTACAGGCCACAAGTGGCCCATCGGGACCATCCGACCGCCGTCATCCTCAGAGGAGGATGCGGATAGGAGGGGCGTGTGGTCAGCACACCGCTCTCCTGGTCGTTACGATGGTGTTCTCGACCGAAGCCGCTACTATTCGATCGAGTAGCTCCTCAATTGGCATCACGAGGCTGAGTGCACCCCGAAAAATGCCAACAGAGCGTGGCGGCCTGGATGTTCAGCCATCCAAGTGCCGACCACGTCCGACAGCGCTTTACTTCGGTCATCTCACGGGAACCGTTGTATCCACTGCGGCAAGGCCGTTATCTGTTATACAAGAGATGGACAAGAAAATGGAAACACTGCAAGAAATGTATTCTTGAACTTAATACAGCTGCTGGCCAACAATGCAGTTTTCACTGTTGTACTTGAAAGCGATCGGCACCTGTGCAATGTCTTCAATACGTTGCAAGTGTCAGTCGTGGTCGGAACTGTTGTGTCCTGCCCACTCGTCTCTTACAGGGTGCCTAAAAGGATGCTGCTTTCTCAGATAGATAAACAACAATTCAAGCAAACCATATTAATGGTTTTTATTACAATAAAGCAGATTGACAATACTTAACTTTGGTTTACAAGAACGTGTAGCAAGCGATGTGCGACATGCAAATAATAAATGTCTTTCGCCACATACAATGTGGTTTCTAGTCCAGGTCTGCTAGTACCCGTCCACTACTCTCCATCTTCTAACTGTCCGGACGAGGCTGGCAGGAGAGGCGCTTCAGTTATCTTCGGATAGAGGCCGCTCCTGTCGTGGTGACGTCCTAGTCACCGTTCTATTGGCTGACGTCGTGTCACCGCCCTCTCTGCCCCTGCGTTCTTCACCTTTGTGCTGGCTCTTGTCGTTAGGCCGGAACAGGAACAGTGTTCTTTGTAGCTGCGAATCCATTGTGTCGGAGCTAAGGGTATTCGAACGTGGGAAAATTGCTGGTGCTCATATGGTGGATGCTTCCACAACTAAGATAGCTGGAGTGTTTGGTGTTTCACAAGAGGCGCCGTGTCGAAGATTTATACAGCATACAGGGAAAGTGGAAAAACATCATCCGCAAAGTGACAACGTGAACGAAAGTGTGCGTTGAGTGTCATGACAGACAGTCATTGAAGAAGATTGTGACGAAAAATAAGTGAACGACAACAGCGAAAATCACTGCGGAATTGAATGTCGCAATCGCGAACTCTGCGCGCATCAAAAGAACAAGAACGGTGGTCTATAAGTAGCGTATTGCAGGGCGACCTGGAATTCCAGAACCATTCATCAGTGACGCAAATACCCGTAACACGAAAACGTAATGCCGAAACCATAAAATCTGCACTATGCGACATTGGAAGAATGTCATTTGATCGGACGAGTCTTGTTTCATCCTGTTTTCAAAAAAAATGGTTCAAATGGCTCTGAGCACTATGGGACTCAACTGCTGAGGTCATAAGTCCCCTAGAACTTAGAACTACTTAAACCTAACCAACCTAAGGACAACACACACATCCATGCCCGAGGCAGGATTCGAACCTGCGACCGTAGCGGTCGCGCGGTTCCAGACTGTAGCGTCAGAACCGCTCGGCCACCAGCGGCCGGCTCCTGTTTTCAACGTCTGGCTGCGATTATATATCCCAACAGTAAAAAGGGCGATTATATATCCCAACAGTAAAAAGGGCAAGTGTTCGGTGATGATTTGGGCAGCCATATGGTGGAATTCCGTGGGTCCCAGGGATGCTCTGCCATGTCGCAGTATTGCCAAGGGTTATGTGACGATTTTGGTTGCTCAGGTCCATCCCATGCCACAACGTGCTTGTTTCCCAATGGTGATGCTGTGTTCCAAGATGACAGGATCCCTGTTCACGCAGATCGCACCTTCCACGGCTGGATTTGTGAACACGAGGACCAATTATCGCATTTCCCCTGGCCACAACATCTACCGCATCTCAATATTATTGAGATAAGGTTGTGTGATCGTCATCGGTCTCTATCATCGTCACCTGAACTTGCCACTATTTTGCAGAAAGAAGGGTATAAGATTCGCTTGGAAGCTATACAGGGCCCATATTTATCCATTCCGAGACGACTGGAAGCTGATCTGAATGCCAACGGTATTCCTACATTGTATTTTAGGCATGTTAATGCGTTGGATGTTCTATTTTCATATTTTTGTCCACCATCAGCGTTTAACAGAACTAATCAAGTAGTGTGGGAAATGAGTTTATCTTCCGTCATCGATGCTGTAATGTCTCTCTCCCTACCTACTCCTCGATCACACCCTGAAAAGCTGTAAGAACCAAATTACACTTCAAGTAACTGAAGACAGTGAGAGTAGTGTATTGACTCTAAATGACTGTTCTGTAAGATGGTCACCTATACGTTTTACGATCGTCAGCGATTTTCAGCCCTTTTTGATTGTTGTTCTTGTACCATTATTTCGACAATTCCGGTAATCTTTACCTTATTATATTTGCCTCTTTGGTGACAGGAAGGGCGCCCGGGCGCTCTCTACCACTAACATTGCCAAATCCTGTGATTATGATGCCGACCCTGTGAAGATACGGGATAAAGCCACGAAAATCAAGAAAAGAAAGAAGAGAGTATATTTGCCTTTAACTTGATAACAACAGAGAAGTAGTTTTCAGTCACAAGTTCAGATACGTGTGAGATGAATAAAACCATCACGCCATCCCGCTTTAAGGATGTTATCAGTAGCAGAACCACAGACATCGAAGGTTCTGTGACAAGCTAGACTGTGATTCCCTGGGCTAGCGCCATAGGGTTGAGAACTCTAGAGTTCCTCTAAATGGGCCATGTATACACTACACGTCAGAGGCTGCTACCAGGTATCTGGCTGTGTGTGGGGTGCACACAAGGTTTTTTTTAGATAAGTCCAGATAACGATAGTTGTAGAAAACCCAGTAGTGTCAGTGTAAGGTGGAAAGAAATGCCTCTCGCAGGTGAGAGTATTAAAATCCTAACGGTTTACTGCGAAGCATTCGCAACGAAGTTCCAGGGTTTCACGCGCTTCTGAAAAGCAGTGAATCTCACATAATACTAGGTACAGAAAACTGTATAAAACCTGAAATTGGCGGTGGTAAGTTCCTATGGGACCCAGCTGTTAGGGTCATAGGTCCCTAGGCCTACACACTACTTACTGTAGCTTAAACTACCTTACGCTAAGGACAATACACACACCCATGCCCGAGGCACCACTCAAGCCTTCGACGGGGGTGCCGAGTGAACCGTGCAAGACGCCCCAGTCCGCGCGGCTACTCCGCGCGGCCGACCTGAAATTGATAGCACTGAGATTTTTGGGGAACATTTAAGTGTATATCGAAAGGATAGGCAAATGCGAAATGGAGGTGACGTATTTGTCACAGTATACAAAAAACTCAAATTCACCGAGAGAGAAATTGAAGCTGCGTGTGAGATTGTTTAGGCAAGATTTAGTGTCAAGGGTGGGCATAAAATAATTAGTGGATCCTTCTATCGATCCTTCTCCTGATGTAACCGAAAGCTTTAGAGAAAACCTCATTTCACTTGTACGGAAGTTCTCCAATCACACTGTAATAATCAGTGTAGACTATAATCATCCAACAGTTACTTGGGAAAATTACAGTTTTGCTACTGGTGGAAGTGATAAAACATCCTGTGAAACGTTACTAAATGCCTTCTCTGAAAACTACCTAGAACATGTAGTTAGGAACCCCAGTCATGGTGAAAATATATTGGATCTAATGGCAACAAATAGACCTGACCTCTATGATGAGATCCACATCGAAACTTGTATCAGCGACCATGACGCGGTTGTGACTGCACTGAAGACTTTTCGGTAGGAAGGATGCAACTTGTTACCTTGGGTGGAGATTCATCGTCAGATGTAGAAGTAACTTCAGGCGTGCCTCAGGAAGTGTGTCGGGCCCTTCCTGTTAATGCTGTATATAAAATGACCTTGACCACAATATTAATGATAACCTCAATCTTTTTGCAGAAGGTGCTGTTATCTTTAATGAAATACACTCCTGGAAATGGAAAAAAGAACACATTGACACCGGTGTGTCAGACCCACCATACTTGCTCCGGACACTGCGAGAGGGCTGTA
The DNA here is from genome assembly GCF_023898315.1 of Schistocerca nitens. NCBI lineage: Eukaryota > Metazoa > Arthropoda > Insecta > Orthoptera > Acrididae > Schistocerca > Schistocerca nitens. The sequence continues at coordinate 529,409,164 of NC_064617.1, forward strand.
CAAGCAATGATCACACGCACGGCAAAGCGGACACACCAGGAACCGCGGTGTTGGCCGTCGAATGGCGCTAGCTGCGCAGCATTTGTGCACCGCCGCCGTCAGTGTCAGCCAGTTTGCCGTGGCATACGGAGCTCCATCGCAAACACTGGTAGCATGCCGCGACAGCGTGGACGTGAACCGTATGTGCAGTTGACGGACTTTGAGCGAGGGCGTATAGTGGGCATGCGGGAGGCCGGGTGGACGTACCGCCGAATTACTCAACACGTGGGGCGTGAGGTCTCCACAGTACATCGATGGTGTCGCCAGTGGTCGGCGAAAGGTGCACGTGCCCGTCGACCTGGGACCGGACCGCAGCGACGCACGGATGCACGCCAAGACCGTAGGATCCTACGCAGTGCCGTAGGGGTTCAAATGGTTCAAATGGGTCTGAGCACTATGAGACTCAACTTCTGAGGTCATTAGTCCCCTAGAACTTAGAACTAGTTAAACCTAACTAACCTAAGGACATCACAAACATCCATGCCCGAGGCAGGATTCGAACCTGCGACCGTAGCGGTCTTGCGGTTCCAGACTGCAGCGCCTTTAACCGCACGGCCACTTCGGCCGGCTGCCGTAGGGGACCGCACCGCCACTTCCCAGCAAATTAGGGACACTGTTGCTCCTGGGGTATCGGCGAGGACCATTCGCAACCGTCTCCATGAAGCTGGGCTACGGTCCCGCACACCGTTAGGCCGTCTTCCGCTCACGCCCCAACATCGTGCAGCCCGCCTCCAGTGGTGTCGCGACAGGCGTGAATGGAGGGACGAATGGAGACGTGTCGTCTTCAGCGATGAGAGTCGTTTCTGCCTTGGTGCCAATGATAGTCGTATGCGTGTTTGGCGCCGTGCAGGTGAGCGCCACAATCAGGACTGCATACGACCGAGGCACACAGGGCCAACACCCGGCATCATGGTGTGGGGAGCGATCTCCTACACTGGCCGTACACCACTGGTGATCGTCGAGGGGACACTGAATAGTGCACGGTACATCCAAACCGTCATCGAACCCATCGTTCTACCATTCCTAGACCGGCAAGGGAACTTGCTGTTCCAACAGGACAATGCACGTCCGCATGTATCCCGTGCCACCCAACGTGCTCTAGAAGGTGTAAGTCAACTACCCTGGCCAGCAAGATCTCCGGATCTGTCCCCCATTGAGCATGTTTGGGACTGGATGAAGCGTCGTCTCACGCGGTCTGCACGTCCAGCACGAACGCTGGTCCAACTGAGGCGCCAGGTGGAAATGGCATGGCAAGCCGTTCCACAGGACTACATCCAGCATCTCTACGATCGTCTCCATGGGAGAATAGCAGCCTGCATTGCTGCGAAAGGTGGATATACACTGTACTAGTGCCGGCATTGTGCATGCTCTGTTGCCTGTGTCTATGTGCCTGTGGTTCTGTCAGTGTGATCATGTGATGTATCTGACCCCAGGAATGTGTCAATAAAGTTTCCCCTTCCTGGGACAATGAATTCACGGTGTTCTTATTTCAATTTCCAGGAGTGTACTATGTGAAAGAAGCTGCATAAATACATTATGTGATCAAAAGTATCCGGACACACACTGACACATACGTTTCACATATTAGGTGCATTATGCTGCCACCTGCTGTCAGGTACTCCATATCAGCGACCTCAGTAGTCATTATACATCATGAAAGAGCAGAATGGGGAGCTCCGCGGAACTCACGGACTTTGAACGTGGTCAGGTGATTGGGTGTCACTTGTGTCATACGTCTGTACGCGTCATTTCCACACTCCTAAACATCCCCAGGTCCACTGTTTCCGATGTGATAGCGAAGTGGAAACTTGAAGGGACACGTACAGCACAAAAGGGTACAGGCCGACTTCGTCTATTGACTGACAGAGACCGCCGACAGTTGAAGAGGGTCGTCATGTGTAATAGACAGACATCTATTCAGACCACTGTAGCGTTGCTCTTGGGGGACGAAAAGAAAAAGAATTGTTATTTTATATTTTTTTTTGAAAAATGTCGAAAAAGTGAATATTTTGGTTGGGCCCCTTGGCAACAGAATCAGGGATTGATTACACTAGTATAATAACATACGTTGAGCATTAAATACCTGAATAAGAGCAGCATATTGATATATATATTTGAGATCGTTCGGAAGAAACATTATTTCTGTGCATTTTTATAGTCGCGATGTAGTCATACCCGGATCACACTAAGGGACCAGAAGATTTATAGACTTTAAAAGAAATGCAACACTACACAAAACAGTTGGTTCAGAAATAATAGGAAAACGATAATGTTCCTTCTGCCTCAAGCTGCGTTCGGCCCATCAGCGTGATCGTAATTTCTGGTGATGAAGTAACACAAAATAATTATAATTCAATTAAATGAGGAGATGGAAATCATCAAGGTTAATTAACTAAAATAAGCACACTTATCTGTAACACGCCTTTTTTTTTAATGCTACGTACCTTTTCATATTAAATTACAGTAGATGACCATTGTGGTTAAATACTTTATACATAACAGTCCAAATGTCCTCTTGATGCTGTCTGTTCGTAATCAGTTACAAGAAACTACATGTTTTCTGATTGAAAAAAAAATAACATTTAGCATATTCACTCAATATTTTCACATAGAATATAAATTACAGTTGCGGAACGCAGCAAGTCCGCGTCCGCCTTTCATAGAATACAAACAGTAAGAGGTGAGGCGCCAAAAGCCTCATTTGTCTTGAAACAACAGAATTCTTTTTTATACCATTAATCGATACATGTACATAGAGATTTACAGGCACCGCGCAAGAACGGCAAAGATAAAGAATAATAGACTCTGTCGCTGCTATGCGATGGTTCATTTCTTTTACTTTACAATTGTTCGATAACTTTAGGCCATCAGGCATTTACTATTGAGCGTATATTAATGTTTGCGAGGCGAAAATTACTAATATTACACCACACACAGGTATTCCAAACTGCATCAGGATCCACTGCAGGTACTATGACAGTTAGACGGGAGGTGAGAAAACTTGGACTTCACGGTCGAGCTGCTGCTCATAAGCCACACATCACGTAGGTAAATGCCAAATGACGCCTCGCTTGGTGTAAGGGGCGTAAATATTGTATGATTGAACTGTGGAAATACGTTGTGTGGAGTGACAAATCACGGTACACAATTCGGCGATCCGATGGGAGAGTGTGGGTATGGCGAATGCCTGGTGAACGTCATCTGCCAGCGTGTGTAGTGCCAACAGTAAAATTCGGAAGCGGTGGTGTTATAGTGTGGTCTGTTCTTCACGGAGGGGGCTTGCACCCTGTGTTGTTTTGAGTGGCACTATCACAGGACAAGCCTACATTAATGATTTATGCACCTTCTTGTTCCCACTGTTGAAGAGCAATTCTGGGATGGCGATTGCATCTTTCAACACGATCGAGCACCTGTTCACAAAACACGGCCTGTGACGTGGTTATACGACAATAACATCCCTGTAATGGACTGGCCTGCACAGAGTCCTGACCTGAATTCTATAGATAATCTTTGGGATGTTTTGGAACGCCGTCTTCGTGCAAGGCCTCACCGAACAGCATCGATACCTCTCCTCAGTGCAGCACTCCGTGAAGAACGGGCCGCCATTCGCCAAGAAACCTTCCAGCACGTGATTGAACGTATGCCTGCGAGAGTAGAAGCTTTCATCAGGGCAAAGGGTGGGCCAACACCATATTGATTCCAGCATTACCGGTGGAGGGCGCCACGTACGCGTAAATCATTTTCAGCTAGGTGTCCGGTTACTTTTGATCACGCAGTGTATTCAGTCAGATCTTGATAAGATTTCAACGTGGTGCAAAGATTGGCAACTTGGTACAAATGTTCAGAAATGTAAAACTGTACAGTTCACAAATCGGAAAAACGTAGTTTCTCTATGACTATAATATCAATGAGTCACTGTTTAAATCGGGTAACTCAGCGAAATATCTGAGCGTAACATTTTTGTAGACATATGAAATGGAATATTAACAAAGGCTCAGTCGTGGATAAAGCAAGTGGTAGCTCGTGGGCCCGGTTCTAGAAATTTCCTCAAGTATTTGGGACCCGTACCAAATAGGACTAACGGGTGATATTGAACATATACAGAGAAGGGCAGCACGAATGGTCACAGATTTGTTTGATCCGTGGGAGACTGTCACTGAGATACTGAAGGAACTGATCTGGAAGACTCTTGAAGATAGATGTAAACTCTCATGAGAATGTCTGTAACAAAGTTTTAAGAACCGGCTTTAAATTATAGCTGTAGGAATATACTGCAACCCTCTACGCATCACTCACGGACGGATCTTAAGGATAAGATTAAACATATTTCTGTACGCATAGAAGCAATTAAACAGTCATTCTTCCCACGCTCCAAACGTGAATGGAACTGGAAGAAACTCTAATAACTGATACAATGGGACGTACCCTCTACCATGCACCTCATGGTGGTTCGCAGATTATAGATATAGATTAGATATAGTCGTCAACGTGTTGCCGACAGTTCCTCATTTACTTCATCCTTACTTTTCTGTACAGATGAGATTTGTCTTACATGGTCCAGTCACATTAGTGTGTCCACCGCCTATATTAGACGTCAACGTGCAATAACCAGTCACAGACGGAAGGTGAAAGCACTAGCAGAGGAGGGTACATAAAGCGTATGAAAAATGACATGATTCCACCAAACTCTATTTTAAATTACTTTATTTGCGCAGCTTGATGGAGTCACGTCCTGTTCGGAATTTATTGACGCTGTAGATCTCACTCAGAAGAAAAAATATATAATGCGTGTCTTGGGTACAGGAACCAGTGCAGACATTGTCGTATTATGGATACAGAGTTCTTTACCTGACGTCCAAAGTGGTATGATCATTGGCTTTCGGGCCAGGGAGGAAGCATTTCCGAAATGGCTAAGTTTGTAAACAGTTCGCGAGTCGCTCTGGTCAAACTGTACCGTGCATGGCATAATAGTGCTATCCAAAACGGCACCGAGGCAACTGTGGTGCATCACGGCCCATAGATGACAGGGTGAACGACGGCTGCGGAGATGTGTACGGGCGAATAGACGTGCAGCTGTTGAGCAACTGAAGGCCCAGATGAGTCGAGGGGTTAACAACTGTGTCTCGTCAACGACTAGTCAGCGAACATTGGTGCATATGGACCTTCGCAATAGGAACCTGGTGCATGCAACCCTGATGACTGCTGTTCATCAGCGACGAAGGCTAGTATTTGCAACTGGAGGTCCACTGAGCGACGACAAATGGTCTTTTCAGATGACTTTTACGCTCCATCGGACAGATAATCGTTCAAATGGTTCAAATGGTTCTGAGCACTATGGGACTTAACTTCTGAGGTCATCAGTCCCCTAGAACTTAGAACTACTTAAACCTAACTAACCTAAGGACATCACACACATCCATGCCCGAGGCAGGATTCGAACCTGCGACCGTAGCAGTCGCGCGGCTCCAGACTGTAACGCCTAGAACCGCTCGGCCACTCTGGCCGGCAGATAATCGTTGGCGAGTACGGCCTGAAACGTGTGAAAGCTGATAGGGAGGGAGCGCTACGGTCTGGGGAATGTTTACGTGGCATGCCCCGGGTGTTCTCGTCATTCTGGGAGGCACAATGGATCATCAGAAGTATGCATCTAACCTTGAGAACCATTTTCACCCACACATGCAGGTTGCTTTTACTCGGCACGATGACGTCTACCAGTAGGACAGTGCAACGCGTCACACACATTATACAGTATGTGCGTGGTTCGATGAGCACTAGCATGAGTTTACCATACTGCCACGGCCACTAAACTCTCCCGATTCAAAACCCAGTCGAGAATCTGTGGGACCACATCGATCGGGCGTGATGGACCCCCAACCGAGAAACCTAGCGCAGTTGGCCACGGTACTGGAGTCCGCATGACTCTACATCCCTGTCGGTAACTTCCAGGATCTCACTGACTCTTCCTGCATGTCTCGCAGCGATCAGCGCTGCAAAAGATGTGGTTATTCAGGCTACTGACAAGAAGTCACATTAATGTGACTAGACAGTGCAAAATATCGAAGCATTGTTTATACTCCTGCGCTTATTCTTGGGAGAAATATACTGAAAACTGGGAAATACGTAATTCACAAAACTGAACCACGTTTTTCTGGTTTCAATATTTCAAGTTGCCTCGTTAAACGCATGTAGGACACAGAGAGGTTCGCAGTTGTTGGAGATCACATTGTTAATTCCCCTAACCAAATGGCTGTCAGATGCACTTCATTACGAATGTATGCGGGGTGCCTTACCAGAGTTTCTGGAGGATAATACCTCGCCGTCGGGCTCTAGTATATATGGAAGCATCTCGACGGCGCTCCAGCTACAATCGATCGCCTGGCGCACGAGTATCTCGCAAATATCTCCGGGCAGAGAGTGATTGGAAGTGGCTGGCCGTCCCTCTGCCTATGCCGCCCCTGACCTCGCCTCTCTTTTCGCTGTGGCACTACGTCAAGACTACAGTATGCGCAGCATCATCGGAAAAAGTACATGAAGCTACAGAGTGCCCCTTTACGAGTATTCATACAGCAAGAAGTGGTCGGATAATCCAATAGTAATTCATGTTAGGTAATGAATGTTTTAGGATATTTATTGCAAATGCATAAGAAGGTAAATTTTTCAAAATTACACGATGATAGTTTCTGGAGCCTGGCACTTGTATTCAAAGTTTTCCGTCGCAATAAACGACTCAAACCTCATAGTTACTCCATTAATACATCAAACTTCTCTGTACAACATTCCAAATCATGAACGATCGTTTGCTTGCATCTTTCCCACTTACATCTTGTCGACCATAACATGCATGCAGAAACTAATAACTATCGAAAAAGTGAAGCTCGTTGGAATTTTACGTTTATGGATGAATCGAAATGTCTCTGTAACAGTGAGCAATAAATCAACCAGTAAATGAACGTACACAAAGAACAAGAACTAATAGATGGAGGAAAACAATATTTCGCTGCTGTTTACTCATGGAGCTTTTTTATTGTAAATAATGCTAAGGAAACGTCGTAATATTTTCGACACTTAGTTATTGAATCTTGCTGTCGCTATTCTCTTTCAGTCTACGTCATACACTGACGGATAAAATCGCAACACCAAAAAAAAAAAAAAAAAAAAAAAAAAAAGTAGAGTAATGAAATTTCGGGAACACATTTGTCTTGGTAACATATTTAACTGATTAGCATTGAAAAAGCACAGCTGAGATAATCCATTGCAAATGTGAAATACTAGCATATTAATAACCGGTGTAACCGGCAGAACGTTGAATGCAAGCATGCAGACGTACATACATTGTGCTGTACTGGTGGCGCGTGTCCGCTTGTGGAATGGAGTTCCATGCCTTTTGCACGTGGCCCGGCTATACAAGGTCGATTAAAGCTGTTTGTGGATGACTCTGGAACAGTTTTCCGAATACGTCCCATAGGTGCTCGACTGGAGACATATCTGATGATCGATCGGGACAACATATCGACACTCTGTAGAGCATTTTGGGTTACAACAGCGGTACGAAAATACCTCTTGGAATGCGGTTCATGAATGTCAGTACAACAGGTTGTACCACCGGACTGACGAACAAATTTGCAGTCAAGGTGCGGTGGATAGCCACGGGAGTGCTCCTGCTGTCATACGATGTCGCACCCCAGACCATAACTACGAGTGTAGGTCCAGTGTGTCCAGCACGCAGACAGTCTGGTTGCAGCGCCCCAACTGGCCTCCTCCTAATCAACACACGACTATCACTGGAACCGAGGCAGAACCAGCTTTCATCAGAAAACACAATGGATCTCCGCCCTGTCCTCCAATGAGCTCTCGCTTGACACCACTGAAGTCGCAAATGGCGGTGGTTTGGGGTTAGTGGAGTACACGTTACAGGGCATCTGGCTCGAGGCTGTCCTTGAAGTAACCGATGTGTAACAGTTCGTCGTGTCACTGTGGTGCAAACAAGTGCACAAATTTCTGTTGTAGATGCAGTACGATGCGCCAGAGCCATACGCCGAGCACGTTGTTCCTCCCGCTCGGTAGTGGTGCCACGTTGCCATCCAGAGCCAGTCTCCTTGCGACCGTTCGTTCTCGTGAGCATCGCTGCCAGCAATCATGTGCAGTGGCTACATTCCTGCCAAGTCTCTCTGCAGTATCACAGAATGAACATCCGGCTTCTCGTAGTCACATTACACGACCTCGTTCTAACTCAGTGAGGTGCTGATAATGGCGTCTTTGTTGCCTTACAGGCAGTCTTGACTAACATCAGCTCGCCACTACCAGCCTCAAAGATAACTATCGCTCTGGACTGTTACAGCGTTTATTTAATACAAACCTGATTTGCATCATCATAGCGGCACTACTAGCGTCATTTTTATGCAACTGGCGCGAAATCCGAGTAGACATCATCTTTCACATGTAGAAACTATCGTTTATTTGCACAATTCCTTCTTCGTGTTGCTATTATTTTTCTGTCAGTGTGTAATGTTGGGCAGGATAATAAATTAAGATCTGCTTCACTATCAGTGCACTACGACACGTTTTGGCAAGACGTCTGAGTTTCCATCTCAGGGCGGACATCACTTGCCCACAAACAACCGAGTGGATCCTTCTCCAACGCTTCCGTCTCAGAAAAATTTGTGGTTGTTACCAAGTGACAGCTGAGACGCTGTGATATATCGGAAACCCAGATACCTTTATCATCTATCAAACATAACAGAATGAAGATGAGACACTGTAAATGTGGGGAATGCCTGTTAGTTTTTACGCTTCTTGTGTCCCTTCCTCACGGAACACCTCCTGTCATGTCTATAGGGAAGACATCTTTGATGATTATATACTAGTACGTGCTTATGCTGACGCCGTAATAGATGATTTAATCTTACAAAATGACAAAATGATAAATCTCGACAACTCGGGTTTCGTTTCAATGACCAACAGTTTCAACAGGAAACATTTCAGTGGATTGATTCGCCAGGTGTTCTCCCTACCTGAATCCAACACATCAAGTTTAGGACGCTCAGTTAGAGACAAACGATTTAGGTGTGGAAATCAGTTTTAGAGTTTAAAAGGCTGCATAAACTATTGCAGTGATGCTATTTAACGAATAAATAGTAGATTCTGGGTCGAATATACTTTAACCAACTGACATTAATGTCTCCTAATATTTCTTTTTATACTAATTATTTCTTTACGACTTTTATTTATAACACCGAACTCTTGTAAGATTCTGAAACATTGCTATTTGCCGCGCGGGATTAGCCGAGCGGCCTATGGCGCTGCAGTCATGGACTGTGCGGCTGGTCCCGGCGGAGATTCAAAAAATGGTTCAAATGGCTCTGAGCACTATGGGACTCAACTGCTGAGGTCATTAGTCCCCTAGAACTTAGAACTAGTTAAACCTAACTAACCTAAGGACATCACACACATCCATGCCCGAGGCAGGATTCGAACCTGCGACCGTAGCGGTCTCGCGGTTCCAGACTGCAGCGCCAGAACCGCGCGGCCACTTCGGCCGGCGGCGGAGATTCGAGACCTCCCTCGGGCATGGGTGTGTGTGTTTGTCCTTAGGGTAATTTAGGTTAAGTAGTGTGTAAGGTAAGGAACTGATGACCTTAGCAGTTAAGTTCCATAAGATTTCTCACACCTTTTTTTTGCGATTTCAAGGCTTATTAATTATCAAATATTATCCAAGTCTATTTATCTAAACATAGACATTTAAAAGACTTGCGGCTTCTGATTCACTGCATCGGAAGAAGCTTGTAGCATACATTCCGAATTATTTGTTCATTCTCACTGCGGACGTAAGTGAACTATTCTCCCAACTATTCATTTTGTAGCAATAGGATAACATAAATAACACTGTTCGACATGGGTTCTATTTCTGATATTAAAGTATGTGCTTCTAGACCATTTTACCGTGGGAAATTCAAATATGTAAAGAAAATATCGTTGTCAGGGATACTTTTTATGTAATACGTATATATATGTATATTCACAATTCATGGCAAACACAGAGACGTTATGGAGAAATACGGTTATGTTGCTGCATCCAGTAGTGATAGAACGTGATAATTTCTTGTGAAACAGCAGGAGGGAAGAATCAGACACCATTAGGTTACCGCTGCCACACCTATGTCATTAAGACCACCTGAAACATCTCATTAACTCGAACGGCGACAGCCGGTCGCTGCCTCGGCAGTAAAGCTTCACGCCTCCTAGGGGCAGTTGCATTGAGTTTACAACAGTGGTGTTAGCCGCAATTTGTGTCAGTCTTAACAAGTGGGTGTTTTGGCTGACAAGTGACTGTCTGTCATATTTCTGAGCACGTTTGAATTTTTTAGTTCCTGTGTGTATACTGATTGAGCCTGGTGCTGAAGGTAAAACGACTGCTTGTTTTTACACATCAACGTTCCTCTAGTTCCCTACTATTAATTTAATACAGGTGTATTACCAAAGTGGTATTTTTAAATTTGCAGAAATGCCACGTCATCGTGGATGTCGATATAAGCCGGAAAACTTCTGCTACATCTGTGGTAAGTTCACTTTTGCCAGAAATAGGAAGAAAATTTCTTCAGTCATAAAGAAAGCATACAAACATTACTTTGGAGTAGAGGTAGGAGACCAAGATTTAGAATGGGCACCACATTTCTGTTGTGCTACATGTTACTGCAAACTAATTCAGTGGTAGAAAGGTAAAGAGAATGTGGCGTTGTTTGCTGTTCCCATGGTGTGGAGGGAGCCTAAGGACCATGTTACTGATTGTTATTTCTGTCTAACAAAAATTCAGGGTTTTACAAGCAAAAAGGCGAAGAGGCACATTGTTTACCCAGATCTGCCTTCAGCGAGAATGCCAGTTCAGCATTTCAGCATTCCGACAACCTTCCAGTACCTTCAAGAGCTCGAGGTCAAATTCTGAGTGACAGTGAAATAAGTAGTACTGAAGAAATCACAGATGATGATTCTTTATATCACTGCACAAGTGAGTCATCGCCACATTTGTTAACACAGGCAGATTTAAATGATTTAGTACGTGATCTAGGACTAAGTAAACAAAAGGCGCAGCTGCTTGGTTCAAGATTACAAGAGTATAATTTACTGCACCAAAGTACTAAAATCAGTGTGCTCAGGCACAGAGAACATGCCTTTATTTCTTATTTTTCAACTGACGAAGCACTAACATTTTGCAATGACGTTGCTGGCCTGATGAAAGTGCTGAACTTCACTTATATTTCACTGGAGTGGAGACTTTTCATAGATGCATCGAAAACAAGTCTGAAGGGTGTTTTGCTCCATAATGGAAATAAAATACCCTCTGTTCCAGTATCTTACGCTAGTTTGACAAAAGAGAATTACGAATTCGTACAAAGGATGCTAAATTCATTAAAATACAATGAACACAAATGGAAAATATGTGCAGATTTCAAGTTAATTGCTATGGAACTGGGAATGCAACCAGGATACACAAAGCATGCCTGATTTCTTTGCGAGTGGGATAGTCGAGACCAAAATTCTCACTACGTGAGAAAGAAATGGCCTAGGCGAAGAGGGAAAGTTGGCGAAAAGAATGTACAACGTGAAAGTCTGGTAGCTCCTGAATATATACTACTTCCACCGCTTCACATCAAACTGGGCCTGATGAAACAATTCGTGAAGGCCATGGATCCAACAGGCTGTGGGTTTGTATATCTAGCTACCAAATTACCCCGTCTTTCAGCTGCAAAAATAAAGGAAGGTGTATTTGTGGACCCACAAATCAGAGAGCTGCAGAAAGATGCAAATTTTGAAGCATGTTTAACTGATAAAAAACCGCATGGGACTGTTTCAAGATGATGTCGGAAAACTTCCTCGGAAGAAGAAGAGCTACTAACTACAAAGCAGTGGTGAAGGATATGATTAAAGCATACCAGGATTTGGGGTGCAATATGTCTTTGAAAGGTACATATGATGGACTCTCATCTGGACTACTTCACAGAGGTATCGGACATTTCTATCTTAGAAAGGCACTATGAAGGGAAGTGGGTACCTTCTATGTTAGCAGATTATTGCTGGAATATCATTCGAGAGAAGAAAGATTCACAATACAAGAGAAAAAAGTGATGTGCATTACAAGGCAGTGGCTCATTTTTTGTCAATTTTCTGTAATTTCTCATGTCAAATAAATGCTTCAAAGTGTATACACAAAGGTTACTGTGTTATATGTTAGATCCCACCCTCCATTAATGTGATGAACTTATAACATCATAAAGATGTGCATTTATTTGTCGAATTTCACCTCACGTTTTCTGCACTATATCAGAAACTGAAAAGAGAAATAAAATTGCGATTACTCATAAACTATCCCTGACACAAAAAAACCAAAAACAGTTTTCAATTCAGCACTCAAATTACAACTAGGATCACAATACTTTTTATCAGAAATAGAAAAAAAGGTTTTTTTTTGTAGAACAGTGTAACAGGTAGTCGGAATATGCCACACTAGAATTTAGTACGAAAGGCGGAGGAAATCGTGTTCACGTTGAAATAAAAGCGTACTGCATTTCCATTTCCTAGTAAAATAAACTTCCTTGTCTCTGTAATTGGTTCAAATGGCTCTTATCACTATGGGACTTAACATCTGAGGTCATCAGTCCCCTAGAACTTAGAACTAATTAAACCTGACTAACCTAAGGACATCACACACATCCTTTCCCGAGGCAGGATTCGAATCTGCCACAATAGCGGTCGCGCGGTTCCAGACAGAAGCGCCTAGAACCGCTCGGCCACAACGTCCGGCCTCTGTAACTGCAAAACTAATTTAACCACAAGCCATTTCGTAAAATATAACAAAATACGAATGTGTGCTGAAAAGTAATCCCTCCGAATTCTTTATATGAAAACTATTAAATCTTTTTAACTAAAACAAACGTTATTAACATTCTACACACTTATTCTTCATGTCTACATATTTGGAGCCCGCTGCCTCTAGACGGCTCCGAATTGTAACGTGTAATATGACCGTGTGTAACTGAACTATGTTCGTGCGTGAAAAACACCGTGCTCTATTCGAGTTGAGAATTCGAAGAGTTCGTTCACACGTGGAGCGCCCTCTGCTTCAGAATGACAATGCCAGACCGCACACGAACGCTGCGACAACAAACCGATGCCTTCGGTTTATTGACATCAATCAGCCTCTATGCTGCCTCCTTGGCGCCATCCACTTTCAGTTGTTTCCAAAACGCAAAGAACACCTTCGCGGGCTTCACTTTGACAGTGATGGCTGGCTCTGAGCACTATGGGACTCAACTGCTGAGGTCATTAGTCCCCTAGAACTTAGAACTACTTAAACCTAACTAACCTAAGGACATCACAAACATCCATGCCCGAGGCAGGATTCGAACCTGCGACCGTAGCGGTCTTGCGGTTCCAGGCTGCAGCGCCTTTAACCGCACGGCCACTTCGGCCGGCTTTGACAGTGATGAAACGGTGCGAGCAGAGGTGCGATTGTGACTCTATGAACAAAGTCAAACGTTCTACAGTGACAGTATCAACAAACTCGTCTCTCGTTAGGAGAAATGTGTTCGTCGTCAGGGTGACTATGTTGGAAAATAAATACGTAGACATGAAGAATAAAGAAGCAGAATGTTAACAACGTCTGCGTTATTTAAAAAGCTTTAAGAGTTTTCGCAATAAAATTCGGAGGCACTAATTTCCAGCATGCCGTCGTAAATAGAGAACGTAATTTTATAGCTCTCTCAGTGGACGCTTCGTGAATCGATTCTCTGATTTGCTTGAACACAACTGAATTAACGGAAGCTGTAAACATTAAAAATAGCGCAGCCATAAAGAATAACCGGTGTTATTTCGATTTTCCTTTTTTTCTAGATGCTGTAAATTAAGAGAAATTTTCGCCAGGGTCATTTCACTTTATTGGTAAAGCATCATGAGTACTGAATAACATTTATTGATCCTTTGTTGCCGGGCGCGGTGGTCTCGCGGTTCTAGGCGCGCAGTCCGGATCCGTGCGACTGCTACGGTCGCAGGTTCGAATCCTGCCTCGGGCATGGATGTGTGTGATGTCCTTACGTTAGTTAGGTTTAAGTAGTTCTAAGTTCTAGGGGACTAATGACCACAGCAGTTGAGTCCCATAGTGCTTAGAACCATTTGATCCTTTGTTTTGATCTCAGCTGGTCTTTCCTCTCTCTGTTAGGCAGCGGTTGCAGTCGTTAAGAGCTTGATGTCTTTTCCGCTATTCGCTTTTCCGCTTTTGAAATTACACTTTGCCATTAACGGCTTTTCATTTTTGTAAGTGTGCTTTAAAATACACTCCTGGAAATTGAAATAAGAACGTGAATTCATTGTCCCAGGAAGGGGAAACTTTATTGACACATTCCTGGGGTCAGATACATCACATGATCACACTGACAGAACCACAGGCACATAGACACAGGCAACAGAGCATGCACAATGTCGGCACTAGTACAGTGTATATCCACCTTTCGCAGCAATTCAGGCTGCTATTCTCCCATGGAGACGATCGTAGAGATGCTGGATGTAGTCCTGTGGAACGGCTTGCCATGCCATTTCCACCTGGCGCCTCAGTTGGACCAGCGTTCGTGCTGGACGTGCAGACCGCGTGAGACGACGCTTCATCCAGTCCCAAACATGCTCAATGGCGGACAGATCCGGAGATCTTGCTGGTCAGGGTAGTTGACTTACACCTTCTAGAGCACGTTGGGTGGCACGGGATACATGCGGACGTGCATTGTCCTGTTGGAACAGCAAGTTCCCTTGCCGGTCTAGGAATGGTAGAACGATGGGTTCGATGACGGTTTGGATGTACCGTGCACTATTCAGTGTCCCCTCGACGATCACCAGTGGTGTACGGCCAGTGTAGGAGATCGCTCCCCACACCATGATGCCGGGTGTTGGCCCTGTGTGCCTCGGTCGTATGCAGTCCCGATTGTGGCGCTCACCTGCACGGCGCCAAACACGCATACGACCATCATTGGCACCAAGGCAGAAGCGACTCTCATCGCTGAAGACGACACGTCTCCATTCGTCCCTCCATTCACGCCTGTCGCGACACCACTGGAGGCGGGCTGCACGATGTTGGGGCGTGAGCGGAAGACGGCCTAACGGTGTGCGGGACCGTAGCCCAGCTTCATGGAGACGGTTGCGAATGGTCCTCGCCGATACCCCAGGAGCAACAGTGCCCCTAATTTGCTGGGAAGTGGCGGTGCTGTCCCCTACGGCACTGCGTAGGATCTTACGGTCTTGGCGTGCATCCGTGCGTCGCTGCGGTCCGGTCCCAGGTCGACGGGCACGTGCACCTTCCGCCGACCACTGGCGACAACATCGATGTACTGTGGAGACCTCACGCCCCACGTGTTGAGCAATTCGGCGGTACGTCCACCCGGCCTCCCGCATGCCCACTATACGCCCTCGCTCAAAGTCCGTCAACTGCACATACGGTTCACGTCCACGCTGTCGCGGCATGCTACCAGTGTTAAAGACTGCGATGGAGCTCCGTATGCCACGGCAAACTGGCTGACACTGACGGCGGCGGTGCACAAATGCTGCGCAGCTAGCGCCATTCGACGGCCAACACCGCGGTTCCTGGTGTGTCCGCTGTGCCGTGCGTGTGATCATTGCTTGTACAGCCCTCTTGCAGTGTCCGGAGCAAGTATGGTGGGTCTGACACACCGGTGTCAATGTGTTCTTTTTTCCATTTCCAGGAGTGTATATTATAAGTTGGAAAGTGAAAGGAATATATAAAGGAATAGATGAAGGAATGAAACTTGATGACAGTATTGCGGAGAGAGAAGAGAGAGTGTATGAAGATGCGATTCATGATGTGACACTGGGAGAAAAAAATCGTAAAGCACCGAAAGATCTAACTTCAGATAAGACTCCTACAACAGACGGCATTTCTTCAGAATGATTTAAGATCCTAGGAAGAGTCAATCATGGCAGATTTGTTTCAGATGCTATTCCATATATACACTCACGTTCAGAAAAGAAAAAAAGAAAAAATATAAAAACATAACACATATAACGGCTAGAGATAGGACGTTCATATTCACAAGACATGTACGTTAGTATGTTCCGTATGCATACTAATTCTGTCGGCCGGCGTCTTAAGGGTCAACATCGATACCGCAGCGCAACACCACCTTCCGTAAAATGTGGCTGCTGCTCTGGTCGCTATAAACCGAAGATAACGAATCAGTGTGACTTGAGCAGACGTGCAGGATGCCTCGTAGACGTATGTGCGAACCATACCGTCAAATCAGTGAGTTTGAAAGAGGGCGCATTACTGGCATGAGAGAATGTGATGCATCCATCCGGGAATTTGCTGCTCGTGTGGGACGAACTGTTTCGGCAGTGCATCAAGAGTGTGCAGAATGGTTCACGGAAGGCCGTAGAACACGACGAGATGGGTCAGGTCGCACCATCCAGATCCCACCCCGAGAAGATCGACACCTCATCCAAAGGACGTTGCAGGACAAATCTGCGTCCTTCTCGGCTTTCGTGCAACAGTGGAACAGTGTAAGATATCGCACACTATCAGGGGTGACATTCCGTCGCCGTTTATTACACCTTGGGTGACGTGCACGTCGTCCACTTCTCAGCCTACCTTTGACGAATGTGCAGAAACATGCTAGATGGCAATGGTGTATAGAATGACGTCACTGGGGACAGGAATGGCATCAGACAGTGCTTTCAGACGATCCAGGTTCTGTTTGATTGAAAATGATGGACCTATTTTGGTCCGCTTCAGACAGGGGGAACGGCATCACAGTGACTGCATTCGCTTAAGACATACAGTCTCATCAAGGCCTTGTGGTGTGCTGTGCTATTGAGTACAGCCGGCCGAAGTGGCCGTGCGGTTCTGGGCGCTACAGTCTGGAACCGAGCGACCGCTACGGTCGCAGGCTCGAATCCTGCCTCGGGCATGGATGTGTGTGATGTCCTTAGGTTAGTTAGGTTTAAGTAGTTCGAAGTTCTAGGCGACTGATGACCTCAGCAGTTAAGTCGCATAGTGCTCAGAGCCATACTGAGTACAATCACAAATCATAGTTAGTGCGTGTCCAGGGCACTGTGGCAAGTGTGATCTACGTGAATGACATACTGCGACCCGTAGCAGTACCCTTTCTGCACAACACCCCAGACGTCATTTTTCAGCAAGATAATGCACGTCCACATGTTGCTGCACGAACACATGCCTTCTTGGTGTTACAGGATGTCAGCCTTTCGCCCTGGCCCCTCCAGATCACCAGACTTGTGGCCAGTCGAATGTGTGTGTGGGATATGGTGAAACGATGGGTGCAGTGCTGTGACCCAATGCCAAGCACCACAGATGAATTTTGGAACCCGGTGAATGCAGCATGGATAGCTATACCACGGGAAGATATTCACGCCTTACACGCCTTGATGCCATCACGAAAGGAACAAGTAATCTGGGCCCATGGCGGACCCTGTGGCTACTAGACAACAGGACACATGCTGAACCGAGGTGACTGAAACCATAATCATTTCTGCAGAACGTTCTAATGTACATGTCCTGTGATATGAACGTGAATAACATTATGAAATAGAAACTTTTGAAATGTGACACTACAGAAGAATGCTGAAGATTAGGTGGGTTAGCCGGCCGGTGTGGCCGTGCAGTTCTAGGCGCTTCAGTCTGGAACCGCGTGACCGCTACGGTCGCAGATTCGAATCCTGCCTCGGACAATAAGTTCTAAGTTCTAGGGGACTGATGACCACAGATGTTAAGTCCCATAGTGCTCACAGCCGTTTGAACCATTTGAATTAGGTAGGCTAATCAATTAACTAATCCGGAAATTGACTTAGGAGCTTTATGTTATAGCGTGACCAAGGGAAAGACAGGATGAAAGAGGACACATCATGAGGAATAATTAATTAGGTAATGGAGGGAAGTATGAGACACGATAATTGCTGAGGGAGGCCAACACAGATATGAATGTACCTGCACAAAATACAGTATGGTGGAGAGCTGTAGAGAATCAGTCATCAGATTGTTGTCTGCAACACAAGCATTTCAGATTTTGGTCAGCTATGTAAAATCATTAGTAACACTTTCTTCATATGCAGTACGCTTAAGTCAGCAAACATCAAAATAGTACTGGTTAAATAGCAGCTACTGTGAATATGGCCACTTAAACAAAGTGTTGCATTATTTCCCACAGACACAATATTTTTAGATCCTATTCATGTGCTGATAACATAGTAAAAATGCAATCCTTATTAATATATCTGATCAGTAACGTAAGAATGAACCCTCATTTAACTGACGATTACTGGTATGATACCAGTACTGCTTACTTGGTGGAACCTTGCAACAGCCAGGTCTGGATTTTCTTCTCTCTGTGTAAATCAAATGAAAGCTACGGCTTTATCCCCACATACATGCTTTACAACTAAAAACAGTAAACTACATATATCACTGATATTTAGCAAAAGGAAATGTGAAACAATTCCAACGGAAAAAATACGCAGTTAAAGTTATGGTTTACGAGAAATATGAGACAAACTTATGAGACAGCCTATGAAAGTTGAGAATACAACTGGATATAAGAGCTGACAACAGATACCGCCGACAAATAGAGAGACAGCCTATGAAAGTTGAGGATACAACTGGATATAAGAGCTGACAACAGATACCGCCGACAAATAGAGAGAGGTTTACGAGAAATATGAGACAAACTTATGAGACAGCCTATGAAAGTTGAGGATACAACTGGATATAAGAGCTGACAACAGATACCGCCGACAGATAGAGAGAGCTCAAACAAAGCTAGATAAGGAACTTGAAATACGAAGAGAAACTCTGAAAAAGAACACCGACGCTTCTCTCCGGCGCTGTGAGAGCGCGGCAGCTGTAACACTTTTCTTTGAATATCGTTCATTCTGTATGCATTGAATTTTTCTGTCGTTCTCCATGCAAAGCTATGTGAAAATCACTCAACATGTAATCCATTTCGGCCACAGAAATACTATCATCCCTTCTGTGCTACAAATTTTCGCTTCCTATGTAAGATTTTTCTATCATGTTTTTCCAATCTTACGTATGTGCAAGGGTGGAAGCTGCAGTCTACTATCTACTGAAATGTACTTTTCCTTTACAGTCAATACTGTAATGCATAAATGTATTCTCCCTCGTAATGCATTAATGTATTCTCCCTCACCTTGTGTATATATAAACAATCATGTGACCACCTGACGTAAATTTAACAGACGTCTGCTAAAAACCACTGTTATTTCGTTATTTTTGTTTCTTTTTTGACGTAAAAAGTTATACTCGTTTTCTTACCAGCCATTGAGAATGTTTATTTCACAGCCCCCTTGCGAAATCAATAAACAGGCTTACAGCTAGAAGTACCACTTATTTTTTACATGATATGTACTAGAGGAGTTGACAGCAGCTGTCAGTCATATAAAACGGCGCGACTGGGATTAACAAGTTCTTTGCTCTGCATAAAGTACTTCTGGCTTCATTACTGTAATAAAGCTCTTAAGGAAAAGTTTATTACAACAAAAAATTCAAGGACAGGTGTCAATATTAAGAATACGTCTATGGTCGCCTGGTTACTAAACATTCATGAACCAAAACAGGATCATATTGAAATATTTCGTGAATGAATGCTCGAACATTGTTAAAAAGTTATTCCTAGGAAATATACTAGTATCAAGACTTCACCCATAGAAAATGCGCTCTCAAATTTCAAACACTTCGTATATTTAAGCAAGTATACAGATACTTTAAAGCCTTAAGCGTTGTATTACAATATTTTACTCTCTATGAGAACACTTGTCAGCCTTTATAAGACATCCTGACATCCTTAATGGAATCAATAACATATATGCTAACGAATAAAGCTACTACGGGAGATCTGAGCGACGCACGCACACACTGTTCAGTACTTCGTTATACTCATTATGCGGGGTCTTTAAAACAATTAAATAAAATAAATTTTGATAGAAGCGTCGTAATGCGCGTTGTGATGTTGAGGTTCTCGGCTACGGTTGCCAACTAATAAAGAAAAATTGTCTATTCAACGCCCTGTTTAGTTGCAAATTGCGGTAAGATAACGTCAGAAAATGGAGCCATTATGCCACAAAAATGAATATGTAATAAATAAGTTTAAAGTTGTTGTGGAATGGTTTCTGCTACTTCCTCTACTCAACTATTCCTTGCAGTTATACATTTGTCCTGCCAACACAGATTTTTTGTAATCAAACTAATATATAACAATCATCTCTCTCTATCTCTCTGTAGATATATCTGTCTCGCTCTCTAGCTAGCTAGCTAGTCTTTAGATATCTGGGAGATTCATTTACTGTAATTTTCGTGTAATCTATCCCACTAACTTCCTCTTCGTTTATTTGCACTTTTTCTCATTTAAAATATCTTATAATTTTCATGTACTTTTTATTGTAACTCCTTTGTAAAAGTGACTAATATATAGATAAATTGGATAAGCTGGTTCCTTTAATTAGCCTTGGGAAAAACAATTAATACTATTGTCGGTGCTTTATGTAAAGATTCTGCAATGAAGATCTGGTAGGTCTCAGCACCTGAAATAAACAATTTCGATTTTCAGCATGTTTCTGTAAGAAGTGAATGCACAGACTCGATAATCACGGATCAGAGAAAATCGTAGAGAGTGCAGTGTACTGTCTTGTTAGTTAATGGTTGGCAATTGCTTTATTGTAAGTAAAAACGAAATTTGGTGTATATTCCTAGACGTTCTAAAGCTTTCCAGCAGTTCGTCCTCCCCATGAGTTATCTATCCTTTTTAATACGATATCGTCAGGAAAATCACTATTCAGTTCTCACTTCATAGTTTCATTTACCTCAGAAGCATCCATCCATACAAAGATCAAATGTTGTTGACGATTATATCAACTATTACAGTCTGTATATTGTGAGTTAATGACTTCCAATTTACTTTCATCGATCACAAATTCAAGATAACAAGAACATATCTGCCGTTTCCTGTATCACATCCTCGCCAGAATAATTCCTTCTTTATTTTCTCTAAAATCCATGCAGTAAGGAATGCAAATCAAGGAACGCTGAGCACAATGCTCTCTCTGGAATTATTCATTAGGTATCTTATCTTTGGCGCGCCTGCGATATAATGCAGTGCCCTCAATGGAAGCAGAGATCTTAAAGGCATTAACAGTTCTGAGACATCCCTTCTCGATGACTCTTAGGTTTCTCAAAATTACAAGTGGGAAAACGTATCAGTCCCGTTGTTTAATATTTGCATTAAAAGTTACTAGAATAAGCTAACTGTTTGTTTTAAAAGTTCTTATCGGATTAAAAAAAATCTGATTAATTATTTGCGTTTTGAGCAAAAATCTTCATACAACGTTGTACGGTTGAAAATATTTACTTATATGTGCGTTCAGAAAAATGGTTATTA
Organism: Schistocerca nitens; assembly: GCF_023898315.1. NCBI lineage: Eukaryota > Metazoa > Arthropoda > Insecta > Orthoptera > Acrididae > Schistocerca > Schistocerca nitens. Next base: position 529,430,661 of record NC_064617.1, read on the forward strand.
ATGTTGACCCATAGAAAGAAATGAAAATTTATGGTCTCATACTTTAATAACTGCTACTCAGCATTATAGCAGCAGCTGTTTAACATTACAGATATCTCTGTGCCCACAAGGTTGATTGGAAGGACGTTAACAATGTCGGGTGAAACACCACCCACTGAAATATGAGTACATCTGTATTTTTAGGCGTAATTAAACTATCATATGTTTGTTGATATTGTTGGGAAAAAGAAACAATAAAAAAGCAACATTTTATTGAAGTAGGTAACACGAAACTGTATGTACAAAAATCTGTAGTCTTACATGTTTCATTTTACAAGTGTTAAATCACAGACAGCTAGGTACTTCCATCTCATCTCTTGATTTGACAACTATACTCCAACGAGAAAGAAATTTATTATAAAATAATTCAAAAATAACAAAAAGGAAAGTAAGTATTATTATTACAATTCGAACAAGCCACATTTTTATGTTCACTACACAAACATATATGGCATTTTCTACAAAAGGTATAACATTTCGTATCACTATTACACTTATTTTAATTGCAAACGTCACATCTGTTATATATTCCTTGCACGCTGTGCGGTTCTTTAGTGCGTACAGGAGCTATGGAATAGGTGACTTTCATGGACAGTGAATTCAGACATTAATTTATTCTGCATCAAATATCAAATGGTAAACATCATACATTGCTGTGTTGTTGTATTTGCAGCGTCAGCTGCTAACAGTAGATTTGAATGTAGAATTATAAACAGATACAAAAGATTTTTAAATCTGTCACTTTTCAGTACAATGCTTATTCAGAAGACGTCGAGCCCTGGCCACTATGAAAGTCTGTAAAGGTTATTCAATTGGCAAAAACACAAAATGAAGTCAGTCCATGAATGTCCGATGTCCGAACTTAAGTACATTCGCCGCCGGAGTATCACAGAGGGGGTGCTTGCATCTCATTGGCAGCGACCTAATAGTCCGTGGCAGCTCCCTCTCGCCGCAGTGGCGGTTGTAAGAAAAGCGGCGGCGTAACCGGCCTGCAAGCGTATTTGAAAGTGCGGCCGACTGGATGTCGGCTGATACCTCAACATCGATGAGGATTTTTTTTTTTTCTGGCAGCTTCCCATTTTACGGCTCATTTTCTTCTTCGCAGCGACATCTCTTGAAAGCAAGTTGAAGTTACTGTGGTAGACGAGAATTATAAGCTCTCTTCTTCATAAGTGGTATCATCAAATCAAGGGAAAGTCTTTTATATGGGCACGTTCCCTACTAGAGAAGCCATCTGTATGGGGGCGATTCAATTTGGAAGGCACAAATGAAGTCACGCCATCAGCATGTCACACCATCAGCATTTGGTTCTCTTATCGTGACACAGTTGGTCGACAACGTCCACTCCACATTTTGTCATACTGTAAAATTCGATTTCTTCAGGTTTTTACGAGTGCGCATCTTTTCCGGGTGACTCATACGCGGATGATAACATAATAACATTTTTGTATTTCTTTCGTGTTTGAAGGAAACGAGCATTTTATGGTGATCGTATAGAAAACGAGATGACATAGGAAGTGTTTTCCTGAAGTTGATCGTTTATATTGGTATTTGCGGTTTATATCTGCGTAACGTGCCGCTTAATGTGAGTTTCATTTTCGTCAACTCGTCGGCTAATTCACGCTATTTGAACCAGTTGTCGATCGTGATATTTCTGTTTGTGCTTTTTACAGATTCACAAAACTGTAGGATACCCCTCGTTGGCGTGGAAAGACTTACTGGTTCTTTTTTCTTTGGTTCCTTTCCAACGTAGGGAATTCCATCCAAAAAATGAATAATTTTGCCTCACAGATGCTGAAAATTTTCAAGCCATACTTTTCAGGTTTTTTGGCATAAACATTTTGAAAAGACATCGTCCTCTGAAGCTAAAATGGTTCAAATCCCTCTGAGCACTATGGGACTCAACTTCTCAGGTCATTAGTTCCCTAGAACTTAGAACTAGGTAAACCTAATTAACCTAAGGACATCACACACATCCATGCCCGAGGCAGGATTCGAACCTGCGACCGTAGCGGTCTCGCGGTTCCAGACTGCAGCGCCTAGAACCGCACGGCCACTTCGGCCGGCCTTCTGAAGCTAAGTAACGTTCCATCTACAGTCAGATATTCATATGGCGTTTAATGGCCTTCACACTGAGGGGTAAAGACAGTCTTGAACTCTCGAAAGGCCGCAGATATGTAAATTAGTTTCCTTTGATCTCGTGTTTTCTTGTCTTCGAATCTAAGGGCACTGATAAGAATTTCGAATCAGTTTTTAGGCACTGTAAAACGAAAAATGGGAGGTCCGTCAATTTCTGAAACCATTTCCTCGGTGTTCAAACGGGAATTCTTCATGTGTCCGCTCATGTGTAGTAACCCATAGAGCGCTTTCTTGAAGTTTTTCTGTGGGTGCGGTATATCGTTGGACAGAACTGAATCGCCTGGCTATTCGTTCGATTTCCTGATTAGTGTATTTCACCAGCGTATCATTCAGTTCTTCATTTACAAACAACGAAAATAGTTTTCCCTCGTCCGTCACGCCTTTAGCGATACTCTTAGGCGAGGATAGGTGTAAGACGGTATTTTTTGTAGGCTGTTTGGCATATTTAGAATTTAGAGGTGTGTTGGTCCGTATTGTTTCTAAATATTTCCCTAGCGTAAAATATCCGGCTTATTCGTCTTGTCTTCGGTTAGTTATGCTTCTTCAAGGAATCCCTCACCGGGTTCGATTTCATCGTCGATAGCTTCGTCATCGGATAATACGCCATCCGATGTCTCTGAGCAAGATTCATCAAACTAGTTTTCATCTTCATCGTCAGAATCAATCGCCATTTGCCTTCGCAACTCCTCTAAAACCTCTTGCGGGGCAGGTGAACACAATTTCTTGAGCCACTGTGATATATTCTCAAACTGAACAAAAAGTGAACAGTATTAACAAGGTTGGATGGAAATCGATCCGAGCTACTGTCACTGCATAACAAGGTCGGGTGGACTCCCACACGAGCACCGTTATGTAGAGCGAGTAGTACATACCACGTAGCAGGCGTACTATGGGCGTGATGGGCTAGGAGGGTATACTAGGTGTGGATAAGACACCGCGCATGCGCACTAAGGCAAACGCAGCAGGTGGATGGTTTTCCACCCAGCGTTGTGTGAAGAATATTTCGACAGCTGGGAGATGACTTGCTTCTTGGCGGACCAAGAAACTGCAATTAGTGCTTCTCTACTACTTTAGCTACTGGTGCTACTGTGAATCTTATTTACATCAAGCTTCCCCATTCAAGTTACGCCCACCGGAAAACTCCGAGCGAAGGTAGGCAATCTTAGTTTGCATATAATGAGTACAGGTGAGTAGAGATGTTAATAACAATGACGCAAATGCATGGCTGTAAGTTCTTGTGTAAACCGTGATTGTTAAAAGTTTATTTGGTAAATACATACTCCTACAAAATTTTACAAAGAGTTTGTTTTCAGAGGTGGACAACATTTCAGTTTCATGAAACAAAAATATTTCATTCACCTACTGTTTAGCGATAGTCCTCGATGGAGAAATAGTTGCTATCTTATATTGACGACCAATTCTGGTAAAGAATAACACTAAAGCCATTTTGAAAATAATTCATCGATATCCTGATGACGTCCGTCAGGATGACAGAAGGGTAAGTGGTGAAGCACTTGAGGTGGTGGACATTTAACTCCTTATTATGGGCCCAGGTTTGAGTGGACAAGATACGAGATGACTCTCAAGATGCGAGTAGGAAGAGGATCTTAGCGTACAATACCAGCATCCATAACACGTGAACGTAAACCACGTTAAAATCCGAATATGCACAAAATTTGCACGCTTTTATTCCCTGGAAGTAAATGTATTAATATGCAACATTTATTAGGTAGCAAATTGCTTGCAGATGATATCAACAACTAACTCATCTGAAATCAGCTGATCCGGGAGTAGTATTCACATTAATGCATTTGTACTTATTTGATCAATATTCTTGAACCTTGATTATTGTCGAGAGTGATCGAATAGGCAAAGTGCTCCGTCGAGGAGGCATAAAATTAATTTTCAGGATTGGCTGCTGGGTCCAGGATTTGCTTGGGTCCACTAAGGATGGGGAAACTGGATGGCCAGTTAGCACCTGCTGAACCAGACAGAACAGACGCCACTCAAATCCGTAGATTTCTGTCAGAGCGCGACGGCTCCTTGAAGTTTGTTTCGATGCGGATGCACTAATACCCTCCTAAAACCTACGTGAATCAGTAATTGACGAGTAGGGGGTTCATGGACGACGGAAGCGCATTGCAGCATGCGATAAGTTGGAAATTGACGGATGGCTGAAGCGCTTAAGACACGCGGTGAATCCGGGTTCAAGAACCGGCCCGGCACAAATTTTCAGAGTTCGCCTCTGAACTACCACAATTCCCTTTGCGGCTGGAAGTTACGAATTCCCATCCATTCCTTCACTTGCTTTCCCCATTCTCTGTTTCCTATAATTTAAGTCCTGAAAAAGCCTCACAACATCAACGGTGAAGACAGCCACCCTGCGTCCTGGCTACCTTCTGTTCCGGTACAATCGTGTGTGACCGCAGGGCAGCAGCTTCATCGGAACTGCCACGACTGGCTAAACAGACAGCGTATGCACAACTGGTATGGTTTCTGTGTGGACAAAAGCATGAGAAAACACCCCCCGCCCCCCAGAAGATCGTCCTTATTCGTACGGGCCTAATAGCTACCAGCAAGCCCTGCACCAGACAATTTGCCACATATCCACTCTTTCTCTCTTAACGCAGACGACTGGTATTTGAGTCATTAAAATTCTAGTAAATGTGATGTCGATGGTCTTATGACAACGTTAGAAATCCAGTGTGCAGAAGTATCTACTCCTCAGATAATTAATCCATGCCCTGAACAAAGTCACAGTAAGATGGCGGAAACGTTTATTTCAGAATTTTAATATTTTAAGAAATCTATGAGACGATGTGGTATAACACCTATAAGGATTTTAATAAGATCGACACTAACCGCGGAAGCATACGTCTTACAACATTCTATAATAGTTTTGAGGCAGTATCCAATGTAAGACAAACTATGCGACATCTAAGATGGTTCAAATGGCTCTGAGCACTATGGGACTCAACTGCTGTGGTCATCAGTCCCCTAGAACTTAGAACTACTTAAACCTAACTAACCTAAGGACATCACACACATCCATGCCCGAGGCAGGATTCGAACCTGCGACCGTAGCAGTCGCACGGTTCCGGACTGCGCGCCTAGAACCGCGAGACCACCGCGGCCGGCCGACATCTAAGAGATCTGTTTCGTATCTACAACGAGCGACGTCTACACTTGCCTGAAGTGCCATGGAAATCATTCCCTGATGTCTTAACAGGTGCCCTATCATCCTGTCCCTCCACCTTATCAGTGTTTTCCACATATTACTTTCCTCTCAGATCCTGCGTAGAACCCTACTCAATCGTTACTTTATCAGTCCAGCTAATTTTTAACACTCATCTGTAGCACCACATCTCAAATGCTTAGATTCTCTTCTGTTACGGTTTTCCCACAGTCCATGTTTCACTACCATACAATGCTGTGCTCCAAACTTACATTTTCAGAAATTTCTTCTCAAATCAAGGCTTAGTTTGATACTAGTAGACTTCTCTTGGTCAGGAATGTACGTTCTATCAGTGCTATTCTGCTTTTGATGTCCTCCTTGGCGAGTTCGTCATTGGTTATTTTGCTGCCCAGATAGTAAAATTCCTTAACTTCATCTACTTCATGACCGTCAATCCTGATGTTAAGTTTCTCGCTGTTCTCATTTCTGCTACTTCTCATTACTTTCGTCTTTCTTCATCTTACTCTCAAACCATGTTCTTAACTCATTAGACTGTACATTCCATTCAGCAGATCATATAGTTCTTATTCACTTTCACTGAGGGCAGCAATGTCAACAGCGAATCGTATCATTGATATCCTTTCACTCTGAATTTTAATTCCACTCCTGAACCTTTCTTTTAATTCCATCATGGTCGATGTACAGATTGAGCCGTAGGGGTGAAAGACTACATCCCTGTCTTACACTCTTCTTAATCCAGCACTTCTTTATTGGTCGTCCATTCTTATTATTCCCTACTGACTCTTGTACATATCGTATATTACCCGCCTCTCCCTTTAGCTTACCCCTATTTTTCTCAGATTTTCGAACATCTTGCACCATTTTACTTTGTCGAACGCTTTTTCCAGGTCGACAAATCCTATGAATGTGTCTTGATGTTTCTTTAGTCTTGCTTCCATTATCAAACGAAACTTCAGAATTGCCTCTCGCGATCCTTTACCTTTCCTAATCGTCACCTAACACATCCTCAATTTTCTTTTCTATTCTTCTCTATATTATTCTTGTCAGCAACTTGGATGCGTGAGCTGTTAAGCCGATTGTGCGATAATTCTCGCACTTTTCAGCTCTTGCAGCCTTCGGAATTGTGTGGATGATGTTTTTCCGAAAGTTAGGCTCATACATTCTACACACCAACGCGAACAGTCGTTTTTTTGCCGCTTCCAATGATTTTAGAAATTCTGATGGAATGTTATCTATCGCTTCAGCCTTATTTGATCTTAAGTCCTCCACAGCTCTCTTAAATTCCGATTCTAATACTGGGTTCCCTATCTCTTCTATATCGACTCGTGTTTCTTCTTCTATCACATGAGACAAATCTTCCCCCTCATAGAGGCTTTCAATGTACTATTTACACCTTCCCGCTCTCTCTTCTGCATTCGACAGTGGAATTCCCGTTGCACTCTTAGTGTTACCATCCTTGCTTTTAATGTCATCGAAGATTGTTTTGACTTTTCTGTATGCTCAGCCAGTCCTTCCGACAGTAATTTCTTCTTCAATTTCTTCACATTTTTCATGCAGCTGTTTCGTCTTAGCTTCTCCGCGCTTCCTATTTATTTCATTCCACAGCGGCTAGCATTTCTGTATTCCTGAACTTTTTTGTACTTTTTTCTTTCGTCGTTCAACAGAATAATTTCTTCTGTTACCCATGGTTTCTTCGCAGTTAACTTCATTGTGTGCCTATGTTTTTCTTTCCAATTTCTGTGACTGCCCTTTTTAGAGGTCTCCAGTCCTCTTCAGCTGTGATGCCTACTGAGCTATTCCTTATTGCTCTATCTATAGCCTTAGAGAACTTCAAGCGTATCTGCTCATTCCTTAGTACTTCCCTAACCAACTTCATTGAGCATTGATTCTTCCTCACTAATCTCTTTGAACTTCAGCCTACTCTTCTCTACAAAGTTAATATATCCCGGGAATCGACATCTAGACGATTCTTGCCTGTTATTGAAATCGACTTTGGGAACGTATCGGTCCCGCGAATTCCAAGATTTTAGAGATCAATTTCAAGATATTTTCCAAATTTTTCTCAACGAGAAGTACCGTACACGTTTTTATGAGTGAATTTGCGAATGTCAAAGTATGTGGCACAAATGGCCGTATCTTGACTGCATTGACTTAACAATTGCAAGCTTTTACAACACCAAGAGACCGTAGATATTAGTACGTGACATAAATTTCAACTTGGTACGTCTACCCGTTCCTGAGAAAAACGAGTGAAAACAATCGAACAACAGACGAACGACAAAAGAATCCAGTAAAGGTTAAAAGTAGCTCCTAATCTCTCAGGTGTTTACCTAATGATCGGCCTCGGCTTCGCACTTGTAGTTCTAAGTATATTCGGCCAAACGACTTGTTTGGCGTTAAGGTAGTAAATTATATACACAAACCATACTGGTGTATCAGTCTGTCTATTAGTACAAACCGTTTCGAAATATCGACAGTAGTTCCTGAGATAAGCCTTCACATACAGACAGAAAAAACGTGGCGGGAACCTCAATTTAGAATATGGTCAGACATGTACGTATAGTTTCTGGTTAATCTAAGCTGTTATCTGGAGTTGAAGTGGCTATTTACTGCTTTTTCTGCCCAATAACGGCTTTTTTGTGGCTGAGCAGCTCATAGCTCCCATCATCGAGTTGATAACCCAAACGCCAGTCAAATATAGTTACACACAAACCTTCCTCGTAAATCGGTGTATCTATTAAGGAAAACCTCATCAAAATTCCTATAGTAGTTCCTGAAGTTAGCCTGGTGACTTTAATTTATAGTTATTAATTTTAATTTAACTTTGTCTCGAAACGTGTCCAAAGAGATTCTGGCCGTATGTGGAGTATGCTAGCGGCAAGATACAATCAAGGCCTTCTCTGCGCGATAGCAGTGGAGATAGTATCGAAGACAGTGCTGCCAAAGCAGAATTACTAAACACAGCCTTCCGAAATGCCTTCACAAAAGAAGACGAAGTAAATATTCCAGAATTCGAATCAAGAACAGCTGCCAACATGAGTAAAGTAGAAGTAGATATCGTCGAAGAAGTGAAGCAACTTAAATCACTTAATAAATGCAAGTCTTCTGGTCCAGGCTGTATACCAATTAGGTTCCTTTCAGAGTATGCTAATGCAATAGCTCCATACTGAACAATCATATACAATCGTTCGCTCGACGAAAGATCCGAACCCAAAGACTGAAACGTTGCACAGGTCACACCAATATTCAAGAAAGGTAGTAGGAGAAATCCACTAAATTACAGGCCCATATCATTAACGTCAATATGCAGCAGATTTCTGGAACATATATTGTGTTCGAACATTATGAATTACCTCTAAGAAAACGGTCTATTGATATACAGTCAACACGGATTTAGAAAACATCATTCTTGTGAAACACAACTAGCTCTTTAGTCGTACGAGCTGTTGAGTGCTATTTACAAGGGATTTCAAATTAACTCCGAAAGGCTTTTGACACTGTACGCCACAAGCGGCTTGTAGTGAAACTGCGTGCTTATGGAATACCGTCTCAGCTATGTGACTGGTTTCGTGATTTCCTGTCAGAGAGGTCACAGTTCGTTGTAATCGACGGAAAGTCATCGAGTAAAACAGAAATGATTTCAGGCGTTCCCCATGGTAGTATTATAGGCCCTTTTCTGTTCCTTATCTACATAAGCGATGTTGGAGACAATCTGAGCAGCCTTCTTACGTTGTTTTCAGATAACGCTGTCGTTTAACGACTAGTAAAGCCATCAGAAGGTCAAAACAAATCACAAAACGATTTAGAAAAGATATATGTATAGTGCGAGAGTTGGCAATTGACCCTAAATAACAAGAAGTGTGAGGTCATCCACATGAGTGCTAAAAGGAATCCGTTAAACTTTTTACACGATAAATCAGTCAAATGTAAAGACCGTACATCCAACTAAATACCTAGGAATTACTGTTACGGATACCTTAAATAGGAATGAAAACATATAAAATGTTGTGGGGAAGGCTAATCAAAGACTGCGTCTCATTGGTAGGACATTTATGGAAAAAAAAAAGTTGAAATGTGTGTGAATTCCTAAGGGACCAAACTGCTGAGTTCATTGGTCCCTAGATTTACACACTACTTAAACTAACTTATGCTAAGAACAACACACACACCCATGCGCGAGGGAGGACTCGAACCTCCGGCGGGAGGAGCCGCGCAATCCGTGACATGGGGCCTCAAACCGCGCGGCCACTCCGCGCCGCGGGGACACTTAGAAAATGTATCAGATCTACTAAGGAGACTGCCTACACTGAGCTTGTCAGTCCTCTTTTAGAATATTGCTGCGCGGTGTCGGATTACCAGGTAGGATTGACGGAGTACATCGTAAAAGTTCAAAGAAGGGGAGCGCTTCTGTATTATCGCGAAATATGGGAGAGAGTGTCACTGAAATGATACAGGATTTGGGATGGACATCACTAAAACAAAGGCGTTTTTCGTTGCGTAGGAATCTTCTCACGAAATCCCAATCAGCAGTTTTCTCCTCAGAATGCGAAAATATTTTGTTGACGCTGAGCTACATAGGGAGGAACGATCATCACGATAAAATAAGGGAAATCAGAGCTCGTACGGAAAGATATAGGTGTTCGTTCTGTTTTGGTTGGCAGGAGAGCCAACACCGTGTTACTAGAGGAGGCCGAAAGGCACGCGTTTTAGCTCACGCAGGCTGGCGTGAGGTCTGGAACAGGACAAGGAAATTAGAATTTAGAAAGACGGACGTAGCTGGTGGAATACTTAACTTTAATCCATTAATTGTGAACGTCGGTCTGGACGGTACATGATTCACAATATCAATAGTAACTGATAATGGCGCCCTGCTAAGTCGTAGCAAATGACGTAGCTGAAGGCTATGCTAAACTATCGTCTCGGCAAATGAGAGCGTATTTTGTCAGTGAACCATCGCTAGCAAAGTCGGTTGTACAACTGGGGCGAGTGCTAGGAAGTCTCTCTAGACCTGCCGTATGGCGGCGCTCGGTCTATAATCACTGATAGTGGCGACATGCGGGTCCGACGTATACTAACGGACCGCGGCCGATTTAAAGGCTACCACCCAGCAAGTGTGGTGTCTGGCGGTGACACCACACGTTCTTTCCGCGCGCTTGGAATAAGAGAGAATTGTGAAGGTGGTTCGATGAACCCTCTGCCAGGCACTGAAATGTGATTTGCAGAGTATCCATGTAGATGAAGATGTGTACGGATTGTTTACGTCCACGAAAGTCACTACTGTCTCATGGGCGCAATGGAAAAAACTACGCTATAACGACGGAATAAATGGACGTACATCATCCCTATAAATGTTCCCAGACTTAAAGGTAGCGGCGCTGTAGTTTTTTCACCCAGAGTTCTTTCTCGTAGCTCGTCAATTATGGGGTAAGGCGGAGCAGAGGGCGGCGGTCTGCGTGCGTTGCCCGCCCGGTTCCCAGACCAGCGCCCCCACGCTATGACTCACGTCATGGCTGGGCCGCCACGGCGCTGGCAGCAGCCACTGTGCCGTCTGCTGGCTAACGTCGCCCGGTAACCGATGTATAACCACTTGTAGAGAGAAACCCGCCGTGATACGAGACTGGAAACATACTGACGGCACAAAACACTGTAGCGTGTGGGTTCGCGTTTGTAGCGCAGAACAGTGGTGATTCCGCGTGCTATGGATTTGAAAAGTCCTTGGTAAGCTCCCTGCATATGGATGTGTAGTACTAGATCTCCACGCACAGATCACACAATTCCCATAAATTACTTACCGGCGGTTTGTGGGCACGGAGCTGGCGGCCGATAGCGACACAGACGTGTTCCATTAGGTTCGGATCACACGAATTTCATGAGCAGGACATTAACGTGTTTTCATTATCATAACCCTGAGATCACTGTAGTACGATTCTAACCTTGTGTACTGAACGATGCCATTGCCATTGCAGAAGACATCGAGCTTGAAGGGATGCAGGTCCTCTGCAATAACGTTCAAGTGTTCCATAGCTGTCATAGTGCCTTTGGTTACTATCACAGATACCATGAAAGCCCAAGTGATTGTCACCCGTACCATAATACTGGTCCCACCGGCCCCTAGTCCGTGGTGCTGTACACATTTCGAGGAGACGGTCGCCTCGATGGCAATCCGGACCCGACCATCGATCAGCTGAAATGTGTTGTAACAAAAAATATCCAACCAGGTAATAAGTTTCCACAGGTCCGTAGTTCAATCTTGATGATCTCGTGCCCATTGTAATCCTAATTGTATTTTATTATTATTATTATTTTCGATTATTCCCGTTTAAGAGAGCGTTTGAACTTGAATTCCTTTATGATGATTGTTTATGTTTTTTCTGAGCCCAAATTTTCTTCATGTGTTCACTGTGTTGTTTCTTTCGCTCCGCTGTCCATTTGCATCCTGGTCTCTTCTGTGTTGTGGTGTCAAATTTATGTTTTTTGATGATGTTCCTGAATTCAGTTCTATTTTCTCCATCGTTTACTGTTATGTGTGCTTGTCTGAGGTCCTCTTCTACTTCTTTTATCCATTTTGTTTTTCCTCTGCATGAGTTGATGACTTTAAGAATTCGCTTTGAAATTCTGTTTTCATTCATCCTGTGGATATGTCCGTAGAACTGCATTCTTCTTTTCCTTATTGTATCCGTAAACTTGTCTGTGTATTTATATAATTCTGATGTTGGTCTCTTCTTCCAGATTCCTTGCTCTTGTATCGGGCCAAAAATTATCCTGAGAATTTTCCTTTCTTGTTTCTCTATTTCTTTGATTTTAGTTTGCCCAAAAAAATGGTTCAAATGGCTCTGAGCACTATGGGACTCAACTGCTGTGGTCATCAGTCCCCTAGAACTTAGAACTACTTAAACCTAACTAACCTAAGGACATCACACACATCCATGCCCGAGGCAGGATTCGAACCTGGTTCCGGACTGCGCGCCTAGAACCGCGAGACCACCGCGGCCGGCTTAGTTTGCCCACCTATTTGTGTTGTTTCAGATGCATACAGTGCCTCCGGAAGTACGACAGTATTGTAGTGCCTCAATTTTGCGTTAATGGATATGGACTTTTTGTTATAATAGTTCCACGTGAGTTTATATGCTTTCTGTAGTTTTTTCTTATTCTTTCCTCATTGGCCTTTAGGTTGATCCCTGAGTAATGGTGAAAGTCCGTCACTCTGTCGCACTCCAGTTTGGATTACAAATGGTTCCGAGATATCCCCCATAAATTTAACCTTGGAGACTGTGTCAGTTAATGTTTCCTGAATGATTGCTCTTGTCTTTCTGTCAATGCTGAATTCTTCCAGCGTCTTGCAGAGCACTACTCTGTCTATTGAGTCGTAGGCCTTTTTAAAATCTACAAAAAATGGTTCAAATGGCTCTGAGCACTATGGGACTCAACATCTTAGGTCATAAGTCCCCTAGAACTTAGAACTACTTAAACCTAACTAACCTAAGGACATCACACACACCCATGCCCGAGGCAGGAATCGAACCTGCGACGGTAGCAGTCCCGCGGTTCTGGACTGCAGCGCCAGAACCGCACGGCCACCGCGGCCGGCAAAATCTGCAAAAGTAACCTCTGTGTTTCGGGTGTTTCTCATCTGGAGAATCATTTTCAGATTCCAGATCTGCTCTATGCATGATCGTCCCTTGCGAAAACCAGCCTGGTATTCTCCTATTTGTGGGTCAGCTTGTTCTTCTAACTTTTGATAGGATTTTATATGTGACCGGTACGAATGAGATACCCCTGTAATTATTTGGTTCAGTTTTGTCCCCTTTTTTGTGGAGTGGATGGATGAGTGCGCATTTCCATTCAGATGGGATCTGTTCTGTTTCCCAAATGTTTAATATGATTTTGTGACTTTTCCCTGTTAATCTTTCATTATTTAGTTTCCATAGTTCTGCAATAATTCCATCTTCTCCTGGGGCTCTATTGTTTTTCAGTGTCTTGATAATTTCTACTATTTCGTTGATGGTTGGCGGTTTAGCGTCAGGATTTGGTGTAGACGTCTCGTAGTGAATGTCCTCTGTAGGTCTTTCGCAGTTGAGAAGTTTGTTGAAATAGTCTGCGAGGATTTGGCAGTTATTCTTCGTGTTAGTTTCTAGTGAACCATCCGGTTTCTTGAAGCAAAGATTGGGTGGCTGGTATCCTGCAATATGTTCTTTAAACGTCTTATAAAAATTCCTGGTGTTGTTCTTCTTAAAATCTTGTTCTATCTCATCTAGTCGCCGTTTGTCATAATTTCTTTTTTCCCTCCGAATAGTTTTCGATGTTTGTTTTCGGATTACTAGAAATTGTTGCCATTTTTCTGATGTTTTGTGACTATTGAAGTTTTTCCAGGCATTGGTCCTTTCTTCTATTGTTTGGTCACATATTATATTCCACCACCTGTGTTTTCTCCTTCTCGGGGGTTGACCCAATTTCACTGTGGATTTGGGGACGTCCACAAGTTCTGTCCAGTTTGTGGTGTTTGTCTCACTAATTTCCTGTAAGATGTTTTCCTTGTTGAGTTTTATGTATTCGGGGTCTGGTCTCAGCACTTTGTTTAGTTTTGGCTTTTTTCTATTGGGTTGTAATCTGGCCTTTATCTGTAGAAGATGGTGGTCAGAGTCAAAAAATCCTCTTCTCGTTTTCACATTCAGAATTTCTGCTGTGTTACTCTTGGAGATGGCCACATGGTCTATCTGGAATTCACCCAACATTGTGTTGGGCGACTTCCAAGTATACAGTTTCTTGTTGGGTTTTTTGAATTGTACTGACATAATTACGAGGCCGAAATTTTCGCAAAAGCTTATCAATATTTCCCCATTCTTGTTAGTTCTCTTGTGAGCTGTATGGATTCCGGTGATTTTCCTGTATTTTTTCTCTTTACCTAATTGTGCGTTAAAGTCGCCTAACAAGATTGTTACATGGTGTTTGGCAATTTTGCTTGTCGTCTCTTCAAGGTCATTCCAGAAGTCATCCACTTTCTGGCGGTTCTTCTTGTTATAGTTCTTTGTGGGTGCGTGTGCGTTGATCAAGGTATATGCTTTGTTGGCCGATTTGACGGAGAGCGTTGATATACGTTCTGAGGCAGACTGGAAGTCAATGACAAGTCACTGATAGATTTGTGGACTGCAAATGCTGTGCCAAACTGTTTGAGTCCTTTCTCATTAGTTTTAACTGCTGGTTTTCCTTTGTAGATCCTGTAGTTGTCTGTATCAAAATGGTTTTCGTCCGTAAATCGTGTTTCCTGGATTGCAAGGATTTTGATCTGGAATTTTTGCAGCACGTCTGTAAGTTGTTTGATCTTGCCCAGTTTGAAAAGAGTATTAGTATTAAGTGTACCGATGATGTGTCTTTGTTTTGTGTGTAATAATTTGGACGTCATCTGGTTCTCAACCTTAGGCGTAACATGATGCTCCTGGGCCCGGGTTCCCGGGTTCGATTCCCGGCGGGGTCAGGGAATTTCTCCGCCTCGTGATGACTGGGTGTTGTGTGCTGTCCTTAGGTTAGTTAGGTTTAAGTAGTTCTAAGTTCTAGGGGACTGATGACCATAGATGTTAAGTCCCATAGTGCTCAGAGCCATTTGAACCATTTGATGCTCCTGGTGCCCCGGAATCCGATGACCAGGTAAACCCAGCCTTGCGACTGGTGCCCGGGGAAGTGGATTCATTCCTTGTGTTATCATCATGTTTGGTTTTCAAGTTGAAAACTAACTTGGTGGTGGTCCTTCCGAGGAAAAATCACGAGGAATACGACTCGATTGTTGAGATCAAGAAGGTTGCTGCAGCTGCACCATCTAGGCGAACAGACGCTGACCCCTAACCGCTGGATACCAGGCAGACGTTAGTGGATTTCGGTTGATAGTTTTGGTCCACCCCGGGTATTTTATTTCCCCGGTACCCTCCATATCTGGAGAGCATTCCCCTATCCGCCACCTGGGGAGGCGCCCGGTAGGAGACTATCAACTCCACACGGGAAGGTGTTTTTTTTAATTTTATTTATCTATTTAACCAGATCTGATTAGGCTCATCAGGCCCTGACTTACATCGGACCAGCGTTTTACGTATACTTACTTATCAAATAATAATTTTGATACGCAAATGGTATTAAAATGATTTGTATATAGTGACAATGTGAGTAAATAATACGGACTATTAATTAATGACATTACTGCCAATACTCGTACTACTACTGCTGCCACTATTAGTGATAGTAGTAATAATAACGACAATAATAACAATAATGATAGTAGTAGATATAAAAGGAATATATAGAAGTACGAGGTAGATGGTTCTTGATATAGCGAGATCCGGAAAAATAAATTTAAGGATACCAACTAAGAATATCGGGAAATGAGGAAGATTTTGTTGGAAAGAGGAATGTACGAGAGTAACGAGAGGTTACAGTGAGGATGGAAATCATTCTAGTTACTGTAGTAGGTACGTCATTAACTGTCTTCTAAAGCTAGAGATGTTTTTCAATTCTCTAACATTATGCGTGAGGTTATTCCACAGTCGGATTCCTGCTACTGAGAAAGATTTCGAGAAAATGGCTGAACGATAGAGAGGCTCTCATGGCAACGGGTGTTCTTGCCAAGCTGTTCGGACAAGAGCGTTAAGGTCGAGGAGAGCTATCAGGGACAGTGTACGATGATAAGACAGTAGAGAAGACAGAGGCTGTACAAATCTCTGCGCTTGTCTGCTGCAGCCAGGATAGCTGTGCATATGATGATGAAATATGATCAAGGAATCGAACGTCACAGATATAACGAACACAGGCATTCATAAGCGGTTCCATTCGCCTTGAGGTTTCCAGAGAAAGGCCTTGCAGGATAACATCGCTGTAATCAATAATTAGAAATAGAAATGTTTGTACTAGGTTTTTATATTTTTGTAGGGCATGGAGATATGCTGATGCCTTCTCGCACATTGCAATTACTTGCTCAGTCCAATTTAACTTTTCATCTATTATTACTCTCAGACTCTTTGCTGGAAGAGAGGAGTTGATATTTGCCCATTTAGGGTTATAGATGGAGTTCCGATAATTCGGGCTAATGAGCATAGAATGACTAATCAGTACCGCTTGGGTTTTGGATGAGTTGGGCTACAAGCCAATATCCTGCGCCCATTTTGACAGTACACACAAATCGCTATTGAGATTGTCGATAGCTGTCTTCGGGTTTATTGGTTTTGCACTGAGATGCAGCTGGAGGTCATCAGCATACATATGTAGTAAAACAAAACTGATGATACATCATTGACATACAATGATAAAAATACAGGACCTAATACCAAACCATGGGTGACACCTAATACTACGTGCTTCCATTGTGACTCAATGCTGTCGCACATGACGCATTGCTGACGAGACATCGGGAATGAGGGAAACCATTGTACTGGCCTTGGCGAGAAATTTAGGTTGGTATGTTTGGCAAATAAAATGTCGTAGATGACAGTGTCAAAAGCTATGCTGATCTCTAACAAACTTCTTGTGCATCTACGGAAAGCTTCAGGTCAGCTGTTCCCTTTATTAAGGCAGAAGTTATGATACAAGGTTTACGGAAACCTGATTGGTATTCGTCTAGTCGGCTGTTTGTGGTTAGATGTCTTTGGCTCAACAAGAGAACACGTAGGGGTCGTTTGCTGCGGAGCTGCGTGGTAAACAATATGTGCTAGCAATATGATCCGAAATACTTGCTCGTGCACTACCACTGATCTCTGTTGTCAGATCTATCACAGATTGCCTGCTTTATAGAGCGGGCAGGCGTTCGATCTCCAAGTTCTGTGTTGAGGCGTGGACGTCCAACACCTTGAAGCATATTCACAACAAGAGCTCGCGAACAAACAGCCACTTTTGGATTCCCGAGATCCTCGCTCCCAGGTGCTGGGCCATAACATACTGCCCTTTGTCGAAGTCATTTATGTCAGAGGATTTCCCAACCTGTGGCTCGCGTCGTCACTAGAATTGCTTCCCTATTCGACTCTGCTCCACTTACAGACTTTCCTTATGTAGTACAAAAACGTCTTCAACGAATTGAATCGTGAGAGATATGCTTTATTGATTTTTTTTAAAAAAAGAAAGAAAGAAAGAAAGAAAAGTCTATGCTTATATTCGAAGCAGTGTTAGTTTCCGTACCATCTAAGAAACTAAAAGTAAAGCACAAATCGTGACGTCTGAGTGAAATCTTAAGCATTAAGCTTAAGCATTAAGCATTTAGATGATTCTTGAATCTTATTTTTCTGTAAAATTCAAGTCAGCTTTAGGCTTTAGAGTGTAGCAGGTCAAGTTCTTGCCACACTTATTAACTCTCTGTCAAAGTAGGTGTCGAAGAATTTGCTCGGTAAGGAGGTGGAATAATTGCTTACGTGTGCATTACATTGGAAAGCACCCTTATGAAGAGTATTATCATTTTCCTTACCTAAAGCTTCATTCAACGTTACATTCTTATTCTAATAGGTTTGATGTCGCCCTCCATCTGATGACTCCTTTTTGCTCTGTATACCTACTGGGACTATTCCGATAGGTCGAGAAATGAAAACGACAGTGAAAATCCGAAGAAACTTTGCACAGATGCGTTGGGCAGTGTTTCTAGACGCCTGTCGATCTCGTACATGATACTTTTCAGTGCTGAGCACACAGTGAGCGTATAAAGATGCCTAAAACAATAGTTTCCCACCAAATATGGATGGCTGCTGAGAGGTTTCGCCTGACTTTATGCAACACCACATAACGAACCAGCCATGGATTTCCTTCTTCACGACAATTCTCAGCCACACAATGCAGAGGCAATGAGGAGGCCCCTGCAGCGTTTTCGATGGGAAGCTCACCGTACAGCCCAGACTTGGCTTCCTCTGATGTTCATCTCTGCTCACATGAACTGCTGGCTATGAAGACAACATTTTGGTACAGACACCAGCATAGAGACGTGGCGGAAAGCACAGGCGCCTGCCTTCTAGGACGAGGATGTTGGAAAGTTGGTACAACGTTACGACAAGTGTCTAAGTTGGAGCAGCGACTATGTAGAGAAGTAGCTGGAAGATGTAGAAAATTGTTACAAGTAAAACATTTTTGATTTTCGCTGTGGTTTCTATTTCGCAACCAATTGGACTTTACATTCCGAATAGCCCTCGTACTAATGCCACTTTCTTCAGAATTTGATATACGAGGGGTAACCACAAGGTTTTAATTAACACCTCAAAAGTACTGTTTTTTGTTTGTTGCCACATGCCTGAAGCCCTGGCGCACACTGAAATCGCCGCTCGACAGTACAGTTGCACGCCGCTATAGACGCTACAACACCATACCACAGTCCATCTCCACGATATCAGAGGGTTGCACCACGTCGTTTTGGCTCCTCCAGAGGCGTGATACGGTACTGTGGCGCGCGGATTCAGTATGTACCAGCAGTACAGACATATGCCTACAAAAATTCAAAGAATTCATTAGGCAACTATTTTTTCAATGTTGGTGACTTCAATCCACCCTCAACATGTTGGCGAAAAAACATGTTTAAAGTCAGTGGTAAGCATAAAACGTCGTCCAATATCGTACAGAATGCCTTCTCAGAAATTTTTTTGAGTAACTGCTTCAGGAGCCCACTCGAAGTGTAAATGGTTGTGGAAACATACTTGACCTCTTAGCGTAAAATAATCCTGATCAGATAATGAGGATTGTGACAGATGCTGGGATTAACGGTTGTCTAGCTAGACTGAATATCGTAATATACAAATCCATCAAAAATAAACGCGAAACACATCTATACAAAAAAGCAGATAAAAATTCGCTTGACGCCCTCCTAAAAGTCTCCACTCCTTCCAGTTTGACTAAGCATAGACTAAATGTGCTTTAAATTCAAACGAATACTATCGACGGCAACTGAGAGGCGTAATTATACCAAATAAAGTAATAAGTGATGGTACTGATCCCCCATGGTACACAAAACAGTTCAGAACACTATTGAAGATGCAACGAAAAAAGGATGCCAAATTTAAAAGAACGCAAAATCCCCAAGATAGGCAGAATTCTGCAGAAGCTCGAAATTTAGAGCGAACTTCAATGCGAGGTGCTTTTAAAAGTTTCCACAACGAAGCTCTGTCTCGAAATCTGGCAGATAACCCAAAAAGATTCTGGTCGTATGTAAAGTACACCAGTGGCAAGATGCAATCAATACCTTCACTGCACGATCACAATGGTAATATTATTGATGACGGTATCACTAAAGAAGAGTCACTAACGTCGATTTGCAGTACGACTTTTGAACATATACTGTGCACGAACATTATGAATCACCTCACAGAAAACGATTTATTGATAGACAGCCAACACGGATTCAGAAAATATCTTTCTTGTGAAATACAAGGCAATCTTTTTTCTCACGAAGTAATGAGTGCTATAGACATTGGACGTCAAACTGATTCCATATTTTTAGAATTCCAGAAGACTTTTGAACCGTTCCTCACAAGCGACTTCTAATTAAACTGCGTTTCTATAGACTATCGTCTCAGATGTGTGTTTGGATTCATGACTTCTTGCCATAAAGGTCACAGTTGGTAATAACTGACGGAAAGCCATAGAGTAAAAGAGAAGTAATATCTGACGTTCCCTAAGGAAGTGTTGTAGGCCCTCTGTTGTTCCTGATCTATATGAACGATTTAGGAGACAATCTGAGCAGTCCTGTTAGATTGTTTGCATACGATGCTATCAATTTCCTTCATGTAAAGTCATGGGATGATCAAAACGAATTGCAAAATGATTATGAAAAGATATCTGTATGGTGCAAAAAGTGGCAATTGACTCTAAATCATGAAAAATGTGAAGTCATCCACATGAGCACTAAAACGAATCAGTTACACGATAAATCACACAGATCTAACGGCTGTAAACTCAACTAAATACTTAGGGATTACAGCAATGAATAATTTAAATTGGAACAACCACATAGAGTATGTTGTGGGTAAAACAAACCAAAGACTGCGGTTTATTGGCAGAACACTCAGAAAATGTAACAGTTCTAATAAAGACACTGCCTACACTACGTTCGTCTGCCCTCTTCTCGAGTACTGCTGTGTGGTGTGGGATGCGCATCAGATAGTATTGATGGAGGATCTCGAAAAGTTCAGAGAAAGTAGTCACCAGCGTTGTGCAGAACCCGTTGCCAGCGATGTGGGAGGCGTAGTATACCGTTAGCAGACCCTGTTCTGTTGATGGTACGAATGGAGCGGTCTAATGTTATGATGATTCTCGTGTATGACTGTGGTAGTGTTATCCTAACGCATCACGTTCCTCCACGGTAGACCGTCAATGTACAGTATTACTGTTCGTTTTTGGAACATCACCTACGACCAGCTTTGCGAAAGAAGCGGCGACACTTTCTGCCCACCCCACCCATCATTTTGTAAGACAACGCGCGGGTGCATACAGCGCAATCTGTGGCTGCTCTATTCGGTCGATGGGACTGAGAAGTACTGTACCATCCACCATACTCCCCGGACTTAAGTCCTTGTGGCATTCGCTTCAGAACTGTTCCAGAGAGCCTCGTGATGACTGGGTGTTGTGTGATGTCCTTAGGTTAGTTAGGTTTAAGTAGTTCTAAGTTCTAGGGGACTGATGACCATAGATGTTAAGTCCCATAGTGCTCAGAGCCATTTGAACCATTTGTTCCAGAGATTCGGCAGGCAGTAGACCGCTCCATTCGTACCATCAACAGAACAGGCTCTGCTAACGGTGTATTTCGCCTTCCACATCGCTGGCAACGGGTTCTACACAACGCTGGTGACTACCTTGAAGGACAGTAACAGGTGCAAACATGTAACTCCTTTGTATCGGTTGTGAATAAATAGTTGCCACTATTTAAGTTCCAGCCCTCGTATTGTCGTGAAATAAAGGAGAGAGTGTCACGGATATGCTACACGAATTGGGGTGGCATTTTCTAAAACAAAGGCGTTTCTCGCCGCGGTAGGTCCTTCTCATGAAATTTCAATAACCAACTTTCTCCTCAGAATGTGAAAATATTTTTTTGGTGCCTATCTACATAGGGAGAAATGAGCATCATAATAAAATAAGAGAAATCAGAGCGTGCACAGAAAGATTTAAATGTTCGTTTTTCCCGCGCACTGTTCGAGAGTGGAACGGCAGTGAAGGGGGATCGATAAACCCTCTGCCAGGCACTTAATTGTGAATTGCAGGGTAATCATGTAGATGTATATGTTGATGTAGGTGATAATTAAAACTCTATGACAACCCCTCGTATTCGTATATGTCTGCCTCTTCATTTTTTCCACTCCACTGCTGCGTTACCTGTTACTGTATGCCGTAGAAAACAGTGTAATAGTCTTTCGATTCTTCTGGTGCAGATTCTCCCGTAGGCATGTTTTCTTGTCTAATCTCATCATTTCCAATATAACGTACTCATTTAATTTTAAACGTTTTCCTGTAGCACCGCATTTCATACGCTTCCAGTTTCTGCATACTGAACGAGATGCGCCGTAGCTAAGGCTCTGTACTCGAATTCTGCAGTACAGGAATTCAAATACCCGTCCGGCGAGTGGTCTGCCTAAACTGATTGAAGCCAACTGCAGTATGATTCCTTTGAGAAGGAAACTCTTGATGCACATTTCATCTGTAAATCACTGGATCGGTTGTAATTAAAACTTTACCAAAAACAAGATCCTTCTTATGACTCAATACATGACGTCTAAGTTGACCTTTTGATTATTTTGGTGAGTATGATTGTAAGCCTAACTGACTTTTTCAGATCTTCAGGTCACGTTTTGCAAGGAATGCAAGCTTGTTTTGTGTAAAAAGGAACAATAGGCGCTGCTAGATTCGAACTATATAGGGTAGATCAAAAAGGATTTTACAACTTTGAAAATTCGTTAAAACTTATTCATACGGCTTACAGACCTAGTTTTGGTTGCCATCGTGTAAAAAAATATATCAAGTTTTTGCTGTATGGTAAGACGTCCGGAAATTTCCTAAATGTCCGCTGGCCGAAGTTCGCCACCTGGATGGCCCCCTCGTTCAGTGAACATGACATCTCTGGACTTTTTCTTTTGAGGAATCACCAGGGTTACCTTGTTGTTGGTTGCACTCTTACCAATTTCTCTATCAAATGTCAGAGACAGAATCTCCCTTGCGCGGTTCGTACTGCAGCGAGTTTGGCCAGAACTTGAATTCAGATGGGATGTGTGCTACATAACCAGTGGAAGTCACTTTTAACGCGTTTAGGTACGCCGTAAAACACTTGATTTGTTTTGCTATAAAATAACAGCAAAATCATGTCTTTACCTTAAATGAATAAATCATACAGATTTTAAAAGTTGTAAAGTCGTCTTTGATGCAGCCTGTACTTAGGCTGAAGCTATATTGTTTCCATTTTCTGGTAATAGATTTCTTTTTGTTTTTGGTTCGTTGTTTCATTATGTATAGTACTCTATGGGTAGTATTAATAGTCCATCATTTGTCGCTTAGTGGCACTGCCAAACGGAATTGAAGTACAGAAGAGTGTTACAATACGTACATAAAATAATGAGATAAGTTCCCCGATCAAAATATTAGTCACTCACTCAAAAGAATACACTGTTTTCGTTGGAATTACGTACCAAAGCGTGCTGAGAAGTTAATGCCGCCGAATTTTTAATGTGAAAACTCTGAAGGCTTTTTAAATAAAATAAACTTTATAAATATTCTAGATCTTTATTGTTCATTTCTGCATATCTGCAGGCCTCTGCCGCTTGAGGGCACCGAACTGTAGCATGTGACGTGATAGTGTGTAGCATAACTATGTAGGTGCGTGAGCAACAGTGTGCTGTAATGGAGTTTCGAGTTCTAAGAGTTCGTCGACGCATGGAGCATCCTCTCCTACAACATGACAGTGCTACACCACACATGAGCGCTGCGACATCTCCGACTATCCGACGCGTTGGGTTCACTGCCCCGACTTGGCCGCATCCGAGTTTCATCAATTTCCCATACTTAAAGAACGACTTCGAGGACTTCATTTTGATAGTGATGGAGAGGTGCGAGCAGAGGTGAGGTTGTGGCTCTGTCAACAAAGTCAACATTCTGCAGTGACGGTATCAACAAACTGGTCTCTCATTGGGAGAAATGTGTTGGTCGCCAGGGTGACTACGCTGAGAAATAAATATGTAAACATGAAGAATAAAGATGTAAAATGTTAGTACTTTTCAGCACGCCCTTGTAGATGGTGCAGAACTTGTACCAGACGATCACGTGACTCTTCATCGCCGACGTCAGTGATGACAGTGAAGTGATGTTTATGTTCCAGTCGTTAGTATGAAACCAACGCAGTGAGATGGATTGACGTGGAGACGTGACAGGATGGCACTGGCGAGATACCGTGTTTAAATGGTCCCTGACCCCATAGAGAATGAAGTTGCCCGATTTGCTGGTGTATAACGCGGATTGTCCAACACCTTTACATGGAATGGTGTATTACTCGCAGCCATGTGACACTGTATAAGAACAGTGGGTATAAAAAGATCCAAACCGGTGCGTAATGACAGTCGCTTTCAAACGCGACAGAATCTGATGCAGACAGTGAATGCTGGTTCATCTCAACATGTTTCCGAGAGAACTTTGAGAAGGGAACTGCATGCAGTCGATACTTGGAGCTGGGTACCTCGTAAATGGCCGTTGTTCACAGTAGCACATAAACTGCACGTCCTCAGTGGATCAAACTAGACAGAAACCAGTCAGTAACTATAGTTGATTGGAGGTGTGTATTGTAATCATTCGAGTCACGATTCTGCGTCTTGCCAAAGAATGCAAGACGTCGAGTGCCCCGACAGGCTAATGAGTCCTTCAACAGGCAGTTTGTGGAGGGTGTAACTTAGGCCAGAGGAGGGGATGTGATGTTTTGTGGGTATTTTATATACCATCGCTTCAGCCTATTAATTCAGGTTACAGTGAATCTGAACCAGAATATTTATCTCACAATTATTCCACTTCTTCAAGATGAGTATGCTGTGGGTACTCCCAAGATTACTATAGCCGTGTTAACTGCTCTGCACACGTACCGTAACCGGACAACAACAGGGACACCACTCCAAATACTTGAGAAAAATAGACTTCAAGAATTTTGTAAAATTTAACCTACAGTACATTGATTCGAAAATACAGAATTTACTTTCATCTTCTTTTCAATCTATAAACAGTGTCACGGACGCTTCTTTTAGCAGCCGTGAACTACGGATGGCCGTTATTGCTGAAACAACCGGTTTTCGATTATATCAGATTTTTCAACGCCAGTTTAGCCGGATTGTTAAAACCGCTCAAAGAAACTGGTCTCTAAAATAACCGATTTTAGTTTTTTATTCCTATTATTTTCTGTAATAAAGTAGAAATGGAACTAACATCGAAATATTTTTACTCCCTCGGTTTGAAGAAACGTAGAATCAAAATATTAAATTAAATAGACAAATAAAAGAGAACTTAGTCCGTCAACTATTCGCTGCTTTTTTTCGAAGAGTGAAAAGTGGTTGATTACAAAAAATAGCCAGTATTGTTCTACCGATTATAATTTTTTGAAACTGTAGTCAAAAATCATGTTGCAGTCGGGAATCATGCCACTGTTTGGATATTACGAATAGTCACGCTAAAGAGTGAAAACTGAGGTTGAATAAGTCTATTTTTCATGTTAATTTGTCCGTTTTAGAGGCCTAAAAGCAGATAAAGGCATGTTGTGAGGCCATCGGCTTTCTATTTTTATTAAAAACTGTGAACTATTAAGTTTTAAGTTTTCTCCTTGTATTGTATTGCATGTTTGTTATGGCTCCTCCAGTTTATAATCTTTTAAAGCAATTGTAGCATTATACTTAACTGACACGACACTTCGCAAAATACTTCCAGACTAGGGATGGGGCCATTCCGTAATACAGCTGACGTCCGACTACGACTGTGAGAAACTACCATATAGACCAGGTGGGATAAATCTTTCACACTGCACGTACACGTGTACCATCCAATGGGCACCACCACATTATAAGAGGCACATTATTGTCTCAGCAATGCTGTACCAATTCTTATGCCGTGTGTTTGCCACTCGTTTCTGTCGTCATTGTTATTAATATAGCACTGATCGCTTTTCCCCATTAATTTAACGAATAAAATATACTCGCTTTTTTTTTAAAAAGTTCTTTAAAAACGAAAGATTTTAGCACTGCTGCTGTGGCTATTTTATGTTTCAATTTATTTATCCGGTTATTAATAAAAAATAAAAACAGCCGTTATAAACGAGACCAAATATTGAAAAATACCAGTTATTCAGAACTAAAATGTCAGTATCTGTTTTAAGCTGCCGGTTTTTTTCCATCTCTACCGTGAACTACTGGGTGAGTCCAAAACCTCTTGTTGAGGTTCTTAATGTATTCATAAACGAAATAAGCAAACACTGGTTGTGTTTTTCCGCCAGCGAGCGTACTGGCTGACTTCTAATCGAATACTGCAGCACGATTTTCATTGCATTACTGCCGTGTGTGCACTGAAACTATATTCTAACGCCGCGATCTCGCTGCGGATACGCGCGACTGTTGCTCGTGTGCATCTGTCCAGTGGCTTAAGCCGTCGGTACACGAACGGTGCTGTCGAACGTCATCGTCGAGAGTGCTGAGTTCAACGTGCTGCGGAACGCCGAGAAATGATGCGACTTGTGCATACGGTACGTGGGCCCCAACGTGGTATACGTGATCACAACGGACTCCAACGGCAGTTGCGGAATGTTTCTAGTTCGTAATTCACACTGTTTACTAAACGGGCGCGCATAAAATTCCCACATTAGCTCTATTAAAACTCCATTGTCCATATGCTAATGTAATATACATAAACAAAAACTTCAATATCCATGTACATGTTTTACGACAAAAAGGAAAGTACCATGTCCAATCAATAAGGACATAGGCCTATAAAAGTTCCGTTACAAACAGTGCGATACTAATCTGCAATACTTCGCCACATAAGATAAACATTATTTCATCATACCCACAATTTAGTAAAACCCCAAAGAGTGTCTTACTTGATCAGTGTTCCTACCCAGCAGCAGAATCTTTGTAACATGTGAATTACGAAATGTAAAAGAAGAACGGGCAAAATATCTTTATACAAGTAGCGCAAACTGTCCTGTAGATTAAGCCAATCGAAGTCACTCCTCAAAAAAGGTGAACCTATCTTTACATAACATCAAATATTATAGTATATACTTTTATTAAACTGATAATAAAGCATCGGAATCTTATAAAACCGCAAATGTAAGGAAAAAAATTTAGGTGTAGCATAGACGCAAATAATTGCCCTATTACTCGTTTCAAAACGGATCAGTGCCGCTACTCACTACGCTAAATCAACACATTGTCAACAGTCAATCCTAGCATGTTGCCACTTGCGAAAAGCTTTAATCGTAGCTGTATTAGTAATTGAAATTTAATTATAACAAACTGTACCAAGAACAATACCTTTTAGTAAATTCTCAGTGTGTCGTAGCCTTCAAATAGCATACTCTCATAATATGCAAGTTACAATAATTCTTTTGCCACGAATATGCTGTTTGTCATTATTTCATTGCGACGAATCACACAGTTAACAACGGATTTGCGAGTGATTCTCAGTTTGCTGGTGCTCAGACACGGCATATATACTTATAGGCTGGAAATGAATGCCAATATGTCTACCGAGGGAAGATGGCGTGCATGTGACGTAGGTGGCGTTGTGCCATCTCATTGGTCAACGGTCAACCGCACGCTCAGAATATCTGACATGCTAGATATTGCTCTGTACGTTCGAAAAGACTCCCGAACGTGCTATTCCACGTTATGACGTCAGAAACTCGGTACGCTCAACGCTCAAAGTTCAGATGCACGGTCCGTGTGCCGACGGCTTTAAGGTCTGTGGTGAGGAACACACAACGATAATTGCCAACTATCTGGCATCCCCGCAACAAGAAGGAGAGTGGAAAGCTAATAAGGCTAGTTAATAATTTACTTTTCGGTTAGGTACTGTGTAACGTGAAACAAAGTTGAACAATAAATAAATCAGTAATTAACGAGATTTCATTGGAAACTGCTGATCACGTACTTGTCATTGGAGCTGTGAAGGAATGAATGAACTTGACGGCGTAGCTCGCCGTATTATTTGCCAGCCAGGGGGCGCCGCCATCAATTTGCGTGTTCAGATGTGCTTTTCGTGCGGTCATGGTCTGCGTCGCTCACTTGAGATTTCATCTCTAACTGCCGGGGGCAAGCGAGCGACAACTGATGCGTGGGGAGATAGCCGCCAGCGCCGGCCGCTGGGTGGCGCTGACTCCTGCCTCCGATCAAGTACACACGCTGCCCTCTGTAAACAGTCTGACCTCCCGTTGCGGCGTCAGCACGCAGTGTTTTGAAGCCATTTCGTACTGTTGAAACTAACATATTTCCAGCGTCCAGCAACCCAAGGGGGTGTTTAGGGCTGCAACTACCTGGTCGTTACAATTAAAGTGCCACTACTCAACGGACGTCCAGTGAGGACTGTAATTATCGTATGGCAGCGAAACTTGTCAGATAAGCTAATGTGGAAGAGATTTACGCTGGAAAAAATTAGTTCCAGTTTTGCCCACCAGGTACAAATGTGGCGCTGTACAGCATCTCTTCGACGTCTCTGGTGCTCATATTGAACCAACTGTGTAAGTGGCAGTGAGCCGTAGTAAAATTTGCTGTTTTGAAGAGCGCGCCGCAGCGCGAAGTGTAAAGCAGTCGCCCTCCGTTTCTGGCGGTGGCGCCGCTGTGGCAGTCGCAGCTTTGGTGTCTCGTTCTGGTGTGAAAGGGGAAAAGTTGCCTGTTCACGTGCATTTAAGGGGCGCTATCAGCTCGGCAGTTTGTTAGTCTGGGTCAGCCAGTCGGAGGCAGTTGGTCAGCCAGGCCAGTCTGTCAGTCTGGGCGTGTCTGGTCAGTTGGTCAGCCAAGTTAGTCTGGGTCTGCCTCTCGTCCGCATTGGTGAGGCGGTTAGTGTCTGTCGATCGTCCGGACTGCTAGTATGTGTTAGGCCGCCAGTCTGCTCGAGTTTGCTCAGCCAATGCGCACTGGCGCTTGGATCGATTGGTTGGTCGGTCGCGCACTGGGACACAAGATGACTTGTCCGCCTGGAGCGTCGGCGAATGTGAGGTCGCCACGTGAGTCCAGTGGCCGCGCCGTATTGCAGAGGGGTTGGCTTCGCGGCCAACACGAGAGCAACAGGAGTCAACCCTCGACATCGGTCTGGCCGGGGCGAGCTGCGACGCCGTGAGACGGGAGATCGGCGCGCCTTCCTGCGTCCGTTGAAGCGGCTGGCAGCGGACGGTTCGGCAGAGCGTTTTGGGGGTGCTGCTCCACGTCTTTGCCAGAAATCGCAGTTATTAGAACTTACGTGATTAGTGATATGTTGTTTCAGTTACTTGTTAAATTCTACTTGTGTTCTCGGTCAGTCTCTCGTCCACAGCTTGCTCGTCTGTCTCTCGTCCGCATTTGTTAGGCAGTTAGTGTCTGTCTGTCTGTCTGTCGGTCTGCCGTACGTTAATAGCTGCCTCTGTCATGTTTGTCGGATTCGGTGTTAACGAATTTGTAGAATTAAGGTAAAGGCCGAATTCCTGAAATATGTTTTTTATCTTGCCTATCATCTTGCGAGTCGGTATATGTGTAATGTAGAGCATGTTGTACATTTTATGTAAGTCCGAATTTCATGGATTCTATTTAAATAGTCTTTTTTATAAAGTTGCCACCCTTCCACCGTAAGAGCCCTTTTAAAAACAAATTGCACTTTTGGTGGCAAATAATTTCTTAGTGTGAGTGTTTGTACCATTTCATCCCTCTTTAACGGGGTGCATAGTTAATGTGTTTGTGTGAGTTGTTAAAATTTTTAGTTTAAAGTAATCTGGTGTGATGCAGATTTGCACCAGTGTGGTTTTTCAGAGGTCGTTGTGAGCGGTCGTGACCACGGCCGTGTTGAAAGGGGGCGGAAGCTTCTCAGCCCGAAGGCTCCTACTGTAAAGAAAAAAAATTGTTATTCTGCCTCTGAATAAATGTAACTTGATATTGAGAGGGTGTTTTCTGATTGTAATTTTAAATCTGTTTTTGAAAAAGCTTTTAGGAATAACATTCACATTTGTTGAAGGTAATTTTATTTTCCATCAGTTACTTCCTGGCAACTACTTCCACGCTCACCTACTGTGATTAAATGTGTTAATATTCTTGATGAATCGCTAGTAAATCAAGTAAATTCTTTAAGAAAAGATTTTGAAAGTAAATTTCACGGTTCAAGCAGTTAATAAGAAAATCAAAAACATGGCTCTGAGCACTATGGGACTTAACATCTGTGGTCATCAGTCACCTAGAACTTAGAACTACTTAAACCTAACTAACCATGCGAGGTGCCGGGGCTAGCAGTGTATTTAACACTAAATTCTTCTAGAATCTACATATGTAAATGATGCTCTAAGCCCCCCCCCCCTATTCTAACTCCGACTTTTGCTGTTGCACATGGATTAAAAAAAATACGCGAACTGACTGTAATCAACCCTGCCAGTGGAGTAGAAAAGAGTTTGGCACTGCAATAATTTAATTTGATAAATAAGTTAAATAAAGGAAGGTTTCATTAACGTAGTGAGAAATGATAGGGTTGCTCTACCGATTAACAGAATGAAAGTTCTGTCCAAAATAACAATATGATTTATTAAGACTAAACACAAAATAATAAACAAAAACACATGAAACATTTACAATACATCAAATTGGCTCAAATTGGATACTCAAACAAACGCTATGAAGGTGAAGTTGTCCCTAAACTAGATTGTGAGGATTATGACGAAGTGGTATGTGGAGCCAATTCCTTGCCACTCAAATCTGAAGAGAGACACACAGCTAACCCAACATTAATTGCTGCTACATTAGTGAGAACTCAGACGATGAACACCCAAGACAGAACAAAGTTAGAGAAAGACGAACAGGCGCGCTCTGCTTAGCTCTGATTATCACCTAGGAAAATCCCTATCTGCCGGTGCTATCCCTATCTGCCGGTGCTGTCTTCTTAGCTGCAAGGACACGATCTGGCGTACTGGAAGCGATGGCTGGTTGCTTCGACGTCCCGTCGTGGTGATGATAATGTCGCGAGTATAGCCCGAAACAAATTGTCCTGGTCTGGTTGTTCCAGACTAAAGACTTCTTAGCAATACAAATGCGCCTCTGAGGGAGACGAAGAAGGCTCGCCACACAATCACTGACGGTACGGTGATTGATTTTAACAAGCGAAGTCACACAGTAACTCCGATACAGTCAACTTTAGCCAAAACTGCTCAAGACAGACAACATAGGCCTCTTGCACGCAGAACGCTCAATTGCCAACTGTACTCGGAAAATTACGTTGAAGTCGAAACTTCAGCAACTTCGTCAAGCAGTTACAATTAAATAAACGTATATTAGACAGCCAACGGAAGCAGGCTGACCAGAGCAGCGAGAGCTCAGTCTTGTAACCTACTCCGATCGAAAGGCGAGAGCCGACCCTCTCAAGAGCACCCGTACAGGCCGAACACACAACATTCCCGCCCCCACGACAGTGGCCGTGGTTAAACGTTCCAATCAGCAACTCGAAAACCGGCGGAAAATTCCACTCTATTGCCGGAGCACTACCATTCTACCAATGGAGATTCTTGGCGCCAATTTCTGCGCTGATTTTGCTACGTCACGGAGCTATGCCCTGAGCAAGCCAATCACAGTTACTATTTTGCAGAAAGCGCGGGAATTTTCCCGCCACAACTGCCTGGGTACACAAGTCATTCCCACGCCTCGCTGGTAGCCCGCCAGAAAGTGTTTTCGCTAAGCTTCCGCGAAGTAACGGAACCTCTAGCCCAGCCGCTACTTCAGGCCCCTGCGGGCGTGTCTCTTGACAATGTTGGCGTCTGGAAAGCATTCACTCGACTCCCTCACACCCTCTCGAGATCAGCGGAGCCCGCCTGTCACCGGACCACCTGGGTGACGAGAGACGCTGCGTGGGAAGTCCACGTGTGAAGGAATAGCAACTTTTCACCGCATGCAATTAGAGAGGAAAATCGTAAGATAGAAATATGAGAGGGGGCTCATGCCACCTCTCAACCTAAGGACATCACACACATCCATGCCCGAGGCAGGATTCGAACCTGCGGCCGTAGCAGTCGCGCGGTTCCGGACTGAGCGCCTAGAACCGCTAGACCACCGCGGCCGGCAATAAGAAAATCAATATATAACTTTCTTACTTGTTTGACATTTTATGCCCACGACCCATTCCTAATCCATTGCACTTGGAAACATTTCTGTATGTCTTTCTTGCATTCACAGCGCCAGATTTGTACCTGATGCCCTAAATTGGAACTAATATTTCTTCAGCGTAAATCGGTCCGCATTAACGCATTGAAATATCTACCAAATTTCGCTGCAATATGATAATTGCAGCCCACACTGGGCCTCTGTGAGTAGTTTCACTTTAATTATAACCACTTGGTATTTACAGTTTACATTAATGAGGTAGTGGGTAACGTTTAAGGCTGGGTGATGTTGTTCATGGACGATGCCGTTGTCTATATTTTGCAGACCTGGAGCTGGATTCGTATTTTTCGTGATGACAATCGGACTTCAGCGATAGTTAATTTAAGCTCTGCCTCTCGTGTGGTTGATGTACAATTCTCTGAAGCAGAACACATCCAGTCAGGCTCTGCTCTCTGATGGTGCTAAGAGTGGTTTACTAAGAGATGGTCCAGAGCTTATGCGCAACGCAAATATAATGCCTAGCGCAAGAACAATTAACTACAAGAAATGTTCAAATGAAACGGTACTAAACGTCGTAACAACAAAACCCGTGGAAATTTGTTTATGTCGCTTTGCGATAACGTAGTGAGACGTCTAGGGACGTAAATGTATGTATAGAGACCGGCGTGGTTGTGCGTATGTACAGGCACATGACTCGGGAGAGAAGCAGGCCGTCGTGCGTTCCGTCCATTTCACGTGTAAGGACATCATGACGTTCACATTGCAAAATTTGACTTATGAGGAGCAGCAAGGTATTATCAGATTTATGACTGCGGAAGGGGTTCAACCGGCCGATACTCATAGCCAGACGGTGGCCGTTTACAGGGGAGATTGTGTGTCCAGTAAGTCAGTAACAAAGTGTAGTGCCAGTTTTCGTGAAGGCCGGGAGTATCTCAGTGGTTACCCGAGACCATGCCAGGCAAACACGGCAATCACGGCCGAACTCATCGACAGTGCCATCGACCCCGCTTTCCTCGAGCGGATAGTAGCCGGTGATGAGAGTCGGCGCCACCACAGCGAATGTTCAAATGTGTGTGAATTCGTAAGGGACCAAATTGCTTACTTAATCTGTGCCTAGACTTACAATCTACTTAAACTAACTTAAACTATTTATGCCAAGAGCAACACACACACACATGCCCGACGGAGGACTCGAACCTCCGGCGGTAGTGCCAGAGACAAAGGGAGATAGCATGCAGTGGAAGCATGCGTCGTTACCAATCCGAAAAAAAATTCACCGCCTTTTTCGACGTCCATGATCCGATACTCATCGAATTCCGTGTACTGAGAGACACACCGTAGCCTACGCAAGTCCATCTGGAGCAAACGCCTGGGCTGCTCACGCACATCCACAAGTCTCCAAAGCCACACAAAGTAAAATGGCCAAGTTGAAGTGGGAGAAGCTCAAGCATGCGCCCTATAGCCCGGACATGTCGCCCTGGGACTTCTGTGTACATCTAATGTCTACCATGATATGGAGGCAAGAAGAGAAAAGAACATCAGTGCAAGTCATCTTCGCTTGTTCCCAAACAAGCTAAGTGACGTTTTAGTTAATGTCAATGGAAAAATATTATCATGACAGCTGAACGCCACTCCACTTACGTCTGATCACTATACACTAAATCAACGCTCTTAGTAACAGTAAATAACCACCAGGGGACGTTATATACAGGAAGGCTGCAACGCCAGAGAATTATGCGACAAAATGCAGGGAGACGTGCAGAGGTTCAACGATTGATGCAAGGACTGGCAACTGACACTGAGCTTTTTGAACCGTTACCAGTTACGATTAACAGAAGAAATAGACAAGATAATATGAAGGGCATTGCGTTTAGTGTCGGGATCCTACTAGGCCGAGAGCTTTGCGGAAATAATCAACAGGCTCCAGTGGCAGACACTACAAGAGGAATGTTGTCCATGACGGAGAGGCTTACAGCAGAAAGTGCTAGAGAGCACATTTCAAGAAGAGTCGGACCACATATTACTTCCATGCACAAATGGATCACGACGACTAAATCAGAGAAATTATATTTTGCTGACTATAAATAAACAAAATGTCATGTGACTAGGGCCTCCCGTCGGGTAGACCGTTCACCGGGTGCAAGTCTTTCGATTTGACGCCACTTCGGCGACTTGCGCGAGTCGATGGGGATGAAATGATGATGATTAGGACAACACAACACCCAGTCCCTGAGCGGAGAAAATCTCCGACCCAGCAGGGAATCGAACCCGGGCCCTTAGGATTGACAGTCTGTTGTGCTGATCACTCAGCTACCTTTTTTTTTTTTTTTTTTCGTTGCATCTGCTCGGGGCGGACGTCGTAAGACACCCGTTTAAGTTCGTCGTTGATCGATTAACTCAGTTTTTTTTTATTACAGAGGGCAGCTAACCCTCTGACCGAACACGCTGAGCTACCGTGCCGTCGCTACCGGGGCGGACTGTGGACTGTAGACATAGATGTACGAGGGACTGCTGAAAACTAATGCCTCCCAATTTCTTTATTTTGATCTCAATATCGGTTTAGGTATTATGCGTTATGCATTTTACTCGGTCGACTTTCCGCTTCGCTGACGCAAGCTGCAACCCTCTGCTGCTAGAGGGCTACGAATTGTAGCGTGTAGCATGGCGGTGTGTGACGTAACTATGTCAGTGCGTGAGAAAGTGCGTACTATAATAGACTTTCTTCGCGCAAAAAACGTATCTCCAAGAAGAATGAAAGCTGGGTACGGTGAGCGGTTGCGCTGCGCTGCGACATCTGCACCAGTCCGACGCCTTGGATTCACCGTCAATCGATCATCCTCCATACATCCCAGCTTGACCCATCCGATTTTCATCTGTTTCCAAAACTTAAAGAACTCTCTCGAGGAATTCACTTTGCTATTGATTAAGAGGACCAAACAGAGGTGACGTTGTGGCTTCGTTAACAAAGCCAAACATTCTTAAGTGACGGTTTCAACAAACTGGTCTCTCGTTGGGAGAAACCCGTTCGCCGGTAGGATGATTATGTTTAGGAATAAATATGTAGACTTGATGACTCAAGATCTAGAATGTTAATAAAGTTTGTTTTCTTTAAAAACATTTAAGAGATTTCACATAAAAAATTCGGAGGCATTACTTCTTTTCAACGAATCTTCGTAGATCTCACAACCACACTGTCGTGAGTGAAAAGCATGACCGCGCACGGATCTATTGTGAAACGATATTACTTGAAGAATCTGTGATACAAATTATTTTATTCATTTTGTTAGTTGTCGAACTTATAACACTATCAAGCTTTCATTCCAGAGTGATGGGGAATTTATTCTGCATCCATGAATATGACACATCACACTACACAATAAGTAAATGAGCCCATGAAAACAGTAGTACGAAATACTTTACATATCACAGGATGTAAATGGGGAGCAAGTGTCTGAAACTATACATCTGCAGTACAAGGAAGACAGATGTAAATGACGTGTGGCATGGTCGGCTGACTAGTACTCTGAGTCTGCCTAATTAGATGTTTCTTTAGATGTTCTCCTTCGATAGTCATTGTCACGTCCGAAGAAAAGGTTTTGTGCCCGAAGATGAACTGAGTTATTTTGTGTCAGTAAATAAGATGAATACTGTTACTGATGTCGATGACAGAGAAGAATGACAGTTTGAAATCCGGTGCCAGCACGCACCCCTCTCCGCCATCTGACGGATAATCGCCAATAATTGTTTCACATGGGAAAAGTGTATTACATGGCATAACAACACATATTCTGACGATAACGAGCTTTATATCACTTCATTATCTCCTCTTAGTGCTCAGATAGCTTACTGGCGATGGAAATATTTTCTACTAGTATTACTTGAACCACTTAAGTCGAACACTTTCTACCAGTAATAGTAGAACCATCGAATTGCCGAATCACCACACTTTTCATTCACTCTTGATCGCATTTCATTGAATTCTGACATTTTACCGGTTTCGACTCTGAGTCATCATCATAATTCGTATCTTGTTAGGAAAATAATGTGTCAAATGATTATCTAGCACCCATCGCGGTCACCTAAACTCATATCAATTCAAATGGCATGGTACAAGTACATTGAAAACCACTTGAGGCAAGCACCCTTTTTCCGACAGGGTACCTTCATTAGGAGCTGGAGTATAATCGTGTGGGGAATTTGTTCCACTTTTTTAAGAGAAGCGTTTACACCCAACGTCCAAGTTTATTTGCTGGATATTGTGATAGTAGTAATTAACGGGAATAGCATTGACCTTGAGGTGGCCTTATGATGCCCATCCTCTCTCGGTCGTCTCTTGTCCGCCGATGCCAGGTGTAGATTTAAGCCGGCCGGAGTGGCCGAGCGGTTCTGGCGCTACAGTCTGGAGCCGCGCGACCGCTACGGTCGCAGGTTCGAATCCTGCCTCGGGCATGGATGTGTGTGATGTCCTTAGGTTAGTTAGGTTTAAGTAGTTCTAGGTTCTAGGGGACTTATGACCTCAGATGTTGAGTCCCATAGTGCTCAGAGCCATTTGAACCATTTTTTTGCAGATTTAACTTCAAATCAACATTTCTATTATTCGTTTGGAGGCAAGTATGCAGGAAATTTCAGTTGAGACAATATTAATATTTATAACTTCATAAACTGTTAATTACGCATATGAATAAGAGAACCTAGCGCTCTCGGAGTCGATCAAAATGGGGGTGTGGGTGAGGGTGCTTTAGGGGATGTGTGAGTGGCGAGTGTGTCCGGCTCAGTGTGTCTGTGGATCGTCAAGAGCAAACGTTATACAGGGCGTCCAGTGAAGGAATCCCTGATTTGAACATTAAATATTTCGAAAACTACACTGAAGTGCAAAGAAACTGTTATAGTCATGCGTATTCAAATGCAGAGATATGTAAACAGGCAGAATACAGCGCTGCGGTGGTCAACGCCTATGTAAGACAACAAGTGTCTGGCGCAGTCGTTAGATCGGTTACTGCTGCTACAGTGCCATCAAGATTTAAGTGAGTCTGAACGTGGCATTACAGTCGGCGCAAGGGCGATGAGATACAGCATCTCCGAGGTAGCTATGAAGTGGGGATTTTCCCGTACGATCATTTCACGAGTGTACCATGAATAACAGGTATCCGATAAAACATCAAATCTCCGACATCCCTGCGGCCGGAAAACGATTCTGAAAGAACGGGACAAACGATGACAGAAGAGAATCGCTCAGTTTCAATGCTGGGCCATCAAAAAGTGTCAGCGTGAAAACCATTCAACGAAACATCATCGATATGGGCTTTCGGAGCCCTTGATGACTGCATGACTCAAAGCTTTACGCCACGCCTGGGCCTGTCAACACCGACATTGGAGTGTTGATGTTTGGATACATGTCACCGGGTCGACGAGTCTCGTTTCAAATTGTATCAAGAGGATGGACATGTACGAGTATACAGACAACGTCATGAATCCATGAACACTGCATTTCGGCAGGGGACTGTTCAATCTGGTGGAGGTTCTGTAATGGTGTGGGGCGTGTGAAGTTAGAGTGATGTGGAACCTCCGATACGTCTAGATACGACTCTAACAGGTGACACGTACGTAGGCATCCTGTTTCATCACCTGCATCCATTCATGTCCATTGCGCATAGAGACGGACTTGGGCACTTCCAGCACGACAATGCGACACCCCAAACGTCCGGAAGTGCTACATTGTGGCTCCAGGAACACCTTTCTGAGTTTAAACGCTTATGCTGGCCACCAAATTTCCTCGACATGAACATTATTGAGCATGTCTGGGATGCTTTGCAACGTGCTGTTCAGAAGAGATCTCCTACCCCTAGTACTGTTACGGATTTAAGGACAGCCCTGCAGGATTTATGGTGTCAGTTCCCTCCATAGCTACTCCAGACGTTAGTCGAATCCATGCAAATCCGTGTTACGGCACTTCCATGCGCTCACCGGTGCCGTACGTGATATTAGGTAGGTGTACCAATTTCTTTGGCTTTTCAGTGTAATATCGATAGTCGAATGCAACAAAAGCTATGTTTATTGTGAAATTTGTAACAATTTTATGCAGAAGTTTCGTAATAATTCAAGAAGTTGCTTACAGGTGACGCTATACACTGTGCAGCTCGCTTAGTATCAGAGTGCGTGTGTAATTAAACCCGTCTTCTGCAAGCAGTCTTTGCAATCATATATCAGTCTTTTCGAAACGTCTACAACTCGCAGCACGGAGGTGGCGCAAACCAACAATGGAATCTGCCATCACAGCCTGTTGTGCCTCAACGGAAATGGATTCAGGTGCCACACAGATCGACGGTCAAGGGTGGTGGGATGGTTCCGATAGACAGTGTCTTACAATGTTTCCCACAAAAGATAGTCATAAGGAGTCGGATCGGGCGAATATCGAGGCCAATCCATCCCTGCGCCAGTAAAGATGCAATAATCCAGTGCAGTGACTCTGTCCCCGAAGTATTCATCAAGGAACACTTCTTCGGTGCGATGTGATCCGGCCGAATTTTGCATGAACCACTCAGAGACTGGTCGGTCTCCCAATGCTAGATGCGTGGCGACAAACTATTCCAAAATTGCAACGTAACGCTTTTTAGTGATCGTTTCTCGTATGAAAAAAGGACCAGTAATACCCCTGATGCATACCACTGCGCATATAGTAACTTTGGGAGAATACGGTTTATTCACAACTTCTTTCAGGTGAAAATGCGCTCTGTCTGTGAACCAGATGCAGCCAACATCAAATCCTTCATTATCGATCATTGTGAGAATCTAGTTCGCAGTGTCAGCTCTCTGTCGCACAACTCGTACGTGTTTTGGATTTTGAATGGAAACGTGTAGGCTCTGTCTCAGTATTTTCTGGGTGCTGGAATGCTGCAAACCAGTTTCTGCTGCAAGTCTTCAGACGGATTTGCTTGGATTTTGCTATTAATTCCAGAAACCGAGGCTACATTTTCTAGAGTAATTACAGTTTTCCTGGGCCAACATTCCCCAACAGATCATCAGGCACATTGTCTGTTCGTTGGAGAAGAGCTCGCGAAAGTTTTTCGCAAAGGGTCCTTTTTGACCATTAAATCGTATCCGAAAACTATGCCTTACCGTAAGACTGTGTTCTAACCTGTGGTATTCTAGCTTTAAAAAAAGCACGCTGTTCAGTTGAATACGTGATTTAAACCTCTCTATTTGGTGCGCTAATCTCCTTTTTACGTCTCAGTAGTGCAACAGATTGCTCTGAGCTGCGGTACACTATTTATAGGCTCTATGCATTTCTATTGCAGCACCTTCTGTTAGCAGCTTTTCGAACTATTCCGAAACTTCTGTTTAAAATTCTTACAGCTTTCACAATACACATACCCTTTGTTTCACTCGTCTTTTGATCTTATTAGTTTGCGAGATATTTAATTTTGAAATGATGGACTCCTTAACCTTGCTACCTCATTCGGCAGATTTGGACCAGGGACCTCTGGCGTCTGGCAGGTGGCCGTGTGTGCCGCTGTCACTGCAGGCTGCGACTCGACTCCGAAGCGTTTTTTTTTTTTTTTTTTTTTTTTTCTAGCTGCAGATGAAAGACTCCTCCAGCATCCATGACTTATCGTATAGTGCCCAAAATTCATTTTACATGCTCACAATAAAAACTTGGTTTCCCCTTCCATATCTCAGCAAGACTAGGGCTTTTGTTAGAATCTCCAAGATTGGATGAGTCTAAGATCTCTGCCCATCAACCCCCGCCTTTCTAATAAGAGCGTCTCTCCCTCTCCTTTCTCCTTTCCTTTATCAATTTTTCTATTGGTTTTCGTCGCCAACTTGTAACAGGAACGATTCACATTCCACAAACTTCAAAAATAGCATTGCTCCGCAGGATCTCCAGTTGCCAGCGTAACAAGTTTGTCTAAGTGCCAGTTCGTCGCTCTCTGCATGTTGCACAATTTTGTTGACCTGGCTTATGAGCGTTACGCATATTACAGCGCCATCTATTAGCAGCTCTTCGAATTAATACATTAAAGTTAGCACCCGTACCAAAATATGCCTCTGTGCGCGCGACTCTCTGACGGCTTGTATGTAATCTTCCTGGAATCCGATCCTGGTAAGCAGGACTTGGCAAAGCTTCTAATTGTTAATGTTAATGCCAGCCCTCTGCGGTAAGCTTTGACTTCATCGAGCGAGGTCTGCTCTCCTGGGACGCATCTCCGATCCATCTCCTTGAGTTGTGGTGGCCGGTTACCGGCCACGTATCAGTGCGGTTATCTGACGCTTCCGGTGTCTCCAGCAGCCCATGCCACAACGCGTCACCCTATCGCCAAAGCATAAAAAATGGTTCAAATGGCTCTAAGCACCATGGGACTTAACATCTGAGGTCATCAGTCCCCTAGACTTAGAACTACTTAAACCTAACTAACCTAAGGACATCACACACATCCATGACCGAGACAGGATTCGAACCTGCGACCGTAGCGGTCGCGCGGTTCCAGATTGTAGCGCCTAGAACTGCTCGTCCACTCAGGCCGGCGCGCCAAAGCATAAGAAGGTATAATACGCAAGGCCGAAAAAACTCTAATTCAAATGCAAAAGAGCGTATTTAGCCACTTCGTGTCTCTCATTTTTTTTCCAGCTTATTGTCACAGGTAAATATCTCTTCATGTTTCACACTGCTGGAAGTTTTTTTGAGCAAACAGGAAAAATATGAAGGAAGCAGAGGTTTATTCGTGTTCTTTGAGCGATATTTTTTTGGGAAGGTCCTCTGTCATCTGACTGCTTTGATACGACCTGCCACGAATTGCTCTCCTACGCTAATCTCTTCATCTCGAAGTAGCACTTGCACCCAACTTCCTCAGTTATATGTTGAACGTCATTGTAACCCTTATTATCCCTTACCGTTTTGCCCTTTACGCTCCCTTCAGTATCGTGGAAGTTATCCCCCAATATCTTAACACATGTCCTATCATCCTGTCCTTATTATTGTCCATGTTTTCCCAATGTTCCTTTCTTCGCCGATTCTGCGGGAAACCTTCTCATTCCTTACCTTACCAGTCCACCTAATTTTCAACATCTTTCTGTAGCACCAAATGTCAAACGCTTCGAGTCTCTTTTTTTCCAGTTTTCGCACAGTTCGTGATGCACTTCCATACAACGTTGTGCTCCAGACGCACGTCCTCAGAAATTCCTTCCTCAAAATTAAGGGCATCGTTTGATACTAGTGGATATCTTGTGGCCGGGAATGCCTTCTGTCCCTGTGACAGTTTGAATTTTATGTCCTCTTTGCATCGTCCCTCATGGGTTATTTTGCATCCAAGGTAGCAGAATTCCTTCACTTCGTCTACTCCGAGGATCCCAGTCTTGATAGTAAGTTTCTCAGTATATTTTGTGCTGATTAGACTGCACTGCAGTGCTTCCTTGCTTTCACTGTGTATAACAGTGTTAAAAGAGAATCTTATCACTGATATCTTTTCGCTCTGAATTTTAATCCTAATCATCAACCCTTCTTTTGTTAAGCTTCGTTCCTGTTTTACACCCATTTTAATGCGAGCCCTCCGTTCGTGGTCTTACATTCTTGTTGTTCCTCCTTGTTCCTAACACTTATTGTGAATTATCCATCTTTCCCTACTGTTTACACGTTTTTTTTCTGAGCATTTTGAACATCTTACACCATTTTACATTGTCGGACGCTTTTTCTAGCGCAAAAAATGCAATGAAAGTGTGTTGATTTTCTTTCAGCCTTGCTTCCATTATCTAGACCAACATCACAACAGCATCTCATTACGTTTCC
This sequence comes from Schistocerca nitens, assembly GCF_023898315.1. Classification (NCBI taxonomy): domain Eukaryota; kingdom Metazoa; phylum Arthropoda; class Insecta; order Orthoptera; family Acrididae; genus Schistocerca; species Schistocerca nitens. The sequence continues at coordinate 529,472,089 of NC_064617.1, forward strand.
TAAAGCCAAGCTTATCGTCATGTTACAGATCCTAAATTTTATCATTCTTCTGCAAATTATACGACCTATGTATATTATTTGTGTCCGCACCTTGGATGTTATATTTCAATTAAACATATTTCTGATTATTGAAATGGTTTCGTCCCAAACGATGATTGTTATTTATGTAGCGTTTTTGTCCAGATGATCCACCAAGAAATCTTTCTACTTCGCCGTCTGACATTGTAACCTTTTGTGAGATTACTGCAATGTTTCAGTTGTATCTCATGAAAGACTTTATTTCATGCAATAACGTAGGTACCGACAAGCAAGTAAATTGTTTTGCATTTGTTTCCACATGGAATCCCGGTGGCAGAGAGTTGGGCAGGTTACACGAGTTCTGTGGTGTTATTACTTACACACCACGCCGAATAGCTCACTAAGTAGTACTGATACAGAACCGACTATAAATTCTTTTAGTAGTGAAGGCTCAGTTCATGAACATGGTAGTGAAAGTAAGGAGTCTGGTTACTTACACAGTCGACGATCTGTCGGCATCACACATACTATTCCTCCCATAAACCATGTTATAAGACGTTGCGGTTGAGAATGGAAGGAAACTAAAGAAAAATTAAGGCACGTTCATAAGATTTGTCGTACTGGAAAAAGCGTTCGACAGTGTAAAATGGTGCAAGATGTTCGAAATTCTGAGAGAAGTAGGGGTAAGCTGCAGGGAGAGACGGCTAATATACAATATGTGGAAGAGCCAAGAGGGAATAATAACAGTGGACAACCAAGAACGAAGTGCTCAGATTAACAAGGGTGTAAGCATGGATGTAGTCTTTCGCCCCTACTGTTCAATCCGTACATCGAAGAAGCAATGATGGAAATAAAAGAAAGGTTCAGGAGCGGGATTAAAATTCAAGGTTAAAGAATATCAATCATACGATTCGCTGATGACATTGCTATCCTTAGTGAAAGTGAAAAAGAATTACACGATCTGCTGAATAGAATGAACAGTCTAATGAGTACAGAATATGGATTGTGAGTAAATCGAAGAAAGACGAAAGTAATGAGAAGCAGCAGAAGTGAGAACAGCTACAAACTTAACATCAAGATTGATGGTCACGAAATAGATAAAGTTAAGAATTCCACTAACTAGGCAGCAAAGTAACCAATGACGAACGAAGCAATTAGGACATCAAAAGCAAACTAGCAATAGCAAAAAGGGATTCCTGGCCGAGAGAAGTCTACTAGTATCAAACATAGGCCTTACTTTGAGGAAGAAATTTCTGAGAATGTACGTTTAGAGCACAGCATTGTATGGTAGTGAACCATGGATTGTGGGAAAACGGGAAAAGAAGAGAATCGAAGCATTTGAGATATGATGCTAAAGACGAATGTTGAAAATTTAGTGTACTGATAAGGCAAGAAATGAGGAGGTTCTGCGCGGAAAGGAATATTTGGAAAACAGTGACAAAGGGAAGGGACAGGATGATAGGACGTCTGTTCAGACGTGAGGGAATGACTTCCATGGTACTAAAGGGAGCTGTGGAGGCAAAAACTGTAGAGGAAGGCAGAGACTGGAATACATCCAACTAATAATTGGGGACGTATGTTGCAGGTGCTACTCTGAGATGAAGAGGTTGGCACAGGAGAGGAATTCGTGGAGGTCCGCATCAAACCAGTCAGAAGACTGATGACTCAAAAAAAAAAAAAGAAAAAGAAAAGGAGACCCTCTGCGGAATCAAGAAGAGACCTGAAATTATGCCGTATGGCAATCAGAATAACTGACATAAAAAGTTCACTTGAAGCAATATTTTCACAGTAGTTGAAAATCAGTTTTTTATCAACATGCATAAAGAGTTATTGTTCAGTTTCAAATAATTCCCGAGTTGTTACTTACTGCTGGCGTATATCAACGTTAAGGCTTTTACAGAAAGCTTGCGGCTTCGGAAAAGTGACGAGATATACTTTATTCCAGATAACAAAGTCACTGCAATCTTTTTATAAATACCTTTAAAATATTGCGTGATTTGATGAAAAACATACTGACAAACTTAACACAGTTCGTAGTAAATGGAAAAAATAACAGAATTCATTTCGTAAGTATATAACACTGGATCAAATGTGATTAGGCTACTGATCGGCTTTCGAAGTGGATACCTCTTCAGGCAGCACATTTCAAGCAAACTAACGAACCGTGGAAAATTAAGGTTACCTTCCCTGTAAATTAACAGATTAGAATATAGCTTGTGACAGTTTTTTTGCTTCTCAAAATTCGGAACTTCAATTGCTAAAAAGGTAGTTGACGATACTGGGAGTTAAACAGAAGTACAAGCCAGAACTTCCAGAGGAAATAAATAGGAAAGCTCATAGTTCGTCGTTTTACTTCATTAAGTGACGCTACTGAGGGCAATTACGTCCCACAGGAAAAGAAAAATGTCGTACTTCGAGTAGAAGAATTTGGGAAAGCGCTCATAAATCAGTACACCGCATCACGAATGGAATTTATAAAATCGGGCTAAACATTGAAGATTGTCAAGATACTGAGCCGTCATGTGCCTTCAGCTAGTCTTATAACTCTGGTATTTACTTTCTAACGTCAGTCTTTTTCACACCAAAGATAGCCTACTATGATATGAGATGTTGCAGGAGTAAGGAGCAATTATTTCGGTTTCCTATATATATCATTGTTCTTTTCACCGAAACGTAATTTTTTCTGTTCTTAATTCAATGTTATTCCAGCTCTATATGCTCAAATGAAATTGAACTGAAACGCTTAGTAATTATTATACATATTTATCCAAGCTGTCAATTTTCCTGTCATTTTATTATGGCTCTGAGCACTATGGGACTTAACATCCTTGGTCTTCAGTCCCCTAGAACTTAGAACTACTTAAACCTAACTAACCTAAGGACGTCACACAACACCCAGTCATCACGAGGCAGAGAAAATCCCTGACCCCGCCGGGAATCGAACCCGGGAACCCGGGCGTGGGAAGCGAGAACACTACCGCACGACCACGAACTGCGGACTCATTTTATTATTGTAGGTTATGTTAATAATTTATGGAAATGGGAAAATTATACTGTGAGCCAGTTGGTGATATTTCATCATGATCATGGCTCAAGGTGCTTTGCAACAAGACATTTACAATAAACCAACAGCGATTACAAACATATACATAGACCTACTACTTGTAAAACAGTAAAAGTAATTTGTTACTCTTAAATGTTTATTAACATGTACTTTTAGGTCAAATTTGTTACTCTCAAAAATTACCTTTTGTATATTTATTTGGTTTTACAGTTTAGTAGTGATGTGTTTACGTTAGATTAAGTGTATTCATAATATATGACCTGTCCACTTATTTTAAACTGTAGGTTATGGTACAAAGGTCATTGTGTACTTGCACCATATACAAAATTTTGAAAAAATATCTCTATGATAAAGGCTTTTAATAAATTATGTGCTGTGATTCATTTGATGGGAAATAGACAAGTAATGAAATGGTTAAATAAGCATATCAAAAACCTAATTATAGCGTCTGCTAAGAAGGTAAAAAGAAAATTCCCAAGGCAACATGCATAAAGAGTTAGTGTTCAGTTTCAACGTAGTGTTGAATGTCCAAGAGCACAAAAACCATAAAACTATGGAACGAATGGTAGTATCGAAACAGGAAGAAATGTATTTGGAAAAGTCTTGTTAGCTACTTATGTCCAAACTGTAAGCAGTGAGTAGGTACGCCGTGTCGCTCGTTCGTATGTCATAGATGTGTCTATTACTTTCGTATATTGCAATATCAAAACGTTGTGTAAAACCAACATTGCATGTGATTAATATTAAAAAAGGCTGTCCGCCGTTATGCACAGAGGTAACTACACCGTGTTTCAAAAACATTCATCCAATTTAATCTACGTGAATGAACAGAAATTCGGTGTGAAGTTTTATACTTTTCTTACCATTACACTTAGAAAAAAAAGTCTTCATTTACCTTTCATAAATGCTTAATTGCCATCTACCGCACGTACGAAAAACATTCCAACGATGTTCAAACTCGTCCAACACTTTTGCCAGCATGGCTGGAGTTACTGCTTTCTCTGCAGTTGCTATGCGACTTCGCAACTCACCTGTAGTTGGTGGAAGGGGAAGTACATAAGACGGAATGTTTTACACCCCTCTCCCCCCCCCAAAAAAAAAAAGATAATCACATACCATGAAATCTTAGAGGCCAATTCTGCAGTGAGCCCCTTACGCTGTAGGAGATGCAGTGAGGTATTCTCGACGACAATCACGTCACACAGCTGTAACTGAACTACACAGATTGAAACGGATAACACAAAACATCTTTTGTTGCTGTATTATTGCCACTGCGGCTGGACACACGGTACCAATATGTTCGTAAATATTGCGATTTTTCAGATCGTACCTCACGTTCTATTGACTTCACAGATAAGAAGTTATAGTACGCAGTGGATAGCCCTTGACCTAACGACCATTATTATATCTACCGGAAGAAAGGGCATACTGTAGCCATCCGACAGTAAAGGGTCATAATTTAAACACCACACACTTCCTCCAACCACGGTAAATTGAGCAAATTGGCTGGTTCTTTTGCATTGGCTGTAATCTCTGGGGGCCTTAGGTTGCTTGTGGCCACTTTTATAATTTACGTTCATGGTGGATCGTCGAAATTTTCACCATATGTTCTTAAGATGATCTTCTCAAGGAAATTCGAAACTTCTTTCGATATCATTATCTGTCACTGAGAGCCAGAGGCTCAACATTATACTTCGTATGCAGAAAACTGCAAAAACCGATTTTTAGCCGTTTTTGCACAATGGGCTACAGTTATCCACATAACTAACCATAGTAATATGACTCAAATTTCATCTCTACATGTTCTGAAGATGATGTTCTCTGGGAACCTTGAAAATTTTTTCGGAAGCATTATCCGTTACCGAGATTCAGAGCTTCAAAGTTACTGTATTTATGCACCTAAAATAAGCACGGAGTATCCAGTCTGAGGCGTAAATGTATTTTTAAGTGACGTAATGAACACATGGCAAGAGTTCTACGGTCATCACGAGGGTTCTGAGGCCACCAAACTATGTTTTCTTTCAGCATTTTCCCCCCAATAAAACTATATGACAGCTGTCTCTGTACAATTGGCACTTCATGCCTATGCAAATGTGCCAAAAGTGGCACTGCAGTGCCAAAAAATTGGTTAAAAATGATCTTAACATGCCAGAACAAAACTTAAAATGACTGCCGAAAATTATGTAAAACTGGAAAGACTGCAAATTCAGTAAAATATTTCTAATGCCATTTTTACTCTTTTAAGATACAAATCATAAGCCCGGCGTTTACGATGAAATGCAATCGATGAGCAACGTATCCAGGAAACATAATAAAGCAAACGATTTTGTCTCATCCTTGTGTTATGGGTACTTATTTGTTGCTTATATGTGTGTGAAAGTAAGTAAAACGTGTCGAAATATATTAATAAAATGTCAAACATAGAATTCGTATATTATAAGCAGTACACCCTGCACAGCACGGAAAAGTAGGGGAATCAGCGGGAAAATGCTCCTGACAGAGAGTAAACAACGCGACTATGCTGCTGTTTAAAATATTCTAACAGAACAGTGGGGAACTAGCTGCCTCAGTCCTTATTCTGCCTTCCTCACAAAAATTTTGTCATGCGAACATATTCGTGCTTTTTTGTCCTGAAGAGAGTAGCAGAATGGCAGTGACAGTCGAAGAGAGAGGAGACAGTGCCAGAGAGAGAGAAAGAGAGAGGAGACAGTGATGGTGGAGAGCGAAAGTGACAGTGGAACAGAAAGAGAGGTAGATGAAGACAGTAGTAGTGGGAGCCAAAAAGAGAGGAGATTCTGATTGTCGCTAAGAAGCAGTGGCAGTAAAAGAGAAAGAGAGATGGGTGGAGACAGAAGCAGTGGGACCAAAAGAGAGAGAGAGGAGATGAGTGGAGACCATAAATAGGCTTCGGAGAAGGGGTTGGGGGGGCGTCTGTATTCTCCCAGACCGGTAGGTGTATGGGAGAGTACATTCTGGAACGAAATTTTGAACATACGGGTATAGGGAGAAACGTAACTTGGATCCCCCAGAACCTCTGAGCTACCGAGGTATGGTGAAGAAGGTGGCAGTGTGAAAGAAGGACAAAAGGTGACTGCATAAGTGAGAGAGGAGACAGTAGCAGTGAGATCTACTGTATATCAATGGGAGGAAAAGGAGCCAGTGGGAGAGAGAATACGTAGACAGCAGCAGTGAGAGGGAGAGGCTGAATATGGTGGCTGGACTGTAAAGAAGAGTCTGTATAAAAGAATTTTGAATGTTCTGTGTTAAAAGATCGAAAATATGTTCGTATACAAAAATTTCTGGTGAGGAACGCGGAATGAGGATTGAGGAAGCTGGTTCCCCCTTTTCTGTCAGAGTCTTTTAAAGAGAAACATATTCGACTTTTTTGTGCTCTAACAGGAGCATTTTTCCACTGGATGGGTAGAGAGCGAGCGAGGAAGATAACTGCACTGTGGAGACTCCTACCAACGACTACGTGAACCAGCGACTTAGAGCTGGCGCCAAGGTAAAAGTTTGATTTCGAACCTTCATTAAACTTTGCACCAAGTTTCTGTCCAGATTTAATGAGATACAGTCTTGCGAAATCGGACGAATCTTTTTGAAACATTTTGAATATCTCCTGCTATTCAGTGAATTTGTTTTCCAACATATCAGTTCATATTAAAGTGAACGGTATATCTGTAACAGAAAATCGAACCGAACAGCAGGATCTAACATTTTTAATCTCTTTTTGTCTTTTGAAATACTTGTAAGGATGCTAATAGTTAAGCTATAAAATCAATTACAGTATAGGTAATAAATTTTCATTTTAATAGTGTGTACCGTACAGAGGGTCAATTTTCGCCAATGATTCTCCGAATATCTTGAACGGGGCATACACAGGCTTAGCAGTACGCTTGGTAAATATGACTGTGACGTGTAAAATATTTTACCGCTCAAAATTGGCGAATCGCAGCGAATAGTGGAATTAGAGCTGCCCCGTCGTCGCTGTTCAAGAAGCAACCCGCACTGCTGAGTCGACTGAATGTCTGCCTACTTTTAGGGACCGAATGACAGCTCCGACGACGAAACGTAGAAATAATGTAACCCTCTGCTCACCAGAAAATCTGTATTCGTTACCTACCAGTCGGGCCTCTCCGGCCCCTGTTGTTTAAATTGTCATAACTGGACACTATTTTGACTAATGATACGAACCACTTTTGAGGTATAACTACTTTTAAAACAATTTTATTTATTTTAATTTTACATTTTAAGAAACACAATTTGTATACTGTGAATGGAGGCTTTTTAAGAATACATAGTTTATTCTCGTCCTACACCAAGTGTTTTTATAATATAATTCTTATTGCAAATTTGACCAGGATCGACAGACAACAGCAGAATGTTCCGAGGATACATGTTTGGTGCACTTATAACACGTAATTTTACTTTTTCGTTCTTTCTTATTTACACAATATGCGCGTCTTCCCATTCTCGTAGCTGGAGGTTTCGCTGCCTATCCTGGATCCTGTGCTACTAATGAAATCATTGACTTCTTTATGCTTGCTAGTTGCTTTCCCAAATTGATGATGAATGTCCGACATCTCATATTTTTATTGTTAGCCAGCAACAACCAAAAAAATTTATGTATTCATTACACTTACATCGACCATGTTTGAAGAAAACTATTAATGACCAGCGTCTTGTTTTTCTCTTCAAACTGCTGCATCGCGTCTTTTAGTCCATGGTGTTAGGACGACCTTTTGTGGCATTGTATGTCATTGTAACTTCAGGCTTTTTGCCTCTGATAGTAATAGCATGTGTTGGTCATGAAGAGAGCTAGGACGGTATTAACTTTGATCTTCTTAGGAACATAACAGGCTATCACCACATCTGATTGAAAACCAAATACTGTAGACTGAACCTCACGTCCTTTAGGTGTAATAAAATCGGAGGGGAGGTTTTTTTTTTTTTTTTTTTTTTTTTTTTTTTTTTTTTTTTTGATAGTACCAACTAGTGTCCAATATTCTGGTAACAAACAATGAACTAAATAGAGAGACATAAAAATAATTATTAAAGGTGATAATTTCAGACTGTTCAAGTCTGGAATTTCCAGACTTTTCAGGTTCAATCCCCAGGATTTTTACGACATTATCCCACAGTCGCTCGAATCTGGTTTCTTCCCCAAATACACCATTGTCTTCCAGCAGTAGCTTCTTGCACTGTCACTAACTGTCCAGAACTTTATTCCGATCTACCAGATTTTGATGGCATATATTGTCGAAATGGAGAGCGAGCTCAAAATGTGAGTAACTGTTCATCCATGGTCATGCACCATCCTGGAATGTAGGCATTCCTCAGGGTCCTTTCCTACATCTCAAAAACTTCTCTGATTGCTTCCAGCTTCTCACTGACCTACACTCACGTCGGACTACTGCACCGTCAAAGTGCAACGCCCTCAGAATAGCGTGGAAGTGGTTGTGAGACTTAATTTCATTGAATAGTGGTCGCCCATACTCAACATCCCAAAGCTGACTGATATCTTCATTTCTTGTAAACGCCAGTTAGGATCAGAAAACCATGATTTTTTTTTCATACAATTTTATATCCACCCAGCTCTAACAAACGCTTTGACCCTCCTTGGTTCACATACATACTTCCTCAATGAGAGTATACGAAAGAACAGTGCTTAATCAAATACCTTGTACATCTTTGGTCTTCTTTCAGTACATACTTTTTGCTTCTCCTACCAGAAATTCCAGCCTGACAGGTTGTAGCTCGTATTTCATTTATAGTAAGAGAACACAATAAGTCACACTCAGCAGAATTTGCACTGTATTGTTCTTTTGCTTCTTTGTAGAGGGATCCTGCATAAGCATCATCATCTTCGTGTTGCATTGAGTTTTCAGTGATGCCTACCTCATTACTATCATCACTGGAAAATTCACTACCTGGCACTTCAGCATAAGAAGACTGATCCAACAATTCCCTTATTACCTCATCTGATAGTTCTCTTCTTTGTAACATTTTCAGATAACTGTTATGAAATAACGCAACAAAATAAACAACTGCTTATCATAAGGAGGGCTGATGAACACTGAAAGAATAACGACGCGAGTCAACTAAAACAAACGTTGTATTTAAAAAAATGCTTCTCATCGCACGAGCTTGCGAGGCGTCAACAGCTGGAAGCGTGAACCAGCACTTTAACACAAAGCCGTAAGTAAATTTTTATAATTATTTACCAGAATTATGACTAACAAGAACAAGCCCTAAAATTTCCTTTAAAATAAAACGTGTAACTACTAGTAGTGGTACATGGGCGGCGCCACCCCACTTTCCATTGTTGCCAAATTTATTCAAGATGGAGGATCCGAGATGGCAGCGATAGATATGGCAACATCGCAATGACGTCATGGTGGGAACTTCAAATTTTGGCGGGAAGATAGGTCAATTGGGCTACCTCCACTAACCAAACCCCCTCCCCCCTTCCCACCCCTCCCCCAGAAAATGGCAGGACATTCAAATTCCAGCATGACAATGCAACACACAGCAGCTATCTCCACTAACCTAAGAAAATGGTGGGAAAATAGGTAACTTGGGCTACCTCCACTAACCTACATCATCTGACTGCCACCTCTTCCTAGGAATTGGCTGGGATAGGATGGACATAAGTCCTTATTTTCAGTCTTTATTTAAAGAATTTGAGGCAGTAGCTCCATCCAGTGTGTCCACCATGAGGTCCGGAATCCAGCTGACCTAGTACACAGTACTGCCACCAGAGGGCACCGTTGTCCCTCCCATGACATAATCCAGGATGGCGGTCTGGGAGGGAAATGGCGGGAAAAGGGATCAACCTGTGCTGGGCTGCTGGATAAGATGGAGATAAGTCTTTATTTTGCAGGCAGTCTTTATTTAAACAATTTGACGCAATAGTGTGTTCACCATGAGGTCTGGAGTCCAGCTGATAGTACTGTCACCAGAGGGCACCTACATCCCATTGCAATCTGGGGGAAAAATGGCGGGAAAATGACTCAGCCTGTCCTGGGCTGCTGGAGAGAGGAAGGAGTGTACTTTATTTATTTTGGAACACTTTTATTTAGGGACAGATTTCACATAGTTTATTTATTACACTGATACAAAACACACGCTCTGGCGTGCTTGGGGTCGCAATACACAGCCCGCAGATCTGCAAACTACTCGTAAATCACCGAAATAATGCAGTACACTGATTTACAGACACGCAAACAACTCGTAAATTATAAAAATAATGCTCTGTAAACAGGCTTGCTAATTGTAATTTGTCAAAATAATGCATTGAACAGCCTGCAGAACGGCAAACTACTCGTAAATCACCAGAATAGTGCAGTACACTGACGTGCAGAGACGCAAAAAACTCCTAAATTATCGCATTCAGAAGGACGACGGTTCAATCCCACATCTGGCCATCCAGATTTAGGTTTTCTCTGATGTCCCTAAACCACTCCAGGCAAATGCCAGGATGGTTCCTTTGAAAGGGCACAGCTGACTTCCTTCCCCGCCCTTCCTTAATCTGCTGAGACCAATGACCTCACTATTTGGTCTCCTCCCCCAAACAACCCAACCCAACTCCTAAATTGTCAAAATAGTGCATGTAAAAGGCTCTGCAAACACGCTTGCTAATCGTCAAATGTAGAAATCATGCATTGTATAGCCTGCACACCTGTTCACAAAATAATGCAACAGACACGAAAACAACTGATAAATTTTCAAAAGATAATGCATGTGTAATGCTATGCAACACGCTCACACAGCCAAAAATAATACAGTGCACGAACACTCATTGCATGTAACAAACGCTTTCGAACTATCATCAACCGTGACGTACAGCAAACTGTTCCAACATGCATATGCTTTGACACAGCCGCCAGCCACCGCCAGATAGATGAGCACATGGGGCGCGAGCCATTGCTCTCGCGCCACTGCCGACGGTAGATGAAAGTTGCATCTACAGTTAAAGTTCTTTGAGTGTTATACTGACGTCACATGTCTACGTAAATAAGAGCCAAGTCACCCTCTGGACGCGCATGCACATGTTCGTTGCTGACATGATCCCTCTCTCCCTGCGGTCCAGCGAAAACCTAATTGCCGAGCGACTCACACTCCCTGACGCAGTAGAAATCAGTTCCAATGCTTCCCAGAATAGCACAGGCTGCATTGTTCCTAGAAATCCTAACGGGACATGCGAGCAGTGTCTAGCCGTGTATGCATTTATCAGCCAAGTGTGGCTGATGGATTGCCTCGAAATGCTCATGTAGCTACACACCATCGCAATTGCATCTAAAAGTTTCTCAGTGCTATACAAGGTCATATGGCTATGTAAAATAAGAACCAAGTTGACTCAGAAATTGTGTAGTGTCCCAGAAATAGCTAACGGTCACTTTTGTAGGAGCTTTCGTGATGTGTCAGCTTGTCTGCATGGAAATTCTTGACCTAATAGAACCTGTTTACGAAAATAGCGCAGAATAACGCCGAATGCATCCCTCCTGATGGTCCTAACGTGGCACCCCGACCATCACGTGTTACCACTCCTGGAAATCGCTAAGTCCTACTTTCAAGAAACATCTCTGAAACACAAACGTTCTCACCACTATGTAGAGGCTCCTACGTTATGGCAATAAGGATGTCTTGTGAATGAATGAAGCATTATGATTTGCTCTTATTGAATTTACCCGCCGAATTACTGATGCTGCCGGTGTGGAAGCACTGTCCACCTTTTTTTCTTTCTGCAGACGAGACTTTCAGCGGCAGAAAACAATTTTGTACAGATCACCATATTGCACCGACAATTAAACACTGCAAAGTGGCCTACAGATGGCCAATACAGAAAGACTCTTATTCAATTACACTGCTCTGCCACTTGCAAGATCTCCTCGCTTCTAAATTGATACTGTTATTATTCAGCTTAGCCGCGAGTCCATAGAGGGTGGTATATGTGACGTGCAATATAACTGGTCAGCATTTTCACCCGGAATTTGCGAGTGTAAGTCGGACCTTCCTTGATCCACCTTGGTGGGTCGTGTCGTCAGATTTCCTCCTACCTGTGCGCGGTGCAGCTCTCATAAATGTCGTCCCGTGCAGATTCTTCATTGGCGCATTGGATGTCTCTGTCGGTGGAACCTAATTATCTGAAATTGCTGTCGATCAGCTTTGGGGTATCTATTTACTCGAAATTAACATTCAGAACGTCGTAATATCACTTTTATTCCTATTAGATCAATAATAAAACACTCATGTCACAAACTACTCGTAACTGAGAACATGGCTACCATCGCCGACTTTGGCGCGCAGTCCGTATCTCTTACTAGTTTTGTCGTAGTTCGTGGATTTCCGATCAAGTTCGTACTTACTAAGATATGCATTTGTAAATGAACGGGTGTGAATTTTAATGAAGCTAAATTATGATAAATAGCTTCAAACATCCAGAGGCTTCTCCTAGTATTCATGTTGTCATAAATGACTTAGTTATTAAATATAAATAAACAAAATCGGTGACTTTAGCGCCAAGATGGCGGTACTTCCCGTCATGTATATTTCCCAGGCTAACGCTTGTTGCTACGGTCCAGTGCCGAGCCCCACCCCACTATGCATGACATATGGTCACTTTGTCACCTAGACAGCCAACATGGGAAATGCTCTCCAATTCATGGCCGGCTACGGACTAAAGCACTTCCTAACTATCATGAATACATCAATAAGATACAATAATTTATTAAAACTGGTAAAAATATCTCCCTCACGTAAGAGGCACCTTACACACTGAAGACAGGGGATTCAATATTAGAGCGTGAAACCGATCTCCAATCCTGCACAGACAAAATCGCCCCTTTTACATCATTCGTGGAGCTGTCGACAGCCAAACACTCGTACATATACCGTGAAGACAGACAGCATAAGCACATGCACCGTAGGTATACTCCTCGCTGCAAAGATATTTCCCGCGAGGTCAGGCAGTCATCCACTCCCAGCGCATGACCAGAGCACCCTCAGTGACCCGTACTCAATTTCAGAACTGTTCTAACAATTCGGGTTCGGCTCCCCTCGGCACAAAGGCGTTACTGTTTCTGGCCTCGACCAGCTTGCTTGCTTTTCTACACCCATCTCCAGACTGGGATTACAGGAACATACGTAATTTCGCATGGTTTGCCAGAATATCATACGATTTTCGCGATACTTCTCGATATCAAGCACATAGCAATATCGCTTGCATGGCAATAGCGCTTGTGCAACATAATTCCGAAGATATGGACTGGAAAATTATTTCTCTAGAAACTCGAGACTTTAGCGAGGTGGAGCGTGCTGTAAACCACTGAGTAACTAGAAACTTATCCCGTCTGCGAAAACCTTTACATGAAAACTCGAAAAAATTAGAAGAAACTGATATTTCCACTCGCGAATACCGATGTTGGTGATGTAACAGATTCCAAATCATCCCTATAATTTACAAAGTCAACTACGGTGTTTCTCATCTATAGAGAATCAGCAAATGTGTCTTCCGCCTGAATTTCACTTGCTAGATGCACACACCACAATCGATGTTCCCTCAACTAAATAAACTAGCGAAATGTGCAAAGCAGTCAACTGGACAATTTGCATGGGTGGGAATAATGGTCCAGCGCAAACACACGTCCATATTGAACCTTCTCAAATTTTCATGCGAACACAAAAGTTATCCATCACATACTAAGTGTTAGTTCGCTAACGACACAGTTAAGTCTGCTAATTCCTGCGTCCCAACACGCCTCTCTATTCAGACAGCTCCTACCGTTAGCTGGAAATGTGAATAATTCCCGCCACAGGCCACCGCCGGCGCGCCACGCACTCCTAGACAGAATTATCCTAGAAAACCAGTCACAAACATATTTGATTGCTATATTTACAATTAAATATTAAGATCGCGGTCTTAATTGGACATTCGACAGTGAGCAAAGTATCAGAAATACGCCCCGTTGGCGTCTGTGGCTCTGGAAACAGAGATATCTGTACCATTCTTATTACTTGACATACTTTCCCCTTTGCTATCACAGTATTCCACGTCAAATCCATACCTTCCTTGCGACTGGACATAGTCATTTCCTTTGCACATGCCGGAACACGCACACATACTTTATAAGCCTGATGCCCATGGCGAACCTATCATGCATCCCCTTCTACTAAGTATAATACTCTGCCAATAACTGATTGCTGGCGATGCGAAATAATACTGAGAGAAAATCGGCGATGGGTGGACATGTCTCATAAGTTTTTCCTGCGAGTGCGACCACTGTATCTTAGAAAAAGTATTCATGTTAAAAGCTATACCCGCTTTATAAATCGACTTATGGCATTACCTCCGAATGAATTTGTTTTTCCAGACAAATACTGCGACACTGAATATAGACGGTGATTGCTGGAGTGTATATTATCAGACCAACAGTGCGGTTACTCGTAGCCCACGATGCAACCTCATGATAAAATTATGGATTTGGAAAGTGATTCAGGTAAGGAGTGTGGTATGAAACTGGTATTTGCAACTCCCTCATGTCACCACTAGATATTACTCCAGTATTTATAACGCATTCTGTCTTGATGCCATGTCAGAGGTTCTGCGATATAGCCAGTGGGTTATAGGCGAAGGTTGATTAAGAAGGATCACAAACCATAGATGGTGTGCTGATTGAGGTTGTAAGAAATGTACACAGGCTTTTCAGATCTCCAGTGTTACATTCTCCAGTAGAAATGCTGCCTGGGATTAGGAATCAAGTCTTTCCATTCAGCCACATACCTGCATTGGATCCTATGGAGAAGTCCTTTAATAATTACTGTCACTAGTGAATCATATTTATGGCACGAGTCACTTTTTTCGAATCTGTCAGCTACAGTAAAATTTTAGATGGTCCCTATGCCTCCTACAACTGCTGCCATTTCTGCAGCTTTGCACATGTGATCATTCCAATTTAAGTCGGAACTGAGCAGAAGTTGGAGAGAGCTATAACCACCATCTTCTGCAAACTGTGTAGAAAGAGAGTGACCTGAGTCAGTGCCAAAGGACCATGTTTTGACCATCCAGTGAAAATGGGAACACGTTGTCGTAGCTCCGCCAACAGTGTACGACGTGTAAGGTCAGCGCCAAACGAAGCCTGCTCCTGCAACACGAGGTAGTATAAAAGACAGTACGGGATCTGGGGGGAAGGACGAGGATTTTGCTACTGCATTGTGGTGTGCCCCAAAATTACATACCAGTACTGCTGTCTGAAGCAGATCCGTGTCCCTCAGGGCCCATTCACATCTATCAGCTCAACATGCTATCTTTGTTATTCTGTACCAACCAACAGAGAAAAATTACGAACTATAAAAGCTCCACTAACTTCATCCGAGAGAGAATTCAATAAGATTTTTACCGCATCTCTCTCCTCCCACATATCGAAAGCAAATACCGTCTGCGAGTCAGCGTTGGGCACATTTGAAGATCCTATTAAACATTCAACTACTGATCCATTTCACGGACCAGTGTAAAGGTGCACTTCCTGTTCTGTAGGAGGATGACCGTATCCCACAAACTATGCTATAAGTCGAAGAGACCCTCCCTGTGACCCTGTGTTAGTGTTTAAAACATTGTTTTTTTCTGCTGTAACACACTTTGTACACTGCCATACATTTTGTTTTTTCCGCCACGAATTCGAGGTCTGTGTCAGGTTCTAAACTGACATTAACACGTTCTGATCCATTGCTTCTCACAGAAAACTAGACGTCGCATGTTATAAGTCATGTTGTTACTGCTGCTACCATAACACACCACACACACTGGACGATTTTTAATAGAAGACATTTACAACATAAGGAAACTGGAGGGGTTTGACAGCATTGTGGAGAGTTTCCAAACTGCTGTCCGAAGATGACTGACGACCTCTACATTTAAACTCATCTGTCACGGTGACGGAACATCTGACGGTTCTGCATTCCGATTCGACTGATTTCTCATATTGCAGTCATGTACGCCATCACTCTTTCGGTGCTAGCCATCTCCAGGAGGTGTTTCTCCAACTCAAACAAGCGATGTCAGTCAATCATTATGTGGTAACCAACAACGTACCAGTGGACGGATGAGATGGGAAAGACACCGTCGATGCACTGTAATAATAAGCATCACAGTTGATAGTGTGAACGATTTTATCTATTTTACAGTAATTTCAACTCCAACCAATTATGCAACAGCATGTTTCCCAATTTCAGTATCATAGCTAAACTGCCCCTTGTCTACTTTGCGAGTATCATTGCGAATGTTGTCCAGTATGTCAATTCATTGTTAATTCTTGAACACATAAATCATCAAAGTATACCAGACAGCGCTCTACATATTTTTAGCACCTCGAGCATAGTGCTTAATTTATGATCTGTCGATATGCGGATGGGAGTCACAGAGCACTCTCGCAGTCTTAGGATAAAATTAGAGACTGAAAGACCCCCTCACACTGTCTTTGACCAACCCGCCATGCAGCACCATTACCGATTTAATCTGCAGCCGACCAGAAGTGGACCTCTACATTCCACGTCTCGTGAATGAATGGAGCTTGCCGAGTCCTTGTCCATCCAAGTGCACAAGATTTCTCCAGATGCGCCCATATCGAGGGGGCTAGCACTCCTTATCGAATTTGAAAGTGTTGTGATGTAATAGCAGACAGTTGAACAAGAAACAGGATAATTGTTATGCATGATGGAGCTCCAGACGGATGGAGTTCGAAGCATTTTACGTGAATCAACTATGCTATCAGTTTTAAAGTATTCCTCTAGTGTCTGCGATCAGTACCAGGATGGTACTGGTAAGAGATAACAAAAACACATGCACTCCTAAGGCTACAACGTACCACACTTAAAACAGGCTATAATGTTAGATTCCTTGAGGCTCCGACCTATCAGTCGTGTGGAATGCAGCGTCGTTAATATTCCAATGAAGAAGTATATTTCCAGCGCATGACATACATCCTTCTTGCAGGTTTCTCTACGATAAACTACTATGCCCACATCAGTCCCATATAAAATGATCGTTAGTAAAGAAGAATACCTCTTACAAGGACGCAAATAAACGCATAGCAGCAGCACCTGACATGTGAAATTACAAGTCATGCCACCACTGACTCTGTAAACAGCACAGCTGTCTAGCATATGTATACACGGAGATTGCAGTGTCTCACGAACACCTATCGCTAACTTAGTTATGAAACTGAATTATCGATTTTAATCCCAAGATGCGACTGGGGAATGTTGTACATCGCACAAATCTTCGTTCGTTGAGAGGAATGGGTCACGTTTCATCACACATGAGATGAAAGTCTTCTGATGACCGAAATGTTTACTGTTAACGATCGTAAATAGACACTGATCTAAGACCCGCACAGAACACGCGGTTGTACACGAGTCGAACGCAGGCTATGACACACAACTGATGCATCCTGACAGGGCATCGCGAAAAAATGGACAAATACCTGCAGCAACTTCTCCCTCTCTCTCTCTAGAATGCATCATCAGTCTACCATTAAATCGTACCTCGTTATAACTCCATCTCAACCGACCACTCCATCCACTCTACGTCATCCTTTAACGCAGATGCAAGTAAGTTTAGAGGCAGATGGTTCTCTGTCTTCCTGAAAAGCGTCAAATGCAGTAGAGAGATTGTGTTACGATCGCATGGGTATAGCTTACATAAAATCGATATAATCGCGAAAAATACGTATGAATTGAGGGAATATACACCGAAACTCGGGTGAATTGAGGAAGCACTTGCGTTTCTTCTGCCTGGAGCGGAACAATTTGTACATGGGAGCAAGTATGCTGCACAAGAGGAATCCGAGAAAACGTCGACATGGAAGCGAAGGGAACCAGGGAAACAGTCACTTTTTCCGTCGAGGTTGCAGTCTACTGTATGTCTATTGAGGTAACAGTGATACACGCGAGTTGACTACTGTATTTGACGAATTTCAGGAAGAGAGAGAACCATCTGCCTCTAAATTTACGCTCTTGAAGAGACAATTCCAGACTAAACATCGCATGCCACCACCTCGAAGACAAACTGTTAATTGGTACAATCGTTTCACCGAAACTGCCTGTGTATCGTGTAGGCCGCTGGTTCAAGAACGGCCAACAGTCTCTGATATAGCAACTCAACAAGTTCGACAGACTCACATTCGTAGTCCGGGTAAATCAACGACACGTGCCAGCTTGGAATCGAACATGCCTAGTGTTACACTGTGGAAGGTATTAAGGAAAAGTCTGTCATTCAAGCCCTAAAAATAGGAACTGTTGCAAGATTTAAGAGAAAGTGACAAAGAAAAACAAGGTGATTTTTTTGTAGGAATGTTTAACAAAATGCAGACTGAAGATGGTTTTCATAATAAAGCCGTGTTTTCTAACGAAGCCATCTACCACACTTGCGGTAAAGTAAATCGGCATAATGCTCGGACGTGGGGTGAGCAAAACCAAATCGAACATGTATGAGATCGCCTAAGGCAAGTGGTTTTCGCGCTGTAAGCTGTAACAAGGTTTGCGGTCCTTTCCTTTGTGCCGAGTCAACTGTAACTCGCATATCACACCTGGACATGCTCAAGCATTATCTAACACCTCAATTCCAATAGCTTATGAGCACAGAATTTATTTTCCAAAAGATGACGCGCCACCTGATTATCATCGCGAAGTTGTCATACGTCTCCGTAGGAACCTATCGATTTGGATTGGACATGATAGAACAACATCCTGGCCATCCCGATCACCTAATTTAAGCCCAATGGACTTGTTTGTATGGGGTTACATTAAAGTCGGAGTGCTTGTTCCTCCGGTTCCGGGAAACGTCGACGAGCTGCGACAACGTGTAACACGGGCAGCTGTCACCATAAATCAAGACTTGCATCATAGGATTTGGCAGGAAACTGATTACAGACAGGACATTTATCGTGTTACAAAAGGTAGCCACACTGAAGATTTGTAAATAAAACTTGAAGATATAATCTATTCAGTGCTGTATCAAACGTTTTTGTAAGTTATTTACCTTTTTCACAAATAAAGGTTACTTTTGTGTAACTAATTTATGAACACCCTGTATAGCAGGCCTTTCAGGTCATGTGGTGTTCTTGTAGCCTCAGAAATGGACATTGCTTTATATTTTCTCTCGTTTGCGTTTATAGTAGGTCCATTTTTGCTCCTTCTGCTTTCATTATTTCGTACAATTCTTTAAGAGTGTCTAAGTCTATTATGACGCAATATCATCTGCATATACATATATCTGACAGGATTCCATGGAATCTATCATTATTGTATCTCTATCACTCCATATGTAAAGTTAAAGCTGCTGTTTATTTTGTTGTCCACTTTTATCTTCACCTTTGTGTTCCTTGTGTTAACGCGACTAGCCTTCTTAGTTTGTCACAGATGCCCAATTATTTTAGTGATTATTACAGTGCAGTTCTGTTAACACTACCTAAAGCTTGCTTGAAATCAACAAACAGGAAGAGGAGATCTACGCCAATTTGAAAATTTTTTACAATGTTTGTCTACTAACAAGGAACTAGTGCATCTATTTGGCCGGTAAACACATTGGTATTCTCAAGTGATATTTTTGGCGCACTTTTTTTCTTAATTTTATACAGAACTCCTGAAACATCTTGTATTTGTGTATTGTATTGTAGGTGGTATTTAGAGAAGTGAGGGCTCCATTGTTTTCACAAGCTAACTTTTCTCCTTTCGTATACAGGGTGGTCAGGAACACTGTGAAAAGCTTGTCCCGGTGTGCAGGATAGATTGCGCTGAGAAGTAATTGTTAAGAAAAAATTCGTCGTGTTGCACCTTTACCGAGTTAATTAGCACTGAAGTTAGTCAATGAGGCCGCTGAGCGCGCAAGTTCAAGCTGCCCGCCAAATGTAAATAGTGTCAGTTGTCCTCATAGCATAGATGATAGCGCACGAGACTTTGGCTCTGGTTCGATCCTTACTGCCAATTTTTGTATCTCTCTCTTGTTCTGTTTTAGGAAACCAAACGAAGAACACATCTGGAGACACCGTCTCTGGCGGAATGCTTGAACTTGCATGCTACGGCTTCACTGGCTAACTTCAATGCTAATGAACTCGGAAACGGCGCAGAGTATAGATTTTTTTCCAAGCAATTATTTCTCAGCACAACCTAACCCGCAGCAGCCTTACAGATTTCCTGACTGTTTATGACTACCCTGTGTATAGGGAATTTATTCCATTTTTCCAGTCCTTTGGCATGATTTCAGTCTCCCATATTTATTAGTGCTTGTATTCATGTATTCCAGACTGACCGCCATATATTATAATTTCTGATCACATCTTCACGGTTATTTTTCAATTCAAGTATCGCCAGCTCCACCTCCTGCATCATCGGTCTTTTTGCTTCTTCGCTTTCATCTTCTCTTGTCTCTATATTCGCCTCCTGTTCTTGTGGATCTCTTGGTACCTGTTCTCAATTGGTATTGAACACATCTTCAAAATATTCTGCCCTCCTCCGCAATATTTTTTGTTCGTCTCTGATTATCTCATTGTTCCTATTTTTAAATACATTTAGTGTAGACTGAACATTTTTCCTTCTCTCTCCTGTTGCATGATAGAAAGTTTTTGTTTCAGTGTGTTCCTTTAGTTCTTATATGTGTTGAAATTTTGCTCTGTTATTCCTTTTTCTTATATTAGATCTTAAATCGTTATACATCTCCACATTTCTTCTAGTTTCTCTCTTTCTTCGTAGCATTCTCAGTCTTTCTGGATTTTATCCTCTATTTCTTCTTATCCCAATCCTTTCTTCTGTTGCATCTTTCAGCGCTTTCTTGTTCAAGTTCCATCTATCTTGAGATCCTACTATTTTCTCGTCTGCTGTCAGAACATCAGTAATTTTTATTTGGAACGTGCTTACAACTTCGGGATCATTCAGTTTTTTTTATGTTCCAGTTGTATGTATTACAGCTAACTTCTCTCTCACTAAGGTTTTTAAACCATAGTGGTCTTAACCACAGTTTGTACCCTTGCAGCTCCATACGTCTATAACTGATGAGCATGTCGTTCTTTTATCAACAGGTGGTCTGTTTGGTTAACTCCTCCAATTACATTCGATTTCCATGTTCCAGTATGTATTATTTTGTTTATACACTGAAGAGCCAAAGAAACTGGTACACCTACCTAATATCGTATAGGGTCTCTGCGAGCACGCGGAAGTTCCGCAACACGAGGTGCTGGGGGGAACTGACACCATGAATTCGTAAGAGTATGAGGCGGTAGAAATTTCTTCTGAACAGCACGTTGCAAGCCATCCCAGATATGCTCAATAATGTTCATTTCTGTGGAGTTTGGTGTGTGTGTGAAATCTTATGGGACTTAACTACTAAGATCATCAGTCCCTAAGCTTACACACTACTTAACCTAAATTATCTTAAGGACAAACACACACACACACCCATGCCCGAGAGAGGACTCAAACCTCTGCCGGGACCAGCCGCACAGTCCATGAGGAGTTTGGTGGCCAGCGGAAGTGTTTAAATTCAGAAGAGTGTTTCTGGAGCCACTCTGCAGCTGTTCTGGAATTATGGGGTGTCGCATTGTCCTGCTGGAATGCACATTGGATATGAATGGATGCAGGTGATCAGACAGGATGCTTACGTACGTATCACCTGTCAGAGTCGTATCTAGATGTATCAGGGCTCCTATATCACTCGAACTACACACGCCCCCACCAGCTTGAACAGCCCCCCTGACAAGCAGGGTCCATAGATTCATGAGGTTGTCTCCATACCAGTACACGCCCGCCCGCTCGATACAATTTGAAACGAGACTTGTCCGACCAGGCAACATGTTTCCAGTCATCAACTGTCCAATTTCCGTGTTGATGGGCCCAGGCGATGCATAAAGCTTTATGTCGTGCAGTCATCAAGGGTACACAAGTGGGCCTGTGGCTCCGAAAGCCCATATCGATGACGTTTCGTTGAATGGTTCGCACGCTGACATTTGTTGATGGCCCAGCATTGAAATCTGCAACAACTTGCGGAATGGTTGTACTTCAGTCACGTTGAGCGATTCTTGTCAGTCGTCGTTGGTCCCGTTCTTGCAACATCTTTTTCCGGCCGCAGCGATGTCGGAGATTTAATGTTTTACCGGATTCCTGATATTCACGGTACACTTTTGAAATGGTCACACGGGAAAATCCCCACTTCATCGCAACCTCGGAGATGCTGTGTCCCATCGCTCGTGCGCCGACTGTAATGCCACATCCAAATTAACTTAAATCATGATGACCTGCCATTGTAGCAGCAGTAACCGATCTAACAAATGCACCAGACACTTGTCTTATACAGGCGTTGCCGACCGCAGCGCCATATTTTGCCTGTTTACATATCTCTGTATTTGATTACGCATGCCTATACCAGTTTCTTTGGCGCTTCAATTTATAATACTTACTCTTGATAACTAAATTAGTTCTAGCAGCAAATTGGCACAGCATAGCTCCATTTTCATTACATTCTTTATGCTAAGTATATCTCCCTGATGCTCTTCCACATTCATTTCGCCCAACCTTTACATTCGAGTCTCGCAAACCTAGCAAGAGGTCATACTTTTGTACTTCGCTACGTGTACTTTCAAGGTTTTCATAAGCTGTTCTTTTATTCCTGAATGACCTAACAATTGTTTTAATGTTGTCAGCTGTTGCCATTATCTAGATGTCCTTTTAACCAATTACAATAATATGAGACGGTGTATTAGAGAAAGGACAGATGCAGGAACTAGAGCATACTATGCGAACTTACTGTTATTTAATTACTTAACTTACTGTTATCTAATTACAGGAACAACGAAGTTAAAAGTATACCATTCCTTTGCAGGACCAGTCGTTATACGATACAGGTCATAAATGTGGACGATGACAGAAGTCGATATAATCAACCTAAGGGATACTGAAAGAACTGTACGAAAAAATTATGGTCCTATGAGAGAAGCATAAGGCTGGAGAGTAAATTACAGCCATGAAATACAACAGATTATACCAGGGAAAACCATAGCAAAATTTATTACATCTCTGTGAAAGCGCTGTGGACAGGATGACAGACGACAGGATGTCCAAACAAATAATGAACGGCATATTGAACTCCATCGGAAAGAAGGACCGGCCAAAAGCTAGATGACTGAACAATGTGTTGATGTATCTCACTAAGACGGAGAGTCGAGGATGGAAGAGACAAACGGAGAACAGAGATGTATGGAAGCAGATTGTTCAAGAGGCTAAGACCCATTAAGGGCTGTAGTGCCACGGGAGAAGAAGAAGAAGAAGAAGAAGAATATACAGGATCAATTACAAGTTACACGTAGTCACTCTGATGAAGGTTGACTGCAATAGCAACCGAATCATGCGTAGTTTTATCACATATGACACATTCACACACCCAGAAGGATTTTACTGAAAAGGGAACAAAGGCACACCCAGAAGGATTTTACTGAAAAGGGAACAAAGGAGATTTCTAACAAAACGCTCGTGCAAACAAACTAGTGTAATTGTTTAAGGATGTGGTACAGATGCCAAAGAGGCCTGACAGTGATACTGATGATATACAAAGAAGGGCCGTTCAGACGATCAGTGATTTGTTTTGACCCACAGGAGGGCGCAGAGGAGATGCTGATAACCTGAAATACTAGACGCTTGAAGAATAACATCAACTGTTAAGCCAGAGCCAACTTACTACGTATCAAGAACTAGTAAGAACTAAGGAATCTAGGAGTATACTATGTATCGCTCCCGTAAGTGAAGATGAAGACGAGAAATTCTACAAACTTACAAACTCTGCTAGCAATTTTCAGTGCATACCTGAGGACTCATCTACGTCGATGGGGATAGGTTTTAGGCCAGACCAGCACAAGGTAAAGGTGCCAATTCTCTGGCTGGCCCTGTCTGATTGCCAACAACAATTCCCACATGTAAACGTTTTCAGTACGTCGCACCTAGCAGCTGCCAAATACTGAAGAAAAGACATTTAAATTCCAAAGCTGCTGTTTATATATTGGCTGACTACTTTTGGGCTTTGTCCATTTTCACAAACCACCTATTACAGAGAACAAAATTTATTATGAGTGAACATGTAGAATGTAGATAATAAAGGTATCGGCGATAAAATGGTTAATATGGGAACTGCTTATGTATTTGTATTTATGAAATGGTTGGTCTGGACAGTTCTATTTATGTATCACGTTTAAATGAATGAGACCTTATAATAAAATTCTTTACATCAGTACCTTTCAAAATTACGATAACTTCAACAATAAATATTCTATCATGACACACAATGCAATACAATAAGAACAAATTCTCCGCTGTGTGTACAATATTTTTGTCACATAGCGCTGGATAATGCAGATACTACAATTAAGAAAAAAATATACATTATGCACGTAAATTAACATAATATTGTAATGTCTACCTGCACCTGTGACATCTTTCCACGCCGATGCGAGATGCGTTTAAGTGTGATGACATAAACAGAACCGTCAACACCAACCATTTTCTGAATACAAATACGTAAGTATTTACCATGTGAACCACTTTATCACTCACAGCTTATTACCCACCTTCTACACATACACTCGTAACAAGTTGTTTTTTTTTTTTTTTTTTTTTTTTTAGGTGGCTTTTGAAAATGAGCAAAGCCTGAAACAACTCAGCCAGTAAATAAACAGCGGCTTTTGTGTTAAAATGTCTTTTCTTCAAGTCCGACATGGTTCGTGAGTCCACTGGCTAAAGCAGCAAACTACAGTTACATGATCGCATACCCACTGTCTGCAGATTTGTATTCTCAACGTAGTACTGAATGAAACAGTGATAATGTTTAGTGCACACTTCGAATTTATTTGGTGTAAATTATGACAGTGTCAAAACCGTTAGCGTTTCCTGCTATTAGCTATATCTCTCAAATCTATCGCATAACAAAAACATGTGTCAAATTTTGGACAAATATGTTTCAGAATATGTATTTCCGCGAATTGCAATTTCTTGCTAATTATGCTGCAGTGACGAACTAAGTACTGATATTAAAATATTTTATTGTTATTATTAAAATCCCAGACATCTGTGTTACGTTAAGAGTCGGGGTGAAAGCAACTTGTATTTTTGGATGCGGGAGGAGGTGGGGGGAGAGGAGAGACAGTAAGAAACTGTGACCCTCCAGAGCCCTGAATCTACGACTGGATTGCAGAGCATGGATTTTGTTGTAGAATTGTTGCTGAGCACCTCCATATCTCCGTAGCAGTAACGGATGGCCATGGAGCCTTGTAGGCTGCAGATCGATTGACCCTCGGCAAACAACTGGTCTTCCGCCGAACGACTCGGCTGGAGTAATGTGTTTGTCATACTCGAGGGAAGGGTTAGCGGGAAGCATCAACCCGCCAGAAAGTGGCTTGGACCTGCGTGACGTAAAGCACCATAAATTCAGGAAAAGGCAGTTGTCGAGGTTATAATCTGCTAAAAGGTCACAACACATTCTTTCACTCACACGCCGTGTTCCTTGAAATTCGTATGAATGAGAGCCTTATATGATGTGGAACGAGTTAAATTATATATCAACAAACAGAAGCAGATAATGGAGGAAAATTGTGTAAAATATACCGTACCAACAATAAATCATGACTAGCGCTAACCTAATCACATTGATAATTATGGAAGTTGCTTCTAGTTTAGTTTTTATAAACAGAGAGAAACTGAGAGGACCAGAATATTTTTCCGTGTTAAAATAATTTCTTGTTAAACAATGCGTGTGAAAAAGAAGATAATACTGTAGTTTACGTCTCGTCAAATTTTATTACAGAACAGCAATTCGATATCTCGCTAAAATTCACTCTTGTAGGAAAATACAGTATACCGAAAGTCTACATTTGACAATATTAGTGGTTTTGGGAAAAACTCTGTAATTGTAGCGCCTTTTTAGTATCAAATTATCGAGAAATTGTACGAGACTGGCCATCGTTTCATTTACTTCGTCATTCGAAAGCGCATGTCAATGGCTGCGCATACTTTCCTTGATGTTCCGCTTTTCTGCTGTGAGGTCGGGAATTCCTGTGTTGATTTCATTGTGAAATTCATCGTCATCTACATCGACGCGATGTTCTGAACTGTAAGCCATCTCCGAAATATCTTCGCCTGCCTTACTCGGCCTGTACACATCGCAACGAGTTCGTCTTCTGATGTTGTAGAACAGTCTAATTATGTAGAAACAACGCCAGACATTTCATTGAATGTATGCTCAGCTTAATTTTCTGATTCTCGAGACGCCAGACACTCTCGTACCTCACAGAATCTCGCATGGTGAAAACGATTTGCAATCGTCTTTGGCGTCACCATATTACATATAGAATTAAGTACCGTACATGTAATGGAGGAAACAAACTGAGATGTACACTTTCACTTCGATTGCGAGTAAACTTTTTCAGAGAAATTACTTTCACTAAAAACTTCAAGGTTCATATAATGTCTTGATCACACGACTGTGAAATATTTGTGGTGTTCGGCGGCAAACTCGTGTGGATTTAGAAATATATTCGATGAAAGTCGTCGGGTTTTACCAGTGACATTGGAAACATGCGACAAACGCCATCAACGTCGAACGGGCTAAGGTACAGAGCACTCTGTCACCACAACCAAGTACGGCATCAAATTGGTTGACTTCGCCAACTCGCAACTAAACGGCCACCTTCCAACCTAAGCAATACCTTGGGCTAAGCTACAGATCAGTAAGCAGCCAAACCAGTTTTTTTTTTTTTCATTCAAATTCGTTAGCTACGCCAACTAACAACAGAACTATGAACGTATGCACCAAAAAGGTGACGTGACAGCAACCATTAGCATTGCGTCACTGGCCAAAGCCGACTCGTATCGAACATTCCTCTACACCCCAAACCCATAATAGTTTCACGGAGAATGAGGAAATAGTTTTAAGATTTCACCACAAACGTTTTTTGTTGCACTTACATTAGTATTCAGTAGAAGTTCTCATTTAATCAATCTGATACTGAATAGTGGAGCAGGATTCAAGTTCAGCCTGTAAAGATTTTTTTTTTTTCTTTTTCTGTGTGGAATAGAGAGGAAGGGAGTAGCTATCCTCCGGCCCATAATTGCAACCAATGATTAGTAACGATCAGTAAAACTTTGTTAGCTCACTGCAAATTTTTTCAACACCATGGCATTCTTTTTCTTGAAATTTTCCAATCAGCTGGGATTTGCAGAAAATTCAGTGTCCTTTTCTTTCTGCAAGTTCTTCAGCTCCTTACAGCAATAAAAGATCTGATATTGGTGCATTCTAAGACCCAGCTTGTTTGAACTAAACGAGCAATGCAGTCTCTACTCCCTCATGTTTGCCTGTTTGCAAACGTTTTATATGTAGCTCGAATATATTGCAGTTACTGAAACCTGACTTCTGTTTTTACTTATTGTCAGATACAGAGTTAGCAATTCCAAAGTCTTTACTGATGTGGGCTACATTTTCAACTTCTGTTTTTCATCAACTGCCATAAAACAGCTCCATCGTCATTTTAAGTGAAATATATTTGTTTTTGACTGCATTTAAAAACATAAAAACACAAACTTCTGATTCACATGCTCAAATTCCCATTGAACTGGTAATGTAGGCGCCCTTGCTTTTAATTTCTCCTAAGGTTGTTTTCATTTTCCTATATGCTGAATCAGTTCTTCCAACAACCACTTTTTTTTTTCAATTCTCTCACATTTTTCCTGCAGCCATGCGTCTTTGATTTGCTGCATTTGCTATTTATTTCATTCATAAGTGAGTTACATTGCTGTATTCTTGTCTTTCACTGGACATTTTTGTACTATTTCTTTCTTTTGTCAATCAGTCCAAGAATTCCTCTGTTATCCAACATTTCTTCACCATCATCTTCTTTGTACCTATTGTAAGTTTGTATAACTTCTGTGGATTCAATCAGTTTTTGTGTTTTCTCATTCCTACTACCAAGCCAATATTCTTCCATGTCTTTGTCCTCTATTCCTTTCCTTACAACCACCAATCATGTTCCAGCCTTCCACATTTATTACATTATCATCTCTCTTTACACACAGAATTACCCAGTTAATGTCTTCATATACTTTCTCACATTCTATCTATGACATCACCGCATATACCTGAATTATTGCAACTGGTGTTGCTCTGCTGTTGATTCTGATGAGAACAATCCTGTCCCTCAACTATTTACAAAATAACTCACTCTCTGTCAACCTCTTATTCATAACAAATCCTCCTCCCATTATACCATTTTCTGCTGCTGTTGATATTACACTACCTTTCTCAGACCATATCTTCCTTCCTTTCACTTCAATGACCCCCTAAATATCTACATTGCGCCTTCACACTGTTCTTTTCAGATTTTCTGTATTCCATACTACGTTCAGACAGCTGACGTATCATGCTCTGACTCATAGAATGTTACCCTTTCACTGGCGTTTCATTCTTTTTGTCATGGTCACTTCTCCCTTGGCAGTCCCCTCTTGGAGATGTAAATGAGGGACTAGTCAGAAATCTTTTTTCAATAAAGAGACCACATGACACTTTTTCGATTACATGCCACATGTTATATGATTACACCCTGTGTGCTATTTATGCCGTGTTTTCTATTACCTTCTGTATCCTCATGCCGATTGTACTACCTTTTAGAGGAAGTTATCCTCCCCAAGGGCAAGAGGTTCCTCTGAAACTCCGTCCGCTGCTCCAAATTCTTTGATAAGGTTGCTGACAAAACAAGGGTGACTCTTTATACTGGAAGTCTACTGCCACTGTTACTAATCATTTTTATTAAAAATTTGAAGGCTGGCTGGGATCAACTGCAGGACCCTGGATGTGTAGATTATAGGTCAAACGTGTTACCCCTGAACCACAAGTACAAAACATACAGGCTGGATTTGAAATGATCTGAAACATCATTAACTGTAGGAGATTTGGCAGTCACATTTTGTCTGTTAAAATATTTTCATTATCTTTCTTGCTGGTTCCTAGAACCCTGTCTACAGATTGTTTGAGGGGATCACTTTAAACGTCATGATATTCCATATGACTCTAATATAACTCTAGAATATGTGTAACTAATTTAAAAGTTAAAAACTAGTATAATATGAATATAATAGAGGGAAACATTCCACGTGGGAAAAATATATCTAAAAACAAAGATTCTGTAACTTACCAAACAAAAGTGTTGGTACGTTGACAGAGACAATAAGAAACACAAACACACACCCAAATTTCAAGCTTTCGCAACCCACAGTTGCTTCATCAGGAAAGAGGGAAGGAGAGGGAAAGATGAAAGGATGTGGATTTTAAGGGAGAGGGTAAGGAGTCATTCCAGTCCCAGTAGCGGAAAGACTTACCTTGGGGGAAAATACATATAC
Source organism: Schistocerca nitens (assembly GCF_023898315.1). Taxonomy (NCBI): domain Eukaryota; kingdom Metazoa; phylum Arthropoda; class Insecta; order Orthoptera; family Acrididae; genus Schistocerca; species Schistocerca nitens. The sequence continues at coordinate 529,501,589 of NC_064617.1, forward strand.
ATGTATATGTGTGGATGGATATGTGTGTGTGTGTGCGAGTGTATACCTGTCCCTTTTCCCTCCCCCAAGGTAAATATTTCCGCTCCTGGGATTGGAATGAATCCTTACCCTCTCCCTTAAAACCCACATCCTTCCGTCTTTCCCTCTCCTTTCCTGATGAAGCAACCGTGGGTTGCGAAAGCTTGAAATTTGTGTGTGTTTGTGTTTGTTATTGTCTCTATCAACGTACCAACACTTTCGTTTGGTAAATTACAGAATCTTTGTTTTTAGTATAATATGAATGTTAGAGATAGCCAGAATTTACACCCCAAAGTCCAAATATTCTGATAAATTATAAGAGGGCTTTTCAGAAAGCTAGAGATGATTGGTCGCAAAACTGAAACCACAGTGAAAATCCAATGAAGCTTTGCACGTATGTGTTGGGCAGTGTCTCTAGTATGCTCATAGATAGTGTCACGTCGCTCTTCTTAGTTCTGAGTGCATAGTGTGTACATAAAGATGCCTAGAAAATAGTGCCTCCCACCAAGCATGGGTGCCTGACGTGATATTTCACTTGATTTGATGTAACCCTCGCATAATGAAAGTGTCATAGATTTCCTTTTTCGTGACAGTTCTTGATCATGCTCTGCAGGGCCAATGAGGATGCTCCTGCAGTGTTTGCACTGGGAAGTGTTTGGTCACCCACTACATAGTCTGGAATTGAGTCACTCTTATTTGCATCTCTGCTCAAATGACTCACTGGCTATGTAGGCAACATTTTGGCCCAAACAACAACCTGCAGCTTAGTGTAGATAATTGTCAGACAGCACAGGGGGCTACCTTCTATGATAAGGTTATTGTAAGTTGATACCAAACTATGACAGACATCTAAGTTTGAGCTGCGGTTGTATGAAGAAGTAGCTGGAAGGTGTAGCTAATGTTGCAAGCAAAACAGTTTTGAATTTCACTCTGGTTTCCATTTCACAATTGATCTGTTTTTTAATGTTGGTTTTGAACATCTGAGGATTTCAAATCGCCACCGGCAGCCTGTTTAAGGTCCTGGAGACACTGGAAGAAGTAAAGCAGAGAGGGCAAGTAGAATGTCCGAAAGAACAGATACCATCTTCATATATATATATATATATATACAGTCAAGGCTCACTGGCCATTTGACCATCTTCTTCTGTGCGGATGCACAAACAGTGCCTGAACTCTTGTGGGAATTGGCAGTAAAGCCGTGAGTAATGAGTATAATGGGCAGGGGTATTATGCATAGTGCGGGACAATAAGCTGCGAATGTGGGTCTCACGGGAGACGTACCAGAGATAAGTCCCTGCAGTCGCACTATCCTCTGTGTCCTCGGGGGCTCAGATGGATAGAGTGTCTGCCATGTAAGCAGGAGATCCTGGGTTCGAGTCCCGGTTGGGGCACACATTTTCAGCTGTTGCCGTTGACTTATATCAATGCTGTATGCAGCTAGGGGCATTCATTTCATTGTAATTTCAGTGATAGCACTGTCTGTGAAAGGCATACTTCCAGCTTTCTGTCACAGTGTACTACACAGTTTTAATCTGCCAGGATTTTTGGCTTAATAAAGACTTTTGCACTGGAATGTAAAACTCCAGTCTGAACCCTAGACAGTGATGCATAATCCACATAGGAATTATTTTTACTTCTTGTATTATGATTGTAAATTTCACAGTTCATACTAAATTTGATATTGTTATTAGCCATAAATACTATTACAGAGCAAATATATTAGTATGGGAGTGTAAAAATCTGTAAGTTCCTAAAAAGGCTTTTACAAAACATTGAGCTATCTGTTTTAGATAAGGTTTCAACTACACACTTCTGTGGAATAAATATGTACTTTTTCTACCTCACCTGCATTGTCCCATAAGATTATGCCACAGGGCACTACTGAATTAAAATATTCATTATATGCTGAAAACCCCCTTTGCAGTTCAATACAATGAGAAATGTTGCCAAGTGCAAGCCAGGGACAGATCCAAGTTTGGTTAATTTTTCCACAAGATGGTGCCATCCCAATTTGTTTTCCATCAGTACTCCTAGGAATTTCATCTAATATGTTCCCATCAGTCTACTCCTGGTACAAGGCCATGTCTACATATAGGCTATTTGAATTTCATATCATGGACCTTTGCAATATTAAGAGTTAAATTGTTTGCTGCAAACCAGTTGTAAATATGTTCTTTTATTCTCTTAGCTGTGTTTGGTAATGTTTTTGGGCTTTTTATTGGTATAGTTTTTGAAAAACCCTTCATTGTCTTTAGTAAATCATTTTTATAGATCAAAAAAGTGAGCATGGGCCAAGTATTGAATAATTTGGAAAAAATTAAATGTTTCCCAAACTCAAGTTTAATTTTATTTCTGTAGTGTCATTTGTTAAGATGTCACTCTGTTTCCTCTGGTTAAGATGTGATTCCATTTATGTAACGAGAATTCCTATAATTTTGTTAGTATAATTCTATGATTTACAAAATCAGGTCACAGAAAATTTCATCTGCGTAATTTTTCTGGTTAAGTTCTAATAAAACTGATTTTTTTTAGCTGTTATCAGAACAATGATTTAATATTCTGTTATAAGCTACCTTCTCTAAACATGTTGAGAACAGAAAAAAGGAGGGATACAGACAGGGGCACCAACTTATAAAAATTATTTGGGGGGGGGGGGGGGGCATACTGGGGGTCTTGCCCCAGGAAATTTCCTAAATTTTAGATGAAAACAGTGAGTTTTAAAGATTTTGTAAGCATTTTAGAGTCATATGATCAACATTAGAACCCTGAAAACTGGACTCTTGATAACTCGACACTCTGGGAAACTCAACAAGCCTCACACATTTTTAGGCTTTGAAAAAAGAAACAAAACATAAATATGCATGGTATTTTTCTAAAAAGCTAATTTAATTTACAGTAATAATCATGCTTATAGACTATTACAGAGCAGTGAATATATAGCTCTGAAAAGACTGAAATTATATTTAAATAAATCCTAAACTATCATTAAAAGAATAAAACATAAAATTTTGCTGTCGCACAGTAATAGCACATTGATTAATAAATGAAATAGGTAATTTAAGCTTACTCTGAATAAGACTCAGAGTTCATTAAATAAAAACAATATCTCAAAGTTAATGCTTTAATACAGTTAATAAAGTTAATACAGTATGCCTAATACTTTCAGTCATAAAGTGTTTAAATAGTGCATTTTAATTGGGTCTTACACCCTAAAAATATTTAAGTATTTGAAAATAACTAATGCAGCACTATAGTAATATAGTAATACAGTACTAAAGTAGTACTAATATTTCTAAATTGAAAATTTAACATTATGTATGTATTTAATTGTCTCTTTTATACAGATTTTTAATACGCCATTATTAGGGCTAGAGTGTCTTTAGAAAGGTGCAAATGACGACCGTCTGACTTGATTACTGAATATGAAGTCATTGATGACTGGTCGAATATCCAATTCATCCAAAACATCTTATTGGGCATGAAGAACAGCAAAGTTGTTCAGTCGCTTCTGTCCCATTGTTGATCAGAGATATGACTTTAGATGTCTAAGGGTGCTGAATGACCATCCTGCTGTTGCTGTTGTGATTGGAACTACTTGGAGAAGCTTAATGCACTACACTGTTTTACATAACATTTCTCCAACCGCAGATTCTTGTGTAATGTACTTTCTTACATCATGCATGTTTTTAAGACCAGTTGTTTTTTATTAGCAATATTGGCTAACATATTCAAGTGTAAGAGCACTCTCAATGTCTAGGTCATTTTTGAAAAACTCAGTTGATTTTTCCAAATTTGTTTCACCTCTGTTTACTAAAAGCAAGCACTTTTGTTCAACTGCAATGACCTGTGTGACTCCAATTGAAGCAAACCGCTCAGTAATGCAAGACTGCACCATTTCACAAACTTCAATGTAAATAGCTTTGTAGTATTCCTTTCAGGTTTTGAAAGTCTGTGGTAAGCTGACTTCATTGTTTTCATATTTCTTTGGTATACTTCGATTCCAAGGAAGCAAAGCTCAAAGGTTGGAGAAAGACAACATCTCCAATAGTTCCATGTTTATTAAAGCACTGTGGTGTTCAACCAATCTTAAGATTGGTGACAGCTTTACTTTTTTACACAATATTTGGTCCCAAAAATATGTAGCCTATTCAGATGAACTTTCTTCCATACAAAACCCTGATAGGGAGTCTTGCCATCAGCACTGCTTGAACCAGTTTGATTAAAAATGTACACACCAGTATTAACTGCTTCTATCCATAAAGACTTTGGGTGAGTCTTTGACAAACGTACTGTCCACGCAAGTTCTACAACAGTCTTCCTCCTGTATTTCTCTGAGAGGCCTGAACATAAGGAAATGGTTTGAAGAAGGGTATGACAAGCACAATAGACATGGAAGAGATTCAAATCTCATTTCTGTGGTTGTCTTAACAGTAACATGCATTGTCATTTTGCAACAGCACAGCTGATGATAGCAATTGACATGATTGCAGTTTGACTGCAGGCAGAAGATGTTTTTTAAGTCTGCTAGGTGCAGACACAAGAGATTTTTTGGTCATTTGAATATGAAGCACTAGTGATAGTTATCCTTTGTAATACAGTGCTCTAAGATGACACCTTTTTATACAAAAAAAAGTCTCCATAATCTTCCTTGCTAGCTGTTGCATTTGGAACAGTTTTTATTTGGTTGTTAAGTATAGTGGTATACCTTACTCATTCACTTCATTTCTTGTTGGTAATAGTGGACAGGTGACAGTTCTACAAGAAAAGGATCACATTCTCTGTCAACATGATAAGCAGTTACATACTAGCATACACATGTAGGTATTTATTAACAGTACACTTCACTTTAGAGCACAGATACTTTATTTTCTCGATTGTCTACAATGCAAACTGATCAACAACAGTATTAACATGGCTACTAGGTGTAACAAACTTCTGAAAATTGCACAAGCTCCAATGCTTGAGCCATGGTAGGTAGAGGCCGATTGGCCACTGGAGAGCGGGGTCTTCTGGCATTGATCATTCGCGATGTTGCCGACCAGTTAGTGTGGAGCAACCAGCGAGCTGGGGTCATTACACCACACTCCCACAAGGGAGAAAAAAAAAGCAAGCAGGAAAGAAAAATGTTGTTACTGACTTGAACTGTGAATGTCCACTGCGTCGAAATGGAACCGCACTTTTCGTCCGTATCAGGTTTCTGTTGTGGCTGGACAGTGGTGGGTCGGCTGTTATTGTGGAGTAACTGCTGCATCTGGGTGGCCAGTGGTTGTGTGGTTTCCAGGCAGGCAGTGCTGCTCTGTGTGATGTTGCTGTGCCATCAACTGTGGTTTGACGGGAGCCCTGTGACCGGTGGTGGCCTGCATTTTGGCGGCGTCTTCTGCACTTAGGTAGGCCGGCTTGCACCGGTTGATGGACACTACTGTGTCTACCCCTTTTATGCAGAGAGTGAGTATTCTATCATTCTGTCCCATAACTGCATATGGGCCTTGGTAGGGTGGTTCCACTGTCCTGCGCAGTGGGCTGCATCAGAGGAAAATGTGCTTCTTCATTGCCAAATCTTTGAACATGAAGGTAGCGTGTTTTCTATGCCGTGAAGTTTCACTCGGTCATATAACCTCAATATGCCAATGGAGTGTTGTGAGGAAGTCTTGAGTAGGGTGCAGGGATCCAGTTTGTTGTGTGAGAAACTCTCCTGGTAGATGCAGGGGTTCGCCATACACTAGCTCCACTGGGGAGGCCTGTAGGTCTTCTTTTAGTGCACTGCACAGTCCCAATAACACTACTGAGCGAGTGTCAATCCACGAATCTGCCTTGTGGCACACTATGGCGACCTCAAGGAACAGAGCAGGTGCTCTACAGTGCCATTTGAAGCTTTGTGGTATGGTGAAGTCCTCGTCATGTGTAGTATCTCATACAACGGGGGCCATTGCACGGAAGATATGTTCTTCCCACTGCTGACCGTGGTTGGAAGTTACTTGTTGGGACAGCCAAAATGTGAAATCCAACCACTGGTGAAGGTACATGTCACATTCTTGGCTGTCTGCATTTCCAGTGGGAATACCTCTGGCCACCTGCTGTACCTGTCAATTGCTGTGAGGCAGTACCGGTAGTTATGGGTGACTGGGAGTTGTCCTACCAAGTCCAGGTGAGCTTGTGAGAACCAAGCTTCTGGGATGTCAAATCTTCCTCATGGAGCTTGTAAGTGCCCTGTTACTTTGCACTTTTGACAGGCAACGCAGGTCTGAGTCCATGTATGGCAGTCCCTCTGTATACCAGGCCACACAAAATGCTGCATTACTGGTGCCCCCATAGTGCAGATTCCTGGGTGGCTGAGTCCATGTAGAGAATCAAAAACCCTTCATCATGGAGGGGCAGGTACATATGGCCACTGTGGTCTGCTGATTCGTCACAATATAGCAGCTCTTCACTGCCTGGAAATTGTATGTGATGCAAGTGTGGAGCCGTCTTGCCTTTCAGCAAGTCCTTTAACTCTTCATCGCCATTTAGTGCTGCAGCTAGTTCAGCACAGGTGTGGAAATGTTTTCACTCTAGACAAGGTGTCAATAGTGACATTTTTCAAACCACTTACATGGCGAATGTCTGTTGTGAATTGCAAAATAAAATTTAGTTGGTTGATTTGGACTGGGGGATAGTTAATTCTTGGCTGCAAAAATGTGAAAGTCAATGGCTGGTGATCTGTGTTTATAGTGAAAACATTCCATTCCACCATGAATCTGAAGTACCTGCATGCATCATAGGCTGCTAAAAATTCAGTGTAAAATGGTGGCCAAGAGTGTTGTTCCTCCATGATCTTCTTGGAGAAGAAATCCAATGGTTGCCAGTACCCATTTACCTTCTGTTGTAAGGCAGCACCGACAGCACGGGATGAGGCATCTGAGAAAATGGCTAATGGGGCATTGGCAACTGGGTTCCCAAGGAGAGTGGCCTGCTTGTGGCTTGTCTGCAATTCATCAGTTCATGTGACAGGTGTGGAGCCATGCTCTATTGGGCCAGCAAGGGTGGCACGGAGTGGTGCCTGCACTTCAGCTGCTCGGGGTAAAAAACAATGGTAGAAGTTGATCATCCCCAGGTAACAACGCAATTCATGCAATGTTTATGGATTCAGGTAATTGTATGTGTGGTGATGCACTCATCCTTTAGGTATGTATCAGTCGCGGAAACACAAAATCTGAGGAATGTCACTTCCTTAGACCCAATGACACATTTGGCCAGATTTATGAGTATTCTGTAGTCATCAAATCTATGGAAAACCATGCATAGGTGTCTTTCATGTTCTTCTATGAATGATGATGCCATCATGATGTTGCATTTTGGAGGCCATTGACATGTATGGTAATTCAAGTAGTCCAAAGGCCATGGTTATTGCAGTTTTATGGACGACCTCTATTGCAACTGGTATTGGGTTGTAGGCTTTTACTAGGTCTAAAATCAAGAAAACGTTGCACCCTGCCAATTGGCAAGCAAAATCTCCGATGTGGCACATGGGGTATTGGTCAGCAATTGAATGGCTGTTGAGTCCTCTGTAGTCGCCGCAGTGATGCCAGCCATCCGGTTTCCTCGGTACCAGGTACAGAGCAGATGCCCAGTTGCTTTCTGATGGACGTGCTGTGCCTGATTGGATCATTGCATCAGTTTCTGCTTTTTCAATGCACAGTTTGTTGGGAGCCAGCCAACTGGGCTGCGAGAAAACTGGAGAACCGGGAGTGGTCCTGATATGATGTACTATCAAGTGGCAGGGTGATGACGGCACTCCAGTGGGTCATGTGACTGATGGGAACTCATTCAGCAGTTGTGCTAATGGCCATCGCACAGCAAGGAAGTGTATTGACAACTCACTGCACAGCGTAGGTTGGCATGCCAACTTCAATGACGTAACACGGTCCAAAATGGAAGCATTCCTTACATCCAGTAAGAGGTCATAATAGGACAGTAAGTCCAGCCCAATTATAGCGCGAGTCACGTCTGCAACTATAAATCACCAGTTGAATGACCTCCGTAACACAATTTTTAGATTTAAAGTCACAAGTCCATATGTACATGTGACCAAACCATTTGCAGCTGCTAAGTTGTAATTTGCATGTGGTTGCTGTATAAAAGAGATAATTAAATACATACATAATGTTAAATTTTCAATTTAGAAATATTAGTACTACTTTAGTACTGTATTACTATATTACTATAGTGCTGCATTAGTTATTTTCAAATACTTAAATATTTTTAGGGTGTAAGACCCAATTAAAATGCACTATTTAAACACTTTATGACTGAAAGTATTAGGCATACTGTATTAACTTTATTAACTGTATTAAAGCATTAACTTTGAGATATTGTTTTTATTTAATGAACTCTGAGTGTGAGTACACTTAAGAAATACACATACGACTGAGCCAGTATACGCTAAAAATTGCATCTTCATTGTCCTGTCTGTTACCACTAAACGTCGCAATGTTGTCTAGGCTGGTGCTGATGGCAGACCTCCCCGGGGTGCTGCCATTTGTGTTTACTGCCCAGGAACATGGAAACCTGCACCTACGTGCTCTGTCTCCAAAACGACGGTTGTAGAAGCACTCATACCAGTCCAGCGAGGGCAAGGAATGTACACTGCATCATCTGTGTGATGGCGTGCAGTCTTGCCATTTGTATATGTCGAGAACTGTAATGTGACATGTCAACTCATCGAGGTGCGAAGTGATGTCGTCCAGCCTGTCTTTGGCGGTTGTTGTAGTGAAAACCTGCAGAACCACAGCCTTGGTTATAGTGTCCACAATCTCTGACAGCTTGCTCAAGTTCTCCTCTTGCATCACTGTGAGCAGTGTGTGATGCATTTCCAGCAAGCACGACATCCCTATGGATCATAGTAGAGAGTCCTGGTCGTCCAATCCAGCCAAAGTGCAAAGATGTCACAGAAATTGTGATGGCTTACCATCGCCAATTTCCTCCCTGTGCAACAACTGTCTTAAGCGCTGCATGTCAGAGAAGGAGAGGCAGCAAATGAGCTCACCTGAAGCCGGCGGGTTGGTGATAACATCACTGACCTTGCTAGTGGAGCAGCTGTCCAATAGTGCCACCACTTGTGCATATTTTGTGGTGTCTTGCATTATCCCAGCAGTGGCAAAATGACTTTCGATGTGTGTGAACCAAAGTGACAGACACTCTGTCCAGAGGGCTGGTGCTTTGAAAGCCACGCAATTGACTTGAGCAGCTGGGGCTGTCACGGTGAATGGCAGCGGGTAGCGGGACTCGTCAACCTTGGAGCTTCAGGCATGTAATGGGACGGATCTACCTGAGGGGCAGATAGAAAGAACTGCCATTTGCTACAGGCAGGGGGGGGGGGGGAGGTGGGGTTGCTAGGGAGGCTGGGCACACGCTTTCCTGGCAGCACACCTGCACCTGCTCTTGTTGTTCTGTGGTAGGCCATACCCTTTCTTTCAGCTGTGTTCAAAGCTGCTGCTCGTGTCGCTGTTGTAGTGCGACCATCTCTTCCACATGTTAGTGCTGCTGATTGCACAGTAGCTGCTGCGGGTGTTGTATAAGCTGCTCCTGGTGGCATAATTGTTGTTGCAAGTGCTTCATCTCTTCTTGTTGCTGTCCTAACTGTTGTTGTAGCTGCTCCATGATACTTTCGTCGGGGTCAACACTTTGTATGTATTTATTAACTGTACACTTCAGTTTAGGGCACTGATACTTTATTTTCTCGATTGTCTACAATGCAGACTGATTGACAACAGTATTAATGTGGTTACTAGGTGTAACAAACTTCCAACAACCACACACACTCTGACACTCATGCCACTGTAGGTAGAGGCCGACTGGCTACTGGAGAGTGCGGTCTTCTGGCGTTGGTTATTCGCAACGTTGCAGACTGGTTAGTGTGGAGCGACCAGGGCTCGCTACACACATATTGCTTTTTTAACTTAAAATTCAGCTGCTGAGTCGCCTATTTTGCAATTATCTTACAAAACTGGACTACATCATAGACAATGTGACATGCTGAAATACGACTAATGTTTACAGTTGCTCCAATATCATCCATTGTCACTTAATAATATTCACTGATGATGACTGCAATGGCTGAGGTTTTTTCTGTAGTCACAATTTGATGAACTGGGTCAAATGAGGTGAAGAGCATCATCAATGAATGCGAGACCAATTTTGAACTAATGAGTTTTATACCATCACTATACATAAACTGAATAATAGAACCCACATGCCACAGATTGTGTGGTAGCCACTGAAATTGATCATGTAGTGTTGAAACTTTGTTCTAGACTGATGGATCTGTCTTGCCGTTTGCCACAGTCTGGCTGTAGGTGGAGAGTTAATTGGTGGTCATGCATACATAAAAAGTCATTCAGCAGTTGCTTCTTCTTCTTCTGCTGCTTCTTCTATTCTCATTCTGTAGACTGCTCAGCAGGAATTCTTGCTCTCCATTTTATCCTAATCTCCTGTGAGTCTCTTCAGCCCCGAGTAGGTTGTCAGTTTCAGATCTCATTTTATCTGCCTGATGTACTGAATCCTCAGTCTTTGCCGTGCAGTCTTTGCAGGTACTTTTCATTCTATTAATTTCACAATGAATGGGCAACATTTGTGTAGGTCTACAGCCCACTGGTCCCTCTGTTCATTAATAGCCCTTCACAGTGATCATTTCTCTCCTATACAAAAATTTTTACACACTGTTTCCTACTGTTTGAAATAAAATAATTCAATGTATGTTTGCTGCTATTGGAACTTTACTGCATATAATGATTACAATTTTTTTCTTACTGATTTTCATACATCTTTAAAAAATACCTTATTCATGCCTTCTATGACATCTTTTGAAAATACTTTATTCATACCTTCTATGCCTGTTTCCAGATGCAACTAACACTGCTATATCATCTGAAAATCAGTATTTTTATGATATACTCGTCAGGTCTGCAACTGGATCATGCAATCATCTAGACCAGGTATGGGCAAACAGCAGCCTGTGGAATGCATGTGACCCACTAATGATTTTTGTGTGGCCTGCCATTACAGTCAGAATTTTCTTGTAATAGCTTATAACTTTTCTGATATGCAAAGTTAACTATTGTAATGTATGCTATCATTTAAGGTGTGGCACTCCGCTAATGCCTGCTTCCAGAAAGTGGCCCTCAAGCCAAAGCTATTGCTTACCTCTTGTCTTGACACATTATTTCCACAGTCCATCTAGTGGCTACTGTCTACAGGTAAGAATGCTGTTTGCAAGTCTCGCCAGAACTTATTTATACATCAAATGGCGGCCATGGAAGAACAAGAGTGCATGCACTAGAAATCATTGCTGCTGCTCCCTAATACAAGTAATGGTCTAGTGCCCTATTGGTGAAATCTGTAAAAATGATGAATCGCTTTACAGTTCACAAGTCAACATATCCTGCTGGCTCGGTCAATGACCAGTGTTTTTTAATGTCCATTAAAACAGGGGTCCAAATCTTACTGAAAGGGTAACCCTTGTCTCTATTTATAATGTTGCCTAATTTTAACTGACTCCTTTAAAAATAGGTCTCAATAGTAAGACACAAGGGTAACTATTTGTGTCTAGCCATATAAGAGGGCACGCTGAGGAGTAATGGCTCCAGAAATTTTTATGTGCAAACTCTTTTAAGATTTTTAAATAAAACAAACATTATTAACATACTACATGTTTATCCTTCATGTCTACATGTTTATTTCTCAAAATATCATTGAACAAAAAATTAAGTCAAACATGTTATATACTTAGAATGCTTAAAAGCTCATGTAATATTAAAACAGTGTTATGTGTTTATTTCTCATTCATGCACAGTTTATTAAGATACGGCGTACAGTTTTGGGGGAACATCAGTCTAACAAAACACTCATTTAGACTACAAAAGAAGGCAGTCAGAATAATAAAAGGTATAGGATATAGAGACTCTTGTAGGCAAGCTTTCAAAGAATTAAAAATCATGACACTACCATCTTTATACATATATGAAAGCATATGTTTCTTAAAAGAACACGAGGAATTTTCTACATTAAACAGAGAATTTCACAACTACGAAACAAGGAATAGGAATGATTTCCACAGAGAAATTCATAAAACAGCTATGTATCACAAAAGTGTACTATACCAACCCAAAATCCTCTACAGTGCTCTCCCCAAAGAACTAAAAATAATACCAAAACTGTACATATTTAAAAGAGAATTAAAAAACATGTTATTGAGCAATGGTTTTTACAGTATTGAAGAGTTTGTGAATCGTTGACAATAAAAGCGCAGTTCTATGAAAGTGTGAAACTGTTAATGTAAGAATGTAAATAATCTTTGATGTGAGAATCACTAACCTTTTTTTTTTTTTTTTTTATGTTAATGTTCTAAAAGTTATATTAAAATTGTAATGTCTAAGTGACAAGTAAATTCAATTAAAAATTTTCATGTATATGTATTTTAAATTGTAATGTTCATTGACAAGTCCTATAACATTTCGATGATGTACTACAAGGACGCTAATAAATTGAATTGAATTTGAATTATCAAAGTCAAGTTCTCAAAGATGTTCTTTAAGTGATGGAAACAGAGGAAAAAGGATGAGGCCAAGTTGGAAGTGTATCGAGGATGATTGATGACAGTGCACCCAAGGCATTGAATTGTTGCAGATCTCAGTACTTGCGTAAGGTCTGGCGTTGTCATGCTGAAGGTGAGGGAGCTCCATGTGTGGACAAACTCTTCAAATAAAAAATTCAATTATGCCATGTTATACACTATAATGCAGAGCCCTGTAGTGGCAGAGGGCTGGAACTGGAACTTCCATCAGCAAAGTGGGAAAGTTGACCAATTACATGTTATGCATAACCTCAAATTAAATTGGGAATAGAATAAAAAATTCAGAGGCATTACTTTTCAGCACACATTCTCAAAATACTGTGTCACTTAGTAGGGCAGTGCTTGCCACTGCAAATTTCTCAGGCTGTAATAATCACGTGTAACAGTGGTGCTCAACATATGTCATGAACGGTGCAAATAGTTTGGTCAGTATATGTTTTCCCAAAACATTTTGTAGGCTCCAGTTTCCTCAATCCTAGAGCATCTCTTATGAAGACAAGGAGCATTCTATTTTTTGCAGGAGGAAACCATACACTTTTGATATTAACTGATTTTTTTTTTTTTTTTTTTCTTTAATCCATCGTATCTTCAAAGACATGCCCCCAGCATATGGCAGTAAAGCCACCAATCCACATGCATCTTCTACTGGTTCCGATGAAGGTCCAAATCCAAAGGCATGATGCAGCTGTTGTCTGTGTAGTCATTCTGCTTCAACACCAGTCTAAAGTGTTCCAGCTCTTATGTTAAATTTTCTGCATCTGAGGCAACATAATACCTCTTTACCAATGTCTGAAGGACCCACTGCATTGGTACAGTGCACAACAACTCATCGCATATAGATACCAGTTGTGTGATTTGGTTTTTGATAAACTTTATGTCCCAGAGTCTCAATGTTAACTGTGTGCCAGACTGAGACTCGAACTCGGGACTTTTGCCTTTCGCGGGCAAGTGCTCTATTGACTGAGCTACCCAAGCAAGATTCACAAACCAGTGCCAGAGGTCTGCAATATTTGTAGAAGAGTTTCTAGGAAGTGTGGAAGATAGGAGACGAGAGACTGGTGGAATTGAAGCTATGAGGATGGGTCGTGAGTCATGCTTGGGTAGCTCAGTTGCTAGAGCACTCGCCTGCTAAAGGCAAAGGTCCCAAGTTTGAGTCTCAGTCTGGCACACACTTTTAATCTGCCAAGAAGTTTCACAGTCAAAATAATCTAGGAAATGGTCCTGAGCATCTATTCCAAGTGGCTGCATGACAAAGGTCTTGCCAACATATCTCCAAAAACAGGAAGTTTTTTCAAAAAATTCATCCTCAGTATGCTGTCTTCAGAGTCCTCCATAAATAAATTGGGAAAAGGGGATAATTGACAACTGACAGCCACTCCATCAGTTATTTTAAAACATGTGACACTGAACAGATTCTACATAGATGCCAGCACATCACAGCAAAATAATTATGTCTATGACTCTTAATAATTGACTTACTCTCATACATTAGCAAAAGATTTGGCTGAGAACTCAAGAAAATTTAGGTCCTAAGAAAAATTGCTAAGTGAGTAAGGCTGCCACTGAGTTACTCGTTCACCAATCTGGTGTAGCAGTAGAAGATATCAAAAGGAAAGCCGGAGTTTTAAATTTCACTATTAAAAAATAGTTCATGCAGGGAACCATAAAAACATATCATTGTTTGATCATCTCACAGCCTACCATATGGATGACATAGTAACAGGCATCCCCGGTGTAGAGAAACAACTGAAAGAGTTGAAAAGAAACAAATCACCAGGTCCAAATGGAATCCTCATTTGGTTTTACAAACAGTACTCTGTAACATTGGCCCCTTACTTAGCTTGCATTTACTGTGAATCTCACACCCAGCAAGTCCTAAGCAACTGGAGAAAACTGCAGGTGACTCTTGTATATAAGGAGTAAAATCCTTAAAATCAGTTTGCTACAAAATTCTTGAACACATTCTGAGTTAAAATATAATAAATTTCCTTGAGGCAGAAAAGCTCCTGTCCAGAAATCACCATTGTTTTAGACAGCATTTCTCTTGTGGTACTCTGTTTGCCCTTTTCTCAAATGATATACTGCAAACTATGGATGAAGGGCAACAGGCAGAGTCCATATTTCTAGACTTCCGAAAGCGTGTGGTATGGTGACCCTCTGCAGACTGCTAAGAAGGGTATGAGTTTTTGGAATAGGTTCCCAGATGAGTGAGTGGCTTGAAGACTTATTAAGTAACAGAACCCCATATGGCAGTGTTCATCAGGGACAAGGATTTATTCAGGAGTGCCCCAAAGAAGTGTGATATGACTGCTATTATATTCTGAAAACATAAATGCTCTGGCAGACAGGGTGGGCAGCAATTGTTTGCCAATGATACTGTGGTGTACAGGAAGGTGTCATCATTGAGTGACTGTAGGAGGATCTAAGGTGACTTAGACAAAATTTCTAGTTGGTTTGATGAATGGCAACTAGTTCTAAATATAGAAATACATATGTTAATGCAGATGCAGAAACAACCCCATAATGTTCAGATACAGTATGAGGAGTGTGCTGCTTGACACAGTCACATTGTTAAACTATCTGGATGTAACATTGCAAAGAGGTATGAAATTGAATGAGAATGTGAGTATTGTGATAAGGCAGATGAATGGCTGACTTTGGTAAATTGGGAGAATCTTGGGAAGATGTGGTTCACCTCTAAAGGAGACAGCATATAGTATAAAACGTTTGTTTGTGTGGCCATCTTCTGCAACAAGCATATAGTTTGTTAGTGTGACCTATCCTTGAACACTGCTCAAGTGTTTGGGATCCACACCAAGTCAGATTAAAGGAAGACTGCTAGATTTGTTACTGGTACGTTTGAACAATGTGCAAGTATGACAGAGTTGCTTCGGGAACTCAAATGGGAATCCCTAGGAGATAAGTGACATTCTTTTTTAAGGAACACTGTTGATATAATTTAGAGAACTGTCTTTTGAAGCTGACTGCAGAACAGATTTACTGTCACCAATATACTTTACAGTTAAGGACACAAAAATAAGATATGAGAAAATGACTAATAGTGGCACAGGGTACTCTCTGTGATGCACCCTACAGTGGCTTGCAGAGTATGTAAGTAAATGTAGATGCATATTGTCTTTATTTACTGCACCACAACCAGGAGACATTTTTGGGTTTAGTTCTTTAACTGCCTTATCAAATTTTTCTCTCAGTATTTTTGATCTAGTTTTATCCTGTAATGCACCTGTTGCCGTTTCCATTAATTCATGTTTCAGCCTTGGTTTCCATCACTGTGTACACCTTCAAAGTTCTGCTAAATCATTATTGTCTCTGGTATGTCTGGTACCGAGCGCCATGGAATTTGAATCCACGCCAGATGTCATGGACGTCGAAGACCCCTAGAGGTCTCTGCACCATCGCGCCGTAAGCCATGGCGGCATGCGCCTCCTGGCCTGCATTTAGTGTGAAGGCACCACAGTGGAACACGTGGTTCCAGCAGCCAATAGCGGCGCCCCCAATTGTGTATTTAAGTGCTTGCCTCTTGCTCAGCCAGCGAGTCTAATCGTTGCGTGAATCTTGACATATTGCCTTGACAACAGACAGTGTGTTTACCATTCTTTTTTTTCATTACTAGTAGAAGTCTTGGATTCATTTGGTTGTCTCTGCAATTCTGTTGCTTCTTGCGTGTTGTTGTCATAAGGTCTCTCTCCATCGTCCATCGTTGTTTCGTGTCCGTCCTTTTGGTTCGTTTGTTTGTTCATGGGCTGCTCTCCGTTTGGTCCCGCCACACTTTCTCAGCCACCCCGTGACAGGAATGGTCACGCTTTCTCTACACTAATTCTCTTCATACTTCCTTCAACTTTAGTATGGTTACTTGATCCAACCTTCTTTGGCTGTCATTGATTCTCTGTTTACTTAATTTTTGAGTTTATCATCATTTGCTTTACCTTTTTCACTAATTGAATTTTTATCTTTTCTCTATTAGCTTAATTAATGAACTATCTATCTATGGTGTTTTAGTGAAGGTGGCATTGGGAATTAGTTGTTCATTTGCAGTATCTACAACTGCATTTTTCTGGTTGTTCCACTTTTCATTTGTTGTGCCAGCTACCTCTTATTTCAAACTTCATTGTTCAGGAGTTTGAAATTCTGTCCTAGTATTAACATTCTTCAGTTTTGCCATATTGAAACTTGCTCTGGACTTGATTTTCCTTATTTTCTTTAGCTGTAGGTTAACTTTCAGGGAGATAAGACTATGGCCAAAGAATCATTAGCACCAGGATATGTGTTACACTGTTTTATTTGGATTCGGTGTTTTTGTCTTACAATAATGCCATCAGTCTGAATGGATACCTTTGGCAACCCATGTCTCTTCCCTTCTCTTCTCCTGCTAGAACAGTGTGTTTCCAACTTTGATTCTCTTTTCTTGCTAAAAATGAACCAGTCATCCATTATTTTTCTTCTCAAACCCAAAATTCTTGGCAATATTTTCAGCTGCACTATTTCCACCTGCTGCATTCCATCTCACAGGAAAAGTGTCACACATTTGTTACAGAAATGTCACATTTAAAATTTTAGGCAAAAATATTAAATACTCAGTTTAGCTGAATTTACAACAAAGTAAAAATGTTATTGTGGCCATGACTGCATGAATCAGTCTTAGTTTTGTCTCAGTTATGTCTCACTTTTGTTTTACTATTGTTTCAGTCTTTGGCTCTATTCAAGCTCAATTATTTCTTTGTAATGTTTGTTTCGACACTGAACCGATGTACCACTGATGTGATTTTATTTTTAAAAAGTAGGTAATAGCATTTTTGCAAAAGTCTAAAAATGAGATGTTCACTCCCAACTATGGATATGGCAAAACAAACTTTCTGCAGTTTCAGTGAAATGTAAGTACCAAGAGAAATAAGATTAGATTAGGGGGATTAGATTAGTACTTGTTCCATAGATCATGAACACAACACTTTGTAATGATGTGAAACATGTCAGGATAATAGAAGGTGTCTATACAAGATATTACATTAGACAAATTATTACCTGACATTCAATTTTTTTTTTTTTTTTTTTTTTTGTGGGGGTTGGGAAATTACCCACTTTCCAAAAATTCATCTAATGAGTAGAAGGAGTTACCATTAAGAAATTCTGTTAATTTCCTTTTAAATGCTATATGTCTATCTGTCAGACTTTTGATGCTATTAGGTAAGTGCAAATACTTTTGTGGCAGCATAATTTACCCCCTTCTGAGCCAAAGTTAGATTTAACCTTGAGTAGTGAATATCATCCTTTCTCCTAGTGTTGTAGCCATGTACACTGCTATTACTTTTGAATTTGTTCGGATTGTTAATAACAAATTTCATAAGTGAATATATATATTGTGAGGCTACAGTGAAGATTTCTAGCTCTTTAAATAAGTGTCTGCAGGATGATCTTGGATGAGCTCCAGCAATTATTCTGATTACACGCTTTTGTGCAATGAACACTCTTTTACTTAATGATGAGTTACCCCAGAATATAATGCCATACGAAAGCAGAGAATGAAAATAGGTGTGGTAAGCTAATTTATTCAGATGTATATCGCCAAAATTTGCAATGACCTTAATAACATAAGTAGATGAACTCAAACGTTTCAGCAGATCCTCAGTGTGTTTTTTCCAGTTCAACCCCTCATCAATGCATACACCTAGAAATTTTGAATATTCTACCTTAGCTACCGATTTCTGATCGAAGTTTATATTTATTAATGGGGTCATCCCATTTACTGTGTGGAACTGTATATACTGTGTTTTGTCAAAGTTTAATGAGAGCACATTTGCACAGAACCACTTAATGATTTTCTGAAAAACATCGTTTACAATTTCACCAGTTAATTCTCATCTGTCGGGTGTGATAGCTATACTTGTATCATCGGCAAAAAGTACCAGCTTTGCATCTTCGTGAATATAGAATGGCAAGTCATTAATATATATTAAGAACAGCAGAGGACCCAAGACCAAACCTTGCGGCACCCCATTCTTGATTGTTCCCCAGTTTGGGAAATCACCAGTTTTTTGCATATTATGTGAACTGTTTATTTCAACTTTCTGCACTCTTCCAGTTAGGTATTATTTAAACCATTTGTGCACTGTCCCATTCATACCACAGTACTTGAGCTTATCTAGAAGTATTCCATGATTTACACAATCAAAAGCCTTTGATAGATCACAAAAAATCCCAATGGGAGACTTCCGGTTATTCAGAGCATTTAATATTTCATTAGTGAAAGTATATATAGCATTTTCCGTTGGAAAACCCTTCTGGAAACCAAATTGACATTTTGTTAAAACTTTATTTTTACAAAGGTGTGAAGCTCTACAATACATTACTTTTTCAATAATTTTGGATTAGGCAGTCAGAAGAGAGATTGGGCGGTAGTCGTTGACATCAGACATATCCCCTTTTTTATGCAGTGGTTTAACAATGGCATACTTCAGTCTATCTGGGAAAATACCCTGCTTGCTTCAGAGAGCTATTACATATGTGGCTAAGAATCCCACTTATTTCTTGGGAACAAGCTTTTATTACCCTGCTCGAAATGCCATCAATTCCACGTGAGCTTTTATTCTTGAGAGAGTTTATATCTTCCTAATTTCAGAAGGAGAGGTGGCTGGAATTTCAGTTGTATCAAATGGTGTGGGTAAGGCCTCTTCCATTAACTGCCTTGCTTCTTCTAATGAACATTGAGATCCTATTTTCTCCACAACATTTAAAAAATGATTATTCAAAATGTTTTCGACCTCCGGCTTGTTGTTTATCAAGTTTCCATTCGCTTTGATGGTGATGCCATCATCCTGCACTCTTGGTTGTCATGTCTCCCTTGTAATAATGTTCCAAATTGTTTTGATTTTGTTATCAGAAGTATTAATCTCAGACATGATGCACATACTTTTGGACTTTTTAATAACCTTTCTTAATGTAGCACAGTAGTTTTTATAATATTTGGCTGTTTCTGGGTCATTACACTTTCTTGTTGTTAGATACAGTTCCCTTTATTTGTTACAAGATATTTTTATTCCTTTAGTAAACCAAGGTTTTTTGCATGGTTTCTTATAATTAGATTTAACTACTTTCTTGGGGAAACAGTTTTCAAATTCTCTTACAAGTGTATTAAAAAATAAGTTATATTTTAAATTAGCATCGGGTTCCTCGTACACCTCATCCCAGTCTAACTGCTGAAGATTTTATCTGAAATTTCTAATTGTAGAGCCACTGATTGAATGCACAACTTTGGAGGGTGGTTTTGAATTACTGAATGGAGCTATGTCATATACTGTAACTAGCTGAGCATTATGATCAGAAAGCCCATTCTCAACAGGACAAGAATTTATGTTTTTAAACCTATCTTGGTCTATAAAAGTGTTATCTATCAATGTGCTGCTGTCCTTTACTACCTGAGTAGGAAAATTAATGACAGATGTCAAATTGAACCGAGCAAGACTTCCAGGTCATTCTTCCTATTACACTCTTTCAGTAAATCAACATTGAAGTCCCCACAAATAATAATTTGCTTTCCCCTATCTGACAGATAGCACAAGGCATCCAAGTTTTCCAGGACTAAATGAAAGTTTCCTGAAGGGGACCTATACACTGTTACAATTATAAAAGAGCCCTCCTTCAGTTTAAGTTGACAGGCACATGCTTCTATATGTTGCTCTAGACAAAAATTTTTTGTATCTAAGCTTTCTACACAGTGATAACTTTTGACATATATGGCAACTCCTCCTCCCACCTTATTCTCTCTACTCATATGTGCAGCTAGTTTATAACCACTGATATTTACCTTTTCCATATCAGACACAATGTGATGCTCAGACAGGCATAGTATATCTATTACATTATCAGATTCAATGTCATCTAAACAAACCAGGAGCTCATCTACTTTATTCTTCAATCCTGGAATATTTTGGTGAAAAATGGTAACATTATTTTTTACTTTACTTTTGTGAGAATCTACTTTTTTCTTTAATCCACCAATATTTTGGTTAAATGTGGTAACATTATTATTTACTTTCCAGTTGTGAGAATTTTATGAGTTTTGGGCCTCTTTAGCACCTGCCTGCCTGAACTTCTCATTGGACACTGATATTAGTCTAAAAAAGAGGTACATCCATGAGTACTAGTGTCCCCCATTATGGATTTCGCTAAAAACCCTACCAGTTTACCCTTCCCTTTCCTACTGAGATGTAGGTCATGCCTTGTGAAATCCCCCCTATCAATAGCCTCAACAGGAACCAATACAATGTCTGACAGTGTGGCCGCCCTACGCAACTGATCCAACTCCATATTTACCCTCCTGACAGAGCGGTTCAGCTGGGGCTGATCATGCCACACAAAAGCAGGCACCAGCCCAACATTGGTAGGGGTCATTGCCGAGGCTATTTGTTTAAATATTGTATGATTTGATGATTGCAGGTAAAAGAAGAAACATTTCAGTCAACAGTAAATAGCACAATTACAGTGTTTTTAATTTATGGAAAGTGATTATACCTTTGCTCTTTTTGCAGCCTTATTAGTTTGAAAGGCACTTGAGATGCCCAAGGAATGGTTAAACAAAACAGGAGTAGCTTTGACTGAAAAATTTGTGTGGGTGTTTTTAACTTGTTCGCGTATTTTTAAGCTGCCAGAATTCTGGATGAGATTTGGTCAGGTTTGTGGGCTTCAATTTTGATCAGAAACTTACATGGTAACCACAAATGAAAGACTCAGAAGTCAGTCCATGAAAGTATTCAATATTATAAAAGGTGTTGCTTAGGAAATTTTGAGGACCTGCCAAGGCTGTCTATTCCAGTTATACTGAGCCTTTGTATCAGCTTGCCTACAGCTGCATGATGTGAATGTAGATCATCTCCCATTATTTATGAAGCTATAGGATCCAATGTACCCTGAGAAAATTTTACCTGGGTTTTCAGAACACTCACTCTCATCCATCTACAACATACTCCGCAAGTTACCTAATAGTGTGTGGCAGAGGGTACTTTTGATACCACTATCTGATCCCTCCAACCCTGCTCCACCGGCAAATAGTGTATGGGAAGAACAATTGTCGGTAAGCCTCTGTATTGGCTCTAATTTCTTGAATTTTCTCCTTGTGGTCAATACACGTGATGTACGTGGGGGGAAGTAATATGTTGTCCGACTCCTCCTGAAAAATGCTCTTTGTTGGATCATCTCTATCTCCTCTGTCAGTCCTACCTGATAGGTATCCCAGATAGATGAACAATACTCAAGAATCAGGCAAACAAGTGCCTTTATAAGTCACTTCTTACATTGATGAGTTACATTTCCTTAAGATTCTTCAGGTGAATCTGAGTCTGGTGTCTACTTTTCCCAATATCTGTTTTATATGGGCATTTCACTTAAGGTCACTCTGGACAGTTACACCCAGATGTTTCAAAGCAGATGCTGTCTCCAGCTATTTGTGATCAATAGTGTAATGGCACAGAAGTGGATTTCTTTTCCTATGTATGCACAATATGTTACATTTATTTACATTCAGAGGCAACTGCCAGAGCCTGCACCATTCATCAATTCTCTGCAGGTCATTCACAAATTCTTACAATCTTCTGGCATTGCTACTTTGGTATAGACAACTACATCATCTGCGAATAGCCTTAAAGAGCATCCATCACTTTCTACTAAATCATTTATATATATATTGTAAACAGCAACAGTCCTATCACACTTCCTTGTGGTACTCCAGATATTACCTTTACATTTGTCGATTTAGTTCCATTAAGAGCGATGTTTTGAGTTCTATCTGCAAGAAAGTCTTGAATTCAATTGCAGATCTGCTCTTATATTCCATAAGCTCATATTTTTTCATTAAATGGCAATGCAGGATGGTGTCAAATGCCTTACTGAAATCAAGGAACATGGCATCAACCTGAGCACCATTGTCCACTGCGCTGTGGATCTCGTGGAGCAACAGAGTGAGCTGAATGTCGCAGGATCTCTGTTTGCAGAATCCATGTTGATTTTTATAGAGGAGATGTTCATTTTCCAAAAATGTCATAATTCTTGAGGATAAAACATGTTCCATAATTATAAAACAGATTGACATCAATGATATAGGTCTATAATTGTGTGGACCTGTCTTACAGCCTTTCTTAAAAATGGGAATGACCTGCACTTTCTTCCAGTCATTAGGTACCTTTCATTGCTCAAGTGATCTATGATAAATTACTGCTAGAAGGGAAACAAGTTCTTTCACATAATCTTTATAGAATATTACAGGTATCTCATCGGGTCCTGAAGCCCTTCCACCACTAAGCGATTGTAGCTGTTTTTCAACTCCGTGATCATTTATCTCAATATCTGCCATTTCAATGTTCATACAATGATTGAAAGGGGGACGGTGTTATGATCTTCCATGGTGAAACAGCTTTGGAAGACCGAATGCAGTATTTCGGCCTTCTCTCTGTTTTCTTCTGTTTCAGTGCTGGTGTGGTCACTGAGCAAAGAATAGATGATTTTGACCCACTTACTGATTTTACATACAACCAAAATCTCTTAGGTTTTTTACTCAGGTCAGTTGACAACATCTTACTTTTAAAATCATTGAACACTTCTCTCATTGCTCTCCTTATGCTCATTTTCACTTCGTTCAGATTTTGTCTGTCAGCTAGATTTTTACTTGTGTTAAATCTGAGAGGAAATGCTCTTTGTTTATGTAACACTTTTCTAACATGGCTATTAAACAATGGTGGATCTTTCCCATCCCTTAAAACCTTAATCGGATCATACTTTTCTAGGAAATATTGAACAATGCCTTTGAATTTTTTCCATTTGTCCTCCACATCTTTGTCCTCATCATTCGATATTTGATGCTGACTGCTGAGATATTCTGAAATTTGTTTCCTGTAACCCTTTCTGAGCAAATATATCTTCCCACCTTTCCTATCATTCCTTGTAGGACCCGTCGTCATAGGTGCTGTCACAGCCTTATGATCACTGATAGCTTCCTCTACATTAACTCATTCGATAAGTTAGACAAGACATTCAGTACAATGCCACAGGAATCACTGTCTCTAGCACCAGTTTTGCTGGCATAACACTCCCAATCTATACCTGACAAGTAGAAGTCAACCCCCCCCCCCCCCCCCCCATTACAACGGAATAATCAGGAAAATTACTAATGATATTCTGCAAGTTCTGTCTGAAGCGCTCTACAACTACAGAGATCCTGACCTAGGTGGTCTATAAAAGCATCCAATCACCATTTTTGACCATTCTTTGATACTCAATTTCACCCAGATTAATTCACATTCAGAATCCGTGATAACCTTGCTAGATCTTATCGAATTTCTTACTGCAATAAATACGCTGCCACCACTGGCACCGAACCTTTCCTTACGATAAACTTTCCAGTCTGAACTTAGGATTTCGTTGTCATTGATGTCTGGTTTCAAACAGCTTTCTGTTCCCAATACTATCTGTGCATTATAAACTTCAGTAAGCAATACTAATTCTGGGACCTTTCCTTGGATGCTCCTGAAGTTTACTAAAATCATATTAATCTTTTCTATCTCTGATCTGTGAAGACCAAGATTCTGTGATGTTGCTGTGTCTGATTTAACAGGCAAATCGTCTTTGATCCCAAGGAAGGAGTTCTCTAACCTAAAAAAGCCCCATGTGTGCACCACACGTATTCCACTACCCTAGTAGCTGCTTCCTGTGTGTAGTGCATGCCTGACCTACTAAGGGGAACCTGAAAGTTCTGCACCCGATAGTGGAGGTCGAGATATTCACATCCGATACCATCGCAGTGTTGTCTGAGCCTCTGGTTTAGACCTTCCATGCTTCTCTGAACAAGAGGACCACGATCAACCCTGGGTACAATGCTACTGATAGACAACTGATCCTATAGAGACTTACAACCCACCACTTTACATCGGACTACAATTGTGTGAAAGCATATAAATTTACTGCATACTCCAGGTGCCTGAACACTATACTGTTATCTGCCCATCCATGGAATAACTTTTCAATAATGATTTACAATCAATGAGGCATTTTGGATTTCCTGAAAAAACCTATATTTTAGAAATAGCTGTTGCCAACACTGATGAGTTACATCAATGCTGGATAAAATCACTACCTGAATTTCTTAGTAAGTCAGGAATTATTTTAGATTTAATGAATTTTAGAACAGTAAGCATGCCGAATTAGCTTTATATTCTTTGCATTACATTGTTCTGGATGAGTACCATAATACTGCATGTACCATCTTGTCAAACCAGGAAAATTCCCTTGCCAAATCGACAGCTTTCCCTGACCATGTCTTCAGGATTTTCCTGCCTGATGCAGTCATCATGTGCTGTGCTGGGTTGTACACGATTAAGAATGTATCAAAGTGGAAATGGACTGGGGGTACAGTATCTTAATACCCTTAATGTTAATCAGAAAATTTACCCAGTATGCAACATACTGCACATAAATAGCTGAAAAAATCAAACCACTGGTTACACTGCAAATAAAATTCTAGTATCTACGAGTAACCATCTGGAGTGATCTTAAGTGTACTACAATAGAGTCAAGGAAAGATGATCCCTGACAGCTGGCAGTGTTGTTACCAGGTTCAGCTTCTAACTGCAATGTGCAAATGGCTGCAGGTGCAAACATTAGTCATCTATTCAACTGGGACAACACTGAGGTGTTGCTAAAGAGATGCATACAAAATTGTGTTATGTAACTGGTTGGCATAGGTATATTAAGCAGCAGCACCAAGCTCACTGCAACTGCCAGGAATTTTCTTTCATTGACTCTACTGTAGTTGTGGGAAACACAGATGTCAAGTGGAAAGTCACTGGAAGATTCTTAAGGGAACGTACTTCACTCACAAAAGGAGTGGCTTACAAAACATTTGCCGGAATAACTCGTGAGTATTGCTCATCACTCTGGGTCCCAAACCAATTTGCACTGGGAAGAAGTAAAGAAGATCCAGTGAAGAGTGGCACTTTTCATCAAGGAATGATTTAGCTTAAAAGAGGCTGTTATGGAGTTATTATTACAGTAAAAACCCCAGGAAGGCATAGGAAACACTGTAGATTTCATGCCTATTGTTCCCTGTTTACACAGCTGTTTTTAGTGTTTAAAACAATATTGTGTTACAAGTTTTAGTTACCATAATTTTATAATGACTATTAATAGTAAGTCTCATATTAGAAGATGAATATCTTTTTAATGTGGTTTCGTGTAAGACTTTTGTATCTGTGTCTACACCATTGGACATGGTCAGAACACAACTGGGTAGTTGTGTGTGTTAGCACTCAGCCACTGCATTCTTGGTAATCACAAAGACAGTGGCCGAGAGCTGATACACACAAATGTGTGTGCAGGTTGCTATTAGATTCATTACTGTCAGATCAAAAAAATTTGGAAATTTGTGGTAAGGTCTTATAGGAACAAACTGCTGAGGTCGTCAGTCCCGAAGCTTATGCACTACTTAATCTAACTTAAACTATCTTACACTAAGGACAACACACACACCCATGCCCGAGGGAGGACTCGAACCTCTGACAGGGTAGCCATGTGGAACTGTCAGATAATGATTATTATTAAGGCAGTGACTCAGGATACTTTCCCACCCTACCAAACACTCCGAAGCTATAATACAGGTGGCCATGACCCAACATGCCAACAATGACAATCTTGCTAACCAGTCTAAAGCTACATTACATGATCAATAACACTGTGTACAGTCTGCATTTTCTGCTTTGTTCCAAGGCTGACTTTGAGCAGGAATATGATGCACTTTTTGAGGAACTCATATGAAAATCAACATTAAAGGTCATGATAATGTCAAAGAAACTGTAACATGGAATCATTAATGATGGGAAAGAATTGTATTGAGAGATTAGGCCTTCTGTTGGGACTGACAAAACTGAATATAAAAAGCTGGGAAATGTAAAATGAGGTTTTACTGTATTATTATTATTTTTTATAATGCATTTTAAGAACTGCCACAATCATCATCATTGTCATCTACACATCATTATCATCATTGTCATCATCATCATCATCATGTGATACAGTCCATAGACCTCACTTTCCTTGAATATTAGTACTGTGATTATTATGGTCTAACAAGTACCTTGAATTTTACCTTTTTAAAACAGTAATATTCCTGTGTAACAATCAAAGTTTTAACAACAAACATCATCAATTTCTGACAAAATAATTTAACTGGGTAGATAAAAATCTGCTCACCAAGTGGCAGAATACACACATAAAAGAAGGTTATAATTAACAATCAGTTTTTTCTTCTCATCCAATCTGGAACAGAAAGGCTCCCCTGAACCGCAATTCCAGGCGACGTTCCTGAAATCTACCCCTTTTCCTAGACCTCTCCAGTCCTTTTCCTTCACCACTCTTCCTTCCCCTTCAACCCTTCTGCCTGAAGAAGGAGCCACTGGATCTGAAAGATTTCCTAATTATAACCTTCTTTTGGATGTCTGTTCCATTGCCACTTGGTGAAAATCAAAGTTTTAAAAATGAAGGAGTCAATTATAAATTCAATACTGAACATGTTCTGAAATTAGTGCCACTGTCAGAGATGATTTATTGTTAATTGTATGGTGGTAAAATGTACACAATATCATTTGTTAAATATAATTTAATATAGGGTTTTTATATTAAAATAATTTTCATATGAAAAGTTATTGTACTATATTACTTAGAACAATTAAGTACGGTACCCAATACTTTCATATTTTTACGACACAATTTAAAAGTTTGTACTAGTAAAAAAAATTTCAAAGAAAAGCCACCGATCGTTACTGTACGATTGTGGAACTTATGTGTAAGTGAACTGAGGTTTTCTCTAAAGTTTTCGGTTACATCAGGAGATGAATCTGGTGGGTAAGAGAAGGATCCAACAATCGTTTTATGCCCACCCCAGATACTGAGTCTTGTCCAAACAGTCTCACAAGCAGCTTCAATTTCTACCTCGGCAGATTTGAGTTTCTTGTCTACTGCAACAAATACACCATCTCCATTATGCATTTGCCTTTCCCCAAAAATCTAACTGCTATCTATTTCAGGTTTCAGCAAGCTTTCTGTACCCAGTATTATGTGAACTTCACTGCTTTTCATTAGTGCTTCAAACTCTGGCACTTTGTTGTGAATGCTTCAGCAGTTTATCATTAGGATTTTAATACTCTCACCTGTGGAAGGCATTTCTTTCAATCTTACACTGATACCTTTGGGTTTCCTACAGCAATCATTATCTTGATTGGATGGAGAGTTGTGTAATCTAAAACGCCCTTGTGTGCACCACACATAGTTAGCTACCTGAGTGGCAGCCTCTGATGATTAGTCACCTGACCTATTTAGGGGAACCCTAGTGTTCTCAGTCATATGGTGCAATTCCAGGAAGGCGCAGCATAGCTTGGCACAGAACCTTCACAGTCTCTCATTCAGTCCTTCCACTCGACTCAGAACCAAATGGCCACAATCACTTCTGGGGACAATGCTGCAAATTGTGAACTTTGTTGAAACTCCATGCGCATGGCTGGTCTTCTCAATCTTCTCTGCCAGTTGCTGGAATTATCCAAGAATGACCTTGCAGCCCAGACAACAGGCATCATTTGTTCCAATGTGCACCACCATCTGCAGCTGGTTCCACCCTGTTCCCTCAATGTCTGCCGGAATAGTCTCTTCAACATGCTGAATGAGGCCCCCAGAATACGCACTGAGTGCACCTGGTGTCCTTTCCTGTCCTTTGCTACCATTTCCCTAAATGGTACCATCATTTGCTGTACTTTTGAACTGAACTGCTGATAATTAATTAATTGCTTCCTCCTGACACCGAACAAAATAGGTTTCCCTAAAACAGATGAAGTGAGTCCCTCTGGCTCAGTTTCAGTTTCAGTGAAAGACAGTACCTGAAGCTTGTTGGTTAGGAGGAGCAGTACAATGCCCTGAGTCCTCCTTGGTTCCCATTCACCCTGTGCAGGATGCCTAGATGTAGCATTGACATGCCACTTGCAGTCGGGTGGACAGGTAATGACAGATCCTGTACTTTCTGCAGAGGAGACAGGATCAACAGGTGAGGACAGTACTTGAGATACCTCTGGTATAGGTATCACAGGAAGACATCTCTTGGGAGCTCTTCCAACACACTGATTCGCAGCAGCTGCCAATCATTTAACAGTAATCAGGGCGATTTCCAGCATCTTACGAATGTCAACCAACTCATCCTTTGTTTGAGAACAGCAGTCACAGTGGGGCTGCATTTTGGGTCATGCAATGTATTGCAAGCCAGTGAACAAATAACTTTAAATTAAGCCTGCTAATTATCTTTTCATCTGTTGGGCTAAAAAGTTGCTAATTCCCTATAAGAACTGAAGGAGATACACAAAATGAGATTATATTAAGGCAACACAAAAACTTACTTTCCTAAAGCATTTTGATGTTAAGTACAGTTGTTAGCAAACACTAAATGAAATTTACTATAAATGCAGATAATATAAAGGGCTACTCCTCTTTAAGGGAAAACTAGGTGTAACAAAATATGTTAGTTAGAAAATCTGCTACTGTAACTAAATCACAAATGCTGATTTGCTACAAATTGCTTGTACATTATGCAGAGGACAATTGTAGCTTCCAAAAACTCTCAAAAATGCACGTTTATTTGCATTGATATACAATGAAATTCAGGGGTAATGTATTCTTTGGCTGAACTGTAAGTCACAAATGCTGATTTGCTATGAAATAAATTACGTATCCAAAACACTCGTAACGGTAACTTGTGAAAATATAGTTTTCTAAGTGCCCGAAAATGCACAAATTAAGCTATCTCTCGCAGAACTGAACAATGGAATAAGAAAATGATTGTTTAGAACAAAGATAGGTCTACTGTTCTGAAATTTTTTTGAAAGAACAGAGTTTAGTTAAGGCCTACAATTGACACTAACAGGACTAGTTTCACAATTCAAAAGGGTATTGATACAATCAACAAAAGATTATGCAGAAGCGATGCGAGCAGTAAAATATGCGAATCTAGAACTCCAGATCGCACATGATGTTCTACAGGCGATCTCACACAAGGGAAAACTCCATGGATTTTGCACTTAGCTGATTCTGTGCACACTTCTACCTTGTGCTGAAGAAGAACACTGCAACAGAAGTTTATCTTGATCAAAATCACTAAAATGTGCAACACCAAAAAGTACGTCTTCTGTCTGCTGCAGCTAACAATGCATTTACACAGATAGCATGAAGTAAGTATCTACGGGTGGATGACTTGTTTAAAATAGCAGTAATCTGATTTCTGGGCCACTGTCTAGAGTTATGATTGAGGTTCAGAGGACAGTGCTAGGCAATTTACTGATCCAAGCAGTGCACACTGCAAAGGTTGTCAGAAAGTATGAATGTTACGCATTCCTTAAGAGTAACATCTCATGGCAATGATGGGAGCTGCCATGCTGCCCCATCAGCCTTGAACCAGAATATATATAAGTGAAAACTGTATGAAAATCCCAACATTAGCTCCTGAGATTATCCTTCATATATAGACAACAAAATTCATCAGGGGATTTCAATTTATTAAATGTGTAGCAGAAAAAAATGAAATGCTCAAATGACATTTATAAATGCACTGATTTCAGTAGTTTTGTGTGGCTCGATGGCCTAATGCAAGTCTTTCTCTTAGACAGCACTTCATGCCCGCATTGAACTACAATCACTTCATCCATGAAGGTGTGTGGGCAGCACAAAATGCACAAACCACAGAACATTAAAGGGCTATAGGTCACACACAACAGCAACAATGGTTTCTCAGAGTGGGTGGAGAACTGTCTCCCGAAAAGGGTGCTGTACAAATCAAAAGGACACTCTCGATTGTGCAGCAACATCACACACTGTGAGTTCTGCCATTCCCTGCTAGATGGCAAAGACATCATTTTGACAATGGTGATTGACTTTAATTAATTATAGTTCAGTCAATTTTTGTGAACCATTTATAACTTATATTCACCAATTTTCATCATAAATTAGTCTACCTATTAGTAAACCTTACCAAAATCGCTACAGTAGCTCCTGAGATCCACCCAAACATACAGAGAGAAGTGAGCAGAGGACTTCAACTTACATAGTAGAGAGTAGTGAGCTTAACTTAATGTTCAAATAATTATTACTAATATACAGTGAAGAGCCAAAGAAACTGGTACACCTGCCTAATATCATGTAGGGGCCCCCCTCGAGCACGCAGAAGTGCCACAACACAACATGGCGTGGACTCAGCTAATATCTGAAGTATTGCTGGCAGGAATTAACACCATGAATCCTGCAGGGCTGTCCATAAATCCATAAGAGTATGAGCCAGTGGAGATCTCTTCTGAACAGCATGTTGCAAGGCATCCCAGATGTGCTCAATAATGTTCATGTCAGGGAGTTTGGTGGCCAGTGGAAGTGTTTAAACTCAGAAGAAAGTTTCTGGAGCTACTCTGTAGCAATTTTGGATGTGTGGTGCATCGCATTGTCCAGCTGAAGTTGCCCAAGTCCATCGGAATGCACAATGGACATAAACAGATGCATGTGATCAGACAGGATGCTTATGTATGTGTCATCTGTCAGAGTCATATTTAGACATATCCAGGGTCCCATATCACTCCAACTGCACACACCTCACAACATTAAAGAGCCTCCACCTGCTTGAATAGCCCTCTGCTGACATGCAGAGTCCATGGATTCATGAGATTGTCTCCATACACCCGTACATGTCCAGATGCAGATGAGACTTGTCCAACCAGGCAACATGTTTCCAGTCATCAGCAGTCCAATGTTGGTGTTGACGGGCCAAGGCGAGGCATAAAGCTTTGTGTAGTGCAGTCATCAAAGGTACATGTGTGGGCCTTCAGTTCCTAAAGCCCATATCAATGATGTTTTGTTGAATGGTTCACACGCTGACACTTGTTGATGGCCCAGCATTTAAATCTGCAGAAATTTACAGAAGGATTGCACTTCTGTCACAATGAACATTCCTCTTCAGTCATCATTGGTCCCATTCTTGCAGGATCTTTTTCTGACCACAGTGACATCAGAGATTTGATGTTTTACTGGATTCCTGATGTTCACAGTACACTTGTGAAATAGTAGTACAGGAAAATCCCCACTTCATCACTACCTCGGAGATGCTGTGTCCCATCACTCGTGGCAACACCACATTCAGACTCACTTAAGCCTTGATAACCTGCCATTGTAGTAGCAGTAGCTGGGCTACCAACAGCACCACACCCTTGTTGTCTTATATATATGTTGCCAACAGCAGCACCATATTCTGCCTGTTTACATATCTCTGTATTTGAATACTCATGCCTATACCAGTTTCTTTGGTGCTTTAGTGTAGTACAAGGCTTACTATTATAGCTTCAACAAATGTATTCTCTTATAGGATTAAGAGGATGTGTTAAAGGCAAAATTAGTACTATGTTAGTCCTGAGTTGCAAATACCAACTCAATGTGAGAAAAAACTAGAATAATTAAATCCTTTTCTACAAAATTCTGAAGATTATCCTTAAAATATGACACCTTGTTTGCTGATTTACAACTCTCTTCATTATTTTCTTTATGGTGTGTTATGGTACAACTGGTGATACATTTACAGGGGAAAATAACTTCCACTTCTTACATGGACTGATCAATATAATATTATTTGTAAGCTTTGCAATACTGTGTTAGCAGAGTCAAATCAAACTTGTATTAGAATGAGTACAAACCTCAAACAATCTACTTGAACATTACTACTCTGCTGTCAGACAAAACAGAAATTAATACAGTTACTGTACTGTACGACATATCTATGCTTCATTCTACACAATCCACAACAGTGCTACTTTTTTCCTTACAACCTTAAGAATTCTCTCAATAGTTCAAAGCAACAACATGTCATTCTCCTCAGTATCGTACAAATAATGTCACATCATCTGTATTTTTATCTCTAACAGCAACCTTTGACTCCTTACTCCAAGTCATTTTACTAATTCACTTAACAAATAATTACACAAAGTTCTATAAACCCTTGTCACCAGTTTTGTAAAGGCCTCATCACTACTGCTGTGAAGGCTGAGTTGCCACTGTTGTTACAGTGAGTTTGCGAAACGGCTGCTGGTGCAGTACACCGCTAAGACAGTTTGTCCCTGCCCCTATTACACAGCTATGCTCCAGAATCAGGATAGGAGAACAAAGCTTCTACAACACTCCAACAAATTAGTAACGAAGTCACACAAATGAGTTTAAAAGGTTTACTTACCTTTGTGACTCGTCGAATGATTAAGTCTGAAACACTGCATGTAATATAACACAAAAAAGGCCCTCAGTGGCTAAGTGCAAATAATTTTAGGTAAACTTTACAATACATAGCAAGTGCAATTTACAACAACTGTCTGTTTACTTCTAAGATTTCACTAAATGACGTTCCCTGTCTAAGTCAGTCCTGGATGATACTCTCTAACCAAGTGGGCGAGAGCTGTTCTTCTTTCTTCTGAGTAGGCTTCTGTCGATTGTTGTCTGGTCATTGGCGGATTATACTCGGCTGGAAATTGGCTGAGGCAAAGTTGATACCTTCATCCTCAGCACTGCTCATGGAACTTGTGCAAGTCTCTATTGTCAGTGGCACCAGTGTGCATCTTTTCGATTGTGTACTTCTGCCCTGGCTTTGTCTTGTTTTGACATCACAGCACAAAGCACATATAAATGTGTCATTAAACTCAAAAGAACAACAGATATCCAACTTTATAATTAACTTCAATCTTACATAACAAAAATTTTTTTAACATTATGCACTGAATAGTATTTTGCTGGAAACATAACTCTTTACCCAACAGCACAGCAGTAGTTTAGCTCACTTTTCCTTTGACTGAAGTACATTTATTTCATTTATCCATCCATGGAAAATAAATATTGTATGGATGTTGTTCCCAGATGTACCTGTAAATTTAAGTGAAATCATTTCAAGGAAATGGA
Organism: Schistocerca nitens; assembly: GCF_023898315.1. Classification (NCBI taxonomy): domain Eukaryota; kingdom Metazoa; phylum Arthropoda; class Insecta; order Orthoptera; family Acrididae; genus Schistocerca; species Schistocerca nitens. The sequence continues at coordinate 529,535,217 of NC_064617.1, forward strand.
ACATACAAATACATACATAAAAATAGCACAAACAAACTAATACAAAATCATATACTACATAGTAATACAAATTTATGTGTATATATGCTTATGTTATTGTGAATTCATAACCTGTTTTCCATAAATCTTTAACATTTGTCCTCCCTGAACAGCAAGTCCTTATACAGACTATAATGATTCAGTCTCACACTGGACAATAGCTGTTCACTAGATATACATATATAATGAAAAAATTTTGGGGCGAAAGAAAGTAGTTTAATACAAACATCATCAGGAAAATGTTGTCAACATAAGTTGCTTACTGAATAAAAACATTGTTCAAGTAGAATTTGGTTAATATCTGTTTTGAATTCATTTTGATCTCAGAAAACTGACGTGTTCTCCACTATGAATGTGCTGAGCATGACAATGTAATTCTCTCCCCTCACTATCTGTTCTTTAAAAGAGAAGGGTCCAATCAATCCAAATTTGCTCACTGTACACCAAACATTCACCCTGGGGGAATCCCACATGTGCTCTCAAACTTCCATGGGGGTGCTCAGTTGCCCAGATGAAACAGCTGTGCTTGTTCACATGACTGCTCATGTGGAATGTTGCTTTGTCAGAAAATGTGGACAGAATATTAGACTTCTTGTGCACCACCCACATGTGCTTGCTTGTCCTCATTTGTGAACTGCTGTGCAATCTGCAAGTGGTATGGCTTCATTCCTAAATCATGGTGCAAAATTCTAACCACTGAACACTTTGAGAAATATTAGTGTCTAGAGAAATACTGCACAAGTACTTGGTTGGGCTGGCTACCATCACTCCCTGGATGAGGATGATATTCTCTTCACTTTGGACAGGTCTCTTTCTACTGCTGTTTTCCTTGCAATCATATTGAATGGACTCTGTCCTTAAAAACTTCTCATCGATCCTACTAATTTTCAGGTGCAATGCTGCATCCTGTCTGGTCCAGGCCTTGAATTTTTCCTGTATAATACTTGGAGACTAAAAGAAATCCATCCAGGCAGCTATTTTCCTGCATTCCTCAATGGAATATCAGGACACAATAGTTTGATCTTCCGTAACTACATGATTTTGAGTAAGAATTTGAAAACCAGGTTCATCTAGTGAACAGTTTCCAAAATTAGCTAAATAACTTTTCAGAATTTTCACCAAATCTACTTTCTAACTTCAGTACATTAGAGACTCCTACTTACAGATAGGCAAATCAAACAGAATTGAGCAGGAGTAATTAAGTGTATAACAGGATGTGTGCAAAAGTCATCTAGCCCAGGTATATTTGAAAATCAGCAAAAAGATTAATCTTAAACATTCTAAAATTTATCCACTCCACCAAAGTTTGTAGTGAAGATCAATAATTATATAAATAATTATCTCAGCAATGTGAGTCCTGGCATTGTATTTTTATAAATATGGAAAGAAGTCATCGTCAGTCCAAAGACACCATAGTTGTGACCTACTACAATGAAAGACTAGCAACAAGAAAAGACAAGAGTATGTTGTCTCTGCCACACAGGTATTTACAGTTTCTAAACAATAACTACTCTTCATTTCTTTGTTTCAATGTATGTTACAGTTGATTAAATTATATGCAGATAATTTCTCACAGTTTTCTTGTGGTAAATTATTTTATATTTTAATCTTAAATTATTATGATCACAACATTTTATGAACATTTCTTCTACATCTACATTTTACAAACGTAAATATATGCATGCCATTATTTGCTTTTAATTGCATTAAATACAGTAATTTTTACATTTTTCAGATGCTACAACACTTAGCCACATAACAGAGGTGATTTGATGTGTTGTTAAATTTTTGATAAAAAAAAGTTTTGTCATCATGTAAAAGTCATGGTTTATGAAAATGTATATAATTTTCATGAAGTAAACAATGTAGTCTTTCATCTTAGTTTTATTAGACATTATTAATTTCACCAATTATAATACATAATTGCAACGGCCTTGCCGCAATGGATACACCAGTTCCTGTGAGATCACCAAAGTTAGACGCTGTCGGGCATGGTCGGCCCTTGAATGGGTGACCATCCAGGCCACCATGCGCTGTTGCCATTTTTTGGGGTGCACTCAGCCTCGTGATGCCAATTAAGGAGCTACTCGACCGAATAGTAGTGGCTTCGATCAAGTATACCATCATACCGCATCCTCCTCCGAGGATGACACGGCGTTCCGATGGTCCCGGTAGGCCACTCGTGGCCTGAAGACGGAGTGCTTTTTTATGATACATAATTACAAAATGTCATAAAATCTTGTAATTAGTATCAAAAAGTGCCAATGATCTACTCAAAATTAAATGGTAATGCCAAAAACTTGAAAAGACATACTACTGTATCATCTGACCAAGACAGTTACATTCAACATTAAATTCAGTGAAGTCATTTTCATTCAATAATATTTGACTGTGATTAAAGAAAAAAAGAATAAAACAAAAATCTTAACTCTAGAAAATCTGAATGTAACTTACAAACATAATTTGTAATGAAATCATTTATACAAAAGGAAAAATGATCACCAGTGAGCATACAATATTAACTCCAGATGTGGTAGATACTAATGCATTACTTAAGAAATTAAGATGCAAAATAGAAATATATTACCTAAATCTAATATAAGTGTGCCAACGGCCCTGCCACAGTAATAACACCGGCTCCCATCGAATCACCGAAGTTAAGTGCTGTCGGGCTGGGCAAGCACTTGGATGGGTTACCATCTGGCTGTTGGCAACCGGGGTGCACTCAGTCCTTGGGAGGCAAACAGAGGACCTACTTGATTGAGAAGTAGTGGCTCCAGTCTCATAAACTGACATACGGCTGGGAGAGCGGGGTGCTGACCACGAGCCCCTCCCTATATGCATCCAGTGACGCCTGTGCGCTGAGGATGACATGGCAGCCAGTCAGTACCATTGGGCCTTCATGGCCTGTTCGGGCAGAGTTTAGTTAATATATGTGAGATGGTTACACTGTGAAATAAAAAGATTATTCAGTGAAGACAATGGCAAGCCTTCGCCCCGAGACAAGGAGCAGAAGTGCACTATTTCACATTAACAAGTAGAAATATTAAAAGATCGGGTACAGCACACAGCTAGGGAAGAAAATAAAGGACAGCAAATGGAGCTAGTTAACATGTTAGAATGAAACAGGCTACTCTGCTCTGCCCCACCTATCCTAAAAACAGTGAATGATTGTGGAGGTTGATATCCAAATGATCTGTGTCAAAAGCACCAGAATGACCAAGAAGTCATTCCCATTCATTTTTTCATTCATTCGTTCTTCCCATGTGTTCCACAGATTCCACCAACAATGAGAACCTTTAGGGATGTGCAATGACTTGCGGTATACATTGTTGTTGTTGTTGTTGTTGTTGTTGTTGTTACTGTTGTGGTCTTCAGTCCAGAGACTGGTTTGATGCAGCTCTCCGTGCTACTCTATACTGTACAAGCTTCTTCATCTCCCAGTACCTACTGCAACCTACATCCTTCTGAATCTGCTTAGTGTATTCATCTCTAGGTCTCCCTCTACGATTTTTAGCCTCCACACTGCCCTCCAATACTAAACTGGTGATCCCTTGATGCCTCAGAACATGTCCTAGCAACCGATCCCTTCTTCTAGTCAAGTTGTGCCACAAATTTCACTTCTCCCTAATTCTATTCAGTACCTCCTCATTAGTTATGTGATCTACCCATCTAATCTTCAGCATTCTTTTGTAGCACCACATTTCGAAAGCTTCTATTTTGCTTCTTGTCCAAACTATTTTTCATCCACATTTCACTTCCATACATGGCCACACTCCATACAACTACTTTCAGAAACGACTTCCTGACACTTAAATCTACACTTGATGTTAACAAATTTCTCTTCTTTAGAAACGCTTTCCTTGCCATTGCCAGTCTACATTTTATATCCTCTCTACTTCGACCGTCATCAGTTATTTTGCTCCCCAAATAGCAAAACTCATCTATTACTTTCAGTGTCTCATTTCCTAATCTAATTCCTTCAATCACCTGATTTAATTCGACTGCATTCCATTATCCTCATTTTGCTTTTGTTGATGTTCATCTTATATCCTCCTTTCAAGACACTGTCCATTCCATTGAACTGCTCTTCCAGGTCCTTTGTTGTCTCTGATAGAAATACAACATCATCTGCGAACCTCAAAGTTCTTATTTCTCCTCCATGGGTTCTAATACCTACTCTGAATTTTTCTTTTGTTTCTGTTACTGCTTGACTACAGATTGACTAACATGGGGGATAGGCTATGACCCTGTCTCACTCCCTTCCCAACCACTGCTTCCCTTTCATACCCCTCGACTGACTCTTATAACTGCCATCTGGTTTCTGTACAAATTGTAAATAGCCTTTCGCTCCCTGTATTTTACCCCTGTCACCTTCAGAATTTCAAAGAGAGTATTTCAGTCAACAATCTCAAAAGGTTTTGCTAAGTCTACAAATGCTAAAAATGTAGGTTTGCCTTTCCTTAGTTTGTCTTCTAAGATAAGTCATAGGGTCAGTGTTGCCTCACGTGTTCCAATATTTCTATGGAATCCAAACTGATCTTCCCTGTGGTCGGCTTCTAACAGTTTTTCCATTCTCTTGTAAAGAATTTGTGTTAGTATTTTGCAGCCATGACTTATAAAACTGATAGTTTGGTAATTTTCACATCTGTCAACACCTGCTTTCTTTGGGATTGGAATTACTATATTCTTCTTGAAGTCTGAGGGGAATTCGCCTGTCTCATACATCTTGCTCACCAGATGGTAGAGTTTTGTCAGGGCTGGCTCTCCCAAGGCTGTCAGTAGTTCTAATGGAATGTTGTCGACTCCCGACTTAGGTCTTTCAGTGCTCTGTCAAACGCTTCACGCAGTATCATATCTCCCATTTCATCTTCATCTACATCCTCGTCCATTTCCATGTTATTGTCCTCAAGTACATCGCCCTTGTATAGACCCTCTATATACTCCTACCACCTTCCTGCTTTCTCTTCTTTGCTTAGAACTTGGTTTCCGTCTGATCTCTTGATATTCATACAAGTGGTTCTCTTTTCACCAAAGGTCTCTTTAATTTTCCTGTAGGCAATATCTATCTTACCCCTGGTGAGATATGCCTCTACGTCCTTACATTTGTCCTCTAGCCACTCCTGCTTAGCCATTTTGCATTTCCTGTTGATCTCATTTTTGAGACGTTTGTATTCCTCTTTGCCTGCTTCATTTAGTGCATTTTTATATTTTCTCCTTGCACCAATTAAATTCAATATCTCTTCTGTTACCCAAGGATTTCTACTAGCCCTTGTCTTCTTACCTACTTTATCCTCTGCTGCCTTCACTATTTCATCCCTGAAAGCTACCCATTCTTCTTCTACTGTATTTCTTTCCCCCATTCCTGTCAATCATTCCCTAATGCTCTCCCTGAAACTCTCTACAACCTCTGGTTCTGTCAGTTTATCCCATCTCATTAAATTCCCACCTTCTAGCAGTTTCTTTAGTTTTAATCTACAGTTCATAACCAATAGATTGTGGTCAGAGTTCACCTCTGCACCTGGAAATGTCTTACAATTTAAAACCTGGTTCCTAAATCTCCATTATGTAATCTATCTGAAACCTGTTAGTATCTCCAGGCTTCTTCCATGTATACAACCTTCTTTTATGATTCTTGAACCAAGTGTTAGCTATGATTAAGTTGTGCTCTGTGCAAAATTCTATCAGGCGGCTTCCTCTTTCATTCGTTAACTACATTCCATATCCACCTACTACGTTTCTTTCTCTTCCTTTTCCTACTATTGAATTCGAGTCACTCATGACTATTAACTTTTCGTCTCCCTTCACTATTTGAATAATTTCTTTTATCTCATCATACATTTCATCAATCTCTTCATCATCTGTGGAGCTAGTTGGCATATAAATTTGTACTATTGTGGTAGGTGTGGGCTTCATGTCTATCTTGGCCACAATAATGCATTCACTATGCTGTTTGTAGAAGCTTACCCACACTCCTATTTTTTTATTCATTATTAAACCTACTCCTGCATTACCCCTATTTGATTTTGTATTTATAACCCTGTATTCACCTGACCAGAAGTCTTGTTCCTCCTGCCACCAAACTTCACTAATTCCCACTATATCTAACTTTAACCTATCCATTTCCCTTTTCAAATTTTCTAACCTACCTGCCCAATTAAGGGATCTGACATTCCACACTCCGATCTGTAGAATGCCAGTTTTCTTTCTCCTGATAACGACATCCTCTTGAGTAGTCCCCACCCGGACATCCAAATGAGGGACTATTTTACCTCCGGAATATTTTACCCAAGAGGACGCCATCATCATTTAACCTTACAGTAAAGCTGCATGCCCTCAGGAAAAATTATGGCTGTAGTTTCCCCTTGCTTTCAGCCGTTCGCAGTACGAGCACAGCAAGGCAATTTTGGTTTGTGTTACAAGGGCAGATCAGTCAATCATCCAGATGTTGCCCCTGCAACTACTCAGAAGGCTGCGGCCCCTCTTCAGGAACCACACATTTGTCTGGCCTCTCAACACATACCCCTCCATTGTGGTTGCACCTACAGTACGGCTATCTATATCGCTGAGACATGCAAGCCTCCCCACCAATGGCAAGGTCCATGGTTCTTGGGGTGAAGAGGTATACATTAAGAAAAGTAAATGAAATGTAGAAACTGGGTCTGTATACAACACTGAAAGCAAACTATCACTAAAACAGTTAATCTAAATTAATTAATCAAGTAAATTAGAAAGAAAACCGCTACTTCGAAAAAAGCCGCTGGCCTCTCAGTTACACTATAGTGCTGCTATTAGCAGCTTAATATTTACTTGATTGTAATTGTATTTTTCTTTCAAAGAAAACATGTGCATATATTTGTAAATACTGACTCTTATGTACAGTACATTACTACTAGGAGGGCATGCTGTAAAGTAATGCCTCCAAATCACTTATGTGAAGATTTTTAAATAAAACAATCATTATTAACATTCTACATTATTATTCCACAAAAACTAATTACGCTCATACATCCCTAATTGTATCTATTTATTAATACTGTTGCTACTTTCACAATTCCATGATTTACTTATGAGAAAATTAACTTTTTTGTGCATGGAAGATACAATTTGGCCTTTAAATCTAAGTAGGTAATATTCATAAAAAAATCAACCACAACAGCTCAACAGTACTCAGTAAGATCTATCCAGTGGCACTATGTTTGTATGAATTTCATAAGGCATTAGTGACTTACTAATTTTAAAACATCATTTTATAGTGGTACATAAAACATTTAACATTAAATAACTTGTAAACTAAATCACCTAGCAAGGGGGCACCTTTACTCATGCACTCATCTGCATTTTGCCTTTAAAACCATGTTACTGGCTTCTTTGCCACTGGTTTCTTTATTCAGTCAATTCGGCCATGGAGGCTACCCTTCCAAGCCCTCTCAGATGATTAAGTTTTTCCCCTCTGCATGTTTAGAGCCTCCAGCTAGCTGGCCCGCACTCAGGATTTCTCATACTTTGAGGTCTGCTAATCATCACACCTCTTAGGTGCTGCCACCTACTCACATCACTGCAAAGCTCTTACAGCTCATCATGGTCTTCACAGCTATCAGAACACATTCTCTTGGTGCACACACAGCCATGTCTGTTGTTAAAATTTCACATTTCATAAAAACCTCTTACTTTTTGGTGTCAAAACATTTTTTTTTCCAATTTATTTACACCTAGTATACCTCTCATTTGATTCCCATTCATGTTATTGCTGATAGATAGCTACCTTTTTGTTTGTAATAACTTGCTGGACATATCAGGTTCTGACTCCACTACATTTTCCTCAACACTTAATTAATCAATTAACTTTTAAGTTATCACCACAGAGGATGCTGCTAACTGAGCTTTTATTCCTTTCCCAACCATTTTGACACTCAGTTTTATTGATAGGTCCTCATACAGTTCACTAGTTTTATTATTTGTATTAAACTTCATCCAGATAGAATCTGAAAAATCTTTGATCTGTCATCCAAAGTTCATAACAATTGTAAATTTTTAATCTAACTGTTTGGCTCTCCTACTCCATATTTGGCTTCATCCAGATAGAATCTGAAAAATCTTTGATCTGTCATCCAAAGTTCATAACAATTGTAAATTTTTAATCTAACTGTTTGGCTCTCCTACTCCATATTTAGACATTACACAATGGAATGTCCAGGTTGGAATATCAACAATATTATGAAAAGGATATACTGTACTCACCATGAAGATGACATGCTGAGATGCAGACAGGCACAATAAAAAGATTATTACACAAAGAGCTTTTGGCCAAAGCCTTCTTCACAGAAAAACACCCATTCACACAAGCAAGCACATGTCAAGCACACATAACAGCTATCTCCAGTCGCTCTGACCAGAATGCAACTGCCCTGTTGAAGAAAAGCAGCAATCCCGAGTGGGGAGGGTTGGGAGGAGGGATAGCAGGGTATGGGGAGGGGGAGAGAAGAGCGCTGTCTGGCAGAGCATACAGGGACTAGTTGACAGCAGGACAAGGTTTCCAGGTACACAACAGGAAGTCTGTGGTGGAGGGTGGTGGTGGAGGAAGGGGGGGGGGGGGATGGGGAGCAGAAATGGAGAGGAGCATGGAAGGATAAAGACTGGAGGATGCATTGACAGAGAGTGGCACACAGTGAGAGTGAGGAGACATGAACTGGGAAGAGGTGATAAGACAGAGGGGGTGAAAACAATTGGATGGAGGCTGTGTGGGCAGTAAGGATGAGTCCAGGATAATTTGGGAGTAGAGAATGTGTTGTAACAGTAACTCCTACCTGCACAATTCAGAAAATATGGTGGTAGAGGGGAGGATCCAGATGGCCTGGGTTGTGAAGCAGTCAAGTATGTTACTTCCAGCTGCATATTGTGCCACAGGATGGTCCACTTTCCTCTTGACCAGTTTGGTGGTAGCTGTTTATCATGGTGGACAGCTGTTTGAAAGTCATACCAATAAAAAATGGCATGTACTGCAGTCTGGACAGAGTGGCCAGAGTTAGTGAGTCATGTGTGCTAGCTTGTGTTAATGTATGTTTGCTTTCTCTTCTGAAGAAGGCTTTGGCCATAAGCTCAGTGTGTAATAGTCTTTTCATTACGTCTATTTGCAAGTCAAAATGTCATCTTTATGGTGAGTAGCAATCTATCCTTTTCATAATATTTTCCATATTTAGACACTGATTTACCAGTCACAACAGGCAATTATCGTAGACCCAAATTTGACTATAATCTTCAACTTCATCAGCATTCTCCCCTTTCCCTAATACCAGAAACACCCATCTTTATTTCAATATAAATCTCCCCTTCTTCATTACTGTCCTCCATACCTTCAACAGATTTTTCATCATTATTAGTTACTCCTGTATCTTCACCATTTGCATTAATTATTTCTCTATCATCTTTACTGTATGATTAAATGATGATGGCGTCCTCTTGGGTAAAATATTTCGGAGGTAAAATAGTCCCCCATTCGGATCTCCAGGCGGGGACTACTCAGGAGGACGTCGTTATCAGGAGAAAGAAAACTGGCATTCTACGGATCGGAGCGTGGAATGTCAGATCCCTTAATCGGGCAGGTAGGTTAGAAAATTTGAAAAGGGAAATGGATAGGTTAAAGTTAGATATAGTGGGAATTAGTGAAGTTCGGTGGCAGGAGGAACAAGACTTTTGGTCAGGTGGTTACAGGGTTATAAATACAAAATCAAATAGGAGTAATGCAGGAGTAGGTTTAATAATGAACAAAAAAATAGGAGTGCGGGTTAGCTACTACAAACAGCATAGTGAACGCATTATTGTGGCCAAGATAGACACAAAGCCCATGCCTACTACAGTAGTACAAGTTTATATGCCAACTAGCTCTGCAGATGATGAAGAAATAGATGTAATGTATGATGAGATAACAGAAATTATTCAGGTAGTGAAGGGAGACGAAAATTTAATAGTCATGGGTGACTGGAATTCGTCAGTAGGAAAAGGGAGAGAAGGAAACATAGTAGGTGAATATGGATTGGGGGGAAGGAATGAAAGAGGAAGCCGCCTGGTAGAATTTTGCACAGTGCATAACTTAATCATAGCTAACACTTGGTTCAAGAATCATAAAAGAAGGTTGTATACCTGGAAGAATCCTGGAGATACTAAAAGGTATCAGATAGATTATATAATGATAAGACAGAGATTTAGGAACCAGGTTTTAAATTGTAAGACATTTCCTGGGGCAGATGTGGATTCTGACCACAATCTGTTGATTATGAACTGCAGATTGAAACTGAAGAAACTGCAAAAAGGTGGGAATTTAAGGAGATGGGACCTGGATAAACTGAAAGAACCAGAGGTTGTAGAGAGTTTCAGGGAGAGCATAAGGGAACAATTGACAGGAATGGGGGAAAGAAATACAGTAGAAGAAGAATGGGTAGCTCTGAGGGATGAAGTAGTGAAGGCAGCAGAGGATCAAGTAGGTAAAAAGACGAGGGCTAATAGAAATCCTTGGGTAACAGAAGAAATATTGAATTTAATTGATGAAAGGAGAAAATATAAAAATGCAGTAAATGAAGCAGGCAAAAAGGAATACAAACGTCTCAAAAATGAGATCGACAGGAAGTGCAAAATGGCTAAGCAGGGATGGCTAGAGGACAAATGTAAGGATGTAGAGGCTTGTCTCACTAGGGGTAAGATAGATACTGCCTACAGGAAAATTAAAGAGACCTTTGGAGAGAAGAGAACCACTTGTATGAATATCAAGAGCTCAGATGGCAACCCAGTTCTAAGCAAAGAAGGGAAGGCAGAAAGGTGGAAGGAGTATATAGAGGGTTTATACAAGGGCGATGTACTTGAGGACAATATTATGGAAATGGAAGAGGATGTAGATGAAGACGAAATGGGAGATAAGATACTGCGTGAAGAGTTTGACAGAGCACTGAAAGACCTGAGTCGAAACAAGGCCCCGGGAGTAGACAACATTCCATTAGAACTACTGATGGCCTCGGGAGAGCCAGTCATGAAAAAACTCTACCATCTGGTGAGCACGATGTATGAGACAGGCGAAATACCCTCAGACTTCAAGAAGAATATAATAATTCCAATCCCAAAGAAAGCAGGTGTTGACCGATGTGAAAATTACCGAACTATCAGTTTAATAAGTCACAACTGCAAAATACTAACGCGAATTCTTTGCAGATGGATGGAAAAACTGGTAGAAGCCGACCTCGGGGAAGATCAGTTTGGATTCCATAGAAATGTTGGAATGCGTGAGGCAATACTGACCTTACGACTTATCTTAGAAGGAAGATTAAGAAAAGGCAAACCTACGTTTCTAGCATTTGTAGACTTAGAGAAAGCTTTTGACAATGTTAACTGGAATACTCTCTTTCAAATTCTGAAGGTGGCAGGGGTAAAATACAGGGAGTGAAAGGCTATTTACAATTTGTACAGAAACCAGATGGCAGTTATAAGAGTCGAGGGGCATGAAAGGGAAGCAGTGGTTGGGAAAGGAGTGAGACAGGGTTGTAGCCTCTCCCCAATGTTATTCAATCTGTGTATTGAGCAAGCAGTAAAGGAAACAAAAGAAAAATTCGGAATAGGTATTAAAATTCATGGAGAAGAAGTAAAAACTTTGAGGTTCGCCGATAACATTGTAATTCTGTCAGAGACAGCAAAGGACTTGGAAGAGCAGTTGAACGGAATGGACAGTGTCTTGAAAGGAGGATATAAGATGAACATCAACAAAAGCAAAATGAGGATAATGGAATGTAGTCAAATTAAGTTGGGTGATGCTGAGGGAATTAGATTAGGAAATGAGACACTCAAAGTAGTAAAGGAGTTTTGCTATTTAGAGAGTAAAATAACTGATGATGGTCGAAGTAGAGAGGATATAAAATGTAGACTGGCAATGGCAAGGAAAGCATTTCTCAAGAAGAGAAATTTGTTAACATCGAGTATAGATTTAAGTGCCAGGAAGTCGTGTCTGAAAGTATTTGTATGGAGTGTAGCCATGTATGGAAGTGAAACATGGACGATAACTAGTTTGGACAAGAAGAGAACAGAAGCTTTCGAAATGTGGTGCTACAGAAGAATGCTGAAGATAAGGTGGGTAGATCACGTAACTAATTAGGAGGTATTGAATAGAATTGGCGAGAAGAGGAGTTTGTGGCACAACTTGACTAGAAGAAGGGATCGGTTGGTAGGACATGTTTTGAGGCATCAAGGGATCACAAATTTAGCATTGGAGGGCACCGTGGAGGGTAAAAATCGTAGAGGGAGACCAAGAGATGAATACACTAAGCAGATTCAGAAGGATGTAGGTTGCAGTAGGTACTGGGAGATGAAGAAGCTTGCACAGGATAGAGTAGCATGGAGAGCTGCATCAAACCAGTCTCAGGACTGAAGACCACAACAACAACATCATCTTTTGTACAACCATTGTCCTTACCCTAATGTGAACTAATAATTAATGGATAATATTTCTCCCTTTCAAATTAATCTTCCATTAATTCATTTATCTGCATTTCACTATGAAAATCACACTTTGTCTATTTATTCCTGGGCTCAGTAATTTCAGTCCTTCCGTAAAAGTTTGATTGATTGATTGATTTCTTTATTAATCCATGTAACAATTTACATTGTGTGGATTTCATCAGCAAAATCATATACAATACAATATACCTCCAATTTATATACATAAAATTAATATTTACACACATTTTTAAAGTATCTTACATTAGTTTTATCTCCTTATGTAATTGTCTTATAGTACTGTACAATACTGGGTTTCATATTATAATTATTTCCTCATGTATTACAATGCAGGCTACTTTAATTACACTACATGTTTTAATTCAGATAGTCCATTACCGCGTAATAACTTTTATTTAATAAAAATGTTTTTAGTTTTGTTTTGAACTGTCCAATTGTGTCAATATCTTTTATATTTTGGGGTAATTTGTTATATAATTTAACGGCATTATACAACAAGCTCTGCTGAGCTTTAACTTTATTTTTCTTCTCTAGATGCCATACATTACGTCCATTGGTGTCAAGAACTTTGTTCTCTTACATTTTTTTAACAATTCATCAATGTTTTTGGAGCAATCACTTTCTGGTACAATTACCTTATTTAGGTCCAACCACAGAGATCCATCTTTTTTCATTGTCACAATTAAAGGATGGTTATATACACTGACAGCTTTCTCAATGATCTCCCACTTACACATATTTTGAATTAAGTTCTCCACAGTTTCCTTATGCTGTTCCACATTTGTTATGGTTTTTTTGTGAAACTGCATATCTTAACCAGTCAAGTAACATTCATAATCTCTTAGTAAACCTGGCTGATCTGAGAAAGATTTTTATGTCCAAACAAAATCTCTTTTAACTCTTCCTTTTAGTATTCATATAACTTGTGAATTTCTTTTGCTTTTCCACTATTTAATTTTTTACTATCAATAGTTTCTTTGGATTCACCCCATTTCTTCACCATATTCAGTATACCCTTCTAACTCCTCCTTCCTCCTACAACACCTATAGGAATGATGCCCCTTTCCTCATGCATCAGTTTATTTTTCTTGGAAAATGCTATAATTACTGTTCTCTTTATTTACAGAATCCCAGAATCTTCATTAAAATGCATGTTTCCTTTGTATTTATTAAAGAAGTCAATCTCATTCAACATGCCAGCGGTTATAATAAAGTTATGATACAACTGGATATCATTTCTATTAACGGATAACATCGCTTCGTATTTAACAGATTTCTTTTCCTTTCCCTATGCCTACAATTATCTGATACCCATTAACTTGCATTATTATCAATTCCTCTTTGTCAGGGAACATATCTGGCCACTTCTGACTAACACCCTAAAGGTCACTGCAACTGTCATCTTGAAACTGCTCTTCTTCACTTCGCATCCTAAAATGAACTACAGGTCTTTTCCCCTGTATTAGTGACCATCTTCCTCCAGTAAATCACTACAGTTTCCCTTCTGTTAAAACCTTCCTGTGTCTGGAGATTACACACACATGTGTAATTCTTTTAGCATTTGTTAATCTGTCCACAACTGACAGGTCAAAACGTTTCTCTGATTCTACCTCCTCTCTTCCCACAGTAATCAATTTGTTTAACAGCTCCTCAAATTCAGTATAATCTTCATCTTCCTCTAAATACTCACTATCTGACGGATACCCATCATAGTCATTGCCTGCTTGCACATCTCCCATTACTGCATGCAACTGCCTGCAATATTTCATCCATCCATTTTTCATCTAGCTCCTGCAATTCTTCACTACCTGGTTCTTTATTTCCTCCTGACAACATTCCTCATAAGTTTCACTGTACACAATTTCCAGTGTAACAGATGTTTCACCATTTTTCTTTAAATCGTCAACCAAATTCAATATTGCTGTGCCTGTGTTGTTAAGAAGAATGATGCACTGTTCCTTCAGACATGGATGCATGTCTGACAGAGCATTGCATCATTCTTCATAAAAACACAGACATTGAAATATTCTATTTATCTGCCAATACCAAGCAGCAACTTTCAATTAAAATGTCCTCCCCTATACAGAAATTACATAATGTGTGCAAGAGTACAGGTTGTGCTGCAGGAATGATGACACATTGAAATTTGGACATGGTTGTGAGTCACACCCGTATATCCAAAACAGTTAAAGTAAATGCTTGCATAAAGTGGGAAACCTAGTTTCAAGTCCCAGTGGGGTGCCAATTTTCATTGTCATCAACCCTTATACAGCTGATGGTTGTTCGTATTTGCAACTTCAAATTGTCTGCACTGCAGCATTTCCTTTAGTATTTCCTATTAAAAAATTCTTCCAAGCCACTGTTAAACATGCATGTCCTGATTTCATTAATCTCATTAGCCTCAGTTGTACTACTACTATCACTACTTTGAACTTCCGATACCTTGATGTTATTGTATAAAAAGGGCATAGGTAGCAGGTTCAAATTACTGTTACCCATTCTGCATATGATCACAAACTGGAGAACATGACCTTTACACAGGTCCTTACTCTCCGTCAACTGGTCTATTTGCCTTACCATGGCACCAATCCCTTGCCCATCTACTGTCTATGTACATACATATACATATATACAGTATTTCTGGTACATACATACATTATTTCTGGTATACACACATTCTGTTTACATTAATATTTCAATGTATTTCTACACTTTCCTGGGACCTAAGGTTCCTATTTGTTTGCTCATGCTTATTAATAACATCCCCAGGAGCAGCAATTATTTTATTTTCCCATTAATAGGCAACTTCCCATCCAAACCCATGATAATCTGCTCAGTCTCTAACTTATCTGTCAAATATGACAAATTAGGCACCCACTTTAATGCAAAACTCCTCACACTTTCTTTACTGGGATTAAATTTTTCACCAGTTCAGAAACTATTTTGTAATTACATTTGCTTTTATTTATACTAATATCCTTTAAAAAAATGCTTCCTTAAACTTTTCTAACAGATCAAATTGTTCAGTAGCAGTCACTCCAAGTTCTAGCTTCCCCCACGAATTTCAATGTAGTGAAAGAAATCTTTTGATGATCTGTCCATAACATAGGCAAAAATTTATAAAATCATTCTAAAATTCTTTTGGATGCAAAATTTCAGACTGATCTAAATGTAAACATTGTCTGATTATAATATAAGCAACTTCAGAAGATTCTGTAACCAAATTACAGCTTACACTGTTAGTGCCTTTTCTAACATTATATTCTACTTTATCAAAACTTGTTGACATGCTCAAGCAATTTAGTTTATACATTCCCAACCCAGTTAGTCAGCTGATCTATGTTAGATTCTACCACTTCCATACAATCAGTCCAAACTTTTACTGATTTTAAACAATTTACATTTTCTGTATTAATTTTAGCGTCCACAGCTTTGTGGTTATTTTCTGAAACAAATTCTTTAGCAGTAACTTTCTGCTCAATTTTATGTACATCCTGTTTAACTTGGCCTATTCTTTGCTTCCTTCCAATATTTACCTTTTTCAAAATCTCTGTTAACTAAGTTTCGGCACTTTCTGATAATTTTTTACAATTTTTTCTCAATTTAAGAAACATTTTCGTCAACCTTGGTGTCAAACAACTGCAAATTTTCTCCCACATTTTCTTTAATTCAGCAGCATGGTGTTCCAATTCTGTATTAATTTCATTTTTAAATTTCTTAAGCATACCAGCCACATTATTAATACTATCAGATTGCTGTTTAAGCTCATTAGCCAATGCACTTCACCTTCAGTGCAAATCCATACTACGTTCAAATTCTTGCACGAATCAGGTGAAGCTGCAAGCAATGTGGATAATGGACAGGGACTGCTACCTGAGAAGCGTGCAACAAGTTGACAATGTTAGCTGGATGAAAAAAATGCTCCGACAGCCGAAGCAGTTAAGGTGAACATTTACATGAAGCGAGAAATAGGAGTTTGAATCCCTGTCCGCCGCGAATTTTCACTTATCGCCATTGGATTTATTTCACTGCCTGATTGTGGCTGACGTCTGAATTTCTCTGTCATGTATATGCATAGCCACTGAATCAAAACTGGAATCTCTTCTTCCCAACATGTCCGAAAGCAGATGGGGTGCTGTGTAAGTTGAACTGGGTAAGATGAACAAGGAAGAGATGGGAGGGTTGAAGCTTAAATCAGAAATGGATGTTAAGCAATGGGGACATAAATCAGCACCAGATATAGCTTTCTTTGATAAAGGCAGAAGCAACAATATGTTGCTGAAGTTAATGTAGGGGTCAGAGGTTATGTCACACGTGAGGGTGGGGAAGGTAAAGCAGAGGGCAAGGAATACTAGTAACAGAACAGTGAAGATGAAGATTTATGGAACCACAGATCTATAAAATAGTTAGTCACAGTCTTTTCACAACACTGAAACTACACTAGGCAGTCTTAAAGTAAGTTTACAGACCAATGAAATGGAGATTGAAGGAGGAATATGTGTAAATAGTTTTTATTTGAACCATTTCTGTTTGAAGTGCTGTGTTGGTTACATCTAGTATAGATAAACATCAACAATGAATTGAAGAATTTAATAGAAAAATTTTGTAAATAGGCTTAAAATCAATTATAATATGACTACAATGATACACGAGAGCTGTCCAAAAAGTATCTGACTTTTATTTATAAAATCAATCTCTATTCAGATACAATTATTTGACACTAGTCACCTTCAACGTAGTCTCTTTCAGCTTCTTTACACCCCTCCTAACACTGCTACCACTGCTTGAAGCACCGTTAGAAAGCCTCTTTTAGTACTGACCACAGCTGATTCACCAAATTCCACATAATGTTTTCCATGTTCTGTAATCTGGTCCCTTTCAAAGTCTTTTTCAGTCTAAGGAAAAAACCAGAAGTCACCTGGTGCTAGGTCATGGAAATAGGTAGGCTGACAACCCACAGCCACGTTGTGTTTGGCCAAAAAACTTTGAATTAATTGAGAATGATGAGTGGGTGCATTATTGTGGTGAAGGTACGAACTGTCGGTCACTCAAAAGTCTGGTCGTTTGCATCTCGCTGCTTCACTAAGGCAACACAGATAGTACACCATATTAACATTAGTACCTTCTGTGGCATACTCACAATGGACCATGCCATTGGAGACAAAAAGGATGGATCTAAGCTTATTTTTCAGTCGCTGACATGGAAAATCGCAAACCCTCTTTCCTACTTGTCTGGGCAAACTGTGCACTGACTAGGGTATATGTAAAGCTTACTGGGACAGGTTAAATGAAGTCAATAATTCTATTGTAATACTGGCATTTAATTTTGACACTTCCCACAATTAACAAAAATTACAAAACTGTGAATTTTTTGACCACCCACACACTGCTGAGAATGGCACATTGACTAATTTGCAATTATGCACCCCAATTACTGGCAGCTACATTGAGGAATACCCGGCACCTTGCAAGGATAACTACAAGATCAAGAATACTATATAAGTTGTTGGAAGTGGTTAAGTGTTGGTGAAAATCTCGCTTCTGAGAAACACAAAGAGCTCTAAGTGCAGAACTCTGCATGGAACACACGTTGGTGCAATGCTGCGATGCAGACCGTATATCTCCCTTCGAACACAATGGCCAAGATGCTGTCTACAAGCCTGTACTGTTCGATGGCTGAAGGCAAAGTCTTCTCTTTCCACAATTCTCCCATCTTCCATGCGTACGAAAACATGGCGGAAGGATACTCAATTTCGACCAATGTCGAACACTAACATCACCAAAATCCCTCCAACGCCATTTCTGAGATTCTACCCAATGATCAATAGGTCATATCGCTCCTAGGCAAATGAAATTCCTGTCTTCACCACGTGTTGCCTAGCACGGGTTGCTCCGGATGCCGGGCTATCCCCAAAAGCGCTGTATTGTCCCAAGTTTCCGATGACTGCTACCTGCCAGCCATGGCAACCCGGTGACTTCATATTCCACAATTCTCAACTTCCAACACTTTTCACCAACGCTTTAAGTTAGTGACTTAATCATGCAGACACACAGAGGGCTACTTGAGAGGGCCTCATATTCATCATAATTGAATGAAGTCATGATCTGATGCCCTTGCCAGTCCTTTTATTATTAGTACTAATGTTGGTAAGCTAACGTGTAAGTGCCCAACTCCTGGCACCTTAGACAACCCCCCCCCCCCGCCCCCCCCTTTCGTGATAAAATTTTTGTTTGTATCAGTATAACCAGTGGTTATAGTGATCGAACAGAAAATTTTTCAGCTGACCCGAGACTAGATATTACCCATGTACCATTCTCATTCACACACTCATACAACCTTTGTGAGACATGATATTACTTAGGAATCTATGAAAAGCAGGACTGAATGTCATTAGTTTTACCAACACTGCTTGAAGGGAGCTTGTTTTTGTGCTGTCTTACAAATTCACTAATGCTTAGCCTGTATGGAACAACAGCAATAGAGTCTCAGTGTGATAATACTTCGATCTGTACGCTAGCAACATGTCTCACCTACCCTTGGGATACGATGATGTACCCCCCGAGAGAATCTCTAATCACCACAATCAACAGATACATTCCACAAAACATTAAAAAATCATATTAATTATAAAATTGGTGTTAGCAAGTTGCCATACTTTTATTAATGATTTTACAAATAAAATACGGCTCTAGGCCCAATATTGAAGTTGCAGCTACAAATTAAAATTGAATAAATAATGTGAAACTGTTATGAAATTAATATTTTAAGCAAATTAGCAGTACTACTCAAACTGGAAGTAAATTCCCTGTCTTGATAAACTATTTTGCTGTCCGATATTAATATCAAAAAGAAACTAAACAAATGTGCCCTTATTCTTCATTAGTATAATTATTTAGTTATGAAAAACTTTATCAATGATCACTGTCCCTACACAGTTGGCTTAAACAAGACAACTAATGGCTATTGTGGTCACTTCATTTACCCTACTTCTTGTTAATTTGCAAGCAGTAGTATGGCAACAATGTATAAAAGTGTGCCTTAGCCTAGTTGTACAAAAATATCACAAAAATATCATCAAAACAGAACATTAAATATGAACACATGAATATATAATACACAAAAAAGAATCAAACATTAATTTCCACCAGAGCTGTATAATAGAACAAGTATGCATGTAAAAAGAAAATCTAAATGAACAGAAATGACATTACATCAACCGCTAAGATTCAATAGTGACTGGTTATACAAATTTAATATCAATTAAAATTCAATGCAAGCCCTTTATGATTGTTCTGAACTTTGGCTCACAATTTTTTTTTTATACAAAAAAGGACAGTTTGTCTCTGCTGAGTGAGTTCTTCAGAGGAGTGACACTGACTGTTCTTGGGGTTTTGCACAGGAGAAGCAATGGCACTAGTTCATTTACGGGAAGTGAGTGGCAATGATTTGTCTATGGGATGCTGCAGTTTGTTGATGTAGGAGTTGCTCGATCTAGCAGAGAGCTACTGCCTTTACGGGCATTTGTGAGGTTATGGAGCATCATCCGTGTCATCTACACCTGATGCACGTAAGTGGCATGCACCTCCAGCGTTGACATTCGGCGGCGTGTTGTGCTCATCCGTGCAGGGTAACGTATTTGTCGGGCATAGCATCAGTGGCATTTATCGGCTATCTTGTGCGCTCTGGCTTAGCTGGGACAAATTGCAGGGGTCATAGGCGAAAAGCTACGGTTACCATTTCTCTTTTGGTGCCCTCATACATCTTGCATCCTCATCTTACGGTAACGATTAATTATTCATCGTCTTCTTGACTGACTCTATAGTGGCACCTCGCCTTCTTTATTCCCTATTTCTAACTCTTCTGGAAGTCTCCAATCCTGCAGAGACCTCCTCTTCTTAAGTCCGGTCTTCACAGTACCGCTATAATTAAGGAGTCAGCCTGATCTGATAATAGCTGGAGACGAGAGGTGGATCTATGCAACTGTTCCTACCAAGTGCAACCATGTAACTTTCCCTGCAGTTGGCTCCAACTCGGGTTATCTGCGTGTGTCCTTCTAACCAGATTACAAGTTGTTGACCGCTTGTTAGCTGATATTGGACGCTGTTGCCACAACCGAACAATAGGAACCTGGCAGCCGCATCTCCATAGAGCACCCAGCACTCGTGTGTACCTGTATGGGCAGTGTCGTTCAGCAGAACTGGTCTCGGTGCCACACAGCTGCTGACTGCAGTCTGGCACTGCCCTTGGTCTGTTTGCCATTCAGCTTTCCATTAGGTCAAAGGATGTGTGTGCTCACAGCTATTGCATCATTAGTGCTTCTCAGCATACTGTGCCCCCTTTGGTAGTCACACCTCATCTACAATCGGTACATACAACACAGATTTATTTTACCTTGTCTTAACCTAAATGGCACCCTTTTGACTTCACAATATGGGTGAACTAAGTCTACAGGAATGGCCTAAAGCTATCTGATTCTTCTAACTTAACAGACATCATAATTAATCAATATACAGATGTAATTGAATGAACATGCATTTTTTTTTCTTTTTTTACAAAATTGTAAATAAAAAAGCTTTTTTTTAGGTGTCTCATGTCTGTAGTATGTTATCAGTATGTTGTTTGTATGTTGTTCAGTACCTGAACAGTTAAAAATATATTTCATACATACATTTTATTTAAACATGCAAAATTATTATTAATATGCAGAAAGAGGAATGACGGTATATAGGATCTTCGTACACATGAAGATATGTCGCCAAGGTCCTCCTGTGAACAAAAATAATCAAGCATGAACACCAGCTCTCGCTTGTGCTGATTCCTTGATTAGTATTTTAGTTATTCTGATTTCTTGTCAATCGTGATTGTTACCCTTTTTTCCTTGCTCTTACATCAAAATCTTTTTCTGTGATTTAGTTCTCCTTCCTCCTCAACTGGAAGCCAATGTGGTTTCATATAAATTTGTTTCTGTAATTGTGCCTGGTTGGACCTGATGAACATAAAGAGCCATTAACCGTACAATATTTACTTTATTTAGACTACTTTTCTCTGCTGACACACACTGTTTATTTTCAAAAGCCCAAATGTTCAGAACTTTCTTTCTATGCAACACCACGTCATGTCATGGGTCCTTTGCAATTTTCCATAAGACTATTCTACCTTACTTAGCTTCCTGTACCCTTCTTTAGGGTTGTTCTCCGCTCTCGCAACCACTAATAAAACACCACTCTTGCAACTTCACAGAGCCCTCTCAACACATACTTCCCCAGTTCACGTCACCCTGATGATGAACTTCTTCAGATAATTTTGCAAGTCACGCTGACTCTGCTGGTAGGTACCAAATGCATAAAAAAAACTCACTATGGCTTCATGAAAAATCTGTTTGGTAACCCACTGAACCAATGCTGTTTGCGTTTTTCTCATCTTTTTCTATGAGCTCACTCATCAAGATGTCCGCCACAGATTCAGCTACCTAGTCATTTTTCTGCTTTACTGTAACCACTAATTTCTCCATTGTTTGCCCAAGATTCTGCACATTTACTGATGACTATAATGTCACTTGAACCACAAATTACTGACTTCTTATGGGCAGAACTGTAAGTCATGTTTGCCCAAATGTACCCCTTATTTACCAAACAACAACATACACACAAGAACATACCACAACAATAAAAATTCTAACATCTAACTAACACTAACATTATTTACAAAAACAGAACAACATGGTCTCCTCCTATCCCACATAGGGCTTCACATGCATGATATGGTGCACTCCCAAGGACTTTCCAGTTTTTAGGCTCTCTAGCTCCACGGCATTGGGATGGGAAATTTGTCACACCCGCACAGGGCCATGATACAGAGCAAAGAACTTTTTGCACACTTTCTTCTGTTTATTAGACAAGCAGTGAGATTTTACCAACACTTTGTCATTGACTTAAAATGTCCTCACTACTGCTGACTTGTCCGATCTCACCTTACATGAGTGTGTAGCCACTTGAATGTTTTGCAACGCCTGGTGTACAATCTCCCTGTGTCTTAATCTTGGGTGTGGGGGAAAACCTACAAGCTCCCGAATTCTGTCCAGCAGGTAGGTGTTCTTAAGCACTGTCACCGGGGGAAGAAGTGTGGTGCTAGGATGCATTTCATTGATGACCTCCTCAAAGTCTTTAAGAAAGCTGTCCCATGTTTCATGTCGTCTCGAACAGTACATGCGGCACATCGACTCAAATTCTTTATCATTCACTTGGCGTGGTTACAACTTGGTTTGTACCGAGAGATGTAAATAGGCTTGATATTGTATTCCTGAAGGGTTGCCTGCCACTGTTCTGACCTTTACTGAGGACCATTGTCAGATATAATCCGGTCAACATGCCCAACTTGCTTTAAAAAATCTTGCCACAAAGCTTGATTGACACTGAGACCCGTAGCCCTTTTCAAAGGTGTCAGCGCTACATACTTCAACTTCAGCTCAATTGCTACCAGTATGTAGCAGTAGCCTCTACTTTACTGTTTAGGGGGCCCATTAAGTCCAACACTGCGGTCTCTCATAGCTTTGTAGGGACAATTGGATACCTTGGTGCCTGCATGGTGACCGTGCTTGTTTTCCCTTTCTGGAAAACCTTACAGTAACGCAGCACCACCCATATTCTTTTCTCCATGTTCTGGAAGTGGCATACGCTCCGCAACTTCAAGAAACACTTCCGAGCACCGAAGTGGGCGTAGCTAAAATGCATGTACCAGGTGACCTTGTTGATCAGCTGTTCTGGCACACATATTACCCACAGGGAGCTGTCGATGTTCCTCTGATAGAAAAGCACACTATTGCGCATGAAGTAGCAGTGCCTAATCTCTACTTGTGTCTTATCTTGGTATTTTTGTTTGATTGTCAACAGGTGCGGATCCTTATCCTGTTCTTCCTGAATATCTTTCATTGAAACAGCCACATAGTTCTTCATGTAGCAGAGGGAAAATGGTTCATCATCTCTCTCCTGTAGCAAGGTGTCATTTCCACCAAATGGCAATTGTGACAACATGTTAGCAATGATGTTTGATGACCCTGGTACATAAATGGTTGTAAAGTTAAATTCTTGTAACAATAAAGTCCACCGGGCCAGATGACCATGCGTGAGCTTTGCTGTGCTTGATGGTCCACATATACATGGGTTCTACAGCTAAACAAGAAGTACCAAAATTTTTGGAATCCCCAAACTATCACCAAAGCTTCCAGTTCTGTTACAGAATAGTTCTGCTCGCTCTGGCTGAGCACACAACTTCCAAAAGCTATGGTTTTGTGTATCCTCCGATCATCCTGCTCAAAGTCTTGAAAGATCATGACTCCGATACCCATCTTCATGGAGTCAGTAGCCATGCAGAAGTCCTGTTCAAGATTGGGGTGGGCGAGAATAGCAGCCTCAGACTCCTAAATTCCCCATCGGCTACCTCACCACACACAAAAGGCTGTTCTTCCCTGTCAGTGCACAGAGCCGGGGTGTGGCTAACTTCTCTACATGTATGAATCGTTTAAAAAAGCTAATTACTCTGAGGAACCTACGTAAACTCTTCCGAGAGTTTGGAGCAGCCAATTGGGCTATTGCTTCCAATTTCTCGGGGTTGGGGGGGGTGATCCCTTGTGTCGAAATAACGTGCCCTAGGAAGTCCACTTCCTTGGTTCCAACACACGATTTCTCGATGTTTGCTGTGATGTCACGCTTGCACAGTTTGTCCAGCAACATCCCTAACACCTCGTTGTGCTGTCCCCAGGAACTTTCCCCTGTAAAAATGTCATCTACATAGCATGTGATGCACTCCATCAACATGTCATTCAGTATTGTTCCCAGACCACGAATGAATGCAGATGAAGATACATTTAGCCCTAAAGGTAAATGTCAGAACTAGTAACAATGGCTGAATGCAAGAAAGGCTGTATATTTGCAACACTCTGGCACCAACTCTATTTGCCACAAACTACTGTGCAAGACGATCGAAGAAAATATTGATACACCGTCGAACTTTTGCAAGAGCTCTTTTAGCATCTCTGGTCTATCCGTTTCGGGAATTGATTATGGTGTTAATTTGACAAGAGTCTAGGACCAGGCAGATTTTTCTATTATTTTTCTCTGCTACATGCAAGGGGCTGTTGTTCGTGGAAGTAGCCTCTTGTATTACTCCGTCTCTTAGCATTTCTTGAAGTTTGAGCGCCACCTGATATACCAGCAGTGTGGGATAGGTAGGTACACAGAAGGGAACATGCATCATTACTCTAAACCTATACTGAAGCCTTGTTATGGCTCCCGGTTTTGGAAGAAATACCTCCACATTTCGTCTTAGCACTGTCTCTAATTCTATTCTCTCTGCAGCAGCTGTCTTCCAGTACCGCCACTTTTGCTTGTATTGCCTTATGGATTTCTGTCAGTGTTTCGCCTCTGTCCTGACAGCTCATTTGTAATTGGCTCTGTGCAGACTGCGGTCGCACAGCCTGACTCTGGACTCCAGTAATCTTTAGATTCAGACAATCCACTGGTAGTTCACCTTTCCTCATTTGTTCTGTGAACCTAATGCACGTTTTGCCATTTCCTCCTAACATCAGTGTGCCTAGGCCCATACTGATTATCGCCTTGTGTTGAGTCATAAAATCAATCCCAATGATTATTTGAGCCGTGAGGTGTGGAACGATGAAAAAATTTCTGTGTAGTACATACTCCTCACAACTAAACTGCAGTCTTGTCTGATGCTTAATATCAGTGGGTTTCCCTCTGACTGCACCTCGGATTTTAATCTTCTGGACCTTTAGTGTCAGAGGTTTCAACATGTTGCATCTATCAAATAGGGTTTCTGAGATCACTGAAATTTGGTTCCCACTGTCTGGTATAGCCTCAGCTGTTATGTCACCTAGTTTAATCTTAATGACGGGATGCAGATCTCGTGTAACACCTTCCTCCCTCTCCTCTAAGAGCAATTCCCTAATATCCTCATACTGGAGCATGTAGCTGTGGCAGTTTCTGACATGTGGTGCAGGTTTTTGTGCCATCATCCCTGCAACATCGGCTAGTCATAGCTGTTCATGCACTTCTTCTATCTGTTCATGCCCAGGGTGGGGCCCCCTAATATCTATAGTCTGTAGATTGTTTTCTCGTCTTTTGTGGGATGCAAAGTTAGGTTGTGAGAGTCCTTGCAACCACAGCTGGTTGTTACCCCACTTTTCTTTCTTCCATTTATTACCGTTATTTGCTTTTGCTTCCTGTTGACCGTTACGTGCTTGCCAGCTGTTACTACTATGCCATTGGTTCACTCAATTTTTTTTTGCTTGTGCATTGAAATTTTGTGACATGACTCTCGTTTCTCTATCTCTCTTATGGTTACATGCCAGCTCCTCATTCAGCTCAAATTCAACTTCTTTCAGTATATTTCTGAAGCCCTCCACATCATCTCCACATTTACCTATCAGATTTTGTTGGTAACGTATCAGCAGCTTCATGTAGCAGATACAGATAATCTCAGTATTCGTATACGGGTTGTCTAGGAATTGATTCTTCTTGACCATCTGGACAAAGAATTTCACTGCACTTTTGAAGCCTGCAGTTTCCATGTCTTTAGCCAACATCATTTTGTGTTTTATTCTGGTCTGATTACTTTGTGACCACTATTGATTGAGAAATACTGACCAAAATTCTTCGATCAATTCACAAGACTTCCCACATTTAAACATCATTTCTGCCACTAACGCTTCTAAATGTGCACATATGAAGTCGATCTGTTTCCATGCTGGCCAATGTGGTGGCAGTGCTTCTGTGAACTGGGAAATGAAAGTCTGTGGGTGCATAACATTATTCTCCTCTCGACAGTGTTGGAATCTTCGTAGGCTTAAGTACTTTTCATGGTCGAACTGCTCCTCGTATCTTGGAGCACGTTCATTTCCATGACCCTGCTGTATACTGTAATGTGTCGGCAGTGTACTGTCTTCTCTGTTCGTATTGTTTTGTGTTTCTGTGCTACCAGAATCTCCATTCTGCAAGTTGCACTGTTGCAGAGGTAAACAGTTCTCATGGCTGCTTTGTACTGACCACGGCTCTGCAACCATGAGGACCACCGTATCTTTGCCCATCACGACCTGTCTAGCTGCTTGAACGGGACTTGGTTCATAAGTGGGAGTACCTGACTGGTTATGTCCCATGCTACTTGGACTGCCACCGTTCAGAAACTCTATGTCCCTAGTTAGCAGTGTTACACTTCCTGCACTCTCTTGTGATTGCACCGTGTCCCCAGTTATCTGCACGCACAGATTTTCGCGTTCTTGCTGCACGATCTGCATGACCCTTTCGCCAATGGACTTTTCCATCTGTGCCACTCTCTCTTCAACTACTTCCTCGACATTAATTTGTAATGACTTTCCTGCAACTTTCACCAGTTTGTCCAGATGATGTTTCAGTTTAGTCAGTTCCTTTTTTCTGATGGAGTTCATCATCTTTGCAAACGAGCCTCTTGGGCAATCTGTTTCACACCGCGTGCATCTCATCTCACCAGAACTGCATCTTTTTTAACTTTGTCTAATTCTTTCTTGATTTCCTGCACGAAGGAAAGCATTTTTGTTTTCAAATCTGTACACATTCTACCTAATTTATCATCGGTCTTTCTGCTTTGTGTGTCTAAATTTTACCTCAATATCATTCTTGTTTTCATCCATCTTCCTTTTCAATTGTGTGAGCAACCATTCATCTATCGTTACAGTTCCTCCAGGACTTCACGGTCTCTGTGAGTGCGTAGCTTTCTCTACCCGGTGATTGTTATGGTTAGATTCATGTCCGGTTGGTCTTCTTAGAGCGCTAGCCCGACTTGCCCCAAATGCCGGAGGCCCATGGTAGCAACGTCTGAATGGTATCGGACTATAATTCTCCTGCTGGTTCAAATTAATTTTACTACCACGGTACTCGAATTCAACTTCCGATTCAGAGTTGTCTCCTTCACCATTAGTATAACCATAACCTCTGCTGGAATGAGATTTTCACTCTGCAGCAGAGTGTGCGCTGATATGAAACTTCCTGGCAGATTAAAACAGTGTGCCGGACTGAGACTTGAATTCGGGACCTTTGCCTTTCGTGGGCAAGCGCTCTACCGACTGAGCTACCCAAGCACGACTCACACCCCGTCCTCACAGCTTGCCCGCGAAAGGCAAAGGTCCCGAGTTTGAGTCTCAGTCCGGCACACAGTTTTAATCTGCCAGGAAGTTTCATATCAGCGCACACTCCACTACAGAGTGAAAATCTCATTCTGGAAACGTCCCCCAGGCTGTGGCTAAGCCATGTCTCCGCAATATCCTTTCTTTCAGGAGTGCTAGTTCTGCAAGGTTCGCAGGAGAGCTTCTGTAAAGTTTGGAAGGTAGGAGATGAGGTACTGGTGGAAGTAAAGCTGTGAGGATGGGGTGTGAGTTGTGCTTGGGTAGCTCAGTCAGTAGAGTGCTTGCCTGAGAAAGGCAAAGGTCCTGAGTTCGAGTCTCGGTCCGGCACACAGTTTTAATCTGCCAGGAAGTTTCATAACCTCTGCTACCCAAGTTAACTGTGTTGGATCATTCTGCCTGCATTTTCTCATGCTCAAACGGAACCTCATGAACTTCTGTGGCTACCAGCATTCCATTTTCCTCACTATGGCCTTCCATATTTCTCTCACTAGCCTGTGTTCACTCTCCCGCCTTGGCTTTGCTACGAGTCCTCATGTACTAACGATTATTACCCCCAAAATAACAATTAACTACACAAAAATGCAGCACACAAAAAACAAATCAAATCACAAAATAATTCAAATAAAACTTACTGCAAAAGACAAGAAGAAGAGAAAAAAAAAAATTTCGACCATTTCGCGAAAACTACATTTATGCACACTATAGGAAGCGCCTTACAAGCACGATTTCTGTGTCACCATCTCATCAATATTTCAACATAGTCATAGGTTACTCTCTCACGTCAATACATATACAAGAACATACAAACTACATGCTGTATTAAATATCCTGAAAAACAAAAACAATAAATAAAACAAAAATCACAACGATTCAGCAACACAAGAAATTATTTATCTTATATCGCACAATTGCTGTGTCAAACCTTCTGCCTTATTCAGTAGCAAGAGTTTCCATCACCACAACTGATAGCTGAAATTAGGGTCACCTTTAACAAAAATTTAGAAAATCTGACTATGTCACAAAAAATGCCTATTTATGAACAAGCCTGGCAAGGTCGCCATGTGTAGGTTTATTTGCCAATCGCTTACATGGAAGATCGCAAACCTTCTTTCCTTCCCATCTGGGCAAGCTATGCAGTGACTAGGGTATATGTAAAGCTTACTGGGACAGGTTAAATGCTAGCTACAATGAAGTTGATAATTCAATTGTAATACTGGCATTTGATTTTGATACTTCCCATAATTAACAAAAATTACAAAACTGTGAATTTTTTGACCACCCATACACTGCTGAGAATGGCACATCGACTAATTTGCAATTATGTGCCCCAATTACTGGCAGCTACGTTGATGAATACTCGGCACCCCATAAGGATAACTACAAGATCAAGAATACTATATAAGTTTTTGGAAGTGGTTAAGCATTGGTGAAAATCTCGCTTCTGAGCACACAAAGAGCTCTATGTGCAGAACTCTGCATGGAACACACATTGGTGCAATGCTGCGATACAGACCGTATACCTCCCTTCGAACACGATGGCCAAGACCCCGTCTCCTAGTCTGTATCACTTGATGGCTGAAGGCAAAGTCCTCCATTTCCACAATTCTTCTGTCTACCATGCGTACGAAAACGTGGCAGAAGAATACTCAGTTTCGACCAATGTCGAACACTCTAACTTTGCCAAAACCCCTCCAACGCCATTTCTGAGATTCTACCCAATGTTCGAGTAAGTCATATCGCCCCTAGGCAAACGGAATTCCTGTCTTCACCACGGTTTGCCCAGCACAGCTTGCTCTGGATGTTGGGCTATCCACAAAAGTGCCGTATTGTCCCGAGTTTCCGGTGACGCTACCTGCCAGCCACGGCGGCCCGGCAAGCTAAGGCCACCTGCAGACTTCATATTCCAGAATTCTCAACTCCCGACACTTTTCACCAACGCTTTAAGTTAGTGATTCAATCATGCAGACATGCAGAGAATATTACTCGAGAGGACCTCATATTCATCATAATTGAATAAAGTCATGATCTGATGCCCTTGCCAGCCCCTTTATTATTAATACTAATGTTGGTAAGCTAATGTGTAAGTGCCCAAATCCTGGCACCTTACATGGTCAGCATGAATTTCACATTGCTGCAGACCTGCCTCGCTTCCCAGGTTGTGAGGCTGGTTGGTTGATTCAGGGGAGGAGACCAAACAGCAAGGTTATTGGCATCATTGTATTAGGGAAGGATGGGAAAGGAAGTCAGCAGTGCCCTTTCAAAGGAACCATCCCAGCATTTGCCAGAAGAAATGTAGGGAAATCATAGAAAAGCTAAGTCAGGAAGGCCAAACATGGGTTTGAACCGTCACCCTCCTGAATATGAGTCCAGTGTGCTAACCACTGTGCCACCTCGCTCAGTTTGTGGGGTTGATGGATGCTTCTACTGTGATTACTGGAACTTTAGGTCTGGGCTGCACCCATAAACCCAGGACTCATCAACAGTGATCACTGTGTTAAGAAAACTGGGATTACTGTTCACAGTACCAGCATGCACTGTGTGATTTCCAAATGAAGTAGTTCCTGCTCAGTTGTTAACAATTTTGGCACAAATTTTGCTGAGATCTTCTTGATGTCCAAAAGTTCCATTGGAATGGAATGAATGGGTCCAATATTAATTATAAACCGTTCTGTAAGTTCTACGATCATGATTCATCCATCCTTCATCAACAGATCCTAAGGTAATCAATGATAACCTCACTTGTGGATATTGAGGGCCTCCCTGAACATGCTTCTCTCTTCACTGCTCAGTGGCCACCTTTGAAGCAGTTGTCCCAATCTTTTATCTGTGTAGTATCCATTGCTTCATTCCCAAACACTTGTCAAATCTCCCAGATTGTTTGAACTTGAGAACTGCCAAGTTTAAAATAAAATCTGATGCAGCAACATTGTTCAACGTTTTCTGCCATTTTTCCCGCAAAACAAAATCTGATGACTACCACTTTCACATGTTCACGTATCAATGGCAGGCCAGCATTGCAATCATGGGGATAAAAAATCAGGCATGCACACTAGATATGCCTACAAACATAAAGATCGTGCATGTGCTGATGCCGTTGTTGGTTTCAACAATAAAAAATAAGTTGGATACTTTTTGAGCAGCCCTCATATAATCAACATACTGAAAAAGAAATTTGTATAAATTAACAAGAAAGCCATAGAACCAGTTCTATATTTATGACAGGTGAAGACAAAGACTGGAAGGAGAAGAAAAGAAATAAACCATTGAGTTGAAGTGATCTGAAAAACTTTTGGAAAACTGAATAGGGGTTTTGAAAACCAAGCTTCCAGTATGACTGAAATGAAAGTACAATCATGTATATTACCAGTTCTGACTTAAAGTAATGAGGTAGAGATTTTTCATGTAAAAATCATTATAAAAATTGAAGGTTGTACAGTGGAGAATGGAGAATGCAGTTGCTGTAAAGTTGTTGTTGTTGCTACTTCTGTTGTTGATTGTAATGATGATGATGTCTATTAACTTGACTTAAAGTAAGAGCTGAGAATCAAATTGTGGTGAGCGAGAAATATGAGGGTTGATGAACAGAAAAGGGGCTGAAAATGTGGCAGAGGAGGGTATAGGCCATGGACTAGTGGAGACTGAGGGCAGATGGACTACAACAACAAAAGATGTGTTGGATGGACAGTTTCCATTCAGTTTCTCATGAATCATTCTATGCTGAAACTGAAGATTGCATACAGAATGCCAAGCTATGTGGTCTGAGGCTTTCTGGTGTATACACTGGTTCCAAGGTTCTTGGTTGTGCTGCTGTATTCAGCCATTGAAGGTCTACGATATTTGTCAAATAACCATTCCAGCTGCACCTGATGATGTCAAAACAATTATTCACAGAAATATCATGGACCTTCAATGACTGAAATCAGCAGTACACCCAAGAACCTCAGAAGAAGAATGTCAAGATATTAAATTATGTACTTAAAAAGGTATTCATGTATGATGTATGACAACCAAACACACTAAAAAGTGAGATATACCAATGTAAGCACCCATAGTACTGAAAAACAATTAAGAATACTCAAAACAAGTAAGACATCAGACCCTGATAGGATTCAATTCCTTAGATTTTGTATTGGGCACATAGCAAAATTAGCTCCTTTCATCAAGGAACCCTCATCCAGTGAATACATGTGTAAAACAAGAAAAGAGCTGCTTCTGAGTATAACAGTTGAAAGAATTGGTGCACATAATTATTACATTCCATTGTCACTAATATCTGTGAGTTGTTTGGTCCTAGAGCACATTCTAAGCTCAAAAGTTATGACATTCCCAACATAGACACATCAGAAAGGTTGTCAAACAAAGATTTTGACCAATCAGACCTTCATCGAACACACACACACACACACACACACACACACACACACACAGTCCCTGGCTGCCAAGGTCAGACTGTGAGCAGCAGCGCATGATGGGAGAAGCAAACTAGGTAGTGGGGGTACAGAGGAGGCTGGGGCGGGGAGGGGGAGGAATAGCAGGGTAGGGGTGGGGGACGGTAAAGTGCTGCTTCTGGAAGAATACATGGATAAGCTGGAGAGAGGGTAGGGTACCTAGATGCAGTCAGGAGGTTAGACGGAGTGCAAGGAGGGAAGGGAGGGGGTAGCACAAAAGGAGAGAAGTAAAAAGACTGTGGGTGTGTTAGTGGAATAGAGGACTGTGTAGTGCTGGAATCGGAACAGGAAAGGGGGTAGGTGGGTAAAGAACAATCACTATAAATGATGGGGCCAGGAGGATTACATGAATGTAGGATATATCATTGGGAGAGTCCCACCCACACAATTCAGAAAAGCTGGTGTTGGTGCAAAGGATCCAGACGACAATCATGAAGCAGTCACTGACATGAAGAACGTTGTGTTGGTCAGTGTGCTAAGCAACTGGGTGGTCCAGCTGTTTAGCCACAGTTTGTCGGCGGCCATTCGTGCAGACAGACAGCTTGTTGGTTGTCATACCCATGTAGAATGCAGCACTGTAGTTGCAGCTTAGACTGTAGATAACATGACTTGTTTCACAATTAGTTCAAAAAATGGTTCAAATGGCTCTGAGCACTATGGGTCTTAACTTCTGAGGTCATCAGTCCCTAGAACGTAGAACTACTTAAACCTAACTAACCTAAGGACTTCACACACATCCATGCCTGAGGCAGGATTCGAACCTGCGACACTAGCGGTCACGCGGTTCCAGACTGTAGCGCCTAGAACCGCTCGGCCACCCCGGCCAGCTTCACAGTTAGTCCTGCCTTTGATGCCAAGAAACAGTTGGACCACCCAGTTGCTGAGCATACTACCCAACACAACATTCTTCATTTCAATGACTGCTTCAAAGCCTGTGACACCTGGTTTCTTCACACCAACATCAGCTTTTCTACATTTCACAGGTGGGACTCTTCCCACAATATATCCTACATTACCATAACATTCCTGGCCTCAACCTTTGTAGTCACTGTCCTTTAGCCACCTATCCCTATCCTGTTCCCATTCCAGCACTACACAGCCCTTTATTTCACTAACGCACCCACAGATTTTTCACTTCTCTCCTTTTCTGCTGCATCCCCACCTCTCCCACTAACCTCCCAGC
This sequence comes from Schistocerca nitens, assembly GCF_023898315.1. NCBI lineage: Eukaryota > Metazoa > Arthropoda > Insecta > Orthoptera > Acrididae > Schistocerca > Schistocerca nitens. Next base: position 529,568,552 of record NC_064617.1, read on the forward strand.
TACACCAAGCTGCTCTACTCTCTCCACCTCGTCCCTGCATGCTCCCTCAAGCGGAACTTTACAGTCCCCCACCCCTACCCTGCTATCCCTCCTGATCTCTGCCACAGCCCCTTCCTTACCCCCACCATGCAGTTTGCTTTTGACATCATGTGCTTCTCTGGTCTTGGTAGCCAGAGACTGTGGTCATGTGTGTGTGTGTGTGTGTGTGTGTGTGTGTGTGTGTTTTGTCTGTTCTGATGAAGGCCTGTTTAGTCAAAAGTTTGGTTTGACAGTCTTTTTGTTGTGCCTACCTGTGACTCAGCATCTCCACCATATGGTGAATAGCAACTTTCCTTTTCATAATATTGTCATTATTCCATCCTGGAATTTCAACTCATGAAACAGCTTGTTGTATTCATACATAGTATCTTGCAAACAGTGGATGCAGGTAAACAGATTAATTTAATCTTCTTAGATTTTTGGGTTCAGCAGTGTACCACACTGTTGCATAATAAGCAAGATAAAAGCCATATGTAATATCTTGAGAGATATGCATTTGGTTCAGCTTTGGCTAATAAAACATGGTAGGGCCTACATTATACTGGAAGGCAGATGTTCTACATTAATGAAACAAACACCAGGAATAACTGAAGGAAGTGTCATAGTGCCTTTAATGTTTTCAATACATACAAATTATTTATATCAAAGCAAAATTCAACTGAGAAAACTAATTAATTTTGGGATAGAACTGTTGGCCAGTACTTAATTCAGGAGCGAAATGTGTAATACTGCTGATATACACATATAAAAGTACAATTGATAAACCTGTGCATTTCAGGCCTAATACTTCCTTTCTGAGGGAGAAGAGAGGGATAACTTGATGAAGGTTAAGAAGGTAGGAAAATATTTGCCTTTCCTCATCATCACAATATGTGGATTCCTCTCACCTTGGGGTCTACGTGACCTACCCTTCCTTTTTACTCAAATTATTTATCAGACAGGGGCAACAGCACTATCATATTGTTTGCTAACAATGTTGTCTAGAGAAAAATTTCATAATTCAATGACTGGAAGGAAATACTGGAACACTTGGTCAACATCTACATCAACATATACACTCCTCGAGCAGCCTTACAATTTTTGGCAGAGTGTGAGCTCAAATCTTTCTAATATATCTTTCATTGTCTTTTGTGAGACATTTGTACGAGGAAACAATATATTCGCTGACTACTCCAGGAATGATTACCTCAGAACTGTAACAGGAAACCACACCATGATGCAGAATGCCTCTTTTGTAGTGTCTGCTACTGGAATAGGCAGAGGATCTTCAAGACACTATTGTGCCTACTTAATGAACCTGTAATGAAATGAACTGCACTTCTTTGGATCTCCTCTATTTATTCTATCAATTCTATCTGGTACAGATTCCAGACTGATGAGAAATATTCAGTTAGTGGTTGAACAAGGGTTTCGTTACAGTTTTGTAATCTACCTCCTTCGTGAGTGAACTACATTTCCTGAAAGTTCTTCCAACAAATCTCAGTCCGCAATTATTTTTGAGGTGGAAACATCTATTCACTTTTCAGTCAAACTTTCTCGTGTGACAAAATACCATCAGATCTGAATCTCTAATAACTACAGGACTAATAATGTCTAAAAACTATGTCAAGCCCACAATGGACAAATTAGTGTAGCTTGGATTCTTTTATTAGCCAAGAAAGTTGTGACAATGGAGTTGCTGAGCCACAGATAGGCACAACAAAGAGAATGTCAGAAAATGAGCTTTTGGGATACTCTCACTCTCTCTCTCTCTCTCTCTCTCTCTCTCTCTCCCTCACACACACACACACACACACAAAGAAATGCAGCTCACACACACATGATCACATTCTCTGGCCACTGAAGACAGAGACTGTGGTTATGTGTCTGAGAGAGTCGCATGTGCATTTGCATGTGTGTGTGTGCGTGTAGTTTTGACAAAGGCCTTGTTGGCCGAAATCTCATTTTCTGACAGTCTTTTTGTTGTGCCTACCTGCGACTCAGCATCCATACTATATGGTGAGTAGCAAAGATACTTTTTATACTACTGTTACATTCCATCCTGGATTTTTCCATTGTTTGATGTAATAAAATTGAAATGCAATTTGAAAGCGATGTAACACACTGTCAAGTGTAGGACGGTGGTTTGGGTTAAAGTAATGTGCTATACCTTGATCTTTCAATCCAACGAATTATGTCTGCAATTTTTAAAAGGAATTTTCTTGTTATTTTTGTAGACATTTGTGATCTGCCTCCAGTAAAAGGATTTTTTGGTAATCTTTGTGCATGTACTTTGTGCTGGGTTAAATACAGCATATCTGCAAAACAGGATGGTAGATGATGATATTCAACGTGTTGCAGCACTTGCTGCTGTGAGTAATTATCCTAGGAGATACACCCTGCTCCATGGAACCCCAAGTGTTGGGGACATTGTTGTTACTGTGTCTAGGAAATGAAGTCGGTCATTGCTTGACAGCTCTGATGTACGCGAGATGTTGTAAGAGCTACTGCTGTAGGCTTGAAGTTGTAAGCAACTGTTAAATGAAACGCACACATTGTAACAGGAGTTTAACATATGTATTGCAAAGAAGAAGAATTTGAGATCATTGAGTAGCAGCTGGCTTTTTACATAATGTTTTAGGCTGACACACATCGCAAAGGAGGAAAAGGTGTGTGAATCCAAGATATCCAGGCAAGAGTTACTTCTGCAACTGGTTTCAAGTGCAAGAAGGTAAAACTGATAATTTATGGTGACTCTAAGCTGTATGGACATATGACACACTGCATTTCTGGTGCCCACATGGGGACAATCATACATATAAAATTGAATAAACGGAAAACATAACTGTAAGACATCGCCCATACAGATTGCCACCATCCAGAATGAAAGAGTCAATGGTGACTATGGATGAGATGTTATGTGAGGGAATTATTAGGCCATACAAATCCCCATACTCCTCTCCTATATTCTTAGCATCTAAGCTACAGGGTGGGGTGAAACTGGTTGTTAACTTTCAAATGGTTCAAATGGCTCTGAGCACTATGGGACTCAACTGCTGAGGTCATTAGTCCCCTAGAACTTAGAACTAGTTAAACCTAACTAACCTAAGGACATCACAAACATCCATGCCCGAGGCAGGATTCGAACCTGCGACCGTAGCGGTCTTGCGGTTCCAGACTGCAGCGCCTTTAACCGCACGGCCACTTCGGCCGGCCGGTTGTTAACTAATGGGCAGTGAACAGGTAAAGTAGTTCTTCAATCTATACCCTTTTCTGATTTGCACTCAGGCTACTCATGGTTCAAAGAGCAAAGGTCTTTCCCACTTTTGATCTCAACCAAGCCTATTATCAAATTCTGCTACCTGAGGAGTCTAAGCAAGCGTGGTCTTTGCAACAGATTGACACTGTAAAAATGTAACAGAGTCCTATTCAGGTTGTTTACAGGGGCAGCCATACTGTCCAGTCTATTGGACAGAATTTTTTCTGATATTAAATCTGACTGTGGGAATAATTATTTTAATGATTTGGTGATCTTCAGTGAGACCTTTCAGAAATACATAGGCCACATTAGGGAGGCACTTCTGAGGTTGCATAGGACTGGATTTACAGTTAAGCCAAAATCTCATTCTTAGGTAATATTGTTACTAATAACGGTGTTAGAATTGATCAGTGGACAAGGGCTATTTATTCTTATCACACACTGTACAATGTAAAAGTGGTGGTTCATTATATTTGGATGATAAATTTTTTCCCTAAATTCATTCCTGATTTTGCACAACCAGTAGTATCTTTAAATTATCTTTTGAAGAAAGGAAGAAAATTCAAGTGGGATCCATCCCAAGAAGTGCCCTTTGTAGCTTTAACGTAAACTCTAGCGAGCATCCCTGCATTGGCCACTGATTTTAGCAAAGAATTTATTATGCAAACAGGTGCCTCCACGTTGGGGATTGTGGCCGTCCTTTTGCAGGAAGGGATGGTTGGGAGACAGCCTATTACATTTTATCTTGCATGGCCTTTCTCCATGGAAGCTGAGGCACTGGTACTTTTGTTCAACTTTGCGAAATTTAAACTTAGTTGGAAGATCACCCATTTCTCTTAGAAACCAACAACCAAGCCCCCCAGTTTGGTGTTGGCAAAACCAAGGCAAATAGGGCAAATTTCTAGAGTAGCAGTACTTATTTCAATTTCAAGTTAGGCATATTCATGGCACTGAAAATGCTGTGGCTCACCGTTTGGTTTGGATGTTCAACTAGAAGTCTGGTGAACACCTTGAACAAGACTGCCTGGATCATCAGAACCATTACTTAAATACAGCTGTACTATTCTTAGTTGCTCTTTAAAGATATTGCAGTACAGCAGGATAAAATCTGAGGCAAGCTATTTTAAGGAAAGTATAAGGACAGCAGAGGTAGTTAAGCCATATTGTTTTAAGGGAAATGTGTTGTATTGTGTGAGTTGTGGGAATCGAGGTGAAAAGTTTGTGCTGTTGGTTGATTTAATTTTTTTAGGGTTCAAGTATTATCATGAAACAGATGGGCTGTCATTTGTATGTTTTCAAACCATGGATGAAGGAAAATAACAAGGAATTTAATTTGGAAGAGGATGGGCAAACAGATTAGGTAACTATTGCTGGAGTGTAAAATCTGTGGTATTAGCAAACCTGTGTTAAATACGTGACAAAGGATTTTGTCTTCTGATACAGTTGATGAGACTATGCAGAAATTATATGTGGATTACATGGGTCCATTCCCGTGCTCTATAGAGGGTAAACAGTACATCTTTGTGTGTGCAGATGTGTTTATATGCTTTGCTGTTCACTCCCTACTTGCAATGTTACATCTCTAATGTCAATTAGGTATCTGTGAGGGATATTTGGACCTTTGGGCCATGCCGTACTTTCCAATATTGTATAGGCATTCAAATCTGACGCCTTTCACAACTTTTGTTTTGAAATGGGAGTGGCTCACAGCACTACTACACCATATTAACTGAACCCTTGTTCTGCGCAACAGGTTAATTCAATTTGCAAGCAACCTTGATTGCATTCCATCATAGCCATCACACATGATAGGTAGTTCCTTGTCATGGTTGGAATATACCTTTAATACCACAGTACATGAAGCTTACAACGCAGCACCTGCTAGTCTTATGTTTGCTTTTAAACCCGAATCTCTGCTTGCCAATTTATGCTCACTTAATGACCTGCTCCCAGTAGAAGTGGATGCTGCTTAGATCTATACGAGCTGGAAGCCTGCCTGAAACAATCTAAAGGTAGCTCATGAAAGGATTAGTGGTGTTATAATGCTGGGAGATGACCAATTTATGTGAAATCAGGGGATCAGGTTTGGGTAAGAACATTTGGTGCGGTAAGCCATGGTGCAGACGAGATTATGGGAAAGCTCTTCCCCAGTTTTTGGAGCCTACTCAGATTCTATGCTGTGTGGCGCCACTGACCGTTTTGGTAAGGAACCCCACAAGCAAAACAATTTTCAGGATAATTTGTTTCTTTCTCTAGGCACCTGACTGAGGATACAGTTGCCAAACAGTTCAAACAAAACTTGAGTCTTATTTCAAATAGGTACACCACTCATCCAATTATAGTTGGAGGTGACTTCAATCTACCCTTAATATGTTGTCAAAAATACATGTTTAAAGTCAATGGTAGGCATAAAATATCATCTGAAATTGTTCTGAATGCTTACTCAGAAAATTAATTTGAAAAATTAGCTTAAGAGCCCACTCAAAGGTAAATGGTTGTGAAAACATACTTGACCTCTTAGCATCATGAGGAAAAAGAGAGCATCATGATGGATACAGGGATTAGTGACTACAAGGTTGTTGTAGTGAGACTGAATATTATAACATACAAAACCCAACAAAAATAAATGCAAAGTGCATCTATTTAACAATGCAGACAAAAATTTGCTTGACACCTTTCTAAGAGGCAGTCTCTACTCCTTCCAATCTGACTATGAAGCGTAGACTAGATTTGGTTTGAATTCAAAGACATAATATCGATGGCAATTGAGAGATATATACCAAATAATTTGATGGAAACAGTACTGACCTCCAAGGTACACAAAATGGGTCAGAATGCTGTTGCAGAAGTAATGTAAAAAGCATGCCAAATTTAAAAGAGTGCAAAATCCCCAAGATTGGAGCTTGAAATTAAGCCCTAAATTCAATGCAAAATGCTTTTAATAGCTTCCACAATGTAGCTCTGTATCGAAATCTGGCAGAAAACCCAAAGAAATCCTGGTCATATGTAAAGCACACCATTGGAAAGACACAATACCTTCACTGCGCAATAATAATGTTTATGTCACTGATGATGGTGCCACAAAAGCAGAATTATTACACACAGCTTTCTGAAACTCCTTCACTAAAGATGAAGTACTAATATTCCAGAATTCAAATCTAGAACAACTGCAAACATGAGTAATTTAGAAGCAAATATCCTCGGTGTAGCAAAGCAGCTTAAATCACTTAATAAAGGCAAGGCCTCTGGTCAGGATTCTCCACTGGTCAGAGTACAACAGTGCTGTACTTAGCAATCACATATAACTGCTCACTGCTCGAAAAATCCATACCTAAAGGCTGGAAAGTTGCACAAGTCACACCAATACCTATGAAAGGAAACAAGAGTGGTCCACTGAATTACAGTCACATTTCACTGACGTCAATGTGCAGTAGCATTTGGGAACATATACTGTGTTTGAACATGATGAAGAAAACGATTTACTGATGGTCAGCATGGATTCAGAAAATATTGTTCTTATTAAAAACAACTACCTCTTTATTTCCACAAAGTAATGTGTGCTATCACTGGGGGATGTCGAATTGACTCACTATTGTCAGATTTCCAAAAAGCTGTTGACACTGTTCCTCACACGTGCCCTCTGAATAAATTGTGTACCTATGGAGCATTGCCTCAGTTGTGCAACAGGATTTGTGAGTTCCTATCAGAAAGGTCACAGTTTTAGTAACTCATGGAAAGTAATCAAGTAAAACAGATGTAATATCTGTCATTTCCCAAGGAAGTGTTATAGGTCCAATGCTGTTCCTGATCTACATGACCGACAATCTGAGCAGCCCTCTTAAATTGTTTGCAGGTAGTGCTGTCGTTTACCATCTTGTGAAGTCATTAGGTGATCAAAATCAATTGCAGAATGATTTAGACAAGATGTATGCATGGTGCAAAAAGTGACAATTGATTCTACGAGACAATGAAAAGTGTTAAGTCATCCACATGAGTACTAAAAGAAGTCCATTAAATTCTGATTACATGATAAATTGCACAATTCTAAAGGCTGTAAATTCAAATGAATACTCAGGAATTACAATTACAAATAACTTAAACTGGAATGATCACACAGGTAATGTTGTGGGTAAAGCAAACCAAAGACTGTGATTTATTGGTAGAACACTTAGAAAGTGCAACAGGTATCGTAAAGAGACTGCTTACACCATGCTTGTCTGCCCTCTTCCGGAGTATTGCTGGGCGGTGTGGGATCTGCGTCAGATGGGACTGACAGAGGACATCGGAAATGTTCTGGAAATGCAGCTTGTTTTGTATTGCTATAAAAGAGGGGAGAGAGTGCTATGGACATGATATGGGAAATGGGATGGCAATCATTAAATCATATGCATTTTCTGTTGTGGCAGAATCTTCGCATGAAATTTCAATCACCCACTTTCCTCTCTGGCTGAGAAAACATTTTGTTGGTGCCCACATACATAGGGAAAGATCATCGTAATAAAATAAGGCAAACCAGAGTTCCCAAAGAAAGATTTAAGCGCTCATTTTTCCCCCGCGCCATTGGAGAGTGGAACAATAGAGAAGCTGGAAAGTGGTTTGATGAACCCTCTGCCAGGCACTTACTATAAGCTGCAGAGTAATCATGTAGATGCAGATGAACACACATACATCATTGGGTTAAACAATATCTTGAAGAGAATGCACCTCAGTAAATATTATTATTTGGTGACTCTAGTGCTACTGTTTTTTTACAAACCTGACGTTGGTAATACGAATTCCTTCCAAACTTTTAGTAGCTGGGTAATATTTGGGTTAAGCCCAAGTAAAAAAGGTATGATTGTTTTAAAATTTCTTTTGAGTTAAGTATTAAATCATGTGTATTTTTATTTTTTTTATTTTTTTAGTGTAAATTGTGAGAAGAGCGGTTGCCATGTGTTACTAATGTGCACATGTGAGTTCTTTCAGCTACATCCAGCACCCCAACTTTCAGTTTTGGTGGGGGAGGGTGCGCTCAGAAGTCATCACTGTTGCGATGGATTCAAGCTCACACATGCACCTCTGGGCAGTAGTGCTGGGGCCAGTGCGACAATGGTGCATCCCAAAGGAAGTTGTCTGTTGTGGGGTGACAACAGCAAGAGTCCTTCTGCCTCCAGCTTTAAACCTGTAATAACACTCTATGAGGCTACTGGCCAGAGGACATCACTTCCATACTCGGGACATCCTTGTTTCCTTGCTGCATATCTTCAACAGCAGTGGCTACTATCGAATGATCCAATGTTTTAAGGATGTCTGTTTGGGGTTGTGAACCCAGATAACACTTGCTTGCTGCACCGAAGTGCTGGGTGAACTTGGTTATTATCCAAAAAGGTTGTGGCCATGATTCAGAAAACATTTGGAATTACTAGCCTAAGGCATGTTGATTGTCTCAAGAGTTTATGAGCACTGTGGCTCCAGTCTTCCTGGTTAACTGTATTTAATCAGAGTTCAGTTATGTTACAGCTCACAAGTCATATTGCATAATTTTCATTTACTGTGTTGATAAATGTTGATGGTGGTTTTGTCTGTGTAAAAGTTTGTTTTATAGAATTTTAATGCAGTTCCTCTCATGACAGTGTTTTCCATGTTTGTTTAATGGGGGATTATAGATTACGAGTTTTAAGCATACTGTATCCATTACACTTGAATCCAGGTAATCTGAAATATGTTTCTTGTCACTCTCACTAATCAGAAATGTCTTCCTACATCTCTTTATACTCCTAATTACAACTTTATTCTGTGATGCTGTAATGTCCTTATGATCAATGATTTCCTGTTCTACATGGGGTCAAAACGTTCGGACTTGTTAGTAACCAGATCTAATATGTTATTTACACGAGTCAGTTCTCTGATTAACTGCTCAAAGCAACTGTCAGATAAGACATTAGAATAATTTAACGTGATTCCCTGTCCCTACACTCTACCTTAGGCATGTGAATCTCCCAATCAATAAACAGTACATTGAAAACTCCACCTCACACTATGTAAATTCCAAAAAATATTCTCCAAGCTTCCTCTCAAATGTTCTGCCACTACTGCTCCTGAGAGAGGGGCTCTAAAAAAGTATCTAATAATGACATCTGATCCATGTGTAACATTTATTTTCACCCTACTTATTTCACATTCAGCATCTGTACTAACTTCTACATATCATCATATTTTTGGCTATAAGCAAGTCTCTACCACCAGCGTTCAACCTATCTTTATCACAAACATCCCAAATGGAACTTAGAATTTTATTGCTATTACCATCTTGTTTCATCGTGGTTTCTGTCCTTAGTACCATGTGGGCATTATTAATGTTTACAAGCAGTACTGGTACCTTTCCGTGTATCCTCCTCCAGTTAATTAATAATATAGTACCACTTTCTTTCTCTGACCTGTCATGACAAATGCTGTTGTTGTTGTATTCTTCAGTCAAGAGACTGGTTTGATGCAACCTTCCATACATTTGTCTGGCCTCTCAACAGATACCCCTCCGTAGTGGCTGCACCTATGGTACGGCTATCTGTATCCTCCCCACCGGCAAGGTCCATGGTTCATGCTACTCTCTAATAATGGAGATAGTATTCTTGTCCAGGTGAAATCAGAAAGTGTAGCTTGTTGGGCCTGTGAAGGGATTATTCTGTCCAAACAAATCCCAATGATAATGCCACATTTATTCCACATGCCACATGTATTCCATGATAATATTATTAGTGTGAACATTATTGGCTTCATTTTGTGTAAAACTTGTTCTAGAGATAGGTGATACTTATTTAATATGCAGAATAATATATAAATTAAATTCATTGTTTTTACCTACAGGGAATGAAGGGTGGGGAGGAGGAAGGAGGGGAGTAGGGGAGGGGAGGAGAATGAGGGCAAAGGGAAAGAGGGAGGGGAGGAGGAAGGAGGAAAGAAGGGGAGATGGGAGGTAAAAAGAGGTGAGAGAGAGGGGACAGGATGGGAAGGGAGGGGAGGGGAGGGGAGGGAGGGGGTGGAGAGGAGATGGACACACACACACAGAGAGAGAGAGAGAGAGAGAGAGAGAGAGGTGATATCCATGAAGTCTACAAAGAAGGGAAGGAAGTTCTACTCTGAAATGGAATTTTGAGAATACGTGAGGCAGAAAACAAATATATTTCAACATATAAACACACTTCCCTCATAACTGTATACAATTATATTACAATAGTCTGTCAAGTATTGACAGACAATTCACTTAATTGTAAAATTATATTACAATCATTTTCATTTATTATAAAATATACAAAAACAAGATTGTACAGAATAGTCGAATTTCACTATAATGACATGTCAGTGGCTAAGAACTGTCACTATCACTCCCAGAATATGATCCCAATAATGACAGCCCATTTGGAACAGATTTTGCCTGTGTTTCATTCTTGTTGCTTGAAGATGGAGGTTTCTCATCACATTTTGATTTTTCTGAGCTCACAGTCCCAACAAATGATTTGCTTCCTTGGTTAGCAACCGAGTCATTTCCAGTAGAGCTCTTTAAACGAACCAGTCCTTTAAGTGGTTTCTTTGCATTCAATGAACCAACACTACTTGGCTTTACCATCACAGAGGTCTAGAAAACAAATTACAAGTTTTACTTAGGATACCATCATGGACGAGAATAAAATATAAAGCTGTTGGCAAGATGCACAGTTAAAAAAGATAAAAAAACTGTAGTATGCTAATATTTTGCGGCAGCAGCCCCAAAAAGTCCACAAAACCAAGCATAAAGTTCTTTACTTTTATATCAACGTCAGTTGCCATTCAAGTAAAAAATACATTCTATTTCAATAAGTACATTAATACCTTTGAGATATTATTATTATGCATATTGAGCCATGGAATGCTCTATTTACTCATACATTTATAACATCACAGACAAGAAAACTGATATAAAGCTTACTTTCAAATGGCTTGTATTTATCTTCTAAATTTTTCATCTTGTTTACCTGTTACACTGAACATATAAAATACATTACAATGCCTAGTCTAATTTCTACAATTTACAATTACTAATCCCTTCTATAACTTCTTCCATTGCCAGAATCTCAATTTCAACACATCTTAGCATATTTTCTGCAAACTTATTCCTTAATGTTATATTGATTCTCTACAAACTTTTCCCTATGAATATTCTGTCTAATAAATCTTGACCTGTTATTTCATTTAGACACATGCAGTTCAACTCCCTACAGTTACTTTAAATTCCAAATAGTTTCACTTCTCTCTCTCTCTCTCTCTCTCTCTCTCTCTCTCTCTCTCTCCAGACATGTGTTTTTCATTCTAATTAAAAATTTGACACAAAAATTGTTTTTATTGGATAACACTTTCTTTACTTGGGTAGGGCTACTTCATGCATTCTAATTCACCCTATAGTGGAGACTGTCAAACAAGCTTTCGGCCAAAAAGCAAATGCAGGAGAAGGTGTTGAGGGCAATGGAGGAATGCAGATAGGGTGTCCTCACCCTCAATCCGGATCATGAAGATGTCATCAATGAATCAGAACCAGTGAGGGGTTTAAGATTCTAGGTAGTCAGAAAGGATTCCTCTAGATGGACCATGATTAGTTGGGCAGAGGATGGTGCCATGCAGGTGCCCATTGCCAGATTTGTCTGTAGGTGATGCCTTCAAAGGAGAAGTAATTGTAAGTGAGGATGTAGTTGAACATAGCAACTAGGAAGAGGGTTGTGGACTTGGAATCCATTGAGCACTGGGAAAGGCAGTGTTCAATATTGGCAAGGCCATGGGCTCACGAACAGCTGGACCACCTAGTTGCTGAACAAGCTGCCCAACACAGCATTCTCCATTTTAATGATTGCTTCGCAGCCTGTGCCATCTGGATCCTTCCTACCAGCACAAGCTTTTCTAAACTGTGCAGCTGCAAACTCTCCCTGCAGTATATCCTGTGTTTCCATAACCCTCCTGGCCTCAGCCTTCAGTAGTCATTGTCCTACACCCATCTGACCCCTTCTCTGTTCACACTCTGATACTACATAGCCCTCTATTCCAACTACACACCCTCAGTCCTTTTACTTCTCTCCTTTACCACTGCCCCCCCTCCCCCCCCCCCCACCTCTTTCACCCACCATCTAACCTCCTGACTGCACCTAGCTGCCCTGCCCTACCCCTCTCTCCACCTCGTCCCTGTATGCTCCACAAACAGCACTTTACCACCCCCCACTCCTACCCTGCTACCCTTCCCTCCAATTCCACAGCCTCCTCCTTACCCCCCGCCATCCAGATTGCTTCTGCCATCATACACCGCTGCTTGCAGTCTAGCCTTGGCAGATAGAGACTGTGGTCATGTGTGTAAGATGTGTGTGTTTTGTCTAATTCTAATGAAGGCCTTTTTGGCTGAAATCATACTTGTTTGATAGTCTTTTTGTTGTGCCTATCTGCAACTAAGCATCTCCACTATATGGTGAGTAGTAATCTATCCTTTTAATAAGATTGCATTATTCCATCCTGGATTTTCCACAGTTTGATTTTGCTTAAGGGTTTTTCTTCCATTCCATAATCCAGTGCTGTTTTCCTTTGCTACTATTTTCTAACACATTAATATACTCAGTGTCCATCCTTCTTTCTCTTCTTTCCTGTGTTTCACTTGTTGCCTTCCAAAGTGCACTGCACACTCTACTTATGAGCCTCACTGTATCAACCATCTTGTCCATGCACAACTGACGGCTACAAGACCACACTGTTGGTGCAGCACTTCATGTCCCACATTACTCCCACTGGTATCATTAATCCTAGACCTTCAAACTGATCAGTCTTCCTGTGTCACACCACATATTTTCGCATGTTATTTTCCATTCCTTCCTGTGCCACAGGAACTTGTACCTTGTCCTACCACCCCCTCCCCACCCCTTACTTTTTCTCCTCTCTTATTCCAGATTGCAACTAATCTAGTTACAACTGCTTCCCAGTTCTCCACACTTATCTCCCCACAGACCTGCAACCCACACTACAAGCTTTTTATTTATTTTTTCTTTGATCTCATTGTGTTTTCACTTTGATTTTAGTTGGTTTCTGCATTTCACTATCAGCACACTCCCTCAGGTTTCATCTCGTTTGCCCATACTTCATTTGTTTTGTCCTGTTCGTGATTTTTTCCATGCATTTTGATGGAGTTTTTTTCTTAGGCCCATCTCAGAACCTCTCCCCAGAGCCTACACCCCTACCAATCCCCACACTCCTACCTTCTACATGCTTAATAAAGTCCATGAACCCAACCACCCAGAATGCCACTGTCGTTTCGGATCGCAAGGATTACCTGGCAGAAGGATTCCACCAGCTGTCAGGTTCATCTACCTACAAACACTGACTCAGTTACTCCATTTCAGAATTCAGCATGACCTCCAGTCTCTCCTGAAATTCTTACGCCCATCCCAGAACCTCTCCCCAGAGAACTCACCCCTACCACTCCCCACACTCCTACCCTCTACATGCTTCCTAAAGTCCATAAACCTAACCACCCAGAATGCCCTGCTGTGGCTCATTACCATGCCCCCTCTGAGCGGATCTCTTCTCTCCTATATAAAAAATACCAACCACTTCCTCCAATGACTCTCCACACTTCCTGTTCCTTTACAGCAGGGAGCACTGCTCGTCACTAATGATGCCACCACCCTTTACACTAACATCACCTCCGTTTACACAAACATCCTTAATGTCCAAGGCCTTGTCACTATTGAACACTACCTTTCCCAATGCCCGACGGATTCCAAACCCACAACCCCCTTCCTAGTCACCATGATCAACTATATAGCCTCACCCATAATTACGATTACGTCTCCTTTGAAGGCATCACCCTCAAACAAATCTGGGGTACAGACATGGGAACCCATATGAGGAGGAGGAGGAGGAGGAGATTAGTGTTTAACGTCCCGTCAACAACGAGGTCATGAGAGACGGAGCGCAAGCTGGGTGAGGGAAGTATGGGGAAGGAAATCGGCCGTGCCCTTTCAAAGGAACCATCCCGGCATTTGCCTGAAGCGATTTAGGGAAATCACGGAAAACCTAAATCAGGATGGCCGGAGATGGGATTGAACTGTCGTCCTCCCGAATGCGAGTCCAGTAGAACCCATATGACACCATCCTATGCCAACCTACGCATGGGCCATCTAAATGAATCTTTTCTAATCACCCAGAATCCTAAACCCCTCACCTGGTTCAGATTCACTGATGGAATATTTGTGAACTGGGTTAAGGAGAGGACACACTATCCGCATTCCTCCAGAACCTCAACATCTCCTCCCCCATTCACTTCACCTGGTTCTCCTCAACACAACAAGCCATCTTCCCTCGATGTTGAACTCCATCCATATTAAACCCATCAACCACCAGCAATGCCTCCACTTCGACAGCTGCCACCCATTCTCTATTGAGAAGACCCTTCCATACAGCCAAGTCACTCTTGGCCGCCGCATCTGTAGTATGACCACTCTGTCTTAAAATACACCATGGGTGTCACTGAGTCCTTCACAGACTGTAATTACCCTCCCAACATTGTACCAAAACAGATCTCTCCAGTCACCTGCCACCTCCTGAAGTTCCACATTCCAGTCACAGAGGATCATTTCCCTCTGATTCAGTACCTTCTAGGATTGGAGCAAATGAATCACATTCTCTGCCAGGGTTTTGACTACCTCTCATTGTGCCCTGAACTAAGGAATGCCCTTCCCTTTATTCTTTCCACCCCTCACACAGTGGTATATCGCCATCCACCAAACCTATACAACCCCTGCTCCCTACCCCTTGCCTCTTGGCTCATTTGCCTGTAATAGACCCACAGGCAAGACCTGTCCCATGTATCCTCTCCCACCACCACCATTTACTCAAGTCTTGTCACAAGCATCACCTAACCCATCAGATGTAGGGCTACCTGTGAAACCAGTCATGTGATCTAAAAGCTAAGCATCAATCACTGTGCTGTGTTCTACATGGACATGACAACCAACAACATGTTTGTCTGCAAGAATGTCCACCGACAAACTGTGGCCATTAGATGGCAGGTGCACCCAGTTGCTGAGCGAGCTCCCCAACACAATGTTCTCCATTTTAATGAGTGCTTCATACTGATAACAGGTTTACTGAACTGTGCAGTTGGGAACTCTCCCTGCAGTATATCCTATGTTCCTGTAACCCTCGTGGCCTCAACATTCATTAGTCATTTTCCTATATCCACCTATCCACTTCCCTGTTCACACTCTGGCACTACACAGCCCTCTGTTCCACTTACCCACACCCTGCCTTTTTACTTCTCTCCTTTACTGCTGCCCCCCCCCCCCCCCTCTTTCTCTCACTCTCTCACACACACACACACACACACACACACACACACACACATGCACACACACACACGTCCCTCGCCCTCTGTTTAACCTCAGGACTGCACCGAGCTGCCCTAACCTCTCTCCACCTCATCCCTGTAGGCTCCCATAAGCAGCACTTTATGGTCTCCCACTCCTACCCTGCTATCCCTCCCTTCCCTGCCCCCACCTCCTCCTTACCCCCACCACACAGACTGCTTCTCCCATCCTGCACTGCTGCTTGCAGGCTAGCCTCAGCAGCCAGAGACAATGGTCATATGTGTGTGTGTGTGTGTGTGTGTGTGTGTGTGTGTGTGTGTGTTATTCTGATGAATGCCTTTCTGGCCGAAAGCTTACTTGTTTGACAAGTATACAGAGAAGGGCAGCATGAATGGCCACAGGTTTGTTTAATACAGGGGAGAGTGTCACAGAGATACTGAAGGAACTGAAATGGCAGACTCTTGAAGAGAGACGTAATCTATCATGAGAAAGTCTAACAAAGTTTCAAGAAATAGCTTTAAACAACTACTCCAGGGATATATTATAACCACCGACGTATTGCTCACATGGGGATCATGAGAATAAGATTAGAATAATTACTACCCACACACCACACAGAGACACTCAAACAATCATTCTTCCTGTGCTCTATATATGAATGGGACAAGAAGAAACCCTAATAATTGGTACAATGGGATGCACCCTCTGCCATGCACCTTGTGGTGGTTTGCACAGTATAGATGCAGATGTAAATCTCTTTTCCATTACATAACACAAGGTAAAAATGACCTTCTATATATCCTACTCATCTCATAGGTGGGAACATCTTCATGTTCTCCTTGAATTATTCTTTGCATTAATACAACCACAAATTTTGAGGTCTGAGATTTAAAGGTGATTGTGTTGGCTTGAACATATTATGCACGTTTTCAGTCCCTGTTATATTATGGGATTTTTTAAAATTTTATTTATTTATTTATTTTGCAGGAATGTGCACCTAAAGTAAATTAAGTATTTATGAGTAAAATAAAGCAATAATTGTTTCAAAAGGAAAATTCGCATGACCAAACTGTAAAATTACAAAGAGGGAAAATAGTTGGGCAGAAC
Source organism: Schistocerca nitens (assembly GCF_023898315.1). NCBI lineage: Eukaryota > Metazoa > Arthropoda > Insecta > Orthoptera > Acrididae > Schistocerca > Schistocerca nitens. The sequence continues at coordinate 529,585,286 of NC_064617.1, forward strand.
TTACCTCCAGGAGGTGAAATTCTAGTGTCAATAGACACATACAACAGTACAAAAAAACTACTGTAGCTTTCACAACTGTTAGTTCCTTTCTCAGAAAAGACATTGTGACAAGTTGGGGAAGGTTAAAAATGAGGGGCAAGTCATTCAGACATCAGGATGAAATTGACCCATCTCCTTACTCCCTAAGGCTATACAAAACAAAAAAAACATAATATCCATGAATATAATATTAGTAAGTCACAGCTGGAATCTGTAAACTTGTACAGGTACTTGGGTTTAAAACTTGGTAGGGACATGGAGTGGAACAATCACTAACGCCCAGTCGTGACGAAAGCAACTGGCAACTTCAATTTATTGGCAGAATACCACAGAAATGCAATCAGTCTACGAAGGAGGTTGCTTACAAATCACTAGTGTGACCAATCCTAGAATATCGCTCATGTGTGTGGGACCTGTACCAAATAGGACTAGCAAGGGATACTGAACATATACAGAGACGGGTTGCACGAATGGTCACAGGTTTGTTTGATTCACAGGAGAGGGTCACTGAAATGCTGAAAGAACTGAATTGGCAGATTCTTGAAGATAGTCAGAAACTATTCCGAGAAAATCTAATAACAAAGTTTCAAAAAAAGCTTTAAATGATAACACTAGGAATACACTACAACCCTCTAAATACTGCTCCAACAGGGATTATGAGGTAAAAGATTAGATTAACCATAGCATGCCCAGAAGCATTTAAACAATCAGTTTTCCCAAGCTCTATATGGGAAAGGAATGGAAAAAATACCTAATAAACAGTACGGTGGTATGTACCCTCTGCCCTGCACTTCACAGTGGTTTTCAAAGTATAGAGGAAGATGTAGATGGAGAAGGCAGGAACTAACATTGCCTGCAATAAAGTGCTGGCCAGTCACTCTATCTTCTTGTAAAAGAAAGTAGATACTTGTAGATCTTGGATGCATTTTTCAAAAATCTCAAAATTCTTGCAGTCATTACATTTATTGCACAGCAGTACTTGCAGAAAAGAATAAGAGTTTGTTAAAGTGCTCAATGAGCAAATGGTATTAAATGAGCAGCGCTCACCACCAAAAAACTGAAGAATTTGAAGTAAAGCAACTCTCACCCACAAATTAGTTTTTATATTTGGAAACTAGCTGAGTATCCAGTACTGCTTGGGTAAGTATTTAATCCAATTCTGTTAGTATATCTCCTTCCCCACCTCTTTGTCCACCTCCTCCACCCCTGCTCTTTGTCCATCTCCTCCTGATCCTCTCTCTGTCCATCTGCTAACCCCTCCTCCCCTCTGTCCATCTGTTCCTCCCCACCCTCTCTATCAGCTCACCCACCTATATCCATCTGCTCCTTCTTCCTCTGTGTCCATCACCTCCTCCTCCCCTCCCCCCTCTGTACATCCGCCCTCACTTGCTTCCCATCCTTTACTTCTCTCTTTTTTCCCCTCCTCTACTTCTCTCCTTTCCCACTACCCTTTCCCCCACCCCCTCAAATCTCCTGACTGCACCTAGCAGCCCTACCCTGTCCCCGCCATGTTCCTGCATGCTCCCACAAGCAGCACTACATACTCCCCCACCCCTACCCAGCCCCACTCAGCCTCCGCCTTACCCCCACTACCCAAGATTGCTTCTTCCATCAGGTGCAGTTGCTCACAGTCCAGCGCCGATGGCCAGAGACAGTAGTTGTGTGTGCAAGTTGTGAATGTGTGCATGTTTTCTATGTTAGAAGAAGGCATTTTGGTTGAAAGCTCACACATTTAGCAGTCTTGTTTGTGTGCATGTCTGTGACTCAACATCTCCTGTATATTATATAATTTTTCACATAGATGTGAATACTGTGTGCAAAATGTGTCACAAATATAGTTGGTAGTAAAGAAGTGATAAATTAAAGTGTCATGCTTGAGGTGGCAGTCTTCTGCATGAACAGGGAAAAAGTGATAGGCAATGAAGTTCTTTCCTTTCATCATTTTGTGGGGACTGTCAGTAAGAAAAAGTTCCATAAAAGTTTGAATTGATTTGTAAAGTTTGTTGCAAGTCAGCAAGCGCTCTTGCTCAAGTCTTGGTATGTGCATGTCATGGGCTACACTTCTTTTTCACCCCCAACACTTATCTTTTGATAGGTACATGGTCCTTACCCCTGCAGTAATCCTTTCTAGATAGTAAGTGACAAGTGTACCATGTTCGGTTGAAATCAGTCCAGTGGTTTAGGAAGAGATGTGGAATATATATACATACATGCATACACACATACGTATGTACTTCCATTTTTATAAAATGTATGATAACTGCAACATGTATTTTTGCAATATTATTTCTGGTTCCAAAGCCAGCTGATTTTATGGATCAATGACTAGGAGTTATCAGTGTTTTATCAAACCATAGATAACTAAGTCTACAGACCACAAGATCTGTTTGCAAGAACATTTTGGGAGGAAACTGACTATCGGTTTTTCAAAGAAACCATCCAGATAATTTTCTTGAGTGCTAAACATAAACAGCAAGCCTCTGGTTGGCATTACAGAAGTATGAATACCATTTCTCCCTGTTATATAACAGAGCCCTGTGTCGATTCACTCAGTAGTTCACCTGATCATGTCTGGTGCACTGCACCCCTTATGTACCAACTGATACTGATGAGTTCATCATATAATCTCATTTTAAGATGATTCATAAGGCTATCTTTATTATGGCAATCTGAAACTTGCAGCAGAACTCCAGAAGACTCCTGTTCCTAACTATAGCATTCCTGTCTCACTAATTCTTCAGTTTCTTCATATATTTACTCTTTTTCACGTCATCTGATAGTGAAAAAACCAAAAGATTAAGGTTTAATGTTCTGTTGAAAATGAAGCCATACTGAGTACAAGCTTGAACTGGACAAGCATGGGCAGAAAATTGGCTAAAGTAAGCATTCCAACATTTGCCTGAAGTGGTCTGAAACCTACATGAGGATTTACAACCTGCAATTCCTGGATCCAAGTCCAGTGCCTTCCCCACTATGCAAACTCATTAGTTCATTTGAGTAGGATATTAGCATATAAACAATGCAATTGCTACTTACCATAAAAATGACATGTTAAGTTGGAGACAGGCACAATTAAAAGACACTTATACAGTAGCTTTATGCCACAGCCTTAGTCAGGAACAGAAAGACACACACACACACACACACACATATTCATTCACACAATCAAGCACACGTTACACATTCATGACCATCATCTCTGGCAGCTGAGACCAGAATTCCTGGTCCAAGCTGCTGGAGATAACGGTCATGAGTGTGTGAGGTGTGCTGGCTTGTGTGAATATGTGTGTGTGTGTTTGATTGTTTTACTCTTTCTTTTTCTGATTAAGGCTGTGGCTGAAAGGTAATGTGTTCAGTGTCTTTTAATTGTACTAGTCTGCAACTTAACGTGTTGTCTTTTTGGTAAGCAGCAATCTACCTTTTCCATACACTGTTGATATTCCAATGTCAAGTGGCCACTGTTTCTTATTCGCATATAATTTAGTGTAATGGTGATTACTATTGTAAATCTACAATTACTGACCAGTGTATCTCACTTCTTACATCATTTTTCAAAGTTTTCATGAGCCTAAGATGGAAAACATTTTTCAAGACACAGATGCTGTGCCCTTTCTTAGTACAGATTTATCGATGATGATCCTGTGGCATGGACTCATGGTAAAGAAGAAAACTGCTTTTTCCTAAATTCACATAGTCCTTTTTCAAATCCAAAGCAACCTTACTTGATGCTGAGCTCCTCTTCACAGAAGTTTATATTCAGCCTCCGTCCATATAAAACCAATCAATAAGCAACAGTAGCTACACCTTGACAGCTGTTGCTCTTTCCACATCAAACACTTCCTTCCATACAATCTACGCATCTGTGGCAAACATATCTAGTTCACCACCAAATCCCGGTACAACAGCAATCTCTCCCAGGATTTCAGGATTTCTCTCCCCTCTGATCTTATACACTAAAAAATCAGCTGGACAGTATCCTCCCTTTGCCCTATTACTAATACAGTTCACACTAAAAAAAAAAAAACTCAAAACCTCTCCTCATCATTCAGCACCAACCAGGGCATGAATGACTCAACCCATGTCAAGCCCTGAAAAAGAGATCCTTTATTCTTGATTTCCTCCCCACACCATCCACTTTTGCCTTCAATCATCTTCCCAACCTCCACAAAGTATTAGTTCAATCATATGACATTCACAAACCATTATCCTACTCTAAGGTTCATACCCTGGAAATCAATGCCGCTATTACACCTGCCTCATACATCCACCTGCTATTGTCTACTACAGTCCCACTACTCTAGTACATACCACAATATCAAAGGCATGGCAACTTCCAAAACCACACACATTATTCACCAAGTAAATTGTGGCTCAGCACGTTGCTTTATATGGGAAATACTGCCACTAAACTGGCAGAGTGCATGAATGGACATAGTTGCTCAAGATGCTCTACACCACACTATTTTAGTTCTCTCACCCAATACTAGTTGCCTTGAATTTCAGAGAATGGAACTAGCCCTCCAATAAATCCTCACATCCCAACACCCTCCTACAACTAATCCCTATTAACTACATTCTTTTCTCACCTAAGCATTTGTTTTATGAGTTTAACTCCCCCCCCCCCCCCCCAACTTCTCTCAGTTTTTTAAGAACACTATTAAATTTTTCTTTTAATTCATTTTTACCTCTGACTCTGGCATCATCATCTCTCAAATTAAGCTGGAACATGATAACAAATTTAGCTCCTTTGACTTCCTACTCTAATGCCTCCCCCAGACCTCTGGTCTCTCCTTGTACTAAAAACAGGTGAGTCCCTCACATGCTGGGTCGGAGTAATCTGTCCTTTTTAACATTCCTTAACCTATCCCTTTCTCCTCCCTGATAATGGAAAGCTGCTTGTACAAGTACATGTGCCTATCATCAGAACTAAGTATTTCCCCTCCTAAGTTTAGTACTGGCTAGCTATACTGTCTCATAATTACTCTTACATTACTTCATTACTCTTGCACAGTATATAAATGCACAGCAACATAATTAAATAGAATAACAAACATACAATTAAATAAAAAAAGGTTTAGGTCGAAGACATATTAATGGCAAGGTTGTGTTGGCAACACCACAAAACACAATACACACCTACAAGTATAAAAATAAATGATAAACAGTAGTGTGTAAAAAAGTGTGCTGTGTAAAATGAAAGAAATGCATAGTTCTGCAGAGCAATGAAAAATTAGACAAGTATGTGTCTAATAAGAGAAACCAAACAGAAACACTGTGAGTAAAAACCAACATATTTTTAATGAACTGCTTCCCGATCGTAAAAAAAATCAAATTGCAAATATCTTTAGTTACAGACCAGTGATGATGCTTTACCTCAATAGATGGGAATGCATCTGGTGGGGAAAAAATACAAAAAAAAAATTTTTTTTTGTAGTCTTAACGACAGAACAAAAATACCATCAAGAATTATAATTTTGTACTTTTCAAGAGCGAATTAATCACACATAAATGTGTCACTGGGAGATAAAGTGGATACTGTGCTACAGTTATCACACAGAATGGTTTTATTTCACTAATCCCAGCCACCTGTAACTCTATTCAGTCAACACTCCCTAAAATTTCACTCTCCCACCGATAGATTGTTAATTTTTCTGAATCCACTCATAATGAACAACCACATCAAAAACACAACTGACTGATTAATTGATTATTGTATTTTATCTTAGTTTTTTGTTTCCCATTAAAGAGTAAGACCATAATAATGAATTTATTATAGACAAAATTTTAAACATGTTAATTCCTGTTACCAAAGATGCTGTATCTAACACTGAGGCTAAACTAAACAATGTAAATTCCAGGTACGAATATCAAAAACATTATATAAATGATAGGTTGCTATCACTGTAAAGATGACATGTCGAGCTTCAGAAAGGCATGACAACAAGACTGTTACATATAAGCTTTCAGCCAAAGCCTTCTTCTGAAAACGCAAACACACACACTTTCACACAAGCAAGCACACATTATCGCTACCACTGGTCAGACTGCAACAGAAATACGTTGAATGGCAGCAACAGTCCAGAGAGACGTGGGAAAGGCAGAGGGACAGCAGGGTATGGGTGGAGGAATAGGAATCTGCGCTATCAGAGCACGCAGGGTATAGAGGTGGCAGGACTTCCCCACCTGTACCCTGCTATCCTTCCATGTTCCCTACCTCACTCCAGATTGTTGCTCCTGTTCTGATATTTTTCTGTTGCACTCTGGCCAGAAGTAGCAATCATGTATGTGGGACTTGTGATTGCTTGTGTGAATGTGGGTGTGTTTCTCTTTTCCGAGGGAGGCTTTGGCCAAAAGCTTATATATAACAGGCTTTTCACTGCCCCCACCTGCATGAATGTGTTACATTTATGGCGAGCAGTAATCTATTCTTTTCTATAACGATCAAAATAATCAATTAGTGACAATATAAAGTATGTAGCTGGCCTTTGGAGATGATGAGATCAACACCGAAGACCAGCTACACTCTTCCATCCACATTAAACTGACTAACAAACAACAGTACTTACACTTTGACAGTTGCCATCCTTTCCATGTCAAATATCCCCCCCCCCCCCCCATACAGCCTTGGCATCTGAGGCAAATGTATTTGTCCAGATGCAGACTCTTTACAGCAATACACCACCACTCTCACCTCAGCCTTCACAGGACGTAATTATCCCAACAGCCTAGTTCAAAAGCAGATTTCCTGGGCCATCACATCCAATCCCAGTACTGCTGATCCATCCAAAAAACAACTTCGGAGCACACCTCTTGTCACTCAGTATTATTCTGGTCTTGAATGTATTATGATCAGCTACTTCGAAAAGGCCATGACTTCCTAAAATTGTGCCCTAAAGTGAGATCCATTCTGTCCGATATTTTACCCACCACATCTAGAATAGCTTTTCTCGCCCTCCCAATACCTGAAATATCCCTGTCAGACCCTATGCTCCTTCTGCACCCATCTCCCTACCCTATGGCTCCTACCTCTGTGACCGACGCCACTGCAAGACTTGCCCTATGCACTCTCCTACCACCACATATTCCAGCCCTGTAATTGGGAAAACATACAGTATCAAAGGGAGAGCCACGTGTGAAACGATACATCATATACCAGCTGTTATGTAAACACTGTTCGGCCTTTTACCTCGTCAAGACTAACACCAAATTATCAATTAGGATGAACGGGTATAGGCAGAGGGGGTATACAGGCAACATGCAATATCCTGTTGCAGAGCATGCTCTACAATATGACAATTGTGATCTTGGTTCCTGTTTCACCACATGTGCCATCTGGATTCTTCCCACAGACACCAGTTTCTCAGAACTCCACAGGTGGGAACTAGCGTTACAACATGTCCTTGGTTCTCACCACCCACCTGGCCTGAATTTACATTAATTTTTTCTGTCTCAGTATTTCTTCACAGTAACTACTCCTTTCTTCACCCCATTTCACTTTCCTATATCTTTCGTTTTCTGACCTGTCTATTTTTTGCCGCCCCACCCCCCACCCTCCCATGTCTATTACATACAATGCACTTAGCTTTTCAATCTTATTAATTCAAGCATTATGTTTTGGTACTACTATCTATTTTGCATATTACCCTGTCATCCACCTTTAAGCTCTTAGGTTTTCAAATCTTGTCCGGATCAGCCCCCAACATTCAGTCTTTCCTCCTCATTCTGTCCGATGAGTCTCCCCTGACCCGGGGTTCAGGGTGACTTTACTGAATTGTACACCTTTCCCTACATCTCTCCAGTCCTTTTCCTTCACCCCTCTTCCTTCCCCTTTAACTCTTCTGCCAGAAGAAGGGGCCACTGGCTCCGAAAGATTGTAAAAGTTAAACCTTTTTGTGTGTGTGTTCTCCTGCCGCTGCTGGCTGAGTGGATATTTTTTACCTATCCATTTACATTATAATAATGCACGGAAAGTTCTGGTTGAGAATAACGAATTATTTAGGAATAAGGAGATGACTCATCGAAAGACAGAAGGTACACAAACAAAAGGTACAGAGATTTGCTTTGCTAGCTTTCAGAATGAAGTTCATTTCTCAAGTGGTAGGAGAAAACTGGAGTGAAGGATGTGCTGTAGGGATAGTTCCCATCTGTGCAGCTCCGAAAAGATGGTGGTGGTGGAGAGGATCCAGATGGCATGAGTTGTGAAGCAGGCATTGAAATCTCCCATGTTTTGCTCTGCTGCATATTGTGCCGCTGGGTGGTCCGCCTAGTTTTTGGCAACAGCTGGTGGCCATTCATTTTGGCTGACAGCTGGTTGGCTGTCATACCAATGTAAACGCTGTGCAGGGGTTGCAGCAGAGCTGATATATAACATGGCTGCTCTGAGAGGTTGCCCGGCCTTTGGTGAGGTAGGATGAGTCTGTAATGGGACTGGAGTAGGGGATGCTGGGTCGGTGGATAGGGCAGGTCTTGCATCTAGGTCTTCCACAAGGGTATGATCCGTGTGGCGGGGACTGGGGGTGAGAGTGGCACAGGAGTAAACAAGGATGTTGTAGAAGTTGGGTGGTTGACAGAACACCACTTTGGGAGGGGTGGAAGTGTCTTGGGGAGGATGTCGCTCATTTTAAGGCATGATGATATATAGCCAAAGCCCTAACGAAGACCATGGCTCAGTTGTTCCATCCCAGGTGGTATTGGGTGACAAGGGGCACTTCCTTGTGGTTGGCTCTTGGAATGGATATGAGGATCAGGTGCATGTGGGGATATGGCATGGGTGAGGGAGTTCTCATCAGTGCAGATGTGTCTGCCATGGATGGCCAAGCTGAATGGGAGGGCAGCTGTCCAAGTACACGTACTGTTAGGGGTTGATGGGTTTTATGTGGACTAAGGTGTGGATGGAGCCATCTGAGAGGAGGAGACCGATATCTAGAAAGGTGGCATGATGGGTGGAGGAGGACCAGGTGAAGTGGATGGGAGATAAGGTGCTGAGGTTGTGGAGGGATGAGGATAAGTTGAGCTGGCCTTGGGTACAGATTATAAAGAAGTCATCCATAAACCTGGACCAGACCAGGGGTTTGGGGGTTTTGGGAAGCCCCCTAGCAGGTGGCCCATGAAGAGGTTGGCTTAGGAGGGTGCCATGCTGGGTTACGTGTATGAGGAATGAAGTGGCGGGTTTGGAAACTGCAGGGCTTTCGTTGATGTAGTGTTCAATAGCAGCAAGGCCATGAGCATGGGCATGGTTTATAAGGAGGTTGCATCTACAGTGACAAGTAGGGAACCCGCAGGTAAGAGTGTGGGGATGGTAGAGAGCTGGTGCAGGAAGTGGTTGGTTTCTTTAATGTGTAAGGCAGGGTCTTGGACAATTGGTGCAGATGTTGGTCAACAATGGCCGAGATTATTTTGGTGGGAGCATTGTAACCAGCCACAATGGGGCACCCAGGATTGTTACATTTGTGGATTTTGGGGAGCATGTAGAAGGTAGGTGTGCAGGCTGTTGCTGGGGTGAGCAGGGAGATGGATCCAGGGGAGATGTTCTGGGAAGGGCTTAAGGATTTCAGCAGGGACGGGAGATTATGTTGGACTTCTGGGATGGGGTCACTTTAGCAGAACTTTTAGTTGGAAGTGTCGAACAGCTGACAGAGGACCTCCGCCAAGTAGTCACTCAGGTTCTCAGAACAGTGGTGGAACCTTTGTCAGCCGAGAGGATGATCAGGTCAGGATCCATTTTTAGGCTATGTAAGGCAGTCCTTATTTTTGATAAAAAGTTGTTCTAAGGGAGGAGCCTGGTGAAGGATGGCGAGGCTAGGTCATAAGCTAAGAATTCTTGGAGGGTGACCATGGGATGGTTAGGCCCAAGTATGGGAGGGTCACAGTTGAATGGTGGTATGAATTGGGAGAGGCTCGGTTTGATGTTAGGACTGGAATGGCTTTGGTTGGAGCTGTTAAAATCCTGACACTCAAACACCTAGAAGAACATTCCAAACACCACCCTCACAAGTTATCCAGCCTGTTGAAATCTTACTCCCACCTTCGGGCACCACTACCACTACACACCCCCAACCCTACTCCCAGTGTTCTTCCTAGTAGCCGCTCATAGTTCCCAGACCCTGCTTAGCTGACCTTTTCAGTATACCACCACTCCAAAATCCCCTAGCAACACTCCACGAAATCCAGACTGAAACAATACCAGAACACTGTTGTTAATCTCTCCACCAAAATACATAGAAGTTTCAGTCCTGTTCAGAGGCCTCACATTCAGCCCTACTCCGACGTTTAACCATGTTAGACTTGTGAAAGATCTACTCTCCTCCTCCCACTCCCTACAGTGGAAACACATTTTTGTCACCGACCTCTCCAACCAAACAAAGCCAGTCCAATCTTAACATTGAACCCTGCCGGTTCCAATTCATACCACCATCTATCTGTGACCTTCCCACACTTCTGCCTAACCATCCCCTGGTCATCTTCCAGAAATTCGTAAATTCCAAGGCCTCAGCATCCTTTCCCATGTCCCTTCCTAAGAACAACAACCTTTAAGCAGAAGAAAGGATTGCCCTACACAGCCTAAAAATGGGTCCTGACCTGATCGACCTCCTAGCAGACAAAGGTTCCACCACTGTTGAGATGAAACGGAGTGACTACCTGGTGTAGGGCCTCCGCCAACTGTCTGACATTTCCACCTACAAGCTCTGCCAAAGTGACCCCATTCCAAAAGTCCAACATAATCTCCAGTCCCTGCTGAAATCCTAAAGCCCTTACCAGAACCTCTCCACTGGATCCATCACCCTGCTCACCCCAGCAACAGCCTGCACACTTACCTCCTACATGCTCCCCAAAATCCACAAATGTAACACTCCTGGGTGCCCCATTGTGGCTGGTTACAATGCTCCCACCGAAAGAATCTTGGCCATGGTTGACCAACATCTGCAACCAATTGTCCAAAACCTAGGTTCCCACATTAAAGATAACAACCACTTCCTACATCGGCTCTCCAACAACCCCACATCCTTACCTCCGGGGTTCCTACTTGTCACATTAGACGCAACCTCCTTATACACCAACATCCCTCGCCCATGTCCTTGCCACAATTGAACATTACCTCTCCCAAAGTCCTGTGGATTCCAAACCCACTACTTCATTCCTTGTACACCTAAGCAACTACATTCTAACCCATAACTACTTCACCTTTTGAGGGAACCTATACAAATAAAATCGTCGCACTGCCACGGGAACCCACATGGCACCCTCCTATGCCAACCTCTTCATGGGCCACATATTCCCTGGTCTGGTTCAGGTTTACAGACGAAATCTTTATAATCTGGACCCAAGGCCAGGACAACTTATCCTCATTCCTCCACAACCTCAACATCTTCTCTTTCATCCACTTCACCTCATCCTCCTCCACCCTTTGTGCCATCTTCCTAGATACCAATCTCTTCCTCTCAGATGGTTCCTTCAATACCTCAGTACACATAAAATCCACCAATCACCAACAGTACCTGCACTTTGACAGATGCCACCCCTTCCACACCAAAAAATCCCTCCCATACAGCCTGGCCACCCATGGCAGACATATCTGCAGTCATGAGAACTCCTTCATTCAGTATGCTGTTGGTGTCACAAAGGCCTTCGCAGACAGGCAGTACCCCCCCCCCCCCCCCAGACCTAATACACAAACGGATCTCCCATGCCATATCACCACACACACCTGATCCTCACATCCATTCTAAGAGCCAACCACACAGAAGCGACCCTTGTCACCCAATACCTCCTGGGACTGGAACAACTGAACCACGGTCTTCGTCAGGGCTTTGATGATCTATCATCATGCCATGATGTCCTGAAATGAGGGACATCCTACCCAAGAAACTTCCATCCCCTCCCAAAATAGTGTTCTGCTGCCCACCCAACTTCCATAACATCCTTTTCTACCTCTATGCCATTCCCACCCCCAATCCCCTGCCACCACACACTTATACTACCCCATCAGAGGATGCGCAACCCGTCTAAGCTGCCATGTTATATACCAGCTCTGCTGTAGCCACTGCACAGCATTTTACATTGGTATGACAACCAACCAGCTGTCAAACAGAATGAATGGCCACTGTCAAACTGTTGTGCAGATGGGAGCTATCCTTACAGCACCTCCTTGATTCCCATAACCTCCCTGGTCTAAATCTAAGATAACTCACTGTCCCCCACAAACCCAATAGTGTGTATGTGTGTGTGTGTGTTTCCTGAAGCCTGAGAAAGGAACTTCATTTTGAAAGCTAGTAAAGCAAAGCTCTTTACCTTTCGTGCATGTATCTGTCAACGATGTAGTGTTTCTGCCTTACGGTGAGTCAGCTCTATATTACTAAATAATTCATTTACATTATAATCTATCCTTTTCATAATATTGAGGTTAAACTGTTGTTCACATACTTGTACATATGTTTAATCCTTATGTTCTTGTGATGTGTAATAGGCGAGGCAATGGAACAAGTAAAAAAAAAGTTTCAAACTCTGGATAATTTCCTTTAGGAAATAAGAACCAGACATTGAAATTACATTAAACTAAAAACAATAATCATGAGCAAAGAACTTACTGTCTGTGTTGTCTTTAACTGTACTGGTTCTGTATAGCGTGCTATTTTTTGAGGGGGTTCATTACTGTTGCCAGCACTGACATTAGTACTCGTGATATTTGAAGTTTCTACAATTTCTTCTGTTATAACCTTCTTCTTGCCAAATACAGACCTAAGAAAAGTAAATAACACACTTTAACGTCAGAAAATGCATTTGAAAATTAGAAAATATGAACAACTTCAAGAAGGTACTTTTAACAGCTCTCAATATTTCTTGGGTTACCTCAATTTATGCTAGAATGTGCTTTCTGTGGTTGTACATGAGTGGTCTCTTGGCAACCAGTTCAAAAACATTTTCTACATTACTATGGACTTCTCACATATGCTCAGATTACCTTCAAATCTAAGGTGTGATACACAGATACGTTCAAAACTGGACATGTCCCAGACATTTTCACTCATGCAACTGCTATCAACAAAGGTTATGTATCTGTCAAATGTCTTTTACATTTATATCAACCACCTTTCATTTCCCTGTATTTACTCTCAAACTGTCAAGGACATTTGGTTTACCCGTGATTGTATCTGATGCTACACCATTAATTCTTGTTAATAATGACATTATAGACACTGAACAAAAGAGAAAAAACTGAGCAACTCAAGAACCTTTAATTCTAGAATGCACAGTTAATCATTAAGAACAGAACTGTAGTATCTGCTCAGTGGCGAAATACACACATGATGTACCAAGAAAAAGGGGAATGGGTGGACGGAATTCTGAGAGACAGTAAAGAGATACACAGAATTAATTTTAGACAACATCAATCATTAACTGTAGATTTGTGTGTGTGTGTGAAAAGGGGGGGGGGGGGGGGGTTGACGATGATGATGATGATGAGGAGGAGGAGGAGGATAAATTAATGATGTACACTGTGGGTGCTTCTCTTTACTGATTTCAGAGACAATATAGGGAATGGGAAGGAAATTCTGCCCTGCAGAGCAAAAACTGCAGGAAGAGCAATAATGGAGGTGGTAAAAGATGCACTCAGTGTTATATACTGCTAAATTACAATGGTGATGTACTGCTAAATTACAATGGTGATGTGTTGCTCATGTTCTGAAATTATGAGCTCCGTGTTAACAGAAGTCTCTCACATTGGATGAAGGTCACACAGTTGGGATGATTATAATGTAATATTTAATAAAACATATAGTTCTGAATCTCTTGCTGATTAACAAAGCACATAGGTACACCTGTGGCCAACTAGCGTAAGACTCAAACCAATGACATCATAATGTGCATATGGAGCAGTAAACTACTGTGTCATACAGTACTGTCAGTTCACAACTCAAACGATGTGCATGTTTGGTACTGTAGTACCTCACGGCACTTTTCAAAGGAAAGAGCCATGTGATAGTAGTTCCTCATTACCTCTATGCTTTGATCTCACAAAAAGAGTATTTGACTGCATAAAAAGAGTCTTTTACTACAAAGTGTTGTAGGTAGCTGACACAGACATACTGTTTTTCCAACTTCAGACTACTGCTGATTTATATCTAGGGAAACGTAGCACCAATAAAAAATATGTATCCTGTATAGACCACAGGTTTCAATGTGCTGCATTGATCACAATAACATTTAAAAATACAGTTGTCATGTTGACAGTGGTAGAAGAGAAAATTAAAAAGTGCTCAAATGAATTGTAATTAGCTAGGGAATAACAGTAAGCAGGTTAACTGAAACAGATAGAAGAACTAAAACGAGCTGCAAGTGTGAGATTCTGAGGAAGATTTCAGTTGAAATGATGTGCAATGGCAGAGAAATAGGTTGTTAAATTACAATGGGAGAGAGTGGCTGCCCAGTACTTACTTTCACAAAGTGAAGTTCCGAATACTGTCAACAAAAACTTTTGAAAGTAGATAAAATTGTTTTGGAAACTGTAGGTACCATCATCAAGGAGGAAAAGAGGATTTGGTTGGGTAGTGCTGAGAAGGAAGGGCAGGTCACTCAACCCCAAGTGGATAAGGATCCACCTGAATTAGGATGAAGGGAGGAAAAAGGTTGAAGAAAGAACATATAACTTCCAAAAGTTGCAAACAGTTTTATTTCTACTTTTAAGTGTATTTATCTGCAGTACTTGGCATTTTACATCCTGAAGGTAAGTACTTGCCATTCATTCTGTCTTGTAAGTTAACAGTTTTCCTAATCGAATTTTCTTTTTGATACAGGAGAAAAGATTGTATTAGATGAAATATGTATACAGAAAAACAGAAAATAAACATGCAAAAGGAAAACCCGTAGAGGAGAAAGAGAGAGAGAGAGAGAGAGAGAGAGAGAGAGAGAGAGAGAGAGAGAGAATGTAGTACTAAAGAAAAACATTTCAAGACTATGAAAATTTTAATTAACAAAAAAATAATGAATAGGGGCAACCACAAAAGGGTACAAAATGTCACTAATTAATAAAGTATATGAAGTATAACACTGAAAAAGCTCAGGCTCTTCACTGAAACCACATTTTTCGGGCTTATGCTTCACATTTCCTTACATGTTAGTTTCAGTGTCCCAATGTCCTTTCATGTTTTCAATGAACAGTTTCTGAGCCTATCACTGCATCTTTTACTCTACATTTTGGTTCAGGTTCCACTATTCATCTGTTATGCCTCACTAAATGGCCCCTAGAACTTTTCTTCTTTCTGTTACCTTCAAGAGCTTTTTCTCTGCATGTTTTGCATTTGGAATCTCCAAATTTGTGTCTCTTTGGACCTGACTCATCCTGGAGGTTCTTCCCTAAATCCACATTTTCACTGCTGCTACCTGTAGTGTGAAGTCACGTGTACAATTTTTGCTCAACAGTGACAGAATAACTGGTAAGACTTGACTAGTTCTCCATATACTTAAGTCCTAACAGGCAAGCAAGCAAGCAAGCACTGCTGTTCTGCCCACAGAAAGACCAATCGGACCTCGCCAACTGCCATATCATCCATCAGCCAATGGCATCATTTGGATGTAGTATGGAGGGGTGGGGGTCTGCAGACGCACTTCTGGCCATTGGCAGGTCAGCAGACATTCAAGTAGCTCCTCAGTTAGCATCAGGAGGCTGAGTGCACCTAGTTCCAGTCCTCTCACCAACTAAGGAAGAATCCCTAGCAGTTGCTGCATTTGAAACCAGGTCCTCTGTATGGCAGTCAGCCTGCTGACTACTCAGCTACTGTGATGGACAAAGTCCTAATAATATTACTTTTTTAAACAGTTTATGTTAGTCTATGTAAAGCTCTCATCAACTCGAAGGATGGTTTGAACACTACAGGGCTTTACTAGGCATGGTCCTATTATAAGTGAAATGTCTTTCTTCCTCTGATCTTTGGACTAACTTACCCAGCCAGTTATGTGTGTGTGTGTGTGGGGGGGGGGGGCTACAGTTGAAAATGGACTCCGAACCATGGTGCAACTTGACATTTTTCACGTTAACAAACACTGTCAGTGGTGAAAAAGAGACAGTTAAAAATCAGAGGAATGATCGGGGTTTGAACATGAGATCTTTGGATCTGTAATCTTGCACTTTGCAACTGGGCTACCCTCTTTTAATGCCAAAGTTATTGCATGCTGCCATGATTCATAACTGGTTTGTAATCATATTAAACATTGGAAAATCCAGGATGGAGGAAAGCTGCTACTCACCCTATAGTGGAGATGCTGAGTTCCAGATAGGCTTGTGACAGACTTTTTGTTGTGCCTATCTGCGACTCAGCATCTCCACTATATGGTGAGTAACAACTTTTGTAATCATATAAACAATATACTGCTGTGAATAACATGGGTTTATGTTCCACACGATAAACAATGTACAATGGCACAATAACATCTATTTATCAAAATTCAAATATGAGGCAAGGTGAGAGAATGAAAAAAATTGCTAGATCTACATTCTGTAAAGAAAGTTTCTTGGATGAAATTCACTCTATGACATGTTATGTAATGTACTTGTATCTTGGGATTAATTGAAGCCTTAGATACTGTTTCATCATTTCGTAACTGAACTGTCACTTTTCAACCCTAACCAAGGATACACGTTACCACAACTAAGATTTCATTTTCACATTTGTTGACTTTGTCAACTGACAACCAAACTGGCAATTTTCAACCTAAGCTATACCTTTGGCTATGTGACAAATCTCTCTGTCAGCACAACCTACATTCCAAACAACTAATACAAATGCAAAAAAGTAGTTTTGGTGTCCTATGCTTTTCCTTTTTGCACCTTTATGATAATATGCACCACAACATCATAACTTCAAAGGACAACGTTGACATCCAGTATTGAAAGGTTCAACTGACCCATACATTTATGTCCTAGTTTAACTATTATATTGGTTCAAAAGTGAAAATATAGAGAAGTTGGAAATAATAAAGGGAAGATGATGTAAACATTTGGCACTGGCAGCACCAATATTGTGACAAAAGTCAACCAACATCACAGCACAGTAAAAGTACTTAATGAAATGCAAATCTTCATTTAGTATGAGGATACTGTGAGTGAACAGAACAGCATGCAAGTTGGAAAGAGTGTACTAATACAACTGTTTAATATTAAGCTTAAAATAAAAACTAGCCAAATAAATATACAAAAAACACCAATTTGGTAGGCAGCAGCCATACGGACACACTTCCAAATGCTTTCACATTTATACCACATACATGGAACAAAAAATTAATGAATATCTTAAGCTGAATAAAATGTAAGCTTTTGCATATTATGAAAGTAATTAAACAGGAAGTTATTAACCCAAGGAGCAAGGAAGAAAAATCATAGATTAGTGTTTGATATCCTGTTTATATCAGAAGAGAGAAACAGCACAAGTTTGTATTTGAAAAAATGGAGGAAGGAAACTGGTCATGTCCTTTACAAGGGAATCACTTCAGAGTTCACCTCTAGTTATTTAAGAAAAAACATGAAAATATCTGGGGCATGCTCCTCCCAGCTGCAAAGTTCCACCTATGCAACTCATTCCGTGGGACAGACAACGGGCACAACAGATGTTCTTATGCTAACAGAAACCTGCATAAAACATGTGAGAATTGAGCTTTTGCAGAGGATCTTCAATGCATAGACATTAACAGGGGGGGAAGCTGAAAACCTGGAAGTTGATCGAGTTTGCTGGAGGAAACCTGTTGCCCAATATATTACTTAATGTTGGAGAAACTAAGTTTAAGTAAGTCCAAGATCTGAAGTGGTGAAAAGTGCGATGAGATATTCAGATTAAGCAAATGTAGAAAAGTAAATTACATGTAGCAGTCATAATGATCTTTTGTATCTCTGCATTTGAAGGGAAAACACTGCAACAATCAATGCTGGATGGAAGTGTATGTCAACACATGAGCCACTGTTAGATGACACGAGGGTTAGGTGGTGCAATTGTTTCCAGTAAAGTCAGGAGGAGGAGGAGGAGATTTAGTGTTTATCGTCCCGTCGACAACGAGGTCATTAGAGACGGAGCGCAAGCTCGGGTTAGGGAAGGATGGGGAAGGAAATCGGCCGTGCCCTTTCAAAGGATCCATCCCGGCATTTGCCTGAAGCGATTTAGGGAAATCACGGAAAACCTAAATCAGGATGGCCGGAGACGGGATTGAACCGTCGTCCTCCCGAATGCGAGTCCAGTGTGCTAACCACTGCGCCACCTCGCTCGGTCCAGTAAAGTCAAAACAAGTCTAAATGGAAAAGAGTGAATTGCAGATTATCACTCTGTCAAGAGAAAGGAAACCCTGGTGCTCAAAGGTCAACATACCACAGTCATGTCAAAAGTAGAAAAACTGATAACCAGTCACGGTGCATTTCGAACATGGCAAAGGTCATCACTTGCTATATGACAATGCCCCAGATCCTTCTGCAAAGGACACGGTCACACACACTGCTTCCTTAAATACTGATTCAGCCCCCACCCCCGCCCCCTTATTATTATCCTCTGGACATGTCAGCCACTCCCTTCTTCCTACTTCCTCAGATGAAGAGACTATTGCATAACAGGAATTTACAGAAAGATGATAACTGATGTTGAAGAGCAGCCTAAGCACAGACTTCTACCATTAAGGTTTCCAACAAGTCATCCACCATTGAGAAAAATGTGTTGCATTGAGAGGTTAATATATAAGGTGTTGAAAAATTCAATTCCCAAACTGATAGACATTACAACAAAGCCAACAACAAATATATTTCATTAAGCAACAAGGTGCATATGAGGTGTCTGTTCTTCTGGACATGTCCAAACGAAGAGACGCCTTTTTGATCCAGCTGCCATTATGACACCTCCAGATGGCTCAGAGGTCAGAACATCTGCCTAGCAAGCAGGAGACCCGGATTTGAATCCCAGCCCAACACAGATTTTCAACTTTCCCCATTGATTTCAATCAATTCCCACTCGCAGCCAATGTCTGTAATTCTTTTGCAAAGCAACAAGCTGTAAGATATGCATATTGAGTGAGCACTAAGCATTCATAAGTACGCCTGAAGTGAAGGAGATAAACATAAAGGACCCTATTGAAACATCATTGCACCAAAATTAATGGGTTGATGAAAACCTACGAACAGTTATTCAAGGTTACCAGAGCCAATTTTCAGTAAACTTGAGGGCTAGTATTGTGGGCAACTTCACTTGTTTGGGTTCCTCACAAGTACTGTCTCAGTTCTGCTAATGGATTCACCATTTCTTTTCAAGAAGATCACAGTTCATACTAATTGGTGGAAAGTCAACAAGTAAAACAGAAGTGATATTTGGCATTCTCCAAGGAACTGTTATAGGCCCTATACCATTCCTAATCTATATAAATGTGATAAGATAAGAGAAATAAAGAGCTGAGGCAGAAAGATTCAAGTGTTTGCTTTTCCCGTATGCTATTTGTGAGTGGAATAGTAGAGAAATAGTCTGAAAGTGGTTTCATGAACCCTCTGCCAATTGCAGATGCACATGTTGCCTCAATGACTCAGGTGGCCTATGCACAGACTGTTCACAGAAGAGCACCTGCTGAGGTTATTGGAAGGGGTACCTCCATGTATCAGAGGGAAATGTGGTCAACATGGGGCCCCAGTGGACTTTGCAAAACCAGTACATGCAGCATTAACCCATACTTTCACCAATCACTGGACCAGCCTGGGATGAGCTGTACATTGGCATGTGTGATTCTTAGACCTCACCCCACTACCTTTCTATGGTGCTATATGAAAGCCACAGCATATTCTACTCCTGTGGTTAAAACAATTCCTGCAGCTGCCACAAACTTACAGAACATGTCACACATTTTAAATCCCTCATAATGTGCTGCGCTATGACAACACTGACTCTGCACTGAATTTAATGCTGCTTATTTTGAACATTTGTTGTACCAATAGAGGGGCTGGAACCCTGGATAGTCTGCACTAATGTAATATGCATTTTTGACAACTGGTTGCTTAAAGAAATATATTTGTTGTCATCTCTGTCATTGTGTCAGTCAGTGTTGGTATTTTTATTTGAACAGCTTGTATAGAGAAGGATTAATATCATCACCAAGTGTCCTGGTTGCAGCTTGATTTTTCAAGGAGATAATTAAACTTTATGACTACATCTTGCAAATAATGGAGAGAGAACAAAGCACTGAAATTAGGAAACTAGGAGAAAAAAGAAAAGCAATACCTCAAAACCAACAATTACAGGAGGGAAAGGGTGTAAATGATGAAAATACAGCCAACATGTATGTATCATATCAGACGTGTGACCTCATTCCTGGCCTCATCGGGTTAGCATTCCGTAGAACTCGGTTTTATGCAGCCTTGAGCCAATACATTGTATTTCCCCTAATTAGTTTAAAGTGAACTGTATAGGAAATTAACAACGCTAGCACAGTGTTGTGGCTGTATCTACTAGGTTTGTTTAAAGGCTATTTACTCTCGTACCAACAAGTGTTTTCCAACACCTTTATAAGTTGGAATTACACACGCAAAAAGCCCTGGCAATAAGCAACACATTCCAGAGGTGTGTATTTAGCAGGACAAGGGAATGACCAACAATAAAATCATGATTTTGTTCCCAGATGAAAGTCTCAAATATTTAATGCATTTTGAGAACAGCTTGGTGTTCATAAAATTGAGAAGTTGGTTGGCAGCCCTCCTGCGTATAGAAGTTGTGGACACTCTAGGACAAAGATGATATTTCTATAGTATGATTGATTTTTTAGTTTGGAAGTTACTGATTCACAGTGATGGACAAAGCATTTACTTCAGAACAGTATGCAACTCAACATGTGAGTGCATACTGCTGAGCAGTTTATCCAGTTTTTGTAGGCAGAAGTGTGACATAGAGCAGGCTGTTCCAAGTCAGCCGCACAAGGATGGGTGACTGTAAATGATCAGGGGCTTGCCCAGTGGGCAGGCACTGGGAGTACTGCGCCCAAAAGGGTCCATTTCACTACACTTGCACACTGCTGCATTATGTGCCTGTCGTTTAGTAACATCCTGTGCTTCACTGTGGATGTAGTGATGACAATGAGTTCTAGAAGCAGTCAGTTGTAGTTTTGCCAAGTTGGGAAGAACAGCTTTTGTTTGTTGAGAAAGATGGATTGCTTTAGTGTTTTGTCAGTCACAAAGTTCTGAAAATGGTGAAGTACAACATACAGCATCACTACACGTCTCTTCACGCGATGTAGTACAATGAGCTGGACAGTATGCAAGAAAGCAACTCATTGTCACATGAACAGCAAAGTTCAGCAACAGGTAAATCTGAAGCAAAATACATAAATAAATAAATGCAACAAATAAATACACACTTCTTCTACGCACTATGTATTTGTATTGATTTTGTTTATTACTTATGTGTTACCAACTACTGTAGATTGCTGATGTCAATGAAGATTCCAATGATGCAGTGCTTTGAGCAAGCTACAAAGTTGTACACATCATTGTAACAAACACATCATTGTAACAACTGGAACTTGGTTCTCAATGGGGGCCTTGGTGAAATCGTGCCTGCTCGCTGTCATCGAGTGCTTAGCGACAGCAGACATTATGAAATTTGAAGGAGTCTGCCTCTTCAAGCAAATGGTGTCTTATCAGATCTGCAATTTGCACACAGTTTTGGAAAATCAACTACAGTAGAAGTTCCAGACTTTTACTGCTTTAACCCTTGACTAAACCACAAATGTTGCAAACGTTGCTCGACTCACAATATTTGTGAGGGGCATTAATTTGGAACTACAGGTTTTCAAAGAGCTGCTAGATGTGTTACTTCATGTCATATTTGAGATTGTCTGTAGAAAACATGTGCTTGCCATGGGACAGGGTCTGTTCTGTGGAAACAAACTATCTGGATTTAAGTCCACATGAGAATCAGTGGGACCATCTTAGTTGAACTGTTTGTGCTATGGATCCTCAGCTCAGAAACCTAGTGCAGCTGGCCATGGTACTGGAGCCGCCATGTCTCCACATCCCTGTCAGAACCTTCCAGAACCTCATTGTCTTTCTTCCTGCATGTCTTGTAGTGGTCCGCACTGCAAAAGGTGGTTATTCAGGCTTTTGACAGGTCACATCAATGTGACTAGACAGTGTTTGTGTTAAGTTTACTGGGAATAACAAAGTGCTCTCCTTCTCAAGCACTGGATGAATATAGTGTCAGTAATCTAAAATCATAGGGCGAAATGACAACAAAGCAACTGTTCACAGTGGTGTGTACAATGTATGAGTCTGGCGATATACCATCTGACTTTTAGAAAAATATCATCCACACAATTCCAAATACTGCAAGAGCCAACAAGCTTTTAACAGCTCATGCATGCAAGTTGCTGACAAGAACAATATACAGAAGAATGGAAAGGAAACTTGAGGGTGTATTTAGAAGGTGATCAGTTTGGCTTTAAGAAAGGTACCAGACATGCATTTCTGATGTAGTGATTGATAATGGTAGCAAGACTAAAGAAAAATCAAGTCACATTTATAGGATCTGTCGACCGGGAAAAAGTATTCAATGATGTCAAATGATGCAAGATTTTCAGAATTGCGAAGAAAATAGGAGTAAGCTATAGGGAGAGATGTGTAATATACAACATGTACAAGAGCCAAGAGAGAATAATAAGAGTGGAAGACCAAAAACAAAATGCTCATATTAAAACAGGTATAAGAGAGGGGTGTAGTCCTTCGCCTATTCTGTTCAATCTATACACTGAAGAAGGAATAATGGAAATAAAAGAAAAGTTCAAGAGTGGAATTACAATTCAAGGTGAAAGGATATCAGTGATAAGATTTTCTGATGACATTGCTATTCTCAGTGAAAGTGAAGCAGAATTATAGGATGTGTTGAATGGAATGAACAGTCTATGAGTACAGAATTGATAGTAAATCTAAGAAAGACACAAGTAATTAAAAGTAGCAGAAATGAGAAGAGCAAGAGACTTAACGTCAGAATTGATGGTCATGAAGTAGGTGAAGTTACGGAATTCTGCTACCTAGGCAGCAAAATAAGTCATGACGGATGGAGCAAGGAGGATATAGCAAGTAGACTAGTGCAAAGAAAAAGGGCATTCCTGGTCAAAGGAAGTTAAAATGGCTCTGAGCACTATGGGACTCAACTGCTGAGGTCATAAGTCCCCTAGAACTTAGAACTACTTAAACCTATCCTAAGAACAACACACACATCCATGCCTGAGGCAGGATTCGAACCTGCGACCGTAGTGGTCGCGCGATTCCAGACTGTAGCGCCAGAACCACTCGGCGTCAAAGGAAGTCAACTAGTATAAAACGTAGGCCTTAACTTGAGGAAGAAATTTCTGAGAATGTGCATTTGGAGTACAGCATTGTATGGTAGTGAAACATGGACTGTGAGAAAACCAAAACATAACTGAATTGAAGCATTTGAGATGTGGTACTACAGATGAATGTGGAAAATTCACTGGACTGATCAGATAAGGAGTGAGGAAAGAAATATAAAGAAATCACTGACATGAAGGAGGACAGGACGATAGGACATCTGTTACAACATCAGGGAATAACTTAAATGGTACTAGAGTAAAAACTAGGGTAAAAACTGTAGAGGAGGACACAGACTGGAATATATCCAAGCAGCAATTGAGTACACAATTTGCAAGTGCTACTCTGAGCTGAAGAGGTTGGAGGAAACCTACAACTGGGACTGTGCACCATTTAACCTGTTTAGTCATACAGACGAGTGTCTCCAGTGTTATTATGACAGGCGATGTGAGCCAAGGTTAAAATGGTCACTAGTCCAATACCAATAATACACTACTGGCCATTAAAAATTCTACACCACGAAGATGAGGTGCTACAGACATGAAATTTAACCGACAGGAAGAAGATGTTGTGATATGCAAATGATTAGCTTTTCAGAGCATTCACACAAGGTTGGCGCCGGTGGCGACACCTACAACATGCTGACACGAGGAAAGTTTCCAACCGATTTCTCATACACAAACAGCAGTTGACCGGCGTTGCCTGGTGAAACATTGTTGTGATGCCTCATGTAAGGAGGCAAAATGCGTACTATCACGTTGATAAAGGTCGGATTGTAGCCTATCACGATTGCGGTTTATGGTATCGCGACATTGCTGCTCGTGTTGGTCGAGATCCAATGACTGTTAGCAGAATATGGAATCGGTGGGTTCAGGAGGGTAATACGGAACACCGTACTGGATCCCAACAGCCTCGTATCACTAGCAGTCGAGATGACAGGCATCTTATCCGCATGGCTGTAACGGATCGTGCACCCACGTCTCGATCCCTGAGTCAACAGATGGGAACATTTGCAAGACAACAACCATCTGCACGAACAGTTCAACGACGTTTGCAACTGCATGGACTATCAGCTCGGAGACCCTGGCTGCGGTTACCCTTGATGCTACATCACAGACAGGAGCGCTTGCGATGGTGTACTCAACAACGAACCTGGGTGCACAAATGGAAAAAACGTCATTTTTTGGATGAATCCAGGTTCTGTTTACAGCATCATGATGGTCGCATCCGTGTTTGGCGACATCGCGGTGAATGCACATTGGAAGCATGTATTCGTCATCGCCATACTGGCGTACACCCGGCATGATGGTATTGGGTGCCATTGGTTACACGTCTCGGTCACCTCTTGTTCGCACTGACGGCACTTTGTACAGTGGACATTACATTTCAGATGTGTTAAGACCTGTGGCTGCACCCCTCATTCGATCCCTGCGAAACCCTACATTTCAGCAGGATAATGCATGACCGCATGTTGCAGGTCCTTTCTGGATACAGAAAATGTTTGACTGCTGCCCTGGTCAGCACATTCTCCAGATCTCTCACCAACTGAAAACGTCTGGTGAATAGTGGCCAAAAAACTGGCTTGTCACAATACGCCAGTCACTACTCTTGAATGATGGTCGCATCCGTGTTTGGCGACATCACGGTGAATGCACATTGGAAGCGTGTATTCGTCATCGCCATACTGGCGTACACCCGGTGTGATGGTATTGGGTGCCATTGGTTACACGTCTCGGTCACCTCTTGTTCGCACTGACGGCACTTTGAACAGTGGACGTTACATTTCAGATGTGTTAAGACCTGTGGCTGCACCCCTCATTTGATCCCTGCGAAACCCTACATTTCAGCAGGATAATGTATGACCGCATGTTGCAGGTCCTGTACGGGCCTTTCTGGATACAGAAAATGTTTGAATGCTGCCCTGGCCAGCACATTCTCCAGATCTCTCACCAACTGAAAACGTCTGGTCAATAGTGGCCAAAAAACTGGCTTGTCACAATACGCCAGTCACTACTCTTGATGAACTGTCGAATTGTGTTGAAGCTGCATGGGCAGCTGAACCTGTACACACCATCCAAGCTCTGTTTGACTCAATGCCCAAGCGTATCAAGGCCGTTATTATGGCCAGAGGTGGTTGTTCTGGGTACTGATTTCTCAGGATCTATGCACCCAAATTGCGTGAAAATGTAATCACATTTCAGCTCTAGTATAATATATTTGTCCAATGAATAGCCGTTTATCATCTGCATTTCTTCTTGGTGTAGCAATTTTAATGGCCAGTAGTGTATATTCCCTGTAGTAAACCAGTTGCTTTCAGAAAGGTTTGTGTGTCCAGCAAATGGACTGGGAAACATACATGATTAACTACCAATATTGTGCTTCCCACTGGTTCCTTCCAATGCCCATGGATAATATTTACAAGTATAAAACAGGGTAGTGGTTCAAAGTTACTTAAGTGAAGAGGCACACCAAAAACGTCAGTTACTCATAAAGAAGTTCAGTCTGTTGGTTTCAGTTACTCCTCTCCAAGTTTGTCTTTTCCATTATATACCAACTTCAGGTAGCTAATGAATTCATGATTTGTGGCATCCATATGGAGGTCCTGAGGTTAGACAAACCCCTCCTTGGGATCAGAGACTTACCTGCCAAAATCGAATTTACATCGGCCACAGTGTTTTCAGAGAATTCTCGTCCTCACAGACTGGTATAGGAAAGGTTGATATGGTACTGGTAAATTGCAGGAGAATCCAAGAAAAGGTCCCAGAATTAGTATTGCTTATTGAAGGTTATAATGCCCAGGAAGATGGTTGAAACTGGAAGTGAATAGCAATGAAATCCTAAGTTCAGATTGGAATGTTCATCGCAAGGATAGGATAGGCCCCAATGGTGGTAGTGTATTTATTGTCATAAAGAACTCAGTAATATCTAGTGAGGTTATCACAGATCCAGATTGTGAATTAATCTGGATGAAGTTAAGCATGAAAGGTGGTCAAAAATGGTAATTGGATGATTTTATAGACTTCCTGGGTCAGGAGCTGTATAGATAGTGTGCTTCAGAGAGAACTTACAGAATATTGTTGACAATTTTCCTGATCATGCTGTTTTAAGGGAGGGTGACTTCAATCTGACTGGTATATATTGGGGGAGTAATGCCTTCAAAACTGGTGCCAAAGACAGGGATTCATGTGACATGAATATTTGACCGAAAATTACTTTGAGGAGATAGTTATGGAACGAACTCGTGAAGGTATTGTCTTAAACCTCCTAGTAACAAACAGACCTGAGCTTGCTGAATCAGTTAACATAGAGTAGGCTATCAGTGACTGTCAGGCAGTGATAGCAACTAGACTATGGGTTTCACAACGGATGGTAAGAAAGGTAGGAAAATAATTTTGCTTAGCAAGACTGACAGCGTACAAATTGCAGAGTATCTGAGTGTGTCCGCACCAAATATTCAGTGATGAGAACAAAGACGTGGAGCACAAATGGAAAAAATTCAAACACATCGCTCAATATGCCTTGGGCAAATATGTTCTGATTAAGGTCTTACGGGATGGGAAAGACCCATTGTGGTTTAATAGCCCTGTAAGAAAACTGCTCTGTTTAATAAAGAGTCCCTCATCTCAGATTCCGGAGAAGTCAAAACCTGGCTGACAAACCAAACCTGAACAAAGGGAAAATAAGCATAAGGAGAGCAGTGAGAGAAGCATTCTGTGATTTTGAAAGTAAAATTTTGTCAACCGATCTGACTAAAAACCCCTAAGAGGTATTGGTCTTAGCTTAAATCAGTAAGCAGTTCAAAATCATCTATTCATTCAGTCAGAGACCATACTGGCTTCAAAAGAAAAGATAATAGAGAGAAGGTCAAAATACTGCATTTGGTCTTCTGAAATTGTTTCACCACAGAAGATTGTACCTTATTCCCTTCTTTCAATCACCATCTGATCGTTTGAAATGACAGATATTGAGATATCCAAACACGGAATAGTAAAGCATCTACAATCACTTTACAGTTGAAAGGCATCAGGACCAGATGAGATACCTGTAAGATTCTACAGAGATTATGCAAAGAACTTGCTTCCCTTCTAGCAGCAGTTTATCATAGATTGCTGGAGAAACGAGGGATACCTGGCGACAGGAAGAAAAGCGCAGATCATTCCCGTTTACAAGAAGAGCCATAAGAGAGATGCACACAGTTTTAGAAATATATTATTGATGTCATCCTGTTGTAAAATCACGGTGCACATTTTATGTTTATGAATTATGATGTTTTTGGAGAACAAAAATTCCACTATAAAAATCAACATGGATTCTGCGAATTCGTTCTCTTCCTCCATGAGATCCATAGCACTGCTGAAATGGTGCTCAGGTTGATGCCATGATCCTTGACTTCAGGAAGGCATATGACACCACCTCACACTATATAATGGCATCCGTCCATCCTTGAGGGATGATGGTGTAGCATGCTTGGTTCAGAGTCTGCAGCGTCTGCTGTGGCTAAAAAGTCCCACTCGAGAGTGGCAGTCCCTACTGCAGTTTGGACATGTGAAATTTGAGGGACTTCGAACAGAAGCCGCTCTGTCTCTTCGCTTTGTCCTCTTCCTGATTTGTTCCTGTGTGCGTTCGTCCTCTGAGAGCTTGATGCCGTTGCGCACAGTTACTCGCCACTTGACACGGTCATCTGCAATGCTTTCCCAGTGACTTGGATTGATTCTGGTCTTGGTCAGGTCTCTCTTGCAGACATCCTTGAAACGAAGATGCGGTCGTCCCACTGGCCTCACACCTTCCTGAAGTTCGCCGTACAGCAGCTGTTTTGGTATCCGCTCAGGATCCATGCACCTGACATGTCCCAACCATCTTAGATGTCGATGACTCAGGAGTGAAAAGATACTGGTTGTGCTTGCATGATGAAAGACTCCAAGAGATCTGAAGGATCTTCCGGAGACAGCGGAGATGGAAGCTGTTCAGTCGAGATTCATGCCTAGAAAGAGTTGTCCATGTCTCACAGCTATAGAGAAGGGTGCTTATAACACAAGCGTTGTAGACTTTTAATTTAGTTTTTGTGGTAAGCAGTCCGTTGTTCCATACTCTGTTTTTCAATCTAGCCATGACAGATGATGCCTTTGCGATTCTGTTAGTAAGTTCAGTGTCCATGGACAAGTTGCTACATATTGTGGATCCCAAGTAGGTAAAGTCATCAACTATCTGGAGAGGATTGCCATCAATGCTAATGGATGGAAGGTTGGTAGTGCTCTGTGCCATGATCTTAGTCTTTTGAAGGCTGATGAGTAGACCAAACTTTTCACAGGCATTTGATAATTTGTTGATTATATACTGCAGCTCATCTTCTGTGTTCGCTACTAGAGCTGCATCATCCGCATATAAGAACTCACGGATAACGACTGTATTTACTTTGGTCTTGGCCTTGAGGCGAGCAATGTTGAAAAGATTTCCATCAGACCTAGTATGTAGATACACTCCCTCCTCACAGTCTTCAAAGGCAAATCTGAGCAGAAGGGAAAAGAAAATCCCAAACAATGTAGGAGCTAACACACACCCCTGTTTCACACCGCTATTAACAGGGAATGCTTCTGATGTTTTACCGTTGAAGCAAATTGTTGCTTGTGTTTTCTCATGGAAAGAGACAATTATCTGCAGTAGTTTAGGTGGGCATCCAATCTTCTGCAACAGTTTGAAAAGCCCATTTCTGCTCACTAAATAAAACGCTTTAACAAGGTCAATGAAAGCAATATAAAGTGGCCTCTGCTGCTCACGACATTTCTCTTGTAGCTGTCTTAAGGAGAAGATCATATCTACGGTTGATCGGCCGGGCCTGAAGTCACACTGAGATTCTGGGTAGATTCTGGAAGCTAAGGTCTGTAATCGCATTAGGATGACTCTTGCATAAGCTTTCCCAGCTACACTTAGTAATGAAATGCCTCGGTAATTGTTACAGTCACTTCTGTTCCCTTTCTGTTTATATAGAGTAACTATCCTCGAATTCCGCATACTCACTGGGACATAACCTTCTTCCCAGCTGGTTTGAGAAGAACAGACTTGTTATACTTAATAACCTCTGCAGGGATCCCATCTTCACCTGGGGCCTTTCCGTTAGCAAGAGAATCTATTTCTCTACTAAGTTCTTCCATAGTAGGCATTGCATCTAGTTCTTCCATAACTGGCATTTGTTTGATGGCATCACATGCATCCTTGCTAACTTCATTCTCGACTGCATACAACTCGAGGTAGTGTTCAACCCAGCGTTCCATTTGTTTGCCTTCATCAGTAATGACTTCACCCGTCTTGGACTTCAGAGGAGCTGTTTTTCTGACAGTTGGTCCAATTGCTTTCTTAATACCATCGTACATTGCCTTAGCATTCCCAGAGTCGGCCGCTTTCTGTATATCTACACATAAATTCAATTCAGCCAGTAGTTATTTGCGCATCTCCTGTATGTTTGCTGTGCCCTGTTCTTTGCTTTTCGTAGGTCATCTCGAGTTCTTTGATTTGGGTTTCTTTTGTAAGCAAGCAGGGCTTTCCATTTAGCCTCAGTGACTGGTTCCATTTCTTCCAAATTTTGCTCGTACCAGTCCTTATTTCTTTTTCCTTGTATTCCATAGGCCAATACTGCTGAGTTGTAGATTGCACCCAAGAGTTTTGCCCATTTCTTATCAACATTCCTTTCTGCTTGCACGTTTCCTGGGAAAGCACTTTCAAAATTACTGGCAAAATCCTGCTTTCTTTGTGTGTCGTGAACATGATCTGTGTTGATACGGGGATGACCTCTCGGTTTAGCATGGTGACATTTCTTAGGAGTGAGCCTCAATATGCACGCCACTAGGGCGTGGTCTGTGTTGCAATCAGCACTATGATAACTTCGTGTCAGTAGCACATTTTTGAGAGCAGTATGCCTAGCTATGACTAAGTCAAGTTGATGCCAGTGATGAGAGCGCGGGTGTCTCCAAGACACCTTGTGCTGATCCTTAAGCTGGAAATATGTGTTTGTGATACAGAGTCCATAAAAGCAGCAAACTTCAAGCAGTCTCTGGCCATTTTCATTCATTTTTCCCACCCCATGATGTCCCAGGCAATTCGGCC
The DNA here is from genome assembly GCF_023898315.1 of Schistocerca nitens. Classification (NCBI taxonomy): domain Eukaryota; kingdom Metazoa; phylum Arthropoda; class Insecta; order Orthoptera; family Acrididae; genus Schistocerca; species Schistocerca nitens. Next base: position 529,615,752 of record NC_064617.1, read on the forward strand.
ATATGTCGTTATCTAATCCAACTCTAGCATTAAAGTCCCCTAGAATTTTATTGTTTAGTAAAAAGCTTTGAGCTTATAAAGTATTGGACCAGATTTGTGACTGGATTTAAGACTTCCTTGCAGATAGAACTCAATACATAGCTCTCAACAGAACAAAATCAGTAAATGGGAAGGTAATTTCTGGAGTACCACAAGGAAGTGTGACATGACCATTATTGATTACAGTGTATATAAATGATCCTTAAGACTGTTCACAGATGATGTGGTTATCAGTACAAAGTAGCAATGCCAGTGGCAGTATCAGTTTGCAGAGGCTCTGGCCGTTGACCCTGAATGTAAATAAATGTAACCTATTGCACGTACATGGGAAAAGAAGTCCACTACTGTACAACCACACTATTGATGAGAAACTGCTGGAAACAGTATCTACCATAAAATGTCTCGGAGTAACTACCTAGAGTGACCTTAAGTGGAATGACCAAATGAAACAAATAGTAGGAAAAGTGGATGCCATATTGAGATTCATAGGAAGAATCTAAAGGGAATGTAATTCATCAACAAAGGAAGTACTTAAAAAGTCACTTGTTCAACCAATTCTTGAGTACTGTTTACCAATATGGGACCCTTACCAGGTAGGACTGTTAGAAGAGATAGAGAAGATCCAACAAAGAGCAAACGTTTCATCATGGGATCATTTAGTAGGTGTGAGATTATTACCGAAATGCTCCACAGACTCCATTGGCATACGTTAAGAAGTCAAGTGTTGTGCCTCGCAGGAAGGTGTACTATTGACATTTCAAGAGAACACTTTCTGAGAAGAATCAGACAGCATAGTACTTCCTCCCTCATACATATTTTGCAATGACTATGACATGAAAATTTGAGAAATTACAGTCAATACAGAGACTTACTGACTATCATTCTTCCCATGTGTCGTTCACGAGTGGAAGAGGGGTGGGGGGAATCAGTCAGGGGTACCAGAAGTACCCTCTGCCACACACCATTAGGTGGCTTATGGAGTATGATGTAGATGTAGATGTAAATGTAGGCTGGGCAATGGACTCTTCCTACTATCCATTTGTGTACTCTGTAAACCAAGCTGTTCCAGCTTGAGAGCTCAGCAGCAAGCAACTGGGTGCCCACAGGCACTGGCGGACAGAACGAGTAAACAGCTTGCACATGTGCACACAATGTGACAGGTGGATAGGGGAGGGAAAGCAGCTTAAATCCAGCACTGTGCAAAAAACAATTGATAGGGAGGAGACCATGCACAGGGCAATACATAATGACTGATTATAATTAACAAAAAACATTAATATGAGCCAAACGTACAAACGTTTTATTTAGTTTGAGAAATATATTTCCATTTATTCGCAATTAATGAAATATTGGGTGTCAGTCCTCGAGCTGCCACAAGACGCAGAATAACCTTTTAAAATGTTGGTTTGTGCAGCTTACACCTTTCTGCAAGTTTTACTCTCTTCATTAAAGAAAACAGTTTTTCACAACCATATGTTGAGACAGACATAGATATGAAGCCAGCTGCGTTTCTATCTAATTTGGGAAAGTCTTTTGCATGAAGATCATGATACCATCTTACCAAATTCATGGTGTTTTAATATCTGGCCTTGAGCAGTGTGCTGTTTTGCAATTCTATTAGTGCTAGTTGCATTTCTGAAGGAACAGTATCTGGTACAACTTAAAATGCAGTGCTAAACAGGTTTAACTCATTTTGTAGGCATCACATGTCCTGAAATGTCACCTCAAAACTTTAGTGAAGTTGTACCATAATCTGTTGATGATCACCAAAACTTATTTCTTCAGCCAATTGAATGGAGGAAAAACATTGGAAAATGTTAAGTTTCCACTACCAAGTTGCCTTTTAAATAGACGAAGTTTTAAATAGACGAAGTTTTAAATAGACGAAGTTTGTCCATGAATGTATTAATCTTATCACAAATATCAACACTTAATAGATGCTTTCCTTGAAGTGACGTATTTAAGCTGTTTAAAATCAGTGGCCAGGTCCGCTATCAATGTCTCGTCACTGAATGACAGTTGGCTCTCTCCTTTCATTTCCATGAACAATGCAGTTTCTTCCCAAATTGAGAAAAATACACCAAGAGCTTTGCCTCGCTAAGTCACTGTGTTCTCACCATAGGCTGCCTCCAGGACATGCAAAACGCATTTGAACTGGTGGCAGTGGTTGATACCATGGTCTCTTACAAAATTTACACACTTTACCACAACCTTCATGACTTCAGCACATTTCACACTGTCTGCACAAAAGGCTTCCTGGTGCACAAAACAATGCATGCTTGATATATCTTTCCAAAATTATTTCTTGATTTTTTCCTTCAGACGAGTCATGAAGCCTTGCTGTCTTTTGCTGTCTCCCAACCATGTCACTTGTTGGGCGACTCTGATGTTCTCGTTATTGACATGAAGGTGGATACTCATCGTTTCATCATTCTGCCTACCCTGTGCCCCTAGTTCTGCAACTACTCTATTGTTGGCATGCCTAATGGCCGGGACTGTTCAAAGATGTGGAGGCCATTAAGTGCACAGATATTCTGCTTAGGTCTGGCACCAGGCTGCTCGACCCATCTTTCACATGCAGGCGCACACTCCGTCATCCATGGGGCCGCATTCATTTGGACTTTACTGGACCCTTTCTGGGATGTATGGGGCTCATTGTCATGGACACTTATTCTAGCTACCCATATGTGGTCAGCATGGTGTCCACCACCACTGATACCCTCTCGTCCAGATTCTAGTCATCAAAGGGCTTCCTTGCACCATTCTGTCGGACAATGAACTGAAATTCATGGTGGTGGCTTTTCAACAATTCTGCACCTTCAATGGTATCAAACACTCATTTAGTCTGCCATTTCACTCGTTCTCCAACGACAAACCAAAGGATAAGCAACAAAATGTTGAAAGTGATGGGTGCTTTCAGCAGCATGGCTGGGCTCATGCTTTTCCTGAGTACCTACAGGACCACCCCTGCCCAAGACTATAGCCCGGTGGAGCTCCTTCAAGGGCAGCAGTCACGTACTCTCCACCACCTCCTGGGCTCACTGCTCACAAAACCTCGGACCCAGCATACCGCTTGTTTTCTACCAAGTTCAGCTCTGTGGGCATGCTTGTATGGGGTGAAATCCTCATGTGGATGCAGGCCACAGTTGTTGCCACCCGTGGGTGGCACCTTATGATAGTGGACATTCCAAAGGGCTTGGAGCACTGACATACCAAGGAGCACCATCTGCACCTACTGACTGTGCCACCGCTGTTGACACAATCAGTCCTGGATCGCCTGCTCTTACCACTCTCAACTTATTCTTCTGGATCCCAGTGGCAGTTCCCAATGCTGCTGGTACAGAACTGGAGGTTTCAGTGGGACCTCCACCATCTTGGCCATTGCTGCCCATAGTGTTGTTGACTGTGTCGCTATGCCCAAGTGCACTGCCAGATAAGCCAGCATTTTTCTCCGTCGGTGGGCTTCTAAGCCGAGCCTCAACCTGTGCCATCTGTTCACCTCCACAGCATTGTCCAGGGTGCTTCTGGCCCTATGTGCCCATTTCAGGGGGGAAGTATCAGGTGTCCTGGCCAAGTGAATTTGAAGGCCTGCCAGACAGTATGGAAATCAATGACAGCTCTGTCTAGAGGCGCTTCTGGCACAGGCACTGTCTTGACACACCCACTGTACTGACCTATCAGTGCCCTCAGCTTTCCTTAAAAGTCTGCTGTGTAGTGGCTCCACAGTCAGTTGTGATTTCTCTGTGCTACAATAGTGATCTCGATACACATTATTGTCTTGGTTCTGAATTCACCATGTCTTAGTTTTTGATCTTGGTTTGCTCACTGCCCTGTTATTCTGTCATGCAATCTATATTGTCTGTGTTTCTTTCAGGTTGTCCACCTGTCACTCTTTGGCATCTCACTATTGATACTATTGGCTAGTCAGCCAGCCTCCGCTGATCTCAATTCCTTCGCGGTTTTGTCTGATTCCGGTCACTATGGTGTATGTTCCAAAATCTCACTGTATCAACATCAGTGATATGGATCTGTTATTAAGTGGATTACTCCTATTTCTTGTCTTAAATATCGGTGTGACCTGTGCAACTTTCTAATCTTTCAGGTACATATTTCTCGTTGGATGAGTGGTTGTACAATTGTGAAATACAGAGCTTTCATATCAGGATGCTCTGAAAGGAATCTAACTGGTATACTATCTGGACTGGAGGACTTGCATTTAATAAGTGATTTCAGCTGCTTTGCTACATCAAGGATATATCCTTCTAACTTGCTCATCTTGGCTGCAGTTTTGGATTCAAATTCTGGAATATTTACTTTGTCCTCTCTGATGAAGAAATTTTAGAAAATCTTACTTAATAATTCTGCTTTAGTCACACTATCATTGGTAACATTACCATTGCTGTTGTGCAGTGAATGTACTGGTTGTATCTTGCCACTGGTGCACTTTATGTTAAGACCAGAATCTCTTTGTATATTCCACCAGATTTTTATATACAGTTTTCTCGTGGAAACTATTAAAAGCATCTTGCATTAAAATCCATGCTAAATTTTGAGCTTCTGTAAAACTTTACATGCTAAATTCTATGCTTCTGTAAAACTTCACCAATCTTGGGTATTTTGTGTTCTTTTAAATTTGGCATGCTTTTTTCGTTGCTTATGCACTGGCCTGTTTTGTGTACCATGGGAGGTCAGTTCTATCTCTTATTAATTTATTTGGTATAAATCTCTCAATTGCTGTTGACACTGTTTCTTTGGATTTAACCTGAATCTAAGTTAGGCTGTCTCTTAGGAAAACATCGAGCGAATTTTTATCTATGTTTTCAAATACATACATTTTGTGTTTAGTTTTGGTGGGTTTGGATGTTATGGTATTCAGACTCACCATAATTATCTTGTGTTCACTAATTGCTGTATCCATCACGATGCTTCTATACTGGCTCAGGATTATTTGTTGCTAAGAGATCAAGCCCATTTTCTCAACCTTCTACACTTCTACTGAGCTTCTAAATTAATTGTTCAAAATGATTTTTGGAGAAAGCATTTAGTACAATTTCAGATGATGTTTTATGCCTGCCTCAGTATTTAAATACAGGATCCAAAAAACTGACCAACACCAGAGAAAAAGTTTATAAGCCAAAGACAGAAGACAAATTAACAAAAATAGCACTATAGATTGGGTCTCCTCTGACAGTTTGAGGCTCTTACTGGTTCTCCCTTACGGGGGAGGTGGAGTTGGGGGAGGGGTCATTGAAATATGCTAAAATGAGAAATTGTACAATAATATTAATCTACAAAGGGCATTCCAAAAGTTTTGGACAATCATCTCTAATTTTTTTATTTTTTGCAGGAGGAGAATGAAATTTTTTGTGAACATACTTGGAACATTTAGATATACATTGAGCCTACTCAATGTAGCCTCCATCAGTTGTGACACATCTGGCCCAACATTCTTTCCACGATGTAAATGCACTTTGGTAAAATTCTAGGGATTGACTTTTACACCATCGCTTGACACAGGAAATAAGTCATTCTCACTATCAAATGTTTTACTGTGCAGGTGGACCTTCAGATGACCAAAGAGGTAAAAATCAGACAGAGCCAACTCTTGACTGTAAGGAGGATGAGGAACCATTTTCCAACCCATTTTCCTGATTTTCTCCTGCGTCATAAGGGCTGTATGGGGTTTGGCATTGTCATGGTGTAATCTGATGAGCTGACCCTGAAGTTGTGGTCTGTGGGTCTTCATGGCAGGTCGCATGCTTGTCAAATGACAAACAGTAACGATTCTGGTTAATCGTGGAACCAGGTTCCAGTCAATGAAAATGACACCACAGAGATCCCAGAAGGAGGAGGCCATCACCTTTCGGCCCGCTCTTCATGATAGTCTTGGTTTCTTCTTCTGAGGGGAACCCGGATGATGCCACTTCGTGGATTGGGTTTTGCTCTCAGGTTCAGGCAAATACAACCATGTTGCATCCTGGGTAATGATGCCATCAAAACACTGTTTCCACTCTTCAGTTAAGGTCTTCATGAGACCCTCGCACACATTCTTCCTCATTGTTTTCATTTCTCTTGTTAATAATCTAGGCACCCAACATGCACAGATTTTTCTGTACCCTAGTGACTGTACCACACTACCCAATGACAAATGAGTCATTTCATAAAGCTGTCATCACATATCTGTCATTTTGGATTATTTGATCAATGGTCTCCTTCTTCACATCACTCACTGCCGTCGATGCTCTACCGCATCATGGATTGTCCAGTAGAAAGAAATCACCTTCTTTAAACCTCTGCAACCACCACTGGATATTGCTGCGATCCACTGTGTCCTCCCCATAAACAGGGAGCAACTTCCTGTGAATTGATGTGGTACAGTCACTGCCAGTCTTGAAGAGGAACTCCATCACCGACTGTTGTCGCAACCTGACGTATACTTCACAGTCCATTGTGGCACACATGTAAATAAAAGAAAATACTTTTATATACCAGCTTATAGCTAAATGTTCCAAGTATGTTCACAAAAAATTTCATTCTCCTCCTGAAGGGAAAAAAAAAAAAAAAAGTAAATTTGAGACGACTGTGCAAAACTTTTTGAATGCCCTTCGTATTAATTTGAGTCTCTACAGCAATGACTTGATTAGGGTAAGCTAAAGTGAGGTCTCTTTATGCTGTTGGGCATATTCTTCTTGAATGCTGTTCGTGAGAAAGGAGCAAAGAAATAAAAACTGTCGTTGATAAAGATGGCTCTTTCTTATTATGAATTCCTCCATGTAAATCCAGAATATCTTCCACATTCCACCAGAGTATGGAAATAATTGTTATTAGTTACATTTTTCTTTCCTTTTCTTTATTGTGAGTGTATCCTATTTTGGGATACCAGACATCATTGAAATAACTTCTTTCTGTTGTGCCATATCCTGTGATGGCCAGCTAGTGAAATTTCCAGATCCATCAAATCTAGTGTTGCATATGGCAGTTACTAATGGATAATTGTTTCTTCATTTATTTGTTTGTATCTCCATAACTGTCACATGCTGGTTATGCTGGAGATTTTATAGCTGAGTGCACACCGATTAATTTATCTTTTAAAGTACCAATGTCAACATTATTGGCATCTGTAGACAAATTGGAAGAGATGGCAAGATTTGCAGTTTCGGAATAACTAATAGGAATGTTACACAAAAGACAACCCCACTGGCTCTCATCATGACAGGTATCACTTGCCTCAAATTTAATCCTTAGAAGTGGAAAAATTGATAGTCAAAATGAAATTACTTAGTCTGAAGAGCAACAAGATCTTTGATTCAAAAACAGATGAACAATGGTTAAATTATACATATGTGCAATGCTGATACAGATAAGCAAATAAATATTGCAATGGTCTACTTGAAGATACAGACCAAGGTTTTTGGCTGATAATACAGATAAATTAATAGGTGCCATTCAAAATTGAAATGTATGAGATTGATTACTTACTTAATAAATTTCTCGTCTTCTTCTTCTTGTTGTTCTGCGAGACGTTTACGAATCTCAGTGTCATCAAACTGGGAGAGCATGCCATCAAAATCAACTGATCGCTGACGGCGATTGAGGTCTCTCAGTTCTTCCAGTGATTCAAGTAGCTCTAGTTCTTGCTTTGATTGTTTTGTGCGGTTCTCAAGAAGCTTAAATGAAACAATGAATGTAAGCTAAATATATATTCTCTTGATCTGAAGCAAATCTATTTTTGTGTCAGGCTGAAGAATGCAAATCATCATATCCAAGATTAAAATTTTGAAAATATGTAAGAAACTAACATTAACGGCAGAAAAATGAGACAAGTAAACCAAAACGGCAATCACATTAACAAGTGGGGGCAAAAAGTATGTATTTCTACATCCTAAATCCAAAACCTGCCAACAAAAATACTAAATATTTAATAATGTTAGTATTGTATAGAAGTATGTTACAGATTATATACAACTCAATAAAAATGTGATTTCATACATATACGAGGGTTATTCCAAAAGTAAGGTCCGATTCGCCGTAACTATTGAAATTTGGCGCCAATGACAAAACACGCATGCGCGCCGACTCCCGGCAAGCCTTGCGCGTCAAACGCCGCCATTCGCTTTGTTACTGTTGCTGAGTGTAGTTCACAGTGTCACTTTACAATGTTTAAGACAATTGATCAGCCCGCCGATTGTGAAGTAAGGGCAGTGATACGGTTTTTGTCTGCAAGAAACAATTCAGCTGCGGAAATCCATCAGCAGATTACTGAAGTGTACGGTCCTAACATAATGAGCGACAGTAAAGTGCGCAAGTGGGTGCGAGCTTTTAATGAAGGACGGGATAATGTGCACGATGAACCACGGTGTGGCCGACCATCAGTGATTTCAGACGATTTGGTCAATGCGGTTGACAAAAAAATTCGTGAATATCGCCGATTCACTATTACAGACGTAGAGATGCATTTTCCGAATGTGAGTAGAACAACTTTGTACAGAATTGTGTCTGAACATTTGAAGTTTCACAAATTGTGTGCCCGTTGGGTTCCCAGGCTGCTTACTGAGCCCCAACGAATGAAAAGAATGGCTTTTGCTCTTGATGTTTTGGAGCGATATCATAAGGAAGGTGACAGTCTTTTAAACAATGTTGTCACAGGGGATGAGACATGGGTTTCTCACATCACTCCAGAGTCTAAACGTCAGTGAAGTGAAAGAAGCAGTTAAGGACTGGTTATCGTCACAGGCGGCCGATTTCTATAACATGGGCATTCAAAAGCTTGTAGAACGATGTGACAAATGTTTAAATACGTATGGAAGTTATGTAGAAAAATAGATAAAGATGTAAGGAATGTAAATAAAACAATTGTTTTGAAAAAACATTTTAGTTTTGATTTTTTTTTTATAACCGGACCTTACTTTTGGAATAACCCTCGTATTTTCCTCAATCAAAGTAACTAAAACCACAATTTACTGAAATTAAAAAACAATCACTGGAAAAGCAGGTATACTTTGACAAGACCATGGGATATAAGAAATACAATGGACTATAAGGGATAAACAAAAATTTAGGAGCTAGCTGCTGGACTACAAAGTATACTAGATTTGATCACAAGTGATTGGTGATGAGTAGTAAACTGTAAAGGATTAAGAAACATTCAATAAGTAAGGTACAGTACAGCTCATGATAATGATAAAACAAAAAGTTTGAAAAGGGTACACAGGTACTACAATTACTGATGTGAAAGGGCCATAAATAAAAGAAGAAATACTTCAGCTTATCAATTAAAGGATGACTGTGATGAATAGTCGGCAGTAATGAGATCAAAAGGAACTGCAAAGAAGCAAGGCTGAGTACAATACCCCCCCCCCTCTCTCTCTGTGTGTGTGTGTGTGTGTGTGTGTGTGCACACGCACATGTGCATGTGCATTTTGACATGCAGTGCACAAATGTCTTAACACAAATATGTTCTGACATCTCACCTTCATAGGATTCGTTGCCTCATCCTCTTTACGTTCATCCTCTTCTCTTTGTGCTTGTTCCTCTGCAAGTTTCAGGGCCATAAAATTGCGAGTTGCACCTGCTTCTATTTCATAGTCTGTATTTTTAGGATCAGTTTTGAATGAGATTTCCTGTAGGCAGCGTGTACACTGTTGATAGAAACAAGAAAGTTAATGTAAGTTTTAACAAAATACAATATGTTATTTGCACCACTGAATGATTAATTTTTTGTTCTGAAGTCCAAGCCTGTCTCTTTCCTTTATTTTTATGTATAAAATGAGTAAAGAAGACACTATTAGTGATAGCTGAAACAATGATTTGGGCAGTAGTAAAACCCAAAGTATACAATGGGAAACATATTCTAACTTGCTTTACTTTTTTAAAATCAGATAACCTTTCTCCTCCTCAGGATATCTGTGATCTCTACAGAGCATATCTGCAGACGGCAGATTGGGGAATGCCTCAAAGTTATGCATGGTAACATAGAAATGAAATAACTCCAGTGAACTAACAGGCGCTGCGGTATCAGCCTGCATAGTGCTATAACATGTACAAGGAGGAAAGCAAGGCTAATGGCTTTTGAGATGTGGACATGGCAGACAATGGAAAAAAATAAGTGGGGGGGGGGGGAGGGGGGGGGGGGGGCAATAATTGAGGAGGTACTGATAAAAGTGGGAGAGCAGAGACAATAACTGTGGTTAAACAAAGGAAAAGAAACTGGATAGGATACACATTAAGAAAGGGGGAAGGGCTTATAGAAACTGTTTTAGAAGGATATGGGGGAGGGAAGACAGGGTCAGGGATGAAGAGATTTCGGATCCTGGATGATGTGCAGAACAGCAGCAGATACAGCAGCATAAAGTAGAAAGTGGTGGACAGTTAGGAATGGAGACTAAAAAAACCTGCTAACATACTAGAAAACTGGTGATAATAACAAAAGATAACCTGAGAAAAGAGAGACTCTAGAAGATAAATATTCATACTTTCGATAACAGAGAGGAGATAAAGAAAGAAAACTATAAATTCATGATACACAATAAGGGAGTGTATTACAAGGCTACACAAAGTGTTAAGACAATATCCTGGTATGTAAGACTAGAAGCCGAGGTTATGAATACATAGGTAGTGGGGAGAAATAAAGAGGACATGAAGTGTGACCAGAAGGAATAAAGGAAGGAAGGAAGGAAGTAAGGGAGACAACAAAATGAGCACTTGGGGGAGAGACCCTGCTAAGGCTGGTATTAAGCTATCATATTGCTTTGACAAAGAAATATGATCAAATATTTGTTAAATTTCTTTGACAAAGATCCTTGACGTGGCACTAAACAGGGTATTACATTGTCGTCATATTTTTTGTCAAATTTCAAGATGGCAGATAACAACTTGTTATTATGCGCTGCACTTGCTAGTACCACAATTGCATTGTGTGTGTATTTGGAAGAGAAGCAGCACGAAAAAAGGAAACATACGTGGATGAAGCCATGGGTATTATGTCGAGGTAATAAAAGCATCCAGCAAAATTTGATACGAGAGCTGCAAGTGGGGGATATCAACTCTTATATGTAAATTACTTACGAATGGATGGAGCGTGTGTTTCAGTATTTGCTCAGTAAAGTAGCTTCTCATATTACAAAACAAAATACTCTCTTGAGAAATGTTATACCTGCAGAAGACAGGCAACTGCGACACTGGGATTTCTTGATAGAGGTGAGAGTCACTCTAGTTTACAACACATCACTCGAATATCACACTGCACATTAACCAAAATAATTCCAGAAATGTGTGAAGTGATTAAGCACTGAAGGTGGAATGTGTAAAGATAAATAAATGTTTAATACACTATATGGGCAATAAAAACTATTTTTATTTTTGAATAATTTAATTAGTGGGATTAGTGTTCCAACAACTACAAAATTAATAAAAAGTATGAAACAGACGTGTAGCACTTTTTAACTTGTGGCTTCCAGAGTTCAAAAATAGATGAAGTAGAATGGGAAGCTAAGAAAGCACTTTTTATTTTAGAGTGTGACCACATCCTCTATTCCGACTTGCTGAAAAGCTGACTGGATGTTTCCAGATGTAGATGGGGATGGCTGTAGCTGTAATTGTGGACAAATGTCACCTGCAGCATATTCCACCAACCCATCAACACACAATTAACAGCATGCACTGTGCCCCTTGCTAACCCCTCCACCATAGTCGAAGCAAGTTTGAGATGAAGGAACACACCAACTTTGAAGCCACATTTACAAACACATTACAAAGATGTCAAATAGATGTAGTGACTCCAGAGCTCCAAGTGGTTTCATTTCACAGTGCAGTGAACAGAAGAAAAACAACTTTTATGATCAAATCTACAGCGAGGCCCTAGATTTGATCATATTTATTTGATGACAGGCAAGATCTGACAAATTTCTTTGACATAAATATTTGACATATTAACTTTGACAAAGAAATATGACAGTGTATTACCGGCCTAAGGAAAGTGGTCTGTGGTATAACTAAGTCTCTTCATTTGTTATGGACAGTGGTAGTACTTGACACTTTCTGATGCCCTTTTCTAACTGTTAATCACCTGCTTCTTCTCAATTTGACAGGAGTTTTTTTATTACTGCTTGAATTTTGTGGGCAGCTTTCTCATCAACTTCTATCTTTTTAGTGACTTAAATTCTGTTTAATTTTATGCAAAACCAAGTGTTTACTTTTTTTCAAACAAGGGTTTTAATTATCCATGCAGTCATCACATTGTGAAGACATCCTGTTTCTCATATTGCTTCCCTATTTTTTTAAATTACATTTTAAATTATTTCCTTATTTACTACTTGCAGCTTAACTTTTGTTTGGTACTACAGAAGGAGCAATCTAGGCAGCTACAAATATATTTGACCCGTTTCTCAGAACATTACAGCTGATGACACTTAACACAAACATATAAAAACACTCTGAAACCATTACTGCTCAAGAACAAGCCCCCTAAACCTAGATTAAATCCCTCTTGTATGATCAGTAAATAGGTATGGAAAATTCTGGCAGAATGTAAATAATGTAGGAGTGACCAAATAGAGACCCCCCCCCCCCCCACACACACACACACATACAGAGGAGTGAGGAGTTGGGTCGGCTGACTGACAACTTGGAGTGAGATGACAGGTGTACAAAATACGAATGTGGCAGAAAGAGACAGCAGGTTCAAAGGATAAGAATGCAACACACCAGTGCCGGTCACGGTGAGTTCGTGTAGTGCACAATAATGATGATGTGATAGAGTGGATTGAGACTGGATGACACTTCCGAGGAAAAATAGACTATGGAGTAGAAGGAGTGGGTGGAGTACAAGTGAACGTTGGGACCCAGGCCATGTGGAGGTGGTTGTGGGGGCAGGAGGTTAGCGGAGATTGAAGCCAGGAGGAATATGGGAATGAAGTATAACCTAAATCTAGATAGCTGGACGTGGGTTTGAACCGTCATCCTCCTGAATGTGAGCTCAGTGTACTGACCACTGTGCCTCCTCGCTTTGTGATTGATAATGGAAACAAGGCTTAAGAAAAATCAGGACATGTTCACATGATTTATCAACGTAGAAGAAGTGTTTTACAACATACAATGGAACAATATATTTGAAATTCTGAGAACAATATGTCTTGGCTGTGGGGAAAGATGTGTCATATTCAATATGTACAAAAATCAACCGAGAACAACAGGAATGGTAGACCATGAAATAAATGTTCAGATTAAGAAGGGTTCAAGACAGAAATTCAGTCTTTTATCTCTATTATTCAACCTGTATGTTAAAGAAGTAATGATGGAAATATCAGAAAGGTTCAAGTATTGGATTAAAATTCAGGATGAAATGATATTTATCAAGATATTCATCAAGATATTGCTATTCTTAGTGAAAGTGAAACAGAATTATGGGGCCTATTCAATTGAATGAACAGTCTAATGAGTACAGAAGATAGCTATGAGTAAACCAAAGAAATAAAGAGGAGTAGCAGAAATGATAATAGTGAAAAACTTAACATCTAAATTGGTGACCACAAAGTAGATGAAGTGAAGGAATTCTGCTACATTGGAAGCAAAAGAACACATGACAAACTAAGCAAGGAGGACATAAAAAGCAAAGTGGTGTAGGCAACGAAGGAATCCCTGAGGAGAGAAAAAAGAATGTACTAGTATCAAACATAGGACTTAATTTGAGGGAGAAAAATGTGTGAATGTACTTTCAGAGCATGACTTTGTATGGCAGTGACCTGTGGAGTGTGGGAAAACTGGAAAAGAATAGGACGTGGTGCTACAGAAGGATATTGAACATTAGATGAAATGAGGAAGTCCTCCAGAGAAACAATGAAGAAACAAGGTAGGAAGATTAGAAGTTGACATCCCATTGACAGTGAGGCCATTAGAGAAGTAGAACAAGCTTGGATTGAGAAAGGATGAGGAAGGAAATCAGTTGTGTCATTTACACAGGAGCCATTTCCACATTTGCCTTAAGCAATTTTGGGAAATCATGAAAAACCTAAATCCGGATGGTCAGATGGGTATCTGAACCTTCAACCTTCCTAATGTGAGTCCATCATGTTAACCACTGCACCACCTCACTCTGTCATCAACAATGAAAGAATCATACGAAAAACACTGACAAGAAGGGACCAGATGACAGGAAATCTGTTACAATATCAGAGAATAACTAACTACAACTTCCACAGCACTACATGGAACTTAAGAGGGTAAAACTGTAGGGGAAGACAGAGATAGGAATACAACCAACAAATAATTTGACAACGTAGGGTGCAGGTGCAGCTCTAAAATGAAATGGTTGGCACAGGAGAGGATTACTTGGTGGGCCTTATCAACTCAGTTGGATTATTATTTACTTATTTATCATATGGAAATACAAATACAAAGTTACAAAACTGCTTCATGTCAGCACCTCTCCAGCATGAAATAGCATAAATGACAACAGCTATATGTGGATATGAACGTCTTTTATGCATTTTATCACACCACTCATCGCTGTTAGGAAACCTTCGAAAGGACGCTTGTAGGCATGTGGGGGACATGTTGCTGTTACATGAGCAACTGTCTGTCATTCTGCACTGCAGTCACAAGATGGTGATGAAAGTTTGCCCCCACTTGTGGAGTGTGTGTGCACATCTTCCATGGCCCATTCAGATGTGGTTCAGGATAGTACAAACTGCCTGAGGTTGCTACAATCCAGGCGGTTTCTTCTGGAAGCAGGGCAGTTTCAGGCATTGTGGAGGACAGTTTTGTTGCAAACAGTGTTCCTGTTCTTCAGTGGTACTGAATTCAATTTCTGTGAGAGTCCTGATTGTGATAAGAATGGGCTGTCTTGATCTTAGTCTTTATCACACTGCTGGGAATACATGGTTCAATTATGGAAGGTCAGTTTTATCAGAAATTTTTTGGTATACACAATGTAACATGCTCTTCCATCTGACATCAGGAGGTGGACTGTGGCTCAAGATAGACAACCAGTATGTGGGCGTAAATCACATTCACCCACTAATAATGTGCATGGTTTCAATAAATTGCACATCTACCTTTTTATGTGTGGACTATTAAGCCAGAAAGGCATACAGTACTCTGCTGCTGAGCATACGAATTCAAGTGCCAATCCTTGAATAGTACCAGTCAGATGATTGACACCTAAAAATAAAACTTTTTACTAAAGATTCATTCAGTTGGCTACTTGGTTGGTGGTCATGCTAACATACAATGCATTACAGAAATTGCAGCGGAGACAGTACATGACACGGCTACTTTCACAACTGGCCCTTCCTGCACATAGTTCAGTTGCTCCAGTCCAGGATGATACTGAGTGATGAAGATGCTCCTCTGCAGCTGTGTCTGGGGGATTGCGGGATACTTAGGGTTTGTGAGGTTATGGCGAGGGAGATCCATCTGTCGACTAGGTTTGAGAGATAGTGCCTGTCTGGGAATGCCTTAATGAGTGAGCACAGTGGGGGAAAGAATTCTTGCCACTGCAGATGAGGGACCCACAGGTGGCCAGACTACTTGGGAGTTTTTTTTTTTTTTTTTTTTTTTGGGTGGGGTGGGGGGATGACAGCTATTAAAATGCACGTACCATTGATGAATAGAGGGCTTTACATAGGCAGAGGTATGGATGGAGCCATGAGAAAGGTAGAGGTTAACATTCAGGAAGATGGCACGTTGCACTGTGGAGGAACAACTGAAGCAAACGGGAGAGAAGATGAATCTGAACCAGACAAGGTGTTTGGGGTTCTGGGTGCCTTGATGGCCCATAAAGAGACTGGCATAGGAGGGTAATATGTGGATGCCCACGGCTGTGGTGCAGATTGGTTGGAACCAATAACACTGCCATTGACAACATTTTTATAGATGCACTGAGACCGCAAAGTCACAGTGTAATTTCATAGCTAATGGCTTCTCAGCTGCTGACATTCAGCATCAGAGAGCATGACAAAAATAACTGCTAAGCTACAAGGCTAATAAATGAAAAATTGACTGTGAAATTCATGAAGTATTTGTGAAATGCAGACTGAAAAAATGTGCACAACACCCCTGGGTGTACAAACAACTTAAGAGAATGCAGCCGTGTGACATCTTCAACAACCCCAATATTTCGATTGGTGCATATCTGGTCTTTTCAAGCCACAAATGTAATGAGGGAGTGCTGTGCACAGAAATTTAAAACTTCAATATATGAGGACACATGCAGAAAGACAACACAGACACTGCAAACAATTAGTGCCATCATACAACCAAAGATGACCAACAGCAGTAGTGGTAACGAATATGAATTACCAATGGATGAGCAAGCAGCATTAGCTCTGTCCCTCTGTTGTTTGATCAGGAAAAGAGTAGTATTCTAAGTAGAATTTAAGCAACAACTTCTCTCTCTGTTTATACGGTAATTTGCTAATTTAATCTCAACTGCATCATTAATGACACTCTCCCAATTGCTGGAAAGGCACACTAAAATCTCTGTATTGTTATATTCCAAAAGATGATCAGTGCCAAGGTAAAGTTTAGCAATAACAGACTTGAAACTTTCTGGCAGATTGAAACTGTGTGCTGGAGAGCAAGTGCTCTAGAGCACTTGGCCACTAAAGGTGAAGATTCCAAGTTTGAGTCTCATTCTAGCACATAGTTTTAATCTGTAAGAAGGTTTCATATCAGTGCACACTCTGCTATAGATTGGAAAAGTTTAACAGCAGATTTGCTAGGTATTGGAAGTCTATGTGACACTTATATGCACCACATAATGAGGTTTTAAATTTCCTTGTAAAGTTCTATCTCCCTACATTTGTGCCTTGAAAGTATGGATCTGTTGAAATATTGGTGGTCATTGGAGATGTCACCAGGCTACATTCCCATAATGTGTGTGAATATTTCGTATGTTGGGAGAAATTAAAGTTTCACCCCCCTGGTATAAATGAAAACTGTAATGTATTCTGTATCATAGTTGGTTGGTTGGTTTGGGGAAGGAGACCAGACAGCGAGGTCATCGGTCTCATCGGATTAGGGAAGGACAGGGAAGGAAGTCGGCCGTGCCCTTTGAAAGGAACCATCCCGGCATTTGCCTGGAGCGATTTAGGGAAATCACGGAAAACCTAAATCAGGATGGCCGGACGCGGGATTGAACCGTCGTCCTCCCGAATGCGAGTCCAGTGTCTAACCACTGCGCCACCTCGCTCGGTACTGTATCATAGTCATTGGCTACTTTCAAAACTGTCTTCCTGCAAAATTAACTGGTGGAAGCAAATAAATGCACCTAAACCCTGAATTAAAAATGGGAGCAGAAAATCATCCAGAACCAAGAGAAGACTCTTCTTCACTTCAAGGGGCACAGTTGATGAAAGGGTTAAATCACAGTACAAACTGCACTGTAAAATTCTAAATGTGTCTGTTGCCATCAGAGCATCAAAATGTGTGTACAATCAAGACAAAAATACACTCCTCCAGCAACAAGATAAAAACATGGAACATAGTAAAAAATGAGATGGGACATACAAATCAAGAAACTGAAGACATTTCTGTAATCATTAATAATGGACTAATCAAATATAATCCTAAAATTACACAGACAAGTTTGACAAAACTGAATTTCATCCATCTCTAGAAGAAGTTGTTAATGTTATTTTCTTAAAAAAAAAAAAAAAAAATGCTCAAGTGACTCTGATGAAAGCAGCAGTAACATAATGAAATGTTATTCAGCTGACCTTAGTAACATAGTGATTTATTGTGAATGACTCTTTTTGCAGTTATACTTCCCACAGTGACTCAAACAGGCTACCGTCAAACCAATTCACAAGAAACGAGAAGATACATGAGAATTACTAACACATTTCTTTACTGCCATTATTTTTCCAAAATTTTCCAGAAGATAATTTACTATGCACACACTAAGTGCAGAGAAACATACTCACCAGCAAACAACTGCAATTTCAAAAGGTATTATCAACTGAACAGGCTATACTTACCTTGACAGATGATAAACTAGAATCAATAGATCAGAAACTGCTGCCACTGGAAATATCTTCTGAGCTGGTTAAAGATTTTGATTGTGGAACCATACTATCCTTATGCAAAGTAAAATATTTCAGAACACTTAAGCAGAGCAGGTTCATTGTTTTCATCCCATCTGAATGACAAAAACAATTTATTTCAGCTCCATGTGAGCCACATGATGGCAGGCACTCAGAATATGAAACAATCAGGCATGGTGTACAAAAAGGTTCAATTTTGGGTCTTTTGTTATTTCTGATATAAAAAGGACGTACAATAAAGAAATTACATGAATGAAATGGAAAATGGCAGATGTGATGTACATGTACAAACACATGATTACAATTTTAGTAAATCTGGATGATTCATTCAACAGAAAAAGCTTCACAAATTGAGCAAGTCAATAAGGAGTTGTTCTATCTCTGGCCCTCATAATTACTTGATTAGGAATTTACTGCAGAGTTGTTGGATGTTCGCATGAGGGATACTGTGCCAAATTCTGCCCAACTGGATTATTAGATCATCAAAATCCCGAGATGGTGGCAGGTCCTACCCATACTGCTCCAAACATTCACAACTGGGGAGAGATCCAGGGGCCTTGCTGGCCAAGGTGAGGTTTGGCAAGCCTGAAGACAAGCAGTAGAAACCCTCACCACGTGCAGGCAGGTATTATCTTGCTGAAATGTAAGTCCAGCATTGTTTGTCATGAGGGGCAACAAAGGAGGGCATAGAATATCGTCAATGTATTGCTGTGCTGAAGGGGTGCCTTAGATGGCAACCAAACGGGTCTTGCTATGAAACGAAATGGCACCCCAGGCCATTACTCCTGGTTATCGGCCATATGGCAGGCAACAGTCAGGTTGGTACCGAACATTGTCCAGGGCATCCCCGCATCCATTTTCACTGATCATTGGGGTTGATTTCAAAGCGGTACTCACCAATGAAGACAATTTTATTCCAGTTAATGATATTCCAGGCTAAAGATATGTCTGGAGACACACTGGACAGCAGTGGGAACCAACCTGACTGGCACCCGCAACATGGGTGATGGTCTGGGGTGTCATTTCAAAATTCAAAGCAAGATCCGTTTGGTTGTCATCCACAGCATACTTTCAGCACACCACTATGTTGATGACATTATATGCCCCATTTTGTTGCCCTTCATGGCAACGTGCTTACATTTCAGAAGGACAATGCACAGTCGCACACAGTGGGAGTATCTACAGTTTGTCTTTGTGCTTACGAAACCCTACCTTGGACAGGAAGGTCAGCAGATCTCTCCCCAGTTGAGAATGTTTGGAGCATTATGGGCAGGACCCTCGAACCATTCCAGAGTTTTGAAGATCTAACATGCCAATTGGACAGAATTTGGCACGATAATACCTCATAAGGACATTCAACAACTCTGCCAACAATGCCAAGCCGAATAACTGCTTGCATAAGGGCCAGAGGTGGACCAATGCACCACTGACGTCCACAATTTGCGAAGCTCTTTCTCTTGAATAAACAATCCCATTTTTCTGAAATCATAATCATTTAATTGCAGCTACAGAAGATGCAAAATTTTTAATTTTTGCAAATGATACAGGAATAGGAATAAACAACAGCAACTGTCCTCTTACCGAAAAGGTAGCTAATGAAATATTAGAATACATCAACAGATGATACATGGCAAGTGGGTTATTACAGAATTTTGACTCAATACGTACAATTTTGACTCAAGAGTCTGTCAAATATGATACTGCTACGCCTTTGTTGTTCAGAAGTACGATGCAATGTTCCTTTGGGCAGGCTTGCATGTCTGAATGAACATTGCATCATATTTCTGAACAATACAGGCACTGCAGCGATTACAGCCATTATGAAACACATAAAATGTATCCACAGTTGCGAATATGGACAACCATCAGCTATACCGGTATGACAATGAAGATTTGTGCCACACTGGGACTCAAACCCGGATTTCCACTTACTGTGAGCATTTGCCTTCCTCTTGATGACATATGGAGGTTTGGGTCTGACCCTGAATTGTGTTCAGATAGCCTAATGGTAAGGTGAACACTCACAATAAGCAGGAAATCCAGGTTCTAGTCCCGGTCCGGCACAAATTTTCATTGTTGTGATTCAATTTCAACTGACGGTTGTCCATATTCACAATTACAAATACATTTCATGTGTCCATTAAATGATAATGTTTGTATAAGATAGGTTCTATAAAGGGAAACCACGTATCAGAGTGATAAAGGAACTTCCCTACCTAGGTACTGGTTTAGATGTACATCAAAGAATGATCAATCCTTTAACAGGTTTTACTTCGCCTGATGGTAGGACCTCACCATGCCCCTACAGTGAACTTTCATACACTTAAAAATGACACTAACAAGGAAAACCCAGAAGTACCTGAACACTACTGGAGCACTCTAGAAGAAACACTGGACAAGATCCCACAACACCACACCACCTTGCTTATGGATAATTTCCAAGCAAAAGTTGCCAAAGAATAAAAATATCACAGAATAGTTGGCTACTATCCCTCTCACAAGAGGACCAACAGGAATGCACAGAACCTTATAGACTTTTGTGAGACGTATAACATGGTGCTAACATCAACTGCTTTTCAAATACTTACCTAAGAAGTCCAAGACCTGAAAGAGTCTAAATCTCTGTTAGGTGAATTCCAAACAGGCCATGTAGCTGTAGACAGGAGGTACCATATGGAGGCACAGTTTGTCCAGGTACTCAGAGGAGCTAACCTAGACACTTTGATCATTACCTCTACCTGGTAAAGACCAATCTACAACCACTGAGGAAATCATCTAACATTATGAAGAGCTCTAAGATGATGAAGTTCAACACATTACGACTGAATGATGAGGACTGTACCTTCCATAAGGAAAAGCACACAATAGCAGGAGTGGTCCAACTTACAGAAAAGCTCTGCTGGATGCCACACAAGAAACCATCCCTGCCTCATCCAACAAAGGCAAGTATCCCTGGTGGAACACAGACTGTGACCAGGATACAGAGAAAAGGCACAGAGGCTGGATCAAGTGGAAGAATGAGCCAAACTACCAGATTTTTTAACATAAAGAGACATAAAAGTGATCACCATCTGTAATTTCGAGAGAAACTACACCACATTCCTGATACAACATGAAGAGGAGGTCTTCAAGAACACAAGAGACATCCATTGGGGGAACAAACTGGAGAACACATGGTACACAGCCTCTGTTTGTCAGGTTCGCACACCTGATGGGAAGTTTCAGTCGGACAGTAAAGACTGCAGCAATACTCTTGCTGGGTACTTACAAAAGCCCCTCAATGCAGAGGAACCTAAAAAGAGATTTACCTTCCATGAGCCCCCTTCTAGGAATCCAGTCTAAATACCACCAACCAGTGAAGAAAAGAGGAGATTATCAACAGCCTCACAAACAAGAAGGCCTCTGGTGAAGATGGCATAGTAGTGGAGATGTGGAAACATGCAAATGAATACTTTACACAGGGCATCCATCAGACTGCACATGAGATATGGATAAGGAGACCGTACCTAGTGGATGGACCTCAGCTCTGATCTATCTTCTTCACAAGAAGGATAGTAAGACTGACCTCAACAACTACTGTGGCATATCTGTGATGGCTATCATGAACAAGATTTTGTCTAGAGCAATGCTAACTGGAGTCAGCAATCAACTTGATTCCCAACTAGATGAATATCAGGCCAACTTTTTAGCTAATAGATCTTGCACACAGCAAATACAAAATGTCAAGACCATCTTTAATACCAGAGTCACAGCAGACGTACCTGGGTAGCCATCCAATCAGACCTTCAAAAGGCTTATGATTTGATAGGTAGACAGACCTTGATCTCCTCCCTACGAGAAGTTGGCCTACATAAGAACAGCATATTAAGTCAGGCCCTTCTGAGGAACACAACCTCCACAGTGAGCTCTCTGAGAGTTTCACCATTCAAACAGGAGTTAGACGAGGTGATGGCCCCTCATGCATACTTTTCAAAAGTGTACTGAAGAAGATTATCAGGGAATGGACTTTCACACTACCATCGGTAACTGGAATGAAGATTGAGTACAACAAGGATAACCTCAATGTACTCTGCCTAGCCTTTGCAGATGACCTGACAATATAAACGAGGCTACTCACCAACTACAGAGCCCCTGCAGCATTGCAGCTATGACCAGTTTGAAGATCAGTATACAACAAACTGAGTTAATTAGTAACATTACTTCCATCTGCAATTCCACTAGATGGCAAAGCATTCTCTAAGTTTCCGCAGTCAAATATTTAGGAGAGTGGATTTCACCAAATGAGAGTGAGAATTTGTCAGTACATACCAGATGTGACAAGTTGGAGAGGGTCTACCACTCCTGCAAGAGTATTTACATCTCCAAGTACCTTTCCAAGAAGCTTAAACTCAAATATTATGACTCAGCAGAAAGGCCCTCTGTACTGCATGCCTCTGAATGCTTCCTGATCACCAGCAAGGGCCCACTTAGGAAACTAGAGTTCAAGGAACATAAAATCCTACGGAGAATACTAGAACCAATAAGAGAAGAGGATGGCAACTACCAGATCAAACGTAGTAGTGAGCTGTACTATCTCTATGAAAACATAATCACATCTATGAGGAAGAGATGACTGGCCTTCTAACGACATTTGACCTACATCAACTCCTGTAGACTCACAAATAGAATCTTCATCATGACAGGTAGTAGGAGAGCCTCCAAGAACAAATGGATTACTACAGTGAAATCAGACCTGTAGCAACTTGAAATTCCATTAGAAACCATACAGGGTCAGTAAAAATTCTGGGAAATCATTCTACAAGGAATATTCCCAATGTCTCTTACCAGCAAAAAGAGCACTGGAACCAACAGACTAAAGAGGACAGAGGAGAAGAAGCTTGCTCGCAGTCAGAAAATGAAAGCTTTCTGGGCCAAGAAGAAACAGAAGACCTGTAAAGTGTCAAAGTAAACCTTGTGGTCCTAAGCAGGCATAAACATAAAGAAGAAGAGGAAGATTAGTGTTTGTAATTATTTATATTTATGAGTGTAAAGTAAAATAAATTTACAGGTACAGATTACAGCAGCAATTTTCTTTAACATGAGTTGGAAAAATGTTGTGCACATCTAATATGGACAATTGTAACTAAAGCTGATACAATGTGTGAACTTACTTCTCCTGTAAACAATAAATCGGAAATACATAATTTATAATAAACTGATTACATAATTAAATGAGTGTTACAAAGATGTGGAAAACATTTACCTTTATGTAAAATCTGTAGATCCTTATTCCTAGATAATCCTCTCCTTCAACATCTTCTTTTCGTGCATTGAATTTTTTTCCCTTGTAGATGTACTCTCCACAGGTAACACACCTTTTAATAAAACAAATGACAGAAGATAAATAAGATAAACTAAATTTTTTCTTTGGAAAAAAAATCAAATTGCTCACACTGATCTTCTAATGAAAACTCTTGTAATTTTTTGTTGTTATGGCCTTATACAGAAATTTTGTGGTGAAATGGGAACTTTGTAGTGACTAACAAATTTGTAGCTCTACTGCTCATCATGTGAGCTAAAAACAATAACCGATTCATATTCCACATAATCTGACATTGCAGGTCAGTTAATCAAGGTGTCTTCTTTCTAGGCAGTCATACACAGGAACCTAAACAACATGGAAACCCCACCACATCAGCTATATGGGTTACCAAAAATCTACAAAGATGGTGTACCATTAAGGCTGATTGTAAGTGCTCTTGGTTCATCAATGTAAAAAGTAGCTAAATACTTGGCCGATCTGCTTCATCAATATGTGGGAAAGA
Source organism: Schistocerca nitens (assembly GCF_023898315.1). Lineage (NCBI taxonomy): Eukaryota > Metazoa > Arthropoda > Insecta > Orthoptera > Acrididae > Schistocerca > Schistocerca nitens. The sequence continues at coordinate 529,639,636 of NC_064617.1, forward strand.
CTGACACATACAGAAAGGAATAAGGAAATTCCACTGAAAAAATGAAGAAACTACGACTTTGCCCAAACATCATCCTAGTCAACTTTGATGTTGATTCTTTGTTTACCAATGTTCCACTCAATAACTTTCTGGTGCATATTTGTTCTATTTTTCCACAGGACATCATCAAACTGTTTCACACAAGTCTTACTAAGTGCTACTTCATGTTGAATGGTGATTTCTACAAATGGCTGGAAGACATCGCCACAGGTAGTCCAATTAGTCCAGTGGTTGTCAATTTCTTCGTGAAGCCTTTTGAAAGACAGATGCTGGATTTGACACCTTGCAAAGTTAATATGTAGTCCAGATATGTTGAGACACCTTTGTTGTGAGTAACCCCAGTGAGGAACATCTTGGTGACTTCCTAGGACATCTGACCAGTCTCCATGAAAACATTAAATAAACTATGGAGGTAGAAAAGGATCAACATCTATCCTTTCCAGATGTGCTGCTTACAAGGAATGGTGACAATCCAGGACAAAACATGCACTGGAAATCAATACACATGTACAAACTTTCAAATCATTTTCTGCAGAAAAGAGATATGATTAACACACTCATAGCTGCACCACCTCAGTTCCGAAATGAAACACTTGGAATGCATTCTGAGGAACAATGGGCACTCCACTAGTTATATACAAAGTGCCACAAAATCTAACATCTGGCAAATTGGCAAGTCAGGAGATGAAATGGAGATATTGCCATAAATTTCCAGGAAGACAGAATTGGTTGTATATTGCACAAACACAGGAAAATTATTAAACAAACTGATCAAAAAAAATCAGAGTGTGTTAAAAAGGATAAACTTGCAATGTAAGGAGTATTTTGCATACTATGTGTATCAGGAGAAAAGGGAAAAATCTATGTTGAAATGACTGGATGCTTCATCAAACCAGGAAAATCAAACACAAACGGTACTGAAGGCTGTGGCATAGCATGTGGTGTGTAAAATGAACCAAGGAATAAAATTTGTTGCCACACATGTGCTTACTGTGAAGGAGAGCTACTATTCCCATTTGTTCAGAAAGCTGTCAAAATTTCAAAATTTATAAGAATGCAACGGTGCCTGGAGAAATTTTCATTCCACTGAAATGTGCTGTACCATCTGCCAGCTTTGACCAGTGGTGCAAGCTACGTTGTGTTATGTAAAGTATTTGGAATGTATTGTTTTTGGAGATGGTGATTTGTCATCCGTGTTGGCCCTCTCTAGCACTTAATATCTTAGTTTAGTAGTTCAATGTGAGTGATGTTGGTGAGGCATTGGACTTAATGCTCAACATTAATGTTACTCCATGTTTTGAAAATTTGTTTTCATTGGCTTGCCAGTGAATTATTTTAATATCATTAGTTGGCTACTCTTTTGTTTTTGGTCTTCAAATTTTCAGTTCAACATGTTGTTAACAGTTGGAAATTTTGAAGTTATAGACCTTACAGCACAATTTATGAGTCACATGTTAGCTACCACTATGGGTGATGTTACGGCAACTACAATTGGAAATTTATCCAGTCATATGGCCTTATGATACAATGTGTGAAGTGTCAACAGTGCACAGAACTATTGAAACTAATCACAGTTGCCGAGTCTTGAACCAGGAACGAGTATCTGAGGCGGAATATAAATTCATTGCAGGTGGTATGGATAAGCAGTCTTGGGAAGTACTTTTGAACACATTTTCCAAAAACAATCTTTAGCAGCTCGCTTGACAGTCCACATACTATGGAAATAGGCTGACCTTATCAGTGGCATCAGTATACAGATAGTGATTATGCTGTTGTAATAGTGTCAATGGTTATTGAAGTTAATAAATCCAGCAAGAAGGCCAGGAGAGTATTTTTGTTGAAAGGAAAAGACAAGCATGTTGTTAGCATCCCACTTAGTTACTGAATGGATATAATTCAGTTCAAGGTTTATGGACATAGAGAAATTATGGGGAAAGTTTAAAAAGACTGTAAAAACTGCACTGTGGAGAATTCTGTGGCAAGTAGTAGATTAAAGATGGAAAAATCCTACTGTAGTTTAATAACAAAATTCAGGAATTCCTGCAGAGGCAGGCACTGTTGCACTCTCAGTTTAAAGGAGAATGCATGAAAAATGAGTGGAAAATGTTGGTAGAAATTTGTATGCCTTAAAAATACCGATAAGCAAACATACAACAACCACCACTGTCATACCTTAGCAGAAGATCTTGCTGAGAACCAGAAAAAATTGTGGTCCTACATAAAATCGCCAACCAGGTCAAAGGCTTCTATGCGGTCATTTGTTGACCAGTCAGGTGTGGCAACAGAACTCAGAAAAATGAATTAAATTTCACACTTAAGAAATGTTCCACACACGATTGTTATGGATTGTCATACAGTCTCCCATATGAAGAACATAGCAACAGGCATCCCTGTCTTAAAGAAACAACTCAAATAGTTCAAAACAAATAAGTCGCCACATCTGGATGGAATACCAGTTCGGTTTTACAGAAAGTACTATATGGCATTGGCTTAGCTTGTATATATCACAAATCTCTCACCCAGCACAAAGTCTCAAGTGATTTGAAAAAACACAGGTGACTGCTGTATTCAAGATGATTAAAAGAACTGACACCCAAAATTACAGATCAATAACCTTAACACTGGTTTGCTGAAGAATTTTTGAAGAGATTCTGTATTTGAATTTAATAAATTTCATTGGGGGGGGAAAAGAAAAAAAAAAAAAAAAAAAAAGAAAGAAAGAAAGAAAGAAAGAAAGAAAACTGCTGTCCACAAATCAGCACATATTTTGAAGGCACTGTCCATGAAATTTAGCTTGTCCTTTTCTCAAACACGATATCCTGTGAACCATGGATGAAGGGCAACAGGCAGATTCCATATTCCTACATTTCCAGAAAGCATTTGACATGGTACCCCATTTCAGATTGTTAACAAATGTGTGACCATGCAGAATAACTTCCCAGATATTGAGTGGCTCAAAGACTTCTTAAATAATATAACCTAGTGTTCATCAGAGACAATAGCACTGTAAGGAGTGCCCCAGGGAAGTGTGATATGACCGCTCTTATTCTCTATATACTCGTGCGTAAATGAGCTGATAGACAGGATGAGCATCAACCTGTGGCTTTTTTTCGATAATGCTGTGGTGTGTGAGACGGTGGTGTCATTTGAGTGACAGTAGAATACAAGATGACTTATTTCCAGTTGCTGTAACAAATGGTAGCTAGCTCTAAAAGTTGAAAAACCTAAGTTAGTGCAGACGAGCAGGAAAAACAATTCCATAATGTTCTAATACAGCATTAGTAAATATCTAGGTGTAATGTTGCAAAGTGATATAAAATGAAAGAATCACATAAGGAGGGTAGCAGGGAAGGCGAATGGTTGAATTCAGTTTTCTGGGACAATTTAGGGAAGTATGGATAATCTGCAAAGCAAATCATGAACAGAACAGTAGTGTGACCTATTCTTGAGTGCTACTCGAGTGTTTGGAATTCACCCCAAGTCATATTAAAGGGGCTGCTAGACATGTTACCAACAGGTTTGATCAACATGTGAGTACTATGGAGACTCTTTGTGAAGTGAAATAGGAATCTCTGGAGGGAAGAGCACATTTCGAAAACTTTGATAAATGGCATTTGAAGCTGGCTGCAGGATGATTCTGCTGCCGTCAACACACAGTTCACATAAGGCCTACAAATATAAGAGAAATTAGAGCTAATACATAGGTACACAGACAGTCACTTTTCTCTTGCTCTATTTGCGAGTGGAATAGGATGGGGAATGACTAATAGTGGCACATGGTACCTTCTGTCAGGCAGCCATGGTAACTTGCAGAGTATGTATGTAGATTAAGTACGTATGGGTTTCATTAATGGTTGTTATTTTGTGTGTGTGTGTGTGTGTGTGTGTGTTGGAGGTCAACAAAAATAACCAACCAAAATTGAGAAATTAATGCTTCTAGAAGTGGAGAAACTGGGAATAAACTTTATAATAGGTTAATATAACTAAGTTAATTCAACTGTTCTAAGCAAAGAAGGGAAGGCAGAAAGGTGGAAGGAGTATATAGAGGGTTTATACAAGGGCGATGTACTTGAGGACAATATTATGGAAATGGAAGAGGATGTAGATGAAGATGAAATGGGAGATAAGATACTGCGTGAAGAGTTTGACAGAGCACTGAAAGACCTGAGTCGAAACAAGGCCCCGGGAGTAGACAACATTCCATTAGAACTACTGACGGCCTTGGGAGAGCCAGTCCTGACAAAACTCTACCATCTGGTGAGCAAGATGTATGAGACAGGTGAAATACCCTCAGACTTCAAGAAGAATATAATAATTCCAATCCCAAAGAAAGCAGGTGTTGACAGATGTGAAAATTACCGAACTATCAGTTTAATAAGTCACAGCTGCAAAATACTAACGCGAATTCTTTACAGACGAATGGAAAAACTGGTAGAAGCGGACCTCGGGGAAGATCAGTTTGGATTCCGTAGAAATGTTGGAACACGTGAGGCAATACTAACCTTACGACTTATCTTAGAAGAAAGATTAAGAAAAGGCAAACCTACGTTTCTAGCATTTGTAGACTTAGAGAAAGCTTTTGACAATGTTAACTGGAATACTCTCTTTCAAATTCTGAAGGTGGCAGGGGTAAAATACAGGGAGCGAAAGGCTATTTACAATTTGTACAGAAACCAGATGGCAGTTATAAGAGTCAAGGGACATGAAAGGGAAGTAGTGGTTGGGAAGGGAGTAAGACAGGGTTGTAGCCTCTCCCCGATGTTATTCAATCTGTATATTGAGCAAGCAGTAAAAGAAAGAAAAGAAAAATTCGGAGTAGGTATTAAAATTCATGGAGAAGAAGTAAAAACTTTGAGGTTCACCGATGACATTGTAATTCTGTCAGAGACAGCAAAGGACTTGGAAGAGCAGTTGAACGGAATGGACAGGGTCTTGAAAGGAGGATATAAGATGAACATCAACAAAAGCAAAACGAGGATAATGGAATGTAGTCAAATTAAATCGGGTGATGCTGAGGGAATTAGATTAGGAAATGAGACACTCAAAGTAGTAAAGGAGTTTTGCTATTTAGGGAGTCAAATAACTGATGATGGTCTAAGTAGAGAGGACACAAAATGTAGACTGGCAATGGCAAAGAAAGTATTTCTGAAGAAGATAAGTTTGTTAACACAGAGTATAGATTTAAAAGTGCACGAAGTCACTTCTTAAAATATTTGTATGGAGTGTAGCCATGTAGGCCTATGGAAGTGGATGTGGACGATAAATAGTTTAGACGAAGAAAATAGAAGCTTTCGAGGTGTGGTGCAACAGAAAAATGGTGAAGATTAGATGGGTAGATCACATAACTAATGAGGAGGTACTGAACAGAATTGGGCAGAAGAGAAATTTGTAGCACAACTTGACTAGAAGAAGGGATCGGTTGGTAGGACATGTTCTGAGGCATCAAGGGGTCACCAATTTAGTACTGGAGGGCAACGTGGAGGGCAAAAATCGTAGAGGGAAACCAAGAGATGAATACACTATGCAGATTCAGAAGGATGTAGGTTGCAGTAGGTACTGGGAGATGAAGAAGATTGCACAGCAAAGAGTAGCATGGAGAGCCACATCAAACCAGTCTCTGGACTGAAGAGCACAGCAACAACAAATTCAAGTATGTTGGCATCTACTACACTTTGTTCATGTGCAAAACTTCACACCTGATCACATTATTACCTTTATTCCATTACTTTCGTGTTTTCTATTTTTTAATGTTGACTGGCATAGTTAAGTTAACCAGAATGTGTTTTGAAAGCTTTATTTTTTTAGTTGATCATGTAAAGTGTAGCCTAAGGCCTGTATATGGTTAGTTAAATGTGGGAAATCTTGCAAAATCACATTCAAACTGGCCTTTGGTATTGACATTCAGCAGCTGAATCAATGCAATCTTCATCTGAAGTTTGTAACATTACTGTGCAGCTTTGACAACTGGACTGCAGAGTTCATTGGACTATATGTGGCACTGGGCTGCACCCAACACAGCTTGAGAAGGTATCATCAATTCATGGAAACAACAATTTTATAATGTGTAGTTTAGTAGAGTAGCACATAATCACCAGGAGGGGGCACAAGCCCCTTCTTTACTCCACAACTGGATGCCTATGTAAGCATGACAATATTCTTAACAAGAAAGCAGAAAAACTCGAGAGAAATAGACCCTGCATTCCCGTCCTACAGTGAATGATCGTTGCAGGTAACAGAGGGAGAACTAATGGTACAGATCTGGGAAAGTCTCAAAGACACTGGGGCACAAAGTACATGCGAGAACTGGGTTTGACTCTAGTCTGCCACAAGCAATGGAGTGTGAATCTTAGGTAATCCCAGTCACTTGTGTTGGATAAAGTCAGTAAAATCATTAAACAAATGTCAGCCGAAAACTCTGAGACAAAAGCAAACAGTCAACACATCAATTTAACACATTTTTAATTATACTCTGATTAAAATTACTTTGTGCTTGACAGATTGCATTGCAGTGTTGCCGATGCACTGCCGGCCACACTTAACAAGGCGCCGCACCTACCTACAAAACAGGAAACACAGCAAGCACTTGGTGCTCGAGAAAGAACTAAGTCTGACTGGTGGCTCGCACCTACCACTCAATTCACTGAAACATCAATCAGAAAGCAATTTTAAGTGCAGTATACTAGTTACCATCAGCTGCCAGGATCGGTTATAGGAGTAGTGGTTGAGGAGACACAATCAACTGACGCAGTGTGACATAATTATATTGATTACATTATTCTCATTGACTTGCGGTTACTGGAAATTAGGAATGGGTGAATACTGAAGATAACTAAGTTTAACATCCTGATACTGGTGCTACTGTTATTAGAGATGAAGCGTAAGCTCACACTGGATAAGAGTAGGAAACAAAATGGGTGTTCATTTTCCCAAACATTGACAGACTAAACCCAACTGTCCACAGCAGTGTTTTTTAAATATGAGATTGGAAGGCAACTCGAATTTTCTGTAGACTAGGAATAGATGTGGAATACTGTTTTGCTGACCTCTAGAGCACTTTCTCACTAACATTTTCTCAGATTGCTCAAAAATCACTTGCCATTCACAGAACGAAAACTGGCAAGACAAGGCCTCGCAATTTTTCCCATCGTGAAATCTCTTCTCTATTCCATTAGTCGAAATATTTTCTTCGGTTTTTACATGGTATGCCACTCGGAGAAGTAGCACTCATTCCAACATCAACTGAGATAACGTAGTGACAAGAGTATGGCCTCATGAGAGAATTTACTGACAGTACTTGGATGTTACAACAGACTATTCATGTTCATGTAAGCGGACGAAAACTATACAATGAAAATCGTCGAAGAATGAATAGACACATAATATCATACTTAGATAAATGGCTTACTAAACAAGACTGAACAGACATCATCACACTGAGAAGTCATTATAACTTATGATATGGTTTCTCACCTCATATTAAATGGAGCCATAAGTCTCACAGTGTATTGACGATTTTTTGGCATCTTCATCCTCGGGATTTTCGACGGATCGAAATCCGGAGGATAATATTTCTGAAAAGTCAAGTTACATATCAGTGAACTCATGACTGGTCAACAATTTAATTTGTCATTAGACGAATACACAATTTTACAACAAAACGTTCACTACGGATACCTACATTTAACACTTTTCTTTCCGACATTTTCGCTTGTGTTGCTCAGTTAAAAACCCAATATACTGTTTACAAACAGAAGCACAGTAACAACACACTCAGCAACATATACAACACAGCAAAGTTCCTCAGCGCGGAAGACACGTTTGCCAAACCAAAGATGAAAATAGTGAGCTGGTAACCATGGTCGAAGTGGTAACCTCTCTAAACACTTTGTGAAGCATGGTGTGAAGTGAATCAGTTTGTTAAACTGGGATTGAGTGCCCTATTTTGTTAAGAATGTAGTACTAATAGATGTACCAGTAGTATTAGTGATTGTTCATCTCTGGATCATTTTTACATTGAAATTGTACATGTCAGGGTGCTGAGATGAAGAATTAAAATAGTATTGGTATAAAGATATTATATAAACAAATTTGAACAGTTCACCGTGATAACGATTTATGATTTGAATATATAGGATACGATGTTCGTTAAGTAAGAAATACAAAAGAGAAGACATAATGTTCCGATTTGTACTAACGTGTCCTCTTACAAGGCAACCTCCCCATCGCAGCCCCCTCAGATTTAGTTGTACGTTGGCACAGTGGATAGGCCTTGAAAAACTGAACACAGATCAATCGAGAAAACAGGAAGAAGTTGTGTGGAACTATGAAAAAATAAGCAAAATATACAAACTGGGTAGTCCATGTGCAAGATATGCAACATCAAGGACAATGTGAGCTCAGGAGCGCGTGGTTAGCGTGAGCAGCTGTGGAACGAGAGGTCCTTGGTTCAAGTCTTCCCTCAAGTGAAAACTTTAATTTTTTATTTTCAGTTTATGTGACAAAACTCTTATGTTTTCATCACATTTTTGGGAGTGATTATCACATCCACAAGGAAACCTAAATCGGGCAAGGTAGAAGAATCTTTTTACCCATTCGCCAAGTGTACAAGTTAGGTAGGTCGACAACATATTCCTGTCATGTGACGCACATGCCGTCACCAGTGTCGTATAGAAAATATCAGACGTGTTTTCCCGTAGAGGAATCGGTTGACCTATGACCTTGCGATCAAATGTTTTCGGTTCCCATTGGAGAGGCACGTCCTTTCGGCTACTAATCGCACGGTTTTGCGGTGCGGTCGCAAAACACAGACACTAAACTTATTGCAGTGAACAGAGATGTCAATGAACGAACGGACAGATCATAACTTTGCGAAAATAAAGAAAGTAAAATTTTCAGTTGAGGGAAGACTTGAGCCAAAGGACCTCTCGTTCTGTAGCTACTCACGCTAACAACTGGACCACGGCGCTCCTGAGCTCAAATCGTCCTTGATGTTGACTATCTTTCGCATGGACTACTCAGTTTGTATATTTTACTAATTTTTTTCACGGTTCCACACAACTTCTTCCTATTTTCTCGATTGATCTGTGTTCAGTTTTTCAAGGCCTATCCACTGTGCCAACTTATAACTAAATCTGAGGGGGGTGCGATGGGGAGGTTCCCTTCTTAGAATTATGGTTTCATAACTTTATTCAGTTGTTACGTATTCTAGTGGAAATCAGCAACAGTAAAGAACGAATGAGAGTTCTGACAGCTGTCAAAATTAATTAAACAAAGTATATCCTGCAGCTGCCGACGAACCTCTGTCCAGAATAACTTGCCATGTTTTTTGCAAAAAATGTCATGCAGTCAAAAATCTCATCATGCAACTAGATTGTTAGTCATATGTGAAATATTAAATTAAAAGCTTTTTATATAGAAAAACATGAAGAATTATTGTTTTTTATTTATCAGCAATGCAGAATTCATCATTTTTATTTATCAGCGATGGATCCTTATATTTGTAGGTAGAATGTGGCTGAATTACAATTCAAGTAAGCTATTAATGAACCCTATTTTCCCTCTTGCACAATGCACAACTGAATTTACAAAGATGATACGTTTCATACAACCAGTTATCATTAACGAATCTGTTTAGAGATGTGGTTACAATACTGCAGAATTATAGTAGTGCTTGTTCTTTCACCTCCTCCTTACACTTTATTCATTACTGATTCGGCAACACCACAATTCCAATTAACTAAGAAAAGTCCTTTACACATTCAAAATACAATCCAGATGTTAGGAGAAAAGTCATAGCAAGAAAACAAAAACGACTTGTCAATTTCTCCAGAGCTCATTAATGAGAAGGAGATGTCTCAGTTTTTTCTTTACTGCAGACTGATTTCAGCTATAAAGTTGTTAATATTGCAGCTTAAGACTTAACACTTCTTATTTTGGTTAAATATGCAACTTTACATTTTTTATATGTAGAGCAAACAGGACTTCTTTACAGGTCAATGGAAATTTGTTGAGTTTTCGTTCAGCAGTATTTTGGGAAAAATAACCGAAGCACTGTTAAAATGAGTGTCTTTGTAACAGTTAACTGAAGAACGAACACAAGCACTCCATTTTATGAAACATATAATCCTATGACTCTCCATAATCAGATAGTATAAAAACACTTACAGGTGGATACCCCATAGACAACAGAGACATGGAGCATATATGGTCTTCTTTATCTTAAGTTTTCAGGCTATTATACTATTATACTTTAAGAGGGTTAGTCAAACTTGTCGTAACTGAGACTTTTGCAAATCATTATATTTCCTATAACAGATCAAATACTTCATGTTAAATGTGTAATTGATATTTGTTTAATTTTTACATTGTTTAATGGTTTCTTATGCATGAAAAAATGTAGTTTATATCTTCAATACTAGCAGTAATTGTAGACATCCAATTTATTATAAAAATTTAAAAGAGATGTATTTGCAAGTTGTTAAATTTGCAAGTTGTTAAATCAAAATGCAAAAAAGACTATGTGTCCCATAAATATATACGTATGGGAAAAAGAGATTTACATGGTCAAATAGATAAATTCATATACAAAGCTATGAATTTCAGTGAACAGAATCAGTTTTTGATAATATATTTGCTTTTGGTAGTCTAACTTTCTGTCAATGAAATTTTGCCCTCCATATCTGTGAAAATCGTCTAATCCTCACTTTAATTTAGTGTAGATTGACGTTTTCTTTGTGTACTCTCACAAGACTTGTTACGTGAGCCTCCAATTTTTTTTTTATTCAATATTTTCTTCTTCAGCTTCCACTGTTGTCGTTTCTTCTCATTGTTGCTTATATGACTGGTGATGCTAAATATAGAAATATGAAACTGGTAACTATATATAAACTAAAATGTGAAAAGTCTTCATATTAACAGTTTATGTAAGACACTTATTTAAACCATTCATTCCACCAGTGCCGATAAGTGTGTTTTTCTTTTTCAAGCACAGTTCAACTTGTACTCTCATACAGTAGATAATACTTCTAGCTCACCTGTTTTCTTTTTATTTGCGAAGTTATAAATTTGAGTTCCTGGCTTCATAAGGATACAAGTCTTCACTTCTTTCTGTACGCCTGAGACATTTTCTGCAGGGAAAAACTGTTATCATAAGGAGTATTCAGAGTTATTCTCTGCCTTTATGCTTTACAAGTGACAGCAACATATATTTCCGATGACACAGAGCATTATCTGTGGAGTTTAAAAATATGTGGCTGTTGAACCAAAGTTTTCAACTTCATATTGCTGGATACAAGTGAAAGAGTCAACAAATTGTATCTTTCATGTTATCTGTCTTATCATAGTGGCTAGCATATTAGACCAATAGCTTCAAACTAATGTTATCTTGTAAAGTGTAATAAGAAATGAAATAAATAATTAAACATCTAATGGGAGGAGGTTTTCAATATGGAATGAAAATAGTCAGAGTATTACCACGATACAAAAATGGAGATTCTATGTGCTCTGCTATCTTACAGACCAGTTAGCCTACTACCCATTTTCTCATAAGTTCCTTAAAAAAGAAATTAGATTTATGTCATATTGTCATATTATGTAAAGAAATGGTATCATAAATGGTAGACAATTTGGATTTCTGGAAGTAAACTTGATAGTTTTAGCAGTATTCGAATGTATAAATATCATCTTAGAGGGACTAGGTCAAGACCAAAATCCTCTTGGTATATTATGTGAGTTATCGAACACTTTCAACCTAGTTGACCATGACATTTTAATAAGAGAACATAATCATTATACAATTGGAGTAAAAAGCCCCAAGTATCATTAAATCATGCCTGGATAATAGAAAATGAGCAGTAGAATGTGAACCAAAGAAATATTTATAAAAATTTCAACAAAAAGATGTAGTGTACACAAGGCAGCATATAAGGATCTCTGTTCTAATATATATTAATAACTTACCTATTAGCATTGAAATCGAAATGATTCTGTTTGCAGATGACATCACAAGCACAACCATTGGCAAAAATTTACCTGATAACATAACAAAAAGCAAAATGATACTTGAATCTATGCCTCAGTGGCTTGGAATCAAGAGGTTAATAAAGAGAAATGTAATGCAATATTGTTTAGGCACAACAGCAGAACAAGAATAGAGGAATCACCACAATTAAAAGAACTGGATTTGAAAGTAGTACACAACACAAAGTTCTTACGGCTCACCATAGACAACTGTTTATTGTGGAAAGACAACATTGCTACCATAACTAGCAAACTGAACTCATCCTATTGCAAAATCTTATCTCTGTTCCAAGTCACAAGAGTGCTGAGAAGCAGGCATAGTTAGAAATCAGATCGCTTCTCTGTCAATCTCTGACCATGTGGCTCAAACGTCTGTCTCCAGCTCTTAGAACATTCCTTCCTCCTGCCCAACTACCAGCCTCTCAAACCTCACATGTGGAGGGACTGATTCTACACTGTCACCAACGCTATGGCTGGGAAATGCCACAATATTTTCGAAAAATTGGGGAACGAAAAGAGCAGACATCCCCTTTGCTGTGTACATGAAACACATATCACCTTCATGTGCTTTGTACTGGCAGGAAACCACATTATTTTTCGATTGATCAATTTATCCGCGTGGTGCACTAGGCGAACTGATGCAGTATCATTGGCTGAATGAAAACATAGATGATGATCCAATGCTTCTACTAGGAATGAGATTTCAGGCCATAAGTAGTGCATACAGAGAAGCTAGGTTATCATACCCCTCAATGACTCCACCCACCTTGGCGTCGCTCACTAACACGGAAAGCTGATGGTTTGAGGCACTCATACTGATGCCAAACCTAGACCAGCCACAAGGAGGGCACGATTGACGCAATGGGATTTACTGATGTGCTTTCTATCGCTGCAACAGAACCCTTGACCGCCCTCTGAACAGCAGCTATGTGTGAAACTTTTCTCTCTGAACATACAATTCAACAAAAACAAACAAAAATGGAAAAATGTGCTGGCCATGAAATGAATTAACATTGCTTAGCAATATGTGACAGTAATGTCACAAGATAAAGCGGAAAGAGTGTACATAACAGAAATATTATTAAATCAATGAAAATTGAAAACAGCATTGTTACAAAATGAACAAAAGTGCTGATATAGGCCTAATCAATAAAATTTCGTACATTCTGTGCAAAATTTAAAGAGTGAAAGCAATAACCAGGGATTGAAGCATCATAGAACACTTGTGCGGAATTCCTACTCACTGTTCATTGAACCAGAAACAGAATATAAACGCCTAAAACATAATTCTGAAACTAAAATTCAAGAAGTCTCAAGGAGATGATGAAATATCAAATTATCTAATAAACCATGAGCTTGAAGAAATGATTGAACCACTTTTAGATACAACTAACTGCTCAATCACAGGAATATTTCCAGAAAAATTAAAAATAAGCTAAGTAGTACGAATACGCCACAAAGATGACCCAAATAACTACACACCAGTATCTTCAGTGTCTGGTTTCTCAAAGGTACTAAAGGTGCTTGCACACGGTATATTGATAATTTCTGTAAAGAAACATAGATTTGTAATTTTGGCACAATCTGGTTTAAAAAAAACGAAATCTGCATAAACAGCTCTCTGAAGCCTAACACAATCTGTTATAGACACATTAATCAAAAGAACCTCAGTATCTTCTATGTTTCTGTATTTGTCTAAAGCTTTTGATGCAGTCAGTCATACAAACAACTGAAGAACGTCAAAGCTATGGCATGCATGCACATGCACCACAATGGATAAAATAATATGTTGACAACAGATAGCGGTATGTAACTACAAAGTTTGGATCGGGATGCAGGCCATGAAGTATGGTCTACTGCAAGGATCTGTACTCAGTCCAGTTTTGGTCAGTCTCTTTATAGGCAATACTGAAGTCAGTGAAAAGCAGCAGGCATACTGTACACTGATAACCTGACATTAGTAAAACTAGAAAACAAAAAGCGTTAGTGCATTTATTTCAATGAATAAAATAGTGCAGTGACTCATACAAAATGACATAATTATAAATCTAAAAAACACAATGTTCATGGTGCATGAACAGAGAGAAGGAACATCACGTAGTTATATACATAGGTGGAACAATAGTGGAAGACATTAACTCTGTAATTTATTTTAGAAATAACACTTCACAATAGCACCCAATGGAGACTACATATTGACAAAGTTGGCTATTCATTAAGCACTGTTATATTTGTTTTTAAACAACTTACACGAAACTCCAGCAGTAGTAATACAAAGAGAATTATTTATTGCAAAATAATTCCACTAGAAGCATCCCAAATAAAAACAAACTGCTGATGTATATCTCTCTTCAGTAATATAAAAATATTGCCGCATCATATACAGAACAATAGTTTCATTAGTAAAAGACAACACTTTACTAGAACAAAATACAAAGTTTCATTCATATAACATGAGGAAGAAAGGCCAGCTAAGAAGTACAACACAGGACAGAGTTGTTAGTTAGTTAGTTTCATATCCTGTGAATCATTTTGCTTGATAAATAGTAATGATGTGGAACAAGTCATTTGACATTCACACTGGAAATTAATTTGTAAATATGGCTACATGGTGAACGATTAAGGTTTTTAAAATAAATGGATGTGAGTTAGCAATACCTATCCACTACCTTTTACGCATTATGATAATAGAAATTATTCTACAGGGTAGAAGGACTTTTAAGAAGAAACATTTCAGTTTGTTTCCAAATTTTACTTTGCTGTCTGTCAGACATTTATATCACTGCACAAGTGATCCAAAAATTTGTTGCAGCTTTTTACTCCCCTTACCGTGCTAAAGACAACCATGATGTGGAGGAGTGAATGGTATTCTTCCTTCCAGTATTGCAATTATGTACATCATTGCTCTTCTTCAACTGTAGTGGATTATTTACAAAAACCTTCATAATGGATTACATATACTGTGATCATAGTTAGAATGCACAACTTCTTATACAGGTATCTGCAGCGTGATCATAGGTGAGCACCAAATATTATTTTTGTAGCATTTCTTGTGTGACAAAGGCTTGCTTTCTTAAAGATGAGTTGTTCCAGAACATTATTTCATCTGACATTATTGAATGGATGTATGCAAAATATGTCAACTAACTGATTCGTCTCTCCCAAAGATCTGCAGTGATTTAAAGTGCAAATATGGCTGAACTAAGTTATTTTTGACATTTCAAATGTGCTTTTTTCATTTTAAATTTTCTTCAATATGAACACCTAAGGATTTTGGAGTTTCCGCCATGTTTATTATTTCCCCATCAGGTGTTACAAATATCATTGGTTAGTACTTCTAGATGTGCAGATATATTTGTTTTTTTATAAAATTTAGGATGAGCCCATTCACAGAAAACCAGTCACTGTTTACTGTTTCTTCTGTTTCTGTATGTATGTGTGGATTGTTTACAATGCTAGTGTCATCTGCAAAAATAAATAACTCTGCATTTTGTGTGTTAGACAGAAGATCATTTACATATGAGGAACAACTGTGGACCTAATATTGAGCCTTGAGGAACCCAATGTATTATTTCTCCCCAGTCAGAATTATGTACCTTGACTACAATGGTTGAATTACTAACTACAACTTTCTACATTCTTTTGACTGGATATGGCATTTTCCCTTAGTTGTCTATACCATCAGTCCCATAAAACTTCAATTTACCTAAGAGAATGCGTGTTTTACACAGTCAGGTGGCTTAGATAGTTCGCAAAAAATACCAACTGGCGCTCTTTTACTATTTAACACTTGTAAAATTTGGTGAATGAATATGTAAATGGTATTCTCAGTAGAGCAACTCTTCTGAAACCGAAACTATGCTTTGCTGAGAATGTCATTGTTGCTAAAGTGAGATATTATTCTAGAATACATCACCACAAAAATTTTGGAAAATGATTTCAGTAGTGAAACTGGTCGATTGTTGTTGAGATCTCTCTTGTCACCTTTCTGAAAGAGGAATTAAACAATGACATATTTCAGTCTCTCTGCAACAAAAGTGCCCTGAGTTAATGATGTGTTACATATTTCAGATAAGACTGCGCTTATTATATTGGAACAAATTTTTAGTACTCTATTGGAAACACCAGAAAAATCAGATGAACTTTTATTTTTGAGAGAATGTAGAATTATTTTAATTTTAGAAGGAGAAGTTGGTGATAAATCCATGTAATTGAATTATATGTGAGTTACTTTTCAATATGCTGCTGTGATTTTTCGCTTGAAAATTTTGTCTGTACACCTTCCATTATATTTAAGGAATGATTATTACATGTATTTGCTACTGTGACTCATCATGGATATTTTGCAAAAACAGACATAATGTCTTTTGGGATGACAGCAATCAGTGATTTTATAATGTTACTTAAAATCCGTCTTGATTGCAAATTTTTTTTTATTCATATGACCAGTTTCGGTTCAATACAAACCATCTTCAGATCTGATATTTCAGTTACAGGAGTAACCCGTCCAAATCCAGCAACTTTCAGATGACGTAGCAAGTGAAAGTTGCTGGATTTGGATGGGCTACTCCTGTAACTGAAATATCAGATCTGAAGATAGTTCTGAATGAACCGAAACCAGTCATATGAATAAAAAAAATTGCAATCAAGATGGATTTTAAGTAACATCATCATTGATAGTTCATCCATCCAGTTCAGTAGTTTTGAGTACTTTTTGTGCAACTATTACAGGATCTGTAGTCATTCTTGCCAACAGACGCATTCCCCTTTTCCTTTCACAATATACTTCAATTTCTTGTAGTGACCTATGGTTTTTATATGGCTGTTTAATGTCGTTTCTAATAAGTTTAAGGAGAAAGTTTTTTTCAAATAATGCAATGAATTTATCATGAAATAGATTAAATATTATGTTTGCATTTGGTTCATTAGAAATTTCATGCCAGGTCATCTCTTCTAAACCATTCTTAAAAATCCTGAAAAAGATCTTCACTATTTAGGTGTACAACCAGTAAAGTGTCTTCCTGCAAGTCTTTAGGACAGTATGACTGAAAGACATTCCATGAATTTCTTAAGGATTATTTAAAAGAACAAGCATTTTACAGCACAGAGGACCATATGGGTAAATAATGACAAATGCTTTTATTACCTGTATGAATGTACTGCTATCATCTGAATATATTTGATTCACTACATGTTTTTGCTCATCTGGTCTGAAGTCATGTGAATTAAAGAGTACATAAATAACAATAAGACCTAAATTTAAATTGAGACAAAAATGAATCTAGTACATCATCTTGGCAAATTTTATGTTTCATATTGTAATAAGTAAACTAAATACTCGAAGACATCAAATTAAGTTAATTTGTGTTGTATTACAAAAACACACACAGTGCGTAATGCAATTAAACTGGGCCAAATAAAATTTAATCGCTGAAATGTAAAACCAAATCTTTCACTTTGAAAAGATGTTTACATAGTTAAAATGGTAAACCATGCAATTTATGTACTGAATACCATTTACAACACATTTCTTGCAGTGATAAAAAGCTTTATATCTGGGGTTGTTCAGACTACAAAAGGAGAGTCAAGAAAAGCATATGTGGCATTAATTAAGGAATCATTCTGTTATTCACCTTAAGTAACTTATAGAAACCAAGGAAATCCTGCCACCATTGTAAAATGAGACTGAAGACTTTGTTCTCTGAAAAATATCCAATGTTTTCACCATTTCAACATTTCATCTAGCAAAACTCTAAATCCAAAGAGCTCTTTTAGTGCTGTGTTGAAATTAGCACAATGGTCAGGTTCATTTGCCTCTGAGTGGTAAGTGAGATGAAATTATTTCAGTATTGTCAAAATTTATAACCTTGTGTGATACCCTCATTTGAGTTTGCAGGGATGAGAGATGAGCCAATGGTGCATTAAAGCTCCAGTAGTTCTCTGAGATACACTTTGATCAATTACCTGGATATGTACATGTCTAAATTGGGGCTCCAGTTGACTGCACTGTTTCAACATGTCATAAGTGAGCAGCAAAGAGCATATTATACCAGAAATTAAAGAATTTCTTCTTAGTTAAGGCTGTAGCAAGACTAAGTGTTGATGTGCCACTCTCCCAAGGGAAATGTTCTCCCATTATCATAGAAGAGTCTTCTCTAGGTTTTGGAAATATTAAAGAGAACACATCGACAAATTAAAGTTGTGAATGGTTCTCAGGTGACTAAATTTAAAGAGCACAGTAAGTTCTAATAACTTACGTGTTTGCTGCCAGGTGACATCATCGAACACCGCCGATATTTCGACAGGAGCACACCCTGCCAGTCTCAAGGCACAAATGCAAGGAATAAAAAATGTGCAAGCAATTTAATACCTCGGTTCACAGAGGAGAAACAAGGAAGACACCACACACAGAACCATCGATATTTCTGATGTTGGTTATCTTTGGTTGTGTTGACACTTGTTCTGTGTATGGTGTCTTCCTTGTCTCTCCTCTGTGAACAGAGGTATTAAATTGTTTGCACATGTTTTCTTCCTTGCATTTGTGCCTGAGAATGGCAGGGTGTGGTCCTGTCGAAATATCGGCTGTGTTCGACGACGTCACCCGGCAGCAAACCCGTAAGTATTTGAACATTCGATTCGCCGGGAAAAGTTAAGGTCTCACGGTATGTTCTATTTTGCATCTTGGATTCTAACTTGGCAATATTGATCAGAAAGTTGAAGATTTTGAAAAAGTTGTTTAAGAACTCATTTGAGCTATACTGGAATATTCTTAAAGTGTGATGGACTCCATGTGACTGGACTAGCACAGGATGTGTAATGAAAGCCAGTACATGTAGCAATGTTTTTCGAGCAGTGTTATGGTTTTAATAACCAACAGACCTAGTCTCATCAGTCAAAGTGAAGGTAATGCTCTCATCACATTAAACTACAAAACGAGTAGGTTGGTATAGGTCAGCCAAAGAAGTGCTTGCTTTATTGATCATTGTATAACTATGTCACACAGAAAATTCAGGAGCAGCTCCCATCACATGGATGACGACAATTACAGTTTTTATCACTTCATAAGAAGATGAGATGAAGAAACATTGTATTTTGCAGTAAGTGCTAGAGTCGGATTCCATGTGTAAAGTGACACTTCACCAACCTGTGGTATCAGACATTAGCTACACATGAAAGAAGCTCACTGCAAAATGAGTATGATGGTCTCATCTACTAAGCTTTGGGCAAATGAATGGTGTGAGTAGCTGGTTGCATGATTTTTGTCATCTGTTTCATTGGGGCCACTAGATTTTGTGCCTGAGTTTGTCATACTACAGCGACAACTGGTAAGCTATGACCTATAAAATTCGTGTTTGACCGTCAGCTGCTTTTACTTTAAACCCAAATATTAACCAGTTTCACTCATGGACCATCTTCATAGATAAGGGTTAAAATGGTTTAAGCCACCACATTACATTTGTCATTATTTAAAAAATGTTTAGAGCATGACATGAATATCAATATATGATACAGGACTTTTAGAAACAAACATGCTACGTGTACCCTGAGTAGTATTCAGCTGCTATGAGTGCACTTAGTATGTTTGCTTCCAAACATCCTGTATCATATACTGGCATTCATGACATGCTCTACACATAATTTAAGTAATGACAAACGTAATGTGGTGGCTTAAACCATTTTCACCCTTATCTGTGAAGATGGTCCACAACTGAAAAAGGTTGATTAGGTTAGATTAGATTTTCTTTCATTCCAATTGATCTGTAGTGATCATGTAGAACATGTCAGAAAGACAACAATACATGACAAATATTTACAACTCAAACAAATAAGCTAATGTACCATTCCACAGGTCCCAAGTGGAATGATCGTCATTTTTTAATGAACACTACATGAAAGAATCACTTTACAAATACTAATGCACTGAATTTAAAATAAAAAAGTTTTTTTGTTTATTTATAAGGTAATAAACGTCTAATACAACTACTATAATACTTATTTGCAATGAACACATTACTGCACTGAAATAGTGCAGAAGTTAGATTGTACTTACACACACACACACACACACACACACACACACACACACACACACACACACACACTTATTTACAATGAACGCATTACTGCACTGAAATTGTGCAGAAGTTATATTGTACTTATATATATACACACACAGACAAATCAATTGGTTATACTGAGTAATTCATCAATGGAGTAGAAGGAGTTGGCCACCAATAAATCCTTTAAGCTTCTCTTGAACTGAATTTCATTTGTTGTTACGCTTTTTATGGCTGCTGGCAAGTTATTGAAAATGTGTGTTCCTGAATAATGCACACCTTTTTGTACAAGGTGATATTTGGGTTTAAAATAAGAGCAGCTGATGGCCAAACATACATTTTATACATTACTTGATAGCTGTTGATAGTCACCTTCCAAAAATACACTCCTGGAAATTGAAATAAGAACACCGTGAATTCATTGTCCCAGGAAGGGGAAACTTGATTGACACATTCCTGGGGTCAGATACATCACATGATCACACTGACAGAACCACAGGCACATAGACACAGGCAACAGAGCATGCACAATGTCGGCACTAGTACAGTGTATATCCACCTTTCGCAGCAATGCAGGCTGCTATTCTCCCATGGAGACGATCGTAGAGATGCTGGATGTAGTCCTGTGGAACGGCTTGCCATGCCATTTCCACCTGGCGCCTCAGTTGGACCAGCGTTCGTGCTGGACGTGCAGACCGCGTGAGACGACGCTTCATCCAGTCCCAAACATGCTCAATGGGGGACAGATCCGGAGATCTTGCTGGCCAGGGTAGTTGACTTACACCTTCTAGAGCACGTTGGGTGGTACGGGATACATGCGGACGTGCATTGTCCTGTTGGAACAGCAAGTTCCCTTGCCGGTCTAGAAATGGTAGAACGATGGGTTCGATGATGGTTTGGATGTACCATGCACTATTCAGTGTCCCCTCGACGATCACCAGTGGTGTACGGCCAGTGTAGGAGATCGCTCCCCTCACCATGATGCCGGGTGTTGGCCCTGTGTGCCTCGGTCGTATGCAGTCCTGATTGTGGCGCTCACCTGCACGGCGCCAAACACGCATACGACCATCATTGGCACCAAGGCAGAAGCGACTCTCATCGCTGAAGACGACACGTCTCCATTCGTCCCTCCATTCACGCCTGTCGCGACACTACTGGAGGCGGGCTGCACGATGTTGGGGCTTGAGCGGAAGACGGCCTAACAGTGTGCGGGACCGTAACCCAGCTTCATGGAGACGGTTGCGAATGGTCCTCGCCGATACCCCAGGAGCAACAGTGTCCCTAATTTGCTGGGAAGTGGCGGTGCGGTCCCCTACGGCACTGCGTAGGATCCTACGGTCTTGGCATGCATCCGTGCGTCGCTGCGGTCCGGTTCCAGGTCGACGGGCACGTGCACCTTCCGCCGACCACTGGCGACAACATCAATGTACTGTGGAGACCTCACGCCCCACGTGTTGAGCAATTCGGCGGTACGTCCACCCGGCCTCCCGCATGCCCACTATACGCCTTCGCTTAAAGTCCGTCAACTGCACATATGGTTCACGTCCACGCTGTCGCGGCATGCTACCAGTGTTAAAGACTGCGATGGAGCTCCGTATGCCACGGCAAACTGGCTGACACTGACGGCGGCGGTGCACAAATGCTGCGCAGCTAGCGCCATTCGACGGCCAACACCGCGGTTCCTGGTGTGTCCGCTGTGCCGTGCGTGTGATCATTGCTTGTACAGCCCTCTCGCAGTGTCCGGAACAAGTATGGTGGGTCTGACACACCGGTGTCAATGTGTTCTTTTTTCCATTTCCAGGAGTGTATTAGGAAGCTCTTATCTGATGATGGTTCTGAATTATTGAGGAATTGAGGGAGAACAGTAAACAGGAGGTACTCAGGTGGAGGAGAGAGGAAGAAGATCAAGTAATGGTGGTAATCATAGACCTAAGTTGAAGCAAATGGCAAGAAAAATACAGGAACACGGGTTAAATATTGTGAAACAGATTCTCACACACATGTTAAAACTGTTAGAGGAAAACTGAGTAATAGAACGTGAAGAGAGGGAAAAGCTCTCAAAAATAATGTGTTTTACCAATAACAATGTCATTAAGGAGAACATAGTATCTGAGAGTGATTTTACAATGAGTGTAGCTAACGAAGTTCCACAATACTGGAGTTACTGATTTTTTTTTATCCTGTAGGAGTACACTGTGTACAGTAAATGTATGTGTAATGTATGACACATCAGAAACAGCTGACTGACTGGTGTGCTCGAGGTCTCATGTTCAAATCAAGTCACCAGCAAATATTTACTATTTAACATTCTAGAACATTCTCCAATTTTACTATGTTTGCAATGTTTGCATATCCTGGAATATTCGAAGTTTTTACAAGTAGCAGCACTCTTTGTTCAGGAGGCTATTCTGCTCTGTCTGTACAATGGTGTCCATAATAAAGATGCATTTAGTGCTAAGTGTTGTAGTGCAGTGACGACACTGCTTTCGGATTTGGACTTCATTATCGTTATTACACGACAATTTTATAAGCTGACTCGCTAAAACCATGGGAAGAGTTGCACTATTTGAAGATTTGCCATTTATGATGCTCAACTGCTGGGGTAGATGCGATGTATGCCATGGAATGATAACACGATAACTGACCAGTCTACAACAAAGTGTAGATAAGATGTCAACTTTTCATGAGGTATAGTCTATGGGCACTGGATGATAATAATTGGTGCAAGATGTATGGATCATATTGTATCGTAGATTGGGCAAGAATTTAGGCTTCCGTGGTCAACGCCATTTAAGGCAGATCTTCAATACACAGTGTATCCCAGTCCCATTAGGGATGTGCCTATGAAAAATAAAAGTAATGGACTGTGTTCACAAAATAATCGTCTTTATTCAAAATTAATTCCCCCTGAATGAGTATATAGTTGAAATCTTTTTAAATCTTTTTTTGACCAGTGACTATAGTCCTTTCTTTGAATGCATTTAGTACTGCAGTACAGTATTCTTGGATGTCCTTAACTGCATTGTAACAGTGTCCTTTCATTGCCAACAGCAATTTAGGGAACAATCAGGTGGCTGCTGTGATGAATTTTCTGGCCAAAAGTCGCCCACGATCTTCGCTTTGTGAGGCGGGGTGTTGTCGTAGGGAAACGACCAGGACCCTGCCTCCCAGTATGTGGGTTGAATTCAACGTATTCTCGCATTGAAACAATGGAGGATTAGAGAAACTTGATTTTGTCTCCCTGCTACATCACCATTTTCCGACGAGTGTCAGACATTTGTCGTTACATTCATGGCAAGGATGCCTGTTGCAGCGATCGTCTACATGGCTGTTGTCCAAACTCGAAGGATCATAACATTGCAGCTCGCTTTGAGATACCATTAAAGTTTGGAATTTCACACAAACAGTCCTAACGGAACTGGGACATACTGTGTACATCAACATTTCCACATGTGAAAACTGCCGCATAGGACGACCACAAGTGTTTGATGAATGCACGGCCCTTCACCTCTTCAGAGCTATACAGGGCTGTCGACAGCATAATGCAATTCAGTATTCTGCCGATTTGGGTATTCCTGTCAGAACTGATCTTCATTCTGGAGGAAGGAAAATTTTTCTTTATGCGGTAATTCTCGTAGGTAACTTTTTAAAAATGATTTTAGTTGCAAGATTTATTCAAAAATATGAATCGGTTTTCAAGATATACTTTGTACACTTGGCTTCATTTTATGTACTGAAATAATTAATTATGAAATATTCACTATTGTAATAAATAAAATGACCATTCAATAATTACCATGCAGAATAACAATATTCAGTTATACAGTGGAGTATGGCAAACCAACCACAGCCCAGTATTCTGGTGGTCACAAGCTGCTGCACACTGCAGCATTAACTTGCTTATATTTTCATAGTGATGCCCAACAGTTGGCATCACTTGCATGTGATGAAAGGGTTGAACATTCACAAACGTGTCCCTCAGGTTTCCATTGGAGGGAAATTTTTCTGTTGCAGCTAAGACAAAGTAAAAGTTAATACACGCAATTGAAGCGAGTGGGTCTGAAACGGATATGGGGCAACAGAACACCGTTTCTTCAGAGACCAAAGCACCAAATGAACTTCAGCATTCGACGACTGACATCACAACCAGTGCATTCTAGCGACTTGTGTATGTCGCAAGTCTTCCCTGTAGCATATATCTATCTGATCACAAGCACCTGAATACATCTAGATAATGCAGAATTGACCACTAATGTGAAAAGAGATGGACACAGTAGCATAAAAGTAGGTATGGAGTCTTGTGCTATCAGTAAAGCAGCAGTAACAGGGTAATGGGCTGATAAGGAGAAACTCACTGACTTTGAATGTGGAATACTCGTTGGTTGTCACCCGAGTAACAAATCTGTCAGGGAAATTTCAATCCCTCTGAAGGTGCTCAAGTCATTGTTGCTGATTGTGAAGTGGAAATACGAAGGAACAACCACATCTAAATGAAGACCAGGCAGACCTCATTTACTAATGGCCAGCGATAGTCAAGTATTCTGGAGAGCTGTTTTAAGAGTTGCATGAAATCTGCAGAAGGAATTAATCGTGCCACCAGCAATCCAGCTAACACACAACTGTGTACAATGAGTTAAAAAAATTGGGTCCAATCGTCTAGCAGCTCATCATCAGCCATACGTTTCTGTGGTGAATGGTAAACAACTCTGGACAGTGGAGGGCTAGAAACGAGTTTTGAAGCAAGCTATAAAATGTGGCAATCTGATGAAAGGGTATTGGTTTGGCGAATGCCTGTAGAATGTGGCCTGCCATCATGTGTAGTGAAGTGCAGTGAAGTGCAAAGGAGGTGGTATTAATTTTAGGGACATTTTCGTGCTTAGCGTATGGTCCCCTTGTTGCTCTTAAGATAATGCTGAATACAGAAAGATATGAACACATTTTACAGCACTGCGTACAATGGGGGAATAGTTGGGAGTTGATGGCTAGATCAGATTAGATGCACTTTTCATTCCAGTTGATCCATAGTGAGGAGATCCTCTGGAATGATGCACATGTCAGAAAACAAGAATGCACAAAAAATATTTACAAAATAAGAACAGAGATGCAAATGTATCTTCCACAGATCCTAAATGAAATTGCGCTTGAGGATGTAGAACTGGTAGAAAAACTTAAGCATATTTACATTTAAAAAGATATCAAACTTGTCATGATATATTACATGTTCAATATACTAAGTGCATATGAAAATTCAATGGCTATTTTAGCCATGCACCATCAAACAAAAAAATTAAATAAAAATCTTTTAGAGGACTTGATATAATGAACTACACAAAATATGTACAGAAGTAAAATTGAATGCAATATTCACTTACATGATATTATTAATAACATACACACATCAATCAGTTCTGCTAAGAAATTTATCAGTGGAGTAGCAGAAATGGCCACCAATAAATCCTTTAGATTCTTCTCAAACTGAACTGTATTATTTGTTACACTTTATATGGGTGCTACAATGTTATTGAAAATTTTTATTGCTGGATAGTGGATACCTTTCTGAACCACAGTAAGTGATGTTAAATGTTTATGAAAGTTATTCTTATTTCTAGCATTGATTCCATGAACTGAGTTGCTTGGCTGAAAAACAGAAATATTTTTAATGATAAATTTCATTGCAGAATAAATAGATTTGGAGTCAGTAGTTAGTATCCACAATTCCTGAAACAGCCCTGTGCAGGATGTTCTTGAGTTCACACCACAAATAATCCATATTGTACTTTTTGAGCTTGGAAAATTTTAGCTTGGCTTGATGAGTTACCCAGAAAATAATCCTGTATGACATTATGGAATGAAAGTAAGTGTAGTAGCTAGCTTTTCTATTTTTATATCACCTATATCTGACAACATTCTCATAGCAAATGTGATATGCTCCTCCCAGTTAAATTTATTATCAAGATGTAATTACAAGAATTTGTTACTGTCAACTTCTTCTAGCTGCTTGTCGTCATATTTTAGGCAAATACTGGCAGGAAGCCTTTTACAAGTTCTGAATATGTTTTATCAAGATCTAATGACAGAGAATTGGCCAGGAATCATTTATTAATGTCTAAAAAAATTTCACTAGCCGACTTTTCTAAGGCTATATTTGATGTACTATTTATTGCAATGTTTGTATCATTTGCAAACAAAACAAACTTCATATCTGGTAATGTTACTGATGAAAAGTCATTGATATACATAAGAAAAAGTAAGTACCCTAAAATGGAATTTTGGGGGACACCAAATATTATTGGTACCTAGTTGGATGATGTCTGATAGCTTAACACATGTCTTTTTCCTATTGACACCCTTTGTTTTCTGTCAGAGATAGGAGAATTGAACCATCTTGCAGCATTTCCTGTTACAACATAATATTCTGTTTTACTTAAAAAGGTATTGTGATTTACACAGTCAAATGCCTTTGACAAATCACAAAATACACCAATAGCCTGTAATTTATTATTTAATGATATTGGAAATACTTAGAAATTCAAATTGTCACTTAGATAATATCTATTTGTGTTCAGATGGTTAAAAAGACCTATGTATATTATCTTTTCTAAAATTTTTGAGAACGTGGGCAAAAGTGAAATGGGATGGATATTTGGTAATATTCCTTTATCTCCTTTCTTATTCAAAGGCTTATCTTCAGTAAATTTCAACCATTCAGAAAATGTTCCATTGATAAAAGACTGCTTACACAAATAACCCAAAATGTCACTAACCACACAGGTACACTGTTTAACCGTTCATCAGGTGCACCCAAAAGAGGGACAAGGCTAGGTGTAAGGACTATAGGATTAATCCAGTTTAAAAAATAAATTTAAAATGATTGCCAAAACTCAGTGAATGTCACACCTATGTTGGCTTAAACCGCACCGCACTACAGGAAGTTTCTGAGTCCAAGAGATGCCTGCACCTGTCTAGAATGGGAAGGCAGTAATTAGTGTTTGTATAGGGTACACTTGTAGCCCACATGACTAACAGAGGGTTAATCAACTTTGTTGATGTATTATCATAGAAGGATTTTATTGACTTTATGGTGGACATTACTTCTACTGGTGTTGTGAGGGTCATGCTCATATTATTGTAGTTATTTGTCGTGATTGATTTGAGGTATTTCATGGCAGCATCTAATGAACCTGACAACCCCATCTTTTAGTTAGCAGTTATGAAGCGCTTATTGAGAAATACTTCAAAGCTGCACACATCTGTTATGTATGTATAATTTACTCTTAATTCTCTGGTTCTACCAATCTCTTCCTTCACTACATCTTGTATTGTATTTATTTTATTATCTGATGTGACCATCCTTTTCAGATAATGCATTCGCTTTGATGTCTGTTTTACTGTCTTTAATGTTCTATAATATGTTTTTTAATCATATCTGCCAATTACAGTAGAGCTGTTTCTGACTGATAGGTGTAGTTTCATTTTGGTCTTATGGACACCTTTATTCCTTGAATAATCCATGGCTTTTTTTTTATAGACCTTGGTCTAATATGGGTTAGTTTAAGGGGAAAACAGTTTTCAAAAAATTTAAAGACATTATTATAAACAATAAAAGTTTGTATTTCTCATATGTGCTTGAGCATTGTACACATTACTCTAATTCATGTCTTTGAGGAGTTTCCTGAAACAATCAATTTTTTGTTTACTCTTTAACTCAGATTTAGTAAATTTTATATCCTGATCAATATCAACATTTGTCAAAAGGAACCGCATGTCATAGCCTCTGAGGCTACTTATTATTGATTTGATAATATAATTTTGTTCATTAGACATTTCTGTAAAGATATTAACAATGGTTATCTTTGAGCACTTAGCTATTCTAGTTGGAGGTTAACTATGAATTAAACTGAATGACAATGCTACTGATTGTAAAAAGTTTTTACTGAAAGAGTTTTCAAGAAAATACACATTAAAATCACCAGCAACCACTAATTCTTTCTTTTTTGTTGTAAATAGGAGAACAGAACTTGAAAGTGATTTATGAACAGATTAGTATTGCCTGCTGGTATTTGGTATACACTTACTATTATGAATGACTTATTATGAAATTTTATTTCTGTTGCACATATTTTCATACAGTGAGAAGTAAACCTAAATCCTAAAACACTTAATACATCTATACCAGTGGTTACATGATGTTCAGAGAGGTAGATTATGTCAACTGGGTTGGATGACTCTGATTCATCTGTACAGATAAGTAGTTCATTAATTTCACTTCTTATCCCTCTAATACTTTGATGCACTAAAGATAGTTGGCATTTCACATTGACTAAGATAAAATGGTGCTTGGAATAAAATTTCTGTTGATTAGATAAAATTTGTAACCAACCACTGTGTTAGCTGATCCAATGTACCGGAATTATGCTGTTTAATTTCTTTCTCAAACAGAAGTTTCATTTCAACCCTACCTTCCTTAGAGTTAGAAATTGAGCTCTTTCTGTTCTATATATCGCAAAGAGGGTGCTGCTCCAAAACCTGTAACTGCTGCTACACTATGTGATCAAAAGTATCAGGATACGTTTTTCATACTAGGTGCCTTCTGCTGCCACCTATTGCCAGGTACTCCACATCATCGACGTCAGTAGTCATTAGACACTGTGAGAGAGCAGAATGGGGCGCTCTGTGGAACTAATGGACTTTGAACGTCTGTACGCGAGATTTCTACACTTCTAAAAATCCCTAGGCATGGGCCTACATCGATGTTTTAAGCACCTTCTTGCTTCCGACTATTGAAGAGCAATTCGGGGATGGCGATTGCATCTTTCAACACGATCGAGCGCCTGTTCATAATGCACAACCAGTGGCGGAGTGGTTACAGGACACGTGTGGGATGGTTTGGAACACCGACTTTATGCCAGGCCACACCGACCAACATCGATACCTCTCCTCAGTGCAGCACTCTGTGAAGAATGGGCTGCCATTCCCCAAGAACATTCTCTAAGCGAACATAATGCCTGCGAGAGTGGAAGCTCTCATCAAGGATAAGGGTGGACCAACACCATATTGAATTCCAGCATTACTGATGGAGGGCACCACAAACCTGTAACTCATTTTCAGCCAGGTGTCCGGATATTTTTGATCACATAGTGTATTTTACCATTCATGGTAATGTCCCCCCCTCCCCCTAAATTTCCTACTATGAGGTCAGCGATACTACCTTTCCCGTTCCTGTTGACGTGTAGGCCATATCTAGTATAATCAACAAGAACCACACCAATATGTGACCCCACACCTGACCCAAGCAGCCGTTCCAGCTTCAAATTAAATACGTGTGAATCAGTATGATAATGTTATGCACTGAGGTGGTATGGGAATGGAAAAGTAAAGACTTTATGAGTCTCTATAGCCCTGCAATGCCTAAGCACAAAGAAGAGTCAACACACGGCAGCCGCAAGACGTAAGCATTTAAACATGATTAGTCAGTCACCAAGAGTGGGAGATGGACACTTCTTTGTGTGAGTGCAAGTGATCTCAGTGGAAAAGTGTTTGATAAGCACAGAACAAACTGCCTTCATTGCACTCCTAGCATGAACCCTGATGTGCAACATTTTCACTACAATGGAAAGCTGTTAATGGCCACTTTTCTGGCGTTTTCAGTTAGTCATGAGGCTGTAACTGCATGCAGAGCACAACACCAGTAGGGAGTGCTCACTGCAGTGGACTGTGTTCATTTGCAGTCTCAGGACTTATTCAAAACGCTGAAGAAGTTTAAAATGGTCAAATGGCTCTATGGGACTTAACATCTGAGGTCATCAGTCCCCTAGAACTTAGAACTACTGAAACCTAACTAACCTAAGGAGATCACATACATCCATGCCCGAGGCAGGATTCGAACCTGCGACCGTAGCGGTCGCGCGGTTCCGGACTGAAGCGCCTAGAACCGCTCGGCCACCAGCGGCCAGCGCTGAAGAAGTGACCATTCACAGTTCTCCACTGTGGTGGGCGCTGTGTGTGATAGGGTTAAGTAAGATGCACTAGATAGGATGCAACAATGCCTGTCAGGTACTGAAATAAAGACGTTAACCATATGTAGCAGAGACAGAGCCGCCTGACCAATTGTAATAAATGGCACTGATTTGGACATTAAAAATGATATCTCAGAACAAAGCCTCTTCACAGTTCAATATAAATACCCCATCCAGCTAGCTTAGAGACAGACGATCAATAGGATCGATAGTATTTAGTTTGTTTGGTATAGATTTTCTGATTTTTGTATTGAAATACCTTGTGTATGATTGTTTTAGTATTGCCACACTGTGCCACACATACTCCTGCTGCCTATATAGCAACTGGCCATCGCTGAAGGCACAGCTACAAGATATATATTGAACAACAAATGGAGTAATAATTAATTTCATTTCATTGGCATCTAACGACGCTCCAAAGGTCTCAGGCCACATATTCTGACATAATGTTGGGAGTTCCATCCCAGGAGTGGGCAACCCCTACAGCACAGTCAAAAATGGTTCAAATGGCTCTGAGCAGTATGGGACTTAACATCTGAGGTCATCAGTCCCCTAGAACTGATAAATACTTAAACCTAACTAACCTAAGGACGTCACACACATTCATGCCCGAGGCAGGATTCGAACCTGCGACCACAGCGGTGAACCCAATGGAACCGCTTGGGATGCGATAGTATGTCGACTACGATCCAGACCCCAGTGTCCAACAACACTGCCTTCTGTGACTCGATTCTTGAAGAAGAACGGCCTGCCATTCCTCCAGAGACATAGCAATACTTCTCTAAAAGTGATCCCAGCAGAGCACAGAGTCATAATGGTGAAGGGGGCGCACACCCCACTAATAGGTGCCCGAATACCTTTGAACAGATAGTCTATTTGTTTTCCTAAGACCTTCAAACCTTTTAACACTGGACACCACGCCAACTTGATGCAGGGGTAACCTAGAGTTTTCAAGACTTTGTACAAACATGACGTCATTTTGACGTCACACGCTGTATCGGAGACGAAAAGAGCTGTCTACCGCCTTGATGCAGCCTGCCGTCACAACACAAACAGCGGTGCTGTGCTGCTGTGCGTCGCGGCACAGTGGACGGGGCGGCGGCCGCCCTTGGACAGCCCTGCGGGCTGTGAGCCCTTTATCAGCGGCCCTAGACTCTATCTGGGCCCTCGGCGCATAATGCGGATCGCGGCTCCTCCTCTGGCTCCTCCCCGCCTGCGTCGCCGCCGCGCCCGTGGGAGGCGAGGCGCCGCATTCCCCTGCCCCTGGCCCTGTTCTGTTCTGTTCTGTTCTGTTCCCCTTTGTCACGCGCAGGCCTCATCGCCACAGGAATTCGCCAGTCAGCGGCGCTGCGCCTTTTCTTATTCCGCTGTAGTTTCCTCGAGCAGGGCAACACACTGGCCTATCCTGTAGTACTTCGATCTCGTACAGTCAAAACTAACCTTAGAAGGGGCCTATCGTACTTTCCCTCACCGAGACTTGGTTCATATTGCCAGGATGTGTAGAGCACGACCAGGACGTTCAACATTTTATGTAAATACGAAGACCCAACTGTCGACCGCTTTTGAGAAAATCGAGTTTGAAAATTTTAGGCGTGTTTGTACCCTTTGCGCGTCCGCTAACGCAGGGTAGTTCAGTGACGCTGATCTCGAGGGTACACCCGTTCGAATTCTGGTTGTGAAAGAAATTTTCGCTGCTAGTATTCGGCCGGCGAGGGGAGGAGAGCTGGTGGTGTAAAAATCCTCGTCACCTGTCATTGCGCCAATGTCCCGGATTCAGTTCAAAAACTGTCCGCAGTGTCTTATTTAGTGATGGCATGCGACACTCTCGAAGGTGATGCGTCCGTCGGATGGGCGGCCCTCTTGGAGCTGGTCGCAAGGAGTAGGCTATGTGCAGGCACAAGGTTTCATCCTCTCCCGTTCCTTCATCCCTCACAATACAAACCCAGCACTACATTGTACAAGCCCTCAGCACACGACGCACATACACGCTTAACTTTTCTTATCCGGTCGGAGGAAGGCAAAGGCAAACCACCTCCATTAGGACCTTACCACAAGCAGCGGTGCAGGTTTCTTGCATCGGCTATCCTACACTCATATCCTAAGTGTAGGACTTTGCATTTGCATATACTTTGTATAGTCGCCAGTATTCAAGGAGTTCCTAACGGAAGAGCAAGCTTTAGCTTCTTAAACGCGATGTCCCTGGGTCGAGTCTGGTTACCAGTACGGTTTTCTTTTTCCTTTGTTCCATTCTCACGTTATTCTGTCAATGTACAGTATTAAAGTAATCCCACCTAAATGCACTCCACCGGTGCAGCCTTATTTTTACAGGCAGGCGAAGAACCTTATAATATAATTACAAAATTGCAAGTACATCCGTGGTAGCGCGCGACCGCTACGGTCGCAGGTTCGAATCCTGCCTCGGGCGTGGATGTGTGTGTGATGTCCTTAGGTTAGTTAGGTTTAAGTAGTTCTGAGTTCTAGGGGGACTGATGAGCTCAAATGTTAAGTCCCATAGTCCTCAAAGCTTTTTTTTTTTTTTTTGCGAGTACATCATCGAACAAAATAGACAGCTAGCTTCGAGAGGAGACTGCATAACAGTTCAATCAGTCATACACCATCAGTCGTCTGTACCAATATTCGATGATGTGATGAGGTGTGCGAGGTAAGCCACTAAACTGTGTGATGAGAATGTAGACACATTGGAAAATCACGCACATGCGAAAATTCGGCGTCCATCACACGTGATTTATGTCGCAATAATATAGTTTTCTGTGTTTCTGCGATAACTGTCATCCTGATTCTGGCAGTACACCATAGGTTACATATAATACTTCTCACAAATGTAGATACAATAATGTACACGAAATGACAAAAACAGTATTTCCAATCTCCTCAAGCAAAAATTATTTTCTCCTTTTTCACGATAAATATTAAGCCGATAATAAATGAATCATTAAATATTGATAATTTGTACACTCATAATAAATCTGTTGTTAGAATTACGTGGAAATCGGGAAAAAAGCGCTAACAATGAGATTCGATCCAGAGACATGATGCTCATGAAGCTAATGCTTACTCGCTCGGCTGCGGATTTGAATATTTGCAACCATGCAAAGTATATGAGCTCTCACAAAATTTTTAAACTGTATCTTCTCGAAAACAGATGAGAGTTCATATACTGAAGTTCTAGTCGTGCCCTACACACGCTGTCAATATGAATCATATCGGCGAGGGGAATTTCGTACGGTCGCCTTATTAGAGTTGTTCGATGTTGGACAGACATTAACTAACAGCGGTGCAAAATGAAAATTGAATTCTGTAAATTTAACATATACGCATGTTTAGTAGGTTGCAATATAAATAAAATACACGTCGCATGACACCACTACACTTTCTTTTACTTAGATCAAGTTTAGCGCTTTGATGGCAGAACGACTTTGATGGATTAATAAGAAGGAATATTTTGAAACTGATGTGACATACCTGTATTCCTGTGTACCTTAGCCGGCCGCGGTGGTCTAGCGGTTCTGGCGCTGCAGTCCGGAACCGCGGGACTGCTACGGTCGCAGGTTCGAATCCTGCCTCGGGCATGGGTGTGTGTGATGTCCTTAGGTTAGTTAGGTTTAAGTAGTTCTAAGTTCTAGGGGACTTATGACCTAAGATGTTGAGTCCCATAATGCTCAGAGCCATTTGAACCTGTGTACCTTCGCTTTGTTCTTTCCTAGAGAGTACTGCATTTGGGCTTTACACATTCGCTACCCACAAACATTATCAGAGATGTTGCAGGTATTTAGCGTCTTCTGGCTTACACACATGTTATGGAGGGTAAAGATTGTTGTGATGCTATAAAGCAGTGGGTATTATGTTCTATACATTTCTACATAAATTAGAACAGTATTTAGTTTATTTAAAAACTGCACCTACTGGAAAGGCTGATGTCCCTCTTAAGGACCATATATTATTATAGCCCCTCCAGAGAGAACTCTCCGATTTTGTTGCTCCTATAGTACAACTGTCTCTATCGTTGATGTACGCAACCCGTCTCATCACTGATGGATTCATGGATCGACAGGGGTTGCAACCTAAAGATTCGTTTACACAGGGAAATGAAAATAACTAAAATAACTTTTTACTTATTTTACTTTAGAAACCAGACTGCAGTTTTAACACTGTAAGTGAAGCCATAGTGGAGAAGGGAGTGAGATAATTAACTAAACAAACACTGATTTTAGCCTTGTGAAACAATGTTCACAAAGAACCCACAGTTGATTCAATTAAAAAGGAGTGAGATAAGGTTGTAACATATCCCCCATGTTATTCAGACTGTACATTGCGCAAGCTGCGAAGCAAAACAAGGAGAAATTTGGAAAGCGAATTAAAGTTCAGACAGAAGAAATAAAAAAAGAGAAATTTCGTTTCAGTCAGAAACGGCTAAGGACTTGGAAGAGCAGTTGAAAGGAATGAATAATGTCTTGGAAAGAGATAAGGTAAAGATCAATAAAAATAAAACCAGAGTTGGTTGGTTGGTTGCTTGGAGGTGGAGACCAGACAGCGAGGTCATCGGTCTCATCGGATTAGGGAGGGATGGGGAAGGAAGTCGGCCGTGCCCTTTCAAAGGAACCATCCCGGCATTTGCCTGAAGCGATTCAGGAAAATCACGGAAAACCTAAATCAGGATGGCCAGACGCGGGATTGAACCGTCATCCTCCCGAATGCGAGTCCAGTGTGCTAGCCACTGCGCCACCTCGCTCGGTGAGGGAATTACATTACGAAACGAGGCACTAAAAATAGTAGATGGATTTTAATCTAGATGAATTTTATTATGGCTGAAGTGGGGAAGATATAAAATGCACAGCGGCTGGTCCCGGCGGAGGTTCGAGTCTTCCCTCGGGCATGGGTGTGTGTGTATGTCCTTAGGATAATTTAGGTTAAGTAGTGTGTAAGCTTAGGTACTGATGACCTTAGCAGTTAAGTCCCATAAGATTTCACACACATCTGAACATCATCTAAGATGCACAACGACAATAGCAAGAAAATCATTTCTGAAAAACATGAATTTGTTAATATGCTTCGCTAGCGTAGACGGCGTAACCTGCAGAGATTTTTTTGTTTTATTTACTTAATCGAATTTTTATGTTGTTCACAAATTGCAAGATATTCTAAGCAACTTTCATCCCCTAACAAATATTTCTTTATATCTAACCGAGAAGTGAGAAGCCAATTCAGTTTTAAATTTTTTTTAAAGTAATGAAATGTTTTCTTAATAATTTTCATCCCCTACTGTGTTCCCTTAGGGGTTGAATTTCCAGAAACACTGAAACACGATTTTTTTTAAATTTCCAATCGAGAAGTCAGACACCAGTTTTCTAGATGTAGCCTTGAAAATCCTTTAGTACTTCTTTAGTGGTTATATATTTTCAAAAACACTTTCATCCACTACTTTACCCCCTTACTGCCTGAATTTCCATAAATGCCGAAACACATATGTTTTGTTTTCTGGCCGAGAAATCAAATACCAGTTTTCGTAGTAGTAGCTTCAAAATTCCTTTAATAGCGACATACTTTAAAAAATCCTTTCATCCCCTATTTCACACCGTAAGGAGTGGAATTTCAGACAATCACTTCTTAAACGATGCCTAAAGTATAAGATCCACACCCTCTCCAAACTTCAAGTTTCTACCTTAGCCGTTTTGGGCTGGGCGATGGTAAGTCAGTGACTCAGTCTGACCCTATTTCAACTCCTTAGGAGAAGAATTTCCAAAAACAGTGGAACACGTATTTTTTCATCTCTAATCGAGAAGCCAAACACCAGTTTTCAAAGATTTGGCTTTAAAAATGCTTTCACAACGAAATATTTTCATAAATCCTTTCACCCCCTATTAAATCGCCTGAAGTCTCGAATTTCCAAAAACAGTGACATGCGTATGTTTTACTTCTAATAGAGAAGTCAAACATAATTTTTATTGATTTAGCGTCAAAAATGGTTACACAATGAAATATTTCCATAAAATATTTCATCCCCCCTTTTTACCCCCATAACGGTATAATTTCCAAAAACAGTGACATGCATATGTTTTATTTCTAAAATGGAAGCAAAAACACAAATTTTCGTTGATTTAGCTTCAAAAATGCTTGCACAATGAATTATTTCCATAAAAACTTTCATCCCCCGTTTCATCCCTTCAGAGGTGGAATTTCCAAAAACACTGGAGCACAGCCTTTTTTATTTCTAGTTGAGAAGTCAAATTTAAATTGGACTGGGCGATGATGAGTCAGTGAATCAGTCTGACCCTATTTTCACCGCCTTTATAATTAAGTATTAGGAACTCTTTTCTGAAGGTATTTGTTTGTAGTGTAGCCTTGTTCAAGAATGAAACGTGGATGAAAGACAGTTGAGACAAGAAGGAAATGGAAGGTTTTGAAATGCAGTACTTTAGAATTCTGAAGGTCAGATGGGTAGATAAAGTAGCTAACGAGGAGGTACTAAATATAATTGGGGGGAAAAGAAATTTATGGCACAACTTGACTAAAAGAAGGGACCCGTACAGAGGTATTAAGGATTGTCAGTTTGATAATGGAAAGAAGTATGGGGGGTAAAAATTGTAGAAGACAAAGTCCTGAATACAGCAGGCAGATTCAAATGGATGTAGGTTACAGTTGTTGTGCAGAAATGAAGAGGGTTGCGCAGGACAGTTGCATCAAACCAGTCTTCGTACTGAAGACAACAACACAACGACAATAACAACAACGACAAAAATAAGGGTAATGTGGTTCTAGTCGATCATCTATCTGTCCCAAAGCGCTATGACGTCGGTCTCTGTGCTACAGATCATTCAGATATTCGTATCTCGTATTTAGCTCCGCCCCTCCCTCTGTCCTTCCGATCTTATCCTACCATCCACTTACTAAACTTCTTCTTCTACTACTTTTACCATTCCCATAACTCTTCTGGACTACAGCTAGCGATTTTTTTTCGTGAAGGACATTTTTCTGCTGTTGACAGTAATGTATTATTTTTCAGCATACGACTGCAATTTCGGCAATTAGATATTGTCAAGTGCTTAAAATATGATCCTAGAATAAGTCATAATTTCCGGCCATGATACAAACATCGAGCTTTTCCGTTGTCAAGAAATGGTCGAATATTTATGACTTGTGTTAAGGCACTTTTTAAGCACATGACAATGCCGAAACTGCAATCGTGTATTGCAGAATATACGACAGAAAGAAACTGTCTTCCGAAAAATTCATTTTGACAGTGCAACCCAAGCACCAGAACTTGTGATGTAGATGGTAGTAGGTTCGCTGGCTACATATCCGTTCTTTTTTCCGATATTTAACTAAAATTACTTTAAAGATATTTAACACAGCTGTTGTTTTGAAGTTGAGGTTTTTTCTAACCAGGGGCAAACCTGAATGATCCTGTTCAATAATTAGAAGGGATTCTATTCTTTCTGCTTTTATTTTCGAGGATGTAAGTCAACAGAATAGAAAGAAGGCAATGGATCACTGATTGACTGTAGTTCACGTAGATCCAAAATGATCAAGAGCACTCTTCATTTTGGTTCCAGAAATTTGCTTCCAGAAATTCTGGCTGTGCCTTCCAAGCTCTTTTACATCTGCATCCACGTTTATACCCCGCAACCCACCGTTTGGTCAGTGGTGGAGGGTACTTCGTGTGTCACTGCCACTTTCCCATAATCGTATTCCAGCGTGTGCCACTGGACTTGGTTGAGCTTTCTAAATTGACCAGTAATGAGATGCGCTGCTCTTCTTTAGGTTTTATCTATTTCCTCTATCAATCCTACCTGGTACGGATCTCAGACTGACGAGAAATGTTCAAACATTGGCAGAACGCTTGTTTTGTAAACTACATACCTCCTTTGACGGAGGAATACCTTTCCTGATGATTCTTGTCAGTCTTGCATCTGCCATACCCGATATTAATTTTATGTGGTCGCTCTACTTTAAATTGCCCCGTACACATACTCATAGATATTTTATGGACTTAAATGTTTCTATTGATTGTTCTGCTGTCATGTAATCGTACGATAATCGGTCTGCCTATTTACTTGCAGTACGTTACATTTATTTACTTTGCGGTTCAGTTGTTCAGTACACCATAATCAGTCACCAGTAGAGATATCTGCACTTATACCCGTTAACCCTGTGTATCGTAAATACTACTTTCTCTACCACAGTTTTCTACTGTACACCCGAAGTGTCTTCTGTGCCTGTGAGTGATAAAGTGCTGCGTTATGCCTGTCAAAAATGTTTCAGTCGAATCGCAGACGAGGCCCTAATAATGTCTGTGTGGTAATACAAAGCTCTTTGAATACCTAGAAATACTGAATCCAAATGCTCACGTCTATCCACATCTAGGTCTTAAGATACAAAGATCAGTTTGTCTTCAGAAAGGGCAGAATTACAATGTATGACATCATGAGTTTCAGATTAATCACAGAAAACAGTCCAGAGAGAGCAAGGACATTTTTTTTCCTTCATACACAATGAGAAAGAATGTGACAGTATAAATTGGGAGCTACTTCTTGAGGCACTGCAAGAGCTTATTTTGAAACACCAATACCGATTGTTAATTTAGAACCGGTAAAAAGCTGAAGTAGCACATGTGAGGTGTTGTGAATACCGGCATGATGCATCGATGAAGAGACGACCAGACAATGGTGCTTACTGTCGTCTAAACTTTTTATTGTGGATTATCATAACAAGTTAGATGAAGGGAGCAAAAATCTGGGGACGTAAGAGGAAAGGAAGAGTGGAAGATTAGAGTTTAACGCATCGTTGACAACAAGATAATTAGAGACGAAACCAAGCTCGGATTAAGAAAGGAGGGGGAGGGAAATAGTCTTGCCCTTTCAGAGGGACCACACCGGCTTTTGCCCTAAACGATTAAGGGAAATCAGGGAAAAATCTAAATCTGGATGGTCAGGTGGTGGGAATGTGAACCATCGTGCTCTCATATACGAGCTCGGTGCCTTACCACTATTCCACCTCACTCGTCACGGAGTACGGGAAGGGAGAATAGCAGTTTTAGTTTACAGTTTTTTGGGTGGTTCTACGTTCCGAGCATTGTTTGTACTATTGTTCGTAATGATGTGTAACAAGTAATTTTACATTCATATTACACATTAGTATATATGAAGGTTGGGGCAAAAGTCATTGCAATTATTATTTTTTTTCTTGCAGGTTTGTGAGGCGATCACAAACTACTGTTTCTTGCATGGAAGCTGTTGTGTCGATTCCCTAAGGTCTCGACACAATGAGTGGCTAGGTGCACGCGAAACTAACGCAGACGGGCGTAAATTCTGAAACAGGAGACTGGATGAAAACTATAAAGAAAAGAAGAGAGATTTTAATATACTTAACTTTTAATGATGTTCTTCTTGTTGAAATACATCTCTTGCATAGTAGTAAGCAATTAGCAATGATACACATGGCGCCTTGCTAGGTAGTAGCGATGGACTAGCTGAAGGCTATTTAATCTGTCTCTCGGCAAATGAGAGGAAGACGTGATACGTCTTGTCGCAAGCTATGTCGTCCGTACAACTGGGGCGAGGTCAAGTCCGTGTCTTGTGACCTGCCCTGTGGTGGCGCTACGTTTGCGAATACACAGTGGCGACACGCGGGTCCGACATGTACTACAGGACCGCGGCCGATTTAAGTTACCACCTAGCAAGTGTGGTGTCTAGCGGTGACACCACATTCCTCCCCCGCAAATCGGCGAACGGTCGTGAGATAAGGCTTCCGCCCGCCGTGGGGAGGACCCCATGTTGACGTATGCGATGAGGTGGGGAGCCTAACAACAGGCGAGGCTGTGCCACCCGCACCCGGCCATTCGGTCCGAGGGGAGCTAGGAAACGCCTGCAAACCTAGTCCAGGGTGCACGTCAACATGAGGTGTTTGCGCACGGAATGATATAAGAGGAGCCGCGGGGTCGACCTCCATGTGGTCGGAGCACCCGACGGGCGAAGACGACATCTGGTCCGGAGCGGGCAAGAGGTCCATGGCGGAGGACGGCTGGTCACGGGAAGCAAGCGGCGGCGCGTGACCCAGGGAGGCGCGAGGCGGCTGCAGCGAAGCGTCCGCTGCTGGCGGCGCCGGCGGCGGCTGCGGCGGCGCGACGCCATGAGGCAAAATGGAAGGCATCGTCGGTAACACCTGGGGATGAGGCGAGCCAGTAGATGGGTCCCCAGGGCGCTGACCTGACGGCTCCGTCGCTGAAAGCAGACGGGGAGCGGCAGAACCCAGGCGACGACAGAGGCGCAGCTGATGGAGATGCCGACGCACCTCACCAGAGGCCCCCAAAACCAAATACATCGCGCGGCCGAGGCAGCGAAGAATGCGCCCTGCGAGCCAACGCCGTGAACCGCGATAGTTGCGATAATAGACAACGTCGCCAGGAGCAAAAGCAGGAGTCTGCCGCTGCACAGGAACCTGATGTGGCGGATGCAGCAAAGACATCAGAGTTCGATGAGGACGACCATGGAGCAATTCAGCCGGCGAGCGACCATCGCGGGGCTGAGAGCGATAGGAAGACAAAAAGAGCAACAAAGCGTCCTCCCGTGAATGCGACTCTTTCAACTTCAACATCTGTGACTTGAAAGTCCGGACCAATCGTTCCGCGGCACCGTTTGACTGAGGCGAAAACGGCGCGGATGTCAGATGTTGAATACTATTGGCCTTGCAGAATGACTGAAATTCTGCGGACAGGAATTGTGGGCCATTGTCGGAAACAATAGTCTGCGGAAGACCTTCAATGCAAAAGATAGCAGACAAGGCTTGGATGGTGGCAGAAGACGTCGTGGAAGACATCCGGACAACAAAAGGAAAATTACTGAAAGCATCGACCACAACCAACCATCGAGCATTCCAGAACGGACCAGCAAAATCGATGTGCAAGCGTTGCCAAGGGGAAGTGGCTTTCGGCCATGCAAAGAATTTCCGCGGCGGTGCGGATTGTTGTTCGGCACACGCCACGCAAGAGGAGCACATATTCGTAATCGCAGCATCGATTCCGAACCAAGTACAGTGCTGACGAGCAAGCTGTTTCGTTCGCACTATACCCCAATGTCCTTGGTGAAGAAGCTTTAAGACAGAGGACTGTAACGAACGTGGGACCACGACTCGGGATTGATCATTATCGGAACGCAACAACAAAACACCACGTCGGACAAAAAGTCTCTCCTTGTGAGCAAAAAAACGGCGAACCAAAGGATCCTCGATCCGTGACTTTGACAAGGGCCATTGCGTAGCAACAAAACGCAAAACGGGAGCAAGGACAGGGTCAGCAGCTGTGGCTGTAGCTACACGACGAAAATCAATCGGAAACGATGCGACCACGTCATCGGCTTCCGAATCAATGAACATGCAAGCAAGTTCGGAAGAATCGAATGCTTTATCCTCAGCAACAGGCAAACGGGACAACGCATCAGCGTTTCCGTGCTTAGCAGTGGACCGATACAAGATATCGTAGCGGTACTGCGAGAGAAAAAGAGACCAGCGAATGAATTTCTGCGCTGTACGTGGAGGTACAGGTTTGTTCGGATGAAAAAGCGATGTCAAAGGCTTGTGGTCCGTGATGATGGTAAAGTGACGACCATACAAGAAATCGTGAAACTTTGTGACACCAAACACAAGAGCCAAAGCTTCCTTCTCTATTTGTGAATAATTTCTTTGCGCAGATGAGAGCAATTTGGACGCAAAGGCAATAGGGCGATCATGCGAGCCATCCTTGTGCGCAAGCACAGCACCGATCCCGAAATCCGAGGCATCAACCATCAACAAAAGGGGTTTTCGGGGATCGAATGGCGTAAGGCAAGTATTTGAAAGTAACGCCGATTTCAACTGGCGAAAGGCGCGTTCGCATTCCGTCGTCCAGACGAACGGAACACCTTTACGGCGTAAGCGATGAAGCGGAGCTGAAATGGAAGAAGCATTGCGCACAAATCGGTGATAATAATTTACCTTACCCAGCACACTCTGTAGCTGTTTTAAGTTCTGCGGTGACGGCAAGTCCTGAATGGCACGAAGGTGCTCTGGACTCGGATGTATACCTTGGGCGTTAAGGACATGGCCCAGGTACGGTAAGTCACGAGCAAAAAACACACATTTGTCCTTCCTCAAGCGAAGACCATTCTGACGCAATACCTGAAATAATGTTCGGAGATTTTGCAAATGTTCTGCTTCTGTCTTTCCTGAGATCACAATATCGTCCAGATAGTTCGCAGCCGTAGGGACCGACGCACAAATAGTTTGTAAATATTGCTGAAACAAAGCAGGGGCGGATGCACACCCGAACGGCAGTCTTTTGAAGCGATACAAGCCAAGATGCGTGTTGACCACTAAGACGCGCTGGGATTCTTCGTCCACAGGTATCTGCAAGTACGCATCTGCTAGGTCCAATTTTGAAAAATATTTTCCCGGGCACAGTTTGTCAAAAAGATCTTCCGGGCGGGGCAAAGGAAAAGTAGCAGTCACAAGTTGCGGATTCACAGTTGCCTTGAAGTCCACGCAAAGTCTCAGTTTTCCGGAAGGTTTTGGCAAAATGACTAAGGGTGAGGCCCAGAGAGAAGCCTGCACACGTTCAATTACACCTTGAGATTCTAAATCGTGCAATGTTCGTGCGACCTCATCACGCAATGCGTGGGGAACATTGCGCGCTCTGAAAAATTTCGGTTGCGCGTTGTCTTTCAGTTCCAAATGCGCTTCATAGTTCTTAGCGCAACCAAGGCCCGGTGCAAAAATGTCTGCAAATTCTTCACAAAGACTAGAAACACTGGCGGAAGGCACAGTCTGATTCACTGAAAGGACCTGATTTACAATAGACATATTAAACAATTGAAACAAATCTAAACCAAACAAGTTCACTGCACTAGAGGAACGAAGAACGTAAAATGACACAAGTTTTGTCTGTCCCTTGTATGTGGCAAGAAGGCTGCACTGTCCTAACACAGGTATATGCTGTCCTGAGTAACTAGTTAACGTAACATGTGCGGCACGCAATGGCGGGGCGCCCAGTTGTTTGTACGTGTCGTGATTGAGCAAGGAAACTGCAGCTCCGGTATCGAGCTGGAATGGTATCACTTTTCCTGCAAAGTCTAAGTCCACAAAAAGTTTATTGTCTTGTTGACGACAAGAGCGACTGTCTCGTGCAATTTGAACTGATACAGGTCCAGAAGCACTTGCAACTTTACGGGATTTCCGGCGACGTCGACGCACACTTTGGGTGGGACGAACACAGTCACTGTTAGCTAAAGTGTCACTGGACGGGTGGGAAAGAACGACATGAATGTCCATGGGCGAAGGTCCACGAGCCTGATTGTCCTGGGTTCGATTCCGGCGCGAAGCAAAGGGCCTGGAATTTGTGTGATTGTCTGATCTTAACTTTTTCTGGCAAACACTTTGTACATGTCCTTTCTTTTGACAGTAAAAGCAAATAGCTTGGCGTGACGGGCAATTTTCACGCGAATGTCTAGTTGCACACCGCGGGCAAGATTTCACTGCATTTGCTTGCTGACGCGGCGCACGTGGTTGCAAGCTAGGCGGCCGCAGCGAAGTCGGGCGCGAGGGCCGCTTAGCGTCCCGTGCAGCGGGCCCGGCGGGCCGATTAATGTGACACACTGCTGGCGAAGTTTCAAATGATTCCTGAGCAAAGTCAAGTGTGTCTTGCCTGTCCAATATGTCTATCACTTGTTGCAGGGAGGGATTAACGAGTTTCAAAATCTGTTCCCGTATGCGAACATCAGAAACGTTCTGTGCAATTGCATCACGCACCATAGTATCTGAATATGGGAGGCCACATTCACAGGCAAACGCGCAGTCTCTAGTAAGTCCTTGCAAAGTTGCTACCCACTCCCTATTAGTCTGACCGGCCGTACGTTTTGTACGAAAAAACGTATACCGTTTGGCAACTACATTTACTGTTTCTTTGAAATAGGCATCTAAAGCCGACAAAATTTCCTCGTAGGTCAGAGTTGCTACGTCGCGTCGGGGAAACAATTT
The DNA here is from genome assembly GCF_023898315.1 of Schistocerca nitens. NCBI lineage: Eukaryota > Metazoa > Arthropoda > Insecta > Orthoptera > Acrididae > Schistocerca > Schistocerca nitens. The sequence goes on from NC_064617.1 coordinate 529,683,788, forward strand.
CACTATCACCCGGTAGGTAGACACACCGACACAAGAAAGCAAAAACGGCTGCCGCTCTTTACCTTGAATTCCATAAGCAGTGAGGTGGAAGTTGAACTGATCGGCCCACTCAGTCCAGCTCTCGGTTGTGGCCTCGAAGGGCCTAAATGGCGGTGCGACAGCGTTGTGTGGCTGCGGTAGCGAAGAAGCGGCTGCCGCCGCATCGGTTTGCAGCGCACGTTGACCCTGGACGAGCTGTCCAAGGGCTTCCAATAACGCCTGCGTCTGCTGATTCTGCAAGCGAAAAAATTCGGACAGTACATCTGGAGAATGCGGCGAAGCCATGACACAAGCAAATTAGAGCAAGTATAACACAAAGACTGCAACGTGGGCGCGGCACCACTCCTCGGCGCCAAAATATTGTTGTGTCGATTCCCTAAGGTCTCGACACAATGAGTGGCTAGGTGCACGCGAAACTAACGCAGACGGGCGTAAATTCTGAAACAGGAGACTGGATGAAAACTATAAAGAAAAGAAGAGAGATTTTAATATACTTAACTTTTAATGATGTTCTTCTTGTTGAAATACATCTCTTGCATAGTAGTAAGCAATTAGCAATGATACACATGGCGCCTTGCTAGGTAGTAGCGATGGACTAGCTGAAGGCTATTTAATCTGTCTCTCGGCAAATGAGAGGAAGACGTGATACGTCTTGTCGCAAGCTATGTCGTCCGTACAACTGGGGCGAGGTCAAGTCCGTGTCTTGTGACCTGCCCTGTGGTGGCGCTACGTTTGCGAATACACAGTGGCGACACGCGGGTCCGACATGTACTACAGGACCGCGGCCGATTTAAGTTACCACCTAGCAAGTGTGGTGTCTAGCGGTGACACCACAGAAGCTATGCAGCAACAGATGGCTCTGTGATGAGCGGTGGTACCACAGAGTGCACCGCAAAGTTAGAAGTGTGGCTAGAGTTGTGCCAGATAGAAGTAAGCCGTGATCAGAAACCTCGCATACATCAAAACAGCCGTTCTCCGATGGAGAAATGCGAGAGCATGCGGTGGAAACCCTTGGGAATAAAGTCCTCTCAAGCCGTACAGTTGCATGGCGGGTAGGAAAGCTTCAGTAAGGACGTGTGGCAACCGGTGATCAGCAGCGCTCGGACCGGCCGCTGTGATCGAGCGGTTCTAGGCGCTTCAGTCCGGAACCACGCGGCTGCTACGGTCGCAGGTTCGAATCCTGCCTCGGGCATGGATGTGTGTGCTGTAGTTAGGTTTAAGTAGTTCTACATGTAGGAGACTGATGACCTCAGATGTTAAGTCTCATAGTGCTTAGAGCCATTTGGACCATTTGAGCAGCGCTCGGGACGACCTTTCAGTGTGTGGACAAACGTGGCACGTGACGTCACAGAGCAGCTCCACAGCCACACTTTTCTGACCGTTTGCCCTGCGACTCTGATCTCGTACGAAAGGTAAAGGAGCCACTAGGTGGTAGGCTGTCTGCAACACGACAGCACATTGCCATTGCTGTGCATCAATAGATAACCAGATTCAGGCATGGTGTGGCCAATGGTGAGGCGTCGCCAGTGCGTTCCACATCATTCGTAGCGTGTGGGGAACGTTCCAGATGAATACTTTAGGGGCCTTTAGACCCATTTTTGTCTGAAATGATAACTAAACCAAGACCCTACGCTGTGGACAGGCGTTGATATACATCAACGGGGACAGTTGAAAATGTGTGCATCGACCAGGACTCGAACCCGGGATCTCCTGCTTACATGGCAGACGCTTTATCCATCTGAGCCACCGAGGGCGCAGAGGATAGTGCGACTGCAGGGACTTATCCCTTACACGCTCCCCTTGAGACCCACATTCCCCACGTATTGTCCACACACTACATTCGTAGTGTCCCTGCCCATTACACTCATTACTGGCGGCAATCTTACCGAGTCCCGTAAGAGTTCGGGCAATACGTGTGCATCCGCACAGAAGAAGAAGGTCAATGGCCGGTTAGCCTTAACTGTATGAAGATGGTATCTGTTCTTTCGGGCATCTTCATACCATTTTTGTCTTGTCAACCGTATGTGTGCTGCGATTACTTTGCATCATGAAACCAGTATTACACTGTACATTATCGTAATAAAAATGTGAGGCACAATCTTCGCGTGTTCTTCATTGTCCACATATGTAGTCCCCACTTCGCCCTTTTACATGTAAATGTTGCGTTTTCCAAGTCGGCACGTGTCAGCAAGAAAAAAAAAATAGTTGCAAAGACTTTTACAAACTTTTTTAAAATACAGATGTGAATAGCTGTTCCTATCTCCTACCCTTTACACATTACATAAAAAGAAATTCTTCGACGAAGTAGAAGGAGCTGTCAAAGATAAACTATTTAAAGTTAGAGGAAACAACTTTTAAATATTTTTGGAGTAGTTTGGTTTCCTGATGTTAGCATGGGTGCTGGAGTAGAAACGATGTGCGGAACTGAATACGTTGTGTCTTTTCTAACTTTAGTTTGAGACCATTTGCAAAAACTCGCTCAGTAGTACTTTAAGAACATTATTTACCATATCTTCTGTTGCTGCATGTATGTTTGGATTGGTTACAATACTATAGTAAAAAAAAATTATTCTACTTATATGTTGGACGAAAGATCGTTTATATATATGAGAAACAATAGTGAACCTAAAATTCAGCCATGTGGAATGCCATATGTGATTTCTTCCTGATTTGATGAAGTTCTCCTACTTACATTGGTTGAATTGTTAAGTGCAACATCCCGCATTCTTTTTTTTAGCTATGCCGTTATCCATTGTTTCGTTATACAATCAAATCCATAAAACCTCAGTTTGTCTAAGAGGAAACTGAGATTCACACAGCCATTCTTGGCAGTCTGTACAGACTGAAAAATTCATTGTACTTATAGTGAATAGCGATGGCATTAAGAGTGATATAGTTTTAGGGAATAGCTGTACAGTGCGAACAGCTTTACTTGTTTCGGAAGCAACGTAATGGCAAATGGACGTTGCCTGGAAGATCATATGAGTGCATGCAGAACAAATCAGAATTTAAGCAGTTTTCGAGAACAGTCTTTTCACTTTCAAAACTGTCAACATAGGTTAGAGAAAATAACTTTTGAATATTTTTGGACTATTTTGGTTTACTGATGTTAACATGGGTGCTGGGGTAGAAACGATGCTTTAAAGATAGAAGTTTAAGTTACCGAGTGCAGCAAAATGTACTGACAGAGAGATTCGATGGCGAACAGACGGCGTGGCATGCCTATGGTACATTATTAACGCACGACGTTACTGGTGGATGGGTTATATACTGTACTTCAGCAAGAAAAGTTACGCGTGGTGAACCCGAACTCCATCGACAAAAGTTCAGAGGTTGTTCAGGGATTTCTTTCTGTTTACCTTGGTATAAGGGATTCGTGCTCTCCAATGGTTCATGGGGACTACTTACATTTCGTTTGATTTGTTACTCACTTTTATCTTTGTATCTGTGCTGCAGTGAAAATGTCTCTCCAGCAGTGCGGATGTCGACGGTAGGCATAGTGTGGCTTGTTTGGAAACAAACCTGTTCCATTCACGCACGATACTAGACAACAATGATGCCAACTTTACTCTTCGCCCTCAACTTGCATTTAGTACTAGTACATTCTATCTCGGTTTGTTTTTGTCGCTGTGTTAGCTGTACGTCAACAGCGACACACAACATGGATAAGTTTACTGACGAAGAGTTGGCCGCTGCCCTGTCTTGTCTAAGCCTCATCGACAACCTAAATTCATTTGAACCTGCTTACTGTAGAAACGCCTCTGTGCCCCTCTAGAATTTTTACCCCCAACCTCCCCCCCCCCTCCCCAGAATTTCTTGAAATACCAGACGCACTGTTCTTTGATGCCTCTGGATGTGTGTTATCAACAGGTGTCTACGTCCAGTCAAGTTGCGCCTTAAATTTCTTTTCTCCCTACCTCTTTACTAGTTATTCAATCTACGCGCCTAACCTTTAGCACTCGTCTGCAGCACCACATTTCAAAATCTATTCTTTTTTTGGTCTTACTGTTTATCGTCCCTCTTATAAGCCACACAAATACCTATCTGAGCTCAAGTATGATGAGATATCTTGAACAGAGTGACCTCTTCTAGGCGGAAACACGGTCATATGAAACCAGACTTGCACTTTTGCATGACATCCTAAAAGCCGTGGATCAGCGCCAGCAGGAAGATGCAGTATTTCTTGATTTCCGAAAAACATCTGAGTTACGCTGATTATTGAAGGTACATTCTTATGGCGTGTCAGGGGAAATTTGTAACTGGATTGAGGATTTCTTGACAGGGTGGACGCAGCGTGTTTTACCTCCTGTGGAGTTCATCGATGATCGAAGGTATGGCTACTCTACGAATAGCAGTCCACTATTTTGATTGTACAAGAGGTGGGATTCTTCCTACTCGTCGGTCAAGGGGCCTGAAGATACCATAATATAACGCTGAAATTGGTAGCAAAAATAAAATAAAACTGAAAATTTAGACGGCTGTAGGTGTTTCCATTTGACATTTTATACTGAACAGCCGAAGCCCTGCGAGTACCCAGTATGAAGATGAACTCACAGATACTTTACGGAATAGGAATAATAAGGGCTCTTAAACGAATACAAACAAGGACAGTATGAACGCTTTTTTGGTGAGCCATCTGAGAGTGTCACAGAGATGCTAGAATAATTGAATTGACGCAAACTACCTCGAAGAAGTCCATTTACGAAAGCTTTGTGAACCAGCGCTAAGTGATAAATCTAGGAACATACTACAATCCTCTACGTATTGCTTCAGAAGGGATCACCAGCGCAAGATTAAACCACAGCGCACGCAGAATCGTTCCTCCCGCTCTCCATATGTGAAAAGAACGAAATTATCCCTTAATGACTGATGCCTCGGCTATCACCCTCAGACATGCAGTGACTGCAGTGGACATAGATGTGGAGTACAAGAAACTGCTGCGAGCTAATCGTCCGATTGAAGAAGATGATTCCGGAAGTGGAAGAGAGATGGGCCAGAGGAGATATCGGCATGTGGAAGAGGCGTGTGTGGAGTATGATTCCACAGGACGAGGGCGACCTCTGCGCGGTGACAAGTTCATCGACACATGCCCGCCGCGGCCGTCGCCGCCGGCGGAAGCTGAATGAGACGGCGTCCCCATTGAGCGGCGCGGAGCACATGTTCTGGACGGTTAGTACTGCCGTCAATGGCGCCCCCCCCCCCGTGCCCCCGCCCCCTCTCTCCGCCCGACCACTTGTCTGCTCGCTTCCCTTCTCCGCCCCCGCCGCCACCGCGTCCGCCCGCGCCAGCTCAAATATTTTGGTTGGGGAAAAAGTCCGTAAGCCGAAAAGTTTCCTTCCTCCGGGCCGCCCCTCCGCGCCCCTGCCCCTGCGTTCCTTCCTTTCATCCCGAACGGTGCTTGAGATTCCTCCGCAGACAACAGCTGCTTCCACGAAGCCGCCGCTCCGGCAATACTGAGTGTGGCCTCCGATGTTTACAAAGGCGGCGCTGCCCGCTGCAGTCTTCTCCGCCCGTTCTCTCTCTCCCGTTCCGGCAATCCAATCAGGCACTCTGTTGCATTCCTGTTCCTTGCGGAGAAAATCGAAAGTATTGTCGCTGTTAACGAAGGTAAAGGTGACTACCATAAAACTAAGGCTGAATTGAACAAGTAAAAACTTTCAAATACTAACGTACCTTAACAAGGGAGGACACCATAACTGACAGCATTTCTCAGTAAAATGTCCTTTTGTTGGTATAATTAAGAAAATATCTGGATCAATATCTTTTTATTACGGATGACAAGTTTCGATCTGACTTGCACATCATCTTCAGATTTAAACTGGGAAAAGGAAAGAAAGAGAAGCGGCGATACAAGTCTTACATAAGTGTAATACTATAGATAATACCGTCAACAGTACAACAATAACAATAAACCACCGTGAACTTCGTCATACTTGGCGCTGCAGTCTGTGAGTACTTTGATAATATAAAACTAACTTACTAAATGCAGAGGATGCAGTGGGGGCATAGTCATTCACATGACATGTGCGCAAGGCAATAGCCATTACATTGCTACAGTGTAAAGGGCGTTCTTCTATTATGAAATAAAAATAATTATTAAAATAAAAAAATGGGTTAACCTAATACATTTCAGTGTGTATCATGTGTTACGAGGTACAAGAAACAATACAAATGTAGGAAATAACCATACAGTAAATTTTATTTTGTATATTTTCACGTAGTTTAAATATTTAGTACGACAAAAACAGATAAATTAACAAACATATCAAATTTAAGTTATTTGAGTCTCCCATCTGTTAAAACATAAATTTTACTTGACAATATTACTACATACTAACGGGTTGCATGACAATAGTCTGGGGAAAAAGAGTATGAAAAGCAACCAGAAGCTAAAACCAGCACTCAGCATGAAGGAGAAGTTACTGTCTGGAAAACTAAACAGACAGAAAAAAACTAGTTATATGTTTTGTGTGGACTGGGTTTTGTATGGCGCAGAAAAATAGATATTAAGGAACGAAGATGAAACACTATTGAAGGCCTTTGATGTCTGCAAATGGAGGAGGATGGTGAAGATAAGTCCAAGAGAAAGAGCTAAGAATGAAGTAGTATTAAGATGAGTTGGTGAAAGGAGACGGGAAATCTTAAAGACAGAAAAGAATTGGTTAGGACACTGTGTAAGCAGAGGGGATGGTGAAAGGAAAAAGGAGAAGAGGGAGGCATAGAAACTAGTTGATATATAAGATAAAAGTGCAAAATTTGGGGTAATGACAAAAAGAATGGAAGAAAAAAGAAAAGATAGAACCAAAATTAAAGACCTTCGTGCAAGGATGAATATTAAATTAAAAGTTGCAAAAGATTTTCTTTGGGCAGGGAGTTGGTTTCTGACAACAGATCTGTTGCACGCAAATAGTCTCATGCTGCTGCCGTTAGTGATCCTTGTGAAATGTTATTTTGATAATCGAGGAGTAAAAGAAATCAAGAAGAAATGTGACAGGTAATTAAGGCAGAAAGTGAATAAGTATTCGTTTGACAACTTTAAAACGCCTTTTTCTTGTTGCAATGTAATATATATTTTCGTTACAGGTATTTTCGGATAGTGAGCAACAAATTTTATGAAAAAAAGTAATTCACAGTTTTTGTAAGGTAGGTGTGGTGAAATCCTCGTTAGATCAACACTGAAGTGTTTCGCATCATTTATCTTACGAAAAAGTAAGTATGAAAACTACAAAATCAAAATATATCGACGTGAATGTTGCAACTTTGTCATATGAGTAACAGAAGTGTGTCCACCAAACTATAACCAGATTTTGAGTAGAATGACGGTTTCTGATAACTAAAGGAATCCACTAAAGTTGCCTTTAATTTAAAAGGCGAAACGGGTCTGGAAAATCATAAAAAGTCATTTTGAAGTTATAAAACAAAAAACTTTGAGGTTTGCTGATAACACTATGATACTTCACGACAAGGGTTGGGATAACTTTAAGGAAAAACACATGGAAGGTGGACCCACATACTTCGTCATTCCTCATTTCATGGAATACACTTTATTGCTTAGCAACAATTATTATGATTACAAATTAAAAACCTTATCAAGAGACTAACAATGCTCACCACAATAAAAAGAACTTGAACAGGATCAATTCATTCATAACAAACTTTAACAATTTATACGATTAAGAACAGGGCTTGAAACCAGGAATATACAGTCCCCAAATACAGATAGGAAACCACATCAACTTAATGAATTAAAAATGACTGCCATTAAATATACTATTAGTTCTCAAGCATGGATAACACCTTGAACAGGTAAACAACGTCACCCAAAATACAAAAATGGTTCAAATGGCTCTAAGCACTATGGGACTTAACATCTGAGGTCAACAGTCCCCTAGAACTTAGAACTACTTAAACATAACTAACCTAACCTAAGGACATCACACACATTGCCGGCCGTAGTGGCCGTGCGGTTAAAGGCGCTGCAGTCTGGAACCGCAAGACCGCTACGGTCGCAGGTTCGAATCCTGCCTCGGGCATGGTTGTTTGTGATGTCCTTAGGTTAGTTAGGTTTAACTAGTTCTAAGTTCTAGGGGACTAATGACCTCAGCAGTTGAGTCCCATAGTGCTCAGAGCCATTTGAACATCACACACATCCATGCCCGAGGTAGGATTCGAACCTGCGACCGTAGCAGCAGCGCGGTTCCAGACTGAAGCGCCTAGAACCGCTTGGCCACAGCGGCCCGCTGACTTATTATTAGGATACTATGACAGCAAGTTCTGTGCTGCCGTTGAAGGGTTATTGGTCTCACTTGGTTCAGTATGCTGATGTTTTACATTCTCGAGCGTGCAGATATTTATACGTATTTCTTTAGTTTTATCTCAGCGAGTAGCGCTAGTACCAAAACCAGTAATAAACCCAGCGAGAGGTTAGGGTGGAAGAGAATATTATGTGCGAATATTATGTGTGAAAGGAAGGAGAGCTTCATGAGATATGCCGATCTTAATCTACTCTTCTGACGGCTGGATTACAATCAATAGTTTTACATTCCTGTATTCCACGAACTTGAGAATTTAACCCAATACACGTGTATACAGCCAGATATCTGCGATCTTTGGGTTTCCATTTGTGACTAAATGCACTGAAAGTTTCTTCCAGTATCTAAAATCAACCTAGGTGCCTACAAGTACAGTCCCTACCAAGCAACATGTGTTAGCGTCCTTGATTCGGAAACCAGCAGTGACAGTATACGATTAATAAATTTATGGCATCCTTATTCGAACTAGGAACTTGATCTCGTAAACACGCTACTGAAGACAATCTGAAATAACAAATGGAAACTCACAGGTTTTCCTATTGTTATATTGTCGACCCAGCAGAAGCTGCTTATACATGACGTCAACTAAAGTAGTGTAGGGATACATAGAGATGAAGATTACCAGGAAGGAAGAAAACACGCAAGCGGATCAGGGGCATATTAGAATTTAAGACGTAATTATGACTGCGATGAAAATGAAATTGGGGTTGGTTTGGTAATACAAGTCAACATAAAGTCTTCCTCTGATTACAAAAATCTATTTGTAAGGAACTATGCAAACGTACAGCTGTGTGGTATGTTGCAAATGGTAGCTTAACTAATTAAATTTTTATGGATGCTCTCTCACAAGTGTTCCTTTTTTACCGTAGAACGCCTAGGCTATACTCAATTCCACGTCTTTACCAACATCTCTCCCGTCACTGCCACTCGTAATCGTGCCGCCGGCCAGAGTGGCTGAGCGGTTCTAGGCGCTACAGTCTGGAGCCGAGCGACCGCTTCGGTCGCAGGTTCGAATCCTGCCTCGGGAATGGATGTGTGTGACGTCCTTAGGTTAGTTAGGTTTAAGTAGTTCTAAGTTATAGGCGACTGATGACCTCAGAAGTAAAGTCCCATAGTGCTCAGAGCCATTTGAACTACCGTAATGGTGCCGTCAGAGTGTCCGCATTAGTAACTCGTGGGCTGAAGACTTTATCCTTAACATAACCCCACAACATTTTAAAGCGATATTTTGTCTGGTGAACGTAGTGGCAATGATGTTTGAATGTGGCGGTTCACCATCTTGCTGAAACAGTACTCTTGCTTGCAATTTCTGTGGATGAGAAACCACATGCTGTCAGAACACATGAAGAAGTGGATCCATAAAAACTTCATGAGCTACAATTAAAAAAAAGGAATAAAAAGAAACAGCACACACATGTCAAACTACACCCGTAAAAAAAAAAAAACTTTAAGTTGAGCAGCCATTTGTAAGAAGCCGCATAGCTTTAACTAGTATACATTTTTGTAATTAGGTAAACACTTTATCGTCGCCCTGCATAACTAAGTGAATGGATGGCCAGAGGAAGTTATTTTCTGGATTCGAAAAGTTAAGCAAACATCGCAAAGAATGCAAGGTGGGTAGACGTCATTAGAAAACATTCTGAACAACTTGGAAGTGGATATGTGAATAACGCACTGCATGGAGAAGTCTGGATCAGTCGTTGGCATAGTACTGGATATCAAATGTGGGATGACGATAATTTGTGACTCAAATCAGCGCATTACAATGACGTGACAAAAGTAATGGGATAGCGACATGCACATATAGAGACGGCGGTAGTATAGCGCACACAAGATATAAAAGGGCAGTGTATTGGCGAAGCTGTCATTTATACTCAGGTGATTCATGTGAAAAAGTTTCCGACGGGAATTAGCAGACTTTGAACCCGGAATGATAGTTAGGGCTTTACGATAGGACATTCCATTTCGGAAGCCGTTAACGAATTCAGTATTCCGAGATCCACGGGGTCAAGTGTGCGCCAAGAGTGCCACATTTAAGTCATTAGCTCTTACCACGGACAACGCAGTGGCCGACGGCGTCCATTTAACGATCCACAGCAGCGCCGTTTGCGTAGAGCTTTCATGCTAGCAAACAAGCAACACTGCGCGAAATAACAGCAGAAATCAATGTGGGACATACGAAGAACGTATCCGTTTCGTCAGTGCGACGAAATTTGGGGTTATGGGTTATGGTAGCATGCGACCGACGCGAGTGCCTTTGCTAGCAGCACGGCAGCGCCTTCAGCGCCTCTCCTGGGCTCGTGACCATATTGGTTGGACCTTAGACGACTGGGAAACCATGGCCTCATCAGATGAGTCACGATTTCCATTGGTGAGAACTGATGGTAGGGCTCGAATGTGGCGCATGTCCCACGAAGCCGTGGACCCAGGTTGTGAACAAGCTGGTGGTGGCTCCATAAGTGCTACGAAGTTATGCACCAACTCAGTACATGAAATGTATTAGCAGTTGCGAATACAAACAACCAGCAGTTGTACAAGGGATTGGCGACAGTGAAAATCTGTGCCGGACTGGGCTCGAACTCGGATTTCTTACACATTTTGATTCAATTCCCGGCGGGGTCAGGGATTTTCTCTGCCTCGTGATGACTGGGTGTTGTGTGATGTCCTTAGGTTAGTTAGGTTTAAGTAGTTCTAAGTTCTAGGGGACTGATGACCATAGATGTTAAGTCCCATAGTGCTCAGAGCCATTTACACATTTTGAGTGGTCGCCTTAACCGTTTCGCCTATCCGAGAACGCCTCCACGACCAGTCCAAACTTCCGTATGTCATGTAGTCACGACCCTTATGCTCGCACAGTTCGTGATTCGCATTCAGCGAGACAAATATTATATCGTTATTTTAGACCGTCGAGAATAGGGATACATCATTGAGATGTGTTCGGATAGCTGAAGTGGTTAAAGCGATCGCTCGCTAGAAGCGGGAGATGCGGGTTCGAATCCCGATCTAGCACACATTTTCATGTGTCCGCCAACAGCTGACGTCAATGTACAGTTGCAAGATGCGAATTTATTGCGCAATGTTTACCACAACTGTATTAATCGTCAGTGAGAATGTCCGTTTCTTCAGACATGCATTGATATCTGAAGTTCACTGTGTTGTGAAGATCAATGATGTTAGCGGTTAGTCCGCTACCTCAAGCACGTGGACACACACCAACGCAAGCAGCTGAAAAAATCCGGTGTTGACCGTGTCTTTTAAGTTTAAGGATTCCTTACCATTTTCTATACAGTCTCCGTGTTACGTTTTCTCCAGAAGTTAGCTGTGAAATTTTAAAATCGATATATGGGAAAAAAGAAGTACTTCTACTAAAAAAGTTTCGTTTTGGGGGCTGTGAGGGATCATGACCACCCTGATCCCAACCTGCTTCCACCCCACTCCCCCTTCGATCCACACCTGACATTCAAAAGTGGGATAACGTAGAGAATTTTAATCTAAAACCGATACCAATCACACTCGGCTACATACGATTTAACCGACACAAAAGACACCAACTGGGAGACTGAGAACTTGGCACCTCAGGATGATTCATTAGTCCACTGCTATAACAATTTTGTTCTTGTTTCTCCCAAAGCCTTGAATGGAAGGTGCACGTAAAAACTGAATGGATTTGTAAAACAGGAACTGAGGTATAACAATTATTAAATAGTAACTCCGCGTCGTAAGTCTCATATCAAGACACACACTTACATTGCAAAATTACGAAGGAAACAGCAACAAACAGGTCATAAACACTTCCTTATGAAGCCTTTTATGCCATCAAGAATTCGTAACACCCACTGCCTACTGAAAAAAGGAAAAAAGAAAATAAAGAGTTCCTCTTATATCACTGAACATGCTGCAATCCTCTAGGGTCGACAGAACGTGTGGACAGACTTCATCTTTGACTTCATCTCTGAGAAAAAAGTCGAATGGCATCAAATCAGGCGTACCCGCAGTCCAACTAGTGACACATTCACGTTCTGTCCAGCGACCATAAGGAGCTGTATGAGCGCTTTCCTTACCACGAGCGAGTGGTGAGTCGGGGACCAATCGTGTTGCTACCACTTACCTCTACGTATTTTAAGTGGTGATTTCTCTAGGACAGACGGGAGCACATCAGTAAGAAACTGTGCGTGTCTTTTACCCGCTAATAATAATAACAAAAGTAATGGCGTGTTACGAGGGCCTCCCGTCGGGTAGACCGCTCGCCTGGTGCATATCTTTCGATTTGACGCCACTTCGGCGACTTGCGCGTCGATGGGAATGAAATGAGGATGATTAGAATAACATATCACCCAGTCCCTGAGCGGAGAAAATCTCGACCCAGCCGGGAATCGAGCCTAGGCCCTTAGGATTGACAGTCCGTCGCGCTGACCACTCAGCTACCGGGGGCGGACTTTTACCCGCTAAGGTCTGCTCAGTGAATTGAGGACCGATCAGGGATTCTCTAATAATCCGTTAGAACAGGCTCACATTCCACAGCCTCTGATGTTCAACCTACCTGAGCGACATTCTCTATACAGGAGTAGCATATCTACCTTTCTTTGGTTTGTGAGAGACATTTGCCGGCCGCGGTAGCCGAGCGGTTCTAGGCGCTTCAGTACGGAACCGCGCGACTGCTACGGTCTCAGGTTCGAATCCTGCCTCGGGCATGGATGCGTGTGGTGTCCTTAGGTTAGTTGGGGACTGATGACCTCAGCAGTTAAGTCCCATAGTGCTCAGAGCCATTTGAGAGACATTTACTTTTACAAACTCAACACGTGGCAACGACACAATCAGAAGGAAAGCTATATTTCCACGGTGCCGCTTGTACATCGCTTTAACACTCTGCTTCCTCCTCCTGCGACGTGACGTATTTCCTTATTTCGGTATGAAATCACGAACTTCTTCGTAAGAAGGTAATCACTTTCATGTTCAAAACAGATAAATCCTATGTTCTAAATATTTTAACTACTCCGAAAGCACTAATCAGGTTTAGAACAGTGAAATGCAGTCAAATGCAGCTCTTTTAGAACTACGGTACTAACAGCGAGTCCGCAGCTCGTGGCCTAGTGGCTAGCTTTGCTGCTTCTGGATTACAGGATCCCGGGTTCGATTCCCGGACGGGTTGGGGATTTTCTCTGCCCGGGGACTGGGTGTTTGTGCTGGCGTCTTGTCACGGTCCGCGCGGCTCCCCCCGTCGGAGGTTCGAGTCCTTAGCGTAAGTTTAAGTTGGATTAAGTAGTGTGTAAGCTTAGGGACCGATGACCTCAGCAGTTTGTCCCCATAAGACCTTACCACAAATTAAAAAAAAAAAAAAACTAACAGCGAAAATTACTACAGTTTCATCTGACAAAGTGAAGTTGACATCAATATCTATGTCATTAATATAGCTATGAAAAGAGAATATACACTCCTGGAAATTGAAATAAGAACACCGTGAATTCATTGTCCCAGGAAGGGGAAACTTTATTGACACATTCCTGGGGTCAGATACATCACATGATCACACTGACAGAACCACAGGCACATAGACACAGGCAACAGAGCATGCACAATGTCGGCACTAGTACAGTGTATATCCACCTTTCGCAGCAATGCAGGCTGCTATTCTCCCATGGAGACGATCGTAGAGATGCTGGATGTAGTCCTGTGGAACGGCTTGCCATGCCATTTCCACCTGGCGCCTCAGTTGGACCAGCGTTCGTGCTGGACGTGCAGACCGCGTGAGACGACGCTTCATCCAGTCCCAAACATGCTCAATGGGGGACAGATCCGGAGACCTTGCTGGCCAGGGTAGTTGACTTACACCTTCTAGAGCACGTTGGGTGGCACGGGATACATGCGGACGTGCATTGTCCTGTTGGAACAGCAAGTTCCCTTGCCGGTCTAGGAATGGTAGAACGATGGGTTTGATGACGGTATGGATGTACCGTGCACTATCCAGTGTCCCCTCGACGATCACCAGTGGTGTACGGCCAGTGTAGGAGATCGCTCCCCACACCATGATGCCGGGTGTTGGCCCTGTGTGCCTCGGTCGTATGCAGTCCTGATTGTGGCGCTCACCTGCACGGCGCCAAACACGCATACGACCATCATTGGCACCAAGGCAGAAGCGACTCTCATCGCTGAAGACGACACGTCTCCATTCGTCCCTCCATTCACGCCTGTCGCGACACCACTGGAGGCGGGCTGCACGATGTTGGGGCGTGAGCGGAAGACGGCCTAACGGTGTGCGGGACCGTAGCCCAGCTTCATGGAGACGGTTGCGAATGGTCCTCGCCGATACCCCAGGAGCAACAGTGTCCCTAATTTGCTGGGAAGTGGCGGTGCGGTCCCCTACGGCACTGCGTAGGATCCTACGGTCTTGGCGTGCATCCGTGCGTCGCTGCGGTCCGGTCCCAGGTCGACGGGCACGTGCACCTTCCGCCGACCACTGGCGACAACATCGATGTACTGTGGAGACCTCACGCCCCACGTGTTGAGCAATTCGGCGGTACGTCCACCCGGCCTCCCGCATGCCCACTATACGCCCTCGCTCAAAGTCCGTCAACTGCACATACGGTTCACGTCCACGCTGTCGCGGCATGCTACCAGTGTTAAAGACTGCGATGGAGCTCCGTATGCCACGGCAAACTGGCTGACACTGACGGCGGCGGTGCACAAATGCTGCGCAGCTAGCGCCATTCGACGGCCAACACCGCGGTTCCTGGTGTGTCCGCTGTGCCGTGCGTGTGATCATTGCTTGTACAGCCCTCTCGCAGTGTCCGGAGCAAGTATGGTGGGTCTGACACACCGGTGTCAATGTGTTCTTTTTTCCATTTCCAGGAGTGTACTTCTATGTATTTGGTCTGCAAAATGCTGAATAGGTCTCTCTAAATGCAAAATGACTTTCTTTGATCCAATATTTTCGGCGTTTGTCATCATCAGATATGTGTTGAAATAAAGTAAATATATAATTGCATAAGAAATTTAAAAATTGGGTTACAGAAGCAACATAGACATACATAAGAATGCAGGAACTGGAAGTAACAAGTAGATATAATAGTTAAATATTTTAGAGGTAGCAGACATGACCAGACTGATACAAGATACTGACCATTATATGAGGATGCAAATTTTGTACACTGTACGGCATCGCAAGTGTGAGCGGGATACTCTATAGATTCATCGTATGACAATACATATGACTTAAAAACAGCATTAAACCAAGAGAATGCAACGCAATGTACCATAAAAGTTTACAGAAGATAAGTGAAAGGTAAACTAATTACATAGTATAATACACAGCATTTTCGTATGAGGGAATTGGAAGTAACCAGTAGATATAATAGTTAAATATTTTAGAGTTAGCAGACATGACCAGACTGATACAAGATACTGACCATTATATGAGGATGCAAATTTTGGACACTATATGGTATGGCAAGATTGAGTGGGGCGCTCTACAGAGTCATCGTATAACAATACATATGACTTACAAGCAGCATTAAACCAAGAGAAATGCAAAGCAATGTACAATAAAAGTTTACAGAAGATAAGTGTAATGTAAACTAATTACATAGTATAGTACACAGCATTTTCATAGTGGCTATTCACGATGGTACAAGTGTTCGAAGCGAGATGGCGTTGCACATGCAAGTATGACGTTACGTAGTGGCGTAGTTGGCTGCAAATGACAATCACATAACAAATAACCTGTACAACACATTTCTCTGTCTGTTCCAAATGAAAAGTAGAACACATAAACGAAACAGCTACGTGCACCGTATGGCGTAAAACGTTACAAAGAAGTACACATTTAGTGTCGACATATTAGTACAATAAAACAGTGTAGTTCTCTGTCACTACAGGTTGAAGTTATAAGCGCTTAAATAGCAATATACATTGTATGACGTAAGTTGTTAGAAAGAATGAAACATTTAGTGTCGACGTATTAGCGCAAAACAAAACAGTAGAGGAAAGGTGCCTATTATGCGATAGTTCCCTAATATGAGACACCCCAACTGTGCTCATGTTAGGGGTTGCACTCTGGTGGAGAGTTTCTTAAACACGTCTATTGCCTGCCAGACGACGACACAGCGAGTAGGACGCTATAGTTGAGCCGGACACAGTACGTAGAGTTTAATACAAAATTTCTTGTGTTTGGAGTTTTTGCGACATCGGTGTTAAGACAATATTTCAGCTTAAAGGTGAGTGGATATTACTGCATTCTTTTATTGTTGTTATTTGTGACAGTATTACCTATAATTATTGACAATTAGGTTCATTTTCCAACGAACGTTGTTAGCAAGTGCGTGATTCTTTGTGTAAAATGGCGAAATTCCTAATATGCGATAATATGGGGATCCAAATACGCGACAGTGTCGCACATTGCGATACCTATCGCATATTGGGGAAACTCGTTCTCTTACGATTTGTTATGTTTAATTTACGCAATACCATCATGAGATAACAATATTTTATCATTTATTGTAGTAAAATTTTTGGCAACTGCGTTTATTTTAATTCGATTAAATTATCATAAACAGGCATTACTTTGACTAGCCTTATGATCAGAATTTGGAATGTTTTCTGGAACTTTCTTTCAAAGCAGTATTTTGCTCAGAAGTTGATCAAAATTATTCAAAATTCAAAGCACTCCGTTCACAGTACTTATAAAAAAAATCTAACAAATAAAATCTATGAAGTTGAAGTCCTTTAAGAAGTATGTCTGATTATTGTATTTATTCTTTGTAAATGGCGTTGGCACCTAAAAGGAAAACGTGGGATAAAGACGCCATGGTTCGTGCCATTACATGTGTGAGAAATGGCGAGATGGGGTACTTAAAAGCCTCAAAAGTTTTTGCTGTAGCAAAACGTAGTTTGGAAAGGTATGTGAGGGGTAAAACTCGTACACCCGAGAAGCTGGTTGGTGTTAATCTTGGCAGAAGGCCTGTTCTCTCATCTCAACTGGAATATGAACTAGTGAAATACTGCCTTGCAATGGAAGAGCGATTTTATGCTCTTACATGTAAGAACATACGAAGCATGGCCTTCCACTTAGCTGTCAGCAATAGGCTGAAGAATCCCTTCAAGTCAGAAAAGGCTTCAGCAGGAAAGAAATGGCCCCGAGCTTTCCTTAAGAGACATCCCATTTTATCAATGAGAACTCCTCAGGGTTTTGCAGCAGCAAGAGTGAAAGCTTCACTCCACAAAATGTGGGGAGTTTTTTTGATATTTACGAATCTGTGCTATCTAACGTCAACCATAACCCGCATCGAGTCTTCAATGTTGACGAAACTGGGGTGACGCCTGTGCAGCACAAACACAGCAAGGTTATTGCTATGAAAGGGAAGACACAAGTTGCTGCCTTGACTTAAGCAGAAATGGGAAATCTCATCACAGTTGTAACGTGTATGAACGCAGCTGGCACTTATGTTCCACCACTAATCGTCTTCCCAAGGAAGAATATGAAGCAGAAATTGATGGACGGTGCTCCTGCAGGATCAATATCAGCTTGTCATCCAAGTGGCTGGATACAAACTCACATTTTTACTCAGTGGTTTGATCATTTTGTGAGTCATGTAAAGCCATCTTCACATGCCCCTGTCATTTTGATTCTTGATGGGCATTATTCCCACCCAGAGAATCTCGATGTGTTAGATAGAGCACGTGAAAACAATGTTCATATTGTATGTTTGCGACCTCACTCAACGCATAAAATGCAGCCACTTGACGTCAGATTTATGGGGCCTTTGAAAACCTACTATGCCGAAGAGATAGAAACGTGGTTGGCAAGTAACCCAGGTCGTGTTGTCAACCCATTATTAATAGCCGGGTTGTTTGGGACAGCTTACAACCGAGCAGCAACAAGGGAAGTACCTGTGAATGCCTTCAGAAAAACAGGTCTCATCCCATGGAACAGAAGCATCTTTAGGGAACATGAATTTTCAATTCATCGCCATGCCGACGCTCTTCAGGAAAGAGATGCCAAAAACGAAAATAAAACTACTGATGGTGATGGTCAAGCTGTCAGCCCGGCCGACATCAGACCTCTCCCACACATCGCAAAACCACCTGGAGATATTCAAAAAGGTCAAACATCACGTTCGTGCTCTCCTGCGTTACTAACTTCAACTCCTTATGTGAAGCAATTGCCAGAATCTAAACAGAATAAATCAGAGGCTGAAGCTAAGAAAGCAGCCAGAAAGTTATTTGGGGAGCAGAGTGGAAAATCTTCAAATCGTAGACCTAAAGCAGAAGAACCGTCTAGTGACTCGGCATCCGGTGTCCATCTTAATGACAGTGGGGATTAAGACAGCAGTGATGACGATGACGCAGAGTGTCTGTTCTGTACTGGACGCTTTTCTGAAGACAAATACGGGGAGAAATGGGCACAGTGCACGAAATGTTATCGCTGGGCTCATGAAGATTGCGGTGTCACAGAAGACAATTTTGTATGCCCAGGATGTTGTAAATATAAACGTAAGTAGTGTGAAATGAGTGAAGGGTAAAATAAATGAATGAACATGTAAAAATTGTATATTCATAAGTCATTATTCTGTAATAAAATAATTAAATCAAAATAATATTACTGTCTCATATTAGGAAATCTTGATCTCATTTCTATGAAACGCCTTGTTTGTGAAGATTTAATAACTACTCTGAAAGATTGTTTATTATTGCAAGTACGATAATTGTATGATAAAATTAAATAATGCACGATATTATTACCATCATAAAAATACAATTGCACTTACTTTTAGCTCTTTCAAATGGGTTTACAAAAGTGTGTCTCATATTAGGCACCTTTCCTCTACAATTCTCTCCCTGTTCAGAACGAAAAGTATCGCACATTAGCGTTACAATAGCTACATGCACTGCGTGGCGTAAATAGTTAGAGGAAATAGAGATTAAGTGCCGACGTATTGGTACAACGAAATAGTAAAATTTTCTACCTGTTCATTATGAAAAGTAGCGTACGTAACATACATTTTGAATACACAGACTACTGTACTGTTTTCTTGTGGTGGCAAACGCCGAAACGTGCAATATTTGATTAATAAAGTCATTTTGCATTCAGTCAAGGACTTCCGCCTAGCCGGCCGAAGTGGCCGTGCGGTTAAAGGCGCTGCAGTCTGGAACCGCAAGACCGCTACGGTCGCAGGTTCGAATCCTGCCTCGGGCATGGATGTTTGTGATGTCCTTAGGTTAGTTAGGTTTAACCAGTTCTAAGTTCTAGGGGACTAATGACCTCAGCAGTTGAGTCCCATAGTGCTCAGAGCCATTTGAACCATTTGACAGACGAAGAAAAGAAATGTTGAAGACAGAAGAAATGAAGAGACAGGTACCGCGGCTGTATTGCTTTTACGTGCATCTAGGTGTTATGTTTGCTGTGCACAACCAAGGAAGATGATCTTTCATGAAACTGTTGTCAGGGTCTACCCATTCGGGAACTTTCTTAAGCAGGGAAACCTTGGAAAACCTCTTAAGCCTAGACCCCCAGCCTACGGTACATAGAAGATAGGAAAGCCTATAGAAAGAAAAAAAATATAATTTTGAAATAGATGTCTAAAGGAAAGACAGGGATCAATTTGTATCACAATTTGGAGAAGAGTGGTTTGTGCCTCTAGCAAAAAAAAAAAAAAAAAAAAAAAAAAAAAAAAAAAAAAAAAAAAAAAAACAATGAATAACGTGAATTCTCGTTTTACAATCTTGTTCCTAGGACAATATCTTGCGGTGCTAAACTCCCCTGGGTCTTGCATGTCCCCGACGTCCACATTTGTAGTCGGTCTTCTACGCGGCCCACTTTGGAGTTGATCTTCTACGCGGCCCACAATAGGAAGAGTAGAAGGAACAGGGATACTCGAATTCACATGCAACATTCATTCCAAAAGAATTAGCAATGACCAAAAGGGAAACTCTTCCTGTAAGAGAACTGGTTAGGTTGCACCGTCCAAGATTCTCCTTTTTGAAAGCAAAATCCTTATGGCTTCATGGATCCTTTTTGTTACGACGTACTTCAATGAATTCAACCATTAACTAATGATGTTGCCAAAAGCATCATCCGATTTACTCTCGTTTGAATACTCCTTTTGACTTTGCCTCCCCACTTGTGCTTATAAGTCCAAAAGTTCTAACACATTTGACATAACCCATATTTCCTTGATAAGTCATATAATTTATCTATACTCAAAAACTTTTTATTCTAAATACATATGTTTCTCCGCTTGAGTACTGTAATGTAAAAGTTATTAGCATTGAGGAATGCGGATTCACTTCTTTCATTTATTCTGTGATTTATACGGCGTTCATCCATGCTCATATATGGAAATGGATTTTTCAAATAAAATTCCCAAACGAACACGAACCATTAAACAACTACTAATTCTATGAATATTACTTTCTTTAATCATTCATTAATAAATTAAAAACTCTTAACTTCTAATTATAACACCTTTTCCTTTTAAAGTTCAACATGAATCAGTTTACTCTCGCGTTTGGTGCGAGTCTCTTACAAAGTATATCTGTGTCGTCTATATCGATTTTAACACTCGCGCCGTCAACTGTTTTGCGCGGGAAATTATCTTTGCGGCGTTAACCGTCACTCACGATTCACTGCCACAACACATCCCTTCACACGTTTACACATCTAAGCGTGCACATGAGATTATATATGAATATTCACTCGGAACCTCTTTTGATTATTAAGCGTCATTTGCGGGAAACATTTTATTCTTCTTGAAGGTCAGTTAGATCCTTTACAAATCTTGATAACATTAGCAATGCTAAAGTTCCATTTTCACCCAAACCACAGGGGAAGCCTATCTCCACTATCTTCTTTACAACACTCGATAGTAATAGTTAGTCACTATTTCTATACTCTATGTCACTGATTAACTATTTCAATTTAAAGGTTTCTAACACTACACACACAGTTTATTGTTATGTTTTTTACGAGCGTTCATCTCTGTCACTCGGAACACCATTCCTCCCTATCTTCTAATCTTCATTATATTTTTTTAAGTCGTTATGAGAAAATAACCCTTTTATTTTGTTCGATCCCGGGTATGCTAACAGATAAGCTCCAGGATTCGGAATTTGCAGGATAATGTATGGGCCAGTATACAGTAACTCCCATTTCTTTACACTTTTCTTTATTACGGATGATTTGGTATGTCGTTTGACTAGTACCTTCTCTCCGACATGGTATGTCTGTACCCTCTTGATTAATTTGTCATATTGTTGTTTTCTCTGATCAGCCTTTTTCGTCATATTTATGATAGCTTGTCTTATTTTTTCTTCCCAAGGCATCTCAGTTTCCTGAGTTTTGGGGATATGGTCAGTCCAGAAGTTTTCCTCTTTTGCTTCGAACATCAATTCCCGGGGTGTATATCCAGTTGAGGAGTGGGGCATGTTATTGTATATCTGCTCAAACTCTTCCACATAATTTGCCCACGCAGTTTGCTTATTATGGCAATACGTCCTCATAAATCGATTGAATTCTCTAAAAATCCTCTCAACCAAATTGCCTTGTGGGTGGTAAAATGATGTTAGTATGTGTTTCACACCGACTTGAGACGAAGTCTGCTTCCATCGGAGTCCCGTGAATATTTTAGCATTGTCTGTTATGATCGCCTTAGGTGTACCAACATGTGGAAGATAATCCTTTATCAATCTTAATACAATTACTTTGGCTGTAGCCGCCTTTATCGGGTATAGCTTTACGTATTTCGTATACACATCGAGAAATGCCAACACATATTTAACACCACCTCTTGAAGTAGGTAACGGTCCACACAGATCGCACGAAATTAATTCTTTTGGTTCTTGTACTAATATAGAGCATAATGGGTGCTTAGTCCCTTTTGAATTCGGCTTTGTTTTTTTGACAGATTATGCATCTCTTTAAGACCTCATGCACTCTGCGCTTTATGTTGGGAAAATAACAGTACCCACTTATCTTGTCTGCACATTTTGTCGCACCGAAATGTCCCCAGGTTAAATGAGTGAACCATACAAGTTTCTCTATTTGCGCCTCAGGTATACAAACACACCAACGGACTTTGTTTGGCCTTCCACAGCGGAAAAATAATACGCCATTTACCAGTTTGTAATAATTGGCCATCTGATCCGAAGGTTGCTGTTGTAACCTTTGAATGACACTTCCCCATTGAGCATCTTTTTCTGTAACTGGGCCATATGCACACACAAATTGACGTAGTACGTCTTAAATGGATTTTCCTGCAGCAGCAATACAGGGAATTGTAAGGAATTATTTACTTCAATCTTTGTTAAACCCTGCGGTGACCTTGATAGAGCGTCAGCAATAATATTTTGCTGCCCTGAGACATGTACGATCTTAAACTGGTATTGTTGCAGAGCGAGAGTCCATCTAGCCAGTCTGGGGTGTAACAGTTTACACGTTTGTAAAAACGTTAATGATTGATGATCGCAATATACGATAGTCTTCGACCCATATAAATAATAATGATATTTTTTAAATCCCCAGACGACCGCAAGAGCCTCTAATTCTGTCGTCGTGTAAGTTCGTTCACAGTTGGACAAAACACGACTAGCAAACGCAATAGGACAAAAGGTAAGCTGTCCATTTATCTTGCGTACTTGGAAAAGGCACGCTCCAAGACCCACGAATCTGTTGACAAGTAAAATTCCTCTTGCATGTCCGGATGGTACAAAAGCGGTGCATTTACTAATTGCTTCTTTATCTCTTCGAAAGCTTCTTGACACTCTAATGTCCAGAGCCAGGGCACATCCTTCTTCAGCAAACTATTTAGAGCTGCTGCATTCATGGTCTGATTCGTTATAAATCTTCTAAAAAATGAGGCAAGACCCATAAACCCTTTTAATTGCCTCCTATTTCTGGGTGTTGGAAACTTACTAATCGCAATTAGCTTCTCCTTGGTTGGTAAAATTCCCTTTGCGTCAATTATATGCCCCAGGAACTTGATTCTGTTTAGTGCAAAATGGGATTTCTGTAGGTTAGCAGTTATTCCCATGGTTTTGAACACGTCCAACACCCGAGTCAGTAAGGTAATATGCTCTTCCCAAGTCTTGGATGCTATAAGCAAATCGTCAACAAATACTGTTATTCTGCTTCTTAGTTCTGGGCCTAGTGCATAATCTAGAGCTGCTATAAAGATTCCAGCACTAATGTTGAGTCCGAAAGGAACTAGAGTAAATTGGTAACTTCTTCCGGAATAAATGAAAGCTGTATATTTCCTTGATGACTCATCCAGCTTGACTTGCCAATAAGAACTCCGCAAATCAACGCTCGTCAAGTATTGGACATCCTGGAACCGTTGTATAAGTTCGTCTATGTTTCCCGGATGTGTTCTCACTGGAATTATGATTTTATTTATTTCTCTGGCGTCGAGTACCAGTCTCACAGTCCCATTTGCTTTTGACACGACCAACAATGGGGAGCAGTATGGGCTTGTAGAGAGTTCGATCAAACCCCATTTCAACATGCGATCTATTTCTTTTTGAACTTGAGCCTTTAACCTCCAGGGAACAGGATAGAAAGTTCTACAATACGTTTCGTGCGGCTTAACGTAGAGATGGCATATGTATCCCTTAATAACTCCTGGCCTTTCATCAAACACGTTTTCATACACTAATAATAATTCTTTGAGCTGCTTCTTCTGATCTTCAGTAATGCAGTCGGATTCATTTAACTTCTCATACACTAATTGACCGAAATCTCCTTTGACTTGGAACTCATTATTTACGTGCTGTTTAGAATTTTGTGCAGTCCTGATTACTTGCACACTGATCCCACTATTATATTTTCTGGTAAGGCTTTCTTTTTTCAACAAGTCCAACTCAATTTCTTGTTTATTTACATTTAACCATATTTTTCCTGTTTTAAAATCTATTCTGCATCCGTATTGACGTGGGCTGTCGACTCCGATAATGCAGTCTACCACCAAATTTTTCACAACAAGGAATGTGCTTAATATTGCTACATTTCCGACTTCTACACTAAGTAGTGACTGCACTTTTACATTAGCCGATCTAGACCCAACGGCGCCTATTATTCTGCAATTTTGAACTGGAAAAATTGGTACTCGTCTTATATTTCTGATCTTGTTGAATAGAGCCTCCGAAATAACATTTGTGGTTGCAGCTGTGTCTAAAACCGCCACTATAGGTACAGTCTCCAAAATGACTTGCACTTCGGCTACTGCCATCTGTTCCTTATCCTCATCTTGGGGTTCTAAGTCCTCGGTCAATTCATCTGCCAGTAATCGTCCATCATTATACGTTAGCATGGGTACACATATCCTGTTGCCCCTCAACCAATTGTTGACCGCTCCTCCGGGGCACGAGTGGGTCCTTACAAGTTTGTTGGATTTTGATTTGCCTGGTGGTTGACATCGTCCGTCACTTCGGTAATTACCGGTTGATTCGTAGATGTCCGTCCCCACTGATGTTGGTTATTTGAGTTTATTCCCCCCGGTTGATTCCACTTTCTATTGCTGTTATTGTTCCAGGCTTGCGGTCTGAAATTCCTTTCGTTCCCCCATACGGGATTGTATCTTTTCCCATTCCTGTTGTTCCTTGGATAGCCCCTCGCAAGACTATTGCCGGTATTATTATTGAGATTTTGAGGGGTTTCTCCACTATTTATCGATCTCTGTGCGTTTACTTGCCTACCATTTGGCGGAGGTTCTATCTCCCTATATTGGAATCTGTTGTTACGGGCTTTCTGGTTGTTCTCTTCGATAATGTCTATATGATCTAACGTCGTGAGGAACGACTCCAAGTCTTTATCGTTCCCGTAAATTAATTGATTCCGGATGCTAGTTGGTAGTCTTGCCTTAAGTATGTTTATTATGTCTGGCAAGGGCATAGGTCTGTCCCAATATCTAGTTTTATTTATATATTTTTCAAAATACTTCCTAAGGCTTCCTTTCGAAAAAGAGAAAGGCTCTGGGTAGAGCACCTCCTGCCTTAGGCGTTCCTGTACCCCTTCTGACCAGAACTTTGCTAAAAACGCTTTCTCAAAATTGTCATATGTCGAGCAAACAGAAGTCATGTCCGAGGCCCAGATCGCCCCCGAACATTGTATATACCCCGTAACGAAACTGATCTTCTGCCACTCCGACCAATTTCTGGGTAGCACTCCTCTAAAACTTCGAATAAAAACAATCGGATGGACCCCCCTTTTGTCAGTGTTAAAAATCTGGAATTGCCGATGCTTTATCATTTTTTCTTCGGCATGGCAAAGGCTTTCGTAATCTCCGTCAGATAAAACTTCACGCGAACAACTAGCTCGTGGCAATTTAATATTTGAGTTACTTACACAAGTCGGTATCGTGTGCGAATGTGCAGTAACTGGCTCTATAGTCGCTGCCAACTTCTGCTGCTGGCCTGTATTCATTTGTTCTGAGCCTTGTTGTGAAACGCGTATCGACTCTTCTATCGTTTGTTTCCAATCCTCGAAATCAGCACCTAACTGCTGTCGCACTTCCTCAAGTCCTTTCGCAAACAAATTCTCTTCCTGTTTGCCACATAGGCTCTGGAATGCTGCTTTAACATTTTGCTCAACGTTTTCACACATTAGCCTTTTGTTTTCTAATGTGATTTCGGATAATTTACCCGTTAATACATTAATTTGGTGGTCTATAACGTCTTGACGCTCTGTCAGACGTTCAACACTTTCCTTTAGGTTAGTCTGCGTACGTGCCAATTCAGAAAGTTGCGCAATTGCACATGACATGGCATCTTGCTTTTGTACTAATTGCGGAACCATTTCCACCTGTTCCCGTACGGTACCTACCTTAATAGCCACATACTCCTTCATTTCTACACGTACGCGGTGAGTAGATTCCTCACATTGAGCTTTCACCAATTCTATTTGTGCAGTTAATTTTCGTTCCGTCTCTTCGGCCTGATCTTTAAGTTCCTTTGTCTTCGCCTCTATCCGCTGCTCTAATTCGGAAAAACCGTCGTGTAACTGCTGCTTAATCTCAGCTTTCAGATTTTCTTGCCCTCCCGTAACTGAGGCTAATTTTGTATTCAAATCATTTTGCCCTTCAGTAACTGAGGCTAACTTCGCATTAATGTCAATTTTCAGATTTTCTTGCCCTTCAGTAACTGAGGCTAATTTTGTATTCAAATGATTTTGCCCTTCAGTAACTGAGGCTAATTTCGCGTTCAAATCATTTTGCCCTTCATTAACTGAGGCGAACTTCGCGTTAATGTCGGTTTTCAAATTTTCCTGCCCCTCAGTAACTGAGGCTAATTTCGTATTCATATTATTCATGGTCTCAGTTAACATCTGCATCTGCCTCATGATAATGACCAATGGATCTAATCCATGTTGCGTACTTGCTGTTACATCTCCAGCCGTGTCTACAGGGCGTTCTATTGCGCTATCTGTAGCGATCGGTTCTACAACATTTCTTACTACATCATTATTATCAGTGCTAACAGCTGAAGGCTGTTGCGTGTTGCTCTGCTCGACTCATCTTAAACATTGCCCTAGTTATAAAACCATATAAATGTTCTACCGTCAATATATATATATATATCCCTTCACACAAGAATACTTCTGTGTCTACTTTCTCACTATACTTATACAGATAAATGCAACTAGGGCAGGTCAATCAAACGACATGTAGCATGAACACAATTGGTCAATGTTCAAATGTCCACTATTACTAAACAGAAAAGCGTATACTTCATCAATACTAGCATGCTTTAATAAAAAATTATAGATTGACCATTTTCCTGCGCCCAGCGTGCTGTTTTTATTTGTAGATAAACTTAATTTGACTGCGAGTATTTCTTCTCTTTTCCAAGTTAAGATGTCTCGTCGTAGTTCACATGAAACAGAGAACAAAATTATTTTAACAACGTCCAAAAACGTGTCCTGTCACGGATTGGCCATTATAATGAATTCTCTACTGTAAATGATGAAAGTATGTGAATGCAGCTTGCCGCTAACTTGGTGTAATGTTTTGTCTGTACAGAGGTGTATCTGTCGCCTTTATTACTCCTTCACTCTCACACATAAATCGGTACAATAAAGTTAGGGCTTCCTGTTTTATAATTAGGCTGATCCGTGATAAGACAGACAAACAATTATGCTAATGGAGGATTCTGAGTATTTTCTCGAATTTCATTCGCTCTCTCTCTCTGTCCTTTATCTGTGTACAGTTTAAATATATTATTTACGTGAAATCAGCCTAGTAGAATCTCTGGTGGAGCCCTTCGTCTTAATATTCAGCGGCTGGCTTGCTGGAAAAGATCTTTACATTTGTTATTTTTATGAAGCGCTGCATTCAGTTGGGAAAATCGATCGTTTGAACAATTCGTTCACTTCACGACAGATTTAGAATTTCAGATGTGGACGAAGCCTTTTTGGACGATTTATAAAAAACTCGGAGATTGCAGGCTCTCTTCATCACAGCTGAAACCTCCCCACTAATTACAGGGCCAAGACAATCATCAATGATTCAGACAGAGAACTCATTCGTCATTCACTCTAGAATAAAATGGTCACAAACCTTATTTCTGAGGAAAATTGTATATTCAATCCATCTCCATTATATATTCCGTTTTCTGTTGATTCCAAGTCTCATGTAATTTGCTTTTACAGTTTTTTCCTTCTCTTTACCAATCACGCTAGTGGCACAAACGTTAATAGCTCGCTTTAGCGCGAAGAAGAGTAAAAATGTCTCTTTTAACAACCCGAGAATCTTCCAACCGATACTTCCGAAGCTGTTCCCTTATCCCTCTATAATAACCATGGAGCATACATCTCTGTATCTCTGTTATTCCAAAGAATAAACGTACTAGAAAAATACCTTGGCGTCGACGAGCTGTCGGCGCATCTATTACTAGAAAATCCGATCAGATACTTTTCAAAAGTGAATAATTGTGGATGATTTGATTGACCATTATTAATTATTGCGTGGTAGAGGGTAATTTTCCGTGGGGAGATTACAACTGGTTTTTGAGTGCTGGATTACCTGAATTACCAGAGCTGCTGGAGAAGGTTAACTTTTCAGAAAGACGACTGTAGTTTATGCACTATGGGGCATCACCTCATTTTCTGTTGATCGTCGGCAGTACGTCATTGCATCGCTTCGAGGGTAATGGATTGGTCGAGAATGTTCGGTAACATGACCGCCCCGTTCAACGGCCCTCAATCCGTTGGATTTCTGTCTATGGGGACATTTAAAGACAGTGGCTTAGACCTAACTCAACAACTGCGTGCGGACGTTATAGGAAGGTATGACTGATGAATGTGACGCAATCCGAATGGATCCAGGTGTATCTGAAGAGCGCTTGATTCACTCTGCAAAATGAAGTACGTGACTGCCCTGTTCAACGGATCTCAATCCGTTAGATTTCTGTCTATGGGGGATATTTAAAGACACTGGCTTATACCTAACCCTTCAACTGTGTGCAGACGTCATAGGAATATATGACCTATACATGTGACGCAATCCGAATGGATCCAGATGTATCTGAAGAGTGCTTGGTTCATTCCGAAGAATGACTGAAGGATGTGTGCTAACAGCATGCAACATTGCCTACAGTCTCTCCTTCTACAGTTTACGTAACAGACAGACGGGAATGAGAGGACGGATTGACTCATATCTCTGGAGATAGCGTTATCTTTTTCTTATGCCTTTGTCACGAATCGGTGGATTGTTGGCATGGCTATTAACTGATTTGGCAATGATAATGTAAGGGGTGGCCTCACGGCGTTCCTGTCGTTACCCCCCCCCCCCCCCCCCCGCCACCCCAATATGTGTATTGCAATTGTGTGCGTGTAGTATTACACTAAAAATAAACAAATGAATAAATAAAATGAAATAAAACGACGCACTACGAAGGAATTATCCAAATGGGACGGAAACTGGTAGATGTGATGTACACGTACAAACCAATAAATGATTACAATTTCAGAAAAATAGGTTGATTTATTCAGGAGAAAGAGCTTCTCACAAACTGAGCAACTCAATAACGCGTTGGTTCACCTCTGGACCTTATGCAAGCCGTTATTCGGGTTTGCATTGATTAACAGAGTCCGCCCCCATCGCGTAGCAGTAGCGCTACCGCCTACCACGCAGGAGACCCGGGTTCGATTCCCAGCAGAGGACTGTGTATTGTGTGTCCTACATCATCACTGACTCGCAAGTCGGCATTGTGGCGTCACCTAAAAAGGATTTGCAATACGGCGGCCGAACTCCCCCGTTTGGGGCCTCCCGGCCAACAATGCCATACTATCATTTCATTTCAATAGGGTCACTGAATGTCCTTCTGAGGGATACGTGCCAAATCCTGTCCAACTGGCACGTTATATCGTCAAAATCCCGAATTGGTTGGAGGTCTCTGTCCATAAAGCACCAACTGTTCTTAGGTGGGTAGAGATCCGGCGCTCTTGCTCGCCAAGGTGGGGTTTGGCAAGCACGAAGACAAGCAGTAGAAACTCTTGCCGTGTGCGGCTGAGCTTGTCTTGCTGAAATGTAAGACCAGGATAGCTTGCCATGAAGGGCAACAAAACGGCGTGTAAAATATCATCGACGTACCGTTGTGTTGCAAAGGATTAACTGTGAAATGAAATGGCACCCCAGACCATCACACTTGGTTGTTAGACCATACGGCAGACGACAGTCATTTTGGTAGCCCACTAATGTCCGTCGCGTCTACAGACACGTCTTCGTGCTGGAATCTCACTGACTGGATTAGAATTGTCTTCAGTGATGAGTCCTACTTCGAAATGAGCCCCAGTGACCAGCAAAGATGTGTCTGAAGTCGCTCTAGACATCCCAGACCATTACTCCTGGTTGCTAGACCTTGTGGCAGGCGACAGTCAGGTTGCTATCCCACCACAAAAAAATGGTTCAAATGACTCTGAGCACTATGGGACTTAACATCTGTGGTCATCAGTCCCCTACAACTTAGAACTACTTAAACCTAACTAACCTAAGGACATCACACACATCCATTCCCGAGGCAGGATTCGAACCTGCAACCGTAGCGGTCACGCGGTTCCAGACTGAAGCGCCTAGAACGGCACGGCCACACCGGCCGGCCTATCCCACCACAGTCCAGGGCGTCTACACACATCTTCATACAGGAATCTCATTGACAGAAATCGAATCGTCTTCAGTGACGAGTCTCGCTTCGAACTGAGCCCCAATGACCAGCAAAGACATCGCTGGATACGCCCTAGACATCCCAGACCATCACTTCTGGTTTTTGGGCTGCGTGATGGACCACAGTCAGGCTGGTATGCCATCACTGTCCAGGGAGTCTACAGAAACGTCTTCGGCCTGGAAATTTATTGACTAGAGTAGAGTTGTGTACAGTGATGAGTTCCAATTCGAGCTGAGGGTCGATTCAAAAAATGTGTGTGAAATCTTATGGGACTTAAATGCTAAGGTCATCAGTCCCTAAGCTTACACACTACTTAACCTAAATTATCCTAAGGACAAACACACACACACCCATGCCCGAGGGAGGACTCGAACCTCCGCCGGGACCAGCCCCACAGTCCATGACTGCAGCGCCTGAGACCGCTCGGCTAATCCCGCGGGCGAGTGTCGATTACCAGCGAAGACGAGTCTGATGCCGCCAAGGAAAGAAGGGGTGGTATACCATCCTAACTGTCGCTCATCGTACGGATTGATGGTCTGGGGCGTAATTTCTTTTCACATCAGGACTCCTTTGGTTGTCATCCACGGCACTGTTACAGCACAGCGGTACGTCGACGATATTATACGCCCCATTTTTTTGCCCTTCATGGCAAGCCATCCTCGGCTTACATTTCAGCTACAAAATATCCGATCGTACATGGCGAGAATTTCTGCTGCGTGTCTTCCTGCTTCCCAAACCCCGCTTTGGCCAGCAATGTCGCCTGATATCTCCCGAACTGAGAACATTTGGAACATTAAGGGGTGGGCGCTCCAACCAGCTCGGGAGTTTGACGATCTAGCGCACCAATTCGACAGAATTTAGTTCGGTATCCATCAGGAGGACATTCAGCAACTCTATCAATCAATACAAAGCCGATTAACTGCTTTCATAAATGCCAGAGGTGGACCAACGAGTTATTGAGTTGCTTAATTAGTGAACCTCTTTCTCTTGAACAAATCATCCAATCTTTCTGAAATCATTTGTTTGCCTGTACATGTAAATCTCACTTCTACCGATTTCCGTCCCATTCGAATAATTCCTTCGTGCCTTTTTTCTCTTCTTAGAGTGTAATTACGTAAAAGTGAGCGAAAGCGTTTCTAAATGTTCGAGAATCGTGTAACCGAGGGGGACCTGGCTAGCAGCCCTGTATTCATCTAGCAGGATGTGGAGGACTGCCTATAAACACATCCAGGCAGACCGGCACACCGACCCTTAATCCGCTGGGCAAATGCGATTCGGGGCCGGCGCACGTCCCCGTTCAGGAAGCGCAGCATTAACAAAAAATGGTTCAAATGGCTCTGAGCACTATGCGACTTAACTTATGAGGTCATCAGTCGCCTAGAACTTAGAACTAATTAAACCTAACTAACCTAAGGACATCACACACATCCATGCCGGAGGCAGGATTCGAGCCTGCCACTGTAGCGGTCGCTCGGTTCCAGACTGCAGCGCCTAGAACCGCCCAGCCACTCCGGCGGGCTCAGCATTAACATGTACGGCTATCCGGACGGATTCCAAACGTATCATTATAGGCAGTCTTGTTGTAGTTTTGACCGATATTCTCTGGAGAAATTGGTTACACGTTTTTAAACGTCCTGTATTACAGCAGTAGTTGTACAGCATTATTGGCCATCTACGCCAATTCAACTGCAACTGCATGGCCTACATTTTTCCAGCATTTCTGACTGTTCTTGATCTACCTGTTTTTCGCACTTCTGGAGACCTCCAACCCTGCATCGATGCGTCTCAAACAGCCGTACTATTGTTTCCTTTCTATCACCTGTACCGATGTTGAATCTATTTCCATCATTCACTTTATGTCTTCATCCTTCAACCTTCTCACTATTGCGGTTTTGCGACACCTTCTCCTATACATCGTTCCAATTGCCTGAAGCTTTTCTTTCAGTCTCTTTGACAGTGTCCACAATTATGCTCCAAATGACGCAGTGCTTTCCACATACCTCCTGTACAGTAGCTTCTTTGTGACTTCGAACATATTATCATTTCACACATTCCAGATACATTCAGTATTGCGGAAGTGTAAAACAAACTGCATATATTCTTCACATCTTGTCAAAACATTAAATACCACAAGGATTGTCAACCAGCATCAAGTGTGCGGAAATGCAAAATATTTCACTTTACGAATCGCAAAAATTTTAGCGCTGTTTGACTATATGATAAAACGAGTATGAAGGCGATTCAACCATTTATCGAACAACCAGTTTGTAGTTGGGGATCTTGGAATATTCTACCCTCTAACTACCGCTTCCTCAAGACCATGAAAGACGAGAAATAGCGGTTTGTTGCTTTAATTTTAGACATCAGCGTATTAACAGTTTACGTAGAGGCATATTAGCAACCACGCTTTCCTTGCGCTGTCAGTGAGTAGAGCAGGAACGGGCAACGAAACTTATTACCTGCGAACAACTTGTGAACTGTGGATAGCCCTCTCTGAAGTATGTGAACTGCGGACAGGGGTAAACCGGGGACACGTGATCAGTCAACCGGTCATTGTTACCCGTCAGACACTACGAGGAGGTTGGCTGATTGTGCCCCATATTCGCCACCGAAATTAGAACTAAAACATCAGTGAGAAAACATGTCATTGACAAACATCAAACTGTCAAAAATAAGTCGTCCGGTTTCTTCTTCTTCTTCTTCTTCTTCTTCTTCTTCTTTAGTTGTGTCTGCTTGCACCTCAAGCAGAATCTCCGCAAGACAGTAAACGGAAGGATGGGCAGACTAAAACGAACCCTTCAGTTAAGATTGGAAATCTTCACAGCTGTTGATGGTGCGGTTGCAGGTATGCGAGTGTTCGGCCCCGATAGCTGGAGAAAACAAGGCTTCACGGGATATGTACGTTTAGAAAACGTAGTCGCCAAATTTTAGTATTGTAGGATTTTGTGTCAAAACTTGTTCTCCATCTTCCCACACACAGTGACCAGGGATTGAACTCTTGGATTGTCGGTTTTTCTTGGTTATGATTGACACCGCTCGCTATAAGTTTATACGCACTCGACAACTCAAGTAGGGATTAAAAATTTTCTTAGTGCAACCCTATCTCGGCGTAATGTCCTTCAGCTCCTTGTGAAGCCTAAACTTAAATCCATCCACTGCAAAAAGTCGATGCGATCTTTCGCTGTCCATGGAATATATGGTTACTTGCACGACTCTGCGAATAGAAAATAGTGTGAAACACCTACATGAGTAGTTTAGTCATAAGTTATTATAAGCTATTTTCATAATGCAAAAGTTCTTATTAGTTAGATCTAGGTATCAAAGTTAATGTTAGTATCTGCCTATTCACTTACCTGCTGCCCAGATGATAACGGTACTCCCGAGAAACTGTCTCTTGGAGCGTGACCGCCGGCCCTCATGCATTCGATTTATGGTTCTGTTGCGACTCTTCCCGCAGAGGCGTGATACTTTCGCGTCCAGCGATTGGACGGCGCTAGTCTCTGTCTTCCTCTAGCGCCCGCTGCTGAACTCTTCATCGCCCACTTCTGTGGCTGTATCGATTTCCTCCACTGTGGTATCGATGGGCGACGAGACCATATATAGCACATGATGAAGCGGGAAAGTGAAACGCTTACATGATTAGTAAGTAAATAAAAGCGAGTAAAACTGATTGGATGAGCGGACCGACGTGTTTCTCGAACGTAAGTAAATCACTGTCCGCATTTCACAAGTTTGGATAGCGAGAACGGGGGACGATTATCGGATTAGTCGATAAGCCAATAAGCCGAATAGGTTCGCAGTTCACACGGAAACATAACGAGATGGAACCCGGTGTACGCAATTAACACGCAACCTTTCTACCAGGCACATGCAGTGATTATCAGCGAACAGGTGCAGAGATTGTGTAATTCTCTAACTTTCTGTTTCTAAAGAACTTTATGTATAGGCGCCGGCTCACCTTGAAGCAGGGTCCCGCTTCTTCTCAAACTACAATTCGCAGTTCCCAGAAGAGCGGGTCCGATTCTGGGTACACACAAACAGAAAGCAAGTCTGGTAACCACATCTGGCTCCATCCGCTCTGGTCACAGACATGTATAATTTGTTGGTTTGGGCGGCCGTGTCTCACAGCTGTGGCTTACACCGGCAATTGCGGTTTCTCTTGGCGGGGAAAAAGGTGTACAAATGGCTGCGTATACGTCCTTTATCTTGGACGGTGGTTCTTCACTCTGCGTGCATCCGAAGCATCGTCAGAATGCTGAGAACAACAGATGAGAGCACAAATGTCGCACTGAGCTGACGAAAGTGACGCTTAAATAATGCGTTTTATATAACACTACATATGAGACACAATAAAATTGTAGTAAACCATTAAGGTTTGTACTTTGCAATCAACCTTCATATGCACAATAAATGAAAATCATTTAACAGACCTTCACTGTGCATAATCCAGTAACTGAAAATGTAATCTCATGAGGATTAGTGTACATTATATCATTATATCCACCGGTAAACACGTCAGGTGTAACACTTGCCAAGAATTCTTCCGAAATTTGAAGTACGATAGAAGGCCAGCACAATGTGGTATCAGGCTGGTTTTTCTTCTTCTTCTTTTTTTTAATGGGGCCATGTTCTTACAGGTGATAGCACTAATAAAAACTACAGAAGAAGATCCAAGCATATGCTTGGAAATAAATGCCAAATCAGATGTCGGCTATTATGTCCTATTCTATTGAATAATAGTCTATTGAGACTATAAGCAGAGCTCGACGTAGTTACTGCTCTTGCTTATACGTTCTTTAACCCTCCTTCTCAAAGAAGCATGAACTTGTTGAACAGACATGGATGCTCTGAAACTTGATCACATCCATAGAACATATGTTTTATATGGATGTGGAATACACCGATGCTTTTAAACATTCCCATAGCCAGAAATCTAGGGAATTAAGACCAAGTGAATGGGGAAGCCGTGCTATAGGATCTCCTAGAGCAGTCCAACGTTCAGTGATCGCTTGTGTTAGGTACTGTCGTACGTCGCGTAGAAAAAGGGCTGGTGTTCTGTCGCGCATAAACCATACGCGTTGTCTCTCTACAAGGGCTACATTCTGCGGTAATGTGGGTAATTTGTCGCGCAATAATTGACGATTAACAGTACTTGTTATGATTACTTGCGTATAGAGTCCTGCAATGTTCTAGAGATCACAACAGTTTCTGCATGAACTGTTACTAAATATATTTGTACATGATATCAATTTCGGACTATCATGCCACTATCAAGTGAGAGCTGTGAAAACATTAAACTTCTTGGGGACCAGTCCAACTTTAGGAATATTTTCTATTGTCAAAACATGTTATAAAAACAAAATTATTCTTATTTAAAATTTAGACGTATCCAGCCTCACTATGATGTGCGCCAGTGAACGGTAGTTCCTATTAAGAGGGCATTGTCTTCTTGTCAACCATGTTGACATATTCCGTATTTGTCTTAAAAGTCCCTTCGACGACTCATGTGCTGTACTAACGTAGAGAGAAAATACCAGATCTTTTGTCGGGTCCTTCTACTTGCCTACTGTGGCTTCGTGGATGGTGCTCCTAAGTTAAGTCACGCAAATTTTCTTGCTTTAAAGTTGCAGTTTTCCACAAATAAAATGCTGTATTGTCTTTCAATGTCACACACACACACATTATCTTCATTTACTTATTTCACAGGTTTGTGACGAAAGACAATGGTCAGTATTTCCCTAACCTTGAGCATTTGCTATAAAGTTCAAAGCCTTGTTTTTCATGTGTGTACAAATAAGAAATAAAATTACGCCCGAACTCGGACACCAATAAATAGACTAGTACTGTGGCAGTGTATCGAAGTTATGTACAAATGTGTATACTACAACTACAAATGCAAATGAGGTAACCATTTGATAGATGGAAAATCGTGATCAATAGCTAGGTAAATAAGTAAAATTTGTATAAACATATAACAAATTTCCCGTGACAGTTTTGTGGCCCAAATGTAAATACAGCTAAATCAAAATCGTGAAATAGTATTCACATTATGTTTGGCAACACTTTCGCCTCGTATATCTCATTCACCCAAAAGAAAAACATATCATTTCATAAAAGAAACAAAATAAAGATGAAAGTATAGGAAATGAAATGTGTTACGTAATTGTTCATCTTATAATTTGCTTTTTGGGTTTTCGATTCTCTGAATACACTCCTGGAAATGGAAAAAGGAACACATTGACACCGGTGTGTCAGACCCACCATACTTGCTCCGGACACTGCGAGAGGGCTGTACAAGCAATGATCACACGCACGGCACAGCGGACACACCAGGAACCGCGGTGTTGGCCGTCGAATGGCGTTAGCTGCGCAGCATTTGTGCACCGCCGCCGTCAGTGTCAGCCAGTTTGCCGTGGCATACGGAGCTCCATCGCAGTCTTTAACACTGGTAGCATGCCGCGACAGCGTGGACGTGAACCGTATGTGCAAAAAAATGGTTCAAATGGCTCTGAGCACTATGGGACTCAACTGCTGAGGTCATTAGTCCCCTAGAACTTAGAACTAGTTAAACCTAACTAACCTAAGGACATCACAAACATCCATGCCCGAGGCAGGATTCGAACCTGCGACCGTAGCGGTCTTGCGACCGTATGTGCAGTTGACGGACTTTGAGCGAGGGCGTATAGTGGGCATGCGGGAGGCCGGGTGGACGTACCGCCGAATTGCTCAACACGTGGGGCGTGAGGTCTCCACAGTACATCGATGTTGTCGCCAGTGGTCGGCGGAAGGTGCACGTGCCCGTCGACCTGGGACCGGACCGCAGCGACGCACGGATGCACGCCAAGACCGTAGGATCCTACGCAGTGCCGTAGGGGACCGCACCGCCACTTCCCAGCAAATTAGGGACACTGTTGCTCCTGGGGTATCGGCGAGGACCATTCGCAACCGTCTCCATGAAGCTGGGCTACGGTCCCGCACACCGTTAGGCCGTCTTCCGCTCACGCCCCGACATCGTGCAGCCCGCCTCCAGTGGTGGCGCGACAGGCGTGAATGGAGGGACGAATGGAGACGTGTCGTCTTCAGCGATGAGAGTCGCTTCTGCCTTGGTGCCAATGATGGTCGTATGCGTGTTTGGCGCCGTGCAGGTGAGCGCCACAATCAGGACTGCATACGACCGAGGCACACAGGGCCAACACCCGGCATCATGGTGTGGGGAGCGATCTCCTACACTGGCCGTACACCACTGGTGATCGTCGAGGGGACACTGAATAGTGCACGGTACATCCAAACCGTCATCGAACCCATCGTTCTACCATTCCTAGACCGGCAAGGGAACTTGCTGTTCCAACAGGACAATGCACGTCCGCATGTATCCCGTGCCACCCAACGTGCTCTAGAAGGTGTAAGTCAACTACCCTGGCCAGCAAGATCTCCGGATCTGTCCCCCATTGAGCATGTTTGGGACTGGATGAAGCGTCGTCTCACGCGGTCTGCACGTCCAGCACGAACGCTGGTCCAACTGAGGCGCCAGGTGGAAATGGCATGGCAAGCCGTTCCACAGGACTACATCCAGCATCTCTACGATCGTCTCCATGGGAGAATAGCAGCCTGCATTGCTGCGAAAGGTGGATATACACTGTACTAGTGCCGACATTGTGCATGCTCTGTTGCCTGTGTCTATGTGCCTGTGGTTCTGTCAGTGTGATCATGTGATGTATCTGACCTCACGAATGTGTCAATAAAGTTTCCCTTTCCTGAGACAATGAATTCACGGTGTTCTTATTTCAATTTCCAGGAGTGTAGTTTGATGCGGCACGCCACGACTTCCGCTTCTGGGGCGACCTCTTCATCTCATTGCTCCACTTGCACCCAACGTCCACAGTTATTTGTCGGACATACTCAGTCTCATTCTATCCCTACAGTTTTTACCCCATACACTTCTCCTACTCCCACTGAAGCTCTTACCTGATGTCTTAACGCATGTACTCTCATCCTGTCTCTTCTTGTCAGTATTCCTTGCTTCGCCGATTCTGAGGAAAATCTCTTCATTGTTTGTCTTATCAGTCCACCTAATCCCATCAGTGCACACAAGCCAAGTTGAAATTACAGCCCTTTTCCTACGTTTAGTGTTTGAAAATGCCTCCCTGCACCCTGAATGCCCTCTTGCACGAATTAACCGTTCGTTGTTTGCCAGTCCACACTATCCGTCATAAGGACTTATATTTTTCACTATTCCAATATGTCGTTTGATCACAGTCATCTGCGTATTTCAAGTGAAAAGCCTAAATATCCGCTTCTGTGTTCTGTAGCTGCAGGGAGAGCGAGGCAGATGGCTGCCGAAGGGTCCCGGGTTCGATTCACGGCGTGTCGGATATTATTTTTCCGCTCTGGAACAGGGTGTTGTGTTGTCTTTACATTCGTATCGTCATTACTGACACGAAAGTCACCACAAACACACTGTCGTATCGGTGTGGGCACGAACCGAAAGCCGGCCGGTGTGGCCGTGCGGTTCTAGGCGCTTCAGTTTGGAACCGCGTGACCGCTACGGTCGCAGGTTCGAATCCTGCCTCGGGCATGAATGTGTGTGATGTCCTTAGGTTAGTTAGGTTTAAGTAGTTCTAAGTTCTAGGGGACTGATGACCTCAGAAGTCAAGTCCCATAGTGCTCAGAGCCTTTTGAACCATTTTGAACGAACCGAAAGATAATAAATAATAAAAAAAGACTGATTGATCCATCACTGTCGTACAATAAAACATACTAATCTGATTTCATAATATCACTACAAACTACAATGTCAGTTTACCACAATGTGCAATTATTCTCCCATTCCTAAAGAAAAACACCATATATTGAGAAATATTCTTTTACGTTTCTTTCATTCAGCATTTAATTTTACTCATTTAGTAACAAACGTGTTTGGTACAGTAAACCTCTCGACTAACATGACATCGTGTCCAAATAGAAGAACTCTGCACAATCTTTTTCTTCTACGTCAGATTGTTTGTGGTTATACCATAGTCCGGTTTCTCTACTGCAGTCCCACATCTAAACACTCCGTAGTGCAAATCCCCCAGTGCCTGCTTCTAACTCTCAGTAAACAGCCGCTCTCCTTAGTCAACTTCGGTCACCTCAGCAAATCACATCAGTACATCATCAGCTTTTACCAAACAAAGAAATTGCTCCTGTTTCGGTGCTATATTCACCTTAGACTCTGTTTTGCATGACCTTTAATAGTTCATCATGAATAAAATTTCTCAAATCATAAGAATCTCAGCTCCCTTGGTCCGGATCAGTTACAATGTAAATATCGTTGTATTCATTCCCCTCACTCCTGTACCCTGTTACATATAAGCGTATGCCATCATCCACCTTTTTATAATTTAATCGTTTGTGACGCTACCGCGGAATTCTCTTCTATCTGGCTACGATTAATCTACATCCACGCGGTTATTGTGCTATTCAGAACAAAGTGCCTGGGAGAGTGTTCAATGAACCACCTTCAAGCTGTCTCTCTACCGTTCCACTCTCGAACGGCGCGCGGGAAAAACCAGCACTTAAATTTTTATGTGCTAGCCCTGATTTCTTTTATTTTATCGCGATAATCATTTCTCCCTATGTAGCTGGGTGCCAACAGAGTGTTTTCGCAATCGGAGGAGAAAACTGGCGACTGAAATTTCATGAGAGGATCCCGTCGCAACAAAAAACGCCTTTGTTTTAATGATTGCCACTCCAATTCACGTATCATGTTTGTGGCACTGCCTTCCTTATTTCACGATGAACGTTTTCGATGTCAGCCTCATCTGATGCGGATCCCACACCGCACAGCGATACTCCGGAATAGGGCGGACAAGCGTGGTGCAAGCAGTCTAATAAACAGGTCGCTC
This sequence comes from Schistocerca nitens, assembly GCF_023898315.1. Classification (NCBI taxonomy): domain Eukaryota; kingdom Metazoa; phylum Arthropoda; class Insecta; order Orthoptera; family Acrididae; genus Schistocerca; species Schistocerca nitens. The sequence goes on from NC_064617.1 coordinate 529,724,166, forward strand.
CTTCTAAGTGCTCTGCCATTGAATCGCAGTCTTTGGTTTGCTCTACCCACATCATTATCTATGTGATCGTTCCAGCCGGCCGCTGTGGACGAGCGGTTCTAGGCGCTTCAGTGCGGAAGCACGCGGTGGCTATGGTCGCAGGTTCGAATCCTGCCTCGGGCATGAATGTGTGTGCTGTCCTTAGGTTATTTAGGTTCAAATGGCTCTGAGCACTATGGGACTCAACTGCTGTGGTCATAAGTCCCCTAGAACTTAGAACTACTTAAACCTAACTAACCTAAGGATAGCACACAACACCCAGCCATCACGAGGCAGAGAAAATCCCTGACCCCGCCGGGAATCGAACCCGGGAACCCGGGCGTGGGAAGCGAGAACGCTACCGCACGACCACGAGATGCGGGCGGTTATTTAGGTTTACGTAGTGCTAAGCCTAGGGGACTGATGACCCAGATGTTAAGTCCCATAGTGCTTAGAGCCACTTGATCGTTCCAATTTAGGTTATTTGTAACTGAAATCTCTAAGTATTTAGTTGAATTTACAGCCTTCAGATTTGTGTGACTTATCGCGTAATCGAAATTTAGCGGATTTCTTTTAGTAATCATGTGAATAACTTCACGCTTTTGTTTATTCAGGGTCAATTGCCACTTTTAGCACCATACTGATATCTTATCCAAATCATTTTGCAATTCTTTTTGGTCATCTGATGACTTTACAAGACGGTAAATGACAGCATAATCTGCAAATAATCTAAGAGGGCTTCTCAGATTGTCTCCTATGTCGTTTATATAGATCAGGAACAATAGAAGGCATAGAAGACTTCCTTGAGGAACGCCGGATATTACTTCAATTTTAATCGATGACTTTCCGTCTGCTACTACGAACTGTGACCTTTCTAAAAGGAACTCACGAATCCAGTCACATAAATGAGGCGATATTCCGTAGGCACGCAGTTTGGTTAGGAGACGCTTGTGAGGAACGATGTCGAAAGCCTTCTGGAAACTGAAAAATATGAAATCAACTTGACATCCCCTGTCGATAGCACTCATTACTTCATGAGCATAAAGAGCTAGTTGTTTCACAAGAACGATACTTTCTGAATACATGTTGACTATGTGTCAATAAATCGTTTTCTTTGAGGTAATTCATAATGTTCGAACACAGTCAAGAAAAACATATAACGTATAACGTTATTAAAAGCACCAAGAACGTAGCTGTATGTATAAATATATACATATGAAGAAATATATATTCTTGTACTTACTCCCATATTCAAATTATAGAAGAACCTTTCTTTGGTACCTTCGTTTTTACCAGATAGGGACAGAAATCAGCGCAACTGTCACACCTCTGCATCTTCTGGTGTCACTCTCCTACTTTCCAGACCTCACAGAAGTTGTACTTTCCGGGGCCAGCATACCTGGAAGAAGTAATATCAGAGAAATGGTTTAACTACAGAGCAGGGGACTGCTTTAGGAGTGTATCTTTCACTCTGCAGTGGAGCGTGTGCTATTTTGAAACTTCTGTGAAGTTTGGAAAGTAGGAGAGAGGTACTAAAAGAAGTAAAGCTGCAAATGCGTGCCATTCGTCGCGTCAGGACCGCTGAGTCGATAAGAGCACTGTCCGTGATAGGAAAAATTTAGTGTTTAAGTCCCTATGCGGCATACCCTTTTAATCCGCCAGGGAACTTTATAATAATACCTACAGAGGGCTCCAAAATAGTAATAACAAACTCCATATATGCCCTTAACGGAGAGAAATGCTTAGGTATTAGCGAGCAACAACAAAATGGTTCAAATGGCTCTGAGCACTATGGGACTTAACTTCTGAGGTCATCAGTCTCCTAGGACTTAGAACTACTTAAACCTAACTAACCTAAGGACATCACACACATCCATGCCCGAGGCAGGATTCGAACCTGCAACCGTAGCGGTCGCGCGGTTCCAGACTGTAGCGCCTAGAGCCGCTCGGCCACACCGGCCGGCGAGCAACAACATATCGGAGTTTGGAGCACTTACCAAAAGCAGCTGAGCCCGCTAAACACTTGTCATTAAAGTTTATTAAAACCTAAAATTGATGGCAGTGAGATTTTTGAAACAAAAATTTGTGTTTACGGAAAGGATAGAACACATTGGGCCTGAAGCAGTCGGTTTGTTTTTGTGAGAAGGAAACTTAACGCCATTCAGAATCCAGTCGGTATGCGAGTCGATTCGTAAAGATCGACTAATAAGGTCAGGCTTGAAATTGTGATTGGATCCATCTACTGCAAGCCGAAATTTGAAACGTTTCTTTCGTCTGTGCCTTGGAACTTCCGTAGCTTCGTGCGGCCAGAATTGACGCCCTCTTGGCGATGTGCGGCGCGTTCTGCTCCGAGGATTTGATTGTAAACGTTTATTGGCGGGTCCAAATGAAATCTCTGTACTGCTGTACATGTGAAATCTATGTGAATAAGGAACGCCACCCTAAGGTTTGACGGGCGAGGCAGATTTAAACTTCTCACCATTCCAGAGTCAATAAACAAAGCTCCGTAGCAATCCAGTTACTTTCAGAAAGACTTCGCCACTACGCTCAAATTTGCACGGCAATAAATAAAAACTTATCGGCATGACCTAGCCCTAGAAAAGTCCGTCACTTTTATCCAACACCTTCTGCAATGCTGCTCTGAGGGCTACTTTTAGCGAACAAGTCCACGAACACTAGTCCACAACACTCGCCGAGAAAACACCGGAAAGCGTGTAAGCCGAATTCTACAGCCGCTCGCGGAAACATACTTTCGCTTTCCAGGCTTTCTGTATCTTGTTGTAAATGTAAATGTCGTGTGACTAGGGCCTCCCGTCGGGTAGTCCGTTCGCCGGGTGCAAGTCTTTCGATTTGACGCCACTTCGGCGACTCGTATCTTGTTGATCGCGAAGGATCGCTAACTCCAGACTTCCGAAATGATAACCGCTTTAGAACTCCACCATTTGTCACTTCAACCCCCACGAGGGCTGCCGGCTGAATCCTCGATTCTGCGAGCTCCAAAACTGCTCCATGAAATTATGTTTACACAGCACATTCTCGGTTACCCGTGAGTGGGTTATCCTCTTTGCGGATTATCCCCAGACTATATCTCCCATCTTTATTTTTTTATTTTATTTTTTATTTTTTTTTTTTTTTTTTGCTGGTGACAATTTTCCATTAACCTGGGAACGGTCACGATTGAGCGATAATCTCGCGTTACAAGTGTAATAAACAATGTACTGCTAGAACATTGCAAGAGCTGGACTGTATTTTGTTTCAGAGTATGAGAGACAATGTCAAATTGAATTGCATTTGTTGTGAGTATCGAATTCCGCATATACTATGATGAGTAAAGTAGAATTTATTGAAAACATTAGTTAATGATTTTTATTATGATAATGTAATTAATTTTTGTTTTCGGACAACCCTAATGGATTATTATATACTTTAATTGCGGATTATCCACAGAAGTCGATTATCCACGGTTATCAAGTCCCCAATTACTGCGGATAATCGAGAGCTTACTGTATATAAAAATTCAGCCTGCGTATGGTTATGCTCGCAAAACTCAAAAACCAGTCGTTGACTTCAAGTTGTGGCACAACGTTACCCGTGTTTTTAGGCACCTGTTTTCCAATGTACAGGGTGATTAACCTGTCCCTATCTTTTCGATTCATTCAACCTTCACTACTTCTGTATCAGGAACGGTATCCAGACAGGCGAAAGCGTTTAACCGTTGAAGTTCCTCCCAGAGGTTTGCGAGATTGTTATAAAACGGAATCATACTCTAAAAAAAGCAGGTGAGAATTAGCTATCAGTTACACGGTATTTTTGGACCAGACATACGCCGCGCGAGATAGCCGCGAGGTCTCAGGCAGCTTGTCACGATCCGTGCGGCTCCCGCCGTTGGAGGTTCGAGTCCTCCAGCGGGCATAGGTGTGTGTTGTCCAAAGCGTAAGTGGTGTTGGGATTTTTATGTATCATATATATTGAAGAATAAAGATTTTTTTTTAAAGCGTAAGTTAGTTTGACTTACATTAAGTAGTGTGTAGGCTTAGGGACCGATAATCTCAGCAGTTTGGTCCCATAAGACCTTACGCCAAATTTCCTTACTTCTGCCATTCTTATCCAAGTGTCTCCAATTTTTCTTTGTGTAACTAGTGGTGTAGACATACATGTTCCGGATGTCCCTGTAGATTTATTCCGTTTATAAAACTTAATCTTTCGTAAATGGTTCAATGGTAATACACCGGAGAGTAGTTACATCCGCTCTTGCCATTTTGATATCTCCTGCTAATTTCGCTGTTTCCGATGGTGAAGCACGCTTTACGAGTATAAGGCAACTTTCATGAACCATTTACGAAATATTAAGCTCTGTAAACGGAATAAACTTATAGAGATATCCAAAACCTGCATGACTACACTGCGAATTACACAAAGAAAGATTGAAGGCACTTGCTTAAGTATGGCAGAATAAAGGTACATCTTGGTCCATTAAATACCGTGTAACTCATGACAATCCTCAGTTGTATTGCTGCTGAAAATTTTCCCTTAACCTGATCCCGTTTACTAACAGTCGCCGGCCTCGGTGGCCGAGCGGTTCTAGGTGCTTCAGTCCGGAACCACGTAGCTGCTACGGTTGCAGGCTCGAATCCTGCCTCGGGCATGGATCTGTGATGTCCTTAGGTTAATTAGGTTTAACTAGTTCTAAGCCTAGGGGACTGATGACCTCAGATGTTAAGTCCTATAGTGCTCAACTGCTAAGACTCAAACGAGCAGCAATAAAATTCATATTCTGCCTTTTCACAAATAGATTTCCGAATACGTGGAGATTTTAGAGTGTGTGATTAGTTGGGAACCTAAGAGAACAGCTTTAAATGCTAGAACTAAAACGAGCTGCAATAAAATTTATGTCTCTTCTTCTCACAAATATTTGGCTCTTTATTTCCGAATATATGGTGATTTCCGAGTGTGTGGTTAGGCAGAAACCTAAGAGGACAGCTTAAATTGCTGCGAGTGAATCTAGGAGCAATAATATTCATATTCTTCCGGTCACAAAGTCGATAGCCGATCTTGCGGTCGTAGATATTGCACGTGACGTCAAAATGGCATCACGTTTGCGGCAAGTGTTGCGAAACGAGCACTATCAGGCCAAGGTTCTGACAGGGAACTTATATTGATTACGGGACTGTCACATGTCTACATACCGTCCCTGATATAGACGTAGTACGGGTTACATAAAAGGGGTCAGTAGGAGCAACTGAATCACCCTCTGTATAGTATACACACTACTGGCCGTTAAAATTCCAAAAAGTCGAATTTCGTTCCTTTCTCTTCCATGAGCAGGATTTGTAAGGCCTGTTTCATACAGATCGTTAACTCTCGCTGACTTACCATAATTCCTCAGCCTGGAAACGGTTTTCGTGCTCCTTGTACCCTCCAGGCAATGTTCTCTCTGTAATATCTCTTTATATTTGATGAATTATTCTGATACAATACTACCCTTGGATGACGTTTACTAATTTTCTATCTTCATACTCGCAGAATCCATGCGAAAAGTAGTTCATACAATAGCTATGCCATGAGCGCATAAGTATTCTTTGTAGTACTCTCTCTGGTGGTTGTTAGAAAAAAAAGAAAGGGGGCTTCCGAGATTGTCTTCGTGCTGATTAGCCTGAGCTTTGTTTGAAGAACTGTAATCTGATTATTGAGATTTATGACAGAAGATAACTGATACGAAATTGTACGATTAAAAGTGATATATATATATATATATATATATATATATATATATATATATATATATATATATATATATACTCCTGGAAATTGAAATAAGAACACCGTGAATTCATTGTCCCAGGAAGGGGAAACTTTATTGACACATTCCTGGGGTCAGATACATCACATGATCACACTGACAGAACCACAGGCACATAGACACAGGCAACAGAGCATGCACAATGTCGGCACTAGTACAGTGTATATCCACCTTTCGCAGCAATGCAGGCTGCTATTCTCCCATGGAGACGATCGTAGAGATGCTGGATGTAGTCCTGTGGAACGGCTTGCCATGCCATTTCCACCTGGCGCCTCAGTTGGACCAGCGTTCGTGCCGGACGTGCAGACCGCGTGAGACGACGCTTCATCCAGTCCCAAACATGTTCAATGGGGGACAGATCCGGAGACCTTGCTGGCCAGGGTAGTTGACTTACACCTTCTAGAGCACGTTGGGTGGCACGGGATACATGCGGACGTGCATTGTCCTGTTGGAACAGCAAGTTCCCTTGCCGGTCTAGGAATGGTAGAACGATGGGTTCGATGACGGTTTGGATGTACCGTGCACTATTCAGTGTCCCCTCGACGATCACCAGTGGTGTATGGCCAGTGTAGGAGATCGCTCCCCACACCATGATGCCGGGTGTTGGCCCTGTGTGCCTCGGTCGTATGCAGTCCTGATTGTGGCGCTCACCTGCACGGCGCCAAACACGCATACGACCATCATTGGCACCAAGGCAGAAGCGACTCTCATCGCTGAAGACGACACGTCTCCATTCGTCCCTCCATTCACGCCTGTCGCGACACCACTGGAGGCGGGCTGCACGATGTTGGGGCGTGAGCGGAAGACGGCCTAACGGTGTGCGGGACCGTAGCCCAGCTTCATGGAGACGGTTGCGAATGGTCCTCGCCGATACCCCAGGAGCAACAGTGTCCCTAATTTGCTGGGAAGTGGCGGTGCGGTCCCCTACGGCACTGCGTAGGATCCTACGGTCTTGGCGTGCATCCGTGCGTCGCTGCGGTCCGGTCCCAGGTCGACGGGCACGTGCACCTTCCGCCGACCACTGGCGACAACATCGATGTACTGTGGAGACCTCACGCCCCACGTGTTGAGCAATTCGGCGGTACGTCCACCCGGCCTCCCGCATGCCCATTATACGCCCTCGCTCAAAGTCCGTCAACTGCACATACGGTTCACGTCCACGCCGTCGCGGCATGCTACCAGTGTTAAAGACTGCGATGGAGCTCCGTATGCAACGGCAAACTGGCTGACACTGACGGCGACGGTGCACAAATGCTCCGCAGCTAGCGCCATTCGACGGCCAACACCGCGGTTCCTGGTGTGTCCGCTGTGCCGTGCGTGTGATCATTGCTTGTACAGCCCTCTCGCAGTGTCCGGAGCAAGTATGGTGGGTCTGACACACCGGTGTCAATGTGTTCTTTTTTCCATTTCCAGGAATATATATATATATATATATATATATATATATATATATATATATATATATATATATATATATATATATATGGCTCCTTCACACAAAAGGTGTGCATTTGACATTTGAGAATTAATGATATTCATCGATATATTACGTAGTTGTTAATCAGAAGGGAACTTCCGAAAGACTGGATACGAACCTGCATTTAATAATCCAAGAGCTCCATTACTTCTTCGGAAGGTTAAACTTCATCAAAGCCAAATATCCGCTTGATATCTGAGGTCTCCCGACTGATTATACAACGCTCCCAAAAATTACGAGGCATTTTATTTGTACAGATTAGCAGACTGCTGTAAAGCACGAGCCTCCAGAGAAGAAGAATCATCGCCTGATTTCATTCTAAAAAGTAAAATTTCTGAATCATTTTGAGTGAATGAGGTATGACTGTGTTTCATATTATGAATGACTGATTGCTCAACGAATTGGGAGCTACAGAATTACGTAGATAGGAGGAAAAATTACAGTGGCGCCAGTGTGACAGGACTCTCTTGGATTGTTATATAATATATGTATTTTTTTGTTTCATGAAAACCAACGAGAACGAGAGGTAACTAATCTGAAGAGAGATTCGGTGCCCATAGCAAAAGATTGCTGATACCAAGAAACGGTTTCAACTATTGGACAACACCGAGAGTGCGGAACAAGGCCAGAGAAATCTAATTTTTTTATCCTGTAGTTAAAATAGTTTGAAATCAATTTAGAAAGAACTTTTTTCCAGATAGTAGTTAGATTGTAGAACTGTATACTGTGTGATTTTCGTATCTGGATATTGAACTTTATTCCATCTGTGAAGTAATTTGAAAGTTAAGTGTGTCTACGACAGTAAATTTGAAACTGTATTTAGTGATTAGAACCTGATATTGACAATTATTTAATGGTATTGACTAGAGCGGCATTTAAAATGTCATTGAATCGGCAACGAGAAGTGCAACAGCCTTCAGCTGTTTGCGCAGGAGCAGAGGCCTCGGATAGCAATTCTGAGACTGTTGTGGCTAGCGGTAGCAATATAAATAATCCCGCTGGTTCAGAAAACATTCATACAACAGCTGATCAGACTGTTGTTGACACATTAGTTGTTATTATGCAACAGTTGTCTCTATTAGCCGAAGGCCAAGCGGAGGTAAAACGAGACTTATCCGTTATACAAAAAGAACTCCAAAATCAATTAGCCGAAAATCAAACAGAATTACAAAATCAGTTAAGAGCAACCTTTACCGAATTAGATCAGAGATTAAATACCCAGACACAGGAAATAAAAGAACAGGCAGAAAGGACCGAACAAAATCTTATTGCTCAAATTGAGCAGGTCCGCCAACAATTCCAAGAAAACAATAGAAAATTAAAAGCGGGACTAACCGAATATGTATCCGTCAAAATTGACACGATACAAAAACAAGTAGAATTGTTTCCTCAAGTAATACAAGCTCAAGAGGACATACAGTGTTCCGTAGCTATGATACCAGAAATTATAGAATCCCAAGATAATCTAATGAAGCAATTTGACGAAGTGAAGGAAAAACAGACGACAGTGGAACATAGAATGAATGTACTTGCGGGAAAGTTTTCAGAAATGGCATTAGAGCGGCAAAATTTTCCTTCGGAAACGATAGAAGAAACTGTGAAAGTAGCTTTACGGTCAATTTCGGAGAGTTCCGAGGAGAATTTTTTCAACAAGGGGTTAAAGGAAGTTCGAGAACAACTTGGCGAAGAATTCTCGCGTTGGAAAGAAAACATCGAAAGATCACTAAATCTCTCGCAGGAGGATTTAGAAACAGCGAGAAGTAGGAAACAACATTCTCAATCTGCGCGTGAAATTCCGTCCACGTCAAGATCCGATGTAGACAGAACTGGAACGTTACAAGTTAGATTCGATATAACGGATAGCCACAGGGAAGAGTACGAACAGGATGATTTTTGGAATCGTAGTACCGTTGAGGAAAAGATGATTAAACAGAGTCAATTTCAAATCTTTAACCCTGACAAAAAGAATGTTCATCCTGTAGTCTTCATTCGAAGTTTCAGAGGTCTATTTCCACGATCTTGGACAGAATGTCAAAAGATTAGTTTTGTATCTGGATATATACAAGGATCAGGAGCATTGTGGGCATCCGAACAAACATCTTCTTGTAAATGTTACAAAGAATTTGAGCAGGCTTTTCTAGCAAAATATTGGTCTGCTGGAGTACAAGAAAGACTTAGGCAGGAAGTATTATATCCTGAGCCTTTCTCATTTTCTAGAGGATCTCTAAAGAGATATTTTGAGAAATACATTAATAAATCTTTGTATTGGGATGTACCGATTCCTTTGCCGGATATACTTAGAATACTCAAGTCCAGACTACCCACCAGTATAAGGAATCAGCTGTTATATATAAATGATAAGGATATAGACACATTTATGACTACGCTTGATCGTATTGATATAATTGAGGAGGACAATAAAAGGGCAAGAGAAATGTCATGTCAAAGAAGAGCAATAGAAGCGAATCCGAGCTGCAACTCGAGTGGGAATGGCAGTAATGATAGCAGTAACAATAATCATAACCAACTACACTCTCCGAGGAGACTTAGCAATGGACAAAATGCAAACAATAATTATTACCATAATGGAAACTTTAGTAATAGTGCAGCGAGGGGCTATTTTAGGAACAGTAGGAATTTTAATCGATATAATCCAATGTATGGCAACACAGGACAGTTCTACCAACACCAGCAGAACAACAACAATAATTACACGAATCAAGCAAGACAACATAGACAGAATTCACCACAACAACCGATAATCACTGAAGTAGCTGAAGAGACAAAAACCAATCAAACCAATAATCAGTCAAACTAAACATGACCGCATCGTGCCCCGGAGGAGCGGTCAGGGGATCTGTTAGGGGCGAAACAGTAAAATTACAATTGTTAAGATATAATGATGGTGAGCTGTTGACTGAAGAGCTAACAAAGGATTTAATAACGTGCCATAATGAAAGATCGAGTGTTCCGGTATCGAAAGTATTTGTTGAAATAGAGGAAGTTCCAACGAATGTGATATTGGACACCGCCGCTTCCGCCAATGTCATCTCAGGCGCTCTTTTTCGGAGAATTATTAGGAAGAAGAAGGTACCAATTTTGCCAGTACAGAACTGCAAAATCATCGGAGCTGTTGGAGCACGCTCTCCCAATGTCAAAATACAAACACAATTAGAGATGAAAATGGGAAATGTAGCAATAAAATGCACGTTCCTTGTAGTGGAGAAGTTATTAGTGGACTGTATTCTTGGTATTGGGATTATGCAGGAGTACGATTGTCAGATTGATTTTTTGGAAGGAATAGTTAAATTTAGATTAAATGGAGAAGAGATAGCACTGGATTTAAATAGAAAGGAAACGGTGCATGAGAAATATTGTCACGGTGCCATAATTCAATTAATTGACACTGCAAACGGTCGTTGGAAGGAGCTTTCAAAGGATTTGATACAACAGGAGGACTTTAACCAAACAACAATGATAAAAGCTAGTGAATCAAATCAGCTTACCGGAGAACAAAGGCAGCAGCTTCATTATTTGTTAGAGGCATATGAAGAGATTTTTGATGAGAAACCAGGAATTATTAAAGGGTATATTTGTCACCTACAAGTGAAGCCACATCAGACTTACTGTTACACGCACTATCCGATCCCCTGGCGTTTAAAACAATCCGTTCAAAGGGAGATAAATAGAATGTTAGAATGGAACTTGATTGAGCCGTCAACTAGTCCATATTGTTCTCCGCTCTTAGTCGTCCCAAAACCTGGAGGTAACGTTAGATTAGTTCTGGATGCGAGAGAGATTAATAAAATAATAGTACCTGTAAGAAATCATCCGGAAAATATAGATGAATTAATTCAAAATTTCCAGGATGTTTCGCACTTAACTAGTGTTGATTTGAGAAGTTCGTACTGGCAGGTCCAAATGGATGAAGAATCTAGGAAATATACCGCATTTATCTATGCTGGGAGAAGTTACCAATTTAGAGTTGTCCCGTTCGGACTTAATATTAGTGCCGGAATATTTATTTCAGCGTTGGATTATGTTCTTGGACCAGAATTGCATAGTCGTATAACTGTGTTTGTTGACGACTTATTAACAGCCACGAAAACATGGGAAGAGCATTTGCATATTTTGGAAAGGATTTTTGCTGTTTTCAAGAAAACCGGAATTACAGTAAACTTACAAAAGTCTCATTTTGCTTTACCACAAATTAAGTTCTTAGGACATATGATAGATGCGAAAGGTATCCTGCCTACCGAGAAGAAGATAAGTGCAATTCGAAATTTTCCATCAGCACGCAATAAAAGACAGCTTAAGGGATTTATAGGTATGGCATCGTTCTTCCGTCGTTTCATAAAGACTCAAGCCATGAATTCTGAGGCATTAAACCGGCTTCTACGGAAGGATGTGCCATGGCAATGGACTGAAGAATGTGAACTAGCTTTTCGAGACTTTAAAGACCAACTCGTTAACGCATCCTTAATATATCACCCTGATATGAACTGTGAGTTCTGTCTGTCCACGGATTCCTCGGATGTTGGATTAGGTGCTTGTCTCTTCCAAATAAGGAAAATAAAAGGGGTACCAACATTCTCTCCGATAGCATTTGCTAGTCGAGTGTTATCGCCCTGTGAAAGAGCCTATACGACCACAGAACTTGAAGCACTTGCGGTTATCTGGGCATTCAAGAAGTTTAACTATTATTTATATGGTTCGAAAACGATTGTGTATTGTGACCATCAATCACTAACCTTTTTGCAAACATGTAAATTATTACATCCTAGACTGTCACGTTGGACAATGACACTACAACAGTACCAATTTAAAGTTATTCATGTGTCTGGCAAAGAAAATATTATTGTGGATGCACTGTCGAGATCCCCAGAAGGTTTAACGCCGGAAACAGAATCAGTAAATACTTCGGATTTTCCAAAAATTTGGTTCAAATGGCTCTGAGCACTATGGGACTCAACTGCTGTGGTCATCAGTCCCCTAGAACTCAGAACTACTTAAACCTAACTAACCTAAGGACTTCACACACATCCATGCCCGAGGCTGGATTCGAACCTGCGACCGTAGCAGCAGCGCGGCTCCGGACTGGAGCGCCTAGAACCGCACGACCACCGCGGCCGGCCTCGGATTTTCCAGTATTACTGTTGCAGGACAATATCTACAAGACATATTATGTACATCTTTGTAGAGATATGGGAAATTTACAACGCAAAGACCCTCGATGGAAGAAGATAATTCAGCTAAAGGAACAACAAAATTCAAGGGCTAGTTTAGATCATTATAAATTAGTAAATGGAGTATTATTCTTCAGATGTGGGAAGGACAACAATCCACGGTTGTGCGTATGTATCCCGAAGGAATATGAGGAAAAATCAATTTGGTTTACCCACTTATCATGGGGACATTTTGGTGTAATTAAATGTGCCAATAAAATAGGAGCATACTGTTATTTTCCGAATATTCGGAGAAAAGTGCACCAAACAATACAAAACTGTTTACTCTGTCAAAAGGCAAAACCGGATAATAGAGGTAGTAAGCATGTTCTGCATTCAATTATTCCACGAGAGCCAAGGGCGTTAATTTCGTGTGATATCTGCGGCTCTCTCCCACGATCAAGAGGAGGAGTCAAATTCATTGTTGGATTCTTTGACGTGTTTACAAAATATGTAAAACTATATCCATTAAAGTGTGCTACTGCCAGAGCTGTTGTAGTGAGATTGGTGCGTGACTATCTTCCGCATGTAGGTTTACCGAAATCCATAATTACAGATAATGCCAGAATTTTTACTGGATTTAAATGGAAGCAAACATTAACACAACTTGGTATTCGACAAATTTTGACATCATGTTACCATCCACAAGGTAGTCCAATAGAACGAGTTTTCCGAGAATTAAACCGATTTATGTGTACATACTGTCACAGTAAACAAACATCATGGGCTGATTATTTGTCAGAATTTGAACAAATATTTAATAATCTGACACATACCTCAACTAACTTTACTCCAACAGAGCTTATGTTTAGTCAGATTGAAAAGAACTTCTGGATAAACCATCTGCCAAAGTATGAAGACCAGAATTTAAAATGGGAGGAAAAGATTCGACTCGCACTTGTCAATTTAACTAAAAAGGCAATACAACGGAAATTTACATATGATAAACGGATTCACCGGATTCAGATGTTTCATTTTGGAGAAAAGGTTTTATTGAGGCGACACATCCATTCCTCGAAACTGATGAAGAACATAAAGAAATGGAATCTTATTTATACCGGACCATATGTTATTGTAAATATACCAAATCCTGGATCATAATTGTTGGCATATCCCGAATCTAAAAGAATAAAGGGATTATTCCCGCATAATGATATTAAGAAATTTTTTGAAGGATCGTAGATCTGTGATACCAAATATGGAGAAGAATTTAGAGTGGAATTTGACTATGAGTCGACTGTGTATATAAATATCAAGGAGTTTATGTTGTCTAGAAGTTAAGAGACAGTGAGATTACTTCTGTGGTAGGTTAAGAGACAGTGAGATTACTCCTGTGATAGGTTAAAAGACATTGAGATTACTCCTGTGATAGGTTAAGAGACAGTGAGATTACTCCTGTGATAGTTTAGCACAAAAATTTTAAGTTAGGTAGAAGAATCTGTTAATTGCTAGTGTTTGTAAGTGTGGACTATGAGCAGAAGCCACAGTGATATACAATGAAAGTGCATCTACATTTCCTCAAGACACGGCACTTATGTGAGAATTGCGTGTGAAACTTGAACAGTGTGGGATATGTAGGTAAATACGCTGTGAGTATGATGTGCGCTGTTCGCGCAAGAAAACAAATGAACTGTGAAATGAAGCAACAGTCGATAATGTCACTGTTGCAAACAATTGAAGAAACTCTCTGGTTGCGCGAGAGAAAATTATTATAATTTTTAGATTTTTCATTATGCCTTCTTTACCAGGAGAATTAATTTAAGGGGATACGGAATCACCTATCCCCGCAATGTTAATATATGCCTACTATAGGGAACATTTTCTCACAAACTACTGGAGACAGAGAGGTAAAAATTTTACTGTATGTGCATTCATATGTTACAACAATACTGAAACAACAGTTTATTGTCAAAGTATTTTCTTACAGAGATATTGTACATTTATTTTTAAGTAAATTTTTTCCATCGCTTTTTACTAGACTATCACCCCTAAGTCTTTTGTAAATCAAGTAATTAAAAAATCGTTGTTTCAGTATGTAATAGGGACCTATGTCACTACGTCATAAAAATTTCAGACTTCTAGGTTGACCAGTACCTGAGATAATGTTCCTAGATGAAGTAAAAAGTAAACTTACGGGAAACGGAGAAAGAAGATTAAAACATTCCTGATCCGTAGCTAATACCCCCTTCACAGTCTTCATAATCATCTTCAAGTCTTCTTTTGGCACCCCTCTGCACCTGTCTTGCTTTTTTCACTAATGTCTTGATTATATTATCAGCATGCCTTAGTCTGTGCTGATCTAAAAAGAACATAGCACGTACCGTACGGGAACCAACACACATACCCAACTTTTGAAGGACCTGGCATTTAGTTATATTTCCAAGATTGAAGGTTGCCACAGCATCATACACACCAAAATGTAGTGTATTAATTCCGTCAAACACTGTTTTTGGGAGACGATGCCATATCACACTATTCAAGCACTCGTTGGGGTTCTGCGTTTTTCCGTGAAGACATTTCATCAGAAGACTTCTGTCAGCCAGATCTCTGAAAATGGGCTTTATTTCTGCCATGATGGCTGATGGTAGACTGTGGTGGTGAATGTATTTCTCTCCTGTTGTTAGTCCCCTATTGTATTTACACCAGCTGTTTTCACCTTTGGGGCACAAACCATGTTGTGGATGCTCATCCGTGGATGCGGTGTGGAAATATAAAGCCCATATAGCTCTCCTCATTTCTTCAAGATTGCCTGTATTTTGCCTGATTGCAAGGCCATAGCAGTTCTGAATGTGGTCTATTATGGTATCAGTCAATCTTCCTCTGCCATCCAAGGTTTTCCCATCATCTAGATTTTTCCCTTTCATAACTGATTTTAACCTTCTCAGCCTGGCACCCATTCTCTTCTGCACATGTCCTATACATTCAAGTTTGCTTATATTTACACTGTTCCCATATGGTTTGCTTTCAAAAACTTCTTTGAATGCTTTAGAGTCACCATCTCCCAGATATTTGACATAGCGAACATTATACCACTGTGAAGAGCGATGAAAAATTTTCTTCACCCCAGCAACCTCCATGCCACCACTACTACCATAATAATTAGCAATACAGTCATCACTGTGTTCATTTTTCAGCCTGCCTGTGCACCTACAGTATTTAGACATCATTGCAACATCAATAACCTTGCCAGTATCAACACTAGTTGCTGTTACAACACCATTGTTGGAGGTGTGGCCCCTTTTCTGCCACGTGCCATCAAACGCCACTGTGAGGTCACGACTGCCGTCATTTTCTTCCACTGCTTCTTCCACAGCAACCTGCATTGACTTCTGTGCTACATCTTCAACTGCAGATCCTAGTACATAATTGTAAGCTTCAAACTTTGAAGGTGCACTTGGAAGATTTAGAACACCACATAGCATATCACCAGCTGCTTTGCCCTTACCAATTGCTCGCAATCCATAAACTAACCTAATATTTACACTATAAAGTTCAGTTTTCTTGTATCCATTATTTACAGTTACTGAAACCGAACTTGGAAACTTACAGCTGTATTTACAAACACTGCATATTAAATTAAACTGGGCAGCCAGGCCAACATGGGATTCTACTTTCAGAGAAACGTTTCCATGACATTTTTTGCAGCACAAACTGTTTTCAAGAGCTTCACACAATATATTCGTATCAATGAGTTCAAAAACTTCATTCCCTCTATCAAGTAAATTATATTTCTCTTCCAAATCTCTTAGTTTTTTATGAGAAGCACTGTTTTCATTTGGTGTAAGTTCGTTCGGCAAATCAGTAATAAGTGGATTCACATTTTCCAACAGTGATGATGATGAACTGCTTTGCTTTGCTAATGAATCATTATTTCTTTTCTTTTGCCGGTTCACACGCTTTTTAAATACTTTTGCTTTAGCTCTAGGCATTTTCACTGCGAAAAATGAAGCACTAAATACGAAATAACTCAACAACAACTACTTTCTTATATCACACTGTTTACAAAACAGTCCCGCCACAGCCGGCCGGTGTGGCCGTGCGGTCTAGGCGCTTCAGTCTGGAACCGCGTGACCGCTCCGGTCGCAGGTTCGAATCCTGCCTCGGGCATGGATGTGTGTGATGTCCTTAGGTTAGTTAGGTTTAATTAGTTCTAAGTTCTAGGCGACTGATGACCTCAGAAGTTGAGTCGCATAGTGCTCAGAGCCAGCCAGTCCCGCCACAAAGTCAAAGAGTAACTTGAGGAAACCAGTGAGAAACATTTTCGGGCAACTAGTGTATAAATAGTCGCTGGAAACCGGGATATTTGAATTCATGTCACTTTAAAGGTACTGCCAAAAAGTTCATGGTCAGCCACGAGAGACGTGTATAACTAAAGCGCAATACCCGATCTCACAAATATATAAAAATAAAATAGTTATAATTGTAGTAGAGCTATGTATGATACGTCATTTTAAAGAGGAAACATGGCAGAATATAATACGCCAATAAAAAAAAATTCAATTTTTTAACCCAAAATCCGATTACGTATCCCCTTAAGAGTTTTAATTAACTTTTTAAGAATAGCAGTTTGTGTGTTTCATATTATGGACATAATTGTTGAAATATATTTCCATAAATGTTCATGAGAGGATGAAGAAGATTCTGCGATTGGATGATTTGTTAAATGAACATACGTCATCATTAATGATATTTATTTGCAAGTGGATCTATAAATCAATTAATTATAAGAATAATGAAAATTTTTCAAATTATTCCTTTTGTGGAGTCAGTGTCATATGCCTATGTTTAAAATTTTTCATCAGGTGTAAACTTAAATTTTATCCATAATTTCGTAATTGAAAGCAAACCTCCGACAGATTCAATGCTCTACTTCCACCTGCACTATAACAAAACGAAGATTAGATTAAAAATTTTTTTGAGAGGAATACATTCGATATGAGCTACAACAAAATTTAAATGCCCAGAATCTATTTGGCAATGTTTTGGACAATCAGAAGTTGTAATGCAAAACAACTTTGGTATTGAGGACTAAAAAAAAAAAAAAAAAAAAAAAAAAAGAAAAAGAATTCGCGATTGTCAGGACTGATGGATGTTCCAGTCTAGTACAGATGGAAGAATATAAGAATCCACTCCGAGATGGAGTTCAACGATGAAATATGGACTTCGTTGCCTTAATCCACTCTCTTCCAGGGATTTATTCAGTCAGAACCTTTTCTTATTCCACTTTAAACCTGTTTCATGTTCACGTCCCTGACCATCTGTTCCTGAGATCATCTTCCTGTTTCTACGGCACGTTACCAGCTTCTATCCTGTACCATAAGCCATCGCCTGTCCTCCGTGCCGCCTCCGCCAAACGCTGTACGTCGCCTACCCGGTGCCCGTACCCAGTGTTCCTGTTCCATCGACTTCACAACGAGATCGCCGGCTACATCGTCGAAAGAAGAATTTTGAAAATTTTTTTTTTGAGAAATATTGTAAAATTTTTTTTGGCTATGAGGCACTTTTCCTTCGATCTAATCCATGGAGCTTCTATATATTTCAAAATTACTGGATTTAGGCTTTCCTATCTTCTTTAATACCTGAGCTGGGGTCTACTCTTCCGGGTTTTCCAGGGTTTCCCTGTGAAGGCCAGTTCCCAAATGGGTAGACCTTTTTCGTAATTACACCAATCTACATCTTCCCTGGTTATGTACTCAGGATGCGGGTATACCCCGGTACATGTAAAAGCTACAGCTTAGGTATTCTCGTAACTTATTGTCTTAACATGTTACCCATACTCTCTATAGTAAAATTCTACTAATTCAAAATATTCCTCTTTTGAATAAAAAACCCAACAAATTTTTTCTGTTAGCTCGCAAAGTGTATTATCATTAACTTTGCTCGCTGCGAGGGGCAATTGTAATATCTCTTTATATTCGATGAATTATTCTGATACAATTCTACCCTTGAATGCCGTTTACTAATTTTCTATCTTCATACTCGCAGAATCCATGCGAAAAGTAGTTCATACAATAGCTATGCCATGAGCGCATAAGTACTCTTTGTAGTACTCTCTCTGGTGGTTGTTAGAAAAAAAGGAAAGGGGGCTTCCGAGATTGTCTTCGTGCCGATTAGCCTGAGCTTTGTTTGAAGAACTGTAATCTGATTATTGAGATTTATGACAGAAGATAACTGATACGAAATTGTACGATTAAAAGTGAAATATATATATATATATATATATATATATATATATATATATATATATATATATATATATATATATATGGCTCCTTCACACAAAAGGTGTGTATTTGACATTTGAAAATTAATGATATTCATCGATATATTACGTAGTTGTTAATCAGAAGGGAACTTCCGAAAGACTGGATACGAACCTGCATTTAATAATCCAAGAGCTCCATTACTTCTTCGGAAGGTTAAACTTCATCTAGCCAAATATCCGCTTGATCTGAGGTTTCCCGACTGATTATACAACGCTCCCAAAAATTACGAGGCATTTTATTTGTACAGATTAGCAGACTGCCGTAAAGCACGAGCCTCCAGAGAAGAAGAGTCATCGCCTGATTTCGTTCTAACAAGTAAAATTTCTGAATCATTTTGAGTGAATGAAATATGACTGTGTTTCATATTATGAATGACTGATTGCTCGAACGAATTGAGAGCTACAGAATTACGTAGATAGGAGGAAAAATTACATCTCTGTCTGTCCAACATACTTTGCACCATAGGACGCACACTGTGTTTTGTATACTCCGATCCTTCAAATTTGTTATGTAGTTACCACCGACATCATGCTTTGGGCTGTACATTGTAACGTAAATGCAACCAATATGTGTAACGTAGCTACAGCTAATAATGCCTATTTTCGTCAGTGAATATGGACTCGATAAGCAACCTGAGCTATCAGTAAACGGAATCTAGCCTGCATAGCACCGTGTGCGTGATGTATGAGTGTCAGTTTCACTGTCATTTAAGCCATCAACAGGGCGTTACACGAAAAACTTAAAAATAACGTTTGGATAGGCTACCTGACTGTGTATTTGAATATGAAAAACTACAGGAACAAATGAACCTGTAACAATGAATACCTAAGATATCTGACTGCGTTTTAGAGTACATGCCATGTTGTGATGTGTCAGTGTCTCTGTTTTGGTCCTAAGTTTTGCACTCTCCTGTTTAAATGACTGCCTTTTTCCATGTGGTTTGCAGCAACTCGCAGCAGTATGCAGCAGCAGCGGGTAAAGCTTATTGTTACTAAGAATAAATTTAATAAAAAGGAGTTTGTTTGGGTCCTGTTAACTACTAAATAACGTGTGAGAAGGTATTTCATAAATTAAGTGTATTTAAAACTTCGGAATCATTATGACAATGACATAGGCGTCAATAATGGCTGAGTGACAGACAAACAAATTATTTCAATTTCACAGTTACATTAACGTTTAACAAGCACGGCATATTATTCAAATGTGGAGAATAATTATTATTTGGAGGATAAGGAGGCGTCTTTAACTGACAAGCAAAACATGGGATCATTGCAAACTGGAATAAAAATCAAGAGCCTAACTCTGCATTTGCTTTTGCGCTATGCTTGTGATTTTTACCTTGAATTCCATCTTCAATCGTAGTTAAGCCATCTAAATCTCTCCTGGCTATCTAAATGAAATCAGGTCTTGAGTGTGGTAAGATCTGCGTGAGGGCAGCGTGACACGTCTTATGTCTCCGAGCTCTCGGCCAACACTCTCTCTTCTACTCTCGCAGACAGACCTCGTCTCACAACAATGCTTACAATCGCGCTCCCATGTTTCGCCCTCAAATTGTTACCATCGATATCTGAGTGCTTACGCAATGAAAATAATTGCGTTAAGTTGACTATATTGTTTTCAATGTAATGGAGAGTTCAGACACACTCCTTACAACGTCAGTAAAATATTCGTGTCATGAGCCCTAAAAATTATCGCTGTCTTTTGCGAGGCTGGGCAGTAAGCCCGTTGTCTGCCTCCCTTGCTTATTGTGTAATAACTATAGAGCTATCTGAAGTTATTGAATAAAATACTGTCACAAGATTAATGTTAGTTAACGTTTCCTGTGTAAGAGATACCGCGCACGTTAATCGAAACAGAAATAAAATCTCTTTTCTGCTTGAAGTGTTGGAAAGTGGAATTGTGACCGTGGATCAATTCCAGCTCTGCAAGATGGATGAGGGCACTAACACAAAATATGTTATCTTGGCTGGGTTCTGTTCCAGAGCACGCCTCCGTAACTGAGGTCGCTCACGCACGCCTGTGCGGTAGCACTCGACTTGGAAGTAGGTCCAGTCTTCACACCAATGTCCTGAATTAAATTCCAAAGTACAGTGCAGTGTCTCATGAAGAGGAGGTATTTGACACTGTTGATGGTATTCCGTTCGTCAGATGGGAACGTTAAGCTCGCCGGTTCCTTTGGTGCCTTTCGAGAGGAGTAGATTTTGTCCAGATACCAGGTTTCACCCCCTCACTTCCCTTCATTCGTACACACACGAAACCATCACTGTTCTGTACAGGCACTCGTCACAGTCATCCATGAGACGCGACATGGCTTGTCACGCCGTAACATGTCTAAGGAAAATAACGGCAAGCCGTCTCCACTAGGAGCTTGCAGGAGCAGCGATGCAAGATTCCTGCATCTGCTGCCCTACTCATTCTCCAGGACCTATTTTGACGATTTGAGACCTGCATCTACCTCTGCTTCACACTCCGCAAGCCACTAATTGTATGTGGCGGAGGGTACGTCTGGTTCTACAAACTCTGTGTTTTTCAACCTTTTTGAATACGTGACCCCTTTACAAGTAAAAATATTCTGGCGAGCCCCAGAACCATAATAAAACTATGTGAGCGATTTCAAAGGCAACGTATGTAATTTTCCTTCTATTGATACTATAATGATAGAGAAATCAAGTGCAATGTGGAAAGAGGTCGCAGTGCTATGCGGGCAGAGATGTAATTATATTATCTGCCGCGGTAGAGGCGTGGGGGTGACAAGGGGTCAGCGGGGGCACAGTCGCGCGTTTGCGGTCACTACTATCAGTTGTCCGAGTACGTCAGCAAATACGCACGTGATTATTGTCTTCGTGCTTCGCTCTGAGCGAGTATGAAATGGACAAGTTTCTTAAAAGATCTGTGCAGCTCTCCACGTCTGGTACAAGTGGCAGTGGCGGAAGCGAATCAAAATCGAAAAAAATAGACTTAATGACGACAGTTATCTGAAATATGGTTTTACCGTAATGAAAATGAACCGCAATGTGTAATTTGCTGCGAAGTATTGTCACGTGAGAGTATGAAACCATCAAAGCTTCTGCGTCACCTCTCAACTAAACATTCTAAGGAAGCTGATAAACTGTTGCACAATTTACTATTTTGTCTGAATATGTAAAAGAATTTATAAACACAGGAATTCTGGTAAAACTGCATGTATTCTTAATGACATTGTAGAAGTTATGACAAAAAGGATATAGATAATTACATCGAGCGTGGGAGATATCAGAGGAACAAATGCCTTAGCATCTTGCTACGCTTGGAGATTTTATCTGCGTAATGTAACGTGGTTTGTTGCGGCGACAGTACTCTATCGTGCACGGACTTGGCGTCGGAAGCAAAGACTCATACTTCATGGAGACGCCCATACAAAACATTTCCTCTCTCTGTCTTTCTAGAGACTCCTTGTTCTAGCGTGAGAGCCGTTGGCCCTTCTTTGGCGGTTGGCTTCAGAGTACCTGCTGCACTGGAGCCTCTCAGATTGCCAACCCATCTACTATAATAGGTATGACCGTCCCACAGGCAAGACGGAAGAACTTGTCTCTGTCAAGTTTCCTTGTCAGGGAGATTTTTCACGAGCCTGATTGTGCCGTTGTCTTGGTTATTTTCACCAGGATTCAACTTAAGGGCCTCTGTCTCAAGTAGCTGTTCTACAAAATTCCCAGCGACACGTGACCGAAGGCTATGTGTCGCTTAATGTGCGCCACGCTGTTTCTCTTTTGTCCCTTGGCCCTACCATAGGCTAGTTCAAAAAAAAAAAAAAAAAAAAAATGAAAGTACCTGACATTACCTCAATGTTATACGTCCAACTACACGGAAACGAACCAAAATATTCGTTTTCATAGCATACTCTGATAAACCAAAACGTTTTGACCCTCTACCCCGTCCCCTCCCAGACACTGAACCCGTGTGGGTGGATTGCGGGCACTCCGTCACCTGGGAAGGAGCATCGTGGAAATGGCGAAGCTGGTCTGCTGTGCGTGTGCCGCTGTCGCCAACATCTATGGAAAGTGGTAGAAGGGCGGTGAAACCTCGACTAAATGACAAGGTGTTGGTCCTCCACGTCTCATCACACGCAGCTTTCCCGCTCTGCAAAGCACGCAAGTCAGCAACCTTCGACAGATCTGACGCTAGAATATAACGATGTTTCAAGTCTCAAGTGTTTCGGCAAGTACTGCTCAGGCGCACATTCTTGGACATCAGGCTCCTCAGCAGAGGAGCAGGAGATCAGTGTTTAACGTCCCGTCGCGCAACGAGGTCAATAGAGACGGAGCACAAGCTCGGATTAGGGAAGGATAGAGAAGGGGATCGGCCTTGCCCTTTAGAAGGAACCATCCCAGCATTTGCCTTAAACGATTCAGGGAAATCAGGGGAAACCTAAAAAGTATGCTCGGACCCGGGTTTGAACCGTCCACCTCCGGAATGCGAGCCAGTGTGCTAACCACTGCGCTACCTCGCTGGGTTCCGCAGCAGAACGCTAACATATACCGACGCTGTCCCAAAGACATCGTCAGTTAAAATTGCGGTCTCCACGGCATCATCGATATCGAACCGTGGATCAATGGAAACGTGACCGCCTGGTCGGCTAAACCACGTTCCTTGTTATGCCGGCTTGGCCGCTGTGGCCGAGCGGTTCTAGGCGCTTCAGTCCGGAACCGCTCTGCTGCTACGGTCGCAGGTTCGAATCCTGCCTCGGGCATAGATGTGTGTGATGTCATTAGGTTAGTTAGGTTTAAGTAGGTATAAGTCTAGGAGACTGAGGGCCTCAAATGTTAAGTCCCATAGTGCTCAGAGCCATTTGAACGATTTTTGTTACGCTGGGTCGATGGTCGCTTACAGGTGCGCCACGGCCCAGACGATCGGCTGTTAGACACGTGCACCGCAACACTGTCACAGGCCGATGGTGACATTACATGGGCTGTCATGGGACTTGTGGTAGAAATTAAAGGCACTAGGACGTTTGTGGAATGCGTGAAAATTATTGCGAACAACCTGCATTCCTTCACACTTGGTATCTTCCCCGAAGGCAATGCCATCTTCTTTTTCTTCTTCTTCTTTTTCTGCCGATCACAGATTACGACCTGTTCTGACCTCAGTTCCACCTTTTTAACTGGCCGTCCTGTGTCCCTCTTTTTTTGGGTTTGTGCTGTAAGGGCATCTTTGGAATGCTTGTTTCTCCCATTCGTTCCACATGTTCCTTGGAGTTTATTTTATTTTATTTTGTGATCTACTGTAAAAACAATCAGTTCTTGTCTAATGTTCTCGTTGGCGATCCTGCCCGACTTTGTACATCCTTTGACTGCTCGTAAATATTTCATTTCATCCGGCTCAACATGGTTAAACATCTTTCGTCTTCAAAACCCAGGAGTCACTATCATACAGTAGAACAGGTACAGCTATTTTAGGTACAGGCATTTTTGGAATTTAGTTTTAGTCTCTCTTCGAGTATTTTTTTAATGTTCTACGTATAGTGCCACATATGCTCAGGTATCTCTGTAATTTAACATCTGAGATCTTATCGTCGTTAAAAGCAATTTAGCGCCCTGGGCAACTGAACTGCTGAACTTGTTCCAAAATATGATCTTCGATTGTAGCTTTGCTCGTAGTATTTCCAACGAAATGCCTTTGTATTAGTTTTACTTAATGCTATCTTAAAAATAAAATAATTTCGTACATTACTGGCCATTAAAATGGCTACACCAAGAAGAAATGCAGATGATAAACAAGTATTCATTGGACAAATACACTCCTGGAAATGGAAAAAAGAACACATTGACACCGGTGTGTCAGACCCACCATACTTGCTCCGGACACTGCGAGAGGGCTGTACAAGCAATGATCACACGCACGGCACAGCGGACACACCAGGAACCGCGGTGTTGGCCGTCGAATGGCGCTAGCTGCGCAGCATTTGTGCACCGCCGCCGTCAGTGTCAGCCAGTTTGCCGTGGCATACGGAGCGCCATCGCAGTCTTTAACACTGGTAGCATGCCGCGACAGCGTGGACGTGAACCGTATGTGCAGTTGACGGACTTTGAGCGAGGGCGTATAGTGGGCATGCGGGAGGCCGGGTGGACGTACCGCCGAATTGCTCAACACGTGGGGCGTGAGGTCTCCACAGTACATCGATGTTGTCGCCAGTGGTCGGCGGAAGGTGCACGTGCCCGTCGACCTGGGACCGGACCGCAGCGACGCACGGATGCACGCCAAGACCGTAGGATCCTACGCAGTGCCGTAGGGGACCGCACCGCCACTTCCCAGCAAATTAGGGACACTGTTGCTCCTGGGGTATCGGCGAGGACCATTCGCAACCGTCTCCATGAAGCTGGGCTACGGTCCCGCACACCGTTAGGCCGTCTTCCGCTCACGCCCCAACATCGTGCAGCCCGCCTCCAGTGGCGTCGCGACAGGCGTGAATGGAGGGACGAATGGAGACGTGTCGTCTTCAGCGATGAGAGTCGCTTCTGCCTTGGTGCCAATGATGGTCGTATGCGTGTTTGGCGCCGTGCAGGTGAGCGCCACAATCAGGACTGCATACGACCGAGGCACACAGGGCCAACACCCGGCATCATGGTGTGGGGAGCGATCTCCTACACTGGCCGTACACCACTGGTGATCGTCGAGGGGACACTGAATAGTGCACGGTACATCCAAACCGTCATCGAACCCATCGTTCTACCATTCCTAGACCGGCAAGGGAACTTGCTGTTCCAACAGGACAATGCACGTCCGCATGTATCCCGTGCCACCCAACGTGCTCTAGAAGGTGTAAGTCAACTACCCTGGCCAGCAAGATCTCCGGATCTGTCCCCCATTGAGCATGTTTGGGACTGGATGAAGCGTCGTCTCACGCGGTCTGCACGTCCAGCACGAACGCTGGTCCAACTGAGGCGCCAGGTGGAAATGGCATGGCAAGCCGTTCCACAGGACTACATCCAGCATCTCTACGATCGTCTCCATGGGAGAATAGCAGCCTGCATTGCTGCGAAAGGTGGATATACACTGTACTAGTGCCGACATTGTGCATGCTCTGTTGCCTGTGTCTATGTGCCTGTGGTTCTGTCAGTGTGATCATGTGATGTATCTGACCCCAGGAATGTGTCAATAAAGTTTCCCCTTCCTGGGACAATGAATTCACGGTGTTCTTATTTCAATTTCCATGAGTGTATATTATACTAGAACTGACATGTGAATAAATTTTCACGCAATTTGGGTGCATAGTTACTGAGAATTCAGTACCCAAAACAACCATCTCTGGCCGTAATAACGGCCTTGATACGCCAGGGCGTTGAGTCAAACAGAGCTTGGATGGCGTGTACAGGTTCAGCTGCTCATGCAGCTTCAACACAATTCCACAGTTCATCAAGAGTAGTGACTGGCGTATTGTGACGAGCCAGTTGCTCGGCCCCCATTGACCAGACGTTTTCAATTGGCGAGAGATCTGGAGAATGTGCTGGCCAGGGCAGCAGTAGAACATTTTCTGTATCCAGAAAGGCCCATGCAGGACGTGCAACATGCGGTCGTGCATTATCCTGCTGAAATGTAGGGTTTCGCACGGATCGAATGAAAGGTAGAGCCACGGGTCGTAACACATCTGAAATGTAACGTCCACTGTTCAATGTGCCGTCAATGCGAACAAGAGGTGACCGAGACGTGTAATCAATGGCACCCTATACCATCACGCCGGATGATACGCCAGTATGGCGATGACGAATACACGCTTCCAATGTGCGTTCACCGCGATGTCGCCAAACACGGATGCGTCCATCATGATGCTGTAAACAGAACCTAGATTCATCCGAAAAAATGACGTTTTGCCATTCGTGCTCCCAGGTTCGTCGTTGAGTAGACCATTACAGGCGCTCCTGCCTGTGATGCAGCGTCAAATGTAACCGTAGCCACGGTCTCCGAGCTGATAGTCAATGCTGCTGCAAACGTCGTCGAACTGTTCGTACAGATGGTTATTGTCTTGCAAACGTCCCCATCTGTTGACTCAGGGATCGAGACGTGGCTGCACGATCCGTTACAGCCATACGGATAAGATGCCTGTCATCTTGACTGATAGTGATACGAGGCCGTTGGGATCCAGCACGGCGTTCCGTATTACCCTCCTGAACCCACGGATTCCATATTCTATATTCTACTAACTGTCATTGGATTTTGACCAACGCTAGTAGCAATGTCGCGATACGATAAACCGCAATCGCGATAGGGTACAATCCGACCTGTATCAAAGTCGGAAACGTGATGGTACGCATTTCTCCTCCTTACACGCGGCATCGCAACAACGTTTCACCAGGCAACGCCGGTCAACTGCTGTTTGTGTATGAGAAATCGGTTGGAAGCTTTCCCCATGTCAGTACGTTGTAGGTGTCGCCACCGGCACCAACCTTGAGTGAATGCTCTGAAAAGATATTCATTTGCATATCACAGCATCTTCTTCCTGTCGGTTAATTTTCGCGTCTGTAGCACGTCATCTTCGTGGTGTAGCAATTTTAATGGCCAGTAGTGTATTAAGTTGAAACGATGGATTAATTTTTGTAATCCGTATTTAGAACCTGCCAATAAAGCAATGTCGTCAGCGTATAATAGTATTTTATTTGTTCTTGCGTATATGTATCACTTCTGGCGCTCTCTCTTCCCATTTCCTTCTGGTATCGTCTATATAAATATTTAAAAGAGTAGGCGATAAAGTAAGAACTTGTCTCACACTTTGGGTTATTAATATCTTCTACCCTTTGTATTTGGGGACGTCAACTGTAAGTTCCATTATACCGACCCTTGATGCAATTTGTTAAATGATTTGGGTAGCCACGTTTTGCCATAATGTCCCACAGGATCTTTGTATCCATCCTGTCAAATGGTTTCTCACAATATATGAAAGCCAAATAGCTTGGTAAAATAAATGTCTCCTTTTCTGCATTATTTGTCGCACGGCGAATATACTGCGGTATCGCTACACGACCTTCTTCTTATGAAGCCATTTTGTTCTTCTACGCCGGCCGGCGTGGCCGAGCGGTTCTAGGCGCTACAGTCTGGAACCACGCGACCGCTACTGTCGCAGGTTCGAATCCTGCCTCGGGCATGGATGTTTGTGATGTCCTTAGGTTAGTTAGATTTAAGTAGTTCTAAGTTCTAGGGGACTGATGACCTCAGAAATTAAGTCCCATAGTGCTCAGAGCAATTTTTTGTTCTTCTAGTAGTAGCACTTCTGTAATAATCTTTGATCTGTTATTTAATACACCTGAATATACACTGTAGGTAGTGTTTAACATAATTATTCATGTATAACTTTAAGTTTTACTACTATCCACTTTTTTTTTTAAGTGATAACACTTTCGCTGTAAGTCAATCTTCTGAAATTGTAGGGTTTAGTCAACAGGTATTAATCAGATGTGAAATTCCCAACTTAAACAATAATCTACCCTGTTTAATCAATTCTGTATTAATACCGTCAGGTTCTGTGCATTTCCTACATTCTGTTTTTAATTACATCTTGAATTTCCAGTAAGTTAGTTAAATATTCGTTAACATAATGTTATATTCTCATAATGACTTCTTGCTTTGGATTAATCCAAAGATTCTTGTAATGTTCTGTTCGTTGTTCCTGACTTATTACATTTAATTTTGCCACATCTTTCTCAAACGTATTTGATTGTATTAATATCTTGAAAGCGAAGTCTTGCCTGTCGTTTACATCATGTTCTCTTTCTTCTACAAAAGGGTCCTTTCTTATGAGTGCTTTTGCTATATTTCTCATCAGCTTATAGTTATGTCTCGTCTGGTCATTTGGAGGTTGTATCTTGCAGCGGGACAACTGTTCCTATTGCAAGTCGAGATATGTGATCTGAAGCCAATGGAAAATATCTAACGCTATCGGGTGTCAGCACCGCAACCAACTCATTTAAAATTTATAGAGTCGCTATACGGCCGCCAAGTTTGAAGCAAGTTGAATACTCGTTCGCCGTTTTATCTGTAGTCAAGGGCGTCGTCTGCTTTTTGTCACTCCTCCCCCCCCCCCCCCCATGAAATAGACTTAGACTAACTTGAAATAGCTCATGCTAGCTTTATTTTTTGTCAAAAAACAGTAAATAGCCGTGATTTCTGTGAACGCTGGCAGCAACAATGAAAGTTTTAGTCGAAATATGGATAAAATTTTCGATGTAGATTATAGAGTTCCTATGTGCTACTGATGACTCTTTAAGAGTATTATTGACCAAATTATCAAAAGTTCGCTTTCTGGGGTATGATTGTGCGATTTCATCTCATTTTTGTAAATGGTGTGGAACATTAAAAAGAGTTGGGATTGCCTTAGACAAAAGACTCGTCTGAAAATTTTTGTCTGCATATATTTAACTTTAAAATGATTTCAGCAGATGCAGCTCGTTGTAGTTCGAACAATTTGTCCCGTTTCGTATTTGCTGCGAAGTATACATTAGCACCTGTCACTTCGATTCGTGCAACTGAACTCTTACGCTTGTTCAATTTACATTTCGCTAAACAAATTGCAAAGAAAAATTAAACGATCCATGAAATAAAGCAGTTCACTTTCCACAAAGACAAACGATAGACTGGCCCTCTCAGTGCTGTGACCATTGTGTAAACGGCGGCCGAGTTAATGTTGTTTGCCGGAAGAGGCGGTGTAACTCATTTGCTACTCACTGTATGGAATTTGCCCTCGCTAACAGCAGCCATAAACCACCAGCCCATAATTTACGGGAATCGCGTCACCTTTACGTAGATAACCGATACGACCTACCTCGTCGTGCACGCAAATTCTTTTATTTATTACATTCAAAAACTGGAGCAACCCTCTAGCAAAGGAGCAGTCATTATCTTTTGGCTCATCAATGCAGCAATGACCACCTTAATTTCTTCCTTAGTTCATTCCTTCCTTCCCTTCTTACAAACTCTTAGGTAGCACTTTGCAATCACTGTCACTTTGCTAATAATGTTCAGTTCCGTCTGTTTATTGTACTTGCTCAATGGCACATTGTTCGGCCTGTATACTGAGGTGTGAAAAGCAACCTCTTTATACGCCTGAGGATGGCAATGTCAGTTAAGCCAGAGACAACAGAGGTTTCGCGTACAGTGGCCCGGCTGGCGACCTCTCTCTTCTTGTCGTGCGACATTAATGAAGCGGCGTGACAGCCAGTCCGGGGAGACGCGGCTGGCGCGCATTCCCACAGTCGGTGTGTAAACCTGGCGTCTGCTGGCTGCTGGCTGTTGATGCCGCCGCCGCTGAGCCTCTGTTTACCGCCCCCGGCCCAGGCCAGGCCCGGCCCGTGCTCGCCCGACTTTTTACCGGGGCCGTCGCCCTGGGAATTCCCCTCCCGCCAGCCCTGTCTTCCGTGTGAACTCCGGCCCGGCGCATCGTGCGGCCAGGCGGCACACCGCGCGCCCACCGTCACCACCGCACACTTTGTCTCTGGCCCCAAATTGTGGCTGCTCTGACAACCCCCGTGAGATAACCTTATCTCGTTTCCCAACAACAGCTTGCGGAGATCTTGTTGAAACTGAGTGCACCGCACAAGTCGTGGAAGTTATCGACTTTCCTGTGTATACGCAAAGCCAAATACAGTTTCACATACACTGAAGTGCCAGAGAAAGTGGTACACCTGGCTAATATCGTGCCCGCGAGCACGCAGAAGTAACGCAACACGACGTGGTATGGACTCGACTAATGTCTGAAGTAGTGCTGGAGGGCTGTCCATAAATCCGTAAGAGTACGTGTGGGTGGAGATCTCTTCTGAACAGTACGTTGCTAGGCATCCCAGATATGCTCAACAATCTTCATGTCTAGGGGGTCTGGTGGCCAGCGGAAGTGTTTAAACTCAGAAAGTCTCCCCGGAGCCACTCTGTAGCAGTTCTGGACGTATGAGGTGTCGCATTGTCCTGATGGAATTGCCAAAGTCCGTCGAAATGCACAATGGACATGAATGGAAGCAGGTGATCAAACAGGATGCTTCCGTACGTGTCACCTATCAGCCGAGTCTAGACGTATCGGGGTCCCATATCACTCCAACTGCACACACCCCACACCATTACAGAGGCTTCACCAGCTTGAACAGTTCCCTGCTGACATGCAGCGTCAATGGATTCATGAGGTTGTCTCCGTACCCGTAAACGTCCGTCCACTCGATACAGTTTGAAAGAGACTCGTCCGACCAAGCAACATGTTTCCAGTCATCAACAGCCCAATGTCGATGTTGACAGGCCCAAGCGAGGCGTAAAGCTTCGTGTCGTGCAGTCATCAAGGGTTCACGAGTAGGGCTTCGGCACCGAAAGCCCATATCGATTATGTTTCGTTGAATTGTTCTCATGCTGACATTCACTGATGGTCCAGCATTGAAGACTGCAGCAATTTACGGAAGGGTTGCACTTGTGTCATGTTAAACGATTCTTTTCAGTCGTCTTTGGTCCAGTTCTTGGAGGCTTTTTTTGCGGCCGCAGTGATGTCGGAGATTTGATGTTTTACCGGATTCCTGATATTCACGATACACTCGTGAAATGGTCGTACTGGAAAATCCCCACTTCATCGCTACCTCGGAGGTGCTGTGTCCCATCTCTTGTGCGCCGACTAAAACACCATGTCCAAATTCACTTACATCTTGATAACGTGCCATTGTAACAGCAGTAACCGATGTAACAACCACGCCAGACACTTGTTGTCCTATATAGGCGTTGCCGACTGCAACGCCATATTCTGCTGTTTACAAAAAAATGGTTCAAATGGCTCTGAGCACTATGGGACTCAACTTCTGAGGTCATTAGTCCCCTAGAACTTAGAACTAGTTAAACCTAACTAACCTAAGGACATCACAAACATCCATGCCCGAGGCAGGATTCGAACCTGCGACCGTAGCGGTCTTGCGGTTCCAGACTGCAGCGCCTTTAACCACACGACCACTTAGGCCGACTGCTGTTTACATATCTCTGTATTTGAATACGCATGCCTATACCAGTTTCTTCGGCGCTTCAGTGTATATAGCGTGGCGCAAAATAGTTTTGCGCAAGTAGTTGTTTATCACGACATAATATGGGGGGATAGGTTCTTGTTACCATATTTCTGCTTCAGCATATAAGGGGAGTTCAATAAATAGTGCAACAGGTTTTTCTCTTGGCCAAGTTCGGTTGAAAAAATGTGGAATTTATTGTGGGAGAGAGTGGAATATTCCCGCTTCAGATACCATAGTCCCATGAAGTTCCGATAGGTGGCGGCGTTATACGTAGCCTTCAAAATGGTGCCTGTAACGGAGGTGCGTTCCAAGCAGAGAGCTGTCATTGAGCTTCTTTTGGCGGAAAAAAACCAGAGGATCGCAGATATTCAATGGCGCTTACAGAATATCTACGGTGACCTGGCAGTGAAGACAAGCGCTGAGTTGTTGGGCGAGGCGTCTGTCATCATTGCAAGAAGGTCATGCAGGCCTGTCAGAACTCTCGCGTGTCGACCAGCCACACAAAGCTGTGACTCCTGCAATCTTGGATCGTGCAGACACTCTCAGTCGAGGTGATCGACGGATCACAGTTAAACACCTCGCTGCTCAACTGGACGTCTCTGTTGGTGGTACTGACACACTCGTCCACGAGTTGGGCACTCAAAACTGTGTACCCGTTGGTTTCTTCGGCGTCTGACGGAAGGTTACCGTCTGTTTGGCCCAGTGGAAGATGGACTCCATAGGAAGCAGTACGTGGATGATGGAGAGGTTACTGACGCAGCAAAATATTGGCTCCGAAGTCGACCAGTAGAGTGGTACCATGCAGGTATACAGGCCCTCTCAGTAAAGTGGCGTACGGCCGTCGCATTCAACGTAGATTATGTTGAAAAATAAGGTTCCGTAGCCAAAACTCTGAAGAATAATATGGTGAGTTGGAATTCTAAATAAAAACAACCTGCTTTCAAAAAAGAAAAATCTGTTGCATTACTTGCTGAACGCCCCTCGTACAACGCGAAATTTGATACACGAGTTTTTCTGAGTGCTTTTCTTCTCCAGCAATGACTGCATAGAGCCTTGAGCTGAGTTCTGTGATGAATTTCTGAAGAAATTAATTTCGGTAACATGTATCTCACCGGAAATTGGAGAACGAATATCCTGAAGTGATGTAGGAGCACCTTTGAGGACCCCGTCCTTTAGATAATACTGCAAGAAAAAATGACACGGGCTAAGATCGTGATTATAACGGCTCCATTCCACACCATGACCAGTTAATGCTAAGGTGTTCCGGGGAAACGATCCGATATCAGAACGTCGCCTGAAGGAATTCGAAGACGTCCGCAGTAGCGTGCCGACATGTTCCATCCTGAATGAACCAGTAGTTTCGGAGTATTCGTCGACTTCATGCAGCCTGAACAAATTCATGTTCCACTACCTGTCTGTATTTCTATCCTGTGACAGATCTGTCAATAAAAATGGACCCAGGGATGCATTGTGCACTGATCACACACAAAAAAATGACTTTTGGCGGATGCAGTCGATCAGCAGCTTGAACACTTGGATTCACAGTAGCCCAGATAGGCCAGTTTGTTGACGTACCCATTGAGATTGGAGTGTGCCTGATAGTTAACCCACATCTGATCCTTATCAACTGCTCTGTTTTCAGAGGCATCAATCATCTCATTTGCAAAAGAATATCGCCACTCCATATCCCTCTGCTTTATAGGTTGGCAGAGTTGAAAATGTTGAGTTTCTCTTTCATTATTTTCTAGAGAGAAGCGTCATGGCATCCTGAGCTGATGTACTGCGTATCTTGTTGATGTAGCGGGCTTTCATTGAATAGGGTTCGCACTCGTTGCACATCTCCGAGGTTAGAGCAGAGACTGGTCTTCCTGAGAGCTGAAATATTGTAGGGCCAAGTCTTACGGAATCGTTTACCAACCTGTCAAAAATGGGGGAAAAATCACACAAAATCCGTATCAGAGGATGCTTCAGTTTTGTTATTACAATTGAACCTCAGTGCTGTAACCAAGAAATGTTTATTCCGGGTGGTGCTGTTCTTGCATAAATATTCTGTTGAATGCACATCTCACCACAACGATACGTTCAGAATTTGCATAAAATGCCTTTACGATAAACAAACTCTGTTCCAGTGTTAGTGCTGCCATTCTGAAATGTGAAGTGAGACATAGGCGAGCGAGCTATAGAATTTTCAGAGCTACAGTACCGCAATATCTAAAGGGGAACGAACCATTTATGGCATATGATTAAATCACAGTAGTCAGGCACTTCCTAACACCTATTTTGTGCCACCTTGTACCAGGTTTTCATATTTTTTGTTTGGGACTTGCTGTTGAGGAATTAAGTTAGTAGCACTTTCCATCCCCGCTTCTGACCAACATTGTTGCGCGGGTGGGGGTGGGGGCGGGAGCGGGTTTCCGATGATTGGAATGCATATGCCAGAAATCGAAACCCCCTCTCAAATATTCTGCACCATTACGAACTCACCTTGTATTTTTCAGGGGATTCTCGACTTTTTTGTTTCTTTTTCGCCAGCATTTGTCCCGTCTATTATTGGGTCTGCACCATTACGAACTCACCTTGTATTTTTCAGGGGATTCTCGACTTTTTTGTTTCTTTTTCGCCAGCATTTGTCCCGTCTATTATTGGGTCTGCTTTTTCAGGGTAGGGCAATTCTTTAAAAATTATTATTTAAATTTGTGGTCGGATGTCCTTACTGACGTCACAGTCGCCAACTTAACCAAAGGGAGTGAAGTCGTTTGCACCAGCTGTCTGCGAATCGTATAAACATTTTTCTGGTTGGTTGGTTGGTTGTTTAGGGGAAGAGACCAAACAACGAGGTTATCGGTCTCAGAGGGTTAGGGAAGGATGGGGAAGGAAGTCGGCCGTGCCCTTTCAAAGGAACCATCCCGGCATTTGCCTGGAGCGATTTAGGGAAATCACGGAAAACCTAAATCAGGATGGTCGGACGCGGGATTGAACCGTCGTCCTTCCGAATGCGAGTCCAGTGTGCTAACCACTGCGCCACCTCGCTCGGTACATTTTTCTGTTTGTCATCGTAATTCAACTGTCTTTTCTGAGGTGGAATTTTGGAACCAGCCCAGCATTTGCCTAAACGAGCATGGCAAGCCGCCTACACTGTCGCTGGCCGGCTTACCGCCCACGATAATTAATCCGCCGTGCTGTTTCGATCCGAGTCCGGCTCGCCTCTCGGTCTCGCAAGATAGCACTCTGCGCATTACGTTATATCAGCAACTAAATTCCCTGTCCGTACAATGGGCAATTTATCGAACAGCCTTCTCTGCCTAGAGAATATTAAAAATCTGTGAAACTTAGAAATGGTAATTCGTAATAATCGCTCCCTTCTCTAAACCTGTGGACGACTTTCAAATGGACTACTGAGGTGTATCCACTTCCAGGATCAGTTTGTTCATTTTCCTGACTGCAATCCAATGACTGGTAATAGTGAATACCTCGTACGTTAGGTAGTGGAGGTTGATAGATTCATAAATGGTAGAGGCAGCTATCCAGCCGTCTTTCCTGTGTAAACATCACTGTATCAGTGCATTCTTTGACAGCACCCAGGCATATGATACTACCTGGAAAGACAGTGCTCTACCAATGAGACTTTCGTGACCACCTCCCCATCTTCATACGGTCCTTCCTTCCAAAGCGCTATTTAGGTCACAAGTTGGTGTCTTCTTGTCGGATCGTTTTGAGTAGGAGGATGAAGTTCCTCAATGCAGTGTTTTAAGTGTTACCCTCTTTGCTATAGTCATGGACAGTAACATGCCTGCAGCAAGGAGTCCTGAACAGTGCTCCTTATTTTTGGACGATTTTGCAGTTTACTGTTCTGCCTCCAGTATAGCTACAGCGACTCGCCAGTTGGAACATACAGTGAAGAGGTTGGAAGAGCGGTATGCAAAGACGGGTTTACATTTCCGCGGATAAAGGCGTTTGTGTTCATTTTCATCGTTCGCGTCATCATTTTAATTTACCTGACTTGGATTCTACCTTTTACAGACTCTCTGAGGTTTCTGGACCTCCTTTTTGTTTCCAAACCGTCGTGGGTACCATATCTAAAAGACCTGAAGGCAAGGGTTCAGAGGACATTAAATATCTTAAAGTGCCTTAGCCACAGGTCTTGGGGAGCGGACAGGTCACGTCTGCTCCAATTTTAGAGTTTTCATGAGATAGCAGCTGACTATGGGTGCAAGACGTACAGCTTAGCGAGGCCTCCTTAGTTGAACATCCTTGATGCTGTCGAGGGTATCAGGCTGACCACTCGAGCAACGAGACCGTTTAGAATCCGCTTGAACTGGAGCATCTTGGTGTGGGCCAAGTACAGGCTCAAATCCTAGTTTTTAACAGAGGGCAAGAGTAATTTTAGATTTATTGCAGTACAGGAGAAACTGCCCTCCTGTTTATGTTTTGTACTTACTAACTGGTCACGACAACTATGTCGCTGTATTCATGGATGGGTCTAAACATGGGGATTCCGTTGGCTGCTCTGTTGCTTTCCCTGATCATGCCTCCA
Organism: Schistocerca nitens; assembly: GCF_023898315.1. Lineage (NCBI taxonomy): Eukaryota > Metazoa > Arthropoda > Insecta > Orthoptera > Acrididae > Schistocerca > Schistocerca nitens. The sequence continues at coordinate 529,760,472 of NC_064617.1, forward strand.
AGATTCGTGTGCCTCCGGACCTCACTGCCTTCGATGCCGATTTATCGCGATCTTGAGGACGCTATAGCAAAAAATGGTTCAAATGGCTCTGAGCACTATGGGACTTAACTTCTGAGGTCATCAGTCCCCTAGAACTTAGAACTACTTCAACCTAACTAAGGACATCACACACATCCATGCCCGAGGCAGGATTCGAACCTGCGACCGTAGCGGTCGCGCGGTTCCAGACTGTAGCGCCTAGAACCGCTCGGCGACTTCGGCCAGCACGCTATAGCAGTTGGGATGTGTCGTGCCTTCTAAATTCCTCGTCTGCTCAGACCTTCAGCCTCTACAATGCTTGTATAGTAGTCAATGTAGCCAGGGAAACCTCTTCCACTTACAAAGCCTGGGGAGGATGTATCTTCCTGCGCTGGGTGCCAGGGCACATTGGTATTGTAGGGAACGGAAAGGCGGATATAGCAACCAAGGATGCGTGTCGCAATCCTCTGTTAGACGCATTCTGTCACTTCACTGTTGAGGTCCACAATCATGCGTCGATGGGAAGAAGAGTGACCGGAATTGACAGAAAATCGGCTGCGTCTAGTAAAGTCCACAAAGCGGCAGTGGCGTACCTCGTTCCAGCCACGCAGACGGGATTGGAGTCTCCATATTAATCTCCGCATAGACCACAGCCCTATGAAGCATGACTTCTTGCTCCGGCAGGGGTATCCTCCAATGTGTAGTACATGTGGGGTACAGATCACTGTGCGCCACATTTTACCAGACTGTGTTTTATTTTCAGAACAGACGGAAACGTCAGGTTTGTCGACAGATCTGCTCTCTATTTTAAGTGACATTCAAACGAATGTGGTTAGAGTTTTAATGTTCTGTGATACGTTCAACCTGTTTCGCAAAATTTCAGGGAGATGTTCTTGACGGACTGGCTCATCCATGTTTTATGTAAGTGGTCAGTCAGTCACATTTCCTTGTGCTGTTATTACAACTCCTCTGCCGTTTTACGTGCCTTTTAATCCCAAGTATAGCATCTTTCATCCTTTCTCTGTTGTCTTGCGGCGTATAAGATACAGTGATTGTGTGGGTCAATGTGAGTGAGGTTGAAGTGAGTGAGTGTCATTTTGTATGTTTACTCCTCTCTGTGTGACAACATTTTGAGTCATTTTCTCCATATTCGTCTCTTTTAATATTTGTAAGGGCGCCAATATCCTCGCCACTGAGCGCCCGTTATCTGCAAACATATCTCCAAACAACACAGTTCTCTGAATGTAGACGATAAGCAGTTCAGACATTAAGAGAGTAGAATCTTTTGAAATGTGGAGCTACAGAGGGATGCTGAACACCAGATTTGTAGATGAGGAAGTTCTGAATGGAATTGAGGGAAAAATATATTTATCTCAGAACTTGGGGAAAATATGGGAGCAATGACTGGACACACCATGAGGCATCAAGGACTCATCAGTTTGGTGGGCATAAAAATTTTACAGGGAGACCACGGAATGGGTATGGTAAGTTGGCTCAAATAGATGTGGCATGCAGTACTTACGCGAAGATAAAGAAGCTTGCACAGGATAGACTAGCGTGGAAAGCTGCAGTCCGAGGGCGTGCTGAAAAGTATTGCCACTGAATTTTTGTATAAACCGAATAATATTATACTTGTTTGTTCTTTGTGTCTCATATTTATTGCTCAACGTTGTTATTCTGACGACGAACACATTTCTCCCAATGGGAAGCCAGCTCCTTGATACCATCACTATAGAAAGTATGACTTGGTTGACGGAGCCACGATATCACCTTCGCTAGCACTGCTTCATCACTATCAAAATGTAGTCCTCGAAGATAATCTTTAAGTTTTGGAAAGAGTCGGGACTGTATGGAGGACGATCGTTGACTTTTAACCCAAGGCGTCGGATTGCTGCAGACGACGTAGCGCTCGTGTGTGATATGGTATTGTCCGGCTGAAGGAGAGTGTGCTCCGTCTGGACGAAAACTCGAATTCGAAACTCGATTATGGTACGCTGTTTCTCAGCACCAAAATAGTTACGTTACACACCTCCATGTTACACGCTACAATTCGGAGATCTCTAGCGGCCGAGGGCTGCAAACATGTCGACATGAGTAACGATTGTTTTATTTAAAAACCTTTAAGAGTTTTCCCATAAAAATTCAAAGGTATTACTTTTCAGCGCGCCCTTGTAAAAGAGCCTTGGGACAACTACATCATGTCTTAAAGTTTTGTCAATGATAGCTTGTCTTTCTTTGCAGACATTTCGTAATTAATAGCGCAAGTTATTTTTGAATTAGATTTTCTCTAACTTTAATAATTTCTACTGCCGTTTCGAGCACGTCTCATTGCTTCATACTTTGAATGGATGCATATACCTCATGTCCTGCCAGATGTAACTATTCTCACTATTAACTATCTGATTAATCTCTTTAAGTATACAAACATATAAACAAACCAGTCCTTGACGACTGGCAATATAGCACATCACACTGCAAAGTGGCAGACATGTATGTAATAATGTAAGATAAAGAGGAAAAATTTCGTAAAGATAAATATGAAAATGTGTGACACTTGTACTGCAAAATCTCTCTGTCGTCTGACGATGGGCCTAGGCCCTAAATTAGTGAAGGGAAAATAAAATAGTTGCGAAAAAAGTATTGCTGCTTGTGGCTTCCTTCGTCACACATCATATGAAATCTTCTCTCTGTTGTTAGGTTCCATATGTAATGTGAATAGAAGAAATGAGGTAGCTGCCTTACGTAAGTTTCTGTTTTGTTTTCATCAGAGACTTCTTGTTTCCAGCTATTTTTCGCACACGTAAATTTCATTTTGCCTTGTCACATTCTTTCGAATACATTTCCTGAATGGTTTTATTCATTCATGTTCCTATAGTCATTTGATTGAAACTCTCACCTTGACTTTAGTAGTTGCTTTTATTTAATTAGATATTTTATTTCTTTTTACTTTTTTACATTTTGCTGCTTACATATCTACGTTTGCTAATTAATTTGCCTTTCATCTATGTCGATATAATACTCCTCTTCTTTCTGCTTAATTTATTCCACTGTATCTCCCTAGTCCTAAAAAAGTTATTATCCACATTTGACACTTCTTGCCCGGTGTGTGTACTTGTTTGTTGCTTGTATCTACTTTTTACGGTGTATACTTTTACTCTGTATCACCTGAAGTTCTAAAGCTGTTACAATTTCTTTATTGTTTGACAAAATATAGTAAATTTGTTTTTATAGTTCCATTTAATCAATGCCAAGTCAGCTTTCTATTTTTTCCTTCTGGAAGAATCTGCTAAGGATACGGTTATTGTTCTTGTCAAATTATAATTACGAATAAATCGGTTAGTTATTATATTCTGCCTAAATTTTCACTCTGGAGAATCATCCCTTAGTTTTTGTCCCTATTGTTGCATTATTACAACATTATTATCTTGGGTGGGAATTTGTCGCAATTTATCAATTTCTGCATCTCTCCATAGCTGCTTTATACATCTGCAGTAGAGTATGATGCGTTGGTGAACAGATAGGCATTGCTTTGAGTGGAATATCTTTTGTTTGTCTTTAAAACAAATTTTACTATTGCATCTGATTTTCATCCAAAATCTCTATTACTATTTTCAACTTTCTTGCTCCTTTTGAGTAAATTGTGCACTCGAAAATCCTGCCAACTCTGTAAAACTTAAGTCAGTATTATAAGTCTGTGTTTCCTTATTTTTTTCGCCTTACTTCTGATAACCCTACTGCATCCAAATTGACATTTGACTCTTCTTACATCTCCACTTCTAGATAGCCTAAAATTTTTTGTCGGTAAATAAATAACACTAGAAGCTGGTGGGTTTCTAAACATCAAGTCATTTTCTGTTTGGTGAAACTCTGTGTTGCATGGCGGAGGTCGAGAAGTTGCTGGGCATACGCCGGTGTTTGAAGTTATTGCCTGACTTGCCTTAATTCATTATCGCAAGAACAGGCCTCTGCACCCCATATTGCTGTGCTACGTCTGTACACTGGGGTTGGGCTTGATTCGAATTATGATTGTGAAAAAAATGCTCAGCTCTATTATTTGATTGGAAAGGGAAGGGAAGAGAGGTGATGATGTAAAGTTCTGATCTATGATGTCCTGGATTAAATTACAGACCTATCTGCAGTGCCTCAGGAACTGAGAGCAGCCGGCCGCGGTGGTCTAGCGGTTCTAGGCGCTCAGTCCGGAACCGCGCGACTGCTACGGTCGCAGGTTCGAATCCTGCCTCGGGCATGGATGTGTGTGATGTCCTTAGGTTAGTTAGGTTTAAGTAGTTCTAAGTTCTAGGGGACTGATGACCACAGATGTTAAGTCCCGTAGTGCTCAGAGCCATTTGAACCAACTGAGAGCACGTGACACTCTTGAAGGTGACCCGACCATTGAATGGGGAGGTTAAGCCCGATAGTCATCCTGGTGTTATCTGAGAGGAGTAAGCTACGTCCCACACCAAGTTTCACACTCCACCATTCACCATCATCCAACGTGACACCACGCTATATGAGCCTCAGGGTCCCCTAGCCAACAATGTCGTAGAGTATTTCATTTCTCTGAACAGTCTTTTCATCCACAGTGGAAGGGAATCTGTTCAAATTCAGACAAATGTGTGATTTCCGAAGAGGGGCAGCAACATTTTCAGTAGTTATAGAGGCAACAGTCTGGAAGATTGACTGGTCTGGCCTAGTAACACCAAAACGGCCTTGCTATGCCGGTACTGCGAGAGACTAAAAGCAGGGGGAATCTACAGCCGTAAGTTTTCCCGAGGGCACGCAGATCTACTGTGAGGTTAAATGATGATGGCACCTTCGTGGATAACATAATCTGTAGGTAAAATAGTCCCGCATTCTGATCTACAGGCGGGGACTACTCAGGAGGATGTCGTCATCAGGAGAAACAAAACTGGCATTCTACAGATCGGAGCGTGGAATTTGAAGCACTTAATCTGATAGGTAAGTTAGAAAATTTAAAAAGGGAAATGGATACGTTAAAGTTAGACTTAGCGGGAGTTAGTGAATTTCGGTTGCAGGAGGAACAGGAATTCCGGTCAAGTGAATACAGGGTGATAAATACAAAATGAAATAGTGTAATGCAGGAATAGATTTAATAATTAATAGGAAAATTGGAATGCAGGTAAGCTACCGTGAACAGCATAGTGAAGGCATTGTTCTAACCAACACAGTACACTAGTACAGGTTTATATGCCAACTAGCTCCGCAGATGATAAAGAGACTGAAAAAATGAATGACAAGATAAAAGAAATTATTCAGATAGTTAAGGGAGACGAAAATATGGAAGTGACGAGGGACTGGAATTTGATAGTAGCGAATGGAAGAGGAGCAAAAGTAACAAGTGAATATGGGCTAGTGGAATGGAATGAAGAGGAAGGCACCTTGTAATGTTTTGCTCGGAGCATAATTTAAGTATCGCTAACACTTGGTTTAGGATACATGGCAGAAGGTTGTACACATGAAAGAAATTTGGATGCACTGGACGGCTAAAGATTAACTATACAATGGTAAGACAGAGACTTCAGAATCAGATTTTAAGTTGAAAGCATTTCCAGGGGTAGATGTGGAGACTCTGGCCACAGTTTATTGGTTACTAATTGTAGATTAAAACTGAAGAAACTGCAAAAAGATAAGAAATTAAGGAGATTGCATATGGATAAGTTGAGAGAACTAGAGATTGCTGAGAGTTTCAGAGGGAGTATTAGACAGCGATTGGCAACAGCAGAGGAAAGGAATAGAGTAGAGACGAATGGGTAGCTTTGAGAAATGAAATAATGAAGGTGGTAGAGGAACAAATAGGCAAAAAGGCAAGACCTAATAGAAGTCTTGGATAATACAGGAGATATTTAATTTAAGTGGTGAAAGAAGAAAACATAGAAATGAAGTAAATGAAGCAGGCGAAAGGGAACACAAACGTCAAAAAAATGAGATTGATGGGACGTGTAAAATGGTTAACCAGGAATTACAAATGTAAAGATTTAGAAAGATATCTAGCAAGGGGAAAATTAAAGAGATCTTTGGAGAAAAGAAAACTACCTGTATGAATATCAGGAACTCAAATGGAAAACTTGTCCTAAGCAAAGAAGGGAAAGATGAAAAGTGGAAGGAGTCTATCCAAGGAAGATATACTCGAGGGCAATGTTATAAAAATGGAAGAGAATGCGATGAAGATGAGATGGGAGATACGATAGTGCGAGAAGAATCGGACAGAGCACTGAAAGATGTAAATCGAAACAAGAGCCCGGGAGTAGACAAAATTCCGTCAGAACTACTGATAGCCGTGGGAGAGCCAACCATAACGAAACTTTTCCATGCAGTGTGCAAGATGTATGACACAGGCGAAATACCCGCAGAATTCAGAAAGAATATAATAATTCTAGTTCCAAAGAAAGTAAGTGCGGACAGGTGTGAATATTACCGAACTATCAGTTTGATAAGTCATGGTTGTAAAATAATAACAAGAATTCTTTACAGCAAAATGGAAAAACTGGTAGAAGCAGACCTCGGAGGAAATCACCTTGGATTCCGGAGAAATGTAGGAATACACAAGGCAATACTGACTTTACCACTTCTCTTAGAAGATAGATTAGGAGTGGCAAACCTACGTTTATAGCATTTGTAGACTTAAAGAAAGGTTTTGACAATTTTGATTGGAATAGCCTCTTTGAGATTCAGAAGGTAGCAGGGGTAAAATACAGGCAGCGAAAGGCTATTTACAACTTGTACAGAAACCAGATGACAGTCATAAGAGTCGAGGTGCATGAAAAGTAAGCACTGGTTGGGAAGGGAGTGAGGCAGGGTTGCAGCCTAGCCCCAATGTTATTCAATCTGTCCTTGACCAAGAAATAAAGGAAATCAAAGAAAAAATTGGAGAAGGAATTAAATTCCAAGGAGAAGAAATAAAAAGCTTAAGGTTTGCCAATGATGTAATTCTGTCAGGAACAGCAAAGGACTTCGAAGAGGAACTGAATGGAGTGGACAGTGTCTCGGAACTAGGAAATAAGATGAACATTAAAAAAAAGCATGATGCTGAGAGAATACAATTAGGAAACGAGACACTTAAAGTAGTAGATGAGTTTCGTTATGTGGGCAGTAAAATAACTAACGATGGTCGAAGAAGAGAGGACACAATATTTTGACTGGCAATGGCCAGAAAAATGTTTCTGATGAAGAGATATTTGTTGACATCGAATATAGGTTGAAGTGGCAGGAGGCCTTTCCTAAATGTATTTGTAAGTATAAGGGTAAAGCGGTAATCAGCATATTTTATTAGTGAGGGTTGCATGCATTCAGGGGTAAACTTGATTGATTTATAACCCCTTCCCTCTCCCATTGACCTATTGTTCTGTTAATTGGCTTATGACAGCCTGGGGGATTGATTTATGCCCCATGGTGATAATCTTTCTGAGAAACACCCTACCAATTCTCCCTCCCCCTCCTGCCCCACCAACTCTCTGCAAAATGTCCTCACTCATATAAGTACACAGCAAATTAAATGACTAATTAACTAAATCGATAAGTTAATTAATCCCTCTCTCTGAGAAATCGCCCAGCCATCCCCACCAGCCATCCCCACCCACTCCCCTCCCATTTGGAAATTGGTGGGAATAGGACTCAGTCTGTGCCCCCACCCTCCCCTCCCCTCCCAGAAAAAAATTGCGGGAAAAAGACTCAGTCTGTGTTGGAGGGGAAAGATACGGAATTTTTATCAATGTCAATAATAAATTGATGCGTATCCTTTATTTAATCAGTTTGTGGGAGACAGGGCTCACCCACTTGGTAGAGTTCATATCCGCACCCCCTATCACCGCTTGCCATAACAAATAAATGTAAGCACTGGTATAGCATAGTATAGTAGACTCTGTTTGGGGTCTCCTGCAGGTGTGTCTGTCGCCTGGGCGCCACCACAGTGCTCCAAAACCACGCAATGTCCTAATTACAGATCATGATACTAAATATCACTGATCAAGGACCAGATGTGACCATGAACCAGGCAATTCCTGTCGAAAACCATGGTCCCTCTCTCTTTCTCTCTCTCTGTCTCAAGTGGCTACTTCCAGCCCAGTTAGCATCTATCATGTGCCACACTAACCCGTCTTTTGACCTGAACAAAAAAGTGGATACCTGGTAAATTACCAGTGTGTATGTCTTAGGAATATTTCCTTACTCTATCATATTGATTGACTAATCAATTAAATTGATACCCTTTGTATGGGACAATTTTTCCTTGCATTCTGGTAAATTTGGTGGGATTTTATCCCACAACTACCTGGTTTCTCAACCATTCTGGACTTTTACCCTTGCCTCCAATTAGTGGATACTGGCACAGTTTGGTCATTTGGTAGGAAGTCCATTACAATGAAGGTAGCTAAAAATTTCAAATTTCGTCTCAGTTGGATGATATGTCCTTAAGCAATTTGTGGAGGGGTTGGACTGGTGTGTATGTCTTCAATACTACTTTTGGAAACAATAAATTGATGAATCAGGAATTTGATTTTGCTATTGGGTTATTAAACCACTATATAATACCTTAGTCAGTTCTCTCAGCTACGCCAGGATAAAGAAAGAGAAGAAGGAGGAGGAAGTGGAAGGATCTACCACATGATACAGTAGTAACAACAATGAATACCACTCCCACCTTTATACCGCAAGACAGGGTCCACTGGATTGTATTGAGAGGCAGCGAACACTACTGACTTAAACCACATTCCATTCCATAGTAGCAGCTGTCATCGTTAGCTGGAACACTCATACATCCTACATACTCATATCCTGATGTCCACATGCAATGCTGTAGGCCAGAGGTTGTGTATCACTAGTTGATTCCTTCTGATCACACACAAACACACGATCATGAATAGTGCCCCATCTGCCACCCACAGCATGGCACCATGGAGAAACAGCTGTGCAGCATCCATTGACTTCGTCAACAGCCAAGCATCATTCTCCAGGTATTCATACGCCTGCTGTATCATATTTCAAGGGAATGGAGAGTGTATCAACAAGCAGTCAACCAATCAGTTTACATGAGACAAGTAGGGGGTGGGGGGGTGGCAACTGTCCAACACAAATACGCATATTGAATGAATCTTCTTACGAAACACACAAATCCTCTTCTGTCATCCCTCTCCCAGCACAATGGTCATCTCACTAGCTCGCTCTTCATTGGCCAAGAGCAGACATGTCAGCACATTATTTCTATTTAATTACTCATCACAGGCTGAGCTAATCCATGACTTCTGGTTGCTGACTCTTCGTGACCATTCCTGTCACCAGCTGCAGCACACTCTGAGTCAAGCAGCAATGGCTTGAATGGATACAAGTAGCTCTAGCCAATTCCACTGTGACATAAACATCCCACTCTAAAAATTCACTTTACCCAATCCGAGACAGGGATGTTGTTGAGCACGCAACTCGAATTTCTCATAAAAAATGTATATTTCTCCCTTTTATACTAGTTATTTTTGAAGACAGACGAGATCGGGGGATACATGCGTTTCCATGTCGCTAAAGTATCGTTACTTGTAGTGAAAATCCTGTAACACTATGGCATATGCTATATTTCCTCTAAGCATTCCCTCAGCAGGTAAAAAATCTGTTATAATCAGTTTAAATCTGTTACGTTCTGCATCACAGGATTAGAATAGTAAAGTCAGTTTTGGAGCATGATGGAGTGCTAAGATTTACCTCCTCACTCTTGAACTCTCTTAAAGTAACCAAATGCTCCACCACATACGAAGTCTCTTGAGAACAGCGGAGACCAGTTGCAATATCAGGTTTATACTATGTATTACTTATAAATTCGGTAATACATCTGGTTTTATTACGATTTTTATCTCTTCTCCTTGTATAGGAGCGAGATTGACATTTCGTTAAAACAACGCTGCAACGAAAAAACGCCTGATTACTGCTCCAACTACTGAATCATTTCCATGGTACCTCAGCCCTGGCTATCACTCACCTGGCAGCACATCATTGATATAAAATTGATTGACTAATTTATTGCATTGGTCACGAGGGTCCGTTTGCATGATGAGTACTTTTTTTTGCAGCAGATAGCATAAGATAGCCCAAAACGGAGTCCCTGGAAGGAAGCAAATGTTATTGTCGTGGAACGCTATTGAGACTTGACATTTGAAGCTGATCGCATATGGAGTCTACCACCACCGACATGTATTTCACACAAGGACCACAAAGATAAGACACAAGAAATTAAAGTTCGTAAGTTGGCATATAGGCTGTCTATTTTCCTCGCTCTACTTGTATTTGCGAGGGGAATAGGAAAGGGGTATGACTAGAAGTGGTACAGGGAACCCTCCACCACACACTGTACGATGGCTTGTGAAGTAAGCATACAGATGTAAATGTAAATTTAGTTTATCTTTTAAGATGTCACTCCATCCACTTATAGGCACACAAACCTCACGGAAAAATATTGTCTCTTATTTAATGAGTAAAACAAAAGACAGAACCTCTGCTCATTGTCACTCGGTAAACTCTTCATATTAGCTCCTAATTTTCTCATTGTAAATGAATTTTTTTTCCATATGTGAGTGTGCCTATATAGGTTTCACATGGGGGCCCTCAGACCATACATACTCCGAACCCACTGCTGGTGAATCCACTTTCAGACACCGCTTCGGACATATAGCGGGTGAATACACCTTTGAAACCTGTCCCAGCTGTTACGTGTGATGGGTCCACCTGCGAACTATATCCCAGTCCTACCATATGGTGGATCCACTTCTGAACACTATCTTGATTGTAACGCGTGGGGGATCCACCTTTGAACCCTATTCCCAGCCATAACACATCGTGGATCCACCATCGAACCCTATTCCTGGCCATAACATGTGGTGGATCCGACCTCGGCCCCTATCCCTGACGTAACACATGGTGGATCCACCTTCGAGATCTATTGTGGTTCTATCCTGAACCTACCCTGTTCCATGGGGGCCCACACGTGATATTGTTACAGGCCACAAAAATACAGAAAAATAGTGCATTTGCGGTAGGAGTTAACTGTGCTACATTTACAAGCAATTTTAGAATACGTGGTGAGAAGTGACATAAAATCTATAAAATTACGAAAATAGACGGAAAATACGTATAAATTGAGGGAAAGTACACTGAAATATGGGGAAATTGAGAGAGTACTTGCATGTCTTCTGCTTGGTGCAGGAAATTTCTTGTGCATGGAAACCAGTATGTGGCAGTAAGCGGCATACGAGAAAAAGTTGCCATGGATCACCAGGAACCAGGGAAACAGTCATTTATCGTCGACAGTGATAGGACGGCTTGTATAAAATGTTTAACAAGGTTTACCTCCAAGTGCAGAGTAATAAATTTATATATGTCAGATCACAAACCCAGGTGTGACCCCAAAGTTATCGGCAACCACCTTATAGATTTTAATATGTAGTACCTAGCTGACAATCGTTGTGTCACCAGCTGGGGGGATTGCATTGTACAACTGCAGAATGGATCGCTGTGTTTGACCCTGTACAGGACTGTTTAGCTGTTTTAAATCTTAACAAACAGTGTTTACAACGTGCTTCTCTGTAATCTCCACCAATCACAACCATACAGTGTCAGCTAACAAATACCTTACAGAACAGTTGTTGCATGGTATTTTAACAACAGTCTGCTGTATGTCTATTGAGATAATAGTGATACATGCAAGTAGACTATTGCCTTTGATGCTTTCCTGGAAAAGAGAACCATCTGCCTCTAAATTGAGATGGGCCTGCGTTAAAAGATGACATGAATTAGATGGAGAGATCGGTTGAGAGGGGCTGTAATGAGGTATGATTTAATGATAGACTGATGATGCATTCTAGAGAGAGGGAGATGTTGCTGCAGGTCACTTATCATTCATTTAACCATTTCTTTTCGTTGCACTCTCGGAGTGCACCATTTGTGTGGTATAACCTGCGACTGACTCATATTCATCTGTTCATATTCATCTGTTCTGTGTGTGACTTCGCTATCTACTTGCAGTCGTTAACAGCAAACCTCTCCATACCATACCCAGAAGAGGACTTCCAATGCACGTGTGATGAATTATGTCAATGATGGAAAACCTGTCTAAGTAACCTCCTCTAGAAGGAAGATTTGTGCGAAGTACTCCATTTCTCTGCCACATCTTAGACGTAAATAGAGTCTTCAATTTCATAATTGCAGTGATTCTAAGTTAGTGACAGGTCTTTGTGAGGTACTGCAATCCCTGTGTATACATCTGCTTGAGGAATGATGTGTGTGCGAAAGAGAGTCTGTTCTGTTCACGGAGTTAATGCAGCAGTTACGTAATTTCACATATAAAACACATCTGCTATGCGTTTGTTTATATATTCTATGATCATTTCTCTCTTCCCAGCACCTTCTTGGTATGGAATCCAGACACTACAAAAATTCTACAGAATTGATAGCATAACTGATTTACATAAAATGTTTGGATCTTCATTATACATAACTCAAACGTTTCTTCTTCTTCTGCTTAACCGTCTATTATATTACCACAACACTCTCTAATGTACAGGCTCATATCTACTATACACCAATAATGAGTGTTAAACTCTCCAGCACACAAACATCTAGAGAGATCATTTGTAATTGGATGGGTGTTATGAGTAAGACTGGTATGGAACAGTCTTTTCCAAATGACAGATACAGTATTTGAATGAGAAGACCAGTCCATACCATTAGCACCGGTCAGTGCATGTTTGGAACAGGTGTTATACTCTTTGCAAAAGAAAAATATTGAAATGTGTTGATTACATGGAACACAGCTCGTTCTGTTCCTTCATGAGACAGCAAATGTAGCTAGTATAACACCCTCCTATTTCTAGTCAGTTTCAAATTAAATCAGAGACAGCGTTGCAGGGAGGGCTGAGTAATGCAAAGGAAGAGTTACAAGATGCATAGAGAGAAGCCATATAGAGCCTTTCTCAGGATCCTTAGCCTATAGGTTCCGCTAAGGGGTAGCTCATTTCGAAATAGAGAGCTGAGTACCAGAGCTTTGAATCTCTGCCTTTATCACACTTATGTCAGAATACTTTGTGACTACATTCACACAGGGAGAGATTGTGAATCATAATAAAATCTTGCCGAATTTCTAAGGTGTTTTGGCTTGGAACGTAGCTTTGCATCTCCTCCCTTCTGATGGCTATTTGCTACATCAAGAAACATTAGGCTGTGGAACAGGGTTTGTGATTTGTCCACAGGTATATGACCCTCATAAATTAATGGAAGAGGCAGTTTAGCAATGATACACAAATTGAGAATCATGCTGCAATGTCACTGACTGACAGTATCACAAGAATGAAGCGATGAGATGTTTTATTGACATGCCAACTCATCGAGACTGCTAGTCTGGACCTCGAGGAATTGAGTAAAATGCATCGAAATTATGAAAATCCTGGTAAAAATACGAAAATTGATGTAAAATACGTAAAACTGATGGAAATACGAGGAAAAAAATGTGGACCGATGAAGGTCCTTACATGCTTGCCTGTGTGTATGAAAATCATTCCATTCGTCACCGGTGGGACTGACAACTGATGTTGCATACCATCCATGCTCTGTGGGTTTAAGTCCTGCAGAATACCCCCTTTGTTCCACATGTAGTTATGCATCGTAAGTCATAAAACTGAAATATGCAGTGTTCAAAGATTTGGAGGTAAAGATAACTACCACCTAGGACACTGAAAGAGCGCCCAAATACCTGGGTGAAATATGCACCACCAATATGAGGAATTAACGCACAGGATCTCTTCTAAAAACGAAACATCAAGACATCCGCAATCCTGTCGCTGTGGAAGATGAAATTAAATGTAGAGATCATCACCTTCAGACAGCTGTTTGGAAACACTTCACAATATTACAAACTATTCCAGTTTCCATATCCTGCTATGTCCTCCACATTTTGTCAATAAGAAACACTACTTCCTCCTTTTATTTGAACCATCCTGTGTGTTGCGGGAGCACCATAATTTACAACATGCGATGTCCAGTTTTCTGTGAGAGGCAATGAAACTTGTTATCGTTGCAGCCCTCAAAGTTGTGGTGGGAAAACAAAATGTATGGCAGTGTACAAAGCTGTAGTCATACACTGCTTTGATGTGTTACAACAGAAAAACAATGTATCAAACTGCTTATGAAAGAACAACACAGGGACCCTCTCTTGTGATTGATAGTCTGTGGGATGTAGTCCTCTTAGAGTACAGGCAACGAAACTTAACACTGGTCTGTGCAAGCAGTTTCGATCACCCTGCACCAAACAAGCAGCACCTGTAAATTTAATAGAATCGTCACACATGCCCCATGTCAGCATGCAGATGGGATTTGTTTTCGATGTATTGGAAGAGAGGGATGCAGTAATATCTTATCGAGTTCTCTACCGGGTGACAACAGCGAATTTTTATATTTTATAATTTTTCTCTACTGGATTGTACAGAATAAAGAGAAGTGAGAGAATGTTTGGGTGACAGACATGAATGCACCTTGAGAGACGCAGTTCTCCTCCAGACTGCAATACCTGTAAGCAGTTTGGAAACACACCATAAAGCAGTAGCAAAATCGTCGTCCTTCTTCCAGTTCCCATATAATATGAAGTCTTTCTAATTTTCCCAATAAGAAACTCCATAGTAACTGCTTGTACTGTCTTTTCTCCTACCTCGTGTTGCAGGAGAAAGCTTCACTTGGCACAGCTTTACACATAGTACATAGGTATCAAAGCTATGACAACAAGTTCCCATTTCCACTGAGTGGTCAGAACACGGTCCTGTCGCATTAAATCAGCTCACCCTGTTTCTCCATAGGATGCAGTGCTCTCTGACTTCCACTCAGTTACAACTTGCATTGGAATGATCACATAGACAAAGCTGCAGGGAAGGTGGGACAGAGATTGAGGAATAGTTACAAGATCCAGAGAGATTCTAAAGCCATGCTGGGGTCCATAGCAGATAGGTTCGAAAAAGGTCATGCACCTCAAGATTTGAGAGTGCCAAGAATATGATTCACCAGTGGCTGTAATCATTAAAAAACATCTCCAAAGGATTCAGTGCAAGTGTGTGGCTGATTTGAGAGGCTTGGCTCCAAATCGCTGACAAATTTCTACCAGAAAACACAGCAACTATAGATCTGAAAAACCAGTGTATTTGGTCATAGGATCTTGTACATTTCTTATGACTTCAATCTAGCATTTAATGTTTTAGTTGATTTCTCACATAGCACACCATCTACTTAATGTGATCATTCTCAATCAACCATCATCCTCCCTCGTATATTACCCCATGCATATATAACGGACTCTTTGTTCCACTGTCTACATGGCATCGAGATAGAATGCATTTGAAATATTGTTTGTTACTGTGAGAAATATGTAACAGTGGCATGAGAGATTTGCAAATATCGGTTTAATACCACGTTCATTCGCAGAATCACTTTCTAAATTCAGTGAGAAGGGTGATTTTATTATGAGCTAACACAGCTGGCGATATGCACCTGCAATTTCGGTTTATAAATAGACACTCCAGCCAGAACCGTCTATATTCAATGTCACGGTATATGTGTGGAGGATCACTTCAATCAGAAGCAATACCATACCACGATTCATAAGCCATGTATAGTTTTTAATATGGATATCGTCAACAACTCTTATGTTTGCCTTTAGAACGAAAATTGCTTTTTCTGCAGGATGGCAATAACATAGTCGTTATAATCATGTTTTTAATGCCACGGTCATTACGTGGAATGTATGTTGCCAGTGTCAGAATGCTTATGCAGTCAGCTTCAAATGTTGATTCTCGAAAAGATGTTGATTCTTCGAAAAGAACGTCATCTTCCCTCTGGGGATTCCCATTTGTTCTACCTTTTGAATGTAATCTGACTGCTGAAAAAAAAAATACTCGCCTTGCAAAGTGACTCTCATGATCAATTTAATTATTTAACTTCAAAATTTCATATCACTGATGTGCTGTCTTGCAGGTGGAAGCAATGGTTAGGTTACTGTGGATATGTTTTGGGAGTTGAAGTAGTGATCAGGCTGTTTTCCATTCAGTGATATCTTTTAACGAAATATCAATCTCCCTCCTACACATGGAAAGAGATGACCATCGTAATAAAATCAGGTGTTTTACTGAATTTATAGAGTGATATGCAGTATAAACCTGATATTTATAACTTCTCTGTGCTGTTATCTTAAGAGACTCCGTACGTGGTGAAACATTTTGTTACTTTAAGAAAGTTTGAAAGTAAGGAGGCATATTGTGACAAAGGTAGACGTTAGCAATCCTTCATGAGCCAAAAACGACTTTAATACTCTAGTCCTGTGATGCATGATGTAGCAGATATTAAGCTGATTAAAACAGATTTTTTCCCGATGGGAGAACAGTTAGAGAAAATATGACTAATGCCATACTGTTACAGGATTTTCACAACAAGTACGATACTTTAGCGATGTGGAGGTCACTGTATGTCCTGATTTCTTCTGTCTTCGAAAATAACTCGTATAATGGGAGAAACCTACATCTTGCGTGAGAAATTCGAGGTGTATGGTCAACAACATCGCTGCCTCATATTGGGTAAATGGATTTTTTAAACTTGGGCGGGGGGGGGGAGGGTGTCTATATTGGGATGGAATTGGTTAGAACTATTGTATACACCGAAGCACAGCTGTTTGTCTCACAGTGTGCCACAGCCACTGGCAAAAGTGGTCACGAAGCTTCAGCAACTGGAAGTCACAGGTTAGCTTGGCCTATGATGTGCAATTATGTACAAAGAATGCGCCAATTGTCCGCTCTCGCCCATGACAGCGAGGGCTGCCTAAGTGTCCAGTGTGCTGGGTGAGTGACGACAGAAGCGGTTGTGTATTTTGTGTTAGAAGATTCAATATGGTAGGTGTTTACACTGGATGATTATTCTCCCCATGTAAGTTGATCAGTTGCCTGCTTTTTAACAGTCTCTCCAACCTGTGAACATTCGGTGCAGTATGCATGTGGATGCCAGGGATGGGCATGCAGCTGCTGGCATGGATGTTGTGGGTGTGGGTGTCTCCCGGCTGGGGCTAATGGGGCTACTTCAGAAATTGGCGGACAGCGCTTCCTTCGTGAACGAGTGTGTACGCTTAGGGACTGATGACCATGTCAGTTAAGTCCCATAAGATTTCACACACACACACATTCACACACACACAAACAGGAAGTAGTCAAATAGCTCAAATGGCTCTGAGCAAGTATTGGACTTTACAGCTGAGGTCATCAGTCCCCTAGAACTTAGAACTACTTAAACCTAACTAACCTAAGGACGTCACACACATCCATGCCCGAGTCAGGATTCGAACCTGCGACAGTAGCGGTCGCGCGGTTCCAAACTGAAGCGCCTAGAACCGCTCGGCCACTCCGGCAGGCTGGAAGTAGTCTTTTAAGAGAGACAGAGACAGGAAGCGAGTCTGGAATTTCCTGTTCTACAGAATCCTGTCACTTGATGCTTTGTTCAGGGCCACGAGATCAAAGGAGCCCGACATCTGGTCAGTGACCAGTGGTGTTTAGTATCATGATCTGTAATTAGGACATTGGTGTATTTTTGAGCTCCGTGGCCACGCTCGGACAATGGACACAGGCATGGGAGACCCCAAACAGAGGCTACTGTACTGCACTTCATCCCATTCGAGGGTGCTTACGATAATTACATTATGGGAAGTGGGGATTGGGGTACAGACATGAGCTCTCTCCAAGGGGGGAGCCCTTGCTCCTGCAAACTGATTACATAAAGAATTGTCATCACTATATTGTTACAATGATTTGAATTTCGTGTCATGAGATACTTCCTGTCTAACACAGAGTGAGTTTTTTTCCCATAAATTTTTTTCCAGGAGAGATGGGGAGGGAGGGGGGAGGGATATCCTCTAGTGATGGCAATGTGCAATGGCTGAGTCGATCACTGCATGTCAAGGTGAGCACACACACGAAAATTTTTTCCAACAGGACACACCTCCTATCTGCAGCAATGTAGTCACATAATTAGGACATAGTTGCTGGATGTGAACTTTTCCAGCCAAATTAAGAGTTTTAATCCCTGAAAAGTGAATTTTATATTAAACAATAGATACTCTGCTATGTAACTAAATTTCCTGTCATGAGATCCTTCCTCTCCTGCATAGATTGAGTCCTTCTCCCACCAGTTTAAAGAAGGAGAGGAGGGCTGGGAGATTTACCAGAGGGGGAGGGGTTAATTAATTGAACAATTTAATTAATTAGTCAATTGATTTGATATAAAACCTGTCCTTGGATCGGCAAGGGGAATAGGGGATTGTTGGAGGTTTTCTGAATGGTGTGGGAGGAGGAAGGAGAGGGGTAGGAGTGGAGGGTTTCTCAGAAGGATGGATTATACCCAAGGGATCGTAAATCAACCCTCAGGGGGTCATAAACGACTTAGCCAAACAGAAATTAAGATAATAAATCAATCACGTTTGTCCCTGAATGTACACTCTGTCTCTGAATGTATGCAACCCACAATAAAAAATTCACTTGTACCAGTTTTGCTCTACTACTGGGAATTTCCATCTGTATGTTAGTGTACTATTATTATCATTGTGATAGCTGTCTACCTACACAGCCTTCTAACTAATGGAACAGTTCTGTTGGAACATAATGAGATTTCAGGAGAATTAGCAGGGGTCTGGGACCTGGTGGGTGACACTCTTACTCATGGAAATCATCTGGATAAAAATGCTATGTATGGCACACTGGGAGATTCATGAGAATACGACAGGTAAGCAATACTCTGACGAAAGGTGAGTTGTATACCGCTTTTTCTAAGTGTTGTGTTCAAACATATTAAAACCTCTCACATTCGTCTTGTGAAATGACTGCAATGAGAAAATTAGGAGCTAATATGAATATTTTTACCGAAATACAGTCAGCAGCAGAAGCTCCAACTTTTTTCCGATAAATAAGAGACATTATTTTCAGTGAGGTTTGTATGCCTATAAATGCAAGGGTGACATCTTAATAGGTAGAATAAACTTACATTTGCGTAAATTAGTTTGCTTCGCAAGTCATCGTACGGTAAGTGATGCAGGGTCCATGTACCACTATTAGTCATTCCCTTTCCTGTTCCACTCGCAAATACGCGTAGAGCGAAGGAAAAAGACTGCTTACACGCTGTCTTATAAACGGTGTTTTCTAGTATCTTATCTTCGTGGTCCTTAGGCGAAATGTTCATTGGCAGCGGTAGATTCCTTATGTGTCAGCTTCAATGTCGGTTCTCAATAGTGTTCCTCGAAAATAACATTGTCGTCCTCCTGAGATTCCTATTTGAGCTACCTGGCGAGTGTAATTCGACTTCTGAAAAAAAAAAAAAATTAATCGACACACAAAGTGATTCTCATGAACAATTTAAATAACTAGTAAAGCAATTTGATAGCAATGATGTGGCACAAGGCGGATAGAAGTGACGACTAGTGTACCACAGATATGATACGGGAGTTGGAGCGCTAATCAGGTGTTTTTTCGTTGCGGCGATATCTTTTAACGAAATTTCAAACTCTCACTTACACAGGAAGAGATAACCATCGTAAAAAAGATCAGCTGTACTAACGCATTTGTTGTTGTTGTGGCCTTCAGTCCAGAGACTGGTTTGATGTAGCTTTCCATTTACTCTATCCTGAGCAATTTTCTTCATCTCCCAGCACCTACTGCAACCTACGTTCTTCTGAATCTGTTTAGTGTATTCATCTCTTGGTCTCCCTTTACGATTTTTACCCTCCAGGCTGCCCTACAATACTAAATTGGGGATTTTGTTTCGTTTACTGCTTGCTCAATATACAGATGGAATAAAATCGGGGATAGGCCACAACCCCGTCTCACTCCCTTCCCAACCACTGCTTCCCTTTCATGCCCCTCGACGCTTATAACAGCCATCAGGTTTCTGTGCAAATTGTAAATGCCTTTCGCTCCCTGTATTTGACCCCTGCCATCACAGAATTTGAAAGAGAGTATTCCAGTCAACACTGTCGAAAGCTTTCTCTAAGTCTACAAATGCTAGAAACGTTGGTTTGCCTTTCCTTAATCTACCTTCTAAGATAAGTTGTAGGGTCAGTATTGCCTCATGCATTCCAACATTTCTACTGAATCCAAACTGATCTTCCCCGAGATCGGCTTCTACCAGTTTTTCCATTCGTCTGTGAAGAATTCGTGTTAGTATTTTGCAGCTGTGGCTTATTACGCTGATATTTCGGTAATTATCACATCTGTCAACACCTGCTTTCTTTGGGATTGGAATTGTTATATTCGTCTTGAAGTCTGAGGGTACTTCGCCTGTCTCATACATCTTGCTCACCAGATGGTAGGGTTTTGTCAGGGCTGGCTGTCCCAAGGCTATCAGTAGTTCTAATGGAATGTTGTCTACTCCCAGGGCCTTGTTTCGACTTAGGTCTTTCTGTGCTCTGTCAGACTCTTCACACAGTATCATATCTCTGCATTTATAAAGTGGTAAATAGTATAACTCTTGCCACGTCCTGGCACAGCCTCACTATACCAGAATGAAGTAAGTGCGAACTGCGTAGAGCAATCGGGACGCTAACGACAATGGATTAGTTATAAATTGCTGTCAACCTTTATATCGGAGATGAGAGGGAGAGAATCTCCTTGGTTTGAAGCAAATAAGTTTCTTGAAAATAGCTTACAGAATTGCAATAGACAGAAAAGATTGGTTAGTTTCTATCAAGTTTATTCTCACATATACACTCCTGGAAATGGAAAAAAGAACACATTGACACCGGTGTGTCAGACCCACCATACTTGCTCCGGACACTGCGAGAGGGCTGTACAAGCAATGATCACACGCACGGCACAGCGGACACACCAGGAACCGCGGTGTTGGCCGTCGAATGGCGCTAGCTGCGCAGCATTTGTGCACCGCCGCCGTCAGTGTCAGCCAGTTTGCCGTGGCATACGGAGCTCCATCGCAGTCTTTAACACTGGTAGCATGCCGCGACAGCGTGGACGTGAACCGTATGTGCAGTTGACGGACTTTGAGCGAGGGCGTATAGTGGGCATGCGGGAGGCCGGGTGGACGTACCGCCGAATTGCTCAACACGTGGGGCGTGAGGTCTCCACAGTACATCGATGTTGTCGCCAGTGGTCGGCGGAAGGTGCACGTGCCCGTCGACCTGGGACCGGACCGCAGCGACGCACGGATGCACGCCAAGACCGTAGGATCCTACGCAGTGCCGTAGGGGACCGCACCGCCACTTCCCAGCAAATTAGGGACACTGTTGCTCCTGGGGTATCAGCGAGGACCATTCGCAACCGTCTCCATGAAGCTGGGCTACGGTCCCGCACACCGTTAGGCCGTCTTCCGCTCACGCCCCAACATCGTGCAGCCCGCCTCCAGTGGTGTCGCGACAGGCGTGAATGGAGGGACGAATGGAGACGTGTCGTCTTCAGTGATGAGAGTCGCTTCTGCCTTGGTGCCAATGATGGTCGTATGCGTGTTTGGCGCCGTGCAGGTGAGCGCCACAATCAGGACTGCATACGACCGAGGCACACAGGGCCAACACCCGGCATCATGGTGTGGGGAGCGATCTCCTACACTGGCCGTACACCACTGGTGATCGTCGAGGGGACACTGAATAGTGCACGGTACATCCAAACCGTCATCGAACCCATCGTTCTACCATTCCTAGACCGGCAAGGGAACTTGCTGTTCCAACAGGACAATGCACGTCCGCATGTATCCCGTGCCACCCAACGTGCTCTAGAAGGTGTAAGTCAACTACCCTGGCCAGCAAGATCTCCGGATCTGTCCCCCATTGAGCATGTTTGGGACTGGATGAAGCGTCGTCTCACGCGGTCTGCACGTCCAGCACGAACGCTGGTCCAACTGAGGCGCCAGGTGGAAATGGCATGGCAAGCCGTTCCACAGGACTACATCCAGCAACTCTACGATCGTCTCCATGGGAGAATAGCAGCCTGCATTGCTGCGAAAGGTGGATATACACTGTACTAGTGCCGACATTGTGCATGCTCTGTTGCCTGTGTCTATGTGCCTGTGGTTCTGTCAGTGTGATCATGTGATGTATCTGACCCCAGGAATGTGTCAATAAAGTTTCCCCTTCCTGGGACAATGAATTCACGGTGTTCTTATTTCAATTTCCAGGAGTGTACTTATGTGAGGTGTTGGACCATAGAACCCTTAGTAAGATTCAGTCTATTTATTCGGACTTGCTACTTCAAAGCTAATTACCGGTACATATAAGAAACAAGTACAAAGCAATCACTTGTTCTTGGTTAGCACTGAAATCTCTCTAAGTAATTGAGACAAAGTTCTGTTCTGTTCAACACTATTCCAATGAAACTCTAAAAATCCTACTTGACCTGCAGTTCCTGAGTGTCCACCAGAGTCTTTCACCATCTTCTCGTAGCTGAAGTCTTTATCAGCTGTATCGGCTGCTATGGGCCTACTCGGCCCCGCTGGCGTCTTGCTGCGGAATCTCCAAACTGCCGGCACTGGCTCTGAAATTTCCAGATGTGGGATGGGAGGGTGAGTGGGGTTTGGGAGGGGAGGGATGGGGTATTTCTCACAGGGGGAGGAGTTAGTTAATTTATAGATTTAATTATTTAGTCATTTAATTTGATCTGAAAGGTGTGCTTGTATTGGTGAGGGGATTTCCCAGGGGAGGTGGTGGAGAAGGAGGGAGTAGGTGAAGATTGGGGGAGTTTCTGAGAAGGACAGTTTACCCCCAGGGGGTCATAAATTAACTACTGGGGGTCATAAATCAGTTAACAGAGCGCTAGGTTAAGGGGAGGGGGAGGATTTATATATATAGCTGCACAGAGTGGCTGCGCAATTTGAGGCGCCCTGCCATGGAATGCGCCACCCCTCCTGCTGGAGGTTCGAGAGTTCACCCTCGGGCATGGGTGTGTGTGTGTGTGTGTGGTGTTCTTAGCATCAGTTGGTTTAAGTTAGTTTAAAGTAGTGTGTAAGTCTAGGGACCAATGACCTCATCAGTTCAGTCCCTTAGGAATTCACATACATTTGAGGGTTTATAAATCAATCAGGTTTGCCCCTGAATGTGTGCAAGCCTTTGTATTGAGCTTAGCGTTGTATGGAAGTGAAACATGTACAATAAACAGTTTGGATAAGGAGAGAATAGAAGCTTTTGAAATTGGGTGCTACAGAAAAATGCTGAAGATTAGTTGGGTAGATTATGTAACTAATGAAGAGGGCCTGAATAGAACTGAGAAGAAAATAAATTTGTGGCACATCCTGATTAGAGGAACGGATTTTGAGACATCAACGGATCACCAGTTTGGTATTGGAGGGAAGTGTGTGCGATTGTGGGAGGTGGGGAATAAAATTCGTAGAGGGAGACCAGGAGATGAATACAGTAAGCATATTCAGGAGGGTGTAAGTTGGAGTAGTTATTCGGAGATGAAGAGGCTTGCACAGGATGGAGTAGCGTGGAGAGCTGCCTCAAACCAGTCTTTGGTCTGAAGACCACATGAACAACAACATTATTTGTCTTGAGCCAGCAGACCGATGTACCAGAAATTCGAAATTAGATCACCGGGGGCTCAAGTATGCAACAGTTTTACCTATATAAGTAATGATTTTGGTACTATGGCGTCAGTCTTCGTGCAGCCGCTCGAGCAACAGCAATGGACCACTCACACGGAAGATGCCACGGTAATATAGGAGGAGAAGGCGTTCCCGCCTGACATTGTATGAAGCCTTCGATAATATTACTATTAATACCGAGAACTATGTAGGTGCACAAGTGATTTTGCATGGTCCGTCAGTGTTCAGTGGTTGTGTTCTTAATTTTACACTTCCGAATAATGACGCCACACAGCATGGTAATGGGTGGATTACCGTCGCTGTAATACGTGGTACTAAAGCTGAAAAAATACCATGGCTCGAATCGTTTAACAGTCACGATATTATTGCCTATCACACATTTCAGATTTGTGAGGTCTACAACAGAGACACGGGTAGATCGTACTACATGTCAACCACGCCCTTGGTTATGAGATCCAGGACTCATCCTAAAATAAATGAATGTGAATCTGTTTCAATATGTGTCAAAGGTGCCATGAATTACAGCAAAATTAAAACTATTGGTGACATCACACATTATTATCAAACCAATCTATTAACAAACTAGTCTTTGGTCTGAAGACCACATCAACAACAACATTATTTCTTTTGAGCCAGCAGACCGATGTACCAGAAATTGGAAATTAGATCACTGAGGGACGTTGGGTTAACAGCAATTTTAAGAACTAGTTATAGAGGTAGAGAACACGTATCCAGGCGCTGCCATTAAATGTTACAGAGACAAATCTTGCGGTCGTTTCCGATAATAAGGTGCACATTCGCAGTGGCCATGAAAGACAATATAATTGCCCATATCCGTCATGTTGACATACGAAGAACATATGGGAAAAAGGAACTAGGTCTACTTTTTTGCAAAGTCATTTTATGCCCCGTTCTTGTGGCTTAAGTGTTGCATATTACAGTGCACAAATGATTTTGGGATAAAAGAAGGCTGTCAAAGAGATAGTGACTGTTTCAATGTATTTGTACGGAGGAAGAAAGATGCAATTCTAGCACATACTGGTGAACAAAAAGAGACCTGTCTGTAAATGACAGACTGTGTCATACTAACAGTGGATTCTTTTCGAGCTGGAGAAGCTGTGCTTAGTGGGACAGAAACTGTTTCAGTCTACATTTTTGTCCTAACGTTAAACCATGCGCTAAGTTTAAATGCGTAAGTTATTTTATTTTGCTACTCATCGTGCCTCATTCAATGGACCTCGGATAATTTCCCTAAGGCTACAAAACTGTTAACAAAGTCTCGGGAAAAAGTGAATAAAACACTGCAAGAAAATGCATACTAAACTAAGATTAATGTATAGAAAAAGGTGCGCCTTCAAAGTCGTACAACTGCCACTAGAATTTTATTAGGCGCTACATAGAGTGCTTCTTTTTCCAAATTTCTCGCCCTCGACGCCGAATACTACTACTCGTCATTACCGTGTGACTGTGTGCTCTTCACTAACACATCGGTGATTTGTTATTACACTCAAAGTTTACGATAAGCGAAGAAATGAATTCGTTTCATGTTGTTGTAAATATTTTATACTCTAGGAAGAGGATAATATGTTTTTGCACATATAATTTGGTATCACCCTTCTACCTCCGAGCAAGATCATGTCACACTATCAATTTATCAATATTATTGGTATCTGGCCTCCATGGCTGTGGAAAGAGTTACCTGGAAAAATACAGCTAGCAGCCATTCTTTTCCATGTATCACTACATCAGCGAACCTAAAAGTGTTTGGTAGGACGCATATAAAGACGAGAAAGGGGCCACAAATTACAGAACAAAAGGCAGCTGCAGCATTCAAAACGCAGTTGATAAAAACTTTAATCTGTTGATGAAGATAAACCTTTACTACGCAAATTGAAGATGAACGAAGGACCGAAACAAGTCTCCGCATATAAGGATATACAAAAAAGTGCCTGGTTCCTTTGTTTCTTCCAGTAATTCATGTTACACTAGTTTACATTGTATTTTATACTTACTATAGAAATATTTGTATAACAGGTGAATAGGTGTGCAGACACTCTCACAACAAGGTTGCACTTTTTGAAATTTCTCCATTGTAAAATGTATTGACACTGACTTTCTCCCTCTTTCGACTTGATCTGCATGTGCGTGGTACTATGTTATTAAATTAAGGCAATACCCTTGGTTCCCACATTGAGTAGCAGCTACTCTGAGTAGACGTTTCACAAACTCACCACTCGACGTCCGAGCACGGCAGTGTCGTAGACGACAGGGCGTCCTCCGTGATATAAACATTATACACCACCAGTTGTCGGTAGCAGAAAGGGCGATTCACACTGGGCACCCCGTCAGGTCACGGAACGCAACGTCAAAACGTCCCACAATGCCATTCAAACGGTAGCATTCACACCAGCAGTCGGCGGACCGGAATGTCACGCTACTTTACGCTTTATTCTCTTGAAGAATTGTTGACGGGTCGGCGGCGCCACGTGACACACTGATGCTGCATACTCCTGTCGTCTGATCTCTGACGTTAACTTATTCTTATTGTGTAAGGTTTTTAAGCTCTTGTGATATCTTGATCTCGGTTCTATTTCTTGCATTGTTTTGGTAGCACAGGGGGATGTTGTGTAATTGTTCTCAAGGAAAACCCAATGCCTGAAAGTGAAATTTTATTTACCTTTTTACGTTATATGGATGATATAAACACCAAAACACACAGAAATACACTACTGGCCATTAAAATTGCTACACCACGAAGATGACGTGCTACAGACGCGAAATTTAACCGACAGGAAGAAGATGCGGTAATACGCAAATGATTAGCTTTCCAGAGCATTCACACAAGGTTGACGCCGGTGGCGACACCTATAAAGTGCTGACATGACGAAAGTTTCCAACCGATTTCTCATACACAAACAACAGTTGACCGGCGTTGCCTGGTGAAACGTTGTTGTGATGCATCGTGTAAAGAGGAGAAATGCGTAGCATTACGTTTCCAACTTTGATAAAGGTCGGATTGTAGCCTATCGCGATTGCGGTTTATCGTATCGCGACATTGCTGCTCGCGTTGGTCGAGATCCAATGACTGTTAGCAGAATATCGAATCGGTGGGTTCAGGAGGGCAATACGGAACGCCGTGCAGGATCCCAACGGCCTCGTATCACTAGCAGTCGAGATGACAGGCATCTTATCCGCATGGCTGTAACGGATCGTGCAGCCACGTCTCGATCCCTGATTCAACAGATGGGGACGTTTGCAAGACAACCACCATCTGCACGAACAGTTCGACGACGTTTGCAGCAGCATGGACTATCAGCTCGGAGATCATGGCTGCGGTTACCCTTGACGCTGCATCACAGACAGGAGCGCCTGCGATGGTGTACTCAGCGACGAACCTGGGTGCACGAATAGCAAAACGTCATTTTTTCGGAAGAATCCAGGTTCTGTTTACAACATCATGATGGTCGCATCCGTGTTTGGCGACATCGCGGTGAACGCACATTGGAAGCGTGTATTCGTCATCGCCCTACTGGCGTATCACCTGGCGTGATGGTATGGGGTGCCATTAGTTACACGTCTCGGTCACCTCTTGTTCACATTGACGGCACTTTGAACAGACGTCGTTACAATTCAGATGTGTTACGACCCATGGCTCTACACTTCATTCGATCCCTTCGAAACCCTACATTTCAACAGGATAATGCACGACCGCATGTTGCAGGTCCTGTACGGGCTTTTCTGGATACAGAAAATGTTCTACTGCTGCCCTGGCCAGCACATTCTCCAGATCTCTCACCAATTGAAAACGTCTGGTCAATGGTGGCCGAGCAACTGGCTCGTCACAATACGCCAGTCACTACTCTTGATGAACTGTGGCATAGTGTTGAAGCTGCATGGGCAGCTGTACCTGTACACGCCTTCCAAGCTCTGTTTGACTTAATGCCCAGGCGTATGAAGGCCGTTATTACGGCCAGAGGTGGTTGTTCTGGGTACTGATTTCTCAGGATCTATGCACCCAAATTACGTGAAAATGTAATCACATGTCAGTTCTAGTATAATATACTTGTCCAATGAATACCCGTTTATCATCTGAATTTCTTCTTGATGTAGCAATTTTAATGGACAGTAGTGTATGAACTTGTATGAACTTTGTTGCACAGTTTGTATCGACTACCAGTTCTCTAAGTTTATACAACAGCGTTTCTTCCAAATTGTCATATTTCAGAAATGCGATAAATGCCCTGAAATAAAAAGAGTGGAGATGAGGGTAAATACACTCTAAGAAAAAATAATAAGTAAAAAAAGTCTCCCACGAAGGAATTATCCGAATAGGACGAAAAGTGGTAGGTGAGACGGGTATCATGCCAATTTATGTTTAATTGGCGCATCAGATCGTCATACCAGTAATCCCGAACTGGTCGGGGGCACTGCCCATAGTGCTCCAGGAAAAATTGTGGGAAATAAAAAACTGGAGGGTAATTCAAAGTTTTGTAGTAAATTCGAATTCTGGTGTTAAATTAAAATGCTAACTGCATTATAGAGGATTTAATAACAATAAAAGAATGGTAATAGTAATAATAATATATTCTTTATTTTTAAAAATTCTATGTACATATCACTCATGTGGAAGGATCATCTTTGAAATACTGGTGCAGTGTAACAATGATGTCACTATCCAACATCGTTAACCCAGAATATTGGCTCAGTCCAGCTCCCCATCATCCTTTTGCTGAGAAATTCAAAAATTAGCAAGAAAATTCTTTTTTTTCCTCTGGCTATGAAGCATGGGTGTTGGAGAGGGGTAGTTGCGATTGATGAAGCTCTACAGAGCAGCTCTAGCCAGTATTGTCTCTAACTGCTGGATGCAGAGAATATATTTTCGTTATTATTGTAGTATTAGAGAGTTGCTCCAGCCAGTCTAGACAATAGCACTATGTGGGACAGATGGATAACAATGGTAGGACAGTATTATTGAAGTGCAGGAAGTAGCCTCCTGCTGATCTACAAATGAATAGCTGTTGGGAGAGAGAGTATGATGGGTAATAATATTAGGACAGTAATCCACTGTTCCAGTGCTACAACAAATCCCTGCCTCTATGTACTTGAGACCTGTAACAACAACATTGTTGAATGAAACATGATTATGCCTATTTACAAATTTTAAGTCATATCCTAGTCAACAGAAATGGGGATTTGCGTAGTACAATATTTTTTATGAGTTTAGTGCTCATTATCTCGAGTACGACATCTCATGACGAAAAATCTGGCCAGTCACCTCCAGTCTATTACAGCACCATCTACCAAGTGTATTGGGTACCTGAAGAATCGAATGTTCAAAAACTTTCTTTCTACTTGACCGGTTGGCACAGGTTAAGCTGCAACTTCCAGTTGGTCAATGACTACTAACTAGCCTTGCTAACAGCTAGCACACTCCAAGACAAGTAGGTGCTGCTTGGCCCAGAGTTCCACCCGACAAACACTCAGCCAAGTTTAAAAAATGTGCTTTACGCAATTTGAGATGGGGATGTTGTCCATACACCTTGAATTTCTCATGCAAAATATTGAGGAAGGCAATGGCAAACCTCCTCCACTACGACCTTGCCTATTATAGCGGTGCAGGTCTTCCGCATCGTTCCCCTACTCTCCTTGGAGTATGAGACCTCATCATCTGTTCTCACCCTTTTATGCATCTTGTTTTTGAATGCAAAAGAAATCGGACCATATCCACGTTTTCACATCGCTAAAGTATCGTTCTTAGAGTGAAAATCATGTACAACAGTATGGATTAGACTACATTTCCTCTAAGTAATCTCTCATCCAGTAAAAAAGCCTGTTAATACCAACTTAAGGTATGTTACGTTCTGCATCACAGGACTACACTATAAAACTCATTTTTGCCTCATGATGGGGTGCTAAGAGCATGCTTTACCCCTGTCATAGGATGCCTCGTTACTTTCGAGCTCTCTTAAAGCAGTCAAATAGCAGCATAGACGAGCTATAAATATCATTTTATAATTTCCGTAATATACCTGAACTTATTACGATGGCCATCTCTAAATATCAGGATAATACTATGTATCACTTTATAAATTCCGTAATACAGCTGATTTTATTACGATGGTCATCTCTCTCTGTGTAGGTAGGGGATTAAAATTTCTTTAAAAGATTTCATTGCAACTAAAAAACGCTTGATTACTGCTCGAACTCGTGAATCATGTCAGTGGCACTCTAGTGTCTTGGATCTTTAGAGAAGGCTATACAGGGTGTTACAAAAAGGTACGGCCAAACTTTCAGGAAACATTCCTCACACACAAATAAAGAAAAGATGTTATGTGGACATGTGTCCGGAAACGCTTAATTTCCATGTTAGAGCTCATTTTAGTTTCGTCTGTATGTACTGTACTTCCTCGATTCACCGTCACATGTATGGGCTGACGGGAATCCGCACGCAATTGTGCAATCACGTCATCAACGTTTGGGCAGGCATTGTTGGTGATGTCTTGATTGGGCACAATGTTCTTCCACCTACGCTAAATGGAACACGTTATCATGATTTCATACGCGATACTCAACCTGTGCTGCTAGAACATGTGCCTTTACAAGTACGACACAACATGTGGTTCATGCACGATGGAGCTCCTGCACATTTCAGTCGAAGTGTTCGTACGCTTCTCAACAACGGATTGGGTGACCGATGGATTGGTAGAGGCGGACCAATTCCATGGCCTCCACGCTCTCCTGACCTCAACCCTCTTGACTTTCATTCATGGGGGCATTTGAAAGCTCTTGTCTACGCAACCCCGGTACCAAATGTAGAGACTCTTCGTGCTCGTATTGTGGACGGCTGTGATACAATACGCCATTCTCCAGGGCTGCATCAGCGCATCAGGGATTCCATGCGACGGAGGGTGGATGCATGTATCCTCGCTAACGGAGGACATTTTGAACATTTCCTGTAACAAAGTGTTTGAAGTCACGATGGTACGTTCTATTGCTGTGTGTTTCCATTCCATGATTAATGTGATTTGAAGAGAAGTAATACAATGAGCTCTAACATGGAAAGTAAGCGTTTTCGGACACATGTCCATATAACATATTTTCTTTCTTTGTGTGTGAGGAATGTTTCCTGAAAGTTTGGCCGTACCTTTTTGTAACACCCTGTATATAAAGCGGTGTTGCTCTGTAACGTAGTTGATGTCTGGGGATGTTTGGAGAGGTATATCAGTGGGTTGAACAGTTTGTTTTATACGATACTTGGATACTTGTAACCTCTGCAGAATGGAGATACACACACATGTGTAGTTCAAGGTTTGGTGTACAGGAAATTAGTTTTGCTCACTCTAAATACAAAATATAGGATACGAGGGTGATTTTTAGCTATTAAGCAACGTCCTCACAAACTACGTGAAGCTAGATCCTTTTATACTGGTGATGGCGATGAAACCATGTGTTTTCACTGTGGTAGTGGATTGAACTATTGGGATGAAACGAATAACCCATGGGTTGTACATGCTGTGTGGTTTTCCAAGTACCTGTTCGTGTTTCTTGCGAGTAGTAAGGATTTTGTGGATAATATTTGTCAGAAGAAAGATGCAAAAATTACTGCAAAAGTTGCAGTTAATATTAAAACTCCTTCAAATCTTCTGAAAGCAGCAACAGAACACAATGTTCTGGAGACATAATGCCGCCTGCATTAAATGCAGACCTGCCCTTTCCTCATGCACTGTGTTTCATAGACCTATTTTAGCTATGGTAAGAACATTTGTGATGAAGGCACTTTGTTATTTTGTGACTTATTTTTTATACTTTCTTAATACACATAGTGATGAAAGATGCATTGCCGTTAAAATGCGTTCTTTACATGGTTTTTGCTAGGTCAATACCACTTGGGCCTATTCTTGAAACAGCCGGCCGCGGTGGTCTCGCGGTTCTAGGCGCGCAGTCCGGAACCGTGCGACTGCTACGGTCGCAGGTTCGAATCCTGCCTCGGGCATGGATGTGTGTGATGTCCTTAGGTTAGTTAGGTTTAACTATTTCTAAGTTCTAGGGGACTGATGACCTAAGATGTTAAGTCCCATAGTGCTCAGAGCCATTTGAACCATATTCTTGAAACAACAGGTATGATCACACAATGGTCTTAACACTTTCTGATGTACATTGTAGAACCATGAGTTTTTGGCATCAAAGCATGCTCTTAATATGATAGCTATGATTACACAGTGATCTTAGCACTTTTTGACCTGTGTTGTAGAGTCATGAGTTTTCAGTGTCGAAGGATCGATTTGACATACAATACCATCATTCTGTCAATGTATGCAGTCTTCCATGGGGATAAAAACCATTATTTCGCCCTCCAACAGAGTACTATTGTTAAGATTTGTGCTACAGAGCTCCATATAATCCGGTATCGAATGCTTTGCAACATATACAACCCACTAAGCTAGTAGGGAATATATTCTGTATTGGAGTGTATTACAGGGTGAAAGAGAAAATCTGAGTGCTGCCTATGGCTATGCATCACATTACTTTAGTATAAAGCATCATACAGCAGATGTAATCGTAGTTGGCAGTTGAAGATGCTTGGTTTTTTTAATGTATGCACTATATGCTGGATGGAAGGATGACGTCATACAGCAGTACTTTTATAGGGGCAAGTCTATGCACTCTAAAGGCATTGTACCATATTCCATAGACAAGAGTATGGTGTACATTAGGAGATATTGGTATGGATGCTGCAGGAATATAAAAAAATCCATCTTAAGTGGAAATGGTTGATGTTGAAGTGGACCATCAGCTGTCACTATTTCAATAGCCATCTATAGAAGACTACTAGCTTATGGATTCGGATAGTCAGACTGGATATGTGCAACTGCATTAGGTTTGTGAGAAATGTTCACATCTTCCTCCGCCAAAAAAGAACCTCATTTTTAAGCTCTGATTTATAAATATGGAAAAGGACTGTTCGAGTTAGATCCTGTCTAAATGCTCGTGATACGGAAATATGTTTCAAAAATCATTATGGAATGTATATGGCGCAGAAGACTGTAGTTTTAACGGAACATTTGTTAATTGTGGAAGGTTGTGCCCTACACAGCATCACTGTATTTAAATATTCCTGACAGACGCTTACTATGTTACATACATCTGATTCCATTTCATGATTTTCATCATAAGCAGATTACATTTTGATATCAGAATGGATTCTACATACAAGTACATGACATGGAAGACTTTAGTTTTAATGGAACTTCTGTTAATGGTGTGAGGGAGTACCACACACAGAATCACTGTACTTAAATAGCACTGACTGATGTCTGAAACAATGTGACAATATTTTGCAAATAACTGTTTTTTGTATGCTTTGCCTCTAGAGTGCATAGACTTCCCCCTATTAAAGTACTGATGCATGACATCATTCTTCCATCCAGCATATAGTGCTTATATTAAAGAAAACCAAAGCACACAGGTCAGAAAGTGTTAATATCACTGTGTGATCATAGTTATCATATTAAGAGCAGGGCTAAGTGTGACTGATATAGGAAAAAACAGAAAAAGAGCGCATTTTAAAGATAATGCTTTTTCATCTGAATGTGTATTAACCGCCACAAAACAACAGAAGCTCTTATAAAATCACTGCCTTCATGAAAAATGCTCTTACTGTAGCTAAAACAGGTCTCTGAAACACCGCACATGAGGAAAGGAAATAGTGAATTTGTGAATTCTGAATTCTCACATACATCTCACGAAGTGACAGAGACTAAAACGAAGGTTTTTACTGATAGACAATCAGCAGTAGAAGTTCAGTTTTTTGTTTTCTCAGTGAATAAGAGACAACATTCTCCCGTGAGTTTTGTGTGCCTATAAATAAACGGACTCAAGAACCAGAAGGAGCAGCAGCGACTGAAAGAGAAGAAACTAACCATCTCAAACCACAAGTGATACCAACGCCGACCATTTACCATACACAGGATTACCTTGAACTCAACAAGACGCTTACCTCGCTTCTCGACGGCTGTGTGACGGTCGTCTATCAATTGGACAGAATAAAATACCGCTTCGAACCGTTTGCAGAGCAGCTGGAAGCCATGTCCTTTTTCGCCAACTACAACATCCAATTGTTTTTAGTTACCAGTCTGCAGAGAATAAGGAGCTCTAAGTTGTCATTAAATGTCTACCAGAACAGATTCCTACAACCTCATCAATGTAGAGATTCCTTCAACCTCATCAATGTCAAGATTTACGATTCTGAAGTATCTCCCCTACATGACAGTGCGTGTAGAAACCTACAGCTCAGAGAATGGCCCAGTCCAGTGCAAACTATGATAACGGTGGGAACACACAGCTGATTAATGCTACCTCCCATGAGAAGTGTGCGGTGTGGCGGCCATCATAAATCAGCGGGCTGCCAAGTACCAAAAGCAGAGAAACCTACATGGACCAATTGCAGAAAGGACCATCCCACGACCTACCAAGGGTGCGAAACATACCAATCACTTCTGAAGAAGTATAAAGTGCAGCACACCCATCAGCCACCATGACAGAAGACCATGTCACGAAAAATACCAGGCAGGACGAGCAACATGACAATGTCCAGCGACAAGCCTCAACTATGGCCGAAATGGTGCCTCTATACCTGGCTACACAAGTGACAACAACAGCCCAGTACCGAGCGAGGTGGTGCAGAGGTTAGCACTCTGGACTTGCGTTCTGGAGGGGAGGACGGTGATTCAAACCCACACCTGGCCATCCTTATTTAGGTTTTCTGTGATTTCCCTAAATCGCTTCATGCAAATGCCAGGATGGTTCCTTCGAAAGGACATGGCCGACTTCCTCTCCCTTTCTTCCTTAATTCCATGGGGCTGATGCCTCGTTGAGCAGTTAAACAGAAAGGACAGTATCAAGAAAGGCAGATGTAAAATGAACATCAACAACTGCAAAACGAGGTCAATAGAATGTAGTCGAATTAAATCAGGTGATGCTGAGGGAATTAGATTAGGAAATGAGACACTTAAAGTAATAAATGAGTTTTCCTATTTGGGAAGCAAGATAGCTGATGATGGTTGAAGTAGGGAGGATGTAAAATATAGACTGGCAATGGCAAGAAAAGCATTTCTGAAGAATAGAAATTTGTTAACAGCGAGTATAGATTTAACTGACAGGAAGTCCTTTCTGAAAGTATTTGTATGGCATGTAGCCATATATTGAAGTGAAACATGGGCGATAAACAGTTTAGACAGGAAGAGAATAGAAGCTTTTGAAATGTGATGCTACAGAAGAATACTAGGGTAGATTACATGTGAAGGTGCTGAACAGAATTGGGGAGAAGAGAAATTTGTGGTACAACCTGACCTAAAGAAGGGATCAGTTGGTAGGACACATTCTGAGACGTCAAGGGAACACCAATTGAGTACTGGAGGGAAGTGTGTGGTGTAGAAATCGCAGAGGGAGATCAAGAGATGAATACAGTAACCAGATTCAGAGGGATGTAGGTTGCAGTAGTTACCCTGAGATGAAGAGGCTTGTACAGGACAGAGTAGCATGGAGAGCTGCATAAAACCAGTCTTTGGACTGAATACCACAGCAGCAACAACAACAAACGTGTATGGTTGGCCCTGAATGTACGCAATACACACAAATAAAATGCGTCAGAAATTTCTTTGCCCCACAGCTTATATGAGCAATTGAGTGTGGTCCTATTGTCACTGGAGCAATATCTGAGGCGGTTGAGAAAGCTGCAGAAAGAATTATAGCCAGAACTACAGCTAGTAGTAGAGGCTAACAGCCAGAATCTGCCTTAGGACTCCCTTGGGGAAATGGTAGAGGTAAAAACAGATGGAACACGGTATCATTGAAGGTACCAGTGGCAGACTAGAACACGTTGTTTAAGTTTTATATGGTGCTCACTAATCTGGTGAGTTTGGAAGCAATAGAGACGTTTATGCATATTAAAGAGCATGGTCTGTTGTTGACAGCGAAAAACGGGCATCAGCATGTGGCAATGACTGAGGGAGAGTTGCAACAGTGCCTGAGAGGGATGGTTACTATATATGCCCAAGGCGGAAAGTCGATTGTGTAGAAAGGAGGTGACGGAAACAAAGTTGTACGTCCAGAAAGGGGGATTGTGTTGGGGTACTCAGTGGACAATGTTGTAATAGTGATACAAGTTGCTATGAAGAAGTAATACTCATAGGAGCAAGACTCTTGGAGTTAGGAAACTGAGGGTCGTTAGTTAATGAAACCATACGTGATATTACGAGACCAACATTTCATTTACGCGTTACAATGACATAAGTAACTCTGTTAAATGTGACACAGCCACAGTCGTATTGGCCAGACAAGCACTTGGAGATGATGCCTAAGCAAAACCTTACCTTCTTGAATGATACTTGGGAACCTAGCGTTTGTCATTCACTAAGTTGGATGATAGACACTCTGCAGGGGCAGATCACTGCGTAGCAATTAATGCCGTAGGTTGAACAGTCTCAGGTGGTAGGCGACAGGTAACTGTGGTCATGAGTGTCGCTATTCCTAGCATCATAGTGACTCTGATTTTGCACTGTTCAGTTTTTATTTATCTGAGACGGCGAGTTATTCCCAAACGTGTTCCACGGATAATCCAAGTTCTAGTGGACTGAATCCACCGAGCAAGAAACTGAGAGAGAATTTGTAAGACTGAAGCCTAATGTAGTAAGTGTATAATATCTGAAGCTGACAACTTAGTATAAAATGGAAGTGGTCCTTGTGGACAACCAGTCCCAGGTAAGACCCAAGGAGGTGGTAATATAGTGTTACTACTTAATTCTAGTAGAACTTGGAGTAACTTAGAAGAAGCTGCTGTGAAGTATTGCAGTAGCAACCGCTGGTCGGTAAGTGCAGTGTAGCGGCATGTGGGTCAGAATAACATATATCCAAAAGGATTGCAAGACAGGCTAGCCACACTTGGTAGAAAACCACACAACGCAGTGGTAACAGCCGTAGCAGACCGTGGACCCAGTGTCAGACCGGTTGTCATTCTGCCTGATGTCAGAATCTCAGGTAGCCCATGCGAGGAGCTCTGTGCCAGGATGGAAGCAGCCGCCAGTGAACTCTCGCTGGCCAGTATCGCCGAAGTGGGACGTGTCTGCCTCCCATCGCTAACGATATGATTTGTATCTGAAGTTAATAAAATATTTCTCTTGGACATCAGTGCGTCACTGGGTATGACCTGTGGATTTCCACCACCACCACCACTCACCTTATCAGCTGGAGTCTGCACTCGAAAATACCTTGAATGACTTTATACAAATCATGTGGCGTTATTTCTGGAATGTCGCTATTTTCACTATTAACTATCTCTGTTCCTGATTCATCTGTTGAACTATAAAATGCTCTTCGAAAAAAAATGAAGAATTCCTGGAATGTCAGGAGATTGTAACGAAGCACATTAAAGATTTTTTTTTTAATTTTTTTGAGTCATCGGTCTTCTTACTGCTTTAATGCGGCCAGCCACGAATTGGTCTCGTGTGCCCTCTTCGTCTCACTGTGTACAACCTACGTCCTCAGTTCTTTGCTGGATGTATTCCAGCCCCTTCCTTCTCTACAGATTTTACCCTACAGGGCTCCCTGTAGTGCCATGGAAGTTATTCCGTGATGTCTTAACAGATGTGTTACCATCTTGTCCCTTCATCTTGTCAGTATTTTTCTTATATTCCTTTCTTTGTCGAGTCTCTAGAGAACCTCTTCATTCCTTAGCTTATCAGTCCACCTAGTTTCCAACGTTTTTAGGTAACAGCACATCTCAAATGCTTCGATTCTCTTCTTTTCTGGTTTTCCCACAGTCAATGTTTCACTACCATCCACTGCTGTACTCTGAACGTACATCCTCAGAAATTTCTTCCTCAAATTAAGACCTATGTTTGATACAAGTAGCCACGGACAGCCCTTTCGCCAGCGTTACTGTGTTTCTTATGTCCTTCTTGCTCTGACAGTCGTGGGCTCTTTTGGTGTATAGGCAGTAGAATTCTTTGAGTTCATCTGCTTCGTGATCACGAATTATGGTGTTAAGTTTCTTGCTGATCTCCTTTCTGCTACTTATCATTACTTTCGCCTTTCTTCGATTTACTCTCAGTCCATATTCTATATTCATTGCACTGTTCATTCCATTCAACAGATCCTGAAATTCTTCTACACTTTCGTTGAGAATAGGAATGTCATCAGCGAATCTTATCACTGAAATTCTTTCACCTTGAATTTTAATTCCACTCTTGAACCTTATGTAAGTAGGCTGTTTAGGTTTTTATATTGGTAACGCCATGTAGCGCTCTATATGAAAATCACTGGCTGTGCTGTGTGCAGTCTGTGGCTGGGTGGCATTGTTGTAATATTCACCATTGTAGTGTTGGGCTGTTGGCTGTTAACAGCGCATAGCGTTGCGCAGATAGAGGTGAGCCGCCAGCAATGGTGGATGTGGGGAGAGAGATGGCGGAGTTTTGAAATTTGTAAGACTGGATGTCATGAACTGCTATATATATTATGACTATTAAGGTAAATACATTGTTTGTTCTCTATCAAAATCTTTCATTTTCTAACTATGCCTATCAGTAGTTAGTGCCTTCAGTAGTTTGAATCTTTTATTTAGCTGGCAGTAGTGGCGCTCGCTGTATTGCAGTAGTTCGAGTAACGAAGATTTTGGTGAGGTAAGTGATTTGTGAAAGGTATAGGTTAATGTTAGTCAGGGCCATTCTTTTGTAGAGATTTTTGAAAGTCAGACTGCGTTGCGCTAAAAAATATTGTGTGTCAGTTTAAGCACAGTCGTGTATAGTTGTTCTAAGGGGAAGTTTCAACTTTCGTTGAGAATAGGAATGTCATCAGCGAATCTTATCACTGAAATTCTTCCACCTTGAATTTTAATTCCACTCTTGAACCTTTCTTTTATTTCCGTAATTGCTTCTTCGACGTGTAGATTGAACAGTAGGGGTGAAAGACTACATCCCTGTCTTACACCCTTTTTAATCCGTGCACTTCATTCTTCGTCTACGACTCATATTGATCCCTCTTGGTTTTTGTACATATTGTACATTATCCGCCTTTCCCTGTAGCTTACCCCTATTGTTCACAGAAATTTAAAAACCTGCACGATTTTACGTTGTCGAACGCTTTTCCAGGTCGACAAATCCTATGAAGGTTTTGCTTCGACTATCAACCGAAACGTCAGAATTGCCTCCGTGGTGCCTTTCCTTTCAGGTCGTGTATCCCCAGACTCATGTAAACTAACACACCAGCGTGAATACTCGTTTTGTTGACACTTCATCCAATGATTTTAGAAATTTTGAAGGAAAGTTATCCACCCCTTCTGCCTTGTTCTATCGTAAGTCTAACAAAGTTCTTTTAAATTCTGGTTCTAACACTGGATCCTATCTCTTCTACATCGACTCCTATTGCTTCTCCTATCACGTCGTCAGACGAGTCTTCCTCTTCATAGAAGTCTCTAATGTACTCTTTACACCTATCCGTTCTCTCCTCTGCAGCCGGCCGGTGTGGCCGTGCGGTTCTAAGCGCTTCAGTTTGGAACCACGTGACCGCTACGGTCGCAGATTCGAATCCTGCCTCGGGCATGGATGTGTGTGATGTCCTTACGTTAGTTAAGTTTAAGTAGTTCTAAGTTCTAGGGGACTGATGACCTCAGAAGTTAAGTCCCATAGTGCTCAGAGCCATTTGAACCATTTTGAATCTCCTCTGCATTTAACAGTAGAGTTCCCATTGCAAATTTCATGTTTCCGCTCTTGCTGTTACATTCACCGAAGATTGTTTTGATTTTTTTGTATGGTGAGACAATGCTTCTGGCAATCATTTCTTTTTCGATTTCTTCAGAATTTCCATGCATGCATTTGGTCTTATCTTCCCCACACTTCCTATATATTTCATTCCTAAGTAACTCGTACTTCTGTATTTTAAATTTCGCTGAACATTTTTGTACTTTCTTCTCTCATCGATCAGCTGGAGTATTTTCTGTGTTACCCATGGTTTCGCTGCGGTTACCCTCTTTGTATCCCTGTTTTTTTTTCTGACTTCTCTGATTGCCCTTTTTAGAGATGTCCATTCCTCTTCAACTGAGCTGCCTAGTACCTATAGCCTCAGGGACCTTCAAGCGTATTTCCTCACTCCTTATCAACTCTGTATCCCACCTCTTTGGGTACTGAGTTTTCCTGACCAGTCTCTTAAACTTCAACCTACTCTTCATCACAACAGTCTGAGTCTATTGCTCCTGGTTACGCCTTACAGTCTAGCATGTGACTTCAGACTCTCTGTCTGACCGCGATGTAATCTAATTGAAATATTCCCTTATATTCCTGCCCTTTACAAGTACACCGGGTGATGAAAAAGTCAGTATAAATTTGAAAACTGAATAAATCGCGGATAGAGGGGTGCAAATTGACACACATGTTTGGAATGACATGGGGTTTTATTAGAACCAATTAATATAAACATTCAAAAAATTGTCGACATATGGCGCTTCATCTGATCAGAATAGCAACAATTAGCATAACAAAGTAAGACAAAGCAAAGATGATGTTCTTTACAGGAAATGCTCAATATGTCCACCATCATTCCTCAACAATAGCTGTAGTCGAGGAATAATGTTGTGAACAGCACTGTAAAGCATCTCCAGAGTTATGGTGAGGCATTGGCATCGGATGTTGTCTTTCAGCATCCGTAGAGATGTCGGTCGATCACGATACTCTTGCGACTTCAGGTACCCCAAAGCCAATAATCGCACGGACTGAGGTATGGGGACCTGTGAGGCCAAGAATGACGAAAGTGGCGGCTGAGCACACGATCATCACCAAACGACGCACGCAAGAGATCTTTCACGCATCTAGCAATATGGGGTGTTTTTTTTTTTTTTGTTCTAATAAAACCCCATGTCATTCCAAGCATACGTGTCAATTTTTACCTCTCTATCTACATTATTCCGCGGTTTATTAAGTTTTCAAATTTATACTGACTTTTTGATCACCCGGCACTTCCTCTTGTGATTCTTGAACAAGATATTTGCTCTTACTAGCTCAAATTTATTGCAGAACTCAATTAGTCTTTCTCCTCTCTCATTCTTAGTACCAGACTCATATCCTCGCGTAGCCCTTTCTTGTACTCCTTCCCCTACAACCGTGTTCTAATCCACTATGAACATTAGATTTTCATCTCTCTTTATGAACTGAATTACCTGTTCAGTATCTTAATATTCTTTCGTGTCCCTACATGTTTGGCTTGCGACGTCGGCATTTACACCCGAACTATCTTGTCGGTGTTGGTTTGCCGTCGATTGTGATGAGAACAAGCCTATCAGTGAACTGTTCACAGCAACTCACTCTCTGTCCTACCTTCCTATGCTCATCCGACCAGAAATCCCTGTTTTCTTCCTATTTTACTTAACTGAAAGCCACAATATCAAGATGGAGCATCACCATTTTCCTTTTTATGTTTTACAGCTTCCCTATCACGTTCAAACTCCTGACATTCCATGCCCCGACACGTAGAACGCTATGCTTTTGTTGGTTTTTCAGTCTTTTTCTAATGGTCGGGTCCTCCTGGGCAGTCCCCTCCCAGATATGCGAATAGGGGACGAGTCAGGAATCTTTTGCCGATGGAGAGGTCATCATGACAATTTTTCAGCTACAGGCCACATATCCTGTGGATTCACATTGTGTGGCTTTAACACAGTGATTTTCATTGCCTTCTGGATCCTCACGCCGTTGATCGTTGTTGATTCTTCCACCTTTGGGGGCAGTTTCCCACCCCAAGGGCAAGAGAGTGCCCTGAACCTCTGTCCGCTCCTCCGCCCTCTTTGACAAGACCGTTGACAGAGTGAGGGTGACTTCTTATCCCGGTTCAAATGGTTCAAATGGCTCTGAGCACTATGGGACTCAACTGCTGAGGTCATTAGTCCCCTAGAACTTAGAACTAGTTAAACCTAACTAACCTAAGGACATCACAAACATCCATGCCCTAGGCAGGATTCGAACCTGCGACCGTAGCGGTCTTGCGGTTCCAGACTGCAGCGCCTTTAACCGCACGGCCACTTAGGCCGGCTCTTATCCCGGAAATCTTCAAAACTTAAGCTGTGACGGAGTTCGAAGCTGGGATCGAGGGCACTCTTATTAGCAATCAAACACGCTACCCCTAGACTACGGGTGCAAAAGAACGAAAAGCCGCTTTTTCAGCAAAGTATTTCATTACAGTGTATATTATTTTTCTGCTATGCTAGGCGAAGCTACAGATTACAAGAAATTTAACTTCTGTTTCTTCACGAAAGCCAATCAGAAACAAATGTACACAGTTCCTGGAAACGCTACCAGCATGAGTACAGGAAGAAATACCTCGCTTGGCGCACTACGAGTAGCTAAAATAAGTGGACTACAGTAGATACAAGTAAAATTATAAAACTTTGTTTTTCGTTTCCAAGTACTAACCATGTGGCTGTTATTAATATCCAAGATACTTGGCCATATTCAGAAATACAGAAAACGGGATAGCCTCTTTGGCACTACTGTTATTACATCTTCATGTGCACTCAACTGATATCTGACTCAGCCTTCAGAATTGTCAAGACTTCCATTAATCTACATTACTGGCCATTAAAATTGCTACACCAAGAAGAAATACAGACGATAAACGGGTATTCATTGGACAAATATATTATACTAGAACTGACATGTGATTACATTTTCACACAATTTGGTGCATAAATCCTGAGAAATCAGTACCCAGAACAACCACCTCTGGCCGTAATAACGCCCTTGATACGCCTAGGCATTGAGTCAAAGAGAACTTGGATGGCCTGTACAGGTACAGCTGCCCATGCAGCTTCAATATGATACCACAGTTCATCAAGAGTACTGACTGGCGTATTGTGACGAGCCAGTTGCTCGGCCACCATTGACCAGATGTTTTCAGTTGGTGAGAGATCTGGAGAATGTGCTGGCCAGGGCAGCAGTAGAACATTTTCTGTATCCAGAAAGGCCTGTACAGGACCTTCAACATGCGGTCGTGCATTATCCTGTTGAAATGTAGGGTTTCGCACGGATCGATTAAAGGGTAGAGAGAGCCACGGGTCGTAACACATCTGGTATGTAACGTCCACTGTTCAGAGTGCCGTCAATGCGAACAAGAGGTGACCGAGACGTGTAACCAATGGCAACCCATACCATCACGCCGGGTGATACGCTAGTATGGCGATGACGAATACACGCTTCCAATGTGCGTTCACCGCGATGACGGCAAACACGGATGCGACCATCATGATGCTGTAAACAGAACCTGGATTCATCCGAAAAAATGACGTTTTGCCATTCGTGCACCCAGGTTCGTCGTTGAGTACACCATCGCAGGCGCTCCTGTCTGTGATGCAGCGTAAAGGGTAACCGCAGCCATGGTCTCCGAGCTGACAGTCCATGCTACTGCAAACATCGTCGAACTGTTCGTGCAGATGGTTGTTGTCTTGCAAACGTCCCCATCTGTTGACTCAGGGATCGAGACGTGGCTGCACGATCCGTTACAGCCATGCGAATAAGATGCCTGTCA
This sequence comes from Schistocerca nitens, assembly GCF_023898315.1. Lineage (NCBI taxonomy): Eukaryota > Metazoa > Arthropoda > Insecta > Orthoptera > Acrididae > Schistocerca > Schistocerca nitens. The sequence continues at coordinate 529,803,651 of NC_064617.1, forward strand.
TCTCGACTGCTAGTGATACGAGGCCGTTGGGATCCAGCACGGCGTTCCGTATTACCCTCCTGAACCCACCGATTCGATATTCTGCTAACAGTCATTGGATCTCGACCAACGCGAGCATCAATGTCGCGATACGACAAACTGCAATCGCGATAGGCTACAATCCAACCTTTATCAAAGTCGGAAACATGATGGTACGCATTTCTCCTCCTTACACGAGGCATCACAACAACGTTTCACCAGGCAACGCCGGTCAACTGTTGTTTGTGTATGAGAAATCGGTTGGAAACTTTCCTCATGTCAGCACGTTGTGGGTGTCGCCAACGGCGCCAACCTTGTGTGACTGCTCTGAAAAGCTAATCATTTGCATATCACAGCATCTTCTTCCCGTCGGTTAAATTTCGCGTCTGTAGCACGTCATCTTCGTGGTGTAGCAATTTTAATGGCCAGTAGTGTAATTTATGAGTGAAAATGCCACTTTTGGTGCGATGGAGTGGAGTGGAGAATGTAGAAAGGCAGTAGTAGGATGTTGAATGATATAGTATAGATCAAGAGGTAGTTAGTGTTCAAATATACAAAGCCATATGAAACAGGTAGTTAGTGTTCAAATATACAAAGCCATATGAAACAGTTTTTGCACTTCCTCTGAATTGGAGCCCCACTAAAGACTTGTTTGTCAATTACTCAAGCGATGTTAACCAGAAAACCACACAAACAGAGCCTATAGAAAGCTCGATGTCACGGCCTGTAGCACCAAGTGTTATGTAATTAGATAATTCAATCCACAAAAATATAGATTGATTTAAAAACATTTGCCTTATTGAATCTCTCACAGCAGTCGAACTTCAGAAAAATAGTTGTAGAATAATACCTATAGCATGGAAATCTGCCCGAAACCTGGAATACCACAGCGCTACAGTGGTTTACTGAACACGTAAGAAATTAAGAAAGCAGCGATAGAATTGAAAAATAATGCACAAAACCAACAGTCGCTATAAATAATTAATTTTGAATATAGAAACGACTACATGACATTTTTTTATATTAAAAGACTGTTTTGGTAATTAACACAGCAAGACTAAACCCTGTTGATGCCACAGCAAGAATCAAATGACTTCGTTGTGCCATTTCCTTTATAAGATCTTCAGCTAAGACTAAACTCAATGAAAAATGTAAAAGCAACCAGAGTTGACGACAGTAGTGAGGAACAAATAGAATACTTTGGCTCTTGATCCCCTCAACTGTTAAAGCTAGGAAAAGACCCAGACTCCCTGAAAAGCTGTGGCCTGATATCGCTCTTATGTCACCTTTCACCAATCAAAAATTGTCCCTTATTGAACATATAAAGGAAAATAAATAAAAAACAGAACTGGGCTTGGTTGGCCTAAGCTATGCATATGATGTGGCACAGTGGAGCATATGTCGCAAAACTGTAGGACACACTTTCAGATTGCTAGCGTGTAAAAGTCACTGAATTACTGCTTCAAACAGAATATTCTGTGTTACCCAAAGCTGTGTCCTGGGACTTCTCCTATTCAACCTGTATACCCAAGAATAGCCCTCACCAAATTATACGTTCCACTTCCTGTATACCGACCACTTGGCCATCACAGCTCAAGGAAAGTGTTTTGAAGAGGTAGAACAAAATCTGGGACGTGAACTATGTATATGTCAGTATTCTACCAGGAAAAGTCCCAAATAACAAACTTCTCAAGGACACAAGACACCGTATCCCGTCTTAGCTCGAAACAAAGAAATCAAAAGCTGAATGTAACCTGCAGTTCCATCATCCTGGAACGCACAGGTAAATCGACATACCTGGGTGTCGTTGTGGACGGATCATTGACGTACAAACGTCACTGTTAGAAGACCTGTGATAAAGAAATAACTTACTAAAAATGTTGCCGAAAAGCAAATGGGGAGCTGGACCAAAGATGCTGAGAACCACAGCCCAGGTACCGCGCTTCCCCACTGCAGAAAATGCTTGCGCCATGTGGTCCAGATTTGTACATGCAAAAAAGTCAGCGTGAGCTTAAATGAAACATGCTGACTAATAACTAATTGCACGAAACTGATGCCGCTTGTTAAACCATAAAGAGCGGCTGGTCTTGCAGATTTCAGCTCCTGAAGAGCCGGTCACGAAGACACTGGGAAGCGTAAGCATACCTTAGATGAATGACATACCATATTTGGAGCTCCCTGTGGACCTGGAATACCTAAGTCTTGTAAGAGTTTCATAAAAAGAGAATTCACCGAGCCTCCAAACGACTTCCCGCAGCCACAAGAGATAGCCAAGTCGAGGACCTAGAGGGCAGATTTGGAGGACCCTTAGAAGCATCAGAAGGGTCATAGCACCACTGAAGGCAAACCCGGTCCAGTGGGGTTTTATTGATGAACATAAAGGCAGATGTTTATGAATCCCGTGGTCTAGCCAGTCCGGCTTTCGCCGCCGTGCAGTGCGGACGTGTTGTTGTTTCCACCAGCGGAGAGCGCGCGCTCGCTGTTGTTTACATTTCCGCGGCCGTCACTTACATGTCGCTTACGTGCATTAGAACCATGGCCAACCGTTTTAGAAAATCAACATTACGATTCACCTTCTGCAACGACTACGCACGACCAAGGGCCTTGGAAGTGGAACGCTTCCTACGCGACGTTGCTAAGATCCCAGCTTCCGACATCTTGGGCATCCATTTGTCCATATTAAGCAGGCCGGCCGAAGTGGCCGTGCGGTTAAAGGCGCTGCAGTCTGGAACCGCAAGACCGCTACGGTCGCAGGTTCGAATCCTGCCTCGGGCATGGATGTTTGTGATGTCCTTAGGTTAGTTAGGTTTAACTAGTTCTAAGTTCTAGGGGACTAATAACCTCAGCAGTTGAGTCCCATAGTGCTCAGAGCCATTTGAACCATATTAAGCAGTACGGTGTACGTCAAAGTCGTCAGTGACGCGGTATGTGAAAGAATACTTCGTGACACCAACCATGGATTACGCTTTTGCCACGCCGACGGCAATGTCGGAGCGGTCACTGTCGACCACGCCGGCTTAGGAATGCGCACCATACGAGTTTTCGAACTCCCGTTCGAGCTCCCGGCGGAAGACGTTATCGCGGCTTTCCGCCCATATGGCACTGTACATGGCCACACTGCCGAACGCTGGGCGCAATTCCAAACGTACCCCGTTCTTAACGGTGTACGGCAGATCACTATCGATCTCCATCGCCACGTGCCATCTTACCTGCAAATTAGCGGGTGCCGCGCGGTTGTCATATACGACGGCCAACCCAAGACCTGTTCCGGGTGTGGCAAAGAAGGCCACCTCAGATCTGAGTGTCTTCAGCGACGAATCACCCAATTGCCAGCCGCTACCGTGGCACCCCCGGCTCCGACGACGGTTTTACCGATCACCTACGCATCGGCGCTCTCTTCTCCTCCCACCGGCCGCCGCATGTCGGACCATGTACCGGTGACTCTTCCAGCTGCTACGGATACCGCCGGGGCCGACACGTCGCGCTCGCAGCCTGGTGCTACTCCGGCGCCACTACCAACAGCGACGACTTCCGACCCCCACCCGCCCGACCATATGGACGTCCCTTCATTTGACGTTCCCGCGACGACCTTCCTCTCAGAGCGACGCGACTCCCTTCCGTCTTCCGACACGGAGGGACGAACCCGCAAACAACGTTCACCTAAGAGGCGCAAGAGGAGGCGCCATACGGTCTCGGAACGAGACGGATCACCTCCCCCTGATGCTCCAGAGGCCGTCCGACCCGACGAGGCCTCGGAGAACCTACACGACGATACGAATGAGGACAACATGACGCCGACTGTGGCTGTGTCGATGCCTACTCTACTGGCTCCCCAGGTGCTCCTGAACCAATGGACTCCACCGTTGCGACTGCCGCCGAGACGTCCTCCACCCCTACGACTGACGTGGGACGTACGACCATCACAACGACAGCGCCTTCAATGGTGTGGAGTGAGGACGTCGATGAGGACCCGGACCACGCGCTGGGGACAGAGTTACCCCAGACGGAAGCATCGTTACGCCGCTGATAACGTTATCAGGTGGCGTACGGCACGACTCGCCGTTACCTCGCCCCTCTTCATCCTCCGCCGGTGGAGTTCCCCTCCACGGCGGGGTACGGCTCCAAACCTACCGAATAGCGACGATCAACACTAACACCATTAGCTCACCCGTGAAACTTCATCTGCTGCGAGAGATGATATGGGCGTCGGACGTCGATATCGCACTACTCCAGGAAGTACACTTGGCCACACTTCCAGACGTCGCGGGATATAACACTTATCCTTCTCCTGGTGACCACCTGGGACGCGGCGTAGCCATGTACGCCAGAGAAGGCATTCCAGTGACCGATATCACATACCTTCCATCTGCCAGAGGCATGGCCGTCACCGTCATGGGGACGCGTATCGTCAACATTTACGCTCCGTCAGGCTCCACCCGCAGACGCGACAGAGCACTCTTCTATTCAGAAGAAATCGCTCCTCTGTTTCTTGGACGCTGGGACCATTACTTGCTTGGGGGTGATTTTAATTGTGTCTTGCACCCCAAAGATCAAGTGCCCCACTACAACACCTGTCAAGAACTGCGTCTTGTCGTCCGCGATCTGTTGCTCCGCGACACTTCGGAAGTTCGGCACGGCGACGCGCCTGGATATACCTACCAGACGAGTCACTCCGCGAGCCGCCTTGATAGGATTTACGTCACTCGGGAACTCACACCTGCAGTCCAAGGTGCAGAACTTTGACCCCTGGCCTTTTCGGACCACTGTGCCCACATCTGCACCATTCTCTTCCCCAAGCAAGTGGTCTGGCGTAGTCGTGCACCGTGGAAGCTAAACACCACCCACCTTCATTATCCCGAATGTCTTCAACGTGTTACCGAGACATGGGCCACCTGTGAACGTCGCTTACCTACATACTGCACGACCTTGACCTGGTGGCTGAAATGTGCCAAACCTGCCATTCGACGTACTTTGATTCAGTATGGAAAGGAAGTAGCTGCGTGGCGCCGGCACACTACCGACTATTTCTACGCCGTTCTCCGCGACCTGGACGCCCAACCGCCCACCCCCGACACCCAGAGGGAACGCAGCAGGATTAAGGCGCAAATTATAACGTTGACACGCCATATACTGCAGGGGGCTATAGTGCGAACCCGATGTCAAGATTCGGCGGAACAAGAACATCCCACCATGCATCACATCGCCTCCGATAGGAAACATCGACGACAACAACTCATCACCGAGATCAACACCTGTCACGGCCAGCACGTCACTTGCCAAACTGAAATCGGCAGTGCCTTTGTCGACCACTACCGCACAATGTACCAGGAGGAGACTACCGACAACCACGCTGAGGAGTCTGTGCTACCACACGTAACTCGCACCCTCACCAACGACAAAGCGGACGAAATGATGGAGCCAATTACGCGTGACGAAGTCCATGATGCAATCAGAAAAGGCGCTCTGAATAAGTCACCTGGTGTCGACGGATTGCCGATAGAATTTTATCGCGCTTTCCTCACACTAATGGCGTCACGGCGGAGAACGATGTTTCAAGAACTGCTGACGATGGGGAACGCCGCACCGCCGTCCTTCGTCACGGGAATTATTATACCCATCCACAAACCGACACCAGGTGTGACGACAGCACATTACCGTCCCCTGACTTTGCTTAACGCAGACTATAAAATTTTTACACGTCTACTGGCAACGCGATGCCGCAAGGTCCTGCCTAGCATTCTATCCTCGGAACAGACAACTCCGGACGGCTCAGTTAATATACAAACGGCCACAGGAGAATGTCGCGATTTAATTGCACTGGCAGTGGCGTGCAGACTCCGCGCCGCAGTGGTTGCCATTGATTTTGACAGCGCATTCGACAAAGTGCGGCATCCTTTTCTGTTCTCGGTGATGAACCGCATGGGTTTTCCACCAGCCTTTATCGACGTTATCCGGCGCCTGTACGGCACCGCCGAATCGCTGATTCAGGTTAATGGCCTTGTGGTGGGACCAGTGGCAATCCGGCGTTCCGTACGGCAAGGCTGCCCACTTTCGACCCTACTCTATGCCATAAGCCTGGAGCCACTCATCGGGAGTCTGACGAGCCACCTTTCTGGTCTCACTTTGCGACAGCACAGTTTTCGATGTCGTGCGTATGCGGACGACCTCCTCCTCTTGATCCGCTCACGGAGTGAAACACACACGGTACTTGATTTGATATCAACGTACGGCGCTGCAGCGGGCAGTAACATGAATGTGGCTAAATCCGCGGCGACGCCCGTTGGACGCGGCCTCTCACACGGCGACTTAGCACCTCTCCCGTGTGTACAAAAACTACGATACCTTGGTATCATTTTCACCTCCACCGTGCGCCGCTCCGCTGCCATCAATTTTCGGCGTGCACTCCAAACTATCCGCAAGACGGTGCGACAAAATCTTCTCCGACGACTCGATTCTTTACAACGTGTCCAGTACCTCAATCAACATGTGGCGTCCAGAATGGTCCACATCGCACAGGTCCTCCCGCTGCCATCAACAATTGGACGCAGCCTCCAAGCTGCCTTCGGATACTTTCTTACGGCCGGTACGCTCCTTAAGGTCCGCTACGACACGCTCACCCTTCCCATGCGAGCGGGAGGCCTCGGCCTTGTCAATGTGCGACTCCGAGCGGCGTCCTTGTACATGTCCACCATGCACAAGCAGTGGCACGGGGGCACCTCTCTTACGCGCAGCTTGCTGGAAATTCTTGTGCCCGCGACCATAACACCACCAGTACCAGTCGGACACATCAAGCACCATCTGACGCACATTTCTGATTTCATCGTCGACTTCAGTTATGCTCACACACACTTACCGACCACGCGTTCTCCTCGACCTAAAGATTTTTACACCCCACTGCTTCGATTCATATCCAGCAACAATATCGAACTCAGACATCCGTCCAAGCGGTGGCCCACTGTTTGGCGTCTTATCCACCAGCCTTTTCTTCCCTCCAACGTCCGGGCAACATGGTACCAAGTCGCAAATGAAAAATTCGCCACAAATCATCGCCTTCACGCCATCGGACTAATGGACTCACCACTTTGTTCCATTTGCCACCTCGTGGATGACGATGTCCATCAACTGACTTGTGCTGCCACCAGTGACATCTGGAAACTGGCCCGACAGTTCGTTGCCTGTTACCTCCGCGTTCCGCCGGACTCGATTGACCCATGCACTTTTATCCATCCTGAGAATACTTATTTCCCCGCCACCAAAAATCATGCGATTGTATGGGTCAAGGGATGGACGATCACCTACATGTATAATGAGGGCGACAAATCACGCCTTGATTTCTGGCAGTACTTACAAAACGCCCACAGTGAAGTCGAACACCGACCGCGCTACCGCGCCTTCTTCGCCAATTACCTACATGCGATCTTTACGTCATCCCCGCTCAGTTGGATGGTGCCACACACCGACAACACTCCCACCCCCCCTGCTGACATCTGAGACTCCCCGCGCTACTTTCTATATTGTAACCCACAGTGGAGTAGACGCATGGACACGCGCCTCCTTTCTTTTATGCAATATACCAGAACACACTGGTTTTTCCCCCACTCCACTGTATATTGCTTCACACCTCTTAGCTTACATCAGTATTATTATTCTTTTTTTCCTACACCTTGTTCATAAAAACAAAACAAAAAAAATTGCTCGCCTTGTACGAGTATAATGTCTTGTGTTATTTTCGCCGGAAGGATGGCATTTCTGTTGTATTTCAGTTTGTACCAATAAAGATCTTTTGTTAATTTCCCTGTTCCTGGTAAAAAAAAGGGGTAGCGTCTTTGATTCATAATCAAAACGTCTTCGGTCCCGGGTTCGATCCCCTCCACTGCCTAAATTTTTATAAATAATCAACATTGGCGGCCGAAGACTTCCGGCATAAGAAGTCAGCCTCATTCTGCCAACGGCCTTGTCAAAGAGGGCGGAGGAGCGGATAGAGGTTCAGGGCACTCTCTTGTCCTGGGGGTGGGAAATTGTCCCTAAAGGCGGAAGAATCAGCAATGATCAACGACATGAGGATGCAGAAGGCAATGGAAACCACTGCATTAAAGACACGTAACGTGTATCCACAGGACATGTGGCCTGTAATTGAAGAAGTGTCATGATGATCTCTCCATTGGCAAAAGATTCCGGAATAGTCCCCCATTCGGATCTCCGGGAGGGGACTGCCAAGGGGGATGTTACCATGAGAAAAAGATTGAATAATCAACGAAAGGATAACGTTCTACGAGTCGGGGCGTGGAATGTCAGAAGCTTGAACGTGGTAGGGAAACTAGAAAATCTGAAAGGGAAATGCAAAGGCTCAATCTAGATATAGTAGGGGTCAGTGAAGTGAAGTGGAAGGAAGACAAGGATTTCTGGTCATTTGAGTATCGGGTAATATCAACAGCAGCAGAAAATGGTATAACAGGTGTAGGATTCGTTATGAATAGGAAGGTAGGGCAGAGGGTGTGTTACTGTGAACAGTTCAGTGACCGGGTTGTCCTAATCAGAATCGACAGCAGACCAACACCGACAACGATAGTTCAGGTATACATGCCGACGTCGCAAGCTGAAGATGAACAGATAGAGAAAGTGTATGAGGATACTGAAAGGGTAATGCAGTATGTAAAGGGGGACGAAAATCTAATAGTCATGGGCGACTGGAATGCAGTTGTAGGGGAAGGAGCAGAAGAAAAGGTTACAGGAGAATATGGGCTTGGGACGAGGAATGAAAGAGGAGAAAGACTAATTGAGTTCTGTAACAAGTTTCAGCTAGTAATAGCGAATACCCTGTTCAAGAATCACAAGAGGAGGAGGTATACTTGGAAAAGGCCGGGAGACACGGGAAGATTTCAATTAGATTACATCATGGTCAGACAGAGATTCCGAAATCAGATACTGGATTGTAACGCGTACCCAGGAGCAGATATAGACTCAGATCACAATATAGTAGTGATGAAGAGTAGGCTGAAGTTCAAGACATTAGTCAGGAAGAATCAATACGCAAAGAAGTGGGATACGGAAGTACTAAGGAATGACGAGATACGTTTGAAGTTCTCTGAGGCTATAGATACAGCAATAAGGAATAGCGCAGTAGGCAGTACAGTTGAAGAGGAATGGACATCTCTAAAAAGGGCCATAACAGAAGTTGGGAAGGAAAACATAGGTACAAAGAAGGTAGCTGCGAAGAAACCATGGGTAACAGAAGAAATACTTCAGTTGACTGATGAAAGGAGGAATTACAAACATGTTCCGGGAAAATCAGGAATACAGAAATACAATTCGCTGAGGAATGAAATAAATAGGAAGTGCAGGGAAGCTAAGACGAAATGGCTGCAGGAAAAATGTGAAGACATCGAAAGAGATATGATTGTCGGAAGGACAGACTCAGCATACAGGAAAGTCAAAACAACCTTTGGTGACATTAAAAGCAACGGTGGTAACATTAAGAGTGCAACGGGAATTCCACTGTTAAATGCAGAGGAGAGAGCAGATAGGTGGAAAGAATACATTGAAAGCCTCTATGAGGGTGAAGATTTGTCTGATGTGATAGAAGAAGAAACAGGAGTCGATTTAGAAGAGATAGGGGATCCAGTATTAGAATCGGAATTTAAAAGAGCTTTGGAGGACTTACGATCAAGTAAGGCAGAAGGGATAGATAACATTCCATCAGAATTTCTAAAATCATTGGGGGAAGTGGCAACAAAACGACTATTCACGTTGGTGTGTAGAATATATGAGTCTGGCGACATACCATCTGACTTTCGGGAAAAGCATCATCCACATAATTCCGAAAACGGCAAGAGCTGACAAGTGCGCGAATTATCGCACAATCAGCTTAACAGCTCATGCATCGAAGCTGCTTACAAGAATAATACACAGAAGAATGGAAAAGAAAATTGAGAATGCGCTAGGTGACGATCAGTTTGCCTTTAGGAAAAGTAAAGGGACGAGAGAGGCATTTCTGACGTTACGGCTAATAATGGAAGCAAGGCTAAAGAAAAATCAAGACACTTTCATAGGATTTGTCGACCTGGAAAAAGCGTTCGACAATATAAAATGGTGCAAGCTGTTCGAGATTCTGAAAAAAGTAGGGGTAAGCTATAGGGAGAGACGGGTCATATACAATATGTACAACAACCAAGAGGGAATAATAAGAGTGGACGATCAAGAACGAAGTGCTCGTATTAAGAAGGGTGTAAGACAAGGCTGTAGCCTTTCGCCCCTACTCTTCAATCTGTACATCGAGGAAGCAATGATGGAAATAAAAGAAAGGTTCAGGAGTGGAATTAAAATACAAGGTGAAAGGATATCAATGATACGATTCACTGATGACATTGCTATCCTGAGTGAAAGTGAAGAAGAATTAAATGATCTGCTGAACGAAATGAACAGTCCAATGAGTACACAGTATGGTTTGAGAGTAAATCGGAGAAAGACGCAGGTAATGAGAAGTAGTAGAAATGAGAACAGCGAGAAACTTAATATCAGGATTGATGGTCACGAAGTCAATGAAGTTAAGGAATTCTGCTACCTAGGCAGTAAAATAACCAATGATGGACGGAGCAAGGAGGACATCAAAAGCAGACTCGCTGTGGCAAAAAAGGCATTTCTGGCCAAGAGAAGTCTACTAATATCAAATACCGGCCTTAATTTGAGGAAGAAATTTCTGAGGATGTACCTCTGGAGTACAGCATTGTATGGTAGTGAAACATGGACTGTGGGAAAACCGGAACAGAAGAGAATCGAAGCGTTTGAGATGTGGTGCTATAGACGAATGTTGAAAATTAGGTGGACTGATAAGGTAAGGAATGAGGAGGTTCTATGCAGAATCGGAGAGGAAAGGAATATGTGGAAAACACTGATAAGGAGAAGGGACAGGATGATAGGACATCTGCTAAGACATGAGGGAATGACTTCCATGGTACTAGAGGGAGCTGTAGAGGGCAAAAACTGTAGAGGAAGACAGAGATTGGAATATGTCAAGCAAATAATTGAGGACGTAGGTTGCAAGTGCTACTCTGAGATGAAGAGGTTAGCACAGGAAAGGAATTCGTGGCGGGCCGCATCAAACCAATCAGAAGACTGATGATGATAAAAGAAAAAAAGGCAGATGTGCTTATGGAGACTATCAGGATGTGGACCATCACCTGATCTGTCCTAGTTATCCTAGTTGATACATTGTCAATGTTTTATGGCAGGGAAAGGAAGGAAGGAAGCATTGGACGTGGCCTAATTTTAGGGTGAAAAACTTTGATCTTAGTAAAGTATGTTACCTAAATAGGATATCACACACTCATGGACACAGATCTCACAAATTTTATAATGTGAAAAATTATCATGTGTGATTACTAGGCACTTTTATGTCTGGTGTCAGCACCGACAGTCATATGCCCAGCTGGGTATCGTGTAAAATATCTATATCAGTAGCCACGAATCTCTGAATTCTCGACGTATCTGTTTGCTTCAATGCGGGCCGAACTGTAACTGTCAAAAGGATGCGGCGGGAACTTTCGTCCTGATAGCATCTGCAACCCCAGACGCCCATCAGCTGGGTGCGTCATAGCGTTAACTGCAGCCCTGCGAACCCGCATGATGTTCAGCCCCATCACTTCGTGGTGGTGATAACTATGTTATTTAAACTTCTATTCACACGGATCGTTAGCGCACGGTCTGACATTCATGTGTGTACGGCACAGTCCCCCTAAGAAAACGGAAATAGCAAAATCACTACAAATTTTGGTAAGCTACATATGTTAAGCAATAAGTAACTGTCGGTGTAATCACAGTCTAATAAATAAAGTCACGACACACTCTGGTGCGAAAATTGTTACCCTTTGATAGCTGGGGAGACACTAGCGCTGCAAGGATAATGTTTGGCTTTAATTATTTTCTACCTAATTAACGGAATAGTTGTTCTGTTCTTGCATTCGGTGCGTTAGTAAGTAACCAAGAGACATGAATTATTGTGAAATATATGTAAAAACAGCAGAATGACATTGATTCATTGACATAAGTTGCAACTCATTCATGAAGGACGACTTTCGAATATGTGTTTATTTGCACCTTATTCCGCTGAATGTGAATGAATATAAACACATTTCATGCTATGAAACATATATTTCTCTTGTCATCTGTTCTTATTATCATAGGCACTTTCGTAGACAGTTAAATTTTTTTTGGAGTCCCCTGATTCGCCCTTTCTTACAGTTCACTCGACTTTCTATTAGACGAATATTTTTGTAAGTGGAATTACTTCTGTTTCAAAAGCGAATGTCTTTAAGATTGCTGTTTGTGGCTCAGGTTTAGCAGCAATTGTGGAATTGGTTTTCCTGCGTTTGTTGGGTTGGGTTGTTTGGGGGAAGAGACCAAACAGCGAGGTCATCGGTCTCATCGGATTAGGGAAGGAAATCGGCAGTGCCCTTTCAAAGGAACCATTCCAGCATTTGCCTGGAGCGATTTAGGGAAATCATGGAAACCTAAATCAGGATGGTCGGACACGGGATTTAACCGTCGTCCTCCCGAATGCGAGTCCGGTGTGCTAACCACTGCGCCACCTCGCTCGGTCCTGCATTTGTAAACAGTTTTATTGCTTTTGACTATTTATTATCACGTCTGTGTGGTTTCTCCTTAAGCTACCTTAAGCTACAGTCGTGGTGGCTTATTTCATACGTTAAATAATAATGTAGGTTTTATCCTCCATATGGGTTCTCTTCGTTCCTCATTCACTGGTTTGGCTGAAAGTGTAGCGAAGAAAACTCTGCTTTTTTGATAGATATGCGACGTCTTTCTGTAATAGGTCAGGTCTTCGGGTGTTTACTAGCAGTTTTTGTTATTGAAGTAAAAAGACATTATTCAGAAAATATCTGTATGCTACAAGAGAATCGTAGTTAAACTGCCCTTGATTGCACTGTTACGTACCTTCCAGCATCTTTAGGAAACTAAATAGCCACAAATGTCGTGTAATATTTTAATTATTGTCGATTTATACGAGACTATACTTACCCCTGGTCCGGCCTTCGTGGTCTCGCCGTAGCGTTCTCGCTTCCCGAGCACGGGGTCCCGGGTTCGATTCCCAGCGGGGTCAGGAATTTTTCCTGCCTCGAGATGACTGGGTGTTGTTGTGTCGTCTTCATCATCATCATTCATTTCCATTACGGTCGGAGGAAGGCAACGGCAAACCACCTCCATTAGGACCTTGCCTAAAAAGGCGGCGCGGGTCTCCCGCATCGTTCCCCTACGCTCTGTAAAGAAGCATGGGACTTCATTTCCATTTTTTCATACTTACTCCTTATTGTAAGAACTATGTCACAAATCAATATAACGTTAGTATTCGCACTCATCCGTTATGGCTAAATGGTTCAAATGGCTCTGAGCACTATGGGACTCAACATCTTAGGTCATAAGTCCCCTAGAACTTAGAACTACTTAAACCTAACTAAACCTAAGGACATCACACACACCCATGCCCGAGGCAGGATTCGAACCTGCGACCGTAGCAGTCCCGCGGTTCCGGACTGCAGCGCCAGAACCGCTAGACCACCGCGGCCGGCTACTCATCCGTTATCGTATTCATTAGTGTCGCTTGCTGGACGCTTGGGACATTGCTTTCGCTGGGGGTAGCAAAAACAAGGCGGAGTGTCGCGACTGTTATGCCAGACTATGGAATAATACAGGAGTGGCCACAATAATTTACACTACTGACCATTAAAATTGCTACACCACGAAGATGACGTGCTACAGACGCGAAATTTAACCGACAGGAAGAAGATGCTGTGATATGCAAATGATTAGCTTTTCAGAGCAGTCACACAAAGTTGGCGCTGGTGGCGACACCTACAACGTGCTGACATGACGAAAGTTTCCAACCGGTTTATCATACACAAACAGCAGTAAACCGGCGTTGCCAGGAGAAACGTTGTTGTGATGCCTCGTGTAAGGAGGAGAAATTCGTACAATCACGTTTCCGACTTTGATAAAGGTCGGATTGTAGCCTATCGCGATTGCGGTTTGTCGTATCGTGACATTGATGCACGCGTTGGTCGAAATCCAATGATGTTAGCAGAATATGGAATCGGTGGGTTCAGGAGGGTAATACGGAACGTGCTGGATCCCAACGGCCTCGTATCACTAACAGTTGAGATGACAGGCATCTTATCCACATGGCTGTAACGGATCGTGCAGCCACGTCTCGATCCCTGAGTAAACAGATGGGGACGTTTGCAAGACAACAACCATCCGCACGAACAGTTCGACGATGTTTGCAGCAGCATGGACTATCAGCTCGGAGACCATGGCTGCGGTTACCCTTGACGCTGCATCACAGACAGGAGCGCCTGCGATGGTGTACTCAGCGATGAACCTGGGTGCACGAATGGCAAAACGTCATTTTTTTCGGGTGAATCCAGGTTCTGTTTACAGAATTATGATGATCGCATCCGTGTTTGGCGACATCGCGGTGAACGCACATTGAAAGCGTGTATTCGTCAACGCCATACTGGCATATCACCCGGCGTGATGGTATGGGGTGCCATTCGTTATACATCTCGGTCACCTCTTGTTCGCATTGACGACACTCTGAACAGTGGACGTTACATACCAGATGTGTTACGACCCGTGGCAAGACCCTTCATTCGTTCCCTGCGAAACCCTACATTTCAGCAGGATAATGCACGACCGCATGTTGCAGGTCCTGTACAGGCCTTTCTGGATACAGAAAATGTTCGACTGCTGCCCTGGCCAGCACATTCTCCAGATCGCTCACCAACTGAAAACATCTGGTCAATAGTGCCTGAGTAACTGACTCGTCACAATACACCAGTCACTACTCTTGACGAATTGTGGTATCGTGTTGAAGCTGCATGGGTAGCTGTACCTGTACACGCCATCCAAGCTCTGTTTGACTCAATGCCCAGACGTACCAAGGGTACTGATTTATCAGGATCTATGCACGCAAATTGCGTGAAAATGTAATCACATCTCAGTTCTAGTATAATATATTTGTCTAATGAATACCCGTTTATCATCTGAATTTCTTCTTGGTGTAGCAATTTAAATGACCAGTAGTGTATTACTGTTCTTATCGACTTGACTTACAATGGTAAATTTATGATTCTATTTATAATCAAATAAGCAATAAAAATGAAAGTCCAACAATACAATACACAGCACAAAAAAAGACCCAAATGGTTCAAATGGCTCTGAGCACTATGGGACTTAACTGCTGAGGTCATCAGTCCCCTAGAACTTAGAACTACTTAAACCTAACTAACCTAAGGACTTCACAAACATCCATGCCTGAGGCAGGATTCGAACCTGCGGCAGTAGCGGTCGCGCGGCTGCAGACTGTAGCGCCTAGAACCGCTCGGCCAGACCCAAATGTGTTACTCAAAATCTACAGAGACCACACAAAAACGAAAAGCAGATAACATACATAAAAAATAAGATATAAAAGAAACGAGAAACTAAAGCCATAACGACATATTTACTAGCAACATAATTTTATACAGGCAACAAAATACGAAAATACAACTAGCAGTTCGCACTACCCGTAACCTACAAACAAAGTTGGGACCAGGAGAAAGTGAAGTTCCTGTCTTTTCTAAGCCAGGTACATACAAAATTTCCTGCGATGATTGCAATAGTCTTTACACTGGACAAACAAGACGAAGTTTTAGTATGAGATTTAGAGAAAACACGAGAGATTGTAAAAGCAATGAGTCAAGCTTTTACCTATTTGAAAAATATAAATCAAGGACAGAACACAATCGAAAACGCTATGAAAATTCTACAAAGGGTACTAATAGGTTAAACCATGTACATTTTGGAAGAACTGGCTATTTATGCACACGTAAACAGATATCCGACTGACATCCTAAACGGACAGACGGACCTCAAACATAAAAATTATCTGAAAAATTTATTGGCGTAATAGAAAAGTAAAGGTATAAACAGAACACGATAAGCAAAAAACAATAAACAACATCAAGGTCGAGCATCACGTAATACACACCATCTCCGACAAAAAACATCTGACTACCTAAGATATAATTTGCTTGTCAATATAAAGGAGCTTTGGACCGATTTGTCATTTTACAGTTGACAAAACATAACACGAAACTTCACTATTATTCTTCTATTGAAAGTGAATACTCGTAGGTGACCTACATTAACAACATAAAACATAAAAGAAATTATGTTCCAAGATGATTTATGGTCGGCGCTCCATCTAGATACAAGTATAATATAAGGTAAAATCTCATAGCACTGTAACATTGACTTAGGAGCGATCTGTCATTTTACATCTGTCAAAAATATAATGTGAAATTTCACTATTATTCTTCTATAGAAAGTAAGTACGTGAACGAAGTTAACAATACAGTACACAAGAGAAACTAAGTACCAAACTGAGCTATGAACGTACCTCCGTCTATATGTAAGTTTAATTCATACATATTATAAAAACTGATGTATGTATACATATACATATGTATGTTCCGCATCTCCTCCTAAACCGCTGGGGCGATTTCAACCAAACATGGTACACATATCAAGTACTGTCTGAAAATCTGTTGTGGCGGTAAGAACTATCACCATAACAAAGGGATGGGGTTTGGGATGAAAATGGCAGCGTAAGTCACTGTCCGCGAATTCTCATATTTTAGTCATCCAGTATTTGAGAATGAGAGTATGTAAAGATTTGCAACAAACTTTAAACATAACTTCAGACCTCTGCAAAACATCTTCTCGCTGACGATACCTACAAAATGATGAAAAGAAAAAAGTCATCGTTTACTACGTTTTCACTTTTCACGCAGTAAAACTGCCGCATGAAGAATGAGTTTTAAATTATAACTTCAGAAATGTATTCATGATACCGTTTGCAGACAGTACTCACATGTAAAAGTGAATTCAGCAGAAAGATTATATCACTGTGCGACACATAGTTCAGGAAATATATCACAAACTCTGAGATGCGTGAAAAACTGCCGCTTCATGCAAGACGTTTTAATTTATTACTTGCTTTACTATTAACCTTGCAAGTAACACATTTCGCAGACAGCTTCCAGATATGTTGCTGAATGTAGCCATAAAAATATGTTACTATCAAAAGATATGATGTCATAAAAGTTGAGCTGCGTGAAAACGAAACTGCAGACCGAATTTCGCTGGAGAGACATGTGGAATAAGTGAATGAATACGTTTTCATTGTGTTAAATACACGTGAAATTCATTTGACCTGTGGGTACATGGGCAAAGCCATGAATGAAAAAAACTATGAAATGACTTCAGCCAAATTTTTTGCACATATTAGTTACAGTCTGGAAAGAAATATGTTGTGTGTAGGGGGGGGGGGTAGGGGGTAAGTACTTCAAATTTCATATTAGGGTGAGTGTGATAACGTGCAGAGAGAAAGGGTGGAGGAGATGGACAGACAGCGAGGGGGGAGGAGGAGATGGCTACAAATAGGGAGGAGGAAGAGATGGCTGGAGAGAGTGGGAGAGGAAAAGACAGAGGGGAGGTAAGCAGGTGAACAGAGAAAGGAAAGAGGAGCAGATGGAGAGAGAAAGTGGGAGGGGGAGAGAGAGGCATAGAGAGTTGGAGGAGGAGATGAGCAGACACAGGGGCATGAGAAAATGGACAGGGAAAGGGAAGAGAATGAGCTCGACAGAAAAACGAAAGTGGAGGAGATGAACAGGAAGAGAGGAAGGATGAAATGGACAAAGAGACAGGAGAGAAGGAGATGAACAATGAGAGGGGCAGGAGGAGGAGGTGGAATTGGATGGGAAGGTGGAGATGGACAGAAAGTGAAGGAGAAGATGGACAGAAGGGTAGCACATTGATGGAGAGAGGGGGAGGAGGAGATGGACAGAGAGAGCGGCAGGACAAGATGTACAAGCAGTGGGAAATGGAGGTGGTGGACAGAGACAGGAGATAGAGGAGATGGGCTAGTAGAAGATTGGAATAAATACATACCCAGCTGTGGGTCCATCAGAGAAGAAGTTATTTAATGTAATAACTTTAATATCTATCTGTAATTTTGTTTAATCTTTTTGTGTTGCCATTGTAAACCTCAAAATGTGTTGCTTCATTAAATGATTTAATTTTGTGAACGGTAGCAGCCTCTGAAAAACCTTTCATATTTTTGAAACAGTCGCGGTCGATTAACAGACAATTTGGCTTTATAATCCACACTGAAGTTTTCGTTTCCCGTGGAAATACGGCCTCATCCACTATGTCTTACTCTGCTGCGTCCTAAGGACAGGAGGAGTGGGTGGAGGCGGCAGCCCGGTGGACAATGTAACAGCGCGGCGCCATTAATTAGGTTTCCGCTCCATTTGCGGCGCGAGGTTCCCACGAGTCGGCAGTGCGCAGGCGCAGCCGAGGGTGCAGGGTGCGGCCCGCAGTGTCCGGACGTCCTGGCCGCGGCTGGTCGTCTTCTCGGAAGGCAGGCACAGGGATAGAGGCTGTAGCGCGACACCCGATAGCCGCGCCGCCGCCGCGCCGCCCCTGCTGCCAATTACGACCCACATTCTTCCGGCCCCATGCGGGGCGCGGCCAGCCCACCCCTCCGGGGCCCCTACAACCACCCCACCGACCGCTATTCCACGAAGCCATTAGAGGGGGTGAACCGTTTTGTTTCCTCCCCGACTACACCGGCGCTAGGCTTTCTGTCGGAATGGCCAAATTCTTGTTCCTCTTTTTGCGGCTACGTTAACGTTTCACAAACTGTGTTCGGAATGACAGGTTGCCACACGAAAGACAAATCCACCCCAGAGCGAGAGTCGTCAGAAGACAAAGAGGTGACTTTCGGGGCGCCAAGGAAAGTGTAACATTGGGCACAGCTGATTTTCCTATTGTTTGACACGACGGTGCACACATTTCTTAGTTGACGTAGTTGCCCGTGCCCTAGTTTGTCCGTGAATAAAGGTAAATTCGCCGTGGACGTCAACAGAACAGAACCGAACTGAAGGTGACGTCACTGTCAAATTGGGGCGAATCCACAATAGAGGGAACTTCAGCACATCGTCACTTCACTTAGCCCAGTGCGCAAAGGTGAAAGGGAGGTTATGAGATACTAGAAGTCGGAATGTAGTAATGGGATTAAGGAGTATGTTAATGGTCAAGGTCAAATTCATAACGGATATTCTAGACAAAGTTTATACGGTAAACTACTGGGAAGCGGAACAGTAGGACACGTGTCGTCCAAACATTTGATAACATCGACATTACCTTGCTAGAGAAAATATACTGGGTGTCCTAGGAGGAACGGTCAGTATTCACGTATATGGCAAGAACAATTACTCGAAGCAAAACAGTATTATAAACGTGATCTTCATAACAATTTAACAGCTATGACTACTACCTTATTTTCGACATTGAAGAAAATCTCTTGTAATGTAATCTCTTTGCTTATCATATTTTGGGAAGAGGTGGTACGAACAAAAAAACGAAAGAAATATTAGTAAATATGGGCTCTAAAATGCGTATTAGTGAATCAGAGTGTTACTGCATCTGGGAGTGAGGGAGCTTCAGTCGGCTTATCGTGAGTATTTATCGTGACATTTAACGAGGAAACGCTGAAACACTTGATGGTGTAGGCAAAACTATCTTGAAATCATACACAGTTCGATGCGCTTCCTTTAGTCACCACTGTAATTGTTTGCTGCAACGTCACCGCGTGTTTCTGATAACGGCCATGGGTGGCCAAGTGAAATAATACTAGGGTCAGGTAGTAGCTTAAGAGCTGTGAGCTCCTCTTCAGTAAAAGAGATGTGTTTCGAGTAGTGAAGATAAATAAGTGCTCATAGTCCTTAAGGAATGTTCTTTAGATTCCATATTTCCTGGACCTTTTCCTGTTTTGCGCCATACTGCTACCTCTCGAAATAATGGAAGCAAAGAGATTGCAGTAGGAGAGATTTGTTTTACAGTATCGAAGATGAAGAAATGTTCATAGCTCCTAATATATGCATTTTGGAGCCCATGCTTACTAGAATTCTTTGCTTCAAATGATCGCTTCTGATATAGCCCTGAATATTGACCATTCCTCCCAGGGGACTCCGTATACACAGATACTCATCAAACATTTAGAATACAATACATAGAGCCTTTTTTGTCTTATCGATAGTGTTCTTTCTTTCATTGTGTTTTCCTATATAACACAAAAAACAACTACTTTTCTCCTTCAATACAACTGACTTTTCACTGTTAAAAAAAGGGTATTCAGAACTATTTTACCAGTCAAGGGTTTTATTAATGCGTGGGGTAAAATGTAAATCATTTTTCATTTTAATTATATGACGTCTTTTAGGGAAGAAAACTCTTACAAAAATAGCCATATGTTTTGGAATTTTTCAGAATATCGCGAAAATGAGCCAACAAATAAAATAAAAATAAAAAAGACGCAAAAACAGGACATCCACTACTACAACACGAGGGAGCGTGACAGCTAACGTACCCTTCAACATCAATGTCAAAACTTCCATCCCGAGAAACCGTGATGCTGATGTTCCTTTCCGATCCGTCAAGGGCCCATCTGAATGCCTGAAATGCACTGAGTAATGCTTTAATCTTCCGTGCAGTTTCGTCAAGTGTAAATCGATCTCACCTTCCCTATTATTCCCATTTCAGCCCGGAACACGCACTCGTAGTAACATGCAAATGAACGAGGAAGTGTAGTTCTTAAGCCTTCGCCTTCGATGAAAAAATTGTTGGACGATCTCTCTTATTTAAGTTTAACATACTTTTTTAAGTATTTTGAGGAGGTGGCATGGATGGCTTTTAACTATAGGGATGTGATGATTCTGCAAGTGTTCTAATGCCCTGCCACCTGCCTTCCACCACGAAGTGTTTTTGGGCTTTTCTTATCTCGTGGAGTAAAAAAAGTGCTTCCTTGGTCCATCCCTTAATCTACCCACATACCCAAAACACTTCAGGTGGTCCTTTGATTTCTCATTCACTGGATTCATCAACACACAACCTAACTGTCACATTCCAACCTAACCTAGACCTCCGTCTGTCACAGCAGCCAGGTTTTTCGCTTTCACATTCGTGGTGTTGGAACACTTGTGCGGAGTGACACTTCTGAATTCTGAAGCGAGACATTTCTGTGGAGCATTGGGCTCTTCCTGGGATGACCAGCTTTTCCCAGATAGCATGCAGGCACACTATGAATTTTTTTCTGTCTAGCAGTATACCACAGCGTGCTGTAGTCTACCACATGTGTCATTAGATATTAGATTTGATGTATGCCAACTCACAATCACACTGCCAATGTAATCTAGACCACTTCTGAAAATGAGAATGGGCTAAGTAATGTATCGCAAAAAAGTGACTGGTAGCAGTTTTTTCAACCTTTCAACGTTTAGTAAAACAATTCCTAGTAACACGTGTCACAGACTACAACACGCTGCACTACACTGTTAGACAGGTAACGAATTCCTAGCGTAACTGTATGCGAAAAGCCGATTATCCCAGCAAGAGCCCTAGACTCCACAAAAACGTCTCTCCGCACGTGTTCCAACTCCACCTAGTTTAACGTGAACTCAGAACCACGGAACAGCTTGGTATTTTTAGCATTTAAAAAGCATAACTAAAGGCGAAAGAAGCGATAAGTGACAAGGCGAAGCATATTGACACCAACTGGGGATTGTGTGTGTGAAGAAGGTGGCTAAACGAGAGTAGCATAACATACAGGAAAAACTTGGATGCGCGTGTATCACAAGACTGTAATTCAAGTATGAAGAAGGACTTTATCCAGCGTAGGATGTTAAATGTCACGTGGTGACGGGATGATGATGAGAATGATAATAGCAATGATATCATATACATATAACTCAACTTTTATATTGATTGTACTGTATTTATAAGTGGAATAATGCTCCTGTCTCAGTTTCGTTTTTAAAGATCGCGATGGTGATAAATCACTGAACTGTAACCACTCTTCCCTAGATTAATGAGAGAGAAAATGCTCACTAGAAGTACAGCTGTTATTAAGCTGAAGCTTCTTGTAGTAACCGACGTTTTTATAAGGTACTGCAGCGGACGATCTTTTAGTGTGCGTTAATATTGTGTACACAGAACGAAGCAGTTAGTGTTTAAGAAATATGTGAATTAGTATGTTGTCACTGACAGCATATACCGGTAGCGTAATTACTATCTGAACTCAAGCAAGGCCGCACGAATCGAAAATATATGCTCCACTGAAATCATTCTGAGAGATACGAACCGGAAGATTTTTTCGTACCACGTTCCAAATTCGGGAAATACGAGCAGCCCTTCGGTATTTGGTCGCTGTGGCCGAGCGGATCTAGGCGCTTCAGTCCGGAACCGCGCTGCTGCTACGGTCACAGGTTCGAATGCTGCCTCGGGCATGGTGTGTGTGATGTCCTTAGGTTAGTTAGGTTTAAGTAGTGCTAAGTCTAGAGGACTGATAACCTCCGATGTTAAGTCCCATAGTGCTCAGAGCCACCTGAACCATTTTGAACCTTCGGTATTTCTATTAAAACTGTATCATTATTGCGTTGAGGAAGGCACGGGAGGCTGAATGTAAGGATCAAAAGACGACCAGTCTTCACGTCTCGCACATGAATACCTATTTGACTCCAGAGTAAGTCAGGTTCCAGAGAAATAAACGTGGTACCGTACTTATTAGTGGCAGGAAGAATAAAGAAGAGACAAGGATATGTTCATAGCATTCGTGACCGAACATCATCGATAGTATGAAGGGTAAATCCTGAGAAAGCAGGTATGAATTCAAAAAAGAGCTGAGTAACCTATAAAATCTACAAAAAACCGAGGGTAAATAAAAGGCAAAATTAAGAAGTATGTGCTTTTGTCGCAACAGGTGCAAAGTAGATTTGCAACTTATGATGCAGAAATTGAAGGAATGATTTGGAACAAATGAAATGTTCGTGAGTAATGGTAAGGTTCTCATAACTCTTCTGGTTGAAAGGCAAAAAGATCAGAAGAATTGCGAAAGGGAATGAACGGTACGTTCAGCGCGTGTTTTTGTTTTTGTGATAGAGAGGTAGTGGAGAATAGCGGGCCGGTAGCTGTGGACGAAAGGTTCTAGGCGCTTCAGTCCGGAGCCGCGCTGCTGCTACGGTCGCAGCTTCGAATCCTGCCTCGGACATGGATGTGTGTAACGTCCTTAGGTTAGTTAGGTTTATGTAGTTCTAAGTCTAGGGGACTGATGTCCTCAGATGTTAAGTACCATTTGAACCATTTTTTTTTTTTGAGAATAGCCGAAATGTACATAGTAATGCCGTTGTACTATTTTCGTCTAGCGCAGATGATTTTGAACAACAAATGACAGGACTAAATAGAGTAAGTTTGAAAGTCTTAGAACCAGTTGATGAGTTTTCGTACACTATGAGATCAAAAGCATCTGGACACTCCTATACAAAGCGGAGTTATCCACTACATGTCAACAGAGGCGGATCTTCTAGAACAAAAGGTGGCAGAGAGTATAGTGTTCACAGAAGAGAAGCACAATGGGTCGGTCAGGAGACCTCAGTGATTTCGTACATGGAGTAGGCACTGGATGTCACCTGAGTAACAAATACATCAGAGACATTTCAACCTTTCTTGAGCTGCCCAAGCCAATTTTTGGTGGTGTTATTGTAAAGTGAAAGCGCTAAGGAGCAACCACAGCAGACGTTATTGTACTGACGGACATGGAGCGTCAAAAATTGTGGGGAATGGTCGTAAAAAACTCGCATGAAATCAGCGGAAGGAATTATCCGTGAGTTCCAGAGTGCTAAAAAAAAAAAAATGTTCAAATGTGTGTGAAATCTTATGGGACTTAACTGCTAAGGTCTTCAGTACCTAAGCTTACACACTACTTAACTTAAATTATCCTAAGGACAAACACACACACACACCCATGCCCGAGGGAGGACTCGAAGCTCCGCTGGGACCAGCCTCACAGTCCATCACTGCAGCGCCCGAGACCGCTCGGCTAATCCTGCGCGGCTTCCAGAGTGCTACCATCAGTCTAGTTAAAACAGTGATTGTGCGTAAGGAGTTAAAAAGAATGGGGTTAAACTGTCGAGCAGCTCACCGTACGACAAACATTCCTATCCTCCCGTATCTGAGACGAGTCTCTTATGTGTCAACATGCTTGAACAAGGTCGCTGAGAAATATTTAAAAAAAATGATTTATACACTGTTCATTTGATCTGTTCATGGGCCAGTGGAGTTTTCTGCGTGATTCCAACAAACAAGGAAAGACAGTGATGACGTTACAGAGGATAGGTAGGTGACGTTAGAAGACACGAACGAGTAAAGTGGTTGTGTCAATTGGCTAATGATGAGCTGCTTTAGAAACCGGAAGGTTCGGACATTGATGCATACGTTCAGTGCACATGCACGTGCAGTGTCATTGCGCATGATTTGAAATAAAGTAGTTGCTGATGAAAGTTGGTAGCTGAACAGACGAGACCTGAATGAATGAACACGAGGAAGCATGTCGAGAGTTATTTTTTTACTGTGGGCACTCGCAACTCCCAGCACCTAACGAGGCGAAAAGTGACAGGTAAGTGCCGGCGGCGATTTAAGGCGCGAGGTGGGCGGGGGCGAGCCAGCAGTAACGAGCGAGGTGCCAACTCCGGCGGGCGGGCGCTGTGAGCCGCGCGCCCTGTGTGTGCGTGTGTGTGGCTGTGGGGTAGGCCAGGTCTGTTGTGGGGTGGCGCATTCCAGCGCCCCGCCACCCGCGGCAGGTTGGACTTTGTCGGTGGGCCTCAAAGCGGCCGTCCCCGCGCGCCCCTCTCCCCCGCTCCCGCCCCCGCAGCGGCGGAGGCGGCGGCCTCGGTTCCCAGGCCGGGCCCCGCTGGGCGCCGCTCAATGAATGGCCCGGGGCCGCGGCGGGCGCCCGCTTTGTCTGCGGAGGACGGCGCCGCGCTGCGCCGTACCACACATGTGCCGGGCAGACCGCGGATTTGCGTGAGCGACACCTCGCCGCCGCCGCCGCCGCCGGACAAAGGCCGGCCTGGGACCGGCGCGCCCGCCGCGGTCCCGTGACCCCTCTGCGACGCGGCGCCGCGCACCATCTCGTGCGACTCGGCGTCCGCACAGGTGTAATTCCGGTCGCGGCAGCGTCTACTGCACCGCTCCTCGGCGGCTGACGCTTATAATTGTTGCTGGACGGAAAAAAAAGATACTTAATGAACCACTGTCGCGGTAGTTTTACTAACCACTTTCTTCGTATGAACAATGAGAGTTTTGTCCTAACAGGAAGCACAGTCCGATGTACACGTACCGCCCTTTCGTTCAACGAATCAAGAAACGCCTTCACTTGCTGGCTCATTCTTTGTTGCGATTTACTGTGTTATTTCTCGCACCATAGTTTCCAAAGTCTACATCTGTTACGGTGCTCGCTTATTTCCAAGTCCGTATCGATCCTAGTCTAGCCCCTACCACGCCGTAGCGGAGAAGCGAGGCAACTGTCCCCCAGTTGAAGCAGCCGATCGCCGCCATTTGCAGGGATGAATCCTAGTACTGGGGTTGTGATTTGACGTATATGAGACGCAACCAGAGCAAATTGAAGCACAAATTAAACGCATATTTGTTTAAAAAAGTACTGAGTATTCGAGTCTATTTTAAAAGTATACTTAAATGAATGAAGTTCCCTAATTTCCGAAATACGTCTGCATAGAGACGCGAAATTTAAGAATGTAAGGCTCTTTCCTGGCAACGTGGAGCGAGTTTGCATAGAGTTATTTGCATTAGATAATTACATGAAACTTTTAAAGTAGCAGACAGTACGATTATTATTTAATTTACATAATTTTCCTGTCAGGTCCTGTTTGCTTTTTGCTGTTTGCTACTATGTACATTTTGCACGCTTACTTTTGTTTAGCACAGTATTGTCTACACTCGAATTTTGGTATGATTAATTGTAATAACCCATATCACTTTAAATACGGTAGGAATTTCATTCGCACATTAGTTTTTAACACTGATAGCACCTCTAAAAGTGCTTGAGTTTGCAACATTTGATCAAATATTTGAACATTTTGGAAGTATAATCACCACCTGACAACACATGTTAAGTATCTAAACGCAATTATTCGACCTACCTCTGATTCATACTTAATATATATATTTGATTACCTTGGTAACCTGGAAAAGGAACGTTCAAAATTATACACACTGACAGTATTTCCACACTATTTAACCTAGGCCTATATTGCACGATTTCCAGGACACTATACCTTTTTCAAATGTGCTGGAAATCCAAATACTGTCGGTATAGCATCGTCCTTCAGTTGACGTCTATTTACATAATTTTCCATGTAACAATTCTATTCAAAATGAAGAGAGCACAGCAAATGATTTACTGTCGGTTGGAAGTTCTCTCTCCGAGTAGCAACTATCCATTTCCGATTTAGAAAATCGTTTGTAAGTGGAAACCAAAACAAAAACAAACGCTCATGATGTATTATTTCTCCATGAAAATACTATATACAAGTAACAGAAAGTAACAAACTACCAGAAATGACCAACCTGTGAAATGTAACATTGTTTCCGTCTTCGTCTTTGCTTCCATTATACTGTTACAATTAAAAGTAGCACACGAACGAACCCTGTTTATGCACTGTTTCCCTGCAAATAGCGGCTTCTATCACGTTCAATGTGGGGACGCGGTCTAGTTTTTATTTAGTAAGTCTATGATCCTAGTGCTGAGTTTTCACTCAGATGGCGCTTTGGTGCTAGGCGGTTGTTTTCGTGTGTGATCGCTGGACGGAGCTTAGCTGGAGGCGTGTGAGGAAGGGAGACGTGTCTGCCTTGGCGTGAAGGTGGAAGCGTGCTGGGCCCATAACCCAGAGGTCCGTGCGTCGGAACCACGCTCTGCTACCACTGGTGTGGGTTACCAACACAAGTACAAGGATAGCGTACCAATAGGGATAAGAAAGCAGGCATGAAGGGAGCCAAAACAGAAATAACAATCATCCATTTATTGCAGCATTACACACGCACATCATGATACATGAGACATTATAATTGTCACACTCAAATCTATGACACACAATATGTATCAGGAAGGGCACACACAATGGGGTTTAAGAAATTATAATGGCACATCAACTCCGCTATGACAAACAGTGTGCATAATGAAGGCCGCACAAGTTTACCAATGTAAGAAATTAAAATAATGCTAGCATAAAATTAACTAAATTGCCTTGAAGGATATGTTTATGAGAATAACACGACGGATCCGCAAGGGAGGAGGCAACACAATACTTAACTTAGGTGCACCAAAACAAACTACGGACACCAGGCCGCGCCAACAACGGACACGTAATGCACGCAACTACTCTCTCCGTTGCGGTTCCGCGCGTTCCACCCAAGTAATAGCTACCTGAAACATTTTAATAGTTGGAACAGTATACCAGTGATCAGCAAATTAAAAAACAATAACATGACATAAAAATACAATAATTTAAGAAAATCACATCATATCAGAATGAGATTAAGGTCTTTCGGTAATTAACAGATTACGAAACAGGTAAACGGGCATGTGTCACTATTAAATCTTGTGTAATTACACTCCTAAATTTCTCAGTACCAAAGTTGCAATTAACGCAACAAGGATTAAATCATTTAAGTGATAATGTTACTTTAAAATAATAATAAAATTATTTCATAAAAAAGAGGACCAAGAATGGCCCGATCAGTACTCCCCACTGAAGCGGTTCACACAAATGGTACTCCACGGCTCCGACCACACAGCCCCATACAAAATGCAACACCACAGCGACCCGGCGTACTACCAGAAGCACCAGGCAGTAAACCAAAATCGTACTAAGCCAAAACAAGGACCGATCTTTAAAATAACGAGGCATAGCCCGGGCCGGACAACAGACCAAATCCCTGGAAATCCATAAGAAACCTCAGCCAACTTAATACCAAACCAACAATTTATGAACAATATGCAAAACAAAAGGCCGGCCGCGGTGGTCTAGCGGTTCTAGGCGCTCAGTCAGGACCTGCGCGACTGCTACGGTCGCAAGTTCGAATCCTGCCTCGGGCATGGATGTGTGTGATGTCCTTAGGTTAGTTAGGTTTAAGTAGTTCTAAGTTCTAGGGGACTTATGACCGCAGATGTTGAGTCCCATAGTGCTCAGAGCCATTTGAACCATTTGCAAAACAAAAGACCTCTCAGTCCAAAGGCTTCCGTTTAGTCGCGAAGGTGGCTCCGACCCGCCTGCTGAGGTGCCAAGCGTCGTACGGAGTGTCGAATCAAGCTTAACCTTCGTTGACGGAAAGCGGAATCACCACAAGACAAAATAAACTCCAATCTAACTGCGCAAGGCAAACTCTAAGGAGTGCCACTCGAAGACTATGAACTTGAAGATCAAACATAAAGCACCCAGACTAACGTGCCGCTGAACGACGCACTTCCATCAACAGCGTCTAGTAGAGTATGGAGAGCAGCGTAGCCCATCCATATACATCCATGGGACGGTAAACGAGGATAGCAATCCCAGCGACGGAGAGACAGGAGGACAAAATGACATCCCGCCGCACATAGAAGGTATTTCAAACTCAGGCTCGACAAACTACAACAGGCGAGATTTTGCTCCCCTTGCGAATCAAGTTAAACGGCCCACCACGCCGCTGTCCACACTATTAACCGTAAAATCACGGTCCGGTCTTCCCATCGGGCCCCTCTCGGCGACCAGACACAAACAACCCCAGCCGAGGCGAACTATCTCACGCCAAGCCAGCCACCTCTTCCTTACTCAGACGCCTCCAGCTAAGCTCCGGCCAGCGATCACACACGGAAACAACCGCCTAACGCCAAAGCGCCATCTGAGTGAAAACTCAGCACTAGGATCGATACGGACTTGGAAATAAGCGAGCACCGTAACAACATCTACATCTACATCAGTACTCCACAAGCCAGGTAGTTGTGTGTAGCGGAGTGTATTTCTGGTATCATTAGCTGATGCCCCCTTCCACGTTCCACTCGTGAATGCCGTGTGGGAAGAATGACTGTCGGTAAGCCTCTGTATTAGTTCTGATTTCTAGAATTTTTTCAACGTGGTCATCTCGTGAGAAGTACGTAGGAGTGCTCTCAGCGAAATTGCAACAGTAAACCTCTCTGTGACGCACAACGCTTCTCTTGTAGCGCCTGCCACAGCAGTTTAGCACCTGTGCAATGCTCTCGCCCCGAGTAAACGATCCCGTGGCGAAACGCTCCGCTGTTCGTTGCATCTTTTCTACCTCTTCTATCAATCCTACCTTGTAACGATCCCAAATTGAAGATAAATTCTCAAGAGTCGGTCGAACAAGTGCTTTGTAAGCCACTTCTTTTGAGGATTCTTTCTTCAGATTCTTCCTATGAATCTCAAGAAGGAAAAAGAAAGATTGGGGTTTAACGTCCCATCAACATCACGGTCATTAGAGACGGAGCACAAGCTCGGATTGTGTCAAGAATGGGGAAGGAAATCGGCTATGCCCTTTCAAAGGAACCATCGCTGCATTTTCATGGAGCGATTTAGGAAAATCACGGAAAATCTAAATCTGGATGGCCGGACGCCGGTTTGATCCCTCATCCTGAAGGCAAGTCCAGAGTGCTAACAACTGCGCCACCTCGCTTGGTCTATGAATCTCTCAGTCTGGCGTCGGCTTTTAACACTATTTGTTTCGTGTGGTCATTCTAATTAAGGTCGCTCTAGATAGCTATTCGTAGATATTATAGGGGGTATACTGTTTCCAGCAATTCGTCATCAATAATGTAGTAGTACAGTAGCGGATTTCTTTACACATGTATGCGCAGTATGTGACATTTATTTACGTTCAGGGTCAGCTACTAGAGACTGGTCATTCATGACCATGACGGCCATTTTGCAAATGGAGACTGTTTTCTGGCGTTTCTACTTTCTCATAGACAACCGCAACCTCAGCGAACAATCGTAAGAGCTTCCGACCCTTTCTACAAGATCAATTATATACATTGCAAACAATGACACTTCTTTCACACTTCGTTTGGATGCTCCGGAAATTACATTTTCATCTGTACGTAGATTTTGCTGGATTCTATCCGACAGGAGTCCCTGAATACAATCGCAAATCTGGCCCAATACTTGATAAGCTTGTTTTTTTATTTATTTATTATTATTATTTTTTAGAGGGCAGTGCGGGACAGTGTTGAATTCCTTCCCGAAGTCAAGCAACACTGTCTGCATCTGAGCGCCAGTGTCTTCAGCACCATGGATCTCATGGAGGAATAGAGCGTACTGAGTTTCACAAAATCTCTCTTTGCGAGATCCAGGTTGATTTTTAAAGGGGAGTTTTTCGTTCTCCAAAAATATCGTAATTACTGAGGATAAAACATGTTCTACAACAGACTGACGTCAACGATATAGGCCTATAATTATGTGCATCTGTCCTACGACCCTTCTTTAAAACAGGAAAAAAATTCGCCTTTTCCTCTATCTTTCCAGCTGAAAATTCCTGTCTGACCTACGACCCGTCTTTAAAACAGGAATAACCTGCGCCTTTTCCTCTATCCTTCCAGCTGCAAATTCCTGTCTGACACAGCTTCTCTGACACCCTGTTTGCACGTTGCTTCCTGACATTCTCTCTCCCTGACATTCGATGGAATCCATTCCATCATCTTCTTAGGCCATCTGTCGTCACCCAAAGAGCATTCAAGTGCTGGACATAAACATGGAAACACCGCAAGAAATGCTTGCTTGAACATACATTCAGATGCTAGCTAAGCTTGCAGCTTGTGCTCCGGAATCTGACCACCAACGCCTCCTGCTCAGTTACCTCAATAATTTGCGAGTGTCAGTCGTGGTCCTTAAAGTGCCCTGTGCAGTTCTGAGTGCGCATTCTGGAGCTAAGTGCATTTGAACGTGGCTATATTATTGGTGTTGTATGGTGGGTGCTTCTGTAACGAAGACAGCCGAAGTGTTTGGAGTTTCAAGAGGCGCAGTAACATAGATTTATACCGCGTACAACTAAAGCGGAAAAGCATCATCCGCTACGTCACAACGCGAACAAAAGCGTATATTGAATGAACGTGAAGGACGGTCGTTGAAGAAAAATAGAGATGGGGCCCCTCCACGCCCGCACCAACGTGGTGACCAAACCAAAAGTTCTACTGTCACCTCCGTAAAACATGTTAGTTATCTAGTAAGTGGATCACAGGATGCTGGGCTGTGATGTTGTCCGTGCGTCTGGGTAAGACTACGCATTAACACGGTCCATCAGGTGATAGATAGTGGACGAAACGCGAGTGAGGGTAGCGATTTGAAGAGCAGAGGGAAAAAAGTGCCATGGCTCGTGCCGTGGGAAAAAAACCTCTGCGACAGTGGGATGGGTAGTAAGAGCAGTAGTGGCTTACTAGCTGCGATAGCTCATGCAAGGTTGGATTTGTTAGTATGGGTATCATGCATCATTACCGTGACAAGCGATGGCGATGTATCCCAGTGGCTGCAGCTGCTACATTCCTGGAACATTCAAGATCGTTATACAGTAGTGGGAGATCGGCCATAGATCGTCTCACTGTGTGGGGGATGTGTGGAGCTTGTTTGCATGCGGTGTACGGTACGGCTTCCCTGTGTGGTGCCAGTTATTCGGCGGTGTATTTCAGCTGGATATCCAGTAATAGCGTCTGATTAACAGGGGCTCGCCTGTGCCGTTATGTTTGCGTATGCTTGGCCATAGATGTTATGCCCTTACAAGTATGTCTTTTGGTCTTTTATGTTTCCATCTATGGTTATGGTCGTAGTTCCCCAGATTCAGAATAAACGGGTTCTGCGAATGTCTGGA
Organism: Schistocerca nitens; assembly: GCF_023898315.1. NCBI lineage: Eukaryota > Metazoa > Arthropoda > Insecta > Orthoptera > Acrididae > Schistocerca > Schistocerca nitens. Next base: position 529,835,487 of record NC_064617.1, read on the forward strand.
GTTTCTGTATAGTCTTGTGGTGAGTTTGTGGATTACCTCCGTGAGAGTCTCAAGTCGGTATTCCCGGTGAAGGTCCGCGATGCGTGTGTATCGTGGAGCATTGCTTATGATTTTGAGTACTTTGTTTTGTATGAGCTGCAGACGGCGCAGGCGTGTAGGCGCAGCGTATCCCCAGACAGGAGCTGCGTACGTCATCAGGGGTCGGATAAGTGTCATGTACATGGACCTCTATACGCTTCTGTTCAGTGTGCTACGCCTGTTGAGCATAGGATAGAGCTGTTTGAGCCTCGCGCTAGCTCGGTTGGTCATGTGTTGTATGTGGTCCCCCCAGAGTAATTTCCGGTCCAGCCAGACACCGAGGTATTTGACTTTCTCGCGGAAACGTATTGGACGTGCATGTAGGGTTATTGGTCTGCAGTAACGGTGTTTGCGCAGTTGCTTCGGTCTTCTAGTGAACAGAACGGCTTCGCACTTGTCGACGTTTACTCTAACACGCCATTTCTCCAACCAAGGCTCGGCCACTCTGAGTGCAGTCTGTAGGCGTGACGTAATGTTTGATGGTTTCCCATCTTGCGCAAGGATGGCTGTGTCATCCGCGTAGATTGCCATCATTGTGTTGTGTGTGGTTGGGAGATCGTTTATGTAGAGGTTAAACAGTAGGGGCCCTAGGATGCTTCCCTGGGGTACTCCCGCGTGTATACCGTGTCGTGTTGATTGTTTTCCCTGCACATCAGTGTTGAAACTCCTGTCTGTGAGGTATGAGTGTATTAGACGCAGCAGCCCGTCGGGGAATCCCGCGTCGCTGAGTTTGCGGATGAGGCCGTTGTGCCATAGACGGTCGAAAGCCTTTTCGATGTCCAGGAACACTGCCCCTGTAGCTTTGTTTATGTTGAAACCATGTGTTATATGTTCAACGACCCGTAGGAGTTGTTGTGTTGTGGAGTGGTGATTCCTGAAGCCGAATTGCTCCGGTCTCAGGATGTCATTTGTTATGCAGTGCCTAGTGATGCGTTTGAGAATCACCTTCTCAACAATCTTACTGAGCGAGCTCAGAAGGCTGATGGGTCGGTAATTTTGTGGGAGGCTGTGGTCTTTCCCCGGCTTCCTGAACATCAGGACCTTGGCCGTCTTCCAAAAGGCGGGGAAGTGTTGGTGTTTTAGTATGGCATTCGTTATGTGTGTTAGGTACTCAGTTGCTTTATCCGTGAACTCCTGGAGGACACGGTTTTGAATGCCATCATGACCAGGGGCTTTCCTAGCGGCGGAATGCATTATAGCCCAGGAGACTTCGGCTGTGCTAGCATGTCGAATGTCGTCGCGCGATGGTTGGGCTAGAATGCGTGTAACCTCTTGGTCAGAAGCAAGTGTGAACACTGGATCTGATGGTACCAGGTTCGGTGTGAATGACGCTGCGAGTGTTCGGGCCATTAGTTCTGCTTTCTCTTCCGCTGAGTATGCAGGTCCGTCGGGCCCTTGAAGCGTTGGGGTGTATATTTTCTCCCTGGTGAAGTGTCGGGCTAGTTGCCACACGCCAGGTCGTGTGGTGTCCAGCCCTTCGAGTTTTTGGTTCCACTGTTGTGTTCTATGTGTTTGTATTTTATCATGTATGATGCCCTGTAGTCTGTTAATGTGCCGTTTGAAGTACGGACGCCTGGTGCGCTGCCATTGTCTCCTGAGGCGATTCCTCATTGAGATTAGGCCCAGGATTTCCTGGGGCAGGGCCGCACTGCGTTGTTGTGAGGTGCGATCAGGTATGGTGCCTGCCATTGCGTCCTGGACGGCGTTAGTGAGGGTTTCTACTGCCTCGTCAATTTGTGCTGTTTCATTAATTTCGTGTATAGGTGGGATGTGGCTATCGAGCGTTTGCTTGAACCTTGTCCAATTCGCACGCCCGTAGTCCAACATCTTGCGTTGTTCCATGTGCTGCAGTGTTTCCTCAATGTATAGTATTACAGGTTGGTGGTTTGAGGGCAGATCGTTTTCAACGGCAACGTTGAGTGTCGTTGTAATGCCCTTGAAGAGAATTATGACGAAAAATTAAAGGACAACAGGTACAAAAGCCACTACAGAATTAAGTAGCACTCGCGAACCCTCTCTGCACCCAAAACAACAAGAAGGGAGCCCGATGAGCTGGAATCCCAAAACCACTCATCAGAGATGAAAATGCCTATAAATCGAAAATGTGGTGCCGAAGACACAAAACCTGGACTGTGGAGTGCTGGAAGTATGTCATTTGTGCAGATGAGTCCTGTTTTATAGTTTCCAACTTCTGACCAAGTTTGCGTCGCAAGAGTTAAACACGGCAACCCGCCAGGGTAGCCGAGAGCACTAATGCGCTGCTTTCTGGACTCAGGTAAGTGCGCCGGCCCCAGATCGAATCCGCCAGGCGGATTAACGACGAGGGCCGGTATGCCGGCCAGCCTGGATGTGGTTTTTAGGCGGTTTCCACATCCCACTAGGTGAATACCGTGCTGGTCCCCACGTTCCACCTCAGTTACACGATTCGCAGACATTTGAAAACGTTCGCACTCTTTCATGGCTTACAGTAGACGCGGACAGTTGAGATACACTAATCCCGTCCCAGGGGGGCTCGGGGTGGCGGCAGGAAGGGCATCTGGCCACCCTCTGCAACTAACATCTCCAAATAAATAGTAACACGGCCCACTCCGCGTTGCAGTGGGACGAAGGCCGCCAGAAAGAAAGTAAGTTTAACACGGCGGTGATCGGTGATGATTTGAGCAGCTGTATGGTGGAATTTCATGGGGTCCGTGGTTACTCTGCATGTTCGTAACTCTGCCAAGGATCATGTGACCATTTTAGCTGATCAGGTACATTCCATGTTACAATGTTTGTTAATCAATGGTGACACTGTGTTCCAAGACGACAGGCCCCCTGTTCACACAGCTCGCATCGCCCAGCACTTGTTCCGTGAGCACGAGGATGAAATGTTTTTATTCCATACATTGCTAAACTTTCCTATAAACGTTCTGATCTTGGTTTCTAATCTGTGTGCTCCATAAAATCACTTTAATCTATTTGGTTACTTGTCTGCCTTGGCCAATGCGGTTCTTAATTTCGCTTTTAATGGATACATCTATGTTAATAATGACTGCCAAATATTTTTAAGAATCCACAGACATAAATACCAAAAAATCTAACGTCAGATTATGATCCAGTAACCAGATAATCTGTTTTCTCTAAATATATGGTTAAGCAAAACTTCTGATATCATGTGTGCAACTTTCTAACGAAGTAGTTCATGTTATCCTCATCGTTTGCAAAACGCCTTCATCACCAACATACAATGCGAAAATATTCTTCAATTCTGCCTTGAGGTTACGGAAACATTCCAGTCGTAGTTCGGGTGTTCGCTGTTGCTGGCAACTATTTGTAGTTCGTTTGTGTTCCTGGTCTTGTCGAGTAATGAAGCTGCTGATGCTTCTGACAGGACTGCAACTATACTGACTCCGTTTTTCAACACTTTTGTCCCTTGGGGACGATCTGAGTATTACTATACTCTCGCAGCAACAAATGTCGTCGCCTCTCTGTGGAACGAGCTCGGAGAGATGATACCAGACCATACAGTTTGGGCGAATTCCTATCGTCCTTTAGGTCGAGAGGAAATAATTTTAACTAGATGTTCATGTCCGGAGGAACAATGAATCGTTTTTCTTGATAACAAGGACACTGCTATTCCTTATTTATTCGTCAATACCAGGACCTCGACTAAATGGTTCAAATGGCTCTGAGCACTATGGGACTCAACAGCTGTGGTCATAAGTCCCCTAGAACTTAGAACTACTTAAACCTAACTAACCTAAGGACATCACACACATCCATGCCCGAGGCAGGATTCGAACCTGCGACCGTAGCAGTCGCGCGGTTCCTGACTGAGCGCCTAGAACCGCTAGACCACCACGGCCGGCGGACCTCGACTCTTAGTTAATAAATATGTCCGTCATTGACGGGAATATGCATAATGTACGAGAGCAGGTTGTGATACACGGAGGACGACATGTGGAATGTCAGGTCTGGTCGTGATTCGTGCACGGATAGCCGAACGGTTAAGGCGACCGCTTGCGTAAAGCGGGACATTGTGGTCCGAGTCCTGGTCCAGCACAAGTTTTCATCGTCATCATTCCAGTATACAATCGACGGTGATTTCATATTCCCAGCTATGAATACATTTGCTGTAGAATCTATATTACAATACCGTTTCCAACTTCTGGTCTACCTTATATCCCAAGAGTGAAACATGGATGGAATTCAGTGATGATGCGGGTAGCCATATAATGTTATTCCATTGGTCCTATGATTACTCTGCAAGTTCGCAATCCTGTTCACGCACCATATGGCTATTCGGTCAGTCTGGTGGTACAATACTTGTCCCCTGATTCCCGCCGGAGGTTCGAGTCCTCCCTCGGGCATGGGTGTGTGTGTTGTTCTTAGCATAAGTTAGTTTAAGTGGTGTGTAAGTCTAGGGTCCGATGACCTCAGTAGTTTGGTCGCTTAGGAATTCACATACATTTGAACATTTTTTTGTCCCCTGGTAGTTACACTGCGTTTCAAGACGAGAGGAGCCCTATTCACACAGTTGTTAGAAAGGAGCGAAAAGACGTAATGTTAAAACAGTTTCTGGGAGTCACTTTGAATCTAAAATTTCGTGGGGTCGCTGCGCTCGCGGGGGGCTTCGACCTCATAGGTTGAAGTCCTGTAGGATTCTGGTAGGGAGGTGATAATTTTCAGGAGTTTTGTATTTTATTCAGTCAGGAATTGTGATATTTAGGATTGACAGAGCTAGGTTTCAGGCTGATGTTGCAGTTATTTCTTCTTTCGTGATTCTCCAAAACGATTTACAGTGGCGCGCGTGACATTTAGGAGGCGGCAGCTTTGTGTTTACACAGTAATGGTGTCAGCTAACTGGAGTAAGTTCTCTTCTGAAAAAAAAGAGAAAAAGGGAGAGAAATGAGGCCTGGCTTGGTCGAAATAAACTTCACCCTTCCTGTAGAAAGTACAATTTGTGATTTAGTGAGACTGACTTGACCCGTACTATTTTGAAACATTGACTTAAGATTTTTGTTTTGTTTTGGAAATTCCGAGGACGTAGCACGCAACCAGATTTGACATAAAATGGAGTCACTGTTCAGTGCATCGTTTCTGGTTCAGTTGTCTGATCGGATGTCTGTGTGGGACCACTCACACTGCTATAGAGCTCTGTCCTCTGGAACTGCAGCTGTGTTTGTTTGCTCCTGCAACATGGGACAAAGTAAGTTCGACGATCTGTATTGAAACTATGTTATTACAGTAACACTGTAAGGTCTTAATACGAATACGCCAATGAAATATTTATATAATCGGTGGCATAGTCACGTCGCATAGATAGCACAAACACGCGTCCTGCAAATCATTCCTGGACCACACACATGACGAAGTTTCTCTTTTAATTTCGAGGCGAGAAGAGAGATCCTTGCATCCTTCTATATGTACTACTGAGATTCCTCGTAATGATCCAAAGCTATTTCCCAGAATCATCACCGTTTGCAGAATTCGGAATTGGTGTAGGTGCTGATATACTATGTGATCAAAAGTATCCGGACACCCCTAAAAACATACGGTTTTCATGTTACGTGCATTGTGCTGCCACCTACTGCCAGGTAATCCATATCAGTGACCTCAGTAACCATTAGATATCGTGAGTGAGCAGCATGGGGCGCTCCACGGAACTCACGGACTTCGAAAGTGGTCAGGCGATTGAGTGTCACTTGTGTCATACGTCTGAACGCGATATTTCCACACTCCTAAACATACGTAGGTCCACTGTTTCCGACGTTTTTGTGAAGAGGAAACGTGAAGGGACACGTACAGCACAAGAGCATCTAGGCGCGCAGTCCGGAACCGTGCGACTGCTACGGTCGCAGGTTCGAATCCTGCCTCGGGCATGGATGTGTGTGATGTCCTTAGGTTAGTTAGGTTTAAGTAGTTATAAGTTCTAGGGGACTGATAACCACAGCAGTTGAGTCCCATAGTGCTCAGAGCCATTTGAACCACAAAAGCGTACAGGGCGACCTCGTCTGTTGGCTGACAGAGACCGCCAACAGTTGAAGAGGGTCGTAATGTGTAATAGGCAGACATCTAGCCAGGCCATCACACAGGAATTCCAAGCTGCATCAGGATCCACTGCATGTACTATGACAGTTAGGCGGAAGGCGAGAAAACTTTTATTTCATGGTCGAGCTGCTGCTCATAAGCCACACATCACGCAGGTTAATGCCAAACGACGCCTCGCTTGGTGTAAGGAGCGTAAACATTGGACGATTTAACAGTGGAAAAACGTTGTCTTGACTGACGAATCACGATACACAATGTGGCGATCCGATGGCAGGGTGTGGGTAGGGCGAATGAGCGGTGAATATCACCTGCCAGGAAAATTCGGAGGCGGTGGTGTTATGGTGTGATCGTTTTTTTCATGGAGGGGGCTTGCACCCCTTGTTGTTTTGCGTGGCACTATCACAGCAAAGGCCTTCATTGATGTTTTAAGCACGTTTTTGCTTCCCACTGTTGTAGAGCAATTCGGGGATGGCGACTGCGTCTTTCTAGACGATCGAGCACCTCTTCATAATGCACGGCCTGTGGCGGAGTGGTTACACGACAGTAACATCCCAGTAATGGACTGGCCTTCACAGAGTCCTGATCTGAAACCTGTAGAACACCTGTGGGTTCAAATGGTTCAAATGGCTCTGAGCACTATGGGACTCAACTGCTGAGGTCATTAGTCCCCTAGAACTTAGAACTAGTTAAACCTAACTAACCTAAGGACATCACAAACATCCATGCCCGAGGCAGGATTCGAACCTGCGACCGTAGCGGTCTTGCGGTTCCAGACTGCAGCGCCTTTAACCGCACGGCCACTTCGGCCGGCGAACACCTTTGGGATGTTTTGAAACGCGACTTCGTGACAGGTCTCACCGATCGACATCGATACCTCTCCTCAGTGCAGCACTCCATGAGGAATGGGCGGTCATTCCACAAGAAACCTTTCAGCACCTGACTGAACGTATGCCTGCGAGTATGGAAGTTGTCATCAAGGCTAAGGGTGGGCCAACACCATATTGAATTCCAGCATTACCGCCGGAGGGCGCCACGAACTTGTAAAGTCATTTTCAGTTAGGTGTCCAGATACTTTGATCACATAGTGTAGGTGCTTCATGGGTTTCTGTCTTCCTTCGGTTAGCTGTTGAAGTGTGCGTGGCGGAAAAAAAGTAAAAATAAAAAAAACACAGAGAGTGAGTGAGTGAGGAGAGAGAGAGAGAGAGAGAGAGAGAGAGAGAGAGAGAGAGAGAGAGAGACCGAGTAAGCCCTCTGAGGACGAATTCGTACCTAAATCTGCCTGGACAGCCTTGGTCATAGAATCCAGACGTGGCGATAAAAACATACCAGTGCCACGAGATTGCCTACACTACCTCACGACCTTGCAGCATGTTCATAAGGCGTTATTCTCCGCTACTTCACGCCGAACACGTCAGCTTTCGACGGTTCTATGCAGCAGAAACGTGACTAAATGCTAGATGGTATTCGTCGACAATCCAGCGCTTCCGCGTATATACAGTGAACTCTATTCCAGAGTTTCACGTAGCTCTCTGGCAGCTGCACTGGTACAAACACCATTCCTTTGTAGGGGAGCTCCCCATGTCTTGGGGTTCTCTCAGCTATTGTTGTAGACATTGTTTGTTTATCTCCTGGTTTATTTGGACGGATATCTATCAAACTCTTGCCGTTTCGTTGATCGTCATGGGCCGTCCCAGTCGACGTTCGCCTCTGGCACCAATGACAGCTGGTTGTTGTTGCCACCATGTTTATTCATAGTGGTGACATTAGCTTGTGCGATTCAGTCGAACCACAGATGCACTTGAAGAATTCACATGCTTCAACATTTCAAAAATGCTGCTTCCAGTGTTCCAAAACCAAATCATCACCCCATTGTTCCAATTAGAAAAGAAAGCGTTCTACACTCTTGATCGTATAGGATGAAATCCATAGATACCATGACATTTACTTTTGCATGAAACTCGCTGCAGACATAATTTGTTGCATATATGGAAACATGGTAGTTAATGTAATTATTAATTTGCACAGGGCGTCCGCAGATTTCAAAATGCAGTCGACAAAAATGTTGTACTAAGGAAGATGTAAACGTACTGCGGCAATTGAAGACGAATGACAGTTCGAAGTGTGTCTTTGTATTTCTTCAAGTAATTTGATCCACAGCCACTGAGATCTGCCTCCATTACAACGTGTGAATTAATATTTAAATATTTCATCAGTTCCGAGGTTCAGAAACGGGTAGTAAGAACTGTTTGTGTAGTGAACTCAAGAACATCTTGTGGAGGCCTGTTTAGGGAACTAGCGATAATGACTACTGATTCCCAATATATTTGTTCCTTTACGAAATTTACTGTCGAAAATATATCTCTTTCTCAACCTAACGGCTCAGTTCATGGAATCAATGCTAAAAATAAGAGTTACGTTCACGAAGTTTTAGTCACATACTTTGGTGGAGAAAGGTGTCCATTGTTCTCGAACAAAGGTTATTCATAAATTGCCAGCAGCCATAAAAAGTTTAATTACTAATAAATTTCATTTCCAGAGAAGCCTAAAGAACTAATGCGTCCAACTCCTAATCCATTATTGAGTTTCTTAGTAGGCCTACAACCAAATGAAGTGCGTATGTCTCTAATAATATCAAATAACGCGAGTATCAGCACAATCGGACTTCTGTATAGATTCGTTGCAGTAAAGCGATCGTTGTATATATCTTCGGGTGAGCGTCAGCCACTGTTCTTGATGGCGGAACGGTTGTCAGTCGCAATATTGTGGCAAGAAGTCAACATGATCAGGCTGTAATCCTGAAAGCTCATAGACTATTCAGTGTGCCAGGAAAACTTCAAGAATCACAACATTTATATGTTTGTGTCAAGTTATTTACTAATTTTAAATGAAAATATGTTGAAGATTTTTTTTAGTTCTTCTACATCCATGAGGATCGTTTCACTTGCAATCTGTTGCACCATATTAATCTTTCTTTATATATATTTTTTGTGTATTCATGTTTTTCTGACATGTTCTGCATCCAGGAGGATCTGCTCACTATGGATGTGCTTGAACGAAAAGCGCAGTTAATCTTATGTTCTTTAGTGTCTGATTGTTGTTTCACAACATGTTTACATTACCATCACAGTCGAACACTTAATAGACAGTGTGGCATTGTAACACATGCAGGATCAACATGGTATCTTAGAGCCGTGGATTATCATTCATGGGGAAGTCTGGAGACGGCCTTTAACCAGCAGCATACGCTAAATGGATAAATGGATGACGATGACGATGATACGACGAAGATAGGGTCGCGGTATCCTCGACATCATCCATAGACAAAATACTATTGTCAAAATAAATGTTGCATATTGCTTTATGGTCAGTACTAGACATAATAGGAACCAAAAATGATTTTGTCCTGTCAGGTACTGTCATAAGGAAACAAAACTAAAGAAAGTAAATATATTTCCATTTGACAAACAAAAACAAAAAAGAAAAACAAAAGCTTACAGACGATTCCATTGCAAACCTCACAATTTATTCATAGTGTCATTGTGCATAACACATTATTTATGAACCAGTTGGCCCTCCTCGTAATTAGAGATCCTTTTGTGAGGGTTAGCCATATAGTCTTTGCCATATTGTCCAGACACGCCTGTAAGTTCTTTGCTGGGAAAAGAGATTGCAAGCAACTCGTTTTAGCATGGTTCACGCATTCTTAAACAGTTGAAATCCGGAGAATATGGAGACCATTCCGTCCATCTGATACTATGCTCCAATATAAAGTTATTCACAATACTGAGATGAGGGGGGCATGCATTATTGTCCATCAGCGTGAATCCTGCTCCGATATGTTCACCAAATGGAGTCAAAATGCTTGCAGATATGTCATCCCGATACATCACACCTGTCATTCTCCCATGTATTGGCACAAGGGGTTTCCTGCGGCCATACATGATTCCACCCTAAAATACGACTGAACTGCCCTCCTAAGGTTGTTGGTCTGGGATTCAGTCAGGGTGTAAACGTTGTCCTCGTTGCCTCCATACACGAATATCAGTATTGTCAAGGTGGTGACTGGTAAGGATCTCATCAGAAAAGAGCGTTGTGTCCTATTGCTGCCTGGGCCAAAAAGAGTAGTTTCGTGCCCGTGCGACACGCGCGAGCCCCTCTCCGTAACCGATTTAGAGCAGGAGCCTCGAGAGGTCATCTGGCATGTAATCTCTGCTAATGGAGGCTGTTTCGTATCGTTTGTGTTGACACTTACACTCCTTTAGCTGTCTGGAACTGCCGCCGTACACATGTAGAATTATGTATATAGGGTGTTTTTGCTTCCTGTTATACGTAGATATCGGTGCTGTTCATCTGTTGGTACTCTTCTGGGGACATTTCTGTGTCGATCCTCACTGATCCAGTCACTAAAAACTTGCTCCAGAATCAAAAAATACCGTTTTGATTCACAGAGACATTCGCTGCGACGTCCACGTGCCACAATCCCTGCTCCGAGTGACTACACGAAGCATCTGATTACGTTATTGCTGTCTGAACCACCCAGGACGAACGCAACTCTCGTAATGACAGACAGCACAAGGACTGCAGTGTTTGCAGGTGACACGGTGAGGTAACAAAAGTCATGGGATACCTCCCAATATCGCGCCGAACTCTTTTTGTCCGGCGCAGTGCAGCAGATCGACGCGACATAGACTCAACAAGTCGTTAGAAGAACCGCGAAGAAATATTCAGCCATGATACCTCTATAGCCGTCCATAATTGCGAAAGTGTTGCCTGTACAGGATTTGCACACGAACTGACCTCTCGATTACGTCCCATAAATGTTCGATGGGATTCATGTTGTGCGATCTGGGTGTCGAAATAATTCGCTCGAATTGTCCAGAATGTTCTTTAAGTCAATCGCAAACAATTGGGCCCAGTGACATGGTGCACAGTCATCCAAATAATCCCATCGTTATTTGCTGCAAATGGTCTCCAAGTAGCCAACCATAACCAGTTACAGTCAATGATTGGTTCAGTTGAAGAGTCTAGTTCATTCCATGTGAACACAGCCTACATAATTATGGATCCACCACTAACTTGCACAGTACTTTGTTGACAACTTGGGTTCATGGCTTCGTCGGCTCCGCGCCACACTGGAAACCTACAACCAACTGAAATCGGGACTTTTCTGACCAGGCCACAGTTTTCCAGGCGTCTAGGGGTCCACATATATATAGACAACATAGTGTATGGAGATAAACAGTGATTAATTTACTTATAATCAGTTATTCAAAATGACAGTCACAACCGCATTATCTATTTTGCCGCCAACAGGTTTCAACCCGCGATTGGGTCATCTCCAGGGTAATTTACAACATTTGGTCGCTCGCTGGAGTCGTCAGCCTGCCTGTGCACAGTTGGTAACTAACCTAATGGTGTAAATTGCCCTGAAGATGACCCCATCGCGGGTTAAAACCGGTTGGCGGCAAAATAAATAATGCGATTGTGACTGTCATTATGAATAATTGATCCAGCAGATATGGCCACGAGCCCAGGAGAGGCGCTGCAGGCGATGTGCTGCCAGCAAACGCACTCACGACGGTCGTCTGCTGCCATCCACCGTTAACGCCAAATTTCGCCTCACTGTCCTGACGGATGCGTTCGTCGTACGTTGCAGCCTGCTTTCTGCTGTTATTTCATGTGGTGTGGCTTCTCTGTCAACACTGACAACTCTACGCAAATACCACTGCTCTCGGTCGTTAAATGAAGCCACTGTGTTGTTCGTAGTGACAGATAATGCCTAAAATTTGGTATTATTCTGACACCCCTGACACAGTGGATCTCGGAATACTGAATTCCCTAACGATTTCCGAAACGAAATGTCCTACGGGTGTAGCCCCAACTACCATTCTGCATTCAAAGTCTGTTAGTTCCCATCGTGCGGCCATAATAACGTCAGACAACTTTTCACATGAATCAGATGAGTACCTAAGACACTGCCGCGAATCAAAAAAATGGTTCAAATGGCTCTGATCACTATGGGACTTAACATCTCAGGTCATCAGTCCCCTAAGAACTACTTAAACCTAACTAACCTAAGGACATCACACACATCCATGTCCGAAGCAGGATTCGAACCTGCGACCGTAGCAGCAGCGCAGTTCCGGACTGAAGTGCCTAGAACTGCTCGGCCACAGCGGCCGGCCATATCGCTATCCATGACTTTTGTTACCTCGATGTACACTGCAAAAATGTTCAAATGTGTGTGAAATCTTATGGGACTTAATTGCTAAGGTCATCAGTCCCTAAGCTTACACGCTACTTAACCTATACTATCCTAAGGACAAACACACACACACCTATGCCCGAGGGAGGACTCGAACCTCCGCCGAAACAAGCCGCACAGTCCATGACTGCAGCGCCTTAGACCTGTACACTGCACATACTGCCCAGTCGCGGTAGAGACATGGGCTGTTTCAGCTAGAATAACATTACAGAGATTGATATCATAACGTATTTCCGATCACAAAGTTCAGTATCAAAGTTTCGACAATACGCAACATTTATTTTGGCCGCTGTTATTTCTACAGCCTCTGCAAACATTGCTTTTGTAGAGTTCGGCTAAGAGAGGTGGGTATGAGTGCAGAGGTACGGGCGGCCATCAAAGGATAACGGAGGTGAGGAATGCGAGCAGAGCAGGTGGGCAGCCGCCGCGCGGTCAGCTGAGAGCGGGGCGCGACCTTGGCTGCCGGAGGAAGTACAAGTGCCTCCCCGGCCGCTCCCGCTGCCGCCTTCCCACGAGCCGCCCTGCATTCCACCTGCTTTGTCCCCGTGCCGTACTAATTCGTCTGTGAAGAGATTTTGCCCCATCCGAAATTGTGCGGCGGGCAGCAGGAACGAAGGTGGTCCTAGCCTGGGCGGTAGAAGAGAAGGAGAGACAGAGAGAGGGAGAGAGAGAGAGAGAACGAAGGCGATAGAGAGAGTGAAAGGAAAGAGAGTGAGAGGGAGGGAGAGGAAGGGAGGGAGTGAGGAGGCGGAGGAGATGCCACAGCCGCCGCGGCGGCTGCCCTGCCCTGCGCACTGAGGGGCCTCCCCTGGGTGGCCAGTGCTCCTACTGCTACTGCCGACCACCTACCACTGCCCACAGTTTCCGCAGTAATTCACCTGCAGGGTGAGCCTACAGGTGTGTGTACGCGGATCATATTTCACCGCAATATTTGGCAGCAATACCATTGCCCTCATCGTTACTGCAATGTGACTGCAATAGACAGCAATTTCGAGGTATGGCTGTGCACTATTGCTGATGTTGCCGGCTGTCGCATGTTGTTGCCGACGTATTTTCGAGGAGTTGCCAGCCTGTACACCAAATGTGGTGAATACTTCGTACTGCAGGGGAATATCTATATCTGTCCTAACTCTAACTTTTCGTTCCTACTTGTCTCGCCGACAGCGCTAGAGTCGCGTGTCTGAGTGAAAACAATATCGTTTCGTTCTTGATCGGAAGTCTGCACGCATTCAGACAGTCACATATTTTGTAGCTGTTTATTATAGTGACTTTGTTGTGATATTTATAGAGGCGTTTGCCGCGCGGGATTAGCCGAGCGGTCTGAGGCGCTGCAGTCATGGACTGAGGGGCTGGTCCCGGCGGAGGTTCGAGTCCTCCATCGGGCAAGGGTGTGTGTGTTTGTCCTTAGGATAATTTAGGTTACGTAGTGTGTAAGCTTAGGGACTTATGACCTTAGTAGTTAAGTCCCATAACATTTCATACACATTTGAACATTTTTATAGAGATCTTTGATCTACGACCAGGCCTATGGGACCTCGAAAGTAAGGTATAAAAAGATGACAGTCAGAAAAAGGTATAGGTACATGGACACGCCTTTAAAAATTATGGAAATCATTTTTTAGGATTTCTGAAGAAGGCTATATTATTTAGCAGAAACCATGGTCAAGGTTTAAAATAAACATAATTTAGTGCAACTGTGGGCTGTTTTTCATTCGAAAGAAAAAGGACTGTTGTCAAGCTGTTGTCGATAAACTCGGAATCATGATGAAGCATTAAAAACATTTCAGGCTTCGAACCCATGCCAAACGTCAGGCAAACAATTTGCATAGGGAGAGTGGAAGAGCAGGTGGCTCTTCACCTACATGGTTAGCATCTGATGCCATGAGTTTCATACAGTCTCTAGACGTGCCCGAAGCAGGAACTCAAATGGTTCAAATGGCTCTGAGCACTATGGGACTTAACTTCTGAGGTCATCAGTCCCCTAGAACTTAGAACTACTTAAACCTAACTAACCTAAGGACATCACACACATCCATGCCCGAGGCAGGATTCGAACCTGCGACAGTAGCGAAGCAGGAACTAATAGTATAAACAGTGGAACCTGTTGGTGAACAAAAACGAAATAAAAATGAAAATTTTATTCTTAACTTACCTTAATGAAATTCTTGATTCCTTCAATCAAGGCACTGCACACGTCTGGTACCAAAAGGCTTATTGAAGTCTCACCCGTAAGTTAACAAGCTTATTGAAGAATAATGCGCTATAAACTTCTGTCCGAATCACCAGTAGCTAAAAAATGAAGGACGCTTGCCAGTCAGGTTGTAGCTGATATACACACTCTAAAATTTGTTTCGTTTTTACTGACTCTCGGACCAAGTGTTTCGACACACTGGAAAAGGTATGTATGCAGCATCAGTTCAATAAAACTTGCTGAAGCATTCCTCTTGCTTAAGAAAGAACACATTTACAAAGGCCGATTTATCTTGTTCTTTCTTACTTTATGCCTTGTGTGATGTAAAAGCAGGATATCCGCATTGACTTCCATTTGTTCGCGGTCGTCCATTCTATGTCAAAAATGTGGCCCAATGTAAACACTTCTGATCCGGGAATGCATTTCCACAAACGTTGCCCAGCAACAGGGGCCGGCAATGTTGTAAATGAGGCTGCTCCTCGTGTGGCTGCAGTGATGCCGGAAAACAATAATGGAATGCATAGTCAGCAAAGCCGGCCGCTGTGGCCGAGCGGTTCTAGGCGCTTCAGTCCGGAGCCGCGCTGCTGCTACGGTCGCAGTTTCGAATCCTGCCTCTGGCATGGATGTGTGTGATTTCCTTAGGTTAGTTAGTTTAAAGTAGTTGTAAGTCTAGGGGACTGATGACCTCAGATGCTAAGTCCGATACTGCTTAGAGCCATTTGAAACATAGTCAGCAAAATGTAATTTCTTGTCAGTTTCCGTTAGATACGTCTGGGATGTAGACTGCCTCATGTTGTAAACTGATATACCACAATGTTTCAGCCACTAGTGGAAGTGATATAGATATTAGGATCAGTGATATTGACCAGAAACTAAAATTGCTAAAATCCAACAAAGCTCCAGGGCTCTGTCGAATCTCTGTCAGGTGCTATGCCCAATTTGCAGCTGAGTTAGCTGCTGTTTTAACCATAATCTTGCGTAGATCGAATACGAAATACCATGCCCAGTAGTTGGTAGTATGTAGAGGCCACACCCTTCTACAAGAAGAGTAGCACAAGTGATCCACAAAACTATTGTCTAGTGTCCTTGGCATGCATTTGTTGTAGAATTTTACATTTCCTGAGTTTGAAACGTTCCTCCTCGTCCGTCATCTGAAGTCTTGTCGCGGCTGCGGTCAGACTCCACGTACTCTAAGGGCCGTGCGGTGCGCGAGACAAATCACGCCACGTACTGCTCCGCAGACTTCCTGCTAAACGTTTGTTGGTCGAACTGGATAATTTCTAGGCCTTGCTACACTTAAAGCCAACAAAGGTCGCCAGCCTTGTTTAAACCCACGAGACAGGTTTAAAACAGTCACTTGTTATGTACTACTATTCAGTGCCCTGAAGCCATCTGTGTACCTTCAAAAGCTTCAAGTCCGATCACTGGATTGGACAACAAACTCCGCCATCAGTCTCTGCACCGTCACCAACCCGTTTCTCCCATCTCCTCTGTAAACAACACAGGAACATAGTCTAAGGTCAAAGAAAGTAAGTACATACACGAGAACTCCACATTTCAAATTTATATTGCAGAAAAAATCAGTTTATTCTTCTTCTAATATCCCTCAGTAAGTCCGTTTTGTTCGTTACACAATGCCTGCAGCTAGCCCGTATATTAAACAGCAACACCCACCCAGAAAACAGGCAATAGACAAAGAGGTTTCTCTCACGCACGAAAGTGAGCGCACTTCCGAACAATATCTGAACCTTCTATAAACGAAAACAGTATTACTGGCCCCTGATTATGAACCTCCAAAATGCTCCTCTACGTCACCTCCGCCTCAGAGGACTCAACTCGCCTTCTGCCACCTACCAAAGCTACCGACCGACTGACCGATTTCGCGAGCTGCCCACACCTCCGTGACAATTTC
The DNA here is from genome assembly GCF_023898315.1 of Schistocerca nitens. Lineage (NCBI taxonomy): Eukaryota > Metazoa > Arthropoda > Insecta > Orthoptera > Acrididae > Schistocerca > Schistocerca nitens. The sequence goes on from NC_064617.1 coordinate 529,851,963, forward strand.
CATATGCCGACCTTTCGGTCAACCAGCCTCTAGAGCAGAAAGGAGTCACTGCAATTGGCCATTTCGTTCTAGCGCTCAGAGAACACTTATAAAGTACGACTGCCTGCTGACACTTTCAGAAGTTCGGATCCTAGGAACTTCAGAGACTCTGTGGGAAAACATTCTCTTTGAAGACGACCAAATGGGTCCCGGCCCAGATGAAGATTACTCTGTGGTCCAGGCTCCACCCTTGAGCCGGATTAGTGGTACCCAGACATTTACCTGGAGAGTAGCCGCAGTCCCACGGGCTCTAGCAAACTGGCACTGTCACTTACAACAGTGACTGGCAATCGCCGAAGATCGCGGCGTGGAAGTGAACCGTTACGACCTAAAATATAATGAGGTATCTCGAACAGAATGATCTCCAAAGACATCGATCATGTGAAACGCAAACCGCACTTCCTTCACACAGCATCTTGAATGCCATGGTTCAAAACAAGCAGGTAGGCGCATTATTTCTTGATTTCCGAAAAGCATTTGATTCAGTTCCACATCATCGCTTATTACGGAAAGTACCATCGTATAGGCTATCAAGAGAAATTTGTGACTGTATTGAGGATTTTTTGGTAGGGAGGACGCTGTATGTTATCTTTGATGGGGAATTATCGACAGATGTTGAAGAAACTTCATGTGTGCCCCAGGGAAGTATGCTGGGACCCCTGCTGTTCATATTGTACGTTAAGGACCTTGAGATCATAGTAACGCCAGAACCTTCACAAAAGGTGCAGTTACCTATAATGAATTACTGCCTGGAAAAATATGCATGAATTTTCAGCGGGATCTTGATAAGATTGGAACGTGGTACAAATATTGGCAATTTACTTTAAATGTTCAGAAACGTCAAAACATGCACTTCACAAAAGGAAGAATGTCCTATGAGTAATTTGTAAACAAGTCACAACAGTACTTGTTTTGTAAATAAAACTGCCTTTCCCTGCTGCTAGTTACTTTATTCATCCCATTCGCGTTTCGCCTTCTCCTGTGCTAAGGCATCATCAGTGGGATCTATAACGATACAGTTTTGTTAGTTTTAGATTATCAAACAGTTCACTTCACGATTTTTTGTAAAAAGAAGTGATTACTTACGATTTGCAGATCAGCGTTTCCTCACATCTGGTCTGGAACTCGCACTACCACTTTTATCACTGCCATTTAATCACATCTTTGTGTTCTCTCCTTCCACACACTGTTCACCATGTTTCTCACTCTTTTTTGTGGTGAACTATTGTTCATTTGTCACTCGATACAAGAACAATAGTCCACCACAAAAAAGAGTGAGAAACATGGTGAACTGTGTGTGGAAGGCGAGAACACAAAGATGTGATTATATGGCAGTGATAAAAGTGGTAGTGCAACCTCCAGACCAGATGCGGGGAAATGCTGATCTGCAAATCGTAAGTAATTACTTTTTACAAAAAATCGCGAAGTGAACTGTTTGATAATCTATAACTAACAAAACTGTATCGTTATAGATCCCACTGATGATGCCTTAGCACAGGAGAAGGCGAAAAGCGAATGGGATGAATAAAGTAACTAGCAGCAGGAAAAGGCAGTTTTATTTACACAAAACAAGTATTTATATGCTTGTTACGGAGGATGGTCACACAAACAAACTTGTTAAGTCACAACAGAATCGGTCACTTCATACCCACAATTAGTTGTAACATTCTATTTGAATGTGAAAGGGAACAAGAACATTGGCTCAGTCGTAGGTAAAACAGGCCGAAGACTTTGGTTCATTGGTAGAATAATGGGGAAATACAATCAGACAATGGAAATTGCTTACAAAAACCCTGTTAGACCCATTCCAGAATACTGCTCAAGTATGTGGGATCCATACCAGATAGGACTGACGGTGGATACTGAAGAGGGCGGCACGAATGGTCACTAGCTCTTTTGAATCGAAGGCGAGTGTCACAGAGATACTGAGAAAGTTGAATTAGTAGACATTTGAAAGTAGATCGAGAAAGCCTACATAAGTTCATCAACCAGCTTTAAATGATGAATCAAGGAATGTACTACAGCTCCCTGTGTATTGCTTCCATATGGATAACGACAATGTCAGACAGATTGATTACATCGTGCACGGAGGCATTTAAACAGTCATTCATCCCGTGCTATATATGTGAATAGAACGGAAAGAAGTCCTAATAAATGATATAGCGAGAGTGCCCTCGGCCATGCACTTCATACTTCACAAACGTACATTTCAAAGCACAGATTCCATCAGTGTTTCAGTTACCTCGTAAGGATGTTTACACACCAGAAATATGTGTCTGTGGGGAAATATAGTGCATTCAGAATTACGAGGCGTGTTAAGTATAATTTTGAAATTCCGACGCCGCAGCACCGATATCGGGACATGGCGCATGTGCGCTGCGTACCGCGCGCTCTTGGCAAGCCACGGAGGCCATTACAGAGTCATTCGGCGTGTTTACGTTCGTTTGGGAGTATTTGAAATGCCTCCTTCGATTGAGAATTCCGCACTGTGATTCTTTTTCTTAGCGCTAAAGGAATGAAAGCGACTGAAATTCATCGTCAGATCAGTGAAGTGCGTGGAGCAAACATTACGAGATGGTACCGAAATGGGTGAAAGTTTTTAAGAGACTGCCTTACGAATGCACATGATGAGGAGAGAAGCGTGTGACCTTCAGTCGTTACTGACGATGTAGTGGAAAATGTTGACGAAAAAGTGGGAGAGAACGTTGGGTACCGAAAATGCTGACTCAGGTACACAAAAGAAAACGTTTAGCAAGTTCTTTGACTTTCCTAGAGCGGTACAGTGAGGAAAGCGGCGCGTTTTTAAATAAAATTATCACAGACAACGGAATACGGGTAGCACACATTACACCTCAGTCTTTAGCAGCAATCCATAGATTGGTGGCATTCAACATATGCCAAGAAAGTGAATCTCTTAAATGAATAAAAAAAAGGGCGTGGCTTGCTGAGTAAGGGGATCGTTTTGTTTCATGACAATGCCGTCCACATGCGGCCAATCGAACTCAAGTGCTTGTCGAATCTGGCTGGGAGCAACTCGGAGGAGGCATCGCCGGTCAGCGCCATGGCGACGATGAATATGTCAAAACGAGCGCGCTGTAATGGTTGTATAACCAGGTGGAAGATTTCTGATATTCAAAAGCTGGATATCCGATACGATAAGTGCCTTCATATTATTGGAAATTACATAGAAAAGTAAATTAAAGTGAAGACTTTCATGTAAAAACGAAATTGCTAATTATTTCAAAAAGGTACTCACTTTAAAAAACGTCTCACAAAATTTGAGAAGTTAAGGTGGAAGATGTTCAGAATGACAGAAAAATACACGCAGATTTTTTTCGTATTTGCAATGAACTTACGAATTATATTGATTTATGTTTATATAATTTCAAATGCTAAGTACATCAAAAGTAGCATGGATATTGCAGTAGTGCAAAATAATAAACAACGTACATGCAATGCAATACAATTACCCGTTAAACGAATTTTTACTGACATATTCTTTAAAGTAGACGATATTACTGGTTCTTTCCGCAGAATATACAGACCCTCTTGCCGCTTATAAAACTACTTATTTTGAGTGTCTTTAAGTAGACATAATATTTTTTCAAAAATATCCACTCGGTGTGCTTAATATTCATTGAAATGTTGATTCATCTTCAGGCATTTGACATCCACTGCCAACAAAGGCCGCCTCTAGGCCTTTACGTCCGTTGCAGTCAATCGTGCACATATTGAAATTCATCTAGCCGTTTTTCATTAGATCGTCATCTTGGTCTTTTGCAATCTTTTGTAATCCACAAAGAACATATATGGCCTATCTACGATCAGCTCGACTGTTCGACCTCCCATCTCTTCCACAATCTAATTTTCATTATGGTTGTACATTAGAGGCAATATTATGGGGAGGGAAATAGATGAAGATCACATGAAGGCTATGATACTGTGAGAAGAACTGAAAAGAGCACTGAAAGACCTAAGTCGAAACAAGGGAGGCGATATTTCCTCAATAATATTGAGATACTTACGAGAGCCTGCCATGACAAAACTGTTTGATCTGTTGTGCAAGAAATATGGGGTAGGCAAAAAACTTTCAGACTTCAAGAAGAATGCAATAATTACACTTCCAAAGAAGGCAGGCCAGGTTTCGTCAGGAGTTTAATAAATGGTTCAAATGGCTCTGAGCACAAGGAACTTAACATCTGAGGTCATCAGTCCCCTAGAACTTAGAACAACTTAAACATAACTAACCTAAGGACATCACACACACATCCATGCCCGAGGCAAGATTCGAACCTGCGACCGTAGCAACAGCGCGGTTCCAGACTGAAGCGCCTAGAACCACTGGGCCACTCCGGCTGGCAGGAGTTTAATAAGTCATGGTTGAAAAATCATCATATTGCTAGTATTCTACAGCTGATGCCATTCTTGCTTCTGGTGTTCCACTTCCACAGATCATGCCAGTCTCCTTCTTGCAGTCCTCTTGCATCCATCTCATTCCAGACATCTCGATTTATTAATACCTATAGCCTCTCTTATGAACGTTTTTGGTACACGATTCACCTTGGAGATGTCCCAACTTCCCTTCAAAAGAATCTGTCTCCAGTGCTGTCACCTAATTTCTTTGAAGCTCGTTTATTACCTGTGTTTCTACCCTACACGTACAGATTTTTCAACACCTGAACGGTGTACCACCTGTTTGGTCTTTTTTTGTTATTTTCTTATTCCAAAGGACTGAGTTCCGTTGTCCTATGGCTCTCTAGCCTTGCCCTACTTTTTTATTTATCTTATCTTCACTTTGGCAAACTACTGGAACAAATTATTTGCAAAGGAATGGATAAACTGACAGAGGCCAACTTCAGGGAGGATCACTTTGGGTTCCAGAGAAATGTAGCAACTCCCGATGCAATACTGACCCTATGACTTATCTTAGAAGATAATTATAGCAAATCCACATTTTTAGTGAAAGTTCTTCACATTACTGACTGAAATGCACTCTTTGAAATTAAGAAGATAACAAGGATGAATCAGGGCGCGAAATGCTATTTAGTACTTGCTCAGAAATTAGACTGTAGCTATAAGAATCAAAGGGCATGAAAGGGAAACAGTGGCTGAGAAGGGAGTGGATCAGGATTGCTAGCTGTCCTCAAGTTATTCAGTCTGAACATTGAACAAGCAGTAAAGAATGCCGAAGACAAATTTTGAAATGTAATTAAAGTTCAGAGATAAGAAATAAAATACTTTTAGGTTTGTACTGACATTGTAATTCTGGCAGAGACACCAAAGAACTAAATAAAATGTATCTTGAACAGATATTTCGAGATGGCCATAAAGAAAACTAAAACAAGTGTAATTTAATCTGACTGAATTAAATCAGGCGATGCTGAAGGAATCTGAACAGGAAATGAGACAATTAAAGTAGTACTTGAATTATATTATTTGGCCAGCAAAATAACTAATGTTGTTGTTGTTGTGATTTTCAGTCTGAAGACTGGTTTGATAGAACTCTTCATGCTACTCTATCCTGTGTGAGCCCCTTCATCTCTGAATAACTGCTGCAACCGACATCTTTATGAGTTTTCTTACTGTATTCTTCTCTTGGTATCCCTCTACGATTTTTATCACCCACTCTTCCCTACAGCACTAAATTGGTGATCCCTTGATGCCTCAGAATGTGTCCTGTCAATCGATCCCTTCATTTGGTCAAGTTGTGCCACAAATTTCTTGTCTCTCCAATTCTGTTCAGTACTAAGATACGTGATCAACCCATCTAATCTTGAGTATTCTTCTGTAGTACCACATTTTGAAAGTTTCTACTCTCTTTTTACGGAACTGTTTATTGTCCATGTTTGACTTCCATACATGTCTAAACTCTAGATAAATACCTTCAGAAAACATTTTATAACTCTTAAATCTATATTCGATGTTAGCACATTTCTTTTCTTTGGAACTGCTTTTCTTGCCATTGTCAGTCAGCATTTTATATCCTCTCTACATCGCCCATCATCATTTATTTTGCTGCCCCAATAGCAAAACTCATCTACTACCTTAAGCGCCTCGTTACCTAATCTGTCCCTTATCACCAACTGATTGAATTCGACTACATCCCATTATCTTCGATTTTCTTTTGTTGATGTTAACGTTATATCCTCCTCTCAAGACACTGTCCATTCCATTCAGCTGCTCTTCTTAAGTACTTTGCTGTCTCTGACAGAATTACAATGTCATCGGCAAACCTCAAAGTTTTTGTTTCTTTTCTCTGGACTTAATCCCTACTCCAAATTTTTCTTTGATTTGCTTTATGGCTTGCTCAATATACAGGTTGAATAACATCGAGGATAGGCTACAGCCCTCTCTCACTCCCTTCTCAACCATTGCTTCCCTTACATGCGCCTCGACTCTTAAAATCGCCGTCTGGGTCCTGCACAAGCTGTAAATAGCGTTTTCCTTCCAGTATTTTACCCCTGCTACCTTCAGAATTTCAAAGAGAGTGTTACAGTCAACATTGTACACAAATGTTATAAATGTAGGTTTGTGTTTGCTTAACCTATTTTTTAAGGTAAGTGATACGGTCAGTGTTGCTCCGTGTTGCTACATTTCTTCAGAATCCGAACTAATCTTCCCCGAGGTCTACCAGTTTTCCATTATTCTACACTCCTGGAAATGGAAAAAAGAACACATTGACACCGGTGTGTCAGACCCACCATACTTGCTCCGGACACTGCGAGAGGGCTGTACAAGCAATGATCACACGCACGGCACAGCGGACACACCAGGAACCGCGGTGTTGGCCGTCGAATGGCGCTAGCTGCGCAGCATTTGTGCACCGCCGCCGTCAGTGTCAGCCAGTTTGCCGTGGCATACGGAGCTCCATCGCAGTCTTTAACACTGGTAGCATGCCGCGACAGCGTGGACGTGAACCGTATGTGCAGTTGACGGACTTTGAGCGAGGGCGTATAGTGGGCATGCGGGAGGCCGGGTGGACGTACCGCCGAATTGCTCAACACGTGGGGCGTGAGGTCTCCACAGTACATCGATGTTGTCGCCAGTGGTCGGCGGAAGGTGCACGTGCCCGTCGACCTGGGACCGGACCGCAGCGACGCACGGATGCACGCCAAGACCGTAGGATCCTACGCAGTGCCGTAGGGGACCGCACCGCCACTTCCCAGCAAATTAGGGACACTGTTGCTCCTGGGGTATCGGCGAGGACCATTCGCAACCGTCTCCATGAAGCTGGGCTACGGTCCCGCACACCGTTAGGCCGTCTTCCGCTCACGCCCCAACATCGTGCAGCCCGCCTCCAGTGGTGTCGCGACAGGCGTGAATGGAGGGACGAATGGAGACGTGTCGTCTTCAGCGATGAGAGTCGCTTCTGCCTTGGTGCCAATGATGATCGTATGCGTGTTTGGCGCCGTGCAGGTGAGCGCCACAATCAGGACTGCATACGACCGAGGCACACAGGGCCAACACCCGGCATCATGGTGTGGGGAGCGATCTCCTACACTGGCCGTACACCACTGTTGATCGTCGAGGGGACACTGAATAGTGCACGGTACATCCAAACCGTCATCGAACCCATCGTTCTACCATTCCTAGACCGGCAAGGGAACTTGCTGTTCCAACAGGACAATGCACGTCCGCATGTATCCCGTGCCACCCAACGTGCTCTAGAAGGTGTAAGTCAACTACCCTGGCCAGCAAGATCTCCGGATCTGTCCCCCATTGAGCATGTTTGGGACTGGATGAAGCGTCGTCTCACGCGGTCTGCACGTCCGGCACGAACGCTGGTCCAACTGAGGCGCCAGGTGGAAGTGGCATGCAAGCCGTTCCACAGGACTACATCCAGCATCTCTACGATCGTCTCCATGGGAGAATAGCAGCCTGCATTGCTGCGAAAGGTGGATATACACTGTACTAGTGCCGACATTGTGCATGCTCTGTTGCCTGTGTCTATGTGCCTGTGGTTCTGTCAGTGTGATCATGTGATGTATCTGACCCCAGGAATGTGTCAATAAAGTTTCCCCTTCCTGGGACAATGAATTCACGGTGTTCTTATTTCAATTTCCAGGAGTGTATAACGAATTCGTGTCAGTAATACAGGCCATGACTTATTAAATCGATAGTTCGGTGATTTTCACTCCTGTCAGCAACTGCTCTCTTTGGAAGTGAAATTACTACATTCTTCCCTAAGTCTGAGGGATTTCGCCTGTCTCATACATCTTGCACACCAGATGGATGTTTTGTCATCGTTGCTTCTCCAAAGCCTATTAGTACTTCTGAATCAATATCATTTTCTCCCGGAGCCTTGATTCGACTTAATCTTTCAGAACTTTGTCAATTTATTCTCGCAGTGGCCAAAGTAAAGCGATTACAAACTGCAGAATGGCTAAAGCAAGAAAAGAATTTTTGAAAAAGAGGAATCTGTAATATCTAATATAAATTTAAGTGATAGGAAGTCTTATCTAGAAGGATCCGTCAGTGAAACAGCCTTGAACAGAAATGAAAAGTCGACGATAAACAGCTCAAACATGAAGAAAATGTCGTACTACAGAAGAATGGTGAAAATTAGATGAATAGGTCAAGTAAGTAATGAATAGGTCCTGAGTGAATATGGGGGAAAAAGAAATTTGTACCACAAAGTGATTGAAACAGAGAACATCCTGAGGCCTCAAAGAAACACTAGTTTAGTAATTTAAGTGTTAAAAAGTTTTTTCTAAAGGTATTTATCCGGCGAGTGGCGTTCTATGGAAGTGAAACATGAGAGATGAGCCGGTCAGACAAGAATAGAATAAAAGATTGTGGTGAGTTGTGGAGCAGTGTAGGTTCTGAGGGAAACAACCCTTTGCTCCCCTTATCTCCAAGGTTAATGTCCTCTTTATATCCGGGATTAAGAACCAATGACCTCCATTTCCTCACACCTTCCCTGACACAAGAGGTCCATTGTTCTCATGTGTAAACAAGCCAGCCACTTGGCCTAGCCTCCTTCTCTCTGACCACTTTTATTAATGAGCTATCATTTTACTGCTGTAATTTGTTACTGAGTTATTTGGTGTAACTGAGGCCCAGTCATATTACTACTACAATTTATATCTGTCTTATTGATAACCATTACTTACTACCAAATGTTTTAAATTAATATTCTATGACTTTTATTACCACCCCAGCAGCCAATTATAATGATTTGTGACCCAAAAAATGTATTAGCAGCAAAGGTTCTGTCATATGGTTGCAGTCATTATCATCTACTGAATGAATAAATTCTTTCAATTCTTTAACGTATATGTTCAGTGGTGAGTGAGTAGATTTGATGCAGACATTCTTCAGTTTATGTAGAAGAGTGAATGATTTCAGTACTATATTCGCTGGTTTTAAAGCAAAACTCAGTGGTGTTCGTAAAATATTCATTGACTTCGAAACAACGAGCAAAACGAGGATAATGGAATGTAGTCAAATTAAATCGGGTGATGCTGAGGGGATTAGATTAGGAAATGAGACACTTAAAGTAGTAAAGGAGTTTTGCTATTTAGGGAGTAAAATAACTGATGATGGTCGAAGTAGAGAGGATATAAAATGTAGACTGGCAATGGCAAGGAAATCGTTTCTGAAGAAGAGAAATTTGTTAACATCGAGTATAGATTTAAGTGTCAGGAAGTCGTTTCTGAAAGTATTTGTATGGAGTGTAGCCATGTATGGAAGTGAAACATGAACGATAACCAGTTTGGACAAGAAGAGAATAGAAGCTTTCGAAATGTGGTGCTACAGAAGAATGCTGAAGATAAGGTGGGTAGATCACGTAACTAATGAGGAGGTATTGAATAGGATTGGGGAGAAGTTTGTGGCACAACTTGACTAGAAGAAGGGATCGGTTGGTAGGACATGTTTTGAGGCATCAAGGGATCACAAATTTAGCATTGGAGGGCAGCGTGGAGGGTAAAAATCGTAGAGGGAGACCAAGAGATGAATACACTAAGCAGATTCAGAAGGATGTAGGTTGCAGTAGGTACTGGGAGATGAAGAAGCTTGCACAGGATAGAGTAGCACGGAGAGCTGCATCAAACCAGTCTCAGGACTGAAGACCACAACAACAACAAGCTTAAAATTGATATGAAACTTCGATGATTTGTGATATGGACTATCCTGCAATATCGAAACTTGCTAACGAATAGAGTTATCACCCACTGCTGATAGGTTATGGTTATAAAAACCTTTCACATACCAGAAGCACTGGACTGCCATGGCACTGCGAACTCCACTGTAGGTAGGCTGATGCACTGTTTACCACTGCTGGTTCAGTGCTTCTAGCAGACCGAGGTCACTAATTTGATGGCTGCTGGTGACACTTATTAGAACTAGTGAATCGTATTCTTGCTATGTGGACAGGACTTTCTCACATCATTTTCCATTAGACGACTGCTGCTGGAGTCTTGATTATACATATATTCTATACATAGCCCTGTAGGTCCTCTGCATACCTGAGTAAATAATAGCTTTCTAACTGCATTGAAGAAAACATGTTAAGGGGTTTTTCATGTTGTGAAAGTAGATCAGCAACAAATAGCTGGTAAATTCAGACTGGGTATTATCTGCACAGTGAAAATGACGTTTAAATATCTTGGAAAGCCAACAGGCTCTGACTAGCAGGAGAAAAACTTCTTTTATCTAACAAGCAGACTTTGACCTGTGGGGGAAAAACACCTTATCACCTGCCTTTGAATGACTGTCCATGCAAGCTCTAAATGGAAAGACGACTGTGAAAAACCCAGGAAATCTGACATTAATGCACTACAGATTAGTATCCCTGGTTAAACATCTTGAATTTTTTTTGAATTTTGCACAAACAGGACAATGGATCACCTTGAATTTTATAATTTTCCACTACTTTAGACTTAGGGCAACAGCACTTCCACAGTGACATGATTTGAGGGGGGGGGGGAGGAGGACCTGTAGCAATTCTGGAATTCTTTAATTTTCTCCAATTTTTGAAGTTCCTGCCACTTTAGACATACGCAATTGGCCTGTGTCAGAGGGGGTTGCGGGAGAGGGAGGGAGGGGGAAATCTGGCAACAGTGTATGACATAATTGACGGTTTCATCAGAAACCTGCCATCAGCACAGAATGCACAAGAACTGTCTCTATCTACTCACAGAAAGCAAAATGCTAAGTAGTGTAAGTCAGTAACATTTTGTCTTCATATGGTACCACACAGCTTTTGGAGGATATTATGCCTTGTGCGAACTTTGTATATAGTATAGTATGATCGATAGGTCAAAGATCTGTTGACCTTGACATCCGAATATTGTGGGGTAGGGTGGTACATTATGGCTATTCCATTAATATAGATTTTCAGTTGAAGATGGCCTATCAGTTACTGAGATGGAAGCGCAAGCATTCTGTTTCACTCAGGCTGCATTTGAATTATCACAAATGACAATATGGCTATTAGATAGAGAAATTATCTGTAAGTATCCTTTAGTTTCCTGAATGGACTTTATGTGGGAACCAATGGCTAGGTAATCTATGCAATCTTATTTCCTGCTGTCAGTGTTTGCAGTGTAGATATTGCAAACAAGGGCGCTGCTCAGAGTCCTTAGGAAGCGCATTCTTTAGAGGTCATCGGTTTCAGATTTCCTTATTAAGCATAACTTGGAAATATCTGCATCACAGCATGTTATTTAATAGCAAAATTAGAATTCTACAAGGGATAACTATTAAGAACTTCAAAAGAAATCACTGTCTCTATACAGTATCCTAATCAGCAGTTAACTCACCAAATACTATAGACTTTTTCAAGCCTTGAAAGCCCACTTCAACGCAATTAGTGAGACATGGGACTTGACCTGCTGAGCTTTGACCTGTTCCAAAATCAGTTAGTTCAGCTGTGATGTCTTCCATAATGAGTAAAATAGGAATGTTATCCAGACTCTCTGGATCAAATTTGTACTTAAATGTGGCACTGAAACTTGTGGTACCACTGCTGTCAAGTGGAAGTGCTAGTGATAGTTGTCAACATATCAAGGGCATCTTTATGACGACACAAGACATCCTCCTTATCAATGACTTCATCATTATCATCATCAGCACATGAAAAGCCAGACCCACCAGCGCCCTTCTCCACACAATCTCAGTGTAGTGTTTTAGCCATTGAAGTGTGAGAGCCAGATCCAGAGTTGGTATAATATTCCTAATACGGTAGTTGAATGTATGGTGATATATGAGTTGAAGCTTGTTGGTGTATACACATTCTATAGTAGCTTGAAGTGACATCATGTAGTAGGTGTGGGAAAATCTCAGCACAGATAGTTTTTACAGCTATGAGGACAACATTCTATTATACAAGATTGTAACCAATGAATTGTAATAAATGTGTTCGGTACAAGTGGAAATTGTCAGATATTCAACAATATTAAAGTAAATAATAAAGAGACAGAGGGCTTATGTTATTTATGTAACTTTTTTTTCAAAAGAGGTCCATGTTCTTATAGTAAGTGGAGCAAGAACCAGTTTGTAATGGGATGGTGCATACGAAATAGGCGGAAACATGGATGAGATAGCTTCCCTCACTCATAGCACCAATGTGCGTTTAGTTGAGCTGTTCCGGCTTCATTATTTGCCGCAATATATTTTCCAAACTGCAGAGAAAGCCCATAAAAATAATAACCAAATATAATACACACACATTGTGAAAAATCTGTTGAAAACACTGGAAATTTTACCTGCACTGTGTGAGTGCATTTACAAGCCAGCTATACACATAAAGAATGGCATTGATAACTACTGTACAAACAGCTCTGCCCACGACAATGGAGGAAATGTAGGCTGATCTAGCATTTACAAAGAAAGAATAAACATAAAACTCGAAACACCATTTTCTATCAAGGAAAAAAACCATACAATAAATTGGCAAAGACGATTAAAGAAATTAATGAAAAAAGTTATTTAAAAAGGTATTTAGAAAGTACCTGTTAAACGATACATTTTATATGTTGGAGGATAACACAGAGCAGCGATTTGGTAGAGAATGTAACACAAATAAGTAGTAATAACGGTAATAAAACAACTATTGTTCCACATAATATTACTGTATTTCCTGCTTCTTTTTTTCATTTCCAGAAAAACTTACTCACAGAGGTATGCAGTATTTTAATACTAACACCTTACCCTCTTTCTGAACTCAACAACTCACTTATTATATTATAAAGGAACGTAGTTTTTCAGGTTGGCATATAGTAACTTGCAGTACACAAAATGATCCTGAGAGTAGTGGTGCAAAATATAGCACAGCAAAACTTCCACTATTCCCAAATTTTCTCCCCCTCCTCACACCCTTTGTCACCACACAGACATAGATGTGGAAACACAGCACTGATGTCATGACAGGAATTCAAATCTTTGGCAGGAAATAGTCAATTGGGCTACCTCCACTACCCTAACTCCCTCCACCATTCCGCCACTCCTAAGAGGTCACCCACCCCTTCCACCACCATGGCCCCCTAAAAATGGCAGGAACTTCAAATTTTTTGGTGGGAAATAGGTCAAGTGGGGTCCTCCTACTAATCTGTCTCCCCCACCCTCCTTCACTTCTGTGACATCACCTACCCTCGCCACCAACGCCATCACCTCTAAAAATAGCGGAAAACGATCAATCTGTGCTCAGCTAGCAGTGAGAAAGGTTAGGGTAGTGTACTTTAGTTGTTTTCTGTGGACTACATTGTACCCTCCTCCACTTTTCGCTGCCCCCAAACCCACTTTTCGAGTTCCACCTATTTGTGTGCAGTCCTTTTTAGAAAGAAAAAAGTTTAAGAGTCATGGAGCTACTATGGTGTTGTAATGGATCTGGGAAATGTTATTTTTTTTTACCTTATTTTTCGATACCGAAGTGTAAATGTTTTCTTATATTTTTGTCAGAATTTATTATAATTTGTCTTATTACATGTTAATTTACCTCTGTTTTTGAGAGTGAAAGCATATTGTTTACTATTAGGAAATGTATCGAAGAACAGCAAAGAGACTGATTACAAATGGAAACTTGTGGATTGTGTAAAGTATCTTTGACGTTAGAGTCGTCTTTGACTATAGTCAGTCGGCAGCTAACTGTTGGTGTGTGTTGATGGAAGAACATTGTGAAGGCCGAAGTCATGAATAATTTTGAATTATGTTACTATTATTTTTGTATTGACTAAAAAGAAGGATCTACATTTGAAGAAACTGTATTTGAAACACCAAAATGAGAGCAACACTTTGAACCACGTCATTTCTGCAGCCGACAACGATGCATTGTGGAATCATACTTAGACAACTGAAGCCAAGTCTTATATCGCCTTGCAAACATCTAATGGAAAAGGTACTGTCACGAAATATGGCAAATTTAAGTTAATTAAAAAATAGTGACCATATTTTCAACTTGTGTCTTTCCGAAAAGCCGTATTTCAACTGGGGGCTCAGCCGGGATATTGTGTTCAGGAGATCTTCAACAGTGCTACGAGGAAGAAAATTTTTGTGTGTTAGTACCAGTTTCTTCAAAATGTGTGCTACAGTGTTTGTGTTCATCGGGAAGTAAAAGTTTTGGAGAAGAAATGTTTCGGCAAAAAATATAATTTTCGACAGAAGAAAATACTTCAAGAATTTTGGTCAACAATCACATGGATGGAAAACGTGGTTTTGCAACAGTAGAAGAGTGTTCCAGATAAGTCACGAAACCCTCGTATTTTGTTAAAACAATATTTTTATCTTGTTTTGTATTGTTGTGTATAAATGTTTGTTCTTCACAATGACTTACGAGATTTTCGAGAGTATTGTGCCTAAAGTAGAAAGTAGTAATTTAATAGACTTCGAACATCAGGACAGGTCAAATGAAACAGAAAAAACTGATCAATTTGATTTGAAAAGTTTTCTTGTAAATTTCACGCAAGAAATTAGACAATCAGTTGACGACAATAAGACTTACTGGGATGAAAAAATTGATAACATTTTGTTGCAAGTCCAAGCAGTCAATACCCAAGTGGGTGATCTTTCGAACAGAGTTGGCAGTGTTGAGGAAAAAATTGAATCTGTGGAAGCAAAAGTAAATGAAATTGATGCTAAATTGAGTGGTGAAATTAATACTGTAAAAAATGAGTTACTGGCAGATAGGGAAATAAATTTAATTGATTTTAATGAGATAAAAGGGGAAATTAAAAATTTGGATGAGAATACAAAAGTTTTAGTAAAAAATGTAGAACAAAAAATTGACAATCGCTTGGTTACTCTAGAAGAAAAAGTAGAATGCAATGATTTAGAAAACAAAAAATCTGTCAAAGAACTTAGCGAAAAAATTGAAAGTTTTGACATTGAATTTCAAAGCAAGAATTACAATGTCAACACATGTAATCTTGTATCTAATATTCCAGTGAAGCACTTTTCGGCAGATGGACCCTTACATCCCGTTGATTTTATGCAGTATTGTAAGGATTGTTTTTTACCTCACTCACCAGATGAAATAAAAATTAAATTTGTGAAAAAATTCTTGGAAGGGGAAGCTTTGACTTGGGCAAACCAGATTGTAACTGTGGGGATGACCTTTTTAGAATTTGAATCAAAATTTCTGAAAAAATTTTGGGATGATCTTAAACAAACTAGAATCAAAAGTGAATTTTTGAATGGGCGAAACTATAGAGAATCAGATGGGAACATGAAACAATTTTGCAAATGTGAACTTCAAAAACTTATTCATTTAACAAAACCTTTGGATGACTTGATCAAAATTGATACCTTAAAGAGAAGATTGCCATCAACAATGCAGTTGAGTTTAGTTCATTGTCCTGATAGTAATGTAGAGCAGTTTCTCAATTATATTGAAAAGTTGGATAGGGTAACATCAAGAACACACAATGGGTTTATTCAGAAAGGTAATGGTCAAAATTGGGGAAATGACAACTTTCAAAAAAGGGAACAAAACAATTTTCATGGCGTCAGTCAAAATTCAGGGAGATATAGCAATTTTGAAAAGAAGGACCATAATTTTTATCCAAAACAAGAACAACATTTTCGCGTTAATAATCAACAAAATAGAGAACACTTTAGTGATCAAAATCACAGAAATTTTGATAGAGGTCAGTACAATAGAAATTACCAACAATCAGGTAATGTTTGGCATAGGAATGGGAACAGAAATGTTGATCAGAGACATTGGCAGAACTATAATCAGCAATTCAAACAGGAACCGGAAATAAAAAACGAGTAGACGCCCCCTTGAAGGTCCGCAAGGTTGAGGCAGAAGGTGAGCATGATGAAAGGACCAATGGATGTGACTATCATAAACCCAAATATGACAGTTCCAAACCTAAGCTATCACATGAGGTCATTAGTTGTTACTTATTGAAGAAATTTCAAGAGGAAAATAATGATGATAAAGATAACATTTTCAATACACAAGAACATTCAGTAGATAAAAGTAATTGCGATTCATTTAATTTAACAGAGTTTTACACTTGGGTAGAAAAGAACAACACTTTGTCAGATGATGTAATTTGTAGTAGTTCAGAGATGTGTGTGAATGAAAGAGAGAATGTATGCTGTGAGAATGAAAATGTTGGTGAAAGGGATCTGGTAACTTTAGAAAGGGGAAATAATATTTTGGGGGATAATTTGAATGTGTATGACCTGAATATGTGTAATGATAATGATGTTGTTGATAAAGTTGATAATGATGGTAATGGTATTGATGATGATGTTAAGGAAAGGTATTTCATTAGTTTAAATAGGGAGTTGGGTGTACACATGGTTGAAAATGGATTAAATAGTGAGAATATTATAGAAATTCCCAGGGATGTTACCAGGATGAATAAAGCTCGCAAGCTGGGTGTATGTAAAAGTGTGAATTTAGATGTTGCTGGTAAAGAATCTGACTACACAAATAACGATGACACATGTATAACTTCTTACCTAAGTGAAACTTTTACAGATACTAATGATACACACACATTTCTTATGAATCTATGGCTGAACAGTGAAACTATTTCTTTTGACAAGAACTTTAGAAAGATGCTTATTAATGTATGTGAAACTGTATGTCCTGAGTGGTGGAAAAAGATGAGATATTTTATTTTTGAAAAGCTGAAGGATAAATACTTCAATAGTATACAATGTGATTTGGATGAAAATTCTTGGCTATTTGAGATAATAGAGAGTACTAATGATAATTTTGTATCTTGTGCAAATTTTATAACTGTGACAAATAATACATATAATGATATACCATATGATTCTGATAAGTATAGGTTTGGGGAAATTGAAAGTGATTTATTACATGAGGAGACAGGTTCTGAGAAAAGTGATCAATTTTGCAGTCCTTATATAAAAGTTCAAATTGGGTCATGGATTGGTAAATGTTTAATTGATACAGGAAGTGAGATCTCGGGAATATCTGAAAGGTTAAGCAAGAAATTGAAAGTGGGGAAAGATTATGTTGAAATGCCAGTTGTTGGGGTAAAGATAAAAGGTGCTACTGGGAAGAGCATTAAATTGGTAAAAAGCCAGGCTTTAGTGACATTTTTAATTGAAGGCAAGTTGTTCACACATGGATGTTTTGTAATTCAGGAATTTAATGAGGATTTTCTTTTGGGTATGAATTGGATTGTAAAAGTAAATACAGCATTTGATTGGGTTGGAAGAAAACTTTTGATAGAAACTAATGAAAGGGAATACATTCAGACAAATTTTGTGAACACACTTGGTGATCAGAGTAATGGAAATTTTGACGGTATCAATTTACTAAAAGAAAATAGATTGGAGAATATTGAAACTCATAGATTTGATACGGATGAAGTTGAATTTGGGAATTTAGTAAATTTGAAAATTTCAGAAACACAAAATTTATCTGGGGAGCAAAAACAACAGTTAGAAAATCTGCTGTGGGAATACAGTGATGTTTTCAGTGACATACCTGGTAGGGTAAAGGGTTATCAGTGTGAGCTTCAGGTAAAACCTCATGAACCATTTTTCATAAAACCATACAGTATTGCAATATCAAAAAGACCTGCTGTTGAGAAAGAGCTGAAAAAAATGGAAGGATGTAATATAATAGAAAGGAGTATCAGTGCATATAATAATCCTCTAGTTGTAGTTTCGAAAAAAGATGGTGGAGTAAGATTGGTTTTGGACTCTAGACACTTAAACAAAATTTTGTTCAGACAGACAGACCATCCTGAAAATATTGATGAGTTACTCTATAAATTTACAGATATAAAATATATGTCAAGTTTGGATCTAACTTCGGGTTTTCATCAGGTACCACTTTCGGTTAATTCTAGAAAATATACTGCTTTCTTGTACAATGGTAAGAGTTACCAATATTGTGTTGTACCATTTGGGTTAAATTCTTCTGTTTCCGAATTTATAAGAGCTTTGGATCATGTACTGGGGCAAGAACTTGCGTCTAAACTGATAATTTATGTAGATGACATTTTGGTTACAGGGCAAAATTGGGAGGAACATTTTTCGATTTTGAAGTCAGTTTGTGAAAAACTTAGAAAAGGGGGGATGACATTGAAATTAGAGAAATGTAAGTTTGCAGTTTCTGAATTAAAATTTTTGGGTCATGTTGTCACAGACAAGGGAATTTTGGCAGATCCAGAAAAAATTAAAGCAATTTCAGAAATTCCTATTCCTAAGACTAAAAAACAATTAAAGTCGTTCTTTGGGTTATGCGGTTATTACCGAAAACATATAAGTGATCAGAGTCTGAATGCACCATGTTTAAGTCAGTTACTTAAGAAAAGCACTGTTTGGGTTTGGGATAAAAGTTGTCAGGAAGAGTTTGATAAAATTAAGCAAGAGTTGAGGAAGCAACACTTATTACACAGACCTGATTTTAATTTACCATTTTGTTTGAACACTGATAGCAGTAATTATGGGCTTGGAGCAGAGTTATTTCAAGAAAGAGTAGAGAATGGAGTTAAGATACATTGTACCATAGCATTTGCAAGCAGAATGTTGCTCAAGCATGAGAAAAATTATACAGTCACAGAGAAGGAACTTTTGGCAATTCATTGGGCTTTTACAAAATTTAGAATTTACCTTATTGGACATAAAACCATAGTATTTTCGGATCATAAAGCTTTGCGTTACTTACAAGAGTGCAAATTATACCACAGTAGATTGACCAGATGGGCAATATTTCTGCAACAGTTTGATTTCGAAATCAAACACATTAAAGGTTCTGAGAATGTAGTAGCTGAATCACTTTCAAGGTTACCAATTGGGGGAGAAAAGGAGATTTTTGAACAAGAGGAGGAAAAGCAATTTAAAATTAGATACTTAAAAGGGGTGGAAAATGAGAAAACAATTAGAGCTATGTGTAACAAAATTAGAAAAAATCAAAATTTGGATCAGAGTTGGAAATTAATCAAAGAATGTTTAGGCAAGAAGGGGTATGAGAAACTTGATAAATTTTACAAATTACATAAGGGGATTTTATTTCGGAGAACAGATGTAGATTCTGATAGTTGGAAACTGTGTTGGCCAGAGGCAGATGCTGATAAGCTGATCATTTACATACATGAAAGTTTTGGTCATTGTGGGATACAGAAGTGCATTCAAAAGATACAAGAAAATGTTTATTTTTACAATATTGGAAAGAAGGTAAGAAAAGAATTGGCAACCTGTGACAAATGTCAGAGAGTTAAAGTGAGCAATCAAAGATGTGGTGGAAAGATGCAAAACATTATTCCGGAAAAACCTTTAGATCTTATCGCAGTGGACTTATATGGAATGTTACCAAAGAGTAAAGGTGGTCACTGTTACATATTTGTTATGGTAGATGTATTTTCAAAATTAATTAAACTATATCCAGTGAAAAAAGCTACTAGTCATGAAATTATAATAAAAATTGAAAGAGATTATTTCGCACAGGTGGGTAAACCAAAAGCTATATTATCAGATAATGGTTCACAGTTCACCTCTAAAGTTTGGAAAAAGTTTATTGAAAGGTCAAAATTGAAGCATATACTTATATCTGTTTATTCTCCGTCCACCAATCCTGCAGAAAGATATATGAGAGAAATTGGAAGACTTTGTAGAACCTACTGTAGCCATAAACATCCAACTTGGTTTGAACACATTCGAAATTTTGAAGATATTATGGATAGCCTACAACATAGTTCCACAGGATTTTCACCGTATGAGATTATGTTTAATATTAGACCTCCAAATCTTATATCAGAACTTATTGAATTTCCTAAATGTACACCTTTAACTATGCAAGAGAGAGAAGATATTGTCAGGGAAACTATGAGGAAACAAGGGGAAAAGAGGAATAAAAGACATAACAATAGGGTAAGATTAACCACTTTTAAAATTGGGGATCTTGTTCTGGTCAAATCTCATGAAAAATCAAAAATGTTAACTTCAGAAATTAAAAAATTCTTTGATATCTATATTGGGCCTTTTGAAGTCATAGAAAATCCACACCCTAATGCTTATCGTTTGGTGTATCCTAAGTCAAAGAAATTATTTGGTCTCAGGAATGTTCTCTTTAAAACTGTATAAACAGAAATCATAATTTCAAAAAAAAATTTAAATAATCTATTATCATCAAAAACAAAAGTCCTCCACTGGAATATGCTTGTTAGGTCAAACTACCTGTACAACCAAGTATGTATATTTGCATGTATAAATTAATAATTTGAAGTCACATGTTAATTGAAACTGATGAAAAAACACTGATGTAACAAAGAATGAGAGAAAGATTTATTTTTACTATTTTTACAAAAAAAAGTCTCCCTAGTGAGCATTTCTGAATTTTTTTCTAATTTTTGGAAGCTAAGTCTTCCCTGTGGGTGAAGGCATGCATGTGAGGACATGCATGCAAAGGTATAAGTTTCAAAACCAATTTTAGATAAAGCCTCATGATATATGAGCAGTTTATTGTTGTTTATACTGATGCTGTGGGGAGCAAAAGTACTCTTCATAAGAATGTGACTTGTAGTAATATTGTAGTAGAGAGGAAAGTGTACATAAAAAAAAAATTTAGATAATACTGATGTATCTTTAGCTGTACTAAAAGAAGAAAATCATAAGAAAAAAAATACAAACAAAAAAAAACATGAGTAAAAAAAAAAGAAAATCATAAGCAAAAAAAAAAAAAATAAACAAAAACAAAAAAAACCGTGACTAATAAAAAAAATAAAAAAAATAAAAAAATCAGAAGTTAAAAAAAATATATGTATGAAAAAATTAAATTAAATCTTATTCTAGCAAAGGAGTTTTACCTTTCTATTATTTTTAATCTGTATGCTGTATGTTAGAATATTTCTCATGTATGTTTTATACCATATATATTTGTCATGTCAAATAATTTCTTTACTTGAATTTTTGTGTATGGGATTGATGGGGAAGTATCATTGCAACAACAGCCAGTAACAAGTCCACAGATTCAAAGAATCCAAATTTAGAAGAGGTTATCAGACTGCATCATTAGTGTACTAATTGTGTAATACAGATCCATTACTGAGAGTGGTCGGGATTTTGTTGTATATGTCCATAACAACAAAAGCCCTGGGGAGCAGTTGTAATGGATCTGGGAAATGTTTTTTTTTTTTACCTTATTTTTCGATACCGAAGTGTAAATGTTTTCTTATATTTTTGTCAGAATTTATTATAATTTGTCTTATTACATGTTAATTTACCTCTGTTTTTGAGAGTGAAAGCATATTGTTTACTATTAGGAAATGTATCGAAGAACAGCAAAGAGACTGATTACAAATGGAAACTTGTGGATTGTGTAAAGTATCTTTGACGTTAGAGTCGTCTTTGACTATAGTCAGTCGGCAGCTAACTGTTGGTGTGTGTTGATGGAAGAACATTGTGAAGGCCGAAGTCATGAATAATTTTGAATTATGTTACTATTATTTTTGTATTGACTAAAAAGAAGGATCTACATTTGAAGAAACTGTATTTGAAACACCAAAATGAGAGCAACACTTTGAACCACGTCATTTCTGCAGCCGACAACGATGCATTGTGGAATCATACTTAGACAACTGAAGCCAAGTCTTATATCGCCTTGCAAACATCTAATGGAAAAGGTACTGTCACGAAATATGGCAAATTTAAGTTAATTAAAAAAATAGTGACCATATTTTCAACTTGTGTCTTTCCGAAAAGCCGTATTTCAGTGTTCTTCACCTTTCTGAAACGCTGAGTGGGCTTAGTTTATTTTCACTGCTGGATTGAGGGATGTTAAGGCGGATATATTGTATTTTCCTCACTCTTTGTAGCACTGTTGTACAACAGAAAACCCACACTGGTGTCTAAACACAGAGGGAAAATCATAATAATGACATATTTCGAGACATCACAACAGATCACGAAAGAACAGACACAGCACATCGGATGCCTAAAAGATTCTCATAGGATTCGAAGCACTGCCCTACAGCACATGTGGCAGCAGTGACATCTGAGAAGAGTCCAGTGATACTGCAAGAATATGGTGTAGGTTTTGTGAATGAGAAGTTCGCAACTACTTTTTACTTCACCATATAATTTAACTGCTGGTGGCTCAAAGCGCTCAGATACTGGTATTATGTGTTGTGATGGCGATTGAAAATGTTACAAAGGGCATTAAAGTGAAGTTTACCGAGATACAGTAGGGAGAAGAATGTCATGCTACACCATACAGAGTAGGAATACTATGTAGCTTCTGGCCCACTTTGGGGACGTATATACGTAGGTAGACGTTTTAGCACAGCACCGCAGCGCATCGCACCGCACGTACCCAAGTGACGTCACGACTCTTGATATATTTAACTCGCCTTACTCTAACACATGGCAAAGCTTGGCAAGTAACCATCCAGAACATCAGTTTAGGAACACAAACACACAAACACACACACACACACACACACAAACACACAAACACACACACACACACACACACACACACACACACACACACACACACACACACACAATGCTTAAGTGTAGTAGTTTTTTATGAATGGAGATGTTTGAATTCATCTGTTTAAATGGGTAGAGAATATTAAATGTGAAGCAGTTTAAAAGGAAAAGAAATATTTATTACGACAGATTACAGATACATTCTACAAACATACACAAAGTTAAGCACTGGCAGGTTAATTTTGTGTTATATTAAGCAATAATAGCAGCTTCTCGCAGTTCTTCAAATGGTTCAAATGGCTCTGAGCACTATGCGACTTAACATCTGAGGTCATCAGCCCCTAGAGCTTAGAACTACTTAAACCTAGCTAACATAAGGACATCACACACATCCATGCCCGAGGCAGGATTCGAACCTGCGACCATAGCGGTCGCGTGGCCACAGACTGAAGCGCCTAGAGCCGCTCGGCCACAGCGGCCGGCTCGCAGTTCTTCCTCCATGGAAATAATTTGTCATGCGAGTTGTTGCCAGCTGTTTTTGAACCAATAAGAAAAACTGGGCGTTCAACAAGTTCATTTGGGTTATTCCAGTAAATGTAGTCAGCTCGTGATTTATTTAAGTAGCTCTTCCAGTTTTTAATGACAAGTTTTTCATCTTTGTTTCCGCCATTTTCAGAGTATATTCCTTTTCCTTTATATGTTTCAATTTTGAATTCAGCACCTTTGTCTTTATCATAATTGCCTTCATGTTCTTCTTCTTCCTTTTCTGCTTCTTTTGTTGGTACCAGGGAATATGTAGCAGCAGCCACAGTTGCATCGGTGAGACGTTTTGGAGATTGAAGTACTCCAACCGAAGGCTTTATGATGTGTGTATGCTTGTATCCTCTGTTTGCACTTACAGGCTTGAAGGACAGGTAACGTTTTCTAAAGGCATTAGTTACTTTGAGAATTTTAACATAATTTTAAATGTCACTATTCGTGTAATCAGTAGGCTTGGTTTTGAACAGTAAATTGTGTAAACCCCTAGTTCCAGGATACCTTACATTGTTAATTATTGAATCATTTTCATCGACATCCACTGGTGAGTTTCCAGTCATCCATATGCCTGATGACGGATCAAGGTTTTGGTCTATTGGTTTATTAAAAT
Source organism: Schistocerca nitens (assembly GCF_023898315.1). Taxonomy (NCBI): domain Eukaryota; kingdom Metazoa; phylum Arthropoda; class Insecta; order Orthoptera; family Acrididae; genus Schistocerca; species Schistocerca nitens. The sequence goes on from NC_064617.1 coordinate 529,876,018, forward strand.
ATGAAGCTGCCACTCGACCTATAGTCCCTGCTTGATGTGCATTTTGTTTTTATCATCATAAGCACCAGTAGTAGTAGTAGTAGTAGTAGTATTACTAGTATTGTTGTTTATTTTTTCTTATATTGACCTGCACTAATGGAAATCAGTTCTTTTAATGGTTGTAAAACTGGTTTAAATGTCTTCTCTAGCATAGACTTACTTTCAGCTTCCCTTTTGTTAAGTGATAATATCTTTTTTCGAATGTTCTATCGAGCTTTGGCAATCTGTTTTTTAAGATTAATGTTTCCTATAATAGCCTTTAGAAGCATGTTGTTGTTTTTCCAAACTGGTCACTCGTTATCTGAACTTCCACTTAAGTAACCACATCAATTTATAACCACCCAGTGTGACCCTCACTTCTTATTTTCTTCTTCTTCTCATTCTTCTCCATCACCACTACCACCACCACTTTTTGGTTTCAGGTACGTATTTACACCACGTTGCCTGTCCAGCTCGTCGAGGCTTGGGGAGATAATTTTACCTGTCTCTTGTATACGTTGCTTGAATCGAAAGCGGTCAATGTGTACCTGTTGCCAAACACCTACGCGTGAATATCTGTGTATAGAAAATTCCCAGTCATTTGATATGCGAATTGAGGTGCACAGCTCATCCGGAAAGTGCACTTTCTTATTCTCCATCACTAACTAGCTTACACTTATAACATCATTTTATAACCCGATATTCAAATTCTGCATGAAGTGGGTGACTTCCAATAATCAAATGTTTGGCTTTGTTGAACTTGAATATATCTCCTTTATCGAGAGTTGCTGGATGTTGCCATTCAATTCAAAGCCAATTGATTCAACATCAGGACTAATAGAGAGAAAAATAACTTCATCACTGTAAGGTAATAAATACTCGTATTGGCCATTGTGTGAAACATAAGTTGATTCATTGGCATTTCCCGAAGAAATGCTATCAGTTCTAAAGATAAAGGAAGTAGTTCACTTTTCGACATATCCTTTCGTTGCCACATCCGAGTCTAAAATTGGCTCACGCACATTTGTAATGCGTTTGTTCTGAACATCTAAAACTCGTTCTTTCACACTAAGAAGGTCTAGAAAATTTTCAATTCCCGAAGCCACAGAGAGACGTAAATTGTTTTTTAGCTCAGTGAGGCCATTAAGCTGACTTTGCAGCTTTTGCATCATCAGATCGACTTAACTTTTTCTTACTTCATCACTCGTCTGATGCTTTGTCCTCTCAATTTTTTCAATTCTTCTCCGAGTGTCATCCACATATTTTTTCGTTGCGGTATCTTGACCAGTGACAGGATCAGCTAAATTCCTATTGGTTTTACGGAGTTTAATCTTAGGTGAACTCTCACTTACATCGAATGCCTTATATTTTTCCACTGCATTATCCATATAAACTTTTGTGCAAGCATCGCAATTCTCTGCAGGATCGTGCAATCCACTTAATCGTTTATTATTAAAATATACTGCTGTACTAGTGGCGTATATGGAAGAAAGGAAAGAAGTTACCAGTGGCAAAAGGTTTGTTAGAGAACTCGAGACAGTGCAACCTTATCATTTCCTTCTTCTCCTTCTTCATCTATGGTATCACGTCGATTTTTCTGAAACAGGTGATTTACTTTTTCGATAATATTTGTAGTAATATCTGTGTACGGCTGGAATTTCAAATCTACATACTTCTTATTAGCAGTGTCATTATTGTACCGAAGATCTAGCACCAGCAACAGACGGTTGCTGCTGCTGTTGCTGTTGTTGCAGCTGTTGCGCTTCGAAGATGTTTCCTGTGCAGAAGCCACGGCACTAATACTATACACTGGTCAAAGCTATTGACTTAAATACAAATGTAATTGTCAAAATTTAATTGATAACGACCATTACTTAATTCAAACCTTTGCTTATTAAAAGAAAATGGTAGGTATTCCTACTCCATGCTAGTTTACACATTTCAAGAAACTTATTGAATGTCATGTCGGGATTAACATGATTACCAAAGACATGTTTAAAATTACGCTGATCTTGCTTAAAAAGAACAATAACATTAGTATTATCTCTTATTAATTGCTTAGGAATTTTGCTGCATGTTTGACATAAATAGAAGCTGTCTACACCATAATAGCGACCCATGGAAAAATAAGCTTTCATGTGCTCTTGTTTGTCTCAGGCAATATCATCAAAGATGAAAACTGAAAGAGGTTGTGCTTGATCTAGTGATATTACGTTTTCCGAACTGGAAAATGTAAGATAGCCAATACCATGTAGGTTTTTAAACACGTCTTCTAGAAATTTATCCTTGTATTGTTGTAGCGATTTGGAAAAGATGTATACATTTTTAAATTTGAGACTATTTTCGTGTATTAGAAGACTAACAATAACATTTGTTTTTCCACAATTGGAAGGACCATCTATTATACACCTAATTGTTTCAGGAAATAGATCACCATGTCGACGCTTTTGCTTTTGTGGACCATCTGTGTGTTCAGTGATAGTAATTATAGGTAGTTTAAGAGCGTGTATCCTGAATTGCACCTTCAAGCACACTAAGAAGTTTTCCTATCTTACAATTACTAATATAATAGTGCAATCCAGAGTTCTATGACCAGTCGTTAGCTAGCATTCGAACAATGAATAATTATAACAACAACAACAACAACAAGAAGAGGAGGAAGAAGAAGAAGAAGAAGCAAGGTGGTTCTATTCTTAATCGCATAATTAATAAACTACCTGTTGAACTTCATTTTCCTGGCTACTCATACTGCGGTCCAGGCACAAAACTGGAGAAACGACTGAAAAGAGGTGACATTGGAATCAATCCGTTAGATGAAGCTTGTGAAGAACATGACATAGCTTATGCAGCCAACCCAGACAGTTTGCCTGACAGACGTCGAGAAGACTAAATTGTGGCTAAAGAAGCGTGGAACAGAGTAAAAGCCAAAGGCACCAATCTGAAGGAAAAGTTAGCTGCTTTGGCTGTGACTGGTGCAATGAAAGCTAAGGTTGAAATGGGCGTGGGTATGAAAAACAGAAGAAGATAAAAAAAAGCAGCTAGCAGTGTGCTGAATAACATAATTAAAAAAGTTCACAATGGTATCAACTACATGAAGTCAGGCGGTAATCTGATGACTGTTGTGAAAGGGGCTCGTAAAATTGCTTCACACTTTGCTCCTACCCGGAAAGCCATAAGTAAATTGTTTGACAGAGAGCGCATAACATCCATCCCCAAAAGTGGTGGAATAATACCTCTAATTCCCGTATTTGCCGCTTTATCGGTACTCGGAGGACTAGCCAGTGGAGCAGCTGGAATTGCTAAGGCCGTTAATGATGCAAAAAGGGCTCGAAAACAATTAGAAGAGATGTAAAGACATAATCGTGTACTTGAGGCAATTGCCTTGCGGGAGGGGAAGGGTCTGTATTTAGGACCGTACAGGAAAAACGAAATCTAACAAATATAAGTGAATCGAAAAAAGTCTCTCTAAATAGTCTTCCCACAAGACCAAATACCAACACTGACATATCACTGTGCTAAAAAGCTGCAGATCGCTCACTTTCGAGGTGTCTTTATGAGAGATTCATTAGCTTTAACGTCTAATAGATATGAGAGTGCTGTTGTTAATCTCCAGACTAAAGATGAAGCAGGTTCACACTGGCTAGCTTACAAAAAGAATGGTAATATTGTCTACTATTTCGATAGCTTTGGCAGTTTACCACCTCGTCCAGAAATAATAAGATATCAGAAAAATTGTACAATAATATATGACTATGACACTTTTCAATCACTTAGCAGCCAGAGATGTGGTCACTTATGTTTAAAGTTTCTTAATTCAAAACAAAATACTCAGTCATGTGACACATAGTTGTAGTCTGACACTGGACATCGAACACGGCATAACGTTTAGCCTAACAGGAAAAGACTCGTTTCTAACTGCAGTCTTCAATCCAGTGTTAAATTTATCCCATCACGCTTACGAAATTGCTCTGCTAAATCTTTTTACATATAATTCCACCCCAAACATTACATCGACACATAATAAATTCTACTTTTACAACTATATAGATGATCTGGAAATGTTGGATAATATTAGTTTGGAACATGGAACGTATGAACTCCACGATATTTTCTCGGAATTGCTAAGAGAAATTGAGTCTTGCAACCTCAAGAATGATAACAACAACAACTCAACAGACATGAAAAAAATGTTTCGAGTACGGATACAAATATACTACAGTAAAACACTGAGCCGATGTCAGATTAGGAGTACTGCGCAATTTTTAGTTGACTCAATATCAGCGGCATTTTTTTCCCCTTTGCATCAATTAGCAGTCTTCAATAGACAGTAGACTCTCAGAGGGTAACAGGTAAGTGGTTTCATTTTGTATAACAATTGATATGGAATCGTTCTGAGCAAAAGCAGGTTGACCAAAAGGTTTATACTTGTGATACTCAAGACGAGTAAGCGAGTCGTCGACGAGTATTTTTTCTATTACATTCAACATCTTTCTATATCCTTTTGATCACTGTGAAAGGCTACAGACTCAAATGGGAGCTCACAGATGATGGTGTTAGTATTTATAGCACTCTATATCCCAGTGATGATAGTATTTGTCTGTTGCGAGGAGCACTTTCCTCTTCTTTGATTTTCTCTTCTTCTTCTTCTTCTTCTTCTTCTTCTTATACTTCACAGTGTCATCAATGAAGCGGTTTTATTACATATACTGGTATCTTGCCTATATACAACACCCATTTTATCGCATTTTCCTTAAATGCAATGGAACAGTTATTTCTTCACCATTAAAATCTGCAAGATTTCCGTCTTTATCTTAATTCTGAAAAGTGCCGTGGAACTACTGGCATGTAAATGGGGGCATTCGGTATTTCCACAATCTTATATCCTGTCACAACTGCAGGCCAGAACTGATGCAAAGTTACATTTACTGGAACTTGCTGAAAGCCTAGTTTTTCTTATTGGTTCAAAAGCAGCTGGCAACAACTGGCACGACACTGAAATTATTTCAGTAGAGGAAGAACTGCGGGAAGCTGCTATTATTGCTTAATATAAAACAAAATTAATCTGCCAATGCTTAACTTTGTATATGTTTGTAGGAATGTATATGTAATCTGTCCTAATGACCATTTCTTCTGCTTTTAAACTGCTTTCCATTTCTTATTCTCTACCTATTTAAACAGATGAATTCAAATAATTCCATTCATAAAAAACTACAACTCTCAAGCATTGCGTGTGTGTGTCTAAACAGATGTTCTGGATGGATAGCTCCCAAGCTTTGGCTTCTGTTAGAGTAAGGAGAGTTAAAAATATCAAGAGTTGTGACGTCACTTGGGTACGGTGCGGTGCAATGCGCGCGGTGCGATGCTAAAACGCTTACCTGCGTATATACGACCCCAAAGTGGGCCAGAAGCTACCTAGTATTCCTACTATACAGCAATGTGCAGGTGACTACTGAGTATTACTCATCTTTCCAGAATGATATTTTCACTCTGCAGCGGAGTGTGCGCTGATATGAAACTTCCTGGCAGATTAAAACTGTGTGCCCGACCGAGACTCGAACTCGGGACCTTTGCCTTTCGCGGGCAAGTGCTCTACCATCTGAGCTACCGAAGCACGACACACGCCCGGTCCTCACAGCTTTACTTCTGCCAGTACCTCGTCTCCTACCTTCCAAACTTCTCAGGAGAGCTTCTGTTAAGTTTGTATGTATGTATGATGACATTGTGCTCCAGATGAAATCATGAGACCTGTCCATTTACCTACGCACACCCCTGTTGTGATCTTATACAGACTAAGTATGGTGTCATCTCTTGTGTTGGTGAGACTGAACTGCTGGCTGCCGTGCGTTCAAGCTCTGTACAGTGCATTGTGAACTACGTTTTTGTGCATAGTGCAAATGTAGATGATTTAGAACATTGCTTTAGTTCATGAATCAAAGCAGTGCCAAAGTCGACCCCAATACACACAGAGGCCATCAATACTAAATCTACAGGCAAAATACCTGAGTTTTATGATGTACCCATGAGTGTGACAGAAATATATGCTGAATTCTAGTATACAAAAAACTTATTTGCTAAACACTGTACAGGTATGAAGACAATGAATAAATCAGTAGATTTTTCTGAAGTACTGCATCCAATGTATGTTACTGATGTGTACATACATACATATATGTAGACTGTGTTTTTGTTTTTATTTTTTTATACTTCTCTTTATAATGGGAATTATAGACTCACAATGTACAATAGCAAGGTGCCTCATGAAACAAAATAAGATAAGTAGACTTAATGTTTAGTGGAGTTTCTTTTTTGTCATTACAGCCAATATCATCATGATAGTGAAAACTTTCACGTGTTTCTAAATAAAGAGCTGAATGGGTAAATTCCTTCTGATTAGAATGTAACCATTGTAGCTGTCAGTAAAGTGACTGCACTATATGGGCTACATATATTATCTATAAAAGCCTGTTGTATGCTAGTACCTGAGTGGGTGAAGAACGCTCTACACAAAGACTTTGTTGTAAATGACTGGTCCTGCGATAATGTGGAACAAGACCTGAAGAAGAAGAAGAAGAGTGGGATATTCCTTCCCGATAATACACGAGCTGTAATTGTAGGTCCACCCAGCTGTAGCAAGACAAGTATACTCATGACACTGCTGACACACCCAGATGGAGTTCGCTTTGAACATGTCTGTATTATTTAGAAAACGCTGTTTCAACCTAAGTATCAGCTCCTGCAGGAGATACTCCAGGGAGTAAATGGTGTAACATACATGACATTCAGTCAAAACAGTCAAATCCCTCCTCCTGATAAAGTAAAGTCAAACACAGTGTTCATATTTGTTACTGTTGAAAACAAGGATAAAATTCTACGATAATTCTGTTTTGCTCACTTTATTGGTATTGACGTATTGTATCTAAGTCAGACATTTTCCAGAATCCCAAAACAGTTGGTGAAGGATAATGTAAATCTCATTATAGCTTCCAAACAAGACAATTTGAATTTAAAGCATATTTTTCAGATGAATTTAGGAACATTCATATCAGTCAATGAATTTGCAAAGAGATGTGCAGATTGCTGGAATCACACATAGTTTGGATTTCTCGTTATTGATGAAACAAGAAAACTGAATGACACTAGGTATAGACGAAACTTCCAGGAGCTTCTTTATAAATAAACATGGAATAGTGATTTATTTTCAAAGAATATTCTTAAGAATTTATTTTATTTACTAGTGATTCGTCAAGAACATTAACACATTTAACCACACTATGTAAGCATGGAAGTAGTTGCCAGGGAGTAACTGATGAAATCATAACCAAATTCCTTTTAACAAATGGGAATTTTATTCACTTTAATAGTGCCTAAAAGCATTTTTTAAAAGAAACAAATTTAAAATTATAATCAGAAAGCACCCTCTAAATATCAAAGTTAGAATTTATTCAGAGGCAGAAAGAAACAAGTTTTGACTGTATGAGCTTTCAGGCAGAGAACCTCCCTTTTGACACGGCCGTAGTTACGACCGCTCACAACAGTCTCTGAAGGACTATACTGGTGCAAATCTACTAAGAGTGTTAACAATTTACACAAGCACACAAATTTCACACCCCACCCCCCGTAGGAGGGATGGAAATAGTACAAAAAACTAATAGTTAAAATATTAACCTTGCCATCGAAGGTGCAACTTGAATTTAACTTCTAAGAAAAGTCTTACGGTTTATTTTATTTATCGTATCCAAGACATCACCATTTATATTTAGCGCTTACGGTAAAAGGGTGGCACTAACTAAAATGATCATTTAAATAAAAGCCCATCAAAAGCAATCTTATATAAAATTCTGCAAGTTTGGCCAAACAATAATTAAGATGCTCTACAGTACACAGATACCGCCTTTTAATATCATAGGCAATAATATCAAAGTTTCAAAAGATCAAAACATTTTTCAGGTATTAGGCTGTTACACTACACGCAGCAAATTCGTTAACACACCAAATCCGACAAACATGACAGAGGCAGCTACTAACGTACGGTAGATTGATAGGGAGATTATCGAACAACTCGAACCGGAAGTTGCTCTAACCCGCCCCTAATCCACAAGGGAAAAACGGACCACCCAATTTATAAACAACCACCTTCCCACGGGTGGGCAAACGGAGAAGAATGGTGGGACGACCCCAAAGCAAAACGGCTGGTGACCTCACCAAGAAAAGAAGTAGAATTTAACAAGAGTAAATCAAACAAAATATCACCAATCACTTCTAATAAACTGCGATTTCTCGAGAACACCTGGCGCAGCACCCCCAAATCGCTGTCCCGAACCGTCCGCTGCCAGCCACTTCAACGGACGCAGGAAGGCGCGCTGATCTCCCGTCTCACGGCGTCGCAGCTCGCACCGGCCAGACCGATGTCGTGGGTTGACTCCTGTTGCTCTCGTGTCGACCGCGAAGTAACTACCCCTCGCTATACGCCGCGGCCCACGGGACTCACGTGGCGACCTCACATGCACCGACGCTCAAGACGGACAACTCATCTTGTGTTTCAGTGCGTGACCGACCAACCTATCGATCCAACCGCCAATGACCGTTGCCTGAGCAAACTCGAGCAGACTGGCGGTCTAATGCGCAGACTCAGATGCAGGAACTAAGCCCCGACCGGGCGACCACTCGCTAAGTTCTCTTACTGCGAAGCGGAAAGACTCTCATTTTGCCGGCTTTAAAGGTTTATCCGAACGACTGACATACTAGCACTACGAACGACAGACAGACACTAACTGCCTAACAAATGCGGACGAGAGACAGACTAGCGAGATGGGGACGAGAGACTGACCCAGACTGACTCACTGGCGAGCTCATAGCGCCCCTTAAATGCATGTGAACAGGCAACCTTTCCCGTTTCCCACCAGAGGGAGACACCAAAGCTGCGACTGCCACAGCGGCGCCACCGCCAGCAACGGAGGGCGACTGCTTCACACTACACGCTGCGGCGCGCTCTTCAAAACAGCCATTTTTACCACGGCTCATACATTAGTATACATCAGACCATGGACAAATTTGCATGTATGTCGAGTACTCATCCTGAGAGAGCAGATATACATAGACAATCCGTCTATATATAGATGGAAAATTTCAACTTCCTGAACGTAATGTTAAGGACCTCGAGATGTATACCCAAACCATTTTGAGGATGGTAAATGGAAATGCCGTGTGGCTAGTGCCTCTCGTCGGGTAGACCGTTCGCCTGGTGCAAGTCTTTCGAGTTGACGCCACTTCGGCGACTTGCGTATCAAAAATGGTTCAAATGGCTCTGAGCACTACGGGACTTAACGTCTGAGGTCATCAGTCCCCTAAAACTTAGAACTACTTAAACCTAACTAACCTAAGGACATCACACACATCCATGCCCGAGGAAGGATTCGAACTTGCGACCGTAGCGGTCGCGCGGTTCCAGACTGTAGTGCCTAGAACTGCTCGGCCACAACGGCCGGCACATGCGTGTCGATGGGGATGAAAGGATGATGATAAGGACAACACAACACCCAGTCCCTGAGCGGAGAAAACATCCGATCCAGCCGGGAATTGAACCGAGGCTGCTAGGTATGACATTCCGTCGCGCTGATTTTAGGATGGTCAGTGACTTAGATGCTAGGGTTAGGAAACTAGAGACATGTACATGGATCATTATGAGAGAAAAAGTAGACGATTTAGCTGCACAGAGTGTACTCGTTTATAAGATACAGGATGTGAAGGAGTCCGCTTTGTGTATAACAACATGGTGACTAAGCAGAAAGTCATAGAGGCACCGAAGGCTATTGGAGAGAAATTGTGGTTACTAGTGTTAGAAAATTTGTGTCGGGAGCAGGCACCGAAATGTTTAAACCAGTTACATAATCTCTCGGAGAACTCTCAGTGAAAGGAGAAGACACTGAGAGAAACATTTAAACCAGTTACTGAATCTCTCAAAGAACTCTTGGTTAAGCCACACAATGGCAACTATGATGCTGTTGCTGGTTTCATTAACTGTCACAGAGATACCCCGATAGACAAAATGTTCAGTGCCAGTGGTATAAAGCCATACATGTTGGGCACACAGCCTATGAGTTTAAAGGAAAACGAAATTACGGATAGGTGATAGGGAATGTCAAAGAACACAAGATCCACTGAACCTCAGTTTTCTAAAATAAAAAAAAGGTAAAATTTTCGCCCAAATACCTGGAGATGTATGGTGAGATACTACAACTAACAGGTGTACATAGGAATGCAGGAAACCAACAGAGTGAGAAATACAGAGACATTGTGAAATCATTATTATTAGATGGTCGATATAGCAGTGGTGAAGGTACTGACATTCAGCTCACAAGAGTCAGCAATCGGCCCCCTCTACATATATACTATGATGATCCCATGGAGCTAACACATCGACTGCGACTGTTCATAGCATCAGCTGCTGCGGGCAATACCGTTCATTCGACTAAGGTTATCTGAATAATTAGAGAGAATTGAATAAGTATGGATAGAGTGGTTCGAGAGCTGCATAAACCAGCTCACAAAAATTGCCCTCATAGGCATGTTATGATTAAAGGTTTGGATGACTTATGGCGGGTTGATTTTGTAGATATGAGGAAATATTCACACGAGAATAATGGTTTCAAGTATATTTTAATGGTGACTAATACATACCACGAATTTGCTATGGGATACACCACTACTCGACATTTACCCACCAAGGTGAGCATCACAGAACGTCTGAACAGAACAGTGAAAGGCAAAGTGTGGCTGCAGTTTAATCTCTGTGGTTCATATGAATGGACAGGTATCGTGCAATATAAGTGAAACAAAAATCGTACAATAAAACTAAAACTAAAACCAGTATACCACCTTATTAGAATCCTACATCGATGTAAATAGAACTTTAATGTGGGTGATCTGATACGTGTCTCAAAACATAAGACACCAAGTGCGAAGTCGTACCTATCGAACTGGTCAAGTTATTATTTCCAGTTTCCAAAGCGCAGAGAACAAATCCCAGAACTTATATCTTAAAGAACAACATTGGTTCTGAAATTTCGGGATGTTTTTACATAGAGTAACTGCAGAAGAGCTCAGAATCACATGCGTTTCTCATAGAGGTGGTCATAAGACATCAGGGGATAGCGCACTGGTTACATGGCTTGGTTTTCCTGCAGTATAAAACAAGTTCATTGACACTGACGATTTGCTATATAATAAGATGCCAGAGAGCAACTGACACAACTGCATAACATGCATCGTAGCAGACACATTATAGGAGGTTGTGGTATTATCGACAAAATCCCTGAGGAACTGGTACAAAACTCCATAAACGGTTGGCTCGTTGTGTTAGAGGTAACTCATACACAAAACATAAAGAACTCCCCACCCGTCACATTTCAGATCGGATTTCAGCTGACAAATCCAAGGCAATAGGTACGAGAAAGGATATTGGTATTGGACAGATGAGTGCAGCGTTTGTATTTGGTAAAACCATGTGTGGCAAAATTAATTTGGCTATCGGTTTCAGTCGAGTTATGAACGCTGCTCACCCATCTGTGAGTTATTTGTCTTGGTGTGCCTATGGACACATTGGCCAAAGTCCCCCACGGATCCCTCACTCAAAGGAAAGAAGCATGTTCACATTGGTCAAGAGGGTTTTCTTAGTTTTCTTGAGCAATACATCCCAAGACAAACCTGGTGCTGTATAATATTAGGCAGGGTCCAGTTTGTATGTGGTCACGCATACAGTCTAGTATTTCTCGAAAACGTCCACAAGCAAATATACGCCCATGTCCGTGTACAGTTTTGCATAATCGCCCGAAGTTGCGATATTAAATTTCCGCCATACATTTACAGCATGGCCATAATTTGTATGCATTATTGGGTTGCCCAAGAGATTACTGGGGAATGCAGTTACGTCGAGTAGCCTCGTTTTGTGGAGTTGTGTCATACTATCCAAACATTCATACAGGAAAATCCCCCCCCCCCCCCCCATCCTAGTCGTAAGTTGAAACTTTGCGTCTTCGAGATATGCGCCTTGGGAGATGTGCGTATCCTTCAGGGGTAGAGTTTCAAGAAGTTTCTGGAATGGTGCCTGCATAAAATATAGATTGTCAAGGAAATGGAACATTATTCTCAGCGTCATTCGTTTGGAGAGTCAAATATGTTTCTCATTACTCCGAGGCAGGATACTGGCCGGATCTTTTTCCATACCGAATTTAGCCAAGTACTCAATAAGAAAATGAGCATCATGCTGGCTCAAATTATGGAAGAAAATGAGTATGTGTCATGGTAATTGATACTTCAGGTTGCATGCATTGTCTGCTGCACCAAGGAGCATAAGATGACAATGGCTCCACAAGGAGTTACCAGTTGTGTATCTAAAGGCAGCCCACAGATATGATGGTCTACTGCACTGTTGTATAAATCTTTATTCTCTTGCAATTTGATCATGAGGACGATGTCACTGTGAAGATCATCAACTGTTCATGGAAGTTTTTCGAGCAGCCAAACCACAGGATTATCCCAGACATATGATCTATGATGGTTAAGACTGTAATCAAAGACATATATATCACTGGGTGTGGTGACACATACGGTATGTGTTTTTCAGTGAAGGCTGGATGTGCGGCTGTGGGATCCACTTCACATGGTGTCACAGGAGTGAGAAAGTACTCAAAGTCAGGATACACTACCAAGAGACATCGCTCCTGCTGGTTGTTGGTTCTCAAACTTTAAGAATTTGTTTTCCTCTGTTGGCATTTCAACACGTACCATCAAAGTTATAATACCCAAGAATATTATCACCAACGTTGTATTGCTTAGGACGCTGCGGATTTTTCTTGTACTTTCTTTCACAAATCAGTATCTTCTGGTACCTTCATATAGTTGGACCCTGTATTTAGTATGTCAGGGAGAAGCGAGTGGTTGTTGGTTCAAAAATGGTTCAAATGGCTCTGAGCACTATGGGACTTAACATCTGTGGTTATCAGTCCCCTAGAACTTAGAACTACTTAAACCTAACTAACCTAGGGACATCACACACATCCACGCCCGAGACAGGATTCGAACCCGCGACCGCAGCAGTCGCGCGGTTCCGGACTGCGCGCCTAGAACCGTTAGACCACCGCGGCCGGCGAGTGGTTGTTGACACATGGCTGAATGCTTTCCCAGATCCTCTACGGGCCATCTCTGAAAGCGTGGTTTGAATAGCGCTCAAGGTGAGGTCAATGAACCGGAAATGTGGAAATTTTGGAAATTTGTGGTAAGGTCTTATGGGACCAAACAGCTGAGGTCATCGGTCCTAAGCCTACACACTACTTAATCTAACTTAAACTAACTCACGCTATGGACAACACACATACCCATACTAGAGGGAGGAACTTCCGACGGGGGTAGCCGCACGGACCATGACAAGGTGTCTCAGACCGCGCGGCTACCCCGCACGGCAAACCATCTACAGACTGGCCGGTACGCCGGACCTCGACACTAATCCGCCGGAAAGCAGTGCGTTAGACGGCACGGCTAACCGGGCGGGCTCAATGAACCATTCAGTCATTGAGGCGCTCCGCAGTATCACTCCATTGTTCTCCCAAAGAGAGAAAATACTTATCTCTTCGAGAGCACCATCGTCTTTGGGGATATGTGACAGTTTGCAGCCTAGAAGTGCGCTGCATTCCACAGAGAGATATTGCGGATCATTTATGAGTTTGATAAGCTCTCTTTCCATGACAGGGCTGCACGCCTACAGGACACGTATAACAGCCTTGCACAACCCTGCTGGAGTATCAGTCCTTGTAAACGAGATGCACTCATGAAACTCATTGTCAATCACTACGTAATCCAGTTCTGCCATGACGTTTGTAATCTGATGTCCGGTAGGACGGGGGAGGGGACAACTACTAGCAATATCACTGTCACTATTACTACTGGAACTAACCGAAGGCGATGGCGGCGGTGGAGTTGGACACGGACGCTGTTGCGGAACGCCGGTCACTTAGCTTGGTCAGAACATGCAACCAGGCTGATGAGAAGCTGGCTGTGAGGCGGGTTGCGGCGACGCTGTTTCTCTGACTGGCGGTGAGCGAGCTGGTCCCTGACGGGCACAGCAGACTTTCGCACAGGCCGCACATGCGATACCCACATTGTGGTGGTTGTTCGCTGCCAGATACTACCGGCTGACTGGCTGTAGTAGAAAAAAATACATAAATTAAACATGTGAAACACACAGATGGCTGTACAGCGAGACAAATTAATACATTGATTAAAAAAAACACTGATGCCGCAAAGAAAGAGAGAAAACGTATGAATATAATAGTTTACCTGAGTCGGCAGCGAGCTGATGTCATAGTTTTGCTGCCGGGAGGCAATAATTTCCTCCAACTCCTCAGGCATTGCGTCGGCATATAACGGTAGGGACAGCTCCAACTTGGGTTGTATTAATATAACGATTTCTTTGGTAGGAAAATCTCCTCTCTCCTACACTGCTACACAAACACAAACGAAATATACTTTAGCAGTGCAGAACTTTTTTTATTATTTCCACTTACATGACTGGTAATATGATTAAGTAGGATATGGAGACTGTTCCAGCAGCTATTGCTGCAGAAAACGGTGTCCAGGTTGTGCTCTATTGCCTCACAACCATCAGTGACGTTTTCTATAACAGAAAGAAGAAACGTAAGATATTTGAAAAAGAAATGATTACATAGCAACCACTATGAAGTTATTATTATTTTTATTTTTAAACACGTGACTCATGTGGTGGAGAATTCACAGCTGGAGGTTGTTCCACACCATGTTGCCGCTCCTGTTTCTTAGCCTCCAGCATTTAGTTCAACTCGACCAGCAATCCTGGAATGTAAGATGTATCAAAAACAAGCATGATGGCATTCCAATTCGGTTTTACAGAGAGTACTCTACTGCATTGGCTCCTTACTTAGCATGCATTTATCGCGAATCTCTTGCCCAAAGTAAAGTCTCGAGCGACTGGAAAAAAGCGCAGATGACGCCTGTATATAAGAAGGGTAGAAGGACGGATCCTCAAAATTACAGACCAATATCCTTAACATCTGTTTGTTGCAGGATTCTCGGACATATTCTCAGTTCGAATATAATGAATTTCCTTGAGACAGAGAAGTTGCTGTCCATGCATCAGCACGGCTTTAGAAAGCATCGCTCCTGCGAAACACAACTCGCCCTTTTTTCACATGATATCTTGCGAACCAGGGATGAAGGGTATCAGACGGATGCCATATTCATTGATTTCCGGAAAGCGTTTGACTCGGTGCCCCACTGCAGACTCCTAACTAAGGTACGAGCATATGGGATTGGTTCCCAAATATGTGAGTGGCTCGAAGACTTCTTAAGTAATAGAACCCAGTACGTTGTCCTCGATGGTGAGTGTTCATCGGAAGTGAGGGTATCATCTGGAGTGTCCCAGGGAAGTGTGGTAGGTCCGCTGTTGTTTTCTATCTACAAAAAAAAAAAATGGTTCAAATGGCTCTGAGCACTATGGGACTCAACTGCTGTGGTCATAAGTCCCCTAGAACTTAGAACTACTTAAACCTAACTAACCTAAGGACAGCACACAACACCCAGCCATCACGAGGCAGAGAAAATCCCTGACCCCGCCGGGAATCGAACCCGGGAACCCGGGCTTGGGAAGCGAGAACGCTACCGCACGACCACGAGATGCGGGCTTTCTATCTACATAAATGATCTTTTGGATAGGGTGGATAGCAATGTGCGGCTGTTTGCTGATGATGCTGTGGTGTATGGGGAGGTGTCGTCGTTGAGTGACTGTAAGAGGATACAAAATGACTTGGACAGGATTGGTGATTGGTGTAAAGAATTGCAGCTAACTCTAAATATAGATAAATGTAAATTAATGCAGATGAATAGGAAAAAGAATCCCGTAATGTTTGAATACTCCATTAGTAGTGTAGCGCTTGACACAGTCACGTCGATTAAATATTTGGGCGTAGCATTGCAGAGCGATATGAAGTGGGACAAGCATGTAATGGCAGTTGTGGGCGAGACGGATAGTTTTCTTCGGTTCATTGGTAGAATTTTTGGGAGATGTGGTTCATTTGTAAAGGAAACCGCTTATAAAACACTAATACGACCTATTCTTGAGTACTGCTTGAGCGTATGGGATCCCTATCAGGTCGGATTCAGGGAGGACATAGAAGCAATTCAGAGGCGGTTGCTAGATTTGTTAATGGTAGGTTTGATCATCACGTGAGTGTTACGGAAATGCTTCAGGAACTCGGGTGGGAGTCTCTAGAGGAAAGGAGGCGTTCTTTTCGTGAATCGCTACTGAGGACATTTAGAGAACCAGCATTTGAGGCTGACTGCAGTACAGTTTTACTGCCACCAACTTACATTTCGCGGAAAGACCACAAAGATAAGATAAGAGAGATTAGGGCTCGTACAGAGGCACATAGGCAGTCATTTTTCTCTCGTTCTGTTTGAGAGTGGAACAGGAAGAGAAGATGCTAGTTGTGGTACGAGGTACCCTCCGCTACGCACCGTATGGTGGTTTGCGGAGTATGAATGTAGATGTAGATAAAGATGAAACGAAATTTTGAACGTCAAACCACTGCTACTACTACTACTATTACTACTACTACCACTAGTGCGCTTACCAGAAGAACAAATTACAGAATTTTTTTATACTTAGGAGGCAGTCCTGGCTGTGGGTTCTTCACAGGAGGCTGGACCTCAATGTAAACAGAGAGTCTGCGACAGTCCAGCCCCCTCCTATACCCATCTCTCGTTACACTCCACATGGAATCCTTGAGCTATACTGTAACAAGGGAAAATAAACGAAATTAATGACGAGAAATTCACTATATAACTTAGCACGCGAAATTTTCATTTATCCACAAATCCACGAAAAAAAAAATATTCACTTCATCGAAGTTCGTCTTCTGAAAACCTACGGCACTTGCTGCTGATGTTGAAGTTATTGTTGCTACATTTAATCTTACACAGACACTGGCAAAACAGACAGAGCATTATAGCCACCACACCGCACAGGAGCAGAATGAGGCTTTGTGCGAGACAGGTGTACTCTGCAAGCGTTAGGTAGCATACTGGTATGTGATTGATATTGCGTAAATGGTACGATATTCCGGCAAACCACGTGAAAAGACATGAAATTTTTCAGCATAAAACGCGTCTTTTTTTGGGTGTAAAATCGGCTATTGCAGCTGAACTGGTTACGAGACCGGTAAATTAATTCATCGACAGAGCTCAGAGATGAAATATTCTTGCAATCTCAGAATCTGGAGATGGTCGCAAGTAGCTGCAAAAAATACAGAAGCAAGCAGGCCGGGTCGGAAACTACCGTTAGTGGAGTACTGGAGGAACCAGCCCTACTGCTGTACACCAGTTCAGAGAGTGTCCGCTGTCCACAGAGGTGGCCCCCCCGATCACTGATCAGTCGGAAATTTGGAAATTTGTGGTATGTTCCTATGGGACCAAACTGCTGAGGTCATGGGTCTCTAGGCTTACACACTACTTAACCTAACTAACTTACGCTAAGGACAACACCCACACTAATGACCGAGAGAGGACTCGAACCTCGGACGGGCACGCGGCACTGATCAAGACAGTGTGTGCGGGGGGCAGTTACGTTGTGACCCTTTACCGCTTGGATTACCGAAATTGTAGGGGGCATTAGCGTTGTGATCATGTACTTCTGTTTTTGGGAGGGCTGTGTATTTGCGGTATATGTAGGAGTGTCTGGCGGTCGATGGCAATATGCAGGATGTGGAAGTGATGATTTTGTATGATGCAAGATACGAGTTGTGTTTACTACTATGACGTAGCGATATGGTAAGGTGGTACAATTGTTTATGATGATACAGCCTGGTTGGAGACTGCTTAAACACCGAAAAGTTCAAGCTTTCCTCTACAGCAGCAGAGCAGCGCAATTGATTAGATGTCTTTGGCAACAGCTTCTGTATTTCATGATCCGCAGAGCCCTCCTGCATGGTTTAACTGTCAGTGCATTGACACTGTTGTATGTTTTCTATCTGTAAAATATAGTTTTCCGCAGAAATTCTTGTAATTTATCCGTCTGCAGAAAGTGGCCGACAGAGCTCCCACACCAGCAACAGCATTTTGGCGGGCAAATTCAGTAAGAACCAATGCTCTACTCACAGGAAGCTCCATGTCAGAGAGTCACAAGACATTTTTATGGGTAGCGTAGCAGTCTTTACATAGTGGTCCGAACAAGTCAGGGGCAGAACAAGGCATCTACGGGAAGTTCTATGGCGTCAGAGAGTCACATGATGTTTTGTTTGTTCGAGTTTTTAGAGACAAGTCCGGGCTGACCAACCTCCTGTGGTTCGGACAGGTGAGACGCTGTCACCTCCCCCCATTGTCGCGTAATGTCATCTCCAGACCAGCAGTTGTAGGATATCTAAAATTCACCGAAAATTCCAGCCATTTCTCGTCTGTCGGGCAGTGCTTCGAATTCTAGGAGCATCTCTTAGACATCCAATCTGCTGTGTCTGTGTCGTTTTCGCGATCTGTTGTGGAGTTTCTAAATATGTCATGAACTTTTAGATATGTAATTGTTCCGATTTCATATCTGTGCTTAAACACGAGTGTGGGTTTCGCATTGTACAGCGGCGCTTCTAAAAGTGAGGAAAATAAAGCATAAATACATTAACATCGCTGTCTCCAGCAGCAATAATGGAGTAAGTCCTCTCAGCATTTCGAAAGAGTGGTGAACAGCACAGTAGCTGTATGACTCAATTTTTTTTTACTCTGACAGTGCCTCCAAACAAGCAATTGAAACTAAAAAAGTGTGGGTGGTGCCAGTAGAGTACAAAGAAAGTAAATATACTAACCTAACCTTTCTCTTTGGCAGTTGGGCACAGACTGACCTTTTCTCCCCATATACAGTGGTGGAAGTGGTGGCGTAGAGGGGGGGGGGGGAGGGAGGGAGGGAGGGTGACACCATAGTAGTCGGGGGAGGACTGGGCTGAGTTAGATTAGTGGTGACAGGCCCAACTGATTTATTTATCACAAAAAATTAGAATACTGGCACTTTTTGCAAGGGCGGGGTGCTGGACTGGGGTGGATGACGTCGTGGGAGTAGTAGGGTCAAGGAGGTTAGGTTAGTGGAGGTAGCCCTATTGACCTGTTTCCCGGAAAAAGATGTGAGTTTTCCGCCATGACGTCAGTGCGGCGTTGTGATATCTACGTCTGGCACAGCGACTGCAAGACAGTCCTACAAACACTGTAAAGACACTCACATCCCAAAAACACAAGCAATGCACCTTATATAGTGGCAATGCTAGATATCCCCCGTGAGGTCGGTCATCCACCGCAGGTAACAGTCACGAGGCAACCGTCCCTGCTCGTGCTCACTTGTTGTGTGATCAATGTGCCCAATGCGGACAGTAGCCACTCTCCGAATGCTTTTTTTAAAATTATTTTTAACAATTAGTTGACGAGGCCATTCAAATTGTAAATGGTTACGCCGGTGGCGGTGGTCTCGCGGTTCTAGGCGCTCAGTCCGGAACCGCGCGACTGCTACGGTCGCAGGTTCGAATCCTGCCTCGGGCATGGATGTGTGTGATGTCCTTAGGTTAGTTAGGTTTAAGTAATTCTAAGTCCTAGGGGACTGATGACCACAGATGTTAAGTCCCATAGTGCTAAGAGCCATTTGAACCATTTGTAAATAGTTACGAAAACACACTTGAACTCTTAGCCACAAATAATCCTGAGCATCACGACGGATACAGGAATTAGTGAACACGCTGTCGTAGCGAGGCTCACTTCCGTAACAAAAAAATTCACCAAAAACAACGCGAAATATATCTATTTATAAAAGCAGCTAAACATTCGGGTGACGTCTTTCCAAGAGGTAGTCTCCAATCCTTCCAAACTATGTAAATGAAGACCATATGTGGCTTAAGTTCAAAGAAATAGAATCATCAGCACTCGAGATATTCATACCAAATAAATTAATAAGAGACGGAACTGATTCCCCATGGTACACAAAACACGACAGAAAGCTGTTGCAGGAGCACCGCAAAAGGCGCGTGTAATTTAGACGAACGCAAAATCTCCAAGATTGGTGAAGTTTTACTGAGGCTCGAAATTTGGTGCGGATTTCAGTGCGAGATGCATTTAATAGCTTCCACAACGAAAGTCGCTCTAGAAATGTGGCGGAAAATCCAAAGAGATACTGGTCCCATGTTAAGTAAACCAGCGGAAAGGCTCAGTAAGTACCTTTACTGCGCGACAGCGATGGTAATGTTACTGTAGACAGTGCCAGTAAAGTGGAGTTAGTAAATGCATTTTCCGAAATTCCTTCACCAAAGAAGACGAAGTAAATATTCCAGAATTCGAAATGGGAACAGCTGGAAACATAATTTAGGAGTAGATATACCTGGTGTTGCAAAGCAACTGAAATTACACTGTCAGTGACAGAGGAAATGATCAAATATCTTTTCAAAAAGTCTGTAATCTATAAGAAAAGTAGGTCTAATACATTTGATTCCGATGTTCTTTAGCAACAATTAATTTTCAGTAGTAAGCTCCTTACTTTTCTGACCTGTTTAAAGATAATCAACAATTTAGTAAGAAATTTTAATTTTTAAAGGACTATATTTAAATGTACTTAAGTAGATTTACATCTACTATAAATGTTTGCAGCTAAACTTAAATAAAAAATATTTGAGGTGCCAAAATTGTCAACCTTAGGATCAGATCAGTTTTGGGATGTCAATTTTAGGTGCAATTCAAAGGCAAAGTTCCCATTTTCTTTGACAAAAGCGTAAACTATCAGTTTAACAAACCATGATATTTTAGGTGATAGTTGCGATTCTGAAGCTTCAGAAAATTATTTTAGAACTCAGAATTATTTATTAGTATGGCCATAATATTGGAAGGTAGAAAAAAGTTATCTTAACGTGACAACAATAGGGATACTTTTGTGAGGCTTGAAACACTTTTTAATTTTTACATTAAAGGCTGATTCGCATCACACTTTGCATAGGCTTTGGACCGTGAAAATGATAAATGACCATCTACCATTCTGACGTGTGTAAAATCAGCCTAAACACGCTGAACTAATGTACACTCTATTTACAATTACAACTTAATATTAGCTCCGATAATGCTGCTTCAATGTTTTAATAATTTTATCTTAGTAATCTGCGAGGACTCAGTGGTCTTCATAGCTTTTAATACATTTTTAACGTATTTTAGTCCAGTTTCTGAATATGGGCAATGGCTTTCAAGCAAGGCCTAATGTTGCCAGTCTCTTCATAATTATTTACGATTCTCTCTATCCTGTTGTCCAGCTCCAAGTACTTCTTCTTCCTCTTCTTACCTTCAAGATTCATTTCCAATTTCATGTACATGCAGTTTGTGAGCTCTGCTTCCTTTTTCAAGCACTCTGCCAAATAGTTGATTCTAGGGTGAGGGTTTCCAATAATGCTATTTATTTTGTTTTGCCACCCTTCAACAGCATTCGTCGTTCGGTGCCTTTTTCCGTAACAGTCCCACGTTTCTATTGCGATATTCTCATTCTCTAGCCAGTTATCCACAGAGTAGTCAAGAAAATGAGAGAACCTTCCGTTATCAGGAGCTTCTGCATGAATCTCAATCCACCCACTGCTTACGTCCTCCGGTTTTACAACTGCCAGCGCTGCACACACGCTGACGTGAAGTCTTAAATCCTCTTTCTAGCGGTACTCCTCAGTTAGACCGAGAACTTTAATTCTTCTCCATAAACTCTTCTTCATATGGAAATAGAATACCATATATTTCAGTTGTGGGAAAAACATGACGAATGGTCGATATCGCAGCTGCCTCAAAGTCCACCTTTACTTGTTTAGGACACCACTCAGACACTGTCTGTTTTATCAGACGAAACAGACGAACATATGTGTCTTTCTTCTTATTAGGGAGCAGTGCAAATACAATAGGAAGAATGTTTGTTTCTTTAATTGGGCCTCCTAAGTCTACGTGTATGGTGAAGGTCTGTACAATCTGCTTGGTGCATCTCTTAAATGTTCCATCCATAAGAAAATGGGCACATGTTTTTAAGATTTCTTTTCCTTTGCTTCCACTAAAAATCATTATTCTCGCCTCTAATCGATCGTCTTCCAGAAGAAAACTACTGCCATCTCCCATTTTTAATAGATCTTCATGAAGATCAATTTCATAAGAGTTCTTAGGCTGTTGTTGGTTCCCCCACTCTTGACTCCGTCGACGACGCATGGTTCTCTTAATAGATTCTGAATTAGGCATCACTGTAACAAAGTCACAAACTGTATTATGTAGATTTCCCATTTCATCCGCGTATATCTCCGATAACTTTGTAGTTTTTTCTCGAGACCTTCTCTCCGCCCTTTCCACTTGCTTTCTCACTTTCAGAGCTGCATTGTCAGGTGGTCCACAGAGATGTTCTAATAGGCTCAACACTTCTGCGTTCCTCGAAATCAGCTTTCCCTTTGTAATGAGCAGGAGGCCTGCCCTTGTTTGTTGTAATATCTTCCATACTGATGTCACGTTCGGAACTTCGAGAGCAAACTGGGTAGCCGGATGAGGAAGAGGAGGAGGAGGGGGCGGACAAGGGACCTGACCCTTCGGAGCAGGTAAAACCGTGGCAAATGTCCGGTGTGGCAAATGTCCGGTCCGGACACCGACCAGATGACCTGCCACCGGCCAGAGAAGCAGTGGCGCCGCAACTTGCATCGCAGCCGGCTTCTCCTGAACTGGGTTCACGTTCTTTCCAAGCCAGGGGTCCAGAGGTTCGCAACATCGACCAATGCCACCGCCACCATCGCCTTCAGTCATTTCTAGTAGTCATAGTGAGAGTGATACGGCTAGTAGCAGTCGCTTCCCTGTTCTATTACATGACATTAGATTACAAACGCCATTGCAGAACTGGACTACATAGTGATCGAGAACACGTTTGATGAGCACATCTCGTTTACAAGGATTGAGAATCCAGCAGGGTAGTACAAGGATGTTACAGGTTTCTTGTTGGCATGCAGCCCTGTTGTGGAGAGAGAGTTAATCAAATGTATAAATGACCTACGATATCCCTCTGTTAAATGTGGAGCAATTCTATGCTGCAAACTCTCGCATCCCCCCAGATACGAAAGTGATAATATTCGTGGGTGTATAACCTTGATAGTATTGATTTCCCCGTCTAACTTCAGAACATGCCCAAATTCGGAATGAAGAACGCTGGTATTTTGGTTAATACTTTTGGTCTGCAGAAGAAGACCAAGCCAGATAATGATTACGATGACAATGGTAAAATTATCCAAAAATTTCGTTAGACCCTCTATTTATCAGAATTTGGTCAGTGCAAGCTGCCTGTAAACAGGCAACTAATCTCAGATGAGACTGAAAATCGAAACTACATGTTGGTCAAGGATATGTTAAACTCCTTACTCCCAACTGAGTAAACTCACGAGTAAAATTTTTGCTACCTTTGTCTCAACTACTGTTCCTCAAGTGAGTCATTAGCAAAGTATTATTGATTGCTCTTCGAAGGATGCAGTACGTATTCCCATGCTGATGGAGGGAAAGAGATTCTTATGGTTTAAGAACCACCACCAGGAGCGATGCCCCTTTGGAATGTGACTTTGAGTGCCTCCTCGCTCCTATGACATGAAGCGAAGGGGCTCCCACAGCCTCACATTCAACCTTCACTGAAAAACACGAACCATATGTGGCATTGTACCAGATGGTGTGAACCTTTGATTCCTGTCTTAATCATCACATATCATATGTTGGTGATAATCTTGTGGTTTGGCTGCTCAGTGAGTTCGTGGGAGGTTGATAAGCTTTAGAGCGACGTTGCCCTCATGTTCGAATTTCAGGAGAAAATAAAGATCTGTACAACAATGTGATGGACTGCCATATCTGCGGGCTGCATTTAGAGAGACAAGCGGAAACTCCTTGTAGGTACCATTGTCATCTTACGGTGGAGTTTCGCTGTGAAGTACACACTGCATAGAACCTGAATTATTAATTATCATGACGCATACTCTTTATTTCCCTAATTTGAAAGCTCACTTTCTTGTTGAGCACTTTGCTAAATCCGGTATGGAGAAATATCAGGTCAGTGTCCTGCCTCACAGTATTGAGAAATATATTAAATTCTCCAAACGAATGATGCCAAGAATAATGCTCCATTTCCTTGACTGTTTACGTTTAGTGCAAGTACCACTCCAGAAACTTGTTGAAACTCTACCACTGAAGGATATGGACATCACCCAAAGTGCATTTCCCGATGACGCAAAGTTTCAAATTGCGACATTGTAAGTGGACAGTGACGTACATTTGCCTGCGGGCATTTTTGAGAAATTCTGGACTGTATACATGACTACATACCAACTCGACCCTACCCAATACACACATAAGAAAAAAGTTTTGCGTCATCTCGGTTCCGAGAGTTCTGGAACCTGTACAGAAAATTGGAATAAAGATAAACATAAACATCATTTCCGCCCTTTTTATTGCTTATGAAAACCACACATTGTGTGTTGTACCACCATACAGCAAGGTCTTCAGAGGTGGTGGTCCACATTGCTGTACACACCGGTACCTCTAATACCCAGCAGCACGTTCTCTTGCATTGATGCATGCCTGTATTCGTCCACAAGTTCATCAAGGCACTGCTGGTCCATATTGTCCCACTCCTCAACGGCGATTCGGCGTAGATCCCTCTGAGTGATGGTCACGTCGTCCACAAACAGCCCTTCTCAACCTATCCCAGGCATGTTCGATACGGTTCATGTGTGGGGAACATGCTGGCCACTCTAGTCGAGCGATGTCGTAATCCTGAAGGAAGTCGTTCACAAGATGTGCACGATGGGAGCACGAATTGGCGTCCATGAAGACGAATGCCTCGCCAGTATGCTGCTGACAAAGTTGCACTATCAGTGGGAGGATGGCATTCACATGTCGTACATCCATTACGGCGCCTTCCATGACCACCAGCAGCGTACGTCGGCCCCACATAATGCCACCCCAAAACAACAGGGAACTTCCACCTTTATGCACTCGCTGGACAGTGTGTCTAAGGTGTTCAGCCTGACCGGGTTGCCTCCAAACACGACGATTGTCTGGTTGAATGGATATGCGACACTCATCGGTGAAAGGAACGTAATGCCAATCCTGAGCGGTCCGTTCGGCATGTTGTTGGGACCATCTGTACCAGGCTGCATCAAATAAAGAATATGCTAAAGTCTTAAACATTGCTGCGAAACAGCAACTGTGTAAATTTGAAGAGGTTGAAATATCAGCCAACCAGATGGAAAACAAAGATTTACTAGCTCTTTCCTAGGTTTCTATATTTTCAAAAATATCTTCTTCAGAAGGAATGAGCCTTGTTACATCACATGATGGTACATTAGATTAGATGAAGCCGAGCAGCTCTGATCATACTTAAAACTTACGAAACAGGAATTATACCAAGCCATGGCTTTAGACAGCAGCCAGATTATATATATTGTACTTCAGAATGAATGCACACTAGTAAATGCCCCTCGTCAACATTAACAGTTGGCCTTAGTCTCTGGCATGATGTACACGTAACACATGCAAATATTTTATGCTGTGACTCCTGCCACAATTTTATGGTTACGAGAGCCTCTATCTGTAGGCATTCTGAAGTGCGATATATGTAATCTGGCTGCTATCTAACGCCATGTCTTGGGATAATTCTTATTTTGTCATCTAATCTAATATACCACAATGTAATGTAACAAGACCCACTCCTGAAGAAGATATTTTTAAAAATATCGAAACCTAGGTGAATGGCTATTAAACCTTTGTTTTACAACTGTTTGGCTGATTTTTCAACCTCTAAAGAATTTCATGAAAGTATTAATGACTTTGATTTGAACTTCGTGTCGTTACATCCTCACTCTCCAGCAGAGATTAGTCTTTTCCCCGCCAGTTTTTTCTAGAAGGGGTGGGAACAGAGATGTCGAGGGGTGAGGGATGTAACGTCCTCTGGTTGTGGCATTCTGCACTAGCTCAGTTGATCCCTGCATGTCAAGGTGAACACACAAACACGAAAATCTATTAATAAGACACCTCCAATCTGTAATGTCGTGCGCGGCTGGTTCCGGTGGAGGTTCGAGTCCTCTCTCGGGCATGGGTGTGTGTGTTTGTCCTTAGGATAATTTAGGTTAAGTGGTGTGTAAGCTTAGGGACTGATGACCTTAGCAGTTAAGTCCCATAAGATTCCACACACATTTTTTTGTAATGGCGTAATTGCATAATTAGGACATGTAATTGCTAGATGTAAGTTTTTGCCACCAAATAAAAGAGAGATACAACCCCTGCAAACTGAAGATTGTAAACAATATATTATTGTACCCTCTGCAATGTAACTTAATTTCCTGTCGTGTGATCCTTCCAGTCCAGCAAAGATCGACTCTTTCTATCACCAATTTCCAGGTGGGGGAGGGGAGAAGAAGTAGGGTTGGGGAGCGGAGGGATGGATGGTTTCCCCTGATAGAGATGGGGTAATTAATTAATCAGTTTAATCAATTAGTCAATTATTTTGATATCAAAAGTGTGCTTGTATCAACACGGGGGAGATGGGAGGGTTGGGGATATCACAGAGGGGCAAGGAGGAAGGGGTGGGGGCATTTCTCAGAAGGATGGATTATCCACAGGGGGTTATAAATCAATCGCCAGGGGGTCACAAATCAATGAGTTTAAGGGGTGTGGGAGGTGATCATAAAATAATGAAGTTTGCCCCTGATATATATCTTCCCCTGAATGCATGTAACAGGCAATGTGGGGTGTTACCCCGCCTCATCCCACTACTTCTTTGAATGATGCTCCCTTTGAATCTCTCAACAACCTCTGGTTCTTTCAGTTTATCCAGGTACCATCTTCTTAATTTCCTACTTTTTTGCAGTTTCTTCAGCTTTAATATACAGTCAATAAACAATAAATTGTGCCCAAAGTCCACATCTGCCCCTGGAAATGTCTTATAATTTAAAATCTCGTCCCGAAATCTCGGTCTTACTGTTATATAGTCAGTCTGAAACCTTCTGGTGTGTCCAAGTCTCTTTTGTGAATCCAGCCTTCTTTCACGATTCTTAAACCAAGTGTTAGCTATGATTTAATCATGCTCTGTGCAAAATTCTAGCGGGTGGATTCCTCTTTCATTCCTTTCCACCAGTTCAAGTACACCCACTATTTACCGTTCTCTTCCTTTTCAAACTATCGACTTCCAGTCCCCCATCACTATCAGCTTTTCGTCTCCCTTAACTATCCGAATAATTTCTTTTATTTCATCATACATACCCTGACTCTCTCTATCATCTGCAGAGCTAGTTAGCATAAAAATTGTACTACTGTGGTGGGTGTGGTCTTTGTGTCTCTTTGGCTACGATAATGCATTCACTATGTTGTTCATAGTAGCTTACTTGCAGTCCTATTTCCTTAGTCATCATTAAACCTACTCTTGATTACCCTATTTGATTTTGTTATTAGAAACCTGTATTCATCCGACCAGATGTACCGGCAGTCCTGTTCCCCCTTACTTCCAACTTCACTAATTCGCATTCTTTTTATTTTGCGTCATCAGTCTTCTGACTGGTTTGATGTGGCCCACCATTAAGTCGTCTTCCGTTCCAGGCTCCTCATCTCAAAGTAGCACGCACCCTACGTCCTTAATTATTTGCTGGATGTATCCCAATCCCTGTCTTCCTGTACAGTTTCTGCACTTTACAGCTCCCACTATTACCAAAGAAGTCAATCCTTGATGTCTTAACATACGTCTTATCATCCTGTCCCTTATCCTTGTCACTGTTTTCCATATACTCCTTTCCTCTTCGATTCTGTGCAGAACCTCCACATTCCTTGCCTTATCAGTCCACCTAATTTTCGACATAAAGGTAGCACCACATCTCAGATGATTCGATTCTCCTCTGTTCCGGTTTTTCCACAGTCCATCTTCCACTACCATACAATGCTGTGCTCCAGGCGTACATTTTCAGAAATCGCTTCCTCAAATTAAGACATATGTTTGAAACTAGTAGACTTCTCCTGGCCAGAAACGCCCTTTTCGCTAGTACTAGTCTGCAATTAATGTCCTCCTTACTCTGTCAGTCACTGGTTATTTTGTTGCCTAGGTGGTAGAATTCCTTAACTTCATCTACTTCGTGACCATCAGTCCTGATGTTAAGTTTCTCACAATTCTCATTTCTGCTACTTCTCAGTACTTTCGTCTTTCTCCGATTTACTCTCAATCCATATTCTATACCCATTAGACTGTCCATTCTATTCAGCAGATCATGCAGTTCTTCTTCACTTTTACTCAGGATACAAATGTCATCAGCGAATCGTTCACAGATATCGTCTCACCTTGAATTTTAATTCCACTCCTGAAACTTTCTTTTATTTCTGTCATTGTTTCTTCGATGCACAGATTGAACAGTAGGGGCGAAATGCTACATCCTTGTCTTACCTTTCTTTGAATCTGGGCACTTCGTCTTTCCATCTTATTATTCCCTCTAGGTTCTTGTACGCATTGTACATAACCCGTCTTTCCCTACAACTTACCCCTATTTTTCTCACAATTTCGACTATCTTGCACCATTTAACATTGTCGAACGCTTTTCCAGGTGGGGCTATGAAGACGTCTTGATTTTTTTTGTCTTGCCTCCATTATAAACAGCAACGTCAGAATTTCCTCTCTCGTGCCTTTACCTTTCCTAAAGCGAAACTGATCATCATCTAACACATCCTTAATTTCTTTTCCATTCTTCTTTCTATTAGCCTTGTAAGCAACTTGGATGCATGAGCTGTTAACCTGATTAGGCGATAATTCCCGCACTTGTCGGTTCTTGCAGTCTCCAGAATTGTGTGAATGATATTCTTTCGAAAGTCAGATCGTATGTCGCCAGACTCATGAATTCTACACACCAATGTGAACAGTCATTTTGTTTCCACTTCTCCGAACGAATTTAGAAATTCTGATGGAATTTTATCTATCCCTTCTGTATTATTTGATAATAAGTCCTCCAAAGTTCTCTTAAATTCTGATTCTAATACTGGATCCTCTATCCCTTCTAAATCGACTCCTGTTTCTTCGTATATCACATCTTCCCCTTCATAAAGACCTTCAGTGTACTCTTTCCACCCATCCGATTTCTCCTCTGCATTTAACAGTGGAATTCCGTTTGTACTCTTAACTTTACTTCTTTTGCTTTTAATTTCACCGAAGGTTATTTTGACTTTTCGGTACGCTGAGTCAGTCCTTCGACAAACATTTCTTTTTAGATTTCTTCGCATTTTTCGTGAGCCTTTTCGCCTTACCTTCCCTGGACGTTTTATTTATTTCATTCATATGTGAATTGTATTTCTGTAAAACTGAATTTCCCAGAACATTTTGTACTTCCTTCTTTCATCGATCAACTGAAGTATTTAATCTGTTACCTATGATTTCTTCGCAGTTACCTTCTTTGTACGTGTGTTTTTCTTTCCAACTTCTATGAGTGCCCTTTTTAGAGATGTCCATTCCTCTTCAACTGTACTGTCTACTGAACTATTCCTTATTGCTGTATTATAGCCTTAGAGAACTTCAAGCATGTCTCGTCATGCCTTAGTACTTCTACATCCCACTTCTTTGCATATTGATTATTCCTGACTTATCTCTTCAGCCTACTCTTCATCACTACTACATTGTGATCTGAGTCTATATCTGCTCCTGTGTACGCCTTACAATCCAGTATCTAATTTCTGAATCTATGTCTGACCATGATGTAATCTAACTGAAATCTGTCCGTATCATCGGGTCTTTACCAAGTATACCTCCTCTTCTTGTGATTCTTGACCAGAGTATTCACTATTAGGAGCTGAAATTTATTACAGAACTGAATTAGTCTTTTTCCCCTCTAATTCCTTGTCCTAAGCCCATAATCTCTTGTAATCTTTCCTTCTACTCCTTCCCTTACAACTCCATTCCACTCTTCCTTGACTATTAGATTTTCATCTCCCTTTATGTACTGTATTACCCTTTCAATATCCTCATATACTTTCTCTATCTCTTCATCTTCATCGAGCGACGTTGTCATGTACAACTGAGGTATCGATGTCGGTGTTGGTTTTCGGTTGATTCTGACAAGAACAACCCTATACTAACTGTTCACTGTAACATGCTCTTTGCTTTCCCTTTCTAATCATAACGAATGCTACTCCCTTTATATCATTCTGCTACTGTTGATATGACCTTTTCTTTCCATTTCGCTTCACTGATCCCTACTATATCTAGATTGAGTATTTCCCTTTTCAGATTTTCTAGCTTCCGTACCTCATTCAAGCTTCTGACATTCCATGCCCCTACTCGCAGAACGTGTTGCTTTCGTTCGTTATTCAATCTTTTGTCATTGTCGCCTCCCCCTTTGCAGTCCCCTCCTGGAGATCCGAATAGGGGACTATTCCGGAATATTTTGCCAAAGGAGAGATCATCGTGACACTTTTTTAATTACAGGCCACATGTGCTGTGGATACAGGTAATGCAGTGGTTTCCATTGCCTTCGCATCCTCATGCCGTTGATCACTGCTGATTCTTTCGCCTTTAGGGTCTGTTTCCCACCCCAAGGGCAACAGACTGCCCTGAACATCTGTCTTCTTCTCCCCCTCTTTGACAAAGCCGTTGGCAGAATGAGAGTGATTTCTTATACCGGAAGTCTTCGGCCGCCAATACCCATTATATCTAGCTTCAACCAGTCCATTTCTCATTTTAAATTTTCTAACCTGCTACCCAATTAAAAGATCTGACTTTCCACGCCCCGATCCACGGAACGCCAGTTTTGTTTCTCCTGATAATGACATCCTCCCGAGAAGTCGCCACATGGAATTCCGAATGATGAACTATTTTACCTCCCCAGGAGGATGCCATCATCATTTGAACATGCATGCCATCCGAAAAAAATCCGTTTGCTTTCAGACGTTCTCAGTACCAGCACAGCAGGGCTGTTTTGGTTGATGTTACAAGGCCAGATTAGTCAGTCGACCAGATTGTTGCCACTGTTATTATTGAAAAGGCTGAAAGAAGGTATGTACTCCAGTTATGACATATATCTCTTTTCTTCCTTGCAAAATACCTGTTGTACTCATTTAACTATTAGCTCTGTTCCTTCTTGCAATTTCTCTAGTGGAGACGATTGGAGAAATTTAATTTTGACTTTCATTTCCTGAAGTTAACTAGTATTAAAGCACTGCGTGTTTTCTTAGGCGTACGTAGCCAACTCTTCCGATATTCTAGCGGAACTTTCGTATAGAACCGTAAGGCTACCGCTTTATCGACCTAATGTACGTAAAATGAAATTATTACATCGATTTCAAACTGTACAAAACGGTTTTTCTGTTGTTAGATGCAAAACGTGCAGTCGACCACATTTTAATACACGTAATCATCCTTTCTAAGCAGATACAAATGGAAATCGAATTCTAAGCAAATACAAGTAGGAATCGAGTTTTATAAATAGATTTACTGTATATCACCCAATGTAGTAGCTGTCGTCAGAGTCATTACTTTCTGTTAGTACTCCAAATTACGGCCACTTTGCATTGGTATTTACAATAAATACTGATTCCCAGATATGTCTAGATTTTTCCATATACTGTATTTAAAGTAATTTGTAAGACTTGCTAGTTCATTTTCAACAGCAGATTATATTCAAGCAGGCTGTACTCTTTGATCATAGCAATATTTTATAAACTGTTATACCTCAGTTGGTATTTTTTGAGTTCAACTTGTTCCATTTCAAATTTTCTTTTGAATACATGTAACACATTAACTGCACTTAAAGAAATAATTTCTGTAATAAGGAACAGTTAAGTCTGTTTCATACACTGGTTCTTTTTCTTAATATCTGGGAAATAATATAATTCATTGCAACAAATCCTAATTTGGTTATATCTATATTGAACTGTGTTGTGAAGAACTCTTTGCTCTGGACTGAGAAAAATGTACTCCATCACCTTCAATAAAAAACGTATATATAATATTTATATTGTCTTTGTTCGAAATGTGTTAAGAATTTCCACATAGTTTACAGATAAATATTAAAACTATAGGCAGACAGAATGTAGTTTACAATTTTTTCTTAATCTTGTTTGTCCAGAATGTTTACTTGTACACCAGTCAACTTTTGTGTATTCTTATGGTCACAGTACACAAAATATAAAACACTGTTAAATACAACACTGCAACTTTTCTGTAAGCTCTGCAATAGATTACACCACACAGAAGATATTGGCACACCGTATAGTGGACCACGTATCAAATACTATTTGTTGGCTTAACATTTCACAGGGTCAAGCACATGACTCATTCTGTAGTTGTACATGGTTAAATTGTAGTTTCCATTCTGGTAGCACCACGTTCTTTAGCCAAGAAGACAAACATTTCTCATAGATGAATATCAGGGCACTTTGTAAAATAAGTAACATGTTTACCGTACCTTTGTTCAGTCCCAGTCTTATAATATGAGATTTAAATTTGTTACTTTTCTTTACTCTATTACTGGGACTCTCTTGATAAAAATCTTCCTAATCAGTAAACTGCTTCGCACAAAGCATTCTAACGTTGTCATCAGGAGGCATTTCAACCTGCTGCCAACTGCTTCCGGACTGCATTAATTCTGATCTCTATCATTGTTTTGTGACATGCTTATTTTCATTCATTGTTGGGTGGACGTTTTGATGATTCAATAAATCAGTTTTTAAGCACCTTAGAATCCAAATACAAAAGTGGTACGGCCTCTGCAAGATAACTACTGCAGAATATAGCCGCTGTGTGGTAGGACAGTAATACCGCGTAGGCTACCGGTCGGTGCTCCACCAGAAGGCATATTAGGGAGAAATCGCAGAGTTAGGCTGCCTAAGACGTCGCTTCAGTCCTGGGGACCAAGGAAGATGAAGACGGCTGGTTGTTAAAGAGCAGTCACACGACAATGGAGAAGAGCAACTCGTCACGTTTACATCGAATCAGCTGCATACGCTAGCAAATAATGCTGACCCAGTCGAATGGTGAGTTGAAGTGGTTTACTCTCCCACTCCCTCCCCCCCCCTCCCCTATTTCTATTTAGTTACTAAGTTATGTCTATGGGCAATCATATCAAACTTATCTTCCAATACAACCACAAAGAATGTGCTGAAGGTCCACTTTATCCTTGATACTGCAGACGCTGTTAGAAAGAGCCGGATTTCGCAGCTGTCGGTTTCATACAGGGTGCCCTGTGGCGTCCCAAACCATCTTGCCAGGAGTAGAACCACTACGAAGGTGGAAATGCACTCTACAACACACGACCACTTTCTGTATTCTGTTCACATTCTTCTCCAGGACGACTTCATTTCGATGTTAGCTGCATCCTGTGCAAAACGAATACATGGGTATACAAACTGGAGGAAGAAAAATATGGACGTTGAGGGTTGCAGACAACTTGGTCCATCTAGCAAGGAATGAGAAAGAGTTCTAGAAAATAGCGGACGTTATTGAAGCTAAAGGAAACAGCTATGGAATGAGCATGAATACAAAGGAAAAATGGGTCGAAGAAGAAAAAATGAAAGGGTAAAGACAATGCCGAACGTAGAAACATTGGAGCATGTACAAAGCTTTAATTTCTAGGAAGCACAACAGAGAGCCACTGGAACTGCATGAGGAACTGCTATGAAGACAGACACATTTTATAAGACAAGCTTTGTTCTTTCCTGAAATGTGGAAAAAGAATTGAAGAAAAGACTTTTGAAGTATTTTGTGTGGCGTCTCCTCCCGTATTGCGCTGAAAACTAGATAATGAGAAAGAAAGATAGAGAAAGGGTAGAGGCTTTTGACGTATGAACGTGGTGGAGGATGGAAGGAATAAGTTGGGTGGGTAGTGTGAAGAATAAAGCGTTACTCAGAAGAATGGGAGAGCGGAGACTGCTGCTAAATGGGATTAAAAGAAAGAAAACAAACAAGATTCGCCGAATTTTAAGAAAGAATGAAATGATTATACACACATCAAAAAAAGTTTCGCATCATCTCGGTTCCGAGAGTTCCGGAACCTGTATGCAAAATTGGAATATAGATCAACATAAACATCATTTTCACCCTTTTAATTGCTCATGAAAACCACACATTGCATCTTGTACCACCATACAGCGAGACCTTCGCAGGTGGTTGTCCAGATTGCTGTACACACCGGTACTTCTAATACACAATAGCACGTCCTCTTGCATTGGTGCATGCCTGTATTCGTCGTGGCATACTATCCACAACTTCATCAAGGCACTGTTGGTCCATATTGTCCCACTCCTCAACGGTGATTCGGCCTAGATCACTCAGAGTGGTTGGTGGGTCACGTCGTCCATTAACAGCTCTTTTAAATCTATCCCAGGCATGTTCGATAAGGTTCATGTGTGGAGATCATGCTGGCCACTCTAGTCGAGCCATGTCGTTATCCTGAAGGAAGACATTCACAAGATGTGCACGATAGGACCGTGAATTGTCGTCCATGAAGACGAATGCCACGCCAATATGCTGCCGATATGGTTGCACTTTCGGTAGGAGGATGGCATTCATGTATCGTACAGCCATTACGGCGCATTCCATGACCACCAGCGGCGTACACATAATGCCACCTCAACACAGTGGGGAACCTCCACCTTGATGCACTCGCTGGACAGCGTGTCTAAGGTGTTCAGCCTGACCGGGTTGCCTCCAAACACGTCTCTGACGATTGTCTGGCTGAATGCATATGCGACACTCATCGGTGAAGGGAACGTAACGCCAATCCTGAGCGGTCCATTCGGCATGTTGTTGGGCCCATCTGTACCGAACAGCAGAGATAGTCTTTAACATATTGAATACGGGGCGTTTTTAATACATTAATATTTACTGAAGTTGCCAAATAAGACCAGTTACATTCCTGCCAAAATATATTCTTATACAAAAAAGACGCACCACGAAGTAATCTTCCAAATGGGACGGAAATCGCTAGACGTGATGTACATATAAAGACACACAAAAAAAGATTATAATTTCATGAAAAAATTAGACGTTTCACATACTAAGCAAGTCAATAAGGTGTTGGTTCACCTCTGGCCATAATGCAAGCAATTATTCGACTTGCCATTAAGTGATAAAGTTCTTGGATGTCTTCCTGAGGGATATCGTGCCCAATTCTGTCCGATGGGCGCATTAGATGGTCAAAATCCAGAGCTAGTTCAAGGGCCTTGCCCACAGTGTCGCAAAAGTTCTAAGTTGGGGAGAGATCCGACGACCTTGTTGGCCAAGGTTGGGTTTGCCGAGCACGAATAGAAGCAGTAGAAACTCTCGCTTTTTTGGGATGGTATCATCTCGCTGAAATGTAAGCCCAGGATGGTTTGCCATGAAGGCCAACAAAATTGGGCATAGAATATCGTCGACGTACCGCTGTGCTGTAAGTGTGCCACGGATGACAACCAAAGGGGTCCTGCTGTGAAAAGGAATGGTACCTCAGACTATCACATCTGGTTGTCGGGGCGTATGGTGGGCGACAGTCAGGTTGCTATCTCACTGTTGTTTGGGGCGTCTCCAGACACTTCTTCGGCCTGGAATTTCATTGACAGGGGCAGAATTATACTCAGTGGCGAGTCGAGCTTCGAACTGAGCCCCATGACCACCGAAGACGTGTCTGGAGACGCCCTGAACAACGGTGGGATACCATCCTGACTGTCACCCGTCATAAAGACGATCACCACATGTGATGTTATGGGGTGTCATTTCATTTCACTTTAGGACCCATTTGGTTGCCATCCACGGCACTCTTACAGTAAAGCCGTACGTGGACGATTCGCTATGCTCCATTTTGTTTCCCTCCATGGCACGCCATCCTAGGCCTTACATTTTATCAAGATGATGCACTTCCATACACAGCGAGAGTTTCTACTGCTTGTGTTCGTGATTGCCAGACGCTACCGTTGTGAACAAGGTCACCGTATCTCTCAGAACGTTTGGAGCATTGTCGCCGGGGCCTTCCAACCAACTCGGGATTTTGACGATCTAACGCGTCAATTAGACAGAATATGGAGCGATATTCCTCAGGAGAACATCCAACAACTCTACCAATCAATGCCAAGCTGCGTACCAGCTTGGATGAGGACCAGACTTGCTCAATTTGTGACGGTCTTTCACTTGAAATAGTCATCCAACTTTTTATAACTGTAATCATCTGTTCGTCCTGACAAGAACATCACATCTACCGATTTCCAACCGAATCGGATAATTCCTTCGTGGTGTGTGTATTTTCGTCTTTGTTTGTAGCAAATGATTAAATTTGTGAGTTTTCTTGCTGGATCATCATGACACTGCTGTCGCAATCGGGAGGAGTAGGTTCAGCTCTCTATCTGGCCATACATTTAAAGATTTACTGCAGTTTCTCTCAACCACTCACATTAAACGCCAGTATCGTAAGTCTGAAAAGGGGACGACCGTTTTTCTCTTTCCTCGTACCCCAATCTGAGCTAGTGAGTCACCTCTAATGAACTCGTCTCGACGGGACGTTTGGTCCTAATCTTCCTCTTTTTCTCTATAAGGGTTAGACTTTATTTCTCCATCAGGACTAAAACTTTGTTTTTACAGAAACAGTTTTCTCGAAGATGATGCACACAGACCCTGGGGGAGAGGTTAAAGTTGAAGGACACGGACTGCTGCTGCTGCCGCTGCGCCGGATCATCCCTCAGGGAGCCCCGCCGCTGCGGCGGAAGTGCGTGGGAACGGCAGCCGCGAGGTCGCAGGCCAGCTCACGCCTCTGCGTGCCGGCGCGCCACCAAACGCACCACTGCCGCCACACGGCCGCGCCGCGTCGCGTTATGCGAATACGGAGCAGCTCGAATTGCGCATCTGCATCTTAGTGGCGTGTCAGAGAGTGCCAGTCTTAATGGTACCGTAGGTAAAATGGCTTACGGAGCTCTTTGCGTGTCTTACTAAGCGACATAATGTGGGCCACATACAGGCGCCACAAGGTTTTGCACTTGCTCTGATTGGCCGAGGGTAATTTCTCAGTTATTTATTCAGAATAAAAAGGAGAAAGAAATATATATAGAGATATGGACTTCATCAGAGCCGATGTCAAAGATATCGTCACAGATATCACTGTCTACATCGTCTACAAAGGGAATAACATGTGGATGTCCTTCCCAAGGGATGTATTACGACATTGTTCACTGACGGTAATAGTTATTTGGTGCTAACCAGCTAAATTTCACAAAACCCTTCATCTACGTGACTTCTTAGCAATTCACACTTAAGTGCCTGTAGACAGTTCACCCAAATCGTTCACACTATTTCTCTGCCGTACCGCTTTCCAGCAGCACGCAGGAAAAACGAACACTTAAATTTTTCGTGCCAGCCGTTATTTCTCTGATTTTATTAGAATGATCATTTCTCTCTCTGTTGAATGGTCTCAACAAAATTTTCTCATTCGGAGGAGTACATTGGAGATTGAAGTTTCGTGACAAGATCTCTTGGCGACGAAATACAGCTTTCTTTTAATAATTGCCACCCTGTCTCGCGTACCATATCCTGACACTTCCTCTCCTATTTCGCCATAAAGAAAAAGAGCTTGAGAGGCACCCACATGCCTCGCTCATACTGTGGCATCAAGCAGTCAGGCGTACAAGATGAGTGGTCTGCCAAGCGAGTGGATTCATTCTTATCTATCGAGTAACATGAACTCTAGTACTCACACTTAAGTTACACGTTATCCTCCTATATGATTAATACGCAACGGAAACACGCATCTGACTATCAGCAATTTTACAAAACTCTGACTGTACACTACGCACTGGCAATACCACATTTTCTTTCTTTTTTTTATTTAACGGCTTTTGTCAATACGTGGCCACCGCACTGAATATGAATGGCGCACACATTATACATTCGGGACATTATGACAACATACAATTCGAAGGAAAAGTCCACCAATCTTTTTCTTTTCACTATCTTATTTATTCCGATAAATTCTCTAACCTAAACACACAAATTCTATAACCTACAACAATAACACATGAGAAATTCCGCCCAGTGGGCATGACTTTACATTGGTGAATCTCTATATTATGGTCTCGTAATTATTCAACGCTACAGTGCACTTTCTGGATAGGATGGTGGATCTTTTATTATATCTCACACTTCGACTCTCACAATCATCATCACGAAACTTTCCTCCAGATCGAGCGGTACAGAAGGAACAAGCATAACCCACTAATCTTTTGAAACTACCTTGCTACTCTCCCATGCAAACCACACATACCCAAATTACATGACATACACCACACTAAAATATGAAATACAAAACACTAAATAGTCACAACACTATCACTTTCAGCTTTCATACTTCAATTAATATTTATCCCAGTTTCACACAACACTGTCCCACTTTGTAATTCTACTTTCCTACTATGAACTCTGGAGATATTTGCACGTCTTCCTGTGCAATGCAAGCCAAGTGGCGTTGCTGGATAGACGGCCGACTCACCTTGCTTCTGTCTCAGAGTTTGAATCTAGTGTCACACGGAATCATATCACGCAAAGTAATATTAACAACGTATTCATCACACACGCGAGTCCTCAACTGATACCATGGACGAGTACTTCTCTTTATCTTTTGTCTCATACACAGTTTGAGACTCACACAGTACTCACTACGTGGAAGTACTCGTCTCTAATTTCGAGTCCTGCACACGCCATTTCTTAAATATTTCAACTTATGGTACACACGCTATTTCTTAAATATTTCAACTTTTTGTACACACGCTAGTAATTCAGCTTAACTTAAGCACACGGAAGTATTTCAACTTATTGCTACACGTTTCATTGTGACCGTTGGTCACTTCCGAAGATTACTACAATCCCATTAATATTACCTGCCTGACACTTAATTCTCCCCACAAAAGTTCCTGAAATAGAGAAATTATTATTTCAAACTACTCTTAAATATTCCACATGCATACCATGTCTGCACTCTTTTGTCATTACGGAGCACAACTAAAAAAGGTCTTAACAGCACAAGATCCAGAGGCAGAGTGCTGAAACATGGCCGTTCTCCAGGTCCTCTCACACCTCTGTCGAAGTGGGGGAGCACCTTGCTACCGTATTGGTCAGCCACATTTCAGGCGCTCAAAGCTCAGGTAAATTTCATCTCTTTGGTCCCACCAAAGGTGGCCAAAGGATCGACTCAAAGATGATCATATATTCACATTCACTATCTGCGGTTAGCAGACGACCATACATTCATTCATGTCACAGATCTCACCAAACTGGATGTAGGGATTTATTTTGTGGGAGTGCACATGTGATCAATTAAATAAATAAATTGTCATTCTTTCCCACACTGATATCCGGCTTCGCTGTATTAATTGAAATTGAGTTATTTTACAAAATAATGTGTTGTTCTGACAAGAATAATGAAGTATGTTGTACCTATTTTCAATGTCGGGCGGTACTGTTCCCTTTCAAGCTAGCCTTCTTTGAACTCCGCCAGTCGCATGTGATAATGATCCCATACTGCATAGCAACACCGTAGCAAAGTGGGGACAAGCGCAATGTAGGCAGAGACTTTAAGTAGAGCTGCTAAATCTTCTCAGTGTTTGGACAATAGAATGCTCTCTTTAATTTCTCTTCCCTACACCATTATCTATATGACTATTTCAATTTAAGTAGCTCCTTAACTGTTATTCCTAGGTATTTAGGTGAATTGACAGCATTTAGTTTTCTGTGATTTATTATGAAATTGAAATTTAGAACATTCTTTTTAGTACACATGTGGATGACATTAAACTTCGCATTATTTAAGATCAACTGCCACTTTTGCCCTATATGGATATCTAAATCGTTTTGCAATTGGTTTCGATCTGCTGATGAGTTTGGTAGATGGTAAAAGACAGCTTGTTCTCCAAGCACTCTAAGATGGCTGCTCATATTGTCTCCTAAATCATTTATAAAGGTTAGAAACAGTAGAGGGCCTGTAACACGTCCTTGGCCAATGTCAGATATCACTTCTGTTTTATTCGAAGATTTCCCGTCACTTAGTATAAGGGCTACAACAGCGCTACAAGCTGTGAACTTTCTGACAGGAAATCATGGATTCAGTCACACAACTGAGACAATACTCCGTAGGCGTGCAATTCGATTAGAAGCAGCTTTTGAGCAAGCACGAAAAGGATTTTGGAGATCTAAAAATATGAATTTAATTTGAGATCCCTGTCGATAGTACTCTTTACTTCGCGAGAGTAAAGACCTAGTTGTGTTTCGCAAGAAGAACATTTTCAGAATCTGTGCTGGCTGTGAATCAACGGGTCGTTTTCCCCTATGTACTTCATAATATTTGAACACAGTACTCTTACGTTCCAAAATACAATTTTTGCTCTGCCCAAAAGTATCTCTAGAGTTAAGTAAGGTGTTAAGTAGAATGGAGTTTTCACTTTCTCAGTACAATTACCGGATCAAGAATAAATAGACAAAAATCGAAAGTTTTGATGAGCAACGACTAAGAAAAGTCGTAAGTTTGGCAGAAATGCGTGTATTTTATTTAATTTTTTATTTTCTGTGATTTGTACGGACACATAATCTACGAGTTAAGCAGGTTCTACGTGGGCCTTAGAAACGTGAAACAACTTGTTGCATAAAAATATCCACATGAATTGAGGAACACAGCAAAGACAACAATAACAAATCAAACCCTAAGTAATCGCGCCATCGATCTGAAATATTCTAAAACCACATACGACAAAGTTCCAGCTACGTAGTGTAGCATTCTACCCAGAAGCGACTGCCCCTGGCATCTTTAGGCCGCTCTGTCACGTGAGATAGCGTACTGACTAAGACATTTTCTCAAAATTAGGTCACGCTACTAGGGGACATGTGGCAACGTAGGCTATAGTAATCTGAGTCAAACAGCATATCCACAATGGAAATCAGCCTCACAAACGCAAAATTGTGCAAAATAGCGTACACATAAGCCCATCTCGAAACTCTTCAGAAGTCTTCGGCACAGTAGATAACTTTTCCAAAATCCGATGAATGGCCTCTGTTGCCTGTAAACCTACCACTGAACACAGTTCCACACTGAGTAGGATGTTGAAGGTGTGGGTAACTTCAAGAATATTGACATAATCGTTTCTAGTGAAACCTGACTCATGGAATTCGAAAACAGTTAGGCACGACCAGCCCGTTGATAGGTGGGGCTGGCTGGCTGACCGGCTGACAGCTCAGCGTGAGGCGACAGGGGCGCTCGGGTCCAAACCCTGGACCTACGTCTGGCTTGTCGCATCTGGCAAAGTGACTAGGAGGGCTTCGCTTCCCCCTCGGCCTACCAATGTTGTGACTGGACGCCCTGGCAGGCGATCCTGTCAGGATGACACAGGAGCGGTAGCAGCATCACGGCCGCAGTCAGAACTGCAGCAGACGCTGACTCGATGTCTGACCGATTCGATCACTGTCCTGTCTGCGTGGCCAGAATTTATGCGAGCCGAAACGTGTTTTGTTGTGGCGTGGCTGCTGAAAACGTCACATATGCGTCATAACGAAGTGTCCCTGGTTTCGGTTACCTGCTGGTCACCGACTGATAGGTAGACTGCGAAGCGTAACAGAAACCATGTGACAATGCCGTGCCAGAATATTATGGCAAGTGGCTGCTTGCGGCAATGAGCTCCTATCCATTTGGTTTGCTCCATAAGAATGTGTATGTTCTGTAATTCGTTATTTTTGTTGTTATTGTTGTTGTTGTCGTTGCTGATGCTGTGGTCTTCTGTCCAGGCACTGGTTTGGTGCAGCTATCTGCACTAGTCTATCCTTTACAAGTCTCTTCATTCCTGCATTACTATTGCAACCTGTATCTGTTATACCGGAGCCAAGGTAGCCCCTGAGGGCCGGCAACCAATATAACATCCCAGAGGACGAGGTTGTCTATACCCAAAGGCGTACCCAAATGCACCATGGTAAACACCGGCTATTTACACACAAGATAATGGAAACATACATTCCGAGCACTACTTTATGCAGGGGGAGCCCGAGCCACGGCCTGCAGGAAGTATCACTACGCCGAAATCTGATTGGCTGGAGACAGCGATTTAGGGGCTAGAACGACGCCCGAAGTTCAGTTCACGCCAGATGCCGACCTCGTGTACTGCACCCGTCGAAGATTACGTCTTCATCTCGGAACTGGACTGTTACTAGTGTCTGAGTGTGTTACCACGAACCTTTGCGGAAAAAAAGAAGTGAACTTTTGTTCGTTGTGGCCGAGCGGTTCTAGGCGCTTCAGTCTGGAACCGCGCGACCGCTACGGTCGCAGGTTCGAATCCTGCCTCGGGCATGGATGTGTGTGATGCCCTTAGGTTAGATAGGTTTAAGTAGTTCTAAGTTCTAGGGGACTGATGCCCTCAGATGTTAAGTCCCATAGTGCTCAGAGCCATTTGTACCATTTGAACTTTTGTTTGCCTCAATTTGGAGACTTTTTTTCGTTATTGTTACCTTTCGTTTGTATGTTCAGTTATCAACCTTGTGAACTTACATCAATAAAAGTTGTGTTGTATAGAATTGCGAACTGTCAGTGAAAACGCAAGTGGTGACGAGTTGGTGCCTTCGTGTGTCTTCCTCATGGCGGAAGTTGTCCTTCAGCAGCTGGTACAAAGTGTGCATGACTTACTTACTACAAGGTCATCAGCAGTTTTGCAAGAACTCTCAGTATACGCAGGCAAGCTTATTTACGGAAGTCTTGCAAAGCCGCCCGGTTCCGCCGCCCCCGCCGTTTACAGCTTTCAACGAGGATGCTGAAGACTGGGAAACAAACGAGAAGTGGCTCCAGCAGCATTTTCAAATCCACCAGGTTGTCCGCAAGGCTGCTCGTCGTTCCTACTTTTTGTGCTGGGACCAGTTCAAAGTGTATGTTCTCTTGACGAAACTCCAGCCTCGACCTCCGGATTCTTTGACTTTCTCCCAGATCTGTGAGGCCCTCGCAGCTTACTATCGACGACGGTTCCACGTGTTGGCTGCCCGCGTCGAATTTTACCAGTGTCGCAAGAAGGCTGGGCAGAGGAACTGCACTGTCTCAGCCGGAAATGTTACTTCAACACACGAGTCTCCAAAGAATCCTACGCGGACGAGATGGTCCGCGACCACCTCATCCAGGCCACCCCTGACGCGGCTTCCCGCCGCGACGCCCTCAGACTCGACGATCCTACTATGGACCAGATCATTGATCTAGCATTCAAGTACGAAGTCTCTACGGCGGCCGACATGCGTTAGGAATCCTGGGCGGAAGTGGCGGCCCTCCCCGACCACGACGCCTCGGAGCCCGTCACGTCATTGGCGGAGGTCGAAGACGTTGTTGCCGTCCGTTCCGATGACCGGCGCAGGCTATCCTGTTCTGCACAGCGCCGACACGGCAGCCGCCCTGTCCAGGAATTTGCGCCCTCGGACTGCTCCGCGGGTCCGGCGCAGACAGTCAGTGCATGGAGGCCCCGAGCCCTCACCAGCGCCGCCAGCCTCTCTGGCTGCCGTCCTGCCCGGGATGCTTTAAGAACCATGCACGGGAAGACTGCCCTGACAGGTGGGCGTATTGTGTGTACCCGTAACGGACATGTCAGCTCGGTCTGCCGATCTCGGCAGCCCCCTCCTCTTATGGCCAATGACTGTCCGGGGCCTATACCCATGGATGTCAACCAGGTGCAGTCTTCGGGATCTTCCAAGCTGATGATATTTCAGGTCAACGGTCGGCCACTGCAGATGCAGGTGGATACTGGAGTAGCGATCTCACTGATTAACTATTCCTCTTATGCGAAGATTGGAGCGCCCCCCTGGCGCCCACACCTCGGCGCCACCTTTCTTATAATAAGCAGGCGACCGCCCTCTTGAGTCAGTTCACGGGCTCCGTCTTGTATAAATCGGTTCGCCGGGAAGTTACCTTCCTTGTGGTCAACAATGAGGCCATGGCAGATCTGATCGGGTTGGATGCCTTCTGGGCTTTTGACTTCGCCATCGACTACAGTGTTCATATGGTGTCTTCCCAGGTTTCGTTCCCGGCAGTCGATACCTTGTGCTCAACATTCCAGGACCTCTTCTTGCCAGGCGTCGGCTGTGCTCAAGTATTCATGCATCGCTCCAGCTGGAACAGTCTGCCCGCCTGAAGTACTTTCGGGCCCCTGCAGGTTCCCCAAGCCATTCAGCAGCCTCTTCAACAAGAATTGGACTGTCTCACCGTGGA
Organism: Schistocerca nitens; assembly: GCF_023898315.1. NCBI lineage: Eukaryota > Metazoa > Arthropoda > Insecta > Orthoptera > Acrididae > Schistocerca > Schistocerca nitens. The sequence goes on from NC_064617.1 coordinate 529,920,297, forward strand.
GGGAGACTTCACTCCGGTCCGTTACAGTCCGTGGGCGACAACGTTGGTCGTCCTCAAGAGACCAGATAGGCGTCTTCGAGTTTGTGGCGACTTCAAGGCTATGCTAAACACTAAGCTACAGGTTGCAGATTATCCCCTCCCGCGTCCTGAGAACCTGTTCTCCAAGCTCGCAGGGAGACAACTTTTCAAAGATCGATCTTGCCGAGGCGTACCTCCAAATACCTTTAGGTCAGCCTTCTACTCACTTGGCTGTCGTCAACACCACGTTTGGGCTGTTCCGGTTGAACAACCTCATGTATGGCATCGCTAGTGCACCGGCCATCTTCCAGCGTTACTTAGAACAGCTATTGCTGGATGTGCCAGGTTGTATAAACTAACTCGATGACATCGTCGTCACTGGCCGTACAGCAGATGAACATCTCAATCATCTGCGACAGTTGTTCCTGCGCCTACGGACTGTAGGCTTAAAATGCAACATTGCTAAATGCTCGTTTTTTCAACCTGCTGTTTCCTACCTGGGTCACATCATTTCCTGTGATGGCATATCGCCTACCTCCTCCCAAATCGCCGCTATAACGGCAATTTCTCAAGCGCGCGACGTCCACCAATTGCTGTCTCTCCTGGGTAAAATTGCTTACTATCGAAAGTTCATTCCCTCCACCGCCCACATTGTGGGCCCCCTCCATCACCTATGCCGAAAGAACGTGTCTTTTCATTGGTCCCCGGCTTGTTGAGTCGGTTTTCCAAACCTTAAAGCGGAGGTTGCACTCTACGGAGTATAACCCCTCTCTTCCTCACCTCTTGGCTATGGATGTCTCAGACTATGGTGTTAGAGCTGACCTTTTGCATCGTCTACCCGATGCTTCGGAACGCCCGGTGGTGTACATATCTAAATCCCTTACCGAGGCCCAATGCAAATATTCTCAAACTGAGAAGGAGGCACTAGCCATCGTATTTGCCTGTACCAAATTCCTCCCGTACCTTTACAGTAGGTCTTTTCGCTTAATCACTGACCATAAGCCCCTAGTGACCTTATTTTCTCAGTCAGTCCAGTTACCCACGAAGACTTCTCACCACCTGCATCGATGGGCAGTATTCCTTTCACGTTTTAGGTGCACCATCCATTTCCGGGCCACCTCCCAGCATGCCAACGCCGATGCCTTGTCTCGGCTGCTGTCTGGCAAGGATTCCGAATTCGATTCGTTGGACCTCCTAATTATTCATGTCGATGACGACATACAGGATTCGTTGACTGCATTCCCAGTCACAAATGAGAGGGTGGCTGCAGCAACGACCGCCGATCTGCTCCTCCAGCTGGTGCGGCGCTATGTTGCACAAATATAACTCTATGTTGCACAAACAGCAAAACTCATGTTCTGCTTTCAGTGGCTTATTTCCTAAAAAAAATAGCCCACGTTTTGTGTGATATAATTCGACTATGTTCTATTACACTTGCTTTACCTTTGTTGATATACTTCTTATAATCTTTTCTCAAGACACTACCCATTCTATTCAGGTGCTCTTCCAAGAGCTTTGCTGTCGCTGATTCAATTACAATGTCATCACCGAGCTTCAAAGTTTTTTTTTCTTTTTTTCTTTGAAATTTAATTTTTTTTAGAAATGTCTGCCTGATTTCTTTTACAGCTCGCTCAGTTAATTGACTGTGTAATGTTTGGGATAAGCTACAATCCTTTCTTACAACCATCTCAACTACCTTTTCATGCCTTTTGACTCTCGTAACTGCAGTCAGGTTTCTGTACAATTCATAGATAACTATTCACTCAATGTTGTGGAAACTTCCTTTCTTTCGAATTTCAAAGAGTGCAGTCTGGTGAGCATTGTGAAAAGATTTTGCTACATTTACAACTGTCTTAATCCTAGATTTGCATTTCTTCAACCTAACTCCTAAGATAAATTGTAGGGTCAGTATTGACTTGCATATTCCTATACTGTTATGCAACTGAAACTGATCTTTCCTGAGCATAGATTCTATCAGTTTTTCCTTTCTTCTTTGAATAATTCAATATCTCAAATAATTTTTCAATAACAACTTACTTAACTGATAATAATAATTCATTTTAAATTAGAATTATTACAGACTGCTTGAAGTGTGAATGTATCCAGAATGAGATTTTCACTCTGCAGCGGAGTGTGCGCTGATATGAAACTTCCTGGCAGATTAAAACTGTGTGCCCAACCGAGACTCGAATTCGGGATCTTTGCCTTTCGCGGGCAAGTGCTCTACCGCGAAAGGCAAAGTTCCCGAGTTCGAGTCTCGGTCGGGCACACAGTTTTAATCCGTGAAAGGCAAAGGTCCCGAGTTCGAGTCTCGGTCGGGCACACAGTTTTAATCTGCCAGGAAGTTTCATATCAGCGCACACTCCGCTGCAGAGTGAAAATCACATTCTGGAAACATCCCCCAGGCTGTGGCAAAGCCGTGTCTCCGCAGTATCTTTCAGGAGTGCTAGTTCTGCAAGGTTCGCAGGAGAGCTTCTGTAAAGTTTGGAAGGTAGGAGACGAGATACTGGCAGACGTAAAGTTGTGAGGACCGGGCGCGAGTCATGGTTCGGTAGCTCAGACGGCAGAGCACTTGCCCGCGAAAGGCAAAAGTCCCGAGTTCGAGTCTCGGTCGGGCACACAGCTTTAATCTGCCAGGAAGTTTCAGTCTGAATGTACTTTGCCTGTCTCATATATCTTGCAAGCTAGTTGAATAGTTTTGTCATAGTTGTTTCTTCCTAGGTTTTCAATAATTAGTCTAGGTACTGTATTTCAACTTATACACTCCTGGAAATTGAAATAAGAACACCGTGAATTCATAGTCCCAGGAAGGGGAAACTTTATTGACACATTCCTGGGGTCAGATGCATCACATGATCACACTGACAGAACCACAGGCACATAGACACAGGCAACAGAGCATGCACAATGTCGGCACTAGTACAGTGTATATCCACCTTTCGCAGCAATGCAGGCTGCTATTCTCCCATGGAGACGATCGTAGAGATGCTGGATGTAGTCCTGTGGAACGGCTTGCCATGCCATTTCCACCTGGCGCCTCAGTTGGACCAGCGTTCGTGCTGGACGTGCAGACCGCGTGAGACGACGCTTCATCCAGTCCCAAACATGCTCAATGGGGGACAGATCCGGAGATCTTGCTGGCCAGGGTAGTTGACTTACACCTTCTAGAGCACGTTGGGTGGCACGGGATACATGCGGACGTGCATTGTCCTGTTGGAACAGCACGTTCCCTTGCCGGTCTAGGAATGGTAGAACGATGGGTTCGATGACGGTTTGGATGTACCGTGCACTATTCAGTGTCCCCTCGACGATCACCAGTGGTGTACGGCCAGTGTAGGAGATCGCTCCCCACACCATGATGCCGGGTGTTGGCCCTGTGTGCCTCGGTCGTATGCAGTCCTGATTGTGGCGCTCACCTGCACGGCGCCAAACACGCATACGACCATCATTGGCACCAAGGCAGAAGCGACTCTCATCGCTGAAGACGACACGTCTCCATTCGTCCATCCATTCACGCCTGTCGCGACACCACTGGAGGCGGGCTGCACGATGTTGGGGCGTGAGCGGAAGACGGCCTAACGGTGTGCGGGACCGTAGCCCAGCTTCATGGAGACGGTTGCGAATGGTCCTCGCCGATACCCCAGGAGCAACAGTGTCCCTAATTTGCTGGGAAGTGGCGGTGCGGTCCCCTACGGCACTGCGTAGGATCCTACGGTCTTGGCGTGCATCCGTGCGTCGCTGCGGTCCGGTCCCAGGTCGACGGGCACGTGCACCTTCCGCCGACCACTGGCGACAACATCGATGTACTGTGGAGACCACGCCGCACGTGTTGAGCAATTCGGCGGTACGTCCACCCGGCCTCCCGCATGCCCACTATACGACCTCGCTCAAAGTCCGTCAACTGCACATACGGTTCACGTCCACGCTGTCGCGGCATGCTACCAGTGTTAAAGACTGCGATGGAGCTCCGTATGCCACGGCAAACTGGCTGACACTGACGGCGGCGGTGCACAAATGCTGCGCAGCTAGCGCCATTCGATGGCCAACACCGCGGTTCCTGGTGTGTCCGCTGTGCCGTGCGTGTGATCATTGCTTGTACAGCCCTCTCGCAGTGTCCGGAGCAAGTATGGTGGGTCTGACACACCGGTGTCAATGTGTTCTTTTTTCCATTTCCAGGAATCTTTCAGTGGGCTGTCTAATTCTTCCCACATTATTACATATTGCGTCTCAAATTAATTTATTTCCTGTACCCTTTCAATAATATTGTCTTCAAAATCATTTTCCTTGTATAACCCTTCAATTTATTCCTTCCAAATTTCAGGTTTCACTTATTTGCTTAATACTGGGTTGCTATCAGACAAGGAATCCACCAGGCAATGAGATTTTGGAATTTTTTATATTTATGTTACATGACATTCAGAACTCAAATATCAATCATCAAAAATTGTGAGATGCAACACTCAAAAGTTCTTGAGAAAATAAAGTTTTAAGTTCTCAGAGGAACTTAAATTCACTAAAATCAAAGCGCATTTCAAGCTGGACTGTGTGGCTCCCTCAGTTGGGTTGGAGAATGACAGTTGAGTAATCAATTGACTGCTTGTTCATATCTCACTGTGGTATTATTTTTTCGTTTTATTTATTTAACTGTGCTCAAATTCCTGCATTATTAAAAATAAATTTCATGAAATATATGGTAATTAACACATATATAATCATAATTCTTATTAAAATGCTTATCTTGTTTATAATTATATGTTACACACAGAATCCCAGGTTTCATTGCAAATATAAATTCTTAACTGTCACTGTTTTATGAAAGATTCTTTATAAATTCGAAATTTCGTTTAATTTAAACAGTTCATTTTTATAACATTGTACTAAATATCGATAATTAAGAATTTCTATGTGCAGTGAGTGTGATTTGTGATTATAGGTAAGTAGATGTGCAATTTTCATGAAGAAGATATTAGAAATATGTTAATTAGCGTATATTTCATGCATTTTTTTGTTTAAATGATGTAAATACTTGAACTGGATGAAGAAATAAAACAAAGGAAAAAGAACATAGGGATATTTGAACTAGTACTCAACTGATCTACTCCATCACTATTCTGCAGGATTGTGCAAATTTCTTTTTTACTTTTGTTTTATTTATGGTAAATAAAAATTTTTCAGCGACAGGTGATACAAAGCTTTTGCGTTTGCTTTAAGTACATCATTTAAGTTTGATAATTAAATGGTAAGAACTTTTCTCTTTTCCATTTATTTTTGAGGATTTCTTGTTTTTCATTCAACATGTGTAGTTGAAAGTCACATACAGGGTTGTCAGAAACAGTCTGAGAAGCTTGTAAGGGTGTTGGAGGATAAATCTGGAAGAGATGATGCACATTCTCAAAATCGCATATGTGAAGTCCTATGGAGCACTTTTAGTAAAAATTTTTTTGTGTGCAACAAAACACACCAGTTGTCTATGAGATAGAAACTTTTATTGATATTTTCAATGTAATTTTTAATATTTCACCATCAAAATATCTGAACACTGTGGTGTCTATCCCTTATGCTATGGATTATACGTCACATCCTGAAAGAGGGCGAATCTATCCTGTTTTTTAAGTCAAAAACCATATAAATTTTTGGCTATAAATATTTTGTATGGTGAAGAAAAAACGATTAAGTGTTCACGCTAGTACTTCAGTGACATTTTATTTATATATCTAAATAGTTCACTCATTTAGATGACTAGTTTACTTATTGATAGTTGAAAACATTTAAAATAAGACACATCCCCCACCTGTGTTCTGGCGATAGTCTTGTTCAATCTTACTGGATCTAAAAAGCCATGAAGTTTTCATTTGTAAAATGCAGGCGTTTTTATTAAACCTATGATGAACCACATATAATTATTAATTTGATTAGGTGTTTCACCTTAAAAATTAAAAATATCATTTTATTTATAAATTGGATATACTTATTTTGTCAATATCTGGCAAAAATTTTTAAGTAATTGACTCATTATGTATTTGGGAATTATGAATAATATAATGCTTTGATCTTGAGAGATTATGTGAACACCCTAAAACTGCATACTAAGTCATTTGAATGGAAAAACAAACAAAACAGAAATGTTTTCACTTATTTAAAACTATTATTTTTGTTTGGCAAGTATCCCTAACGAAAAAATATGTGGCATATATACTGGGTTTTATTGCGACATGTATCCTGGTCTGTAGGGGAGAGATGTCACACTTTATAAATTCATAACTTTGAAGCCAAGATGGCTGTAATAGCATCAAAACTTGCTGTTAATAAAACTACTCAAACGTTTGGAAATATTTGACTATCTAGCATAGACTAAAAATCAATTGTGGTGCTGAAAATGTTTTGAAGGGATATTTACAGACCTACTTATGCTATTCCACCAGAGCTTATGGAAAACTTACTCAATCGAAATGTAATCACTTTTATTATGGTCTGGCACCCATTGAGCAACTGCAGTGCTAATTGCGGACAGTATACCGATGTTTGCCGAAAGTACAAGGGCTGCGCAATCTATACTGCATGTGAAGCCTCTCCCGGACTTACCGTAATTGTTAAGAAAAAATTTCATACGTTGCGCCATTTCCGAGTTAATTAACATTGAAGTTAGCTGACCAGGCCATTGCGCGCAAATTCAGGTGGCACACCAAATACAATTAGTATCAGTTGTTCTAATAGTATAGATGATAATGCACGAATCTGATTAGCCTCTGGCTCTGGTTCGATCTTTACTGCCGTCCGATGTCCAACTTTTGTATCGCTCTCTTGCTAAATTTCAGGAAAACAAACGAATAACATGTTTGGCGACACCGTCTCTGTAGGGCCTCATGAATTTGATGGCGTAACGGCCTGATTGGCTAACTTCAATGCAAATTAGCTCGGAAACGGCACAGCGTATCGAATTTTTTTCTTAAGAATTATTTCTCAGTACAGCCTAACCTGCAACACCCTTGCAGGTTTTTCACAATGTTTCTGACCACCCTTCACAGACTCCCAAAACTCCTTGAAGAAGTAGGTTATAGAAAAAGGTATATGAGTCATGCGAGTGTTCTTGTCTGAGCGAGCCATGTGATCTATCGCAAAAGTCACTTTAAGTTTAGTGGATTAAAGTACCTCGAAAATCTTCAAAGTTGATATTCTCGAAATTTTTTAGAGTTGCATCGAACTGCTGTGGAGGCTTAATATTTGAGACCTGAACTTCAGGTTCAATAAAAATAAAAATTTTTTAAAAAAAAGTGATGACCAGGTGGTGTCGTTGTGAGCTGTGTAATTCCATTTGATAATAATAGTGAAATAACTACAATTTTTTACCTTCCCCTCATAGTATGTAGTTCTGTAATGTACCCTCTGCAGATACTTTAAAGTGGTTGCAGAGAACATTTGTGGATACAGATATGTGTTGTACCCACATATTATTGTCCGTAACCTTCAGTGCGAGATGTTGTTTGCTGCTTTTAAGCTTTTCTCGGCTATTTCATCAAACGGCCAGTTGAACTCAATACAGTTGTAGGAGAAGAATGACGTCTATGGTTGTCAAGTTCTGGGCAAGGTCCACTAGACCAACGAGTGACTACCTGTGAGCCGCCTGCCGCCAGCTCACTGGAAACAGTTCCACAAAGAAGAGCGGCGTCCGCTGAGGCGCGCTTTTAGCGAAACCTGAGCGGGAGATTGCCCGCGCCACTGGGCACGAAATGCGGGGTGGCGCTTGTCCGCGGCGTGGGAAGGCGTGCAGATCTGGGGCTGGAATGCTGGCTCCAGGCTCCAGGCTCCAGGGTGGGAGGGGGCGGCTGCGGGCAGGTGCCGCCGTCGACCACCGCGGCATTCCTCGGAGTGTGGTGTGTGTGGCGGGGCGGCGCACCCTTAGGTGGAGTCGCGACCGCCGCGCGCTCCACTCAGCAAGCGCGAGGGACTGACGCGGCTAATACGGCGCCAGATCAACTTCAGCCTCACCTGCAACTGCGATTATTCGCATATTTCATCTGGGTTGGAGGATTTACCTATAATAACGCTATCGTCTCACACGTCAATAGGGTTCTGCACTGAAAAACAATTAGGAGATCTAAATACATGGCAAAAGCAACGCACACACACACACACACACACACACACACACACACACATTGACAAACATGTCCCTCAGAGCCTGCTGTCCATACAAAGTTCGAAATTCCCACCCAGACCAAATAAAACAAGACGGCGAAACAGGTGAGTAGTTCGTCAATAGTCTTAGCCAATGGCGTCTTAACAAATACAGTTTGCATAGAGGTATGGGAACTTGAAACAACAAAAAGTAAATACATGCAAATTAGACACACCCAACTCCACCACCACAACCACTCAACAATTTACAAAACCCAACACAACATTTTCAAAACTCTGTTACGTATATTAACCTAGCAGACATTACTTAAGGGGGAGAAAGTAATGGATAATTAAAGGATAATAAACAGATAAATGTTGACAGCATTATGTAAGTGTAATGGGGAAACCTCGGCGCCCCAAAATCGCCAATAAGGTTTTTAGAGGGAGGACTGAACCCGAGATTTTGATCGTCATTCACCATTTATTACACACAAAATTATTTATTCATGAAAGGTTGCTGAATTAAAACAAGTTGAAACGTCCCCTTAGAACAATTATAAATGACTGTGCTTATCCTGACACACAATATTTTTAGCGCAACGCAATCTGACTTTCAAAAATCCCTACAAAAGAATGGCCCTGACTATAACATTAACCTATACCTTTCACAAATCACTTACCTCACAAAAATCTTCGTTACTCGAACTACTGCAATACAGCGAGCGCCACTACTGCCAGCTAAATAAAAGATTCAAACTACGGAAGGCACTAACTACTGATAGGCATAGTTAGCAAATGAAAGATTTTGATAGAGAACAAACAATGTATTTACCTAAATAGTCATCAAAAGTCATAATATATATAGGAGTTCATAACATCCATTCTTACAAATATCAAAACTCCGCCATTTCTCTCCCCACATCCACCACTGCTGGCGGCTCACCTCCAACTGCGCAACGCTACGCGCTGTTCACATCCAGCTGCCGCTGCCCAACACTACAATGGCAGACAACAATGCAAACTAGCCACAGACTGCACACAGCACAGCCAGTGATTTTCATACAGAGCGCTACGTAACGTTGCCAATAAGAAAACATAAACAGCCTACTTACAAAGTAATATGCTTTACATGAAAATATAAAGTTTCTTTAAAATGAAACATGGTTCACGATGTTAATACTACATTCAGTAAAATTAAGCTTTCAGACAGAAAAAGCCGGCCGGGGTGGCCGAGCGGTTCTAGGCGCTACAATCTGGAACCGCGCGACCGGTACGGTCGCAGGTTCGAATCCTGCCTCGGGCATGGATGTGTGTGATGTCCTTAGGTTAGTTAGGTTTAAGTAGTTCTAAGTTCCAGGGGCTGATGACCTCAGCAGTTAAGTCCCATAGTGCTCAGAGCCATTTTAACCATACTTTACATGAAAAAATAGTTTCTTTAAACTCAAAGTATACGATTTTAATACTACCGTTTAGCAATATAAACCTTTCAGACAAAAAAAACCCTACAATTTAATTTAAAGGAACTTCAAAATTTTTTGTGTGACCTTAACAACTATCCAGGGCAAGAGATTACTAAGTAACACTTCATTTCACATGAACGAATAATGAAAACTCCCAGATTTTTTTACAACAGACAAGCCCCAAGGGGGTGCAGTCGTGCTAATCATAATTCGCCCGTAGAAGGAACAAGATGATGGCAATAAAGTCCAAGAACGCAAGCCAGAAAACGAGGGGACCAAATCTCCTGCTTATTAAAACAATTTTGGACAATATGTTGTAATCGCTATTAGCAGGGAAAGGAGGCCCCATGTTCTTACTGAATACCACGAGCGAAATTCTTTGTGCCCACCAACAGTTTTAGGAAAACATTAACATATGAACCCTTTTTATGGAAATATAAAAATACAACAACAGTAGAATAATATACCAATCTCAATATAGAACGGGATGTATGCTAATATGCAAAATTAAAACCCTTGACATAGAATTTAATGACCGCTTCGAGAGCACAAACTTTTAAAGTGAACACTCCAAAATGTTGTCAAAGACTCTGAGGAGCACGGAAAAACAAATACAATTGGTCTTGTACATGAATTCTTTGCAAGGAGTGGACTCTGGTAACACCACCGCACACAACGGTAGACACAATTAATCCCTCGCTAGCCCGAGCGCTCGGAGTAGGGACAAATAGTTTACAGCTAGACTAGAAGCGCGTTAACCAGGCTCCAACACTCACACCTGTGCATAGCGGTACAAGGTCCACAAGCAGTCAAGTTTAGCGTAGCACACAGCACACATAGTAAATATAAAATCGTGGACAGGACAAACGCATGTACACAAAATCAAATTAACACAACTAAACCCAGAACACCCCAATGAACCCCTAACTGCGGTGACGCAATTTCAACTGAGTGTACAAAAGATAAATTACTAATACGTGGAGTGCTACAGCCAGATCAACTGAACGACGGAAGGAAATTTAAATTTTAAGACGCTTGGGTCAAAATCACATTTATATTTGCCATAAAACTAGTTCACATTTTTTTTGTATGACCATCCTTGTGCCAGGAGGTCTTGGGGACTAAGGCCGTTCACTATTGTAAGAAAATGAAACACCCACAGCCGCCCTTATGTTGTAATTTATTGTGTAGCTACCAGTGCTGGCGTTTCAGTGTGCCATCTTCAGGCCTCAGATGGTGCTGAACAGATTCTCACGATCCATATATACAATGCATCAATGACCAACAGTTCGTTTACGCAGAGTACATGTAACTCTGACGTCGTCTCTCCAACCATCAACTTCAGTTGACAGTAGATGGTTGGAGACACGAAATCATGGTTACCGGTAGTTTACATAAACCTGTTGTTGTCCACCGACGCATCGCATACAGGGTGGTCCATTGATCGTGAACCTGCCAAAGATCTCACGAAATAAGCGTCAAACGAAAAATCTACGAAGAACGAAACTTGTCTAGCTTGAAGGGGGAAACCAGATGGTACTGTGGTTGGCCCGCTAGATGGCAATGCCATAGGTCAAACGGATATCAACTGCGTTTTTTTAAATAGGAACCCCTTTTTTTATTACATATTCGTGTAGTACGCAAAGAAATAAGAATGTTTTAGTTGGACCACTTTTTTCACTTTGTGATAGATGGCGGTGTAATGGTCACAAACGTATGGCTCACAATTTTAGACGAACAGCTGGTAACAGGTAGGTTTATTAAATTAAAATACAGAACGTAGGTACGTTTGAACATTTTATTTCGGTTTTTCCAATGTGATACTTGTACCTTTGCGATCTTATCAGTTCTGAGAACGCATGCTGTTACAGAGTGATTACCTGTAAATACCACATTAATGCAATAAATACTCAAAATGATGTCAGTCAACCTCAATGCATTTCGCAATACGTGTAACGACATTCCTCTCAACAGCGAGTAGCTCGCCTTCCGTAATGTTCGCACATGCATTGACAATGCGCTGACGCATGTTGTCAGGCGTTGTCGGTGGATCACGATAGCAAATATCCTTCAACTTTCCCCACAGAAACAAATCCTGGGACGTCAGATCTCGTGAACTTGCGGGCCATGGTATGGTGCTTCGACGACCAACCCACCTGTCAAGAAATATGCTGTTCAATACCGCTTCAACCGCACGCGAGCTATGTGTCTGACATCCATCATGTTGGAAGTACATCGCCATTCTGTCATGCTGTCAAACATTACGTAGCAAATCAGCATACTTTGCACCATTTAGATTGCCATCGATAAAATGGGGGCTAATTATCCTTCCTCCCATAATGCCGCACCATACGTTAACCCGCCAAGGTCACTAATGTTCCACTTGTCGCAACCATCGTGGATTTTCCGTTGCCCAATAGTGCATATTATGCCGGTTTACGTTACCGCTCTTGGTGAATGAAGCTTCGTCGCTAAATAGAACGTGTGCAAAAAATCTGTCATCGTCCCGTAATTTCTCTTGTGCCCAGTGGCAGAACTGTACACGACTTTCAAAGTCGTCGCCATGCAATTCCTTGTGCATAGAAATAAGGTACGGGTGCAATCGATGTTCATGTAGCACTCTCAACACCGACGTTTTTGAGATTCCCGATCGATTCTCGAGCAATTTGTCTGCTAGTGATGTGTGGATTAGCCACGACAGCAGCTAAAACACCTACTTGAGCATCATCATTTGTTGTAGGTCGTGGTTGACGCTTCACCTGTGGCTGAACAATTCCTGTTTCCTTAAATAACGTAACTATCCGGTGAACGGTCCGGACACTTGGATGATGTCGTCCAGGATAGCGAGCAGCATACATAGCACAAGGCCGTTGGGCATTTTCTTCACAACAGCCATACATCAACACGATATCGACCTTTTCCACACTTCGTAATCGGTCCATTTTAACATGGGTAATGTATTACGAAGCAAATACCGTCCGCACTGGCAGAATGTTACGTGATACCACGTAATTATACGTTTGTGACTATTGCAGCGCCATCTACTACAAAGTGAAAAAAGTGGTCCAACTAAAACATTCATATTTCTCTACGTACTACATGAATATTTAATAAAACAATGTAGGTTCCTATTTAAAAAAAAAAAAAACGCATTTGAAAGCCGTTTGACCTATGGCAGCACCATCTAGCGGCCAACCATAGCGCCATCTGGTTTCCCCCTTCAAGCTAGACGAGTTTCGTTCTTTGTAGTTTTTTCGTTTGATGCTTATTTCGTGAGATACTTGGCCTGGTCGCTATCAATGGACCACACTGTATTCAGATCGTGAGAACCCCTTCGGCATCAACTAAGGCCTGTAGATAGTACACTGAAATGCCGATACTGGTAGCTACACAATAAATGGCAAGGACGGCTGTAGGTGTTTCATTTTCTTACAGTACTTCACAAAATGTGCAGCTGTAAATCTACTTCACAGTCATTACTTATCCGGTGCTGAAGCAGCACCCAAAATTAAAGCGAAAATATCTCATGGAATAACAAGACTCTCGAATACGACCTCTGCTCGGCAATACACAGTGCTGCCTGGAACAGACTAAATGCCAGTGCTGAGAGGGGGTAAAACAGCAAATACCCTCAATGATGACAGATTTTCAAGGTAAAAATGCCCGGAAAACAACTCCAACCCTGGCGCGAGTACCTTGAATTACTGTTCAGCACTACTCTGAACTTAACGGATCGTGAAACATCCCCGCTCAATAAATCATGAATATGAATTCAGAGTTTAGGAGAAAAAAGTAAACAGCACTTAAAACAACTTCAGGGTAAACGTACCTGAGAAAACATTTCCAAGAGTCTACGTCTGACAGCATAATTTCTGCACTGGGCGGAAAGTGAAGCAGGTGCCTAGGCTGCCCGACTAGTCCACAACACACCGCAAGTATTACCGATGCCCGCCAAACCGACGACCACTTCGTGATGCACTTGCTAAGCTCGTACCGCGCTCACCCTAGCCCAGCGGTTCCTTTTTCCTCCGCTAGAGCGCGCCACCTCGCGATCCAGTCGCAACCAACGACTAAAGATCGAAACAGATGGCAAGGGTTTGCATCCAAGAAGCCGCAGTGGCTCAGCCGGCACGGTAACTCAGCGTGTTCTGTAATAAAAAAACTGAGATAATGAATCAACTACGAACTGAAACGGGTGTCTTGCGACGTCCGCACCGAGCAGATACAACGAACGAAAACGAACAAAATGAGACTACAAAAAAAAAGAAAAAAAAGGGGGTAGCGTCTTTGATTCATAATCAAAAAAGTCTTCGGTCCCGGGTTCGATTCCCGCCACTGCCTAAATTTTGATAAATAATCAGCATTGGCGGCCGAAGACTTCCGGCATAAGAAGTCAGCCTCATTCTGCCAACGGCCTTGTCAAAGAGGGCGGAGGAGCGGATAGAGGTTCAGGGCACTCTCTTGTCCTAGGGGTGGAAAATTGCCCCTAAAGACGAAAGAATCAGCAATGATCAACGACACGAGGATGCAGAAGGCAATGGAAACCACTGCATTAAAGACACGTAACGTGTATCCACAGGACATGTGGCCTGTAATTGAAGAAGTGTCATGACGATCTCTCCATTGGAAAAAGATTCCGGAATAGTCCCCCATTCGGATCTCCGGGAGGGGACTGCCAAGGGGGAGGTTACCATGAGAAAAAGATTGAATAATCAACGAAAGGATAACGTTCTACGAGTCGGGGCGTGGAATGTCAGAAGCTTGAATGTGGTAGTGAAACTAGAAAATCTGAAAAGGGAAATGCAAAGGCTCAATCTAGATATAGTAGGGGTCAGTGAAGTGAAGTGGAAGGAAGACAAGGATTTCTGGTCATTTGAGTATCGGGTAATATCAACAGCAGCAGAAAATGGTATAACAGGTGTAGGATTCGTTATGAATAGGAAGGTAGGGCAGAGGGTGTGTTACTGTGAACAGTTCAGTGACCGGGTTGTTCTAATCAGAATCGACAGCAGACCAACACCGACAACGATAGCTCAGGTATACATGCCGACGTCGCAAGCTGAAGATGAACCGATAGAGAAAGTGTATGAGGATATTGAAAGGGTAATGCAGTATGTAAAGGGGGACGAAAATCTGATAGTCATGGGCGACTGGAATGCAGTTGTAGGGGAAGGAGTAGAAGAAAAGGTTACAGGAGAATATGGGCATGGGACGAGGAATGAAAGAGGAGAAAGACTAATTGAGTTCTGTAACAAGTTTCAGCTAGTAATAGCAAATACCCTGTTCAAGAATCACAGGAGGAGGAGGTATACTTGGAAAAGGCCGGGAGATACGGGAAGATTTCAATTAGATTACATCATGGTCAGACAGAGATTCCGAAATTAGATACTAGATTCTAAGGCGTACCCAGGAGCAGATATAGACTCAGATCACAATATAGTAGTGATGAAGAGTAGGCTGAAGTTCAAGACATTAGTCAGGAAGAATCAATACGCAAAGAAGTGGGATACGGAAGAACTAAGGAATGACGAGATACGTTTGAAGTTCTCTAACGCTATAGATACAGCAATAAGGAATAGCGCAGTAGGCAGTACAGTTGAAGAGGAATGGACATCTCTAAAAAGGGCCATCACAGAAGTTGGGAAGGAAAACATAGGTACAAAGAAGGTAGATGCGAAGAAACCATGGGTAACAGAAGAAATACTTCAGTTGATTGATGAAAGGAGGAAGTACAAACATGTTCCGGGAAAATCAGGAATACAGAAATACAAGTCGCTGAGGAATGAAATAAATAGGAAGTGCAGGGAAGCTAAGACGAAATGGCTGCAGGAAAAATGTGAAGACATCGAAAGAGATATGATTGTCGGAAGGACAGACTCAGCATACAGGAAAGTCAAAACAACCTTTGGTGACATTAAAAGCAACAGTGGTAACATTAAGAGTGCAACGGTAATTCCACTGTTAAATGCAGAGGAGAGAGCAGATAGGTGGAAAGAATATATTGAAAGCCTCTATGAGGGTGAAGATTTGTCTGATGTGATAGAAGAAGAAACAGGAGTCGATTTAGAAAAGATAGGGGATCCAGTATTAGAATCGGAATTTAAAAGAGCTTTGGAGGACTTACGGTCAAATAAGGCAGAAGGGATAGATAACATTCCATCAGAATTTCTAAAATCATTGGGGGAAGTGGCAACAAAACGACTATTCACGTTGGTGTGTAGAATATATGAGTCTGGCGACATACCATCTGACTTTCGGAAAAGCATCATCCACACAATTCCGAAGACGGCAAGAGCTGACAAGTGCGAGAATTATCGCACAATCAGCTTAACAGCTATTGCATCGAAGCTCCTTACAAGAATAATATACAGAAGAATGGAAAAGAAAATTGAGAATGAGCTAGGTGACGATCCGTTTGGCTTTAGGAAAAGTAAAGGGACGAGAGAGGTAATTCTGACGTTACGGCTAATAATGGAAGCAAGACTAAAGAAAAATCAAGACACTTTCATAGGATTTGTCGACCTGGAAAAAGCGTTCGACAATATAAAATGGTGCAAGCTGTTCGAGATTCGGAAAAAAGTAGGGGTAAGCTATAGGGAGAGACGGGTCATATACAATATGTACAACAACCAAGAGGGAATAATAAGAGTGGACGATCAAGAACGAAGTGCTCGTATTAAGAGGGGTGTAAGACAAGGCTGTAGCCTTTCGCCCCTACTCTTCAATCTGTACATCGAGGAAGCAATGATGGAAATAAAAGAAAGGTTCAGGAGTGGAATTAAAATACAAGGTGAAAGGATATCAATGATACGATTCGTTGATGACATTGCTATCCTGAGTGAAAGTGAAGAAGAATTAAATGATCTGCTGAACGGAATGAACAGTCTAATGAGTACACAGTATGGTTTGAGAGTAAATCGGAGAAAGACGAAGGTAATGAGAAGTAGTAGAAATGAGAACAGCGAGAAACTTAACATCAGGATTGATGGTCACGAAGTCAATGAAGTTAAGGAATTCTGCTACCTAGGCAGTAAAATAACCAATGACGGACGGAGCAAGGAGGACATCAAAAGCAGACTCACTATGGCAAAAAAGGCATTTCTGGCCAAGAGAAGTCTACTAATATCAAATACCGGCCTAATTTGAGGAAGAAATTTCTGAGGATGTACGTCTGGAGTACAGCATTGTATGGTAGTGAAACATGGACTATGGGAAAACCGGAACAGAAGAGAATCGAAGCATTTGAGATGTGGTGCTATAGGCGAATGTTGAAAATTAGGTGGACTGATAAGGTAAGGAATGAGGAGGTTCTATGCAGAATCGGAGAGGAAAGGAATATGTGGAAAACACTGATAAGGAGAAGGGACAGGATGATAGGACATCTGCTAAGACATGAGGGAATGACTTCCATGGTACTAGAGGGAGCTGTAGAGGGCAAAAACTGTAGAGGAAGACAGAGATTGGAATACGTTAAGCAAATAATTGAGGACGTAGGTTGCAATTGCTACTCTGAGATGAAGAGGTTAGCACAGGAAAGGAATTCGTGGCGGGCCGCATCAAACCAGTCAGTAGACTGATGACAAAAAAAAAAAAAAAAAAAAAAAAGGTTGATATGGGAGGAAGAGACCAAACAGCGAGGTCATCGGCCTGATCGGATTAGGGAAGGACGGAGGAGGAAGTTGGGCGTGCCCTATCAAAGGAACCATCCTGGCAATTGCCTGAAGCGTTTTAGGGAAATCACTGAAAACCTAAATCAGGAAGGTCGGACTCGGGATTGAACTGTCGTCCTCCCGAAAGCAAGTCCAGTGTGCTAACCACTGCGCCACATCGCTTGGTCATTATTAAGGTTTTATGCCTTTATTCTTCATGTTCACATATTTATTTCTTAACTAGTCTCCGTGATGACGAACACATTTCTCCCAACGGGAGACCAGATTGTTAATAATGTCATTGCACAATGTTTGACTCTTGACGAAGACACAACCTCAGCTCTGCTAGTAGCACTACATCTTGATTAAAGTGAAGTCATCGGATGTGTTCTTTAAGTTTTGGAAACAGATGGAAGTCGAAGGGGGCCAAGTCGGGACTGGATGGAGGATGATCGATGACAGTTGAGCCCAAGGCGCCTCTTCGTTGCACATGTCGCTGCGCTCGCGTGTGGTCTGGCATTATGCTGAATGATAGGGTGCTCCATGCGTGGAAGAACTCTTCGAATTCGAAACTCGATTAGCGCACGCTGTTTCTGACGCACCGATATATCACAGTTGCGTTACATACTGCTATTTTACAAGCTACAGTTGGGATCCCCCTAGTGGCAGCGGGCTGCAAATATGTAGACACGAAGAATAAAAGTGTCAAATGTTAATGACGTTTGTTTTATTTGAAATGCTTCAAGAGTTTTCACATAAAAAGTTCGAAGCCATTAGTTTTCAGCACGGCCTCGTATAACCTAAGATTAAGAGCGCGAAAAAAGGAAAAGGTAATAGTTTCATTTTAGGCCAATATTTCAATAACTCTATATAATACACTACTGAGGAAACCAGTTTTTCGCTATCTCCAGTCCAGCACCAAGTCCCAAGCTACTGGAAAAATGCGCATGTGACTCTTGTATATAAGAGGGTTATAGAACGGAACAGTAAAATTACAGACTAATATCCTCAATATCAGTTTGCTGCAAAATTCTTGAGCATTCTCAAGTCCAAATATAATAAATTTCCTTGAGGCAGAAAAGCTTCTGTCCATAAATTAGCATGGATTTATAAAACATCCCTCCTGCATAACCTAGCATTCTCTTTTTTCACACGATATCCTGAGAATCATTGATGAAGGTCAACGGGTGGATTCGATGGAGTAGATATTTATCGATTTCTGAAAACTTTTTGACACGGTGCCCCGCTGCAAGCTGTTAACGAAGGCCCAAACTTATGGAATAGGTTCCCATGTATATGAATGGGTAGAAGACTTCTCAAGTAATAGAAACCAGTAGCTTGTCTTGGACAGCGCGAGCGTTCATAATTGACAAGGGTGTCTTCAGGAGTGCTTCGGGGAAGTGTGATAGGACAGATCTTGTTCTCTGTATACATAAATGATCTAACAGAGGGGCTGAGTAGCAGTCTGCGACTGTTAGCTGACGACGCTATGGTGTACGGGAAAGTATCGTCATTGTCTGACTGTAGGAGCCGGCCGGTGTGGCCGAGCGGTTCTGGGCGCTTCAGTCTGGAACCGCCGACCGCTACGGTCGCAGGTTCAAATCCTGCGTCGGGCATGGATGTGTGTGATGTCCTTAGGCTAGTTAGGTTTAAGTAGTTCTAAGTTCTAGGGGACTGATGACCTCAGGTGTTAAATCCCATAGTGCTCAGAGCCATTTGAACCTTTTTTTTTTTTTTTTTTTCTTTGACTGTAGGAGGATATAAGATGACTTACAAAGAATTTGAATTTCAAGTTACAGTGAAATCCAGACCTTTAGCTGCTTACAGGCGCTGACTAATATCAACGGAGACAGTTGAAAATGTATGCGCCGACCGGGACGCGAAGCCGGGATCTCCTGCTTAGATGGCAGAAGCTCTATCCACCTGAGCCACCGAGGACACAGAGGATAGTAAGACTGCAGGGACTCATCTCTGGCACGGTCCCCGTGACACCCACATTCCCAACTTACTGTCCACACACTACATTTGTAATGCCTCTGCCTATTATACTCATTACTCGCGGCAGTCAATCTACCGATTCCCGTACGAGGTTCGGGCAATGTGAGTGCATCCGCACTGAAGGAGGTCATTGGCTGGTTAGCCTTATTTATATGAAGATGGTATCTATTCTTTTGGACATGTCGGTGGCTCAGATGGATAGAGCGTCTGCCATGTAAGCGGAGATCCCGGGTTTGAGTCCCGGTCGGGGCATACATTTTCTACTGTCCCCGTTGATATTTATCAACGCCTGTAAGGAGCTAATGGTCTGGATTTCATGGTAATTTCATTCTTCGAATGCTGCAAGGTCACCAATGGTATCTGTTTCTTCGGACATTCTTCATATACAATTTCGATGTGGCGCGTTGAATTCCACCTTGCTCTAAATGTAGAGAAATGGAAGTTAATGGAGATGAGTAGGAAAAACCAGCCTCTAATTTTCTAATACAGTGTTGGTAGTGTTTTGCTTGACACAGTCACGTGGCAAAGTGATATTGAATGGAATGAGTACGTAACGTCGGTAGTAGGAAAGGTGAATGATAGAATTCGGTGTACTTGGAAAATGTTAGTTTTTCCGTCACACACGCTGTAAGGAGGATCGCCTGTAGAACACTAATGCGACTCATTCTTGATTACAGCTCGAGTGTATGAGACCGACGCCAGGTTAGATTCGAGGAAAACATCGAAGTAATTTAGAGATGTGCTGCTAGATTTGTTACCGGCAGGTTCTTTCAACACCGAAGTATCATGGAAATGTTTCGTGAAGTCAAATGTGAATCCGTGAAAGGAAAACTCTTCTTTCGCGAAACACTGCGAGAAAATTTTGACAACTGGCACTTGCGGCTGGCTGCCAAATGACTGTACAGCCATCAACGTACACTCCGCGTAAGACACGCGGGGACATCATAAGAGAAACTGCTGCTCGTACGGAGGCACACAAATAGTCATTTACCCTTCGTTCCATTTGAGACTGGAACAGGAAAGGTAATGACTATCTGTAGTACACGGTACTCTCCATCATCCACCGTAAGATGGCATGCGGAATATGACCGTAAATGTAATGGTCGATTAACCGTAATATCGCACCTCACCGACGTGGGCAAGAGATCGATATCAGATTGTATCAAGGAAACAGCCGCAAATATAGAACTAATTAGGGCTACTAAATGATGTCAAGTCCATAAGAAGTTTCTTCGACTGCTAAACGCAATAATTCAAGAGAAAATAAACTTATTGACAATGACACAATAGCTTTAATGAGTACTTTTGTCTTTAATGAGCGGACTATCGCTATGAAAGTGACGACTATACTTTACATGACTTTTTAGAATGTGTTCCATCTTGGCAGATGGGATGGACGACAATCCAACCCTTGGGGGTAAGTGGCAACCAAACGACTATTTAAGTAAGTGTCTATGAGATTGGAGACATGGTATCAACTTCCGGAAGTATATCATCTGTGTAGTCTCGAACACATCAAGGGCAGATAATTATGAAATCAATCAAACAATCTCCTTGACAGCTTATGAGTGGTGACCAGAATAACATTCAGAAGAATGGTAAGTGGTAAGTTCCTATGGGACCAAACTGCTGAGGTCATCGGATCCTAGGCTTCCACATTAGTTAATCGAACTTAAATTAACTTACGCTAAGGACAACACACACACCCATGCCCGAGGGAGGACTCGAACCTCCGACGGGGCAGCCGCGCGAACCGTAGCAAGGCGCCTTAGACCGCCGGCTACCCCGCGCGGTCTGAGAAGAACGCAAAAGAATCCTGAGGATGTGTTAGACGACGCCGTCTGTAACAAAGCTAAAGGCCCAATAGAGGCAGCTATGGCGTTGCGCTTGATAGTGGGAGCAAGTAAGAATAATCGAGACACCTTCGTAGGTTTTGCCCAACTATAAAAAAAAATTAACTTTGTAAATTGGTGTGAAATGATCAGAAAATTAGGGATATGTCTTACATAAAGACGGGTAATACACAATACACGAAAGAAGTGAAAATAACAGAGGAAAACCAAGAGCGAAGATATCGGTGGAAGATGGGCGTAAAGTAGATACATAATCTTTTACTGTCCAACTTTTGTGATGAAGAGGCATAAAAGGGAATCAATGAAACATTCAGAACTGATGTAAAATTAAGGTCTTTATCTTATTTAGCATACAACGGAACACATAGTATTGTTATATTGTGTAACAGATTGTGGGTATGATGTTATACTCCTGCGCGATGTATGGGTGATTTAGAGTGTTTCCGCGACTGAAAGATGGGTCGAGCACTTTTTCCCATTAGAAAATAAGTTACTTATATACTCCCTAGTTTGTGCAGATTTTGTGGACTGTTTTCGATGTATGTCGAGGCCAACCGTAGGACGCCCCTAGGTAGTTCAGGGGTGCACTACACAAAGGAAGTGGCTACTCGGGTAGCAGAGTACTTGTGGCGTGCACATGGTTTTTTTTTATGCTAGGCAGTAGTGCGAGGTGTCTGGGAAATCAGGACGCGCTCAGTGTAAAGACACTTCAGGTATCAAGATATTAGCAGTAAATTTTCAGAGTGTTCGGAATAAAATTCCTGAATTTACTGCCCTCCAGGAAGCGTGTGGGGCGCAAATAATTCTCGGGACTGAGACCTGGCTGAACCCTGAGATAGGAAGTTCTGAAATATTTAGTGAGGGTTGGAACGTGTATCGGAAAGACAGATTAGACACCGTAGGAGGTGGTGTCTTCATTGCAGTTGACAAAAATATTGTGTCTACTGAGATCGAAGTAGAGTGTGATTGTGAAGTTATCTGGACACGTTTAACAGGGCTAGGGGAAATAAAGTTAATTGTGGGGTGTTATTACCGGCCAGCAGGTTCCACCGTGACAGTTCTAGAATCATTCAAAGGGAGTCTACATTCTGTATCGCAGAAGTACCCGGATTATGCTATATTAGTCGGAGGCGACTTCAACCTACCTAGTATAGACTGGGATGTCTATGGATTCATTACAGGTGGTACAGATAAGCCGTCGTGTGAATTACTTTTGAACACATTATCCGAAAACTGTCTTGAGCAGCTAAATCGACAGCCAACGCGTAATGGAAATATTTTAGATCTGGCAGCCACGAACAGACCAGACCTCATTGACGGTGCCAGTGTTGAGACAGGATTAGTGATCATGATGATGTCATTACGACTATGGTTACGAAAGTTAAACAGTCGGTCAAGAAGGCTAGGAGAGTATTCTTACTAGAAAGATCAGATAAGCAGTTGTTAGCATCCCTCTTAGAAAATGAATCGATTTCATTTACTTCCGGTACGATGGACATGAAAGAATTATGGGCAAATTTTAAACACATTGTAAATCACGCATTGGACAAGTATGTGCCGAAAAAGTGGGTTACGGACGGAAAATACCCACTGTGGTTTAACAGAGCAATTCGGAGAATGCTCAGGAAGCAAAGGCAGTTGCACTCGCGGTACAAGAAAGATCGGGAGAACGAGGACAGGCAAAAGTTAGTAGAGATTCGTACTACTGTAAAAAGAGCGATGCGAGAAGCATTCAACCACTACCACCGTCATACCTTAGCAAAATATCTTGCTGAAAACCCAAGGAAATTCTGGTCTTACGTAAAATTGGTAAGCGGGTCGAAGGCTTCCATCCAGTGACTCACTGATCAGTCTGGCCTGGCAACGGAAGACAGTAAACCGAAAGCTAAAATATTAAATTTAGCATTTGAGAAATCTTTCACGCAGGAGGATCGTACAAACATACCGCCGTTTGAGTCTCGTACAGTGTCCCGTATGATGGACATAGTGATAGACATCCATGGGGTTGTGAAGCAGCTGAATGGGTTCAAAATAAATAAATCGCCAGGTCCTGATGGGATTCCAATTCGGTTTTACAGAGAGTACTCTACTGCATTGGCTCCTTACTTAGCTTGCATTTATCGCGAATCTCTTGCCCAACGTAAAGTCCCGAGCGACTGGAAAAAAGCGCAGGTGACGCCTGTATATAAGAAGGATGGAAGGACGGATCCTCAAAATTGCAGACCAATATCCTTAATATCGGTTTGTTGCAGGTTTCTCGAACATATTCTCAGTTCGAACATAATGAATTTCCTTGAGACGGAGAAGTTGGTGTCCATGCATCAGCACGGCTTTAGAAAGCATCGCTCCTGCGAAACGGAACTCCCCCTTTTTTCACACGATATCTTACGAACCGTGGATGAAGGGTATCAGACGGATGACATATTCCTTGACTTCCGGAAAGAGTTTGACTCGGTGCCCCACTGCAGATTCCTAACTAAGGCACGAGCTTATGGGATTGATTTCCAAGTATGTGAGTGGCTCGAAGACTTCTTAATAGAACCCAGTACGTTGTCCTCGATGGTGAGTGTTCATCGGAGGTGAGGGTATCATCTGGAGTGCCCCAGGGAAGTGTGGTAGGTCCGCTGTTGTTTTTTATCTACATAAATGATCTTTTGGATAGGGCGGATAGCAATGTGCAGCTGTTTGCTGATGATGCTGTGGTGTACGGGAAGGTGTCGTCGTTGAATGACTGTAGGAGGATACAATATCACTTGGACAGGATTTGTGATTGGTGTAAAGAATGGCAGCTAACTCTAAATATAGATGAATGCAAATTAATGCAGATGAATAGGAAAAAGAATCTTGTAATGATTGAATACTCCATTAGTAGTGTAGCGCTTGACACAGTCACGTCGATTAAATATTTGGGCGTAACATTGTAGAGCGATATGAAGTGGGACAAGCATGTAATGGCAGTTGTGGGGAAGGCGGACAGTCGTCTTCGGTTCATTGGTAGAATTTTGGGAAGATGTGGTTCATCTGTAAAGGAGACCGCTTATAAAACACTAATACGAGCTATTCTTGAGTACTGCTCGAGCGTTTAGGATCCCTATCAGGTCGGATTGAGGGAGGACATAGAAGCAATTCAGAGGCGGGCTGCTAGATTTGTTACTGGTAGGTTTGATCATCATGCTAGTGTTACGGAAATGCTTCAGGAACTCGGGTGGGAGTCTCTAGAGGAAAGGAGGCGTTCTTTTCGTGAATCGCTACTGAGGAAATTTAAGGAACCAGCATTTGAGGCTGACTGCAGTACAATTTTACTGCCGCCAGCTTACATTTCGCGGAAAGACCACAAAGATAAGATGAGAGATTAGGGCTCGTACAGAGGCATATATGCAGTCATTTTCCCCTCGTTCTGTTTGGGAGTGGAACAGGGAGAGAGGATGCTAGTTGGTGTACGAAGTACGCACCGTATGGTGGATTGCGGACTATGTGTGTAGATGTAGATACATCAATGATCCCAACCAGTTTACCCGTTTGTTTTAAGCGACTTCAGTTCCAAATCAGTTTCGTTGGCTATAACAGTAATGAAAGCTTATGCTGAGCGAGAGGGGGGATGGGGAGAGGAGATGGACGGAGAGGGGAGGAGGTGGTAAACAAAGAGAGGGGAGAAGAGGTGAGGAACAGAAAGAGGGGTCAAGGGAGATCAGGACGTTAATCCAATTTCCATACGTACTTGCAACTGCGAAGTATTTCTGGTAATATACACTATACGCAAAAACCAATAAATTGGAAGAAGGGAGAGCTTGGATTAGAAGGACGAATTCCCTAGTGATCAACCTGTACGCCCAAGAAATACTGATAGAGATAAAAGAAAGGTTCAGGGATGGGATTAAAATTCAAAATGATTCAAGTTCATTGTCAAAGAACACCAGTAATAATATTCGTTGATAATGATTGCTATCCTGTGTGAAAATGAAGAAGAATTATAGGATCTGTTGAATTCTAATGGCATAGAATATGGACTGACAGTAAACAGGAGGAGGACGGAGGTAATAAGGAGCAGCATACATGAGATTAGCAACAAACTTAATATCAACACTGGGGAGTAATTCTGCTACGTTGGGAACAAAATAACGTATGACTCACGAATTAAGGAGAATATCAGAAGCAGACTAGTACAGACAAAAATAGTTTACTGATAAAAGGAATTTTACTTGTATGAAACATCGGCCTTAATTTATGGAAGAAATTACTGATAATGTACATTTAGAGCACAGCATTACAAGGAAATAAACGATTGTGTATCGGAAAACTGGAAAAGAAAAGAATCGCAGCGTTTGAGACGTCGTGCTTCAGACAAATGTTAAAAATTAAGTGAAATGATAAAGCAAGAAATGAGGAGTTTCTCCAAATAATCGGCGAGGAAAGAAATGCGTGGGAAACACTAATTAGAAGAAGGGACATCATGGAATAGCTTCGGTGGTACCACAGAGACCTCCAGAGGGCAAAATTTATAGAGAACGACAGAGACTAGAATATACTCAATAAACAACCGAAGAATTTGTGGTTAAGCGTTAGTGTGAACTATAGCCAAAGGGGAGGCTGTCGTCAGGGCGGCATTGAACAGTCAGACGACTGATGACCCGGAAAAGAGATTCATTTTCAAGCGACTATTCAAACATTGCATTTTGGTTTATAGATTTGTACATCGTTACTTACCACGATATATATATATATTTTGTGAACCCATTTGCGCCCTCGTAACTATCTTCAGGCAATAACACCTGAATAAAGTATGACTCTCGTGTCTGCCGCCCTTCCACGTTTTGTAAATCCCACAATATTTGTTCAGTGCAGCTGCTCGACGTCATCAGGTGGTGCCTGACAGATGCTGCCGGCAAGTGGAAACTCTCTGCTTGTCAGAGTCACAGTAATTGTCAATCATTATCCAAAATGTCAGCAAGCCGGTAAATAACTTGCTTAATTTAAGAAAAATACTGTACATCATTGTACTTTTGACGATTAAAATAGCAGCCTTTGGCCGTTTTGAAGTGGAACGATTATGTGTTTAATAACTGTCGCAGAAAAAGACTTAAATGTAACTCAGTTTTAACTGAGAACATAATCTGTCTCACCTTGTACAACCATTATTTCCATTTATTTACGCTTAGTTTCAATGTCTGCCATTCCACGACTGCTCTGTTAATTTTGTTCGGTAATTTTGGAATACACGTTTCATGCTTAATATCTTTCCCAAATACGTTTACCGGATTGTTAAAAGGAAAGTAAGTTACTGAATCCCTTCAAAGCCGAAGGCTGATCCAATATTAATAACAAGCTAATAACAAGAAGTGCAGCTATTTCAGTTCCTTGTGAGATTAGCCTTATCAAATCGAGAAGCAGTACCCGTTCGTGTGGTTCTCGAACAGTCTTCTGTCAGTTGAAGCTCCACGGACTTGTGGCGTTCTTCTCTAAGGGATGCCGCCTTCCATCATTTTGTCTAGTAACATATCCTGTCTGTTTCTACTTCAGTGCCGTAACCTGTTGTAGGAGTATTACGTCACTGGAATTGGACTCTACATAAACAACGTAATCTCTTTTGCGAACTCTTAGAATAACGGCTAGCATCAATCTTTCCATGCCTTTATTTGCAGTTCTCAATCTTATTTTTGCTATTTCGCTTGATGACCTTGCTTCACAGACGTAAAATACTCTTCTTTCAAAAGCAGGTAGTTCTTTTCTCCGAAGATCTCTTTAATGATATCCATAGGAAGTTCCAAGTGGAATAGCCGGAATGGCAAGAGGAGAAATGCAAGGCTGTAGAAACATATATGAGTACGTGAAAGCGAGAGATAACTTACAGTAAGATTAAAGCTATCTTTGGCTAACCTTATAGTTGACAGTGTAGTGGGTGGTGGTGGTAGTGGTATCACTCATGGAAAAATTCCTGTAGTAGTTGGTGTTAGAGCTGCACCTTTTTTAGACTGAAGTCAGCTGATAGGTATACCCGCTTAAAGGAAGTGTCTCTAACTAAGGGCTCACCTCCAGAGGATGTAATGTTTCCAAGTAGAGAAGGAATTAGCATATTTCATCAAAATAGAAGAGGTATTAGAGATAAAGTTAGTGAACTGCTAATAGATGTTAACTCTGAAATTATTGATATATCAGAGCACCACTTAAATAATTTGATAATTCAGAGGCTTCCTTTACCAGGCTACAGATTGGCTGGCTGTTTCTCAAGGAGTTCCTTGCGGGGTGGGGGAGTGGCTCTATACGTAAAAAACAGTATTTCATTTGAGTCCATTGACGTATCACGACACTGCACTGAACAGATATTTGAAAGTTGTGCAGCATTAGTTGAATTTAGTGAAACTAAACTTCTAATTGCTGTTGTTTATAGGTCCCCTAACTCCGACTTCAGAGCATTTTTGCTTGAGCTAGAGAGGGTTCTTGATTCAATTTGTAGAAAGTACCAGAAAGTAGTTATATGGGGTGACTTCAATATTAATTTTGTACATGATTGTGCAAGAAAAAGGATGTTGCTAGGTCTCCTAAATTCATATGATCTGATGAAAACTGTGTTTTTTCCAACTAGGGTGCAGGGGAACAGTAGCACAGTCATAGACAATATTTTTATTCATTCTTCATTACTAGATGGGCATTCTGTTAGTAAAAGGGTGAATGGCCTTTCAGACCATGATGCACACTAAAAGGTTTTTGTACTCAAACCAATGTCGTATTTAATTACAAACTACGTAGGAAAGGTAATCCAACAGCAACAGAGAGTTTTTCAAAACTTGTCAAGGAACAAGAGTGGCAAGATGTTTATAGTGCCGATAATATATGATAAATACAATGCTTTCCATAACACATTTCTCATGCTCTTTGAGAGTTGCTTTCCATTAGAACATTCTAAACGGGTACTAGCAGTAATGGACGGCCCGGTTGGCTGACTAGTGGAATAAGGGTATCATATAGAACAAAGCGGGAATTATATCAAAATGTTAGAAGTAGTCACAATCAAGCTACAGTAGCCCATTACAAACAGTATTGTAAGGTGCTTAAAAATATTATTAGCAAGGCAAAAAGTATGTGGTATGAAAACAGAATAGCTAATTCACAGGATAAAATTAAAGCCATATGGTCAGTTGTGAAGGAAGTGTCTGGTCAGCAGCACAAGGTTGATAATATAAAGTCAGTTCGCAATAATAATATTTCTGTTACTGATAAATCAGATATTGTACAGTATTTAACAACCATTTTCTGGGCATTGCTGTTGAATTAAATAAAAATTTAGTTTCTACAGGAAATCATATAAATTTCTTAGCAAATGCCTCTCCGAGATTGACGTCTGAAATTGTGATACAGACAAGAGGGAGATTGAGTCAATAATTAAATCACTGAAGACTAAGGACTCTCATGGTTATGATGGAGTGTATAGTAGAATATTAAAGTACTGTGCTGCACATGTTAGTCCTGTATTTAGCCATATTTGTAATTTTTCCTTTAGGAATGGTCAGTTTCCTGAGCGATTAAAGTTCTCAGTAGTAAAGCCGCTTTATAAAAAGGGAGAAAGGGATAATGTAGGTAATTTTAGACCTATTTCTATGCCATCAGTGTTTGCAAAAGTAATCGAAAAGGCTGTGTATGTAAGGTTAATTGATCATTTTATATCACACGATTTGCTATCAAACGTACAGTTTGACTTTAGAAGTCGTTTGACAACTGAAAATGCTATATTCTCTTTTCTCTGTGAGGTACTGGATGGGCTAAACAAAAAGTTTCGAACCCTTGGCGTATTTTTTCATTTAACAAAGGCATTTGACTGTGTTGATCTCACAATATTGCTCCAGAAGTTGGACCATTACGGAATAAGGGGAGTAGCTCACAATTGGTTCACCTCTTACTTTAGCAACAGGCAAAAAAAGGTCATTATTCACAATGTTCATAACGGCTGTGATGTGGGATCTGAGTGGGGTACTGTCAAGTGGGGGGTGCCCCAGGGATCTGTGTTGGGGCCGCTCCTGTTCCTTATTTATATAAATGATTTGCCCTTTAGTACTATGGGTAACTCTAAAATATTTCTGTTTGCTGATGACACTAGGTTGGTAGTAAAGGACGTTGTGTACAACATTGACTCGGTTTCAAGTAGTGCAGTACATGACCTCAGTTCATGGCTTGTAGAAAATAAACTAACGTTAAATCAGTCAAACTCAGTTTTTACAGTTTCTAACACACAATTCAACAAAACCAGGCGTTTTAATCTCACAGATTGATTAGTGAAACTGAACAGTTCAAATTCCTAGGTATTCAGATAGATAGTAAGCTGTCGTGGAAAGCTCACGTTCAGGATCTTCTTCAAAGACTTAATACTGCCATTTTCACTATTCGAACGGTATCGAAAGTGAGTGATACTTCGACACGTAAATTAGTCTACTTGGCTTATTTTCATTCACTTATGTCGTATGGTCTTATGTTTTGGGGTAACTCTTCCCATTATAGAAGGATATTTTTGGCTCAGAAACGGGCGGTTCGGGCAATAAGTGGTGTGAGTTCACGAACCTCTTGTCGACCTCTGTTCACGAGTCTGGGTATTTTGACATTGGCCTCTCAATATGTATATTCCCTATTGTCGTTTCTTGTTACCAATTTTAGTTTATTACCAACAATAAGCAGCTTTCACTCGGTTAATACTCGGCAGAAATCAAACATCCATTTGGATCGGACTTCCTTAACTCTTGTGCAAAAAGGCGTGCAGTATACTGCTGCATCCATTTCCAATAAGATGCCACTCGAATTCACAAATCTTAGCAGTAATCCACGTGCTTTCAAATCGAAACTGAAGAGTTTCCTCATGGGTCACTCCTTCTATTCTGTCGAGGAGTTCCTTGAAAAATTAAGCTAATTCTCATTGTATTGCTGATAGCGTTTGCTTAAACTTATGGACTGATTTTCTTTCAGGTTCATGAACATTTATTTTTATCTGTTATTACTTTTATGTTGTAAGTTCATGTACTGACACGTTCCATGACCTTGGAGATTTGCTCCTCAATTTGGTCCTACGGAATTTGACAAGTAAATAAATAAAAAAAATCCAGCGACGTTGCTGCTCAAGGTATGGTTTGGAAGTCATGAAGGCAATTTGTAGAAGCTCGAAAAGTGTGCAGGCGGGAATGATCTTGCTGAAATGTAATTCCAGTAATTCCTGTCAAACACGGCAAAGAACTTGGAATAGAATTTCAACAGAATGTATAGTGTCTTGAAACGAAGTTATAAGATGAACCTCACCAAAAATAAAATAAGTGAAATGGAATATAGTCGAATGAAATCTGGAACTGCTGTGGGAATTAGATTACGAAATATGAAACTAAAATTAGACAATGAGTTCTGCTATGTGGGCCGCAGCAATGACGATTGCCGGAGATGATGTAAAAGCAGGCTGGCAACAGAAACAAAACCATTTTTGAGAAAGCAAAGTGTAGAAACATTTGATACGAAACTAAGAGTTATGTAGTCGTTTCTGAAGATGTTTGTCCGAGTGTGTAGCCTTTAGAGAACGGAAACTAGACAACTAGAGAATAATATTCTTGAAATGACGTGCTACAGAAAAATGCTGATGGTTAGATGGCTGGATCGGATAAGTAGTGAAGCGGTACTGAAAATGAAGGGGAATGTTAGGAAAAAATTGTAGGGTGGAAACCAAGGCTTAATTACAATAACTAGGTTCAATCGGTTGTACATTCTGCGGAGATGATGCGACTTGTACAAGTTAGACCAGTGTGGTCATATGCCTCAAACCAGGCTTCAGAATGAAGACCACAACAATAACTAGGTTCAATCGGTTGTACATTCTGCGGAGATGATGCGACTTGTACAAGTTAGACCAGTGTGGTCATATGCCTCAAACCAGGCTTCAGAATGAGGACCACAACAACGAAAACAAGTTGAGGGTGGTGCCACTACTTTTACACCTAGCGGTGATAATGTGTGCAACTTTCTGCATTCTGCGACAGTTTTCCAGTGATTTGAGTTTCCTATTTTCTCCTAGTCCTTGGCTTTAACGAGGGTGTGCTGAAAAGTAATGCCTCCGAAATTATTATGTGAAAACTCAGAGCTTTTTAAAGGAAGCAAACTTTGTTAACGTTCTACATCCCCCATTAACCATGGACCTTGCCGTTGGTGGTGGGGCGGGGGGCGGGGGGGGGGGGGCTTGCATGCATCAGCGATACAGATAGCCGTACCGTAGGTGCAACCACAACGGAGGGGTATCTGTTGAGAGGCCAGCCAAACGGTCGCAGGTTCGAATCCTGCCTCGGGCATGGATGTGTGTGATGTCCTTAGGTTGTTGTTGTTGTTGTGGTCTTCAATCCTGAGACTGGTTTGATGCAGCTCTCCATGCTACTCTATCCTGTGCAAGCTCCTTCATCTCCCAGCACCTACTGCATACTACATCCTTCTGAATCTGCTTAGTGTATTCATCTCTTGGTCTCTCTCTACGATTTTTACCATCCACGCTGCCCTCCAATGCTAAATTTGTGATCCCTTGATGCCTCAGAGCATGTCCTACCAACCGATCCCTTCTTCTAGTCAAGTTGTGCCACAAACTTCTCCCCAATCCTGTTCAACACCTCCTCATTAGTTACGTGATCTACCCACCTAATCTTCAAGATTCTTCTGTAGCACCACATTTCGAAAGCTTCTATTCTCTTCATGTCCAAACTATTTATTGTCCATGTTTCACTTCTATACATGGCTACACTCCATACAAATACTTTCAGAAACGATTTCCTGACACTTAAATCTATACTCGATGTTAACAAATTTCTCTTCTTCAGAAACACTTTCCTTGCCATTGCCAGTCTACATTTTATATCCTCTCTACTTCGACCATCATCAGTTATTTTGCTCCCCAAATAGCAAAACTCCTTTACTACTTTAAGTGTCTCATTTCCTAATCTAATCCCCTCAGCATCAGCCGACTTAATTCGACTACATTCCATTATCCTCGTTTTGCTTTTGTTGATGTTCATCTGATATCCTCCTTTCAAGACACTGTCCATTCCGTTCAACTGCTCTTCCAAGTCCTTTGCTATCTCTGACAGAATTACAATGTCATCGTCGAACCTCAAAGTTTTTATTTCTTCTCCCTGGATTTCAATAACTACTCCAAATTTTTCTTTTGTTTCCTTTACTGCTTGCTCAATATACAGATTGAACAACATCGGGGAGAGGTTAGGTTTAATTAGTTCTAAGTTCTAGGGGACTGATGATCTTAGAAGTTAAGTCCCATAGTGCCTCACAGCCATTTGAACCATTTGAACGGCTGAAAGCAAGCGGAAACTACAGCCGTAATTTTTCCCGAGGGCATGCAGCTTTACTGTATGGTTAAATGATGATGGCGTCCTCTCGGGTAAAATATTCCGGAGGTAAAATAGTCCCCCATTCGGATCTCCGGGCGGGGCTACTCAAGATGACGCCGTTATCAGGAGAAAGAAAACTGGCGTTCTACGGATCGGAGCGTGGAATGTCAGATCACTTAATCGGGCAGGTAGGTTAGAAAATTTAAAAAGGGAAATGGATATATTAAAGTTAGATGTAGTGGGAATTAGTGAAGTTCGGTGGTAGGAGGAACAAGACTTTTGGTCAGGTGAATACAGGGTTATAAATACAAAATCAAATAGGGGTAATGCAGGAGTAGGTTTAATAATGAATAAAAAAATAGGAGTGCGGGTAAGCTACTACCAACAGCATAGTGAACGCATTATTGTGGCCAAGATAGACACGAAGCCCATGCCTACTACAGTAGTAGAAGTTCATATGACAACTTGCTCTGCAGATGATGAAGAAACTGATGAAATGTATGATGAGATAAAAGAAATTATTCAGGGAGTGAAGGGAGACGAAAATTTAATAGTCAAGGGTGACTGGAATCGAGAGTAGGAAAAGAGAGAGAAGGAAACATAGTAGGTGAATATGGATTGGTGGTAAGAAATGAAAGAGGAAGCCGTCTGGTAGAATTTTGCACAGATCATAACTTAATCATAGCTAACAGTTGGTTCAAGAATCATAAAAGAAGGTTGCTGGAGATACTAGAAGGTATCAGATAGATTATATAATGGTAAGACAGAGATTTATGAACCTGGTTTCAAATTGTAAGACATTTCCAGGGGCAGATGTGGATTCTGACCACAATCTATTGGTTATGAACTATGGATTAAAACTGAAGAAACTGCAAAAAGGTGGGAATTTAAGGAGATGGTACCTGTATAAACTGAAAGAACCAGAGGTTGTACAGAGTTTCAGGGAGAGCGTAAGGGAACAATTGACAGGAATAGGGGAAAAGAAATACAGTAGAAGAAGAATGGGTAGCTCTGAGGAATGAAGTAGTGAAGGCAGCAGAGGATCAAGTAGGTAAAAAGACGAGGGCTAGAGAAATCCTTGGGTAACAGAAGAAGTATTGAATTAAATTGAAGGAAGAAGAACATATAAAAATGCTGTAAATGAAGCAGGCAAAAAGGAGTACAAACGTCTGAAAAATGAGATCGACAGGAAGTGCAAAATGGCTAAGCAGGGATGGCTAGAGGAAAAATGTAAGGATGTAGAGGCTTATCTGACTAGGGGTAAGATAGATACTGCCTACAGGAAAATTAAAGAGACCTTTGGAGAAAAGAGAGCCACTACTGACGGCCTTGGGAGAGGCAGTCCTGACAAAACTCTACCATCTGGTGAGCAAGATGTATGAGACAGGCGAAATACCCTCAGACTTCAAGAAGAATATAATAATTCCAATCCCAAAGAAAGCAGGTGTTGACAGATGTGAAAATTACCGAACTGTCAGTTTAATAAGTCACAGCTGCAAAACAATAACGCGAATTCTTTACAGACGAATGGAAAAACTGGTAGAAGCCGACCTCGGGGAAGATCAGTTTGGATTCCGTAGAAATGTTGGAACACGTGAGGCATTACTGACCTTACGACTTATCTTAGAATAAAGATTAGGGAAAGGCAAACCTACGTTTCTAGCATTTGTAGACTCAGAGAAAGCTTTTTACAATGTTGACTGGAATACTCTCAAATTCTAAAGGTGGCAGGGGTGAAATACATGGAGCGAATGGCTATTTACAATTTGCACAGAAACCAGATAGCAGTTATAAGAGTCGTGGGGCATGAAAGGGAAGCAGTGGTTGGGAAGGGAGTGAGACAGGGTTGTAGCCTCTCCTCGATGTTATTCAATCTGTATATTGAGCAAGCAGTAAAGGAATCAAAACAAAAATTCGGAGTAGGTATTAAAATCCAGGGAGAAGAAATAAAAACTTTGAGGTTCGACGATGACATTGTAATTCTGTCAGAGACGGCAAAGGACTTGGAAGAGCAGTTGAACGGAATGGACAGTGTCTTGAAAGGCGGATATAAGATGAACATCAACAAAAGCAAAACGAGGATAATGGAATGTAGCCGAATTAAGTCGGGTGATGCTGAGGGAATTAGATTAGGAAATGAGACACTTAAAGTAGTAAAGGAGTTTTGCTATTTGAGGAGCAAAATAACTGATGATGGCCGAAGTAGGGAGGATATAAAATGTAGACTGTCAATGGCAAGGAAAGCGTTTCTGAAGAAGAGAAATTTGTTAACATTGAGTATAGATTTGTCAGGAAGTCGTTTGTGAGAGAATTTGTATGGAGTGTAGCCATGTATGGAAGTGAAACATTGACGATAAATACTTTGGACAAGCAGAGAATAGAAGCATTCGAAATGTAGTGCTACAGAAGAGTGCTGAAGATTAGATGGGTAGATCACATAACTAATGAGGAGGTATTGAATACAATTGGGGAGAAGAGAAATTTGTGGCACAGCTTGACTAGAAGAGGGGATCGGTTGGTAGGACATGCTCTGAGGCATCAAGGGATCACAAATTTAGAATTGGAGGGCAGCGTGGAGGGTAAAAATCGTAGAGGGAGACCAAGAGATGAATACACTAACATTGCGGTGAGTAAAGTAACTTTATGAGTGCTTGAGAAACACCGTGCTGAATCGAGTTTCGAATTCGAAGAGTTCGTCCACACATGGAGCACCCTCTCCTTCAGCATGACAGTGCCAGACCACGCACGAGCGCTGCGACGTCTGAAGCAATGTGACGCCTTGGGTTCACTGTTATCGATCATCCTCCATCCAGTCCCGACTTGGCCCCATCTGATTTCCACTTTTTAACGAACACCTTCAAGGAATTTGCTCTTATAGTGATGAAGCGATGAAAGCAGAGGTAAGGTTGTGGCTCCCTCAACATTGTCAATCATTCTACAGCAACGGTATCAACTAACTGGTTTCTCGATGGGAGTAATGTGTTCACCACCAGAGTGACTATGTTAAGAAATAAATATCTAGACATGAAGGTTTGTAACGTTCTACACTAATGTAGATATGTAGAATGATGATAACGTTTGTTCTATTTAAAAAAACCTGAACAGTTTTCACGTTTAATACACATCCCTGAGACTGAGCAATAGCACTCTGTTTTAGTTTCAGGATTTTCGTATTATTTCCGACCTGGTTGCTTTACGATCCACCTCCAGCAGCTTCTCACCTACCTGTTGGAATCTCTAACTCACTTGAAAGAAGGACTGTCAAGAAACAGGAGTCTCCAGGCACGTTGATGACCCCCTCCTATGTGGTACACATGTGGCCTCCCTTTGCCCCTAGTGGTTTATGGTGAGTCTCAATCTTAGCAAGTAATGCTTCCTAAGAAAAAGCGCCCCTGTCTAATAGAAATGCTCTCCACTGTTTGTTGAGCCTTTATGCCCCTGCTAACAATGCAGGCCTATCTGATGCTCGGCACCATTGGTATGCATTCAGTGAGTTTAGAAATGGCGCTTTTAGTTATGTAACGTTCTACGCCAATGCTAATTAAACCCTAGACACCATGAAGGTGGTTTACTACGAAACGTCGAATCAGCATGAAGTGCACTACATACTTGGTTCTGAAAATGATTACAATACCAGCACAACAGCACAAAGTAGCATGTAGTTATAATTAAAAGAGTGCAGCTACTCACAGAGGTCCAGCGTGGGCTGAAATTATCGTACAGTAGTGAAACTTGGTGGAGACTCTAATGCTTTAGCGCGGAACCGCTTCATGCTGGAAAAAACTAGTTTCAGTTTTGGCCACCAAGCGCAACTCTGGCTCTGTGATTCCAACAGAAATATGTAGAAAGGTGTCCATACGTAATGGATTAGAAACGAGACTTTGCCAGAAAAGGTCGGACAAGTGAGAAAGGCAAAATATTGATTTTATTGTCAACCACCGTTTACTCAATATGTTCAGTATGACCACTGGAGACGTCGACGAGTTGCTGTACTGCACCAGATCTGCATATAGTGGCCATAATTGGAACTAATATTTTTTGTAATGTAAATCTGTTCCACATTACCGCATTAGCACATCTACCAAGTTTCGCTGCCATACCATAATTACAGAAGACACTGGAATTCCGTGATTAGCTGCACTTTATTATAACCACCCGATGGGTAGGAGGAACGCCATCTACATTCATTGTATAAAGAAAGATTACGCAGCACGTTTATCGTTGAGGATTGGCTTTTAAACGTCGTTGTCTGTGAGAAAATTTTATCGGAATTCGACTGTGGTAGGTTCGCGACCTATAGTGACTGCGGTTTGGCATACCATGATACTCCGCTCGCGTTGGTCGGAATACCTCAACTGTCATGAGTATATGGAATTTATGGGTTCAGAAGGGCCAAACGAAGCGCCGTACTGGATCCAAACGGCCACACCGCACTAGCGCTCGAAAGGACAGAAATATTTTGCAGGATCGTATAGCTGTCACGTACCTTGAATCAGCATATGGGGTTGTTTGCAGCAAGGAAAGTGTCCACATGGTCGGTATTATAATGCCTTGAATATTACTGTTAGGATCGACGACCAAGGTTGCGGCTTCCTTTGACAAGGCAGCAGAGAGGTACACAGACAGTGGTGCGCCCATCGACAATACTGGATACACGAGTAGCTCTCCTATGTCGTTTCATAAGAGTCTCAGTTCTGATGGGCGTATCTATCTACGGAGGCTCTAAGGAGAAAGGCTGGTTGTCAAACTGCATTCGTCATTGTCACACAGCTCTTGCACCTGCTGGGATGGTATGGGATGCTTTTAGGTACACAAGACAATCACGTATAGTTCGCACAGCTGATCATTTGGGCAGCAGGCGTTATATTTATGGCATGTATCTTTCAACAAGATAACACTTAGCCATATGTTGGCCATGCTGTCCAGACCTGTCTCGGTACGGCAGATATTCGAATGTTGCCCTGGCAACAATCTCTCATCTAATGAAAACGTCTGGTCATTAGTAGCTGAGAAACTGGCACACACAACACTCACCAGACTTGCTACAGAGCTGAAGCAGCATGTAATGATGTATTCATATCTTTCACGCAAGCTCCGTTCGACTCCACTCCCAGCCGGGTTACAGTCACTGTTGCTGCCACAATTTACAAAGATTCACGCCATGTGTATCTCCAACTTACCCAGAAATTTAATCATTTAGTTTTCCAACTACATTGTACACACAAACAGTATCCAAAATTTCTTATTTGTTATCCTTCTAGGTGTTGCTATTTTAATGTTCAGCAATGTAACTGTGATTCGAGACATTAAACTCCAAAAAACGAACGTGAGAGAAGCTTTGACACTTGCTTTGAACTACCACGTCTGTCGGTGATCACTGATCAGTCTACAATACATACATGTTTTAGAACGAAACTTTTGAAAGTGTAAGATTAAATTTTGTATGGATGCGGTAAGATAGATGTAAAATCACATAAAGATCTTAAACGATTGCGAAAGCAAAGGGGAACACCAGACAGAGGTTGAAGTTTAAAGTTCTTGACGCAATATCCAATATGACTGAAAATAACTAATATGTAGAACAAATTATTAGTGAAGTGAGCAACTTATTTAGTGTAGAGATTGGATTAAGAATAAAAAAAGGTGTTACTGAAAC
The DNA here is from genome assembly GCF_023898315.1 of Schistocerca nitens. NCBI lineage: Eukaryota > Metazoa > Arthropoda > Insecta > Orthoptera > Acrididae > Schistocerca > Schistocerca nitens. Next base: position 529,958,394 of record NC_064617.1, read on the forward strand.
TACATAGGAGCCAGTTCTGGATGCCTTGTCTGTTGAGACAGGGCCCGATTTTCCTGAAGGGTATGAATAAGTGTAGGTGGTGGGGTCGTTATCATTGGGGCTCCAACGTTAGGCGGGTGACGGAGTCTCTTAGAGAAATAGCAGGCCCGTCTGGCTGGGAGCAGTGACGATTCTGTTTACTTTCCCGAGGATCACGCCTAAGATGCTGAGGAAGCTCTGCCGGCAGCGATTGAACGAACTGGGAGCACCCGTCTGCAAATTGTCGCCTGCCGCCTGGATTCGGAGGCCATCCTCGGTTCCTAAAGGCGTCTGACTGTTTTAGTGAAGAGGGGTACCCCAGAACGTGGGAAGGATGCAGCATCGTTCCCAGAACCGATCGCAGTTCTGTGGTCTGGAGCCAGTGAAACACTTAAATCAGAGACAGGCGATTCTGTGACGAGTCTAGATATGTACTTGTTCACCTCTGCTATTGAGTGGAAAGTTGTAGGACTTCTTTAAATGATCAGATGTGCACTACTAGCAGGAAGTGGCTATTACTCTAGCGGGGTGCGTGTGGTATATACGTGCAAGATTTTTAGTATGCAGAAATCCGTCCACATGCGCGACAAAATACGTTCTGATCACAGAGAGGAAAAAAGGATTGTTTCTGTTAATTAAAGAGAGTAGCACTTGTCGTGGTAGACCGAGGAAAGTAAATGTTAGTTCGTTGTTAGTTAAGTGCAGAAGCGTGTATGGGAAGGTCCCAAAACCAGTCTCGTTTACAAGCGGTAACAATGCCCACATAGTACTAGGGACAGAAAGCTGTCTTGAACCAAACGTAAATGGCAATTAAATCCTAAATACCGACTGGAATGTATATCGCAAAGATAGGTTAAAAGCCAATGATGTGTTTACAGCTGTAAGGCATGCGATAATACACTACTGGCTATTAAAATTGCTACACCACGAAGATGACGTGCTACAGACGCGAAATTTAGCCGACAGGAAGAAGATGCTGTGATATGCAAATTATGAGCTTTTCAGAACATTCACACAAGGTTAGCGCCGGTGGCGACACCTACAACGTGCTGACATGAGGAAAGTTTCCAACCGATTTCTCATACACAAACAGCAGGTGACCGGCGTTGCCTGGTGAAACGTTGTTGTGATGCCTCGTGTAAGGAGGAGAAATGCGTACCATCACGTTTCCGACTTTGATAAAGGTCGGATTGTACCCTATCGCGATTGCGGTTTATCGTATCGCGACATTGCTGCTCGCGTTGGTCGAGATCCAATGGCTGTTATCAGAATATGGGATCGGTGGGTTCATGAGGGTAATACGGAACGCCGTGCAGGATCCCAACGGCCTCGTATCACTAGCAGTCGAGATGACAGGCATCTTATCCGCATGGCTGTAACGGATCGTGCAGCCACGTCTCGATCCCTGAGTCAACAGATGGGGAAGTTTGCAAGACATCAACCATCTGCACGAACAGGTCGACGACGTTTGCAGCAGCATGGACTATCAGCTCGGAGACCATGGCTGCGGTTACCCTTGACGCTGCATCACAGACAGGAGCGCCTGCGATGGTGTATTCAACGACGAACCTGGGTGCACGAACGGAAAACGTGATTTTTTCGGATGAATCCAGGTTCTGTTTACAGCATCATGATAGTCACATCCGTGTTTGGCGACATCGCGGTGAACGCACATTGGAAGCGTGTATTCGTCATCGCCATACTGGCGTATCACCCGGCGTGATGGTATGGGGTGCCACTGGTTACAGCCACCTCTTGTTCGCGTTGACGGCACCCTCGAACAGTGGACGTTTTATTTCAGATGTGTTACGACCCGTGGCTCTACCCTTCATTCGATCCCTGCGAAGCCCTACATTTCAGCAGGATAATGCACGACCATATGTTGCAGGTCCTGTACAGGCCTTTCTGCATACAGAAAATGTTCGACTGCTGCCCTGGCCAGCACATTCTCCAGGTCCTCTCAGCAATTGAAAACGTCTGGTCAATGGTGGCCGAGGAACTGGCTCGTCACAATACGCCAGTCACTACTCTTGATGAACTGTGGTATCGTGTTGAAGCTGCATGGGCAGCTGTACCTGTACACGCCATCCAAGCTCTGTTTGACTCAATGCCCAGGCGTATCAAGGCCGTAATTACGGCCAGAGGTGGTTGTTCTGGGTACTGATTTCTCAGGATGTATGCACCCAAATTGAGTGAAAATGTAATCACATGTCAGTTCTAGTATAATATATTTGTCCAATGAATACCCGTTTATCATTTGCATTTCTTGGTGGTGTAGCAATTTTAATGACCAGTAGTGTATATCCAGAGGTTAGACAGATTCTGAATGAGCACTAGTTCGGTTGAAGATAATTATTAAAGGTGGACCGGATTTTTTTATAGTTCCCTATCTCAGCTGCAGTAATGGCGGAACATATTAGGGAAAACTTCGAGAGAAGATTTCGTGTAAAAGTTCTGGTCATGTTAAATTATTAAGGGAAGCTTGCAACCTAACAGTTATAGACTAAGAGACTCGGCAAGATTCCATCCGTGGAATTACTAGTGGATTTATCACTATCTGTCTGACTCTGGACGCGACAAGACTGAGGTATTCTTGGCATGAAAAATTAATTTAATTGATCCTTCCCTGTACATGTATTCCTTATCTAATGCATTCAATGTGAGTATAGGGACTAATACTAATTATATAAGGAAAGGAGGATTCAATTAATAAATGTTTGAAAAAAAGGAAAGCGCAAAAAACACAATATGGAACCCTAACAAATATACAATTATAAATCCTACCGTTTACCCTCTCCAAGACTGGAACAACACCTAGCTGTCTAAACGCGTCCCCTTTATGTTCGTTGCCACTACAACAGTTGCCACTGTTAACCATTTTGTTAGTTCTAACACCACCTAAACTGGCACGTAGACAACGGAAAACTCAGAGAGACGAACTAGCGGATGTGCACATATGTAACTTTTCTGTTCCCTATGTCACACAAGATATCAGCAAAGTGTGGATCTTCCGCGTCGTAGAAGACTGGCGGCGCCGTGGAGACGCAGTGTGGCGTCCCGGAAGTAAAAACGGCTACACAATGGATGTATTTTTGCGTCCGAAGCCACTCAGTTATGGGAATTATTTACGAGACTCTGCAGTCTGCTTGCCTACAGTGGCCAGGAGCAGAAGTGTGTCTCTAATGAGCGCTTCTCAATACTAACAGCACTACAATGAAGTATTAGGCTGTTAGTCTCTCTACAGAGAAACAAATTGATCATACTTCAAGTAGTGCAGTCAGTTCTGTACACAGACAGAGACTAGTCCCTGGAGACTAGGGTTGGGCAAGAAATCGCGTATCTGTTAAGATCACAGTGACTGAGATATCACAATAACAACTTGACAGAATGTGGTTACGATTTCAGTCACAATTCGGAGTGGCAAGTAGCCTTTAAGATTCAACACCGTGTGCCATCTGTTAGCCGAATTTCGTACTTCATGTCAACTTATTGTCTAGCTGCGATCTCAGTGACAAGTCGCAAGTAGAAGTCGCAAGTAGCAACTAAAAAGCACAGTTAACATTCAACGGCATGTGCCATCTGACGGCCCAAGTTCGTACTACTGTTTTTCTTCGTGACACGCTATCGAGTCTAACTGCGATTTCCGTGACAAGTAGCAGCTAGAAGTAGCAAGTAGCAACTACAAAGCGCAGTTAACATTAGATGCCGTATGCTATCTGTTATTCTACGTCCGTACGTCGTTCTGAGAACACATGCTTATGGTCGAAGAAATGAACCAAGAAGCCAAATTGATCTGACCAAAATTTTATGCCCTAAATGAAAAGGTGCAGCTGAGGAATATGAAGTCCGAATAAAGGTTGTGCCAACAGACAAACCAAAGTGTAGCCTGGAATTTCCGTGACATATTTAAACACACTCTTCATCATAAAAGCTAAAAATGTAGGATAATTTCAAAAACAGATAATGGATGTCTCCGATGGGTATTTTGATGCGTATTACGCACATATATCGTACATAAACTACTGAAAATGCAACCTGGTGTCTTACTACGTAACTTTCACCAAATGTTTGACAGCTTTATTCACAAGACGGATATTTTTTTCCGATAGTACAATATGCAGTTAAACTTTTGTCTGTATTTTCAAATACTGCATTATTACTGTTACCAATGTCAACTTGTAATTGTAAGATCAGTGCTTTCCGCTGTTTTCACTTGCACATCATCAACCTTAAAACACGCAGCCTTCCAGCCTAACCTAGACCTTGGGCTACGCTACAACTCAGTCTGTCATCACAGTCGACATTCAAGGCGGGAGGAGGGATGGACCGGTCAGTCCCACACTCTAGCAAGTCTTTGTCATTAAATACATGGCAGAAAATTTTGGGGTATGGGATGAAAGGTTAGAATGGAATATTCATTATTCACTCTCAGTATAGTTCACATTTATTTATTATTCCTTTCACATAATGAGTTGAATGACACACTTTACCAATACACATTTTGCGCACTTATTTTATCAATTATGGCTCTTTTACGCACTGAATTCTTCAAAAGTCGTCTTGAATCTTCACGATTATCTCTTCTAGATGTGATTGGGTACATAGAGCAGCCAGTAATCGAAATGGGAACTGCGTTTGGAACATCATTAGGATTATTAAACTTTTATATTGTTACTAATTACTAACAATATAATTCACATTATGCAACTGCTAATACTTTTGGTAATGAAAGCTCTTGAGTTGGGGAGGTTGCATCCTTTGCATAAACGATACCCTACGTTCATTCACAAACTTAGAAACTAACCTTACTTCTGATGAAGACGGTGTAAAGACGCTGTGGCAACTTATCCAATTCTGTTGTCACTGATATTTTGAATTAGCGCTATACCGAGTGATTGATAATGTGGTTCAGATACTTGTGAACTTAACAACGTGGTTAGAATCCGTATTCTAAACATGAATTCCAATGGTACTGAGTGGTAATTTGTATTATGATTCTCAGCATCACAGTATTAATATTTTCACACTTGTTCCATTAACTTAAACTAAGGCCGAAGGAATAACACAGGTAAAACATATTTAATACTGATTGTGTTGTTGAGATGAAACTGCCTGTGGGCAAAAGTTTTTTTCGTATATCACGTAACAACTGAGGAAGAATCGTAGGAAATATTAATAACATCATTTCAGGTAACTTTTTGTCAGTTTGGTTACTGAAACATTACATTAGGCCCTCACAAATAATCGCCTATTCAGCCGAGAACATACTTCTGGGTTGCATTGACACAGTTCACTTCTTACTTGCGACGAGTGACAGTGTAATATCTACGGTGATAAATCGCAGAAATCGCATAAAGCACAGAAATCGCAGAAGTCACAGAAGTCGCAGGTCACAGAAATCGCGTAAGCCACAGAAATCGTAGAAATAGCGCAGGGACGGAAGTTGTGAATTCGTTAACTGCGATTCGTAACTGCAGTTTGTTGCAAGTAAGAATCGCAGTTACCGAAAAGTAGCATTCACAGAAATCACTGATATCTGAAAATCGCAGTTTAGCCCATCACTAGTGGAGACGATGTCTCAGAGAGGCCTTGCTCTGTGACTGTTCTGCTCGCCTCCTCTCGCAAGACTCAGCTGCACGCTCACTACCAAGCTCCGTTACTATAGTATCCGTTTTGGACACAGCCAATCACGGCTCTCCATTCACAAAGATTTCCTTCCACCCTTGTAGGATGTGAAACCGCTCGCTAGCCTACACAGGGCTTCCAGAACCTTCGAGATGTTTCTCGAAAGATTCAAGCAAATGCATGCTCAAACCTCCGACCGATGGCATCGTTTCACAGCTTCACTTCGGTGCGAGCAGGCCAACGGCTACACGGTCACCGAACTGTAACAGTACCCACGCCCTGGTCCGGGTTTATTCGGGCGGCTCTTACGGTTAGCCTCCGCAGGTGTGGCCCCCTTCGCTGCCCACGGATCTTAGTAAAGCTCCCTGCCCTTTCGTTGCTAAGGCCAGAGAAAAATTTAATTTCCCCAGAGTATGCTATCTTATTGTTTTAGGGAGAAGCTAGCCAGTAACAAACCTTTCATTAATAAAGTGACAATTCTCCTAACCAGCGATCTCTTTTGATACAGACTATCTGTATTAATTAACATAACTGATGACTTTTAATTGATAATTCTAATATGTAAGGTGACCAAAATACCGACGCCGTACAACTCACGTGCTTACGGTGGGCAGTAGACACAGGGAATCATTTAAAATTGTTCTAAATATCCTATCCGAAATATATGTTGAGCAGCTAGTCAGAAAACCGACTCTCGAAGGTAACATATCATGATTTCCTGGTCACAAACATGCCCGAACTTTTCGGCAAGTTAATGTAGCACAGGGAAACGGTGGTTATAAGGCCCTTACATCATCAGTGAATACCGCAGTATGGGAATGTAAGTAGAGCTAGGAAGATATCTCTGCTTAGCATGCGAGACAAAAAATGGATTTCAGATTGCCTGGACAGTCAACTAGATTAATTCATCTCTAGAACCGAAAATGAGCATCAATGGACGAAGATCAAGAATGGTGTACAATACGCCGTAGACAAGTATGTGTTGGGCAAAGTCGTGAGGTATCGAAAAGACCCGCCGTGATTCGACAGCGGACTTATAAAGCTGCTACGAAAACAAAGAGAGCTTCAATGCAAATTTAGTCCGCCCCGATAGGTGAGTGTTCAGCGTGATGGATTGCCGTCCTAACGGGCACGGGTTCGATTCCCGGCTGGGTCGGAGATTTTCTCCGCTCAGGGACTGGATGTTGTGTTGTATTCATCATCATTTCATCCCCATCCGGCGCGCAGGTCACCCAATGTGGCATCGAATGTAATAAGACCTGCACCAAGGCGGCCGGACTTGCCCCGCAAGGGGCCTCCCGGCCAATGACGCCAAACGCTCATTTCCAACGCAAATTTAAATATAGGCAAAGCCTCACAGACAAATAAAACCTGAAAGAAGCCAAAATTATCGAAAGGAGAGCCATGTATGAAGAGTCAAACGAATGAGAAAGCAAAATTCCGTTTACCGAGTAGACAGAAAATTCTAAGGAGTTTTGGTCTAACGTTTAGTTAGTAAACGAAGCGAAGGCTTCCTCCAGACACTCTATGAGCACAATGGCGTCGAAACAGAGAATGATAGAGAGAAAGGTGAAATACTAAACACTTTTTTTCTAGAACTGTTTCACTGAGGTATATCGTGCTGTAGTTCGTCAGTTAAATTGACGCACGAACGTCAAAATGATAGATATAAAAATAAGTGACCGTGGTATAAAAAAGCAACTGAAACCACTTAACAGAAGAAAGGCTACTGGCCCTAACAGGATACTAGTATGACTCTACATAAAGCATGCCAAATCACTTGGTCCGCTTCTAGCACAGAAGCGAAGTGTTTCTAGTGACTGTGAAAAAGCGCAGGTCATTCCCATTTACAAAGGACTGTCGAAAAGACGCAGAAAATGACAGTCCTTTACGTTGTAGAAATTTACAGTATGTTTGTCCTCGCATATTACATTTCTTGAAACCTAAAAGCTCCTCTGTGGCAATCAACATGTATTCCGAAAACTACGATCATGTGAAACCCAGCTCGCTCTGTTAGTCCACGGGACCCAGAGAGTAGTATGCAGCGGCCACGTCGGTTCCGTGTTCCTTGACTTCAGAAATACGTTCTGTTAAAGAAGGGAGAAGCATACGGAATAGGTTCCCAGATATGTGAGTGGCTCGAGTACTTCTTAAATAATAGTACGTTGTCCTCGATGGCGAGCATTTATCACAGACAAGTGCATCTTCAGGCGTACCCCAGGGGAATGTGACAGGGCCGCTATTATTTTCTATACACATAATTTATCTGACAGAGTGAGCAGCAATCTGGGACCGTTTGCTGACGATGCTGTGGCGTACGGAAAGGTTTCGTCGTTGGAAAAAATTTCTAGTTGGAAGCTAGAAGTAAAAAAAGAAAAACACTTTCAACCACAAATTTTCGTGTTCTATAAAATACAGGGTCCGAAATGCATAGTGAAGTTAATAAAACACGAAAATTTATGATTAAAGGCTATTTTTTTTAAATTCCTACTTCCAGTGTATTTAATAGAGTCGCGTTTGCAGCTGCAAAATATGGATAAAATTAAATTTATGGTTGCTGTGATGAGTGGCAGCTTGCTCTAAATGTATAAAAATGTGAGTTAATGCAGATGAGAAAGAAAAACAATGCTGTAATGTTCGAATACAGTATTAGCTGTGGTGCTGCTTGACACAGTCACGTAGATTAAAATTCCAGGAGCCGGCCGCGGTGGCCGTGCGGTTCTGGCGCTGCAGTCCGGAACCGCGGGGCTGCTACGGTCGCAGGTTCGAATCCTGCCTCGGGCATGGGTGTGTGTGATGTCCTTAGGTTAGTTAGGTTTAAGTAGTTCTAAGTTCTAGGGGACTTATGACCTAAGATGTTGAGTCCCATAGTGCTCAGAGCCATTTGAACCATTTTTTAAAATTCCAGGGGTAATCTTTGCAAAGCGATATAAAACGGAACGAGCGTGTAAGGACTGCAGTAGGAAAAGCGAATAATCGACTTCGGTTTAGTGGGAGGAATTCAGGCAAGTGTGGTTCATCTTTAAAGGAGATCGCGTATAGAGCTATTCTGCGAACCCGTATAGAGTGCTGCTCGAGTGTTTCGGATCCCCAACTGGTCTGATTAAAGGAAAACATAGAAGTAATTCAGCGGCTGACTGCTTTATATGTTATCAGTAGGTTTGAACAACACCCAAGCATTGCGGAGAGCTTCGGGAATTCAAATAGGAATCCCTGGACGGAAGACGACACTATTTTCGCGAAACATCATTGAGAAAATTTAGAGAACTGGCATCTGAGGCTGGCTGCAGAATGATCCTACTGCCGCCAGCGTACTCTCATGCTCATAAATTAAGGATAATGCTGATACATGGGTGAAACAACGCTTTGGTGGGCGGTTTGCGGGTTTAAATCACCTCGGGGTATGACCATGAGGTGCATTTGACCTGCGGTCGTCACACGGTGGCGCTGGCAGCAGTCCACATGCGCAGAGGTGTGTTGGTGCATGCCAGAGTATGGTGCAGCGAGTAAGTGTGCAGACGTTTTCAGACGTGCCAATGGTGACTGTGTGTTGAAAATGGCTCAAAGAACACATATTGATGACGTTATGATGGGTAGAATACTAGGGCGACTGGAGGCTGGTCGAACACAGCAGGTCGTAGCACGGGCCCTCCGTGTGCCACAAAGTGTGATCTCAAGATTATGGCAACGATTCCAGAAGACAGGAAACGTGTACAGGCGCTATTGTACGGGACGTCCACTGTACAACACCACAAGAAAACTGATATCTCACCATCAGTGCCCGCAGACGGCCACGACGTACTGCAGGTAGTCTTGCTCGGGCCCTTACCCCAGCCACTGGAACAGTTGTCTCCAGACACACAGTCTACAGACGACTGAACAGGCATGGTTTATTCGCCCTGGTCACAGAAGAGCCCGTAAAGCTGGTGTCAAGAACACAGTACATGGTCATTGGAACAGTGGTCCCAGGTTATGTCCACAGACGAGTCCAGGTATAGTCTGAACAGTGATTCTCGCCGGGTTTTCATCTGGCGTGAACCAGGAACCAGATACCAACCCCTTAATGTCCTGTATGGAGGTTGTAGTTTGATGGTGTGGGGTGGGATTAAGATTGGTGCACGTAAAACCCTGCATGTCTTTGACAGAGGAACTGCCATCGTGGAGGAGAACCTTGAAACAGAAGATATCAGGCGAATGGAGTGGCCTGCCTATTCTCCAGACCTAAACCCCATCGAGCACGTCTGGGATGCTCTCGGTCGACGTATCGCTGCGCGTCTTCAAACCCCTAGGACACTTAAGGAGCTCCGACAGGCACTGGTGAAAGAATGGGAGGCTATACCCAGCAACTGCTCGACCACCTGATCCAGAGTATGCCAACCCGTTGTGTGGCCTGTGTACGTGTGCATGGTGATCATATCCCATATTGATGTCGGGGTACATGCGCAGGAAACAGTGGCGTTTTGTAGCACATGTGTTTTGGGACGGTTTTCTCAACTTATCACCAATACCGTGGACTTACAGATCTGTGTCGTGTGTGTTCCCTATGTGCCTATGCTATTAGCACCAGTTTTGTGTAGTACCACGTTCTGTGACGCCACAGAATTATCCTTAATTTATGAGCATGAGTGTGTATTTCGCGTAAGGACTACGAAGATAAGAGAAACTGTGGGTCGTATGGAGGCATATAGACAGTCGTTTATCCCTTGCTCAATTTTCTCGTGAAACAGGAAAGGAAATGACTAGTAGTATAAGGAACCCTTGCGCCATATGGTGGTTTGCGGAGTACATGTGTAGATGCAGATGTAGAAGGCATTCGGTGCAGTTGCGCAGTGCTGGCACATAAACAAAATACGAGTGTACAGATTATCAGATCGCCTGTATGATTAGATAGAATAGTCTCTTGCAAACAGAGAGCAGCGTGTCTTTCTCAACCGAAAGAAATATTTAGACGTACAAATAACTTCTGGTGCACCATCACAGAGAGTTATAGCACCACTACTTTTCACTGTGTCTATAAACGGCCTAGTGTATGGAGTCGAAACTTTCCCGTGATAAATCTGTTATACACAGAGACGTCACAGCGCTAGAAAAGTATAGCGAAACGCAGGAAGACCCGCAGACGCTTGGTACAAGTATTGGCAGATGACCCTCAAGATAAATAAATCCAACGTACTCTGCCTAAATAGACAGAAAGACACGTTATTGTATGATTGCACGATTGTAGGCGATCTATAAAATATCTATAGGTGTGCGTACCGGGCGATATGGAGTAAAAATGAACACATAAAAGTAATCTCAGCCAAGGCTGGAGCCAGACTGAGATTCAATGGAAGAATACTCAGGAAGTGTTGTCGTCCCAGAAAGGAGGTAGCTAGCACAAACCTCGTTCGACTAATACTTCAGTAATGCTCGTCAGTCTACGATCCGTAGTTGGTAGGATTGTTAGAGGAAACAGAGGAGATACAAACAAGAACAGTACATATCATCGCAGGTTCATCTAACAAGCGATAGAGAATCACGGAGATGCTCAGCCAAGTCCAGTGCAAACGCTGCGAGAGAGGCGTTCTATCTCACGGTTGTGGTTTACTATTCAATTTACGACATCGTACATTCCTAGTAGACTCAACCGATATATCGTTTCCTCCTTCGTACATCTCAAACAAAGGCCATGAAGATCAAATTAGAGGAATTCCAGCTCACACGGCACACGACGGCTTACTGACAACCGTTCATCAGGAAAGGGGAGGAGTGGTTCTGGTAGGCAAATTACCCTCCGCCACACACCCCATAGTATAGATGTAGAAGCAGATTTAGTGTAGATCAGTACACATTGATAAAACTTCCAATCCATTCGTTTATTTATTCATTAAGGAAGCATCTTGCAATGATATTGGGTACGTGATTATAATGAAATGGAAATAAACAGCTCAAAAATATACGTGCACAGAATATATAAGTATGCTTTATGAGACTAGGACAAGTGGTCGGAAAAGTGGTAAGCAGTGACCTGCTGAAGCAAACATCACAGTAATTCCAGAATGAGATTTTCACTCTGCAGCGGAGTGTGCGCTGATATGAAACTTCCTGGCAGTTTCATATCAGCGCACACTCCGCTACAGAGTGAAAATCTCATTCTGAAAACATCCCCCAGGCTGTGGCTAAGCCATGTCTCCGCTATATCCGTTCTTTCAGGAGTGCTAGTTCTGCAAGGTTTGCAGAAGAGCTTCTGTTAAGTTTGGAAGGTAGGAGACGAGATACTGGCAGAAGTAAAGCTGTGAGTACCGGGCGTGAGTCGTGCTTCGGTAGCTCAGATGGTAGAGCACTTGCCCGCAAAAGGCAAAGGTCCCGAGTTCGAGTCTCGGTCGGACACACAGTTTTAATCTGCCAGGAAGTTTCATATCAGCGCACTCTCCGCTGCAGAGTGAAAATCTCATTCTGGAAACATCCCCCAGGCTGTGGCTAAGCCATGTCTCCGCTATATCCTTTCTTTCAGGAGTGCTAGTTCTGCAAGGTTCGCAGAAGAGCTTCTGTTAAGTTTGGAAGGTAGGAGACGAGATACTGGTAGAAGTAAAGCTGTGAGTACCGGGCGTGAGTCGTGCTTCGGTAGCTCAGATGGTAGAGCACTTGCCCGCGAAAGGCAAAGGTCCCGAGTTCGAGTCTCGGTCGGCCAAACAGTTTTAATATGCCAGGAAGTTTCATATCAGCGCACACTCCGCTGCAGAGTGAAAATCTCATTCTGGAAACATCCCCCAGGCTGTGGCTAAGCCATGTCTCCGCTATATCCGTTCTTTCAGGAGTGCTAGTTCTGCAAGGTTTGCAGAAGAGCTTCTGTTAAGTTTGGAAGGTAGGAGACGAGATACTGGCAGAAGTAAAGCTGTGAGTACCGGGCGTGAGTCGTGCTTCGGTAGCTCAGATGGTAGAGCACTTGCCCGCAAAAGGCAAAGGTCCCGAGTTCGAGTCTCGGTCGGACACACAGTTATAATCTGCCAGGAAGTTTCATATCAGCGCACACTCCGCTGCAGAGTGAAAATCTCATTCTGGAAACATCCCCCAGGCTGTGGCTAAGCCATGTCTCCGCTATATCCTTTCTTTCAGGAGTGCTAGTTCTGCAAGGTTCGCAGAAGAGCTTCTGTTAAGTTTGGAAGGTAGGAGACGAGATACTGGTAGAAGTAAAGCTGTGAGTACCGGGCGTGAGTCGTGCTTCGGTAGCTCAGATGGTAGAGCACTTGCCCGCGAAAGGCAAAGGTCCCGAGTTCGAGTCTCGGTCGGCCAAACAGTTTTAATATGCCAGGAAGTTTCATATCAGCGCACACTCCGCTGCAGAGTGAAAATCTCATTCTGGAAACATCCCCCAGGCTGTGGCTAAGCCATGTCTCCGCTATATCCTTTCTTTCAAATGGTTCAAATGGGTCTGAGCACTATGGGACTCAACTGCTGTGGTCATAAGTCCCCTAGAACTTAGAACTACTTAAACCTAACTAACGTAAGGACAGCACACAACACCCAGCCATCACGAGGCAGAGAAAATCCCTGACCCCGCCGGGAATCGAACCCGGGAACCCGGGCGTGGGAAGCGAGAACGCTACCGCACGACCACGAGATGCGGGCTATCCTTTCTTTCAGGAGTGCTAGTTCTGCAAGGTTCGCAGAAGAGCTTCTGTTAAGTTTGGAAGGTAGGAGACGAGATACTGGCAGAAGTAAAGCTGTGAGTACCGGGCGTGAGTCGTGCTTCGGTAGCTCAGATGGTAGAGCACTTGCCCGCGAAAGGCAAAGGTCCCGAGTTCGAGTCTCGGTCGGACACACAGTTTTAATCTGCCAGGAAGTTTCATCACAGTATTTGCCTGAAATGATTTAGAGAAACAACGGAAAAACTAAGTCAGGATGGCCGGACTAAGCGAATTCCATCCTCCAGAAGATGACGTCAGCGTCTTAACAACTGCACTGTCTCATTCGGCTGGTTCCTATTGAACTTGAACTGGAAAATAATCTACCACCTGCTTTTACTACTATTTGTTTTGTGTGATCATTCCACATTAGGGCGTTCCTTATGGGGCCTGTTAGGTATTTTACGATGTTTGCGGTGTGCAGTGGTTTCTCGCCAATGGTGTAATCAAACAGAAGTGAATTTCTTTGCCTTTTTATGCTCAATACGTTGCATTTATTTGTATTCACCACCAGCTACCAGTCCCTGCACCAGTCGTCTATCTACTGCAGGCCTTTATGTATTTCGCTACAGCCTTCTGCCGTCGTAATCTCCCTATAAACAACAGCATCACCCGCCAATAGCCTCGCTCAGGCTTCAACGTTGTCCATTAGATTACTAATGTAAATTCTATGTAGTACGGGCGCTGTGGCACTCCCTTGCGATACTCCCGAAATAACCTTCACGTACTTCGAATATATTCCGTGAACAGCGACCTGTTGAGTTCTATCTCCAATGAAGTCCTAAATCCGTGCGACTGCTACGGTCGCAGGTTCGAATCCAGCCTCGGGCATGGCTGTGTGTGATGTCCTTAGGTTAGTTAGGTTTAAGTAGTTCTAAGTTCTAGGGGACTGATGACCACAGCAGTTGAGTCCCATAGTGCTCAGAGCCATTTGAACCATTTTTTGAAGTCCTAAATCGAGTAACAAATCTGGTTAGATATTCGGTAAGCGCGTATTTTCTTCACTAAACGACACTGCAGAATCGTTTCAAATGTCTCCTTGATGTCAAGGAACATGGCACTACTCAACTGATATTGACCCAGCCTTGTAGAAAGCTAAATGACTTTCGTTTCTCTCAATAGATCTTTTCGGTATAACCACTAGAAAAATCATTAAAAGCGTCATTTAATACGATGTGATTCCTCACCTGGACTTGATAACCACATGAAGTGAATCCACTAGGTTGTGCAGGTACGTCGCATCCAAGTTAAGCGACTCGCTGATGATATGATCAAATTGCAAGGATGCTGATGCACGCGTTCTGTCCGCTTTTCCAACATGTCCCACAGATTTTCTATGACGTTCAAGTGAGATAAATTTGCAGGTTAATCGTTATGTAATAGCGTGGGGGAGTGTTAAGAAAATCAGTTACATATTCTTCCAGCCCGACGACGTTTGCAGTTGTGGTCTTTATATACATGTGTGAGCAATGGCCTCTTGCAAGGTGACGGACTCCAAATGGCCATTGTATGCAATATTCTCTCTCTAACAGGTGGGGATGGACTTATAATCACTGCCTGCCGCAATATCTGTCGGGTTTGCAAGCCGTTATGGTTCACAAGTCGTGAAGCGCGCCTCCGGACCCTCTCAGTCATGATCTTATTCCGGCCACAATTCTGACGCCGTGTTACACCGCTGCTCGTTGACACATTGAAGAGTCCGCCGCGCAACACTAACAAATCCAGCAACTTCACGCACCGTAAGGGCTCGGGCACGACTGAACACGATTGCCTTCCTTTGCACTCTGTCACGTTCTCACGTTTACCCACGTTTGCGTGCAATGTCCACTTGAAACACGAGTGTCTCACTGATCGCTACTGGCTTATGCTCACATAGAGGCAGTTCATTGGCGATGGAGCACATGAACCGATCGATGCGCCATCTGTAAAGTCTGAACGATTCATCTGTAAGTGCAGACTGGGGTAAAACTAGAAGTGGTCCAAGTATTGAACCGTGCGAAACACCAGTAGTAATTTATCTGCACTTAGAGGAATACGCATCAATTGTGGCGCCGATGTCTACTGAACTCTAGATCTCATGGACAAGCATGGTGAGCTGAGTTTCACAAGTCTCGGTTTGCAGAATCCGTGTTTATTCTAGGCGTTATCGTCACTGAGATGTCGCATGGCGCTTTACCGTCAGTGTTCGGCAGAACGCTCGCCGCCCGGTGCGGCAGGCAAGTAACTGGTGCACTAGGCCACGTGGGAGTGCGGTAACTCCAGCTGCCCACGCCGTGGCACGGTACTGCAGCACGACAGCATGTGGCGATGCCTTATGCCTTCCTTGTCGGGCTTCATCCCTACCGGCGCCTCAGCCCTCTGCGGAGAAAGCGGCGGCCCTGACGTTAAGGACGAAGGTGGCTCGCGTGTTGCGTGAGGACCTGGACAATGGTGCCTGGTGCCAGACAAGGAGCCGCTGCCGACCGCTACGGTACACGGACATAAGCCACAAATGCCCGCCTTCTGCGTGCACGCTGCGGTCCAGATAATGTAACGCGACTCACCGGAGGGGCTATTTGACCGAAATTAGTATGGTAATTTCGGTTATAAATAGAATAAATGACAACCCCAGTGTTGGTTCTGGGCTATTGAATTGCAGATATGTGTCATCATTTCTAATTTTTTATTAGTCTCCCGAAAATCTGATATCTGTCTCCTGAATACATGGTTGAGAGCAAAAATTACTCATTGAAGCATGAGTAGCCACGTCGTAAATAACGTCCGAGTGACTCTCGTTCTTGCACGTTTATGCAGACCTTTGTTGGAACCGTTGCTTTCATCGTGGTCACTCTCTTAATACTGTTGGCCTGTCGTGTCACAGGCGAGTGTCCAGGATTTTGTTATCTGGGATGGGAGGGGTACTGTTGTTACGGTTATAATAACAGATTCTAAGAAACTGAATTTCAGAGGAATTACCTAAGGCATATGTAAATCATTGGTCCGAAAATTTGACAAGTGTATGCGTCGTGCAACTGATTTAAGAACCATAATAGCAAGAAACTCTGACATCTCTGACGTCAGACAATATAGAAATCGATGTTTGTACTCACCATTATCAGTATTTCCCTTAACACCATCGATCTAAGCACAGATCTGCAGACTATGATGAAGTGTCCCTCATTTTTCTCCTTTACCCTAACGCTCTTGCCTGAAAAACATGGCAGAAACATCCTTTCCCATAAGAGCAAAATCATTTCGGTTCGCCAGCCGGGGTGACAGAGCGGTTCTAGGCGCTACAGTATGGAACCGCGCGACCGCTACGGTCGCAGGTTCGAATCCTGCCTCGGGCATGCATGTGTGTGATGTCCTTAGGTTAGTTAAGTTTAAGTAGTTCTAAGTTCTAGGTGACTGATGACCTCAGAAGTTAAGTCCCATAGTGCTCAGAGCCATTTTTGAACCTTTCTGTTTAGCCACTTCCTCGAAGTGCTTCTCAGTAACAGGAACCCATGAAGCAACAATAATGCTTGTCATTGCCCCTGTACGCACTCCTCACCCATGCACGCCCTTCTTCCCACATACCTCCTCATTTAGCTGGTGCAGTCTTCTTAAATTTAGTTTCACCAGAACTCGCTGTATCAAAAGACATCTATTTCGTACACCTATGAATTCTTTTTATATCTGTTGCTGTCATTATTTTTGCTATTATTATCATTCTTACAGTTATTATTATTACTATTATCATTATTAGCGGCAGCAGCAGGAGTAGAAATAATGCCAGTATTAACTTCATTAGTTCACAGTCAGTATTATCACATTGCTTCTATGAATTCTCAAATCATTTTAATAGCTCTGAGGAAGGTCGTTGAAATTCGGCCGAAACGTTGGTTTTAGCTTATTATTGTTGTTAGTTTTTAGCAATGACGCGGAATAATACCGAGAAGAATTTTAATCACCATTTTAATAGCCTTTGTCATTAAAAAACTTGTTACTTCTTAGATAACTATGATGCAAAAAGGGTACTCTCTGTGTGAAACCCTGGTTCGATGTAGGATGGGGCTTGACGGCTAATCAGATAAGATGAAATAAAAATAGATTACGTGTAAATGAGGGAGATGCTGTTTCTCCTAGTCATCTGCGCCTAAGTACGGAAATCAGTCTCCCTGCACTTTTTTCCTTTCTATGCAATGGGGGATGTTTACCTTTCACTCACTGCTCACTCGGCTTCCTGTGGTTTGCCTGTTGTACCTTGGGGCTCTTGAACAGTTTCGGGCCGAGCGGGATTAGCCGAGTGGTCTCGGGCGCTGCAGTCATGGACAATGTGGCTGGTCCCGGCGGAGGTTGGAGTCCTCCTTCGGGCATGTGTGTGTGGGTTTATCCTTAGGATAATTTAGGTCAAGTAGTGTGTAAGATTTAGGGACTGATGACCTTAGCAGTTAAGTCCCATAAGATTACACACACATTTGAACATTTTTTTAACAGTTTCGGATTCGCTGGCGGCATAGATACGGTCAACTTGTGAATGAGTGCCATTACCGGGTCGGAATGTTTTCAGTGACTGGTCACGTCGAAGCTAGTCCACGTTGTCAAGAAACTGAAAAGTATTCTATGTTAAATAAAAGTATATATCTCTACAATTTCTTGTCGTTTTCGAGGCTCTTCACGTCATTCTATTCTCCCAAAGTTATTTGCAAAATTTACAGACTTATATTTCTAAAAATATAAACGCTTTTACTAAAATCCCTTTGGAGGGGATCATGTCCCACACCCCCACCCCCACCCCCATCCAGCCCACCCTATTCTCTGTATCCGCGCCCGATATTACAATCGAGATTACCCTGCAGTCTTACTCAACACACACAGTGTAAAAATCATTAACAAACAAAAATTTCCGTTTATTTTTCGAACAGGTAATGTAAATTTGGTAACGGATTGGAGCACTAATCAGACGAAGGCAACATCTATAATTTCACTTGCATTAAGAAAATTTGTTTCATAAGTTAACAGGGAATACTGAACGTATCTAAAGAATGCACCACTGTAGCCGTATTATAACCCATTTATTGTGTTACTACCAAGCATTTTCAGGTTGCCGAGTTGTGCTAAAGTCGTGACACAAATAGTCTGATTGTCGTACCTAACTTTAAAGACCAAATCCGAAAACACTGCTCACAAACATTCTGCCGACCGCCTGATGGAAGTATGACGTGCGGGCACGGCATGCTGCCCACAGTATACTTTGTGCGCAGTGGAGTCAGTCAGTAGGCGCATCAATCTTGCTCATTACGTACTAAAGTGGCAGCTGCCCTGGAGTGGGGTCGCGAATAACTCGTGGCTCGAGCGAGGCGACTCGGTCATAATCGTAGTGGAAGGGAAATGGGCGAAGTGTGGTAATCAAAGACCTGCGAAGAAAACTGCACAGACGATGTGTACACGTTTGATGAATTCATCATTTCATCTTCATAATATTTTGATCTTTGCATTTTCGTGATGTCTTGTTTAGAAACATCGTCACGATTTGACGGTGAGTATGTTCCAAGAAGTAAATATTTTCTCTGCTTTAACCAAACTCAATTTATGAAGTCATTTCATGGCTGTTTAATCGACGAAATATCATTCTTTATGCTTAAATGAAAAGTAAAACTACTAGAATAATGAATGATCAAAAGGTATCAGTTAATGGTTGATTTGTGGGAGTTGAAGGGACCAGACTAAAAAGCCCATCGGTCCCGGTATCATTTAATGAAGTAGGGGTTGAAAATAAGGTAACACAGTACATGACATCAATGTGTTTACAATGCCGAAACATATTGTTACCAGAAACTTCTGAGTATAAACCCGTATATTACATTTATATTATACAAGTGGGGGCTACTTACATAGATTATTTGTGTTCCATATCATATGATACGATTGTCTTCATAAGATAATTTCGTTTCCCCTGTTGTTGTTATGAATGAACAAAATGTCATTGACACGTTTTGGATCGATATAGAAGCGCTTCTCGGATACAATTAATCCTGCCCTGGTAAAATTTTTTTCGCTTGCAGCGCTACTAGCGGGAATGCAGAGGATATCTTTTGGCAGTTTAAAGAGCTTGGGGGAGGCACAGGCGTTGGCCTTCCACTACGACGAAACGTTCATAACGTTGTCACCTGGGGCGTCCATGTTCAAATATTGCTCCAATTCATATTTGCGTTTAGAAGTTGATGAACACCACTTTCGGAACTTCTTTAAGGGGGAGGGAAGTAGACATTATTTCTCTTCTTCAAAAACAGCGCTATTTAACTTCAGATGAACAGTTTGATAAATATTTTCTTTCTTCTCTTCACTCAGTACTGACTTCCCTGAAATACGGAACTGTAGCAATATAATGAGAATCCTGTATTTGTTAACAACTTTCTCTTTTAGGTGAGTTTCTGCACATCCTTTCAGCAATTTAACTAATGCATTGCCATGTTCACTTCGAATGTATTTAGTAAATTAAAGGCCCATGGCACCACGAAAGGCAGGGTCGGTTCTGTTTCACAGTCCAGTTCATTTGTGGACTCTTGAAAAGCTTCAAGGAGTTTAATTGCGTCATTCATTATATCAAGCTATTAACAAGATATCGTTTCCTGCTTGTTTTTCAACCAGCACAAAATTCTCAGTTTCATTTTTTTGTGAATGAAACGAATCCAACATCATATACACTCATCAAAAAGAGTTATGTACAGAAAATTTGGAATGGAGATCAACATAAACGTCATTTTCGCCCTTTTTACTGCTTATGAAAACCACAAATTGAATGTTGTACCACCATACAGCGAGACCTTCAGAGGTGGTGGTCCAGATTAGTGTACACACCGCCACCTCTAATACCCAGTAGCACGTCCTTTCGCATTGATGCATGCCTATATTCGTCGTGGTACACTATCCACAAGTTCATCAAGGCACTGTTGGTCCAGATTGTCCCACTCCTCAACGGCGATTCGGCGTAAATCCCTGACAGTGGTTGGTGGGTCACGTCGTCCATAAACAGCCCTTTTCAATCTATCCCAGGCATGTTCGATAGGGTTCATGTCTGGAGAACTTGCTGGTCAACCTATCCGAGCAATGTCGTTATCCTGAAGGAAGTCATTCACAAGATGATGTGCACGATGGGGAGCGCGAACTGTCGCCATTACGCTGTACTGTCGGTCGGAGGATGGCATTCACGTATTGTACAGCCGTTACGGCGTCTTGTATGGCCACCAGCTGCGTCGCCGGCCCCACATAATGCCACCCCGAAACAGCAGGGAACCTCCACTTCGATGCACTTGCTGGACAGTGTGTCTAAGGCGTTCAGCCTGACCAGGCTGCCCCCAAACACGTCTCTGACGATTGTCTGTTTGAAGGAATATGTGATTCTCGTCGGTGAAGAGAACGTGATGCCAATCCTGAGAAGTCCATTCAGCATGTTGTTGGGCCCATCTGTACCGCGCTGCATGGTGTCGTGGTTGCAAAGATGGAAAGATGGTCGTCGCCATGGACGTCGGAAGTGAAGTTGCGCATCATGCAGCCTATTGGGCACAGTTTGAGTTGTAACACGACGTCCTATGGTTGAACGAAAAGCATTATTCAACAGGTTGGTGTTGCTGTCAGGGTTCTTCCGAGCCATAATCAGTAGGTAGCGGTCATCCACTGCAGTAGTAGCCTTTGGGCGGCCTGAGCGAGGTATGTCATCGACAGCTCCTGTCTCTCTGTATCTCCTCCAGGCCCGAACAACATCGCTTTGGTTCTCTCCGGGACGCCTGGACACTTTCCTTGTTGAGAGCGCTTCCTGGCACATAGTAAGAATGCGGACGCGATCAAACAGCGGTATTGACCGTCTAGGCATGGTTGAACGGCAGACAACACGAGCCGTGTACCTCCTTCCTGGTGGAATGACTGGAACTGCTAGGCTGTTGGACCCTCTCCGTCTAATAGGCGCTGCTCATACAAGATTGTTTACATCTTTAGACGAGTTTAGTGTCAGCTCTGAAGAGTCAAAGGGACTATGTCTGTGATATAATATCCACAGCCAACGTCTATCTTCAGGTGTTCTGGGAACTGGGGTGATGCAAAACTTTTTTTGATGTGCGTACATGCTATTCCATCTCGTTCCAACATCTAGATGTAATCTTTTTTCTAATCTTCTATCAAACCAAAGCATTTCATAATATCGTACAATTCTATGCGCTGTCTGGATAGATACATAAATATCAGACAATTCTTCACTAAGAACTTGTCATCCATTGTGTGCCTTAACGCTGTGTTTATACAGCAAACTGCACATGGTGGACTTTGTGATGCTGAAGAGCTTTCTTTATGTTTGGCCCTTGATCCGTCTAAAAAAATAAAATAAAATGAAGTAAATGTCGCTTTGTTTAGTTATAAAGGAGAAATATCTATCTCAGACAATTTTTTGTAAAACAGTCAGGCAGCAGCAGGCGGCCGAGATAGATGTAGCAACATGAAGGTAAACGGTTGTGTGACTTCTACAAGTTCGTAACCAGGAGCGAATTTTATAATATCATCTGTTTGCTTTAATAGTTTAGTTTCTTGAGTTTCTGCATGTTAATACCTAATACACGCAATTCTCGCGTTTTCGTATGTATCGGAAAGTAAACCGATTTTATGACATATTACAAGTTCTTGATTATTTAGTTTCACCTGAGTGCTTCAGTAGTTAGGGTTTTGAATCTCTCTATATTAATCTAATTTATAAGACACAGTCCCTGCGTTTTTATTAGCATCTACAGTAGAGTTCCACAGCACGTGCCGATCGTTCGTTTATCTGGGTATCTCAGTTTTCCACGGTCTTTTGTATGGATAGGGACTGTGACTGTTGTGTGTGGATGTGAGCCAATTTGGTGACACTCTGCTCTCAGATCCAGGCCGTGATGGCTTCGGTTACACAGCTTGAGACTGCAGTAGATGGGCACCACTGTTGTGGGCCAGCCGAGGGTATCCAACGGATTTTCAGATTGGAGGATTCAATCGATCCTCACCAGTGGCCAGCCAAGTTACTACTCGCACTGAGGTAGACCCCTCATCTGTAATCGAGTGGGAGGTCGCTCCGGGGCATAGCAGGCAGCGAAACACCTTCCAGGGAACCGCACATGAGGCCTACCCGGTTAGTCTGACAAAAAGGTTCCAGTTGCTACCTGTGGCTGAACCAGATGCCATTGCCTGTCCTGTTTCAGAGAAAAACCTCTCAGCCTGCAAGATCCGGGCAATCACAGAGGGTGGGATTATTAACAGTTGGGAGATCCAACGTTAGGTGCGTTATGGTGCCCCTCAGCGACATGGCTGCCAAGAAGGGGAAGAAAGTCAATGTACATTCCGTGTGCATACCGGATGGAGACATTCCAGATGTGGAATGGGTCCTTCCGGAGGCCATGAAGAGCACAGGGTGCAGCCAACTGCAGGTTGTGGCTCACGTCGGTACTAATGATGTGTGTTACTTTGGATCAAAAGAGATTCTCTCTGGTTCAAATGGCTCTGACCACTATGCGACTTAACTTCTGAGGTCATCAGTTGCCTAGAACTTAGAACTAATTAAACCTAACTAACCTAAGGGTATCACACACATCTATGCCCGAGGCAGGATTCGAACCTGCGAACGTAGCGATCGCTCGGTTCCAGACTGTAGCGCCTAGAACCGCACGACCACTCCGGTCGGCGATTCTGTCTGGTTTCGAGCGGCTAACAGAAGGGGTAAAGGCTGCCAGTCTTGCTTGCGAGATGAAAGCAGAGCTGCCAATTTACAGCATAGTCGCACGGACCAACTGCGGAACTCTGGTACAGAGCCGAGTGGAGAATCTGAATCAGAAGCTCAGACGGTTCTGCGACCGTGTAGGCTGCAGATCCCTCGGTTTGCGCTATAGGGTGGTTGGGTTTCAGGTTCTGCTGAATAGGTCAGGAGTTCACTATACGCTGGAGGTGACTACACGGGTAGCAGGGGCTGTGTGGCGTGGACTGGGTGGTTTTTTAGGTTAGAGGGTCTCGGGAAAACATGAGAAAGGCTTTAGTTACAAAGGGTGCAGGCTGAACACAGGAAAAACCTAGATACAGGAACCATTGGTATAATAGTTGTAAATTGTCGTAACTGTGTTGGGAAAGTACCACAGCTCCAAGCGCTAATAGAAAGCACTGATACTCAAATCATTATAGGCACCGAAAGCTGGCTAAAGCCGGAGGTAAGCTCAGACGAAATTTTTGCGAGGAACATAACGGTGTTCCGAAAGGATAGGCTAATCACGGTTGGCGGTGGCCTGTTTGTTGCTGTTGGAAGTTGTTTATCTTGTAGGTAGATAGTTCTTTTGTGTTTTTATGGGCAGAGGTCATTATTGGCAACCGGAATAAAATAACAATTGGATCCTTTTACCGACCTCCCAATTCAGATGATACAATTGCTGAAAGGTTCAAAGAAAATTTGAATTTGATTTCAAACACGTACCCGACTCATACGATTATAGTTGGTGGTGACATTAATTTACCCTTGATATGTTGGGCAGAATACAGGTTTAATTCCGGAGGTTCGCATGAAGTATCATCCGAAATTGTGCTGAACGCATTCTCTGAAAATTATTTCGATCAGTTAGTTCATGAGCCCACACGAATAGTAAACGGTTGTGAAAACACACTTGACCTCATAGCAACAAATAATCCTGAGGTAATAACGACCATCAAAATGGATGCAGGAATTTGTGAACACAGGTTTGTCGTAGCGAGAATGAATATTGTAACCCCCAAATCTTCCAAAAATGAACAAAAAGTACACCTATTCAGAAAAGCAGATAAAACGCCTTCCTGAGAGACGATCTCCACTCCTTCCAAATTAACAATATAAGTTTAGATCAGATGTGGCTTGAAGCAATTGAGAGATTTACACCAAATAAATTAACAAACGACAGAGCTGATCCTCCTTGGTACACAAAACGGATCAGAATGCTGTTGCAGAAACAACGAACAAAACGTGCCAGATTTAAACAGAAAACCAAAATCACCAAGATTGGCGATCTTTTACAGAAGCTCGAAATGTAGCGCGGATTTCAATGCGAGATGCTTACAATAGTTTTCGCACGAAACTGTTTCGAAGCCTGGAAGAAAATCCAGCGAGATTCTGGTCGTATGTCAAGCATGCTGGCGGCAATACACAATCAGCGCCTTCTCTGCGCAATAGCAACGGAGATACTATCGAAGGCAGTGCTGCGAAAGCAGAGCTACTAAACATAGCCTTCCGAAATGCCTTCACAAAAGAAGACGAAGTAAATACTCCAGAATTCGAATCAAGAACAGTTGCCGACATGAGTAACATAGACGTAGATATCCTCTGAGTAGTGAAGCAATTTAATACGCTTAATAAAAACAAATCTTCTGGTCCAGACTGTTTACCAATTATGATCCTTTCAAAGTACGATGGTGCAGTTGCTCCATACTTAACGATCATATACAACCGGTCATTCGACGAAAGATCCTTACTCGAAGACTGGAAAGTTGCACAGGTCACACCAATATTCAAGAAAGGTAGTAGGAGTAATCCACTAAATTACAGGCCCTTATCGTTAACGTCGATATGCAGCATGATTCTAGAACCTATATTGTGTTCGAACATTATGAATTACCTCGAAGAAAACGGTCTATTAACACACAGTCAACACGGATTTAGAAAACATCGTTCATGTGAAACACAACTAGCTCTTAATTCGCGGGAAGTTTTGAGTGCTGTTGATAAGAGATTTCAAATTGATTCCATATTTCTGGATTTCCGGAAGGCTTGTTGTGAAATTGCGTGCTTACGGAATATCGTCTCAGTTATGTGACTGGATTCGTGATTTCCTGTCAGAGAGGTCACAGTTCGTATTAACTGACGGAAAACCATCGAGTAAAACAGAAGTGCTTTCTGGCGTTCCCCAAGGTAGTGTTATAGGCCCTTTGCTATTCCTTATCCACATAAACGATTTAGGAGACAATCTGAGGAGCCTACTTATGTTGTTGTCAGATGACGCTGTCTTTTGTTAACTAGTAAAGTCATCAGAAGATAAAAACAAATTGCAAAACGATTTAGAAAAGGTATATGTATGGTGCGAAAATTGGCAATTAACCCTAAATTTCGAGAAGTGTGAGGTCATCCACATGAGTGCTAAAAGGAATCCGTTAAACTTCCCGCGCGCCCGCTACGGTCGCAAGTTCGAATCCTGCCTCGGGCATGGATGTGTATGTTGTCCTTAGGTTAGTTATGTTTAAGTAGTTCTAAGTTCTAGGGGACTGATGACCTCAGAAGTTTAGTCCCATAGTGCTCATAGCCATTTGAACCATTTGTTAAACTTCGGTTTCACGATAAATCACTCAAAGCTAAAGGCCGTACATTCAACTAAATACCTAGGAATTACAATTACGAACAACTTAAATTGGAAGGCACACATAGAAAATGTTGTGGGGAAGACTAACCAAAGACTGCGTTTTATTGGCAGAACACTTAGAAAATGTAACAGACCTACTAAGGAGACTTCCTATACTAAGCTCGTCCGTCCTCTTTTAGAATACTGCAGCGCGGTGTGGGATCCTTATTAGATAGGATTGACGGAGTACATCGAAAAATTTCAAAGAAGGGCAGCACGTTTTATAAAATCGTGAAATAGGGAAGAGTGTGTCACTGAAATGATGCAGTATTTGGGATGGAGATAATTAAAACAAAGGTGTTTCTCGTTGCGGAGGAATCTTCTCACGAAAATCCAATCACAAACTTTCTCCTTCGAATGTGAAAATAGTTTTTTGACACGACCTACGTAGGGAGAAACGATCACCATGATAAAATAAAGAAAATCAGAGCTCATACGGAAAGTTATAGGTGTTCGTTCTTTCTGCGCACTATGCGAGATTGGATTGCCAGGCACTTAAGTGTGATTTGCAGAGTATCCAAGTAGATGAAGAATATTTTCACTCGTTTGTGAAAAGTCGGGAAACTTTATTGTAAGGAGCATATTGTTTTCCAGTTCACACTTGTCCTCGGAGTCTACAATAATAGTAGATGTCACAGTTAGATAATATATTTTGGGATACTTGTCAGTCCAGAGATCGCAAGTCATAGAACACTATCTCTGGTCAGTACCTTTCTTCACTTGAGGCAAGATCTCACTTCTCGCTTGGTCGGCAATATCTTGCGTAAGTCGGGAAACAGTTCTCTGAGAAGGCAGAATCTCTTGGCACCAATATTAATCAGTCGTTGTGAAGGGCTAACAAATCCTTCCTCACCAACAATAATAGTACAAAAAGTTGGTACCACAGGTTCACGCCCAACCAGCGAAGTTAAGGAACGTCGGGCCCGGTTAATACATGGATAGGTGACTACTGCCCAGGGACAACTGGGTGCTGTTGGCTGAAGGACATGCCAGTCACCGAAGTGGCGTCTAGTCGAAAGACTTGCACCGAACATAATTCCTAACAATGCTGAACGGCTCTAGGTTCAAAGCATGTACTTGAACATACTTGTACCCGAAAGTCTCTTTATCGCTGTTCGAAACTGTTGTAGATGTTGAATGTGTGACACTTCTGCAAGTACATCTTTTCATGCTGGTGTTGCTTACCTCACGAGTAACGCTTTGCACCCCTCTCTTCTCTCTGAACGTAATGCACAGGATCGCAAGTAACTCTTCCAGTCACTATCTGCAATTAAGAATAGCAGTAGTAAACATTTGTTCTGTCCGATACAGCTCCTTCTTTTTCACTTTAACAAAATGAAGCAATTTTTATCAGAATCTGTAAAGCAACAGAAAGTAAAGCGAGAATATTACGACTATTATTCTTAAAATGTCCCAAACTGAAATATGGTAGACATTCCGTTCAGTTCATTATACAGTAAATATAATTTAAATGTAGATGAATTGTTTGAAGAAACAGGTTTTCTAATTCCGTTCGCAAAATGTAATGTCCGTTTTATTTTATACTAGTTTTTTTTTAATATTTAACAGCTTTTCAGCTTAACTTAAATCAGACTATGAGCAAAAGAAATGCATCAGTCTTTATAGTCTGTAATGTGCACCTCTAACGTCCTGACTACTGTGGTTAATCATGTTTCCTGAACGTTTGAATTAAATGTAAGTAAAGTTGGCATCGGGCTGGTAAAAGCACAGCGAAAGCTCTAAATTGTGTTGTGTTATCGTTATTAAGACACAACAGATGACGTAACGTTGCACTACGCACCACAATATCATTAGTCCATTAGAGAAGAAGGCACTTTAGGAAATTTAGACTTTAATAGCTAGAGGCTCTTTGACAAAGCTTCATTCAGTGTAGCAGACGGCTCCTCAAAAAACGGCGCATTCAGCGAAGTGCGTCACTAATTAATTCAACTTATGTTTTTACGTGATAATGTAAATCACGCATTCAAAATATCTGGTAGACACTGATCTATTTCCATTATGAAACACAGATCGTACGTTTCCTAAGAAGTTTTAAACCAAGAAGCGGGCACTAGAAGTAAGTGCGAGATCAAATGAAATTTAGTTTTTCTAACTTTTTTGGTCAGCAAGTGGAAGCAATTAGCAGTATGGAATATGAGTTTTAACTCAGAATAGCGTCTTTTGTTCCCTTATTTGCAAAGCATTCCTGTTATGAGCGCACGAAGTCCGCATTTGCAGTAAGCTTTCGCAAATAAGCTGAATGCTCTGTAATATTCTACAAGCCTTAACCTGTCACCGCTCATAAAATAAGCGAGATAAGAAAATAAAACTTGAGCACTCTTGTTTGATATGACCGTAAGAGTAAACATAAGGGAAATCGGGTAACATTGTCGTGGGCGCCTTTCACCTTGCCAGAAATGACACAAATTCCTAGTAAAATTAAACTAGAACCTTCAACTTTTCCCCGCAGGAACTACCCCGGCTAGTTCCGGGTCTCTCTAGCAGAACGTCCTCTTTCGTCGTCACAACTCCGTAAGAAACGGCCCTGGAGCGTCTTAAAAGAGTCTCACGAGCGCAGTGAAAACTCATAGCAGGCGAGCCGCGGCACGCTCGGCCGGACCCCATTGCCCCTCGTGGTTGCGAGTGCGACTCACGGCGGTAATAAGCTACGAGCAAGTCTGAAAGCTGCTGACGACGATGATACTTGGTTTGTGGGCCGCACAACTGCAGGGTTATCAGCGCCCGTACAAAGTCCCAATCGGCACACGGTCCAGTCTCGCCACTGTCCCGAATGATGATGAAATGACGAGGACAACAAAGACACCCAGTTCCCGGGAGGAGAAAATCCCCGATCCTGCCGGGAATCGAATCCGGGACCCCGTGATCCAGAAGCAGCAACGCTAGCCGCTAGATCACGAGCTGCGGACTTTAATAGCTGAGATGACTGGCTCTAGTGCGCAGCATGCCGTGTCTGCTCGCTATTCTTCCTTCAAGAGGTCGGGAGATTGTTTGTAATCATTGTTTTCGGGTTTGGTGATCAACATTACTTATGACAACCAGACATGGCCTGAAGACGCTACTGATTCCAGGTAAAATAAAACCCGTACATAAATTATAAAAGTGTATATATACTAAGATGGTATCTGTTCTTCCGGCTCTGTGGAAGCTTTGCGTGCAGGAGCACGCAGCACTTGGCTGTTCGCTGACATGTCCGAAAGAATAGATACCATCGGTGACCATCGTTAGAATGAAATGAAATGAACACCCTTAGCTGCTTACAGGTGTTGACATACGTCAACGGGGACAGATGAAAGTGTGTGCCCCGACCGGGACTCGAACCCGGGATCTCCTGCTTGCATGGCAGACGCTCTATCCATCTGAGCCACCGAGGAGACAGAGGCTAGCGCGACTGCAGGGATTTATCTCTGGCACGCCTCCCGCGAAACGCACATTCTCAACGTATTGTCCCTCACTACATTAGTAGTGCCCCCGCCCATTATACTCATTACTCGCGGCGCGTTGCCGATTCCCGTAAGAGTTCGGGCACTGTTTGTGTATTCGCACAGAAGAAGAAGATGGTCAAGTGGCCGGTGAGCCTTAACTATAGATATACTATGATGGTATCTGTTCTTTCGGAACAGATGGAGACGAAACATGAGGTGAAAATTTTATACATCGACCACGCCCTCTCAGCCCGGAAGTTTCAACTGAAGAAAGTGTATGTTTGTTACATATCTCCTTCTGAACCACTGGATCGAGTACACGTTTCACTTAGTGAGTGGTAAGAACCACTGTGGAGGTAAGAACCACCTACCTCTCAAACGGTGCAGATCGGAATTAAAAAGAAATGCACAAATAGCTAGACTATATGTATCAAATATCTGAGAATGAGAGCACTTACTGACTTTCAACAAACCTAACACATAACGTCAAGCCTTTACGAGCCTTTTTCTTTCTGACACCGCTCAGAAAATGGTGAAGGAAAAAGTTATATTGCTTACTACGTTGAAGCTGTTCGTGTAGTAAAACTGCAACATCCGACGTAACCTTTTAATTATTACTTCTTTACTACTTATTCTATCCGCAACATATTTTGCAGACGGTATTCACAAATACCACTGAATGTAATGCAAAAATATGTCATTGTGCGACAGGTAATTCAGGAGATATGACGTCGTGAACCAGGGCCGTTAAATATACCGCTCTATGGAGCAGCTTGATTCTGCTCCTTGCTCCGGCTCCGTGGGAGCTCTACGAGCGGGATCGCACAGCACTTGGATGTTCGCTTGACAGCGACAGCCAAGCGGCGCTGCGCAAAGCTGGCGTATTCTCCTTTTTGTGGAAGACTGTGATGTCATAAACAGAAGACAGCATTTGAAATCGTTTGTTAGTCCCAAGTTAGTCAATACTCTGGTGAGCAACTGAGGATATACGTGCGAAATATATCGTAAAAAGGAGACACATTTCTAATTAATCTCGTTGAACACTTAATGAAGACTCTTATGACAACAGTCTTAGAGCGTCAAAGGACAAAATGAATGTAAATATGTCCTAAATACGAAAGTTAATGGATCATGGCAAACTGGAAGGCAAAGCTAGGGAACTGAATAACAAAGAAAATATAGGAAATTAATCCATGTCTGTTGCTGCTTTCGACATTGATTTACTTTCCTTTGCGTAAGAGCTTCAATGTCGGGAGAGATTCATTCAACACAGCTCAGTCTCAAAACACATTTCAGATGATAGTCTGATATGGAACATCTCAGTCGTGTTTTACACAGTTTCATTAGCGAAACGAAATGGCCACAATTGTACATTGATCCGAACAGACTAAGCATCCGTGCTGCACGTCTATGAAATTTCGGGTAACGCTTGTGTGACAAATGTTTTTAAAAGTCACTTAGAGTCTTCCTGCTCTCATATTTATCTTTCAGTTCTAATTCTGAATCGCACTGAAGATCTACGGTTTCAGTTTTGAGAGGATGGCTTACAGAATCGACGTCCAC
The DNA here is from genome assembly GCF_023898315.1 of Schistocerca nitens. NCBI lineage: Eukaryota > Metazoa > Arthropoda > Insecta > Orthoptera > Acrididae > Schistocerca > Schistocerca nitens. The sequence continues at coordinate 529,989,090 of NC_064617.1, forward strand.
ACAATATACAGTAGCGAAATTTCCTAAATCTCTTTCCAAGCGTGAAATATCAGTGAATTTTGTTTCAAATTCAGTACGCAATTCTCTTACAAGATCCGTATACTCTCCAAAATTTGCAGCAATGGCAACGTTCGTTAATGCTGACAGTTTCGGGAAGTAAGAAACGCTTCTAGCTTACAGTTGCCTTGCCCAGAGCAACAGTTTTATCTTGAATGCCTTTATTTTGTCAGAGAAATGGCTGATGAGAATATCCATTCCTCGAAGCGACACGCACAAGATGCCATATTACATCAGTTAAAAAAGCTAAATCACAAATCCATCTATCATGCGACAGTTGAGGAACACTTCCTGCCCTCATTTCCATGAATAACGATATTTCTTGGCGCAGTTTCATGAAGCGCTCAAGAACTTTAGCACGGCTGAGCCAACGAACCTTACAGTGATAAGGTAAATCTCCACATTCACAATCGACGTCGTCCAGAAATGCTCTGAACAAGAGATGATTGAATCCATTTCCTCGAATAGAATTAGTGATTTTGACGATCAAGCTTGTTACATTATTCAGTTTTACTCTTCTGGAACACAAATGTTGTTGATGCATCTGGAAATGTATTGAGGTAACCAGGAGGTCGTGATTCGTCAGTTTTCTCTGGACGTATCCCTCTGAGCCACTGATTTCTCCATCCGTAGCTGGAGCACCGTCTGTTGCTACGGAAGTTAGTGATTCCCACGGCAGACCAAACTTCTCCATAACCGCTTCAAGTCCATTTGAACATGTCTTGACTTGTTGTCGTGTCCTTCTGTCGGATGAGATCTAACGACTCCTCTTGAACTTCTAGCATTTTGCTTACTGTCCTAGAGAAAATAACCAGCTGTGCTGTGTCTGACAAGTGAAAGTCATCCAAAGGCAAAGAAAATGCAACACTGCCTTTAATATACATTGGGAGCTGAGCCTCCAAATCTTTTGCTAATTCTTCAGTTCGACGCATCACAGTGGCTCGAGAAAGTGACGCGAACTGCAGCCGTGGAACCGATTGTGGGCACAGCTCCTCCGTTGTTGTTGCGAAGTATTCTTTGATAAATCCACCTTCAGCAAGCGGCTTCATGTGCACAGCTGTCTGATGAGAAGTTCTGCAATCAATTTTCACAGTAGAGTCTCTTCCAGGATGATAAACGTCCTGCAAATAGTATGAAATATTTTTGTCGCATAAAGTCAGTAGCACAAGCTCCCAAACCCGACAAGGTAATTGTTGAATGAGGAAACTTTCTCTTATTCCTTCCACTGCCATCATATTGCAAACAGAAATTAATATTAAGTGGTAACGCACTTCGTTTGGAAAGCTGGCTTTTAGTTTATGAATATTGTCTTTCGTTCATCGTTGACGCCAGCCGGGGTGGCCGAGCAGTTCTAGGCACTAAAGTCTGGACTCGCTCGACCGCTACGGTCGCAGGTTCGAATCCTGCCTCGGGTATGGATGTGTGTGATGTCCTTAGGTTAATTAGGTTTAAGTAGTTCTAAGTTCTAGGTGACTGATGACCTCATAAGTTAAGTCCCATAGTGCTCAGAGCCATTTGAAACAATCATCGTCGACCTATTTATCGCACTCTCCCAAGTGATTTACTGTATAATGCTTAATTTGAATTTCTTTATATGGTTCAATATTTTGAGATACACTAAACATTTTACAAGACCATCGTATTCATTAAAAAGTTATAGATCCTCCCATGCAGTATTAAAACAAGGTGTCGCTGAGGACCTTCTGTTAGAGCTGCTTGCTGCCTCTGCCATGTCTAAATGCACTGACCGCCGGGACGGGCGGCCGACATGGCCCGCGCTTTCCGTTGCTCTCGCCAGTCACTCTGCTTACCTCTCGCGGCTCCGAGCTCTCGATAGGCTTCCCTGAACGGCTGTGTCGTAAACACAGAGATGCAAGGAAAACTGCCACGTCACGCATAACGTTGTAATTCATTACCCCTAGCGAATTTCTCTAGAGATGCATGTGAAATACGTGTACAGGTATGTGTAAGTATGTTAAACGTACGTGAAATACACTAATGAAGAAAAGTTTAGTACGCCTGGAAAGAGGACGTCGAGTTTTTTGATCCGATGATGTCATGTGACACCTGGGGGATAGTAGATGTACTAATAATGGTTTCAGTGTCGTCCACCAACACATAAAGTAGCTGCATAGCTACTAGGGTGCCATCTGTCTCTACCCTTTAACAGAGAATTCTCAGAACCAGATGGTTCAGTGTGCAAACGTGTGAAACAAGAAAGCAGCAATGCCACGGAGACGCACTAGTGCTTCCTACAAGCAACTGGTCGATTTTGAAAGGGGCCACATTGTTGCCTTCTGAGTGTGGGATGGTCCTTTCGGAGAGAGCCACACAAGTTGGACGTGCTGCGCCAGTTGTACAACGATGCTGGTATCAGTGGTAACGTGGTCATTCTCACGCTCGTAGACGAGGTTCTGGACGTCCAGACAGCACAGGCACCCGCTAGGATCGTGGGATTGTAAGGGCAGCAGAGGCAGGTCTTACTGCTACCACAGCACAGATAGAAGGCTTGTGAGCCCAGACGTGTCAACACGAACTGTTGCGAACTCGTTATTAGCAGCGCAACTATGGGCACGCACACCTCTAGCCTTCCTTCCACTCATGCGCACCGACGTTGAAGGCTCGAATGATACCGTCAGAGGATCAATTGGAAGATGGAATGGCGCGCCAAGGTTTTCTTCAATGAAATCAGATACTGCCTCCCCGCAGGTGCTGGTCATCGTACGACGTAGACGTGGCGAGCGCTGTCTCATAGAGTGCATTTTGGTCCCGTCCCAAGCCTCATGGTATGGGGTGCGATAATCGACAACTCTCATTCACCTTTGGTCTCTCTGGAGAGGATGCTAACCAGCGCCCAGTACGTGCGCAATTTTGTTAGCTCGTTCTGTTGCCGTTCTTGCAACTGGTAGGTTGCGTCTATAGGTCAACGTGCTTTGCAAGAGGTGCAGGAACTTCCATGGCCAGTACGATCTCCGGAGTTGTCTCCAAGCGAGCACATGTGGGATGCGATTGGACGAGAAGCCATTCCTGTGACTCGTCAGCCAACAACTCTTGCAGAACTACATAAACAGGTCGAGCAGGCGTATTATGACTTACTCCAGAAAAGTATTCGCGATCTGTGCGATCGATTGGATGCCAGAGTCAGTGCCTAAATTGCCGACCATGGAGGCTAAGCAACGCAGTAATATCAGTGTTTCAGCATGGGTTGGTGCCTGGTACCCCAGAACGTTTATTCTGTTGATCTGTGTGAACTGTAAATGTAATAATTTCATAAGCACTGTTGCAGAAATAAATCACGAGTGAATTGGAAACCTTTAAAAGGGTATATTATTTTTTTCGGCAGTGACATGTGCGTACCTTGACAAAGCCATGAGTAAAAATTTCATCCTAAGTCTGTTGATGGATTTCAAGCAAACTTCGTACACATGTTACTTACGATATGGAAAGAAATACTGCGGGGTTAACGACCAGCAGTCTCCTACAGGGGTGAGAGTGATGACGTGGAGAGAGAATGCAGGAGGATGAGGAGGATGAGATGGACAAACATAGAGGAGAAGGGGGAGATGGGCACAAACATGGGCGAAGAGGAGATGGTTGGGGGAGGGAAAAATGGACCAAAAGGGACGAGGAGGAGGTGGACAGAGAGAGGGTTGAGGGTGAAATGGAGACGGATGGAAAGAGGGGAGAACTGGAGATGGACAGAGAAAGAAAAGAGGAGGATATGCATGGAGAGAGAGGAAGAGGTGAATGGAGGATAGGCAGAGAGAGGGAAGGGAGAAGGCTGACAGAGAATGGAGAAAGGAGGAGTGGATAGAGAAAGGGGGGCAGAGATGGAGAGGGATGAGAAGATGCTGGGCATAGAGAACTAGACGAGGAGATAGACAGACAGAGGGGAGAGGAGGATATGGGCAGATATAGAAGGAGATGAAAAGAGAGAGAGAGAAGGAAGTAAAGGGGAAAGAGATGATAGAGCAAGAAGGAACACATGGACAGAAGGCACAGGAGCTGATGGATAGAGAAAGGAAAAAGGAGACTGACAGAGACAGGAGGGAGGAAGAGATGTACAAAGAGAGGAGGAGGAGGAAATGGACAAAAAGAAGGGAGGAGGAGATGCACAGAGAGGAGGAGAGGAGGAGATGGACAGAGAGAAGGAGAAGGAAGAGATGGACTAATAGAAGACTAAAGTAAATGCATACCAAATGGTTCAAATGGTTCTAAGCACTATGGTACTTCACATCTGAGGTCATAAGTCCCCTAGACTTACCACAGTGGCCGGCTAAATGCATAACCAGCCAACGCCCGGTACTCATCTAGTCATAAATAAGTCACCATGAAACCGTTCTTCGAATATTCAAGTTTAGTCATCCAGAAACTCATAACTTCATGAGGACTGATTGGATACCTTATGTTCACGAAAGTGTAAGTAACTCATAATTCGCCTTTGAAGATTTATGAAACTGTTAAGAGCCGCTTGCAGCCTGCACGCGGGAAAATCTGGGTCGCCTCTACAGTTTACGCTGTCGCTCCTTGTCTCACTCGTCCTGCAAGTACAAAATTCTTTACAAGGAAATTATCTGTATCGCTTTCGCAAAACATATGAGTCAATTAGCTTAGACTACAAATCTGTATGCTATTTAAAAAAATGTTGAAATGTGCGTAGGAAATTCGACATTTATATCGTGGAGCCTTGAATTTTGCTGCTATAGGTTGTAACTGCAAATCTATGGATAAGTAATGTCAGAACCTGGCTTCTGAGCCACTCGTCGAGGGTAATTCTCCCAGCTGTGAAAGCTCGCACCATTCAACTCTGGCTTACCTTCTCGGTGCCTCACTGAACAGTCACTGACGGAAGAATGGAAAGCCTGCATTGACTGAGGAATGAGGCCGCACGTAATCTCTGTTCTTCGTGCTCTGATTATTTTTTCCTTTCTCATCGCGTTTGAATTCGTCAGTTCACAATGAAATACTGAAACTTCCGTATTTTCTTGTCTTCATTCATTTTAATGTTTCTTCCTTTGTACCTTTGACTTCAAGCCGATCCCCTGAGAGAAATGAAGGAGGAGAAATGAAATAGAGAAGGATTGGTAAACACTGTGCATCATGAAACACGTGTATGTGTTGTTTAAAGCACCTTATCAATATGGCAGCTTAGGGAGGCGGTCTGGCATTTACCTTCACAAAATAGACCAGACACAGATTGTCTAATAGCTTTAATTCACTGCACATTCGAAATACGTGTGCTTTGCCACACACAGCAAGTAATCTCCATTGTAGGCTTATTGGCTGGTTCAAATGGCTCTGAGCACTATGGGACTCAACTTCTGAGGTCATTAGTCCCCTAGAACTTACAACTAGTTAAACCTAACTAACCTAAGGACATCACAAACATCCATGCCCGAGGCAGGATTCGAACCTGCGACCGTAGCGGTCTTGCGGTTCCAGACTGCAGCGCCTTTAACCGCACGGCCACTTCGGCCGGCCTGTAGGCTTATTGTGTTACCCCAGTATCCCACCAACAAACCGAACTGTTTTGAGCAGTTACTATGATGTTACATAGGTTGTTTTCTGAAGCTCCAGGTGCTCCGCCTGCGTACCGTCGTCTGTAAAAAACGGGCTGAGCCGTAAACTAGTTCCTGAAGAGGAAACGCATACGCACTCGGCAGCTGTAAGGGGTCACCATCAGACTCGGTCTGGACGTAATATACACTGAGATGACAAAAGTCACGGAATACCTGCAAATATCCTCCTTTTTCCCGGCTTACACAGCAAATCGACGTGGCATAGAGAGTGGTTGCAAATCCTCTGCAGAAATACTGAGTCATGCTGCCTCCGTAGCCTCCCATTATTGCCAAAGCGTTGCCGGTGCACGATTTTGTGCACCAATTGACCTCTCGATTCTGTCCCATAAATGTTCGGTGAGATAGATGTCGGGCGATCTGGGTGGCCAAATGGCTCGAACTGTCCAGAACGATCTTAAAACCAATCGCGAACAGTTGCAGCCCGGTGACATGGCCATTGTCATCTGTAATAATTCCATTATTGTTGTGTCCCGATTTCCTAAAAGGGTCTAGCTCCAGCTATCATTCCGAGTTCATAGTCTGTTAATTGCCATCGTGCTACCATAATCTCGTCGAACATCTTTTCACGTGAATCAACTGAGTACAAATGTCAGCTCCACCAATGCACTGTCCCTTTAACACCTTACTGAATTTTTTGAACCTTGTGTACGCGATACTACTGTCATCTGTCACCTTAGTGAAAACTGACCAGTAACTTCCACTCCCAACCACCGATTCTTAAAGAATCGAAATCTCATCTATGAAAAAGCGGAAACAGTTTATCGTTGTTTATTACGTCGTACAGTCAAATTATTTTACAGGAACATTGAGTGATATGTATGAATACTATCTGCGAAATATTATGCGAATATAGTTATAAGTAAAGAATTCATAAATTAAAACCTTATGCCTCTTGCTGAAATTTTACTGTATGAACAGCGAAAATGTACTGAATAATAAAATCTTTCATTTCGTCATTTGTGGCACGTGTCAGAAAGGAAATGTTTCACAAACGTTTGAAGTTATATGTATGCAGGAAGTCTCTAAGTGCTCTATTTCTGAAAGATTGGATGTGTATAGCCAGGGTAATCTGTGCGCCATGAGTTACGCTGCCTGAATACACATATACATTTTCTAGCTTTAATACCTGAATAACTTGTTAAACATATAAAGTATTACCTCTTAACGAGCAGATTATTACAGCACTTTTTGATTTTTTTAGTTCAGCCAATAATAGTATGAAATTGTCAAACACTAAATTTTTGTTGCCTATGGAAAGCGTTAGATGGAACTCTGCAACTGTAACCGTGCTCCGTTTTAGGCGTTTAGTAGTAAAGAAGGCCGCTGGGTGATGAGGCTCGTGAAAGGAGTAGACGACAAAGGCGTCCCTGTAACTGCGGATTTATTCTTTCGGCCTGAGGCGTCGACTTGCATAACTCAAGATAACAATACAGCGACCGTAAATCAAGCTTAATTAGCGTAAGTACGTGATGTATTAATGAAGTCACAATCGCTGCCCTCCCTGTAGCCAGTGAAGTAGTAATCAATTAAATCATGCTGCGATTAGGATCCAAATCCTACCACATACGTACTATACTGAAAATGATTAGAGACAGCCGCGCGGGATTTGGTTCAAATGGTTCAAATGGCTCTGAGCACTGCGCGACTTAACTTCTGAGGTCATCAGTTGCCTAGAACTTGAACTAATTAAACCTAACTAACCTAAGGACATCACACACATCCATGCCAGAGGCAGGATTCGAACCTGCGACCGGAGCGGTCGCTCGGCTCCAGACTGTAGCGCCTAGAACCGCACGGCCACTCCGGCCGGCGCGCGGAATTAGCCGAGCGGTCTACGGCGCTGCAGTCATGGACTGTGCGGCTGGTCCCGGCGGAGGTTCGAGTCCTCCCTCGGGCATGGGTGTGTCTGTTTGTCCTTAGGATAATTTAGGTTAAGTACTGTGTAAGCTTAGGGACTGATGACCTTAGCAGTTAAGTCCCATAAGATTTCACACACATTTGAACATTTTTTTGATTAGAGACAAGCGTCTGTGTCCTTGGTCGGTTCTTCACGAAATAAGCGAGCTTAGGACGCTATGAACTTTCCTCCGCTCTTGTACAACGTAAAGTTGCTCTGGGCGATCTCATTTTTATAGCGCTCATTGAAACTTCGTTCATAATGGACGCTGATTCTCCCGGAAATCGATCGGGCACACAACAGTACTTAGGTGCCGTTAAGACGGCCATACACATAAATGTATGCCTCACAAGCGCACACGAACATGCGTGCTTGAGCAAGCATTCTCAATCGTTTTTAGGAGAAATTTGCGCGAGCAGCATGTCTGTTCAGTCAGACTGATGATTAATAGAATTTCGATTATGCACGCCGGTGTAAGCGTTCAAGCGAATGCATGTTTGAGCGTATGGACGAGGGAAACGGAGTCTTGTGCAAGCATTCTATAGTGATTTGATTTAATTGTTTTCTTGTTCTGTTAACTTAGATTATGTACAAACGTCATATTTTAGTGTTGGACAAGTCAAAGAAAAGAGAAGAAGAACAGAAAATGTGAGAAGTTTCCGTGACATGTCCACCACTGGAGTACAGTGTCTGAGAGACTGCGTTTACAATGAACGACCCCATTCAATTAAGAATGAACTCGCAAACTGTAATTACGGTTCCCCATGAACTGTATCCATGATATATACAACACATCAAGTAAATGTAAACATTCGTACAAATGTGCATTTTTACTGTATATCGTGCATTATAGGAACTAACAAGCGTCGGTGAAGTACTAGGGGTGTGAACATGCCCATCTACACAAGGCGCATTTATTTGTATATCGGTTGTATATGTGGAAAAGATCTCGATACACCGGAAGGTTTCAGGGGATTATATAAGCCTAACGGTAAGACAGAGATTTCAGAACCAGGTTCTAAATTGTAAGACATTTCCAGGAGCAGATGTGGACTCTGACCACAATGTATTGGTTATGAACTGTAGATTAAAACTACAAAAAGATAGGAATTTAAGGCGATGTGTCCTGGATAAACTGAAAGAACCACACGTTGTAAAGGGTTTCAGAGGGAGCAACAGGGCGATTGACAAGAACAGGGAAAAGAAATACTGTCGAAGAAGAATGGGTAGCTTTTAGAGATGAAATAGTGAAGACAGCAGAGGATCAATTAGGTAAACAGACACAAGAGATACTCAATTTAATTAATGAAAGGAAAAAAATATAGAAATGCAGTGAATGAATCAGGTGAAAGGCAATAGAAACGTCTAAAAATTGAGATCGACAGAAAGACAAAAAGGTTAAGCAAGAATGGCTAGAGAACAAATTTAAGGACAAGCATATATCACTAAGAGTAAGATACATGCCACCTACACAGGAAAATTAAGACATGTTTGGAGAAAAGAGAACCATCTGCATGAATATGAAGAGCTCAAATGGAAAGCCAGTCCTAAGCAAAGAAGGGAGAGCAGACGTAGATTTACAGAAGTTTTTGACAATGTTCACTGGAGTACTCTCTTTCAAAATCTGAACGTGGCAGGGTTAAAATACAGGGAGGGAAGAGGCATTTACAATTTGTACAGGAACCAAATGGCAATTATAAGAGAAGAGGGACACGAAAGGGTAGCAATGGTTGAGAATGGGATGAGGTCTATCCCCGACGTTAATCAGTCTGTATGTTGAGAAAGCTGCAAAGGAAACAAAAGAGAAATTTGGAGTAGGAATTAAAGTCCAGGGAGAAGAAATAAAAGCTTTATAGTTTGCCGATGACATTGTAATTCTGTCAGAGACAACTAAGGACTTGGAAGAGCAGGCGAACGGAATGGACAGTGTCTTTGTCGTCAACAAAAGCAAAACGAGTATAACGAAATCAAGTAGAATTAAATCAAATGTTACTGAGGAATTAGATTAGGGAATGAGACACTTAAAGCAGTAGAAGAGTTTCGCTATTAGGGGAGCAAAATAACTGATGATGGTCGAAGTAGAGAGTAAATAAAATGTAGACTGACAATGGCAATGAAGGTGTTTCTCAAGAAGAGAAATTTGTTAATATCGAGTATTGATTTAAGTATCTGGAAGCCTTTTCTGAAAGTATTTGTATGGCGTGTAGCCATGTATGGAAGTGAAACATGGACAAAACACAATTTTGACAAGAATAGAATAGAAGATTTTGAAACGTGGTGCTACAGAGAATGCTGAAGATTAAATCGGTAGATCACGTAACTAATGAGGAGGTACTGAATGGAATTGGGGAGAACAGAAATTTGTGTACAACCTGACTAGGAGAAGCGATCGGTTGGCAGGACACATTCTGAGGCATCAAGGGATCAGAAATTGAGTACTGGAGGTAAGTGTGGGGAGTAGAAATCGTAGAGGAAAACTAAGAGACGAATACAGTAAACAGATTCAGAAGTATGTAGGTTGCTGTAGTTACTCGGAGATGAAGAGGATTGCACAAGATCGAGTAGCGTGGAGAGCTGCGTCAACCCAGCTTTTGGACTGAAGACCACAATAACACAAGGATTTGCTTTTGACATTTCTACATCTACGTCTGCATACGTACTCCGCAAGCCACCATACGATGTGTGGCGGAGGGTATCCTGTATCACTACTAGTTATTTTTTTCCTTCCAGTCGCAAATAGAGCGAGGAAACAGGACTCCCTCTGCGCCTCCATTCGAGCCCTAATTTTTCGAATCTTACCTTCGTGGTCCTTACGCGAAACTTATGTTGGCGACAGTAGAATCGTTCTGCAGTCAACTTCAAATGCCGGTTCTTTAAATTTTCTCAGTAATATTCCTCGAAAAGAATGTCATCTTTCCCCCTGGGATTCCCATTTGAGTTTCCGAAGCATCTCCGTAACACTTGCAACACGTAATGACCCACCGGTAACAAATCTGACGGCCCGCCTCTGAACTGCTTCGAGGTCTTCCTTTAATCTGTCTTGGTGGGGATCCCAAACACTCGAGCAGTACTCGATATCAGGCGCAGTAGCGTCCTATATGCCGTCTCCTTTACAGATAAATCGCACTTCCCAAATTTTCCTAATAAACTCAAGTCGTCCATTTGCCCTCTCTTCCAGAATCCTCCAATTCTCATTCCATTTCATTTTGCTTTGCAACGTTAGTCCAGATATTTAAACGAAGTGACTGTGTCAAGCAGGACTCTATTAATGCTGTGTTCGACGGTTTCTGGTTTGTTTTTCCTTCCTCACCTGGGTTCGAATGCCCGTGTACCGTCCGACTTCAAACTATCAAGAAATTTCACTCATAGTTTACTTACACGATTTTAAGACTATAAATATAGTATGAATGAAATTTCATCAGGATTCTCACCAAGCTCGATCAAACAGTCCATCGACGTCAGTAACTATGTATTCGGCGCTTTCTTCGATTTCCATGATGCCCGTTTTCAATTATGGTTACATGCCACCTACTTCGCACCTGCACCCAAACAATTAATGGTGCTGGCGAAGTGTCATGCGAACAGCATTTCTTCCATGTGGTAAGTCGCACACCACCCACCTATATTCCCTACGTCACTAACGCATGCCAGTGTGGTGGCACTCGACTCGAAGGCAATCCAGTTCGAATCCAGCCGGTAGAAAATTTGAGCGCCAGTACTGAGGCGGCAACGGGAGGACAGGCGTATCTATGTACAATGCGCTGTATATTCTCCATCACAATGACGACGTGGGATGAATGATTAACTCACAGTGGAACACGAATTATAACCAAAAATTTTTTGAAGCTCAGGAGATGACAGTTTCAGCTGTCGAAACCGCTCGTCAGTATTAAATACTAATTAATGCGACCTTGGCTACAAAAAGCCTTTTCATTCGTAGTTAATATTGGAATATTATATTTGTTTGTTTAATCACTCCTTAATCCCATGTCATGATTCCTCTTTGTTTCACTCACAGGAAACACAAGGAAAAAGACTGCTAGTGCCAGCGTGTCGTCGTCAGAGCTCGAAAAACTGATGCGTGTACAAGTATGCATGAGCCATGTGAGGAGCGAGGAATCTGTACATGCTTGCGCAAGCACACTTATGTATGCGTGCTTGTCAAGCGAGCAGTTTCTTGTGTGGCCGCCTTTACATGGCTAGCTTCCTCATCTCGCTAGTATGTGAGAGGGGATGCTTTGTGCGCCATACACGATGTGGCCGTTTCCAGTTCTCACGTGGAGTGTGAAAACTGTGTTCCTTTTCTCACTACTGTGCAGAGTGTTACTCCTGCAGTATAGTTAACAAATGAACTGTAGACTCATAACCCTCTTGCCTTCTGTTGACCACTGGTGCGTTTTCTGGCTCGAGAACACCACCTCGGCGTCTGCTCGTTACACATCTTAACTGTGCTTCAAAATTTGATCTAATAGGCATTGCTTCTCAATATGAGAATTACCATCTTTAAATTCAGTTTCCTGCTCGTGTGTTGCTGCTTTTTGCGCAGCGAAGGTTGCAGCTTTCCTCTGCCGCCTCGTCCCTACTGAGGACGGGTGCTTCCTTTCTTTTCTGTTGGAAACGTGGCGCTTACGGCTGCTGCGCCCGTAACTGGACCGATTTCGCATAAGGAGCCGGAAGGCAGACTCAGATAATGGGCCGTCGTGCAGCCTTGGGCTGACCTCGTTCCTCAGGGACGACTCACAACAGCCTGAGGAAGGGGCAGGGGGGCGGAGGGGTGCGAGGACGCTGGGAGACGACTCGGTAAGCCTCTAGCCTTTCAATGTCCACATAAAGGACGATTCAAGCGACACATGACGTGCAATTACATACACCTTGCGTTTTCTTTTTGCTTTAATTTGTCGTTCTCTCGAGAAAATACTTGTCGGAAATACAGATTTACATGGCAGAGACGGGAAGAAGTTGTCGGAAACCTTTTTAGAGCATAGAGGATATTCACTCGGAGCGATTCACGGAAACTGCGAGAAACGTATGTTCACGCAGCCAACCCAGTAGTTGTGCATATGGACCAGAATGCAACGACTACATGAAGTTTCACAAGGTGTGTGAAAGAAAGGTTCCTATATTTATAGAGGATGTAATATGCTACAGGGAAAAGGAAAAAGTGCCTTCAAACATTGATAATAAGCCATGTATCTTTGGAGCTATGGTCTACTAGCACTACTGTCAATCATCATGTCTCTAGACTCACAACATTTGCTCGATGTGACCTCCATCCATTGCATTGCATTTCGTCTCATGTAATCATGTATTCGTTCGAGCACCCCTGGTAGATGCCGCATTGCATCGCAGGCACTGAATACGCGTTCTCGTAGTGTATCCACACAATTGGTTCAAATGGCTCTGAGCACTGTGGAACTTAACTTCTGAGGTCATCAGTCCCCTAGAACTACCTAAACCTAACTAACCTAAGGACATCACACACATCCATGCCCGCGGCATGATTCGAACCTGCGACCGTAGAGGTCACGCGGTTCCAGACTGTAGCGCCTAGAACCGCTCGGCCACACCGGTCGGCTCCACACAATTAATGAGGACCGCATATACCAACGTCTTTAGATATCCGGAAAACCAAAATTCCACAGGGCTAAGGTCAGGAGAACGGACACGCAAAGGTATTAACTTTCCCCGACCAACACATCGCTCCTGAAAGACTCATATTAGGTGTCGCCTCACCCGAAATTGAAAATAGGCAGGTGCCCCATTATACATGTACGTCTGCAGTCGTTCATGTAATGGCACATTCTGCAGCTGCACAGATAATTGTTTCCGAAGGAAGTGACGATACCCAGCACCATTCAGCATGGTGTGAAGAACGTAGGGACCCAGCAGTATTTCCCGGTGGACGCCTATCCAAACGTTGATACTAAATGTGTGCTGCGATCGAGTCGTCTAGAGCATGCGAACTGGCACCGGCCCGTAAGTGCTTGTTTACGATATCGTCTCTCGTGAAGTTCGCCTCATCAGTAAACAACACTTTCCCCGTGAACTGCAAATCCTGAGGTCAGGTTTGGAGAAACCACTTGCAGTCTGGATGGGCTGATAGTGTAGCAGTAGAGCTTGGACTCGCTGCAAATGGTAGGGATAGAACAACTGGTCGTGGAGGGCTGTCCAGATAACAGACACCTTCCGCTACAGCTACTCTTTGGACACTCATTCCAGGGTTGTCCTCCACATGTTCTAATACCCTTCGCACCACATCAGGTGTGTAAGTTGCTCTGTCCCGATCTTCTGTTTGTAGTGCAAAGGATCCTGTTTCCGGAAATCGCTGGAACAGGGTACTAAACGTCTTTGCAGATGGTGTTCAGCGTCGCGGATATTTGGAAACATACAGATTACATCCCATACGCTGCTTCAATCTGCTTGCTCGCAGCAGAAGACAATATCTGCCATCTCCTGTGTTGAATACTAGGCCTCCATTGGGAGCTGTACCTCCAGCGACGGACAAGGAAACAAATTACAGTAATGTACTGCTAAGGCACAGCCAACAATATGCCATATGAAAACGGCGGGTAAACCAGATGAAAATAACATACCTGAACGATACATTACGTCCTGTGGTATGCTGTGGAATACTGTACGTGTTCTTGTGCTGGATGCGTGCTTGATACCAATGCAAACACACTGTGCTGCATACACGTCTAGTACGTATGCTGTTTCCTCATTTGTCTCGTGCCAAAGTGTTCGGTGTGGAAGATATGTTCCTCGTACACACGCACGTCATAACTCCAAAGATATGAGGCTTAAGACCAATGTTTTTAGAAACATTTTTCCTCCTTTGAAGCATACTATATGCTCTCTAAATATTGGGATCTTTTTTCCGGACACTCTGCTGCAAATGATGAGGACTACCATTTGTTTCAGTATTATAACCAAAGTCACTGAGCCGGCCGGGGTGGTCGAGCGGTTCTAGGTGCTACAGTCTGGAACCGCGCGTCCGCTACGGTCGCAGGTTCGAATCCTGCCTAGGGCAGGGATGTGTGTGATGTCCTTAGGTTAATTAGGTTTAAGTAGTTCTAAGTTCTAGGGGACTAATGACCTCAGAAGTTAAGTCCCATAGTGCTCAAAGCCCCAAAGTCACTGATCTGAAGTGGTAAACATTCTAGCAGTCAGCTAACTAAAAAAAGTGTTGCCTGTTTCTAGTTCTCAGGTTCGAACCAGTGTCTTTTAAACAGTCCCAAATGCCTCTGGTCTGGTTCAAGGACTGAGAATGGTGTTTCACCCATGAGACGGATACCTAAATATCCCATCGTACTGTTCGACAAGAGCAAAAGAAGATACGCACGGTGCTGTCATCCACATCGAAGGAAGACACTAATCGGCGGATGCAGCTGTGCTTCCTACATCCTAACACTTGTAAATGTGAGATTGTCACTAAACATATGTCAAAGATGGTACTACTGGACCGAAAGACAAAACACCTTAAGGCATCGCACATACACCCCTACTGATATTCTACGAAACTACTTTGAAGTTCTAGGGATAAAAATCTCTTGATAATACTGTGAATCAAATAATCATATCAAATAAAACAAAACACCCTTCATTCAGTTCAGTCAGTCCTTGACAAGCCAGTTATTTTGGATCATAGCTTCTTCTAGAAGGTTATTACAACTCCCAGAAATTTCTACCGAACCACCACTATCAGGATGAAATCCAACACAGCATTAGTAGTGTTCGCTCTAAACTCTCAGAAATAACCATTAATATTTCAGTGCACTGCATCTACACCATCAGTCAGTTTGACGATATCACTGTCTCATGTACGCGTCAGGATGGTTATGCCATCCAAGTTACATAACTACCACACACTGTCAACTTCATCTCCTCCGTGGTGTACACGTACCCAAATACATGATGTCAGACGTGAAGTCCCTAACTGTCACCTGATCAAAATCATAACACGAGGTTTCACCTGTTTAGTATCCTAGCTATGACTATCCGTAAAACTAAAACTGCCCCCCCCCCCCCCCCCCCTGTAACAAGCTACCATGCACTCTACGTACAATTAAATGCCATGCTGGATTTAAGGGAACACCGATGCCTTTTCCTTTTCACCGTCAAAGCGTTTGCCTAAAAATTAACACACACGACCAGTTTTCTCCTTGTCAAGCAGTAAGGCAAATGCCTCTATCTTCTTTTAATTAACCTTCGTTCTCTTCTCAGTTATCTATCAGTCAGGTCAGTTTCTTCCCGCTTCCCTTACCTTCTTGTGTTTCTGTCATGTTCATCTTTCACTCCAGTCCCTTCTCCCACGTCCATTGCTATTAGTGTTCTATATTTAAATCTACCTGCTTGTAATCTGCTACTACTTTTCACGAATTGACATAAATTCACTGTCTTTCTACTACAGCTACTAGTGCTTTTCAATGTTTATATTATTTTTACTTCTGTGTGTTGCATCCCACATTAAATGTAAAACATTTTATAACACCTGTGTCGCTAAAAACGTGTCGTTAGTGAGCTTCGTGTTCTATGTATCATTTGTACGACTATATGAACATATGGGAAAATTTGTAGAATATCTGGTTACACAGGATGTTTAAAAAAGTCACATATTCCTAAAGGAGGTAGTAATTGTCACAAATAGGAGAAAAATTCCTATAATGATATGTCCCTATACCCGTTAACATATTTCAAACCTTTGCGGGGTGCTGAGTACTGGCAAAACCTCTCGTACTCACTGAAAAAGTCATATTTCAAGACTACCAAGACTTGCTGATGAAAGAAACCTTTTTCACTACCGATTTCTATCAGCCGATCATCATCACTTACCGTAAAACTATTTTGCATTAGCATGCATAGCAACTTTCTTAACGTGTCGTCAAAAATAAAATAAAATAACCATTCTGTGTCACTGAAACTGCAGTCAGTAGGAAAATTCACTAATACTGTCATCTAATCTTTGTACACCTTCGTATGCAGTATAAATGCTCGTGTGTGACGCATTAACCATCTAGGATCATGTAACGACTCCAGTTCCTCCGTTCTCTTCATTGTTTCCTATTTTCCCATCGTCCTCTCCCCGAGTTCTCTTTTTTTTACCAATCTCTTATTCCTTCTGCCTTTAAAACTGAATTTGACATTTTATCCTTAAAACGTTATTTTGTTGTTTCTGAGTCTCTCTAGCTATTTTCTTGTTCCCATAATTCTTGCTATTGTTGGCTTTACTTTCCAGACGCGTAGGCATATACGTTTCGTTATCTTGTTCACAGTCGCTCAGTAAAAATGTCCAGAGAAGATTAAACCTCACTTTGCATTACTTCTGATATTTTCTGTATATATTTGTAGATCACCTCATTACTCCTAATTTTCCAACCAACTTCGATCTGCATTGCACCCACTATTTTTATAATGATCTGTCTTTCAATAATCTCTATTCCGTCCAGCTTACAATTCATTGTTAAGCATTCTGGTCTTACCAACGTGTTGTAGTGTTCAGTTTTAGAAATTTATTGTAACACCACATGCTATTTCCATTTTATTAACTATTGCATCTTAATAATATTTTCTATCCACTCTGCTATGAGATTTCTCCGAGATATTTAAATTTACTAACTCGCTGTATTATACCTATTTGTGTTTCTATATAGAGTGAGACAGAGTTGTAGTGTATCCCCGATGTTATTCAATCCATACATTGGGCAAGCAGTAAAGGCAACCGAAGAAAAATGTGAACAAGGAACTGAAGTCCAGAGAGAAGAAATAAAAACTTGGACGTTCGGCGATTACATTGTAATCCTGTTGGAGACAGCAAAGAAATAGGAGTGGATAATGTGTCGAAAAGAGGTTATAAAATGAACTTCAACAAAATTAAGGCAAGGGTAGTCGCATTAAATCAGGCGATGATGAAGAAATTAGGATGGGAAAGGAAAGGAAGACACTAACAGTAGTAGATAAGATTTTCTATTTGGGCATTAAAATTACTAATGATGGGAGAATAGAGAGGATACAAAATACAGACTGGCAGTGCGAAGAAAAGAATTTCTGTAACAGAGGAACTTGTTAACCACAAATATAAATTTAAGTACTGGGAAGTCTTTTCGGAAGGCATTTGTCTGGATTTGAGCCTTGTGCGAAATGAAACGTAAATAGTAAAAAGTTCAGACAAGAAGAGAAGATTTTGAAATGTGTTGCTATAGAAGAATGCTGAAGCTTAGGTGGGTAGAATACATAAGTAATGAGGGGGTACTGAATCGAATTGGGGAGAAAAGAAATTTGTGGCATCATTCGATTAAAAGGGGAGCTCGGTTGATAGGACACATTCTGAGGCATCAACGAATTGCCCGCTAGTTATTATAATGAAGTGTGGAGATTAAAAACTGTAGAATGAGCTGAAGGGACGAATATAGTAAGCAACTTCAAATGAATGTAGGTTGCAATAGCCATGCACAGATGAAGAGGCTTGCTCACGATAAAGGAGCGTGAACAGATGCATCAAATCCGTCTTCGGACTGAAGACCACAATAACAACAACATGTAGTTTGGTATATTTTTTATATTTCTCATGAATTATTTTGCAGCTTATTTGAGACCTGTTATATTCGCTGTTTTCTGTCGAAGCTTTACTCGAGTTCCTGTCTCTGTTAGATTTTCTGAAACTGCTGCAAAATCGTCTGCAAAAGCCTGTTTGTTTATTTTGATTCAATACGATTTCCCTTTCAGTATTATTCGTTCAATTTTTTGATATTTGAACTTCAAATTCCAGATCCTTATTTTTTTTCTAATTCACAGTTTATCAGTACAGATGACACGCAGTAAGAATGTTGCCATGCAGGCTAATATAAATAATTTTATGGTGCCTGATGATGGCTGGTTAATCAGGACTGGTACCTAATAAATTATTTCATAATCAGCTATTGAAGGTTCTGAAAGATGTGTTAGCAAATATTTACTAGCTGTGTAGCATCATCAGGACAAAATATGTATAATATTATATTATTTTCAACGTCCATATTTAGAAATGTTTTCCTGTCATAATGGGAAAACGTAAACAGCGAATCGTGCTCCTGTGAGATCATTCTCACTGCACATAGAAACCGCCAGAAATTACTTATGCCCATCTCAGCAATTCTAACTGTGCCTGTTAAATTTCACCGACCAAGGCAACAGTTTCGCCACTTCTTCCGAAAACCCATCTCCCTTCATTCGTCTCAGTGACACGCAGTTTCAATCAATGTGCAAATCCATATCCTATCGGTTTTAACATATCAAAAAAATAAGAGCTATGTGACTCACAAGGGAACCTCTCCATCGCACCCCCCTCAGATTTAGTTATAAGTTGGCACAGTGGATAGGCCTTGAAAAACTGAACTCAGATCAATCAAGAAAACAGGAAGAAATTGTGTGGAACTATGAAAAAAATTAGTAAAACTTACAAACTGAGTAGTCCATGGCCAACATAGACACCATCAAGGAAGCTCTGAGCACAGGAGCGCCATGGTCTGGTGGTTAGCGAGAGCAGATACGGAACGAGAGGTTCTAGGTTCAAGTCTTCCCTCGAGTGAAAAGTTTATTTTTTTATTTTCAGTTTATGTGACAAACTCTTATGTTTTCATCACTTTTTTTGGGAGTGATTATCACATCCACAAGAGAACCTAAATCGGGCAAGGTAGAAGAATCTTTTTAACCATTCGCTAAGTGTACAAGTTAGGTGGGCCGACAACATATTCCTGTCATGTGACGCACATGCCGTCACCAGTGTCGTATAGAATATATCAGACGTGTTTTCCTGTGGAGGAATCGGTTGACCTATGACCTTGCGATCAAATGTTTTCGGTTCCCATTGGAGAGGCCCGTCCTTTAGTCTACTAATCGCACGGTTTTGCGTTGCGGTCGCAAAACACAGACACTAAACTTATTACAGTGAACAGAGACGTCAATGAACGAACGGACAGATCATAACTTTGCGAAAATAAAGAAAGTAAAATTTTCAGTCGAGGGAAGGCTTGAACCAAGGACCACTTGTTCCGCAGATACTTACGCTAACCACGGGACCACGACGCTCCTGAGCTCCAGATACCTTGATGTTCTTTATTTTGCGCATGGACTACTCAGTTTGTATATTTTACTAATTTTTTTCATAGTTCCACACAACTTCTTCCTGTTTTCTCGATTGATCTGTGTTCAGTTTTTCAAGGCCTATCCACTGTGCCAACTTATAACTAAATCTGAGGGGGGTGCGATGGGGAGGTTCCCTTGTCAGTACAAAAAGGAGAGGGGCAGCCGTATTCGCGACGGTGTGATTTATGCAAAAGAAGACAAGTCGTGATCAGGCAAAGTGAATAGTTCACAGTGTGGTAAATTTTTATGACAGTAAAGAGGATGACCTATGTACGAGGGTGAGTCAAATGAAAACCTTAAATTTGTAATAAATCGAAATATCGTGCCGTTATTCTGTAAGTTGGTAAGCGTGCTACAAACAGCGTCCAGAATGGCCTGTAGGTGGCAGCATAGTGTAGATGCACACCTACCGTCGCAGTATCAGTATAAAGATGGCCAACCCACTTGCATCTTGCACCAGGGAAGAACAGCGTTCTGTTATTCGGTGTTTGCGTAGCGAAGGTGTGAAACCTATTGAAATTCATCGACGAATGAAGGTTCAATACGGTGATGCATGTTTGTCACAGCAGCAAGTCTACGAATGGAGTTGGAAGTTCGCAAATGGTGTGACTTCAGTGGAAGATGCTCCTCGTCCAGGTAGGGCACAACCAGTTGTCTCCACAGAACATTGCAGCAGTTGAAGCCATAGTGAAGGAAAACCGCCGAGTGACACTGAATGACATTGCAGCATGTTTACAGATTAGGCGCCGGTCAGCACACCACATTGTGCATGGTGTGCTCCAGTTTCAATGAGTGTCTGCAAGCTGAGTGCCACGGCGGCTGACTCCTGAAATGAGAGAACGACGTGTTGATGCTTGTGAAGGACTTCTTTGGCGCTTTGAACGAGAGGGTGATGGCGTCCTTGCAAGAATCGTTACTGGGAACGAAACCTGGGTTCACTTCCACCAACCGGAAACGAAGAGAGCGAGCAAGGAATGGCGCCATTCCTCATCACCAAAACCAAAGAAGTTTCGAACAGAACAATCAGCAGGGAAGGTTATGCTCTCTTTTGGGACAAAAAAGGCGTCATTTTGGAGCATTACATGCCTAGACGGACACTGTCACCAGTGCATCATACACAGATCTCCTAAAAAATCATCTGCGGCCTGCAATCAAATCAAAGCGACGTGGATTGCTGTCAGCAGGTGTCCTTTTGCAACTAGACAATGCAAGCCCCCACACTGCCCGTACAACAGTTGCAATAATCACAGACATGTATTTTGAGTGTCTTCCTCATTCACCATACTCACCAGACCTTGCCCCAAGTGATTTTCATATGTTTGGATCACTCAAAGATGCAATGGGAGGAAAGAAGTTCCGTTCTGATGAAGAGGTACGCCACGCAGTGCATGGGTGGTTGCGCAGACTACAAAAAGAATTTTTTTATAAAGGAATTTATGCACTTTGTAAGCGCTGGAGGACTTGCATTGAGCGTGGGGGAGATTATGTTGAAAAGTGATACAGCTTTGTACCACTTCTGTACAATAAATAATATTTAAAAACATATTTAAGGTTATCATTTGACACTTACGCGTGCTGTAGTGAGAATGTGACTCTGCGGGAGTATCATCGCAATAATGGAGGGTATTATTACACCTAAGAGATTACACAAAGTTATCCACTATAGTTACCGCTAGATAAATGAAGCTAATCTCAGTTAACAAGATAATCAGCGATTACGTAGAGCCGGCCGGAGTGGTCGAGCGGTTCTAGGCACTACAGTCTGGAAACGCGCGACCGCTACGGTCGCAGGTTCAAATCCTGCCTCGGGCATGGATGTGTGTGATGTCCTTAGGTTAGTTAGGTTTACGTAGTTCTGTGTTCTAGGGGACTGATGACCTGAGAAGTTAAGTCCCATAGTGTTCAGAGCCATTTGAACCATTTTTAGATTACGTAGATATGTGGATCAGACGCTACATATATACTTGCGTTATTTAAGCTTAAGGCTTTAAAACAATAGCTGGATTAGCAGAAAGAAAACCCTCGGGCTACTTGGGCCCTGTAGGTGCCCCAAACGAAACAAATAAAAAAAATTATCTGTTGTCAGGGGCAAATGCAAGCACGAGAGTGGTAGTGCTATGATTTTTCTGGAGAAACCGTCCTAGGTAAATATCATCTTTCTAATTAACACAAACAAAGTTTTCTTTCTCCAAATGGTTAGATGATGGTGCCCTAGTCGAATGTATGGAGCCCATCAACAAAGCTCGTAAAGAGAGGCCCACTTACAGTTAGTGTGGGACACAACAAAGATGTGCTCAAGCACTTGCAGATTTTGTGTGTTCAGTAAATATTTGTTTCGTGCAGTACACTACAATTTAGACACTTGTTAAGAATTTTTTGTCGATATTTTCTCTAAATCATTACCAAGAAATATGCATGTTTCTTACTTGTTGCTTTTTATGCTGTTCAATAAAATTTTAAAGGAAAATATCATTGTTTTTATACCTTTCTAGCACATAGACGCATCTGTAACAAGAAATTTCAGTCCTACTTGTTTCAAACCTTATTACTTTTCAGTAAATCGCTAGGTAAGATGAGTAGGCTCAAGTAACCTAACTATAAATCTAACATGACTCCAAAATAAATTAATCATAAGACAAGTTAATACAGGGAAAATAAGTAATTTGTAAGAAGTGTCTGTTTAGGAAAATTCTGTAGTTTTGGAGAAAGCGCATCTGATGTACAAAATTTTATTAATTATGCCAGATATTTTAAGACATCAGGAAGAAATGAAATTTTTGGCTGAAGCTGCCCTTGTTTATGGCAAGCAAATTATTTGTGTTCTTGTGTTATTCTCATGCCTAATTTGATTCTGTTAGATTTGCATTTCCTCTGAACAAAGTAGAATAATACCGACTGCCGAAGCTTCCCTCAGCGTTCCGAGTGGCAGACAGCCATGAGGAATGCCCGGGTTCGATAGATGGTACTGGCGCGGAGTTTTCCTTAGTGGGACGACTGGAACCGGGTGCAGTCAGCCTCAGCTACTTAACCGAGTAGTAGCGGCTCCAGGTCATGAAAACTAACAATGGCCGGTAAAGCAGTGTGCTGGCCCCACGCGCCTCATACTTTATTTTTCTTTTTTTCCATCAGTCTTTTAACTGGTTTGATGCAACCCGCCACGAATTTCTCTCCCGTGCCAACCTCTTCATCTCAGAGTAGCACATGCAACCTATCATCAATTATTTACTGGATGTATTCCAATCTCTGTCTTCCTTTACAATTTTCACCCTCTGCAGCTCCTTCTAATACCATGGAAGTCATTTCGTGATTTCTTACCATGTGTCCTATCATCCTGTCTGTCTTCCTTTACAATTTTCACCCTCTGCAGCTCCTTCTAATACCATGGAAGTCATTTCGTGATTTCTTACCATGTGTCCTATCATCCTGTTCGTTCTCTTTGTCGGTGTTTTGCAGATATTCC
Organism: Schistocerca nitens; assembly: GCF_023898315.1. Lineage (NCBI taxonomy): Eukaryota > Metazoa > Arthropoda > Insecta > Orthoptera > Acrididae > Schistocerca > Schistocerca nitens. The sequence goes on from NC_064617.1 coordinate 530,012,203, forward strand.
TTTCCTCTCCAAGTCTGCACAGAACCTCCTCATTCCTCACTTTATCAATCCACCTAATTTTCAACATTCGTCTGTAGCACCGCATCTCAAATGCTTCGATTCTCTTTTGTTACGATTTTCTCGCAGTCCATGTTTCACTACCATACAATGCCGTGCTACAAACGTACATTCTCAGAAATTTCTTCCTCAAATTATGGCTTATTTTGATACTAGTAGACTTCTCTTGGACATGAATGCACTTTTTGCCAGTGCTAGTCTGCTTTTAATGTCGTCCTTACTCTGTCCATCATTGGTTATTTTGCTGCCTAGGTAGTAGAATTCCTTAACTTCGTCCACTTCATGACCATCAATCCTGATGTTAAGTTCCTCGCTGTTCTCATTTTTGCTGCTTCTCATTACTTTTGTCTTTCTTCGATTTACGCTCAACGCAAGTTCTGGACTCATTAGACTGTCCATTCCATTCAGCGGATCATGTAATTCTTCTTCACTGTCACTTAGGATAGCAATGTCATCAGGGAATCTTATCATTGATATCCTTTCACCTTGAATTTTAAATCCACTCCCGAACCTTTCTTTTATTTTCATCATTGCTTCTTCGATGTACAGATTGATCAGTAGGGGCAGAAGAATACATCCCTGTGTTACAATCCTGTCATCCACTCTTATTATTCCCTCTTCGCTCTTGTACATATTGTATATTACCCATCTCTCCCTATAGCTTACCCCTACTTTTCTCAGGATTTCGAACATCTTGCACCATTTTACATTGTCAAAAGCTTTTAACATTTAGACAGAGCCTATGAATGTGTCTCGATTTTTCTTCAGCCTTGCTTCCACTATCAACCGCAACGTCAGAATTGCATTTCTGGTGGCTTTCCCTTCCTGAAGCCAAACTGATGGCCATCTAACACATCCTCAATTTTCTTTGGCATATTATTCTTGTCAGCAACTTGGATGCGTGAGCTGTTAAGATGTTGTTGTTGTTGTGGTCTTCAGTCCTGAGACTGGTTTGATGCAGCTCTCCATGCTACTCTATCCTGTGCAAGCTTCTTCATCTCCCAGTACCTACTGCAACCTACATCCTTCTGAATCTGCTTAGTGTATTTATCTCTTGGTCTCCCTCTACGATTTTTACCCTCCACGCTGCCCTCCAATGCTAAATTTGTGATCCCTTGATGCCTCAAAACATGTCCTACCAACCGATCCCTTCTTCTAGTCAAGTTGTGCCACAAACTTCTCTTCTCCCCAATCCTATTCAATACCTCCTCATTAGTTACGTGATCTACCCACCTTATCTTCAGCATTCTTCTGTAGCACCACATTTCGAAAGCTTCTATTCTCTTCTTGTCCAAACTGGTTATCGTCCATGTTTCACTTCCATACATGGCTACACTCCATACAAATACTTTCAGAAATGACTTCCTGACACATAAATCTATGCTCGATGTTAACAAATTTCTCTTCTTCAGAAACGCTTTCCTTGCCATTGCCAGTCTACATTTTATATCCTCTCTACTTCGACCATCATCAGTTATTTTACTCCCTAAATAGCAAAACTCCTTTACTACTTTAAGTGTCTCATTTCCTAATCTAATCCCCTCAGCATCACCCGATTTAAATTGACTACATTCCATTATCCTCGTTTTGCTTTTGTTGATGTTCATCTTATATCCTCCTTTCAAGACACTGTCCATTCCGTTCAACTGCTCTTCCAAGTCCTTTGCTGTCTCTGACAGAATTACAATGTCATCGGCGAACCTCAAAGTTTTTACTTCTTCTCCATGAATTTTAATACCTACTCCGAATTTTTCTTTTGTTTCCTTTACTGCTTGTTCAATATACAGATTGAATAACATCGGGGAGAGGCTACAACCCTGTCTCACTCCTTTCCCAACCACTGCTTCCCTTTCATGCCCCTCGACTCTTATAACTGCCATCTGCTTTCTGTACAAATTGTAAATAGCCTTTCGCTCCCTGTATTTTACCCCTGCCACCTTCAGAATTTGAAAGAGAGTATTCCAGTTAACGTTGTCAAAAGCTTTCTCTAAGTCTACAAATGCTAGAAACGTAGGTTTGCCTTTTCTTAATCTTTCTTCTAAGATAAGTCGTAAGGTTAGTATTGCCTCACGTGTTCCAACATTTCTACGGAATCCAAACTGATCTTCCCCGAGGTCCGCTTCTACCAGTTTTTCCATTCGTCTGTAAAGAATTCGCGTTAGTATTTTGCAGCTGTGACTTATTAAACTGATAGTTCGGTAATTTTCACATCTGTCAACACCTGCTTTCTTTGGTATTGGAATTATTATATTCTTCTTGAAGTCTGTGGGTATTTCGCCTGTCTCATACATCTTGCTCACCAGATGGTAGAGTTTTGTCAAGACTGGCTCTCCCAAGGCCATCAGTAGTTCTAATGGAATGTTGTCTACTCCCGGGGCCTTGTTTCGACTCAGGTCTTTAAGTGCTCTGTCAAACTCTTCACGCAGTATCTTATCTCCCATTTCATCTTCATCTACATCCTCTTCCATTTCCATAATACTGTCCTCAAGTACATCGCCCTTGTATAAACCCTCTATATACTCCTTCCACCTTTCTGCCTTCCCTTCTTTGCTTAGAACTGGGTTTCCATCTGAGCTCTTGATATTCATACAAGTGGTTCTCTTCTCTCCAAAGGTCTCTTTAATTTTCCTGTAGGCAGTATCTATCTTACCCCTAGTGAGACAAGCCTCTACATCCTTACATTTGTCCTCTAGCCATCCCTGCTTAGCCATTTTGCACTTTCTGTCGATCTCATTTTTGAGACGTTTGTATTCCCTTTTGCCTGCTTCATTTACTGCATTTTTATATTTTCTCCTTTCATCAATTAAATTCAATATTTCTTCTGTTACCCAAGGATTTCTCTTAGTCCTCGTATTTTTACCTACTTGATCCTCTGCTGCCTTCACTACTTCATCCCTCAGAGCTACCCATTCTTCTTCTACTGTATTTCTTTCCCCCATTCCTGTCAATTGTTCCCTTATGCTCTCCCTGAAACTCTCTACAACCTCTGGTTCTTTCAGTTTATCAAGGTCCCATCTCCTTAAATTCCCACCTTTTTGCAGTTTCTTCAGTTTCAATCTGCAGTTCATAACCAATAGATTGTGGTAAGAATCCACATCTGCCCCTGGAAATGTCTTACAATTTAAAACCTGGTTCCTAAATCTCTGTCTTACCATTATATAATCTATCTGATACCTTTTAGTATCTCCAGGGTTCTTCCATGTATACAACCTTCTATCATGATTCTTAAACCAGGTGTTAGCTATGATTAAGTTGTGCTCTGTGCAAAATTCTACCAGGCGGCTTCCTCTTTCATTTCTTAGCCCCAATCCATATTCACCTATTACGTTTCCTTCTCTCCCTTTTCCTACACTCGAATTCCAGTCACCCATGACTATTAAATTTTCGTCTCCCTTCACTACCTGAATAATTTCTTTTATCTCGTCATACATTTCATCAATTTCTTCATCATCTGCAGAGCTAGTTGGCATATAAACTTGTACTACTGTAGTAGGCATGGGCTTCGTGTCTATCTTGGCCACAATAATGCGTCCACTATGCTGTTTGTAGTAGCTAACGCGCACTCCTATTTTTTTATTCATTATTAAACCTACTCCTGCATTACCCCTATTTGATTTTGTATTTATAACCCTGTAATCACCTGACCAAAAGTCTTGTTCCTCCTGCCACCGAACTTCACTAATTCCCACTATATCTAACTTTAACCTATCCATTTCCCTTTTTAAATTTTCTAACCTACCTGCCCGATTAAGGGATCTGACATTCCACGCTCCGATCCGTAGAATGCCAGATGTGTGAGTGTGCGATAATTCTCGCACTTGTCAGCTCTTGCAGTTTTGGTAATTGTGTGGATGGTATTTTTGCGAAAGTCAGATGGAATGTCCCCAGACTCATACATTCTACACACCAACGTGAAAAGTCGGTTTTTTGTCACTTCCCCCAATGATTTTATAAATTCTGATGGAATGTTTTCTATCTATTCTGCCTTATTTGAACTTAAGTCCTCCAAAGCTGTCTTAAATTCTGATTCTAATACTGGTTTCCCAATCTCGTCTAGTTCAACTCTTCTTCTATCACATCAGACAAATCTCCCCATTGATACAGGCTTTCACTGTACTCTTTCCACCAATCTGCTCCCTCCTCTGCATTTAACAGAGGAATTCCCGTTGAACTCTTAATGTTACCACCCTCGCTTTTAATTTCACTGAAGGTCATTTTGACTTTCCTATATGCTGAGTCTGTCCTTCTGACAATCATTTGTTCACATTTTTCATGCAGCAGTTTCGTCTTAGCTTTCTTGGACTTCCTATTTATTTCATTCTTCAGAGACTTATATTTCTCTACCCCTGAATTTCCCTGAACATTTTTGTACTTCCTTCTTTCATCGATCAACTGAATTGTTTCTTCTATTACCCATGGTTTCTCCGCAGTTACTTTCTTTGTATCGTTACAGCGTACAATGACGACACTGGCAGAGGACGACACCGTAGTCGGTCGGCACCATGGGCCCGCCAGGTCTGTGTGTCCCATAGATCCCTGTCTCTCACTCCGGTCCTAGCTAACGTTATTACTCCTGAATTATTAAAAAGGAAACAATTTTGTTAAGTAGACAAGCATGAGAGCATTTGTTTACGGAACAGAAGTGTAGATTACACTGTGCAAATCGTGGCATAGTCCCTGGTGCATCTAGCTCGCTCGTTCATTACCCAAATTGCGTCGAGTCGAAATGGCGGTAACAGAACAACAAATACGTTTTGCATTCTCCGTTTCAGCTTCTGCAGTTCGGGTACTGCTGTGCGGCGTCAGTTTCGTCGAAATTACGACAACTGCACTTCCTCATTGCCTCAACGACATGTCGGCCACAAGGGTGCTCGGATTGCACCCTTGGCCACCATTTGGTGGGGGGGGGGGAGGAGTAGAGGATTGAAGCAGGATTGTAGAAGGCTCCATTTGTATGCGTCCCCTTGAAAAAAATTTGGGCAAACTGCGGCGACTCACAACAGCAGCAGGGAATGCTCTCAGGTGTATGGAGCGAGTTTGACTATCTTTTGAATGTTTGTAGTGAGTCCAGTGGGCGGGGTTGGAGTGTCGGTAGTGGAGGGTGGGATGGTGAGAGAGGCACGTTGAACATTTGTGAGACTTAAACGTAACATTGATTCTAAACGTAACTGGAAATGCACCCCAAGGTTTTGTGTGCATGCGTGTAAAAGATATGTCCTTGCAAAATCGGATGGTTCTTTTCAAAATAACGACTTTGTAGTCCAATGCATATGTTAAAATTCACAATCTCTATTTTCCCTTACGTAGAAGTTATACTGCTGGCATATTTTTGAAGCACGCTGTATTTTGATCATGAATCACACCAAAACCATTTGTGAATCTTCGCATTTCATACACAAATATGAAATTATAAAGTCCTTATTGAACAGCAACGTATTTGCCTGTACTGGAAACAGCTTTTGTATTATTATCTTCCGTTTATTGTTTCTTCTTATCAAGTTCTAGAGCTCACATTCATTTCCGAATGCAATGACATATTAAAGGCTAACGAACATGGAAGGAAATCTTTCAAGGAATAATCCACCGCTTGGCAATAACCAAGGAAGACTGCACTCGGATATGGTGGGCAGTCACCTGAAAGATAACTTGTATGAGTCGGAGCATCTGAAAATACCCAAAACGGACAGACGACCAAAACTCAAGACAGGACAAATAAACTACATTGCAACACACAATATAAATTCCCTCATACAACCAGGCAAACTCAAAATTCTGACGGATGAAATGGATCGCAAGGGGATTCTCATAACCGGACTTCAAGAAATGAGAAATACTGATCAGGAGCCGATAGAATCACAAGGATATATGATTTATAAGGGAATACCAGGGAAAAGAGTCATGAAACAGTGTCCACAATTTGGAACAGGATTCGTGGTGAGTCTGAAAATAATAGAGTCCATAATAGAATTTAAAGCACAATCTCCCAGGCTCTCAACATTAACTCTAAAAGCTGCAAATAAAATGTACACAATAATAAATGCCCATGCCCCGACAAATGATAAAAATAATAAAAAAGAACACAGAGAAGAGGTAGAAAAATTTTGGGAGCTCTTAGATCAAATGACGAATAACATTAATAAAAATCACATCAAAATTTTAATTGGAGACTTCAATGCCCAGTTAGGAAGGGAAAAGAGATATAGAGACATAATAGGGAAATGGACAGCACAAAGAAGAACAAACAAAAATGGCATAAGACTAGTGGAATTTTGCAGAAACCATGACATGATCTCAAAGTCGACGTATTTTAAGAGAAGACCAAGTAAACTAAAAACTTGGAAACATCCAGACTGGAAAAAAGGAGAATGGCAACTGGACCATGTCTGCATGGATAAGAATTACCACAAGGAAATTTACAATGTGAAAGTACTGAGAGGGACAGATACCAGATCAGATCATTACATGATAAAAATAAAAATTAAATTAACCCCATTAGCGAAGAAAAAATCCCACCAGAAGAAGAAGAGAACCTATGACCCTCATAAACTGATACAAAATGAGGATTATGAAGCACAAACCAGGGATATAAAAATAACAGATGATCTGGAAGAAATAATTCCCAAATTGAAACAAATAGCTGAACAAGTTGCCCCTATAAATCCAAGGAAAAAACACCAGTGGTGGAACGATGAATGTGATGAAGCAGTGTTGGATCGACACCAAGCCTGGTTAAGGCATCAAAATGAAAAAAACAGAAAAATCATATTTGGAACTCACAAAACAAAGGAAGACAACAGAAAAAATAATAAGGAGAGTTAAACGTCAGTACCAAAAAGATATACTTCTAATGATAGAAACAAATAGTGAAAAAACAAACTCAAGAGACTATTACAAAATATTTGGCAGACAATTACAAAGATATGATCCTCCAACATTAATGTTAAAAGATAAAGATAATAACCTAGCCCATAGCAATAGTAAAAATACAGAAATTCTAGCAGAAACATTTAACAAGTTACTAAATTGTGAAGATCCCCCAGAACTTCTTCAGATAAACACAGAAACCCCAATTAAAACACCAGCAGAAAATATAAATCCACCTACAATTAATGAGGTCTACAGAGCTTTGAAAGAACTCAAAAACTACAAAGCAAGTGGAGAAGATCAAACGTTTGCTGAACTTTGGAAATATGCAGCAGAACCAGTAAAGATAGCATTACACCAATGCATAGTAAAAATCTGGAATGAAGAGAAATTACCAGAAAATTGGACTACTGCTATAATACATCCATTACATAAGAAAGGAGAAAAATCAAATCCAGACAACTATAGAGGAATTTCCCTTTTGGACTGCACGTATAAGATCATGTCAAGAATACTATACAACCGCTGTAAAGATCAACTAGAACTGGAACTGGGAGAATATCAAGGAGGATTTAGATCCTGGAGAAGCTGCCCAGAACAGATAATCACCTTGAAGTTAGTTATGGATGTCTACAAAAGAAGGCAAAAACAACTAGTCATAACCTTTGTAGATTTCAAAAAGGCGTATGATTGCATCCATTGATCTTCAATGATGAAAATATTAAGGAATTTTGGACTTCATCCTAAATTAATAAAAATGATACAGTTAACCTTAACAAACACCAAATCCAAAGTAAAATTTAGAGGAGAAATATCTGAACCATTTACGATTAAAACAAGGTTGAGACAGGGAGATTGTTTATCACCATTGCTATTCAATTGTGCTCTTGAATATGTAATGAGAGAATGGTACAAGGAAAATCCTATGAATATTAAAATTGGAACTAAGAAAGATAAAATAAACCTAAATTGCTTGGGATTTGCTGATGACCTAGCATTACTAGCTAATAATATTCAGGAAGCCACGAAACAAATAACAAGCTTACAAAATATAGCACAAAAATTAGGACTCCAGATATCATTTGAAAAGACTGAAATAATGGTAACGGATCCACTTGTAGTAGATCACATCACAGTGAATAATAGGGAAATTAAAATAGTGAAACAATTTAAATACCTGGGTGAAATTATAACACATAAATTGGACGAGAAACCTGCATGGCGAGCAAGAACTAATAAAATGATAAAAGCTCAAAAACTAACATGGTCTACGTACAATAAAAAATGTCTATCAATTAAAACAAAATTAAAACATTACAAGACGGTGGTTCAACCAGAGGAAGTGAAACTCTTTTTAAAGTCACCCAGAAAAACAGAACTGACAAAATTTTAAAAGTAGAGAGAAGAATTGCTAGAACATGCATAAATAAGAAATATCAAAAAGCTGGGCAATGGCGGATAGTTCCAAATGAAGTGGTATACAGAGAACTGGAGCCCATCACTGATACTATACGAAAGAAAAGGATCTCTTTTTGTGGTCACATTCTGAGGACACCAGAAACCAGATTATCAAGGAAAATTATTGAGAAACTCTGGAATTTGAAACAACAAGGAGGATGGCTTAAGGAAATAAGAGAGGATATGGAAGAACTGGAAATAACTCTGGATGATTTGCAGAACAAAACGCCAAATTTAAAGAAGTTGAGGGACACAGAAATAAGATTTAAACCAAAAATTGACAAACGACATACAATGAAAAGGGTATTTACAGATAAGGAACGACGAAAAGCATCGGAACGAATGAAGAGATACTGGGCCACTCGGAAGGGGAAAATACCAAAGAAGAGGACCAGAAATGATTGACTGAAGTGGTCCAATGAGGCCGTAAAAGCAGAAGAAGAAGAAGAAGAAGAAAGGCTAACGAATTAAAAACGATAATGCACGTCAATGAAAGGGCGCAGTTAAGATTAAATAAGAGAAACCTTTTGTGTCTACAACTGATCTTGGACGGCTTTCATCTCTCGAATTATACGAAGACCATCGGTGCCAGTTTAGCGAAGTAAATCAGATTTAACAAACGACCAATAGCTGTCGTTGCATTAACTGCGAAGGATGACAAACTGTAGGGACATACTGTGGCAGGCGACTCCTGAGGAAGGGAAGAAGTAAGATACGCTGAATATAACATTTTCCTCTCTACAGACAATTTTTTTTCCATACCAGGGAGCACCCTGTACGGTACAACCATTTGCTCGACGCGCTGTTGTTCCCAGCCAGTGACGATACTAGTGACTGGACCTCATTAGTCCCTAATCTTCTCAGAAATAAGTCGGCCTTCTAGATGCCTGACACGTGAGGCAAAACTGTGTTGCTTCCGCGGCCAGAGTCAGTCGACATAAAAGTAGACCCAGAAGAAGGCCGCTGCTGCCCTGGTCGAGGCGTTGGTTTTTCTCCAGCAGCAGTAGTTTTATACATTATGACGCGATACCACACCCAGAAAACTTTTATGTCGACTGTGTTGCTCCTGTCTATCGTTGGTTTTCGGTAGGGGCTGTGACATGGAACGTATTGTGCAGAGCGCTGCGTCTAGCGTGAATACTTAACATTTTCAGGCTTATGTTCACTAGATCTAATTAGTTCCTTATGCTCTCAGGGATCGTAGCCCCCAATTGTCTCCATCGTTGAGCATCACCCCTTAGAGGTGACGCAATAATGACAGCAACCACACGCTAATTAACGATGATCTGATTTCGTGAAACCAGTATCATGTTGCTGCCCTGTGACCTATAATTCACGTAGATATTTAGGGACTTCAAAATATGAAAACGACAAATGGAGTTTCCAACTCCAACAAGATGTTTTAGAAATATTTTAGAAGATATTTCACGTGAAAAGAAAGCTTAATCCAGCCATCAGTAAACAGTAATATACACTCCAGTGAAAAGTTTCTAGAAGAAAAACACTCATGAAGTACTTGTCTTAGTGACGGTCAGGTGATCTGAGACTATTGTACTTTTGTACCTGCAGGCACTGGCCAGGGTCTTTGGCGGTGCTCACCAGGGCGCCTGGCTCCCAGGGTGCAGAAGAGCCTTGCCCCCCCCCCCCCCCTCCCTCCCTACCGTCGTTCCAGAATAGGGGGTCTGTGACTTCCAGGAAAGCACCCTGCAGCTTTACAACCTGTGCCCAGGCAATACACACAGGTAGTCGTCTCTGCCAGGTGCCATTGACTCTGGAGGGCAATTGGAAGACACCCCTCCGGTGCTCATATCCCCGATTCGCCATCCATAGTACATCGGACTACCACGAAACACAATGGATAATAAAATGACAATTTTTGGTTGATTCACACGAGACGTCGAGGAACGTCACGTCAAAACATTGCAACTGGAGACATTCACACCATCCCAGACGGAACGGAAAGTAACTATAAAGACATATCAGTTATATCTACAACAACACAGGATAATTCTTACACTAATGTGAAAAAAGCAGATTGTTAATAATGCTGTTTATTAATAAAAGCCGGCCGCGGTGATCTAGCGGTTCTGGCGCTGCAGTCGGGAACCGCAGGACTGCTACGGTCGCAGGTTCGAATCCTGCCTCGGGCATGGGTGTGTGTGATGTCCTTAGGTTAGTTAGGTTTAAGTAGTTCTAAGTTCTACGGGACTTATGACCTAAGATGTTGAGTCCCATAGTGCTCAGAGCCATTCGAACCATTTTTTTATTAATAAAAAATAACATCATTACCGGTTCCGAATTGACAGCTTCATACCCAATCGACTGTTCACGTTTAAAATAACATTTAGGTTATAGTTACATACGATGTTGGTCGTTCCTCGTTGCAGCAAAAGTTCCTTGGGATTTTGGAGCGCTATGGCAAACAGTGCTGTAAGAAAGAGTATCATTTTGGACCTAACAATGAAGTAAAACGTCACCCGATCGGACGTTGGTACACACCTCGTGAAAAAAGTAATGTTTCTGATTTTGCAGGTAAAAAAGTGCACATACAACATCAAATTAAGAATGTTATTTACTAAATAAACCATGTGTAAACTTTTTGTATAAACTAGTTCATAGAAATTCAGTCAAAAGAGTTAAAACTGACTGGTACTGCTAGGACTAGTAAAAAAGAAATAAACAAAAGATTGTTCCCAAAAATCCCCTACTTTTACAGAATGTCACTTTGAGTGACTTTTGTCATTGTCATTATCGATTTTACAACCACCGACACAAAAATAGTCGCATTGTTATAGTCAAAATACTGGCCGCTTCCTTTGCATGTATGTTTGGTGTAGCCGGCCGGAGTGGCAGAGCGGTTCTAGGCGCTTCAGTCTGGAAACGCGCGACCGCTACGGTCGCAGGTTCGAATCCTGCCGCGGGCATGGATGTGTGTGATGTCCTTAGGTTAGTTAGGTATAAGTAGTTCTAAGTTCTAGGGGACTGATGACCTCAGATGTTAAGTCCCATAGTGCTCAGAGCCATTTGAACCATTTTTATGTTTGGTGTGTCTTGTCATTTTACTTTCATCGTCCCAGTGGCGTTGGCGATGCTTTAGTCTACGGGCTTCTGTATCAGTTGTTGCAGAGCTACTTTTAATTCGCGGTATCTGATCTTGAGGAAGAATTTCTCGAAGACATGAGGTCATAGTGCGTGGCAAGCGTAGGAGCTATGATCTTTTATGAGCTCTTTTTCCAGCTCTGGAGAGAAAACTCAGCGAGGTGGCACATTTTATCCATTCCCCAGGAAAATGACTTGGCTATTTATACCAGGTACGTTTAGAATGGTGGAAAACACTACCATTGGCCACCCTTTCGTGCCTCTTTGGACACTTTAAGCGGAACACATATTGTCAAGCATGTCCACACCGAGTTTATTTTTAATCTCAGTACGTAGTGATTTCCAATTGCTATGTCCAAATGCATATTGGAAATCAAGAGCACATTCATTTTATTCGTTTTGTTGTGTGGTTCATATGAAATCATAGTGTCTTCTGTATTGAAAGGAAAAACATTGGAGAATGCCTCTCTGTTTTCCAATATTTCATTTATTTTGCAATTTGCCGTTTGTTCTTTCTCAAAGTCCCCTCACAGAACAGGCAGTGTTTTGTTGACAAGGTCTGAAGGATAGTGACATCACTGAACCAGTTGTCAGCTGTTACATTACTATCTGATTTACGAAGAGGGACAACCAGGCATTCAATGACATCCACAGATTTATTTCTAACCTGGAAAGGGTCACCAGGTTGCTTGCCTGCGTAAACTTCCATGTTGCATGTATAACTCTCTGGAATCGATGGCAGCAAATATTTTAGCTCCACATAATGTGTTTTTCTACATGAAATTGAATTCAATATTTTTGTCCCTTACTTTTTTTAAAAAACAAGCATAAGAGGTCTTGTCATCTACAGAATCACGTGATGCGTCTGAATCACTTGCTCATTGGCAGATTTCTCTTCCGTTCTTGAACCTCTTCTCCTGCATCAGTGTCAACTTTCTGTTCTGGAACCTTTGGACTGAGGTTTGATGTTCCTTCAGGAGCCGAAGTTAATGAAGGTAGACTGTATACGTCATCACTCTGGTCAAAACCATCAAATAGAAAGTGGTAAATTTGTCGGATGTCGGCGGGGTTGTCGAGATCATACTGTTCTATTTTTGTCACCATTTTGAACCTGACAATGAAAAATACTGGATTTTGGAAAAAAAATTATGTACGATTAACTTGGACAAAATAAAGTTGCTCAGAACATTTGGAATAGCCAGACTAACATAAATACACGAGCTGCCTCGGAGAGACACATGAGTAGATGTCAGGTTCACAACTCCATTTTTACAAAAATAATTATAATCACAAGGTATCACAACGTGTACTAAAGAGAAAACTGAAGGGTATAATCAGAAACGAAACATTTAAGAAATACTTGCGTAAAAGCACGCGACGTATCTGTCGTGTGCAAAAGAGATTAATCGTATCTCGTACGTGGACGCCGATGAGGCTCGACTACCCCGTTGACGAACACGTGCTTGAGGAATGGGAGAGAGGAAGGCAACGTCGCCCTCGAGCGGCAAAACCTGCTCTCAAATACGCTAAGCCGTGTGTCTGTCAGATACAGAGCGTGTAATGGAGTGTTAATCAACTTAACTGAGTTAGTTTTGTGTTTCTTCCACGAAAATGCTCCCTCTTTTTTACATTCCTGGCATGTACTTCCGAAGTTCACATTCAGCAGAATAATAAGCAAGATTCGACAGTTACCAACTTCGAAGATACAGACAGTGTCGAGCACCACGTGCGAACACACACACACACACATATTTTGGATGTTTGTAAACACAAATGGCGACTGAAAAGAGAAACAGTGCCGAGGAATGTGTCTGTTAGAGAATTACAACATGTGCACAAATGTTACACCTAAGTTCCAATCGAAATTTTTTTTTTAAAAAAAAGCACTTACGGTCAGTAACTTTCGTTTGACTAAGTGGAAAGATTGCATCTCTATGACGCCCACCGTATTACGACTCTGGCTACAGCCTAAAATCCATAAGCAAAATTGTCCCGTCCAGGGCATTGGAAATCATAGGATCAGCTATTCTTTATTATTATTAATTATTTTATGGCCTTCATTGGATCGTTCTACTCAGTTATACAAAGGTTTATACAAGTACTTGCTATTCGGTATTATAATTCAATTCAATAATAAATCAGTAAAACAGTGGTTATGCGAAAGGTTATTATAATTTATTATAGGATAAAGCCGCGTCCGCCTACTTACCTGAGTGTTAACGTGTTTGCCTACCATGCAGCGGGCCTGAGTTCGATTCCCGACCGGACCGCGTGTCTGCCTACCATGCAGCGGACCCGGATTTGATTCCCGACCGGGTCGGACATTTTTCTCTGCTCGTGGATGGGACGTTGTGTTGTCGTCATCATCACCGACACGCAAGTCGCCCAATGTGGCGTCGCCTGATATGAGGCTTCCAACGTGGCGGCCGAATTTCCCCGGAGGGCCCTCCCAGCCATCAGTGCCACACGATCATTTCATTATATGAAGGCTTTTATGCTCTTATGTCTGCCCAATACTACTTCATTGTTTCAGATATTATTCCTATAGATTAAATAACAAATTTCTCAGCTTCCCCATAGGTAACACATACCATTTGAGACAGTGGATGACGCTCGTATTCCATTGCAGCTAGGTTTGCATCACTCAGTATTGCGAAACCTCTATATCGACGTACCTATAAAGAAAACCATTGACATAATTTGGAATAATCTTCTCAGACATAACAAACTCAACATGGCAAAGATCTGTGAAGTCATTGAGTTACTTACAATGGTACTGTCGTACGATAATATCAATTTTAGCGCCAGAACATACAAGCAGAAAGATGGCTTGGTAATGGACAGTTACCTGTATGAAATGTTAGCAGATATTTAGATATACAACAACAGCCAATATTTTTCAAAGATAAGAGCCTCATGTCATATAGCCACGTTTAGTCCGGAAAACTTACATGAGTTAATTTTAACAGAACTTTGATGACCCCTTCTTACGATGTTCTTCTGTCACTGAATAATTACGTGTAATCATACTGGACAAGAAATTGCTCGGTTCTAGGCGCTTCAGCCCGGAACCATGCTGCTGCTACGGTCGCAGTTTCGAATCCTGCCTCGGGCATGGATGTGTGTGATGTCCTTAGGTTAGGTAGGTTTAGGTAGATCTACGGGACTGATGACCTCAGATGTTAAGTGCCATAGTGCTTACAACCATTTGAACCATTTTTGATCCAAAAAATTGCTAACCCCCCTGACTTATCACTCTGTTAAACTCCTCATTAGGCACCCGACATCTTGCATCGTTTGAAAAGAGGTAACACCACATCTCGTTGGAACACACTACACGCCTCTAGTCGGCTACCGTTCAGTTTCCGTGTTGTTTGTACCACTGAAGACGTGCAAATTTATGTGCAGCTGTGGGCAATGGTATTTTGCAAGGTACCCGACTCCAAACGCCCATTGCATGCAGTACCCTGTGCAGTGTTTGCTCGGAAACTTGTTGAGATGGACATGCCTTCACTGACAGGAATTACTGTCGGGTTTGAAACACATTGTCACTGGAAAGATGCGACATTCGGTTCTTATGATGTGCTGTGTTACTGTTAGAGGTATAAAATCCTTGTACAGAGTTTAGACAGTTTGCGTTGATACGGCCAACAAATCGGGTAACTTCATTCGCAGTGTGATCTAGTCACTTCTAAAGATGATAGCTGCTTTCTGCCACTCGTGGCACATCCACGACGACCTACATTACGATCCCTACTGTTGTTGTTGTATTCAGTCCGAAGACTACTCTATCCAGTGCGTGCCTCTTCGTCTCTGAATAACTACTGCAATCTACATATTTCTGAATCTGCTTAGTGTATTCATCTCTTGCTCTCCCTCTACGATTTTTACCTCTCACTCTTCCCTCCTGTACTAAACTGGTGATTCCTTGATGTCTCAGAATGTGTCCTGTCGACAAACCCCTTCTTTTGGTCAAGTTGTGCCACAAATTTCTTGCCTCCCAATTATACTCAGTACTTACTCATTAGTTACTTGGTCAACGCATCTAATCTTGACCATTCTTCTGTAGCATCACATTTCAAAAGCTTCTATTCTCTTTTTATCTTAACTGCTTATCGTCCATGTTTCACTTCCATACATGGTGACACTCCAGACAAAACCCTCCAAAAAAGATTTCCTAACACTTAAATTTATATTCCGTGCTACAAAATTTCTCTTCTTCAAAAATGCTTTTCTTGCCAATACCAGTCTACATTTTACATCCTTTCTGCTTCGGCCATCATTAGTTATTTTGCTGCCAAAATAGCAAAACTCATGTACCCTACTACTTTAAGTATCTCGTTTCCTAATCTGATTTCCTTGGCATCGCCTGATTTAATTCGTACTACGTTCCATTACCCTTGTTTTGCGGCCGGCCGAAGTGGCCGTGCGGTTAAAGGCGCTGCAGTCTGGAACCGCAAGACCGCTACGGTCGCAGGTTCGAATCCTGCCTCGGGCATGGATGTTTGTGATGTCCTTAGGTTAGTTAGGTTTAACTAGTTCTAAGTTCTAGGGGACTAATGACCTCAGCAGTTGAGTCCCATAGTGCTCAGAGCCAGCCTTGTTTTGCTTTTGTTGATGGTCATCTTATATCCTCCTTTCAAGATATTGTGCATTCCGTTCAACTGCTTCTCCAAGTCTTTTGTTGTCTCTGACAGAATTACAATTTTATCGTTAAACCTCAAAGTTTTCTTTTTCTTCTCCATGAATTTTAATTCACACTCAAACATTTTCTTCGGATTTCTTTACTGCTTTCTTAATGTACAGATTGGGTAACATCTAGGATAGGCTACAAACCTGTCTCACTTACTTTTCAACCACTGCCTCCCTTTCATGCTCCTCAATTATTGTAATTGCCATCTGGTTTCTTAACAAGTTGTAAATAGCGTTTCGCTCCCCGTATTCTACCCCTGCTACCTGCAGAATTTCAAGGATGCCAATCAACACTATAAAGTTTTCTCCAAGTCTACAAATAATGTGAACGTAGGTTGACCTTTCCTTGATCTATCTTAGATAAATCGTAGGGTCAGTATTGCTTCGGGTGTTCCTAGATTTCTCCGGAACCCAAACTGATCTTTCACGAGATTTGCTTTCACCAGTTTTTCTGTTCTTCTGTAAAGATTTTGCAACCACAGCTTATTAAACTGGTAGTTATGTAACTTTCATACCTGTCAGCAACTGTTTTTTTCTTTTTTTGGAATTCGAATTACTACATTCTCCTAGAAGTGTGAGGCTATTTTGCCTGTCTCACACATCTTGTAATAGATGGAAGAGTTTTGTGGTGGCTGGCTCTCTCATAATATAGTCTACTCCTGGGGTCTTGTTTCGACTTAGATCTTTGAGAGCTTTATCAAATTCTTCTCGCAGTGTCTTATCTCCCACCTCATCTCCATCTATATCCCCTCCCCTTTCTATAATACTGCTTTCAAGTTCATCTCCCTTGTGTTGACAGTCTACATACTTCTTCCATCTTTCAGCTTTCCCTTCTTTGCTAAGGACTGATCTCTTGATATTCATACAGCTGCTTCTCTTTTCGCCAAAGGTCTCTTTAATTTCCCTGTAAGCAGTACCTATCTTCCCCCTAGTGAAATATGCTTCTAAATCCTTACATTTGTCATCTAGCCATTCCTATTTAGCTATTTTACACATCCTGTCAATCTCATTTTTTAAACGACAAGATCGCCGTTTAACAATCAGAGCAGTGTCTGAGTTAACAGGAGTTGACAAGGAAAGTGTCGAACAAGTTTACCGATTTTTTCAATGTTTGCATCAGTTTTTGCTGACAATGGTCTGCCAGTGCGAGTGTCATCACTGGTGTCTTCGCGGCCATCTTTAAATCGTTTAAACCACTCAAACACTTGTGTTCGCGATAAACAATCATCGCCGTACACTTGTTGTAACATTACAAACGTTTCACTTGCAGATTTTCCTAGTTTGAAACAAAATTTGGTGTTAACACGCTGTTCTTTCTGTACACTCAACATTTTCCGACGCACAGACAAAACGTCAACTACTTAAAACAGACGCCACGGGCAGACTGAGTGCAGGATGCAGATGAAACTCGAGCAGTAGGCGGAGCGAGAGTCACGTGACAGGCCACGCGACTTTCAGCCTTATTACATTCGTTTTATTGTTTCGCCAGTACTAGTCCGGTTTCTTTCTAGCCACACCTCGTATATCCTCCAGAGTTCGTAGTAGGAAAGAAAAGTTACGAAGTGGGGCAGTGTCGTGTGAAACTGGGATGAATACTTTCAGCCTTATTACATTCGTTTTATTGTTTCGCCAGTACTAGTCCGGTTTCTTTCTAGCCACACCTCGTATATCCTCCAGAGTTCGTAGTAGGAAAGAAAAGTTACGAAGTGGGGCAGTGTCGTGTGAAACTGGGATGAATACTAATTGAAGTGGGAAAGCTGAAAGTGATGTGATTCTAACGTTGTGACTATTGTTTGTGTTGTATTCTATGTTGCCAATGTGATGTATTTCACGTAATTTAAGTATGTGTGGTTTGCATGGGAGAGTAGCAAGACAGGTTTAGAGGCAGTGGGTTATGCATGTTCCTTTTAGTACCGCTCGGTGGGGAGTAAATTTTCGTGATGATGGGTGTGAGAGTCGAAGTGTGAGATACAGCAAAAGATCCACCATCCTATCCAGAAAGTGCATTGTAGCGTTAGATAATTACGAGACCATGAGATAGAGAATCACCAATGTAAAGCCATGCCCACTGGGCGGAGTTCCTCATGTGTAATTGTAGTATAAAATGTAATGGTGTGTTTAGGTTATCTGTGAATCATAATATAATTTATCTGAATAAAAAAGATAGTGAAAATAAAAAGATTGGTGGCCTTGTTCTTCGAATAGTGTGTAGTCATGATATCCAGTATTTATAACGTGTGCGCCGTTCATATTCAGTGCGATGGCCACGTGTTGATAAAAGCCGTTGGGTGAGAAAGAAAATGTGGTATTGCCAGTG
This sequence comes from Schistocerca nitens, assembly GCF_023898315.1. Lineage (NCBI taxonomy): Eukaryota > Metazoa > Arthropoda > Insecta > Orthoptera > Acrididae > Schistocerca > Schistocerca nitens. The sequence goes on from NC_064617.1 coordinate 530,030,690, forward strand.
CTTAGTGAACAGTCAGAGTTGTGTAAATTACTAATAGTCAGATATGCGTTATCCGTTTCCGTTGCGTAATATTCAAACAGGAGAATAATTTGTAGCTTAATTGTGGGTACTAGAGATCACAATCAGTCATTGGTGTTTCGCGATAAATAAGAATAAATCCACTCGCTTGGCAGACCACTCATCTTGCAGGCCTGACTGCTTGATGCCACAGTATGAGCAAGGCATGTGGGTGCCTCTCAAATGAAAGTGTTGCATCCTGTCTACTCGTCGAACATGGGATGCCTAGGAAACCTGCTTTCTCGGATCGCTAGACAACAATTCAAGCAAATCGTATTATTTTATTTTATTTACAGAAAAAAATGACAATACTTTGAGAAATTTACAATGATGTGTTGCAAGCAAAGGGTGACCTGCAACATAAGCAATCTCTTCAGTGTATACAATTCGTAATACGAGAGAAGTAATACAGTTCCTAAGTCGCTGCTATACGAGTTCCAATTCTTGATGCCGTTGTCGAAATCGCCCAACTGGGCGGCGCGGCGCTTATTTCCTCTTCGTGAAGAGGGCGCGGCAGTCGCGTTGTAGTCCTAGAGAAGGGTCGATCAGCGTGCTATTGGCTGACGTCTTCTTCACAGCCCTCTCTGCTCTAACGTTCCCGCCTGACGTGCCGGCGCTTGACTTTTACGCCGGAACAGAAGGTAAAATATCTTTTGCAAGAGCTTGGCTTCAGAAAATTCTTTCTTTAGATCAGCAGCTGGCGGGCTGGCAGAAGACTGAAACGCAAAGGAAGTACAGACATTGACTGCGAGTGGGGATTGATTTAAATCAGTGGGGGAAGTTGAAAATTTGTGCCGGACTGGGAGCAGATCCCAGGGCTCCTGCTCACTTGGCCGATGCACCGACCACTGCGCCATCCGGACACAGTGGCCACTGCAGCTGCGCGGTCTGCCCTATCACGCCTCCCGTCAGATCCAATTCTAATATAGTGCCTTTCCCCTATTATCCTCATTATTTGCGGCATTTCGCCGATTCCCGGAAGAGTTGAACCTGGTGTTTATTCGCATTGGAGGGATCATTAGCCGTCCTCAGCTCAGTTATATATGTGTGGTGCCTGTTCTTTCGGACACGTCCGAAAGAACAGATACCATTTTGACGAAGGAAACTACAGGCATTGACTACGAGGGGGCGCTATTTTAAATCAATGAAAAAAAAAAGTTGAAAATTTGTGCCAGACCAGGGGATCGACCCGGATCTCTTGCTTTGTAGGCAGATGCAATGACTACTGCGCCATTCGGACACAATGGTCATGACCGATAGAACACACACCACATATACAATGAACTCTAAAGAAACTGGTATAGGTACGCGTATTCAAATTCAGAGATTTCTAAACGGGCAGAATATGGCGCTGCGGTCGGCAACGCCTATAAAACACAAGTGTCCGGTGCAGTTGTTAGGTCGGTTGTTTCTGCTACAATGTCAGGTTATCAAGATTTAAGTGAGTTTGAACGTGGTGTTATAGTCAGCGCACGAGCGATGGGACACAGCGTCTCCGAGGTAGCTATGAGGTGGGGACTTTCCCATACGACCATTTCACGAATATAACGTGAATTTCAGGAACCCAGTAAAACGTCAAATCTCCTACATCGCTGCGGCCGGAAAACGACCCCGCATGAACAGGAACAACGACGCCCAACCGCCAATGAACGGTGCCCGAGCTGCCTTACCCCTTTCCAACAGGTACGGGCTGCTTCCTAGTGATGATGACATCGTTTCCGAGCCACCACAGGATGCCTCGCCTGTTGGGCCAGTGGCCGATTCTCCGGCAAGGTCCCGACAGTCACAGAGGGCGGGCCTATTAGTTATAGGGAGCTCCAACGTTAGGCGGGTTATGGAGCCCCTCAGGAAAATAGCGGGTAGGTCGGGGAAGAATGCCAGTGTGCACTCGGTGTGCTTGCCGGGGGGTCTCGTCCGTAATGTGGAGGAGGCCCTTCCGGCAGCTATTGAACGCACTGGGTGTGACCGGCTGCAGATAGTAGCACATGTCGGAACGAATGACGCCTGCCGCTTGGGTTCTGAGGCCATCCTTGGTTCCTTCCGGCGGCTGGCTGATTTGGTGAAGACAACCAGCATCGCACGCGGAGTGCAAGCTGAGCTTAATATCTGCAGCATAGTGCCCAGAGTCGATCGCGGTCCTCTGGTTTGGAGCCGTGTGGAGGGTCTAAACCAGAGGCTCAGACGACTCTGCGACTATAATGGTTGCAAATTCATCGACCTCCGTTATTGGGTGGAGAACTGTAGGGCCCCCCTAGACAGGTCAGGCGTGCACTACACACCGGAAGCAGCTACTAGGGTAGCAGAGTACGTGTGGCGTGCACACGGGCGTTTTTTAGGTTAGAGGGACCCCCCCTTGGGCGAAACGATAAAATACCTGACGGCTTACCAGAGAGAACATCATCATCGTTGATAAAGAACGTCCGTCCTCAGAGACCAAAAACAGGAAAAGTTAACGTAATATTGGTAAACTGCAGGAGTATCCAGGGCAAGGTTCCTGAATTAGTATCGCTTATTGAAGGAAATAGTGCGCATATAGTATTAGGAACGGAAAGTTGGTTAAAACCGGAAGTGAACAGTAACGAAATCCTAGACACAGAATGGAATATATACCGCAAGGATAGGATAAACGCCAATGGTGGAGGAGTATTTATAGCAGTAAAGAATTCAATAATATCCAGTGAAGTTATTAGCGAATGCGAATGTGAAATAATCTGGGTTAAGTATCAAAGGTGGGTCAGATATGATAGTCGGATGCTTCTATAGACCACCTGCATCAGCAACCGTAGTAGTTGAGCGCCTCAGAGAGAACCTGCAGAACGTCGTGAAGAAGTTTCGTGATCATACTATTGTAATAGGGGGAGACTTCAATCTACCAGGTATAGAATGGGATAGTCACACAATCAGAACTGGAGCCAGGGACAGAGACTCTTGTGACATTATCCTGACTGCCTTGTCCGAGAATTACTTCGAGCAGATAGTTAGAGAACCAACTCGTGAAGCTAACGTTTTAGACCTCATAGCAACAAATAGACCGGAACTTTTCGACTCCGTGAATGTAGAAGAGGGTATCAGTGATCATAAGTCAGTGGTTGCATCAATGACTACAAGTGTAATAAGAAATGCCAAGAAAGGAAGGAAAATATATTTGCTTAACAAGAGTGATAGGGCACAAATCGCAGAATATCTGAGTGACCACCATCAAACGTTCATTTCTGAGGAAGAGGATGTGGAACAAAAATGGAAAAAATTCAGAAACATCGTCCAGTACGCCTTAGATAAGTTCGTACCGACTAAGGTCCAAAGCGAGGGGAAAGATCCACCGTGGTATAACAATCATCTACGAAAGGTACTACGGAAACAAAGAAAGCTTCATCATAGGTTTAAGAGTAGTCGAATCATAGCTGATAAGGAAAAGCTGAACGAAGCGAAAAAGAGCGTAAAGAGAGCAATGAGAAAAGCATTCAACGAATTCGAACATAAAACATTGGCAAACAATCTAAACAAGAACCCTAAAAAGTTTTGGTCATATGTAAAATCGGTAAGCGGATCTAAATCCCCTATTCAGTCACTCGTTGACCACGATGGCACCGAAACAGAGGACGACCGAAGAAAGGCAGAAATACTGAATTCAGTGTTCCGAAACTGTTTCACTGCGGAAAATCGTAACACGGTCCCTGACTTCAGCCGTCGCACGGACGCCAAAATGGAAAATATTGAAATAAACGATATCGGAATTGAAAAACAACTGCTATCACTTAGTAGCGGAAAAGCATCCGGACCAGACGAGATACCCGTAAGATTCTACAGTGATTATGCTAAAGAACTTGCCCCCTTTCTATCAGCAATTTTGTCGTAGATCTCTGGAAGAACGTAAAGTACCTAGCGACTGGAAGAAAGCGCAGGTCGTTCCCATTTTCAAGAAGGGTCATAAATCAGATGCGAATAATTATAGGCCTATTTCGCTTACGTCAATCTGTTGTAGAATAATGGAACATGTTTTATGTTCTCGTATTATGACGTTCTTAGATAATACAAATCTCCTTCATCATAACCAACATGGATTCCGCAAACAGAGATCATGTGAAACTCAGCTCGCCCTATTTGTCCAAGAAATTCACAGTGCCGTAGACACTGGCGAGCAGATTGATGCCGTATTCCTGGACTTCAGGAAGGCATTTGATACGGTTCCGCACTTACGTTTAGTGAAAAAAATACGAGCTTACGGGATATCGGACCAGGTTTGTGATTGGATTCAGGATTTCCTAGAAGAAAGAACACAACATGTCATTCTTAACGGTTCAAAATCTGCAGATGTAGAGGTAATTTCGGGAGTACCGCAAGGAAGCGTGATAGGACCTTTATTGTTTACAATATACATAAATGACTTAGTTGACAACATCGGTAGCTCCGTGAGGCTATTTGCAGATGACACGGTTGTCTACAAGAAAGTAGCAACATCAGAAGACTCGTACGTACTCCAGGAAGACCTGCAGAGGATTAATGAATGGTGCGACAGCTGGCAGCTTTCCCTGAACGTAGATAAATGTAATATAATGCGCATACATAGGGGCAGAAATCCATTCCAGTACGATTATGCCATAGGTGGTAAATCATTGGAAGCGGTAACGACCGTAAAATACTTAGGAGTTACTATCCGGAGCGATCTGAAGTGGAATGATCACATAAAACAAATAGTGGGAAAAGCAGGCGCCAGGTTGAGATTCATAGGAAGAATTCTAAGAAAATGTGACTCATCGACGAAAGAAGTAGCTTACAAAACGCTTGTTCGTCCCATTCTTGAGTATTGCTCGTCAGTATGGGACCCTTACCAGGTTGGATTAATAGAAGAGATAGACATGATCCAGCGAAAAGCAGCGCGATTCGTCATGGGGACATTTAGTCAGCGCGAGAGCGTTACGGAGATGCTGAACAAGCTCCAGTGGCGGACACTTCAAGAAAGGCGTTACGCAATACGGAGAGGTTTATTATCGAAATTACGAGAGAGCACATTCCGGGAAGAGATGGGTAACATATTACTACCGCCCACATATATCTCGCGTAATGGTCACAACGAAAAGATCCGAGAAATTAGAGCAAATACGGAGACTTACAAGCAGTCGTTCTTCCCACGCACAATTCGTGAATGGAACAGGGAAGGGGGGATCAGATAGTGGTACAATAAGTACCCTTCGCCACACACCGTAAGGTGGCTCGCGGAGTATAGATGTAGATGTAGATGTAGAACTCGAGCAGACTGACGGCCTAAAACTAGTAGCACTCCGGACGACAGACAGACACTGACTGCCCCACACTGACCCGGCTGACCAACTGACTAGACTCGTCGAGACTCTGCCCCACACTGACGAAGCTGACCAACTGACTATACTCGCCGAGACTGACAGACTGCTTCTCTGCCGAGCTCATAGCGCTCCTTAAATGCACGTGAACAGGCAACTTTTCCCCTTTCCCACCAGACACGAAAGCTACGATAGCCACAGCGGCGCTACCGCCAGAAACGGAAGGCGACAGCTTCACACTACGCGCTGCGGCGCGCTCTTCAAAATAGCAAATTTTATCACGGCTCAGTCCACACATGGGATACCCTCTCCTTCAGCATGCCAATATGAGACCGTACACGAGCGCTGCAACGTTTTCAAGGATCCGACGCCTTGGATTCACTGTCATCGATCATCCTCCACGCAGTCCCGTCTTGACCCCATCCGATTTTCATGTGTTTCAAAATTTAAAGGAACCTTCGAAGACTTCACTTTGATAGTGATGAAACGATGTAGGCAAAGTTGAGGTTGTGGCTCCGTCAACGAAGTCAAACATGCTATGTGACGATATCAAAGAGCTGGTCTCTCAATGGGAGAAATTTGTTCGTCGCAAGGGTGACTGTGTTGAGAAATAAATGCCTAGACATGAAGAATAACCATGTAGAATGTTAATAAAGTTTGTTTTATTTTAAAGGCTTTAACAGTTTTCGCATAAAAAATTCGGAAACATTGAAACCTCACTTTCTTAAGACATGACTACATCTCCTTTCCCATGTTCGTGTGTAGCCGAGTCTCGACTATTCGCGACAGGGTAGGTCAAACTTTGCAAGCTTCGTAGTTGGGTTACGCATTCGCTGAGTATCTCAATTGGATAACGGTTCGGGAACTTTCGTGTCTCTAACCTATCCCAGTTACACAGCCGAGGAAAGGAGACGTACTAATTAAAGTGTAATCCGAACCATTTGTGGTTTCAGGTAACTTCTCACATAGTTGACAGCTCAAGGTTAGATTAAAGGCAGACTAAAAATTTCCGCTGTCCAGGAATGGAAAAAATGTTGATTTGATTTCATTTCCGTGAAAAGGATGGACTTTGATGGTTATTAACACACGCAGCCCCATTTGATCACTCACAGCTTCCTATACGACCAGCCTATGGTCTGTAGTATTTCTTCCAAGTTCCCAAATATTGTCTCTATATGGTTAACTAGACAGGTATGGGGTACAGTCGACCCAAAGCCGCGAATTCCTTTAACGGGGCGTGGTGCGCCACCAATCACGAGAGGTTAAACTGTCGAGCTAAAATCGTTTATGCCGTGGACCAAAGTGTTGCGTTTAATTGTTTTGTTAGCGGCGTCCGACGTGGCGGAACATTTTTATTGCAGTCTGACACTGAACCTAGGGCCCCAGTTTATAAGACATAATATTTATTTTGCTGAATTTTAGTGCTCGGAATTGGAGGCTGCCTAATGACTTATAAGCAAATTCCTCCTCCTTAAGAAAGGGAAACGCAAGAAGATGAGCTTGTAAAGGTTCGTAAGCTCCACGGTCTGTCATTGCTCAACAGTTGCACGTTCATTGGCCGTAGCCGTTGTTCAACCCGGTGCACTTCAGACGGTTTTGGACGCTATGCTTTGTGACCACTTGCCAGAAGGCTGAACAACCACCATTTGCAGCGCTGACGTGCAGCAAGAGGGTCAGTGAGATTCTGGAAGATGCGGACAGGGTTGCAGAGCCAATATGAGGTTTTCGGTTGAGGATCCATGGCGCGAATAGCCCGATCGAGGTGTCCCACAGATTCTAGATTGTATTTAAATCCAGGTGTTTTGGTGGCCAGGCGAGTACGGTAAAATCATGCTGGTCCTCTTCGAATCACGAACATACACTGCGACCTGTGTGACGCATTGCATTACCTGCTGATAGATGCCATCGGGCTAAGGATAAAATAAACTGCACGTAGGGTGCGTATGTGATGTAACTTTTTGCATGTGTTTCAGAACACCTATAAAAAAATCGAGCCGACAGTGCTCCACAATATTACCCAGTAAATGTCTAGAAAACGTTCCCCAGAGCATAACGCTTCCTCTTACGCTCTGGACCCTTCCGACGACTGTTGCAGGGTCGTACACGCAAACGACCATCTGCCCAATGGAGCATAAAACGTGATTCATCTGAAAAGGCCACCTGTCACCACTTAGTGGAACTACACTTACGATAGTGGAGTGCAAATTCCAGTTTTCATCGCTGAAGAACACCAGTCAACATGGAAGCAAGTACCAGTCGCCTGCTGCGGTACTCCTAACGCGGCAACATTCGCTGAACGGTCATTGAGGAGACACTGCTGGTAGTCCCTTCTTCATCTGTGCGGACATTTGCTCAACAGTTGCACGTTCATTGGCCATAGCCGTCGGTCAACCCGGTGCACTTCAGTTGCCTCGATGACGGTTTTGGACGCTATGCTTTACCCACAGCGGCTCGCGAACAGTTTTCAAACTTAGCCGTTTCGGAAACGTTTGTACACTTGGCCAGAAATCCAACGATCATGTCCTTCTCGGCTTCAAATAAATCGCTCCGTTTCCACGTTATGACTGCACTCTTTGCCGTCTCCCTCCAACACGCGTTATATACCCTTCATTGGTAGCGTTGCCATCTGCCGTCTGTGAGTGGTTATGACACGTTGACGTCGAACACAGGCATTGGACACATTAATGTGACTGGTCCGTGTAGCTGATGGGAATAAACAGGTACAAGCTGACTTTGCTGCATGGCGACAAACTATAAGAAACGATCCCTGATAGGATGGGGAGCAAAAGATTACAGCCGGAAAAGCGTTCCTTGGGTATTACACCCACTTTGGAGATAGAATGTCTTTGATAGTGTAGGTTTCAGTCATTGAAAACGTACGTGAGAATACAGCAGACAAGTGCAAAGGGTCCGTCTATACTACTACCCACAGCAGTAACGTTGCCCATGACGGCGGTGTGCTCATTGGTAGTAGCTTCACAGCTGTTGCCGACTCACTCTAGTGTGCACGCGTGTCGTGTAGTTGACCCAAAAACATAACTGCTTGCTTTAGAAGCACACATGTGCAACCATATTTGCGCAATCATGCTTGAGCGTGTGTAGGATAAAATTGCACAAACATCGGGATTGTACAAGCAGCCTGATACTTCATCGCATTTCGATTATGCAAACTTATACAAGCGTTCAAGTGTGTGCATGCTAGAGGGTGTGTACCAAGAACAGAGAGGATTGTGCAAGCATTCGTCAGTCTCTCGATTTGGTTTAATTTTTATTTGGCTCTGCTAAATTAAATTCTGTGCAAAGGATGTATTGCACGTAGGAAAAGTTAAAGAAAACACTTAGTGTATCTACTGCGAATCGTTAGTACGGGAATAATATTTTCGTTTCTTTAAACACTCATTACTCCACATATCACGTTTCCTCCTTTGTTTTCTTCGTAATAGAAGCAAAACGGCTTTCAAAGCCAGTGAATCGTCGTCTGAGCTCGAAGTATCTGGTAAACAAACTGACGCTTTTGCAAGCACGCTTCAGCCGCGTGGAGGCGCGAGGAGTATGTGCATGCATGTGCAAACACACGCGTGCTTGTCAAGCATGCATTCATCAGTGTGGCCGCGTTTATAGACATTGGCCCGGAATACCAACCAGGAACAGGTCGACATGGCCTTAAGGCCAGGTTCTCATTCGAATGCAAGAAATAGGCAAAGTTTGGAAATTTTATTCAGACATCGAAAAGACATACAAAGGATCTGTTTGGAGATAATGGCTGTTGGTACTTTGACTTTTATTATAGATTTTCAATACACAAAAGAAAGTCCGAAATTACGGTTTGACCAGGGGCCTACGAGTGTGAAGTGCGCAGAATGCGTGCAATGTAGTCCCTCAGGAGTTACCTCAAATCAAAAATGGATAACATTAGTTGATACTACATTACATTTAAGGGAGCTTATAGCTAACCACAATGAGGTAGCTACGGTGGTGACTCAAACTCTGAATTCGATTTTTAGGGGTTTTGTTCACTCTTTATGGTCTTACGAAAAATAGTTAATATTAACAAATTTCATGTCTTATAGGTATAAGCTTCCAAGAAAATTGTTTTCTGAGGTCAAATGTAGCAGTTAATAGGTTGAGTCGCTCATATTTTATGCTGCACGGAGTTTTGAAAAATCGTTTCTCGAGAAAACCTGTTGAAGTTCAGGGAAAACTTTTATAAGTATTATTCTGTTTGCATAAAAGCTGCAAGCTATTATATATTTTTATGTCACTGAACCCAAATCTAGAGTTAAATTTTCAAAATGCAAAACGTTTAATAGAATATGGAGGTCCAAAAACAGGTTTCATCCAATTTTGACCAACATTTGATTTAAAAAAAGTGTCTTCGGTACTTAACTTTAGTCAGCAATTCCAAGACCATATATCAACCCTTCCTCTAGCTCAAATTGTTCCTGGAGAGCAAGTCCTTCGTTCCTCTTGGCGAGAAAGCCGATCTGGCCGAGCTGGAATTGCTGCCTTGAGCAGCCTGCACACGTTGTTTGTCAACTTTTTGGGGGAATATTTTTGCACACGTACTGCAATATAAATCATTTTGTGAACGTGCGTCGCGGCACAAGTTTTCTATCTGAGCAGGGTTTCTCCGGCTGAGAGCGTCCCATGGCGGCCGCGATGCTGCCTCGAACAATGGGCTGTAGAAGGTTTTGTAACGCAAGTATTAGAAACACCTTTTCGTACCAACATTCTAGACACATATACCTTTTAAAAAATAAGGCAAACAAATAATCGAATTTTCAACTGTTTTAAATTTGAATCTGGCCTTAACATGCGGACAAAGAAATGGCAATTGGCGTACGGCACCACAATTGTACCGGGAAAAGTGCTTCGTCGTCTTTGTGAGACAGGTGCGTTTACAGGAATAGATAATCGTGATGGTCGGCTGCGACCGATACATACAATGGCCTTGCAGGAGCACCTATTGAACATTGTAAAATACGAGGGTAAGTCAAAAATTATCCGCAATGTAGATATATCCTTTCTTGCAATACAAATAGGACACCTACTTTAACATCAAACTTAAATATAGTCCCCTTTCTTTTCAACTCACTTGCTCCATCGTTGCACAGGCTTCTTGATGCACTCAGAAAAGATTTTCGGTAGAGCAGCGAGACAGGCATGCACTGTGTCGATCACTTCTTGGTCCGAGTGAATCGACGGCTCCTTAATGCCTCTTTGAGTGCACAAAATAAGTGTGGGTCGGAAAACGCAGGATCATATCTGTACGGAGGACGAGTCGTCATTTTAAACTTGAGTTCCCGGAGCGTTTCAGCGGCGTGGGCAGCGGTATGTCGACGGCCATGGTTGTGCAACAGCAGAACAGCTTTCGACAGTAGTGCTCGCCGTTTGCTTTGGATTGCAGCCTTTGGCCTATCAGTAAGCATCTCACTTTCAGGCGCACTCTTTATTCTACTGCAACTGTACCGATCATTTTCCGGTACCGGGCCTCATGCGTCTAAAAAAAACGGCAAGTAACAGTTTTTCTGCGGGTGGCTGAGTTTTGAACTATTTTCGTGCTGGGCTACTGTGGATGATGCCATTTCATTCTCTCTGGCTCCTAATGGTGGAATCATTTTCCGTCACCAGTGATGATTTTGTCTAAGAAGCCGTCACGTTCGTTACCATAGCGATCCAACTGAAGTCTGTTGAGGATGATTTCGTAGACAGAACCATGATTAATTCGCAGACAATACACCACTTCATCAATAGTCACTTGCCTGTCTACCAGAACCATATCCCGTGGGCAATCAGTGTTGTCAACATTTGTGGCCGTGGATGGTCGTCCCGGCTCCTTCCTCATGGGTAACACTTGTATGACAAATTTTTAATTCTGCAATCAATTCGTAGACACTCCATTGCGGCAAGACACCATTCCCGTATCGTGTCGAAAGTTTTTGATGGACTGCGTCCCTCGATACACCTTCCGGCCACGAAAATCGAACACTGGTTTTTGTTCCACTATCGTGACGACTTCTAACGGAGCGGCCATGGTCTACCTGCAAGAGAAAGACGAATGAAGGAATTAGGATGAAACTTTCACAGCAGAGGACAGAGATCAATACGAACAATGTAAGAAGAGTTAAGTGAACACTGCGGATAATTTTTGACTTTCCCTCTCATAACGCCGGAATCAGCACCAGGCACGTGGCTCGCCAACATGGAATAAGCAGACGACTGTATGGAACATTCTCCACAACTGGCGACCGCCTGATGGGACCAATCACTCCATGGCGTCTCACAGGCGAGGAAGATCTGCACTACCCGCGGACGACCCAGCGTTCCCCGCTGGAAGATGTGACTTCAGTGGTACGAACCGTATTGCGGATAACACAGTTCACTTCTGCATTTTAGCACGGAGATATCTCAATAATATCTACCCCGACCGTAGCCTCGAACGATGACCCGTCCTGTCGACGGACCTCAGCCCTTTAGGTTTCTACCTGTGGGAGACGAGTGGGCGGCGGGGAGGGGGAGGCGGCATCTGAAAGAAGTGGTGTATTCTTGCCGCCGGCGACGCCATTCGGTTGTAGCGTGGGACGTATGAACTTATGCCTCAGTCGCTGCTGCGTTGTGTTCTCTTATGCGTAGAGTCATGGGGGCCATTTCGAACACTTCGTCTAACGGTGATCTCATCACAGCATGTCCAGCATATATGCACTGTAATGTACGGGCACAATGAATTAATGAATACACTGCAGAGGCGTTGAGTTATCGACAGGCACACAGAAAAGAAACTTGCTAAGTTTCGAAGTTATACTTTGACGAGCTAAAGCACACGTAGAACACACACACACACACACACACACACACGCGCGCACGCACACACACACACACACACACACACACACACAAACACACATACGCATACACACATGCTTATGCCACGACATGGTGCCGGTATCATGTGGGGACATTGCTGTGTGGTTTGTGCGGCTTTTTTTCTGTGTGTATTTTACTCCGGCTCAGTGATAGCGAAACTCGCTGCCGAGAATCGCATGCGGCCCAAATCAAGTATTCCTGTGGCCCATGATTCTCAGCCATATTTTCTAAAACTGCATCGGGCATCTAACAGCCGAATCCAAAACCGTCAACTGACCTTAAGAGCTCCTCAAGAGTGTATCGTTTCTGTCCAGTAAGAAACAAAAATACTTACAGGGGCAGTAATGTTTTAAGATGTGCTTAATTTTTTTTTTTTTTTTTTTGGCGTTGGTGAATTCGACCTTGAAGTAAGTAGAGTTGGCCGCTTACCATAGTGGCAGTGGGGTAAATAGTGGGGCGACAGTGGTATTAGAAAATGTGAGAGGAGGAAAAGTTTTATTGTTTGTCTTACTGTTCTGCACGAATCGTACCGATCAGCTGCTATGCTATAAATTTCAAACAGAAATACCATGAATTCGAGAATTCGCATTAAACAGACGGCCATATTCAAAAGTGGACCATATATGTAGCAAGGAATATCAAATTAAATAAGGCTGTTATAATGCAACGCAACGAGAAGAAAAAAACCATTAAATACAGAAACCATTTGTGATCGTATTTCAAATTGTATAATGCATTTCAATATAAGTGCAATTACTGATATTAATCATCCGGTCACACAGACAACACAACGCTTCGTTGAGGGTGGCAGCAGTCTGAGACAGAGAACAATTAACACGAAGTGTTTGGAACTGTGTCGACTTTTAACGATCATTATCTAGAGGCCGATGGCCATCTCGCCGCGCCCGCATTATAGCTAATCTGATTCATGCAGATTACCAATAATTGACATCGGTACATATGGGGCCCGAGTGGCAGCCCCTCCCCCCCCCCCCCCCCCCCCCCCCCGCCGCGCGGCCATCCCTCCCTTCAGTGTTACAATGTCAGTTTCGGCTCCTGAACATTAGCTCGTCACAAGATTAGCTTAGAAACGTAACAAATTTTGTGTGTGTGTGTGTGTGTGTTTGCCTATCGACAACTCAATGCTTCTGTTTATCGGAGTGTGGTCTCCTCCGAGCCAGAAGTATTTACGTTCGACTAGAACATTTCTGCAAGATCAATACCGTGTAGCATAGGCACCATGCATTTTTGGACATGTGTCTATATGACCTTTTTTGGTCTTCGTCCTCTCAGGCATAGTTTCCTACAGTTCACACCTCTCATCAAAATCACCCAGTGTGTCTTAATAATGATTGGTCGCAATTTTCTGTGTTTATAATGAACAGGTACGATTTCTTTCAAATATGTTGTTGTAAATACAACTTTCAGTTGTGGCACTTAGCATGTTTTGAAAAATGTTATAGGAACAAAAGTTCCGCGTTGTTCCGATCATTCGTGAATTGTTGGGCCCACGTTGAGCCGAATAACCGGGAGTTTGCTGTAGAAGAAGTGTTTTACGCGCGTTTTATCGTACGGCGGGCAGAAGGAGGCCTGCCGGAATGCGGCCGCCGGGTGGCGCACATATCTCAGAGCTGAAGGGCGCCTCCGAGATGTGCGTGAGACACAGCCGCCTTAACGAGGCGGCGGCGACGCGAGCCGGGCCAGCGGACCTCTTGCCGCCCGGACAATAGCGGTGGCCACGGAGCAGGGAGCAGGGAGGGGCCTCCGCCGGCGCTCGTAACTAAAGAAGGCGGTGGAAACGTCAGCGGCGCCGCACCGACACTCGGCTAAAATTAAAACTACATAGGTATAAACAAGCAGGCTAAAAAGAAAGCGTGAGAAAGAGGGGCAGTCGCGAGGCGAGGGGCGCCGGCGCCGCAGGTGGGAGTGACAGCCGCGAGCGGCGGAGCAGGAGGTGAAGGTGGAGTGGGAGGGGAGGAGGAGGCGCGAGGGAGATACGGCGAGCCCCGAGAGAGATAAAGGAAGACGAGCGGCGGGGGTGCTGGAGCGGGGCGGCCGCCGCGCGAGCGGAGGAGGCGAAGGAGGAGGTAGAGGAGAAGACGAAGGCGAAGAAGGAGAAGGGGCGCTGGAGGGGCGGCAGCGGCTGCGCGGTGGGGGGCAGCGGGGAGGGTCCGGGAATGCTGCCTCGCGGAGGGGTAGGGCGGTGCTTAAAAGAATGGAGCCAGAATGAGAATAACTACAGGATGTCCGACAAGTGCCGTCCCGGCGACTTGTTAACAGAGGCGCGCGCCGCATCTCGCCCGCCCGGACTCTTGTCTGAGTGCGCGCGAGTACGCAATACACACTTCTTTGTGCTGCATACTGCGATCACGCGTGGGAAGTCCAAGCGGCGCGCGCCACGAAAATTATTTTTCCGTATGTTACTCCAGTGACGCTAACGATATGGTCACAAAGATTTACTGGAAGACGCACAGCTACCAGCGACTTTTTGTACAGCTTTACACTTGCGAAGCCGCTTGCGGGTCCTCACCCCCCCCCCCCCCTCCTATACTTGCAGTAAAACATTTATAACTTCATCAGTACGGCGTTTTTGGCCGGACTACATTTTGAACGCTGCAGATACTCCGAGAAAAATGACCGTACTTTTACCTACCACGTTTCCCGAATACAATTTATTTAAGTTTAATGTGCATTCACAGAACGAAAAACCGTCGTAACCTATGATTTATCTGGAATCGGCCAACTCGTACAAATATCTGCGTTAAAAATTTGTAGGATTGTGATATGGAATGATCGCATGGTCTCAATCGTACTTTAAGTAGATGGCAAGTTGCGGTTTATTGATAGAGGAGGCCTACTAGGGAAATGCAATTAGTCTGCAAAGGGAACTGCGATTGTAGAATGCTGCTCAAGTCTGTGCCAAATATGACAAATAGGGGATATTCATCGGATACAAAGAAGAGCAGCACAATGATCACAGGTTTGTCTGATCCGTGACAGAGTGTCATGAAGATGCTGATATAACTTGAAGTTAGACGAAAATATCCGGTGAAAACCTACTTAGAAAGTAGAAGAATCTAGGAGTATATTAGAATCCCCTACGTATCACACCCATAGAAATCGCGAAGACTAGAATATAATAATCACAGTGCGTACAGAGGCTTTTAAGCAGTCTCCTTCCTGCGCACCGTACGTGAATGGAACGGGAAAAAACCCTAGTAACTGGAACAATGGGACGTGGCCTTAACCATGCACTTCACAGTGATTTGCGGACTATAGATGTAGATTATTTTTCTGTAAATTTTAGCTCCTTTTCTCGTATTTAGATGGACAGCACACAAACTTTTACGATTATTGATGCATAAAAGCCGAGCATAAGGCGAATAGTATGCTGCATCAGCGAAAAGTGTGTGCTACGTATATAAGCCTGAAAAAAAAGCAACAAATTACAGAATAATAGGGACCTGCAACGTTGAAAATTCAGTCGACAAAAAACTTCTTATTGATGAAGACATCAATATATAACGCCAGTTGAAGATGGCTCTAAGTCCGAAACACGCTTTGTAAATGAAGCTGTTTTAAAACAGGATGATTGCAATAATTCGTGAAGTAATTCAATCTGCAGCAACGGCGCTCAACCACCATTACCAATATTGACTTTCACTGCGACGCATTACTGCAGCGATACAAAAGGATTGTATTTTTCGCAAACATCTCAAGAACAGTAAGCGTAATATGGTAAATCCTCGCATAAAGATATAATTCTGTATATATTTGCCCGTTATAGCAATCAGTGAAAGCAACTTTTAATTTCATAAGATTGCGCTACCTTACTACGTATGGCGGCATATACGAGTAACTCGGAAATCGGGTAACACTTTGTCGGTCTTTCGTATGTTCCGTGTTACAAAAGAAATATTTTATGAAGACAACTATTTCTTTATAGCAATTACCCGCTAAAACTTATAACAAAAATGTTTCTTCCAGGGATATCCTGTTGTTATTCTGCTTCTTAAAAGCAAAACCTGTTAAAGTGCAATGGAATGTAATGCTTGTTTCGGTAAAAATAAGACTAAAATGACTAAAATAGAAATATGACTCCACATTCTGCAGTCAAATTCCGACTCTTTCACACAGTCGTTAAGGTTTGTCAGACTATTCGCTTCGCCACAATGGATTACGGGAAACGAGAGAGAAATCGAACAGACTTGATAGAATACCTTCGAGTTCTAATATACGCTTGTGTTTGGATTGCTTAACTATTTTCGAAAACTGCAACTTTGAATCGTGATCAATAATTATTGTGCGACTTTTTTGTCAGTTCCGTACCAAGCACGAGCTTACGCAAGTAGACAGCTCCTTGGCGACGAATATTACAGACGAGAAGTAGGGGGATATTTGAACGAAACAGTAACCTGAAACAAATATTTAATAATAATTTACCCTAGAACTTGGGTCGAGGCACAGTGTATGTCGGCCGAAGTAATGCAATTCTCACAGTTCCTCCGGATGATGTCGGGAGTAACCGTAGACCACTCTCACTTAACCTTTCGCAACGTTTCCGAAATTCTGTGTTTTAGAATAATCGCGAGGTATTCGGAACTGCGAACAAATGGTTGATATAATTTCGCAAGCCTCTCGGCGTGATTGATAAATGGAGTGCTTTTGAGTGTTCAACCGAGTTCTTGATTCCATTTTATGCACAGTATTCCGACGACCGACCTAGTCGTGTTCTCCAGGTACGGCGAGTTGTGTATTATTATGCGTACTGGTTGCCTGGACTTGTACCAGTCTAGTAAAAGAAATATTTTGTGAACACGGCTGCAGTTATCTAGTAAGTACTAGCTAAAATGGTTGCAGAAATATTTCTTCTCGGAAAATCCCATGGTTATCCTGCTTCTTAAATGCAAAATCTCGTGTACCAGTATGGTTTAAACCCGGGGCAGCGACTGCGCGAAACAACACGGATCGCAGCAAATCTGAGTCGGACGTCAGAACATTGGGCATGAAATAGAATCAACAACTCCGATGAACACTCGAAAACACACGATTAAATGACCTATCTTTCACATGTATTCTCTGACTTAATACCTTACAATCCCGCAACTAGAAATGAATCGTCGCAGTAAGAACCTAAACATTTTCCATAACTCAGGTCGCTCAAAGATTAGAACTAAAGCCAAAGAGGAACGACGAATGCACTGCATTCTGGTGATCGGATCCCGCTAAGAGATTTCTCACGTGAATTACTACCTGCAAGTCTGACTTTTTGAAAAGTCCTTCCTATGTCTACACTATTCTAGTAACGACGTTGTCACACCAGGTTATTTGTGTCAAAATATATGAACAAAGATTGCAACAAATTCGATAGCGGAACTGAAAGATCTTTTTTTAAGTACACTATAGTTTTTCAAATAGTTTGTTCAAATATTTAGAAACACATTCTTTTGTTCCGAGCCATGTTTGTGAAAAGCATAAGTGAGAAGTAGCGGCCATTTTGGATTCTGGAGAAACTATAGAACAAACTCGAAAATTTCGGTGATCCTGACTGGAGCACTTGCCACTTACTCTAGAATGCCCAAGTTGGAAGTACCGGCCATTTTCCATTCTGTTCTGCGAGGTTTCGTAAGCATTCTAAGAATTTAGTAGTCCTTTGCACCTAGAGATCTACCGTTAGAACATAAAGTATGAAACACTCAAATCGGAAGTGGCCGGCTTATTGAATACCATTCGAAGTGCTTTTACGGACTTTCTAGGAAACCTATAGGCCCGCCAACTGGCTTTGGACCACACAAAGTGGAAAAGTCGGTCATTTTGGGTATCATTTCGCACGGATTTACACAGTTTGTAAGCGAGTAATACGGCATAATGTACCACCCGCTACCTACAATAAACGTAACGTGATAAATTTCATCGTTTTTGTTAGGACTCGCTTTGGAACTGGATTTGCAAAAGTCGGCCCTTTTGGGTATCGTATAGCTAAAATGCATATACAGCTCTCGCCTTATTTGTATCTCTACTCACCTTTCGCATTTTTCAACCAGTCTCTAGTAGCTCATACAACACAATATGGGTGAGATAACTAGCAATACGTTGGCAAGTTCAGCACACGGCTGCCATTAACGTACTTCTCAGATGTCGTGCCTAAGTATCGCCATAAGCTATATCTGGCCGCAACATTTGAGCGTCATACGTAGAACATCTTTAAACGGAACGAGCCTTCCCGTGACATTCGGCTACTCTTCTTATAATGTGAACACGACATCATATTCTTACTATTCGTTTTTGTGCAATCCATACTTTTTTTCCACCCACGGACGTCATGTGTGTACCTCTTCAAGGAGCTAGTCATTTTAACTGCGCCGTCACAGTACATTAAATTCGCTAGTGACTTTTGTCATAAATAATCCTAATAACAAAATAAGAAGAGCAGTGATGTCCACACCTACAATAGAGAGAAAAATTACATTATCCGTTATTAAAGCTATCAGTGGCTCTGAAAGGAGTTCAATATGCTTCGAAAAATTTTGATCATTTTTGCAGTTACATAAAATGCCGACATTTTTTTAAAAAAAATAAAAGCTTGTTTCAAATGTTGTTGCATGAGTATCACTAAAATAATAATGTTTTCATTAATGTTAACACCAATCATCTCTATATATCCTGCTGTAAATTGACTTGTTCCACATCATTTCGACAAAACAATCGTTCAAACGATTTATAGAACATCTAAGTAACAAATCGCGGTCTCGTATGTTATACCACTTTGTCTCCCAGAAACTGACGAAAAGTCAACAGTAGGTGCAAACAGAATGAAAATTCATGCACTGACAGCTATTGGTGGTCTTTGAAAATTTTATTTCATTCAGTTTATCGAAACCTTAGCATACTAAAGAAAATCTTTATATTACACTCAGATTTTATTACCGCTGTCTGATAAGTCCCGAACCGGAAGAAAAGCTACCACTTTTTTCGATGACTTTGGGAAACGATTTGAAATCACTCAATTGCTCTAGCAGTTCCTCCAAATGTCAAATTTGAGGCGATGTTTGCTGTGAAACGTTATTTTAAGTCTCTAGACTTTGTGCTCCTGACATATTTAACCACTACGAAATCTGCACACTAACTTAAACTAACTTACGCTATGGATAAGACACACACTAATGCCCGAGGGAACGAACCTCCGACAGGGGAGAGAGGGGGGGAGGGGGCGGGGCGGACCGCGGCAACAAGACAGACGCCGAGACCGCGCAGTTACCCCGCGCGGAATCATGCTGAATGAGAGGGTGCTCTCGAGTTCGAAACTCGATTACAGCACGCTGTTTGTCAGACACCGACATAGTTACGTTACACACCGCCTTGGTTCATTCTACTATTCGGAGCCTTCTAGCGGAAGAGGGCTGCAAATATACAGGGTGTTACAAAAAGGTACGGCCAAATTTTCAGGAAACATTCCTTACACACAAATAAAGAAAAGATGTTATGTGGGCATGTGTCCGGAAACGCTTAATTTCCATGTTAGAGCTCATTTTAGTTTCGTCAGTATGTACTGTACTTCCTCGATTCACCGCCATGATTTCATACGGGATACTCTACCTGTGCTGCTAGAACATGTGCCTTTATAAGTACGACACAACATGTGGTTCATGCACGATGGAGCTCCTGCACATTTCAGTCGAAGTGTTCGTACGCTTCTCAACAACAGATTCGGTGACCGATGGATTGGTAGAGGCGGACCAATTCCATGGCCTCCAAGGTCTCCTGACCTCAACCCTCTTGACTTTCATTTATGGGGGCATTTGAAAGCTGTTGTCTATGCAACCCCTGTACCAAGTGTAGAGACTCTTTGTGCACGTATTGTGGACGGCTGTGATACAATACGCCATTCTCCAGGGCTGCATCAGCGCATCAGGGTATCCATGCGACGGAGGGTGGATGCATGTATCCTCGCTAACGGAGGACATTTTGAACGTTTCCTGTAACAAAGTGTTTGAAGTCACGATGGTTCGTTCTGTTGCTGTGTGTTTCCATTCCATGATTAATGTGATTTGAAGAGAAGTAATAAAATGAGCTCTAACATGGAAAGTAAGCGTTTCCGGACACATGTCCACATAACATATTTTCTTTCTTTGTGTGTGAGGAATGTTTCCTGAAAGTTTGGCCGTACGTTTTTGTAACACCCTGTATAGACGTGAAGAACAGAGACGTAGAATGTTAATAAGGTTAGTTTTATTTAAAAACCTTTTAAGAGTTTTTACATAAAAAGTTCGGAGGCATTACTATTCAGCACGCCCTCGTGTATGTAGGATTGTATGCTTTATGTAAAATTGCTTCCTATTTGTTACCTTTACTCTTATCTCTCAGATTTTAATGATAACATGAGACGAAAAGCACAAAGCTGAATGGTATTAGTTGTTGCTTTTGTGGCCTTCACTTCGAAAACTAGCTTAACGCAGCTCTCCGCATGAACCTATAATGTGCTGGATAACTACAGCAACCGACACATTTCATTAGCATCTTTTCGCTTGTAGTCTGTAATGTTTATCGCCCATTTTTCACTTCAATATACATATATGATAAAAAGCATCCGGACACCTGCTGGCGGACGTTAGTACTAGATATGTCCACCTTTTACGAAGGCTTGAACTCTGCTGGTTAGCCTATCTATGAAGTGCCTAAATGTCTGCCCATTCTTCCTCAAGAACCAAACCCACAGAAGGTATGATGTTGGACGCTGAAGTCTGGAGCGAAGTCGACATTCTGACTCATCCCAAACACTTTCCAGTGTGTTAATGTTGCAAGTCCATTTCAGGAGTGTAACTGTCGTCAAATTATTGCCTCACAGATGGTGCTTTATTAAAGGTGCATTGTAAAGTTGGTGCCGGCCTTAGTGGCCGTGCGGTTAAAGGCGCTGCAGTCTGGAACCGCAAGACCGCTACGGTCGCAGGTTCGAATCCTGCCTCGGGCATGGATGTTTGTGATGTACTTAGGTTAGTTAGGTTTAACTAGTTCTAAGTTCTAGGGGACTAATAACCTCAGCAGTTGAGTCCCATAGTGCTCAGAGCCATTTGAACCATTTTTTTGTAAAGTTGGTAAGAGCAATCACCGTCTCCGAATTTTTCCTCTACTGTAAACAGTACACACTGCTCTAAAATG
Source organism: Schistocerca nitens (assembly GCF_023898315.1). NCBI lineage: Eukaryota > Metazoa > Arthropoda > Insecta > Orthoptera > Acrididae > Schistocerca > Schistocerca nitens. The sequence goes on from NC_064617.1 coordinate 530,052,064, forward strand.
CGTTCGTATCATTCCGCATTTTGCAATTTTTCAAGCACAACAATGGCAGCACACTCTAACCACGGAAAACATCCCGATATCGAAATACCACCTCCTCCGTAGTTCTCTGTTGTCACTGCGCATGCTGGCAGGCATACGGCAAAGTGAAACCCTGCCTTCGGATTACCACAGGCGAGAGCGTGATTCGTCACTCTAAATCATTCGTTTTCAGTCATCGACTGTCCAGTAGCATCGACCTTCACACCACCTTAAGCGTAGCTCACAACGGGACCGTACGAAATTCCCCTCGCCGATTTGGTTTGTACTGGTAGGATGTGTAGGGCACGACTAAGACTGCAACGTATGTAAACAGGAGCACTCAGTTCTTAACCGTTTTGGGGAAAATCGAGTTTCAAAATTTTAGGCGTACTGTATGCTTTTATGGTCGCTAGTATTCAAGGATTCCGCAGCCGAGTATGTAAGCGCTTAGTTTCATAAGCGGGAGATTTCTGAGTACCATATTGCTGCTGGTACTTGTTTTTTCATTCCCAAGTAACCCAAACAACAGATACACGCAAAATGCAACGAAGCTCTTTGATGACCGACAACCGTTTAAGAACATAAACCGAGTTTGTTTTCCAATAGACACATTGAAAAAAAAAAAAATGCACATGCCAAAATTCGGCCTTCATTACATGTGCCGTATGACTATATTGTTATGACTATATCATTATTGTTTTCCATGTTTCGTGAACAGCGTCATCCTGATCCATGCATTGCTCCATAAGTGACACATCATATTTTCCCATATGTAGATACATCAACGTAGATAAAATGACCATATTGTTCTATTTTATATTCTTCTGTACCGTATATTTGATTTTAGATATTATTATATATTTTTTCTTTTTTCTTCATGAAAAAGATTGCAGATGTATTAAGTGGAGCATTAAATGTTGATAATTTTCACAGCCATGATAAATCTGTTCTTAGAATTAAGTGGGAATGAAAATACAACGTACTGGCAACGAGATTCGACCCGGAGACCTCGTGCTTATGAAACCACTCGCTTACTCGCTCGGCTGCGGAATCCATGATACTAGAGACCATACATAGTACCGGATATTTCAAAATGAGTATACGGGTTCAAAAAAAAAAAAAAAGAAAAATGGTTCAAATGGCTCTGAGCACTATGGGACTTAACATCTGAGGTGATCAGTCCCCTAGAACTTAGAACTACTTAAATCTAACTAACATAAGGACATCACACACATCCATGCTCGAGGCAGGATTCGAACCTGCGACTGTAACGGTCACGCGGTTCCCGACTGAAGCGCCTAGAACCGCTCGAGGCCGGCGATCTGTAAAGGAGACTGCGTACAGGACGCTAGTGCGACCTATTCTTGAGTACTGCTCGAGTGTTTGGGACCCATGCCAGTTCGGATTAAAGGAAAGACGTCGAAAAAATTCAGTCTCGGGCTGCTGAAATTGTTACCAGTACTTTCGGGCAATACGCAAATGTTATGGAGATGCTTCGGGAACTTGTATGGGAATCTCTGTAGGGAAAGCCGACTGCAGAACGATTCTATTGGCGTCAACATACACTTCACGTAAGGACAACGAAGATATGATACGAGAATACAGGCTTTCTTAGCATCATCAGTTTTCTGAGTGGTATGATGCGGCCCGCCACATTTCCTGTCCTGTGCCAGCCTTTCCGTCTCAGAGTGACAGTTGTAACATACGTCCTCAATTATTTGCTGGATGCATTCCAGACTCTGTCTTGGCCTATAGTTTTTATCCTCTACATGGCCCATGCGGAGGCATATAGACAGTCGAATTCCCCCGCTCTATTTGTGAGTGGAACCGTATACGAAACGAGTAGTAGTGTTACAAGGGTACCCTCCGCCACGCACCGTACGGTGGATTGCTCGTAAGTATGTAGATGTAAATGTAGACGTAAAATACATAACTGAATGGCCAATTCATACGGTAAGAAGGTGTTAAAACTATTAAAATATAAATCTGAATAAAATTCGAATAGTCCGATTTAGCTGTATTTACTGAAGTCGATTAGAGACCCCCATAACAGGTTTCACAACTTTTAAGCTGCGTCTTGGACATTCTTCATTGATGATGACTTATATCAACTGAAGAAGCCTGAGAACTTTGCCCAGCCATGCGAACTGTTACTCTGCGGCATCTGAAATAACTCGTAGACCATATGTCATAGCATTGTAAGTAACAATATTTTGGTATGAAATTATAAATTTTATTTATTAATTACGGATAGGCCCATACTTTGTGGGACTTGTGTGATTAACATCTAATTCCCAGACTATCAACAATATTTTCTTCCTTGTTTAAGTCTATTCACTCAGTACTTTAAGATATCTCAGACAACTTCATTCCTCAGTACCAAAGTATTAATTTATAAATAAATTTCTGTACAGATTTATACGAAGAGTTGCAACTTAAAAACTGCGAAACCTGTTGTATCAATCTATAATCAACTTAAATAAATATAGCTACAGTGGACTATAGGACTTTTCACTCAGTTTTATGCACTGAAGCGCCAAAGAAACTGGTATAGGGATGCGTATTCAAATACAGAGATAAGTAAGCAGGCAGAATACGGTGCGGGGGTCAGCAACGCCTATGTAAGACAACAAGTGTCTGGCGGAGTTGTTAGATCGGTTGCTGCTGCTACAATGGCAGGTTATCAAGATGTAAGTGAGTTTAAACGTGGTGTTGCAGTCGGCGCACGAGCGATAGGACACAGAATCTCCGAGGTAGCGATGAAATGGGGATTTTCCCGTACGACCATTTCACGGGTGTACCGTGAATATCAAGAATCCGGTAAAACGTCAAATCTCCGACATCGCTGCCGCCAGAGAAAGATCCTGCAAGAATGGCACAGACGACGACTGAACAGAATCGTTCAATGTGACAGAAGTGCAACCCTTCCGCAGTTTGCTGCACATTTCAATGCGGGGCCATCAACAAGTGTCAGCGTGCGAACCATTCAACGAAACATCATCGATATGAGCTTTGAGAACTGAAGGTCCACTTGTGTATACCCTCGATTACAGAAAGCTTTACGCCTCGCCTGGGCCCGTCAACACCGAAATTGGACTGTTGGTGACTGGAAAGATGTTGCCTGGTCGGCCGAGTGTCGCTTGAAATTATATCGAGCGATGCGAAAGAACTTGCTACCCTTCTAGCAGTAATTTATCGTAGATCGCTTGAGCAACGAAAGGTACCTAACGACTGGAAAAAAAGCGCAGGTCATTCCCGTTGTTAATAAAGGCCGAAGGACAGATCCACGAAATATCGTTGACGAAAATCTGTTGTAGAATTATGGAAAAGGTTTTATGCTCAAGAATTATGACGTATTTGGAAAATGAACATTTCCTCTTTTAAAACAACATGGATTCCGCAAACAGAGATCCTGCGAAACTCAGTTTGCTCTGTTCCTCCATGAGACCCACAGCGCAGTGGACAACGGCGCTCAGGTTAACGCCGTGTTCCTTGATTTCAGTAAGGCACTGACACCTTCCCGCATTGCCGTTTAATGAAAAAAATACGAGCTACCTGACTATCGGAGCAGACTTGCGATTGGACTCAAGACTTCCTTGTACATAGAACTCAGCACGTCGCTCTTAACGAAACAAAATCGACAGATGTAAAAGTAATATCCAGAGTAGCACAGGAAAGTGTGACAGGACCGTTGCTGTTTACAATATATATAAATGATCTAGCAGAAAGCGTCGGATGCTCTTTAAGGCTATTCGCACGTGATGCAGCGCCAGAAGATAATCAGAGTTTGCAGAACGACGTGCAGAGAACTGATGATTGGTGCAGGCTCTGGCAGTTGACCCTGAACGCAAATAAATGTACCATAGGGAAGGAAATCCACTACTCTACAGCTACACTATTGATGACAAACAGCTGGAGACAGCGTCTGCCGTAAAATATCCACGCGTAACTATCCAGAGCGACCTTAAGTGGAATGACCATATAAAACAGATAGTGGAAAAAGCAGACACCAGACTCAGATTCATCGGAAGAATCTTAAGGAAATGTAAGTTCCACGAAAGAAGTGGCTTATAAGGCGCCTGTTTGCCCGATTCTTGAGTATTGTTCATCTAGCTGTCAGGTAGGACTGATGGAGGAGATAGAGAAGATTCAACGCAGAGCGGCGCGTTTCGTAGCGGGATCGTTTACCTGGAGAGAAAGCGTTACGGAGATTCTAAACAAACTCCACTGGCAGACGTTACAAGAGATGCGTTGTGCATCACGGAGAGAGTTACAATTGAAATTTCGGGACAGCAATTTTCAGGAGGATTCGGACAACATGTTACTCCCCCCAAATACAGCTAGCTTATTGACGATGAGGAGAAAATTGGAGAAATTAGATCCAATACTGAGGCTTAACGACAGTCATTCTTCCCAAGCACTATTCGCGAGTGGAACAGGGTTGGAGGGATCAGATAGTGATACCGAAATTACCCTCCGCCACACACCATTAGGTGGCTTTCGGAGTATGATGTAGATGTAGATGGACGTGTACGGTATGCAGACAACCTCATGAATCCATGGACCCTGCAACTCAGCATGGGACTGTTCAAGTTGGTAGAGGCTCTTTAATGATGGAGAACGTGTGCAGTTGGAGTGATATGGGACCCCTGATACATCGAGATACGACTCTGACAGGTGAAACGTACGTAATCATCCTGTCTGATCACCTGCATCCATTCATATCCATTATACATTCAGACGGAATTCGGCAAGTCCCGGCCAGAGTGGCCGAGAGGTTCTAGGCGCTACAGTCTGGAACCGCGCGACCGCTACGGTCGCAGGTTCGAATCCTGCCTCGGGCATGGATGTGTGTTATGTCCTTAGGTTAGTTAGGTTTAAGTAGTTCTAAGGTCTAGGGGACTGATGACCTTGGAAGTCCCACAGTGCTCAGAGCTATTTGAACCATTTTTTCGGCAAGTCCAGCAGGACAATGCGGCACCCCACACTTCCAAAATTGCTACAGAGTAGATCCAGGAACTCTCTTCTCAGTTTAAACACTTCCGCTGGTCACCAAACACCCCAGACATGACCATTATTGAGCGAATCTGAGATGCCTTGCAACGTGCTGTTCAGAAGAGATCTCCACCTCCTCGTACTCTTCCGGATTTATGAACAGTCCTGCATGATTCATGGCGTCCGTTCAGCACTACTTCAGACATAAATCGAGTCCATTCCACATCGTGTTGCGGCACTTCTGCGTGTTCGCGGGGGCCCTACACGATATTAGGCAGGTGTACCAGTGTCTTTGGCTCTTCGATGTATTTTCATTGTTTTAACACCTGTATGTAAACACCTATTATACTGTACGAATTAGCCAATCAGTTACGTATAATTGCTTTAGCTGTGGCTGTGCTAGTTTTAAAATTAACTGTAGGTATAGAAGTAACGAGTAAAGCTGTTGTGTTCGCTTGACCACTCTTCGTGGCGCAGTGGTGCAGGACGTGGCTGAAGAGCGTGTGAGACCTGGCCCCGCGGTGACTGCAGATTTGCGCGCTCTCGGCCGGGCAGTAAACAGCGGCTGATGGCGCCCCCTTTGTGCGGCGGCCGGGGCGACCCGGCGGCGGCGGCGGCGGCGGCGGCGTGTTATCTTATCAGTGCGATCGCGCCGCGACGCTTAAGCCGTCGGCACACGGACCGTGCATCCGAACGTTGAGCGTTGAGCGTGCCGAGTTTCTGACGTCATAGCGTGGAATAGCACGTTCGGGAGTCTTTCCGAACGTGCAGAGCAATAACTGGCATGTCAGATATTCTGAGCGTGCGTCTCAGCGTTGACAAATGAGATGGCACAACGCCACCTACGTCACAAGCACGCTGTCTCCCTTCAGTACAGAGTTGTGAGGCGCCATATTGGCATTCATTTCAAGCCTATATGTATATATGCTGCTTCTGAGCACCAGCAAATTGAGAATCACTGGAAAACCCGTTGTTAACTGTGTGATTCGTTCCAATAAAATAATGAGAAACATCATATTTGTGGCAAAAGAATTATTGTAGCTTGCGTATTATGAGAGTAGGCTATTTGAGGGCAGCGACACACTGAAAGTCCACCCAAAACGCATTGTTGTTGGTAAAATTTGTTATAATTAAATCTCAAGTAGTAACATATCTACCATTAAAGTTTTCAGCAAGCGGTAACATAATATGATTAGATGCGAGGAGTGTGATGTTGATTTAGCGTAATGAGTAGCCTCACTGTCCAGTATTGAGTTGTTTGTTGGAAGCAGTGATTCGTGTCCTGAAATTTCCAAGTTATTTTTTCCTAACATTCGCGTTTTTATTAAGTCCTGATACTTTATTATTAGTTTAATATAAGTTCCCCTTATTTTTGAGGTGTGACTTTGTTAGATTGGCTTAATCTACAGGACAGCTTGCGCTACTTGCATAAAGATATTTTGCTCCTTTTTCTATTACGCTTCGTAATTCACATGTTGCAAAGATTCTGCTGGGTAGGAACTGTGATCAAGTAAGTCTGACCTTGGGGTTTTTCTAAAATGTGAGAATGATGAAATAACGTTTATCTTATGCGGAGAAGTATTCCAAATTTGTAACACACTGTTTGTAATGGAACTTTTATAAGCCTGTGTCCTTATTGATTGGACATGGTACTTTCCTTTTCGTGGAAGAGGGAGGAAATGTGCGTTTTAATACATCCTACGTGATCTGCCTTGGCCGTTGAGTAAATAGTGTGATTTACGAACTAGAAACATCCGTCAACTGCCGCTGGAGTGCGTTGCGATCACGCATAGCACGTTGGGGCCCACGTACCGTATGCACAAGTCGCATCGTTCCTGAGCGTTCAGCAGCACGTTGAACTTGGCACGCTCAACGTTAACGTTCGACAGCACGGTCCGTGTGCCGACGGCTTTAATGTGGCGCCGCCGCTGCGCCGTACAGTCTGCGTCCCCAATCTACGCGCCACACCGTGGCGCCAGGGCTGACGACCTGCGGTGCACCGACGTGTTTACAGGAGGTCCGATCTACGGAGTGGGCGCAGGCCGAGCGCGGGGTTAAGGCTATCCCTCTGCTCGCCAGTACCTTAGTACGACTGCTGCCAAGCGTAACACAGCACAGCTTTTGCCCCTTAGAGTTTGGGAATGTGTCCTTTACAATACAACAGACAAAATACATAGTGTCTGTAAGTGCTTAGCCGTCCATTGACAGTCACTTCATGCCTGAGGACAGCATTGATGCTCTGCATACTGCATCAACGTTTTTATTTCTCTGACCATCTTAAGGCAGAGCCTATTTCTGGTAAAACTATCAGTTCCTCCCTTCCCTGTCATATTTGTTAAAGACCGGTAGTGATAACGACCGTTCTGACCCTCAGTACGAGCCGTAATTTCTCTGATTTTTTTCACTGTCATTTCGTGCAGTGATTTTCGGGAGGAATAGTAAATGTTGCAGATGGCAGTATACACTAATTCGAATAAATCATTCCATGTAACGTGTCTCAGATCGGGTTAAGCGAAGCAAATGATGAAGTTCAAAGTTGATTATGCTCCTATATTTTGAAGTGTTCCACCTCGGCTGTTTTTGACGAGCATTAGCCTTATTGCATCTCTCACGAGTGGTCAATTTCGGCCTTACAGACCGTTCTAAAGCGCAGCACATACTGTACTTGAAAATTGCCTCTAAGGTCGAAATTGGACAATCGTGCGATATGTAATGAAGTAAATGCTCGTCAGAAACAGCAGAGGTGGAAAACTTCAAAAGTCTTTCAACAAATATACGGCTGCAGTACCTCACATGAAGAAAATGATAAAGTTTTTTCTCATTAACTGTATAGCTCAAAAAGTGTCATTTTTATCTAAATAAGGACAAATGTGAGGTCACCCATATGAGTAACAAGTGAAATCCGTTAAATTTCGGTAACGCGACAAATAGCACACATCTAAAGCTTGTCAGGTCAACTAAATATCAAGGAATTACAATTATGTACAATATAAAATGGAACAGTCGCATAGATAACGTTGTGGGTAAGGTAAACCAAAGATTGTGTTTTATTGCCAGAACGCTTAGAAGATGCGACAGCTCTACTAAAGAGATTTGCTCAAATGGCTCTGAGTACTATGGGACTTAACTTCTGAGGTCATCAGTCCCCTAGACTTAGAACTACTCAAACCTAACTAACCTAAGGACATCACACACATCCATGCCCGAGGCAGGATTCGAACCTGCGACCGTAGCGATCGCGCGGTTCCAGACCAGACTGTAGCGCCTAGAACCGCTCGGCCACCCCGGTCGGCACTAAAGAGATTGCTTACACTACGCTTATCCGTCATTTGCTGGGGTACTGCCGCGTTGTTTGAGATATTTATCAGATAGATTGACGGAGGAAATCGGGAAAGACCAAAGAAGGCAGCTCGTTTTACACTACGACGAAATAGGAGAAAGCGTGTCACGGATATGATAAGCAAGTTGGGTTGGAAATCATTAAAACAGCGGCATTTTTCTCTGCAGCGCGATGTTTTCACAAAATTTCAATGATCAGCTTTCTACATCTACACCTACATAGACACTCCGCAAGCCACCGTACGGTGCGAGATGGAGGGTACCCTGTTCTACTACTAGTCATTTTCTTTTCTGTTCCACTCGCAGATAGAGCGAGGGAAAACGATCTATATTGTTCCCGGCGAGAGGTACTCAAAAGCCGCGCTGAGTGGTAAGCCGATGTACGTGCAGTCAAGACTGGAAAGTTTTGGCGCAAGCAGTTTTCTCCTGCAGCTCGCGTCCCGGTGAGTCGGACAGAGAACACCCGAGTGCCCCACTGTCGCGCACTGCACAGTAATGTGTGCAGAACGGATGCAGATCGGGACGTAACTGGTGCACTATTCCACATGTATGAACCACTCAATAACTGTTCCTTTTTGGGAATCGTATCACACATACAGGGTGTTACAAAAAGGTTCGGCTAAACTTTCAGGAAACATTCCTCACACACAAATAAAGAAAAATGTTATGTGGACACGTGTCCGGAAACGATTAATTTCCATGTTAGAGCTCATTTTAGTTGCGTCAGTATGTACTGTACTTCGTCGATTCACCGCCAGTTGGCCCAATTGAAGGAAGGTAATGTTGACTTCGGTGCTTGTGTTGACATGCGACTCACTGCTCTACAGTATTAGCATCAAGCACATCAGTACGTAGCGTCAACAGGTTAGTGTTAATCACGAACGTGGTTTTGCAGTCAGTGCAATGTTTACAAATGCGGAGTTGGCAGATGCCCATTTGATGTATGGATTAGCACGGGGCAATAGCCGTGGTGCGGTACGTTTGTATCGAGACAGATTTCCAAAACTAAGGTGTCCCGACAGGAAGACGTTCGAAGCAATTGATCGGCGTCTTAGGGAGCATGGAACATTTCAGCCTATGACTCGCGACTGGGGAAGACCTAGAACGACGAGGACACCTGCAATGGACGAGGCAATTCTCCGTGCAGTTGACGATAACCCTAATGTCAGCGTCAGAGAAGTTGCTGCTGTACAAGGTAACGTTGACCACGTCACTGTATGGAGAGTGCTACGGGAGAACCAGTTGTTTCCGTACCATGTATAGCGTGTGCAGGCTCTATCAGCAGCTGATTGGACTCCACGTGTACACTTCTGCGTATGGTTCATCCAACAATGTGTCAATCCTCATTTAAGTGTAAATGTTCTCTTTACGAATGAGGCTTCATTCCAACGTGATCAAATTGTAAATTAACACAATCAACATGTGTGGGCTGACGAGAATCCGCACGCAATTGTGCAATCACGTCATCAACACAGATTTTCTGTGAACGTTTGGGCAGGCATTGTTGGTGATGTCTTGATTGGGCCCCATGTTCTTCCACCTACGCTCAATGGAACACGTTATCATGATTTAATACGGGATACTCTACCTGTGCTGCTAGAACATGTGCCTTTACAAGTACGACACAACATGTGGTTCATGCACGATGGAGCTCCTCCACATTTCAGTAGAAGTGTTCGTACGCTTCTCAACAACAGATTCGGTGACCGATGGATTGGTAGAGGCGGACCAATTCCATGGCCTCCACGCTCTCCTGATCTCAACCCTCTTGACTTTCATTTATGGGGGCATTTGAAAGCTCTTGTCTACGCAACCCCGGTACCAAATGTAGAGACTCTTCGTGCTCGTATTGTGGATGGCTGTGATACAATACACCATTCTCCAGGGCTGCATCAGCGCATCAGGAATTCCATGCGACGGAGGGTGGATGCACGTATCCTCGCTAACGGAGGACATTTTGAACATTTCCTGTAACAAAGTGTTTGAAGTCACGCTGGTTCGTTCTGTTGCTGTGTGTTTCCATTCCATGATTAATGTGATTTGAAGAGAAGTAATAAAATGAGCTCTAACATGGAAAGTAAGCGTTTCCGGACACAAATTCACATAACATATTTTCTTTCCTTGTGTGTGAGGAATGTTTCCTGAAAGTTTGGCCGTACCTTTTTGTAACACCCTGTATACGATGTAATCCCCTATAGTCGACAGAGGAAAAAGTACGTACAGTACCCTAGTAATGAAGAATCTCAAAAGATGCGTTTCATATATTCGAAACAGATTGTGGCGAATATGCTGCATCTGTTGTAAACTTTACCTATAGTAAACGGATGAGTTTGTATGGAAATCTAATAGAAGACGTATTTACAGGGTCGGATTTACTCATCGGCCAGGCAGCCACATGTGTAAGGTGCCGAGAGACCTCTACCGATGTCTGTGTTTTCGATGGACTGCGTTACTCAGAAATATTGAAAACGATGGAAGCTCACACGTTCTTCAGTTAACAAGTATGGTTTCCTGTTGTGACATATTGAACTCAACGTTTGTGAATCCGAGATCGATGGCGGCAACTCGATCTACTACACATCAATGGCTTCAAATGAAAACTCGTTTGTAAGTCATAAGATTAAGTTCTACGTCATAAAAGTACATTCTGATATATTACAATTCAGGCCGCAACATCGAAAAGGATGATAAGAGGCATGTTCATAAAGTAAGTGTACTAGATTTTTATAATTTTTTAGCAAAAGTGTACTTGGAGAGTTACTGGATATTTTTGATACACTTGTTGACTATATTTCCACACAATCGACATTCCGTTCAGTGCATGTGGTAAGCCGTGGCGCAAGCCTCTTTATACCACGCTCGAAAAGCTCTCCAGTCAGCTCCATCCCCAGTTCAGAACCTCTTTCTGCATCTGCTCATGAGTCGAAAATTTAATTCCAATCATTTATGCCTTCAGGGCGACATTCCCAAGGCGCCAAGTCAGGGGAATAAGGGGAGTGGTTTAAAAAATCCCATGAGTCCAAGAGCGCCTTGGTGGCTAAGGCTGTGTGAGGACTGTCGTTGTCCTGCAACAAGGACACTCTTCTCGTCAGAGTTCCTCTACTTATGTTTTGAGTGCTCCTTTTGAGTTTTTTTTAGAGTCTCACAATTTATTGTGCATTGATGGTCTCCCCTTGAGGCAGAAATTCGACCAAAAAGATGCCTTTTCGGACCCAAAACACCGAGGCCATGATTTTTTGCCCGAAATTGTGGTTTTGAATTTTTTGGCATATGGGAACTTGGTATAACTGTGACGACTGTCTTTTTGTCGCAGGATTGTAATGAGCCACCCACATTTGATCTCCCGTCACAGCAGAGCTCAGAATATTGTAACCTTTCAATTCAAGTCACGCAAGATATTCGCGGGAGCTAATGACGCTATTTTCTTGTGTTGCTATATCCGCCTGTTTCGCTGGGTGGTAATGTGCTCGCCTCCCATGAACGAGGGATCGGGTTCGATTCCCAGCCGGGTTGGAGATTTTGTGTTGTCCTCATCATAATGTCATCCTCATCACCGGCGCGCAAGTCGCCCAATGTGGCGTCGACTGAAATAAGACTCGCACTTGGCGGCCGAAATTGCCCGGATGGGGCCTCCCGGCCAACGACGCAATACGCTCGTTTCCACTTGTGCTGCTATATCAGTTGTTTTGGGACCGATCTTGTGAACAGTTTCCTGTATCCCAGCAGGAAAATAAATTTTAAGTGCGGAGTCTATGATATGTTTATTCAAATGATTCCCTTGTTGACTACATTTTTTTTATATATGGAAACCTAATTTTATAGCGAAGCATAAAAATGTGATAACTAAATCCTCGAAACCCGAAAACTAACAAGAGGCTTAGCTCACCGCAATCTGTAAATACTACCCTGCGTGTTCACTAAGTTCCAGTTACAGTTAAAGTATTGCATCCTGCGCTTCTGAAAACTATAAGAATTGTTCCTTCCCTCATCATAGAGGACGCTAGCTGGTTCACTACGCAGGCCTGCATCCCACATTATCGACGAGCGTGATTTACCTTTCAACCAAGCCGTTTTCACTAAGTGAAGGCATTAGCTGTCGTCAACACTCAACAAAACTAAAAGGAAACGAGAAGCGGACAACTCTGGTGAGTCATAACGCAGTGGTTCAAATGGTTCAAATGGCTCTGAGCACTATGGGACTCAACTGCTGAGGTCATAAGTCCCCCAGAACTTAGAACTACTTAAACCTAACTAACCTAAGGACAACACACACATCCATGCCCGAGGCAGGATTGGAACCTGCGACCGTAGCGGTCGCGCGGTTCCAGACTGTAGCGCCAGAACCGCTCGGCCACCAGAGGCCGGCATAACGCAGTGTCTTATGTCAGTAGATTTATTCGAGCGTGAAGATTAACAATATTTCAGAAACGGTAAGAGTTCGTAGCTTATCTCACGACCACTAGGTTCAATAATTTACCCACATTATTCTTAAATTATCTCAGAAAGGATAGAACTGGCGTTTTATTATGTTATTAGACTGTGTGAAAAGCGACATAAATATGAGATATCCGTGTACGCTTCAACCGCCGTCAGTAAGTGTGACTAAGGTATCATCCCCTGACAATCAATGTGTCCAAAGCGACCTTGATCCACCGACTTTACTTCTGGTACTTACAAGGGAATCTCTCTATTGCACTCCCCTCATATTTAGTGGTAAAATAGCTAAGTGGCAGCCCGTCAAAGCTGAACACAGATCAAGCACGGAAACAAGAAGAAGGTGTACTGAACTGTGAGAAAAGAAGTAAAACAGAAACGGTGAACGGTTCAAACTCAAGTGCAACATCGAGCGAATTGCGAGAATGCCGGCGGCGTCGTTGTGTGGTCACGGTGCTGGACTGCAAAGCGAGGTATCCGTGTTCAAATCCCCCTCGTGCCACTTTTTTCCACAAAATTATGAACTTTCCGTCCGGGCACTGACGTGTCTGTTCTCCGTTTCTAGTCTTGGGAATTGTCATACTAGACACCGGTTACAAAATATGAGTCACGTGGGAAGAATGTATTATCGTCGCAAATACGAGTAGTGAGAGCTGGCGAGATGGGGCACGATTTGAACAGGGGTCTTCTTCACCTTTACAGTCCAAACCGCGACAACATGGCCACGACGACAAGGCTATTTAGTTTCCATTGATGTTGCACAGCTTGAGCTTGGAGCGTTCACTATTTCTGTTTTACTAATTTTCTCACAGTTCACCTTCTGCCTGTTTTCATGCTTGATCTGTGTTCGGTTTTTGACGGGTCATCTTACCACTAAATCTGAGAGTGCTGTGATGGAAAGTTTCCCTTGTTAGTATCAGCTTTTCGTGTAAATTCCAGTGCGTCCGAGTACCACATATTGTCAACGATGCCTGACTACACCAATCTTTGATACAAGATGGTCTAATATTACAGATCTTTCTCTCTCTTCGCAGTCCTACCAGTTGCTCAAGCAACAATTCCCGAAGTAATGAAACCGATAACCGAAGCAGATTTTCAAATAGAGATAGATCAGATTGACGCGCCATCTTGAAAGATACCGGTGCACAATAAACCAAAGAAAGTTCAAGTACGGGCAATCAAGTAGTACCAGCACTTTCCTACACACTGAAAATTCTGTACATTACAGTTGTTGCGACTTGCCGAACACAGGTCGTATAATCAGATTTCACACTTCTTACATATCATGACTGAAACAGCAAGGAATATATAATACGGGAATCAAGAGGAGACGATAAATTGGAAATCTCTGTATGTTTATATAACTGTGTAAGCAACATGCGAAAATTATAACATCATGATATACAACAGTAACTCAAATATTCGCAGGTACACGTTTCGAGCGTATTGGCATTGCAAAGAAGTTCCTTACGTAAAAAACTGAAGCCCTGGTAAAGAAGCTGGAACTGGTAAGAGTACATTGACATAATAAAACACTGTAAAAGGAAAGCAGAGAGTTTTTTTATGAAGGTTCCCATTTATATCACTGCCTCGGTTTTTCCAACGGTAGCCGCTATGGTTACAAAAAGAAAAAATAATTATTATCAGTTAAAATTAAGTAAGATCAAATAAATTCCAAGAGTAGAGTACTTATAAGACTGCGCCATCTTTCAAGTTCATTAATGACTAAAACTCTACTAGCCAAAGATTCTGTTCCCTGAGTCACAGCACCGATGCTATTAGCATATGGTCTCTATTTTGTACGAGATGTGCAACGATTCTGTTGGTATAAAGCGATTCCCCGCGTTCTGTGTTGGTTACTGTCTTCTTTTTTCTTTTTTTAATACACGATATGCATACACACTGAAGCGCCAAAGAAACTGTTATAGGCATGCGTATTCAAATAAAGAGATATGCAAACAGTCTGAATACGGCGCTGCGGTCGGCAACGCCTATATAAGACAACAAGTGTCGGGCGAAGTTCTTAGATCGATTACTGCTGCTGCAATGGTAGGTTAGCAAGATTTAAGTGAGTTTGAGCTTGGTGTTACAGTCGGCGCACGAGCGATGTTACACAGCATCTCTGAGGTAGCGATGATGTGGGGACTTTCCCATACGACCATTTTTACGAATATAACGTGAATATTACGAACCCGGTAAAACGTTAAATCTCCTACATCGCTACGGCCGGAAAACGATCCCGCAAGAACAGGAATAACGACGACTGAAGAGAATTGTTCAACATGACAGAAGTACAACACTTCCGTAAATTGCAACAGATTTCAATGATGGGCCATCAACAACATCGTTATGGGCATTCGTAGCCGAAGGCCTACTCGTGTACCCTTGATGGCAGCAGGTCACAAAGCTTTTACTCCTCGCCTGGACCCGTCAAAACCAACATCCGATTGTTGATGACTGCAAAAATTTTGCCTGGTCGGACGAGTCTCGTTTCAAATTGTTTCGAACGGATGGACGTGTACTGGTATCTGCGACAACCTCATGAATGCATGGACCCTGCATGTCACCAGGGACTGTTTAAGTCGTTGGAAACTCTGTAATGGAGTGGGTCATGTGCAGTTGGAGTGATATGGGACCCATGACACGTGTAGATACGACTCTGACAGGTGGCACGTACGTAAGCATCCGGTCTGATCACCTGCATCTATTCATGTCCATTGTTACGGAGTTGGGCAATTCCAGCACGACAATGAAACACCCCACACGTCCAGTATTACTACAGAGTGGGTCCAAGAACATTCTTCTGAATTTAGACACTTCCTCTGGCCAACAAACTCCCCAGACATGTACATTGTGTGTGTGTGAAATCTTATGGGACTTAACTGCTAAGGTCATCAGTCCCTTAGCTTACACACTACTTAACCTAAAGTATCCTAAGGACAAAGACACACACCCATGCCCGAGGGAGGACTCGAACCTCCGCCGGGACCAGCCGCGCAGTCCACGACTGCAGCGCCTTAGACCGACATGTACATTATTGAGCATATTGGGGATACCTTGCAACGTGCTGTTCAGAAGAGATCTCCATCCCCTCGTACTGTTACGGATTTGCGGACAGCCCTGCAGGATTCATGGTGTCAGTTCCCTCCAACACTACTTCAGACATTAGTCGAGTCCATGTCACATCGCATTGCAGCACTTCTGCGTACTGGCGGGGGCCCTACACGATATTAGGCAGGTGCACCAGTTTCTTTGGCTCTTGAGTGTATATAAACACTAGATAGTCCCCATTCCCTGGGATGCCTGAAACTAGCTCTGTCATCTACTGCAGCCAAGAGCACTGAATACAGAAGCCTCCAGGAAATTGCCCAAAGTACATCCCATGCCGAAATCAGCCAGCTATTTTTTAAAAGGTGAAACTGAAGAACCAACCTCCCCGTAAGGTCTCACTACCCTTCAGAGAATCAACAGTAAACAGCTTATGGACTCCATTTATACAAAAAAAGAAAATACGCAGGATAAAACGTAAGATAGGGAAAAACTGTCAGATACATTAGGCAACTTTAAGTGTATTAAAAGTCAGAAAATGTATGTGTTTTGACCTGAGAAATGGTTGTTGCTTCAGCTCTTTCTGTTCCTCTTCGCACCGTATCTTAGCGTTTTCTTGTGGGATATTTGCCTGCCAATGTTGTTTATACTTGCCCAGTAGCTGAGGTACCTTAACGCATGTGAAACGTTCACGTGTTGAGTGTTTTCGGCCCTAATATGACAGTGTAGAAACACAAGATGACCTGGTGTACTGACCTATTCACAGTCCCGTCTGTCTACTGTCAATTTCATGCAAATAAACAGGGTAAGGCGCTAGCCCCGGTGCGAAATGGAGCGTGCCACTACTTGCGTACATATTTCTTTCGAGAATGTCTAGAAACAATTCAGTTTCTTTATTATGACAACGGCATGTGGAATTATGTCTGCTAGGATCTAGAAACGAATCTGTTCCCATATTCGGTAAGCCCATATTTTGTTCACTCAATGACGGTATCATATACATTCTAGAAATCGAGGGACGTGTCGCTGCTCAATTGTTGTTGATAATGTATACTACCTTCTACAGAAAGGAATGACTTGTGCTATTCTCATCAAGTCTTGTGACTATTCCATTTACTAAAACTTGCTGGCATATCAGAATTGCGCAACGGCGTGCGACAAAAGTGGCCCCAGTGTTGAACCCTATGGAGGGTCAGTACTAATTTGTCTCCACATAGAACATTCATCATCAGTATTGCGAGTACATGTATTTTAATGTTGCGGTTTGATGGCTACACTGGCTAGCATCATTTTATTGATTTCTGTTTCGATTTTTCATAGCGCTCATGATGTAATTTTACACGGTGGTTATAACGAAACTTTCACTACTTGAGCCAGTGTAGAGGGAAAACTATTCACCGTATGGAGACCCAGTTTTGTGGAAAGTCCACCGTTCTAAAAGGCTGCGAACAGTTTTGAAATGTTATCCGAACAAACGTACAGGCTGTTGTAGGTGCAGATGGTCGTCATATTGACCAACATTTGTAACCTGTAACGCAAACACGGTATCCATTTAACAAGTAATCCCCATCGCGTGGAAATTAAAATGTGTTTCTTTGAACGGTTTATTCGTTTTTTTTCTCTCCAGCATGCCCTTACAAATGTTTCCGCAAAGTTTCGTCGTCCTGCCATCCCTCGTTTTTCGTGGAGGTCCTCTCAAGAATCGATAGCTTAATTATAAACACTCTGTATTTTAATCACTGCAATCTGTGTTTGTACTAACATATTAAACTATGTTAGTTCTTTCCAGAATGAGATTTGCACTCTGCAGCGGTGTGTGCGCTGATATGAAACTTCCTGGTAGATTAAAACTGTGTGCCGGACCGAGACTCGAACTCGGGACCTTTGCCTTTCGCGGGCAAGTGCTCTACCAACTGAGGCTGGTTCACAGGAGAGCTTCTGTAAAGTTTGGAAGGTAGGAGACGGGGTACTGGCAGAAGTAAAGCTGTAAGGACGGGGCGTGAGTTGTGCTTGGGTAGCTGAGTTGGTAGAGCACTTGCCCGCGAAAGGCAAAGGTCCCGAGTTCGAGTCTCGGCCCGGCACACAGTTTTAATCTGCCAGGAAGTTTTATGTTAAATCTTCCTAGCTGAGTCGTTTATCAGATCAGAGGGAACCACGACGTAACCGTTCAAATAGGACAGTGTCCGGCGACATTCATCCTACGCTTCTGGTTGATGACTGCTGTGTTTACTTCTTGTTGGCGAATTCAGGAATGCAGTTAGTAGAATTGATAACGAAGAAAATGATCAGACCCAGACGCTGCTCTGCTTTGTGCTAAACGTAACAGCCCGACCGACATCCAGTGTTTGGTGTCGGCTGCGCAATTACGCGTCACTCGTGACGTGGCGAGCGGAGATGGCGGGCAGCTGCGCCCTACACTACAGGGCCACCACACCGGAAGCGACCGCCCTCCCCGTCCGTGCCGGCGCTGGTGACCGCAGCAGAGCGTACCCTCCACAGTGTTCACTTGTCTTGCATCACGGAAACACCGACAAGTGAGCTTCCGACTGCGCGTGGCTGTAATTGCTCCCTCGAAACCACAGGCTGTAACAGTCAGACGTAACATGAATCACGTGCAGACGCTGAATACGACCATTGTGATATTAACAAAGACGCTTGAGGTGAAGTTGATTCACGAAGGAGAACATGCAAGGCACCTGAAGAAGGAGGCGAACACTCACTTGCCACTAGCTGCTGCTTAAAAGGTTGGCGTTCAAGAACTGAAATGACACGAGCATATGACGTTGATGGCCGGGAGACACCATCTGGGTACTTCGGCAGCCGAGCTGCAAGTCTTTTCAGGTGACACCACAATGGATGAATTGCCTGTCGATGACGACGAGAACAACACAAAATCCAGTCCACCAGCGGAGAAAAACTACAACCCGCCCAGGAATCGAATCCGGGACAGCTGCATGGCACTGAGACGCGCAATCACTCAGCTAAGGAGGCGGACGTTCAAGAGCTTTTTACTAAGAACGTGTGTAAGAGGTAGTATAAAGAAGGAGGCGAACACTCATTTGCCACTAGCTGCTGCTTAAAAGGTTGGCGTTCAAGAACTGAAATGACACGAGCATATGACGTTGATGGCCGGGAGACACCATCTGGGTACTTCGGCAGCCGAGCTGCAAGTCTTTTCAGGTGACACCACAATGGATGAATTGCCTGTCGATGACGACGAGAACAACACAAAATCCAGTCCACCAGCGGAGAAAAACTACAACCCGCCCAGGAATCGAATCCGGGACAGCTGCATGGCACTCAGACGCGCAATCACTCAGCTAAGGAGGCGGACGTTCAAGAGCTTTTTACTAAGAACGTGTGTAAGAGGTAGTATAAACATTTAATTACAACGCCATTTGAGGAGACTAAACAAAATCGCATAGTTTATTGATAAAGTATATGACGTTAACTTGTTCAGTGTATTTAAAGGAGAACAACGATGGATCAAAGCATGCCAAGTTGGTGGAAGTTGCAAGATCCCCTCGATTCTAAACTGATTCTGTTATTACTCAGCCGCGAGGGTGGTATATGTTACGTACATTATAACTGGTCAGCATTTCCACTCGGAATTTGCGAGTGAAGTCGGTCCTTCCTTGATCCGCCTTGATGGGTCGTGTCGGCGGATTTCCTCCTACCTGTGCGCGGTGCAGCTCTCGTAAATGTCGTCCCGTGCAGATTCTTCATTGGCGCGTTGGCTGTTAACAGCGCGTAGCATTGCGGTTGGAGGTGAGCCGCCAGCAGTGGTGGATGTGGGGAGAGAGATGGCGGAGTTTTGAGAGCGGATGATCTGGACGTGTGTCCATCAGAGACAGTAAATTTGTAAGACTGGATGTCATGAACTGATATATGTATTATGACTTTTGAACACTATTAAGGTAAATACATTGTTTGTTCTCTATCAAAATCTTTCATTTGCTAAGTATGCCTATCAGTAGTTAGTGCCTTCAGTAGTTAGAATCTTTTATTTAGCTGGCAGTATTGGTGCTCTATGTATTGCAGTAGTTCGGGTAACGAAGATTTTTGTGAGGTAAGTGATTCATGAAAGATATAGGTTATTGTTAGTCAGGGCCATTCTTTTGTAGAGATTATTGAAAGTCAGATTGCGTTGCGCTAAAAATATTGTGTGTCAGTTTAAACACAGTCATTTATAATTTTTCTAAGGGGATGTTTCATCATGTTGTCATAAATGACTTAACTTATTAAATATAAATAAACAAAATCGGTGAGTTTGGCGCCAAGATGGTGGTACTTCCCGCCACATATATTTCCCAGGTTGACGCTTGTTGCTACGGTCAAGCGCCGAACCCCACCCCCCTAGCCAGCCAGCGTTGGAAATGCTCTCCGACTCATGGCCGGCTACGAACTACAGCACTTCCTAACTATCGTGAATACATCAATAACAGACAATAACTTATTAAAACTGGTAAAAATGTCTTCCTCACGTAAGAGGCACCTTACAAAGTGTACCGCAATAATCCGCGGACTGACGAACAAAGTGGCGGGTCACCTCTGTGAAGCTCCAGAAATCGCAAGAGAAATAGTTGGTGGGGGGGGGGGGGGGAGGCTGCTGCTCGAAGATCGCTCGCAAAGTTAGTAGTGGATCACTACAGCAGCACGAAATTTAGAATGTAACACAGGTCACTACCCGCTGGGTTCCACGATTGCTAACGCACATTCGAAAGAAAAAAAAAAATGGATTGGCTGGCCTGCTAGACTTTGATGCCTTCGAATACTGACAAAGAATCGCCGATCCCGTCACGCCGACGAGACAATGATTAACGCACATGGCATTCACATTTGTATTGGATATGGTTGGATATGTTTGAAGATTTTTCCTCTACAAGCTACATTTCTCTTCCAGAATTGCCTCACAAGCGTCTTACAGGCGTGTATGAGGCAAATACACGGGCGGAAAAAAGAACTGCAGCACCAAGATCGAGTTGCGCAACATAAAAGAAAGTTGCTAGGCGTGCTTCTACGACTGAAAGGCCATTATGAAGATGAAAATTTGCTTTAACGGTTGTTTGATTGGACGTGGTGAGCTGACGTTAGTTCAGAGTACCTTTAAGGTGACGAAGATCGCATTATCAGCACCTCGCCGAGTCTGAATGGAGTCGTGTAATAGGGTTACGAAAAACTGAATATTCCTTCTGCAATACTACAGAAAGATTTGACAGGAATGTAGCCACTGAACACGATTTCTGGCGGCGGTGTTCACGAGAATGTACAGTTGCAGGAAGACCGGGCTCCGGACGGCCACGTAGTACTACCGAGAGAAGACCATTGCGTTCGGCATGTGGCTCTGGTACACCGTGCTGCATCTGCAGAAGCAATTTGAGCAGCTTTTGGCACCACACTGACGCAACTAATTGTTACAAATTGGTTACTTCAAGGACATTTCCGAGCCAGATCCCTCGTACCGTACATTGCACTGACCCCAAACCACTGCTATTTGCTGCTTTTGTTGTAGGAGCACTCTCGTGGTTCTCCCACGCACACTGACTGCAAAAGTGTACGTCAGTCTAGTGATTCTAACTGTTGTGCTGCCATTCATGAAGAAATTCCATGGGGTGTTTTTCAACAGGATAACTCTCGTTCACGTGCCGCTGTTGGCTGCCTCCAGTCGAGCACATGTGGAACGTCATCAGACGACAACTCCAGCGTCATCGACAAACAGCACTAATCGCCCCTGTATTGAACTCCATCCCACAAACTGACATCCGGCACCTGTATAACACAATGCATGCACGGTTGCAAATTTGCATTCAACATTTTGGCGGTTACACCCATTATTAAAGTACCAGCATTTCACATTTGCAATGGCTTATCTCGCTCTTACATTAACTTGTGATCTTGCACTGTCCGTCACTTAAATATGTTTCCTAGACAAATGTATTCCCGAAGATTCATTAATCTACATTAATTATCTTTTTATGTCGTCATTTTTTTCCGTGTGTTCAGTCGAGTGTTCATTCAGGAATCTCTCCGACCTGCCACTTCCCCACGGAAGTTTCAGGTGCATGGTTTTATTGAGGTGATTAGAAGAGTTCTAATGCCAAATAGAAGCTCTGCGCTATTCTACACAGAATAAAAAGCATATCTCTCCATTTCAACATGGTGACCGTTACTACCGTTAGCCTACTACTAATCAGAATCGAAAATAAACAATGTATATGAAGCTGTCAAACCGAACCCGACCTATTGCCTACGCCGCTATACTGATAACTGGCCGGCCGGTGTGGCCGTGCGGTTCTAGGCGCTACAGGCTGGAACCGAGCGACCGCTACGGTCGCAGGTTCGATTCCTGCCTCGGGCATGGATGTGTGTGATGTCCTTAGGTTAATTAGGTTTAATTAGTTCTAAGTTCTAGGCGACTGATGACCTCAGAAGTTAAGTCGCATGGTGCTCAGAGCCATTTGAACTGATAACTGCCTAACTAGTCATCTTCATCTGTGGCAGCTTCTTGAAATATGTTGGCTTGTTATTCTTATGGTACCAAGCACTAATTAAAGGGCCTTATGACTCAAATTATCATTATGTACAATTTCAAATGTCACTGAAGGCCAATTTTCAGTTTGATTCTACGGATCATAATACACCCGCACCTCGAAGGAATTGTCATTTACATGTACAGACAAATAAATGATTAAAATTTCATAAAAACCGGACTCGCAGTTAAGCCTCGGGATATAATGTGATGCAATGGAATAAACGAAAGAAGTGGTCCTGACAGTCGTTGATGTTGCCCTACAGCCTGGCGCCCACGTGGCGAGCGCCGGGCACATCCGCAACCGCCGTAGCATTTCTGCGCGGCGGGTTGCCTGATGACGGTCGCTCAGGCGCGACACCGTCGGCAGCTCGCAGGCAGCAGCGGGCCACACACGGGGGCTCGTCTCACGGGTGGCCCAGACCCGACCAGCCCAGGACCCACCCGTAGCGCGCCGCTGCTATACGAGTATAGGCTCGGCCCGTTCCGCCCGGCTAGTCCGACCCACAAACCGCTCGGCGCTGTTGGCTACCGCCTTTATTTACATACAAGTCGCGCGATCTACCTTCCCACAGTCGGCTCCCCCTTCGACCTATTTATTTTATCCGGAAATAAACATCGGGGCTGCTCACGTAGCTGGAGCCGAGGAATGTGCGGTTCTTCCTTTGTCTTCACGAGAATAAGGCTTCAGACCGATTCACACTAGGCATCAACAGAACATTAACTTCACATGGTAGTGTGTTCACGTAGACGGAGTTCAGCAGCAGGAGATGCATTTTTTTGTCCGCAAGCAGAACTTTTGTAGACGGAGTTCAGCAGTAGAAAATGCATTTTCTCGTCCGCAAGTAGAACTTTTTCCAAGAAATTTCATCTACCCTCACTATTGTTTCGTTTTTGTGGTGGAAGCGTTACTTATTGGAGAGGCTCTCTGATTTGGTCGTCATAAAAAGTGTGATAATATGTATGCAAAATGACTATTCAGATAGCGCAAATTGTACAAAAATCGCTGCGGAATTAAGGAAGAGGTGTGAGAGGTTCCTTTCTATGAGCAGCAGATCACGTAGGGTTGGTTTACAACGACAAGATCAACGAGTTGGTGAAAGAGCAATGTCTACCATCCTCGGATGGCTACGAAAAAACGCCGAGGAAGAATGGGCAAAAGTTTAGCGTCTTTCAGTCTACCGTAAAGGTCAATTCCACGCTGCTATCAATAATTAGAAGCTTTTCCAGGTTTCAACAATTTCAGGCGAACAGGAAGCTGATAACTACCTTGGTACGAATGCGTAACACCAATGGTTCAACTCCTTCCCACTTACATCGCATAGGCGTGAAGAATAACCCTTTCTCTGGCCGTCAGGAAACAGAAGAAGGAGATGCAAAGTGCAAACCTGTTCTTGTTTTCTTGCAGTTTCTTTGAAGCACAGCAAAAACGTTCGCTATAAAACATTGTGAAACTGAAGCTGTCCCTTCGAAAAAGTGCTCCGGTTTTATTGTATAACCAGCGATAAAAACATTTCTGTTAGTAGGCTTTACAGTGCAGAATCGGTACGCCAAAAGGCGAAATCACCGAGAGCACTGAGGCAACCAGCCCGCTGGCACACCAGGTTGAAGGTACCCGTTCCGTGTGCTGCTGTGAGAACAAGTCCGTAACTGCCTGCTGCCTATCTTCGCCCCTAGGAACAGTCGACGCTTCAAGGCCTCTTTTTGAGGGACCGAAGGCGTGATAAACGTATGGGAAGAGATCAGGAGTATATGCCTGGTGCTATAGTGTCTCCCACTTGAGTTGTCCGTGATGCATGAGGCTGACCTCCCAGATCGACTGGTGTCTTGTATCGAATCGCGACCACCACGGAAATTGGCGCACAACGGTGGTTTCCGACAGACGTGCTGCCCCATAAAGTCTAGTGAGCCACTTCTTTCACGCATGAAGTACATTTCCGTTCAATCTCAGTTTGGAATCTGCTTTCCCTATTATTTGCTTTGTGTGTGCGTTCCTTTTAGGTCGCTCCGAATGGTTACTCCTATCTGTTTTCGGGTTCTTACTAGTCTATAGCTCTTCATTTCCAGCCAACAGTTTAATCAAGCAGTAGTGAAATTCCTCGCCTATTTATACCCATTACGTTCTGGACGAGACCGATGAGGAAACTGATATTTCTTTGCCTAATTTGCATCCCTGGAGTAAATAGATTATGCCAGGAAAAACGATTTTTGATTGTGAAAATTGAATTTGATCGTGCGCCAATCGAATTATAGGGAGGTGGAGGTACTCGATGGATTAGTTAGGAAAAAAAAAAATTCTACCAGCAGACGAAATCCTGTCCAATGATGAATTGGTTAAAAGATGCACCGACGCCAATACGCAAAATAACAACGAGAACTTCAGCGCGTGTATCTGGAAACTAGTACCAAACATCTTCATTGTCGGTCAAAAACTATTGAAATAGCAGTCTGTATAGCTGCAGTTATGTTCAACGAAGATTATTCAATTATTCATCTATTCTGAAGACGTCAGAGGGACGAACATCAAAAACTTCGAGGAGTTATCTGACAGTAAATGCGTGGTCGCCGTGCAATAACCAATGTCTCAGTTTGCTAAAAGAATCCGGACTGAAAAAATACAGCACCCGATTCAGAACCAGAGCATCTTTGAGGAAGAGAAAGAATGGTTCTATGGTCCTAGGATCGCGGATCACGTTTTGAAACAACGTCTTTTTGTTACTCCAAACTGTAAACGCTTTTCTCAAAACAATATTAGGCACGAGTCTGCAAAGCTTCGCGTAAACCAGGACGCGCCGCGAGGTGCGTACATTGACAAGGACTGCACCCGCAATTTTTAATTTGTTATGAAATAATTTTTTTCATTCACGAATGTATGTATGATAAAGTGGTAAAACCCCCATTTTGATTAAAACAATCCTTGTATTTAAAAAAGTTCTAAACGTTACCCATTTTTCATGCCTTTCGACCAGAACCTCCCCTTAATTAGGTTGAGGACCAACTGCCAGCAATCGTCGATTCTCTGTAGTTATTTCTGCAATTCACTACATTCTGGCGTTAAAATCTTCCTGTAGATAATTTATTGTAAGAGCCCTATCACACTTTATTAGGTTATTCCTGAAATTACTTTTACGTCTCTCAATTTTGTTTCGTTAAAATCGACGTGTTGTGTTCTGTCTGCAAGGAACCAAATCATAAATCTGGTTCGGTATCTTGTTCCCTGAAAGAACACGCAGAGGTCTATCGAATGCCCTGACCAGGTCAAGGTACAAGACATAAACCCGAGTGCTGATGTCCATAGCTCTCTGGATATCATGGAAGAACAGAGCGATCTGGGTTTCGCATGATCTCTTTTTGCCAAATCCAAGCGTATTTTTACAGTGGAAATTTTCATTGACAAAAAAA
This sequence comes from Schistocerca nitens, assembly GCF_023898315.1. NCBI lineage: Eukaryota > Metazoa > Arthropoda > Insecta > Orthoptera > Acrididae > Schistocerca > Schistocerca nitens. Next base: position 530,077,829 of record NC_064617.1, read on the forward strand.
AAGTCTTCGTACGTGAGCCATAAACATGTTCCATAATTCTAAAACAGACTGACAACAGCCGGCCGCGGTGGTCTAGCGGTTCTGGCGCTGCAGTCCGGAACCGCGGGACTGCTACGGTCGCAGCTTCGAATCCTGCCTCGGGCATGGGTGTGTGTGATGTCCTTAGGTTAGTTAGGTTTAAGTAGTTCTAAGTTCTAGGGGACTTATGACCTAAGATGTTGAGTCCCATAGTGCTCAGAGCCATTTGAACCATTTTTGAGACTGACAACAATACAAGCCACGACTACCTGGATCTGTTCGAAAAGCGTTTTTTCATTCACTAGGTATCGTTCGTGCCTCTCCACTGTTAGTAGATTTTAGTTGATTTTCTATTTCACAGTCACTTTCTCAGTATCAACCGTTTCGGTGATCGCGTGATGATGGAAAGAAGGGAACCGTTTTAGGATTTCGGCATTATTTCTATCGCCTTCTGTTTCAGTGCCAATGGTCCACTCACTGATTTTACGTAAGACTGCAACTTCTTAGGACTTTCAGTCTGATTGTTTGGCAAAATTTTGCTTGTGAATTCACAAAACGCTTGACACATTGTTCTCCTTACAGCGATTTGACTTTGTTCAGATTCTGTTCATCGATTAGAATTTGCTTAGATCTGTGGTGTTCTCTTTGCTTTCGTGGAAAGTTTAAAATACGGCTGCTGAACCACTGTTTTTGCAACCTTGCTCGGAGTTTATTGGCTTCAGGGGTGCTGTAGAATGGTTCTGAGTTTTGTACATTTGAGCTCTTTCTCTTGGTGCTCACAGCTGAATATTTGATGTCAATCAGTCAGATAGTCCGTAAATTTGTTCCCTGCGACTGTTGTTCAGCAAAAATACATTAATACATTTCTTAAGATTCCTTGTAACACAGGTAGTCACTGACGCTATCACACCCTCATGGTCAATGGTGCTGTGTCTGTGTTACTGAAATGAGAAGTTCTGGTCCTTTTGTTGCTAGGAGGTAGAATACGTTGCCTTGACGACCCGATTGTCCATCTCTTCGAAATAGTTTTCAGAGAAGTTACTCAGATCGATCTCGCTCGGATTCCAGACCCTTGCGCGCGACTGCTACGGTCGCAGGTTCGAATCCTGCCTCGGGCATGGATGTGTGTGATGTCCTTAGGTTAGTTAGGTTTAAGTAGTTCTAAGTTCTAGGGGACTGATGACCACAGATGTTAAGTCCCATAGTGCTCAGAGCCATTTGAACCAGACCCTTGCGCCAGATAACAACTCGTTAAAAATGCATAGAGCTGGATGATCTGGCGTCTCTACTAGGTTATAGTTCGCATGCGAAATACATTACACCTGCTCTTCAGCTAGAGCTTGCTGCGAGCCGGTGAGCCGAAACGGCCTTTCCTTGAGCGGTGACCGAGCGCGGCACAAAGGCTGCTGCGAGGCCAGAAGCGGCCCGGCTTTCCTCTCCTCTCCTCTCGGCGGGCCGTTGTTTAAATTACCGACAGCGGCGGAGTGTTGCCGAAACAGCCCGGCCGAGGCGCCTGCCCCGCGAGGGCCACGCATAAAACAAAAGCGGGCGAGCGGAGAGCGGCTGCCGCCCGGCCGTGGCAGCGCGGCGGTTGGCTGCGCGCTCAGCCTTGACAGCGCGTGACGTCATATCCGCTGTCTGGGAGTCGGATTCCACTTGGCAAGGAGCTGACGGGCGCACGCGCGTGCCCGACAGTCAGCTGTTCCCTCCGCTCGAGTCGGACAGCAGCGCCTCACACGGCGACTCGGCGCACTACCGGCAGCAAGAGCTGACTCGACGGCGGCTGGCGTTGTCTCGCATTTACGTAAGGTCCTATGACAGCGGATTCCCAATAGTTATGCTCTCGCAGCGTTTAAGCTGACACTTGCCCTTTTATGGAAACTGACGAACTGGCGTACTGTTTATCCCTTCGTTGTTACTAGAGCAGTGGTTTGCAACCCTTCTCAGGCTCTCCTCTGAAAGAGATCCGGTATGTTCATTTCCTCACATTCTTAAAAGAGCACGCTGGAGTGCTGCAGAGAGTGTGGAGCTCGTATCAAGCGATCCTCTAACGTTACCTAAGTTATGGCAATGAAGTGTTGTGTGTGTGTGTGCAAGTCGATAGTATAGAATGAGAGAATAACATTCTACGATGTGGGGCATGGCAGAATGTTAGAAATAAGGTATATTGTCTGACCTTGCCCCACTCTACGCCGTAAAAGGAAAAGAAGTTGCTCGATTTGTTGGTGTATCAACACAGACCATATAACATGCCTATAACGAATGATGTACCACCAGCGGGCATGTAAGTCGGCTAACAACAGTGACCATAAAAAGTTCATAGCCGGCAGGGATCGAAGACGAGTCATACCTTGTCAATGACAGTGGATTTCAAATCCGACAGCAATGAAAATTGAAGTCTGGTGCCTCGCAAAAGACCATTGCCCGCAGTGGCAAATAAAGCTGCACGTCTTCATTGGGCCAAACAAGTCAGAAATTTTACAGTAGCGGATGAGTATAGCGTGGTTCAATGATTCGTCATTTTGCCACTTTCAAACTATACAACCTATCAATTGCCCATTTGAAGAGCAATGTATGGAGACTGCAGTACAGGCCAGAAGTGGTTCTACATTTGGGGGCAGTACTTTGCCATTTTTCAAACTATGCAGCCTATCAATAGCCCGTTCAATGGACGGTGTATGGAGATTGCAGTTCAGACCAGAAGTGGTTCTATGATGTTTTGGGCGTATACACTAGGGCTATTTATTTATTTATTTTTTCATGCCTGAATGGTGGCGAAATGGGAACCACAGCAAAAATCGTAAATGTTTTATGTGCAACATTCATCTACACCTTCCAGCTACTTCTCCACAAAGTCGCCGGTCTGACTCAGACGCCTGTCGTTGCGCTGTACCAACTTTTCAATTCCCTCGTCATAGAAGGCAGCCGTCCGACAATTCTCTTCGCTGGTCTGCCGCTCGTTGTCTGCGCCAGAATGATTTCCTCCCAACCAGCGGTTCATGTGAACAAAGAGATGAAAATCAGAGGGAGCCAAGTCCGGGCTCTATGGTGTGATTACACATTGGCCATCGAAAATGCTGCTGGAGCATCTTTATTGCAGTTGTTTGGGTGACCGAGCATGTCACGAAGAGCGACAATGCCTGAGAGAACATTCCCCTTCGCTTGTTCTGAATTGACATTCGTAGATGATTTTCTCGAACGCACTCGCTGAACGGGACAATCGGTTCACACTCTCTTCTTTCCGTGATCGCTTGCGTTACGAACGTCTGTGCGTCCGGCTTCAGAGTTCCTGCGCCATTGCCGCACTTTGCCGTAACGCATGACAATTACGCTGTGTGGGCTCTATAAAATCAGGTGGGACACCTCATCGTGAAGAAACCCAATGACAGTACATGTTTCACAATAGGCTAGACGCCTATTCTTCTAGGCATTTTTGTGTGTCCACTGTGCGCTCATTACTGAAAAGTGCGACATGGCCGACGGGCATACTAGAGGCACTGTGCAACGTATCTGCGCAGATCTTTGTCGGATAGTCACTGTATTTTTAATTTCGCGACCGATCGGGAATTGAAAAAAAAAAAAGAAGTCATCGTATATTAAGGTGAGGTTCTGGTCGAGACCGATGCAAAAAATGGATATTTTTTACATAATTTACATCCCTAAAGTGTATAGATTATGTTTAAAAAAAGGATTTTTTTTATTGTGAAAGCACTTCAAAGGTTACGGCGTGCAGAATGGAGCCATGAGCCCACGGAATATAGGCAGCTGTAGGCCCTCGATGAATTAGTTCAAGAAGAGATTCGACCAGTATACGAACTTCTGTCAACTTATGATTTGCTTTAAGGATACCTCGCTGATGACACGGAAAATAACGATGAGAGTTTGAACGTATGCATCTGGAAATGTATACCGAAACATCTTCATTACGGGGCAAAAATTGTTGAAATTGCAGCGTACACAGCAGTAAGTAAATTCAGCGAAGGTTATTCATCCGTTCTAAAGACGACGAACGTGTTAGGTGTGTTAAGTATCGTCAGAGGAACGAAAAGCAAGAACTTCGCTGAGTTACCTTGTTGTTGCATTAATTTGTTCTGAAAGCGGTGCTGATATTCAAGACCATAAAAGTGGGTTAAAAGCTGTGAGCTATCTGAGGATGTTAACCTTGCATTACTGAGCAACTGTTTCACCAGGTATCCAGTCTAGCTTACCAAATTCCCAACCAGACTAACATTAATTATAGTATTTTAGTACTCATCTTACGATAACCGGTGATATATATATATATATATATATATATATATATATATATATATATATATATATATATATATATATATATAAAGACAATTTAAATAAAAAGAAATAAATCAGTTTATATTTGGACATTTATTTTAACATTGATCATTGTTCCGTTAAAATTTCAGCATATCAAACTTGATTCATAACTAAACTGGTGCCTTATTTAGGATTGTGAAAATGTGAGTTTGTAATCTTATACACATCAAATAGGGAGCCAAGATTGGGAGACTACAAACAACGCTGCGTTCATAAAATAACACACGAAAAACGTTGAAACATATGCAAGAGGAAATTAACCACAACCAACCGATTCAATTTTCACCCAAAGAAGTTACGTTCGTAGCGCAATCCTGTCCGTCATGAAATTACCACACACAGGTATACTAAATTCATACTAACTCTCTGTGAAATCTTCCCGAAAAGAATAGCTGAGGGCTACTTTGATGATTACATTACATGCTTCACGTGGTCAACTTGGTTTACACAAAGAGTGTAACTCCACAATAATTTTGATAATTAAAATAAATTACATCGAAACACAAATTACAAAAGAAACACCTCGAACTGGTTACTATCGTCTTACTATTAACCTGATGGGTCAAACAATTATATAAGCACGTGATACTGGTCTCAAAAAGTACACCCCACGTGGGTTGAACATAAAGAAAAGTTGCTAAATTGAAAAATATTGTCAAGACGAGACGTAATAATCTCACGCACATTCGCATTTAAGATTGATGATCTTAGTTAGAGTTACTGATCAACACGTGGTTCCACTTTACTCACAAAGTAGTGACAAAGCAACTACCGGAAGATATTCTGAACTTCACACTCGAATTACACTGCGTTGCAATTTAAGATAACATTAGATATTTTAGAGCTAAACCTGAAATAAAGGTGATTAAATTTTCAGTTAGGCTGAACTAAAGAAATCCATTGTCCTACAGACTTAGCAGAGACGCGCTTAGCCGGAGATTTTACCACTTCAGACGCTCGCCGCGGACAGACTACCGTGGGTCCCTCCTGCGGGGTGCCTCACAGATACAAACGGAAGTGACCAGAGAGGCAGCTTTCTATACCAATATGACAAGGGACGGACAGGACCATACTAAGAATAGAAACCTATTTGCTTTTAGAAAGCGTAGCTACCTGTTCCGGCGTTGGTCCTACTGTTCTCTAGCAGACAGGGTTGTCTGCTACCATCAGGCATGCAACTAGAAATACATTTGCTCATTCATTCTTTCACACAGAAAGGAAGGGGGATGACAGTATTTTATTATATACAGTATATAAAAGAAAGCGGATGTAGGTTCAGTATGAGACTGTGTGACATGAATTACATATAAACTGTTTTAAAGTGTAGTAGTGTGTCAGATTGTTCCTGTTTATGTGTAAAAGTAACACGTTCCACTGTTCAGTCTCCTCCCAGATAGTCAGAAACACCACAGTAAATTTAGAAGAGGAATTTATGCCATAAATGACAACATATTTAAGAAATTAACATGAAAAGAATCCAACAGAGACCTTTCAACCTGACAGGAAACGCGTAGCCACCATAGAGCAAGGAATGTCTCAGTTTGTTAAAAGAGCCGAGACTGAAGAAACACATCATCAAATTCAAAGTCAGAGCATATTTATGGAAGAGGAAGGATGCCTCTATGGCCCTGGGATCGCATCTGTATCGTAGGTTCTGAATCAATGCTGTTTTTGTTACTCCAAACGTTAAACGTGATTTTCTCGAAACAATATTTTTCAATGCGCGATGTGCTCTAGAGCCCCGACAGATTACCCCATTCATTTTTTTAGTTTATTTGTTTTTTCTTTTCTTTGGAAATGAAAGATCATTAAATTCAGAGAGCTTTAGGGGCAGCTTTCCTTTTGTCTGAATTTTAAACACTTTTTAAACATTTGAACTTTGGAAAACATGCCAAAAAGCTGACATGTTCTTCAAATAGCTGCCATTTTTGAGATATTTTTCTAAGCCCCATTGTAATGGCTTCCCGATTCATTCTAAATTTTCTGTTTTTCTTGGCATCAGAAATAGCAACGAGTTCTTACAACACTTCGCGCAAACCAGGACGCGTCGCGCATTCTTTGACGGGGGCTGAAGCCGCCAGTTATAATTTTTTTTAGATAAAATAGTGTTTTTCATTCATAAAGTGGTAAAATACCATTTCAATAAAAGCAATAGTTGTTTGAAAAAAATGTAAACTTCGCCCGTTTTTCGTGCCTCTCGACCAGAAGCTCCCCTTGATAGTCGTACGGCATGTTTGACTGGGAGTCCCACAAAAGGTGCCTGGTGCAAACCTTTTAGTTCGACACCACCCATTTCAGTTTACAAAACCCTCATTTTCAGAAATATCTGGCATTTCGATTGTGTATCAGACTCAGTGGACGTGACACCTACAAATAAAATCTTTCCTTTAAACAATAAAACCTGCTTAATACTACATTGTATGTGAAAAATTAATTTATTGACGTACACGTTAGTACGGTCAGCAGTCACCGGGGACTTATGTTTTCCACCGTTTGCTAGCTGGTACCTTGTTCGCTGGCTTTAACGTATTACATCGTTTCAAATTAAATCGTCTACTAGGCCGGCCGGTGTGGCCGTGCGGTTCTAGGCGCTTCAGTCTGGAACCGCGTGACCGCTACGGTCGCAGGTTCGAATCCTGCCTCGGTCATAGATGTCTGTGATGTCCTTAGGTTAGTTAGGTTTAAGTAGTTCTAAGTTCTAGGGGACTGATGACCACAGATGTTAAGTCCCATAGTGCTCAGAGCCATTTTTTTTTTAAATCGCCTACTTTAAATTGTAGAACAGTACACAGCTTGCTAATATTCTTTATGTACACTAGTGTTCAACACGTGCACAAAGCGAGTGCCTCTGTAATGGAGACCGGTGTGTGCTTTGCGCACTTTGGAGTGTTTACGCATTATGGACGTAGACTGACAAGCGATGACAGTTATATCTGCAGCAATCATTATTGCTGACCACTAGCATTGTAGTCGTTCAGTTCGTTGCTGCAATCATACTGTTCATGTGTGTGCTCGGAAGTGTTTGCAATTAACACCAACTACAGTGTTCTCATAATACAGAAGGTGTTCATAAATTAACGATACGATTACACCCTACTTCCAATTCGGTAGAAGTGAGCATACATTCACCTCGCTTCTTCAGTTGTTCGTCCATTGGCTTCGGCTCATAGTATCACTCATGTTGATTCCTATGTTCTTCACTTTAATAAACATGAGCCCTATTCAGAAACATCAAGTACGCACACGTGCCCATTCCCATTTACTTTAACGTCGGAATATGTGTAGTCTTTCATTTTAGTACCTCAGATCATAAATTTTTTGTGGGACATTCGTAGTAGTGGTTTTAGTTTACAGAACCTTCATTTTCTGAAACATCTGGTCGCTTAACTGTGTATCAAATTCAGTGATCTGACACCTACAAATAAAATTTTTCCCCTAAACAGTAAAATCTAGTACTTCAATGCTCAGGAAACCATTTTTCTATATAACAAGCCTCAGATAGAATCAGAAGGAAAAGTAGATGAAAAAATTCTGCACACTCGCGAATGATAATGTATATCGAGATGCGTTTGAAAAACGCCTAACCTTAATTACAATCAAATATGCAGTAAATAATTCATAGCCCACGTTCCAGCTAGAACATGTCTTTAGATTATTTATACAAAAAGAAACTGAAAAATCACTTAGGACTAGAAACAGAAATTAATCATTCACCACAATCCAGTTAAAATTATAAAACCCACTTTCCTCTAGATTTCCTGTACCTTAAAACTAAACTGATTTGTCTTGTAGTTTTTTGTACGATATCCTTGATCTGAAAAGAGAAGATTCTGTTCCAGAGAAGGCAGCTTATTGTTTTTTTTATTATTTTTTTTTTATTTTTTTTTTTTTTTTTTTTTTGCACCATGAAAGTTTGTGTAATGCCTTAGAAGCGTCATACTTCACTCGAAATGTCGATCACTCATGAGTACGCATTCGACAGATATGCATACACTTGTAATGCAAACCTGATACTTTCGTTTTTCTTTGAACCTTGCATATGGCAAAAATATTCATAAGAAGGTTAAGAGAAACAAAAAAAGGGATTATTTGTTGTTACTTAGAATCTACACTAATGTTTTCAAAAAGTTTGTTGTCATGTGAACAGATGATTGTTTCTCTATATGACAGTGTTTCTCATGGCAAATATGCAAGGATTATCTACATATCCACAAAAACAGGTTCAGGGTTGGTGACTGTTAGTATACAATACCTTAGTTTTGATCATCTATGTAGAATCTGCCACGTCATTCCCTGGTTCGAAATAAATCTGACAATACTCCTTCCATCTACGAGTACATAGCACGTGTTGCTCGGGAGGTCTGTTTTAGCCTTCCCCATCGCAGGAAATCCGTTCTGTACAAACAGTTCGCAGAGAGTCTCTTTACCCCCTTTGAAATCTGCTTTAATCTGAGGCTGCAGTTTTACATTCTTAGCTTTGGCGCTAATAATACCTGACACTACAGAATTCTTGACAGGCAGAGTGGGTACTTTTCTCGTGTCCGTTATTCTTTCCAAGAACTAGAACGCCATCAAGTTAACACGCGCACCTGTGTGAAGTATCGCTGTTGTGGGGATTCAGTCCACAAGGTCATTAACAGTTGCCTGCACTAGCTATTCTGCGCGGTTTCCGGATGACTCAAAGTCATCACGGAATTCATGTCGGATGTCAATGTCATCATCAAATCGTAGCATACAAAGTTGTTCATTAGACCTGGTGCCCCCATCCCATCCCGCGACCACTACCAGTGAGAGCGATGTGATCACATCTAGTTTGAAAGACATTCCCACCACCACCTCAAGTATGTGGACTGCATGGGTTTGTGATGAGTCCAGCTCGAATGTGGTCCCGAATTTGACACTGGCCTACCCCCTTTGTCGGCATTCTTTTGATGTGCGGGTAATGCGTTTTGTAAGGGGTCAACCACCACTTACGTATTGAGAACAATATATCTTTGTCTCACGCAGGTCGCAGTAGGTACTATCGATAGTCGAGTGCCGAGTGCGCCAGAGTAGTCAGTATTGAGACTACGAGCAAGTAAGTTGTTGGCTGCTAAGCGAGCCGGGCGGATTTCGGCAGGTCGGCCGACGGCGTTACAATTGTTTAACGGATGTGTGCGTCACCCAAAGCCGTGGGTCTGATCTCCAGCAAATACGTAAATGGCGTTAATTGAATGATTTGTTTGATGTGTTTAAGTATTCATTTGTGCACAGTGACTACGCCACAACCGCATCGGACACCAACGATTGGGACTGCAGTGAGGATTGTGTATTCAATGCCACATGAAGAATAGTGCCGTGTGACGACATTAATAAGCGACCTGTGATGAGTTGACCGTTATTACTTTGCCAGACAAAGAGAGTAACTGCCTCATTCGTGCTATTTCGACAAAAGATGTAGAACATTAACAAATAAGTATGTAGCAATTATTGCTACCTGACATCCTAATTAGCTTTGTTGAATTTGATACGAAACAACACACGTGCAATTATTACCCGATCAGCGTGTATCAGTTGCACACGGCCAAACTATTTCAAACCTTTCGACTAGTCAACAACGGTGGTTCAATAGGGAGTGTTTTGGTTTCCTATCTTTGAATGGCGCTGATTTCCATAATGCAGCTGCCATTAATGTGCGTGTGACTCATTTCGATTAACATTGTACACCGGATTGTAACTGTTATTGTCGTTCCTTGGTCGCCCACTAAAGTGCGACGAATTATGCTTGTGTATATGTCTGTTCCGGTTTGCAGGAGTGGCGCGCAAGACTGCATTGTTGCCACGATATTCACTGCTATGACTATGATAATTAACAGGACCATTGGAATACACTGGAGGCGCGCTACCATTGTTGCTATTCTCCTGAAATCTTCTTGTATCAGATCTATAGAATCAAGAAATAACAATAAGTGTTATAGCTGGTTGTCTGGTACATTGATTAATTTCTTACGAATATTGACAAGTAGGTTGGCGTAAGTATTTGCAGTATGTCATTATGTGCCATGAGCTCTTTCCAGTAGCGCGTTTTCCTGATGTACCACTGAGATTATTTTCTGAGGCTACCTCGCTGGCATTATACGCTTCAGAATGAAACTTATTTTCAGAGTCGTTTGTGTACCCATCCTGACTAGTACTTGGTCAGCAACACTCTCTCAGACTGATCGCAGATAGCGCAGATTTCTAACGTTTCAGTAACCCAGAGGTCTGCCTCGCTCTGAATGTAAGCAGCGGCGAACTGAATCTTTTGTTTCTCAATCCAAGGCTTGGTTAGCATCCTTCTAAAAGTCTTTATAAAAACTACAGGTTGGGTTGATTTACGCTCCAGGGAGAATATTTGAAACTGGCAGTGCTTCAGAAGACTTTCTTCTAAGAGTATCGCTGTTAAAGTTGGTGCTGCTCTCGCCGTTTCAGATAGATATTTGGTGTCTCAGGAACAGAATTCAGTCATTTACATTGGCCACTTCTTGCTTCCAATAATAGCACTCTTCAGAAAAGAGTTCCCTCCGGCCAGGTGCAAATGGTTCAAATGGCTCCGAGCACTATGGGACTTAACATCTGATGTCATCAGTCCCCTAGAACTTAGAACTATTTAAACCTAACTAACCTAAGGACATCACACACATCCATGCCCGAGGCAGGATTCGAACCTGCGACCGTAGCAGTCGCACGGCTCCGGACTGAAGCGCTTAAAACCGCTCGGCCACGGCGGCCGGCCCTCCTGCCAGAGATTCCCGAAGTTTATACATTCAGCTATCGTGGAAAAATTAGTCCTCCTTGAAGTCAAAATTGTAGGCCCAGAACACAACCCATGTTATACAAGCACTAGAAAGGCCCCCTTCCCCGGTATACCTGAAATCTACTGCAGCCTAGAGCACTGAATAAAGAAGCCGGAATTGTACAACGTACATCCAAGGCCGAAATCAGCCAGCTAATTTTTAAAAGGTGAAAATGATGAGCCAACCTTCCTGTAAGACATTCAACATTAGATGAAATTCAGCCGAAAACGTACAATCTTAGAGTGACACAGTATTCCAGCAACCATTTCAATGAAACACACACAACATGACTGCTTTAAAAAGACTCAGTAACAGTACAATTTCGCATGTCAAGCTGATACTTGAATCACATTATTTGAAAACATTTACGGCTAAAACAAAATTTCATTTAACCAATGTCTAGCTCGCGCCAGGAAAGATCTCTTCAACTTGTACTTCAGCAGCACAGCAAAAGACGGTCTCGTATAATGATGAGCGAACAATTACACTGTTACATCTTCATGAAAAAGACATCTGCAGTCGTGGATGCAAACTCTTCCAAAATGATTTCCTCTGTCGAGTCATTCTGATGGAAAAGACTTTTACAATGCAGGCAAAAGTGTCCAAGCTCCTATATCGTCAGATACGTAAGCTTCTATCACGCAAAGCGTGTCAGCGAATTGTGTAGAATTTTTTGCCTTCACATTAAAGGTGGTTACGCTTGAGCTCAACATATATTATAAAAAATTGCTGGGCATAGTGATATATAACTTCAGCTCTGGTGTCTTTTCAATACATGGATTTGCTTCCACTAATTTGCAACAGCTTTCGGCATCAGGCTTTTGCAGTAATTATGATCAAGTGAGGAGCTAATCTGTTTAGGAATTCGCTAAATATCGTGACAGAGACGGCGTCTGGATGGGCCTTAACTTCAGCAACGTGTCTTTTTATCTTCGTAGCAGTGCGAGAACTGCATTACGACAGCATTCCTTGATTGTCTTTTCTGAAAGAATAACAGAACATAGAGATCAATATTTCGATTTCTGCTGTGGTCTCTGAATGTTTGTTTCGGAGCCATTTTTCGGTTGCTAGCTGTGCTATGAGAGATTTTTTCCCTGCAGGAACTGCGAAACTGCAAGGCAGTACAACTGACTTAACATGCCGCAGTCTCTAGGACTCTATGTATGAAGACTGATATGCAGAAAACAAACAAACAACTCACACTACGGTAAACAAGGAAAATGATACCTCAGTGTAACGCATCCCAAGAGATGAATGAATGTTTGAGAGATGACTGAACTTTAATCCTCCGAAAGCCAATTAATTGTTCAGAGGTGTGACATACCACAGTGACCACAGCAGGAGTACATTAAAAAACATGGATAATCAGAATTTCAGTGTTAACAGGCATTAAATCTTCGACTTGGCCCAAGAGGCTCCCTTACCAGCTATTTTCGGATTTCTTTTGGAATAAGGTGCAGACTCGTCATTGCGAAGTGGAAAAACTTGGTGGCAACAGACAGTGATAATATGAGGTATAACGCAACAAACGATTTGCATACACAGAAATAGTAACTGGAATTTGTAACAAGAAAAAACGCAAATGTGTATACAGCGTGATTCAGCTATCCCTGCCTATACATTCTATGCAACCCGCAACACCTAAAAAAACCGCACGTGAGGTTTTCATATTCCCTCACTCGCTAGGTACAAACTATTAATCGTAAAGAAAAATGAAAAGGACCTACGTGTAGGAAATTTAATATAGTCAAATTTTCGATGGGGGTCATGCAACAGAAATTCATTTGAAGGTCACTTTTGTAAGTTTTTCTTGAATAATTCGAAAACTACGGTCTCTAGCGAAAGCGTATTCCAGTACAAAATTTAACTACATTAAATTTCCTACAAAAATACGCTGTTCAATTTTGTGTGGGAGTAATGTTTTGCGCATAGCGAGGGGGAGAGTATGAAAATTTCGCACATGGTCTTTGAAGTTGTTGCAGGTTGCATGAAGAAAAACATATGAACTTACATAATCTTACTACACGAAATTACATAGAGCAACAAAAATAGCATCCTTGCATGAAAGCATTTGGAAGAACAAAAGGTAATAAGAGGTATATGTTTTTGTGCCTCAATAAAAAAAAGAACGAAGAGAAAGAACCGTTGCTAATAATTCGCAGCAATACAGATTCTGGTTTACATCAAAATTTGGTCTCTGACATAGTGAATTATATGAATTTATTACATCAATCATTGACAGCCTATGAGGAAAGTTTGACAGTGTAATAATGGGAGTGCTATAGCTACAACTCTATGATTCATAGAGACAATTGGAAGATGAATTGTTTCAAAATTGAAAACCGTATATGATTAATAACATTTCGTTTTATCTTGAAAATGAATTGGACTCCCTATTTGTCAAATGGACGAATAGGGACGTCGTTAACACGTGGGAAACAGATTAGACAGGAATAGGATTCCATTTCCGGTCCAGCCATCCATACCTAGATGTACCTTGGTTTCCCTAAATCTCTGAGTTCCAATTCCCGGTCCCTTTCTTTTCCCGTGCTTCTCCCTCTCTAATGATCTTGATGTCGATAGAATTTAAAATAGCAGCTACTCTTATTCTTATCGTTAATAAACGGACCGCAGCTCACTAGGTGCTATAGGCCAGCTGTCGTGTTGCAGCAACGAGATTCGTCTCAATCATCTGCTCATCTGAAGAGCAAGCGGCACAAGACTCAGTAATGACGCTCTGGGGATGTTTACGGGGCCCCGCATTTCAATGCGGTCCCGAGACAGCGGTCGAGTATGCGCACAGAAAGCCTCGGTTCGGAACGAGCCGAGTTTCGCCACCTGGGCGCATTAGCAGCCGTGACTTGCGGCTGCCCGCGAGTTGCATGTGTGGCGGTGGTACACGTGGCCCGGCCCTGCCAGAGCTGCCTACAGAAAAGAGAAAGAACGGGCAGTATCACACTAGGCGTAATGTTGCAAAGCGACAGCAAATGGAACGCGCACTTAAAGGCTGTAGCAGGGAAACCAAATGGTCGAATTCACTTTATTGGGAGGAATTTAGGAAAGTGGAGATAATCTGTAAAGGAGGCCGCTTGTGGAACCACAGTGCGAACTGTTCCTGAGTACTGTTGGAGCGTCTGTGATCCCCACCAGCGAGAATTGAAGGAAGACATCGAAGCAATTCGGAGTCGAGCTGCTAGATTTGTTACCGGTAATGTTGATCAGCACACAGGTATTACGGAGATGTTTAGAAAACTCAAATGGGAATCCGTAGAGGGATGGCGACATTCTTCCCGAGGAACACTTTAGAAAAAAATTTTGAGAACCGGCATTTGAATCTGTCTGCAGAACAATTCTACTGCTTCTGATATACACTGCGCTTAAGGACCACGAAGATAAGAGAAATTAGGGCTCTTACGGAAGCATATAGATAGCAGTTTTTCCCTCGTTCTGTTTGCAAGTGGAACAGGAAAGGAAATTAGTGGTAGTGGTACAACGTACCCTCGGACATGTGGCATGCGGTGGCTTTTGGAGTATACATGTATCTATAGGTGAAGACTGATTATTCCTGAGCGTCTTGAGCATGTAACATCGTATTTTAGGGTAGCACTAAGAAGCGATATGAAATGGGACTATCATCTACAGTCACTATTAGGGAAGGCAAATTAAAGCGTTGTTGGATGGATTCTGGAAAGTACACCGCATCTGTAAAGGAAATCGCATGTAACGAGCTGCTGCGACCAACTCTTCAGTCTTTCACATCTTTATCAAGTAAGCATTACAACAAGTATGGAACGAATTCAAACACGCACCGAGCGAGGTGGCGCAGTGGTTAGCACACTGGACTCGTATTCGAGTAGAAGACGGTTCAAAATGGCTCTGAGCACTATGCGACTTAACTTCTGCGGTCATCAGTCGCCTAGACCTTAGAACTAATTAAACCTAACTAACCTAAGGACATCACACACATCCATTCCCGAGGCAGGATTCGAACTTGCGACCGTAGCGGTCGCTCGGCTCCAGACTGCAGCACCTAGAACCGCACGGCCACTCCAGCCGGCATGACGGTTCAAACCGGCGTCCAGCCATCCCGATTTATGTTTTCCGTGAGCACCCCAAATCGCTCCAGGCAAATAATATGATGGTTTCTTTTAATATGCACGGCCGATTTGCTCCCAAATCCTTGACACCATCCGAGTTATATATAAGAATATACAGCCTACAGTTGCAGGTTAACTTTATCGTTTACCTAGGTTTCAACGTTAGTAATAACGTCTTCTTCAGAACCTGCAACATGTTAATATTAAAATGCGCTAGTAAATTATGTTAGATATGTGGTCATCCTACAGGATGTAACGTATAGTACTTACATAAATTATTATTTAAATGTTTGCCTAAAACAGGCCATGTCCTAAGTCAACTTCATAAAACTTGATGCATAACCATAAGGTTTTGTCCCTTCTATTAAACAAGCTGTGGCAAATTCACTTTAAGTCCGTTGTATGGGCCTCGTCGTGTGACTAGAGACTGCGGACCGCGAGGGCTTCGCGGTCTGCCTCACAGAGGGCGGCGCGCATGCGCGAGGCGTATAGAATCAAACTCTTATTACGCACGCGTCAGATAACATTTTTGCTATGAATTAATTTTATGTTTTACTATTGTAAGTTAATTACAGTATCCAGCATGACTACGTTTTACATTCTACTACAGAGCTTACTAAACTGACCAACAAATCTCGTATGAACATATGTAGGAAAGGATCTATTATTACAGAAACTGTGAGGTCACAGGCACACCTACAAATCCATGATCCGCCCCATCCTTTGTTATGCCAGCATCGCTTGGATTTCCGCTCCTCTCCGGTTCTATAAAGCCCTCCAAATCCTCGAACGCCATGCACTCCGCCTCGCCTTCCGCATCCGCCTTCCGTCCCCCACGCGCATCCTCTACGACCTCATCCCCTTCCCCCACCTTCTCCTTTTCCTTGAACACATCCGCACACTATATATTGTCCGCCACCTTGATCCTCCTCACCCCCTGGTGTCTCCCTTCCTCTCCACTCCCAACCAGTTGCCGCGCCTTTACCGTTGTGTCCCTCCCTCTCTCCATCTCTACACCCTCCATCTCCTTTCCCAACACAACTTCCACCATCTACCCCTCCCGGATGATGAGCTTCGCCCTGACATCTACCCTTCCTACCAACTCTAACCCCCTCTTCCTGCCTCCTCCTCAGGGCTCCCTCTCCTCCCCCTCCCTCCTCCTGAGCGGCTTTCCCCTCCTACTCCCCCTCCATCTCTTGTGCCTCCTTTCAGTGTCTCTGCACTCCCTCCTGCCCTGTCTTCCCTTTTCCTCT
Source organism: Schistocerca nitens (assembly GCF_023898315.1). NCBI lineage: Eukaryota > Metazoa > Arthropoda > Insecta > Orthoptera > Acrididae > Schistocerca > Schistocerca nitens. The sequence goes on from NC_064617.1 coordinate 530,094,347, forward strand.
CCCGCCCCACGTGTCTCCTGCCTCTTCGTGAACCCACAGTTGCCCCTCCTCTCTTCATCCCGCCGCTTCCTCAGCTGCCCCATGCTCTCCCCTCCTTTTCCATCCTGTCTGACCTTTCCCTCGGCAGGTCCCACCTGGTAGTTTTACTCTTTGTCGTGTGTGCTCGCAGTGGGTTTTAAGTGTGTTGTTTCGGAGTGTTTTTAATACTGTGGCCAACTTTTAACCTGTGCATTCGCATTCAGTGTCTTCTCTGTGTTTCAAGAATCGCCAACTGTGTTTTTTTAACTTTCTGGTGACTTCTTTTTTTAACTGTCCCCCATGAACGTCTACATGTCCTTGTCTTTTTACCTCCATTTTCTCCCCTTACTCTGTTTTATGTTCCCCTTTTTTATCTCCTTATGTATGTATCATTTTATTCTTGTTTTAGTTGTCGTGTCTCTCGGCTGAAGAGCGGCGGATTGTGCCGCTGACAGCCCTCCTCTGCCCATATGGGGCAGGGGATTGAAATCACAATAAAGAAAAAAAAAGGTCACAGGTATTATGAATTATTGTAAACCTAGTATAGGTTGGAAGCCTTCGAAATATGCCCTATTTTTTACATACAGTTGATCGTTCAGTAAATTGCATCTGTAATTAGGTGTGCATAAATTTGTAGTTCCTCAAGCGTGTCGAGTCTATATCCCTTAACTTCATGATGTAGTAGCTCTATGTCATGTAAAGGTTTAGGTGTATTTGTCATTTGCACCAGATGTTCCGCAAAGGACGACCCCCTGTTCCTACGCCCTTTATTGGAAGATGTTCTTTAAACCTTGCTGCTATTGCTCTGCCTGTTTGACCTATGTAATAACACGGGCAATCATCACACATAATCTTATATACGCCTGATTTCGCAGGCTTGTCACCGTCTTTCTCAAGGGAATGAACCAAATTTTGCTTTAAACTATTACTCATCGAGTAGGAAATTTTAAAACCTGAATTTTTCTACAGGCGCCCTATCTTGTAGGAGACATTACCTATATAAGGAAGTGACAACCATTTCTTGGTCTGATCTTGGGTTTGAGTATTTGTGTTTACTAAAGTCGTTGTCCTTTTTCGCGTTTTCTTATGATATAACTGCCTCACTACCTTTGGATCATAGCCATTATTCTTAGCAATACTCTCGAGAATTTGTAATTCTTTTTCGAGGTTGACATCTGACAACGGAATAGAAATCGCCCGATGGATGCTAGAATAGAAAAACGCCATTTTATGCGCTTGGGGGTGGGTTGAATCGGCCGGGATAATGTTGCCTAAATAAGTTGCCTTCCGGAATTTTTTTTTTTCTTTATTGAATTTCAATTCCCCCCGAAGGGGGCGAGCTGGCAGCAGCTTAGTATGCCGCTCTTCAGCCGACAGATTTTGTGACAAAGATCAAGAGAACAAATAATAACAAAACAGGTGATAAAATCGGAGACTTAGAGAGTAACAAGGCGAAAAGAAATCGTGGAACTTAAAACAACAACAGAGGGATGATGATGCTAATAAAAATACATACGAAGCAGACAGGGAAAACAATAGACAATTAAAAAACACGGCGACAGTCTGGATTCTGTTCGCAAAGGACATAAAATTCACACCTAGCGACAGCATGGTTTCTGGTCGCAACATGAGAAAGACAAACAACACTGAATAGTCACTGGAACACTGCACTAAAAAGTTGGCAAATGTGACACCACAGTCGAGAGCAGGTGGGGGGAAACTGGACAGAAGATGGGAAAACAAAAAAAAGGGGGGGGGGGGAAAGGAGAGTAAAAGCGAAGGGGGGAACCGGGAAAGGAGCTGATGGAGGATGAGGACCCAGAAGAGGGGTGGGGGGCAGACGCGACAGGGAGTGGGGTAGGCAGAGGAGGGGAATACAAAAGGACTGGGGGGGAGAAGGGAGGGGTTTAGTGGGGAGAAAACAGGACGGAAGGGGGGGAAGATGGAGCCCAGGGAAAGGACAGAGGAAAGGAGGGGGAGTGAGGATCAGAGTTGATAGGAAGGATAAATGGAGTGAGAGAGGGCATCATCCGGGAAGGGGGAGTTGATGGAAGCCACTTTGGGAAAGGAGATGGAGGGTGTAGAGATGGAGGGTAGGGGGGAGACAACGGTGAAGACGTGGCAGGGGGCGGGGATGGGAGAGGAGAGGAGCAACCAGGAGGTGAGGGGGTTCAAGACGGCGGGAGGTGTAGAGGATGCGGATATGTTCGAGGAATAGGAGCAGATGGGGGAAAGGAATGAGATCATAGAGGATCCGCGTGGGGGACGGGCCTTCCGGATTACGTTGACCTCTATTTTAGCATCTTTAATAGTCAACGTTAAATCAAGATAATTTAGTGATCTATCAGCTGATTCTAATTCATGTGTGAATTTTATTTTTTCATGTAGACTGTTAAACGTTGCGAAAATTTGCTCTATTCCTTCTTGATACTGTAATTAACTTACAATAGTAAAATATAAAATTAATTCATAGCAAAAAGGTTATCTGACGCGTGCGTAGTAAGAGTTTGATTCTATACGCCTCGCGCATGCGCGCCGCCCTCTGTGAGGCAGACCGCGAAGCCCTCGCGGTCCGAAATCTCTAGTCACACGACGAGGCCCATACAACTGGCACAAAGTGAATTTCTACAGTTGGTTTAATAGATGTGACAAAACCTTAAGGTTATGCATCAAGTTTTATGAAGTTGACTTAGGACATGGCCTGTTTTAGGCAAACATTTAAATAATAATTTATGTAAGTACTATACGTTCATCCTGTAGGATGACCACATATCTAACATAATTTACTAGCGCATTATAATATTAACTTGTTGCAGGTTCTGAAGAAGACGTTATTACTAACGTTGAAACCTAGGTAAACGATAAAGTTAACCTGCAACTGTAGGCTGTATATTCTTATATAAACAATATCAGTTGCTGTCGCTGCATAAAAATGTTAAAAATTATATAACCATCCGAGTTTGTACACTGTCTCTAATGACCTCGATGTCGATGGGACATTAAACCCATTGTTCCTTCTTTTCAAAGAATCGGTGCAAGGACCATAACAAGTTGGTAGAGTCCATACGAAAATGAAACAGAATTGGTAAACTTAAATGGGAACTGCCGGAAGAAGCAGCAACTTCCACAAAACGTCGAGAAACAAGAGTACGGAGCGATCTGACGTGGGACGACCACAAAAAACTGGTCGTAAGAAATATAGATGCCTGAATAAGATTCGGTGGAAGAGCTCTCAGGAAATGTAGTCCGTTAGTAAAGGAGATAGCTTAAAAAACTCTCATTCGATCAGTATTCGAATGTGCGTGTTAGTATAATATCCGTAGAGGGAATAAGAAGATCCAAAGAAAAGCAGAATGTTTATTTACAGGTTCATTTAGTAAATAATACAGCGTTACGGCGATGATCAACCATCTCCAGTGGCAACTCTGGAAGAGAGGTGTCCTTTTTCACGGTATGGTCTACTGTTAACCTAAAGTTGCTAGAAGAGTAAAAAAATACAGGATATTCCGAAACCGGCCGGCCTCTGTGGATGAACGGTTCTAGGCGCTTCAGTCCGGAACCGCGCTGCTGCTACGGTCGTAGGTTCGAATCCTGCCTCGGGCATGGATGTGTGTGATGTCCTTAGGTTAGTTAGGTTTAAGCAGTTCTAAGTATAGGGGACTGATGACCTCAGATGTTAAATGCCACAGTGCTTAGGGCCATTTGTACCACTTTTTTTAGTCCGAAACTATTTGTTTAAACTTAAGACAGGAGGTAGAGAACATCAAAACAAATATATTTAAGTAAGAACACAAGAGCGCCTCAGAGCCCTAAAAAGTAATAGCATCCATAGCAGATTTGCAGAACACCTAATAGCCCATAACCACCATCCAACCACAATAGCAAAAGATTTAAAAGTACTGAAATCCAGCCATAGCCTGTTTCACAAACTTACAATAGAAGAGAACTCCCACATACAGAAGGCAATAACAGAAGGCAAATATGTTTTACATGAATACACTATACCCTGTAAAGGTACGTTGTTTATTACATTAAAGGACCTTCACAGAAAAGGCAACGTAAACACCTAAAGGTGCTTACACACACACACACACACACACACACACAGACACACACACACACACACACGGGCACGGGCGCACAAAAACAGAAAAAGAGAGATAAAAGTAAGCAAAATTCAGATTCCGCTCCAAACTCACTCGGGGACAAATGAAAGCTGACGGGGTTACGACACACAACAACATCGTGTACACCGCCTTTTGTGAAGCGAAAAGGCGTTTTTAAAACCGAAAAGACCCAAAGTACATTTAATATGAGCGAGCAGTGCCCTCAGAACGCGAAAGAAGAAGAATCAGTTACAACAAAACGTGATTTACAACAAAATGTATACTCGAAACATTTTGCCTCACCAAATTCACGTTTTAAAAATCAAGGGATGGATTAACTCGCTGATAAAATTCACATTTACATCGGTTGGTTTGCAGATGACAAGCTGTCATTGCAGGACACTATACAGAAAGTCCTGCATAATCGTATGATCTGGAATCAAGGTAAGAACAAAAACGAAGAAAAACTGTCTTTTTGCATCATTTTGTTAGATCATTTACAACCTAAAATATGTTCACTTTTTACAGTTGTTCAATAAACGAAACCCACTCACGATGTCACAGAGGAGCCGAAACTTGATTGGGTAACAACGAAGAACAGTGTTTGGGATAAAAGGTGGAATCTATATCCAAGAGTTTACCGTTCTTGCCATATACTGGCGAACTTTCAGTCTCCCTTCAACACTTACCAAATCAGTCCGGATGGCATATCCCCAAATCTTGATTCCACGAATCGGAGACGTATGCGCCTCGAGAGTCGCTGCTTTCAGCTCCTCTATGAACACGCCTTCGTCGCTCTGGCCGCCACAAACAGAAGCAACACCCACAACAAACCACTCGGTATGGCACTTGACTCCGGTTCTTCTCCCCAGCTATGCGCTATAGTGTCAGCTGTAAACAAAGCACGGGAACTAGAGAACTGAACCAACGTCGTGCAATCTGGGTCAACAGCTTTGGGCGACAGTTTGGCTGTATCCTCTGCCCAAATTTCAGATGATGTCATCCCTCTATTCGTCAGAGGCAGCTACACATCATACGGCCGTGCGGAGTGACTGTACGGTTTGAGGCACCATGCACGGATTGCGCGGCCCCCCTCGCCGAAGGTTCGAGTTCTCCCTCGGGCATAGGTGTGTGTGTTGTTCTTAGCATAAGTTAGTTTAAGTATACTGTAAGTCTAGGGACCGATGACATCAGCAGCCTGGTCCCTTAGAAATTCACACATTTTTGAAAATTTGAACAATCATACGATTTTTTTTTTTTTGAGCACTTACCTCCTCTCCTTGCAAAATGCGAAATGTGTTTGGAGTTGTTAACTTCAATCAGTCAGGAGACAGGCTTACCTTGAAGATCCGAGTTGAATTACTGTGCACAAACGGATTAACGTTCTAGCTGCCGTTCCTGAAACGAGGAATTGCATATATTGAAAACGAGACTGATTAAACTTGTCAATAGCAATACATTTTAAATGAACGCATTAATATATTCAAATATAACACAAATATGAAATGTATTGACTATCTGACATTAGTAAGTTAATAACACATAACTATACTATAGGGTTTAGCTAAATGAATCTGCTGGTTCCAGAGTTACTTGAAAGATTTGAGAACGTGCCCCATATGCGCAACTGACTTTCTTAAATGACACCCAAGTTTGTAACTAAACGAACACAGTGACTGCCTCACTGTTAGACTGAGAAACACATGCATCTAACAAGGAGAGACATGAGAGATGTGTTCGGTGCCAAGACCCCCGTTGAACTCATAATTTTCCATCTGAATTATACAGACTACTCTTCCTACCCGCCAAGCAAGGCATGACCACCAATCGTTGTTTAGGTACTCCCAGTCCGCCAATGGCGTAATTGCTTCTTCCACAAAAATTTTGACGAGAAAAATGTGTAGCGTTAAAAGACCAATGACTTTTCGATCCACGCGTCTTTTCCAAAAAGCTTCTCCCTATGATGCGTACCCCTGACATAAAAAACAATTTTGCCAACGCACGTTCTCGCGCCCAGCCGCTAGCTTCGCATCACGGGTTCTGAGAAAGTAAAAAGATATGCTCAAGGCTACGCTCTTATTTTGTGGCAACTCATGTTTCTTTTGGAAAGCACAAGACTGTTATCTGCTGAATGCGCTGTTCTGAACACAGTAGATCGCCTGTCTCCCACTGATAAAAGTTCTATCCCTCAGCACTGCTCGGCACCTAGGCTGAAGATGTGTGGGAAAGAAACGATAACACCTGTTCCCCGGAGACTCTCCCGGCGACGCAATTTTCACACCGACAACACCTCACTCTGCCTACCTTGTTTTCTGCGAATTCCACAGCTCCTGCTGGCTGCTTGGTCCCCCTTTTTCTTTACTTTAGATACTGCAGTGTCTGTAGGAAACACAGCATGTGCCCTGTTCCCAAGCACTCTCAGAAATCAAAGTAGAAGAAGACTTGCACCAAATTAAATGTACAAGGGGCATTCAATACTTAAAGGAACACTTGTTTTAAAAAGCAGGTTGGGCTTTATTCAGGATTCCAATATGTTGTTGTTGTGGTCTTCAGTCCTGAGACTGATTTGATACAGCTCTCCATGCTACTGTATCCTGTGCAAGCTTCTTCATCTCCCAGTACTTACTGCAACCAACATCCTTCTGAATCTGCTTTGTTTATTCATCTATTGGTCTCCCTCTACGATTTTTACTCTCCACGCTGCCCTCCAATGCTAAATTTGTGACCCCTTGATGCCTCAGAACATGTCCTACCAACCGGTCCCTTCTTCTTGTCAACTTGTGCCATAAACTTCTCTTCTCCCCAATTCTATTCAATACCTTCTCATTAGTTATGTATATACCCATCTAATCTTCAGCATTCTTCTGTAGCACCACATTTCGAAAGCTTCTATTCTCTTCTTGTCCAAACTATTTATCGTCCATGTTTCACTTCCATACATGGCTACACTCCATACAAATACTTTCAGAAACGACTTCCTGATACTTAAATCTATTCTCGATGTTAACAAATTTTTCTTCTTCAGAAACGCTTTCCTGGTATTGCCAGTCTACATTTTATATCCTCTCTACTTCGACCATCATCAGTTATTTTGCTCCCCAAATAGCAGAACTCCTTTACTACTTTAAGTGTCTCATTTCCTAATCCAATTTCCTCAGCATCACCCAACTTAATTCGACTACATTCCACTATCCTCGTTTTGCTTTTGTTGATGTTCATCTTATATCCTCCTTTCAAGACACTGTCCATTCCGTTCAACTGCTCTTCCAAGTCCTTTGCTGTCTCTGACAGAATTACAATGTCATCGGCGAACCTCAAAGTTTTTATTTCTTCTCCATGGATTTTAATACCTACTCCGAATTTTTCTTTTGTTTCCTTTACTGCTTGCTCAATATACAGATTGAATAACATCGGGGAGAGGCTACAACCCTGTCTCACTCCCTTCCCAATCACTGCTTCCCTTTCATGTCCCTCGACTCTTATAACTGCCATCTGGTTTCTGTACAAATTGTAAATAGCCTTTCGCTCCCCGTATTTTACCCCTGCCACCTTTAGAATTTGAAAGAGGGCATTCCAGTCAACATTGTCAAAAGTTTTCTCTAAGTCTACAAATGCTAGAGACGTAGGTTTGCCTTCACTTAATCTTTCTTCTAAGATAAGTCGTAAGGTCAGTATTGCCTCACGTGTTCCAATATTTCTACGGAACCCAAACTGATCTTCCCCAAGGTCGGCTTCTACTAGTATTTCCATTCGTCCGTAAAGAATTCGTGTTAGTATTTTGCAGCTGTGGCTTATTAAACTGATTGCTCGGTAATTTTCACATTTGTCAACACCTGCTTTCTTTGGGATTGGAATTATTATATTCTTCTTGAAGTCTGAGGGTATTTCGCCTGTCTCATACATCTTGCTCACCAGATGGTAGAGTTTTGTCAGGACTGGCTCTCCCAAGGCCGTCAGTAGTTCTAATGGAATGTTGTCTACTACCGGGGCCATGTTTCGACTCAGGTCTTTCAGTGCTCTGTCAAACTCTTCACGCAGTATCTTATCTCCCATTTCATCTTCATCTACATCCTCTTCCATTTCCATAATACTGTCCTCAAGTACATCGCCCTTGTATAAATCCTCTATGTACTCCTTCCACCTTTCTGCCCTCCCTTCTTTGCTTAGAACTGGGTTGCCATCTGAGCTCTTGATATTCATACAAGTGGTTCTCTTTTCTCCAAAGGTCTCTTTCATTTTCCTGTAGGCAGTATCTATCCTACCCCTAGTGAGATAAGCCTGTACATCCTTGCATTTGTCCTCTAGCCATCCCTGCTTAGCCATTTTGCACTTCCTGTCGATCTCATTTTTGAGACGTTTGTACGAGGGCTATCCACAAAGTACATTACGTTTTGGAATTAAAAATAAATAAAGTATTGGAAATTTTTTTTATTATATACAGATGAAAGCCACACTTAAATACTACTTTTCTACGTAGTTGCCATTTAAATTGAGGCACTTATCGTAGCGATGGACGAGCTTGAAAATTCCTTCGTCGTAAAATTCGGCCACCTTCGCCTTCAACCACGTGGTTACCTCTTCTTTTGGGACAGAAAAGGTGTGATTTTTGTGGATTTCCTGGAAAGAGGCACTACAATAAACTCTCAAAGGGATTCCCAAACTCTGCACAACCTCAGAAGAGCAATACAAAAGAAGCGCAGGGGAAAGTTGGGCTCAAAGATCTTGCTGATTCACAACGCCCGGGCCCACACGGCAAATGCCACTCGTGAAGTTCTCGAATCTTTTAAGTGGGAGTTGTTTCCTCATCCGCCGTACAGTCCCGACCTGGCACCGAGCGACTTCCACTTATTCCCAGCAATTAAGAAGTGGTTGGCTATTCAGTGTTTTGATGACGACGCACAGGTTCAAGAAGAGGTAACCACGTGGTTGAAGGCGCAGGCTGCCGAATTTTACGACGAAGGAATTTCCAAGCTCGTCCATCGCTACTATAAGTGCCTTAATTTAAATGGCAACTATGTAGAAAAGTAGTATTTAAATGTGGCTTTCACCTGTATATAGTAAAAAAATTTCAATACTTTATTTATTTTTAATTCCAAACGTAATGTACTTTTAGGATAGCCCTCGTATTCCTATTTGCCTGCTTCATTTACTGCATTTTTATGTTTTCTCCTTTCATCAATTAAATTCAATATTTCTTCTGTTACCCAAGGATTTCTACTAGCCCTCGTCTTTTTACCTACTTGATCCTCTGCTGCCTTCACTACTTCATCCCTCAGAGCTACCCATTCTTCTTCTACTGTATTTCTTTCCCTCATTCCTGTCAATTGTTCCCTTATGCTCTCCCTGAAACTCTGTACAACCTCTGCTTTAATCAGTTTGTCCAGGTCCCATCTCCTTAAATTCCCACCTTTCTGCAGTTTCTTCAGTTTTAATCTACAGTTCATAACCAATTGATTGTGGTCAGAGTCCACATCTGTTTCTGGAAATGTCTTACAATTTAATACCTGGTTCCTAAATCTCTGTCTTACAATTATATAATCTATCTGATACCTTCTAGTATTTCCAGGATTCTTCCATGTGTACAACCTTCTTTTATGATTCTTGAACCAAGTGTTAGCTATGATTAAGTTATGCTCTGTGCAAAATTCTACCAGACGGCTTCCTCTTTCATTTCTTTCCCCCAATCCATATTCACCTTCTATGTTTCCCTCTCTCCCTTTTCCTACTCTCGAATTCCAGTCACCCATGACTATTAAATTTTCGTCTCCCTTCACTACCTGAATAATTTCTTTTATCTCATCATATATTTCATCAATTTCTTCATCATCTGCAGAGCTAGTTGGCATATAAACTTGTACTACTGTAGTAGGTCTGGGCTTCGTGTCTATCTTGGCCACAATAATGCGTTCAGTATGCTGTTTGTATTAGCTTACCCGCACTCCTATTTTCTATTCATTATCAAACCTACTCCTGCATTACCCCTATTTGATTTTGTATTTATAACCCTGTAATCACCTGATCAAAAGTCTTGTTCCTCCTGCCACCGAACTTCACTAATTCCCACTATAACTTTAACCTATCCATTTCCCTTTTTAAATTTTCTAACCTACCTGCCCGATTAAGGGATCTGACATTCCACGCTCCGATCCGCAGAACGCCAGTTTTCTTTCTCCTGATAACGACGTCCTCCTGAGTAGTCCCCGCCCGGAGATCCGAATGGGGGACTATTTTACCTACGGAATATTTTACCCAAGAGGACGCCATCATAATTTAACCATATAGTAAAGCTACATGCCCTCGGGAAAAATTACGGCCGTAGTTTCCCCTTGCTTTCAGCCGTTCGCAGTACCAGCACAGCAAAGCCGTTTTGGTTAGTGTTACATAGCCAGATCAGTCAATCATCCAGACTGTTGCCCCTACAACTACTGAAAAGGCTGCTGCCCCTCTTCAGGAACCACACGTTTGTCTGGCCTCTCAACAGATACCCCTCCGTTGTGGTTGCACCTACGTTACGGCCATCTGTATCGCTGAGGCACTCAAGCCTTCGCACCAACGCCAAGGTCCTTGGTTCATGGGGGGATTCCAATGCACTGTATTCACAAATCTTTTGGCTACAAAACCCTATTTTTCAACATAATATCTGTTCGATGTGACAGCCTTTTGCCACCTTACTGGAAGGGCCTGTATGCCCACATGGTACCACTCTACTGGTCGACGTTGGAGCCGACGCCTTACTGCATCAATACCCTATGCATCATCCTTGTATTGGTTCTCTTGGGGTGTGTCCTTCATTGGACCAAAGAGTTGGAAGTTGCAAGGTACAAGATCCCGTCTGTACGTTGCATGAGGAACAACACTCCAATGACATTTTATCAGCTCCTTTCAGATGGACAGACTTGTGTGAGGCACTGCGTTGTCATGGAGAAGGAGAAGTTGGTTTGTATTTTTATGGCGACCAACAAGCTGAATTTGTTTCTTCCGTTTCCTGAGGACAGCACAATAAACTTCAGAGTTGATTGTTGCACGATGAGGAAGGACATCAAACAGGATAACCGCTTCAGAGTCCCAGAAGACGGTTGCCATGGCTTTCCCAACTGAGGATACGGCTTTGAACGTTCTTTTCAGAGGAGAGGTGGTGTTTTTGGTTCAAATGGCTCTGAGCACTATGGGACTCAACTGCTGTGGTCATTAGTCCCCTAGAACTTAGAACTACTTAAACCTAACTAACCTAAGGACATCACACACATCCACGCCCGAGGCAGGATTCGAACCTGCGACCGTAGCAGTCGCACGGTTCCGGACTGCGCGCCTAGAACCGCGAGACCACCGCGGCCGGCCGAGAGAGAGAGAGGTGGTGTGACATCACTCCATGGATTGCCATTTTGTTTCCAGTTCGAAGTGACGAGGCCTTGTTTCATCACCGGTAATGTTGGTCGACAAATAGTTGTCACTATCAGCATCGTAAAGCCCAAGCAAATTCACACAGATGATCCTTTGTTCCCCTTAATGGTGTTCTGTTGGGTAGCGAGAAATCCAGTAGGCACACACCGTTAGTATTGCAACTGGTGGACAAGTGTGCAGAATTACCAATAGAGACGTCCAGTAGTACAGCAAGGTGTTCGATTGTGATCCTTCATCACCTCGAATGAGAGTGTCAACACGTTTGCAACTTTGCGGGAGTCACAGCTGTGTGCGGCCTGCCAGGATGTGAGAGATCTTGTTGTGATGACAGATGCCTCACCGTACGACTCATCGTGCTTTTGTTCACTGCCAGATCTCCGTAGATATTCTGCAAGCGTCTACGAATATCTGCGATGCTCTGGTTTTCCGCCAAAAGAAAGCGACAGCTCTCTGCTTAGACCACACCTCCGCTACTGACGCCATTTTGAAGCCTACTTTTAGCACTACCACCTGCCGGAACTTCATGAAACTACAGGATCTGAAGAGGGAGTTCTTCGTTACGTCCCACAGCAAATTCCGTATTTTTTCAACAGAAACTGGGGGAGAAAAAGGTTTGTTGCATCACTTATCGAATGCCCTTCGTACTTAAGTCATGAAGTGTGCTAGATGTCAGTACATAAAGTCAATGCCGCCCAATTTGGTTTTCTAAGCTGTTATTGTAATATTCTGCCTCCTCATTATACTCTTAGTTGAATGTAATTCTCATATTAAATAAAAAGGAACACGACAAAAGTCATTCCGCTTTTCATCTTTACCACACTGTTCTCCTGTGTCCATGGTATCGCCATATGTTCTACACTCAGTTCTCTACAGCCAACAGTCTGCGTGATCCGTCGGTATGATTCTCCTTTATCCATGGTACCTATATTTCGATATTTCTCAATATCCGAAGAATGACAATAACAAGGACGTGCACTTTTTCTCAGCATTCTGCTATCCCTACCTAAAAAGTTCAAGTAACGTTAGACAGATCCATTGGCCGTTATGTACTCAGACCATTCTTCACTTGTATGATGGCTTTTTGCTGCACCAAAAATGAGTGCATATAAGCTTATATCCCACAGGCACGGAAATACTGGAGTACTGGTTTTATGATATTCCATACAGATGTCCATGGTGTAAGATGAAGTCAGAGTAGTACCAGTTGTTCGGTCATGAAGCAGCACCCACAGTGGGTCGCTATTATGACAGTGGGAGCATCTCCACTATGAATGTTGCGAGATAAAAACTAAGGTAACCCTGTCCGTAGCGTTGTTAGGCTGAAAGCGTTAACTGTATAACTTTTCTTGGAGGTTGTTCGGATAAAACTATTGCGGGAAGGCGAGCAGGGTTTCTGTAGAATGAAGTGAATTTGTACTGGATATTCTGGGTCGTGCAGACTAGAGACAAAAGTGGTGCTACAGTTTTCTCTAGCGACAGTCATAGTCCAGAGAAACTGATGGATTCAAGATCTATCTGGAGGGAAGAAATGTGAAATACGGTTACTGTTCTTTTCACTTATGCAAGGACTTCCGGGAACAACTTGCGTAAGCAGAGAAGCTTAACACCCCCCTGGAAGTCAAAATGTTTCAAATGGCTCTGAGCACTATGGGACTTAACATCTGAGGTCATCAGTACCCTAGAACTTAGAACTACTTAAACCTAACTAACCTAAGGACATCACGCACATCCATGTACATGCAGGATTCGAACCTGCGACCGTAGCGCTCGCGCAGTTCCAGACTGAAGCGCCTAGAACTGCTCGGCCACAACGGCCGGCCCCTGGAAGTCGCCAATAATGATCTTAGCGAGGATGAGTTATACAGATAAACTTCTTGTTCCAGAAAAACCAAAGTATTTCATTTTATAAGAAAATTTTTATCCTTCTTCCTATTGCCTTTTACTTGCAGACATTTCTCCCCTTAAAGGTTATTTTGTAGGACATTCCTAGACCGGTGGGAGGAGACGGTCGCTGTATCTTGTCTTCGGTACATTGGTCTGATCTGCAGAGTTTCTTGAGGAGTAGTCACAATACTACAGGGCTCAAAAAACTTTAGAGTAAATGTTGTTAACAACTCAGCTTTGTCTCTCGGTTGTGAGGGAGACTGTCAACGCTTATCTAATAAATGTTGCGGAGATACGTGTGTGGGTGTGCGCCTAGTAAACACGCGTGCATAATTAAGTTGCGGAGTGAACTCACTCGCTCCCAGTCCAATCTGCAGAATGTGCACTCCTCCCTTCGTGACTACGCCGCGGAAAGGGCAGTGTCACCGGTAAGCCTTTATTCACTCTGTCTTCACACAGATGTGTCAGTGTCACTCTGTTGTATCCCATGTAGTAACAGCAGTAAGAGATCGCTGGAGGATTTCAAGGGCCTATTTTCTGAGACAAAACTCTGAGCCAACTCTGAGCCAATTCTGTGCTTCCTATGAGACACAAAAATGGGTTGTAACAGCATATAATAATAGTGTCTTGGTACTAGCGAAATGCAATATCAAACTACGAACAGGTGTCGAACTTTCACCAAGGAAGACTTTGGAATAACGTAGAATAAAGAAACGTTAAGTAACACAGTTCGTGGCCAAGCGGTTCTAGGCGCTTCAGTCTGGAACCGCGCGACGGCTACGGTCGCAGGTTCGAATCCTGCCTCGGGCATGGATGTGTGTGTCGTCCTTAGGTTAGTTAGGTTTAAGTAGTTCTAAGTTCTAGGGGACTGATGACCTCAGATGTTAAGTCCCATAGTTCTCAGAGCCATTTGAACTATTTAACACAGTTCAAGGCTTTTTCACAATCACAACAACAAGCTTTGAAGGACGATAGATTATAAACATACTATTATTTTACTAAGGAACGGAGCATTTTATCCATTGTTTTCGACTTACGAAATGTGTTCTAAGAAAAAGAATTTTTTTTTTGACAATGTTACTTATGCTTCACGATACATGTTTCCCTCTCCAAAATAGTCCCCGTTAGATAGACACGTATGCATAGCTGGCCACAAGATCGTTATCTCGTTCATCGTTAATTAATGATGTTCACTTTTCGAGTAACGGATTAACTTTTAAATTAATTTCAAAAGACATTAACGGACTCTCTAACTTCCGTTAACGATCTTTGAGTCCGTCAATTGTTGATTAGGTACGTACTATTTACGGCAAAGATGGCGCCGTGCCACCCGCGGCAATCACGTTCTGACAAGTTTGTGTGTTGTAGGTTTGTGGCTACGCTGGCTGGATGCGATTGATTAACAATTGAATACGAGAGGAGAGAGTTAGTTCTTGGCTGTTTTTTGTTGTTTGTTTGCTGAATTCGCCTCAAGTACTACTTTTTGTTAGTGAATTGACTGTGGAAGCTAAACCAGGGAATCGGAATCTGGTTCCACATCTGATGAAAATCCGTGCACGCATGTAAGTGCTTACTTTCATTCTGTATCCAGATCAGGAGAACAAATACTTTTCGACAGCAAATTGTGCTTGCCAAAAATTCAACAATTGGGCTGTCACTTGGGGTCTTAACAACTTGAAGCAACACATAAGGTGCGCACATGACTCGCGATGTATACAGTTTGAAGAAATAATGAAGGCGAGGTCCGGTGCAGGAAAGTAAAAAAGAAACATCAGTCTTGGGCATTCAGATATCGAAGGCGGAGCCTGTAGAAATAAGCCGGGCAAAAGAATACGACAGAGAAGCATTCGAAAGTCTTTTGGTATTACAACAAAAGAGAGCGGTGTGTCTAAATCTAGTGTGTACCAATGCATAATTTTTTTTTTTTTTTGTTACGAATATGATTCCTTTGCATGTCGTCGAATCGAAGCCGCTTGAGAAGCTGGTAAAATCTATGAACCCCAGAAAAAGTTCTGTTTCCAGGAGAACATTGGACACACCCATCGTTGATGAGTGCGTTCGACTAAAGTAATATCCTATTAAGGGAAATATGCACCGAGAAACAGATACTACGTGAGTCTCCTATATTTTAATCCTCCCGTGATTTAACATTGATAGAAAAGTAATTATAAAACTAAATGAGTAGTTCATTAACTGATCTTCGATATCCTACCTAAACCTCCCCAACTAAAACATTTTTATTTAAGAAACGGTAATACGTTTGATTCAGCAAACGGCCTTGCCGCAGTGAGAACACCGGCTTCCGTCAGATCACCGAAGTTAGGCGCTGTCGGGCTGGACTAGCATTTGGATTGGTGACCATCCGGTCTGACGAGTGCTGTTGGCAAAACTTGCACTCAGTCCTTGTGAGGCAAACTGAGGAGCTACTTGATCGAGAAGTAGCGGCTCCGGTCTCGTAAACACACATACAGCCGGGGAGCGGTGTCAAGACCACGTGCCTCTCCTTATCCGCATCCGGTGACGCCTGTGGGCTGAGTCTTTATGGCCTGTTCGGACAGAGTTTAGTTAGTTTTAAATACGTTTGAAACAGTTGCTCATTTCAGTACAACCATAACATAAAGTTTACTGGTAACAATTAACGATTAACTTTAGCTTAAGATAAATCTCCTGTAAAGTAATGCTTTAACGTTTAACGAAGTTAACTTTTTTTTAGTAACGGATTAACGATTAGTGAAGTTAACATTTTGATTAACGTTGCCCAGCTGTGCACGTTTGCCAGCGGTTTTTCCTGTCCCTGGAACATTTCTCAGATTTGATCTTTTGGACAGCTTTTAGGTCTCACAGCGGTACCTTTTTAATCTCATCAAAGCTTGTAAAACAACGCCCTTTAAGGTCACTTGGCACCATGACTGGCGACTATGAAAGGTAGAGCATCATTATTGTTTTTGGCCTAAAACTCACGAAAAAGCAATCAAGTGTGAGCAGGTGCATTATGGAGTTGCAAAGGCCATGAATTGTTTCGCTCTTTTACTTTTAATTTTTTTTATTGATTCACGCATGCAGCGTTGAACCTGTAAGCAGTGCTCCTTCTTGATCGTTCTACCTGTCGGCAAGAACTCGTGTTGCACTATGCCGTTAAAATCTAAGCTCGCAGTGAGCACAACCACCACATTTGTGCTCATTTGTCAGGCTTTTTCGGCTCACGGTAATGCAGAATGCTTCCAGTGTGACGATTAAGCTTTTGTGTCGATGTCACGTTTCATTACTTGTTCTGACATATTTCTATAGTTCTACACTGTGCATAGTTCTTGACTTTATTTAGCGACTACAGGGCAACTTACATTCGCTGCTATTTTTGTTCGAAATTCAAAAGTTTTGGAACAAATTTAGCTGTCACACGTTTTATACCCAAAATATTCCAAAGAATTTCGTGATATAAGCCAATTGATATGCCCAACTAACATGCCAGTATCATCAGTGACCTCTTTAATTGTGAGTCCTGGATGGTCTACAACCATTAATTTTACTTTGTCCACAATTTCATCGATTGATGATGTGCAGGATAGTCGAGGGCTCTCGTCATCTTCGACATCTTCACGGTCTTCTACGTAACACTTATACCACTCAGGAATCCTTGTTTTACTCATAGCAGACTCCCCTAACGCAATACTTAGCATTTCTAAAACGTAGATACACTTTCTGCCATATTTATAGTAAAATCTAATAGAAAGTCTCTGGCCCATTTTTATACGAATTTTCTCACAGCTGACAGCCGAATAATGTACGATAGGGTAAACACTCAACAGATAGTTTTCAGACATGTTGGCCAACACAGTAACGATAAAATCTTGTTAATCAGTCTAATACAAGACAACGAAATGTTCGAAAGATATTAGTGTGGCATTCGACATGCCTGCGGTAAATACAGAAGCGTGAACTATGGCGACGTTATTACGAAATGCACCCAAATGAGAACAGCGTGCTGTTATTCTTTTCTAGGCTGCCGAAGAACCAACACCGGTAGACATCCATCGGAGAACGAAGAGTGTGCGGGGGCAGCATGTCTGCCGGAAACCACCGTTTTGGAACGGTGCGCGAAGTTCCGTGCTGGTCGCGAGTCGATACGTCGGTCGATCTGGGTGGCCAGCCTCATCGCAAATGTCGCAACGCAGAAGTTGCGCCAGCTCGAGTGGGAGACACTCGAGCACTCACCCTATAGTCCTGATGTCTCCTTATGCTATTATCACGTCGTCGGTCCCTTAAAAAAAGGCCTCGAATGGTTGACGATTCCTGTCGGATATGTGCAGCAGGCGTCTATACGCACTTCTTCACGCAGCAGGACACGCTATTTTACCAAACGGGTTCCTTCGTCGGTGGGCTGATCGCCTCAATGTTCGTGACGATTTTGCCTGCTTGGCATTCCTGTTTTGGGCTGTAGCGATTTCGAACGGAAACTTTTTGTTCGCCCTTTGTACTTTTTGAACACACCTTGTGATCTCATGATGAGGCTCATATGTCAGGGTGCTCAACGTGACGTAGCAAATTCTTAAGTAATAGCGAATATTCTGTTCAAGAACCACAAGGTAATCTTAGAAAAGGTCGGGTGATACGGTAAGATTTCAGATTAGAGTAATTCCGAAGTCAGATACTGGATTGTAAGGCGTACCCAGATACGGATATACACTCAGATCACAATACAGTAGCGATGAAGAGGAAGCTGAAGTTTGAGAGATTAGTCAGGAAGAAGCAATACGTAAAGAAGTGGGATGCGGAAGTACTAAGGAATGACGAGATAAATTTGAAGTTCTCTAAGGCTGTAGATACAACAATAAGGAATTCCTCGGTAGACAGTACAGTTGAAATGGTGTTGTGGCCCTCAACTACGCAACCTCTGACTCTGTGTTGAAATATTAAAAGTTTTCGCTGGTTTCGTTGTCTAGGGGCTGGGATACGTAGTTGCCGCATTACAAACCAAATACTGCTGAGTCTACTATATACAATGTGAATACACACATGAATCGAATGGTCGAAGGTTCCCATCACTTGACAATTGCGAATGTAACGTAGAAATTTTGGAATTAAATACTATCTGCAGGTACTATCTTAACGACTTTAAATGATGAGTACGATAGTAGAAGTACTTTTGAGAATGCGGTATATTTCTGCAAACACTTATTGGTGTCGTTGGTCCAGCAATTAAATAAAACGTAAGTTGAATAACAGGGAAACGATCGATTCCTACTTCACGTAATCAGTTATGAGCAACAACATAGCTCGTGAGATATTCACTTCTAAACGCATACTACGTCTTCACCGTAGAAACCACCGAAATCTCAAAAGTTCACAAGTCGCCACTCCGAAGAATTTCTATCACCCACGACCACGCGCAAGCCGCTCCACACTCTTCAAGTGTCCCTCGTGGCTGTGCGTCCGTCGCGCCGTACTGTCCCGCACTCTCCATCCTGTGCCACTGTCCCTCACGCCGCACTGTTCCGCACTGCCTCGTGTGCTCTCTGAAAAACGATCATCCTCTCCCACTTCCATTGAATTTCTCCACGTGTCCTTTTTGGAACGATAGCTGTGATTGGCAAGAGCGCTCCCGCCCTGTCTCCAAGCCAACGCACACTCAAACGTAATGCAACAACTTCGAAATACTGGATTTACATTTAAATAAATTGAAATTAAATAAATATTCCTACGGCTGATCCATAAACACGATCTAACACACATTAATAAATAAATCAAATAAATGTATATCAAAGGAATAGAAACAAAAGATAGGCCAGCAGCCCAATGTCTCTGCGCCTTCTATAACACACTAAATATTTAACCAATTTCTTCACGAATAGTATATATCGGATATAAACAAAGACAAAGATGAATAAAGTTATTTATAAGCATGCTGCTACCGTTTTTTCGTGTAACTGTGGAGTACTTAAGGCCTGACGCGATCGATAGTAATCAGCCACTTTGACCTCTAATAACTCATGTACTATTCAAGTTACATGCCTGTAATTTATACCAGTTTAGGGTTACACTAATAGCTTTCTAAAGACATGTCGGTCGGCAAAATCGGATGAACCGTTTAGATTTTGGAAATTTGTTTCCGGGTGTCAGTTGTATAATTTATCGTCAGATACTAAACTTTAAACTAATAAAGATATTGAAAATCTGATTACACCAGCAGAATCGTCGTGAAAATAATGGTAATATACATGTCGGCATGCGGCTACACTTTCATGTCGTGTTTGACTCCCGAGCAGTCCAACAGACAGATTGGCGGGGACTTGGGCAACTATTCTTCCTACCCCAAAAAGGCGCCGAGTGGAATCTTAGCATATATCCAAATTGTGAAGTGATATGTTACAGTTACGTTACAATGGTTGTAACAAATTTTTGGCCTCACGCAGGACTTACTGAATTGTCTACACCAGAACCGATTTTCCTTTTCTGCGGGAAGGGAAGCTTGTCCGGCTCAGACAGGATAGGCGGGTCTTCTTTTAAATGGGCTGGGTTTGGCGCCTGTTCCGCTAGCTTAAAGGTTAGTAAATTTGTCATGATAGCTACTGTTTTTCACAATCTTTTTCGAAATAAACTATTCTAAAGCCCTGGATGGATGCAGTAGTTCATTAAGCCTAATTTAGTAGTGTAACATGACAGAGTCGTTGGTATCGTCAGTGTGCTCCAGGGAAGTGTGTTAGGACCGCTGTTATTTGCTATTTACATAGATGATCTGGAGGACGGGGTAGGCAGCATTCTACGACTGTTTGCTCATGGTGTTGTGGTGTATGGGAAGGTGTCGTCGTTGCATGACTGTAGGACGATACCAGAAGACTTACACAAAATTTCTAGTTGATGTGATGAATGATAGTTGGCTCTAAACGAAGAGAAATATAAGTTAATGCAGATAAGTAGAAAGACAATATTAGTAGTGCGCTTCTTGACACAGTCATGTCGATTAAATATCTAAGCGTAACATTGCAAGGAAATATAAGATGGTCGTTTTCGGTTTATTGGGAGAATTTTACGAAATAGTGGTTCATCAGTAAAGGATATCGCGTATAGGACACTGCTGCGACCCACTATTGAATACTGTTCGAATATTTGGGATCCGCACTAGGTCGGATTAAGGCAAGACGTCGAAGCAATTCAAAGGCGGGTTTCTAGATTTGTTACCGGTGGGTTCGAACAACATCCTAATATTGCGGAGATGTTTCAAGAACTCAAGTGGGAATCAGCTGAGGGAAGGTGACGTCCTTTTCAAGGAGCTCTACTGAGAAAATTTAGCGAATCGGCGTTTGAGACAGACTGCAGAACAGTTCTACTGCCGCCAACGTACATTTTGCGTAAGGATCATGAAGATAAGATTAGAGGGATTAGGCCTTGTAAGCAGCCGTACATATAGTCGTTTTTTCCTCGCTCTGTTTACTAGTGGAGCATAAAATGAATTGGCTGGTACTGGTACACGGTACCCTCCGCCACATACCATACAGTGGCTTGCGGAGCAGTGAAAACTGAATTGATTGTTTTGGCGGATCTTTAATATGTGCGAGCTATATGTATGGCATTTATTGGGCACAGTAAAAATGCAGCAAGAGTATTCACATAACACCAAGAGTACTTTGGGCCCTTGTTATTAGCTATGGTATGGCAAGATTATCAACCTGTGTCCTACTTTACGGCTAAATGAAGCCACTCGACAAACCATCGGCATCATGAAGTGAAGTAAGGTCTAGACTTTTATAACTAGAAGTGTAATAGGCTGACCAGCTTAGTTCGAATTTTATTGCACAACTAACATTATTTTCCTGCATATTGTCACGTAAATAATTTTCCTAAGTTGTATCCAAGTGAATCCATCCCATCCCTTTGTACTAACCGAGATAATCAGAAAAAGGAATTGACAATGAAGTGAACATTAAATTACTAAATTATCAAAACATAATCTTTCCAGCTTTAGAGAATTACGTAATAATGAAATCTTTGGCTGTAGTATGAATTATGTCAGAAATAGAATGATACATTTGCTAAAAATAGAGTTACTTTCATAATAAAAAATTGGTAGTAAAACTTTGGGTAACTTCGGCACTGAATTTCTCTGTCAAAGCACAGTTATAATTTATAGTTTGTGGCATAATTTATAACTTTTAGTACAGAGAAATATCAGAGTAACTGCTAAGTAAATGACAGTCATTACCAATGAGTAAATTCAAACAATCTTTCTGCTTGCTACAATTACGACAGTCAGTATTACGGTGAGTAACGTAACAAAAATTTCCTGTCCACAGCCAGTAAACACTCTTACTTTAATTGATCTTTGAAAATCAATATAATATGTTGTATGTGTTTGCTGTTTGATTATTATTTGATTACTGTGACATGGGTCGTGTGAAGTACTTGAAAGTGTGTGTTAGGTACGGTTCCTACGTTATGACACCAACAACTGTTCTTAGGTAAGATTGCTTGCAAGTATAAAGTTCAGTTTCAATTTAATTATTCTTGTTCCGGTGAGGAACTGGCGATCGTTGGTTATTTTCATTAATGAGATACTTTGAAAAACATTTTTCCAAATTTTCCACTAACTACTGTCAATTAAAAACTAGTTAACGTAATGAAAATATATAAAGTTAACCGAACGTTATTTCTAATCGTCATTGCTAAAGTACTGAGCAGTGATGATTCAGTTATAATTTCATCTACTTCTCTCGGTTTTACATTATTTTTCGGAGTAGATGCCTTTTGCCCACAGATTAGGAACTTTAGGTACACGGCCATATAGAAAAGCCTAATTAGTCGGAGAGGTAGGAGGGTTATACACTGATTCTGCGTAGATTCTGACCGTGGCGGGGACAGGGACTTCGCCTGACACCGCTGTATCTCCAGGAAGACGACAGAATAGAACGTTCCAGGCTTGTCATAGGGTGTAGTTGTCTACAACTGAAATGGTGACTCTTTTGTTACATTATGACCAGCCTTTCCGCTATTACAGCAATATCTATCGTCAACACGTTGCTGCATTCGGTAGTTGACACTGACGCCTGCGGTTCCATCTTGATGTTTGTATCGAACACGAGGCAGTGGTACCTTACTAAAAGCCTGCTACAGTTTCTGCTTCATAAGAATGTCAATCACTTGGTGTTAGACCCGGTAGGAATTTTCATCCTGCAGCGGAGTGTGCGCTGATTTGAAATTTCCTGGCATATTTAAACTGTGTGCCAGAGAGGGACTTGAACCTGGGACTTTCGCTTTTCGCGGGCAAGCGGCACTGTACCGACTTGAACTATCCAAGCGTGGCTCACAACTCTGCCCCAAGCCCTCCCCCCCCCCCCCCCCGTTCCCTCCTCTCCTCACACCTTCATTTCCGTCAGTACTTCTTGTCTAACCATCTAAACTTTACAGAATTTCTCCAACATACCGTTTCTCCGCGATCCTTTCTTTCTGAAAGCTAGACCCTCAAGATAATAGAGCCCAGAACGTTTTCCTCTACGGCAGGTATTCATCAGAGACAATAGTATCGTCATGAGTGTCCCAAGGAAGTGTGATAGGATCACTATTATTTTGTATATAGGTAAATTATCTATCAGGCAGGATGGTTGTTTGCTTTGATACTGTGGTGTACGGGAAGATGTTGTCGAAGTGTGACTGTAGGAGAATACAGGATGACTTACACAAAATGGTGGTTTGTGTGATAAATCGTAGCTAACTCCAAATGTAAAAAAAATGCAAGTTAATGCAAATGTTCGCATACAGCATTAGTAGTGTCCTGCTTGACACAATCACGTCGTTTAAATATCTGGGGGTAACGTTGCAAAGCGGTATGGAATTGAATGAGCATGTAAGGATTGTGTCAGGGAAAGTGAATGGTCGATTTACGTTTATTGGGAGAATTTTGGGAAACTGTGGTTAACCTGCTCAAGTGTTTCGGATCAAGTAATTCGCACGTGGGCTGCTATATACCGGTGGGTTCTAACAACATGCAAGTATTACGGAGATGCCTCGAGAACTCGAATGGGAATCCTTGAAGGGAAGATATTCTTTTCAAGAAACATATTAAGAAGAATTAACAGAACCGGCAGTTGAAGCTGACTGCAGTACGATTATACTGCCGTCACCATATATTTCGTTTAAGGATCACGAAGATATGCGAAAGCAGGGCTAACGCGGAAGCATATAGACAGGCGTTTTTCCCTCACTCTGCCGACCTCGGTGTCAGAGCGGTTCTAGGCGCTTCAGTCCGGAACCGCGCGACTGCTACAGTCGCAGGTTCGAATCCTGCATCTGGCATGGATGTGTGTGATGTTCTTAGGTTAGTTAGGTTTAAGTAGTTCTAAGTTCTAGGGGACTGATGACCTCAGATGTTAAGTCCCGTAGTGCTCAGAGCCAGTTTTCCCTCACTCTACTCGCGAATGCAGCAGGAAAGGAAATGACTAATAGTGGTATATGGTACCCTCCGACACGCACCGTAAGGTGGTTGGCGGAGTATTTACGTAGCTGTAGAAGTGGAAGATATGTAGGAGAACATCTGTGAAGTTGGGATGCTAGGAGAAGAGGTGCCGGTAGACGTAAGGCTGTCAGAGTGGGTCATGAACCGTGCACTGACAGCCAAGTCGGTGCACCAATCGTCCGTGAAAGCACATGTCCAAGATTCGAGTCCTGCTGCAGCACACACTTTTAATCTGTCAGCATGTTTGACGTCGAGCCACACCATCAGTGTCTTCTAACATATGAACGTAATTACATACTTTTGGATCTCAAATTCATAAGCGATTCTGCACATTGATGGTACAATTCCCGTCATTTGTGGTTCTTATATGTAGACTTTCTTGTAAGGATCCTGCTTATGCGAAGCTGCGTTTGCCTAATAATACGCGAATTACTCAACCAATCGACATCGAACGAGGTAATTACTACGCTAGGTGCGGGTTCTGAGGTCTCGGGCAATTCTCTCCTCTATCCGCGTAGATCTGAGGTAGCTATGATCCTCGTTAACTAGAGCGTAGACGCATTTACCTCTTGCACAACTTGTGGTACTGTGGAGAGCGCTCCGAGAGGGCACTAATTGGCAGCGCGACGGAGCCGCCGCTGCTCTGCGCTGGTGTGAAACTCGTGTGGCGACGAGCTGGCCAGCCGGGAAGCCGGGCGGGCGGATACACGGCTTAACGCGATGATTGGCTGCGCTTCTCGCTACGTACTGTCCGGGGACCGCGTTGCCAAACATGGCGCCTCTGCCCTCCCGCACCCGGACTACCTGTCCGTGCGGGACAACCAAGTTCTTCATTGGTGTGAACGCAAACACATACGAGGGCAGTTCAATAAGTAATGCAACACATTTTTTTTCTGAAACAGGGGTTGTTTTATTCAGCATTGAAATACACCAGGTTATTCCCCAATCTTTTAGCTACACAACACTATTTTTCAACGTAATCTCCATTCAATGCTACGGCCTTACGCCACCTTGAAATGAGGGCCTGTATGCCTGCACGGTACCATTCCACTGGTCGATATCGGAGCCATCGTCGTACTGCATCAATAACTTCTTCATCATCCGCGTAGTGCCTCCCACGGATTGCGTCCTTCATTGGGCCAAACATATGGAAATCCGACGGTGCGAGATCGGGGCTGTAGGGTGCATGAGGAAGAACAGTCCACTGAAGTTTTGTGAGCTCCTCTCGGGTGCGAAGACTTGTGTGAGGTCTTGCGTTGTCATGAAGAAGGAGAAGTTCGTTCAGATTTTTGTGCCTACGAACATGCTGAAGTCGTTTCTTCAATTTCTGAAGAGTAGCACAATACACTTCAGAGTTGATCGTTTGACCATGGGGAAGGACATCGAACAGAATAACCCCTTCAGCGTCCCAGAAGACTGTAACCATGACTTTACCGGCTGAGGGTATGGCTTTAAACTTTTTCTTGGTAGGGGAGTGGGTGTGGCGCCACTCCATTGATTGCCGTTTTGTTTCAGGTTCGAAGTGATGAACCCATGTTTCATCGCTTGTAACAATCTTTGACAAGAAATTGTCACCCTCAGCCACATGACGAGCAAGCAATTCCGCACAGATGGTTCTCCTTTGCTCTTTATGGTGTTCAGTTAGACAACGAGGGACCCAGCGGGAACAAACCTTTGAATATCCCAACTGGTAAACAAATTGTGACAGCACTACCAACAGAGATGTCAAGTTGAGCACTGAGTTGTTTGATGGTGATCTGTCGATCATCTCGAACGAGTGTGTTCGCACGCTCCGCCATTGCAGGAGTCACAGCTGTGCACGGCCGGCCCGCACGCGGGAGATCAGACAGTCTTGCTTGACCTTGCGGCGATGATGACACACGCTTTGCCCAACGACTCACCGTGGTTTTGTCCACTGCCAGATCACCGTAGACATTCTGCAAGCGCCTATGAATATCTGAGATGCCCTGGTTTTCCGCCAAAAGAAACTCGATCACTGCCCGTTGTTTGCAACGCACATCCGTTACAGACGCCATTTTAACAGCTCCGTACAGCGCTGCCACCTGTCGGAAGTCAATGAAACTATGCGAGACGAAGCGGGAATGTTTGAAAATATTCCACAAGAAATTTCCGGTTTTTTCAACCAAAATTGGCCGAGAAAAAAAATGTGTTGCATTACTTATTGAACTGCCCTCGTAGTATCATTCACAGTATCAATGAGACACTCCTATTGAACTTGAAATGTTATGATCATTTAGGACGTTGGTATTTACTTATTTGGTGACACTGACATTTGGCCTGCTAGATAGTAAAGCAGATCGTTATAGCAAGTTTTCATTAATTATACAGGTATTGTGCTGAACGAAGTAAGGATACTATCGTGCGATGTAATGTTAATGGGACAACAAACTGGAACTAAGTGTCGTTTGTTAACGTGTGAGTATGTTGTTATACAGGGTGATTCTTGTTAACGTGTAAAAACCTCAGAAGCGACGTAGATGATGCTGAGACAATTTAATACAAGACACTTGGGACAGTAAATGTCGGGAAGCACCCCAAAATTGGATGAAAAACGTTGAGCATCTGAAGTCACCAAGCGACGTCCCTCGCAGCACGTGCAGTCATTGTGGCTATCGGTATGTCGCTCCTAATCATCGCAGTCACTCACGTCCATGTGGCTCGCGCCTACGTCCGCCACTTTAGCACGTGTAGCTCTGGGTTCGTGTCTGGCGTCTTGCAGGCAGTATTAGTTTCACTGCGTCAGACAATTGCCGTTTAGACTGCGTTATCAATTTATTAATTTATATACCAGTTTCGCGGTCTCTGCTAGCTTATTGCAAAGTATAGCTTAACAAAAACCTACCGCATTGTGTCACAAGCAAATGAGCATAAGCTTCCGAATTGCGTCGTTACCAGTAAAAAACTTATGCTATCTCCACTAAGTAACGTCTACAAACAAAAAGAGAAGGAACAAAAGGGAAGAAACACAGAAGAAGAACAGCTTTTGCTTGGTTACAGCCAGGACAATCGTTTTGTAACTTCTGCGTTTACAATAGATCACATTTACAAAAGGTTTACGAGATTTGAACCACTTGCTTGAATGCAAGTACTGCATCGCCCAATTATCGCTTCTTACACACGCTCGAAAATGTCCTCCGTATTTTGGATATGACGTACCATGTTCAATATTTGTCATTCACCTTTGGGGAATTTCCCGACATTTGCGGTTCCATGTATCTTATATTAAATTACTTAATCTACGTTGCTCCGGGGTTTTTAAACTTTGATAACAATCACCCTGTATTACAACTAAATTGGAATTACGATACAAGTCACACTATGTGATCAAAAGTATTCGGACACCTGCCTGAAAATGATATACAATTTCGTGGCGCCCTCCATCGGTAATGTTGGAATTCAATATAGTGTTGGCCCACCCTTAGCCTTGATGACAGCTTCCACTCCCGTAGGCAAACATTCAATCAGGTGATGCAAGGTTTCTTGGGAAATGGCAGCCCATTCTTCACGGAGTGCTGCACTGAGGAGAGGTATCGATCGGTGAGGCCTGGCACGAAGTCGTCTTTCCTAAACATCCCAAAGGTGTTCTATAGGATTGAGGTCAGGACTCTGTGCAGGCCAGTCCATTACAGGGATGTTATTGTCGTGTAACCACTCCGCCACATGCAGTGCATTATGCACAGGTGCTCGATCGTCTCGAAAGATGCAGTCGCCATCCCCGAATTGCTGTTCAACAGTGGGAAGCAAGAAGGTGCTTACAACATCAGTGTAGGCCTGTGCTGTGATAGTGTCACGCAAAATAACAAGGGGTGCAAGCCCCCACAATGAAAAAAACGACCACACTATAACACCACTGCTCCGAATTTTACTATTGGCACTACACACTCTGGCAGATAACGTTCACCGGACATACACCATAGCCACACCCTGCCTTCGGATCGCCACGTTGTGTACCGTGATTCGTCACTCCATACAACGTTTTTCCACTGTCCAGTCGTCCAATGTTTACGCTCCTTACACTAAGCGAGGCGTAATTTGTGGCTTATAAGCCCCCACTCGACCATGAAATCCAAGTTTTACCACCTCCCACCTAACTGTCATAGTACTTGCAGTGGATCCTGATGAAGTTTGGAGTTCCTTTGTGATGGTCTTAATAGATGTCTGCCTATTACACATTACGACCCTCTTTAACTGTCGGCGGTCTCTGTCAGTCAAGAGACGAGATCGGTCTGTACGCTTTTGTGTTGTACGTCTCCCTTCACGTTTCCACTTCACTATCATATCGGAAACGGTGGACCTAGGAATGTTTAGGAGTATGGAAATCTCGCGTACAGACGTATGACACAAGTGACACCCAATCACCTGACCATGTGAGTTCGTGAGTTCCGCGAAGCGCCCCGTTCTGCTCTCTCACGATGTCTAATGACTACTGAGGTTGCTGATGCGGAGTACCTGGCAACAGGTGGTAGCACAATGCACCTGATATGAGAAATGTACGTTTTTGGGGGTGTCCGGACACTTTTGATCACGTAGTGCATGTTAATGTAATAACATGGTCCTCTATTGTGTTCTGTTGAGGCAAAACATTATGAATACTGCCCACCGCGAACCTGAATGCCGTCTGTTGACGTTGAAGGAACTGACACCATAAGGAGCCGACCACGGTGGCCGAGCGGTCGTAGGGGCTTCAGTCCGGAACCACGCGGCTGCTACGGTCGCAGGATCGAATCCTGCCTCGGGCATGGATGTGTGTGATGTCCTTAGTTTAGTTAGGGGACTGATGACCTCAAATGTTAAGTCCCATAGTGCTTAGAGCGATTTGAACCATTTGAACACCGCAAGAGAAGCATATAACCGAACCAGAGACGAATGGGGGATTTATTCTAGCGTCGACGTGTCGCAAATGGTGAAATCGACTGACCTAAGCGTTTTTGACAAACGGCAGTTAGTCGTAGTTGAGCCCCTGTAAAAAAAGCATCTTGCAAACAGTGAAGGTGGTCAGCTGTTCGTGTGCTGCTGTGGGTAGCATCCGTGCAAAACGGTTGAAGGACGGTCAAACCACTAGTAGGTGACAAGATGTTGGATCCACGCTTCATCACAGAACTTGGAAGTCGGAAGCTTGCCGCTCTGTAAAGCATAAAGGTGCCACATAGAAACCAGCCAAGAAGTTGTCGAATCCATGCTACACAGAACCGCTGCAGTATTACGTTCCTAAGATGAAGCAGCAGAATATCAATCAAGTGGTCACAATGCTTTCGCTCATTAGTTTATGTTTGTGAATTAATACTTCTTTAATATTTGTTGTATATTATTATTATGTCGAGTTATCTATGTTTATGCCTCCCTCACATGAGGGCGTAATAAGATATGCATATATTTCAACATCCAGCACTCTGTTTCAGCACCTCCCGCAGGACACAGACACAGTCTCTAAGCACCGGAGCCAGTGCTGCTCCATTGAACTGTGAAGCGATCAGATGAGCATTTTTACACCTAACACAGATCCAAGTATTTCCGTCCAGGCACCTCTCTCGTTGCAGCATTCAGCTTCACAGCCAATTCAGGCCAAGCTATCTCATCCAGCAGCCAGGGTCTCCAGGTTTCAGAGACAGAATTCCGTTACTTATCCTTGGGTAGACATCCATGGTAATTCCAACATGGTCACTTAGATGACCCTGAAACAACACACTGCGCATCACATCCTGTCACTCCACTTTCACGAGAGTCGTGTCATCGCTGTCCGCGCTGTCAGTATTGCATCCTTCAGAGGCAAGTGTTTAATTTTCCTGCCGTCGTCACATACCGTTGTCCTCAAAGTAAGATGTTACACGTCCTGTTGTGATGTATGTCTAATGCTGTTTCTGTGAGTTAATGTCTGCAAAATATGTAGTGTTATGCGTCCGTTTTCTTCCCCAAAATTTTCCCGTAACTTATACAAAACCGGAGTTAAAAAGACTAGTCAAATCAGAATAATTAATCCCGACCAACTAATGAAACGTGTATCAATACCGGTGATTGCCAGTAGCTAATGAATGTAATTTGCATTTTATACGGATTTGAGTGGTTCGTCTAAATAAGAGGCAACTCTAGAAGGACATAAGCTGAACAGCAAGTGAGCGAGTGTCAGGTCATGTAGGCCGACAGCAACCCCTTTCCCCGACGGAGAGATCTCGGGAAACGCCAGCCGATAGTTGCATAGGTGAATCCCATTGCCTTTCTTTGAGGAGATGCCGCTGTGCGCCGGTCACTGAAGTCACAAAATACACTCCTGGAAATGGAAAAAAGAACACATTGACACCGGTGTGTCAGACCCACCATACTTGCTCCGGACACTGCGAGAGGGCTGTACAAGCAATGATCACATGCACGGCACAGCGGACACACCAGTAACCGCGGTGTTGGCCGTCGAATGGCGCTAGCTGCGCAGCATTTGTGCACCGCCGCCGTCAGTGTCAGCCAGTTTGCCGTGGCATACGGAGCTCCATCGCAGTCTTTAACACTGGTAGCATGCCGCGACAGCGTGGACGTGAACCGTATGTGCAGTTGACGGACTTTGAGCGAGGGCGTATAGTGGGCATGCGGGAGGCCGGGTGGACGTACCGCCGAATTGCTCAACACGTGGGGCGTGAGGTCTCCACAGTACATCGATGTTGTCGCCAGTGGTCGGCGGAAGGTGCACGTGCCCGTCGACCTGGGACCGGACCGCAGCGACGCACGGATGCACGCCAAGACCGTAGGATCCTACGCAGTGCCGTAGGGGACCGCACCGCCACTTCCCAGCAAATTAGGGACACTGTTGCTCCTGGGGTATCGGCGAGGACCATTCGCAACCGTCTCCATGAAGCTGGGCTACGGTCCCGCACACCGTTAGGCCGTCTTCCGCTCACGCCCCAACATCGTGCAGCCCGCCTCCAGTGGTGTCGCGACAGGCGTGAATGGAGGGACGAATGGAGACGTGTCGTCTTCAGCGATGAGAGTCGCTTCTGCCTTGGTGCCAATGATGGTCGTATGCGTGTTTGGCGCCGTGCAGGTGAGCGCCACAATCAGGACTGCATACGACCGAGGCACACAGGGCCAACACCCGGCATCATGGTGTGGGGAGCGATCTCCTACACTGGCCGTACACCACTGGTGATCGTCGAGGGGACACTGAATAGTGCACGGTACATCCAAACCGTCATCGAACCCATCGTTCTACCATTCCTAGACCGGCAAGGGAACTTGCTGTTCCAACAGGACAATGCACATCCGCATGTATCCCGTGCCACCCAACGTGCTCTAGAAGGTGTAAGTCAACTACCCTGGGCAGCAAGATCTCCGGATCTGTCCCCCATTGAGCATGTTTGGGACTGGATGAAGCGTCGTCTCACGCGGTCTGCACGTCCAGCACGAACGCTGGTCCTACTGAGGCGCCAGGTGGAAATGGCATGGCAAGCCGTTCCACAGGACTACATCCAGCATCTCTACGATCGTCTCCATGGGAGAATAGCAGCCTGCATTGCTGCGAAAGGTGGATATACACTGTACTAGTGCCGACATTGTGCATGCTCTGTTGCCTGTGTCTATGTGCCTGTGGTTCAGTCAGTGTGATCATGTGATGTATCTGACCCCAGGAATGTGTCAATAAAGTTTCCCCTTCCCGGGACAATGAATTCACGGTGTTCTTATTTCAATTTCCAGGAGTGTAGATACGATCTCCAACAGTGTAGCGCCACCAGTCTGTTTTATAACTCGAAAGATGGAAACTGAAATACCGTTTTTGGCGACATCAGGAACAAAACGTAGAAAACATATTCCGTTTGCGGATTGCGTGAGGGAGGAATCATTGTCGGTAATACTACGAATTAGTTCTGCTTTCTTGGATTTTATTGTAATCATTTAGCGAGACATATGTAGGAGGACGTGATATCTTGTCCGACTTTTCCCGGAAAGTACGTTCATCGAAATATAAATATCAAATCTCTCTGTGACGCACAACTCCTTTCTTGTAGCGTCTGCCACAGGAGTTTGTTGAACTTCTCCATAACACTCTAAACGATCCAGTGAGGAAACGCGCCGCTCTTCACTGGGTCTTTTCTATTCTTCTATTAATCCAATCAGTTAGGACACTAAACTGACAAATAGTACTCAAGAATTGGTCAAACAAGTGTTTTGTGAGCCAGTTGTCTCATGGATGCATTACATTTTCTTTTCTGCCAATGAATCTTAGCCTGGTTTTGTTTTATGTGGCTATTCCACTTTAGGTTGTTCTTAATGGTTACTCATATGTATTTCACTTAGTTCGTGTTTCCAGTGGTTTGCCATCAATAGCGTAATCATGGAGCAGTGGATCTCTTCGCCTCTTTATGCGCAGTACATTTATTTACCTTCAGGCTGAGCTACCAGTCGGAGCACGAGTCAGGGACCATCCGCAGATCTTGATGTAAATCGCTACAGTCCTCTGGCGTTGCTGCCTTCTTATAGACAACATATCGTTTCTGAACAGCTTTAATGAAGCTTCCGAGGTTATTATCTGGATAGATCATTTGTATGTGTTGTAAACAGTGGCGGTCCCATCTCACGTCCTTGGGGCACCCCTAAAATTCCCTTTATATCTGTTGATTTTGTCCCGTTAGAAGAGAAAATTGAGGATGTTAGATGACCATCAGTTTGGCTTTAGAAGAGGTAAAGGCGTGAGAGAGGCATTTCTGATGTTGCGGTTGATAATGGAAGAGGGACTAAAAGAAAATCAAAACACATTCATAGAATTTGTCGACCTGTAAAAAAAGTTCAACAGTGAAAAATAATGCAAGATTTTCGAAATTCTGAGAAAAATAGGGGTAAGCTGTAGGAAAAGTAGGGTAATATACGATATGTACAAGAACCAAGAGGGAACAATAAGAGCAGAAGACCAAGAACGAAGTGCTCGTATTAAAAGGGTGTGACACAGGTGGTAATTTTTCGCCCTTTCTGTTCAGTCTATACAATGAAGAAGCAATGACAGAAATAAAAGAAAGTTTTAAGAGTGAAATTAAAATTCAAGGTGAAATGATATCAATGATAAGATTCGCTGATGACTTTGCTATCCTTAGTGAAAGTGAAGAAGTATTGCGCGATCTGCTGAATGGAATGAGCATTGATGAGTACAGAATATGCACTGAGAGTAAATCGAAGAAAAATGAAAGTAATGAGAAGTAGCAGAAACGAGAACAGTGAGAGACTTAACATCAGGATTAGTTACCACGAAGTAGATGAATTTAAGGAATTCTCTTACCTATACGACAAAATAACAACAACGGATGGAGCGAGGAGAACATAAAAAGCAGACTAGCACTGGCAAAAAGAACATTCCTGGCCAAGAGAAATCTGTTAGTGTGAAACGTAAGCCTCAATCTGAGGAAGAAATTTCTGAGATTTTGCGTTTGGAACACAGCATTATATAATAGTGAAACCTGGACGGTGGGAAAACCGGAAGAGAAGAGGATCTAAGCATTTGAGATGTGGTGCTACAGAAGAATGTTGAGAACTAGGTGGACTGCAAAGTTAAGGAATGAGAAGGTTCTCTGCAGAATCGGCGAGAGAAGAAATGTATGGAAAAAACTGACAAGAAAGAGGGACAGGATGGTAGGAATTCTGTTAAGACGTCAGGGAATAACTTCCGTGGTAATGAAGGGAGGTGTAGGTAAAAACTGTAGAGAAAGACAGAAACTGGAATAATCCCAGCAAATATTTGATGATGTATGTTGCAAGTACTACTCTGAGATGAGGAGGTTGGCACGGAAGAGGAATTCGTGGCGGTCCGCATCGAACTGTCAGAAGACTGATGACTGAAGAAAAAGAAAAAAAAAAAAAAAAAAAAAAAGAAAGAAAAGAAAAGTCAAGGAACACGGAATAATGAACCTGGACGGCGATATCTACAGCGCTATTCATCTCAAGAGCCCGTAAAGCTATTAGTGGCCTAAGGCTGCGTCAAATTATGTTGAGTCTAGTGGCAAGAGCCACTTACATATGACCTCCATTTGACGCAACCTTAGCTCATGATTAATTTTGTGGGCTACTGAAAATGACTGGTGAGTCGAAACCGGTTTTTATGGGAATGTTGACTCCAATTAACTTCATTACGAAGCATATTTCATCTGATAGCATTGACGCATTATGAGTCTTACGTAACACTAACAATTTTCCAAGGGCCTCCAAAAATTTAGATGTGTGCAGACTTTTTTTCTGTTCGCCCTCCGTAACTGAGTGTCTGATGACCAGGAAGTGGAGAACCCGGGTTGAATTCCCGGAACTGCAATATTTTTTCGTTCGTGGGAAGACTGGAACTGGGTCCATTCAGCTTAATTAACTGAGGAGCTACTTGAAAACTAGAGACTGCAATGTGATGTATGCCGAAAAAGAGCGGAGAGCTGTGTTTTGAAGCCACGTCTCTTCGTACCGCACCCAAATGACACGCCAGATGGCATAGGATGACACGGCGGCCGGTCGGCGTCGCGCTGTGGTCTGAGACTCATCGTGGAGCATAAATTACTCTTTTTTTTTAATCTTTTTCTAAAAATCGTTGCTTTACATTGTGTGGCTCTCGTAATATTTCGCTAGCCTCAACACACTAACAATGTACGAGGGTCACTCCAAAAGAAATGCACACTATTTTTGTAAAAATACAGTTTTCATTCTGCATATCTGAAAGTTTTACAGTGTGTGGATACATACGTCCCGCTTGTTTTCAAACTTAGTTCAACCTGTTCCCGTAAGTGGCGCCGTCACAGCATGTCTTCAAAATGGCTGCTACACTTGACGTTCGTCAGAAGCAACGTGCTGTAATAGAATTCCTGTGCTGTGAAAACGAGACAGTGGGAAACATCCACAAGAGGTTTAAAAATTGTATGGAGATGCTGCTGTCGATCGCAGTATAGTTAGTCGGTGGACAAGCAGGCCTCGTACTGCACACACTCCGGACAACGTGCAGAGAGTTAACAAATTGGTGACTGCTGACAGACGCATCACAGTGAACTAATTGTCACGCTACGTTGCGTTGGGATAGGGAAAGGAAGTGTTTGCAGAATACTGAAAGTGTTGGCGTTAAAAAAGGTTTGTGCCAGGTGGGTTCCCAGGATGTTGACAGTGGCTCACAAAGAAACAAGAAAAACAGTATGCAGCGAACTTATGGAACAGTACGAGAATGCTGGGGATGAATTTTTTGGAAGAATTGTGACAGGTGATGAAACATGGCTCCACCATTTTTCACCAGAGATGAAGCAATTAATGGAGCGGCATCATGGAAATTCAGCCAAGAAAAAAAAATTAAAAAAACACACCTTCTTCTGGAAAAGTTATGGCTACAGTGTTTTTCGATTCCGAAGGACTCTTGCTTGTGGACATCATGCCAAGTGGAACCACCATAAATTTTGATGCATATGTGACGACGCTGAATAAACTTCAAGCTCGACTGAGTCGTGTTTGACCACATCGGCAAAAGCAGGATGTTTTGTTGTTGCACGACAATGTACGGCCACATGTCAGTCAAAAAACCATGGAAGTAATCACAAACCTCGGACAGACAACACTGAAACACCCGCCTTACAGTCCTGACCTGGCTCCATGTGACTATCATCTCTTTGGGAAACTGAAAGAATCTCTTCGTGGAACAAGGTTTGAAGATGATGACTCCCTTGTGCACACTGCCAAACAGTGGCTCCAACAGGCTGGTCCAGAATTTTACCGTGCGGATATACAGGCGCTGGTTTCAAGATGGCGTAAGGCAGTTGAGAGGGGTGGAAATTATGTGGAGAAATGAAAATGTTGTTCCTAAAGGATGTATCTACACACTGTAAAACTTTCAAACATGTAGAATAAAAGATGGATTAAAAAATAGTGTGAGTTTCTTTTGGAGTGACCCTCGTATGCTCTTCCGATGGATCCATGCAGCTACACAGTTGACGTAAACATCCCCGCCCGTGGGTACTTTATGAAACTAAGTTTGTGACACTTGGACGGAGCGACACTTGTATGAAGAGGGAGTGCGTTGAGGTTTGTACAAAATGCAGTACACTATTGGTAGTAGACAATGTGTTCCAGATTAGGATACACAAGCCCTTCCGCCACTATCTGCGACGTATTCAGAGGAAGGCCAAAGCCCCATTTCCTGCACAAAGTTCCCTGTCCCCGCACCAGTTCTTAGTGTGCATGGCTTTCTCCTAGACAAGGCCTCTGACTGGCAAGTAGTGATCCGTGTTTTATTGCTGAGATAATGGACTTCACCGAGACCACCAAAGGGAAGCCTTTATTGATTTACAACGGCCATTAGTATATAGTGGACTGTACAAACAAACAAGACATGACTTACAGGCATCGCGTAAACTTCAAAAAGAATAAATTCAAAGGAAGACTGTCCACAAAAAGGTAGCGAAAGGTAGCCATGCTTATATTCCAAATGAAGCAGCGAATGAAGTACGAAAATATTTTTTGTCAACGCAAAGAAGCGTACAAAAGAAACAGACGCTATATTTGCATCAGTTTACGTTGAAGAAGTGGGGCAGCTGTTCAGTCGAGGCTATCACTTAGTAACATCGTAACCATCACATACAAGTGCGAACATCAAGACAAGTTCCAGCAAAAAATTCATTCAGGTTGATTAATGTTTATGATAAAAAATTGGTAATGCGCTTAGAAAAAAAAAGACGAATTTGTAGTAGAATGGATTTAAACATTTTATCTAAAAGTGAATGTTACTAAAAGGCATATAACCATTAAAATTCAGCGGTACCATAACGTTTTCCTTCCTGCGTACACGATGCTTCTTTTCGTAATATCAAGATCAGAGTCGCTTTTCCTTGAATTTTCTGAATGAAAATATGCTAGTAGTCCTCTTGAGGAGGTGAAGCGATAGGGATATCTGATTGTAAGTCGCTGCCTGTTTTCTTGAAGCTTGTTGATTGTACTGAACAGGACTTCGGTGTGTACCGTAAATTGATATTTGCACAGCCAACAAGCTAAATCGTTGATTTCCAACGACTGGCTGCCAATCGTTTCTGTTCAGTTTTCCTAGAAATTTTGCAACTTGTTTTTCCCAATTTGAGTTTATGCCAACTACGGAGTAAAGACGATTCTGTTTATGGTGGTAAGAATCAAAAATTATCTTTGGCATCTCTCGGTGTGCCACAACTCTTTCAAACAGTTCTTAAATGTACTTGTAATTCAAATACAGACAAATCGTTTTGGGATCTAAGGGTAAACACTCCAAAGATGTGAAACAGTCATTTTTTTGAAAAAAATGAAGTTGTAGCTGTTTTTAAAGGGATGAAACGTAGCATGATGGTCGGGTTAGTAACTACAAAGCGGTCATAAACATCAGCAACGTATCACTACACGATGCCTAGTTTGTATGTTTATAGTATGCGATGGTGTCTTGACACGCTTAGCGTTCTCTTAATGTGCTTCAAAACTTTGAACAAAACGAAAAAATTCTTTACAATAGCATTACAATACATTCCAAGCAAAAGTTTATGGATACTCGGAAGCCGAACAGCGAGAAGCCGATGTGCGGAAAAAAAATCACTTCTAAAGGATATGACTGAAGAAAGTATTCATCACATGGGACCAAAGAAATAATTTTCCCAGCATTTTCAATATCAAAATACGTTCCTGTTTCTAGGAGGAAGACTCAATGAATGATCAAGTTACCATACCTCTTTTCAGCTAGCAAAGGGTTTCACTGACTTTTTGGTTATGTTGCCAGTGTGGAAATTCGGCTACAGCTAAACGTATACACCTACAGTGTGATGTTTTCGTGATTATTTTCGTAGCAGAATTAGTCTCACAGACTTCTGTTTCCTCAATGTACATTTTCAGGACTTTACAAGTCTGCAGCTACGATTATATCGATGTTTCGTCTTACATGAAAATGATGCTCTTTTTCGTAAAGAAGAGGACGTAATCCAGCCACAGAAGCTCACTTGCAGACTTCAACTTAAGAATTGTCTTCGAATTAGCATTACTCTAAAAGTGGATCCAGACACTGATCCTTTATTGAAAAGCAAAATAGGCTTTCTATGTTTTTATGTTTGACGTTTCAGTATAGTGATAACAAAGTATTAACTTTAATTTTCTAACTTAATTTCTTTTAATTTTTTAATTTAAATTTCGTCCTTCAAAGGCAGTAATCATAAGGCTGCAATAGTCGCAAGACCGTTTCTTACTTAGCTGCCACTTTCTGATCATCAAAATATTAAAAGAAATGTTGAATTTCATTGTCAGTTCTCATTAGGTTGAATTTCATTGTGAGCTGTCATTAGTACAACAGTCTGAAAAATAACTTTGCCACGAAACGTGTTAGAGAACAACCCTGAAGCGATACGTGACTGCTCACTGCTGCGGTGTGAGCGCGAGCCAGCTCGCACGAACAGCTGTGCTGAACCGCCTGACTACTTGCTGTGCCTGTACCTGTGAAAAGCCGGTTAGCCCTCCAAGAGCCCCGACTTTGTGCAAGTGTCACTCCGTGCAAATGTCACTCCGTGAATGTGTTTCAACCCCTATAAAACTTACGGGTGGATCAAAACTGTGTGCCGCTTCAGGTCTCGAATCTGCGACGTTCGCCTTTCACGGGAAAGTGTTCTGCCGACTGAGAAATCGAAACATGGCTCATCACCCATCCTCACAGCTTTATTTCCCCAAATACCTCTTCACCCATTTACTAAACTTCAAAGGCTTCCTGGATATCTTGCCGGACCAGCATTGCTGGAAACAAAAGTTTGGAGAAGAGGTACTAGGGCACGCAAAGGTGTGAGGTCTCGTAATGAGTAATGAGTCATGTGTGGACAGCTCAGATAACGGGGAACGACAGTGTGGCGGCCGAAAAAACTCTAAAATCTTTTCATTACGGATTTCGAATGTATATGCATTGAACAATTATTCCCCAAAATATTATGTGCGAACTAGAAAAAGTAAAGATTCTGTGAGTGTTTGAAGCCGGGCAACAAGTCGTTATCGATGTCATCATCCCGGTTTGAGTAAACCTGATTTCTAAAACTAACATCCAGCAGAACCGAAATTTTAAACATTGCGTCAAATTTGGTTGTATGTCCATTCAATGTAGGCCATACTGCTTTAATGCACCTGGCAAATGCCCTTCACACCAAAATCGGCGATGAAATGCGCCGCTTCTGCGAAGGTAGGGACGCTAGAGGCGCTCAGCGACGAAAAGAGCTTTGAGGACGAAAATGAGGGCTTATCAAGTAGAAGTAGCAGAAAGCGGCCATCCACTAGCCGGAGCGATGGTTATTATGGACCAGGCACCGATGATATCCCGTAAACTTCAAGCTCTGTCCCTTTTTTTTGGATCATAAATACTTGTCAAATTTTAAAAGCATTTTTCTAAAAATCATGTTTTTCGGCAAGGTTGCCCTTCGCCCACGCTACAATTTTCATCCGATTTTAATGATTTTTGGTCTCCCTTGAAGCAAACTGAATTCTCCTCAGTTCATCGTAGCCGATTTTTTTATGTTGGTATCTAATATTTTTTTCGACCAAAAGACAGGGTCCAAAAAAGTGGCCATTTTTTCAAATATCTATAGTTTCTCAGAAATTTTTTTTTCAGATCCCTACGATGAACTAAAATTGCATCCGTAAGGATCAGGGTGATACGTTGATTTTTATTTTATTTTATTTTATTTCTTTTTTTTTTTTTTTCAGATAACCACCATCGGAGTTTACAGCGACAACCGTCGATCTACCTCATTTGAGAGTTGCCTCGGGAAATTACACAGTGAAGGCATTAATATTTTTCAACAATAAAAGTACCAATAAAAACTGCAACGTATACTTTATTCTTTGTAGCAAAACCCCAGTTGTACACTACATTTCAGTAGGGAGAAAAAAAAATCTTGAATTTGAACAACGGTTTTGTCCGTCACTGTCGTTCCCCCTTAATGAGACCATTACCCGTGGCAGGCAAAGGTCCCAGGTTCGAGTCCTTGTTCGGTACACAGTTTCAATCTGCCAGCAAGATTGAATTCAGCACACACTCCACTGCAGAGTGAAAAATCGTTCTGGGTGAGTCTTTCTTAATGAGAGGAAAACTACTGCGTCGCACTCTTAACCTGTCGGAAGGATTCGGATCTTGTTGGAGAACGGACGCAGTATATGACAGCGGGCTTGGCGCTGAATGGGACGCGGCCATCCTTGGAGCGCCGCGCCGCGCTGGTCCGCCCACAGACGGGCACGCTGGCGGCCGCCGCCGACGCCCGGCTGCCATGAATGAACGCCTGTCCGCGCGAACGCGGCTCCACGTTCCCAGGCGCCGACGACCTTAGCCGCAGGTCACAGGCCTCACAGCCCCCGCAAATACGAGTACTGATGGCAAATAGAGGTCCCCCTATCTCTAAAGCCCTTTCTCGTTATCTCCTCTTCACGTCCCACCGAGGTGGTATAACACTTGTAGATTAATCAATAGATGAATTAGAGATATTTAATATTTTGGTTAGGCTATATTCAACAATTTTCTGTGTATGTTCGCTTTGTTAAGCCGTCGGCACACGGTCCGTGCATCCGAACGTTGAGCGTTGAGCGTGCCGAGTTTCTGACGTCATAGCGTGGAATAGCACGTTCGGGAGTCTTTCCGAACGTGCAGAGCAATGTCTGGCATGTCAGATATTCTCAGCGTGCGTCTGAGCGTTGACCAATGAGATGGCACAACGCTACCTACGTCACACGCACGCCGTCTCCCTTCAGTACAGAGTTGTGAGGCGCCATATTGGCATTCATTTCAAGCCTATACATATATACGCCGTTTCTGAGCACCAGCAAATTGACAATCACTGGAAAACCCGCTGTTAGTTGTGTGATTCGTTCCAATAAAATAATGAGAAACATCATATTCGTGGCAAAAGCATTATTGTAACTTGCGTATTATGAGAGTACGCTATTTGAAGGCAGCGACGCACTAAAGATCCACCCAAAACGCATTGTTCTTGGTACAGTTCATTATAATTAAATTTCAATTAATAACATAATTATCTACGATTGACGTTTTCAGTAAGGGGTAGCATAGTATGATTAATTGCAAAGAGCGCGTTGTTGGTTTAGCGTAATG
Source organism: Schistocerca nitens (assembly GCF_023898315.1). NCBI lineage: Eukaryota > Metazoa > Arthropoda > Insecta > Orthoptera > Acrididae > Schistocerca > Schistocerca nitens. The sequence continues at coordinate 530,135,286 of NC_064617.1, forward strand.
AGGAGCGTCTCTGTCCGATAGTTTTTTTTAATTAGGTTCTGATACTTTATTATTAGTTTAATATAAGTATATGCTATAATATTTGATGTTATGTAACCTTTATTTGAGGGGTGACTATGTTCGAATGGCTTAATCTACAGGACAGCTTGCGCTACTTGTATAAAGGTATTTTGCTCCTTTTTCTTTTACGCTCTGTAATTCACATGTTGCAAAGATTCTGCTACTGGGTAGGAACAGTGATCAAGTAACACTGACCTTGGGGTTCTACTAAAATGTGGGAATGATGAAATAACGTTTATCTTAAGCGGAGAAGTATTCCAAATTTGTACTGCACTGTTTGTAATGGAACTTTTGTAAGCCTGTGTCCCTATTGATTGGACATGGTACTTTCCTTTTCGTGGACGATGGAGGAAATGTGCGTTTTAATAGAGCTAACGTGGTAATTTTACGCGCGCCCATTGACTAAACAGTGAGATTTATGGACTAGCAAGATCCCTCAAACTGCCGCTGGAGTGCGTTGCGATCGCGTATACCACGTTGGGGTCCACGTACCGTTTGCACAAGTAACATCGTTCTTGAGCCTTCAGCAGCACGTTGAATTTGGCTCGCTCAACGTTAACGTTCGACAACACGGTCCGTGTGCCGACAGCTTACGAGGGACGTCTGAAAAGTCCTTGCAAAAATAAAAACTACTTACGTATTTGGGGTAAACCTTTTTCATTTTTCGACATAGTCTCCTTTTACACTTATACACTTCGTCCAACGCTGTCCTGATTTGTTGATCCCTACCGAATAATAGGAATTGTCCAAGTCTGCAAAATCACCTCCTCGTTTGAATAAAATCTTTGTCCCGCCAGCCATTAATTCAAATTTATGAAAAAATAGTAGTCCGAGGGAGTCATGTCTGGAGAACAGGGGGGATGTGAAACGAGTTGGAATCCTATTTCCATTAATTTTGTGACCACAAGTGCTGATGTGTGTGCTGGTGCAATGTCGTAATGGAAAAGGACTTTTTTGCGGTCCAATCGGCGGCGTTTTTCTTGCAGCTTGGTTTTCAAACGGTCCAATAACGATGAATAATAGTCACCTGTAATAGTTTTGCCCTTTTCCAGATAGTCGATGAGGATTCTCCCTTGCGAATCCCAAAAGACAGTCACCATAACCTTGCGGCCGAAGGAATGGTCTTCGCCTTTTTTGGTGCAGATTCTCCCTTGGTAACTCAATGTTTAGATTTTTTTTTTTTTTTGTAGTGGACAGGTGGGGGTCGGGGGGCAAAGTGGGCAGGGGTCGAAACCCGAGGCCTGGCCACAGTGTCCCCCGCACCACCACCGAGCCTGTGGTGCTTAGGGAAGTGGGAGAAACAGGAATCAACAGTAGTGGAAGGCGTTGTTATTTATTTATTTGCATGTGTTTTTGGTAATATTCACTAATAGCATGAAATTATGGGAACACATATGCGAAAGAGAAAAGAAATATAAATTCTGGGTAAAGAAAAAGAAAGGAAAAAGGAAAAGCAAAAAGAAATAAAATCTGCGCAATCTGCGACGCGCTCTCCCAAACCATCTGAGTTACCGAAGCACGACTCACGCCCGCTACTCACAGCTTTACTTCTCCCAGTATCTCGTCTCCTACCTTCCAAACCTTACAGAAGCTTTCCTGCGAAACTTGCAGAACTAGCGCTCCTGAAAGAAAGGATACTGCGGAGACATGGCTTAGCCACAGACTGGGGGATGTTTCCAGAATGAGCTTTTCACTCTGCAGCGGAGTGTGCGCTGACATGAAACTTTCTGGCAGATTAAAACTGTGTGCCCGACCGAGACTCGAACTCGGGACCTTTGCCTTTCGCGGGCAAGTGCTTTACCATCTGAGCTACCAAAGCACGCCCGGTACTCACAGCTTTACTTCTGCCAGTATTTCGTCTCCTACCTTCCAAACTTTACAGAAGCTCTCCTGCGAACCTTGCAGAACTAGCACTCCTGAAAGAAAGGATACTGCGGAGACATGTCTTAGCCACAGCCTGGGGGATGTTTCCAGAATGAGATTTTCACTCTGCAGCGGAACTAGTTCTGCAAGGTTCGCAGGAGAGCTTCTGTAAAGTTTGGAAGGTAGGAGACGAGATACTGGCAGAAGTAAAGCTGTAAGTAGCGCGCGTGAGCCGTGCTTCGGTAGTTCAGATGGTAGAGCACTTGCACGCGAAAGGCAAAGGTCCCGAGTTCGAGTCTCAGTCGGGCACACAGTTTTAATCTGCCGGGAAGTTTCATTGTTTAGATTGTTGGTTTGTCTAAGAAGTATAGTAATGTATTCACGTTTCATCCACAGTGACGAAACGACGCTTAAAGTGCTGCGGATTATTTGCAAATCATCCTTGCAACACTTCACACGATTCCGTTTTTGTTCAAGTGTGACCAATCACCGAACCTATCTTTCGGATATCTTTCTCATGTCCAAATGTTTATGCAAAATATTATGCACCCGTTCATTCGAGATGCCCAACGCACTAGCAATCTCACGCACATTAACTCTTCAAAAAAATGGTTCAAATGGCTCTGAGCCCTATGGGACTTAACATCTCACGTCATCAGTCCCCTAGAACTTAGAACTACTTAAACCTAACTAACCTAAGTATATCACACACATCCATGCCTGAGGCAGGATTCGAACCTGCGACCGTAGCGGTCACGCAGTTCCAGACTGAAGCGCCTAGAACCGCTCGGCCACCAGCGGCCGGCGTTAACTCTTCTCTCATCCATCACCATATCATGGATTTTATCAGTGATTTCTGGAGTCGTAACCTCCACGGGGCGTACAGAACGTTCAGCATCACTTCTGCCATATCGCCACTCCGAAAATTTTGAAACCACTTATAAACTGCTCTAATCGAAGGTGCTTCTCTTTAGTCTACTGAGGCGTTTTGCCTTTCATAAAGTAATGTTTAATCACCACACGAAATTCTTTTTTGTCCATTTTTTACAGTCACTTGACTTCCTTGATTCACACGAACGCCAAACACAAAGAAAAAGACCAATATGGCAGAAACTTTGTGTGCGTTCTTTCCAAAGATGCTACTAACTAAACATGCCCTCGATACGTTCCGGTGGCGCCATCTCTCGGACTTTTCAAACTCCCTTCGTACTCTACTGGGTGTTTCACAAATGATGGACAATAATTAACACATGGAAAGTACAGGCCGAAAGTAGCTAACAAGCTCAAATAAACATGGGTCCGCAAATCAATCGTTACCGACGTATCGCACTAGTTCGAGGTGGGAACCAACTGTAAACGCACCTGGATACCGCGGTATTTATGTTGGTATCTCATGGTTTGGGATCGACTATCTGTTGGTTTACGCATGAGAAACTACTTCCGTTTCCCCCTCCGTGCACCGTGCCGTACCGGTCTCACAATCAGTTACGAACGTGAAGGCACCTTGGACAAAGGTTATACCAGTGAAGAGTACGCTGACATGCACTTCATGTATGGCAAAGCGAATGACTGTGTCCTTAACGCTGTACGATTGTATGAAGAAGCTTTTCCTCTCTGCGGGCAGCCCGACAGGCGTACATTTAACCGGTTACATCAGCGCATTATAGAAACCGGGAGTTTCGCACCCCATGTACGAGAAGGCCGATCAGATTCACAACACCCGTTGTTGAGGAAAGGGCTTCACGCATTGTCCACGAAAGACCAAGTACTTCAACAAAGAGGTTTGATACCCGAAATCGTGTCCTAATAGTGTGTGGCGGATTTTACATCGGCAAGTACTCTATCCATATCATCTCCAGCGACTGCAAGCCCTCAACAATGCTGACGATCCTAGAAAGAGTTTCTGCCAGTGGGTGCAACAACGGTGTACCCTGAATCCCCTATTTGTAAGCAGTATCCTGTTGACGGATGAGGTTGGATTTACCCGGGACAATATTTTTAACTACCAAAACTGCACATTTTGGACCGATGTCAATCCTAATGTGCCTCACATATCACATCAGCAGCGTTATTCGTTGAAAGTCTGGGCAGAACTGCTCTGAGACCGCACGATTGGACCACACCTCCTACAACAGAGACTAACCGGACCGCAGTATATGCGGTTTCTGTGGACTGTACTTCCAGATGTACATGGGGATGTCCCACTGAAGCTAAGTCTGAACATGTGGTTCACGCATGTTGCTGCTCCAGCACAATTTCATTCATTAGTGCGCCGGCTTCTATGGTTAACACTGGATAGGTAGATGACGGCTTGTGCCATGGCCTACAAGGTTTCCGGATTTAAATCCCATGTATTTCTGTGCATGTGGTCATGAAAAGCCTGGTCTACGCTACTGAGGTCAACTGTCTTGACGAATTACGCTGGCGGTTTGAAGCAGCCTTCCAGCATTTACAAAATTCCCCAGTACTGCCTGAGGGGATTCGCAGCTCATTTTAGAGACGAGATCAATATTGCAGTCAGACGCATGGAAAACATTTGGAACGCCTACTTTAACGTTTAGAGATGCCATGTGTTCCTAGACACTGATCAACTGCAACAGAAAATGTTTTGATGTTGACAACGGTTTATTTGTGGACCCGTGTTTACTGGAGCATTTTACTTACTTTTGGCCTGTAATATCCATGTGAAAATTATTGACTATCAGTTCAAATGGTTCAAATGGCTCTGAGCACTATGGGACTTAACATCTGTGGTCATCAGTCCCCTAGAACTTAGAACTACTTAAACCTAACTAACCTAAGGACATCACACACATCCATGCCCGAGGCAGGATTCGTATCTGCGACCGTAGCGGTCGCGCGGTTCCAGACTGTAGCGCCTAGAACCCCTCGGCTACTCCAGCCGGCGAAAACATGTTTCCTGGGTAGGTATGTAACAGGGTAATCATGGTGGAGCGTGCTTACGCCGTATAGGCTGATGTCATTTGACGTCTTCCTACCTCTCTGACCTATTTCAAGCCTCATTCACACGTATGTGAGTATTGGAGCAACATGGTTGAGTACATATTTGCAGAATGCACCGACATGATCCTTCTGTATGGTGAAGCTCACCGTAATGTAAGAGCTGCTCGTCACCTTTATGAGTATCGTTACTCACAACGTCCATCAAATACCCTTTTCGCCACAGTTACGCAACGGCTTCGAGAAAGGAGCACCTTCACCGTCAGCAGTCGTGACTGTGGTGCTCCAAGGGGGGGCCGCACATCCGAATTGGAAGAGTGTTTGTAATGTTTGTGAACACTGATTAACTTTACAGTTTGTGTCTTTGGTTATTAATGAGTGGAATTGTAAAATAAGTGCTGTACTACATCACGCCTAATAAATTACTTGGTTAAGTGGTCGCGTTACCAACAAGCTTTCAAATGGTTGTACCAAGGAAACGGTACGTTTCCGTACTTGGGTTCCTGCTCAATATATTATGTATTTTCTCCCGTCTACAAGTCCTACAAGTTTGTAACGGGACTTTCCGAACACTCTGTATTGTATATGACGTCTGTTCTTTGTTATGAACTGTACTTTTTTTTTAGATGTCACATTGTTTCGTGTTTGGTTTCTAAATTCTTTTCAAGAACATAATAATAAACGTTGCCCACGCCCACTTTCTTTAAGTAAGGCTATTTCTTACTAGATATCGACTATATACAGCCTTACAATATTTCATCTGTGGAATTTTGGTAATGAATGATATGTAGCCCAAGGTCAACGTTTTAATTTGTTTATCTATATCTCAACCGCTGTACGGTTGAAATAAACTGTTTACATCTGCATTCATTCCAGCAATGGACTGTTTTGTATTTATCTGTTGCTTACTGCTTTGTAATCTTATGACATGTTTCTTGAGATCCACTATTACACATCGTAACCTTAATAGTTCACTGTGTGTATCAATGTATGTTACGATTCACATCACTGCAATATGAACAACTATTTGAAATTTCATGCTTTCAACTAAAGTTGCTTACCTGATATGACGATCACTCACGGTGTGATACTACGTTATGCAGTTATTACTTATTTCATTAATAGAAGAGGGTTAACTACATGAAATGAGTCTATATTTTCCCTTCTGATTTGATAATCATTTACGTGCTTAGTTCAAGCTTCCCCACAACACGTTTTTATTTGTCATTGATGATATTACTGTTTTATTTTCACTCTTAAAAGTGTTGTTTGGCGGAAATGCTACCAGTTTATTATTTATGTTTCCACTGCTGTAACTCTTTTATTGTATGTCACTGTTACTGGTCTCTGCACTGTAACCTCATTTCACCTTTGCTTATATTTTACATTGACTAAAATGTCTTGCAAAGATATGCTATCTAACTCTTTCTAACTGTCAATTAGGTGTAGATATGAACTTTGATACATATCTATAGAATATGTTTTGATACGGCTCTTGACTTATACTACAGAGACTACATTGTACAGCTCTTGTCTGTCTGATTTCGTAGCTCTTTGTGCATCATTACGTTTATTGTCACTACGTTGAGCATACAGCTATTAGAATTTTGTGGAACAAACTGTCTTCTTTTATTGTAACTGTTAAGGTGTCTTAAATTTTCGATCATCCAGGAAATAAAATGATTTATGTATTCACCTCATCTGTTTTTGCCTTCATTCATGAGCAGATTACGCTTATGTACCTATTATGTATTTTGTACTTTATTTTTCTTATCTTTCCCTGTACATTACTTATTCCATTTTGTACAGGGTGTCCATAAAGTAAGTAAATATTTCGTGTTTACAATATGTTACGAATGTCTTTTTGTTACAGGTTGACCAATCAGCAGCACGTTGACGACTCCTGAATCTACTTCCATTGTCACGTGATGTCTGCAGGGTCTTCCGTACGATGAGCTGCGACGATGGTTTCAATGGAAACTTAGGAAGGACGGACCAGCAAATAAAAAATCTAGAAACTGTGGAATAAATTTCAATGAACAGGCACTATTTCTGATGAGTCTCGACCAGGTCTGTGTTCCCTAAGCGCAGCTGGCATTGACGCCAGACGGGAGTCAATTACGTGAAGTCCTAAATCTGTAGAGTGTCTTTCACGTAAATTGCAGATTCAGAAATCAACAGTGTTCAAAGTGCTGAAATTCACCTTCAAGAAGCGTGCATATCATTTGCAAGTATTACATCAAGTCCATAACGAGGATTTAGCGGAACGTATAGCGATGTGCATAGATCTGTTGTACTGTGTGGAGACTGCTGATATAATCTCACACTTGCTGTTTAGTGATGAAGCACCCTTTCATGTAAGTTGACACATTAATCGGTATAACTGTCGCATTTGGGCCGACACACCTCTAACTGAGTTCATTCGACATTCTATTTATGATGTTTACACCTTGTGTGTGTATGAGTGAGAGAGAGAGAGAGGGGGGGATAGGGCCGACGAGGTTGTTTTTTTTTTGGGCGGAGGTGTACTAGCTGTTACCGAGTGGTTGAAAACTTTGGTGACAGCTGATTCGACTTTACATTTCAATATTCTGTGTAAATAAAATTCATTATTGAATTGGAAGTAATCTTGTTCTGTTATGAGCTTAAATTAAAAGTAAAATAAAAGCAGAAAACTCCAAACCACAGACAACAACACAACAGAATCAAACACAACCGTGCAGTCCCATGACAACTACACAGGATAATCTGAAAAAGATGAAAGAAAACGCAAGATGGTACACAATGACATACAAACACAAACTCACCCATAAAATCTCCAACATTTTCAAAAGACAGAGAATAAACATAGCATACACAACAGATAATTCTATACAAAAATACCCCCCAAAACTGACAAAAAGCAGAGACATATACCAGAAAGCAGATATATATCAGCTACAGTGTAACAGTTATGAAAGCACATACATAGGATAAACAGGTAGAACATTTGAAGTCAGATACAAAGAACACATGAGAGCCTGGAAATATGGGACAAACCACTCCTCGTTTGCAGAACGCCTAAGAGAAAATGACCACACACCAGCCACTAGAGAAGATGAATTGAGAATAATTAGAATAAACAATAAAAAACACCTCCTAACCATGCAAGAAAATTACCACATACAGAAAACCAAAGCGGAGAGGAAAATCCTGTTGAATGACAAAGTACACATGCCAAGCAATTCATTATTTACACTAATAGATAAAATAATAGAATAACGTCACAAAAAGTATTAATATAATAATACTGTCCAATATAATAATAATAGAACCCGACATCTTGACACTCATTCATCCATGAACCCCACTCATACACACACACGGTAAAACATAATAAATAGAAGTTAGTCTCGAACATATACTTCGTTAAGTTGGCAACAAATAGGTAAACATACCAAAGAAGATGAAACACGTAATGGAGTCGCAATATTTACGTTATGAAAAACAGTGTACGACGAAATAGTTGTATCGAGTGACAAAAGAACAATAGTACACCACAAAAAAGAGTAAGAAACATGGTGAACAGTGTATGGAAGACCAGAACACAAAGATGTGATTATATGCCAATGATAAAAGTGGTAGTGTGACCTCCAGACCAGATGTGAGGAAACGCAGATCAGCATATCGTAAGTAATTACTTTTTTCGCAAAAAAATCACGAAGTGAACTGTTTAATAATCTAAAACTAACAAAACTGTATCGCTGTAGATCCCACTGATGATGCCTTAGAACAGAAAAAGGCGAAACGCGTATGGGATAAATAAAGTAACTAGCAGCAGGCAAAGGCAGTTTCATTTGCAAAACTAGAGCAAACATGATTGCAGTGCCGCATGCAGGCTATACGTGGCAACTTTCTTTCGTCGCGAACTCCGATCAGTACTTCGGTGTGAAGACAGTTGCCTGCTGTAATACCTAAGATTCTTCGGCTGACAATAAAGCAGTCATCCTGCAAGAGCCACAAGCGCTGGTCGGCCAAGACGTTCTCGAGGGCTACTAGATCGTCGTGCCCACATCATGGACGCTCCGAGGTCTTGTAGATACAGGGCGTTTTAGGCTGGACCAAGAGTACCTTGATTCAGGCAAAATTGTCACCAACAGCTCTGTGGCTGTCGTGAAAAACTCAGCCGCTGTTTCCTCTGCAGGCAATGCCTGCTCTTGGTAAAGAGGCAAAGAGGGCGTTCCTGGGAGTAAGTAGTTTATTAGCATCAAAAATAGGCCTTAATTTGAGGAAGATATTTGCGAATGTGCATTTGGAGCGCGGCATGGAATGGTGGCGAATCATGGACTGTGGGAAAAGCGGGACAGAAGAATGTTGAAAATTAGATGAACTGACAAGGTCAGGAATGAGATGGTTCTTCTCAGAAGCGGCGAAGAAAGGAACGTATGAAAAACACTAACAAGAAGAAGTGACAGGATGATAGTACATGTATTAAGGCTTCAGGAAATAACTTCCGTGGTACTAGAGGGAGCTGTAGGGATAGAAACTGTAGAGGGAGAAAGAGACTGGAATGCATTCAACAAATAAGTGGGGACAACGGATGCAAGAGATACTTTCAGAAGGAGAGCTTGACACAGGACAGGAATTCGCGGTGGGCCGCATCAAACAACAGAAGATTGATGACTCAGAACAATAATATTAATGATTATAACAATCATTGCTGAGAACTCGCTTGTGTTACTGCTAAAGGGGATGATATCAACTGCAAAGTGAAGACGATTGAGACGTTTTCTATACATGTTGATAGCTTTCTGTCCCAAGGATGGACACTTCCACACATCCTCCAGAGTCACGGTGAATAGCTTAGTTGACATTATGTCTTCCCGTCTGATGCCTCTTCTCACGGGAATCTTTTGAGTGATCCAGTCTTCCTACGTTTTTGTATATAGAGTGGTATTCTCGTGGCAGCATACGCGCTCTAACAATTTCGTCAGTCCTTCTAGGTGACCTCTCTAGCCATCGAAAATTAAAGTTTCTGACGAACTACCATCAGCTCGCCCTGCACTCCCAAAAGTGGTTCTTCTTAGTGATTCACGATGATCATCAGTATTTAAAAAATCTTGATGTAGGGTTTCATTGGGTTTCATTATCGATATTAAAGTCTCTCAAACATGTAAAAATCTATGTTAATAACACAATATCGATGAACGTTGGCAAAAATCTAGTCTGTTCATTACCGCTGTCAATACGTTTTTTTGTCGTTTAAATGATAATTTTTCTGAACATATGTTAAAACTTACCACTTCATTAGTTAAAATAGTGGGAATAGCATATGGAAGAAAAGGTCACACTTCGTGTTTTGTGCATGTGCTCAGTTTGGTAGCAAAACAGTTATATTGAAGAGACTGAGGATCTGCCTGACCTGATGCCTACTGTGAAAAATGATTGTAATATGGGTTAAAGGCAGAGTGAAACATCTTTATATGAACCGTTCCATTGGTTTTGTTGTGATGACTTGGCTTTCTTGACACCTCTGTTTTTCAGTCTTTCTGTGCTTTCAATTTGGTAGAAAGAAAAACAGCAGAGTGCTTTATTTTGATAGTCACAGTAAGATTTCGGTATTTAGATGTGATTTTTCATGTTTCACATACCTAAATGTCTGTTGCTTATAACCAATAACCATGCTTATTATGTACCTATGCTATGTATCAGTGTTCCCTTTCCCACTGTTTATCCCATTGGCTTGAGAGGGTCCAAGAGTGTCTGTGTGCGATGCTTCAAAATGCTTCGATTCATGGGCACAGGTTCTTTGAATGCTCGTCACAGTTTATCCAACTTTTGTGCAGAGTTGGGTGCAGTTATGCTGGGTCAAAAAGACATTAGTGGTCACTGGCCAATACCTGTTGTGCAGGTTGATGTACGCAGCTGGCGCGTATTTTCTCTGATCACTTGTGGTGCTGCTCGGGGACTCCGGTCCGGTAGCATGGAGCCTCACTGTATGCTGGCGCTTTGGTAAGTGAGGATGTTCTTTCAGGTCGTCTCTGGCGGTGTAACTGACGAAGTTGAAATGTGTAAGACATGGTTCAGTTTGAGGTTTTAATGCTTTTCTTGCAAGTGTAACAACTGCATATCGTACCGTATAATTAATTTCAGTTAGGGCTGGTTTCATGTTTATTAATATTCCACCTCTTTAGCTGCATCCTAAGTCCTACCGCGACTTGGTGGTGGGAGAGTTTCTTACCCAGCTTATGTCTAAATTCGGTTAGCTTGCGTCTCTTGTGTGTTAATGCGTTGTGTGTTAACTATATGTTCGTCCTAGAATTGTTTTTCTGTAATTCGATTTCATTTCATTTCGCGAATTTCGTGTTTCTTGTAGTTTGTAAGATTGTGTGGTTGCACCCACGTTTTCCCATGCGGTGCACTTAGCCTCCATCTCTGGTAATTTATCTTTTGCTGTAGTCTTTATAATAATCCTCCTTGTGAGTGCGACTTCATTTGGTACGAATATCTTCCGATAGTTCAGTGATTTGCATTGTGTATCTTGCCTATGTCAGACCGCATGTGTTCTCGAAACGTGGTGAGCTTTCAAAACAATATAATCATTTCTTCTTTGGTCAGAATACTAAATTCATCTTCTCGGTAAATGTGTTTCTGTCTGGTAGTATTTAGCAAAAAATCAGCGTTTTTACACGCTTTTATTCAAGTAGAACTTTGTTGCATTGTTGAATCTTATAGTTGTTGGTGTACTCAGATTTGTTGTTTAATCTAAATTCTGTATTTTGTGTCAAATTCCTTTTCTTCCAAATATTGTGTATTTATCGTACTGGTGGACTTGAGAATTTTTCTGTAAGTTACTAATCATGCCGTCGACCGCCAAGACTAGTTACTCTCTTATCTAATGAGTGTAAGTCTGATGTATGGAAATATTCTATTCTTCTCTTTGTGCGGACCGTTAGTGTGAATGTACGTGTGCATGTGTTTTGATGAATCTTTTCTTTTACTTATCCTACATACCTACCACCTGTTGAGGTGTTATTCATGAGGTACATACAGGATTGTGTAATAAGTATCATTCCCTTGCGACTATGTTTTCCATTTGATACCTTTTACGTTTTGAATAATTTAACCAAAAATAAATGTTCAGTTATTTTTTAATTGCGATCCTAATTTTACTTTATGCAATCCAAACCAACTTTCCAGCCTGGGCTCCTTTAAAGCCCTCCGCTTCTCAACCTCCTCAACAGCAACTACTTGATTTTTAATATTTATTTTATGTGTTTATTACAAGAATATCTATTCTGATTTCGATTAGATGCTAGTCAAAGAGACACTTTTTCAACATTTCATTTAACTTTACATCAATTAATTATTCTTCAATCTAAAAACTGTTTGCTTGAGACTTATTCAGAGGAAACGAACACCAAGTTCTCTTTCATCTTGACAATTGAGTAGGATGCCTTAGGAGATGTAGTAGCAAGTGATGGGCTAAGAACAGAATCAGATCTCAAACTAATTCAAGACGTGTCGACAATATGGGATTCATCGACGGAAAAATCTTTGTAGCTCCTTCCAGTGATTGATAATATTAGTAATTGCCATGGCAACCCTCCATCCATGCTGTCAGCCCATATATCGCAGATCCGGCAGATATTTGTGACATTCTGCAGTCTGTACAACAGATTACTAGTGAAATTTGCATCTGAGTAAGTTGCAAGCTGTTAAGTAGTCCTAGTAAATAGTATGTTGTATATCGTAACATTTGGCATGCAACCAGTATAGACTATGGGAGGGAATCTAAGACATAGCAGGAATTGTAAAACACTTACTACCAACTGATGATTTTAAAATATTAGTCATATCATCGTTACTCGATTCTACATACGAGAATACACACTTTCAAGATGCTTTACCATCGTATTTCAATTATTATTTAAAATATCGCGTTCCATTAGAAGTATGGTATCATGATAGCCCTATTACATACCTGAAGCCCCAATTGATTGTCCTGAAATATTTGAACTGCGTAGTACATCACCATTTGCTGAATGGTATTAAGATATCAATGTTTTTGTGGTGTCACCGCTAGACACCACACTTGCAAGGTGGTAACTTAAATCGGCCGCGGTCCTGTAGTACATGTCGGACCCGCGTGTCGCCACTGTGTAATCGCAATCCTAGCGCCACCACATGGCAGGTCACAAGACACGGACATGACCTCGCCCCAGTTGTACGGACGACATAGCTTGCGACCAGACCTACCAAGTCTTCCTCTCATTTGCCGAGAGACTGATAGAATAGCCTTCAGCTTATTCCATAGCTACTACCTAGCAAGGCGCCATTTGTATAAGTGCTTATAGCTTACTACTATTCAAGAGATGTATTCCAACAAGAGAATAAAGTTAAGTATATTATTCCAGCTACGTACTTTTCTTCTTATTCATTAATAAGTCTCATGTTCCAGTACTTCACGCCCGTCTGCGTTAGTTTAGCGTGCACTTTCAGCCACTTCGATCTACAAGGTGTTGGCCCAGCTGCCGACACATCAGTTTTAGTATCAGTTATGACCAGCCATCGATATTTAGATGTCAATGGTGAAATCGAGATCAACGTCGATGACCTGCCAACATCGGCCATCCTTAATACTTCCACAGCGTAACCTAGAAACGCTCGACTCTACCACAGGACAAGGTGGCACACTGAATCCGTATTTGGGAGGACTGCGGTTCAGATCCCAATCTTGCCAACCAAAATTAGGTTGCCCTCTGTTTCCCTAAATCGTCCAAGGCAAATACAGGGATTTGTGCCTTCAAAAGAGCAAGTCGATTTCCTTCCCAATTCTAGCTTGTTTTCCAACTCTGATCGATCTTCGATGAGACATCAAACCTTAAAATGCTTTTTCCTTCTTTTTGACTTGTCTTGTTACTATTAATTTATTCGTAATGTCATAAACTATAATGGAAGACGCCCTGACATTTGCTGCAGGCAAGAAACTCTTCTAGGGGCACACTCTGAGCACTCGACCGTATGCCAGATGTCAGCTCTCTCGGCTCATGGAAATCCTACTTACCAAATTTTTCCAAGAAAGGAAGTATTTTTCCGTCGGAAACGGTTTAATAATCCGACCACGGCCATCAAAGGTCACAATAGCAGGAGATTACGCCGACGTTGAGGCACTCAATCACACCGCTCTAAATCGGTTCTGTCCCAAGTAGCCGCGCGCGGTTTTTCACGCGGTGATATCTCGGGTTCCATTGATTACAGAGGTAGGCGTCAAGGGTTTCGAATAGCCCTTGGCCTAGCAGCCATTTGTATATTCATCGGAAGAATGGGCACACTGTAGTTGTCATATAATACACGGTCAAGTTTTAAACATTACACACTTCCTCTAACGTCTACAATTGAGAAAATCGGTTGGTTGTTTTGCATTAGATGTTGTCTCAGGTGGGTTTCAGATGACTTTCTAAAGCACCATTTATTCATTGGCGGTTCTTCAGAAAACACCGAAAAACCGTGATTTTTGGGTACCAAAAGTACCCATTGTGGGAATGGCCACTTCTATAATTTTTGTTCACGGTAGATTGTCGAAATTTCTACTGTATGTACTTAAGATGATGGTCTCGAATATCTTCGAAAATTTTTTCAGTATCGTTACCCACTTACCCACTATCGAGATCCAGACGTTCGAAGATACCGTACTTATACAGAAATAATAGGCGTTTGTTAGCCGTTTTTGTTGCATGGCAGAAATTATGTAAATAACTGACCGTAGGAAATGGCTCTAATTTTATCTGTAAATTCCTTAGACATTTATCTAGAAAACTCCACTTTCCTGTTTTCGGAAATCTTTATCCGTTGTCATGATACACCAGAGAAACCACGGTTTTTGGGTACCAAATGTAGCATTTGTGGGGATGGCCGCTTCTATAGTTTCTGTTCATGGCAAATCGTTGAAGCTTTTTTTTACTTAATTTTATCCATGTTATATGGATGTTGTTTGAGGTCTGCGACTGTATTATAAGATTATGTGGACCTCCTTGAACTAGTACGAAAATACAACTATTATACATTTGATAATAAAATCCGCGTGCAACATAGAGGTCTGGCAATGGGCTCAAGCATAGCTGGCACAATTGCCAACATATATATTAACTACCTTGAGCAAAAAACTCTTGCTAAAAATCAAGCTCTATGGATAAAATCATTTACTATCAACGTCCCGTTGTTCATACATTACTCCTGGTAATTGGTGACACAAATGATATTAACAACATACTCGTCACTCTCAATAAACAAGATAGAAATGTAAAATTCACAGTGGAATATGAGGGAAATGGCAGCATCAATTTCCTTGCTCTACATATCAGTAAACAAAACACACATCTTCAAAGTTTACAGAAAGGCAATAGCAACAAATACCACCATACACAGCTCATCCTGTCACCTCACAACACACAAACTTGCTACATATAGAGCACTACTTAACAGAGCCAACTATATACCCCCCTATGGATAAATATGCAGATCTTGATGAGCTCAGCATAATAAAACAAATAGTTTCATCAAATGGCTATGATGAAGTATTAATTGATAACCGTTCGGAAAAAAGGAAAAACAATAATAAACCATCTTCCACACATGAAATGAAAAAGAAACCCACGGCTTGCGTTTCACAGGCAAACTCTCCTACAAAACAGCAAACATTCTGAGACCAAATGAAGTTAACATTGCCTTTACAACACACAACAAACTGCAACACACACTGAGACACAATATAAACACACAGACGGATATACACTCACAACCAGGCATCTATAAAATAGTATGTAATGCCTGCAGATTCCTTTATATAGGCCAAACTCGGAGAGACATCCAAACAAGGTATAATGAACACATAAACGCTTACCACACTAACAATTACAATAGATCTGCAATAGCCACCCACATAAAAGACACAGGCCATCTATTCCATGATATTGCGAATGAACTTCATATATTAACAAAAAAAAAAAAAAAAAAAAAAAAAAAGAATACGGGACACCAAATGTACTTATATGAAGAACTGGAAATCTTCATTCATTTCACAGCACATGGAGGTGTATTATTAAATGATAAGCTTGAAAGTAATAATGTTAACTTCTTCAAAAACTTCTCCAACATTAAACGTTTATTTCATTGAAGGAATAGTTTTCATTAAGCACCCATGTAACATTCTCCACATTGCCAATACATCTAGATAAAAGTCCTCATCTTCACTACAGGTATATATTACTGTGTTTGAAACTGTAAGTAGTTTAGCTTAGACCTTATAACTCTCTGGAAAGATATTAACCGTCTTTGAAACTGTAAGTAATTTACCTTAGATTTTAAAACTCTTTGGAAAGATGTAAACAGATGTTTGTGAAAATGCTTAGTTGTGGTTTACCTGTTAATGTGCTCTGTGTGCCAGAAAATGAAATCTCCAACAGAAATAAAAGTAAACGTATTTATATATTACCTAATCATGCTATTCACATAATGTACACACTGTAACAGATTTATCCTTACACACAGGTTTATATTTCGATTCTTAACCCCACTGGCACACACAGCTAAGGTACATAACCCATCAGCTGATGTATAAGTAACTGTATAATGCACTTAATGATGGCGGCATGCTGCCGAAATCCATTGTGCTACTAAAATATTAGTAAAAAATGACTGCAGTAGCTGAAGTTTTTGTTGAATGTTCTTAAGATGAGGTTCTCGGGGACCTTTGGAACTTTTTTCGATATCATTACCCGAGATCAAATGGTTCAAATGGCTCTGAGCACTATGGGACTCAACTGCTGTGGTCATAAGTCCCCTAGAACTTAGAACTACTTAAACCTAACTAACCAAAGGACAGCACACAACACCCAGCCATCACGAGGTAGAGAAAATCCCTGACCCCTCCGGGAATCGAACCCGGGAACCCGGGCGTGGGAAGCGAGAACGCTACCGCACGACCACGAGATGCGGGCTTTACCCGAGATCCAGAGGTTCAATGTTATCGTACTTATGCACGTAAAATATGAAAGTAATATTCCGTCTGAGGCGTAAATGTAGTTTTAATTGACGTAGTGAACACATGAGAAGGGTACTCAGGTCACCAAACTATGATACGAGTCACCATTTTTTCACCAATACAACTTCGTGACGCGCAGTCCCTGTATAATGGGCACTTCATGCATATACAGGTACCACTAGACAGTGGTATATGTTCACTTAAAAATGCTAATAATTATTGTGAACATGCAACACATGTATGAAAATTTAATTCCGCTTCACTGATTCCACTGCATCAAGTTCTTCCCGACATGGCACGAAACTTCTCTACCTTAATTGTCTCTCTTCACCACTGCAATTCTCCTTAGCCCAAAACAGTAGTACGCCATTATGTGTGCATTCCATATTCCCTGATATCTCTTTTCCATCTCTTTGATGTTGTGGTTGAGCTGGTCTCCTTGTTCTTCGCTGACATCGCCAAGGTTCACAGGGCAACAATCAATATGTCGATAGAGAAAAATGAAGCTTCGCACTCTTATAAAATCCCATTGTCATGAGGCACTGTAACATTGTTTTAATTATGGCTTTATATTTTGAATGTTTGTTGTTGCCCAACAAGTTGACAACTACTTCTTTAAACCAAACCCAAGCGCTTTTTATCTACTGAATTCATTGTACTTTCAGACAAACCATTTTTGAAATTCTTGATCCGTAGCCCAAAGATCCCTTCTATAAGTTTCTCAAGTTGCTCACGAGATACTTTTTGAAAGTTTGTTGCCAATTACATGAAGAGTCACCATCTTCTGGACGTGCGTTACTGACATCTTGCTCTAATTCAGACTTGATATAAAGAGGGAAGAGGAGGTAATATAACCTAGCTTGCCTGGACAGTTGAATCATTTATCATATTCTGTGAGCCAGGCTGTAGGGTTTTCCTTTTCGGCCACTTAATTCCCTTTAGTGATGCGACACTAGACGTACCCTTCTGTGAAAATGATTCAGAGGTAGACATACAGCAGATCTTCGAAGATAAAGGCCACTCTGCAGAAGCCTTCTGCACACCGTTTGCCTCGATACAACACGTCCAGTGGATGCTGCGAGCTCACATGTCAGTTGGCGTGCAGTACTGAGGTGGTACTGTCGTGCCCTTACAGCCAAATGACGGTACTCTCTTCTGAAATCATACGTGGTCGGCTCTGCCCTGGTCTTCGGGATACAGTTTCAGTCTCTATAAGCTGTCGTCACATCCGAGGAACAACAGAACAGTTCACACTAAGCCCTCGGGCCACATCAGTTCCAAGATGCTACTCCAGGAGGGTGTAAAAGGCATGTGCGCAACGGAAAATATTGAACGCTACAATGATGATGTGGGGTCCTGTCTGACTAACTCCAGGCGGGTGTAAAATGTATGTGCGCAACGGAAAATATTGAACGCTACCATGATGATGTGGCCCTGTCTGACTACCCCCTGAAACAGATCTTACGATCTCTTAATGCTCTTTAACATATAAATTACAACCTCGATATAAATGGATGATTAAGGCAAATAATACTACTAAACGATACACGTTGTTTCTCATTCTACATTTATTGTAGATTAAGAAACAACCCTTTATATTACACTTATGTACATTTCCTGCTTAAAATTGCTGATCAATTGCCCAACTCTGCACCTTTTTATGGCCATGCGATCTAACATAAATAACGCGAAATGACTGACATCGTCTACGTACCAAACACTAGAAGACACCACTTTCAAAGATGATCTACGATGGTGTGGAACCTCAGTGGAAATAAACTAGCGTGATCACAGCTGTTTAGCTTTTTAGCCCTAATAAGTCGAAGCAATCAGCAATATCATCGTATGTACTGCGTCCGGTTCGTCGGAGTGATGGTTCTCGTACACGTCTGCGACGATGGAAGAACTCCAGCCACAAAATAAAACTCTTTCAAACACTAGGATGGCAGAAGGTAGTTCTCTGACTAATAAACTCTAATAATGTCTTCTCCTCTCTGTGTTCTACACACGAGAAACACGAACTTCCAGCCACAAGGACGGAGTTCAAATAACGTCTCAACATAACTATAGGCAGAAGAAGTGCTCTCAATCACTGAGTACTTCGTACTCAACGACAGCTTCCAACCCAGATGCGAAGTCCAGAACCGTGTAAGTTCGCAACAGTACAGTTCCTAACCGTTATAACTATAAAATCTGCTAAGAGCAAAGACAGCAAGTCTGTCTACACCAACAAAAGCTGATACTGAGCGACTGTCACACACGGGCGCTTAAAACGGAAGTCCTCTTCCTCTCCACCGCTGGCTTCCCAGCAAGACTCGGCTTCCCTCCCTCGTAACTGCAGAAGGTGAATCATCTTCACGAAACCACGGAATATTCTCCCTCTCTGCAGATCCTTCCGAACCCCGACCAACCATATTTTAGTCTTTTGTCGTCCAGCGCGGAAAGTTTGCAAGAAAATACCTATACCCATACAATGGTAGGCTTCTGAGTAAAAATCCTTGGAAATAACCCAGCCTGCGTGATTTCCGAGGTGACGCTTCCTCATTCCTATCAGCTGCGGCCAAGGTTTGCAGAGGTCCCCGTTATCCTTCCGGCCTAGCTACATACCGGCCAGCCGCCGCTGTATCGTGTTTTTGCGCCCAGGTGTCCAGACGGTCCATCTTGGCACTTCCTGTGTCAGGCAGGACCAACACACCTGTGCGGACTTTTTCCACCCGGGGCTTGAGTTCTGCCTGCCATTTTATCTCTACCAGTATAGGCAATCATTCATTACGCCGTTTTGATAATAGAGACACTCCGTCACCTTTCATGTAAAAGCGTTAACAATTATTTACAAGGTGTACCTGATAATGTCAGTCTTTCTTAAATATTGATATATACGATGTACAGCCTATCAAATGATACCTAATTGTGGTTGTAGATCACGGCAAAGTATGTAGGTGAGTGCTTGTAAGGTGCGAAATTATAGCCACAGTTTGCGACTCTCCTGCTTCCGTTCTCTCTGTGGTCCTTGTGATATCGATAGCTACATGCCACAATGTAGGCGCGCTCTCGTAGGTTGGCACTACGAGAACGGACGGACAACGCTGACTACAGCGCCCTCTAGCCGATGCTGTGGAGCTCGACGAGCGCCGCTCCACATTCAGCCCATTTGATCAAGAGCAGACGACCTAGCAACTTAGCTTCTACTTGTAGGCGGGCTAGCCATTACAGATTTTGCCTTTGTAACTTCCAGTAGCTGTTAGCTTTGATACCTGTACGGCTTCGCACCTACGCACTCATCTCAGCCAAAGTTAAGTAACCATTTATGTACTAATATTTTTGCCTATAGTAAACTTGAAAAATCTACAGGCAGTACCGAAGTACTTCACCTTTTCCTGCTCCTACTCGCGTCCTTCACTCTCGACCTATTTTGCAGAAGCAGTTCGCAGGAGCAGATCCACGCACCGCCTATCCGGCGGGATACAAAAGCCCTTACCGCAGAGAGTCTGGTAGGCATCTTCTCATCTTCTCTGTGCCATACTGCACCGTCTGTGAGAGTGTACACAGTGATTGTGAATGTCGGACTACCCGGAAGACACTCCCTCGTTTCTTAAGTGCACTGACGTCATCATTGGCATGGTTGCCCATTGAACAGAAAGCCATCTTCCCAGCAGAACAAGATTGTACAGATATCTGGTTGACAGTCTGTGCGATTACGTTGTGAATCAGATACAGGATGGGGAAATAACGGTTTGTTACTTTAATTTTGGACATCAGTGTAGTAACTTGTGGTTGATCACACAAATATTTAGGGATAATGATTTCGGATGAAGGTGGAAGTAGAGACAACATAAAGTACAGAACAGGAAAGGGAAAGGTGGTAATGAAGCAGTTACTCTCCGTTATTTGGAATAAAACGACACCAGAAATCTGGAAAGGTTAAACGAAATTATAGTTGAAAGCATTGCTCTGTATGCTGCTGAACTGTGTTAAATCCCCAGGATCAATAAAAGAAATTAAAGGCAATGGAAATGGAGTTCTGGAGACGAAGTTGCGAAGTAAGAAGAAGAGCTAAAATAAGAAATGAAGTATTACGAGAAGGGAATTACAAGGGATATTGTCCGCAGCTCGTGGTCGTGCGGTAGTGTTCTCGCTTCCCGGCGATTCCCGGCGGGGTCAGGGATTTTCTCTGCCTCGTGAGGACTGGGTGTTGTGTAATGTCCTTAGTTAGGTTCAAGTAGTTCTAAGTTCTAGGGGACTGATGACCATAGATGTTAAGTCCTATAGTGCTCAGAGCCATTTGAATCATTTTTTGAACAAAGGATTTTTTAGATAAGATTGAAAATAACGGCTAACATGCGTGGTGGTGCATTTTGCTATTCAAGATAACATGTCCGGCTCCTTTTCCACTTTTTTGATGAAAGGTGGTAGTGTAGGAATCTTAATTTATGGTGGTAGGGATAGAGGAAAGACCGTGTACTGTGCGCGCATTTGTGATGGAGGGGGAGCCGTTCACACTCTGATGTGGCGACCTGGGGGTGGCGTGGACGCTAAAGAAGAAAGGGTCGAGACGATAATGGCCGTTGATCCGAAAGAATCAAGAATATAAGATTGTGTGGAATTACTTCCTTCCTTACTTACTTACTTCTTGACTTTGGGGTACTAACGATCTGTCTGTCGACGAGTTTGGTTATTAAGAGCTTAAATGTAAAAGTGTAATTGATGTGCTGAAAGTGTAAGGGGAACTGTTAAATACATATGAATTTTGAAAAGAAATGATTACGTGATTTCGTGGCTAGTGGATAGCAAACATAATTTTCCATTATCACATCTCTCTCCTACGGATGATAAAGAAGTTCAATACAGCTACGAGTGCCACTGCATAGTAGGACCAAAATTTCACGGAGCGACACGAGTGCAGAAACAGATTTAAAGGTAAAGATAACTACGAATATACGACTGACAGATCATAATCACGGAACCGGTACGCTGGTTAAGTACTCTCCAGCAGCGAATCTAGGCGCTAGTATTACGGTATATTGATAATTTTTTGCTTTTGGATCGTCTAACTACAACTGTATGTAACACAATTTTCGTGCCATACTCGTTTCGCCTTTATTCTCTCCAAAGCATCTTCAGTAGCCTGGAATGCGAACATGTTTTTACTATTTAGTTTACATTTTGGGGCAGTGTGCTGTAGGCTATAAAAAGTTCTGGTGGTTGTTTTTTTTCTATTTTTTAAATTCTACTTACAGGTTGCATGGACGATTTTCTACGTAACATTCCCGTGATGCGGACGTTTAAGAAAAAAGCCACAGGAAAGATGGCCCTCTGAAATCTGGCACTGAAGACATCCACGAAACAGAGAAAGATGAAGACTCAGGCTACATTGGAAAAGTGGAGCGAGGCGTGCGATGCAGCATGGGACCAAGCAAGAAGAGGACAAGTGGAAAAGAGACGGAAATTCAGAGGCGAGAGACACCGCATGGGGTAAGAAACCTGCGGAAACAAGAATGAAATAACGATCTTATGTTTCTCGCTTTTTGTTGGGTAGCAAAGCTTCTACAGATGTAATAGCGTTTATTTCCTCCCAATAACTTGTAAGTCAGGCATGACGTATAAACAATTGTCCAAACCGCTTGCGTGGAGTTGTCTTTCGCAGTAGTATGTCGCACGTAGTGGTGGCGAGACTGATGTATCCACACCTGGAACAGCGTGTTCTGTGGTTCACCATTTAGGCATGGCGGTTATCGCTGAGAGAACGGGTTTCAGGTTATAACGTTCTTTTCGCGTCCGGATGTACCTGTCTTTTAAAATTGTTCAACATAACCAGTTTCTGAACTAACTGATTTTCTGTTTTTTATTGCTAGTACTTCAGTAATAAACTTAGATTTGGAACTACGCTTGCAAAATTCTAATGAAGGTGGAGGAGTACCGAGAACACGATCGACATGGGATTGAGAGTTGAGACTATGGCAGAAGTCGCTCTCATTGCCTCTAGCAGAGTTGGCGAAGGTGAAGGAGTTGGCTACGGTTACAGCGAGGGCGAAAGATCACATGCTTATGACTTACCTACACCGTCGCACCGGCCGGAGTGGCCGAGCGGTTCTAGGCGCTACAGTCTGGAACCGCACGACCCCTATGGTCGCAGGTTCGGATCCTGCCTCGGGCATGAATGTGTGTGATGTCTTTAGGTTAGTTAAGTAGTTCTCTGTTCTAGGGGACTGATGACCTCAGATGTTAAGTCCCACAGTGCTCAGAGCCATTTGAACCACTTTTTTACACCGTCGCTTTTGGATGGTATCAGTTTTTCACCGTGAAGCTAACACAAAATTGAGGGTTCAATTATAGTCCCAAGTTTACAGTAAGTCAATAAAATGATAGGTGTATCAATGAAATTACCTTCTCTTCCAAGGAAGACTGTGGATATTTTCTTCTTGAACGGTACAAGTTTGCTGTGCCTTCTGCAGTTTTTGATCTTTGAAAGTAAATGGAACCTTGGACTTCATTGCTACCGCCCTTCGTGAAACACTTCCAAATTAGATGTAGCACCATTCTGCAATACAACTGATGTGCGAGGACGAAAGCGAGGATCTACCTATAGACCATGTGGGGGGGAGGGGGAAGTCTCGCACAATGTACATACATGCTTATCGTATAATAGGCCCCGCCAGAAGGCAGCAGGTACGTTGTTGTGTCTGCAATACTGTACGGACTCTTGTGTCAAGTGTCTGATGCAAGATTATTTAGAAACTTGCTGTTATTAAAATAGTGCTACACTACTGGCCATTAAAATTGCGACACCAAGAAGAAATGCAGATGATAAACGAGTATTCATTGGACAAATATATTATACTAGAACTGACATGTGATTACATTTTCACGCAATTTGGGTGCAAAGATCTTGAGAAATCAGTACGCAGAACAGCCACCTCTGGCCGTAATAACGGCCTTGATAGGCCTGGGCATTGAGTCAAACAGAGCTTGGATGGCGTGTACAGGTACAGTTCCCCATGCAGCTTCAACACGATACCACAGTTCATCAAGAGTAGTGACTGGCGTATTGTGACGAGCCAGTTGCTCGGCCACCGTTGACAAGACGTTTTCAATCGGTGAGAGATCTGGAGAATGTGCTGGCGAGGGCAGCAGCCGAACATTTTCTGTATCCAGAAAGGCCCGTACAGGACCTGCAACATGCGGTGGTGCATTAGCCTGCTGAAATGTAGGGTTTCGCAGGGATCGAATGAAGGGTAGAGCCACGGGTCGTAACACATCTGAAATGTAACGTCCACTGTTTAAAGTGCCATCAATGCGAACAAGAGGTAACCGAGACGTGTAACCAATGGCACCCCATACCATCACGACGGGAGATACGCCAGTATGGCGATGACGAATACACGCTTCCAATGTGCGTTCACCGCGATGTCGCCAAATACGGATACGACCATCATGATGTTGTAAACAGAACCTGGATTCATCCGAAAAAATGACGTTTTGCCATTCGTACACCCAGGTTCGTCGTTGAGTGCACTATCGCAGGCGCTCCTGTCTGTGATGCAGCGTCAAGGGTAACCGTAGCCATGGTCTCCGAGCTGATAGTCCATGCTGCTGCAAACGTCGTCGAACTGTTCGTGCAGATGGTTGTTGTCTTGCGAACGTCCCCATCTGTTAACTCAGGGATCGAGATGTGGCTGCACGATCCGTTACAGCCATGCGGATAAGATGCCTGTCATCTCGACTGCTAGTTATACGACGCTATTGGGATCCAGCACGGCGTTCCGTATTACCCTCCTGATCCCACCGATTCCATATTCTGGTAACAGTGATTGGATCTCGACCAACGCGAGCAGCAATGTCGCGATACAATAAACCGCAATCGCGATAGACTACAATACGACCTTTGTCAAAGTCGGAAACGTGATGGTACGCATTTCTCCTCCTTACACAAGGCATCACAACAACGTTTCAGCAGGCAACGCCGGTCAACTGCTGTTTGTGTATGAGAAATCGGCTGGAAGCTTTCCTCATGTCAGCACGTTGTAGGTGTCGCCACCGGCGCCAACCTTGTGTGAATGCTCTGGAAAGCTAATCATTTGCATATCACATCTTCTTCCTGTCGGTTAAATTTCGCGTCTGTAGCACGTCACCTTCGTGGTGTAGCAATTTTAATGGCCAGTAGTGTAATTACTTTTCCTAGTGTCAATAATAATCCAGTACTTCAAAGCAACGAGAATATTACGAATAAACATTACCGTTTTTTGAAGAAATGTTTTATTTAAAAACCAAAAATTTAGCACTGCTGCCATGGCAAACTGATAGGCCGGCTGTTTTACCCGGTTATTAGTAAAAAAAATGAAAGAAACATATTATAATCGAGATCAAAGAATGCCGAAAAATTCCGTTTATTGGGAACTAAAATAGCGGTATCTGTTTCAACCAGTCGGTCTTTCCCATCCGTATCAGTACAGGAAATGCCACCTCCACCCAAGCGTCGCAAATGCGGTGCTCCACGCAAACGATTTGGTTCCGATTTGTTGGCCCTCCGCTCCAGGCTGTGACGGTGGAGTGCGTGCGCTGCGGGGGCGGCAGATGAGGCGCATTCCGGCAGCAATTAGTGGCTGGAGGCTGGAGGCTGGAGGCTGGAGGCTGGAGCCTGCGACGGGGTTACGTGTCAAGGCTGGCCGGGCCGCGCTTCTGAGTCAGTGGCGAGCCCAGCGCCCCCAGCCGAGCACGCGACGAGGAATGCGTTGCGAAAATGCCGCTGTCGGCGCACTTAAGGCTTTACGCCGAGGTAAGAGGTTAAGTACCACAAAGTTAGGGAGTCCGTCGTCTTCCGTTTCTGCAGACACCAATGCTGTAGCACGTCGCTATCGTTTGGGAGAGTCAACATAAAAGAGCTGCAATGTTGGAAGTAACAAAAGAGCCGTTCTGCTGCACTTAAGTTTGAATACCACGGTGCTTTAGTACACACACTCATTTCGGGTACGCTACGATATTGCGTAACCAGACGCGAGAACCTACTCTCATGAGCACGATCTAAAATGTAGTGTGGAATCTCAAACGCGATACGACTTGTAATTTTTCACAGTGCCACAGCAGGAATTTACAGAGAATGGCACTAAAAATCCGTGATCTGCTGGCGACTGCATCCTGCACATGAACCTACCTTTTTCTTTTTTTTGTCACCGCGAACCAGTGTTGGGCGTGCTCAGAAGAAATGTAGCAATGCAACACAAGAAATTTTTGGGCCACATCCTTGTCAGGGTATTGATAACCGAGAGATGAGTTTCTGCCGCCATTCGGTGATTTATTAGTACAGGAACATTCCAATTGGAGCAAATCAACTACAGACAGAGATATAAGATGATACAGAAGTTAAAGTGGAGGAGGAGTGTTTAACGTCCCGTCGACAACGAGGTCATTAGAAACGGAGCACAAGCCCGGATTAAGGAAGGATGGGGAGGGAAATCGACCGTACCCGTTCAAAGGAACCATCCCGGAATCTGCTTGAAGCGATTTAAGGAAATCATGGGAAACCTAAATCTGGATGACCGGACGCGGGTTTGAACCATTGTCCTCCCGAACGCATGTCCGTTGTGGTGACCAATGTGTCACCTCGCTCGATGAAGTTAAGGTATTTAAAACTGTGAAGATATCAAATACAGATTACTTACAAAAATAAATTTTCATTAGCGTATTTAAAAAGTGGTTTATCTGTTGTATTATCTACTTACATCGATGTCCTTAGCCGAAGTGGGTAGCGTGGTCATTTGGCGACTGACTGTAAGCTGAAGTGAAGTGATGAAATGAATTTGCGCCAGCAGTATTTGGCCGGCAGTGGGAGAGACGGAAGTGGCGTTAAGTTCCTGATCACGAGACTGTGTGCCAGTGTCATGAATTAAATTGCAAACCTCTCCGTATATTACTTTATGTGACTGTTCGGCTGCTGAAAGGCGTCAGTCAATCCACCTTTCATATAATTTCATGATTTTATTAAATTCTGCAATCTTTTTTTCTTCCTGCGCTTTCCCATATTTTTTCCTTGTGAGGGAGAAAGATCACGCTGGAAACCGAAACAAAGTGTATTTTGTTTTCATTTATATTACATTCGTTATCAGCATAAGATTTACCTGCGACCACCATGTTCAGGGATGATCGCTGGATTGAATGAATGGGTGGGGGGGGGGGAGGGTGACGGAGGGAGGGGTATTTCAGTAGACTACGTGCCTGTAGCAATCATGAATGATCGCTGGGCTCAGTTAGTGTGGGTATAATGTATGCAACTTGGTGAACTGAGGTGGACTATCTCGGCTCAGTTTTGCAAAATGGCTCTGAGCCCTATTGCGACAACATCTGAGGTCATCAGTCCCCCAGAACTCAGAACTACTTATACCTAACTAACCTAAGAACATCACACGCATCCATGCCCAAGGCAGGATTCGAACCTGCGACCGTAGCAGTCTCGCGGTTCCGGACTGAAGCGCCTAGAGCCGCTCGGCCACCACGGCCGGCTCAGTTTTGCAGCAGAGGTCTGAGAACAGAAGTGGCGTTTAACATTCAAAGCTGACTTGAGCGACACTCAGGCAAGTCGTTAATTGCGTGAGCTTTTTAATGGGACCCTCGAGACTGGCTTTTTCAGACCCATGCGCAAGGGACGCATTTGTTCAAAATTTAGACGTTGAACCGATGGAAAAGTTTGCGGTCGAGGAAACAAGTGTCGTCTTCCTGTATTATGACTGGAGGAGGCATCTGGAACTATTGAAAAATTTGTCGTATTGATTGGTCAGTTCACTCCCTACAAGCATTTTCTGTCTATGTGTACGAAGGCGAGCCAAATTCGATTTTGTACAGAGTTAATGATTGGAAGAAGTCTCGCTGAGCTGATCTGTGGTAAGTATGAGACTAGCTCCGTTGTGTACTTAAACGGCGCTTGTTGATGGGAGTTAGCTCGGGCCTGCCGGAGTGGCCGAACGGTTCTAGGCGCTTCAGTCTTGAACCGCGCGACCACTACGGTCGCAGGTTCGAATCCTGCCTCGGGCCTGGATGTGTGTGATGTCCTTAGGTTAGTTAGGTTTAAGTAGTCCTAAGTTCTAGGGGACTGATGACCTTAGAAGTTAAATCCCATAGTGCTCAGAGCCATTTGAACCAGTTTTGAACCAGAAAGTCGCTAACGCAGTGTCGTATAAAAGCTAATACAATTATGGTTGTTATATTCAAGATCATCCCAGGGAGGTTAAAGGGAGGGGAAGGGAGGTGACGGAGGAAGAAGGAGGGTAGGGACAGGTTTGTCTATTGCATTACGCCAACGTAATCTCACTGATGGTCAATAGCCACTTCCCTCTCCAACCCCTTCAACGCTGTTGGCCAATAGTGATCATTCTAGGTCTGTGCCCGGTAATGAAAGTACCAGCAGGTCTCCTGTGGAAGGATGAGCTTTGTTTAGGTATTTATTTACAAATAATATTATATATTATTTATTAATAACAGTGTTTGAATCTACAGGGTGATTCAAAAAGAATACCACAACTTTAGGAATTTAAAACTCTGCAACGACAAAAGGCAGAGCTAAGCACTATCTGTCGGCGAATTAAAGGAGCTATAAAGTTTCATTTAGTTGTACGTTTGTTCGCTTGAGGCGCTGTTGACTAGGCGTCAGCGTCAGTTGATGCTAAGATGGCGACCGCTCAACAGAAAGCTTTTTGTGTTATTGAGTACGGCAGAAGTGAATCGACGACAGTTGTTCAGCGTGCATTTCGAACGAAGTATGGTGTTAAACCTCCTGATAGGTGGTGTATTAAACGTTGGTATAAACAGTTTACAGAGGATGGGTCTTTGTGCAAAGGGAAAGTTCTGGACGGCCGAGAAAGAGTGATGAAAATGTAGCACGCATCCAGCAAGCATTTGTTCGCAGCCCAGAGCTAGCAGAGAGCTGCAAATTCCACAATCAACTGTATGGAGAGTCCTACGAAAAAGGTTAGTTATGAAACCTTATTGTCTGAAATTGGTTCAAGCACTGTCTGCAGCCGATAAGATTAAAAGAATCGATTTCTGTGATTTTATCCTTGCTCAAATGGAAACAGATGAATCTTTCGTTTCAAAGATTGTGTTTAGTGATGAAGCAACTTTCCACACTAACGGGAAAGTCAACCGTCACAATGGGGCACTGAGAATCCGCGGGAAACAACTCAGTATGAACGTGACTCGCCTAAGGTGAACGTTTTCTGTGCCATTTCAGCCAGTAAAGTTTTTGGTCCCTTTTTCTTCGAAGGTGCTACTGTAACTGGACTACAGTATCTGGAGATGTTAGAGAATTGGCTGTTCCCTCAGCTCGAACAAGAAGCACAACAATTCATATTTCAGCAGGATGGAGCGCCACCACATTGGCACTTATCTGTCCATAACTACCTGAACGTCGACTACCCGAGGCGATGGATCGGCCGCCAGGCAACCCGTGACAGATCACTTCATCACTGGCCCCCAAGAAGCCCTGATCTTACCCCCTGCGATTTTTTCTTATGGGGGTATGTTAAGGATATGGTGTTTCGGCCACCTCTCCCAGCCACCATTGATGATTTGAAACGAGAAATAACAGCAGCTATCCAAACTGTTACGCCTGATATGCTAAAGAGAGTGTGGAATATGTTGGACTATCGGGATGACATTGCTCGAGTGTCTGGAGGGGGCCATATTGAACATCTCTGAACTTGTTTTTGAGTGAAAAAAAAACCTTTTTAAATACTCTTTGTAATGATGTATAACAGAAGGTTATATTATGTTTCTTTCATTAAATACACATTTTTAAAGTTGTGGTATTCTTTTTGAATCACCTTGTATATTTCTCTAGAGCAGCTGCATGAGTCTAATGACCGTAGTGAGAAGATCAGGATTACCACTAGGTAAATTGATATGCATTTGTACCTGCTTGATGTGTAAACACATCCATTCTTGTAAAAGAGCTATATGCAGTGCATACTGAAAACAATTTGCTACCTGATGTTAAGACGAAAAACTAACTCCAACATCTCGTTTTACTATACTTCACGTGCTTACTACACACACATCGCATGCATATTGCACTCATGGCACTACAATGTTGTACTGATGTCGTCTTGACGTTGTACGGACATCAAATGCACGTCACCTCACCAGGCTTTATGCTGATGTTAAATGCCTGCATTATTGTAGAAAAGATGAGTGCAATATACATGGTAATAATTAGCTGCCTGACGTTAACGTAACAAATTAATCCCATCTCCTCCATTTGAGAAACTGAATTTATTCTCTGTCGCGAAGGGATTGTTTTCTTTTGTAAATAATAAGAGTGATATGTAATAAAATAATACGAGGTAACACACTGTGGCATTTTAAATTGACATCATAGCATATTCTACGAAAGACTAGTAAACATTACCATAAAACACTTTGAAGACGTCATGATAGCCACCCCTTCGTCTTGGTGAATTGTAGGAATAACTGCGTTCAACATGATTAGCAGTATTGGGCTTTGGCTATAATTGAAGCCGGTATTCCGTTTTTTTCGCAAATACCTCTCCTAAGAACGACTAATAAAACCATTGCTATACGTCTTACACTGCGTTCGCTCATCCTTGGGTGTGTCTACGATATTTTCGGAACTATAATGTGCTCTAGCACGTATATTTGGAAATGGAATTGGACCGAGGCACGAATACAGTAGGCGTGTATAAAAAGAAACAAGCTATTACTACTTCCCAAAGAGTCGGTTCTCATGCACCCATGGCTGCCACAGCACTCAGAGGATAAGCAATACTGCCCGATAGAAGACAGGCGCCTTATAAGTATTAGCGTCTACGATTAACAATCGCTGCGAACAGTGGTGGATACATCTGGGGAGGGGGGCGGGGGGAACGTTATTCGTTCGCATCTTTCGTCAGTCGACTCGACTGAATCGAGCTATCGAGTAGTTGTACTTTCCTATGTAGCACGCGCGTCCGCGTCGTTATATTTTATACGTTTCTGTCTGGCACATAGATAGCTAACACACACCTACGAGAAAAGCACAATTTTTATTTTTTATATCATAAGACGGCATTGCCTTGTGTATGTGTATAATCAGTTTAATTAAATAAAACTTTCTTAAATTTTGCTTGTGGCGTGATTATTTGTTATTACGGTAAAAGTAAAGGTAGCTCAAGATATCTTTAGCCCCCCTCCTTGAGGTTTTTCTGTATCCGCCACTGGCTGCGAAGTACAGGCTTTGGGAGATTAACTGTCAGTGTTCCAGCAATAAGGAGTGCGCGTATTGTACTCACATTGTCTGCTGCTCTGCCCTGAATCATTCCGCGAGCTGGACACGTATCTGTCCGGCTTTGGCCAAGAGAGATACACGTGTTGGTGACATCCGATTCGCACAGATTACGCTCAGCACCCCTTTTGCGGCAGCTTCACTTCTGTACACTAGTGTGCAAAAGAATCATTTATGAAAACCACGTGGGATATCGACGTAACTTGTTAAATAATGCACAGCTCTAATTGTTCAACATCGTTTGTACAGTATACCATTCGAGTCTGTCTCGATGAAGACAGTGTGTGTCAGTGTAGAAAAACTATTTGACTACCTTCTTCCATGCAAACCGCACGAGTTACATACACTATGTGATCAAAAGTATCCAGACACCCCCAAAACATAGGTTTTTCATACTAGGTGCATTGTGCTGCCACCTACTGCCAGGTGCTCCATATCGGCAACCTCAGTAGTCGTTAGACATCGTGAGATAGCGGATTGGGGAGCTCTGCAATGGACTTCGGACGTGGTCAAGTGATCGGGTGTCGATTGTGTCATACGTCTGTATACGAGATTTCCACACTTCTAAATATCCCTAGGTCCACTGTTTCCGATGTGATAGTGAAGTTGAAATGTGAAGGGCCACGTACAGCACAAAAGCGTACAGGCCAACCTCTTCTCTTGACTGACAGAGACCGCCGACAGTTGAAGAAGGTCGTAATGTGTAATAGGCAGACATCTGTCCAGGCCATTACACAGGAATTCCAAGCTGGAACCCACTGCAAGTACTATGACAGTTAGGCGGGAGGTGAGAAAACTTTGATATCATGGTCGAGCGGCTGTTCATAAGCCACACATCATGCTAGCAAATACCAAACGACGCCTCGCTTGGTGTAAGGAGTGTAAACATTGGACGACCGAACAGTGGACAAACGTTGTCTGGAGTGACGCATCACGGTACACAATGTGGCGATCCGATGGCAGGGTGTGGATATGGCGAATGCCCGGTGAATGTCATCCGCCAGAATGTGTAGTGCCAACAGTAAAATTCGGAGGCGATCGTGTTGTGTTGCGGTCGTGTTTTTCGTGCAGGGGGCTTGCACCCCTTGTTGTTTTGCGTGGCACTATCATAGCATAGGCCTACATTGATGTTTTAAGCACCTTCTTGCTTCCAACTGTTGAAGAGCAATTCAGGGATGGCGATTGAATCTTTCAACACGATCCGACACCTGTTCATAATGCCCTGCCTGTGGCGGAGTGGTTACACGACAATAACACCCCTGAAATGGACTGGCCTGCACAGAGTCCTGACCTCAATCCTAAAGAACACCTTTGGGTTGTTTAGGAACGCCGACTTCGGTAGCTCTCCTCAGTGCAGCACTCCGTGAAGAATGGGCTGCCATTTACCAAGAAACTTTCCAGCATCTGACTGAACGTATGCCTGCGAGAGTGGAAGCTGTCATCAAGACTGAGAGTGGGCCAGTACCACATTGAATTCCAGTATTACCGATGGAGGGCGCCTCGAACTTGTAAGTCACTTTCAGCCAGAAGTCCGGATACTTTTGATCACATAGTGTATGATCCCATCATTAATATATGATTTGTCAATCAGGTGACGTATTTAAAAACAAAGCGACGTGCTTCATCTTCTAAATATGAGGTTGTGCTGGTAAGTATTCCCTCCGATTTTTTTTTTAATGTGAAAACGCTTAATGCTTTCTACATCAAACAAACGTTATTAATATTCTTCATGTCTATATAGTGTATCCCAGGTTAGTGGACTGCTGGTGCGAAATTCAAACTATAATGCTATCCAGTGGCGAGATGAAGTTTCGACAACCTTTTAGAAGGGCAAAGCCCTCGCATCGCTGCAGCAGATGGCTGACTGTGAATAGAACACTATGTGCCTGACACACGTTGGATAATGGCGGTGGAGCAGCGAGGCAAAATCAAGTTTTGTGCTACATTTTGTGTTTCTGGGCGAGAATTTTCGATTTATACGTAAATACCTAGAGGCAGGCTCCTGGTCGTTCCTTCATGACATCTTCTCAGCTCACAAAGCGAAGATCGTATTCGAGATTTTGGTCAGCAAACGATCGCAGTTCTGGATCACTCGGCATATTCGTCGGATTTGGCCCCAACTTACTTCAGCATGATCCTCAAGTTGAAGTTGGCAATGAAAAGACACCATTACATACAAGAAAATTATAATGCAGTGCTACATGCAGTTTCAAAAGAAGAACTACAGTAACTGTTTCAAAACTCTTTTAAAACGATTTCAGCTGTATAGAGATTGAGGGAGACACTCTTTTGAATAAATACAGTGGCCCAGTGAACGTAATCGTGACTTTTATTTTTCATAGCCACATTCCTAACGGAACTGGGACACACTGTGTATTTATTTCGCAACAGTCACCCTGGTGATGAACACGTTTGTGTCAACGAGAAACCAGTTTGTTGATGCCGTCGCTGTAGAATGTTTGACTTTTTTGATGGAGCCACACCCCTACTTCTACTTGTATTTCTTCATCACTATAAAAGTGTAGTTCTCGAAGGTGTTCTGTGAGGTCGGATGGGACCAAGTTGTGACTGCACGGAGGATGATCGACGACAGTGAACCCAAGGCGTTGGATTCTTCCAGATGTTGTAGCACTTGAGTGTGGTCTGGTACTGTCATGCTGAAAGAGAGCGTACTCCCTATGCAGACAAACTCTTCGAATTCGAAACTCAATTACAGCCCTCTGATTCTCATACACCGACATTGTAACGTTACACTCTTTCATGTTACTTTCTACGGTTTGGAGCTCTCTAGTGGCTCAGGACTGGAAAAATATAAGCATGAAGAATAAAGATGTAAATCAATAACGTTTGTGTTATTTTAAAATCTTCAAGCGTTTTCACATAAAAAATTCGGAGGCATTATTTTTCAGCATGTCCTCGTAAAGAAACAGAGACGAAATAATGTGGCTACAGCAACGTGAGGTACACTATCCACCTGTTCTTCTGTGTCACTCACGAAGTCTCTAGCATTGTACAGCATCTTACTGGAGGGTTTGATAGTACTTGTCGGGGTCACGTAATTATATTCCATAACTGAGCAGTTGGAATAAAATTTTAAATTACGGATCAACTTTGTTGTTTAATATTTTCCTTCCACAAGTCATCGGAAACTTCGAAACTTTGTCTATTTAGCTTGATGCTTCTGGCTGTCGGCGCAGCGTCATTTATTACATAATCATCATTTAGCAGACTGTAAAATCATTACAAATATATTATAACATACTTCGAAGTAATTTCTCTCATGTGCCGTCGCCAGCGACAAACAAGACTTATTAAAAGGAAGGTCAGCGTTGGTCGTAATATTGATGTTTTATTGATAGCATAATCGATTTTCGAACGCATAGTGATCATCTTCGGTGCTGTACACACTAAACTCAGATACTGGTATCAAGTTATCAATAACCAAAATTGAGAAGCGATCAACAGCCGACTGAAGCTATCAATTTAAGCCGGCCGCTGTGACCTTGCTTTTAATGTAACATATATGGTAGTGGTGCACACAGCACTCCATGGAGTCGCCAATCAAATAAGACTTAAAAATGTTTCCAGATGCAGGTTGTGTATGCAATTGAATATCTATGCACAATGATCTATTCCACTGACATAATGTCACGGATTTCCCAATTTATTAAGACGCACACAGGGTGGTATCTCCAGTCACAACTCAATGACGTTTTATGGGTATTGCAGGCAACAGACCATGAAAATTAAATGGGTCTTAGCCATCTGAGATTTGTAAACACACTAGTATATTGCAAAAATCAACCTATATGCGTGTATTTGCTGGAATCGAAGTGGTATTCCACGGAGGAAAGTCCCGCAAACATCCTACATCTAAACAAATACCCCGTACGCTGCAGCACTGTGCAAAGGTGAGCATACACCGTGTTATCACCAATCACCTATCTCCCCAGAGAATCAGAGCACAACGCTGCAGAGGTTGTGACCGTAAACCATTTTTGAAATAAAAACTACGTAGCTAAAGCGTGATTAAGAAAAACGTTGATAGCTCTTAATACATTTGAATGTCTTAAAGCTTCATTTAACGTAACTTAGTAATAAGGTATCTAATACATAAGTAGGACCTACTTCCAAGAGCGTAACAACACCAGTGTACGTATGCTACGGCTTCTAACTAATAATTGCGTTTGTGTTGATATAATGTTGTAAACTTTAAGTACAATAATTCTGTTGACAACAGTTGTAAAATTATATATTAATAGGCTGGGATTCAGAGACAATAATGAAAGGATGGAAGCAGAGGGAGAGAGAGAGGAAGAGTGAGAAATGTAGAGTGAGGGAGAGAGAGAAATTCAGATACAGAGAGTGGAAAGAGTGATTGAAGAAAAGCAAATTTTTCCTAAGCAGCGGGTTCGTAAGATTATATCTGTTACATGTAATATTAACTAAAGGTGGGAGTGATACATTGGTTAATGCTTTAAAAATATGTAGATGGACGTACGGTTTATGTATGGTAACTATTTGTGTTTAATAACGTACGCTGTTGCCGAAAACAGAGATGATACTATTGTAAATTCCATTTTTGTCATTCAGGTTGTTTTCTTCGTGTTCTTATATCTGGAGTGTTTCAAGGATGTCTAGTTTCTTGCCTTTAAGTTGGATGTATAGGATGCTGATACTTGTGTGGTTGAGACAGTGTTTTGTTTTATTAACGTGGATGCCTATTGCTGACGTGTTCCTGTTTCCTTTTTTGTTTTTGTTTTTTAGTGCTTTCATGTATTCTTTGAATCGAATCTCAAATGATCTAGAAACACAGTCCAAACATTCAATTTTGTAACGCCTGTATGATGAAGTGGATTTCGTGTGTTGCTGTTGTGTGTTATATGTGTCCAATGTTGCTGTTAATAGTAAAGAAAATCTTTATGTCTTTTCGTTTGAAGATATTGGCAGTCAGATTATAAATGTTACCTAGGAATGGGACTGTATGGAAGATGCTATTTTCTTTTAGTTTTTTGATTTGTCACTGTTCAGTGTTTTAGAGTGTCTACTGTGCAGCTGTTATAGCCATTTGCAGTAGCTGTTTGTTTTGTTGTTGCAATTTCTTATTCACATTTATCTTCAGAGAGCGGTAGTCGGATAGTTCTGTTGATCAGGTAGCGGAACGCTGGCACTTCGTGAGCTACGGGGTCCAGGAAGAGATGTGGTAGACTTCCGATAAATTTCAAGCTGGTCTTATCATTCTTTATTCTTATTGCAAGACCTGAAAAATTTACACTATCATCTGCTTTCTGTTCTGCTGTGAATTTTACATTTCCATGTGAGTTGGTGACTAATTGGTTCAACTTATTGATGTCATCTTTCGTGCCATTGATTAAAGTGATAGCATCATCTACATATCTGTAATAGTAGATGATTTTTTTTGAGGTGGTGGCGACTAGAATTCCAGCTAACAATCCGGAGAAATTTGAGCCCATTGCTGGGCCATCCGTTTCTTTGTAGAAGTGATTTTTTGTAGGTTGGCATTTTGTGTGGTACTCGTATGTTTAAGAGTTTCTAGTACTTCTATTAGTTTCATCGTTATACCTTTCTTTACTGTTCTGGTATTTCTATTAGTTTCATCTTAACACCTTTCTCTGTAAAAAATATCACATTGTAAATCATATGAACATATTTCCGTTGGAAGATATTCCGGAAGAGACGAAGGTGGCGTTTGAAGTCTTCGCAGACCTTTGCTGTTCTTCAGAGGCTGGTTGGGCCATTATCACTGTTTCAGAGGCGGTGAGTATGTTTACAATAGCGCAGTGAAGAAGGGTTGCTGCTGACCACTTGAATTTGTGAGACATCTCTGCTCAGTTTGCACAGAACTCGTGGTGTGATACCTCATCGCTAAGTGGATCACATTTATCTTGTGATGAAATCCCAATTTCTCAGTTTTCTTTGAACTGACAGTTGTTAGTAGGCCGCTTAGGCATTCTATGTTGGTTGTAGAAGCTTTATTGGCCTGTAATTGCAAGTCAGTCACAATGATTTTTTTATTTACACTTATTCACCATTTTATCAACTTTGAGCCCATTTAACGTGCTATGACACTCAAAGTGACCTACATTTAAGATGACCACAGAATCTTCGATTTCAAATACGACAAATGTAGAAACTCAGCTTACATTTTTGGGCTAACGCCAAGGTCAAATCAAGGTAATTTTATAGGATATGGTAGTAAACATTAGTCTTGTACACTACTGGCCATTAAAATTGCTACACCACGAAGATGACCTGCTAAAGACGCGAAATTCAACCGACAGGAAGAAGATGCTGTGATATGCAAATGATTAGCTTTTCAGAGCATTCAAACAAGGTTGGCGCCGGTGGCGACACCTACAAAGAGCTGACATGAGGAAAGTTTCCAACCGATTTCTCATACACAAACATCAGTTGACCGGCGTTGCCTGGTGAAACGTTGTTGTGGCGCCTCGTGTAAGGAGGAGAAATGCGTACCATCACGTTTCCGACTTTGATAAAGGTGGGATTGTAGCCTATCGCGATTGCGGTTTATCGTATCACGACATTGCTGCTCGCGTTGGTCGAGACCCAATGACTGTTAGCAGAATGTGGAATCGGTGGGTTCTGGAGGGTAATACGGAACGCCGTGCTGGATCCCAACGGCCTCTTATCACTAGCAGTCGAGATGACAGGCATCTTATCCTCATGGCTGTAACGGATCGTGCAGCCACGTCTCGATCCCTGAGTCAACAGATGGGGACGTTTGCAAGACAACAACCATCTGCATGAACAGTTCGACGACGTTTGAGGCGGCATGGACTATCAGCTCGGAAACCATGGCTACGGTTACCCTTGACGCTGCATCACAGACAGGAGCGCCTGCGATGGTGTACTCAACGACGAACCTGGGTGCACGAATGGCAAAACGTCATTTTTTCGGATGAATCCAGGTTCTGTTTACAGCATCATGATGGTCGCATCCGTGTTTGGTGACATCGCGTTGAACGCATATTGGAAGCGTGTATTCGTCATTACCATACTGGCGTATCACCCGGTGTGATGGTATGGGTTGCCATTGGTTACACGTCTCGGTCGCCTCTTGCTCGCATTTACGGCACTTTGAACTGTGGAAGTTACATTTCAGATGTGTTACGACCCGTGGCTCTACCCTTCATTCGATCCCTGCGAAACCCTAGATTTCAGCAGGATAATGCACGACCATATGTTGCAGGTCATATACGGGCCTTTCTGGATACAGAAAATGTTCGAATGCTGCCCTGGTCTGCACATTCTCCAGATCTCTCACCAATTGAAAACGTCTGGTCAATGGTGGCCGAACAACTGGCTCGTCACAATATACCAGTCACTACTCTTGATGAACTGTGGTATCGTGTTGAAGCTGCATGGGGAGCTGTACCTGTACACTCAGGCGTATCAAGGCCGTTATTACGGCCAGAGGTGGTTGTTCTGGGTACTGATTTCTCAGGATCTATGCACCCAAATTGCGTGAAAATGTAATCAGATGTCAGTTCTAGTATAATATACTTGTCCAGTGAATACCCGTTTATCATCTGCATTTCTTCTTGGTGTAGCAATTTTAATGGCCAGTAGTGTATATTTCTAAAAGTTTGACCTTCAGTTCTTACATATTACTAACTGTCAGTAATTACTTCATAATCAGATTTCAGCAATCTTGGAT
This sequence comes from Schistocerca nitens, assembly GCF_023898315.1. Lineage (NCBI taxonomy): Eukaryota > Metazoa > Arthropoda > Insecta > Orthoptera > Acrididae > Schistocerca > Schistocerca nitens. The sequence goes on from NC_064617.1 coordinate 530,174,157, forward strand.
ACTTAAATGAAAGAATTTTTATATACAATTAATATAAATCTATCATGCTTATGCCTAGCCCTGGCATAATTCAGTTATACGAGCAGAAAGTACAGATATCAGTTTTATGCAGCAGGTGTCAGGAGGCCTGGACACAAGATCAGAACTGGCCCCGAACGAGAGTCTTGACTGCAGGCACTTCACTCTGCTCTCTACGTTGGTTGGTTCTCTATTTACCGGTTCGCAGTGCTTAGGACTAGTGTTGTTTCGTAGCTAATTCCAGCTGTACTATAGGTTTGTATCGTGGACTCGAGTTTGAGTATGTTGCAGACTATTTATTCATTTATTGATTTATTTAACCTGGCAAGATTAGGGCTATCAGGCCCTCTCTTACATCTAACCAGGCATTCTACTTATTTTGCATTCATATGTTTTAGTAGGCATGTTAAACTAAATCTAATAAAAAAAGTGAAATAAACAATTAGAAAGGCACACCTGGAAAAATACATACATATAGAGTTTATATTCGTAGATCATAAGTACTGTTATAATTAGACATTATTGAAGAGACAGATTTTAGATAGGGGTGCTAGCAGCAGGGAGTATGAGGGAGACTCGTGGTGAAGGTAGGAGAAGAATAGAGAGACATGATGAAACATAATTAAGGAAATATAAAGGAAAAGAAGATTTCGTAGCTAATAGAGATAGATGAAGAGGAAGGCATCTCAGGAGCAAGACAGGATACGCTAGCTTTGCTATTTGACAGATGAGAGGATTGGCCTTGTACATTAATTTTGTGGAGAACGTTATGAGGATGATAGTAGGAAATGTTTCAACTTTTGCGCAAGGTAAGGGGCAGTTTGTTCCAGAGGCGGACAGCAGCAACTGAGAAGGAGTTTGCAAAAGTTTTTGTTTTGTGAGTGGGCACAGTTAGGATACCAAATAAGAGTGACGTCGTGTTTCGATTATGATGGCATGACAGGTTTTTAATCTCTGATGCAAGGTACTGCGGTGCTTGCGCTACGAGGAGTCGGTGAAGTAGACATAGAGTGTGGTAGTCACGCAATTTGTCCGGCCGCAGCCACCCTAGCTCGGAGTATGAAGCACTAACATGATCATATCGGCGAATGTTGCAGGTGTAACGCACACAGGCATTCATGGTTAGTTCTAGCCGTCTTTTGTTTTCACTACTCATGCCTTGTTGAATTACATCACAATAGTGGAGGTTCGGTAGAACGACTGCTTGCAGGAGCTGGCGTTTCAAGTCCTGTGGAAATATGTTCCGAAACTTTTTGAGAGCATAGAGACTCGTTTGAATAAAACAATTCTCCGCTACTTGGGTCCTCTATAATCTTGAATACCTATATGCGTCTGTGCTTAGTGTGTACCTCAAATGTGATGAAAGGTTTGCTTGTATCAGGCACACAAGAGGCGACGAGGATATTATATATTCCAAATGTTATCTGTCAGACCACAGTTGGATATTGAACTTCTTAAGCATCAGCAGCATAATTGATACTTTTAGTTTGTTTATGTAATGAGGTGATAACTGCCATTACAATCGTATAGCAGATTATGGAGACACATGGCAGGATAAAATAAAGACGGAGTTACCCTCAACCAGAAGGTTGTCTTGCATACCACAGCCTGTACCTGAACCAGGTATGGCTCAAATGAAAGTGGTATGCCTTTGCCTTCCTTGGACCTCTGGAATGATTTATCCAGAAAGTTGTAGGACCACCTGCAGTTTAAAATGGCCTCCAAACTATGATGATTTTTGGCATTTTTTTATATTAACAAATCGTTGCCACTGCCTGTCTGATTGTAAAGAAGCCTATATCTCAGGAATGGACAGACGTACTTTAAGTGAAATTTGTATCACATACTACAATTTATCGTCCCTTGTGCGAGTAAAAAATGTATGCTTCTAAGCAGTGGCGGATACAGAAAAACCTCAAGCAGGGGGCGCTAAAGATATCTTGAGCTACCTTTACTTTTACCGTAATAAAAAATAATCAAGTCACATGCAAAATTTAAGAAAGTTTTATTTAAACTGATTATACACGTATAGAAGACAATGGTATCTTATGATATAAAAAAGTTGCAATTTTGTTTCTCTTCCTTAAATGATGAATTCTAAGCGCCGATTTTTCCTGGCAAATTGGCCAGTTACATCGTCAATAGGACAACGTCAGAGTGAGTGTTCAACAGAGCGAAGCCATTAAATCGATCCTCCTTCTTTCTCGACCTCAGCTATGTTTTGTACGCTGTAATGTTGAAAAACTCCTTTCTACTGTGGCAATAGATGCAGGTAGACAAGCAAATATTTTGTACAACGTGTGCAAAGTAGGACAGTCAGATATAGGACAAACAGACAACGCTTGCATAACAGAATCACGATTATTTAGGGCGTTTATGCTCGTTTATTTGTATTGAAGATCTCTACCATTAGTCTCTTTTTAATCACAAAGAGTAATTCTTCTACAGAGAACCTTAGTTCAGTTAAGCACTGATTCAATTTATGTGCCACATCATTACCGTCATGTTTGTGTAATTGTGAGGGCAAAAGTATGTTGACTTTTAAATGATAAATATTTTCTTCAGCAAAACGTTCTCTCATATCAGTTTTAACATGGTCCAGTGTTGGAATAAAAACAGTTCTTTTCCAATATGTCATAACATCATCATTATGATCACAGTTTTCCCTCTGTCTTTGTCTGCCTGTAAGACGAGGAACACTCATCTCGACGTCTAACTCTTTCATAACTGCTTTCGCCTCGTCAGCAATACGAGCAAAGTGGCTATCAGCACTAGCTCTCATGCCGTCGTACACCTTGAGCGTCGAATCTAATTTTGCTTTTGCCATCACGACGTCCAAGCTAGGGTCTTGTAAGATTTTGCTGACTGGATATGTTATGCTCATAATGTCACTCAGTGTAAACAGTGATAATAAACTCGCAATTAGAGAGAGCTCGAAGGAGAATATTCGCTTTGGCAGCCGTTGTTCTATGCCTCCAACACTGTATTTCGTTAAGAACTTTGCAAACTGTTCCAAGATCAGCTATGAATTGAATAACAACATCATGTCGCTCAACCCATCTCGTTTGAAAATGTGACTGCAGCGAGTGTTGTAGGTGGCTCTTCAATGTTGCGCACCGCTTGCTAGACGCTGTAAAGAACGGTACTGCTAGAGCCAAGTGAGTTTCTTACGATTTTAACTTTGCAACTGCGAGAGACAGCGAGGTTGAGCTGATGATTTCGACGCGGTGCTACTTGCGCGTTGATAGCTTCCTTTTTATTGTAACCACAGCTTCTTTCAATTCTAACATATTAACTGAGCAAACATCTCAACCTACACCCACACAGTTCTCCAGTGACAGAGAAAGGCTTCCCATTCTCCTCAGAATCGTAGTACCTAATACTTCACCAGTAACGCTACGCTCTTCATCTTGACTCTCTTGAGGTTCATCATCAACGTTTCTACTAGAACCATTGTCTTTATGGATGTCAACTAAACCCAGAAATCTTTCATGTAATTTGCCATCACCATCAACATACCTTGCAGCTAAATTCAGTTGAGAGATGTGCACTATGCCTGTAGTCTCATCGAAGATCATGCTGTAATAATGAGTATCTATGATTTTCTCCAGTATTCTCGATAACATCACTATTTGACAGTATGAAATAAGTTCGTTATACGTTGTTTTACTTATGTAAGTGGCGTTCGCTTTAGTGGTCTCAAGGTGATGTTTTAGTTGCTGCGACGATTCTAAATCTTAGAAGAGCTCTAAAGTTTCCCTCGTGGCTCACTATACTTTCACGATCATTTTCGTTTCCTAATAGACTCCCATAATCTCTATGCCCCCGCAGAGGAATATTTTGCTTACCATGAAATATGATTGTTTTCATTATAGTTACAAGACGGTCTCTGTTTTCCTAATGCTTTGCACCCTCTGCCTTGACAATTGATTTATGACCTCAAATTCGCGGTTGCCTCGTGTCGCCAAAAATAATTTTGCATCTGTTGACGCTCCAATGTGGCACTTGAGCTGAGAGTGGGTCTCAAGGTCACCGTCTTTGCGAGAAAGTTTGGCAAGCTTTGTTAGTGGTTCAATGTAAAGTTTCTTGGCGATAATGAATTTCTTTCCTCCAACCATTTTATTATTAACATAAATTGAACAGTTAATCCAAAGAAGTCCCTTTTTAACTTATGAGAACACCAGTCATGGATACTGTTCAAAGTGATTATTGTGCAGTTGTGTACGTTCAACCCGTCCGCTCCTGTAGCACTGGGAAGTAGGAAGGATATAAGCTTTTTTAAGTTTCCTTGGAGCTGTGAGAGCTTGTTTTTTTATATCGTCACTGATATTTCCTGATGCCAATATATCCAAATAATTGCCAATATCTGTGAGATTAAAGGAATCAGTCGATGAACTTGTGGAAGTTTTGACGAAGTGCTGGGATCTGCCTGTACATCTGGTGGTGTTTTTGCGGCTGAATGGTGACCGTAAACTTCAGATGTTTCTACTTTTCTTTTTCGTATTACATAACGATCCATTTCATTATATTGTCACGACGTAAGTAAATTAGATGCCAATTATTCTCGAATAAACACTTTATTCGCACTGAAAAATGCAGCACTAGTACACTCGGCACCAAAACACACACGGTCACACTCCACGTATTTCTATCACTAAGCATAACACTGACTGAACTCCATAGTAACAGCCAATAATCACAGCTGTTTACTTATCACTTCCAAATTATCGCGATGATTGTAGCTTTCAAACGACTACCTGGCAGCGACTCTGCTTTCTTTATTTATGTGGCTCGGTTGTTTCGAGAACATATGCTGCCAGAATGTTCGCTTCCAGACTTTTATGGAGTGTGAACGAGTACCTACAGTGAAAGCGACAAGCCAATATGTATCTTACGACGTATATTGGTAAACTGCAGGAGTATCCAGGGCAAGGTTCCTGAATTAGTATCGCTTATTGAAGGAAATAGTGCGCATATAGTATTAGGAACGGAAAGTTGGTTAAAACCGGAAGTGAACAGTAACGAAATCCTAGACACAGAATGGAATATATACCGCAAGGATAGGATAAACGCCAATGGTGGAGGAGTATTTATAGCAGTAAAGAATTCAATAATATCCAGTGAAGTTATTAGCGAATGCGAATGTGAAATAATCTGGGTTAAGTTAAGTATCAAAGGTGGGTCAGATATGATAGTCGGATGCTTCTATAGACCACCTGCATCAGCAACCGTAGTAGTTGAGCGCCTCAGAGAGAACCTGCAGAACGTCGTGAAGAAGTTTCGTGATCATACTATTGTAATAGGGGGAGACTTCAATCTACCAGGTATAGAATGGGATAGTCACACAATCAGAACTGGAGCCAGGGACAGAGACTCTTGTGACATTATCCTGACTGCCTTGTCCGAGAATTACTTCGAGCAGATAGTTAGAGAACCAACTCGTGAAGCTAACGTTTTAGACCTCATAGCAACAAATAGACCGGAACTTTTCGACTCCGTGAATGTAGCAGAGGGTATCAGTGATCATAAGTCAGTGGTTGCATCAATGACTACAAGTGTAATAAGAAATGCCAAGAAAGGAAGGAAAATATATTTGCTTAACAAGAGTGATAGGGCACAAATCGCAGAATATCTGAGTGACCACCATCAAACGTTCATTTCTGAGGAAGAGGATGTGGAACAAAAATGGAAAAAATTCAGAAACATCGTCCAGTACGCCTTAGATAAGTTCGTACCGACTAAGGTCCAAAGCGAGGGGAAAGATCCACCGTGGTATAACAATCATGTACGAAAGGTACTACGGAAACAAAGAAAGCTTCATCATAGGTTTAAGAGTAGTCGAATCATAGCTGATAAGGAAAAGCTGAACGAAGCGAAAAAGAGCGTAAAGAGAGCAATGAGAGAAGCATTCAACGAATTCGAACATAAAACATTGGCAAACAATCTAAACAAGAACCCTAAAAAGTTTTGGTCATATGTAAAATCGGTAAGCGGATCTAAATCCCCTATTCAGTCACTCGTTGACCACGATGGCACCGAAACAGAGGACGACCGAAGAAAGGCAGAAATACTGAATTCAGTGTTCCGAAACTGTTTCACTGCGGAAAATCGTAACACGGTCCCTGACTTCAGCCGTCGCACGGACGCCAAAATGGAAAATATTGAAATAAACGATATCGGAATTGAAAAACAACTGCTATCACTTAGTAGCGGAAAAGCATCCGGACCAGACGAGATACCCGTAAGATTCTACAGTGATTATGCTAAAGAACTTGCCCCCTTTCTATCAGCAATTTATCGTAGATCTCTGGAAGAACGTAAAGTACCTAGCGACTGGAAGAAAGCGCAGGTCGTTCCCATTTTCAAGAAGGGGCATAAATCAGATGCGAATAATTATAGGCCTATTTCGCTTACGTCAATCTGTTGTAGAATAATGGAACATGTTTTATGTTCTCGTATTATGACGTTCTTAGATAATACAAATCTCCTTCATCATAACCAACATGGATTCCGCAAACAGAGATCATGTGAAACTCAGCTCGCCCTATTTGTCCAAGAAATTCACAGTGCCGTAGACACTGGCGAGCAGATTGATGCCGTATTCCTGGACTTCAGGAAGGCATTTGATACGGTTCCGCACTTACGTTTAGTGAAAAAAATACGAGCTTACGGAATATCGGACCTGGTTTGTGATTGGATTCAGGATTTCCTAGAAGAAAGAACACAACATGTCATTCTTAACGGTTCAAAATCTGCAGATGTAGAGGTAATTTCGGGAGTACCGCAAGGAAGCGTGATAGGACCTTTATTGTTTACAATATACATAAATGACTTAGTTGACAACATCGGTAGCTCCGTGAGGCTATTTGCAGATGACACGGTTGTCTACAAGAAAGTAGCAACATCAGAAGACTCGTACGTACTCCAGGAAGACCTGCAGAGGATTAATGAATGGTGCGACAGCTGGCAGCTTTCCCTAAACGTAGATAAATGTAATATAATGCGCATACATAGGGGCAGAAATCCATTCCAGTACGATTATGCCATAGGTGGTAAATCATTGGAAGCGGTAACGACCGTAAAATACTTAGGAGTTACTATCCGGAGCGATCTGAAGTGGAATGATCACATAAAACAAATAGTGGGAAAAGCAGGCGCCAGGTTGAGATTCATAGGAAGAATTCTAAGAAAATGTGACTCATCGACGAAAGAAGTAGCTTACAAAACGCTTGTTCGTCCGATTCTAGAGTATTGCTCATCAGTATGGGACCCTTACCAGGTTGGATTAATAGAAGAGATAGACATGATCCAGCGAAAAGCAGCGCGATTCGTCATGGGGACATTTAGTCAGCGCGAGAGCGTTACGGAGATGCTGAACAAGCTCCAGTGGCGGACACTTCAAGAAAGGCGTTACGCAATACGGAGAGGTTTATTATCGAAATTACAAGAGAGCACATTCCGGGAAGGGATGGGCAACATATTACTACCGCCCACATATATCTCGCGTAATGATCACAACGAAAAGATCCGAGAAATTAGAGCAAATACGGAGACTTACAAGCAGTCGTTCTTCCCACGCACAATTCGTGAATGGAACAGGGAAGGGGGGATCAGATAGTGGTACAATAAGTACCCTCCGCCACACACCGTAAGGTGGCTCGCGGAGTATAGATGTAGATAATATAAGGGCGAATTTCCAATGATGACGTCATCCGGCAATTTATGTGTGTGGAACTTTTACTGTCGATTCCGTTCCTTTCTAGTGCATTCGATAAAGGTCGTATACGGTAACAATGCGTTTTTAGGAATCTGCTCGAAAGTCACTACTACCGGAGATACACGCATCAATAGTTTCCCATAACTGTTACGAGTCTCGTAACAATATTTTTACTGAGAAATTATCATGAATTACTATTATTAATACTTCACAACCAACTGATCACGCTCACTCTTGACTAATCTCCACGCTTGCTAAAACTAGAACGTGTTACTTATTCATTCTTCAGTCTTAATATTTCTGCTTTTGAACGTAAACTAGCTTCCTATTTGGCAAATAGTCCGTATTTATAGCGCTACGTATGCAAGGTTCTCTGTACGAGAAAACAGTAGAATATTCGCGACAAATGTTAGAATAACGTATTGAGATGACTGGAATGGCCTGTGTTAATTATCTGTGTGCCAGAGAGAAACGTATAAAATACGATGACACGGACGCGCGTGCTACATAGGAAAGTACAATTGCTCGATAACTCGATTCAGTCGAGTCGACTGATGAAAGAAACGAAGGAATAGCGTGCGGGCTGTCTGGCTGGGGCGGCGCTGGTGTCAATGCATGCGGCCCCGCAGAAGGGGGACGCGCCCCGCGCCCCCCATATGTATCCAGCACTGCTTGTTAAGTGAGTTCTATCAAAAGATACTGCCATTTTTGTCACGTACACTGAGGTGACGAAAGTCTTGGGATAGCGATATGTAGATATAGAGATGGCAGTACTATAGCGTACACAAGGTGTAAAAGGACAATGCATTGGCGAAGCTGTCGTTTGTACTCATCTGATTCATATGAACACGTTTCCGAGGTGATTATGGCCGCACGACGCGAATTAACGCATTTGTACACGGAATGGTAATTGGAGCTTGACGCATGGGACATTCCATTGTAACGGCTCCATGTAAGCCGCCACATGGCTCGACCCCACAACTAAAGACACCTGAGTGCCCTTCCGACACTCAGGGAAGAGCCTGACGATAATTAGTAAGATAGGGTTATTTAAATATAGACGATCATTTTAATATTAGGTATGGTAATTGTCTGCAAAGTGTGAATGCGAACGTATGATGAGGTATGCGTGAGATGCCGGCTGTGGGTGTGCTATAGGCAAAGTGGAAGTGTAGCCAATCTCGAATCTAGTAGAGCGCGACTGCACCGGACCAGAGAGGCATAAGCTCCACGCGCGTCATTAGCGCTCGTTAGGTTGGCAAATAACCGTGTGCGATATCTCTGAGTCCTTGCGGCCACGATGTGTGGACCCGGACGAGGGAGACCGTATCGGGGTTGTTGCTGGGAAGACCTGGGTGAGTGAGCACGCTCTGCTCTATCGCTCCGATAGTTAGCGAAGATTTAGAATTCCATGTTCACTTTGAACTTGGAAGCAGCTTCCCTGCTGAGGAAAGCCACTATGGTATTTCCTAGAATCGTGTCATTTAGGAGAGATAAGGAGATGATTTCTTTTGCCAAGTAATTTCATGGGAATTTGTGTTCACTGCACTTGGGAGTTGCTCAATTTGCATTTCAGTGTGAGTGCGAAGTATATATGTAAAGTGTATTTTATTTAAATGTGTTTATTGACTACTGATTGTGGAGAGATTGGTAACACGTGGTCCGCAGACCCCGTGCATTTCTTGGTGAGAAGCTGCAGCTCGACGTAATCACATTTCGTGATCGAGCTGGATCTTCTACGTAAATTCACGCGTGTGATTTAATTGTTCCTTCATAATATCCAGTAAAACTCGCGGAGTTAGTTAAACGTGAAGACGGGACTTGCCCGAATTAAAGTTACAGTTGGAACTATGTGCTCTCTCCCAATGTTGTCCCACTTGGTGTATGGGAACCTTCCTCTTTTATCTGTTAGATAAAATGAATAGATGAATGTTAGTGTGTGTGTGTGTGTGGCTAAATGATGATAGAAATGTGCAGGCGGTAGTCATTGTCGATTCACGGCACACGTTAGCCGGATGTTTAACTAAGTTTACTTAGATATTATACCATTTGTATCACGCCAGCATTCCGTGATAAGTGAGAGGGAATAGTTGAGATGGTAATGTTCATGGAATAAATGTGATTCTGTTATTATATAAATATGTTACAGTGACTTCTCCCAGCCACACCATATTCCCTTATCATTTCACAGAATATTTGGTACGCGTATTTCAGTTAATCACCTGTCTATGTCCCACTCATGGGCATATTTCATTTAATAAACTCTGTAAGGTGGTATTAAAACTTCATTATAATAATATTCTAATTCTAACTTGATCAAAACCACCGAATAAAACCTTAGTTTGAGTATTGATGCTTGTTGCTGCAAATGGGCGCCGGCGTCTTCTATAGTACAGGTCCCATTTATAAAATTGAGGATGCCTGTCGAGGGTGCGGAAAGCAAGGATCATGCACCATTTCGGAAATCGTTAGGGAATTCAATATTCCGAAATGCGCCGAGAATACAAAATTTCAGACATTACCTCTCTCCATGGAAAAAATAGTGTCGGTGGGCGAGTGAAATAACCGCAGATATCAATGTGCGACGGACGACGAGCGTACCCGTTAGGACAGTGCACCGAAGTTCAGCGTTAATGCGTTACGGCAGCAGACGACCGACCAGAGTGACTTTTCTAACAGCACGACATCGCCTGCAGCACCTACCTTGGGCACGTTACCATATCGATTGGACACTTAACTACTGGAGAACTGTAGCCTCGTCAGATGACTCCTGATTTCAGTAAATAAGAGATGATGGTAAGGTTCGAGTGTGGTGTAGACTCCATGAAGCCAAAGACCCAACCTGGTGGTGGCTGCATAATGGTATGGTCTGGACTGTGTGCTCTGGTCCAACTGAACCGATCGTTGACTGGAAATGGCTACCTGGTACTTTTTGTTGCCAAACAATAATGGAATTTTTATGCACGACAGAGTACCATATCAGCGGGCCACAGTTTGTTCGAAGAACATTCTGGACGATTTGGACAAATGGTTTGGCCACCCACATCGCCCGACGTGGATCCCATCGAATATTTATAGGACACACGATTTTAGGAGGTATCCCATTATTTTTGTCACAGTGTATTTTGACACTCGCAAACTCACTCATCAAAACCTAAAGCTTAGTTCCCGTTGACGTAGACTCATGAAATTTGGTTTTACAGAGCAATCTAAGGTAAAAATTCGAAATTTGTTAATTTTTTATATCACAACGAAAAAACAGAAATAGTTTTCTGTCATTTGCTATACGACTCTCTGTCTGTCCGTCTTTTAAAATCCTTCTTCTGAGGAAATGTCTGACTTACCACTTTCAAATTCATATCACATACGAACGTCTGTAATTCCTCGTTAGCAGGCCGGAGTGGCCGAGCGGTTCTAGACGCTACAGTCTGGAGCCGCGCGACCGCTACGGTCGCAGGTTCGAATCCTGCATCGGGCATGGATGTGTGTGATGTCCTTAGGTTAGTTAGGTTTAAGTAGTTCTAAGTTCTAGGGGACTGATGACCTCAGCAGTTAAGTCCCATAGTGCTCAGAGCCATTTGAACCATTTGAATTCCTCGTTAAAGCTTCTAATCCAATGCAGTCAAAAGATACGTTCATTTATGTCATGTATTTTCATACTAGCAGACTCACTCATCAAAACCTATAAGGTGCTTCCCTTGATGTAGAATTATGAAATTTGGCAGGAAAAAAGGCTTCACAGCGCAAGTAAGGGAATAATGGAAAACTGTCAATTTGCAATTACATCACACGAAGAAAATACTTATTTTTCATTTGTTCAAAAAATGGTTCAAATGGCTCTGAGCACTATGGGACTCAACTGCTGAGGTCATTAGTCCCCTAGAACTTAGAACTAGTTAAACCTAACCTAAGGACATCACACACATCCATGCCCGAGGCAGGATTCGAACCTGCGACCGTAGCGGTCTCGCGGTTCCAGACTGCAGCGCCAGAACCGCGCGGCCACTTCGGCCGGCTTTCATTTGTTGTACGACCTTCTGTCTGTGGTTAAGACCCCTTTTTCTCAGCTACGATTTGAAATGTCAAGTTAAAATTCATGTTACCTAGTAAGACTATTGTCCCTTGACGGTATAAAAACTTTAAGCAACCGAAAGATACGGGCTTTTGTGTCATATACAGGGTTATTACAAATGATTGAAGCGATTTCACAGCTCTACAATAACTTTATTATTTGAGATATTTTCACAATGCTTTGCACACACATACAAAAACTCAAAAAGTTTTTTTAGGCATTCACAAATGTTCGATATGTGCCCCTTTAGTGATTCGGCAGACATCAAGCCGATAATCAAGTTCCTCCCACACTCGGCGCTCACTGCAGGCCGACCCATTGATTTCCCCTTACAGAGGCATCCAGAAGCTTTAAACTGCGCATACCATCGCCGAATGGAGTTAGCAGTTGCTGTATCTTTGTTGAACTTCGTCCTGAAGTGTCGTTGCACTGTTATGACTGACTGATGTGAGTGCATTTCAAGCACGACATACGCTTTCTCGACTCCTGTCGCCATTTTGTCTCACTGCGCTCTCGAGCGCTCTGGCGGCAGAAACCTGAAGTGCGGCTTCAGCCGAACAAAACTTTATGAGTTTTTCTACGTATCTGTAGTGTGTCGTGACCACATGTCAATGAATGGAGCAACAGTGAATTTACGAAATCGCTTCAATCATTTGTAATAGCCCTGTACTTTGGTACTCTCAAATTCACGCATCAAAATCTATAGGGTACTTTCCGCTGATATAGTAACATGAAAATTGGCAAGAAGCAAGACTTCACAGTACTCTTTAGGAAAAAATGTGAAAATAGTTAATTGGTAATTATACCAAAAGAGGAAAATATTTCTTCTTGACATTTTTTATCCGATTCGTCAGCTTATCTTCCATTAGGAACGTTAGTGCACTCGACTGTGATATGACCTTCAGATGACAGAGCACAGCAATCAGTCGTCCTTTTCTTGCACATTTTGTTTTGCAAATCTAGATTTCGGCTAGTACCTAGCCGTTATCAGTGCATCATTTCATAATATCAAGGCGTAGTGTAGTACGTCAATCCCCTGTTGCTCGGGCTCCTGTCACATGTATGCGGATTTTTTTCATGTGGTCATAACTCTTCCGACTGGTTGGATGCACATCGCTTCTGCTTCCTCCCCTGTGCCAATCTTTTCTTTTCAACCTAGCTTTTAAACTGAATGTCCTCGATTATTGTTGGATATATTCTAAGCTCTTACCTTCCTGTACAGCTTTTGCCCTCTACCACTCCCAATAATACCATGGAAGTTATTTCCTGACGTCTTAATATGTGTCATCCTATCACCCTGGTCCTTCTTCTAATCAATATTTTCTACGTAGTCCTTTTCTCGTCGATTCCATGGAAAATCTCATTTCTTGCCTTTAAAACTGGTTTGATATTCAGCATCCTTGTGTAACATTACATCTAAAACAATTCGATTGTCTTCTTCTCAGGTGTTCCGATGTTCAAGATTCACTTCTATACAACTAGATAAACATACCCATAAATTTAATGAAGGTCTATGTGTTATCTCAGTACACGTCTTTGAACCAGGAATGTCCTCTTTGTCTGTTTTAGTCTGCTTCTTAGTTCGTCTGTGAAACATTGTTTCGCATTCCTGTTAACAGAATTCCTTCACTTCGACTACTACGTAATCATCAATTTTTAAATATTTCGCCTATCTCATTTACGCCACCTCTCATTCCTTTCGTTTTTCTTTGGTTTACTTTTTCTTCATATTTTGTCCTTATTAGACTATCCCATTCACCGCATCCTGTAATACTTCCTCACTTTCACTGACGTCATTACCGAGTCTTATGACTGATATGCTTTTACTCAGAGTGCTAAATCCCTCTCCTGAACAAATCGTGTGTATGTAGACACTGAACGTTGGAGGCGAGAGGCACATATTTAATGCGAGTACTTCCTACTTGGTTTATCATTCTTATCGCTCCTCTTGCTTCTTGAATACAGGGTGAGTCAGGTAAGATGTAACGCTCTTTTATTTCCTGAACGGTTACACATATCGAAATGCAGTTCTCGGCAAATATTAGAGCGTCTAGGGGCACGTGCGTTTTTGTTTGGTTAATGTTTTTTAGCGCTGGTATCAACTGAGGTATTGAACGAAGTCGGTTTTTTAAATGGAACTTATACTTTTTATAACTGCATTCGATGGCTCTTCTGAAGACAATTACAATAGTATAGCGTTTGTTAATGTTGCGTACGAAACATGTGGTAAAAGAAATTCGAGAAATGTCCTAAAAATTGAGAGCACGGTGGCCGGAGTCGGCATTAGCGGTTCAAATACACCAAGCAGAGCTCTCTAACTACACTTTGTAAGAATGTCAACACATTTGCCTGTTTACTTGTTTGCAACGCAGACCGCTCATTTCTGCTTCAACATTCGCTGCGTGCAGGCATGTACACCAATGAGAAGAAGTTGGATAAACTGCTTTTATGTTGTGAATGCAAAAGAAATGCGGTAAAAACAGTACAGCGGTATAGGGCTATTTATCCGGATCGCCAGTGTCCGACGCCCCAGGCAGTTGCGCGAATTATTAAGACACTAGTGCGGACAGACTGCTTGAACGTAGAAAGAGGACAAGAAAGAAGACAGAGAACACAGAGAAGCTGTTCTGGCTACGACGCTAGTGAACCCGCACAGTGGTACGAGACATATTGCTAAGGAATGTGGAATCAGCCAGATGGGTGTCATTCTCATCCTGCATCGACATACTTTTTCTCCGTATCATCTGTCGCTACGTCAGGCACTAGGCGAGCGTGAAATCGAACGTCGCACAGATTTTTTCTGTTTGCGCTTCAGCGAGAGAAGACGCTATGGTTTTCCAACGTGTGCTCCTTACCGATGAGGCAACTTTTACTAACCACGCTAATGTAAATTTACGTTGGATGCACTGCTGGACAGCCGACAACCCACACTGCCTTCGTCAGGTGCAACATCAACGGCCGTGGAGAATAAATGTATGGTACGGCATCGTAGGAAATTACACTGTGGGACCTCACTTCATCATAGGCGTTCCAAATGGACATTCGTATGCACACTTTCTGACGAACATTCTGCCGGTTCGTCTGGAACTGCTACCACTGGATATTCAGCAGTGTATGCGGCTGCAACACGATGGTTGTCCAGCTCGCTCGTCCAACGCAAATACTGGATGAGAGCTTTCCTGGACGTTCGATGGAACGAAATTATGTTGTCAAATGGCCTGCGAGGCCCCCGATTTGACTCCTCTAGCTTTCTTTTTTTGGGGAGCACTGAAAGATGCAGTCAATCGCGAAGACCCAAGTACACCAGACGATACCTGTATGTGTCGTCGAATCGCCAGTGTATGATCTGTCATATCAAGCACTTTAAGTACGTCTGTTCATCGTTCTTTCGAAACACGATCGCAGATGTATGTTTCAGTCCATGGTCAACAGCTTAAATAAAGTATTAAGTTATTACTTTGGAAGACAAAGTTTGTGTTATGTGATTTGGGTGGCTATCAAAACATTAGTAGTAAATTCTTTATTTCATTTACTTGTGTACTAAATTGGCTAACAATGTGAAATAAGCTGACAGTTTCTACTGCACGTAGTTGGTAATACTGTCATTGCGCACTTACGTTCAGCATGAAACGACATTTCGTTAAGAAGAGTATTTATTTTGTAATATACAGGTGATCACAAAAATGTTTTTTATGAAATGTTTAGTTGAACGAATGTATCCCAGATGAACAATTTAGAGCAATTAGACAGAGACAGTTATCCGATAGCAAGTATTTTACCTCTAAGAAGCACACAGGCACGTACAGGAAAAAATAGGTCAAATCTTCCTTCTAACATTTAGATATTTAATACAATAGCTGTTCTTTGTAGCGTGTAACACCTCTTTATTTTTGAAGAATGGTTTCTCTGTTTCAGCTCTTGTAAATCTGGGAGGATACACAAACGACAAGTAGTTTTCCTAAGCCCTTTCTATACGCTAGTTTCTAGCCTATATCGTATTTCCAGATACAATATTCGTAGGTGAACCTGCATCTAGGTCGTAAGTTGTTTCAAAGGAAAATGAAGTTTTAGTGCTGTAGCGTAGCCAACCTTACGGTGTACAACTACGCAGCCTGAATTGAGACACCTGCTTGACATTGTTTGCATCGCTAAAGTTGATTCTGGCCACATTGATGTCAGGTTCTAGGACATTTCTCAAAACTTTTTTCTGACAGGTTTCAACGTCAGCATTAACAAATGCTATATCATTGTAATTGTCTTCTCAAGAGCTATCGAGTGCAGTTACAAAAAGTATACGGTTACATTTAAAATAACGTACTTGCTTCAATATCTTAGTTGATACCCGCTCTGAAAACATTAACCAAACAAGAACATACGAGCCTCTCGGCACTCTAACATTTGCCGACAACCGCGTTTCGGCGTGTGTAAAAGGGTTGTTACGTCTTACGTGACACTCCCTGTATATTGCATTCTATGCGACCTTCCCCATAACTGATATTTTTTCATGAGAATTTCGATCAACTGACAGCATTTTAGTTTGACGAACGCTTTTTCTAGGTCGACAAATAGTGTGAACTTATCTTAGTTTTTCTTAAGCTCTTCTTCAATTATCAGTATCGACGTCAGAACAGCCTCTCTGGTGCCTTTAGCTTTGCTTAAGCCGAATTGATGACCATATAACTGATGGTCAATTTTCTTTTCCATTCTTTTGCACATTATTCCTGCCAGCACATTGATTGCACACATTTATGTGTGTTTTCTGTCTTAGGAATTGTGAGACTGACACTCTCCTGAAAATTCGATGCTACAGATACAGTTTAATTGATTCTGTATACCAGCATGAATATTCGTTTAGTTGCCTCTCCTCCCTGCGTTTTTAGAGATATGCAAGTATTTTTATCTTTGTCGTTTACTCTTTCAAACTACGACTGTCTCTGAATTCCAAGTGTGTCCCAAATCGACACTGTAATATCCAGTGCGTTGTAGTTACATACTCTTTGTAGGTACTCTCAATTCTTAACTATGGCCTTATTTTCTGGGACAGAAGCACTCAAACTCTGAATACAGTTTCGAAAATACAGAAAGAGGCATAAAAACAACAACAATAATAATAATAAAATAACAACGAGGCGCTGTGTAAATTTCTTTTCAAAATATAGGAGATTTTAACTACACATGATTGCAATTTTCAGTCAGTTATGCACATCCAAAACATTGACAATTACTGCACAAACTGCTCTGAACATGAAAATGGAACAAGATATAAACTGAACTTATAATCATCAAGAAAAAAATAAACGTAAAATTGAAAACAGCATTTTCTACCAAGGGAAAGAATTGTACAATAGATTCTCCAAGGCAATTACTGAGATTATTAAAAGAAGCACTTCAAAATGCAGCTAAAAGTACTTGTTAAGCAATGAACTGTGTAGAGTGAGGGATTAATTAGAAAGACAAAATAGAGATTTGGTGAAAAGTGTAACACAGACAAACACTAATAATGCACTTGTCATTCTACAACATATTTACGCACTGTAATGTTTTTCTTTTCTTGTTTTCTTTTCATTGTCATGAACCAGACGTCAGCTTATAGTGTCTGCATAGCGTGTGTAATGTAACCAGTGAAATAACTTCTTTGCATGAATGTGTAAATAAAACAGCATTCTATACTAGGGATACAACCGAAAGAAGTGGCACCGTTTTCAACAGATTGCCGTTGTGTTTAGGAGATAATCGACTCATTCTGATCAGCCAGCCTCCCTCAATTAGATTTTTGTACTATCCCTGAATTAGGTCAACGAAATGCCAGGATTGCTTCTGATATAAGGCACCAGGTGACAACCAATCTTGTTGTAGAGAAACAAAACGTAACAAGTGTGTACATTTCTATACACATGAATTGGGTCTTTTGTTCTTAAGCCTTGGCGCGTCACGTATCCTTGGAAATGGGATACACGGGTGAATAAAACTACGAACACTACTAGTATTATTACTGCTGCTGACACTACTAAGGCTACTGTACAAACTCTAAAACAGAAATCTAAGAGGCTGTTAGATGGCTCTACAATAATCACTGGTTGATAAAATTTTAATTGCGAGGAGAAATGCAATTGTAGAAGCGGGGAAATTTGTAACACCCGTTCATAGTTTTTGCAAGGACAACTTAATTACTCGTATAAATGCTGCACCGTTTGTGCAAAAATGCAGGCACATTTAGATAAGCACGTTGTCGTATCCCGCCTACCCAGGACTCTGGAATGTAATAAGGGACATGAGTCGGCCCTTTAAAACGTCGCGGCGTCGGCGTCAGAGATTAAAAGTGTGAAGGCTCCAGGAAGTTTTCGTCTGCGTATCAGATGGCAAATTGTATTCCAGATTTATGTGCCTGTATTTCTCCAGCTTAATAACCACAGGGATGCCCTCTGTCTGCCTTTCTATAGAAGCGCCGCTTTGAGCTTTCTTCGTTTTATTTCTCACTAATAAGCAGGCCCGCACATTGCTTTTGTTTTCAAATACTCCTCCACGAGGTCACCAGTATAAAGAACGTGATGAGTCGGCGCTGTGTGGCAACGGAGACGATACAAATATTCTCTGTCTAGACGCTTGATACTTCTCTGCCGTCGTGAATGCCTCGTTCATCTCCGTACAGGAATTTTAACTGAAATTTTATCACGTGATGTAATGGTTGAAACTGGAGATGGATGCTCTTAAGTATGGCTGATACGTTTGTCGCCGCTCCTGTTTATCCTTAACCCTAAAGAACGGCATCCCGCTTGCTGCGTCATACTATTCTGCAGTGCAGCTTTTCTTACTCCGAACACAAGCATTTAGGTTTTATGTTGAATTTCTTCACTGTACATCCTGTTTAGGTCAACGAACTTCCGTGAAGTGGTTCGTCATTGACTGAACCTTCTGCCACTGTCACATCACAAACAACGAAAAATTGATCTCGACATACACATTGTGCATGTATGAGATTCTTTAATTAAACTACAGTGCGTGACTACTAAAAACGAGAATTTCACACCTGTAGCTACGTTTCAGCGATGTATCTGCCAGAAGTTACTTGCCACGGTACAGTGGTATCGGAGTACAGCCATCGGGGAAATTTAGCTACACACACTAGCGTTCAAAACTTAAGGACGAAAGCAGCTTTAGCGTGACGTGTCACCGCCAAGTAATATAGCTCGACGAAACGTGGTACACACAAAAAAAGAACTGCTACACTGTAGCACAAGAGGTAATTGAAGGAAATATGCAATTATAAGGCAATAATTACACTGAACCCACCGCGAGTTTTGATGGTCCCCCGCACATTACAAAAGGCGGGACATCGTCCAGACTGAGTGATCACCACGGACGGCAATGCATGCTCTGCGTGCGCTCCCACGCTGACCACAATGTTGGTAAGAAGTTATTCTGTTAAGATGTTCCATTCCTTCAACTGCGCAGTTGACAACTGCTGGCTGGTCTGGGTGAACATCCCCCCATCGCATTCCACATACGCTCGACTGGTTTTAAGTCGAGGAAACAGAGAGCAGTCCATTCGACGAATATCCTGTCGTTCCAACAGCGGCTCCATCTGTTCTGTTCGATGTGATCGTGCATTCTAATCCATAAAAATAGAGTCTGGGCAGAATGCGGCCCTGAACAGAAGCGCATAGGAAGGAGTACAGTGTCACAATAACTTTGACCCGTGAGTGCACCGTATTCAAAGCGTTGGAGGCCAGTGCACCCATGAAAAATTACGCCTCCTCGCAGCATAACACCTGGACCACCAAAACGATCATGTGAGACAGTAATCTTGGATGGATTACGTGGCCTCATGTGGCGAGAGGTGGAAACCATACTGTATCCTGGTTGTCTAACACTTACTATACGGTAGCAGTTCTTTCTGCGTATGCTCCAAGTTTCATGGCGGTATGTCATTTGAGAGTGACAAACAATGCTAAAGTTACTATCGTCTTTTAGCTTTGTAGTTTTCTTACTTTGTTGCCTGAATATGATGTACACTCTTGTTGGACGGTCACTACGAATTGTCTTCGGAGATATTGTGCTCGTGGAAGGGTAGCTGGTTGGGTTGAGGCAGATGAAATCTGCACATTGACTGCGAGGGCCATGGATTAAAATCTTCTGAAAGTAAAAATGTGTGATCTGCAACGGCAGTATCGCATAAGATGACGAAATGGCTATGTGTGAAACCGCGAAGTTTTTCACGATGTATTTATTGTATTAACTGTTCTCGGAATTTCCGAGAGTTTGAACGGGAGGATGTCTCATATTATACATCGTGATGGAAATAAGAAATAAAGACTGTGCGGACAGCATTTCATCTTTGGCACCAGTGTAATATTTGGGCGCAGTGTACATTGCCACATTATTCCTATCTGTGTGGATCCATTACATCTTCGAGTCAGTTGCTTTCTTTACGAAGACAAAAGATACTGCAAATTTTTTTTTACAGAATTAATGTCTAAGTTACACGAAGAACAATAAAACACATATGCACAAACACACACACACTCACACGCACACAAACATTGATTAACCACAATATTATTATTACTTCCCACTACGGGACTGGATGCCGTCTACTACCCAACCACGATATAACTGAACGTGGTGACCTTTCAGTATACGAGTGCAGTAGTGACTGAGGGAAACACATCACACCGTCAATGTTTTCAGATTAGTTGTGATGTCGTTCAGCGTGTCCTCATATTGTCAGTAGTGCGATGTTATCCATAATCGCGAATGAGAGTGGGAAACGGAGGGAGAAGATGTCGCGAAAGTGGACACATCTAGGTGAAAAGGAGCTTATATTCAAAGTTATACAATAAAAGAAAAAAGCAGTATGAGCTAATGATACCTCTACAGAAAGCTGTCTTGCGAATGCAGCAATGCTAGGCAAGTCAGAAAGAACAGTAAAAATTCATTTTGAAAGATTTTTAGAAAGAGGAAGAGACTGGGGAAAAAGAATTAAAATTCCTAAACACTAAAGGCGTTCTAGAAGAGTAGCTTCTCTAGATGACTCCGATAAATGATTAAGTACTATGGGCAGAAGAAAGAAATCCCAACATTCAGAAAGCTGCTTATAATGTCAAAAAGTGAATTAAGTTTTCAGGGGGAAGAGAAACATTTTGGACAATTTTGAAATAGATAGGAGTTCGATTCAAAAAATGTAAAAATAAGAGAACCATCGAAATTCAGCTTTACAACATTCTTACAAAGCGTATAGAATACTTCAGGACAATCAAAAATAATGAAACGGGTCGAAATACACCACTGGTATTCACGAACAAAATGTAAGTGCATCTGCATTGTACCATGAAAAAGTGTTCCCCACATGAAGAAATTCCGCTTGTAATGTCTAATAGCAGTGCAGACCAAAGAGCTATTGTTGTACACTCCGGAAGGGCAATGGGTTTCATAGAAGAAGCAAAGTCAATTTATGATTCTGAATCTAAGCCCCAGATTATCACGATGAAATGTATGAGGATAACTATCACAGATGGTTAGGAGGGAAACTAATTCCTATAACATCCCAGATGGTAGTATCGTTGTTTTTCATAAATAAAGCCCCCCCCCCTACTGCAAATCAAAAATGATGTAACTGACTGGCTCATTCAGAACAAATTCTTGAAACGAGCTTTTACAAACTGTGCTGATTAATAAATCAAAGCATGTTTTTAAAGCGTATGCCTTTTAAAACCGTAATTTGTATACTAATCTGAGGCTCCCACTGTTATTTGTGCCCTATACAGCTAATATGGATTACCATGAATATGAAATAGCTGTAAAACGTGTCTTTCATTAATTTAACCACCGTTAAACAAGTAACAGAAGAGTCTATATCTAACATTACCCAACAAGATTGCTTAAAATACACTCCTGGAAATGGAAAAAAGAACACATTGACACCGGTGTGTCAGACCCACCATACTTGCTCCGGACACTGCGAGAGGGCTGTACAAGCAATGATCACACGCACGGCACAGCGGACACACCAGGAACCGCGGTGTTGGCCGTCGAATGGCGCTAGCTGCGCAGCATTTGTGCACCGCCGCCGTCAGTGTCAGCCAGTTTGCCGTGGCATACGGAGCTCCATCGCAGTCTTTAACACTGGTAGCATGCCGCGACAGCGTGGACGTGAACCGTATGTGCAGTTGACGGACTTTGAGCGAGGGCGTATAGTGGGCATGCGGGAGGCCGGGTGGACGTACCGCCGAATTGTTCAACACGTGGGGCGTGAGGTCTCCACAGTACATCGATGTTGTCGCCAGTGGTCGGCGGAAGGTGCACGTGCCCGTCGACCTGGGACTGGACCGCAGCGACGCACGGATGCACGCCAAGACCGTAGGATCCTACGCAGTGCCGTAGGGGACCGCACCGCCACTTCCCAGCAAATTAGGGACACTGTTGCTCCTGGGGTATCGGCGAGGACCATTCGCAACCGTCTCCATGAAGCTGGGCTACGGTCCCGCACACCGTTAGGCCGTCTTCCGCTCACGCCCCAACATCGTGCAGCCCGCCTCCAGTGGTGTCGCGACAGGCGTGAATGGAGGGACGAATGGAGACGTGTCGTCTTCAGCGATGAGAGTCGCTTCTGCCTCGGTGCCAATGATGGTCGTATACGTGTTTGGCGCCGTGCAGGTGAGCGCCACAATCAGGACTGCATACGACCGAGGCACACAGGGCCAACACCCGGCATCATGGTGTGGGGAGCGATCTCCTACACTGGCCGTACACCACTGGTGATCGTCGAGGGGACACTGATTAGTGCACGGTACATCCAAA
The DNA here is from genome assembly GCF_023898315.1 of Schistocerca nitens. NCBI lineage: Eukaryota > Metazoa > Arthropoda > Insecta > Orthoptera > Acrididae > Schistocerca > Schistocerca nitens. The sequence goes on from NC_064617.1 coordinate 530,196,761, forward strand.
CCGTTATCGAACCCATCGTTCTACCATTCCTAGACCGGCAAGGGAACTTGCTGTTCCAACAGGACAATGCACGTCCGCATGTATCCCGTGCCACCCAACGTGCTCTAGAAGGTGTAAGTCAACTACCCTGGGCAGCAAGATCTCCGGATCTGTCCCCCATTGAGCATGTTTGGGACTGGATGAAGCGTCGTCTCACGCGGTCTGCACGTCCAGCACGAACGCTGGTCCAAGTGAGGCGCCAGGTGGAAATGGCATGGCAAGCCGTTCCACAGGACTACATCCAGCATCTCTACGATCGTCTCCATGGGAGAATAGCAGCCTGCATTGCTGCGAAAGGTGGATATACACTGTACTAGTGCCGACATTGTGCATGCTCTGTTGCCTGTGTCTATGTGCCTGTGGTTCTGTCAGTGTGATCATGTGATGTATCTGACCCCAGGATTGTGTCAATAAAGTTTCCCCTTCCTGGGACAATGAATTCACGGTGTTCTTATTTCAATTTCCAGGAGTGTATTTCGAACATGTGAAAGGAAAATGAATATTGGGGCAGAGATGGCTTGATGGAGGAAGCAATAGAGAATACAATAATCAGTCTTGGTCTGAAAATGCAAATGCAGCATATGTAGACGACAGTGATATGGCAACTGACAAGACGAACGAAATTGGAACAGATTCCAGTGAAACAGCTACAGCAGATGAAGAACGTGTTGTCAACCATTTTCTTGATGGACCATCCACTTCGTAACTCTAATCACCAAGGTTAGTGCAATTTTTACTGGGTAACTGTAGTTGTACAGTCCTTTCTTCCCTCTAAAACTCCGACTATGAGTTGATTCGCGGTAGCCGACCGGAGCGCCCTCGGTTCCTGATGCAAAAATATTGTAATTGACTAATAGTTGTGTTGCGGGCACGTGACGTGTTGAGCAAAGTGAATAAGTTGAGCAGAGACGAATGGGGCTCACTCTAGCCGCGATACGGACAGCAAATGAGGGAATCCACTGACATAAGCGACTTACTGAGGGCATATTCTCATGGCCTGGTGCCAGGAAACGCGCATCTCGCAATGGATCAAGCTGGTCGGCAGTTCACATGCTGCTGTCGTCAGCATTGATGAAAAGCGGATGAAGAACTGTGGCAGTAGCGAGTAGGTGGCAATTTATTGGACGTCCGTGTCCCATCATAGAACGTGAAGGTTGGAAGCTTACCCTCTCTGTAAAACAGGAGAAGGAGAGATCTGTGGCAGATATTACTGTTGAGTACAAAGCTAGTGCCTTCAGGATTGTTTCAGCGTACATCATTCGGTACATAATAGTGCCTATGGGATTCCGCAGCATGTGATATCTTCATGTTACCATGTTGAGCTAATTTCTTTCTTTCTTTCAGGGTCATCGTGGTTACAACGGATTTGGCAGTGTTAGGGATGGCCGGATGCCCTTCCTGCCGCCACCCCGTACCCTCCCAGGACGGAATCAGTGTAGCTTAACTGTCTGTGTCTTGTGTAAAGCGTGATATACTGCGGACGAGTTTCAAATGTCTGCGACGCGTGTAACTGAGGCGGAACGTGGGGACCAGCCCGGTTGTCACCTAGCGACATGTGGAAAATCGCCTAAAAAACACATCCAGGCTGGCCGGCACAACGGCCGTCGTCGTTAATCCGCCGGGCGGATTCGATCCGGGGCCGGCGCGCATACCCGAGTCCAGGAAGCAGCGCGTCAGCGCGCTTTTTTTTTTTTTTTTGTATATGTATATGTAATGAACCGCTGCAGGAGCAGGACGACGGGTAGGGCAGGGGTCGACACCCGTAGCCTGGCCATCCCGCCGCCACGCCCAAGCAACGTGTTCGAGGATCGAAGGATCAGGAAGAGGATGTAGTGGGTTTGTCGATGTTGTTTTATTTATTTATTTCTTTAATTTTTATAACATTTTTTTTGTATTATAGATTTATTTTTGTTTCATTACAAAGAAAGATCCTACAACTGCCGTAGCCGAGGGTCCGAGTCGTCTTCTCGTCTGTTGGGAGGGGTTCCCCCCTATTCCGTCCGTAGAGGATCAATATGCTCCAGGATTCTTCTTCATTTTCAGCGTCTCATACCCGGAACGCCCCAGTGAGCAGGAGGATCCGCAAATAATGAACCTAAATAATTTGCGAAACGAGTTCTGTACTTCGGGTGGCGGCTGAAAGCTGCATGTGTTGTCACCAATAGGGACCAAAAGTCGAGTGTGCCTTTGGGAGCATCGCAAAATATGTAGTAAACGGCCATGCCTTTTAGCCAGTTAACGGCGTTCGTTCTGGTTGATGGAAAGTATACACCGTCGGGGCGCAATACCTCATCAGGGGAGATAGACTCCGGCAATCGTCGCAAGAGTAACGCCAGCATGCGCTGCGTCAGTAGCCAGCCCTCGCTGGTCGCGGCACACGTCAGACGGTGTGCGTCCGAGTCAGCGACTGAGCATGTCGGACACAAGAGGTCGTCCGTCAGATGTATGGAATGTAGCCTCTGACGAGTAGCGAACTTCCCATTTACAACCACGTACCACAATGGTTCAAATGGCTCTGAGCACTATGGGACTTAACATCTATGGTCATCAGTCCCCTAGAACTTAGAACTACTTAAACCTAACTAACCTAAGGACAGCACACAACACCCAGCCATCACGAGGCAGAGAAAATCCCTGACCCCGCCGGGAATCGAACCCGGGCGTCGGAAGCGAGAACGCCACCGCACGACCACGAGATGCGGGCCGTACCACAATGAACGCACCGTCGTAGGTAGAAAAGGCGTGTGTACCGCTCGCCACACCGATCACTTCAGGATGTCTGTGGGTGACCGTATTTACAGGTTGCTGCTGTTGATAGAGGCGATAACAGTCTTTTGTGCTGGGCTTCCGTGTCGTCGGAAGTTCTGACCGTAAGTAGCTGAAGTCAATCAACAACTCTTCTGATGTGGGTGAGTGCCGATGAAATGTGTCCTACAGAAACCGGGGGATGCAGAAAGTGTGATGCCACTTCCGCTATCTGGGTGCCCGTCAGAGTGGTGTGGGCAGAGGTCGACTTGCGACGCATAGTGTTGAGATAAAGCGATCGCGCACGGTTATATACATGAATTAAACCGATGCCGTCCGCCCGCTGCGGCAGTGTCAGGGTGGCGTATCGGACTTTAAAAACCAGACCGGTGCTTACGAAATGTCCATATGCTGCTTGAAATCTGTCGGCCATCGTAGCCGTCAAGGGCAGGATATGCGCAAAATAGTTCAGTTTTGAGACAAGATAGGTGTTGACATAACGTGTTCTGAGGAGCATATCCAAGCGACGCAGTTTGTTGTCCTGCAGCAGAGCACGTGTCTGGTGTAGGAGCCTGCTATAGAATTGCACTCCTAAACACTTGAGTACGGGCACCTTGTCAAAGGGCACCGCCGTTGTGTGAGAAAGCCCCCCTCCGACATCCATGTATTTTGTCTTCTTCACGTTGATGACGCTCCCAGCGACCGCTCCGTACTGGCGTAGCCACTGTAGCGCCATATGCATTTCATCCTCTGATCTGGCCAGGAACACCACGTCATCGGCGAATGCACCACAACAAAAGGTCACGTCCCGCAAGGAGATACCAGTTAATCGCTGCCGTAGACCATGTAAAGCTGGTTCAAGCGCTGCAGCAAATAATATGCCCAACAGGGGGTACCCTTGTCGCACTGACCGTCCAACAACAATGTGACCAGACTGATAACCGTTGACCATCATGCGGGAGCGAGCTCCGTGGACCAGTCGAAGGACCACCTGTGCAGACTCCGGAGAGAGGTCCATGTGTTGCAAAACTGCGCGTAAGAAGCCGTGGTCGACGCGGTCGAATGCGTGGTCAAAATCTACGGCGACAAGGGCGCCTCGTATTTTGCAGGCCGCCGTCAAAGCAATTACGTCGTGGTATGCTCCTAACGCCGTATGAATGTTGCTGACACCACCTAAACATGTCTGATCGGTGTGGATGGCTTTCCCGATAGCGGTGTGGAGACGCGTGTGGAGGATACGGGCGAAGATCTTGTAGTCGTTGTTGAGGAGTGTGAGTGGGCGAAAATCCTGCCACCTACAACCACCATTCGGTTTCGGAACTGGGATCAAGATGCGTTCTGTGAATTCTGTGGGGACAGTGAAATTAGGGCGGATCAGGTTTTGAAACATTTGGAGCCACTTGTCACCCATAAGGTGATAAAAAGTGCGGTAGAATTCCAGGGGTAAACCGTCCGGTCCAGGCGACTTGTTCGGTGCTCCACGTGCCAAGTCCGATGTCAGCTCGTCGGGTGTAATGGGCAACAGCAGACTATCATCGGGTGCCACGTCCCGAGGGGCGGGAAAATCGTGCAACAGCTCGTCATAATCACGTACATTTCGCGGATCTTCCATGTACAAGGTCCCATAGTGTCTGGCGAACGTGTGCGCGATGTCCGTTTGTGTCACTGCGCGGCCGCCCTCCTCCGTATTTACCGCCGTAATGAGCTGACGTTTGCGGTGGCGCCTCTCGCGCACAATGTGATACACTGACGCTGTTTCGTTGGGGATACAGTCTTGCACTCGCGCACGGATGCGGACACCTTCTAGCTGCTCTGTCCTGATGCGAAGGAGACGAGCTTTGATGCATTGTACGGACATCTGACGTTCGGGAGGCGGCGGTTGCGTCGCCAGCTCACGTAACACTGTATAGTAAAATTTCGATGTTGCCCTTTGCCAGTTCGATCTGTCACGCCCGTAGGCCATAAAGGTCTTTCGGAGTGCAGGTTTGACACATCCCAGCCACCACAGCAACGTGGAATCATACATGGGCAGGCGCCTGATACATCGAGGCCACGTGTCAGTGACTGCTCGCCGACACGCTTCCTCGCGAAGGAGGGAGACGTTCAGCGTCCACGGGCCCCTGCTGCGTCTTGTTAGTTGTCGGGGCAAGGTGACAGTGCAGATGTACGCGAGATGGTCCGTGAAGGCCGTCGGCCAGAGTTCTGCATCACGGGTTGCTGTGCGGAGGGCACGTGAGACGTATATCCGGTCCAGACGACTGGCACAATGGCTGGTAAAGTGCGTCTATCCACTCTGGGTCCCATGATGTAAGAGCCATGTGTCGTGGAGCGCGAGGTCACGTATCAATGCTTGTAGAGCCGGGCATGGGACGTAATGCGGTATCTGGTCCTCGGGCCGCAGAACACTGTTAAAGTCGCCGCCCACTATGTAATGGTCCATATTTCCTTGCAAAAGTGGGGCTACCTCCTCCGAATAGAAGACATGCCTGTCACCACGGTGCGAATTACCGGAGGGAGCGTAGACGTTAATGAGGCGGACTGCGCCAAGTGTGAGTGCGATGCCTCACCCGTTCGGCAAGTACGTCGCGTCCGTCGCGTCTATGCCATCTCGGAGAAGGATGGCCGTCCCTCCTGCGCCATCATCTACGGGTAGGCTGTACGTGGTGTAGCCATATAGGTCTAAACGCAACTCGGGACGGACCTCCTGGAGAAGGGCAATGTCCAAGTCTGCCGCTCTGATCATGTCTTGTAACATGCGGGTCTTGACAGTGGAGTGGACACCATTTACATTGACTGTTCCCACACGGTATGACTGAGACACATCAAGTGGCGGAGGCAGTGTGCCGGTGCAAGCCCACAGTGATCTCACACACCACACAGCCCTCCATCTGCATGCTGTGCATTACTGTGCCGTATGAGTCCCTGACTGTCAGAGCCCTCCGGGCTCAATGTGAGCCATGGGCTCTGGTGGAGATATCGATGTTTTCTCTGCATCATCTGCCTCCATATCGTCTGCCCAATCACCAAGAGACGATTGTGATGTCATTGGGGGCTGGTCGCTTTCACAGGAGCCCACATGTTGGGAGTCGACGCAAAGCGCCTCGTTTTCTGGGCCACCAGATTTAGGAGAGTGTTCCTTGTCTTCAGGCATCTTCTGGTGAATGATGCCACTGGAGTCCGTTGCAATTGTGGACGAGTCAACGAAGTCGATGTCTTCCTGTCCTTCAGCTGACAATCGCCTCTTCTTGTGTCGCTTGGGTGAGTTTTGCTTTCGGGACCGAGATTCGACATCCACTGGGGGGGGGGGGGGGGGGGCGGGGCTCGACACAGTCTCGGTCGCTAGGAACCCCTGTGTCCGATCCCGACAGTGACGATGGCTGGGTGCCCACGACGCTGCGTTGGGCAGCGGCTGTAGGAACCTCTGCACCGTTGGGTTGCGGCGTCGTCGACGGCGCTGACTCTCCAACGGATCTGGCAGCGGCTTGAGGAGGTAGCAGGTTTTGATCATCCATCACATCATGTCGTGCCGCCTCCACATATGTTAGCGGGAGAGAGGTCATAGTGGATCGTTGGGGAAGTTCATTGCGGGGCACCTGAACGAGGCGGCGCTGCAGACACTCAGTTCTAACATGGCCCTCCTGGCCGCAGCCCGAGCAGGTCCTCGGTTGTCCATCATATATAACAATTGCGCGGCAGCCACCAACGAAAACATATGATGGAACGTGCTTCTTAAGTTCTATGCGCACTTGTCGTACCCCGTTAAGGACAGGGTACGTTTCGAAAGTGTTCCATTTCTCCTCTGTGTGACTCAGAACTGTGCCGTATGGCTGCAGCGCATCAACGACTAGGTTGGCAGGAACTTCGAACGGTAGTTCGAAGATGCGCACGGTACGCACCCCCAGACTAGCATGGTCTACTCCTATCACGCTCACATTACCGTCTGCGTGACAGAAGCGAGAGCCGTTTGCAGATCGTTGGAGTAATCTGTCGCAGGCCGCTTCGTCAATCAGTTTGAGATACACTGTGCTGGTTACAATAGACAGATGAATTCCTATCAGTTCTTGTGGTTCTATGTGCATGATGTCTCGTAGAAACCGTTCAATTTCATGGGCCTTCGGTCTCGTGTACGATGCGTTGAACGTTAGTTTGATTGTAGCTTTTCGATATGAGAACGCCATGTCGGGTCGGTACAGGTACTATACGGCAATACAACGACGCGACCGCGCGCTAACGGGTAAACAACAACACCTGCGGAGCACTGCCCGGAGCGCAGAGCCCGTCCGCACGGTATCACGGCTGAAAGCCGACTGCGCGCTCGGCTACCCTGGCGGGTGCCTTGTTGAGCTAATAACATGGTTAATTACGACTGCAGTACGGATGGGATAAACGAAATTGGGTTGTGGATGAATGGAAACATTTCGCCTTGTCAAATCACTCATTTTTCTTGTTACATAGGTTGATGGTCGTATCTGGATCCGCCGTCATTCATGCGAACGGCTGTTCGAAATATGCGGTGCTGCACAGACGCAGACTGGTCGGAGCGACATTATGCAATGAGGGACGTTCACTTGGGAATGTGGTAGCAATCGAAGGCACTATGATGTCTGTGGACTACGTGCGTATTATTGAGGTCCACTTACATCCTCCCTTCAAGTCTGATGCCTCCCCGAGAGCGATATTGCCTTCTAGGAGGATCACAAGACCGGAAACATTCTACAGTGGTTTGAGGAGCATGATAATGAATTCACGTTGGTTTATTGGCTACCAGACTTACCAGATAACAAATCCATTGGTACACATTTGGGAAGCAATCGGACGCGAGCACTATCCACCGTAATTTATAGGACTTACGTTCTTAGCAGATGGTGCCACATACCTTTAGAAGTATACCAAGACTTGCCGAATCAGTGCACGCACAATCGCTGATGTATCGCGTTCCTGTTTTAAAATTATTATTACAGGGTTATAGTGATAGTACAGCGGAAGTGGTACATGAAGTTTCGATAGCAAACCCGTGTCTGAAAATGTACCGTTACTCTGAAAAATACGAGGTAGGTTTGAAGATCGGATCAGTTTCAAATTTACCACTGCACTGCGTATACGTACTGGAAAGAGGCGCCGCCGTCAGTTGCTGTTGCAGTATGACATCACATACCATTTTCGTCCGTCCACAACATCGTCTGCGAGAAACTGGTACGTTGACAACCAGGAGGGTTGACTGAAGTGCTCCATGGACGTGCCGCACTACGACTTTGAAGAGGACGTTCTTCGTCACGTAGAAGAGAATCCGACGACGAGTACCTGAAACATTGCCTATACTATATCCACACTTTGAGCACACAGGTATCAACTCATTGTCTCCATTGATCGAGTTCTGTGAAGCTCAAAATCTGAAAGTGATCCGATCCTGGAATTATTTTACTTAAAAATGGTACATTTCCTGACACGAGTTCTTAAATCGCAAGATTCGAAAGTGACCCGAACTTTAAACTTATTTTACCTCAGAATGCTACATTTCCTACAGTGAGTTCCTTATCAAAATTGTGCCCACTATGTTCCCCTTACAACACATGGAAGCCTGCAATGGCAAATATAAAATTTCCCTGTATATATCAACCTTAAGCTGGGGGACACCAAGTCGCGAGGAACCTTCACTTCACGTCAACAGCCCATGTCAAAATCTCACGCCGCAGCCGACCTGCGGTCACAACCAAGTACTCAAGAGTCATTGTCGACCGTTCTCTAAAATGGCAACGCGTCGACGAGAAAGGGTGTGGAGGTTGTGCCCGTTCCAACTGCTTTTAAACACAACGTCCACACTCCAACAGTACCTTAGGAATGTACAACTGAACTACTATAGTACAAAGTTCTCAAATTACACTGAAGAGGCAAAGAAACTGGTAAACCTGCCTAATAACATGTAGGGCCCCCCGTGAGCACGCAGAAGTGCCGCAACACGACATGGCATGGACTCGAAAAATGTCTGAAGTAGCGCTGGAGGGGATTGGCGAAATAAATCCCGCAGGGCTGTCCATAAATCGGTAAGAAAACGAGGGAGTGGAGATCTCTTCTGAACAGCACGTTGCAAGGGATCCCAGAATGCTCAATAATATTCATGTCTGGGGCGTTTAGTGACCAGCGGAAGTATTTAAACTCGTAACAGTGTTTCTGGAACCACTCTGTAGCAGTTTTGGACGTGTGGGGTGTCGCATTGTCCTGCTGGAACTGCCCAAGTCCGTCGGAATGCACAACGGACATGATTGGGTGCAGGTAATCAGACAGGATACTTACTTACGGGTCATCTGTCAGAGTAGTATCTAGACGTATCAAGGGTTCCACGTTACGTCAACTACATACGCCCCACACATTTACAGAGCCTCCACCAGATTGAACAGTCCCCTGCTGACATGCATGGTCCATGGATTCAAGAACTTGTCTCCATATCCGTACACGTCCACCTGCTCAATACAATTTGAAACGAGACTTGTCCGAACAGGGAACATGTTTACTGTTATCAACAGTCCAATGTCGGTGTTGACGGGACCAGGCGAGGCGTAAATCTTTGTGTCGTGGAGTCATCAAGGGTTCACGAGTGGGCCGGCTCCGAATGCCCATATCGATGATGTTTCTTTGAATGGTTCGCACGCTGACACTTGTTGATGGCCCAGCACTGAAATCTGCAGCAATTTGCAGAAGGGCTGCACTTTTGTCATGCTGAACGATTCTCTTCAGTCGTTGGTCCCGTTCTTGCAGGATCTTTTTCCGGTAGCAGCGATGTCGGATATGTGATGTTTTACCGGATTCCTGATATTCACAGTACATTCGTGAAGTGGTCGTACGGGAAAATCCCCACTCCCTCGCGGGCCGGGATGGCCGAGCGGTTCTAGGCGCTTCAGTCTGGAACCGCGCGACCGCTTAGGAATGTACAACTGCACTACTTTGAATCCTGCCTCGGGCATGGATGTTTGTGATGTCCTTACGTTAGTTAGGTTTAAGTGGTTCTAAGTTCTAGGGGACTGATGACCTCAGAAGTTAAGTCCCATAGTGCTCAGAGCCATTTGAACCATTTGAACCCACTTCATCGCTACCTCGGAGATGCTACAACACCACGTTCAAACACACTTAAGTCTTGATAACATGCCATTGTAGCAGCAATAACAGATCTAGCAAATGCGCCAGACAGTTGTTGTCTTATATAGGCGTTGCCTGTATTTGAATACGCATGTCTATACCAGTTTCTTTGGCGCTTCAGTGTATCTCAGTTTGACCCAACAGTCATTCTGTCAATTTTATTTAGTTATTCTTCGACAATGAAGCCCTGCATGGGTGTATTGCCATTTGTCTGCATTGGTTCAAATGGGTCTGAGCACTATGGGACTTAACATCTGAGGTCATCAGTACCCTAGAACTAAGAACTAATTAAACCGAACTAACCTAAGGACAGCACACACATCCATGCCCGAGGCAGGATTCGAACCTGCGACGGTAGCGGTCGCGCGGTTCCAGACTGTAGCGCCCAGAACCGCTCGGCCACTCCGGCCGGCGTTCAATCAGGTGCCAGAAGGTTCCTTGGGGACTGGCAGCCCATTTTTCATGGTGTGCTGCACTGAAGCGAGGTATCGATGTAGATCGGTGACGTCTGGCACGAAGTCGGCGTTGCAAACCATCCCAAAGGTGTTCTATATGATTCAAGTCAGGACTTTGTGAAGGCCAGTCCACTACAGCGATGTTATTGTCGTGTAACCGCTACGCTACAGGCCGTGTATTATGAACAGGTGCTCAGTCGTGTTGAGAGATGCAATCGCCATCCCCGAATTGCTCTTCAACAGCTAAAATATCAATGTAGGTCTGTTCTGTGATAGTGCCACGCAAAACAACAAGGGGTGCAAGCCCCTTGAATGAAAAGCACGACCACACCATAACACCACCGCCTCCGAATTTTACTGTTGGCACTTCACATGCTGGCAGATGACGTTCACCGGGCATTCACCATACCCACATGCTACCATCTGATCGCCACATTGTGTACCGTGAGTTGTCACTCCACACGACGTTTTTACACTGTCCAATGTTTAGACTCCTTACACCAAGCGAGGCGTCGTTTGGCATTTTCCGGCGTGATGTGTGACTTATGAGCAGCAGCTGGACCATAAAATCCAAGTTTCGTCACCTCCCGCCTGTCATAGTACTTACATTGGATTCTGATGCAGTTTGGAATTCCTGTGTTATGGTCTCAATAGATGTCTGCCTATTACAGATTACGACCCTCTTCAACTGTCGGCGGTCTTTGTCAGTCAATAAACGAGGTCTGCCTTCACGCTTTTGTGCTCTACGTGTCCCTTCACGTTTCCCAACCCACTATCACATCTGAAACAGTGGACCTAGGGATGTTTAGGAGTGTGACGTAAGTGACAGCCAATCACCTGACCACGTTCGAAGTCCGTGAGTTCCGCGGAGCTCTCCATTCTGCTCTCTCAAGATGTCTAATGACTACTGAAGTGGCTGATATGGAGTACGTGGCATCAGGTGGCAGCACAATGCATCTAATACGAAAAACGTATGTTTCGAGGGTGTCCGGATACTTTTTATCACAGAGTGTATCTTGCGCAGTGTCAAAGCAAAGGAAAAGATCTGGTCATCTCGTAAAAGTACACCAGAAATGCGACGCGTGATTTCCGACTGAATGGTTCGCTCCTATGTTCCGTCTGCAGCCGACGCCGTACTTCATTCCAGTACAATAGCTGACTTCACATATCCGGCAGTAACCTGTGCTTCAGTACTGGCAAGCAGTACTTCGATTGCCTCGTGCAAAGTAGGGAGGCAGTACTGCTGTCATCGAAACATAAATTAAGTACACAATGGATCGAGATAACCCTCAGATGTTCATGTGTGACTGCAACCACGACTATCCTTCACAGTGCTACATGAAGTCATAAAGCAACGTAGTTGAACAGTTTAAGGAACTGATAATGAGATCGTCGAGGGAATAAAACTAGGCGCATAGAATGTAGAAGAACAATTTTGTACACCGTTGCCAAACAGTTTCTCCACACCAGTAAAATATAGTTAATGTTCTCCCACAGTGGATCTATTAACAAGAAGAACAATTCAAACAACAAAATCAGTTTAAAGCATTTCTGTAAATGAAAAATGTGAAATATAGCTAAATCCCACCCCCAATTTCAAATTTCCATGCTATCAGTTCATAAGAAGGGATGTGGATGACGTATTTATGGAAACGGCATACATTACTCGCATAACTATGGCTTTGGTGAAAAGCTCTCGGGTTTCCAGTCAGCTGACTGGAAATCAAAGTGCTTTTCTTGGGTAGTATTCGATGGGGAAGTCTACATTCACACACACAGCGTCTACAGCGCCGTAAGCAGTACCAGAGGACATGAGCATGGTAAAGTACACTAAGCTCGTATATTACCACGTAGGTTTTGTGTAATATAGGAATCCCTAGAATTGTATCACTGACTCGTTAGACAACTTACATAAGGAATTGTGGGAGGGGCGGGGGTGGTGAACTCACGATAGTGTCTTTAAACTATTCGTACTATAGAAATTCCCTGACGCAGAGGGAGTGGAGATACGGTAGCGAACAGGTCAGACAACTGAGCCTAAAAATCTCCATTATCATCTATATAAAGGGTGTCCCAAAAGAACTCTGACAAGCTATAGGGACAGGTTACTTACAGCAAAATAAGAAAAAAAATGGCTAGTAAACATGGGCTGTAAAATGCAAACATTGCATACAATGCTACATTGGTAGCCAGGTGTGTGTGTGCGGGCGCACATGTGTGTGTATGTGTGTGTTTGCGGGCGCACATGTGTGTGTGTGTGTGTGTGTGTGTGTGTGTGTGTGTGTGTGTGTGATTGGGGGAGGGGGCGGGAAGGGGTGAGAATGTGTGTAGTTGCGCGGAATGACAATTTTGTAAAGACATATTGTAAGCAATAGTGGTAATTCTGTAATATTTGAGGTGGTCGTACTGCTGTCAAATCAATTCGAATGAAATAAAACAGCTTCTCAGCTGCAAATGGTTCAAATGGCTCTGAGCACTATGGGACTTAACATCTGAGGACATCAGTCCCCTAGAACTTAGAACTACTTAAGCCTAACTAATCTAAGGACGACACACACATCCATGCCCGAGGCACGATTCGAACCTGCGACCGTAGCGGTCGCGCGGCTCCAGACTGTAGCGCCCAGACCCACTCGGCCACCACGGCTGGCAGCTTCTCAGCTCTATGAAGTCTTAACTCACTTATAACAATGAGAAAAATTGTACAGATTTGCTCATTTAATCTAAAAGACGATTTATTTAATTGTAAGTAGTCTTGAAACGGCATCTAACAACTGGAGTTGCGTCTAAAAGCGTGTCTTGAAGTGTATGGTAATAAAATACATCCTGACGGACGTTCGCGTCCTCCCTCGGGCATGGGTGTGTG